>NC_134458.1:77104431-79604431 GCF_047948215.1 Lycorma delicatula
GTAACTATATTCTCAAAAAGTACATGTACTTAAAAATAAAAACCTGATTTATTCTGAGATTATACTATATGTGCCAGCAACTATGTACTATATGACATGGAAATTGTGTCATTCTACATAATTCCCACTCTATTTATCAAACAAAGAATTTATGAAGAGTAAGGAAAAGGTAGAGTAGAGAAAAGGGAAAATCGACCCACAGAGTGTATTAGGTGAGGTAATTTTATTGTTTTGCTAGGTCTACCAGTTCTTATATAATATACAAGAAAGTCATCAAGTCAAATGATTAATAATATACGTTTAATTTTAAAATCAATTTCCGTATGTATATATAGTACATAACCATAACGGTTGTAGGTAAGATGACATGAGTTACATGTCACTCAAACACTGTCATTTTCAAGACTAAAAAGATCCCAAGCCAGGCTTAATTGGGAAAGTGAGGAGTAAAGTGGTTTCTTGTTGCCTTCTTCACTCAGCCAAATGTACTGTTGCATATCAGCTTGCCAAGCCTATTGAGATTCAAGTATATTTAACAATCCAAGTATTAAAATGTAGGTGTAATAAAATTTATTTACAAAAATGAAGTCATTGTACATTAATTTTATAAATCATGCATATTAAAGACCAGCTTTATTCTTTTAATAAACAGATTCAAATTTAGTACTTTTAGTAATAAAAAAAAACTACAGGTGAACATAAATATAAAATAGACAGCAATTCATCACCTAAAACTGACATTTTAACTTAATTAACTCCATACAGATGCGTGCATCCTCAGTAGAATCATGATATTTGGCTCCTAGAAAACAAATTAAGAGGAGGATTAAAACTTAAATAGATTTAAAAATTATTTTTCCAAAGGTTATAAAAAATGTCAGACATAAGTGGCAGATAAAATACAATAAAATAATTGTAAATAAGTTTTTTTTTGTCAAACATTGAAAAAACAGCTTGTTCTCTCTACTATTTTAAAATAAATTCTGAACTTTTAAAAGATTTTTTATAAAACGTATTAAACAGCTGTCTGACAAAATATTATTATGCTACAAAAGCACTTAGTACAAGAAAGAGAAAATAAAATAGCTATATTTTAATATATCTATTAATATAATTTGCTGCTAGAATGTATTCAGATAAATGTTATCAATATTTAAGTAAAAAATAAATAAACCTTGAATGCTTTCACTTGAACATAAATAAATATTTTGTTCTGATTGGTAAAAAATGATAATAATAACACTAATAAACATATTTGTTTCCTATCATGCGATACATGATTTTAATCTGTTTTTTGATGCTGAAAACAAATATGAACTCAGAATCTATCACCCACCATTTTTAAAAAATTTTTTTATTTTAATTAAAGGATTTTAAAAATTTTTCAACGTATAGTTTAACTTTGTTAACATAATTTATAAACTATAAATAAACAATACTATTCAAAGAATTAAATCATATCATAGTCACATATTATAATATCATATCTAACACTGAAGAGTGAGTCTCATGAACAAGATTAATCATGTCTGTGCAGGTCAAAACATGTAGCTGAAAACATAGCTATGTTGTTTGTATTAAGCACTAGCTTTAGGAATGAATTAATTTTGTTCAGTCTTATTGCTGTCTTAAGTTTGTTAACAGTGCAGTGTCATAATGCCTTGAAATTGTGTAATGATGTGGATGACTTTTTTATGTATGTGGTGAGTTTACCATAAAATCAAATAGAAAAAACATTACATCTTTAATTAAAAAAGCATATCATTTGTACTTTCAGTGTAAAATTGGTGATCAGGATAAGACATGGGTTCCTCATATAGTATGCACTAATTGTTCTGTATATTTAAGAGGATGGCTGAAAGGTACGTGGAAGGCTTTACCA
Source organism: Lycorma delicatula (assembly GCF_047948215.1). Classification (NCBI taxonomy): domain Eukaryota; kingdom Metazoa; phylum Arthropoda; class Insecta; order Hemiptera; family Fulgoridae; genus Lycorma; species Lycorma delicatula. The sequence goes on from NC_134458.1 coordinate 77,106,314, forward strand.
TTTGGTGTACCTATGGTTTGGCATGAACCAAAGGATCATGTAATTGATCGTTACTTTTGTTTAACAAGTGTGTCTGGAATTTCTAAAAAATCTAAACATACTGTAAAATATCCTTCATTGCAATCTGCAATCAGGCCTGTACCTCACAGTGAAATTATTCCAGTTCCTGAGCCACCTGTGAATGTAAGTTTCAAAAGCATCGATGAAGAATCAGGCAGTACTGAAGAAGACAACAATGATTTTGATTTTGAATTATCTTCCAATATGCCACATCTTATATCACAAAGTGAATTAAATGACTTGGTTAGGGTTTAAATTTATCAAAAAATCAAGCTGAACTGCTAGGATCAAGACTGCAAGGTTAGAATTTACTTCAAAAATTTCACGCTTTCGAAGTCGACAAAAAGAACTTTCTCAGTACTTTATTGATGAAAATAATTTGGTTTATTGCACAAATATTGATGAGCTTATGTTGCGCTTAGGACAAGTTCATAAACCTGTGGACTGGCGTCTTTTCATAGATTCATTCAAGTATAGTTTAAAAGTGGTTCTACTACAAAACAGTAACAAATATCCTTCGATACCAATTGCTTGTAGAATTAATTTGAAAGAGACAAACGATGTGATACGAAAGACATTTTTGAAAAAAAAAATTTTAACAGACATAGCTGGAATGTTCCAGCTATATGTGGTGATTTGAAAGTTATAGCTATTATTCTGGGTATGCAGTTAGACTATACTAAGTACATGTGTTTTCTTTGTGAATGGGACAGCCGAGCTAGGGATAAACATTATGTTACCAAAGAGTGGAAGAAATGAGACAACTTAACTCCAAATGGGAAAAATATTATTCATAAGCCCTTAGTTGAACCCAAAAAAATATTTTTACCCCCTCTCCATATCAAGCTAGGACTAATGAAAAATTCTGTAAAAGCAATGAAGAAGGATAGTCCCGGATTTTTGTACTTCAGGCAGAAATTTCTGAATGTAAGTGAAGGAAAAGTTAAAGAAGGAATATTTGTTGGTCCTTAAATAAGAGAGCTGGTCAAAGATGATGTCTTTAACTCGATGTTAAATAATGTAGAAAGTGTAGCTTGGGCTTCATTTAAAGATGTTTGCAAAAATTTTCTCAGTAAACAAAAATCCGACAATTACCATGATAAACAACTATGTTTACGTTATGTAACTACATACATCTTACTTCATACAGAGCTGTGGGATGTAATATGTCTTTGAAAATACATTTCCTCCACTCACATCTGGATTTTTTCCCCAGACAACCTAGGAGACGTAAGTGACGAACACAGTGAACATTTCCACCAAGAGATTTCGGTGATGGAAAGCCACTATAAAGGGAAATGGAATACACACATGCTAGGCGATTACTGTTGGACATTAATTCGGGATGTGCCTGAGGCTATTTATAAAAGAAAAGAATCAGCAAAATCATTCCAACACAGGTATGGCCATGCAAAATTATAAATTTTACAGATTCTAACTATATTTCCCTTAATTTTATTTTGAAGTGTAGTTTATTTAAAACTAAGGGTGATAGAAAAATTGTATTTACAGATCTGTAATGTATGTAAAAAACAGTTCAAGAAATGGTAACACACTTAGAGAAACATTAAAAAAAGTGTGTTTTGTCTATCTGTGTAATTATAGTGATTTATTATGAGATTAAAATCGATATGAGTTCTATTTCAATTTCAGCATGCACATGTGCTTGCATGATTAACAAATAGAACACTGATGATTTCATACACACAGGCTAAAGTCCAGGAAACTTCCCAACAATTATTTAAAATAATTATTACAGTGATTACTCAACCAAGATATACATATTAGAAGTTATCTAATATATATATAACAGTTGTAATAAGTGAAAAAGAAACAGTTGATTTATCTGTCTATAATCAAAGCAGATCAGGCCAGTCATATAGAAGTAGAATTAATGTTCTTTGATGGGTACTAATTTAGTGGTATTTATATGTTACTGTCATCATGTTATAGGTTTATATTAGTAATTTGTTTATTACTTAATACTTCTTTGAGTGATCATCCAGTAAAATGATGATGGCTTGATGGCCATGGTATGCCACAGCAGTGAGTGCCCGTAATTGATTATTTTTCATGATTGTTGTTAAGCTCCCCTCCTCTATAATGTAATCTCTGCAAGCTTCTCATGCACTGTTAGCTACAGAACACCTGAAAATAATGGGATCTAGTGATTCATCCTTGCTGCAGGCTGCAGATTCACCCTGCAGGCTGAAAAATCTTTTAAGTGGAATCGAAGGATGCACTGTCCAGTAACAATATGGCTAGTGCAAGCTCTAGCCATAAATGTGGCAGTTGCCCTAGACACATTCCAGTATAGTACCAATCTGTTTATTACAGCATCAATATTAACATAAGTAGAACAGAATCATGTACTTCTTCATCCTGTTCAGATATCTAATGTGTGCAGCTTTTCTTAAAGATGTGGTTCTATTGTTCTTTAATACTAGTAGCTTATTTCCATACTGTTCCTCTTCCTCCAGTGACATCTGGATTTACACTGACTAGTGGAATCTAGTTCTTACAGAGAATAATTTGTCATGATATTGAGTCACATGATTGTACCATATAAGCTTTACTTCTTTTGCATATCTTCAGTTAGTCCTTTATTTATTTTTGTTACAATGATCAAATTCTTGCCTGAAACAATTTTTCTACAGTACTATGTAAAACAAAAAATGCCTGATAAAGAATTATAATATATTAAATCAAGTGAACTATGTCATACTGAGCCATGAATAAGCTGGAGGTATTTTCTAGTAGGCTGGATTCTCTTTTTCTTGGACTAGGCTAATGGATTGTTAAATATAAATTATTAGTGCCAAAGAGAGAAATTGTGGGTAAAGTCTATTAAAAAGCAGAAAGAATTGAGTGGGTCATGTATTACGTCATATAGCTTTAATCAATATAGCCTAGAAGGAAGTGATACCTTCTAGGCTTAGAGAAGGTATCTACGCTTCCACTACAGTGCAAGACAAATATTGAATTTTTTCATTAACAGGTGTCATTTGTAAGTATAAACTATCTTATTTAAATAAAGTATAAACAAGCCAGTTTGATCACATAATCACCAGTACAAGTGTGTGTTCAAAAAAGTAATGAAGTGGAGTGGTGTATGCTAATAAATAATAGTTTCTCCTATTTGGTTGAATTTATGAGATGACAATGATACAATACTGCTGATCTGTTTAATAAAATAACATACAACACTGTAGACTGATGCCTCCACAGTGAATTTATGTATATAACCAAATCATGTAATAATTAAATGACTAATATTTATTATCAATAATAAAAATTGTAACACTTACTGTTTTTAATATTACTTTTTATTTGTACTGTAAATATTGTTTAATATTTGCATTGCTAATTATTGAATGATGGCTAAAATATATTTAGAGTTAGGGTAAGTAAAATAAAAAATAAATTAATGAAATCTGACTAAAATAAAAAGAATAAAGTTAATGTTACTAAAATAAATGACTTTATAAATCCCAACTAAAAGTTGCACTTACACCTTCAGTGGTAGAAAATGCTGCCTATTAACAAAAAGATCTCAAATATCTAAATGCACTGTAATTAACAGAGGATGCAGGATGTAATAAATAATTTGAGATTAAAATATTAGTAAAAAATATAAAGGAATGGAAAATACATCCCAACCAGTTACATGTATGAGGACAAGCTACAATATTTAATTTTTAGGGTGAAGGAACATCTAAAGGTTACATTTAGAAATTGATTTAACTTTTACTCTTTGAATGAAATAGAAAAGAATAAATTATAAATATATAATATAATGTTTCAGTTCTGAATGAGAAAGTAAACTTATGACTTCTACCAAGCCTATGTATCTCAGAGAAATATTATGAAAGGTGTATTGAAGAAAAGCTCATCCAATAAAATTTAATGTTATGGTAGTATAGTACTCAGTAAAAATTGTGTTTGGCCACTTTTTAAAGTCTCTTTTGTAGTTCATCTTTGTAAATAAAACATACTTTTCACTGATCTGCAGCCTAAGAACTCCATACAAATAAAATACGTGTCAGTTTATTCAGAAGAAAGGTGGTGGACTGACTGCTTTGATCGAGCATGGAGATTGAGAGAACATTTTGCAACCTCAGTGTTAGTTGATTTCCTGAACCTAAGGACATTTTCATCCTTGCTGTATTTAAAACTTCTTCTGTGTAACAAAAATCATTTAATTATACTGTTGTGCTGAACTACCTCTGAAATTATTAGATGATAATTTTACTTTATTTAATTATTTCTTTTTGTTTTACTTTGATAGAAAAAATTATCTTAAAGAATTTTTTTTTTAATTTCTTGTAATGCTGCAATTGTAGCTATTTATTTTTTTAAAGAAAACCTATATTGTATTTTATTTATTATTATTTTTTTTAAAAGGTTGATCTTATCTTAAGTAGGATTTTATAGATTACCAGTATTTTATTCTCATACAAAGGCTTTTAGGCTATGTGTAAATTATAATTATTTATGTAAATGCACAATAAAATACTGTAAATAAATAAAAATGTTACTAGATTAGAGGCATCTTTCCTAAGCAAAAATATACTATTGGCACCCACAGTTACATAATGTGTTATGCAGGTTTTATGTTGACAATAATGATTACTTAATAGTGTTACCAGTTTTGAGAAGTCTTGCTACTTATTAATAATAAAAAATAATAAAAGAAAAAAATTACCATTTCTTCGTATTACTTTGTTCAAATAAGTTTTAGCCAAAGCTTCAAGGCTATACTTTCTACCAGGATCATTACATGAGTGTGGAAATACAAGAGATGTGTCTACAACAGTTTTGTGGTACAACTGAAAATAAATTAGTTTTAGAAAGTGCAATAAATTTACATAGTATTTGATGTCATAAAAAATACTAACTTCATAAAATCATAAAAAGAAATCACCTGTTTTGGAAAAGATGTTTTGGGAAAAAAGTCTCAAAAAAAAAAAAATTAGAAAAATACAAATCTAAATCTTGATTCATATTTCAATTGTGAAATAACTCAGACTGGCCAGTTCAAGTAGAGAATTTAATTGGTTTAGACTGTATTTTACCTAATTTTTCACTTTCACTAGACTGCCTGAAGTAACATTGTATTTTTCAGTCGACAGCTTTTATTTATGTAAATACTATTATTATTTTTTGTTTATTAATTTACTGTTATTACTTCTTTATTCGTTGATTTTTAATTTTTAGTAAGGCAATCAAAGAAATATGTGACAAAAAAAATATAAATCTTAAAACAAATATGTCAGAGTTACTAAATATAAAGATATCAGATGTTTATTTTAAATCTTTCTAAAATGTTTAAAATTTGTTTTATTCTCTGAAACCAATAAAAGTAGCTAGGAGATCAGATGTATCTCATGAGTTATTTCAACAATTACTCTAAACTTTCATCTGTCAGTTTTTGTATGGTTTTTCCATAGAAATTAAATCATGATAGATTAAAATATTTAATTTAAATTTAGAGTACATATTTAAATAAATATTATCTGTGAAAAACTATGCATGGAAATTGTTTGTTTCAAAACGGTGGCTATGTTAATTTATAAATCATTAATAATTCAGTAACTGCTTCTTTATTTGTAGGATGATGTCTTAAGCATTTTTTTGTGAACAGAATAATACCTGATTTGTTCAAATGTTTATGTTAACTGCCATAAACATAATGGTTATAGATGACTTCACATGAATCACTCTCAGAAACAAAATAGTTAAACTCAAATTATAAATACAATATACCACATACATGATGATTTCAAAATTAACATAAGATTATAAAAGTTATTTCTTAATGTTTTTAAATAATGCATAGCTGTAGCAGATAAAAATGTTTCAGAGATTAATAAATAAATATAATTTGTACATTAGTACAGAGGAATATGATTCGTAAAAGAATTGACTTTAGAAAAATAATATATAAATATTTGTGTATGTGTGTGTGTGTGTGTGTGTGTGTGTGTGTGTGTGTGTGTGTGTGTGTGTGTGTGTGTGTGTGTGTGTGTGTGTGTGTGTGTGTGTGTGTGTGTGTGTGTGTGTGTGTGTGTGTGTGTGTGAGTGCATGCATGCACACACACACATGTAGTATGTATCAATCTAGATTACATATAATTTTTATGTGTGCATGCACATATGTGTGTGTATGTGGTATATATCAATTCAGATTACATATAATTGTTATACAAGGTTTGTGCAATTTTTTTTGTTTGAAAGAGTTGCAAGTATTCATCTATGTTTATTTTGTCCCATTTAAAATTAATCCCCATCAGGTAAAACACGGGTGGAAATGTCTTTTCTAACCTACAACACTTATTTTGAATGCATTTTTTCAGGTACATGGAGCAGTTTTTGTTTTACCGATTCAACAGTCACCAAATGTTGTTCTTTCATGATTTTTTCCATTATCAATTAGGGGGAAAAACATGATGTTACATCTGACAAAAAAATGGTCTGTTCAGAAAATAGCCAAACTTTATTTTTTTAATCTTTATTATTAATTTTAGATTATTGGTCCTTGTCCCCTTCAAAGTACTCCCTTCACCTATTCACACACTTTTGCCAGGAGTGTTTCCATTTCAAAAAGCAGTCCTGGATAGTTTCATTTGAAAGAGCCTTTAAGGTCCTTCATAAATTTGGCTTAATTTTGCCAACAGTCTCAAAACAATGTCCTTTCATCACTGATTTTAGTTTCAAAAATAAGAATAAAATTGGAAGGAGCCAGGTACGGCAAATAGAGTATGCTGTAACATAGTTAGTAGAGTAACTATGTTACAGCAACACTAGAATTTATTAAAAAAATGTAATAAAAACTCTGATTTTCAATTTTAAGTATTACAAACTTGTTAAACACATAAATTAACTCAGTTTTTTGTTTAATTGGCTATCAAATTTATGCTGTTACTAATATGGCTGCATATGTAGACAGATATCAAGGATAGGTATGTCAATATAAATTTTCATCTTGAAATTTCAAGTACAGGAAATTTGAAAATTGTGCAAATTTTTTGGTCAAATATTGTATGTATTGAAATATATTTGGTATAATTTCAATGTTTTTACTTAAAGTATGTTAATGGTAATGCAGTAGTTAAGTAATAATGAAGTCTTATCCTTTCAAATGTGGTAATTTTCATTAATTAGACATTGTATATAAATTGTTGATGTGGCTAAAATAAAACAATTTAATTATTCTGATGTAATCTGTTCACAATCTGAAAATCTTTTTTAGTTCAACTTACTAACTATATGATTTTTAAGTAAATTAGTTTCATTTGTTAATTTAATTTATACTAATGTAAATATAAGTAACACATTATGCAATTTAGACTTTTATCGATATATAATTAATAAAAAGTGGTGTTTTTATTACAATATTTTTGTTCACATACTTTAAGTGCCCGTAAGTCGTTGCCAATATCATGACCAATAAGTATAGTTTTTTCATTGACCATACTAAGAAGAGTCCTTTGTACATCATGTAGTGTAGTTTTACACTTTTCTAAATCGTGTAACCTGATTCCAGAAATTCTGTATTAAAAAAATATATATATTTATAATTATATGTATATGAGTATATAAATTTAAGTACAAATTGTATGGTAATAACATTTTATTAATCACATTCAGGCTATGTAAAATATTGAAATAATATTATTTAAAATGTAAAAATTAGCCATTAATTGTTTTTTAACAACTAAATCCCCTCTAAAAATAATTTAAATAAATATATAAGAACAACTGAGGTTTTGGATATGATGATAAACAGTATCCCTACAATGTCTCAGAAAGTAACAACCTGGAAATCAAAAAATATGAAGGCTATCTTAAATGCAAACATCCAAAGCTACATTTAATAAACTGGTTTTTTCAAATCACTGAAGTTAATTAATGTTAGATTCAATTTCCTTTTATTCTATTGGCATTTATTAGTGGTTGTAACCATAACAATGATACCATTTAAACAAAAATAGAACCGCCTTTTTAATTATCTTTTATACATTTCAAGTTGAATATCAATCATCAGACAATGATGTTCAGTTATCTGATATACTGCTTGAAGATTTAGCAAATTAATTATTAATTGGGTTTTTGTTTCACAAGGCATATGTCAAAAGCAAAGAAATGATGGGCAATTATAAAAAACCTATCACTGTTTCATTGTTTCTACATATTTGTTTTATTTTTCCACAGTCACTTTTTTCTAAGTACTTTAATATCAACAAACAAATAACTACTTTCAACTTCTTATACTATTTTTAAGAATTAAGACATTTCTTGGGGTTAATGAATAATTATGTAGAAGTCATTTAATGTGAAATATGGGTTGTAAGGGTGTGATCAAAAAGTTCTCATCAGAATTACTGACTCCTCTAAACAGCGAGAGCAGCAATGTGGGCATGCATTGTTATGATAGAGAACAATTCCTGATTTTAGGTAGCCCATGTCTCAGATTCTAAAAACTGAAAACTGGAGTTATGTCTTGAAAGCATTTCAGTGTACATCTCTGCAATAATTTTTGTATCTTACTTCATAAAATTTCAAAAAAAACAATTTTTTTAGTTTCAGTAAACAATGGTTATTGATTCTTCCAATATTTCTGCCTGCAGCTTTCTGTTGGCTACCCTGCTTCTTAAGTGGATGGTACAGACCAGAGTTTTACTATGATTCAGCTTGAAGACATAGTATAGGGGGAGTTTTTCCAGTGACTTATTCAACTTATTCTCCACCTCTTCAAAGGTGTATTCTTGTGCTGTCACATCTGTATTGTTGGGGTAGATAAAGTTTTTGGTTTCTTCACTGAATCAACCATGTTTTGGTTGGTTCTTTCCCAGGCTTCAGAAGGCTCAAGACTAGGGCTTTCCCATTTGTGGCCCTTCTTCAAGTATACAATTTTCAGGCTTTAATTTTACAGGTACAAGTGTTTAATTTTGATATAGAATATAATACAAAAAAAACATTAAATAGTATTTTTTTATGTTCCAGAAACTATAAATATATGATTTCCTTAAAGTAAGTTTTCTGTGTCCTTAAGAAAGTAGATAGGATTAAATGTGAAATGAAAATCATTCTACTCTCATTAAACGTTGACTGCCAACAAAATGCCTTGGAATAGGACACCTTGACTACACATATGTTGTATGTTCCACAGCCAATTAAACCTTCATTAGAAATATATGTATGGTTTTTATTAAACTCACAATACCACTGCTCAAATATTTTTTTACTTGTTACTGTAGGCACATAAATTTCAAACAATTCATGGTAACAAGCGTTTGTAAGAGGGCAACATTAATCCATCAGGTTGGTCTAGTGGTGAACACGTCTTCCCAGATCAGCTGATTTGGAAGTCAAGAGTTCCAGCGTTCAAGTCCTAATAAAGTCAGTTATTTTTACACGGATTTGAATACTAGATCGTGGATACCGGTGTTCTTTGGTGGTTCGGTTTCAATTAATCACACATCTCAGGAATGGTCAAACCGAAACTGTACAAGATTACACTTCATTTACACTCATACATATCATCCTCATTCATCCTCTGAAGTATTATCTGAATGGCAATTACTGGAGGCTAAACAGGAAAAAGAAAAGAGGACAACATTAAGTAATCTTTTACTGAGAAATCAAAGCACGGTTTGGACTTTATAAATGGTAGGTTTGTTTATTTTTGCAACTATTTAAAGCACTGTGATTGAAATGCAAACAACAAAGACTGCTGACAAAAGAGATTATAAGTAACTAATGAACCATTTGAATCAACTGTGACTAATTCATCTAGTTAAATATTGCCAATCACATTTTACTGACTAGTAAATAATGCTAGTTAATTAGAACTATACGGCAGTAATTAAATATCAAATAAATTAATCTATCTTTTCTTTGTATCCTAACAAATTGATGAGGCCTGAAGAAAATGGTTTTATACTATAAAGAAAAGTAAGCTACAATTGATTAATTTTTACTACCCATGTTTACAAGAATGCATTTATGAAAAAGCCCAGGATCAGATAGAAGGCTTCACACCTTCATAATACTGTCTATAAATCAACTTGGAGGTGACATGATGGTGAAGTTTAAGGCACTTGAGTTCAACAATTGTACTCATAACCTTCTATCCAATCTCTAAGCTTTGATGTATTTGAGGAGCTGGCTAGAAGACTCTTGAACTCTGTGTGTGTTCCCTTCCTTGTGATATCAGAATAATGTAAGGACTAGCAACCTACAGAACAGTGTTTCTCAATCTGGGGGTTGTGAAATTAGCCTACAACTTTATACATAAATAATAATGAAATCATTTTATGATAAAAAAAAATCATTTATTATAAACATTTTACTTACATTTATAAGTACACATGTACAAAAAAATAAATTAATGAGATAGTTGTGTTTGTTTTTCATTTAAAAGTCTCTCCATACATGGATTTATGTTAGAAACACACAAAAGTAAATTGTTTTCAAGTGATGAAAAATGATTGCTATATTTTGTTTTTAGTGCAACCATAGATGAAAAACCCTTTTCACAGAGGTAAGATGTGGCAAAAGTAAAAAAATTACAAATTACAAGGAGCACGTATACATCAAGTAGGAATCTGTAAATTACTCATGGTTTGTACACTTCATACAAGCATATTCATACCAGTCGCTATCAACACAACTAAATAGTTTTAACTAGATTTCATTGGGTTTGGGTTGAGGGGCCACAAAATATTCATTATATATTTTTTTACTTTTGGGGATCATGGAGCAAAAAAGATTGAGAATCACTGCTATATAGGAATACTAGACAAACTCCACTTCTCAAAATTGTGCACATACATAAGACTTCGTTCAAGCAGTGGATCCCTGTCTTATTCAAATCTATTTACATAAAGAGAAGTTCACAATATTTGGTATCTAAAGCATGGAAATATCATATTACTGAAAAACAGTTTTTTTATTTATCACCTGATAATACTACTACGTGTTTTCAAAAAGCATCAGTCAACCTCATGTAGATTGTTAGGCTGTGTTATGTGATGCATACAACATTTAGCCAGGCTGGAGCCACTGTTTTTCATTGATATGCCTCTTTCAATTGATAGGAAATTTCTGGGAAATATTGTAAAATTTGTGTCTGCACTAGGAATACTGTTAATTATTCATAAGTATCTTGCCTTAGTGTTTAGAAGATAACAGTTTGAGGCCCAGTCAAACTAGTCAATGTTTTTGGCTTCTTGATACTGTTTCCTGGCCATCATTCTATTGTTGAATTTTAATCAACCATACATCCTGGACTGGCAATCCAGGGATGTACCAACCTATGGGTCCTGAGTATATAAAGTTGTACTAGTTATTTTGAGACTAATTATATGTATTACAAATCAAACAATCACTCATTTGCCAACTAAAAACAAACATTGCAATGTTAAGGTTCTTTAGTTTTATTACTTTTATAACTGTTTTTATTTATAAATAGTTCTGAGAACTGCATTCTCCAGGATTTTGTAAAAATAAAATATAATACCTTTTATAATGCTAAATATATTTTTTCTCATCGAGAACTTTTGAAACCTTAGTTTTTTCAGTAGTTATGAATAAAACTTAAAAAAAATATTACACATAAATAATACTAATTATAAAAAGTTTTTTAAGAACAAGGTATACATGTGCAGTGTATGACAGCATAGCATTTTTTGTATTATAATTTTTGAAATTAAGTTTTACCAACTGCAGTTTCAATAGGAAACGTTTTTTTATGTGAATATAAAAATATAATGGCCATTACAAGTTGGATTTATTTTGAGTTAACACACAGTATACTATTTTATTTCATTCTATAATATTAATATCATTAATGAGTAAAAAATAAGTAAAATTTTGAAGAGAGCATTTATTAAGTACAACTGCTACTATTGGAAGAAAATAAAATTTAAACCTAGAATCCTAGAATCTTTCTAAATGTGGAATCCAACATGATCAAAAATTTATCCTATTTTTTGTTCTATAAATTAAATTATTTTGTTTCTCACAGTCATGATAGCTCAACAATAGAGTATGAACATTTAAGAAGAACTGTTGATTTGAATCTGGCTTAAAATGGTTAACATTTTTAAACTAATGTATGAATTCCTAGTTAACCCAGCTATAATGGGTATCTCACCCTTGCTGATGGGGAAAGTTAAAAGTAGTCAGGTAGGGTGCTAGCACCATCATCTTCTTGAATGCTATTGATTGTGAAATGAGATCGCTTCATTTATTTCTCCCTAATACTTTTCTAAATAGTTCCTTAAAAATAGAAAAAAATATATAGCTGTTGGCTTAAAGTTTGAGAACATTACAATTTCAGTACTGGTATGGTATGAACAAAAGGTCTTTTTGAACAAAAGGAACAAGGCTTTCAAAAAAACCAATAAATCTGTTAATAAAAATTCAGAAGCATAGAATTTATGTTTTATTAAAAAGTAAACTAAATAAATTTAACACAAAGAAACAGAATTTTCCTTTTGCTTAAGTGAAAAACATCTGCTTAAATATTTTACACTGACTACAAACAAATTTGCACCTTATTGAATAAGCAAATTCTACTTTGAATAAAGAATTATGTATGCAAATTACATGAAGTACGGAAAGGTATTAGCCTAAAGAAACTGAAATGGACTGTTCTTATATTTTCCTATCAAGATGAAGTAAAAACTGATGAAAATCTTTCCATTGAACAGTTTGCCTTTCTTTAATAGCTTGCAGAGGTATTACTTGGTGGAAAAGGTACTAATAGTTGTCTCCTACTTAGGTAAAAAACAGATTATAGAGCTAAAAAGATTTTCCACTTAAATAACCCATTATGTATTTACTACCTTATCTGCATTTTATAATAAGTGTTATTTTAGAAACCTGCTCTAACTTTACTTTCAAATATTTTAAATACAATAAAAAAATAATTAACCTTTTACAATCATCAGTCACTCTGGTTTGGGGACGAACAAGTGTATCATAAACAACATTTAAGTTATCATCAACAACAGAGACTCTTGTAAGTTCCATACCCATTGCTGTTACACACATTTCACAATCAACTGCATAAACACGATAGACTTCTTCAGGTAACGTGGTTTCCCAATTTCTGTACAATTTACTGGATGTATTTTTATATCCACTTTCTTTAAACTGTCTGCGCACTTCACTTATTCTATGACAATTCTGGTAACAGCTCCTTATATCTGATTTAGGAATATTCCAGAAATTTCCATCTAAAATAATTACAATTGTATCATTAATATAATAATTTAAACTAGTAAAAAAGCTCTCATAAATTAATTATAACATAAACCCTAACATTAATAATAAATAACAGCAATAAGAGTAATCTTTAATTTTCTTTTTCACTAAGTCAGTACAGAATACATCAATCATAAAACAATAAATTCAGAATTCAAAGAAAATTAATAAAATATGTACAGATAAGAGTGAAGTTCAACAGTGAAAAAATAACAAATACCACCATAGCAGTATGATCACTGTATGTGTAGAAATAAATTGCAGTGGTAAAATGAATTAAGTTGAATATATAGTATGCAACTGACTAGTAAAATTTGAAGTTTGTTTAACAAATGAATACATTCTTATTTTAATAGATTCCTTAAAATCTTCACTGAAATGACTTTTAAATGAATCATTAATTCTGCTATAAAACTGCACATTACTCATAAATGTGTATGTTTGAAACTATTGATATAATTTTTGTTTTCTATTTTTAATATTCATAATATTCCTGATAATCTTTTATTTTATACATACAGTTTTCAATTGGTACATATATCAGAAATACATTCTGAATGTACATATAAAGAAAAATTTAGATAAGAAAGATCTGGTAATAATTTTTTTTTTTGTTATGATTACTGAAATATTTTCCAAATTACTTTATATTCCAAATATAAAGTGATACTACAATTCCATGGTCCAGTTATAACTGATAAAAAAAACTAGACCCAAAACTGTATCTCAATTACTACTTAGTTTTTTTATAAAAATTAATAAATTCAGTGAAAAAGTCCTTTCTTAGGTTTGGTATAAGTAAACTCTTAAATTATGAAGAACATAATTGACTTAACCTTTAAAAAATTTCATTCAGAAATAATAATTTAATAATCTTGTACAGAAAACAAAGTGAAATGAAGAAACTACGAATTAGATTACATTCTGTTATCCAACATCTATGAGTAATGATGTTTTGCTATCCTTCTGTTCCAGCTGTAAATGTTCAAAGTATTTATAATATTACTGCCTTAAAATAATATTTTCCAGAAAAACTCAAAATTCTCTTGATAAAGCATTTTTCTACAGCTTGTATATCACATGTGTCTGATATGTTTGAACTCATGTTTTACAGCTGTAGTCCAAGTAATAATGACTACAGTTCTATAAAACTTCATTACTGTACTCCTAGTATTTTATTTTAAATGGTTCTAGAAATTGTACCATACACTGAGTTAAATTTAGTTAATTTACTATTTATATCTACTTCCTCAGTTTAGAAACCATACAACCAATGAACTTAAAATCCCTGATCTGTTTAATTTATTGTCCACTTTGGAATAATTTGTACCACCCAGGGTAATAATGAAGGAATGTGTTGACTTAATTTTTATTTTTGATATTTATGAATTATATATGCTAGCGATAAACTGTAACTAATAAAGAACATATTTGTAAATGTTAAAGTGTAAATTCATTACTAGAGATAACAATATGTTCATCAATCTTAGATACAGAAAAAATTAAATTTAAAACTGTTCATAAAAATTTTTAATTATTTAATGCAGTGGAATGCTGACTATCTGAATGCTGATTTTCCAGATGTTGAACTATCTGGAATGCTTACATATGCATTAGGAAATTATAAAAAATTATTAATACACTAACAAAAAAATTCTAAATACTGTTAAAAAAAAGTGTTGCTTAACAGAAAATGTATTTTTAGTGGCCTTTGTTCTTACTGATTTTTAAAAATTTGTTTGCAATTCATATAGCATAAACACGAAAATTTAGGCCTGTGTTAAACTAGTCTACAAAATTAACTTTGAAAAGACTGCTTGAAACACATTAATTAGTCAAGCATGATCTATGATGTAATGATGTGATGACTTACATCCAGAATAGAAAAGCTCATGAATGTTTTTGTCTATCGCTATGGACAACTGGTTGGTGCAACAAAAAGAATGCAATTCTACATATACGCTTTGTTTGAAATCATTTTGCAACTCACACACAAAGATCAATATTAAAGCAAGTACATAATAGAGATTTTTTAAGAAGAAATATTGTTTTTAAAGGCGTGTTTTGTTTAGTGACTGCCTAAGTATTACTCTATTAAATGTACTCATTTTTAAAATTTTTTGGCATTTTTAAGAAATTATATAGAGCTTATCTCTAAAGTAAAGACCGTTTCATTGTAAAAAAAATTTATTCTGAAAACTTAATAAATATTATTTATTTCTCTTAAACTACATACCTTATACTACTTCTCTATATAATCGCCACATGAATTAAGACATTTATCGTAGCCATACACCAGCTTCAATATACCCTCGTCGTATTCTTCTGCCGCCAGTCCATTTAGCCACTGATTAACAAGATTTTTAAGTTCATTGTCACCCGCGAATTACTTACCACTCACAAATTCTTTCAATTTCCCACGGGTAATCAGAAGGAGCTAAGTCCGGACTATATGGTGGGTGATCGTAAATTTCCCATTCAAATGTTCTCAGTAAATCACGTGTCGGACCCGCAATATGTGGACGTGCATTCTCGTGCAGCAGGACGACGCCGTCGGTCAGCTGCCCGAGTCGCCGATTTTGAATGACGCGCCGTAACTTACAAAGAGTCTCGCAGTACGCTTCTGCATTTATAGTCGTTCCACGTGGCATGAAACCGATCGCAGTATGCCAAACCGATCCCAAAAGACTGTGGACATCAGTTTACTTCCTAATGGCTGTGACTTGATATATGTTGGTCTGGTTGGTGTTTGAGGATGACGATATTCACTTGACTCGTTTTCTCTGGCGTGCAATACGAGATCTATGTTTAGGTAACAATTGAATTAAGGAACTCATGACCTTTTTCTATGTAGCGGACCAAAAATTCCATTCGGATTTTTTTGTGACGTTCCGTTAAGACGTGCGGCTCCCAAGTGCACAAACTTTTCTAAAGCCTAAATAATCATGAACAATGCAGCCAATAATAGCTCTTGAAACATCAGAAAAAAAGGGTCAGGTCGGAAATCGTTGAGCGACGATCTTTTCTGATTTCATCATCTACGCGTTTCAACAAGTCCTCGGTGATTTTCGAGGGCCTTCCCGAAACTTCTTCATTATGCACATTAATTCTGTTATTTCTAAACCTTTCACACCATTTTGTGTGTGTGTGTACACACACACACACACAACATGTCGTGAGTGATTCATAATCAATCCCCATCAAAAACTACTGAAAATTTATACACGTTTCACTTACAGTGTAAGTGCACACTAAAAAGGATTTTTTTAAATTCGAGTTTAAAGGGTTAAAATGAAATAACAATGAATTTACTATTTTTTTTTAATTTCTTGGTAACAAAAGAAGATATCAACTTGATTTTTGGTATGTGTACTTTTCATTTAAATACGAGTATCTAAAAACCAATTTCTACATTTTTCAAATTTCGACTTTGAAATTCATGAAGAAATGTAAAAAAATTTTGATCAATGACTGCAAATTTTTGTAAATTCAATTCTTTTATTAACAAATCTTTACTCATTGGATATTTTTTGTCATGTTTTACTGTAACTGATTTTTATTACACTACGTACATACTGATTATCCTTTTAATTCTAGTGAAATACATTTATTTTTTCATATTCTAGTTCTCTTATTAAGTGTGATACACATTAAACATTAGAAAGATATTTTAGTATGTATGATAAACCATTTTAAATTTTCAGATTATCCAAATTTCTGATTATCCAGATTCAGCCTTGCAAAGGTCAATCTGAATAATCAGCATTCCACTGTACAACAATTTAAAAACTAAAGTATAACAGTTTCAGTTGCTTTTGCAGCCATCTTTAGTAACTGGTACTGTAACTATTGAGGTTTATGTTAATTAGCCCTTTAAAATTATTTAACAGGTATGTATAGTATCTGGTTAATGAACAATGACAATGATTTAACATGAACAGGTAGAATTTAACCTTCATTATACAAACTGGCTGATTAGTTGGCTTTACAGTTAATAATCTGGCTTCTTGATCACCTGGTTTAGAGTTTAATTCCTGGCAAGATCTGGCTGTCATTCAATTTCAAGACCTGGCATTTTCAGATTAATATGTCTTAAAGTAAAAATAGGTATAAAATATCTGAAGAATTAATCATTAAGAGTTTTAAGAAGTGCAGTATATCATATAATTCGGATGATACTGAAGATGAATACATTTTTCTCTTTTTCTGTTTAGCCTCCGGAACCACCATAAGGTATTACTTCAGAGGATGATATGTATGAGTGTAAATGAAGTGTAGTCTTGTACAGTCTTAGGTCAACCATATCTTAGGTGTATGAATTAAAACCCAACCACCAAAGAACACTGGTATCCATGAGATAGTATTCAAATCTGTATAAAAGTAACTGACTTTACTAGTATTTGAACCTTAGAACACTCAACTTTGAAATCAGCTGATTTGCGATGATGAATTCATCAATAGACCAACCTGGTGAGATGAATACATTTGGAATAGTGAAATAGTATGTTGGAATTAAATGAACAGTTCAAACTCAGATGATGAATCTCATGAGTGAAAATTATTGTAAAAATTTTCAAAACAAAAAACTAGTAAAATTTTAATTGATAATTAACTTAATTTTTTAATTTAAGTGGTAATTACTATATTTAGTCTATATGTTTTGAGAGTATAAGTTATTTCTGTCAATAAACAAAGGTAAAATTTCATTATAATTTTATTTAAAAGCATTATAAAAAGGTGTGCATATTACATAAATAAATGCATTCTGTAAAAAAAAGGTTGCATTTCTTATGAAATGTATTACTTTGGCCCTAAAATATTGATAGAAAGTTAACAATATGAAGAGTTGGGAATGTATTAAACATCGGGTGATTTGAGTAGCAATACAGACATTTATAAAAACAATAACCTAGGAAATTGTCTTATACTGTTATTTAATTGAAAAATGATAGGTTTTATTTAAAAAATACAAAAAAGAAAAACTACTTACAATATCTTGATCCTTTTACCCTGGATCTCCACCATCTTCTGTTGAAGTTCCCATCCATATTAAACCTAAAATTTTTAAGTTCATTACAACAACGTAAACATTTGAACGTATTTCGAAAAC
Source organism: Lycorma delicatula (assembly GCF_047948215.1). Classification (NCBI taxonomy): domain Eukaryota; kingdom Metazoa; phylum Arthropoda; class Insecta; order Hemiptera; family Fulgoridae; genus Lycorma; species Lycorma delicatula. Next base: position 77,124,759 of record NC_134458.1, read on the forward strand.
TAGAATTTCTTATTTCCCGTGAAGGTTTAACCTTCATCCCAGGCATTGGAATACCACTTCTCATCATTTGAGTTTTTGACATTGTGTAATTTAATACACATTTGTAAAAGTCATCTGTAAAAATAAAAGTAAAAATAATTTAAAACAAAATGATCAAAATTTAAAAAAATGTAATATTCTTCCTTCTTTTTAAGAATTTGAAATGAAGAATCCATGAATGTCTGATTTATCTGACATTAGCATTTTTAAATAAATTAAAAAATACAAGTTATGACAACTTTTTAAATATGAATCAGATTGAATTATTTAAAATGTATCTATAATAACTATGACTGAAAAATCTTGAAAGGAGTAAAATTGTAGAAGTAAACATAAGTCTAATTAAAAAAAAAAGAAGAAAAGACTGCTATTGTCAGGACAGATTTGGACCATGAACTCAGTGGTAGCTGAGACTACTTTGATTTTTGTTAACTGACTACTCTGTGTTCCCCAAACAAAGCTCATAAATCATTATCTTTAAATGCTAATAGTAGCCATACAGTAAGTCAGGACATTCCTTTTTTAGTATTTAAGTAATATAAAAATAAGAAATTGTACTTTTTTTGAGACAAAATGAACATTTAATATTATTTAAATAATTATATATTATTAAGATGGTGGTGCTCTTGCAAAGGAAATTGCAAGAGCAATTTCCTTTGTTATAGTGATATTTCATATACTGATTGCTTTTTGAACAATAGATCTTAGCCACTTCTCCTTTTCTCTAATTAATTTTTTTATTCTATGATGCAGCTATGATTTCATGGGTTACTTTGATCCTTCCTGGTAAGTGCTAGAAGAGTACCAATTTTAACCATGAAATAGCACCCATTCCTAATTTAAACTATGTAACGTATAATTTATTGTAACAAGCCAGTACCTATTGCAGTATAAGTTCATGCTGTCTGCATTTGTTAGTGGCTAATGACAATAGCAGTTGACAGTTAAAAAAATCAACATCTTTTCTGAATTATCTTGGTGTTAGGATTCTATAATTATTTTAAATTCAGAATAAAATAAATATATCTACACTTATTAATCTGCAATTGGTATGAAAACAATTGGTATTATAACAAACAAATTATACGGTATTAGTTGCCCCAGCAATTCAACGAGCTTGTGACGTCACGTGCTGACATCTCATTATATTATTGTTTATCCAAAACATTATTTTTGCGCGTAATTATTATTTTTATTTCATTTTTCGACTTACAAACAATACGGGCGTCCAAACAATACATTTATGTTGTTGTGTCTTCAATTCTTTCCACCTGAGTTGATTACATTTATAATAATGCTTAATGACTCAATCATGTAAACAACAACAGTTCCTTAACCAATGACTAATGCTCAGATTGGTATTATGTACAGGCCTATAAAAATTTACACATGCAGTTAGAAATGATGTCTTTCGTCACGATTATATTTAGTTCCGTCATTTGTAGTACACAATATGTGTATAAAGAAATAAACTTTAGTCCAGTTTATATCGTGTTCAGTGAAGTATTCGGATAGCGTTTTTATGCGGTCATATTATTTTATAATTACTCACTGTTTTTCGCAAATTTTTTTGTAATATATTACTTTTTGTTTTATTTTTGTTCGTGTGTTATTAGTGTGGACTGTTATGGCAGAATTTAAATCCGTAGTTAAGAAAAAAACTTAGGAGTCAAGCACGTAAAATGATCAATAATGCTTATGATTTTATGAAAAGAGAAGCTCTAAAAGTAGGTAAATTAACTGACGACAAACATATAATTGGCAATCGGAAATGCGAAGAAAGAACTGCTGCTGCTTGTAGTATATCAAAAACACAGGTAAAAAACTCAGAAGAGAAAAAAGACATGATTCTTTAATCAACATCCCAATCGTGTTCTTTCAGCACGCCGAAAAAGTATAAACGACGTTAGAAATAAACTGGACATTTTTTATTTAAGTGTAGTTAAAAGAACAGTTAATGAATTTCATTCAAAGAAGAATGAATTACCTACTTTAATAAGGCAAGAACTTCAGTCATCTATTGATTTTAAAGGCAGTGAATCAACTTTAGCTGTTATTTTGAAAGAGTTAGGTTTCAAATGGCGTAAAACTGAAAATAACAGGAAAAATTTAATTGAGAAACCCGGTATCAAGTGGAAGAGAATTGAATATTTGCAGGCAATGGCTAAGTACGGACAAAGCAATGCTACAATTGTTTATTTGGATGAAACGTACGTTTTAATTTCACATTGTTCGACAAAGTCGTGATCTGATGGTATTGTTGAGGGACTTCATGCGCCGATCAATAAACGTGACCGTTTAATAGTAATTCATACTGGAGGGGAAATCGGTTTTATTCGGAACACATTACTAACTTGGAAAGCCAGTTCGAAAAGTGGCGACTACCATGACAATTTCATGAAATGGGCACGTGAAAGATTGATCCCAAATCTTTCACGAATGTCAGTAATAGTTGTTGATAACGCCCCTTATCACGATATAACTATTGATAAATCGTCAAATTCTAACTCCAGAAGAAAAGATTGACCGATTGGCTGCAGAAAATCCATATTCCGTAAAGTTCAAAAATGCTGAAACCACAGTTATATGAATTAGTAAAGTTACTTAAAAGTAAAGTACAAAAATATTACTTGGATAAACTTATGAAAACACATGGGCATCGTGTTCTTAGACTCCCTCCGTACCATCCTGTTTTGAATCCGATTGAGATGATATGGTCAGCCGTAAAAAGACTTGTGGCGCGTCATAACAACATTTTCTTTCACAAATGTTGAAAAATTACTACGGAGAAAATTAATTCCATGAATGAAGATGATTGGAGACCCTGTTGTGAAAAAGTAAAAAATATTGAAGAAAGAGTATGAAAAACTGGAACTACTGATAGATGAAATGACAGAACGTCGTTATATTATATGTGCAGACTCTGATATTGAAAGTGACAGTGATTCGTTTAGCAAGGATGGTGAACTTGCTAGAAATTTGAATTAGATGCATGAAGAAAATTGAAATAAGTTTTTGTTTCTTATTAAAAATTAATAATTTAGTGCAAATAAAGGTTATAAAAGAATTAATAACGTATTGCTTATAATTAGTAAATGTAAATATGATAGTTATTACCACGTGCAATATGATAAGTAATACTTCAATTTGATATGCGGAGTTCATGTTTACAGGCCAAATAGTAATACGCAGTCTGCTCATGACGTCACAAGCTCTTACATTGGCTGGGCCTAGTATATTTAAAGTTTTTCAAAAGGGATTTCATTATACATGTTATATTTATCATAAAAATCCAAAATGTTATTTTCAAACTACTTATTTTAGTTTCTTAATAGCTTCAATACTAAAACTATAATTAAGTTTTATGTTTTTTTAGGAAATCTGATCAAAATTTAGAATTTTTTTTGAAAAGTGTATTAATATAATCTATGAGTAATTTAATAGGAGATACTATTATGAATTTTTATCAAACTTGAACATTTTGGTGGTGAAGAATTATTATTATTTATTTTTTATTAATTCATTACAATTATTATTTAATGAGTTTTGCACTAAGTTTCTTAGCTGGATTATTATTTAGTTTTTTAAAATTGTTGGTTTTTATAAATGAGTAGATTTTTTTCATTATAATGATTTTATAAATAAGGAATGGGAACATTTACTTTGTCTGCTTTAACTTTTATAGCATTATTTTTATTAATTTTATTATATATTACAAGAAACAATAAGCAGTAAGTGTGATTTTTATTATTGATAATAATTTATTATTATACTACTATGATGCTCAATTGGAAATTCATTAACACACATGTAAAAATGTTGGTAAGATTATTTTCTAACAAGAAAGCGGCAGATGGTACGTAAATAGTTCATTTAATTAAGGTTGTACATGATTTTGAACTAATGATGAATTTCCCATTTATTATCTTTAATTGATTAGTACATTTTGTTTTTAATTACCTGCAAATTTTTTATAATAAACTTTCATTGTAAAGATTATTTTCAGACTACAAGAGATGAAGAGGTTTGCATATGCACTGTGTATAAAAATGTTATAATTTAATATTTTTTTATCCTCATTCATCATTCACATAATATTCACATTTACTGAAAAAATGTATACAATCAGCAAATTCAAATATGGAGAAATCATTTTAATTTAAAAATGGATGAGACTCCCTCTCATGATGAATGATAATTGTAAACTGTAATGAACTTTGGAATTCAACCAATTAATAAAGAAGTCCTTCTCTTAAATGAACTTCTGGATACATCTCTTACTGGAAATTCTAAATTGCAGTGTCAATGTAGAGAAATAGTTTTTGATAATATATGTACTAACACTTTCATTCCAATAGTTATTACAAATTATATTTTGTCTATGAGTTGTAAAACTTATTATAGAAATCTTAGGAAGTCCATACCATGTGTTAAACAGAAGGAAATATTAGAAAATTAATGATCTATAATAATTTTAAATTTAAAGAAGACACTGTTGTTAGTAGTATATCCTTACTCTTAGTAACACAATTAAGAAAATAATTTTTTTTTTTATATTACATTATGATAAAGACAACTTTCTCAATCTAATTCATCTTTCTCAAATGGTCATACTCATATACTCTGGGAGTACTCAGACAACTCTAATATAATGCCCCAAAAATAATATGGATTAGAATGCAATCTTTCATTAATATTATCATGCAAAAAGGTAATCGCTTACAGTAGTGTTTGATTGATATATGCTTTCAGTATTCTCTAATAATAAGATTATTTCCAACCTTTTATTCTATAAGAGAAGTTTTTTTATATAAAAAATAAATTACAAAACTTACAATCTAATGTATATATATCATAAAAAGCTATACCATAATTTGCATATATATAATGCACTTAAGATGAATAAAATAAATGTAAAATATAAAAATACACTTATTTTATCAAAGACAATCGGTAATTTTTAAAAACTACATTGTAAAACTGGTAATATCTAATGTTTAGTTGAAGTAGTGCGATTTATTTTTGCTTTACCACTATTATTACAAGGTTTTTAAGGCCTCGAGCATATTTCTATATATATTTTAACGAGGAAGATGAGATTAATAACATGATTTGTAAAGAAATTCTAGGAAATGGTCAGGAATTGAACCCAAGACCAGATTATATAAAAAAATTAACTATGCTTTGAACACAATATGAACATGCTTTTACACATATGCAGGAAAGATTAAATCTGACCAATTTACACAATGTTCTGACTGGAAAATGTATATTTCAATGAAAATTTGTGTTTAATATTAACAATACAATTTCATAATAATATTATTAAACTGATCATGATATTACCAGACAGGATCTACTGAACTATAAACCAATAGCATCCTTTTCATTTGAGAAATTACCAGCCCAAAATAAAGTCATATTAAAGCTATTTACTTCCACATAAAAAAAAAAAAAAACATGAAATAACTGGTAACATATGTAATTCTGTTTAAGATACAGGTAGCAAATTTTTATAAGTTTAATTGCTAGTATGTATACACAAATGAATAAGTTTGGTAGAAATGCCCGATTGCCTATACACCAAATCACATCTGTCCCAACACTAGAATATTATTATTTACTTGCACATCAAATGACACAGAGAAAGTCTTGTGATAAAGTAAAAGCGAAGCCTTCTATCTAATTTCTTGTTTTTGTAAATGAATTAATATCCTTAAATTCAAATGACAAAAATAAATGGATCATCGCTTACTGTTCTACAAATTCATGATTAAAAATCTTTTATTTATTCCCAAAATCTACTTCTTAGTGAACAAAAATATTCTGATAAATACTTTTTTCTATTTTATTACAATTTGAATATCATATTTTCAACTATTTCATATTTATACTATGTATTCAAAACATTAGAATTAACTATTTATTTTGTAGCCTTTACTTAGTTTTTTCAATTAACAAACATTGCCTAAGATTCTTATATTTAATGACATACTTTTACTATAACTTCCCATACTATTATCATCAAAATTGTTTTTTTTTTTTTAAAGTATTAGTTATTACTTTTCTGGCTATAGTTATATAACTGCTATATAGCTATAAAGTTGAAAGTAGGAAGATCGATCCAAAATTTCGATGTGAGTTTTTTGCAAATGACATTTCATGACCTCCTCAGACCACAGAAGAAAAACTATAAAAATTTCCTGAAGATGTATGATCTAGTTGTGTTGGCCTGTATTTCGATTAATATCTCCAAATTGGCGCAACACAAATTCTTTGAAAATTACTGAAAAAAAATCTTTTTATTGGGGATTGGTGGCATTAATTTTTAGGAAAAATTAAAAAAGGGGAGGGCAGATTTTGCTATTTTGAATTTTTGTACAGTGGTTGTAGAAACTTGAGCTTTAATGGTGAAATACTTATTGTTATTTAAAATTCCAATATTTTAAGTGAATCTGAATTAAAGGTGGGAGGAAATCTCAGGACACCACATTTATTCAAACATCTACGGTATGACTGAAAATTTTAAAGTGAGACACAAAACGTATGTGTGAAAACAGGTATAAAATTACCAGACTGCGTAATTTTCAGTCTACATCTCTAGATAAGCAGGTAAGATGATACCAATTTCACATTTATAAGTTCTCTTCTAATATCACCAAACAAATTTTTTATTTAATATTTTAAATGAAAACAGTTGTAAGAGAAAATATTGAAATTATTTGAAAAACTAGTTTTTGAAACACAGTTTCAGTTTCTCAGTGCCGGAAAAGTATAAAAACTCCACTGCCGTCTTTTATTTTTTTTATTTACTAAGTAATGAAAAAAATTAATGAATTAAAAATATAATAATTAAATCTTGTAAGCCTGATCTTAAAATGAAGCTTAACCTTTTTTTGTATGATTAAATTTACTTCAAAAAAATATCCTGAAGAAAAGCACCATATTTTGACTACTTTTTAATCAAACTTGATACTACACCCATTTGAGTCAAGCAAAAAATTGCAATACTAAGCCTGAATAATAAGTAATTTATCTTAATGTATGGGTGTTTTTGTTAAGACAATTTTCCAGTTATCAACCATTTTCTCAAGGAAAAGAAAATTCAATAATCATTTACAGTAATTTAAAATAGTGATTGAAAAAAGTTATCATGATCTGGATGAAGTGACATTTTTAAACAATGATGAGAAATTTTTCTCCAAAGCGGCGATTCCATTTCTTGCAAGCAAAAGCGTCTTATGACCAACAGCAAACATTAACAGTTTTATAAGTACTATGTTTTATCATGGCTGTTACTGTCCTCTGTGTTATTTTTTTTCTTAAAATTTCTTTTTTCTCAAAAATGACTTCTTCCTGTCTTAATAATAATTGCATTTTATTACTCCATATACTTCTGTTTTCATTAATCAATATTAACACACACTATTATTCTATTTCTTAAAAAATAAATATTCCTGACTCAAATAGCTATTTTTTAAGATGATCCATAATTGGAAAACCATAGTGGGTGTCAGTAAACACCCAAATCACTGATGATAATGAAAAAAGATCAGTTATTAGGTATTTATAAAGAAAGATTTTTAGAATTTGTTTTGCGTTTAATACAATCAAAAAGTTTATTTAGGTCAAAAGCAATAAAAAAGCAGTTTTCTTCAGTTCTTCATTTTTGAAGTAAAATAATGTAGGTTACCAGAAAAGTTAATCCAAATAAGATTTTACTTCTTTTTTTTCAGCATTAAGATGAAGCAAATTATTCAAACTGTTATGGTTCAATATTCTTTGAAAATTTACTTAGGTCACGCATTCTTTCTTCAATCCATAATTAATATAAGGGAATGCTTACATTTCAGGTTTGTGAAGATGTTTGATTTTTAAAAAATAAAGTTCCCAAATTTAAACTAGAATTAATATTTCATCTTGAGAACTGATATTAAAATTTCACCTTGTAATTGCACAAAATATAAATTGAAAAGTATGAAAAAAGATTTTTCTTCCTTTATTAAATCTGTAAAATTATTTTTGAGTACATTTAAATGATTTAAAGAATGTAAAATGAAATGTTGAATTTTCCTATGTGTATATTCAGAAACACAACTGTAATGGTTTTAGACAAAATCTGGCATTATTCAAAAGTTGCTCCTAACAGTGACTTCTGTCTTCAAGATTAAAAGAATTACATACCTGTTGCCATCTTCCCTGAGTCAAATACATGGCTGTGTATCTGCTTGCCAAGCCTACTTAAATACAAATGGCGTTCAGCTTTACAAAAACACTTTCAATCTGTTCACTACATCGACTGGTTGTATAATCAGGATTGTATCATTACTCTCAAAGAGAGTATCTCTGACTGGTGCTTTTTGTACATTTTTGTACATGGCGCAATCATAAGAAAGTCACTGATAGATAGTGTAAAGCAACAAATTAACATACCCATTTGAAAATGGGAAACAGCAGAATGTATTTAAAAATAATACATTAAATAAATAATGAATAAAAATATAAATAACACAAAGAAAAAATTAATAAAAATAGTAATTATAATGGCCTTTCTTTTGTAGTGACAAAACTATCAATTTAAAAAATCAAAGTGTTGAGTTTCATAATTTCTTTGAATGCTACCTAAATTAACTTAGTAAAGTTTAATTACATATTCAGACTGAACATCCAATACAAAGAAATAAATTATAATAAATAGCGTTTAATGTAATATTTATAAAAGAAAAATTACCACTTTAAAACTCTGAATAAATAATTTAATATTATAATACACTTCATATTAATTAAACAGTCTTAAATATGTGAACTGATAAAAAAAATTATTAACAATAATTTACAAGATCTATTTTAATACTTATCATTTACTTGTATTTGTTAATTTTTTTTAAAAAAAGAACTTTATAGATTCATTAACATGATTCATTTTGTACTGTTATTTATAAATTACTGTTGTTGGATTGTTGGTATATACAATACAGGATGTAGTCCACAACAACCTATAACTATGGCATAAAGAAGGAAAGAAAGTGTAACACTTCAATAATCGACTGGTGAAGGTGCAGTAATATAATTTGGCGATCATCAATAATAACAGGTTACACAAACACAATGGGTATATAAATAAATGATTGAAAAAATCTTTACTAAAAATTCCAGAAGATACTACTCAAAGTTTATTAATCCATAAATTATAAAATATAATATTGAAAATAAAAGTGTCCACAAAAATTTCATAAATTTAATCTGTAAGTATGACTTAAAAAAAAATCAAACTTCTGAACAATTCCAAATTCTAGAATAAAAATTGCTTAAGGTAAAAATTTATTTATTATTTCAATTTCTATTAAAGGTTCTTAAAGATCTGCATGTATGGGGTTTATTTTAAATCTACTGTTTCAATTTTCTTCAGTATTATAAGGATCATCCACTAACTTAGTACTCTGCTAGTAAATGGCAGAAATTTTTTTGAAAGTTGAATGACTAAAATAATAAAATCACTAGAAATTACATAATTTTATTAGTAATCATCAATTGACATCTTAAGCAGTTAGCAAAACAAAAATTTATTTAAAAAATATGGAGTTTATAAAAACAAAAATGTTCCAATCAATTAAAGATAAGAAATGGGGAATTTATCATTAGTTCATATTTATCTGCGATCTAACTTAAATGAAATTTTTAGGTACCATCTGCCATTTTCTTGTTAAGTTAGAAGTTAGTCTTACCAACAAACATACAAATCCTTACGTTTCTTAAGAATTACTTAAGTTTCAAGATGAAATCTACTGACTGAATAAGAATTCAACAGGCGAGATTATTTCTAAAATATGATAGCCATCAAAGAATGAATTTTACTGATCAAGTACAGTAAAAAACAGAAAATTAATAGGTAGTTAAAACACATAAAAACTGTAGTAATTAAGATTTCATGGTACCATCTGCTAACTTCCATGTTTAGAGAGTAGATGATACAGTTTTTCAATAAAAATGAATTACAATAAAATAAATAATTTCATGGTAAAATTACAGTTAAAAAACAGGAATTATACATTTCAAAAAAAAATAAATTCTGAACTTTATTAATTAACTGAATGTATATATATAATTATGCATATAATTTGATGAAGCAGTAAAATGCCTTTGAAAAATAATAATTTATTTGTGCCTTTGTACATCTAATAAATAAAGTTGAGGCATGTCTAAAAATTAAAGGGATTTTAGTACTTTAGAATAATCTCTTTTTTAAACACTATACCTATTTGATTCATAGTTTCCTTCTTTTTTGTGTGAGATTTTACATTATGCCTTTTAATTTAAAAGTTTTTAGAAGAAAAACTGCCCCTTCCCCTGCAATAAACTTACACACTAATGTATATTTTCAACAGTAAGTGAACTAATCAAATTCATCTACTTGATTTACTAGTACAGCATTAGTGATTCAACTTAAATATCTAAACATGCTAAAAGCAATATTAAAGTTACTTAGCTACAGCTTAAATTTGATAGCCTAGGCAATTTTATAAATATGAACTGTACTACATTCCAAGCACCGCCAAAATTATTATGGTACTTGAAAACTACAACATGATTGATGACAATGACATTAATGCAGAATATAAATACTGGCTAAGGATTGTGCAGGCAGAGATGTTTGAAGAAGTTGAAACATTTAAACAACTATTCTTTGAAGAAATTTTGATGCTACCAGATAAAATGCATGTTATCACAATAATAACTATTGTTAAACCTAACTGCTAAGTAATTAAGTTAAAAAGTAGAGGAACAAAAATTAAATGACTTAAAATTTTTTTAATGCCCAAGTTAATTATTAAAAAAAATATATATATATATATATCCTTTAAGAATATTATATTTATAATACTACATTCAGAATAATATGATACTAATTTCACCTAAATACATTACCTTATACTTCAGTAAAGTACCTACTATTAAAATTAGAATGAATTTTAATTTCGCTGACTAAAAATAAACATTATTTTCTTTATTCTTAATGTTTATTTTGATGTTTCCTAATTACAAACTAATTTATTATCTGATGAAGGTAGATCCAATGAAAATATGTTAAGACATTCAATTTTTACTAACTTACAGGTACATTGTTCAGTTTGTTTTGTTTTAATTAAAATTAGAATGATATAGACAACTGGACAATGGGTAATCATACTGATTGCTGTGAATAATCTTTAATTAGATCTGTGGACAGTAAATCTTTACAAAGTGTTGACAAGATGATTATATTATTATTAAAAGGTATGAAACATATTACCAGAGTTAACCGGTCATCTATATAATGACACAATTTATTTATATCTATTTTTTATTACATCTTGTGATTCTTTGAGAATCTAATCATTATTTAACTAATTATGTTGCAGTTACTAATCTTTTATCTTATTAAGCATTTATTTTTTCTCTTTACAAAAATACTGATTAAGTATTAAAAACATGTAGGTGCTGCCAGCTTTAGATTTCTTAAAAATTATTTTAAAAAAATTACAGATCTGTTTTATGTTAATGCAAATAACTATTTGTAATGATTTGATGTTTGTATTTGATCCTTCTTCCATGGATAGGTACTATAGAAATTGTATGAAATGTTGCTCTGATTCCATTGTAGTGTTGTGCAGGCACACTAATGACAGTGAGTTGGGGAATATTTGCTTCTTTATTGGAGAGGAAAATCTGTCTGTGGAATGCCTTGGAAAGCTTGTATCCTACCTGGGCTAAAGAAAATACAAAACTGACGGCTAAGGTGTATCAGGTAAATCTAGGCTTCCTACTCCTAAAATCTAAAAGTAAAATATGGTTGTCCATCTGTATCAAGTAGACGTGTGAATTAATTTATTAAATTTTTATATGTAATTATTTAATTAATTACTTTATAACAAATTAATAAGAAATTAAAACTTTTAAAAATTATAGTTTAAAAGGTTTTATAAAATGATAAAAAAAAGTAATTAAATATAAATAAAATTTCCATACCACAGCCATAGTTAGATTTCATTGCGGATAATTCAGCATAAATTTGTACTGTTAATATTATTATTATAAAAACAAACTTTAGTGGGATTAGTTTAATACGCATAACGGAAACAAAGAATTTTGAATTTTTGTCAAAATCTTTTTTATGTTATATGAGTAATTTACATAATTTATAATTACAAAAAATTGAAAAATAACATTTATTAGTTGTATGTTGAAAGCACGTATTACTATAATCAATCATATATCATTCATATTTTTCAACAACTTTTGGATAGGCATCACAACTTCACAAATAAATTCCAAACAGAAGCATACTCTAACTTTGAGTTACAGGTAATAAAAAATTCTCTCTTACATATCAATTTTTCTTCAATTAAACCGGAAACTCTGAAATAAAAAATATAAAAGGAAAATATTTACTACCTCTTGCTACTCATATAATGAAATCAGTAACTTTAAATATAACAAATTACATATAATTATCATTTAATACAAAATTTAATGATTCAACTAATTATGTCTATACCTGTATAAGCATAAAAAGAAAAACAATGGAAAAAAATCATATTACAGGAGGATAATTTGGTTTAAATTATACCCTAAATAATTTGAATATTTTACTATCTTGAATGAAATGGTTACTTTCCTTTAAATAGCTGTTGTCTTCAATTTTTGGTTGGCAATCTAAAAACCACAATTTTGACAAATAAGGCGATCAATCATCTTGATATTTTGGTTTGAAGATTACAAAGAAATAAAATACACCGATTTATAAAATGAAAGGAAAGGTCGATAGGTAGGTGGAATATATTGAAGAGTTATACGGAAGAAATTAATTAGAAAATGGTGTTATAGAGGAAGAAGAGGATGAAAGGGGAGAAACAATACTGAGATCTAAATTTAAGAGAGCGTTAAAAGATTTGAATGGCAGAAAGGCTCCTGGAATAGACTAAATACCTGCAGAATTACTGCGCAGTGCAGGTGAGGAAGCGATAGATAGATTATATAAACTGGTGTGTAATATTTATGAAAAAGGGTAAGTTCCATCAGACTTCAAAAAGAGTGTTATAGTCATGATACCAAAGAAAGAAGGAGCAGATAAATGAGACGAATACAGAACAATTAGCTTAACTAGTCATGCATAAAAAATCTTAACTAGAATTCTATACAGAAGAATTGAGAGGAGAGTGAAAGAAGTGTTAGGAGAAGACCAATTTGGTTTCAGAAAAAGTATAGGGACAAGGGAAGCAATTTTAGCACTCAGATTAATAGTAAAAGGAAGATTAAAGAAAAACAAACCAACATTCTTGTCATTTATATACCTAGAAAAGACATTCGATAAAGTAGAATGGAATAAAATGTTCAGCATTTTAAAAAAATTAGGTTGAAGTACAGACATAGGAGAACAATTGCTAACATTTACAGGAATTAAACACCAACCGTAATAATTGAAGAAAATAAGAAAGAAGCCGTAATAAAAAAGGGAGTCTGACAAGGATGTTCCCTATCCCCGTTACTTTTTAATCTTTACACAGAACTAGCACTTAATGATGTTATAGAACAATTTAGATCTGGAGTAAGAGTACAAGATGAAGAGATAAAAATGCTATGATTTGCTGATGATATAGTAATTCTAGCTGAGAGTAAAAAAGATTTAGAAGAAACAATTAACAGCATGGATGAAGTCCTATGTAAGAACAACCACATGAAAATAAACAAGAACAAAATGAAAGTAATGAAATGTAGTAAAAATAATGTAGATGGACCAATGAATATAAAAATAGGAAGAGAAAAGATTACAGAGGTAGAAGAATTCTATTATTTGGGAAGTAGAATTACTAAAGATGGACGAAGCAGGAGCGATATAAAATGCCGAATAGCACTGGCAAAATAAGCCTTCAGTCAGAAATATAATTTGTTTACATCAAAAATTAATTTAAACGTCACAAAAAGATTTTTGAAAGTATTTGTTTGGAGCGTAGCTTTATATGGAAGTGAAACTTGGACAATTGGAGTACCTGAGAAGAAAAGATTAGAAACTTTTGAAATGCGGTGCTATAGGAGAATGTTAAAAATCAGATGGGTGGATAGTGACAAATGAAGAGGTGTTGCGGCAAATTGATGAAGAAAGAAGCATTTGGAAAAATATAGTTAAAAAGAGAGACAGACTTATAGGCCACATATTAAGGCATCCTGGAATAGTCGCTTTAATATTGGAGGGACAGGTAGAAGGGAAAAACTGTGCAGGCAGGCAATGTTTGGGATATGTAAAACAATTGTTAGGGATGTAGGATGTAGGGGGTTTACCGGAATGAAACGACTGACACTAAATAGGGAATCTTGGAGAGTTGCATCAAACCAGTCAAATGATTGAAGACAAAAAAATAAAAACATCCATTTATTGCAGGTTTTCCTTAAAAGGCTTCCAAGCTTATTAAATTTTGCTAACAGCTCAGCAAGGTCCATTTTGATGGTTGTAGTTGAAACTGGAGAAGTGTTAGGAATTTTTTAATAAAAACTAGTGTAGTTGTCATTTTTTTTAAACTGTCAGTTTATAGGTTTTGTTGTTACTTTTGCTTGTGGGAACTTCTTTCAATATAGCCTTTTTAATTTGGATTTAAAACATTTTTATTTCTTTATAATAATTTAGGTAGTTGCAAGTGAACTTAAAGTTAAGGTTATCCTAAATCTTAGCTGTTTGAGAAGAGACTGTTTTTATGAAATCTTTACATAATATTATGTTAGTATTAAAATAAAGTGATACTTTAATTTTGAAAAAAAATAATTGAAACCAGAGTAGAAATTCATGGACAAAAATAATAAAAATTATGGTTTTCTGGTATTGCTCTTTCAGCTGAAATTAACCGGAATTATAGTTATTTTTTGTAACCCTAAAGTAATAAATAAATCATGGCTAGGGTAGAAATTCAATTTGAGGATAAAGGAATAGCAAAAAATAGACTAACAAAGAAAGTTATTTTTTTTTGTTATTGTTTTATAAAAATACAAGAAGGATGAATCAAGTAGAGAAGATATCAAAAGCATTATTCAAAAAGTCAGATGAGCATCCATTTGTTTGATAAAACTAGTAGATTGAACACAAATAAAAATGAGAAAGGAATTACTCAAAATATACTCTGTAACTCTACAATGATTTAGTTCACAGTCATCTTGATTATAGATGATTTATAATAAAGATGAATTCAATTTTTTTAAATAATTTAATAGGGAGAGGAATTTTGCAAAAACACAAGACTGACATGCTTGTAATCGATTCCTTTCTAGGTAGTACTTATGGTACCAAGCTAATTTGGATACTTGTCACAGGTTGGAAATTAGAAAACATTCAATGCTGTTTTACTTTACCATTTGACAAGTAACCTCTGAAATTTTGTGTCATTTATTGTAAAGAATTATCAGTAAATAATATTGGATTCTAGATTTATATTGAGCCTTGAGAAACTATCTTATAATGTGAAATGATAATGTTCGCATGAAAATGATTACATAAAGAAAATCAACTTTCCTCCAAAACGTATCAAAAATGGTTTAAAGAAAGCAAAAAGAGTTCTGAAAGGATGAACAAGAAGGTGAAACTGTCACAAGGTACAAAGAAAGAGCTATGGTTAATGGTTACTGAAATAAATTTTAAAATAGAAAATGTTAAAAACCATAAAATAAATTCTAAAACTAGATGGCTATTTTGACTGTTAAACAATCATCAACAAATATAGGGCTGTTGTAACTGTAACAGAAATAAAAAAACTAATGCTTAATTTAAACAAAAGAAAATTGTCAAAGACAAAATAATAATTATTAAGTAAATAATACTTATGAAATACTTCAAATAGAATATCTTTTTTTTTGTATTTGTAAGTATGAAAAACATCTGTTAACTTAAAATTATTATATACATTGTGCATGAGAGTGAACATTTGTCCATCCAATATAATATATTGTAGGCTCACTGCAGTTTAATTTGTACACTGGGTTGCAGCTGTGTTTTTCAGTATGTTTTTTATTAGTCTGTTTGCTGCATGAACAAAGAAATCAACAAAGAAACCTTCTTTTTTGAAAATTTTTGATTGTTAGTTTAATGAATATTATGTATTTTCTGTCTCTAAGTGTTAATGTTTTTTTCTGTATCTTAATAAGCATGTTACCTATAAGTACAGGTGGATTTTTAAAATGGTTTTAAGTCTTAAAAATGTTTAATAAAAAATTTAACTAAATCTTTAAAGTTAACATAAAAAAAAATTAATACCTATCCTGAGGCTATTTCATAACCTTTTCAACAAAATAACTGTTTTTAGAGTAGATGGATGAAATTTTACACACACATCTTTTACTATTTCACACCATGGTTAAACTTGACAATTTGTAATACCCTTGTAAAATACGTTAATTAATAGTGAAATATTTATAAAATAAGTCATATGTGAAACATTTAAATAAAAAATGATAATGCACATGCATGTTCATGCTTACACATACATACATACACATGCCAAATAACAAAACTAGAAAACTAACTACAGCGCTAAAAATGAATACATTCATTGTATAGAACAAAACAGAGAGAACCTAAAAGTGAATCACATTTTAATAAGTTTGTTAATATACATTCACATTAAGCACTTAGTAAATGGGCAAAAATAACAAAATATTTTTTAAATTTTGCAATAAAAAGTATTCATTTAGCTGTCAATAATGTTATTGGTTTGAGCAAAACCTATAATCTAATTTTAAGAAAAAAAAAATAATCAGGAGTAATGCATACCATTCATTCAGTTGCTGCAATTATTAAAACAACCAATTATTAAAAAAACGGGATTAACCATCTACTAGCAATATTAACAGTTTCTTAAATGATATTAACTTAAATTTATTATTAGTTATAAAATACAAAAATGTTGTATGAATGATCAGATAAGAAGCAGATAAGAACATTTTTGTTACGATCAGAGTAATATTAAATAAATATTTAGAAAAATGCTGCCAATCAAAATGAAAATAATAATTCAATGTCTGAAATAAAAAAAACAGTTATAAAAAAATTTTATTTTAAATGATTATTTAATCAAAGCTTATATTAACATTAAGTAAACTATTTTTTCTCAAAGACAACCTTGAAATATATAGTTAATTATTTAACTTTAAAAAATGCTGAATAAATATGCATATAAATTTACATAAATAAAAATAAATATATTTATTAAAAAACTATATGCATACACATAATTTTAATATATTATTTATCATATTTTAATTGATGAATAAAACAACTACAAATAGAGAATAAAATTATTTTATGTATATAGGTTGTCCACATATATATTACTTTTATACAGAATTGTTACACACATTTAGGCATTGGCAACAGCAATCTTAATCCCATCAATGAATTCTCATGGGTTTTAAAGTGCTGGGCAACCAGTAGCAAGACCTTAGTACTGAAGAGGTGGTAGCCTCTTGAGCTGTAGGTTGTAGAGGGGTGACTGAAATTTCCCTACTAGTACTGTGGAAATAAAGGTTTCATGCAACTTACAGAGTGGGGGCCACACATTATCATATATATCACCTTTTGTAAGAACCAGCACGATTTTCCTTCTTTTTTTTTATATTCTTCTGAAGCTTCTTTGGTGTTTACAATAAACTTTTTGTATCTTTGTAATCCCAGATTCCATGAATCTGGCAAAAAAATTCAAGTACCAAAACAACATATCTTTCAACTTTTGGTTTGGTAGTACCCGCTTGAATTTGTTCAAGTGAATGCACTTGGATTGGTGGAGCTAACCTTCTATTTGCAAAAAAATGAATTATGCCATGCAATTATGTTTGGCAGGAGCAACAATGACAGCTTTAATATTGTTTTACCTCTGTTTTATCATCACTTAATAGATTGGGTAGAAGGTGGGCATGTAATAGATTATAGATTAACCCTCGACTGGGTGTATGAAAAATAACATGCCATACTTAAAGCTTTTTTGATTCCTACCAACATCACTTCATATATGCAACCCCCACTCATACCTTTCTAGTGAACTGGATTTTATGATTGTGTATTTTTAGCCACCATCCCAAACTTGAATGTTTGCTATGATAAATACACTCTATAAAGGTCTAGATTATTCTATAACCCAGTGCACTTGAAGTAAATTAAAAGTTTTTACAAAAAAAAGAAACAGTTAAATTTATTTTTATTTTTGATGTTATATAATGAAATTTATAACTCCTTGGTTTTATACACAATGGATTATTTATACTTTCATATTTTTTTGGCTAAATTTTACAAGAAATGAATATAGTCACATTTTACTTCACTGAACTGAAGAAGAGGATTATACACCGTCCAATGGAGCGATTTCTTCAAAAGGTGAACATATCATTGAAAAATCAGATAATTTGAGAAAAACATTAAGGGAAAGAAAATGATGACCCATAACATCACTGAAGAGGGAAATCAAATTAATATATTGCAATGAGGAGTGGGCAAACACTAGACCAAAATATCTACAATTACAGTATGTATAAGGTCTATATAATTTAAATACATTTTTATTTAATTTGTCATCATTAACTCACTGAGTATTTTATCTTTAAATTAATGCGTAAATTGGTTTTTATGTCTGTTACAAAATAAATAGTTTTTATAAAAAAAATATGGATTTATAAATCCCAAACAAATATAATAGTAAAAAAAAAATAAAGTAATAAAACTACAAATTAACACGAAATTTAGTACAAAAATATTCAAAATTCATATGGGGGTTACCTATAAAAAATTAAAATATACCTTTTTATTCTTTTGTAGCGCTTGCTCAAGGATTAATAATGTCTATTGTATATGCACCCTGTTGCTAAGGAACTAGTATATTTTAAACAACCAATTTTGCAATAGTAACTTACATTTATGTGCGTGGACTGCTAACAATTAGTTACAGTTTGTTTTTTTTTCACAAAAATATTACTTTATTAATAATATACACAATGCCTAAGAAGTCCTGAATAAATAAGTAAATTTTAAATTGAGAAAGGAATTAAATTAAGATTTTATAAATGTCTACTAGTGTAAAAAAAAAACTAACCTTTGTCAGATGCAAAAAATTTACTTCTCACTCACTCTTAAATATCCTTCCGAGGGGCAAGAGCAACTCAAATATATTGATTGTAAACCACTATGTAGTATTATTTTATTTAAAGGTCTTGTTTAGTGGTGGAAAACTTTGAAAACTAGAATTGCAAAATGGCAACTGATAAAATACCTGAAAGTTTCAATGTAATACAACATATTTGAATCTTTTCTGTAATGTTTAATTTTGTTCTCATTTTCATCAGTTAAATTTTTGAGTCAACTAACGCGGTTTTCAAGAAAACTTTAATTACCATAAATGTTTGCTTTGATTAGTATTATTTTTCCTACAGTGTGGAAGGGAATAATCAAATTAACAGATTATAATGAGCAGTGGACTAAGAGATCAATAGATCTCTAATTAGAAAACATATGAGGTACAAGACTGTATGATTTAAATAAGTAGTGAACTTATTGTTGGTCTCTACCTTTGATAGCTACCAGCTGCTACTAAGCCATTTTAAATCTTGATTTTCTGCTTCACAGGGCTAGCATTCCTTAACGGTAATGAAATCAAATGTTCATATTTAAAAAAAAAAATATAATTAATTATAGTCCTGAAAACCCATGTCTTGTTCTGCTAGTTTGAAAGCTCATCCTTATATAAAATAATATTATGAACCAGGACTGACAGTATTATTAATCTATAGAACTCAGAAATCAATTAAAAAGACTAGTCTGTATACTTTAACGGAGTAATTTATAAAAATTAATAATGGAAAGTATTTCATTTTCCTGTTGCAATTTGTAACAGGAAATTGGTATAAAAACCTACTCAGTTTGTCTGATTTTTTTTAATTTTGTAAATTTTCAGTCAGCATTTTTTATTAATTGAATTTAAGTTAGAAAATCTTTTTGATACAAAAAATGTAAACCTTTTTAGGATAAATAAATTTTGGATATTTTTCAATCTTTTAATTTAAAACTGAAAGTTTAGTCTTTGTAATACTTCAACTTTTTTTAGCAAATGCAATCTACAGATAAATTTCAATTTTGTATTTAATAAAGAAATGTACTTTTTTAGCATGGACAATGGATAAATCAATAATGAACTGAATATTTGTATGAAAATATTACCTTTAATAATTTTCTTCTCCTTAGTTGAACATTTCTATTCTTAATATTTTGATGTGAATAAATAATTGAACTGGAAAACAAGAATAATACTCTGCAAAGTATATTTCTTTTCTTTTAATACAGAAACTTAATACTTATACTCATTTTATAAAATTACAGGCTTTTTGAACTTCATAACAATAATTTGAGTCTACAATACAACGTGAAGTACAACAGTTTTGTTATATGAATTTAGTAACAAAGTTCTGTAGTAAGAATATACGTATGAATACTTATTTGGTCTTTTGTATATCTCTTGAGTTACATGAAATCCAAAAAAAATACAATGAGATTGCAAACCTTACAGTAAGAGTCTAGCAGATATCATTTCTTCCGCTGAAAAAAGAAGATTTCTGCAATATGAATAAAACTGTTTTTAACAAAATGATACTGATATCAAAAAAGGTAAGACACTACATTTCTATTATCAAAATCTATTATTAATTTAGAATTTTATTTAAAAACAAATACATGTTATACATATGAAATAGACAATAGATAAACAATAATAGATAATAAACAATGTTTAAGCGTTCCATATAATAAGCAAGAAATAGAAAAATTTGTTATAAACTCTTACTGGCCTGATTTCATTTATTAAACAACAAATAATCATACAAAATGCATTATTTCTGTAAGTAATACAATAATGTGATATAGATTACATATAAATGAAATTGAGCCAGTAAGAGTTTTGTAACAATTTTTTCTATTTTTTGCTTATTATATGGAACGCTTAAGGATTGTTCATTATCTGTTATAGTATATCTATTGTCTATTACATATATTTAACATGTATTTTTTTTTTTAAACAAAATTCTAAATTACTAACAGATTTTGATAATAGAAATACTTACCTTTTCTGATATCAGTATAATTTGTTAAAAAGTTTTATTTATATCACAGAAATTTTTGTTTTTTGAGCAGAAGAAATGATACCTACAAGACTCTTACCGTACGGTTTACAATTTCATTGTAATTTTTTTTGTTATCACTGCATTTTATTAGATTCTTTTATTTTTTTATGAATTACTGATTGTTATCTTACAAATTTATTGCCTTTCTAGAACAAACAAAAATACATTTTTTGAATTTCACAGCCAATTATTTTGTTGATAGTCTATCATTCACTTCATACCATATTTTTAATTTTTTAATAAAACTAGTATAATGATCTTCATGAATCGAAGATCCATGATGTAATATTGCACTTTACTTTACGAGTGTAAAGTGATTTTTATCACATCTATGGACACATTTTTATATTGTTACTAATTGACCTGGCAATGCTTTGCTATTTCTAGATTTGAGTATATATATATATATATATATAGATTAAATGAACACAAATAAAAGTTTGAAAAACATTTAAAAAATGAACATTACAAAATTTAATCATTCCATTTTTCCCTCTTACCCTTTTTTGCAAAAATATTTCTTTTCACATAACTGACTTATATTCTGAATATGAACCAATTCGGACCATAAATACAATTCTTTGAAAGATCTCGACCACAGTGCCTCCTAACAGGTACAAATTAATTCAGAAACCTTCGCGGGCATGCGCATAATAACTCATGAAAGTTTTATTGCAATCGGATGAATGGTATAGGAACGCATAAGGGACAAACAAACATTCTCTCTCTCTCTCTCTCTCTCTCTCTCTCTATATATATATATATATATGCATGTATATATAAAATTTAATGAAGTTTTTTTATTTCTCTATCAATTAGTTCTAATTATAGAATAAAAACTATACCAATCGAATTTATTTCTGTTTTCTTTATTCCTTTTTTAATAAAACTAGTATAATCTCCTGTAAACTAATACTTTTATTATTTTTTTAAAGAAGTTATGGGAATTAAAAAAATTGTTTCATCTTCAGTTCTTTTTTACTATTAAAAAAAGCTGTAGTATATTTTCTTTTTAAATTTTATTATTTCAAGTACATCAAGTTTTTGTACTTCAAATAATAGACAACAGGAATAAATTATGACTGTAACAATCATAATAGAGATCAGGAATGTAAGGTGGATATGGCCACATATCCCAGTCCAACTTTTGAATAGCTTCCTGTCTTCTGAGTGATATGGGAATGGGAATTATCATGCACAAGAATTACTTTTTTGAGAGGGAACTGAATGTTTCCTCCTTTTTGCGGGTTTTACTTTATATTTTAGCATATCACAAAAATACACTGTTGATTCTACATTATTTCTTTTAAATAATTGCAATAAATTTTGAATTTTTTTCTGATGGGCGAACTCAGATGTTTCTATTTCATACTCTTACATTTGGATTCTAGCTCAAAACAAAGAATCCATGTTTCATCACAAGTTATTATGCAATCTAAAACAGTATTACCTTCCCATAAGTTTCATAAAAATGAGATATAAGTCTTTGTGATTTTTATCTTTGTGACAGTTGCTAGTAATATAGCTTGGAAATGTAATGGATAGTGCCAATACTCACATTACAAATTTCAGTAATTTTCCAAATTTTTATGTATCTGTTCTTGTGAATAAGGTCATTGAAGATCATCAAAGCATTAGTTTGAAATTTCCACTGGTCTGCTATGATGAAAATCAGTCACACTTGTTCCACCTGATTAAACTCTCCAATCCACTTATAAAAATTTGTCTGCTACATACATTTTTTACCTTACCGTTTTTGAAACAAAAAAAAGGAGGTTATAATAGCAATTTTTTTACCAGCTGATATTTTCTACATCACGGGTGCCAACTTGAAGATCAGACAGTTTTAATTTATTCCATTAGTTTTTCAGCTTTGCCGTTTGTCTTATTATTACAATGACCCTTGTAATAAACAGAAAAATTATTCAAAACCATGTACTAACTATATTTTGATTTTAGGATACTTAGAACAACAGTTCATATTCAAGTGAAAGAAAACTTACAGCTAAGTTGAAAGTGTTTACCATACCATGTGTGAATCACATTTACTACTGCCAAATGAATCATGCTGTATAATGTATGTGTTTGATGATAATTATTGAAATTAAATAATAATTTACCAAAAAAGAATATAAAACAAATTAACTAAAATCCTATTCCACATAGGAATTTTGAAATAAAACTGATATGTCAAAAAAATGTACACTTCTAAATAGGTATAAAAGTACAGACACTGGTTTGTGAGTATTTGTGGGTGGAGCTAAACATTTTATGACATGTTAAAAACAAATATTCAGCTTCAACTTAAAGAATCATTAAAAAAACTATGAAATTTATCTTTCCTTAATTTTATAAATTTTGCTATATTCAATAAAAGTTTCAGTAACTGGATATTGATTGTAACCAACATTAACAAGCCACTTTTCACTGAATTCCTTGTTCCAATATTTAAAGGCACTTTTACAAAAAAAAAGAGAAGAAACACCATTCTGTACCAAAGTATGTTCTGATTCATTGTTTCCAACTGCTGTAATCATAAAAGAAGAGAGCTGGAACACTGGGAATGCAAAAGTGTTTCATCACAATAGTGTTTGTTCCTATATTTGGGAGGGGATAAAATAACATGCAGGTGGGATAAACACTGTCAAATTATACTAGATGCTTAAACTGTTTTTAGGTATCAGAAAAGCAACCCATCGGGTTGGTCTAGTGGTTAACGCGTCTTCCCAAATCAGCTGATTTGGAAAGTCGAGAGTTACAGCGTTCAAGTCCTAGTAAAGCCAGTTATTTTTACACAGATTTGAATACTAGATCGTGGATACCGGTGTTCTTTGGTGGCTGGGTTTCAATTAACCACACATCTCAGGAATGGTCGAACTGAGAATGTACAAGACTACACTTCATTTACACTCATACATATCATCCTCATTCATCCTCTGAAGAATTATCTAAACGGTACTTACCAGAGGCTAAACAGGAAAAAAGAGAGGTTTCAGAAAAGCAAGCAAGTCATCATATATTAATAAATTAATAGATGAGAACATAGTTTAATACTTGATCAGATTCATAACACAAATGAAATGAGTTAGTAATGACAATACTACCCAAAAAATTTCCTTAAACAATCTATGAAAAATTATTTCAGGTTTCATGGTAGATAAGAGCATTTAAAGGTTACATGTGCTGATAACACTGGAATGGACCCATAATTGGGAAGTACAATTGTCTAAGAAAATAAAAATCTTTAATCAATTTTGAAGATTTTTTAAATATTCATTAAATTTATAAATTAATAAGTTTATGTTAACATTAATACTAAGTTTACAGACATAAATTGTATGATGTTTTAATAACTAGAAAATAACTAAAACCAGAAACAATTATCACAACATATTTTAGATATTTGAGCTTAATCTAAACTTTAATTTTTTTAATTTAGAAGTATAAGGCTCGGCTGATAAATTTTGCATATATATGCGTAGCATGGGAATGTAAAGAGATATTAGAATGAAATAAAAAATGAATAAAAGTACAATACCTTAACAACAAAATGCAGTATTTATTTTTCAGTATAATACCCATTTACACTAATACACTTGAGACAAGTTTTTGCATTCCATCACTGAAAAATTCTGGCGGTCTTTCTCAGATCCAAGTGGCCACAGCTTCCTACATCTCATCGTCGGTGGTGTAATAATTACCTTTGAGATGAGGGAAGAAGTGGTAGTCACACAGAGCCAAATCCAGCAAGTATGGCAGATGCAGAACAGGCTCAAACTTCAGCTTGCAGAGGGCCATCAAGAGAGTCTGCGCGGTACAAATCGTGCACGGATTTTACAGTAACCCAATTGCTTGATAATATGGCCTGCTCATTCTTTAGATAGCCTAACTGAATGCATTGCTGGCTGATTCGCCAGTCACTTTGAAGCAAATTGTTCACCTCCTTTTGATGTTTCTAGTCACAGAAACTAGTCGTCTGCTGCTAGGTGTGTCCTCGGTTGTCGCTTTAGCAGCTTTACATTCGAAAAATTTCAACACCCATCTATTCATAGTACTCTTGTCAACAGTTTCATTACCGCGAACTGCTTTTAAATGATGAAGAATATTTGTAGAATTCACATTTTCTGCTGTTAAAAATTCGACCACTGCGTGCTATTTTAACCAGGTTGACATACTGGCTGTACTCAACTCCATTTTAACTGCTACTGAAAACAAACCAGTAAATGGACTTCAACAAATTATTGCAGGTTTGTAGAGGGGGATTTTAGCTATCATGTGCTGCCATGACCAACTCGATAGCACCTTTTGTCTTCGTGTAGCACGCTAGTGTGCAAAATTTATTATCCGAGCCTCACAGAAAACTTTGTGTATACCCACTGGTATAACCAGTGACTTTGTGTACAATCCCCTGTATAGAAAATAAAATTCTCTGGGCAACCATAACGTCAGAGGCAACAGTCCACAACGATCTAACTAAGAGATATAGCTATGATAACCACAATGGTGACTGACCTGATTCTCATGTGTACCTATTCAGAGAAGAGAACAGGAAAGATTAAAAAGGAGAGAATGATTAAACCACATTACTGTAAATCCTCAATTAGAATAGTAGTCTTGCTGAGGACTAGGACCCTAGTAAATTTGTATTTATGAGCACAATATTTTTATATAACTATAACAGGAATAAATATGTATATAAAATAGCACTAGCATTAATAAAGGCAGTACAAACTTTAATCATATTGACTCTGTATCTTACAGAGTTCTAGTATTATATTACACCACAGTAAACTATAGTGATATAATATACTATATCATAGTTCTAGTATTATTACTAATTAGATTAAAAATTTCTGGATGGACCAAGCCTAATAATTTCATGACTTATATTACATGAAATAGACAGAATTCCAGGACTTCAGTTCCTGTTATAATGATTAAGACAAAGGTCTGTTCATTATCTTAAATAATATACAACTTTAGGATGATTGGTTATTCACGAAGATGCTTCTAAAACTACTAACACTGAAAAAAATTTGAAAGAAATAAACAGTTCAGATATTATTTATTTAATAAACAGTGTATAATTATCACAGTATTAATATTTGATTTCAAAGATTTAAATATCTTTTCAGAATAAAATTGATAAGCAAACAATGATTCAAGAATAAAAATATCTTAACAGTTAAATTCTATTCAAGATATTTTATTATTATATTAAAGTAATAACCATTGAGAAGGTTTAATTCTTCTTGGTCCTAAATATAATGACAAGACTGGCTTACCACTTTCCTGCCTGACATATATACAAAATAATCATATACAATGATTTTAAATAATAATAATTGATTTTTAACTAATCAATATTTCTAACTTCAATGATTTTAATTATTATTAGTCTATCATTTCATACATTTATAAGTATAATAAAAAGATAAAATAGATTAGATATCTGTGATACAGTACTGAACAGTTATTTTACAACATTAAAATATTAAAAATTTAAAAAATAAATTACTTTATGCCATTACTACAAACTAATTTCAACTCTTATCTCACTTCCTTAGATTATTTGTACAATTATATCGCTAAAATAAATTATAAGTAATTACAATCTAATTTTAATGGAAATTAGCTGCTGATAATTTTTAATCGATTTTTCTTATTCCTTCGTTCGGCGTACTCATATTTTAATTTGGCCCATATTCCAAGACACATTCTAACCAGTCTGTTGTCCACGACGACACTGTTCTTAGCTAAGTCGTACTGCTGTTTTACTATTTTACGAGCTGGTGATAAATAACCTCTTTGTATAAGACTTAGAGCATAGTAGAGCTTACATCTAGCCACAATAAGATCATCACCAAGCCTAATGGCAAGACGAAACTGTTCAACTGATGTTCTACCAGCCATATATGCCTGAAATGTAAAAAAAAAGAAAAAACACAGAACTGTTAAATAGAATACAATGTTTATCAAACGACATAGATTACATTCAAAGTTACTAATTACATAGATAACTAATGGCTAACCACTAGACAAGATAATATTGGACATAACTACAATATAGTAAACCCTTCCTTTACATGTAGTGGCAATCTTCATTAGGTTAACTATAACAATAGTCAACAGAAATCAAAATTATTAAAGGGCTTTTTGCTATATGGCCATAATGAACATAAAATAGTTCAATTCAAATAAGAATGCATGATGTCGATGACATTGTACATAAATAACTTTGAATTCCTTATATGATAACACACCTTCCTTAATTACTGACTTTTCTCTTAAAAACACTGAGATCTTTGAAACTGAACTATACCATTTCTTTGACATAGTAGTATTATCAGATTAAGGTGTAAATACACATTCACTTTTACTTATAACTAATTTAAAATTCTACCTTACATGGGATTTTTTAAAAAAATATCTTATTTAATCATTTCTATAATGATCACATCATTTCATCAGCGTTAAAAGAAAACTATAATTTAAGCTAATAAGTGAATTTAGAAACTTTTGAACAGGTCTGGGACAAGATAAAAATAAAATGAAATTATTAAATCAGTTCTCCATCAGAAAAGCATGACAAGGATTGCAACATGGCAGTTTTAATACCTTAAACAAGCATTTGAGGCATCGAAACAGCCTTAACAATATCTGAAATTCAACTAGGGTAATTTTTGACTTTACTGTTATACAAGCCTGGGATTAGCATAATTAAAAAAAAAAAAAATAGTGTAAATAAAATGCAATTACTTTTTTAAGCAAGTGCTGAACTTTACATGATATATACACTTCCTTGATGTTTTTTGTAGATTCAAATGGATGTTTTATAAAGAATTTAGAACAATACATGTTATTTAACAAAGTAAAAAAAAATGTCAGTTTTATACTGAAATGAGTTTTATACTTATACCTATACTTATCACCTACACTGTAGTGAAATGAACATGTTTTTTTTTTATAACCATTTCACAATGTAGTTAAGCTTTTTATAGATTTAAAATTATTACATATTTTTTAACCTAGTAAACCTGTTCTTTTTAATTTTTCCTTAACCAAACATGACAGATTTTCTGAAAAAAAAAGAGCAAGACATCCAACATCATTATGGCTCAATTATTACCATAACTGATGCTCTATTGCACAAAGAACACCACTTCTGACCAGTTTCAGGTGCTTAATATATTTCATTTAATATGTAGACTCTGTTCCCCAATAACATCAAAACATAGAGTATAAAAAAATGTTTCCCTACCTTTATTCACATTTAAAGTGTTTTTTTCTTAAACCTGCCTTATATAAAATAGCACAGAAATTCTATTCTATTTAATATAAAAAGTTTTGTAATTAGTACATACTTTCTAAATACATGGGAGTTATATTTCAGAATTTTACTTCTTCTCCTCCTTCTAATCATTCATGTGCAAAACCACTGGGGAGGGAGTCATATGAAAACATCTGCTGGCAGAAGCACAACTACTTGTATGTAGAAAGTAACTTGTCTTAAACATAATACTTCCTTTTTTAAAAAATCATACTGTATTCTTTACAAATTCTCTGCAGAAAATCATGAAATGCTGAAAAGTTAGTAGATTATTTTTTTTCAGTGTTTTGAATAGTTTGAAACATTTTTCTGTTCTCTATACTACCCCAATTGCCAACCTCTAACCATCAATGTAAAAACAATCTACATCCTGAATTAGCAGTTTCATATAACTCTTTTGTTTTCCTTTCCTATTTTTACCCTTAACTTTCTTCTAGAACCAAATTTAATAACCCACCAGACTTATCTTTCTTTTTACAACATTTTCCCACAAACTTCTACCTTAAAAATCTTCATTTTTTTAATTCATCACACTACCTAGATTTTGATGTTTTCCCATAACAGAACTTGTCATAGATGTTACTCTACTCTTTATTTTTCTGGTTTTCCTTTCTTTATAGCAATCTGATGATTTTATGAATAACTCTTCTTTCACTATATTTCAATACTACTTTTCCTGTAATATGATACAATCTATTCCATTTTACATTATCAAATTGTTCACAGTGACATTATGAACTGATAAAATCTTAAAGTGGTGAAATGAATTTTTGGAAGGAAGGACTGACATTCAAGATGAAAAAAGGTATGATGAGCAGAAATTAATCCCTCATCTCTTCTTCACAAAACTGAAGATAGTATTCATACTGACTGGCATCTGATAAGAGAATTGAATGAATTGATTCCTGAAGTCTCGAATATCAAGATTCATCAAAATGTGAAGCAGAGTTAGTTATAAAGAAAATAATATATGTACAGCGGTTACCATAAATACAAACTGATGAACATAAGAAAAAAGAATAGTCCTGTGCTCATATATTTTTCAGAGGAAGAAAAGGAATACTGCACTCTTATTGCGAATAGAAGACAAAACCCACACTTATACCTAACCCTAAATTTAAGCAATAATTATTGCAATGGAGACATACACATTTCCTCAAAACACCAACTTCAGGTTTTTTTTGAAAACATGGAACCAGAACACAGAACAATTACTGCCGATGCCTGTAATGAAACACCTTTGATCGATTATTCAAAACAAAGTGAGAGAATGTCAACATGTGGTGTCAACTTGCTCTACAACAATGTTATACCTCATAGTACATGTCACGTCTGTACTGCACAACAGCTGGAAACAGAATTTTTGGAGCATTTAGAAATTAAAACAGACCTCACAATCAATTGTTTTTAATGTTTCTTTACCTGAAAAAACATCATGCTGGAAGAAATTCAACAATACTCAGGTGAAAGAAAAGGTCATGATATAGTTCAAAGGGCTGGTGGCAGACTTCCCAGACTTTATAAAGGCTTGGACAAAAGGAGATTACTGGCAAAAAATGAAGATATATGATCTGTAAATAAATAGTTTAATAAAATGTTAAGTCCTTTGCATCTACTTTCTGGACATGCCTCATAAGTCTACTATATTTCCTTAACAATAAACAACTGATCTTAAACTTCATAAATCTTCAAAGTAGAGAATATTAAAGTAGTTAATATTAAAAATAATATCTTAATAAACGAGAAACACAACTTACAAAATGTTCATATTTTTCACCAAGAGCAGAAAAAGCACCACCTAATGTTGAAAGCCATGACATAGCATGATCAAGTTCTCTTCGCTCAAGACACATTGTCTCCAGCCTTTCATTCCTTAAAACAAAATAATATATAAATATGTGTGTATTTTAGTTTTCATAGTAAATATAGATTATCTGACATGAAATACAGTCACTCATGTAAATGGCATAGCCGTTTCCAGAAGTAACAAGCATCTAATATAATGCTTACTATGAAAAATAGGGTATGAA
Source organism: Lycorma delicatula (assembly GCF_047948215.1). Lineage (NCBI taxonomy): Eukaryota > Metazoa > Arthropoda > Insecta > Hemiptera > Fulgoridae > Lycorma > Lycorma delicatula. Next base: position 77,155,332 of record NC_134458.1, read on the forward strand.
ATGTTTCCCATAGCCTTATTCACCAAGCCGAACACACTATTGCATATTAGCATATGAAAGGTCCTGAAATGAAGTTGATATTCATTTTTTAAAAAAATAACACCATCATTTTGTTCACCTCAGAGACTGGCTCTATAAAGAAAATTGTTACTCTAAAAAAACAAGCAATTTTGACTAGCACCATTTGTATCTTACTTAGGTGTCTTGCATGTGTCAGCCAGTGGAGGATAAATTCTTTCCAGGAATTTTGGAAATTAATAATTCACACCCTCCCCTTTCCACTAAAAATACTTACTAACGAAATATAGATATAAATGCACATTTTTACCGCTGTGTGCTCCTACTGCTGAGTCGTAAAGGACATATTTGTAATAGCCAAAATAAAATGCGATCAGGTTTTTCACTTTAATCCTCATACTTAAAATTAAAAAGACATATGAATTGCTTTAATAATTACTACAATATTTTAACAATTACAAAATTCACTGTTTCTATCACTACTTTCACTACTACTATCACTACTTTCTGTCTTCTTCACATCATCTTACTCCTCACCACTTCCTTCCTCTTCACTTTTTTGAAAAGGTGGCCAATGCAAAGTAGTGGTTTTTGAAGTCCTCCAACAAACACAATCGTGTTCTTTCTGAAGATGATAGTTGTAGTCTATAAATGTGATTTTCCCAGCCCGCTTCATTGTTAAGTAAATTGTTTTTTTGTGGATAAAAGCAAAACAACTGAAGCTCCTCTCAGTCACTGCTGATGTTACTAGAGCTGATAAAATGTGACCAGCTACTTTACTTAGGTCAGTTACCACACACTAGTCCTGTCCACAATTCTATGGGGGTCATGCTTTCTACTGACCTTCACCAGAAAACTGTAGCCACATATTTTCTTTCTTGCTCCTGTATCCTGCTAATTCTACTGCTCTAACATATTTCTCATTCATGGTCATTTTTTGGGCTATATAGTTGATGAATTCCATTGCACCCATTAATTAAATCCTTAGCCATGCAATTTGATACCAGGGAGGCTGGATTTAATAAAACAGCAGTGAAATGAATCGGGTGTACAGGTGTCTTCATTGTTTCATGAGAAGATTTCCATTGATTGTTCTGTTCCACACTTGAGAGGAAGCTGTTTGGTAAAAAAACAATAAAGTCTTTTTCTAAATTCTTTAAAATAGCATGCACTTTGTGAATTAAGTATTTATCATGTTCCAGAATAAGAATTTCCTTGCTTATTGCTTTCAACAATGAAATCATTTATTCTACAAGAACCTACAAACCCTCATCATCTAAAACATTAGTTTTTACCTCTTTGTGGTGTTTGAGTAGTCCACAATGTCTTTGTTTATGGCCAGTTGCTGCAAGAAGTTTTTATTGTTATATAAACTTTCCAGACAATGTAAATTTGACAACCAACAAGTTTTACCAGGAAGCTTTAATGATACGTGGCTTCTTTTTATTTTTCCCAAAACAGCACTGAGCCTTTAGCTATTTTTTAATGTTCTAGCAATATTAATTGCATGTTTAATGAAACTGGGCACTGGTGTAGTGGAAAGTATGTTCCCACTAGTTAAATGTAGCATATAGTCAAGAGAACCTAGGGGTATGATAAAATACAGTGCTTTGTTCTCTTGAACAATTTCAAAAGCTTTCTGTAAATTTTTGGCATTATTTCCTATTAGTACCAAAGATTTATGGGCTCCATACTCATCTAGGACGTCTTGAATTTGAGAAGTGAGGTAGTTGGAGTCATGCCTGTTTTCTTCTGTATTCACAAACTTAGCAAAGACATTAACACTGATGTAGAGATCATGAAATGAAAATACCTTCATTACAAATGTTCCTCCAATTATCGCACTGAAGATGCAAATCATCAGATGTGTTGATGATGTTCCGAACATCAGTCATTGTACGATTGTACTCCATATCTAAGAGGGTAGTAGATAGGAACTTCCTTATTGCTGGAGTGAATGAAGGCTTTAAATATTTAAAAAAATCCCTTCCATAGATCATGCTCAAAAATCCCTAATGTACTCTGGTAAAGTACATAGCTTGTACCAATGTCTGCTTTCATCTGAAATAAATAAATTACATTAATAAACTGACTACCCTAGAGTACACAGTGCATTCACAACAAATAATATTAATTTGGGACCCCAAAAACTCACACCTTGGCAAAAATATTAGCTTCCCTATCTATTATGTGGATTTACAAGAGGGTAAAAATACATTTGGATTTAGCACTAACCTGTTGACATTCTCACATCGAGTCACAATAACTAGTGAAGGATGCGGCAAATCCACGTCAAAAGTGAATAGAGATAGCAAACTTCTGCTCCTTGACATAGATGGAGTAGTGTCCTCTTGCTCATTGGGTTCCTCAACATCCATATCTTCCTCACTGAGTATAGCTGATTTTAAATGTCTATTCATTTTATGTAAAAATTGTTTTGCATCCATCAGCATTTTAAAACATATTATGAAATGAGTGGTTTTTCACAACTGGATACCGCAATCAAAGGAACACCAATACACAAATAAACACCAATACAAGGTACTGCCCACAGTACCTTAAAAGATACAAAATAATTTAGTATAACATTACTCAGTGTAAATACGGTTGAATATGTAATAAACTAATCATATGTACTGTTTGGTAAATTTGCATTTGTTTATATTAGCAAGCACCATTTACCAAATGAGAAAAATGTACATACAATTTTAGTCTTAATAAAACAGTCAATGGTAGAGATCAACACATCAATAACTAAATATTAACTATTATAATTTGATTAACTATTTTAACGTTGGTGATTATTTTAATACATTAAGTTTATGGCTTAAAATAATAATCCTGCCCTATTTTCAAAGTAAGTGTATTTTCACTCTTTTGTCAATTCTTTTTCACTCATTTGTCTATAAGGGCTAGGTGGTCAGGTAGGACCTGGATATCATAAGTGAAAGATGCATGTATGTATGTGTACATGGCTTAAGTAAATTTATTGAAATGAACATCAACGCATGTCTAGACTAAAAAAATTCTGTTTCTTTTTTTTGTAATTTATTTTTTAAATAATTGATGGATAATACTTGATGAAAATCCATCATAACAAAAGAAAAAAAAACAGCTGCTGTGATTAATTAAATAGATTTTGTAAAAATCTAACAACTTATTTTGTTTTTCTTTTGTCAACTTATATTTTTTGTTATATTCCCAATAAATATATTCCTTCCCAGATGTGATTCTGAAGGAATCACATCTCTGGTCACAGCCTTACGAGAGGCTGGGAGAGAGACCATAAAGCAACACATTATTAAACCCTTTTCTACGAGAAACAATGCATTAACTATATACTATAATAAAATAAATATATGAAATAAAAAATAATAAATTCAAATTTTATGAATTATCTTTCAACTGTTATCTAAAAAATGTAATCTCTAAAAATGAAAAAAAGGTAATAGCTAACAATAAGAACTGAACCAATTATTCATAGCAACCCCCTTTATCAATGCTCTGTTACTAACTTCTATTTTGGTATTACAACAGGGAATTAGTGACAGAATAAGAGATAAATTATAGAATCTGCAGCTGTAATGGCCTTTTTCTTTTGCCTGTTTAGCCCCCAGGAATTACAACACAGGTATTACTTCAGAGGATAAATGCGGATGATATGTATGAGTGTAAATGAAGTGTAGTCTTTTACAGTCTCAGTTCGACCATTCCTGAGATGTGTGGTTAATTGAAACCCAACCACCAAAGAACACTGGTATCCATGATTTAATATTCAAATCCATATAAAAGTAACTGCCTTTACTAGGACTTGAACACTGTTACTCTCGACTTCCAAATCAGCTGATTTGGGAAGACACATTTACCACTAGACCAACCTGGTGGGTGCAGCTGTAATGGCCTATCAGACACAGATTGCACTTTCTATTAGATTTAACTACAACAGACATTCTTTACACAACTGTTGAATAAATTTTTATAATTATGTTCATGTTAAAATACAGTGATAAACAAATATTTTTTGCAAGAAATAATTTAAAACAGATTATTGAAAACGTGTGTAAAATATAATTCATTGCCCTTGCAGAGCAAATATACTATTATACTTCCTCCTTACTCTACTCTTTATTATTACTGACCTCTGTGGAAGGGAGTTAGCATCTCTGCTTTGCTTCATTTACAGGGTACGAATCCAAATCAGACTTGGCATTCATCATGCACAATATTCATCTCATCACAAAAAGAAAAAGAACTGGCTGTAACTCTGGGCATTAGTCTGTGGTAATAGTTTAAAATTAGTGACTCACGCCTCATTTTTTATGAAATTTTGAATATAACTTATTTAGTACCCAAGTTATTTGTTACAATTAAAATTTTTCATTGGAAACGCCTTTCACCCAAGTTATGTCCCTTGTAAGTTATATAGTACCCTCACCAAAAACTTTGCAATTCAACACTGTACAAGTGCAAAATATATTATTTTCAGTTAATTACTTAATCTGTTATTGCAAATAGAAATAAATACATTTTGTTTTTTTTTCCATTTATGACTGAACCAAATTACTTATGTATTCTTAAGCGATTGATGATCTTTTAAAAAATACAACTATTCTTTGCTGATGAAGAATTAAGCATGAAACAACTGAAAATCAGAACAAAACAATCATGAAAATGATGAAGAGGTACCATGAAATAATTACGACTCACAAAGCTTTTTTTAAAGAGGTGCAGGCCTAACTAAATAGTGTAGTGTTCTGCCTATGGAAAATGTAAGAAATGATCTCACACCATATTGATGAATTTCCCACACAGAACATGCAATGCATGATATATATTCTCCTCTTGACTGGTAAAACTGATTAACTGGCAGAGATATTCCAGAAAATTACTGTAAAATGCATAAGCCATTTTGAAAAATACAAATATTAACACATAGGAAAGTAAATTACTTTTTTATATCTGCCTCTCATGCACAATGTTCAAATTTCATATAACCTTACATTCTGGTTACAAAAGGATTTACTAATAAACCACAGAATTTTCATTTACATTACTCTATACAAGATTTGTTGACAGGATTGTTTCAGCTGGTATTATTCTTATACACACCTCAACAACTAATTGAATAGATGATCTAAATAGCCTTTCAAAGTATAATTTAATTCCTCCATAAAAAAAAAAAATTAGCTATCTAGCAAAAATCAGCTTTACTGCCAAGCAAAAAAGATTAAAAATTAAGAAAAAGTACTAACACTTACCATTTGTAATCAATAACACTGTATCCAAGCGACACAACATTAATGCTAATGCACTGAAAATCATTAGTACGTTTTAATGATGGTTGCCAATACAAAAAATTTTGAAGCACATGATATCTATAAGTTGGTGAGTGTAATAATGTTTTATAGAACTGAGACAAAAAATACCCAGACATCCCTATAGTAATTAGACGCCTTGAATGATACAACTCCCAGCAATCACCACTTATCACATGGTCATTTAACAATTTCATAACATTTTTACCCAAGGCATTTTTATCTTCTTCGCTTATATCAGTTACTGATGAGTACTCATCGTTATTTGTTTTATTTTCAACAGATATGCCATCATCAATTAAATCTACATGAAATATAGTTACATCTTTAACAAAACAATTTGGACATTTCTTATGCTTGATGCTTTGACACATACTATCAACAGAAATGTGACTTCCATAGTTAATTAATACTTGTCTGTCAGATGAACAACTACTTTGCTGCAAAAGATAAAAATTCCCCCATTCCTTATTATCGACTAAGATTTTAAAGTGAACGGCTTTCATCACTTGTTTTCCACTCAGGTGAAAGAAATCAAGAAAATTACAAGTAGGAGCAATGATTATAAAATTAAATACTCGTGGAAAGAAAATACTTAGTTAATCAGCAACTATTGATCTAGGTTATGGACTGTATGCCGCACCAAACTCTCCCCATATCAGTAGTTAACCGATTCTTTATTTTTATAAAATTAACTCATGTACACGTGACTGGTACGAATATAACATACTTTTCGGGGTTACAACTACCACATTAAACTTAAAATGCACAACATCCACCTAATTTTATAACTCACGAATACGGCACGCGAACAGCTGTTAACGAATTTAAAATCCCAACTACATTTTGCCGTTCAATAACGTACAACTCATCGGTCAGTGGGGATACTGCAGTGGGAGGCGCTAGCGTACTAGAAAAAATGATGAGCAAATAATTTTAAAAAATAAAAAAAAATATTTCGTTTTAACTTAACGCATACTTAACATCAGTTATAAAAAATCTAGTCTTGAAATTTCCCTACTTAAAATTTCAGAATAAATTCGGGGTAGATATTATCTCCTTAATAAATAAGTTTTATTTCTTAATTAAGAAAAAATAAAAGAAATCTCCCGGGAAGTTATTATATGAAGAGCTTCGAAACAAAAACTTAGTGTCAGATGAGGTTTGGTTCTATACGGTTAAAATGTGTTGCCTTAGTGCCTGTTTATTTCAGTTTCTTAGTATCAATTAAGCTTTTGTATTTTTCGTGCTTAAGACTGACCGCATCTGCAAGTAAAGGGTTTTCGGGGAGAATGTAAACACGGAAAATTTGGACCATACTACAACCGAGATATATTTTGTAATAATCTTTCGGCAGAGGCTGAGAAACTAGAGGCAACATAAACTGAAAAATCAACACATAATGAAAATAGAATAATCTTTGATACATTTCAGTTTATCATTTATTGCTATTGCAAATAAGGTGTAAAATAAGGAAATTATTTCCAGGAAATTATTGTAAAATGCATAAACCATTTTGAAAAATAAGAATATTAACACATACGAATTCTTTATATCTGCCTCTCATGTACAGTGTTCAAATTTTATATAACCTTACATTCTGGTTGACAAAAGGACTTACTAAACTATGGAATTTTCATTTACATTATTCTATACAAGATTTGTTGACAGGATTGTTTCAGCTGTTATTATTCTAATATATACCTCAGCAACTAATTAAATAGATGATTCTAACAATCTATTATCACTAAGGTAAACTGGTAAAAACTATCTACCAAGTTTCAGGATAGTAATGATTAAAGCTTCCAACAATGAAACAGAGAAAACACGTCCAGAATAGATTCCTTTAAAAAATGGGCAAAAGATGCTGCAGTGCTACATTTGGAAGGCGGGAGATCATAATGCTATTTCTTCCCATTGTTTTAAGAGGTATAACTGGATATTTAATATAGCTTATTCAATACTGAGCTTCACTTGTTCTAGTATCTGTGGTTTGTTGCAGTAAGCTTTTTCTTTGAGGAAGCCCCTAAAAAAATTCTGGTGGTGTGAAATCTGGAGATGTCAGTGGCTGTAACTTATGACCAATGATATGATCAGATCATTTTTTTCTGGTGATCACCAGAGAATTCAGTAATGAAAGTAGTTGTTGAATTTGCAAAATGAGATGTTGTGTTGTCTTGTTGAACCCAACAGCAACAATCTTCATCTTCAAAGAGTGCAATGAATTGCGATTAAATATTCTGATTTTTTTCTGCATTAATGGTGTACAAGAAAATAGGATCGACAAATCTTTTCATGATATCGCACATTAGATACCCATTTTCTGCAGGTACAATAATTTTTCATTATATGCTTGGGAATATTTTTAGCACTCCAAATCCTACTACTTTAACTGTTTACATATCCATCCAAATGAAATCGCACATCATCAGGGAAAAATAGCAAATAGCGAGTCCATTATACGAACTCCTTCATGCATAAATTAATGAAACCAATAATAGTATTCTAGTTGTTTTACTTTGTCAGGATAAACAATCACATGAATGTTTGAATTTGATATGATTATAGGCTTAAATGTGTTGTCATTCGATGAACAGTTGATTTCCGCAAATTAATTTCAGCTGACAAGTGTCTAATTGATTTGATTGGTGAATTGGTTAATCAGTCATTGAATTAATTTGTGGATGAAACCATTACTTGATGAAAATCCAGCATAACAAAAGAAAGTAAACAAAAAACTTTATTAGATTTCCAAAATCTAAACAGAAGATCCTGATGTCTTATAAGGAACCAGTCTATTTCTGTACTTCAGCTAAAATATTCTTGCATTGCAGTCACTGATCGTGTACTGAAGTACAACTCAATAATAAAAACACGGTTCTTTAGTAAAAACAGCATTTTTTCTAACAATGCACTGAGCACTTTGAGTGCTATTTTATAACTACCGGTAGTAGTATATTGCAGTGGTTCGGTTATACCACTAAATAATGATTAAATCCATTCCAGTAAAACATGAAGAGTAAGGAAGTCAATTAAAATTTTATAGAAGGCTGGTTGATGGGTTATGTTTTTATATGGGATACTCTGTATAAATATCAATTAAATTTTGATAAAAATAAAATTAAAATAAAGTATAAATATGTAACGTATTTTTTTACAAATGTAATTAATATTATTATCTACAACCTCAATAACTTGTTCATAACAATAAATTAAGTTTTTCCTAACAATAATTTTTTCTACAATGATTATAAAATTAATTGATGAGAACAATTTCTATACCTAATAATTTAAAAAATATTTATTGCGCTGATGAAATAGTTTGATAGCTATGAAAAAGCAGCAGCTGACCGTGGAGTAAACAAAGATCATGTAACAGTTATTTATGTTTGTTTACATGTACTTTATGCTTTTTACCCGGTATAAAATATTAATGGTAGATTAAAAATATATTATCTGAATAAATGTTAAATTCCAATAATTGTGTATTAATGGAACTGGATATTTTGTACAAGTGCATGTTTACATTGAATTGTTTTTTAAATGAAGTATGGAAGTAAGAATACAAGGTGATTTTGTTTGCATTCTGTTATTTACTAATGATATTGATACGGCACACATGACCATATTCATAAGCAGGTTAATTATTTTTAAGTAGGCCCCCTATCGTTTTGTTTTTTACAAACAAAACAAAGAGATATATTTTTAAGAGAGTGTTGGAGAGCTGACTTTAAAATGGACCTTTAGAGGTGTGGGTGGTCAATGAGACACACTGTAAGTTCTATAATCAATGAAAATGAATTTCTGGAGACAATTTTACAGAAGAATTCTAATAGACGGAATAAAAAATGAAGTTATAAAAGGCAAAATTATTATGTTATCTTGTACCTTAGACAATATTGAAAGAAGACAATTTCAATACTGTAGCCATCTAAAAAGGATGGACTCTAACAGGATACCCCCCAAAAAAAGGTTTCAAATTGATTTTGGACAAAGACGGAACAGGTAGAACTTGACTTATTTGTTGCAATAGTCTTATTTCAACAAAAAGGGAATAGGATATAGATGAAACAGTATTGTTACAACTGTTGATGGTGAAGTGTTACATAAAGTAAATGATCCAATTAATGGAAGGTATAATAATAACATTAACAGGATGTACACACTGAATGATTAACAGTAAAAGTAAAATGCGTGACATATGGACATGAATAGCACACAAAATATAGAATGTTACAGATTTCTGTATCCTTGAAATACAACTTACAACTTAACAATTATGAAATGGAAAACAAAACTAACATTATAAAAGTTATAACATATGGTAAAACATATGTATAAATCAAAGCTATGAAATTTGAAAAAAATTACTTTCTTTAAAATATTAACAGTTTGTAAATCTTTTCACAGATAATAATACAACTGTGTCTATATGTGCAGATAATTATTTAAAAGGGAATGAAAAGTCTACCAGAGTTGTTAAAAAAATTATTCACTGTGAATCGTGATTCTCAGAGTGTTGTTAGAATTTCCATTTACGTTAACTATAATATTTCTGTTGCGTATAAAGTGAAATTTCTGACTGGTTTATTAGATGATAAGGTCTCTTGGGATGATTAAATTGATTTCGTTCGCAACAAAAGTGATTCTCTTGACAGTAGAAGAGTCCAGACACTGTATGCATACACACTCTTCGAACAAGCCCAAAATAAACCAATTCAAACAAAAAACGTGACGCCTACCTGTTTTGGGACAGTAAAGGAATTTTACTGACAAATTTATAAACCCGGGTTTATTTTTACGCATACGTTTACTGTGTCTGAAACGGTGACAAAGCTTATGAGAACGATGCACAATAAACGGCGAAGGATCCTAACGAAGAGGATCGTTTTTTGTCTCTTAATGTACGGCCTCACACCGCCGCTAGCATTAAGAGTGTACTGAATACGTTTATCGTCAGATTTTTAACAATTCCCCCTTTACAGCTCTGATCGTAAAGTCTGATTATCATCTGTTCACAAAGCTGAAGAACTGGCTACCTAGTCAACATTTTAAAAGCAATAATGAATTCATAGATGGATTCAACGATTGGATTGGTACTTTCGCGGCACCGTACTTTGATGATGGGATAGACAAGCTAGTGTCATGATACAAGTGCCTGAATTTGGTCGGGGACTATCTCGAGAAGTAATAGAAGTATGAATGCAACTTTCGTATACAGTAATGTTTTTTTTTAATTCAGTTTGTTTATAAATAGCCCTCGTACACATGAGACTGGCCCAACGAATAATAAGACTGATTTTCTTAGGAAAATTTAAAGTGCGCAAAGAGGCAATCCTGCATGTATACAAGTACTCAGATGTGTTGTCTACTTCCCGCGTCAATTTAAAGTTGATTGTTGTAGTCACTGAGTGTCACTGATCGTTCGCGTAAGTGTGTTGAGTAATCGCATATCATGGAAAAAAATATCGATCAACGTTACGCGATTTAATTTTGTGTCCGTTTAAAAAAGATCAGCTTCCAAAATGTATGAAATGTTGAAGTAAGCATTCAATAAAGTGTGTGCGTCACGTGTATGCCGCATTTAAATGCACGTCACATTTTTGGTCGGACGAGAGAGCGTTTAAGACATGACGGAAGCGGACACGACGATTAACGACGTTAACAGAGAGAATGATGTCATTCGAGAAGATCGCCGTTTCGATGTGTGGCAGTTGGGGGAACTGCTACACATCACAAACAGCGGTACACAATATTATTAGCGAGCGGATGCATATGAAACGCATTGCGTGACGTTGGGTTCCGCGGCACTTAACGCCCGTCCAAACAGAATACAGCGTATTCGTCTGCGTAGAATTGTTGGCTGGCTAAAAGAAGAAAGGAAGCTTTTTGCATAATGTGGTGACCGTTGAAGATCCTCAGATATCCCATTAAGGCCCTGAAATAAAACCACATACTTCCTGGTGGAAGTCATCTTCACAATCCCCGAAAATAAAGCAGAAGCGCACCCTAGGGGGGTAAAGTTATGATGATCATCTATTTGATCAGGAAGGATTCAATTACTGATATCGGGTACCTACAGAGACGACTGCAAATACTCTCTAGTACGTCAGTGTGATGACTCGCTTCAGAAAAAAACGCTCTGGAAAAATTTGAACTTTTTTTAAAAAATGAATTTTTGAATGGAAAAAAGATTACTAACCCGCCATACAGCTTAGATCTAGCTCCGTGCAACTTCTGGCTGTTCCCAGAGATGTCCGAAGTAGAGTAGGAACCCGGGCGGCTAGGGTCCGCCTGGCTGTTCCCAGAGCTGTCCGAAGTAGAGTAGGAACCCGGGCGGCTAGGGTCCGCCTGGACAGTTTGATTGGCCGAAGGTAGTCGCTTTGAGCCACGGTTACTTAGATAAGAGGTGTCAATAATTGTTAAAGCTGTCGGCGGAACGGCGGCTGCACTGCCGATGGGCATGGGATGCCATGCAGCCGTGAGGTATAGCGGCGTTTTGACGAGGGCAGTTGAATGATCAAACAGGACTGACCGATAATAAAGAAAGGTCTGATGAGATTTAATGGCAGATAATTAAAGGAAAAATGGTATAACATTATTTTAATTCTTTTGTTATATCATTTTTGGACTTAGAACGAAACTAAAGAAACATCATATTTATAAATATTTAGAGATCAAAAAAAAAAAACAACATAGAAATAAATGAACGAGACAGATGCGTGTGCGTTGCACGCGTAGTAAATAAATTTAAAAAAAGGAGTTGCATGCGTATGAGTTATTGTGCAACTAACACGTGTAGTAGTGTTTAATGTACTTGTGTATACTGTATCACCGGCAAGCTGATAAACCGTATCTAAACGAGTTTCCAAGTAATAAAAACAAAATAAGTAGATTAACTTAATATAGTTTTGTATTTAATAAATAAAAGTTAATAATTTAAAAAAAATATATTATTGTACGAATAGGTAATAAAATAAACTGCATAATTACGTCTTGAAATTTACGAATATCAAATTTAACTTTAATGAACTATAAACAAAAAAAAAAAAAAAAACAATATGCAGTAATTCCTTTGCTAAAAGCGGATTCTTTAATTACAGTTATGTTTAATTGTGATTCTATAAAATGATTAAAATAGAAATTGCAATAAAATCCATCATAAGATTTAATGAATTTCAGAAAAAAATCCAGTCTAATATGCTCGGAACGAAAAAATTGAACCCATTAAAAACTTGAAAAAGTAAGAAACAATAAAAAATTATAAGCAATTTTTTATCAGCGGAAAATTAGTTACATGTATTTTTGATGTGTGTATACAAGGTATACAAATTTCGAATAATAAAGACTGAAAAAGAAACAATTGAAGGTTTGAAGTTTCTTTCGTTACGTGTGTAGAAGTATTAAAAACTATCTCGTTGATGCGAATATAAAAAAAATCTTTAGAATAAGTACTAAATTTTTCTTTCAATGTGTTTGTAATTCTTTTACTTAATAAACATAGTTTTATGTTTTAGACACTCTAAAAACCCTTATTTATTCGTTCTACAAGCATACCCTAAATTTTGTTACAATGTTGAGGATAAAACTCTGAAAAAATGTCAGATCTATGCTATGATTTGGATATACGAAAAGAACTAGCTGAAAGAGAAACCTGTTGACCAGTACTTCAACTGGCCGGTCATTTTTTTCAGTTAGCTATTCGTATCATTTTCAGATAATGTAATCCCCGGCAATAATGAAGGATTATTGAAGTATTATTTAAAACAACTTTATAAAAATATCTTAATTTAAAGGAAATACTGTAAAACGTTAAGGGAAAAATTAAAAAAAAAAAAAAAATACAATCCACAATCAACGATTAGAGTCAAATTTTCTGCTTAAGTGCATGTATTTATCTACATGTAAAACAGTAATATTCTCACCAGTCTGAAAGAATAAATGCTCTTCGTAAATATTTTTAAACTTCAGTTCAACATCTTACAGAAAACTTAAAATATAAATATGCGGACTCCACGTAAATAATCAAGACTATAATTAGTTTTTTAAATTAAATTATTTTTTTAATATTTAAACGGAAAAGCGATTTAATTTAAAGCCTCTACAAATATTTAATATACGAATGGTATGGATTCATTTCTGGGAAAGAAATTAGAGTTAAAGTTAAGAAGAGTAAAAAAATAATTAATGTAACAGAAAATATAATTAACAGTTAAGTAAACAGATAGAACTTAATAAACCAGAAGTTCAAGAATTTTGCTATTCAGGTAGTTAAATTACAAAGGATGGATAAATTAGATACGATATCACAACCAAATTTGTACGATCCAAGAGGAAATTAATGTTTTATTAACGAAACTAATCAGTCGGTAACAAATATAAATTTAAGAAGTTAAGCCATATTTTCAAAAAACATTTGTTCGGGATGAAGTGCTTAACGGGAGTGAAAAACAGACGACAGGAAAATCATAAAAGAAAAACACAAGCTTTTGAAATATGGTTTTATACGAAAATGTTGAAAATAAGGTAGTTTGATGGAGTACGAAACGAAGATGTTTCAAAACGAATTAGAGAATACAGACGCAAAATATTTATAAAAGAAAAACTAACGTTAATAAACAATCTATGAAAAATTCTGGGATTAATCGGGCTTGTTTCTTTTTCTTTAAATAGATTTATTTAACAAGACCAACTTCTACAAAACTAGATAAAGAAAAAATTATTTGAAATATTTCAAATAATAAAATGAATTATTTCAAATAATAATATTTTATTTATTTATTTATTTGTCCAAATCCGTCGGTTAATTTTCCTTTTATAATTTCAAATAAAAACTTCAGGGGTCATCGACATTATTTTTTCCATAACTGTATACAGAATCTTTCGCAAGAGTAATTGTAATGAGTATAGAAAGAAAAAAATAAAATAATTTAAAATACTTAATTGATTTTCTTTTCGGCCTAAGCGCATCCGTTTACGTCACTGAAATGATTTCAACCGAAAAAGTTGCAAATAATCGGGAAATTTCACATCAAATCTTGGATGGAATTGTTTTAAAGATTAGAATATTAAAAACACTTGACGGGGATTATTTAAGCTACTCAAGTACCTTTTTCCCTGATATGCGAAAATGTTAGGGGATAATCAAGCATCCTTTTTCCACGTATTTGTAGAGTTCTTTGCATTTAAAGTATTAATTAATTGGAACGATTTAACAAGGTGGTTATTTTTCCGTTCATTGGTTTTGGTTATCTCCAAAATTGATTTTTGGTATACAAAAGTCGAGTCCTTCGTAGAGTTTTATAAATTAAAGAAGTACCGACTAAGTATAACATTTATTTAAAATTTGTTCTGAGTAAGACGGTGTACGGTATTTCTAATAACCTGAAGGGTGTACAAAGCCTACAATGTCTGAGGATGTAATATTCTAAGATTAATTAAAAAATACTTGTTTTTAAAAATCAGTTTATTGCTGTATATTTAACGTAATTTCCTTGGTGAGTGGAGATAGTATACATTCCATCGTTTCCCAAAGAAAGGGATAGATTAATTTCTAGTTTTGCACTGTCAAAGTTATTCTTATTGCTGCGACACATGTATACGTGCGAGATACAACCGACACTAATCATTGTTTCTTTTGTCAGAGTATCAGTGTTCATTATAAAGCCGGTGTCATTGTAGGGCTAAATATTACCTACATTTCAGTGGGTTTGGCATGATGATGTGCATAAGTATTAAAGGTAACGGGAAACCACTTCTTTCCTTGACGCTCTTTAGTAAGCGAGGCACGGAATGCTTTTTTTTTTTTTGGACGGCTAACCACTTTTTTTTAGCCACTTCGTTTCTTGTCAGGTCGCTTACAACCATTACGATTGTAAAACACCTGACATTATGTACATTTCATACATAACTTAAATGTAGATAATTCTCTTCTTTTTTTTTTTTAAATTAATATTTTACATTTCAACTGTAATTATTTTTGAAATCTATATGGGCATTTTCTAATATAAAAACTGGTTTTTCTACTTTTTTAAACAAATATCTTTTTAATTTTTTTATAAGTTAAAATCTTACATTCTGAAATAAAGTGCACTTAAAAGAATAAACTGACAAAAAACCGCTATAAAAAAAAACCACTTCTTTTAATAATCCTTTTTCAATCGGTATATAACTTTTTAATTTTCAAAATCTGTGTTAAATTAAGGATCAGTAAAGTTACAGATAGTTGCTTGATTTTAATTTAGCGATTTTTAAATGGAAAATTTGTTAACGAAAATTATACGGTCATTTAGATGATTTAAAGATAATTTTTTGATTGTCATCGACATTAATTAATATTGAATAGTTATAGCGTAATGATACACAGCTTTAAAACATTTCGATATTAAAATTATTTTTATACGAAACTTCAAGAAAATTTATTGGAAAACTTGAGATTAAAAACTTATTAACATATTGTTAACTGACGTTAATCATTTTTACTCTACATTTCTTTACTTAAAAAAAGGGATTTATCACTTTTTGTGTTTCATGAGAATATATTTTTTTTATACGGGTGACGGTTTTTATAGGACTGATCAAAAATTTTAATAAAACTAAAGGAATTAAAATTAACTTAAGGGGAAAAGTCTACAAAAAATCATTTTTTAAGCTTTATATTTTACAAGTTCCAGGTCCTTGTAATTAATTTCAGTATTGCTTTACCATTATTTTTATTAAATATTTAGTCAAAAATAATTCCTCCATCCCCTAATATTCAGTTGAGGGTGAAAGATTAGGAATTTACGAATAAAATCATAACTAATTTAGTATAAATTATATTTTTACAATCTTTTTTTAATTGAAGATAACTATGTTTTATTTTTCTATGCATTTTAAACAATTTCTCATGAATGAGAATAAAAAGTATTTTCAAAAAAGCAATATTTTACCGTTATGGATTACTTTTATATAATTTTTTTTTAAATTGCCTTACAGAAATTTCAGTGTGTTCATTCTTCGAAAAAATAGAGCAAAACCTATGAAAAAAGTAAAAAAAAATTATGTCTACCTGTTAAGGAACTTAAGTTATGATTACTTCGTGTCCAAGAAAATGAAAAAAACAAACTTATAGGAAACGACATTCAAAGTTACAAAACCAAATTAGATAATTTTCTCACTTGGTACCTTATCTAGTTTAGAATTCCCCAGCTGCATATGTGATTACTTCTGCTTCTTTTTTAATTGTCCTATTCGCAGCCTACTCCTTCTTTCTTTAATTTTGATGATCGCATCATGATAATTTTCTTTTTCCTTTCGTGATCCTGTCTTCTCACCAAGATTCCACTGATTTTCCCTGGGGATACAGATGCTCCTTCCAGACTACTATTACTGCTGTTGCCAAAATCCAACTCACTCTTTGCCTCTGCCAGTGCTGCTTCTACTGCCGATCACGAAACACTTTTAGTTTTCTCGTACTTTTTCTATAAAAGACTGTCGAAACTCTCATTGACGTTTTGAGTTGTTCCTTTCAGATACAGACTTAATCAATTTCCATCAGTGGCCTCCGATAAATTGGTGCTATATATCAATGCAAATACACTGATGGGTGTTCTAACATTGTCGATGTGCTTACCTGGTTTCTCATATTTAGCCGATGCTCGGTTGTAAAAACACCAACCATCTTGTCCTGTAGGGCATTTTGTATGTTTTAGCTCATTTTCAGTTGAAATACAAAGATTCAGGGTAGCTAATATTGCTTGTTTCATAGATTTGGCGTCTTTACTTGTATTAGCTGCCTCAGCATTACTAGTACTTGATAAACTTCAAAATTGTGTTCTCTTTTAAACTTCCGTGAACTCGGAAGAGCATAATATAACAAAAAAATTGAATTTGTATTTTTATACAGCTATATCCCCCCTAATGTAATGTGATGGGCCCTATAAACGTTTACTATAATTCGTAATGCCGTCCTTTCCTTTTCTTTTTCCTGTTAGCCTCCGGTAACTACCGTTTAGACAATACTTCAGAGGATGAATGATGATGATATGTATGAGTGTGAATGAAGTGTAGTCTTGTACATTCTCAGTTCGACCATACCTGAGATGTGTGGTTAATTGAAACTCAACCACCAAAGAACACCGGTATCCACGATCTAGTATTCAAGTCCGTGTAAAAATAGCTGGCTTTACTAGGACTTCCTAGTTGTACCCTGTAAATGAAGCAAAGCAGAGATGCTAACTCCCTTCCACAGAGGTCAGTAATAATAAAGAGTAGAGTAAGGAGGAAGTATAATAGTATATTTGCTCTGCAAGGGCAATGAATTATATTTTACACTTATATTATACACACGTTTTCAATAATCTGTTTTAAATTATTTCTTGCAAAAAATATTTGTTTATCACTGTATTTTAACATGAACATAATTATAAAAATTTATTCAACAGTTGTGTAAAGAATGTCTGTTGTAGTTAAATCTAATAGAAAGTGCAATCTGTGTCTGATAGGCCATTACAGCTGCACCCACCAGGTTGGTCTAGTGGTAAATGTGTCTTCCCAAATCAGCTGATTTGGAAGTCGAGAGTAACAGTGTTCAAGTCCTAGTAAAGGCAGTTACTTTTATATGGATTTGAATATTAAATCATGGATACCAGTGTTCTTTGGTGGTTGGGTTTCAATTAACCACACATCTCAGGAGTGGTCGAACTGAGACTGTAAAAGACTACACTTCATTTACACTCATACATATCATCCGCATTTATCCTCTGAAGTAATACCTGAGTTGTAATTCCTGGGGGCTAAACAGGAAAAAGAAAAAGGCCAGTACAGCTGCAGATTCTATAATTTATCTGTTATTCTGTCACTAATTCCCTGTTGTAATACCAAAATAGAAGTTAGTAACAGAGCATTGATAAAGGGGGTTGCTATGAATAATTGGTTCAGTTCTTATTGTTAGCTATTACCTTTTTTACATTTTTAGAGATTACATTTTTTAGATAACAGTTGAAAGATAATTCATAAAATTTGAATTTATTATTTTTTATTTCATATATTTATTTTATTATAGTATATAGTTAATGCATTGAACGCTGGAACTCTCGACTTCCAAATCAGCTGATTTGGGAAGACGCATTCACCACTAGACCAACCCGGTGGGTTTTGTAATGCCGTCCATAATCGCAAAAGTAAACAGTCGGGAGTGCTGCTAATTACAAAACTAAAAATTACGGTAGTACAAAATTCAAACTTAAAAAACCGCACCATTTTATCTTGTTTCTAAACGAAGTCGCAGATTATGAAGTCTACGAGAATTCAAGTTATATTCAGTGAGGACATGTACTTGCAAAAATACATAACTTTACTTTTAAGAAACGAAGAATTAAAATAAATTCATCCTTTTATTCAGGAGATTTTAACCTGCAAAATAGGCTCACAAATCTTCTTTTTTTTGGAAAAAATTAGTATTAAGCATTTTCTGGCCGGCCTTCCCCCCTGAAAAAATAAATAAAACCAATTTAGTTCTTAAAAGTCATAAACGACTTGAGAAAAAAGCAGTTCTCTGGCTAAGAAATGCAGTAAAGGAAAACGTTTAAGTAAAAAATCTAAAAGTTAGAAGATTTCCAACGAAAAATTTAAAAAAGCGTACTGCTAAGTTTCAAATTTGCGTTTAGTCGCTTACTTGTGACGATCGAGTAAAGTAAAAAAGTTTTGAAATTTTCTGAAAAATTGATAAAATTCAAGTTTCAGTTGTTTTAAAGTGATTTTTTAAAAGGTTTAACTCCGACTAACAAAACTCTTACGATTCCAATATAAAGGCTCTTCCCCTCCATTTTCGATGGTAATAAAGGAAGATGGTAAATTTACACATGGCTGTACATACATTCAAGATGCTGAATTCTCGGAACGCCCAAAAACCTTCGATCGATGAAAAAACCCACATACCTATTCAATGATCGCGGACTAAAATTACATGAGCTTGTTGACATCAACATTCTGATAGGCTATTTCCACTACATTTTACACGATTTTGTGGGTATGAAACAGGTTTTCACTCGACGGGTGCCGCGTTTTTTAACAACGTATTAAAAAAGCATTCAACTGAACACTTCTCAAGGATGTTTAGACTTATTTAAACGCGATTCCGCTGAGTTTTTTCGATGTTTTATAACAGAAAATGAAAGGTGGATTCATTATTACACACCAAAAATCAAACGGGAGCAAAACGTTGGTGGGAGCAGACGAAAGTGGGCCAAAGAAAGCGAAAACGGTTCCATCTGCAGAAAAAGTCATGGCTACGGTTTCCATTATTAGAAATGGGGAAAAATTTTTTTCTTCTGCGGATATTTATTTAGAATTATAAAATGAACGATACACGTACCACGGAGTTATTCATTAAAGGAATTTGATTACTTGTGTTTCCATCATTGAGCTCGCAGCTAAAAATTTTATGACAATTACTAGTAGTAGTTCCTTGAATTCGAATATTATCTTTTTGACAGCATATAAATTAGTTTGGTATATTATATGTTCATCAAACTTGTGAAATCGAATATTTAATAACATCTTTAGGGCACTCTATGAGATCATTTTATTGAACACTGTATTTTCTTTAAATTATTTTATTTTTACATATCCCCGTTTTGCTCTTCCAAATACCATCCATTGTTTTAAACGGAAACGTTCGAGGAATGTGGTCATTTTCATACCTTTCTATAGCCTGAATTTCATCTGAACTATTTACTTTGAACCTTTTAGGTGAACCGGGACGGGATAAATCTGTAGATAATTTTGCTGAAGAATAGTCAGTCGGTTGAACATTTGCAAGGGCCATACTTGAAAACGATGAATGGTGAAACTCTTTTTTATTTTTACTGGGACTGGATTAGTAAAATCTGGTAAACTCTAATTAAGATTTTCATTCAAGTTTGTTTTAATTCTCTCTATATCTACGAGTCGTCCAACTTCGCTCAATTTTTTTAGTGTAAGAGCATTTTAAGTAATCGTATTATTCGTATTCCTATCATCATCAGATTTTTCGGTCAGATTTAAATAATCAGTTGATTGTTTGATCATATTCCATTTCAAAAAATAAATCATAAGCAAGTCTTTTTTTGAGTCACACATTTCATATCCAATGAGTTCATTTTTAGACAAAGAAAAATAAGAAATGAAAAAAAAATAATAGAAACGTTTCTATATTTTTTTCCCTTTATTTGTGTTAATGTTATATTACTTGTTTTCTGTTTCTATCTACTTATCGGCAAACACCATAGCTGCTTTACTGAAGACTTTTTAAATGCAGTTCAGTCTGTATACTTTCGAAATATTATATGCTAGTTTCGTAAGTTTGTTTGTAAATGTTAGTTCTTTGTTCATAATACAATTTGTATCCTGTTTTAATTGTTAAAAGACTACCAGAAATACTTTAGTTGGAATCGCAGCAATATTGTAAGCCACTAGTTACTTGTGAAATTATCTATGAGTTTCTTTAATGTATAAATAAGTCCATTATATGGTACTCTTTCGGAATTTTCCCCCCCAAATTGTTCTTTTTTTTTTTTTTTTAACGATATATGACGAATTGTACGTACATCAGCATAACATAACTAAACCTAATTGTTAAATATTCAATAATGATGCAATTTTTAATAATGGTTAATAGAGTTTTTTTGGATTCTTATTTGTGCGAATTTCTATGGCGTCACCGACATAAGATTGAGGAAGATTTGTTCAATTTGATACTTCAACATCGAGCTTTCATCCTTAGTATAATTACCGTTTAGTAAGATAAGTATTGTATTGTGTTTATAAAAGTAATTGTAACTACGATTTATAATGAATGTTATATTTAAAAATATATTGTATGAATTTTTAATGAATTATGATATTGCACAATATTATATGTATATACCGTTAAAGAAAAAATAGAAAAATTTTTTTGGGGGGGGGGAATTCCGAAAGTGTGCCAATTATAGTTTATATTTGATCGGTTTATCCTAACTAAAAATCATTTTGTGCATTATTTTACCTACGATCGTCATAGAAAAGATTTCTTCATAAAAGATTTTGTAATCGTAAATTTTTTTCAGTTACAATTTACTAATATAAAAAATATTTTCAACATAAATCAGCAGAAAATTTGTTGAATGAAGTATGGAGGTAAAAATAGAATAGATTTTAAGAGCATAGAAATTACTAGAAAAACAAAAAAATTAAACCGTTGAATATTTTTTAAAGACAAT
Source organism: Lycorma delicatula (assembly GCF_047948215.1). Classification (NCBI taxonomy): domain Eukaryota; kingdom Metazoa; phylum Arthropoda; class Insecta; order Hemiptera; family Fulgoridae; genus Lycorma; species Lycorma delicatula. The sequence continues at coordinate 77,176,885 of NC_134458.1, forward strand.
TATCTTTTAGTTATTTAGTAATTTTGTCGTTAGTTAATAAATATTAAATATTTACAACTTTCCTGCATTAAACAAATAAGCAAGTAAATTTTACATATATGACGCTACAAAATAACAAAGAAGTCATTATGGAATTAACAAGAAAAACCATGAAAAACCTTGAATATAAAAAAAATATTAATAAAAATTGAATTTTAATTATATTTTAATGATATTATTACTCGATTCACTCTAAGAACTTTCTTGTTGTAAAACCACATGGCGTTGTAATACTCTTTCGAAAGATAAGGGTACAAATTACATGTTTTGAGGTTTTAAGTTTGATTTACGATTTAATTTATCTTTAATGTTTTCATTTGGCGCCGACCGAATCGAATTACTTACGGTTAATTACATGGCATTATATTTAAAATTATATAAGTGTTGATAAAAACACGATCCATCCCCCCAGATCCTGTATAAATTTATACAAGGATCGTCCCTTAGTAGTGGTGTTCCATTCCTGCTGCCATGCTTCTGTCGCGAGGCTCTGAAAGTATAATATAAATACTAGTGAGGACTAAGAAATTGAATCACTCGGTAAATTACTCTTTTTTTTTAGGTGAGGCGGGGAATACCATTTACGTACACCCCCCAGGGGGCAGTGTCGGACTCGCAACAGGTTTCACAAGATGTTACTTATGGCGTATGTATGCCTGCGCCCTACCGACTAAACCCAACCACCTCACCCACTCCCCTCCCGGAGGCGGACCAGCAATTAAGCATTACTCTGCCACGGGAGGTGCCTTCCAGCGCAGGAGGATCAAGAGTCCCTGTGCGTCATCATCGCCGCTCATCTACACAAGTGCAGACGCGCGACGATTCAACAGAGTGTTGTCCCTCACCCCCACGCTCTGCGGTCCAAGTCTTCGCCTCAGCTGAGGGCTTTGTTACCGCTAGTCTGACGTTCCATCTCGGACCTCACTCGAATTTGGACTAGTCATCTCCTCGAAGTCTGGCATCTATCTCCTTTGTTTTTATGATATCGCTGACTAACTTCCATATTGACTCCCATTCATGGTGACTTTTAGCATGTACTCGATGCTGTTGTCTGTAGTCAAACACTGCAAGTTAAAGCGTCGCCTTAATTGAGTCCATCTGTTAAACTGATAAAACGTATGTACTGGAGCGTCTTCGGCACCACAGTACTGACACTCCGGGGACTCCTTCTGTGAAACCTAAAAAGGTACGATGCAAATTCACCATGGCCCGAAAGGAACTGGGCAAGGTAGTAGTCCACCTCGTCAAATCCCCTCCGGACCCACGGTTCTATCCTAGAAATTAAGCGTCTCGTCCAGATCGTTCTGTGTGGGGGAGCAGCGTCCCACAGCTTTTGCCATTCGGCCATAGTCATACCACGGCCTCAGATTTAGACAAGCTCATAAGTTCTTGATAGTTGTGCCACAAACTGTATGGGGATTGTACCTGCTATATCCTCAATAGTCAGACTGGACACCGTGCGATAAGCACAGGTAATCCTGATGGCGGCCCGTCTCTGAAAGCAGGTAAGCAGTTTCACATTCTTCTTCCTAGTGAAGGCCCCGCCCCAGGCAGGCACTGCATATAGAATGCCAGGCAGAGCTACAAAGGTCAATATCATGATCCTTTTCTTCTGTTTGGGACCCGATTTCGTCTCCATCAGTCTGCCCAAGTTGAGTGTCGTTGTTTCCGCTCTCGACGTTACCGCCCTTAAATGGGCGTTAAAAAGGTCAGATCTTCCCAGCCAGACGCCGAGGGATTTGATGCAACCCGACGTCTGAACTCTAACACCATCAACAGAAATAACTATGTCTCCTATGGGTCTTTTTCCCACCATGGCCACGGTGGCAGTTTTATTGAGAGCGAGTCCCATACCCCTTGCCGCTAACCAACCCTGATCCGCTCGACAGTGTAGTTAGCCGTTTCTTGAACCTCTTCTACCGTTCTCCCAGAGGCAAGAACCGACAAATCGTCGGCGTATGCTAATATTTGGGCGTCACAATGTAGCTACTGCCGCAGGAGGCTCTCAAATGAGAGGTTCCCTCATTTACCCCTGTGGAACCCCTCCGAACATTTCCACACCAGTCCGTTTCCGGCATGCTTGTTCACCATGAGGTCTACTTTGTTCGCGGCTTCATGAAGTGTGCTCATCAACATGTCTGGGCTCATGTCCTTGTATGGGACGAGCTCCGCAGCGGCTGCACCAACGACTCTTTCCGTCTGTGTCACCGAGGACTTCCATAGAGAATCCCGGGGGGGGGGGGCAATAAGCCTGTGTCGTTGCACACTAAACACGATAGCACGGTGGTCAGAAAGTAACCCGTCTTCTACGACTCTCCAGTGCAGGACGCGTGCAGCGTATCTCTCTGTGGTCGCAGTAATATCAATGACAGTCACTGCCTCTGCAAGGGCCCTGGCAGGAGCAGTCCTGACAGGGCCCTTGCAGTCCACCGCCGAGTGTCCTGGCTCCCAGCACCTGAAGCAATTGGTATCGGGATTTCTTAACTCATTACATTACCGCACTATGGCAATCGCCACACTGCAGTAAAATCTCGTTACTACAAACAACAACTATATAGGATAGCTATTACGTTGAACACATTTACGTTGTTTTATCATTAAAATGGTCGTTGTCGTAATAATAATAATAACAATAACAGCAACAACAACAATAGTAATAATAAGAATGATAATATTGACAACTTAAACACTATTTATAGATTATGTTAGTCGCGTTTTTTTCTTTGTCGGTATGTTTGAAACCTTAGAAACTTAATAAGTTGCTTTGTAATAACGATAAAAACCGCTGGTGGTTTTATTTTAGTTCCCAAACACTTTTCTGTTAACTTATGCAATTTAATTTCATTATAGAAATTTCTTTTCAAAAAACGAGGAAAACTAAAAAATACACTCTTTTACAATTGAAATTTTGGCCTTTTATATTTGAAAAAGGCCAAAAACTAATTTACCGCATAATTTAAAAAAATATATATTCCTAACTTTAATAACTATTGCTCTAAAAATTGTCGATACTGCCAAAAAACGCCTAATTTTGTTAAAGCCCATGAGAAATTAATAATTATTAGACATATTTTTAAAAAAAGTAGTCAAAAAATATCTGCTTTCATAAAAAATTACAAATGAAATCATATTGTGACGTATTAATATTTTTATAATCAAATTACAAACCACAGATAATTGTGGTGATCTGGTTTTTTTTTTTTTTTTAATTTTTTATTTCAATACACATAAATTTACTGGTTACTTCAGCTGCCAAAACTTCGGAAATTGGTTTCATGCAGTGTCAAATACAGAAACTGCTTGATTTTGATATTGTAGTATATTATAGTATAGCATTACCAAACGATTACTTCTTTGGGCTTTCTCTGTGGGTCTGTCAGTGAATCGTATTATATAATCGTATAGTATAAAAGTTAATCAAATTTCATCAGAAAGTTCAAAGCCGCGGTTCTCAGAAAGAAAACTTCCATCCTTTCTTCATTCTGTGGCTGGTCCACCGATACAAAAATAATTTTTTTGTTTTTCGGCAAAAAATCAGCAGCCGCACATACTGGGTGTGTGGGGTTCACCGCCTACGCGGGGACCCACTAAATACCTACTCCTTCACGCAGGTGGTGCTGGAATTGACGTAAAGGCATAACACCAGCGTCACAGCCGCACTTCTCATTCACATCAATATTTAACACATTCAGACACCATTTACAATTAATAATATATACAGCTCAGAATTTACACTATAGCTATGCCGGCCTCAGACAACAGGAATGCGTCTCGCGAGAGTCATTGGTGATGACAATGACGAGACACCCTCGCCACCCGCCCAAGAAGGCTGGCGCCCATCGCCGTCCTCAACCGACCTCTCCTTGTCCTCCTCCATTACTTTATGCTGTAGCACCCTTATAAATACCAGGCACACGCAGTCCATCCCTCACCGGGAGAGAGCATCAACCGCATGAATTCCCCCCCCCCACCACCAAGCGGTTCAACCGCCACGCGGTATCTCCTGCCTCCATCTGGGGCACACAAAGAAGGCGCATTTCACCATATTCACGTCATCGCAGTACTAGCAAGCTCTGTGCTCCTGTTTCCAATCCCATAGAGGATTTACATAACACATTCAGTCACTATTTACAGCTCCGAATTTACACTATATCTATGCCGGTCTCAGACAGCATGTTTAAATTCATCAAACCAAAACTTTACTGAGTTCCATGATGACATCTTGAGCCATTCAGCCTTTAAAAACAAATTTTTGAAACATTGCACGATAATTTTATATTTCATTAAAATAAAAAAAAGTCGTTTACTTCAAATGGTTGTACTAAAAAAATATCATGAAGTTATAAGATCATGTAAAGATCGGTACTTTTCAACTAAACGTTAGTTATTCTTTGGTGCTGCTATCTGTAGCAATTTCGGATAATCATTAAACGATCGTCAATTAATAATGTGTAATATGTTCGAGTGATTACACAACTAGATAAATATAAATCAGTCTAAATTATATTGCAAGCGCAATTTAATATTAACAATAATAATAAATAAATATACAACAATAATAATTATAATACATTATCTAACATACAGCTATATTTTATACATAACTACTTAATAATATATTTCAGAAATTAATAAATAATAATAACAAAGTGAAAAATAACTTCTTTGAGAACTTTAAATGTAGCAGCCATCAAGGTAAAATAAAATTAACATCAATTATTTATTCCGGTTTTCGTTTTATTATTATTATTATTTTTGTTGTTGACACTAAGTACACAAATCATTTTATATTTACTAACAGAAGTCGTGTCTCATTTTCTATAAGATACTTTACGTTCTTCTCCTAGAGATAATTAGATCAATGTTTAGCTTCAACCGGTCTTTAAGTACGGAACATCATATTTCAGACAACATACTGTGAATGAGGAAAACTGGTATAAAATTTTGTGAAATTTTCCAACATTTTACGCACAGATGCACGACGATCCGGGTTAAATATAAAAAGGAGACAGACATCATCCACTACTGAGTGAAAAATTCCATACTACCATTACTGGTTCAAGGTCTGGTATTCAACTGTTGCAAGGCAAATTTTTTAAACTTATTACATTTTTTTATGAAATATATTAAAATTCCTGTAGTCAATTTTATGATTCAGGGTCAACTTCTAAGTATTTAAAACACCCTAAAAAAAACAACAACAAAAAACAAAACCACTAACTCATTATCTTTTAGTAATAGTAGTCGCTCCTTTAAGTGTGAATCACATAGCGCCTTAAGATCTTAATGTTACCCAACTTCTTTTAGTGTTATAAAATTTCTTACATTTTTAATAGAAAACAGAACATTAAAAATGAATAGAACTTTTATTCATAATATTGCTTTCCATCAATTGTACTAGTTTTATTAGCAACTTTGTATTCCAATAAGGGGAATTAGGAGAGTGTGTTTTAGCTGATAGGCACCACATCCAAATTAAGTTTATTTATCTACAGGACAGAAAACATCCCCAAGACAAGTTCATATGCAACTTGTATAATCCAGTACAATCCCTCACCACATTGTACTATGAATTTACAGGTTCTCGAGCGCTCAACCAAATTAAATGAAGGAACCTGGTTTAGACCAACAACAGTACCTAAACCAGAAAAGAAAGAATAAGGAAAATGATTAGACGGTAGGAAATAGGCCCTCTCAAAAGAGAAATCATAACAAAACAAGTAATCCCACTATGATTAAATTTGAGACCCCTTTTTTCCCCACAAATCCTACATCATACAGCTTATTTCTATGTCCGTCTATACCTTTGAAAACTGGGCTAAGACTGATAAAATTACCTTAAAATAGTGAAGTTTCATAATTTATTTATTTATAAGAAATCTGAAAACAGATAGGAACATTCATTCTACTGCTTTCTCCATACACAATATTAAATACAAATTCCCTGAAATAATACATTAATTAGAAGAACAAATAAAAAATAACTATTCTGAAATAAACAATATGTACCAAAATAATTCTATAAATGTAAAAGCAAATAAACATAGTATAATGGACAAAATACATACAAATCATTGTTTCAAATAAATTAAACTACATTCAGGCATCCACACTCAGATATCACACATATAGAAACAACATTTTTGTCAATTACCACTACTCTTAAGCAAATTCAATATTGTTTTTTAAATCTGTTGTTAGTAATGGGAAATATATTTTGTGTCTTGTGTTGTTAGCCGCTCAGTATAATTTTTGAAAACCCACAAAATCCAGTTTAAGGGAAAATAAAAAGATCTCAGAACAAAAAGAGCAAATTTAGATTGCTTAGGTGCAAGTGAAGTGTAACCTTGATAATAAATAGAATATGTACCTTGATTGTAAGAATCAATTTGACCATTCAGTATGTTATATATACAACAAATCTGATGGTAAAACAAACAGTTCAAAAATTCTTATCTGAAAAAGGGATCTTAAATCATTTACTAAATACATAAAAGAGCATGCTCTTTTGAACTTTTTAAAATAAATGTATATTAAAAAATAATTTTGAATTCACTCCAGTAAATTAAATGCATTATGAAAATGCAGATTCCAGGCAGGAGATCCACATTGTCTACCAAATTTCAAATTAAAGTTTGAATTCAAATAAAGCCTCTCAATTGTTAAAGAAGTTGTAGGCTCTCATTAAAAGCCTGAGATGTTGAAAAGCTTGAACAACTATTTAAAACAACTTCTCTCACTGTGTGGTGCATCAATCTTCCCGTTTCAAAAGCATTCTTCTCCCATGTCAATAACATTTGCAGCGATGGTGATGATCAAAAACAACTTTAAGATTCATAACACAGTCAACCTTCTGAAGATCAATGCTATTGATATTATAGAAAAATTAAAATGAAGTCAATGGAGTGTAAGACATACAAATGGACTTATGTTGCATTTCAATTTATTACACTCACACCGGTCAAATTAGTGATTATGATCAGTGTCACTTTGAAGAATGTAATTACAATCAGTACACCTATGTACTATATAGATGGAAGTCCCTTCGCATTGCAATAAATCCAGCTTAATCGAGCTCTACTGCTGGTAATTCTCATCACTGATATCGCTCACTGTTGCTGGAAAATGTAGGGAGAATAAAAACTATGGTAGGGATCGTTTGGTGTGCTCTTTCGTGGTGAGATCACCTTAGTCATAGTCGAGTGTAGAACAATGGCGAATACAAGTGCATTCACTGTTGAATTGCATTTGTTAGCTTGTGTGTGGTCCACGAATGGCCACACACTGGTAAAACATTGGAGAACATTATTAATGACTTCTTTGTGCATTTTGGGAAATCATTACCATCAAGGCAAATGTTAATGACATGGGAGAAGAAGGCTTTTGCAATGAGAAGTGTTCTTGATGCGCCACACAGTGGAAGTCCGAGCACTCGAACTGAGAGGTGTGCTGTTGTGGAGGAATCGATTCGATGATCATCAATGAAATCAACACGCGAATGTTCTGCAAAATTAGGGATTCCAAGATCAGCAATGTTAGACCATATGCAGGACTTTAAAGTTAAATATTTTCATCCAGCCACAGTTAATGAGTTGAGTGAAAATGACCTTGATCGACGTGTTTATGCATGTCAGTTACTGCTTGAACGGTTTTCGAGAGCAAATGACAAAAAGAACATCATGTTCTCAGATAAGTAAATGATATATCGAAGCTCTCGTAATTGAAATATTTTTTCTGGATGAGGATGTCAATCCTCACTTTTTTAAAGAGATCACACACATCCGCCTCATGTTATGATTTGGGCTGGTATGACAGCGGAACATCACTTTGATCCTTATTTTTTTATGGCGCAGTTAATAAACACAGTTATCTGAGAATGATCGATGAGTGATTGCTTCTAGAATAAACAGAAAAATGGGATTGCTGGCATCATTATATTTCAGCAAGACGGTGCTCCAGCAAATTTTGCTTTGAATATCCACAGAGGCCTCAATGAAATTTTTCCCATTTGCTGGCTCGGATGCGGGTCAGAAGTTAATGCTCCATTCCTTTGATGAACAAGAAGCCCTGACCTCACCATATCTGACTACCCATTCTGGGGTTTTGTAAGAGAAGTCCAAAAATGCAGATACGTCATCAACGAGCTGCTCCAAGAAGCTGTTTGATCAGCATTTGAAATGATCACCCCTGATATGCTATTGCGGATGAACAACTGGACATGGAGGCACATATAGCTATGCTTTGAACATGGTGGAACCCACACAGATGTTTTAGATCCATAGAAGGTAAGCTACACCTACCCTAATAATTTCATAACTAGCATAAAGAGACTTCTCGCCCACTTCATACATACTGATGACATATTTCCTTGAATTTCATTGCAAACTTTCCATAAAATTTTTTTTGTACATGTAAAACTTTTTTAGGTGTCCTTTCTAACTGCAAAAGTTATAAAATATGCCTGTACTTTTCAAAATATTTAATCTATGTTTACAATTGTAAAGCTGATGCGTTTTTAAACTAACTAGTGGAGGTTGGACATGTGGTTCATATTTTAGGAGGAAATTAACATGCTAAAGATTTTTTTTAGTAGCAATTAGTTACAGGCCAGTTCAGGGATTGCCTTGGGTTATAAAAAAGTCTGAGCCTATTCTTAGGCGAGTCTGTAGTGTCTAAAGAAAAGCAATTTTTTTTTTTTTTTTTAGCTTACTCAACTCAAAATCATTATTTAGTGATGTATTGCTTCCATCCTGGTTAATGATACACAGATATCCGGACGGATTATGGGTAGAATGGAACCCCAGTATCTGAAGTGATCCTTGAATCACATGTTTGGTTAGGGTTGTTCATCTCATTTTACAATTCCTTTGTGGATATATCATATATTTCTTTGTGTTCACCCTTTGCATTTATTCTTCTTCTCTTACTTTCTAATAATGTTTTGTGGGTTTTAGCTACATCCTCACTGTATCCTTGCTAAGGATGTAAAGATGTTTACATCCTTTGTAACTGAATGATTTGGTTGAGGTTAGTCTGGCTATAGACCCAACCAGAGATCCTGTTTCCTATCTGCTAGTGTTCATGTCCAACCTATGGCTGAAGATGGTTAATGGGTAAGCTAAGCTTCCTAATTCCACCTGATATACATACTTATTTAGTTATTAATTTCAATGTTTGTAGCTACAAAAATTATGATAAATTAAAAATTATTTTTATTAACAAAACTAGAATGGAATCAGTAAAATTGGTACTTGAATAGGTTAATATTTAACATTAATGACAACCATCAAACTGTGGTTGCAATCCTGTAGTAAAAATTATACATTTCTTCTGATTAATGATGTAATTGAAAATACTCTCATAAATGATTTTCTGTAATCTAAACTACAAATCTGGATGGAGTCTAGAGTATAAACAAATATAGTGACAGTTACAAAGATGATAATTTGTGGCAGCCAAATTAGATCCACAATGAATTTGAACTATCTGATTTATTAACTGTTAGGCAAAAATGGTAAATTAAACTGATTAGAAGCAGTCTCTCTGTGGGTTGAACATCCCCTATTTCTTTCTCTCTTCTCATTATAATCTTTTACTTCGTCTGCAATGACTGGAATGGAAATTGCATCAGCCACCACCATTCCATCAATGTTATTATGTTGGGACCTTCTATTATTCAGTAGAACAGCACTTCTTTATTAAAGCTCAGAAAGAATACCCGTGCCTGTGAAACAATCTAAAGACACCGTTTCTTACCTGGTGATTATATAAAAAGCCAAGATAGCAGTGTGGCGCCTACTGTGTAGAATCAGGCTTCCTAATCCTCATAAACTCTAGTCTAATCTGTTCTTGTCCGAGATGGGTGAATGAATCATCCATTCAGAATTAACAGCATAGAATGTGGTAACAAGAAACTACCGCATTTAAGGTTCAGTGGATATTCTTAGTAATGGGAAAATGACTTAAAACATTTTGAGGCTTATGAAGAAGTATTCCAAATGTAGAACTTAGTGATATTAAGATATTTAGATGAATAAAAAAGCCATGATAAGACTATTACTACCACAGAATTATAAGTCAGGATAAGAAAGATCTTCAGAAGACATTATTTAAAAAAAAAAAATGAAGGTAATGTCAAAATGATTTATTGAGATTGACAATGGACATGATTACAAGAAAAGAAAAGGAACTAAATAAACACCTGGTGTATGCATAAACAATTATGCATATTTTTGAACCGCAAATAAAATAAAAAATATGGCAATAATTTTTTTATTTTTTATTCTTATAGCATAATTATCAGGGAAAGCACAGATGAGACTTAAAGCAGTGAAACCCTTCAAGATAGTTACCAAACAAGCAGGAGTAAAACTGACTCTTAATTCATGTAACTGAAAACTTTTGCCATAAAAGATAACCTACATTAAAAAGATAATTACTGTTCTATAATAGCACTGAGAACAGAAATAAAAATTAATGTATTCAATATAAATTTTTTTTAATAGAAATATTATATCTATCTCTACTGTTTACTTCCGTGATTCTTGAAACTATTAGATTTCTAATTAGTTCATACATTTTTTTCTGTAATTAAGTTGCAACATTCTTTTATTTAAAAAAAAATTGTAATCATTAGAGGACATTGACATTATTTTTTAACCGTTTTACTTAAGTGAAATCATGTCAGTCTGAATAACTTGTGATAACAATTAGGCTGTGGTGATTAAAATGATTGCATTAGGTGCATAGGGTAATGACACAGAATTTGATAACTTAAAGAGTAACTAGAGTAATGTAAAAATAAATACATAAAACTAAAAAGAAGAAAATAGGAGTTCACTGTTTTTATTAAAAATCATTTATATTAGATAATGCAAATATTATAAAATAATGTTCAAAAAACCTAAATTAGTGATAACATATTAAGTTTATTTTAATTTTTTTTTTAATAGGGTAATGACACAGAATTTGATAACTTAAAGAGTAACTAGAGTAATGTAAAAATAAATACATAAAACTAAAAAGAAGAAAATAGGAGTTCACTGTTTTTATTAAAAATCATTTATATTAGATAATGCAAATATTATAAAATAATGTTCAAAAAACCTAAATTAGTGATAACATATTAAGTTTATTTTAATTTTTTTTTTAATAAGCCTGTCTCACAAATAATAAGATGCAATCCATGCATTATGTATATTGTGTTCACATTAATTAGTATATTAAGAACTGTAATAGTTGAAGTGAAAAGAAGGTTAGGTCAATTTTTAAATATTTTTATTAAAAGGAAAAAACTAGGGATGATTTTTTTATAAGTTAAAATTATAATTGATAAGGTAATTTAACTAAGTAAAAGTGAGATTCTTGACTTAACTTATTGCTAATTTGTCTATTTATTTGTGTGTAGTGATATAATTGTGAGTGAATATGATTTCTGTTATCTTTGAAATTTTACGATAATGTTTCAGCAAACGATAACGATTAAGCAAAACAATGTGAATGAAATGAATTTCCAACTTACATTTGTAGCTGCTTTCTTTCTTAGGTAGGGGTTGAATGAGAAGCTTCTGCTTCCAAGCCATTTCTGTCAACAGTCTAGGTCCATGGTTTCCCCTGCAATTCTTACATCTTCATCCATTACTGGTTTGTTTCTCAATTGCTATGAGTAAGATGCTTCATTATCTTGCATTTTAATCAATTTAATTGGTGAACTTGCACAGGAACTGGAGATATAATACAAATTTCAAGTATCTGTTAATAATAATGTAATCAACAATGAAAGCAATCATACAAAAATAAAATTAGAAAATTCTAAATAATAAAGAATTCTAAATGTTATACAAAAAAGAATTGTGTAATAATAATTATACATCGAATTTAGTGTAATTACAGATATAATACACATTCAAGCTATAAGTAAGATTTTTTTAGATTAAAAAAACACCTAAATTAAAATTCTTGTTTTTGCAATATTTATTTATTGAATTATTAATACTAATAACTTAATCAAAAAGTTCGTTGGAACTTTGCCGGTAAGATTTCGCAGAACGTCCAGTTCTCCGTGCCGTCCAGGCGAAGTCAATGACTTCATTTACAGTTCTAAACATCACCTAACCTAAAAGTAAAATGAAAATGGGAATAAAAAAATAAATAAACATGAAAACATTATATTTCAGTTCAATTAAATTTGTAATAAAGAATACTTTTAAAAAATACCTCGAATTTTGTTAGACAACGTTCTTTTCTTCCATTTGATGAACCGCGGGACTCGAATATGTCACTTTTTCCTCAAAAAGATGGGTTTACGAATCGCGTCGCTAGGTAGCAGTGCTTGATAGTACTAGGTAGCGTAAAAAGCTTGATAATGTACTTTGAAATAATAGAAATTAAAGAAAATATACGACAGCCTGTTTTAATAATAAATGCTCTTATGTAAATGAAAGTCCTGAAGATAAAACAATTTTTTTAATTCCCATCACTTCATTAAAAAATAATATATATATTACAAAAGATTATAGCTGCTAATAAAACACAAAAAACACGAACAGTAGAAAAGTGTTACAAATGTGGCAACAAAGATTTGTTACATAAAACAGAAATAAATTCGATTGAATTTAGAACTAGAAATAGAACTATTTCAACCAATTGATGGAGAAATAAAAAAAAGTTTATTTAATAACAATATAAAAAGTGTGTCCACGAGGGTTACACTTACAAAAGTAGTAAGTACAATATAATATCACAGATCTTCGATTCGTGGAGGTCATTATACTTTCTTTCTTTTTCCTGTTTAGCCTCCGGTAACTACCGTTTAGATAATACTTCAGAGGATGATATGTATGAGAGTGTGAATGAAGTGTGTAAGTCTTGTACATTCTCAGTTCGACCATAGCTGAGATGTGTGGTTAATTGAAACCCAACCACCAAAGAACACCGGTATCCACGATCTAGTATTCAAGTCCGTGTAAAAATAGCTGGCTTTACTAGAACTTGAACGCTGGAACTCTCGACTTCCAAATCAGCTGATTTGGGAAGACGCGTTCGCTACTAGACCAACCCGGTGCGTTGGAGGTCATTATACTAGTTTTATTAAAAAGGAAAAATATGGTATGAAGTGAATATGATTATCAACAAAAAAAATTGGCGGAGAAATTCAAAAATGTATATTTGTTCGTTCTAGAAAGGCAATACATTTTAATAATAAATTCATAAGATAACCAACAGCAATTCATAAAAAAAATAAAAGAATAATCTATCAAAACGCAGCGTAATCAAAAAAAAAAGTTACAATGAAATTGTAAACCGTACGGTAAAAGTGTGGCAGATATCATTTCTTCTGCTCAAAAAACATAATAATAACAGATAATAAACTATGTTTAAGCGTTCCATATAATAAGCAAACAATACAAAAAAATTTTAATAAACTTACCGGCCCTATTTCATTTATTAAACAACGAATAATCTTAAGAATTGTATTATTTCTATAAATGTGATATGTATTACAAATAAATGAAATCGGGCCGGTAATAGCTTTGTATTTTTTGCTTATTATATGGAATGCTTAAACATTGCTTATATCTACTATTTTATATTACATATATTTAACATGTATTTTTTTTAAACAAAATTCTAAATTAATAACAGATTTTTATTAGAAATGTAATGTCTTACCTTTTTTGATATCAGTATCATTTGTTAAAAACGTTTTATTTATATTATAGAAATTTTTGTTTTTTGAGCAGAAGAAATGATATCTGCGAGACTCTTACCGTACGGTTTACAATTTCATTGTAATTTTTTTTGGATAGTTAATTATAACTAATAAAACATGAAAACAGTAATAAATGAAACATGCATAAAATAAAAATATTTTGTATTACATAATGATATTAAAATTATATTTTATTATATTATACTATAATTTTTTAAATAAAAAGTTTACTTACAGAACAACAAAAATTATTAAATGAAATACATTTAATTCTCCAAAATAAATAATCTGTTCCATGAACTTATAAAATTCTGAGAAATAGTCGTAAACACATAAGAATAGTTTTCATGTTGAAATTCACATCTCTAAGAAGGGAAAAAAATCACTTATTAAAGTAAATGGAATAGTTATCATTTTTCAGACATTGGAAAAACTATACATGATTTAATTGATAACATTTATGACTGTTAGAAATATACATATTTGAGATTTGATGAGTGTCCTTAGAAAATCTTGCTTTGATACTGATTTCACAGCACCTTTTCTAATATGATTTGACTAACACTTTCTTTCTTTCATTTATTTTTTATCACTTTGATTATTCTTTGTCCCCTTCCACAGTTTTTATTTTCTACATTTCTTTCCATTAATAAACTAATAATCCTGGGTGCCTTAATAAATATGGCCTTAATGAATAAATATGACCTATCAACCTAGGTCTTTTTTTAATAAGAATCTGATCGTAGAGTTCCTTTTTCTTTAATTTTGCTTATTTTTCATTTCTCTCAATTTACTTATCAGCTCTCTATTTTCTACCAAAAATTGTTATCCATCTATATTTCTGATACTAATACATTTAAAGATTCCATTTCTTCTATATGTTTTTTTTATTTATTATATATTTATTTTTTTTTGTATGCTGCACTTAACTAACTTGAAACTACTCTCTTTCTGATCATCAAAACATTTTTTCCTCAACCAGCCTTCTTCTGTCACCCTATATTGTATATTCATTTTATTTCTCAAAAAATGCATTTTCTGGCTACTTTCATCTTTTGGATTTTTATAACTTCTATATTCATCCATTAGTAACAATTACATCTTTTGTTAGTTAATGCTTTATACTATCTACTTTCTTCCTTCCTCAAGTTTCTTATTTTTCCTTAATAGCTTCCATTGTTAAGCTTATCTGCTCATCTACAAGAGAATATATATAATATAATATATAATAATGCTTTTTTTAGACATTTAAATTTGTACTGAAAGTTGGCTTTAGTTTTTCCCTTAAATCGTTATCTTTTTGTCTTAACTGTATCATATCCTTTTGTTCCTATTCTCCAGTTGTTTTCAACTCTCCAGCTTAAATCATCATCCTAGAAAAATAAGGTAAATTAGCAGTAAATTATCATTAAATCAGTCAAGGTAATCTGAGGTGCCCATTTATAAACTATAAATCTCCTTGAAAGGAGTTTACTGTCTTGGTCAAGATCACATTGTTTTTTTTTTGTTATTATTTTTCAATAATGAAAATGAATGAATCTGGATTATCAACTAAAAATTATTCAAATCAACAGATTTCCAAATCAAGTTTTGTTTATATTTTTACTTCCCTAAGCTAAAATGTGTTAAAACAAATGAGGTGCTAAAGCGATGTGTTTTTAAGTGACTTAAATAATTTTTATAACTGATAAGATTCCTAATTATAATTTGTTTCAATTCAGTGAAATGATTTTATTCAAAACACTTTTTCTTTCAGTCAATAAGATTAGATTATTTTCCACTGATTTAAGAAGAGCAGTAGTAAATTTTTCTTTGTTGGATGAAGATGAAAATTGAAAAGTGGATGTTGAAAGTTCCAACCTAGTCCTTCAGCAAATGTGAAGCATATAAAAAAACAGTTTGGATCATTTGTAAGAAAATACCTGAATCAATTTGATGAATAAACATAATAGCACCCAGGCTGTTGCAATTTTTTTTTTTGAAAAAAAAAAAGAATAAAAGAAAAATTAGCTAATGGTTTTTGGAGAAAATTTAGGGTAGGAACCCTCTCAGCTGTTAGCAAATTTGTTTATTGGAGCTGATAACAATTAAAAAAAAATTAATATCCACATTTTCAAATTTCACTTAGTCCTTTAGAGAAAATATTGTCCAAAATTTATGCTCTTTATGAAACAAATTTTAGTCAAAAATGTTGTTATTTACTTGCTCAGAATCAAAGAGAAGTATGAGATTTTTTAAATTAATATAGGAGGCACAAAGGATATTACCTCACATCTCCATGTGCACAAATAACATATCTGTACCTCACATTTAGTAAGTACTACATTTTACTTAGTACTAAATTTTTTCTTAGTTACAAATTTGTATCCAATTTCCAAATTTTTTTTTGTTTTATTTTAATCTAAATTTTCACTTAAGTAATCTGTTTATAGTTCGCAAAACAACAATCTGTTACTTTAATAAGAAAATCTAATGAACAGTACAACTCACTTTTAAATGTGTGGAAATGTGATTTCAGAAAAAAAATTGCATATTATGTAGTACCCTCATCAATGGTTTATTGTTAATGACTCAATCTTGAAGTAGCAACAGAACTCTTTTAGTACACAGTACTTTTGTTCTGTATTATACTGGCTCATTTAGTATGTTGTTTTTGTATAATTTTGTTTGTAAATTTCATACTGTTTATTAACCGGCCTTCTATTACATAAAAGGCTGGTTAAACTTCTATGTAATAGTTAATATTTTTATGTGTGTGTCCAGCTTATTAAGGCTATTTTATTATTTTATTGAAGTGGGTAGTGTTTGTATGTGTTCTTTGTATCTAAAGGTGAATGTGCATCCATTGTTAAGTTTTCCCAATGTATTTACTGCAGTCATTGCAGTTTAATTTATATGCTTATCAGTTAGCATATTTATCAGAGTGTATTTTGTTAGCTTGTTTGATATTGAATATTTGTTTTGTGATTTTGAAATTGATGCAGTTATTACCTGCTTTCTTAATAATGAAAAATGTTCTATGATTCTTTTGATGAATGGTACCATTACATATTTTTTTGTCAATAATTGTGTGTTTTTATTTAGTTCTGTATTTTGTGTAACATACTTTTTATAAATGTATTGTGTAGCCATTAGCATGTGGTAAAAATTTTATTATAACAAGTTGTTTATTGTAATTATCAGGTGAATAGTTTGTGTTTCTGGTGATGCACATGTGTGATAAAGCAGCACATTTTTGTTGTATAGAAGGTAATTAGATGTTGTATGGATAAGTGTCTGTTTGTAGTAGAATTTTCTTTAAGTTTTGAAAATGTGCTTGTTATCTACTTTAAGTATGGTAAAAATATTCTTTTAACAACAGTGCAAAACCACCACCTGCAAATTCATTCACCAGCTGCAAAGCCATTGATAAAGTATGAAATAGCTCTGAAGAGATCTTTTGGAGAGAAATTTTGATATACCTACTTAAAATTTTATTTTTTTTTTATTTTTATAAATTGTAAATTTATTATTAGTATTTAACTTTTTTGTAACTTTAGACAACACTTCTGCTTCCTGTAATAAGACATTAAAATCTCAAACAAGTATGTTTATGCATAGTTTATTAATAGGATGTATGGGTCCTGGAGTAGATGCTAACTGCATCCTCTTAAATTTTTTTTTTCTGCAGTCTTAGAATGTCTCAAGGAGCACCTTGGAAAATAAAGAAATGTAAAGTGTAAGAATAAATAAAATAGTGGTGGCAGTAGTCTACATTTGTATGAGTCACTGCAGAACTTGTATTCCTTTTTTTCAGACCGACAAACTTAGTACAACCTGATGGTTCTCAATATTTATAAGGTTTCAGAGAATAATATGATAGAAATTAAAGAGTGTGAAGTAAAGATAAACATGAACAAACTACATTTAATGAATCAATGATTGGAGTTTTACTACATATTGTCATTTCTTAATAGCTTATGATCATAGCATTGATGTCATTTACAAAAGGTAATATCTTACAAAACCGTGTTTTTATTGGTTAAAAATTCCAAGAAACATTGGTAAAATGTACAATCTACTGAAGCACTAACTTATTGTTTACATTAATAGTACTTTAGAAAGCAACTTCATTTTTCATTATTTGAATTTCTTTAACAATAAAGACTAAGTATGTTTGGCAGGAAGTAAATTATACATATCTTAGACCTCACTATCCTGGATGATAGATGGAGAAGGCAGCAGTGGAGCTGGCAAGTGCTACAACAGGATATAGCCAGTGATCATTATGCAACAATGGTTACACTGAAAGACATTAGTTTTAATAGTTATGATC
Source organism: Lycorma delicatula (assembly GCF_047948215.1). Taxonomy (NCBI): domain Eukaryota; kingdom Metazoa; phylum Arthropoda; class Insecta; order Hemiptera; family Fulgoridae; genus Lycorma; species Lycorma delicatula. Next base: position 77,194,950 of record NC_134458.1, read on the forward strand.
GAGAAACTGTTCCTAGATTCACTGCAGAACAGATAGAGGCTATTACAGGCAAGGTTACCATCAAATTAGCGGCTATTGAACAACTCACGCCAGAAACCCTTGCTAATATAATAAAACAAGAGATGGATAGGGAGATGCACAATGGAGTTAGAAAACGAATGGTGTATTGGTGGACTGGAGAAATCGCTTATCTTAGGCAGATTCTGCAAAATAAAAGACGAATTAAGCAGAGGCTCAGAATAGCAGGTGGACTGAGATATGAAGAGGCCAACATGAGATACATAGAGGCAAGAAGAACACTAAATAGAACAATAAGAAAAGAAAAGAGAGACCATTGGGCAAGGCTATGTGAAGAACTCGTTAAAGATCCCTGGGGCATGGCTTACAGAATAATTACCAAAAGGTTCGGTAGGTGTCTCCCTGTAATTACAAAGGAAGAAACAAAAAGGATAATCCCCAGCCTATTCCCCCATTTCACGCCCGATGAGAGAAGACACACTGAATGTGAGAGCAGACGTTTGGCAATGAGTGAGCTCTTATGCGCTGGACGTATGTTAGCTATAAAGAAAAGTCCTGGTCCGGATTATATCCCAGCGGCAATTATTAAGAAACTTATCAATCAAGCTCCGTGGGAGATGCTAGAGGTGGTCAGCCATGGACTAGTAAACAAGACTTTCCCGGAGTGTTGGAAGGAGGCGAGAGTTGTGTTATTACCGAAGAGCACAGATGAAAGAGGAAATATGACGTATAGACCATTGAGCCCCCTGAACACAATGGGAAAGCTTGTGGAAAAGATGCTGGCTGGCCGCATAGTGAGCGAGGTTGAGGAAGGCTTGGGCATAAGCCCAAATCAATATGGCTTCTGGAAGGGGAGATCCACCGTTCAGACCATCAGTAAGGTGATTAATTGGGCCGAGGAGTCTAGAAGAGGTACTTGGCGAACTAGACAGATTCCATTAATGGCATCACTTGACGTGAAGAATGCATTCGGTACAATAGCATGGAGACACATAAATATGGCCATGGAAGAGAAGAGAATCAGCTCGTACCTGCGGAGACAAAGTGAGGAATATCTCAATGAAAGAAGGTGTAAGATTAGTACACAAGAAGATGAAGTACACTTCAATATGTCAGGCGGTGTGCCGCAAGGTTCAGTTCTGGGCCCATTACTATGGGTCCTGGTCTTTGATGGCGTACTTAGTTTAAGGTATCCAGAAGGGGTACAGCTTATTGGTTATGCTGATGATTTAGCTGTGCTCGTACAAGCTAAAACAATGGAAGAAGTTAAAGATAAGACAAACCTGTCACTAGAAATAGTAGCTAGATGGTTGCGTACAAGAGGGTTGCAATTATCTCTGAATAAGTGTAAATATGTCAAGTTCACCGGACGTAAGGTACTAGAATCGGTTGATATACACGTCGATGGTCACAGAATAGAGGAAGTACAGATGTTAAAATATTTGGGAGTCACATTGCAGAAAAACTGTCATTTTACAGAACATGTTTTAAAAATATGTGATAGTGCAGAAAGAATGATGAAAAGTTTGAATGCGTTAATGTCAAAGAAGAGAGCACCAAGGGCTTCGAAGAGAAGACTTCTTGCGTCGAAAGTGACTTCTGCAATGTTGTATGCCGTTCCGGCATGGTGGTAAGCATTCAATATTGGAAGGAATAGAGATAGAATGAAGAAGATACACAGACAGGGTACTCTTAGGAGTTGTATCGGTCTACAGAACGGTCTCTTATGAGGCCCTCTGTGTCCTTTCTGGAGTTTTCCCTATAGATCTTATCGCTAAATACAGAGTTGAGAAATACTTAGGCAGAACAGATAATGAAACCCACCGGGTTGGTCTAGTGGTTAACGCCTCTTCCCAAATCAGCTGATTTGAAAGTCGAGAGTTACAGCGTTCAAGTCCTAGTAAAGCCAGATATTTTTACATGGATTTGGATACTAGATCGTGGATACCGGTGTTCTTTGGTGGTTGGGTTTCAATTAACCACACATCTCAGGAATGGTCGAACTGAGAATGTACAAGACTAACACTTCATTTACACTCATACATATCATCCTCATTCATCCTCTGAAGAATTATCTAAACGGTAGTTACCGGAGGCTAAACAGGAAAAAGAAAGAAAAGAACAGATAATGAAGTAAAATAAGAGATATATAACTTATGGCAGCAAAGATGGCTGGATGCAGGGGTAGCTAATTGGACTAGATTATTAATACCTGACATATTAATATGGACAAGTAGGCGTCACGGTGAAATGGATTATTATGTTACACAATTTTTAACAGGGCATGGTTGTTTCAATGCATATCTTTATAAAATTGCCAAAAGAAATCAGCCTACGTGTATGTACTGTGTAGAACAAGATGATGTTGAGCATACCATTTTGAGGAGCCACAAATGGCAGGAGTTAAGGCAGTATGCAGGTATTAGAGGGAAAACGCTGAAGGAAACAGTTGACTATATGCTTGTAAGTGAGGTAAAATGGAAAAAAGAAATAAGAACATATAAAATGAAAATAAGAACAGTTTTAAAGCAAAAGAACATAGATGAAAGAAATATGGGGTACTAGTTTGTTAGGTGGGGTGGACAGCCTCAGCAATGAGAGCCAGCCTGCTGAGGTGTGCTGGTTTCAATCATCTGCTGAGGACTCCTTGGCCGTTTGGTAGGAATAAAAAATATCAAAAGATCCATGGGCCACACCACGGCATTGAGGTATGGTGTGGTGCCATAAAGGACAAAAATGAAATAAACCTCAAAAGAGCCACTGGTTAGCCCGACCTGTCATGCTGGTATATTGCCGGTAGGTGGGGAGGGCTAATTAGACTCCCCTGGGTGGCTTAATACCATCAAGTCGGTCCGGCCCAGGGGAGTAGAGGGGAAAAAAAAATTATACATAGTATAACTTTGAAATCAATTATAAAAATGTTAAAAATTATGTTAGATGAAAAGATTTCCAGGAAGTTATTAAATCAGCAAAATAATAATTTTTCAGTTTAGTATTTAACAACTATCATATTTTATTTACTGGTAAGTTAGGTTGTGTAACAAGTGTCTTCATATGTTAGCAGGCAGTAGAGGGTTTATTGCCAAATTAACCAACATCAAAGTGTTGTGTTTAGAATTTCTTAATGAAGCATTGGTTGGGTAATGTAAAATTGCTCAAAAATGAATAAAATAAAATTTTTGAGTAGTAATTGTTTTTGGTAGTTGATTGAGCAGTTAACCAACATTCAAATATTACATAACATACATATATTTGAATTATAAATGTAAACTTTAAAATCTCCTCTGGTGTTAAAGTTCTGTACAATAACGTCTTTCATTGGGATTGTGTGTATCTCAAACCCATCAACATTTTAGTGTTCATTTTCATTCACTGTGCTTGTGCTAAGTGCTACATAAGCATGCTCGCACTAAGTAAAACATTTGAGAAATTTCAGGTTCTTTTAACATGAAATGCTATCTTGCAAAAGAAAATGAAAAATTCCATCAGCAGAACTGATATTCTCAAAGTTAAAACTTATTGTAATCTCTCTTTTTTGGTTGTCAATCTCATGTTTTATTCATTTGTTGTTATATGGTAAACTAATAGTATTCCATATTTATTGAAAATAAAAAATTACTAAATTTATGGATAAATCATCAAATATTAATTTGTATTACCATTCACATCCAAAAAAGGAACCAGAATAAAGAAACTTACAGCTAACGCCAAAAAACAACCTAAATGGTGCATCAGAATACACAAACTCCTCTTTATGTTTAGTAGTTGGAAAACTGACATCTGTTACTTACGTAGTGACACATACTATTTTATATATTGAGTTAACATGGTTTTTTTTTAATTCGCACTGTTCATATATTACTGTTAAGATTTTTTTCTAATTTATACAGCTTTTACTGTTTGATCTGATTGCTATCAGCTACTAAGTGTCAAAAGAATACCATTAGCCATAAAAAAGGGAAATTTAATATATGTGATTTAGTGATTGTTTAATGTATTTGATGTACTGTTTATTATTGTTTTTATGAATGGAAAACTACTTAGATGGAAAATCTTTTGAAATATACATTCCAAAGTAATTAAATTCCTTCACCATAATAAGCAGATGGCACTATCTTTACTATTATACCTACAACTATTTTATTGTAACATTATACATCAATTTGTACCATTATAATATATGTTTGTAATGTTTTTTATTATGATGTGTATATTTTACCTCTATCTTTCAGTAATTGTGCCTATGATGGAATACACTCATTGGAGCTAATAAGGATTACCAATCTCCAGCAAAGTTGAGTATTTTTAAGTTAGCTGTACAATTTATAAATAAACTGTTAGAGGTTAAAAGTTTTTAAAGAGGGTTAGATGTTAAAAGTTGAGTGTTATAAAATGATAATTATCATGTGGTAAAAATTTATGCATCAGATGCATGATGAATCTTTGTTCATCATGCATTTTAAAGGAAAATGCATGATGAACTCTTAATAGAAACATTAAAATATGAAGAGTGGAAGAACAAAGGGGTTCTCTTTATTATAACATTTGTTGATGCAGAAAAGGGATACCCTCTCTTGGATGCAAAAGAACAAAAGGAAAAAAAATTTGGATTGAGTGCTGGATGTGAAGAAATTGTTTGCTAAGGGATTATGTTGAACAGGTTACGGAAAGAAAGATAGTATGACAAAGAAGTGGTGAGGATAAAGTAGACCATGTAAAGGTACAATGAAAATACATCTATTCAGATAAAAACACTAATTATGATATACAGAAACACAAACAAATTTATATGGATTTATAGAACAAACTGAAAACATCCTGATGACAAATTTCATTAATAAACAATATTAATAATTCTTTCCATGTTTAAAGAGAGAAGTAACTACAGAAGAATTTGTCCAATTAATTTCAAATGACATTGTATCAGATGAGACAGTCAGCACATAAAATAAGTAGTTACTGGAATTTGAATATCAAAGCTAGTTTTAGATAAAGAAGGTGATGTCCCATTTACCTCTTAATTCGCAACAAGTTTTCTAATTTCATATCCTTACTCACCCAGCACTCAAAAACTTAATGCACTAAAAAAAAATAAACCTTTTTTTCCTTTGAAGTTATACACATAATTGTTCAATGAGATTAAATTAAAAAACAAGAAAGATTTGAGAATAATCGGTTTCAAAAAGATTTCTGCAACCAGGAATGTTTTTGGTGTTATTTTTAGTTTGATAATTTATTTTCTATTTAATCAGATTTTATCATGCTGATGAAAGAAGTACAATACAATCTGTGATTCTGGAGCATGGCAGACGATTTTGTTAAAACAATAATAATACCGATACCTAAAAAGGTTGGAACCAAAAAAAAATGTGAAGAACATACAACCAGAACATACATTCAGCTTAATATCACATGCTGTGAAAATAATGCTGAGAGTTATGAATAGAAGATTGATTACAAAAATGAAGGAGAATGCTGGGGAAGAACAGTTTGGATTCAGAAAAGGAAAAGGAAAGAACAAGAAAAGCTATTTGACTGATCAAAATGATTATTGAGAGATGTCTTGAAAAAGTTAGAAGATTGAGCTTGTGTTTTATAAATATGGAGAAGGTATTCAGAAGAGTAAAGTGGAAAAAGTTATTTGACATTCTGAAAGAAAAGAAAGTTGACTGGGAAGATAAGAGACTGATCAAAGAATCGTATACAAAGTAAAAAGCAGCTGTGAAAATAAATGAGAATGAAAATAAATGAAAAATATACAGATATCTCAGAGCAGTACTAACTGAACAAAAGAGGAGTAAAGAAGAGATTAAGATGAACTGCAATGGCAATGGAAGCCTTTTTTAGAAAGAAAAACCTACTTTGCAGCAACATAGATCTAACCCTGAGGAAGAGATTAATAAAATGCTATGTTTGAATATACTTTTGTACGCTAGTGAAAAAGGAAATATATACTGGGGAAAAAGGAAAAAGACAAGATTTTGAGATGTGAGTCTGGTGGAGGATGGAGAAGATAGAATAGGTGGTGGATAGAATAGGTAATGTAGAAGTATTAAGAAGAATAAATGAGGATAGAACAATATTGGTGACTATATGAAGGAGGAAAGGAAACTGGATTGGGCATGTAGTTAGGGGTAAAGTAACAATAAATACAGTTCTTGAAGACACCATAGGAAGAGGCTGATGTTAATAAATGACATAAAAGGTAGTGAAGGTTATGATGAGACAAACAGATGGAGACAACAATGGTGCCAGGAACCGCCAGCAGGCAGAATACCACATGATGATGAGACCAAAGAAATTTATTAGTTAAACTGTTCTGTTAAATGATTGTTTTTCTGGAGCTGTTCTACAAAGACACAGACAGACATGGTGTTGGGCAGGAATAATAAAAAAATCCTCAAAAAATATTTCAGGTAACATCAGTGAAAGTTATCCCCGATCACAGACAAAGGGTTGAAAAACTGGTCTATGAATTATTAAATTTTTGCAAAATAACATATTTGAAACATAACAGTTGAAAACACCTAAAAAATATGTTGGAGAAACAAGGAGCAGTCGGTTTAAGATCAAATTAAAAAGTTTTTTCAAGTTACGGAAGAAATCTATTAGATAATGGTAGGAATACGAAGATATCAAATTCGTAGATAATTTTGTAAAGCTCTAAAATTAATAAAATTTCTCTTATTATTTATTTATGAAGTAATAATCGATTGAAGGTAGACAGATTTAAAACAAAAACTAAATACTCATAATTATGACAGAAAAAATTAATCTGTAGAAGTGCATAAAACAATATTATTTGAAAGAAAGTGAAATTATACAGGCCCCCAAAGTTCAAAAAGAAATTTCATAGATGGTTGGTTGTGCATCTGATAGCTAAATAGTTTTTACTCCATTGAATATTTCTTTCTCCCCACAATGATAAGTTGGGGAGTATTAAGTTCAGGATTATATTTAAGTTAAACTTTTGACTCATCTATTCTCAATACTAAGCCACCAGAGGATGATACTATAAAAGAAAAAACTGATGGCAAACAAGTTGCATGTTAACAATACCTGTACGTTAGGTTAAAAAAAAGTGAGGTTAAATTGTTTTATCTGTCCTTGTTTTTTTTTTTTTTAGATTTATAAATAAAAATTCAAACTGAATGTGAAATAATAATTTTTTTAAAAACATTTTTTTTCTTTAAAAATTCAGTAATTCTCAGAAAGAAGTACATTAGATTGTTGTTTTACATTATGCCTATTTTAGTAGTTATATGAGAAGTAAAGAACCTCAGTACAAGAGAAACCATTCAGAGTTGCTTTGTCTAAGAGTAATGATGTATTTTATATGAACAGCCCTACAGTGAAAGTCATTTGTAGGACAGAATGCTGGTTAAATTGTGGTGGGCTTGGTATATTATAGTACTAATTAATAATCAGCCTCTAGAATGCCTGACATGAAAAACAATTCATCAGTACAGCTGAAGTATTAATACGTTTTTACGTATGCATAATTTACGTTTTAATTTGGTTGTAAGTATATTTGTGTCCGAAACATAAAGTAGGATTCAGTAAAAAAAAAAAAATACCGTTTAAACATTTAAGAATGAATAAATCTACGCAATAAGATTTCACGTAATCTTAAAAAAATATTTCCGCACTCTATATATATATATATATATATATATGTAGATAGAGAGAGAGAGAGAGCAGATACAAGAAACGGCAAAAGAACACTCGAAGATAAAAAATTCGTTATTATTTTATAGCTAGCTGTAACAGAATATTATTTAAAATTATCTTTAAGACTTAATGGTCTATGGCTAACAGGACATGCCAACAAATTTCGTATGCATATGTTTTTCGAACAAAAACCAAAATAATGTTAGTATGATTTTATAATGGAAAATAACAATTTTAGAAGATAACTGTTTACTGTTACAAATTGTGCACGTATGTCAGTTAAGAAAAAAATATTAATAATAATAATATTCGTCCATATTAATATATATTTAAATCCAAACTTTAGTGTCCGTGTGTATGTCTGTTTTGTAAGTTCTGCACACAATGATGTTCGCTTAAAACTCCAGAACCGCTGAACTGTCGATCTGATAGATTCGTTTACAAAAATCTATATTAAGTTTTCTGAATTTATGTAGTCATTAAATCATTTAGAATTCAGTAATAATTAGTGCGTAGTAAAACGGAGATTTTTTTTACAACTTCATTTTGTTTTATAGCAATTTTTGAGATTCAAAATAAAATCAAGCTCGGTCAGAAATATCTCGTTATTATGGTTTAGCATAGGCTGAATTTAGTTGAGTGTTAAATAATGTTAAATAGTTTTTTTTTTTTTGAAGGAAGTTTTTTGCACCACCACTATTTTCTATTTTCACGAGTAGTAATAATGAAATTATTTTTGGCGATCAATATTTATACTTACTACATACAGTGTTACTTCTGTAGATAATTGATATAATTTGGTTTTACTTACGTGTTATTTATTGGTTTCGTCAAAACTAATTCAAGATGCCTTTAGGTTTCATCTATTTCAATTTGTGCTTGCAATCTTGGTTTTTTCGTTAAAGCGTTGGTGGTCTACATAACGTAAAAGCGACGTAAGAATTCATTTAGCATGAATTTATTTAAATTGTTAATTTACACTATGAAATCTTAGGAAAACTTATAACATTTTCTGGTAAAGCATAATTACCTTTTATATGCTAATACAAAAGACAATAAAATTACAATGATTTATAATTGTTCAAGCTCTCGCGTGGAAAAAGTAATTTACGCATATATGGTCCAACTTTCGATTTCAGTCCCACTGTTTTTGATGTTATTAAATGGAAAAACTTTTCAAGGTGACTTTTTGATATTCACTACATTTCAACGCACGTTAATGTGCGTTGAAATAATCAATCTGTTAATGTGCATTGTGGGAAATAATCAAATGTATTCATACAATTATTTTTTAAAACGGCCGTCTTGTTTTCCTTCTAAATACTAATTATCAGATATGTCGCAGGGTATCCAGAAAAATAAAAATCAGCAGTATTTTGAATTTACGAAAATAATACGGAATACATGTTAAAAAATAATGTATCATGAAAACAAACAGATATTGAACGCTTACAAACTTCCTAACAGTTCAAAATAAACGAAAATATACTTTCATCTTAGTCACTAACAGAAAACAAAGCTGCTATTCTGATGTCATTTGAATACATAGACATTTCACGTATTCAAATTAAATATGAAAAATACTTCATACCTTACTGGGTAAAGTAAAATAAAGTTTTTTATTTTTTTTATTTTTGTGTGTGTGTGTGTGTGTGTGTGTGTGTGTGTGTGTACGCGCGCGCGATATATATATATATTTGTGAGAGATTAGTGAACTATAATGCTACTTTTGTTAAACTGAAAGTAAACAGTATAGCGTATTGTCTTTCTTATTAAATACTTAATCTTATATTAGTTAATTTTCAATGCACTTATTTTTTATCGTTTTCCCCTCAGAAATCTGATTAAAAAAAAGATGGTATAGTATCCTTGGAGACAGTGCTTTATTATGCTGATAATACAGGATATCCATAAAATCTTCTCATGATTAAAAAATGTATTACAAAAAAACTATTACAGTTACAGCTGTGAGGTTTGTAGCAAAAAAAAAGAAAAAATTATCAAGTTTTTTTACCATGTCAATAAACTTTAACATATGCGTTTTTTATCGCTCGTAGAATGTCCAACCGATAATCAATTTCACGCCATGTGTTGGTAAGCATTTCTTTGGTAACACTAGCAACAGCTTCAGTTTTCACCGTCTCAATGTGTCCAGATCAGGTATGGGTGTTGCGTAGGTTCTGTCTTTAACATAAGTTTAGAGGAAAGATTCAAGGGAGTTATGTCTGGTGATCGTGGTAGCCAGAGAGTGGGACCGTCGCGCCCAATCCATCTACAATAAAATGATTCATTCAGAAAATCTCGAATTAGTAATCCCCAATGTGGTGGTACGCCATCCTGCTGGAAAACCATTCTAGGTTGCAAGTCATTTAGATATAGCAAAGTGTCGCAGCATATCCAGGTAAATGTTAGCTGTTATTGATTAATCAGTGAAAAAGAAGGGACCAGTGATTCTGTTGTGCATCAAACCGCACCACACATTTACTTTAGGGAAATCTCTAATTGTTTTCCCTGGTAAAATACGGATTTTCTGTGCCCCACATTCTCACATTATGCCTGTTTAATTTCACTGAGGTTTGGAAAGTAGCCTCGTCTGAAAAACACACACGCTGCAATTATTATTGCCGTTATCAATCCGTTGCAAAATCTCGGTCGCAAAGGCAGCCCGACGAGAGCCATCATCTGACTGTAGATGTTGCAATATCTGAACTTTATACGCGTGCAACCTTAGTTTCTTGTGTAAAATTTTGTGAATTGTTGACCGGGGAATCCCTAGTTCACGAGATGCATAACGGGTAGATTTGGAAGGGCTATGTAGAAATGCTTGCCGCGCAACCTCAACCTTCTCTTCAATAACGGATGGCTGCCCTGTTCACGGAAGGTCGACTACACTTCCACTCTCCTTAAACTTTGCATACCACACAACCATACTCTTGCTATCAGGGGGCCCGTATTCCCGTCTAAAATTTCGCTGCACAGTAATCGGTGATTTCGACTCGTGATACCACAAAACACATTGCGCTTTCTCCTGGACTGATGATATTTTATAAAAAATTGACCACAGTGTCCTCTACTCTGCCTCTACCTGCAAAAAACCAATATTAAAAAAAAAACTTGATACTTTTTTCTTTCTTTTGCCACAAACCGCACAGCTGTAACTGTAATAGTTTCTTTGTAAAACATTTTTGAAATCATGGAAAGACTTTGTAGACACATGTACAGTAAAATATTTTTAAGATACTGATAAACCTTACCAGAGTCGATTACGATGAAGAATTTCATTTTATACTTTAATTTTTCCATTCATTCATCATAACAATAAAAAAGGCTTTTAACACAATCGTGACTGATGTTAACTATCTGAGGTACAAGAGACATCGATCAATGATGTTTTTTCTTAGGGTAATAATGTTCACTGCACATCTAGATCCTATAGTTATTAGAGTTAAGGTGTTACTTGTAGGGATAAAAATCTGCATTTGGCAAACCGATGTGTAAAAGTACTTTTGGCTCGATGAAATTAGAAATACATCTCGCTTTCTGCATTAAACCTAATAAGGGTTATTTTGTTATCTTGAGAACGGTTTAGCCAATTTCAAAAGCGTCTTGCATTAAATCACCTAAACCTTTTTAGTTACATCATCTAACGCATTTATACAAAAATAATTATATTCTTGTTGAGCATAATTCAGTGATAGACTTATTTACTTAAATGGCTTAAAAAGGAATACCAATAATAGTCTTTCAGGTTTATTTTACACTTAATTCTTAAAAAAAATAAGATGTTATATTCCGTACAATAAAAGATGAGGCCTAGCTTTAGAAGTACAAAATACGACAGCTACTTTATTTTTTGAGATATTCAAATACGAATAAAATATAAATAACTTCTTTTTGTACTTACACAGAATCTCCCGGAAAGTGAACAGGATTCAGGATATGAAAATAAAAAAATTCACGGGGACAAATGCTTTATCTCACTTAATTTTCCCTCTGGCCTCAAATTTGTGTTTTTTCAATCAAATTTTATATCTTAAAAATAATTTGACTTATTTTAATGAAATTTGCTGTACATGTACCCAACAGCATAATCTAAAAAATAAATAAAGTTTGAAAATTTTGCTTTTATTGGTAGCCATTTAAATTTTTTAATCGTTAATAAGCTCCGTAAATATTAGTTTTATCGAATTATGTTTTATTAAATAAAATGTTAAGCCTTTTATTATAAGCAAAATGACACCTCATCATTTGTTCAAATAGGTTAACAGCTGATATATGTGGATGAAATTGTTCAAAGGGAAAAGAAGGAAAAAAGAGAAAAAGGATCTGACAATTCGTGCCTGTTTTTACTTATTACCAATAGAAATCATTACTAATTGTGTTTTTAATTCAATTATTGAAGGAAGTGTAATTAAATTTTATCTGGCTTAGCTGGTTACCTTAACAAAAACGAAGAGTCTTACAACAATAAAAATAATTCCATCTATTTGTAATATACATTAAAAAACCCATTAAGAAACAAAACAACAAAAAATTGTGTAAGGCTCAGATAATACACTCTTAATTACGTTAAGGAATATAATTAAAAAAACACATGTTTTACTATGCGTAAAAATTGGGATCTAAACCTAATCTTTTAAGAGATAAAGTACTCTTTCTTTTTCGACCGAATCAGTTGCAAGGTCTTTTAATAATTATTTTTTAAATTAGCATTTTATTTATTCATTTTCAATATAAAACATATACATGTATAAAAAATAAAAACAATTTCAACATCCGAATAATTTTATTAAAATGGGAACTATGTATCTAAATATAGTTATCGATATCTAAAAATTGTTAATCATGAGAAGTTCTTATTAAAGTCGATTTTTTTCTCATTTGATAAACGTTTCATCTGTTAAAGATAAACAACCGGGCGAATTGATATTATCAAACGTCATACCGATTTACAAAACAGTAAAAATTCTGAAATCAATAATTGAACAAAGTACAAATACAGTCACGAATTTGTCATAATTTCTTAATACAGTTTTTAACAAGATTTTCGTCAACAGAATAAAAATAATATTCATGAGTGAATGAATACTATATTTTGAAAAAACTAAAAAAAAAAGAATTACTAAGATGGTGTATTTATTTTTTGTAGTAGTTAAGACGATCACAAAGAAAAAGTTTCGATAATTTTAAATTTTTGCCAAAAGTCCAATATTATGGGAAAGAAATGAAAAGTAGCTGAAACTATTAAAGATATTACAGTTTAATCGTAGTTAAATAATTAAAAAAAAAAAAAGATCTTAAGATTAAAGACGTAAATGTTAAAGGTGAAATTGAGTTAATTCTTAAGGTGAAATATAATACGACTGTCTAACCAAAAGTGGATTGATTTTAAGTAAAACAAAGACAGTTTTTATTCAGTTTCAGAACAAATTTAATAAACTAGACGACAATTTGTTTCACGAAATCGTGTGCAAACCAAAGCCACGTACGATGATGCTAATTTAATTAATTTAGCGCAATCCACCCGAGAAAAATACTTTTAAATAGTAAAATAACTTTAATAAAAAAAAATTAGAAAATTGTGATAAAATGATATATTTATCTTAGAAATAACATTTTTAAGAATGTACGTTACCGCTACATTAAAATTTCTCAACTTAAACAGAAAAAAATATTTGTTACCCCAATCTATTTCTTTAATGCTCGATAAGTTGTCTGTTGAAATTTTCATCGTTTCCCAAATTTATGATAATATCTTCAATAATATTTTCACACAAACTGTCCACTTCCCACACTTTTATTCTTCTTTAATTACATGTTGAATATAACTTTTCCAAGCATTTGTCTCTACTCTATTAACATCTTCTATCAATAGATTTTTTACATCATTTAACTTAAATATTGTGTTATTACTCCCATTGTAGCCTTTGATTTGTGCCCACATCAATTCTATCAAGTTAAAATTGCAATGGTATGGAGGAAGACGCAACACGATACAATTTTTTAATGTTACTAATTTATCTACTTTATAATAAATATATTTTTGATTAACTGGTTTTACTAATTTTATAAGTTCTACTTTTAACATGTCATCGTTGTACGCAATTTTAACTATTCGGCGATTTCCGATTTTCGGGTCAAAGCGTTTGGAATTTTTTCAATTTTCAGGCAATGGTACGGCGTATTATCCATTACTATGATGGATCCTTCAGAAACAATATGACAATTCTTTTAAACCGCTAAATAAAATTGTCACCGTTCATTTCATCGTGGTACTCTTGGGAAAATCTGGATCAAATACCCATAAACCACCGTTCAAAAACCCATTTTCACTTCCTACGTGCGTTACTATTAATCGTTTACCTTTTTCAGCCGGGGGTTTCATCCTAGTTAACAAATCTTTCATAAAAGCGTCTTTTGAACTTTATTTCTTTCTTCACCCACACCTTTTCCAAACCTGTCCCGCATTAACCTAAGTTTTATCTAGATAATAAACTGTCTTACCCTGTTCACGAAATCCTTAATTTCTCTTAAATATTCCTTTCGCCGTGAAATAATATATTCGCGTTCAATCAATAAAGAATTATTTTTTTTGTGGACGTGAAACGAAAATTTATTAATTTTAAAATACCATGTAATGTACTTCTAGAAAAATTCGGCAGTTCAGAATAGGTATTCAAGGCATTTAATATTTTGCTCAAGTTAGGAAGCTCTTTATTGAAATAAAACGAATTAACTTTTTTTCTGATATTGGTTTTAGTAAAATCGTCCAACTTTTTAATCATTTTCACACGCTTTCGAGTCTTTTTAGGGTTAACATGTTTACCATTAATTTTGTGTTTCTTTATTGTATTAAACATTTTTCTTTCGCTAACGCCTGTTGCATTACTTGCTTTTCGAGCAATGTCTCGACTGCAGTTTCAGGGTTATTTGTTTTAAGGTTAAATACACGTTGCTGAATTTTTTTGTTTGTTTTTGAGCTGCTGAAGGGTTTTCCCGGTCAAAAATGAAATAACACTGAATAAACTAGTTATAAAAATGAACTATAAAACTGTATCGTACGGTACGGAGCAACACGATAACACAAGACTGAAATACTTTCTTTCACGGAACTGAATAATGGTGTTAAGCAATTCAATTGATGTCATTAAACACCAATAACAAAGACTCAACAAAATTTTTAATCGGCATGCCACGGCGCCAGACAAGTGATAACTTACAGTACGCATAAAAAATAATTCTACTTGCACATGATAATGACAGAACGATTCAGCCTAACCACTGAGATGCAACTCGTACAGACTGAATTCATATTTATATCTGCTGTACCGTTTCACGAGTCCATTTAGTTAAAACGTTAGCTGTATGTAAATTCTATGACAGCGCTACCGAGGGATAAATATGTAGAAGACTTGATACGGTAAAATAGAACCAGATAAACAGCTTTTATTCACTATGTAAGGGAAAAGGCTTATTATAAAGGGAAACACCATTTCGCTTTCGACTTTGTTTGTTTAAAGGAACATTAAATCCTTTTGTAAGAAAAAATAGTTTTATTTACTAATTTTTTATTTCATAAACCTATATAAAAATATTATTTTCGTAAATATTGTTTTGTTTTTTTAATGTAGTTATTAATTTTTTACAATTAAAATATATTTTATTTTTTTATCCATATTTACTTCGCTAATTCCTATGCATCAACTAATGATGGCTGTTTTATAATTGAAAAGCGGATCTAGTTAAAAGTTTTTAATTATTCTTGTTGTTTTTTTTTTTGTCTTCAGTCATTTGACTGGTTTGATGCAGCTCTCCAAGATTCCCTATCTAGTGCTAGTCGTTTCATTTCAGTATACCCTCTACATCCTACATCCCTAACAATTTGTTTTACATATTCCAAACGTGGCCTGCCTACACAATTTTTTCCTTCTACCTGTCCTTCCAATATTAAAGCGACTATTCCAGGATGCCTTAGTATGTGGCCTATAAATCTGTCTCTTCTTTTAACTATATTTTTCCAAATGCTTCTTTCTTCATCTATTTGCCGCAATACCTCTTCATTTGTCACTTTATCCACCCATCTGATTTTTAACATTCTTCTATAACACCGCATTTCAAAAGCTTCTAATCTTTTCTTCTCAGATACTCCAATTGTCCAAGTTTCACTTCCATATATAGCGACACTCCAAACATATACTTTCAAAAATCTTTTCTTGACATTTAAATTAATTTTTGATGTAAACAAATTATATTTCTTACTGAAGGCTAGTTTCGCTTGTAGAAAATATAAATTTTCTACGTTCATCCATCAGCTGCAATATATCGTCTGAAACCCAAGGTTTTCTACCGGTTCTCTTTATTCCGCCTAAGTTAGCTTCTGCTGATTTAAGAATTTCCTTTTTAACATTCTCCCATTCTTCTTCTACATTTTCTACCTTATCTTTTTTACTCAGACCTCTGGCGATGTCCTCCTCAAAAATCTTCTTTACCTCCTCTTCCTCAAGCTTCTCTAAATTCCACCGATTCATCTGACACCTTTTCTTCAGGTTTTTAAACCCCAATCTACATTTCATTATCACCAAATTATGGTCGCTATCAATGTCTGCTCTAGGGTAAGTTTTGCAGTCAACGAGTTGATTTCTAAATCTTTGCTTAACCATGATATAATCTATCTGATACCTTGCAGTATCGCCTGGCTTTTTCCAAGTGTATATTCTTCTATTGTGATTTTTAAATTGGGTGTTGGCAATTACTAAATTATACTTCGTGCAAAACTCTATAAGTCGGTTCCCTCTTTCATTCCTTTTGCCCAGCCCGTATTCATCCACTATATTTCCTTCCTTGCCTTTTCCAATGCTTGCATTCCAATCTCCGACTATTATTAAATTTTCATCTCCTTTTACGTGTTTAATTGCTTCATCAATCTCTTCGTATACACACTCTACCTCATCATCATCATGGGCGCTTGTAGGCATATAGACGTTAACAATCGTTGTCGGTTTAGGTTTTGATTTTATCCTTATTACTAATGATTCTATCGCTATGCGTTTTGAAATACTCTACTCTATTCCCTATCTTCTTGTTCATTATGAAACCTACTCCTGTCTGCCCATTATTTGAAGCTGAGTTAATTATTCTAAAATCACCTGACCAAAAGTCGCCTTCCTCTTCTCACCGAACCTCACTAATTCCTACTACATCCACATTTATCCTATCCATTTCCCTTTTTAAATTTTCTAGCCTACCAACCTTTTTTAAAATTCTAACATTCCACGCTCCGACTCGTAGAATGTTATTTTTTAATTTTCTGGTGACCCCTTCCTTAGTAGTACCCACCCGGAGATCCGAACGGGGGACTAGTTTACCTCCGGAATATTTTACCGAGGAAGGCGCCTCCATCATTGCTATATGAAAATGCAGAGAGCCACATTTTCTTGAAAAAAAGCAGCTGTAGTTTTCCATTGCTTTCAGCTGCGCAGTACTCAGAGGACTGAGTGATGTTGATATGGCCGTTTAAGTCATTCTGACTCACGCCCCTAACAACTACTGAAAGAGCTGCTGCCCTCTTTCAGGAATCATTCCTTAGTCTGGCTCTCAACAGATACCTCTCCGATATGGTTGCACCTTCGGTCCAACTACTCTGTATCCCTGAGCACTTAAGCCCCCTCACCAATGGCAAGGTCTCATGATTCATAGAGTAGGCTGATTCTTGTTGATGATATAGTAATACTAGCTGAGAGTAGAAAGGATTTAGAAGGAACAGTGAACGACATGGATGAAGCCCTACGCATGAAAATAAACAAGTACAAAACGAAAATAATGAAATGTAGTAGAAATAACAAAGATGGACCACTGAATATACAAATAGGAAGAGAAAAGATTATGGAGGTAGAAAAATTTTGTTATTTGGGAAGTAAAATTACTAAAGATGGACGAAGCAGGAGCGATATAAAATACCGAATAGCACAGGCGAAACGAGCCTTCAGTCTGAAATATAATTTGTTTACGTCAAAAATTAATTTAAACGTTACGAAAAGATTTTTGAAAGTATATGTTTGAAGCGTAGCTTTATATGGAAGTTAAACTTGGACGATCGGAGTAGCTGAGAAGAAAAGATTAGAAGCTTTTGAAATGCGGTGCTATAGGAGAATGTTAAAAATCAGATGGGTGGATAAAGTGACAAATGAAGAGGTGTTGCGGCAAATCGATGAAGAAAGAAGCATTTGGAAAAATATAGTTAAAAGAAGAGACAGACTTACAGGCCAGATATTAAGACATCCTGGAACTGTCGCTTTAATATTGGAGGGACAGGTAGAAGGAAAAAATTGTGCAGGCAGGCAACGTTTGGAGTATGTAAAACAAATTGTTAGGGATGCAGGATGTAGGGGGTATACCGAAATGAAACGACTAGTACTAGATAGGGAATCTTGGAGAGCTGCATGAAACCAGTCAAATGATTGAAGACAAAAAAATTATTCTTGAGTATTTTATATTTAAGATTATAATTATGTATGTAAATTATGCTATTTTCTTTGTTTACAATAAAAGGTTTTTTTGCTCTTTTTCCAAACGCTGATTAACTGATAACCGCGTTAGCAATAAACGCGTTAATAAAAATAATGAAATAAATTGAACAGCCACAATACACGGCACTCAGAAGTTACTACTATAAAGTTCGTTGATTCAAAAAGAAAAAACTTCAGCTTTTCATAAAACTACTATAAGCCATATAGATATGGTTACATCAGAAAAACCTAAACATTAAATTTTTAATTGAGTAAGGAATAATTGACTATGTCATACAGTTCAAAAACAGTTTCTAACAGTTCTAATCGGTGTAGTAATTTTCGTACGCTTATTAATTATAAAAGTCAACAAAAACAAAACATCCAACCTTGAAATTAATTTAAACAAATGACAGTTGTTGTCAAATTACATAAGGCAATAATAGAACGGTAATAAGAGTAAACAGTTTTATTTTAAATAAAAACTAGTATATAAATTTAAAACAATTCTAAAAATGTAACTTAGCAAGTAATTATTGTTATAAAAATTACTTTAACAATTAATCTGAAAAACTTAGAATTAATTAAAACTAGAAGTTACCTTGATGACTGAATAGACTAAATAAATACCGCAATTTATATTGTTAATAGGAGTTTGAAATAAAACTACGTAATAAATTGAAATCAATTTTTTAATTGAGGATTTCAATTAATGAAAAAGCATTATCTTATGAAGTATTTGTTCAAGGTAATGAATGAATCAATGGAAATTTCTTTGAAAATTGAATTATCCGGTGTTCCTTCAGGTACCAGATCTTATTTATTACCGAAAGAGAACCCTTAATTAAAATTTGAAAAAAAAAATGTTATACGAAAGTTTTAAAAAAATTTATTCACTTTAATATTTGTCTTTTGTAAAATTTTAATATAATGCATGTTTTTTTAAGGAGATTGTAATTCTTGTTCCTTTTACGAAAGAAATCTTCCATGTTTCAAATTTTATTTCGTTTTTAAAATATTTTACTTAAATTCATCGGAGTGCATAAATTAAAAAAAAATATTTCAACAAAAACAGAATTATGTTTAATTACTTTCTATTCCTTTTTTAAGCGCATTAATTGCCAAACATCTATTTGTCATCAAGAGGGAAGCAGCTGCCGCTGGTAAATTTTTCAGATTGAGATATAGCAGACGGTTAATAATTCAATCTTATAAACTCTGTACTTGGTTAAAAAAAGTTCATATATGTATTGTGTGTGTGTGTGTTTTCTACAAAACATTACACGTTTTGTCTGCCCACGAAAAACCTAATAATATTTTCTATTAAATCATTAATGTCTCAAAAGATTCCAGATTTCAATAAATTAAATCAAAGGAAAATTTTATCTATTTTATATTGTTGCGACGTCGACGGGACGCCCTTGGTTAATAGCGTTGCGGTAGATTTTAGAGCGAGGGTGGACTGTATGTCTTCATAGGTGATGAATGAAAACAACACCTTATTGATTACTGAAGGATTGTTTAATCGTACGCCGTCTTGGCGGTTTAAAATGATTTTGTAACATAACGCTTGCAACTTATAACTCAACGTTAATAGCAAACATAAACTATATAAAACTTAAAGTAATGTTCATCCGAACAAGAATTGAGAGAGTCCACCCGGACACGACCGCCTTGGGTCAGATACGAGTGCAGACTGGTAGAAGATGCTACGTATTGTGCTCGAGGAAGCAGCTAGTGACGTAGAGCGGCGTGTGTTCTGACGACCATAGTTTGCTGTGGGCACCCTAGCCACCACTAGGTTTCAGCACCCGTTCGCAAGAGGGGGTATTTAATTTACGGGGATCAACGCAATCTAGCCTGCGATTAAAATTAATGGTTCAAAGAAAATTGACGCTTTAAGTACTGACCGGATCTAAGCTCTAATTAGCTGGAAGAAATATAATGTATCAATATTGAGTGGGAAACCGCGTTTGTTTAGCAATTTTTTACTACAGCTGAATTTGTAGTGGTAACCATTACTAATCGCGCTGTTGCGCTGTTAATCGAAATTTGACAAATGTTTTTAACATGAATAGTACATCACACACTTGCATACCTCACCCGCTTCTTCATGTCCCATCCACAGAGGTTGAACTCGGAAAATAAGACACATTCTTTACACACACACACACACACACACACACACACACACACACACATCATTATTTTTAATAGCTTTTTTTTAAGATAATAACCAGTAGTGCTACCTGTTACAACATTGAGCCGATAATTAGCTCCGAAAGGGCTTTAGAAAAAAAGTCCCATTAATTTGAAAGTAAGTCGTTTAATATTTAATACTTTTAAAGTTATATCATTTTTCTCCATTCCTTTCACTGGATTGATATTTTATTCAAGTTACTCAAAGTATTGTCATTTTAGAAATTTGTAACCATGTTTTATACGATGTAGTACCTTAAGAAAATGTCGATTTGTTCTAATTTTTATTACCCATTAGTTTACGAAATATTTTTTAATCAATTAAAATCTTTTATTTACAAAAATAGATAAATAAATGTAAGTTAATAATAAAATAAACATAGTTGTAAGTGAAATAACAACTTTAAATTACATACAAATACCGAAAAAGGTTAAAAAATACCGTAGCCAGACATTTTAATAATTTTTTCTACGATGTAAATAATGTTATTATTAATATTACATTATTATAAACGTTTGTAAGTTTACTTCATAAATAAAAAATACTTTTGCAGTACCGAAGAATATTTATTTTTTTTTTTATATAAGTTATAGAATAACGTGTTAATTTATCTCGGTACTATTATAACGCGGTGAAAACTATGCCATATAGGCTTAAATGGTATGACCCTAATACGCTACTATCTCTATAATTAATAAATAAAATGGCAGTCTGCAAATGTATTGTGTATTGAAATAAAAAAACTATTTATTTTAAATGAGATCGATCTAAAAGATGAAATGAAATACTTATTAATATTAAATATTTGTTTAATGGTAAAAATTAATAAAATTATACTGGTATTGATGGGCTCAAATAGTAAAATAATTAAATACGGTGTCCAGTAAAAGATCAAGGTGAAAAAGATCATGAAAAAGGTTTTAAGTGGAATGACAAAAACAAGTAATTTTTGCATATTAAACATTTTTCCAGTTATAAGAAGGATATAACAGTAAAATAAAGCGACGAAAAGAGAAAGGCAATATAGCCAATT
This sequence comes from Lycorma delicatula, assembly GCF_047948215.1. Lineage (NCBI taxonomy): Eukaryota > Metazoa > Arthropoda > Insecta > Hemiptera > Fulgoridae > Lycorma > Lycorma delicatula. The sequence continues at coordinate 77,216,377 of NC_134458.1, forward strand.
AATAAATTATTTAATAAGTTAAAATAATTTAATGCACAGTATATATTGAGCAAGTAAAATTTTACTTATAAACATGAAAATATATAAGACAAACTTACAAATTGAAAACTGTATCTTTCTGGTTAAATTTTCTTGGCGTAAGTTTTTGTTGTTTTACTGTTTTTTAATAATAATAATAATAAAGATCGCACATCTTGATGTACAAGTCGTCCAGGGACAAAAGTTGAACGTCATTTTCAAGGTTGTTTTGACTGATTAAAAAAAAATTATAAATTGAGTTCATTACATTTCATTCATTCGTATAAATATAGTTATTAGCTACTTCAGGCTATGGCAACAAATTAAGCTTATTCATACTTAAGTATGTTATACCACTTACGTTTGGAATTGATGTAAACAAACGCTCTTCTTGCTTATTAGTGGACTAAATATTTGAGCTCAGTGAAATGTTTAATGCGGTACATCCCAATATTATTGAATTGTTCATATTAAACGTTTAACGTAACGTGGGATTTTTTTATTTATAAGCGATTACTTTTATTTTTCTTACACTTGTTGATGGATTATAGAAACGCATATTCTTGAGAGTATATACAGCCAAATTTTACGAGCAGATTTATAAAACAGTACTGTTAGTATAAACACTTTTTAATTTTATTTATTTGTTGACGAATAACAACAATAAAAACAAACACGCAAATGACCTAGCTGTGTAGATATTCAAATACAAGTAAAAAAAAAGATCGGTAAATCTCACCCGTAGAATACGAAAGGTGCTAACACGCTAAATTTGGCAAAAATAACATATTAATCAGTAAACACAGTATAAATAAAGTATAGCAAATTATTTTTAATGAAGGAAGCCTCTTTGACATGTATTTTGCTTTACTAATGAATCCGGTTTTAAATGCGGCGTTGATCCTGTCTAGAACCTAACTCACGCATCGGCCGTGGCGGCCGATGCGTTAAAAAATAAAAATAAAATCGTTTTAACCACGAAACAAGTGAGCGTGGCATACATTTGAACCTGTCTATAAAGCGGTCACTATATATAAGAAAAAAAAATTATATATATATATATATATATATATGTATACAATTGTACTATTAATGCCAATTGTTTAACTGTTACCGTTTTCATTTTTTAATGATTCATTAATATTTTAAACTATGCTTCATTAATTTTGTAAATATTCATTGTCTGTTATACGCCACACCATAATAGTTGTAGGCGACCTAACATGAATAGTAAATAACTTCTGAAAATAACACAGCCGTTTTTAAGAATTATTAATATCCTCTCTTTATTCTTACTAAGGAAACTGATGGTTGAAAGTGTTTTTCTGATACCTCGTTCACTGAACCTTGTTGTATAACTGGCCGTACAATGAACACCGTCACTCTCAGAGAAAGCGACCCTTAACTCTTCTGTAGCGCAGCCGTTCTAGCAAGGCGATTTTTCCACTACTCTCAGCTGTACATATACTCTCCTCTGCAAGCACCTTGCTATAACTGCTCGGCTATACCTTAGATGATTTACGTATATCACACCCATAGTGAAAGCGATAAATTATCGTACCACTTTTTAGTATTTTATAATTGTATTTCCACATTTATCTTATTTTAACATTAACACTTATCTATTTTACCAGCTTTAATAAAATACAAAGTTATCAGTTGAGCTGTACGATTTTTTTTTTATATATGTTCAAACTTTACTCTTTACTTTATGGACCGAGTTCGATCTCTTTTTGTAGAGGAATTTTCCCTGGTGATACCGTTACAAGTTTATTCCACATGATTTAATCAGTAGATTATATATATTCTTTCTTTAAATTAATTACATTTTCTTTAAATTAAATACATATGTAATTAAATATTAATAACATATTTTTCTACGTAGATGATTGGAAAATATTTTTTTGTCATCATTACTGCTTTGTAACAACTTATTACAGAATAATGCCATTCTGATATTCAAAGTATTTTCACACGAAAATTAGTTAAAAAAAACTTTGGATGCAAAAATAATACGTATTCCCGTATTCAAGACAGCCTTAAATCATGCTCAGTAGTAGTCCACGTTATTTATCTGATTTCCATTCCTTATTTTTATTAAGACGCAGGTTTTTTCACCTTTGCAACTGACTTTTTTTCACCGTTTATTGTCGGCTTCTACAAATTTGTAATAAAAATAAACTCAGAAAAATAATAATAAATGTGACTTAAAAAACTGTACTAAAAATGGAAAAAGTAGGGTTTTCATACCTTTTTTTTAAATAAAATTTTTTGAAGTCTGTGCCAAATAAAGGGTTAAAAAAGTTAACCCTTTATTTCTTTTTATAAACAGTAGTAGATAGAAGTTTTTTTTAATTTGATGCCAACTTCTAAATTTGTAATTTAAAGCAGAATTGTAGTAAAAGTATATATACACGATATATATATAAGGTATAAATACACACACGCGCGCACACACACACACACACAGAGAGAGAGACAGAGAGAGAGAGAGAGAGAGAGAGAGAGAGAGAGAGAGAGAGAGTGAGAGAGAGAGTATATCCCATAAGTTTCCATACGTAAGAAAAATAAACATTTATTTTTATGATGGTCATGGTGTGTCAGAAAAAGATACAAAACATAAATCATCTCAAGGAAAGTATTACGAACGCCATTTTACAAGCAAAAATCCAGCTGTGCTATGCTTGTAATGGCTTTCCTACATATGCTTTTCCGTAAATAGGAAAAAATGTTTATTTCTATGTATGGTAACTTATGGGGTTACAAAAATGTATCCCCATAAGTTACCACAAAATTTGTTTACCAAATAATGGTAGTTATGCCGAGCATATTATATAAATAAGAATGGTTTCATAAAAACTTATGTATGGAAACTTATGTGACACTCAGTGTATCGTTCTCAGTGCAGTTTTTTAAGTTTATTTTATTAAAAAAATAAATAATAATAAGTAACCTGGAGGTAAATATACGTTGAAGACAAAAAAAACTACAAAATAAGTAAATAATAACAATAAATAACTTAATAAAAAAACACAACATTTTTAATTATAGCGGCATTAAAAATTTATTTCTAGATTCTATTAATACTGCAGACCATGTCTTGTAATATAACAACACTTGTCAGGTCAATAAATAAAATATAGATTAAGAAGACTATTACTGGTAAACAAATAGTATAAATACACATATGAAATTCTGATAAGACACTAGTTTTATGATACTATTTTTTTAATTTTATTTATTATTTTTTTTATTGTTCTGGCATTTTTTAAAAAATCGTTTTTGTATAAGTACATATATATATTTTTTTTACCCAGTCCCTTATCAAAATATAAATTTAGGTTAGTTATGAAGATTCAAAGAAGTGGCAAAATAAAATAATTATATAAAAAGCTTATCGTACATAATATACACAGTGCAGTTGAAAAGGGTAGGGAGGGGAATCCTTTTTTTGTGAATGAGTATGTAGGTCGATGTTATTTATAATAACTGAATTAATCTCATTAAAAATAATTAATTTGATTTACATTTTAACAAATAATAATAATAATATATACGTGGTTTACTCGCTTGCAACCGGGATTATAATCGCTAAACACAATACAGCAGGCTTTTAAAACACGTGATTCAAATGACACAATATCTATACTGTGTTATCAGTAATGTTAGGTCAAAGGATATTTTTTAAATTATTTTGTGGGGAAGAGAACCGCAATGAAAACAGTGAACCAGTAAGCGAAGCGATTGTAATGCTCAGGCCGTCGACTCTTCTAGACATCGTTGAGTTGTGATGCCACATCACCAATCGGTTGAACTCCCCGTCAGTGAGCGTATACTTTATGTAAATTATTCTAAATCCATACGGATATTAACGTAAAATTTAATAAAAATTTCAACAATATTGCAAAATTTGATAAAATTTTTATAAAGAAATACGTATATAATTATGTTTTTTTAAATCGGCTGAAGTAGTTACAGTAGTGTATTAAAGATTAAAATATACCAGAGTAAAATTTAATGCTGTTGTTTTACCTGTACCTGTATGATTATTTTACTTTACTGTGAAATTTAAAAATAATAATTCCGAAACGAAATGTTGACCGCGTCAGATTTAACCTTCCGAGGTAAGTGAGTTTATTTATTATTTACTTGAGTTAATTAACATTTTCTTTAATCGCAAAATATACCTGAAAATTATTTTCTTTTTTTTATTATGCATGTTTGGGTAATTTAATAGAAAAATCTTCTTTTTTTATAAAGAGCGAATAAAAAATGTAGTCTACGTAAAATAGTGCACCGTAAGTATTTTATATAGATATAAAACGATCGATTAATAAAATATAATATTTAGTAATCAGTTATTATTATAATTGAAAAAATAAATCACCTGATAAATTATTTTTGATACGACATGAAATAGACAGATACTCTTAGTTTTGTTGCTTTTTGTTTTTGTTTTTTTTTTTACGGAAGGAGTGGGATTAATAAAACTAATTGTTTAAATGGTAAATATAATATACTTTTTAATGTTAAGGTTTTTTAATTATAAATTTCCCCAAAAATATGCTACGCGACTCTTCAGAAAAATTCTACAAAATTTTGCATTTTAAAATAATATTTAATTTGCATAAAAAAATTTTTTAAATAAAAGGAACCTATTTTTGCATAAACCTAAAATAATATTTTTATGTTAAACACGTTCCAATACATGCTATGTGTATATTCAGAAAAATCTGCCAAATCATTGTAATTTGGCACTTGTTTACTGCCAGTTAATATACTATAAACGTACTACTTACAATACTATGAAAGCATATGTTAGAACCACAATCGTAACGGTTGACGGCTATCAGGTATGAGACAACAAAACTTCTAAAAACGTCATAGCCATTCTTATAAATAATAATCATACGATACAACGCTTAGTAAAAAAAATGAGTGATAAAATAGTTTCCCGTTTCCTTCTTTACTGTACCTATCGGCATTTCAAACCCAATAAAATGCAGGTAATATTCAGCCCTACAAATGTCACTTTTACTCTTTCCATCTCAGGGACCGGCTGAATATTTATTAAAAGTCATTGCTCACAGAGAAATCAACTCGGATTTGCGTAATTTTTATCTTATATGCTTTACATCCGTCATAACCATAAGAAAGACTGAGAAGTAATGGGCGTTATATTAATTATTTATTTTTGGAAGAAACAATCCATTATATATGCTTCCTTTAATAATTAGAGGTTATCATAATAATTGATAAGAGAAAAATAGTTTAGTTTAATTTAATACAAGAATTATAGAAACTGATTACAAAAATGTATTTTTTCGGAAAAATTTATTCTTGGTCCGATTATTATTACAAAAATTAATTTTTTTTTTAAGTTCAAGCCAAATATATAATGAAATAAGAAAAAATTTTTATTATAACATTGAATTCTTGTATACATTACAACAGATAATAGTGAAATGCAATCTCTTAAGCCTGTTTGTTCAAGTGCAAAACTTTTGTCTAAGACTGTAATTGATATTTCATGGAATATACGTAAATAGATAAAACTTTATAGAGGGAAAGATCAAAGCATTTGTTGATAAGTGAATATTTCGTAGAAATGTTTCAGTTTGCAAATCCATATTTTCTAATAACAAATTCATTCGTTAAATAGGAAATGTGTTATATTTTTAGAATCAAAAAAAGAAAAAAATAGAACGGAATGACTTTTTTTTTAATACAACCTACTTCTGTCTCTAAAAGCCTAGAAGTTGCAATTTGTTTTACTATAAAGTAATTGTTTACCTCATGAGGAACTATTATTTTTTTTTATTTTAACTTTATTTGCCGAAATGAACGAAACGACTGTTTATATAAATTATTGGCCTAAATATAGGACTACCTAATTCATCACTTCGGCCGCACAAATAAATACATTCATGTTGTATTCGTGTTATCGTTACTAGCTTCGCCAGCATAGTAAATAAAACATAAAGAATCCCTCACCCAGTATCAGACTCGGCCAAGATGGATACACAAAATTTGTAAATCGATAAAAAGTTGTATCCACGTCAGGAATTTTATATATCATACTAACGATAAATTCAGTAATTAGAAAGTATAATTTGCAAAAGAAATGACAGTTACACACGACGTTGAATGTTTAACGAGATAATTAGTCGTGTTATTATAACTGGAAGATCGATCCGATAAAATCAAATAACTCTCTAAATAACAGCTTTTCCAACCGCAGGATGTTTTTAATCATCAGCATATTTTGTACTCAAAATGTTTAAACACATAATAACGATATTAAAACGTTTGCAAAATAAATTACTAATAACGTAATTAGTACACTATGTATTTCAAGTACATAGCTCCATATACAAATACACTGTGTATTTCTCTCAGAAACAAAATTCATGATGTTTGTTAAAAAAAAAGTGGATTACCAAGAATAATTTATTGTTTATGTTGTCATTAAATAATAAGAAATATTCTCATATATATTGTACAAAATGGGAATATTAGTTTGCTTCAGTACATTTTCAGTTATCAGTACAAAATTTAGTAGAATTTTCTTTTATTTTCAACATTAAAAAATCCATTAATAATAGTAAAACATATTTAGGCTATTATTATTATTATTATTATTATTATTAATTATACATTTTTAATTTATTTATTAAATAGATTCTGATGCTAATTATAATATTAACAAAAAATAAAAATAAATAAATACATAAATAAAACGTTTTTTGTTCTTTCACGCCCATTAGTACAGGCTATTTGTCATCAAAATAGGGTGTATTTGAAAATCCTTACCTACCGATTGATCTTTTGTCCATGCGTTAGGGGTGATGAGGAAAGCTTAACTCCAGATTTTTAACATCCCCTTCCCATAGATTTTTGAAAAGCTCGAAATACTCAAAAAGTTTTTGAATGCGTTTTTCTCTGAAACTATGCATTTTAGAGAAAAGTTTTTCAAACAAAAAATGTAGAGGACATTCTCCTCTACAATTAATTTCTTTAAAGTTACGCCGTATAATTTGAAATTGAAATACTAGGTGGCGCTGAAGTTGTAAAAAACGTTGTAAACGAGTAGACTGGTTTCGAACACGTGCCCAATTCACAACATTTTCACACTTTCACAAGTTACAGCTCCAAAACAGTAAGTCGTACAAGAAAATTGTTTAAATAAAAGTTGTCTGTTTTTTTGAGATTAACAACTTTTTCAAATGCAATACAGACGAAAAACAATTTTTTTCCGGTGAAAAAACACGTTTTTACAACTTCAGCGCCACCTAGTATTTCAATTTCAAATTATACGGCATAACTTCAAAAACATTAATTGTAGAGGAGAATGTCCTCTACATTTTTTGTTTGAAAAATGTTTCTCTAAAATGCATAGATTCAGAGAAAAACGTATTTCAAAAACTTTTTGAGTTTTTCAAAAATCGATGGGAGGGGGATGTTACAAATATGGAGTTAAGCTTCCCTCATCACCCCTAACATATGGAAAAAAATATCAATCGGTAGGTAAGGATTTTCAAATAAAAATACAAATTGACTGTACATTTATCCAAGGTATCATGATTTTAGATGAGAGTTTTACGATTAGATAGATACTTCTTTCAACGCCGACCTAATTTGAAATGTTTTAATTTAATTACTGCCCGTTTAGAAATCATACTAGATGTTACTAAATTTTATACCTAATTATACTTCCCATCAACTTTTTGTCTCCAGCCTTTCCTCATCTTTTTAACACAGCCGTAAAAAAAACGAACTTCTATTACTTAAGGATTTGACAGTTTGATGATCTTTATTTCGGCAACACGTAGCAACTATTTCCGTTTTGTTTTTTCAGTACGGATTCTTTGCAACATTCCATTAAGAGAACTCAAATTGAAAATAACAACGTGAATAGCGATCTCTTTGTTGTAGGATACAAATGGTGAATTTAGCGACAAAGGACATCTGGAGAATATAGTTAAGTCTGTTATAGAAGAAAATAAATTATAAAGAGAGGAAATGAACCGATTAAAGACAGAGAATACCAGTATTAATGCTCAATTAATCGATTTAGAAAACCGATCCCGCTGAACATCTTCAAAGGTTTGAAATATAAGGCTAGCGATGATTTTAAATTGAAAAGTTAAAGACTTCTGTGCAGATGTCTCAAAAATTAGTGAAAAGACAGTTATTAATGGAAGACATATTGCGTTCTAGAGGTGATAAAAAACCAGTGATCGCGCACATTCGAGATGTACGCGAATTTCGGTAGGAACTACCCAAGGCCGATACAGAAGTTAAATTGAGGCTTATTGTCGATCAATTGACGGTAAATGGTTAGCTGTGTATATTAACTGAAGATAATTGAACTGAAGTCGAATGATGAGGAAGGTATGCAGAAATGCATACCTGTCTTATTGGTACCTTGCTTCCATTATGATAAAGATAGGAAAGGAGAATAGGAAAGCAGAAAAGATAGTGAATGTATGTGAATATTTTTACCTGGTTGTATTGAACGGTAGAACACAGAGAGATAAAAGTGGGGACCACCTACAATGGTAGCATAGGTTCTTCTATCGTAATTTTATATTGAATAACGGCTGAGGAATTAGGGATTGTTAAGAGTTTACCCTCAGAACAAAATATTTCGAAGATCATATGCCCTTTTTGAATTACAGGTATTGGTAGAGAATTTCCCGGGGATATTAATTAATCATCCTCTGTTACCAAGATTAAGATGGTTAAAATCGATGACATTATCATTTTAAAGCAACTATGTGATACCTGTAAGGGAGATATCAAGTCATTCAGGAATGTAACTGAGGTAATTTATTTGATTTGTAAAATGATTTTTGAAGCTACGTAATAGAACAAATTGGAGCGCAAGTGTAGGGTTTGTGGAGAAGAAAAAGTGTAGGGTTTGTGGTAGCCTTGATTCGATAAAGATTGTACAAAATTAGAGATATGGTATTTAGGTCGCTTAAGCTGCTTATGTATAATAATGCTGATTTTGTAAAAAAAAGTAATTTAGCGGCTAATCGATAATATAAGCAGTTATTCGAACAAAAGTGTTTAAATTTCTCATTAGGATTAACGCGTAGTTTATATAATGTTAAATGTTATAATCATTCTGGAAACTAATCAACAAGTTTAAATACATCGTTTTCAAATGCGAATTACTTTTCAAAACCTTTAAATAGAGTGGATGAAACGAGTCCATTAGAACAGGTGATAACTACGGATAAATTAAAATATGTGCCGAGTAAAGTTAAAAACAAGAAAACATCTGTTTATTCATAAGATCCAGTTTGAGTTCTATAAGCGGGAATCAGACGAATTTCTTCAAAGGAAAGATTAATAATCTGTTCAATAATATATTAGAAAGTGATCGGCACTCAATTCATTTAAGAAATCCATTATATTTAATTTACACAAACAAGATTAATTAGAAGTATTGAAAAAATTACACAGGGATATCTTTTTTGGATGCTGTTTCGAAGAATCCTACGGAATATTATTTCAAATATTAGTGGACTAGGTGTTCAAATATAATATTCTGAATAAATTTCAGGCTGGCTTTCGTTGAAGGTTAGTTTAAGAAAGGAGGTAGGAAGACATACTGCTTCTTTTTAGATTCCTGAACTGTTTTAGATACTGTAAGCTCTGTTTCATAAATTGTGTAATTTAAAATTAAATATTAAATCTTTGAAGGTATTACTGAATTTATACAAAAATACCTCTTCGTTCGTCTTTTATAGTGGTGGACTTATAGAGAAATTTTTTACTGCTGCAGAAGTTAAAGACAGGGTTACCTCCTCTTTCATTTGCTCTTTTCCTTGTTTGTGAATTATAAACATGAGGCTGTAAAGGAAAGACTATGGATAGCGGATTTGAGATTAGTTTATTGTTTTATGCGTTAAATCTGCTTATTTTAGTAGAATCTAATAAGTTCAGAAAATAATTAACAACTTTTTGATTTACTGCGAGTGACGGAATCTAGTAATAAACTTAGGTGAGTCAAAGATAATGGTTGTTAAACATTTAGAGTATTAGAAAAATGAAAAATTTGGGAATAATATCGTAGTAAATACTTATAAATATCTTTGGATAACCTTCTCGCGTCATTTAGCATGCACTTTTGAGAAAAAACATCCACAGCAAATACAATATGGTTAATTTTTATATCAGAGGACAGTATTTTCATTTCTACGAAAAATTCAGTATTTTTTTGCAGCATTTAAAACAATTATTACGTATGGGGACTCAAGTCTGGGATTTAAGCAGGGGAATTAGAAATCTTTCAACGTTTGTTTTTTTTTTTTTAGAAATTGAACCCACTTCCCAAAAATATCACTAATTGAATATCATAATCGGAAGCCGACTCTAATTAATGTTTTTCCAAACTCTAAGAATATATTTTATATATATATTATGAAAACTGTATGTTTACTCGATGAGCAAAGAAACCATCAGAAAAGGTAATTAGGAAGAAAGTTACTCTGGCTAGAAACTGGTCAAATTTGGAGGATAAGTATGATTGTGATTTTGATATTTTGAAAATATAGCAGGATAAATTAGATGAATGCTGTTGAAATCGTAAGAGGAATCTAGTAGTTGAATTGAACGGGTGAAAAGATTATTTCATTATAGCATTTACACTAAATTATATTTTTTTTTTAGGAAGAGATGACATATTTAAATGACCACTGCACTACAAGTTTTATTATTGTGATATTTAAATATAAAACTTCAATTCGCATTTGAGTAGTCGTTACCTAGAAGATTATTAAACGCAAAGGTAGAGAAGATGAAAGATGCCCTTCATGCAACATGGAACATGAAAAAATCGACTATTTCTAAGGGAGATAATCCAATCTTAAACGAATTTAGAGTATAGTATTTGGTAGATAAGAGTCTTCGGGTATTATATCTACAGTCTAGTAGCTGTGAAGGTTGAGAAACGTGCTCTGCATTAGTCTTCCCGGAAGGTGAACGAAGTTCGAGGTGTATGTGTTATCTATAGTGCTTTTGGTGAGTGAATACGGTTTTTGGATTAATTTTGAAGGTTCGTACGAGTTCGTATAATTTTCTTTAGTACAATAAGAAAGTTATAGTGATTTTTCTCTTTTGTGTTTGGAAGAACGCGGATCGGAACTTATTTTAGGTTAATACGGTCCGCCAGTTTAGGCGGACATTGTTGCCGGCTAAGTAGCCGTCAGCTGTTTATAGACTGTTGAGTTAACACAAACTACTCTTGTCTTAGAAAATATTCTAAGTGCTAGGCTAGTTATAAAGGGGAATATCTTATTCATCATATCTCTTGAACACTTCTATTCCTATCCATATCCCCCCGGATCTTCATCGAAGAAAAATATTTACAGGACAAGGAACTAATACTTAGCTTGGAGGAAACGCAGATTAGATTCCAAGCCACTTATGGGGTGCCACGGGCTCTGTCCTGGGCCCCCTTCTTTGTGTTTGGTCTACGATGGAGTCTTAAGGTTAGAATACCCTAATGGAATTGTACCTATCGCCTTCGCCGACGATCTCGCTCTTGTGGTCTCGGCGAGGCGAGAGGAGAATGTAGCTGTAAGAGCGAATGTTGCCATTGATATTGTTAACAGGTGGATGAATGGTAAGGGGCTGACCTAATCGCATGAGAAAACCAGATTTACTCCCATGGCAGGAAGAAGGAGAATCCGGGACATACCCATACAGGTTCAGGGCTATCCTTTGCAAGCTGAATCTAAGATTAAGTACTTAGAAATTTGGGTAGACCAAAGGTGAAATATCTCGGTGCATGTGAGGGAGACATGTACGAAGACAGAGCTGATGGTAAAAAACCTCAGTAAGCTTTTGGCAAATGCGTCGGGTCCTCGAGCGTCCAAGAGACGGTTGTATGTTCATCTATCAAATTCAATTTTGCTATATGCTGTACCTGTTTGGGAAAGAACCATGGCTTTTGACAGAAATATATGTACCCTTGAAGGAGTTCAAAGACGGATGGCTCTAAGGGTTGCGGCTGCGTATTGTTTGGTATCATCTGACGCGCTTTTTGTCATTGTGGATGTTCCACCAGTACAACTGGCCGAAATGAGGATGAAAGTCAGTAGAGGTGCAAACAAGGATGAGGCGTTTAATGATATGATAACCAACTGGCAGAACAGGTGGAACAACTCAACGAAGGGACGTAGGACCTATCTTTTGATAAGGGATGTCGGACAGTGTACCGGGAGGGGATTCGGTGAGCTTAATTACTGGTTCACCAAATTCCTGAACGGTCGTGGTGTTTTTAAAACGTATCTCCATGTGGGGAGAAAGGTTGACGACGAGAACTGCCCTTATTGTGGACACCTGGACACCCCGGAGCACGTCATCTTTTCATTTCCGAGATGGTTAGTGGTCAGGAGGAAGTGCGAAGATGTAACAGGAGTTATAACGTTGGAGAATATTAATATATGTATGCTTTCGGGAGTCGAACATTTTGTCTCCAAGTTTGTTACTGGGGTAACAACGTATCCTTACATCGTAAGGATCAGGAGGCGAGGGAATAAATGACTTTCAGCTACCTATGGAGTTGCCGTTCGTTCAGGCTTGCCGGGATGGGGAGTGACTCTGAATCCCCTAAGCTATGTGGGCCTTTACGAATGTGGAAAATAACAAGGAAGATGTGAAAAGACCCGAAACCGGTGGGGAAACCCAGAAATGGTGCACTTCCATTAGAGTGAGCAAGATATAAAAAGACCCGGAACCGGTGGGGGACGCCGGAAACGGCGTACCCTCATTAGAGTGGGCAAGGAAAACAAAAAGATCCAACCGGCGACCCGACCTGCCATACCGGACTTACAGCCGGTAGATGGGAAGGGTCGTTTGAGTTAAAAGGACAACCCCTGTATCGTGCGATGCTTAACTGAAGAGTCGATACAGGGGTCAGGAAGAAAAAAAAGGGTCTTGGGGAACATGAAATTATAAATGTATATTAAATGAAAAAAAACTGATCAAAACCAGTAAATTATTTTCTAGCTGCCATATTGAATTATAGGCAATAGTTTGTTAATGAGTTTAATTACTCGCATTTATTTAAAAACTTTTTTTGTGAAATATATTTTGTTAACGACTGTTAACTTGATAGATGACCTCTGCGTCATGTCATGTGTAGTAGAAAGTAGAGAAGTTTTATATTATATTTTTATAAATATTTTTTTCTATATAATTTTACGGATTACAATATGTATTTTATTTGGAATATAATTGGTTAAATAAACATCTATTATTATTATATTTATTTTGCTGCCTGCTAAATTTCCTAATATTTCTGTAAATTTGTTGGGCTTTAATTTTTGCTGATTTCTATAAATTCACGCTTTGGTTGACATGAACCCAACTCAGTATAATAAGATTACACTGCCTGAAGCTGTTATCGTACAAAGAGTAAGCGTAAATATTTCATTATTTAGTTTAATTAATATCATTTTATTGAAGATTTGTTCTTGTATACTCAATAAAAGTACACAAAACTGACGTCAATATCAATCGAAAAATACTAATAATTGAACTTCTGAAATATTTTAAGAAATAGTTAATCTCGACAGGAAAATTTATAAATCTTTTTAAATGTATACAAGTCAATTAATTCATTTTTTGTGGCAGACTACCTATTAATCATTATTAAAACCCGGACAATCCTAGTGAAAAATCATTTTATATTACTGAATTTTATATAAAAAACTGAAAATCTTTCTGTACTTATTCACTGATGTTATTAATTATATATTTTCGATCGCGGCACTACAATTTTAAATAAGAACTTATAGAAAAATAATATCTAACATATTAATACAATAAAAGAGTAGTTATTTATTCTAAACTAAATAAAACATTAAAAAATATTACTATTAATAAAGCTATTATTATTTTTTGTCAAAACAAAACATTAAAGAAAAATTCGTCAGGCTATTTTAGTTTATGTAAAATCAAAGCTTAATGTTACCGAACGCCAGCGGACCTAAATCATATCGCCTTGTTATTAATAAAATAAAACGAATATATTCCTACCTTTTAAAATCATTATTAATATTCTTTTTACAAACGCATTTTTTTGAAGGTGCATCTATCGTCAGTTCTTTTGTTTACAAAGTTATGTTATAAAAATTATACGTATAATTTTCAAAAAAATCAATTTGAAATAGTGGTATTCTTTAGCCGATGTTTCAATGTAACTAAATAATTTGATAAATATTATTCTGAATCGTCGAACTTATAAAAAAATCAATAAGGCTATTTAAAATAATAAATTATTTTTTAAATTTGTGTTTGAAAACTAGAAGTTTTCAAACACAATAGCGTAAATTTTTAATAATAAAAATTATAAAAGAAAGGAACTGATGATAAAGGAATCTTCAAAAATGCTTTCTTTAAAAAAGAAATAACACTGGATTAAAAAAGGTAATGGTATTTATTTTGAATTTTAAGGCAGATTCATCGATTTTTTTGTAGTTTTATTTTTTCTAAATCATTTTAAATATATACAAGTCGATTAAGACTACCACTTTTTAGTGAAGACAAAACTATTCAACTCGGACGATCAAATCATGTAATAAAATATATTTAATAAAATTATATCTTTAATGATCGAAACCGTTCATTATTCTAAAAATAAAAATTGCATCTTATATCTTTTTATATACAGTAATGTTTGTATATTCTACGTTGGCTTAAAACTCAGGACCACTGAGTCGATCTGAATAATTCTTTAACCGCTGTTTTTATTGAACTTTGAGAGTAATTGTAGATGTTAATTTAATCAGACATCGCCGTTATTGCGTCACCAGTAAAGCTTCAATAGAGATCATATAGTATTCCACAGTGTCTTTTTCATATTTAATATGTAAGTGGTAATAATTCATCGCCATGATGCCGACTGTGCTGAAAGAATCTATGATAAGTTTTTTGTGCAAAATATTAATGCACGAAGAAAATAGTACGCTCTCGTGCGTAATATATTCGTCATTAATACGAGTAGTGTACTATTTTAATCATACAGTATCTGATTAATATTTTATTAATCAGTTACTGGAAATAACGAAGAATTCATGTCAACCGAAACGTTAATTCATAGACGTAAGTAAAAGTCACATCCGCCGTCGTAAAATTTATGAATTTATTAGTGTAACAGGTATATAAAATTACAAACCTATAATAAACGTATATAAGATTTACAAGTACTTTAATACACTTGGAAAAATATGTATCAAGTTTATATTGAAAAAGAAAAATATTAAAAGGGGAAAATAGGAAGAAAGGAATAGTGTGCGTTTACGAATACGCCAATAAATGATTGTACTGTAGAGTAACTAGATGAAAAAACAAGAACGGAAAGAAAACAAAATATAATAACAGCGATATAAAATACAGGAAAAATTCGTGTAGCTTAAATTCTATGATAAACCCGATTTACAACTAGCTAACAATGAAACACTTTTATAGCTGTTGATTGAGGAAACAGCCTATTCTAATCTCAAAAGCTACTGCTTAAGTATAATAAAGACGACACTATTTAATAAAATCTCAAAACTACAAATCTAAAAAATTATTTTTAAGATTTAGATAAAATTTTAATAAGTTTATTTTTATGTCAAAAATTATTGTTGGTAATTAAAGAAACTAAATAAAAATCATTCTTTTCAGTTTAACGTTCATCCTATTATTAACTACATATTATAACATTAGTTCTAGAATCAAATTCACATTTTGTTAAGTTTTTACAGTAAACAGAAATTTAAAATATATATATATATATATAAACAACAGTAAAAAACAATTTTACAAAAGAGGATATAATACTAACACAAACATAAATAAATAGCCTCCGTAGGGCAATGAAGGAAGGATATTCCGCATCTATCAAACCGGTTGGAAACCAAACAATTACCATTTTAGTGATATGAAAATAAACGAAAAAAATTAATTAATTAACATAAAAATAAATTAAAAGAAAATATTAGGACGCCTCTTTTAGTCGCGTCAACAAACACAAAATGAAAAATGTGTGCTACTTTTCGCCGAATATCTTGTTTACAGCATTAAAATTGTAAAATCTCAAAATTAGTTCGTGATATTTTTATAAAGAATTACAAAATATTAGTTTCCTTATAGAATACGTCCTTTATTTTTCTACATATTTTTATTATCTCCAAACAGTTTATGCAAAATTATTTACTGATATTTCTTAAAATTGGTAAATTATAAAACTGAATTTTACAAAAATTAAAAAAAATTATTCATACTATTTGCGAAAAAAAATAGTTTTAATGATGAGCAGAATACTGGTTAGCTGAAAAAAAAACTACCTCAAAATTGCTTGTTTAAGGGATTCCGATAGAAAATGACCACAGATGATGATAAATTCCAATAATTATAAGATATAACGTAAATTTACTGGTATCAGATCAACTAATAACAAAAAAATGTCTAATTTTTATTCGCTTTAAATAAACGTAAATTGTTTACCATTTATAAGTCAAATTTTAAATGACACTCACATTTTAGTAAAACTGTTAGTTTTGTAGTCAGAATTATTTCTTTATTTTTCAAATTAAAAGGAAACGAATTTTATTAAATTACGTGTAGTAATGATTGGTTAATTTTTTGTTTTGTTCCATAATGCTCGACGATGAAAGTGATTTTGAACTATAAACTTTTGAAACGACAAACCAACTCAATTTTATTAATAAAAAAAAGTTTTTATTACCTCAAAACGATTACAGTCACCCTTGCATTACCGATGAAATAATGTGTTCTTGAATCACTGAAGATGGTCACAAAGGCGACTGAAAACATATTGAAGTAAGTTATAAAAACGTTTTATTTATAAAATTTACTACTAAGTATAAAAAAACCAAGAAGTTCGTTCGAACTTCGCCGGTAAGAGTCCGCAGAACTGGACGGCACGGCGAAGTCAACGAACTATATTTACAGTTCTAAACATGACCTAACCTAAAAGTGAGATGAAAATGGGGATAAAATAAAAAAATAAGCATGAAGACATTATATTTCAGTTCAATTAGATTTGTAATAAAGAATACTTTCAAAAAATACCTAGAATTTTGTTAGACAACATTTTTTTCTTCCATTTGATGAACCGCGGAACTCGAATATGTCACTTTTTCCTCAAAAAGGTGGGTTTACAAATCACACCGCTAGGTAGCAGTACTTGATAGTACTAGGTAGCGTACAAAAACTTGATAATGTACTTAATAGTAAATATGTAAATGTTTTAATAGTAAATACTCTTATGTAAATGAAAGTACTGAAGATAAAACAGATTTTTTAATTTCCATCACTTCATTAAAAAAAAAAATATATATATATATATATTACAAGAGATTATAGCTGCTAATAAAACACGAACAGTATTGCAAATGTGGCAGCAAAGATTTGTTACATAAAACAGAAATAAATTCGATTGGTAAAATTTTATTCTATAATTAGAACTATTTCAACCAATTGATGGAGAAATAAAAAAAAGTTCATTTAATAATAATACAAAAAGTGCGTCCACGCATACGATAAAAATCGAGGGCTACACTTTCAAAGTAATAAGTGCAATATTACATCACGGATCTTCGATTCGTGAAGGTCATTATACTAGTTTTATTAAAAAAGGAAAATAATTACATGAATTGTATGAAAGGTATGACGTGAATGATAGGACTATCAACAAAAAAAAAAAAAAAAAAAATCGGCCGAGAAATTCAAAAAATATATATTTGTTTGTTCTAGAAAGGCAATAAATTTTAATAATAGATCCATAAGATAACAATCAGTAATTCATAAAAAAAATAAAATAATAAATCTAACAAAACGCAGTAATACCCAAAAATTACGATGAAATTGTAAACCGTACGGTAAAAGTATCACAGATATCATTTCTTCCGCTCAAAAAACAAAAATTTCTGTGATATAAATAAAACTGATTTTAAAAAAATGATACTGATATCAAAAAAGGTAAGACACTACATTTCTACCATCAAACTCTGTTATTAATTTAGAATTTTGTTTAAAAAAAATACAAGTTTAATATAACTCTTACCATCCCGATTTCATTTATTAAACAACGAATAATCATAAGGGTGTATTATTTCTGTAAATGTGATATGTATTACATAGTATAAATGAAATCGGGCCGGTAAGAGTTTTATTTAACATGTAATTTTTTTTAATAAAATTGTTAATTAATAATAGATTTTGATAATAGAAATGCAGTGTCTTACCTTTTTTGATATCAGTATCATTTTGTTAAAAACAGTTTTATTTACGTTACAGAAATTTTTGTTTTTGAGCGGAAGAAATGATGCGAGACTCTTACCGTACGGTTTACAATTTCATTGTAATTTTTTCAGATTGCATCTACGGATCAATTAATATTTTGGGAATAAAAATACACACAATTATTTTTTTTTAATTTCAATTATAAAATGTCTAAATGGAATGTTATTATTTTGAATGAACAATGATTTCGAACGAATTATTTTCATCGTATTGAATACACTTTATTTTATACCTTTGTATATTATCAGAAGTAATGGGGTCCATCATTAAAGACAGGTTACTATAAGTTCTTTCATCTCATTTTAATTTGCTTAAATATACGATTGTTCATTACTACCTCTTAATAGAACTTTATGGTAAATTTGGTGAAAAGTAATAAAAATTCTAGTATCATTTTATTTTATGTTTTAAATAATACACTTTACGTTTAAAAAAAAAAAGAAAAGTTATTTATGAACAAAACAGTTATAATGAATAAAAGTAATACATTTTATTAATGCATGTTATTCGAGTAATTTAGATACTAGGTACCAGTCTTACATGCATTAAGGTACATTTTATTCACTGATAGATTAGGTCTATTAAGGTGGTTCAGTGGTCCCACTTAGGAGTCAAGGTTATTCAATAACATAACCATACTTACAACCTCCTAACCTTATAGATCTTAATTACAAAATACTTAGAAGAAGAAAAAATAATGGTACACAATTACTATGAGCTAGCTAGTTCCGAGATAATTTTATTTTTATTATTACTATTTTGCAAAATTATACGAATTAGGTAGTAAGAAAAAAAAGCAATTTTTTCTTTATTTCTTGTTGTTAAGTGCAACGAAAAAACAGTGGATGTTGATGTCAACGTGAGATATTTTTCGGTGAATAAGTACACATGTACATTTTATATATTTATATAAAAGAAAGACTTTTGTTAAAACGCACTGAAATTTAAACAATCATTTCAAGATAAGCTTAAGTGTTTTACATTTTTTTGCGATTCTTTTTATATCAGGTTCAAAGAAGTGACTTATATTTTTTCATAAAATTTCAATTAATAGTGTTGGCTTTATTAAGGACTAAACAGATTAATAATTTCACCCTTCCAATAATGTTCTTACAGTTTCAAACATTTGTGTTATAATATTTCTTTTATAAATGAGCTAGAAATACATTTTTTTTTAATGTTTCATTAGAACTGCTTATTTATTTAGTAATAACATTTATTTAATGTAAAGTTGTGTGTATGTGTGTGTGTGTGTGCGCGCGCGCGTGTGTTGTACTACTTAGAAATATTATGAAAAATGCATTGAACAAAGTCATCTTCATTATCCGACAAAATCTTTAATATTATAAAACTTTTAGTGTTCGGCAGATTTTCATTAAAAAATTTTACAATAAATTTTCGCAAATAAAAATATACGTTTTCAAAGATTTACAGCCTCAATATTCTAAATGAGTATCAGAGGTATGCAGGATATATAAGAAAAAAATTACTAAAACAAATTATTATATATATTTCATTATTTTTTTATGAATGTCTTCAAAATATTTTAAACAATTCAGTGAACTGTACGCCAGTTTATTCAAGAGAAAGGTATTAGATTAGCTATTTCGTTCAACCAGGAAGAGAACATTTTGTAGCCTCAGATCCTTTTTAAGTCACACGTCTATAAATTCTAGTTGTGCTAAACTCAAAATTATCTAATATATTAACTCATTTGAACTATTCTTCTGAAACCGTTTGGTGTTCATATTATCATAATTTTGTAAATTATTTTTACTACTTTATTATTTTTCTATTTTTTAGGAAATATATATATTTATCTATTATTTTTCAGGAAATTTTTTATTTCCTGTTAAGCTGCAGTTGGAAATACTTCTGGTACATCTTTTTTTTTAAGAAAAGAAAGTTTTATTTTATTCCATTTTTTTTTTATTGTTTATTTTTTTTTAATTTGGTCTTATTTTAAGAAATTTAATTTTCCATAGACTAATGAAAAACATCTGTAACGCTTATTGTAAACAAATAAATTTTACGGGGTTTTTGTCTGTCGTGTTATACGAAAAATTACCAGTAAATTGGAATATTTTATGTAATTAATAGTAAAATAAATAAAAAATCAAAGTTTAAAAAAATTATAAAACTACGATTTACACTTAAAATAACTCTAAACCACTACATTTTTAAAAAAATATTTCCTGAAGGTGAACATTCCGATTCATATTCCTTAACTTGAGATGTTCTTTATTGACCATTACGTAATATAAAACATCCACGAAAATTTCAGAAAATTCTTAACAAACGTTTTCTTTGATTTCTCTGATATTTCATGGAGAATCGTTCACTGAATAGTTAATTCTCCAAGAAATTCCATAAAAAAAATCGTATTAAACCTTACAATCTTATTAAACGTTTTAAAACTCGTATTAAACCTTGCAATCTCTTGGACAATGACATGTCGTCTCATATATGGAGATTATATGCTTGGAAACAGGCACTTAACTGGTACGATTGTTCATTTGAACGAGTGGCTGGTCGCTTAATCTCGTTGAAGTCACGTCTGAATAAATTCTTTTTATTTTTATCTATTTTTTTTGTAAAAAATAAAATTCTTCAACTCAGTCATTCTTCTCTAATTTGATAGTTATAAGATACCGTTACTGTCCACAAATACGTATAGACAGATTATTCCAAAAGAAGTTAATGCGCAACAATAAAGTGGATTTAATATTGACCGGTGATGGATTTTATGAGTATGCTGTAGCCCCGATAACGAAAGCTTTATTTATGTATTTACTCACGTTTTTCACATCTCATTACCATACGCTAGATTACACACTCGTCAATTTTCACGAAATTCAGAAGTTGGTAACAAATAGACATATAGTTTATTTATCGGTCTTTTAATGTTTGCTCTCTTTGAATCTTCTGCTGGTGGATATACGAATCCTTACGAAAATAACGATGGATATATCAATCCTTACGTCGCATATCAAAAGCCATATGAACCTGCATGATAACGAGCAAAATATCATTCGCTCAGCGGCGATGTATCATAACAGCTCTTGTGTAATAGTTATTTTTAGGAATGCATTTAGTTATTTATTTACCTGTAGGATTCTTTTTTTACACACGACCCTTTGCTTCAAGATTCTTCACCAAAATTTTAATACCGTGGATCGATGGGAACGCATCACTATAATTTATACTGTATTAGTATTCAAAACGGCCATTGTTTAACCACAAATTAATCTCCATTTTTGTAAAACCCTTAAGAGATAAAAAACTCATTAATTTGTCTAACTCTGTCATGATTAAGTGCTATAATAGGAAGCATTGATTAATAAAAATTGTTGTCGAACATACCCGGAATGTTAACGGAAATAACCGATATTTGTAAACGGTCATTACTTTGGTTTACTTGTGTTAAGAAAAATTCTCGATTTAATTTTTAGTTTTTTTGCTTAATCACTAACAGAAATTACAAACAGATTCTAGATACGATACATCATTCCCTATATTCAACGTGTTTTTCGCCGATTTTGGAAATCTTATTAATATCTTTTAAAAAGTGTCTGATTAAAGTCTAACTGAAAATCTGACGGAAATATCATAATCAAATTCTTTATTATTTCAACATAATTTATATGAACTTATAACTAATTCCAATATCTTATATAAACAAGCAGTAGTAAAACATTACATACTGTATTTATCTTTTCGTTTTATTTATATACGGATAATTATTACACGTTTTGTAGGAAATCTTCCTGCTATGACTCTGGAAAACATAACACAAAAAAAAGTAAGTGATGTTGAAATCCTTGAATCATCTTAATAATTAATTTATAAAAATATTTCACCTTTGAACCCTAAAATATGAATAATAAATACTACTTTTGAAGGCCGCAACAATAACACACAGCAAGTCCGTTTTAATAACTACTATTACAACAACCATAATCAGTCAGTTTATTTGCACTTTTTTTTTGTTAATAAAACAAATAATAATAATAAAATAAAATCATAATTAACACATTTAGCTTCCTGATGTCCAGTAATATGTTGTAATTTGCAGGTTTTATTTATTTATTTTTTATTATTACATAGTTCAATCAGATTTTTAAACAAAATGAAAATAAGCTATATTCATTTTAGGATTAAGAATAATTTTAATTAAATCCACCGTTTATACTATAAATAGATAAGCTAATATTATGAAATGAAATTAGAAAAAAAAAGAAAGAAATGGAACAATTTTTTTACATTAATAGAATTCTGTTACAAGATAAACATGCACATAAAACATAAATAAATGGAAACAAATACTTTTTTTTTTTACTTGATGATATCGTCGTGAAAGCTTGAAGCTTGGTATAGGAATGGAATTTTATAGCGTATGAAAAATACCATGCTTGATCAGAATTCGAATCCGGGACCTCCTGATGAAAGGCCGTGACGTTACTACGGAAATCGTCAGATTTGATACACATACCTTATTTATTCCAGCCAGGTAAATTTAAAATATATAATCTCTAAATGTCTTTATAAATTCGAGAAGTTAACGGAATACTCTAAGTACTAATGTTTATGATGAAGAATAATTATGTATCTTCAACCACAATTTAATTTGAGCTTATTTTTAATAAATGAATTATTTTTTTATCAAATTTAGTCGAAATAATAAACACCAAACTGCCCCTTTCTCTATGCCAAACTAACATTTTTTTTATTAAAACAGCACATCATACATCTTCTAATTAACATGTTTAAAACTAAAATTTGATTCTAAAACTTAAAAAGGTGCATAGATATTTGTATATTTTTCCTTAGATTGTTAACCGATTCACTATCAGTTTAGATATTTTTTTTTTACGTGTATACATAATGTATACATAAAAATGTGTTATGATGTATGTATGAATGTTTGTTTTACTTTACAAATTTCATTTGGTAATGAAATTGACAAAAAGGAAGTTAGTGAAGAACAATAATTTAAGATAAGGGGATACAAAACACAAGATGTGGGAGAATTTTATTACTTAAATAATAAAATTACAAAGGATAAATAAGATTAAAAGCATAGAAGGACAAACAAAGAAAGCTTTCAAATAAAAAAAAGAAGTTTGGTAGTATCAAATATAGATGTAAGGATTTAAAAAAAAAAACTGTGCAATTAATGCTTTACAACAGTGAAACATGGACAATAGGAAAAAAGAACGGAAAAGAAGAGAAACCTTTGAAAACTGATATTAAGGAATTTTGAAAATTAAGTGGATTGACAAGATTCAAAATAGGGATCTTAAGATGAACAGCAAAGGAGAGAAATTTATGGAAGAATCTTTTAAAGAAAGGAATTAGGTTGTTTGGTCGTATATTAATATATTCAGAATTAATTAATTTGGAAACAAAATGAGGTTATAAGGTAAAAACTGTACGGCAAAACAATATTTTTACTCATAGTATTTTATAGCTCAGAAAATTAAAAATCGGAAAATTGTGAAATTAATAATAAAGTGAGGTTTTTTTCAAATATAAAAAAAATCACGAAATAAAAAACTTTTAAGATTAATTGCAAAAGACAGAAATTTAATACAAAAATATTCTGTTGTTAAAATAGTTTTACAATTGAGTATCACTTAAAGAAATAAAAAATTGAAAGTAAAAAAGTAGAAAAATAAAGATAGTGTTTTTTTTTTTTTGTAAATCTAAATGTGGCGTTATAGAAAAACGTTGAAAATCAGGTAGTTTGGTTAGATTACGTAATGAAGACGAATCTAGAGAAGTGAAACGTTGTGAGAAGATCTTTTAAAAACGAAGAGGATCATTGTATTCAGGCTTATTAGTTGTAATAATCGGTTGATAATGTCTCAACAAACAGAGACAGTAGGAGCTATAAAGAAAGGTAAATATTATTACTGCCGTAAACCAGGCCTAAACCAAATGCAAATTCTTCTTTTGGATCAAAACGACTACTATTATCGAAATTTAAAAAATTAATTTTTTCAAAAATTATTTAAAAAAAAAATTGTAGTATATTTTAATTTTTGTATGGAAAATTATATTTTGATGCATATAATTACTGTAAATAATCTTCACACAATTATCGAAATTATAAAATTAATAAATCCCTTTATACAGCCAAAGTAACTCAATTAGTTCCTTAAATTTAAAAGCAAAGATCAAAAGTTTTGAATTATTCAAACGTATTCAAACGTTGTACCTAATTAAAAAATGAAATTAGCTCCAAATTCCCACTTAATCCCAACTTAATTTAATATGTGCAACTGATAATTACTTAAAAAAATTAAAAGTCAAAATTGAATTTCTGAAAATTATTCATATAATTTTTATAAAATTTTAATATATTTATTTTCATGAAGGATAATAAGTCTTTTTATCATCTTTAAAATTTTTACATATTTATTACTGGAAAAAATAACACAGATTTTTGTGTTTGAATCATTATGTGATATTGAGTGGTATTTTAGAAATATCAGAGACTCAGTAATGAAATATTACGAGTTTTGGTTTTTCTTTACATTACATTTACATTTTACATTATATTTATAAATAAAAATAACAAAGACTAATCTAAAATATACGTTCAGATTAAACGATTACCGTAGAAAAAGTTGAAAAATGAAATAGTAAATCACATCCAGTCTATCAAATTGCATATATATATATATATATATATTTTTTTTTTTTTAAACACCCCCAACGCAACCGATCCTCGCCGTTAAGCAAAACACAGTCACCTCGTAGTGTCGTGGCAGCAGTCTCTGCCCATCTTAGCTAGTCCCCTTCTGGAGCTTTCCCACCGGGGTCTCCCCAGCTTCACTAGGACACACCAACCTTCCTCTTCCGGATAGTCGATATTCCCTTCCGCTAAGGAGCTACCCATCCCATCCCTACTGTAACAGTTACAGATGTGCGTTTCGCACATCCTTCACTTCGCGACCCACTCATACCTTGAGGGTTCTTTATGCCATCATCGGGGAGTCCCCCCCCGCCACAACTCTTGAATGTGGGTGGACCCAAACACCCTAGGCAAAAAGACTACTTCCCTGGCCCTACACGTCGCCACGCTTCGATCCTATTTTTTTTTTCATTCCGTCACATATACATGAGTGCATCTCACCCTAATTCTCCTATAAAGCAAGACAATAAAAAAAAATAAAATAAATAAACTAATGAATAAATAAAAATAAATAAATAAATAAAAATTCCCTTGATCGCGGTGTCGTCAAGTATCACATGGCCGTTACTTCCTTACAGCAAGCATTCCTCATCATGTCCTGTTCCTAGCCACGTAAGCCACCTCTCCGAGTCAGCTCTCCTCTTCCTTCATGCCCAGAATTCTTCCGACCATTTTCTCCACGGCGTTCCATTTCCTGCTGCCTAGGAGCTTGTATCCCACGATGTTATCTAGGGTGATCCACGCCAGTCCCATCTGTACCCTGACGTGATCCCACCGAGCTATGTTGAAAAACGGTGGGATCACGTAATATAATAAAATTATATCAAGGGGATAAAGCTGGCATAGGGTTGCACAAAATTCCCGGATTTGGTCTTGACAGATTTTTATTTCTAATAAGACTTACAGTGTTTAAATATGAAAGATTGTTTTAAAATTACGAAAAAGATCAAAATGTTCAGTGAAAAAAAATTTGAGACCGAGACCGATTCATCAAATAACGTATTTATCTTATAAATTATCTTCCATTAAAAAGGTAATTAAGAAAAAAATCAAGATTCATAGTAAAAAAAAAATTTGGCCTCCTCAAGGTGGTCGAATTACCTACTTACTTACTTGAAAAGAAGTAAGATAGGGCATTTGTCCACAAGAACCTTAATTTTTATGATTTTATGAATCAGTCCCTTAAGGTTCCTTGTCCCATGGAGTCGAAAATCAGGCCAACGCTGGGATACATATAGCCACCAAATATTTGCATTAAATTTCACCTTTTTTTGGCCAACGGTTTTTTGAGACATGGGGCAATGACTGTTTAGAAAAAATGTTGAAAACCCCCCCTTCTAAATCTGATTGATTTAAAACTTCGGAATTTTAAATAATTTATTAGGCACTTTCATGGCATTAAGCTCAATTTTCTATGACCACTATACAAAATGTCCTACAACTGTGGGTTGTTTCTGATGCACGGCTTACACACACATACACACAACTTAATTTAACATATTTATCGTTTCATTTAAATATAATATTTTTTTGTTTATTGAATTCAATAATTTTAACTAAAGCGCGCGCGCATACCGTATTTAATTCGCGCGGGTGTGGTGGTACTAGCGGCGACGGTCGGCTCTAACTAAACTAATGTAATTTCACAACTTATATAACACAATTTACGCTTGTACGGTCGACAAACTGATGTAGTCTCGAGGTACCAGGTACCTCGAACCAGGTACCAGGTGCCAGGTAGCCAGGTACCAGGTGCTTTAACGCACCAGGTACTGAGTCAACCGGATGATCGCGTTCGAGACCCGGTCAGACCGAGATACTTTTTTTTACATATTAAATATTATTCATTTTTTAAACTGTACCGCTCACCTGTAACGTCACAACATAGTAGACGAATACAACAGCATTTTTTGAGGTGGGCGTGCAATTTTGTAAATATTGTTATTATTTAATCGTTAACGAACTGCCTGAGAAAAATATAACCTTAATCAGGCGAAATCTCGAGATACTGAGGGTGACTTTGCTCTACAGCCTCACCACCTTGACCTTTTAAGCAGAAAATTTAATGGCAACAATGTCCCATATATAGACGTAATCTGACAAAGTTTGGTCAAAATCGGTCCAGTAGTTCTAGAGATATAAGGTGATTTAAAAGCCAAAACCGGACACACGTACATACGAACATTAACATCCGGAAAAATTCCATCCGGTTTTTTGGGTTCCTTAGGTGTCAAAACGTCAAGATCCGGTGAAAACCGCATTTGCCTAAATTGGATCCATTAAAATTAAATTTGATATTATTTTATTTAATATCTACAATTAATAGATTACAAGTGCAAAAAAAAAATCTATTGAACAATTGTTCTACGCGCAAGTTCAATGTCGTTAAACACTGAAATACAACACAAATAAAACCACCTTTAAAATGTTTTTATCGGTATTGTAGTAATAACACAATTAGAATAAACGTAAAAATATATAAAATATGGTGCGAATATATATATATATATATATATATATGTATAAAGAACAATAATATCAGTTTCTGTTATCACGAAGTATCTTCGTTATTTGTTACGAAGCTTCTTACTTACATACTAGAATCTTATTACAAACAATAAAAAAACAGAAAAAATTAATTATGGGTTGTCTATAAGAAAGAGATATGCAGCCAATACAACATGACAGTTTTTGTAAAATTTAAGACTGCATAAAATCCTGTAATTTAAAAATTTAAATAAATTAGTTCATAATTTAAAGTAATATGATTTCAGCACAATAATCACTGAAATTTTGAAAAGATTTAAAAAACAACATTAGGTAATTACAAATTGATTGTGAATATTGAAAGTGTTTATTTTTTAATAATTTATTATTAGTACTGGAGAACGTATGGAATTCACCGGTAAGTTGTATTGATTTATATTTATATTATAAAAAGTATAAATATCTGTTCCTTTATTCTTAAGTATTAATACTACGCAAAATAACAAGCTAAAAGGAATTTTTTTTTTGTTTATGTTTACACTTTTGGTTTACACATTAAATAATAATAAATTTCTCTAAATACAAAATAAAGCTTCTTAATGAAAAAATAAAAATTGGTTTTTAATCTGAAACTATAATGATTCAGTTGATACATTGTTAGCTTATTTAATTGATGTATTATTTCTTTAATTAAAAAATATTTATTGAAATTAAATTTTTTTTTCATAAAAAAGTATTATCATTAAAAAAATCTTATCATATTCATAGATTTATATATTTTCCTATCCGTTTGAAGCTTAACAATTTGCTTCATAATAACGATAAAAAGTCGAGGACGGTCTGATTTTAAACCCGTCATATTTATGTTATCTTATTCAACTACATTAATTGTGGAAATTTGTTTTCCAAGAAAAATTAATAATAATAATATGTACTAGATAAAAGTACTATTTTAACTTCTTCTTAAAATAAAGATAAAAAAGTCTTTCCGAGTGAAAAATTTAAAAAACAAAAATATATATATATGTCCTTTTATAACCCGAATAAATAACATTTTCTCATTGACCTAGCTCAATTTAGGATTTTTGAAACAACGGTTCATTTTTCAAGTAGTATCTTTTCAATTAGACATTTATAGACAATTAGACAATTAATAGACATTTAAAAATAATAAAATAGTTCGCTTTGATAACCCAAGTAAGAAAATGTTTACGGTAATGAAAAAAAACTCACTATTTTAACAGAATAAAAAAGTAATTAAATAATTCGCGTGTTAGAGGAAGTCAAGCAAGAAAATAATTAGCCGGCGTATTCTCTTTTTGGCATCATTAATGAATGGCATCAAAAGCGGTTGTATTCAAATTTTATCGGGTGTAATTGTACAATATTATTACACAATAATTTTCTCCCAACCACTTAATGCAGCAATTATTTAAAAAGAATTCTGTTTACAAATACCGCAGAATCTCCAACAGGAAAATGATTATTTTTAATTATTTAATATATTCTCTTATTTAGCTTATTAAAAAATAACCATTTCTGATTGCAAAAACTATTTCTTAGAAAAAAAAGCAAATAATCGGATAACCACAATGTTCAGAAAACCACTAAAATTTGGCAATGAAATTGAGAAAAAAATAGTTAAGGGAATAATATTTTTGCGTTTCGTACGAAATTAAACCCTACTAATTTCATCTTTATTTCTCCTTTTATTTGGGAGTCGCACAAGACTTCAGCTGTATTAAAACGAGTAGGTAAATCGATCGTTAGTAACAACGGAGAATAAGGCTAACCTAAAATAAGTAAACCTAACCTAAAATAAGTAAACCTAACCTAAAATAAGTATAGGGGTACCTCCAGTTCTTGGTTAAAAAATTACTTATCTGATTCAGTTAGTACAAATTTTACAAAAATAATTGAAGGCCAGAAAATTCGAAATCATAGATCATAGAAAAAATCGATGGGAACTAATTAAACAAATTTCATAAAAAGATAATTTTTTATTATTCTTCCAACAAAGTAAATTCTATTTACGCCGGGATATCACACAGATCACTTTTCACTTAACTGTATTACGTTACAGATATTTTAAGGTCAAAGTAATACAGAAAAATACAGATTATTTTAAGATCAATTAACGAACAATAATATGTTCTTTGCTGGAAAAACTGGAGAAAAGGAAGATCCTCACAAAGATCTGAGTCCAAAAAGAAATAAAAAAGATTACAAATTATGATGATTCAGTGAAGACCTGTATCAGACAATAGAAAAACTCACAATCACTTTTAGGAAAAGAAGACAGTGTTTCTATGGCTTCATCAAAAAAATGCTAACGAAGAAAAAAGGTAGTGCTAGTTTTTAATTTATCATTGAAAATATGCACATAAATAAAGACCGGTTTCCACTGAAAGATAAACGAAGCTACGATACTCAATTCGAAGGTTTGGCAGTATGGTTTTATACTAAACTATCCTATAAACCTGTTTATCCTTCCGATTTAGCGTTTCTGTTCCATTACCGAAAAATTTAGTTCATTTAGATATTCGCTGAATATGGACAGCGATCGAATAGTTCAAACAACGGTTTTATTGTTGTTTAAAACTCTTTTTTGTAATAAAAGATGGATACGAGTATTACTTAAATGTACGTGAAACAGACTGACAATAAAAACTTAACGACTAGTGTTATATTAAACAGTCGTTAACATTGCTTAACTTTTTGTAGGAAAAACACATTAAATAACTGGTCCTTTATTTCTCTAAAACGGTATCAGAATAGATCTTAATTTACCTTAGTTTTTAGTGAACTACAAAAGAATTTAGATTATGCACTAACATTTCATGATTGTTTTTTTATTCCCGTACGACACTCGATACTGGACGTCTTAAAGAATTAATGCTTGGTTTAAAAGAAAATTTCAAAAGTCAGGAATTTTATATAATTTTAAATACAAGTGTTTTATTAAGTGCAATAATCTGTTTTGAATGACATCGTAAAACCCGGATGATAACTAGTAAATATTGCCCGTTACCTGAAACTTCTATTTATACGAGATAAAAATAAAGAATCTTTTTTAATAAATAAAATTAAATCTCTTTAAACTTAAAAATAAAAGAACCTACATAGAACAGAAATAAAAGTAAAAAAAAAAAATTATTTATTATTCATATTAATGAGAAAATAGTTTTTTTTAGGGGGCTAGTTTTTATTCAACACAAACGTGAATATCATGATGTAATATAACATTCATTTTATGTTTATGATCTACCGCAACCTAATTGACCAGAAATCTGAATGGACAATCATCAGAAAGGTTTTTGGGGTGATTTTCTTGAAGGATTAGTCATTATAGAAGATTTAAGCCAACGTCTCTCTATGCACTTAAAGACAAGCATAAAAATGTTTGTTTTATTTATAAATTAATACGTACTGTTATTATGGTTTTATTATTTAACACACATCTTTGTAAATATATAAATACTACCTCATAAATTTCTATTTAAAAGCAACAGATCACTTTGCAAATGTTATTGTTTTTATATTCAAAACAAATGTTACAACCAACTTGATAGTATATTCTACAAGTCGTAATCTGAAATATATTGGTGTTAATATTTTAATAAATATTTTACAAATTAATTAAATTCCAGAGTAAATATTGAATCCTTTTAAAATATCAAAACAGGTAGCGTTTCACGATAAGTTAATCGTCGTGATTATTCTCTCCCTTCCACAATAAACAACTAGCAATCATAAAAAATTTTATGTAACCTTGCTTCACTTCCAATATCACAGTAATGATAATTAATGACACTTACGTAATGTACGTACTCGTACTGAAATTATCTTTATAATCTTCTTGTCTGTATGTTTTGTTTTTCTACGAAACCTTGTATTAATTATACTAACTACTGTTTTTTAATTTTCTGGTTTTCCCCTCATTAAACGTAAATTTCGTTTCGTTTGTTAATTGGGGAATCATTTTTTCTTCCGGCTTTGATGGTCAAAACAATTTGGAGTTAAACGTATTAATATTTAACAAAAATAATAATAATAATAATGTCCCAGACAAAATCCACACCCACGTCCGTGTAGTTATATCTATGCCCACATCCGGGGTGGGCAACGGTATAGTATTTCTGTACCTTCACATATTTCGGCCAACGCGATAATGGTATTGCTCAGGAACTTCCTGTGGAGAACGGGACTGACGGTCCCAAGCTTTCTGAGCTGGTCGCGGGTTTGCTTCGCGGTTTCACTGCTTTAAAGCGATCGGTTTTATCCGAAGTTTGGCGGAGTGCGGATGAGGAGTGCTTATCCTTCTTCCCGGTAGTGGAAACCGGGTAATCCACCGGGTTGATCTAGTGGTGAACTCGTCATCGCAAATCAGCTGATTTCGAAGTCGAGAGTTCTAAGGTTCAAATCCTATTAAGGACAGTTATTTTTATATGACTTTGAATTCTAGATCTGATACCGGTGTTCTTTGGTGGTTGGGTTTCAATTAACCACACATCTCAGGAATGGTCAACCTGAGGCTATAAAAGACTATACATCATTTACACTTACACATATCATCCTCATTCATCTTCTGAAGTAACACCTTATAGTGGTTCCGGAAACTAAACAGAAAAGTGGAAACCGGGTTGGAGAGGAGCGATATGACCTTGCTCCTCCGAAGTCTTGCGCCGCCCAGTGCGTCAGTCACTTCAGCCCTTGGCAGGAATTGTCCTATGGGTAGGGCTATCACAGCCATTACTATTACGTGCGAACCCTGGGAGTCGGTATATCGGATCAGGCTACCTAACTCCCCGGCTAGAGTTAAATCTGTGGGAGACGGCTGACTGTTGAACCCAGGAAGGATCAATGATCCGAGGCATGCCCAATCGTCTCTCTGCCCGCACCTTGCAACAAATTGACCGGCGAAAGGTGTATGGAAACTTCAAGTTCCATGATTTTTGTGGTGGAAGTTCTCGTAAAAACCTTCGCCCTGGAGAGTCTTTGTCTTCGCAAGCCAAGCGAAGAAAGAATGTGGAGTTTAGTGACACTACCAAAGGGTCGTGAAGCGATGGCAAAGTATTTGGTGATAAAGAAGAAAGAAGGGGATTTTACTAGATCAACCCTTTTGTGATCGCTTGAGGGATAACTGAAGCTGCAGGAGGACTAAAATGGGACTGTTTGTTGAAACCGTCAACCATCTACAATCGTCACGGCTAATCAAAGCCAAGAAGATAGGACTCATAGATATTGAGTGCCACATGGTGCTACAACCTCCAAAGGAGTAGTTGTTTGCAGGGATTTGCTGAAGTACACAGAAAAGGAAATTGTTGAGGAATTCAATGGACAAGAAATTGTTGGATGTCGATGATTGAACACACGACGAAACGGAGAAGTTGTACCCTCCCAATCGCACATCCTGACGTTTAACAAACCCAAGTATTCGGAAAAAAATAAAGGCTGACTTTCATAGACTTTTCTTTTATCGACTAAGACTCACTTTTCTACGACCGCTATACAAATATTAAAAATGGCGATAACTACTCATACTTTTTTTTTTAATTTTGCCCTGAAATTTAATGGCAACAATGCCTCCTATATAAATTTTTTTGAGTCATTTTCAAAATAATTATGTTAAGCTAGTCCGGAAATATTAATCAAAATGCAGGCTAACACATTTACGTATATACATACGTCTCGACGGAAATTTCTATAATTTCTTCTTATTTTGGGGATAAACGAGTCTTGAAACGTGGATATTTGCAAAAACACCGATATCAAAAATTCTGATCGATTGCTATACTTTCCCTTTATACCTGTTACACAGCAGCAATAGAGCTATAGCTGGGAAAGTAAAAATGAGTAAACTTAATCGACAAAACAATAAAAGAAAAATCTGTGGAAAATTTTATAATGAGCATTTGCTGTTACAAAATATTCCTTGTGTTCAACTAATATTTATTACATAAGAAATAAGTGTGATAAATTAAATATGTAATGAGTATATTTTAACAAATAGTGGAAAATTACGGGAGAGGGAAATAAAGCAGTTAATTAATCATATAATTTATTATTTATTTTTCAAGGACAAAGTTATGTATGTGAAATAATTATAATTGATTTACTCTGGAATAAAAATTATATACTACTGGCAAAAAAGTGAAAAAAAAAACAAAAAACAATTAAATGAAGAAATAATGATAAAAAAGCCAACAGTAAAATTAATTAAGCAGACCTAAACAAGACTGGAAGAGCAGACTGGAAGAAAATAATGAACATTATTTTCTTTTTAAGATAATAATCGATACTTAATCTAACAATAATTTAAACGTCTTTCCGTTCTTTTAATCTTTTAAGAATGAAAATTAAACATAAAATCCTTTTCATAGTGTTTAATATACTGTATACCCTAAAACAATTAATCAACCTACGTAAAGTAGATAGATAAATCTGTTTGATAACAGCAGGACTTTTTACGGACCACCACCCTTTCGTTAAGTTTAATTTGCTTTTAAAATTCTAGGATCAATTTTTGGAATGTCCCGGCAACTTGTAAAACTTTTACCGCAATTAAATATATCTATCAGTCTTTTGTTAGTTAAGAGGAATATACGTCACTATATCTTGTAGCATTTAATCACGCAGATTTAGATTTTGTGCATTTAAATTCTCCTTGTAAATTCGGATAAATAGGAATCGATCATCGCCCTGTTTGCCCCGAATTCTCGATCGTTCCTACGTTTTGCAACAGCCCAAAGCGAGTCAATCCTCTGAGTACGCGCACCCATAACAGGATTCAGGAAATTTTCTAAATGATTGACACTTTAGTGTTCGTACCACATTCCATATTTCGTATTCCTGGTCCGCCAGATATAACTGTCGTGCCGAGTAGAATGCTGGCTGTGATCACCTCAGTAATAGTTACGCCGACCGGTCCGGTATAGCATACAAGAAACATTTATTTGTTTTTCTGCAACGACGAACTACCATTTAATTAGATAAATTCGCTCTACATTATATTTCCACCTAGAGAAGCACGATTCATCGATTTCTACTGTGCGGCTAAGTCCACCGATCCTGATCAGGTTAATAATTAAGGAATAAGCACAAAATCTCCCGCTAACACTTCCAATCTCTGATCGCTTCCGTTTTCCATGCCGAGTTCATAGGCGCAGAATTTGGTCGTGGCGTATTCCTTATAAGGAAACATTTAACAGAAAGAAACAATTATTATAAGGTAGTTAGAAGGAGTTAACATTAGAAATGTTTGATAAAGTGTTACATCTTGAGTTACGTGTACACGAAAACGAACACAAAGAAAACCGGGAAGAGAAAAGGTGAAGACATCTGAAATGTGGAGGAAATTAAAGAAAATTAAGCAGGCAAAGTAAAAAAAAATAGGAGAATAAATGAGAATAAAAGCTTAATTAGTCGAAAGGAAAGCCAATCGGCTGGGACATATCAAGACAGGAGAACTGATTAAAACAGCGCTACTAAAATCAGGAGAAGATGCAAAGAAGGTATGACGGAAAAAAGTAAAAATGATAAATTATCTGAAAAGAAGCGGGAGCTGTAAGAAGCTAAAAGGTTTAGTTGTAATAGAGGATAATGGAGATGGATGTGGTGGAGGTACCTGCCTTAGAGCAGACATGATGTCTTATTTCATTACTTTCATCTACTCTCGTTTACGTCAGATATTTAATTTCTCCACTCATAATGAATCCATTGTTCTACTTTATTACATTTCTCTTACTCTTTCTTCAGCAGAAAGAAAGTGTAGAATAAAATACATGATACAAGAATCAAATATAAAAATGATCTTGCGAATTATTTACATTTCAAACAGATTCATAATTTCATTTTGTTCTACAAAATTTGTTAATTTTTATTTCACTCTTTAAATACGTTAATATTCTCGTATTTTTAAAAGAATTTATTTATAAGATTTCATAATCTGTTTTTATACGATTAAAAAACAGTTCCTTTTTTAAGAAAAGTACCTCGACAGTACGATCCCTCTTATTTAATACAATTAATCATATTTTACCTAGTCTTACATTTACCCTTCACAGTTGTGTAATATACTTACATCCAAGTTTACCTGCAATAGATTTAAAAGAATTAGCAAACATAACTTACAATACATATGAGTTTATGTAACAAACAATGAAATAACGGATCATAAAGAAGACCGCAATAATTCATACAACTTACCTAAACGCACAGCATAAAAGTAAACGCAAACAAACAAATAGAACATTCCTTACACGGATATTGTAATGCTTTTTTTAATATTTACCGAGATGTATACTCGTACATTCCATAAAAACGTATTTAACTGAAAATGTAGGTAAGTAACTTAATCTTACTGCACTCGTTTATTAGTGCAACTTCATATAATTATTTATTTATTATAATTTAGTTTAAAGTTAATAGTAATTTATAATACGAAATAATTACATATAAATTGTCATTAGCTGACTTAAGAATTTTATACACGAATATTATTACAGAATTCCGTTCATCCGAACACGCTTTATCTGAAACTAGGATTAAAATAAAGTTCTATTTCTTTTATATGCTGAATTGCCCAACTTAAAAAAAAAAAATTATGACTGCTACTTATAACTTTCGAAGTTTTGGCATTACCCTAAATACTGTGGTATTTTTTTCTTTCTGTACAGAAGGTTGATGGTTCGATGAATAGAAGTACTGGTTTAATTTAATATTAAAGATTACACGGTTCTGTCTCCTGTTTTCCTCTATTCGGCCTCCGTGACGCGAATGGTAGCGTCTCGGCCTTTCATTCGAGAGGTCCCGGGTTCGAATCTCGGTCAGGCATGACATTTTCACACACGCTACAAATCTTTCATCTCATCCTCTGAAGTAATACCTAACGGATGTCCCAGAGGTTAAAAAAAAGCTGTATTTGCCTCCCGTTTCCAGCCATCAACCGTCAGGTTGGCTCTGAAGGGTCCTTAGGAAAATGGATTTCTGATGGTTTGAGAGCGATCCTTTCTAATAATAATTATTATTAATTATAATTAAAATTACTTTTTTAATTATAATTAAAACGTTATGAAGTTTCATTAAGTCATAGTTTCAACAACTATAAAACTATATTTTGCTGTTAGTAATGAATGCTTTGTAATTCTGTAAGTTTCTCCGACTCTTGATTTGTTTTTTGGAGTCTCTACATTATGCTTTAAAAATAATGGTTACAACGAAATAGACAGTCTTCATAAAGTATAGATAATAATTTTGCCTGTTTTTTTGCTTCTTGATTGCCTTTAAAAAGTTTGAAGAACTTTTTATTTGGAAAGAAATTTAAGTAAAGCGGAAAGAGTCTGCTTTAGAGCTTTGATTCTGTAGATCTTACTTTGGCTGATCATAACTCACGAAATTCCCGACCAAATTATTGAAAATTTCATAAAATGATTTATGGTAGATTTTAAAACAGATCTGTCTAATCTCAAATCACAATTTTTTTAAAATTCTTTTTTACTTTTTCAGCCTTTATTTGTGTATTTTTTAAAGATTTCTTTAAGTAGTTGTGAAGATATTACAAATACGCACTGAGTCGGTTTCATAACGAATTCAATGTTATAAATTAATTATAAAAGTGAAGATAAAATTGAGATCTAAAAAAAAATATTTTTTTTTTATTATCAGATGGTTTTCGTGGCGGGAAAGGGGGATAACGTTCCCAGATTCTTTCGGTAATAAATTTTTTATGCGTGCCAGCAATACGTATTTAATCTTATACATTTTTCTACAATATAATAATAAGTACAAACGTATACTTCATAAACAGAAGATCCAAGTATATACCTACCCGACTCGATTAAATAAACCAAATCGATTGTTTTTTGAATAAGGTACTGTATTTAAACACACTTTTTACCAGCAAAACATTATAAAAAAGACACTATTTTTTATATCTTATTAATTCCCCATTCATTCATAGTGTTCTGCCATTAGGGCAGGTCCTGTCACGACTGCTGCTTTCCACCTTGTTCTATCCTTTGCTATCATCATCTTTTCTTTTCCTTCCTCTTCCTTTCCTTCCATTCACCAAGTTTTTTTTTCGCATCCACTAATAAATCCCTTCTTCTCATACAGTGTCCTAACCGGTTCCTTTTCTTATATTCAATAAAATTTACCATTTTCGTATTCTCTCCGATTCTCCTTAATACTTCTTCATTTATTACATAGTCTTGCCATCTGGGATTTATCATTATGCGTCACCCGCATCACAAAAGCCTCAATTCCTTTACTGTCTGCCTTTCTCATCGTCCATGTTTCAACTCCATAGAGCATCACACTCCAAATAAAACATTTTATTAATCTCTTCCTTAACGCTGAGTTTGAATTTCCACGAGGAGTCTTCCCTTCTTATTAAATAATGTAAATACATGCTTACTTCCTGATATTCTTGGTTTAATATAAGCTTTAATCTAACGGAAGGGAATATAAAATGGAAGATGATACTGTTTTCGCTACTCCTCACGGCAACTTCAGCAAAAGAATAGAATCTAAATTTTAAATAAAATATTTTACGTATCGCAAGGTTTTTACTGAATATTTTATATGTTGAAAGAAGCATTAAAGCTTTATTATCGGTCTGTTGACGTTTTATATTATGTCGGTGATAAAGTGTAAAAAAATAAAAAAATATTAACAAAATATTTTACTTAATATGATTAGATTAAGTGGTATTTAAGATAATTTGCTATTTATATTTTCAAACCCTTTTTTTATTTCTATACCTACTTGCCGTAGGATATTTATTTCGCTAACTGCGCAAAATATTTAACGATAAAAATACGTAACCTTTTTGTGCAGATTTTATTTATGGTTGTTGATAATAATTAATTATGTATCTAACTAAATAGATATAGTACAGATAATCTAAACATTAAAGAAATTTTTACGAAAGTTCAGATTTCCAATTATACTTAGTATTACCTCAAAAGAGTGTTCCACGCCGATTAATTGAATCCCAAATAATTTTGGTCACGACAATTTTAGCAATTTTTTTGTAATGCGTGGTCAAACAGATCGAATCGGACCTCATTTTTTTTAAACCGTTTAAATCTTTTACTTGTTCACATTAACAATAATTGTATCTTTCTTCATAATCAAATTTAATCGTATTTGACCAAGATCTAGGGTTACAGTTCAATGTGAAATTTATATATATATAAATTTAGTTTTGTTAATTTATTTATTTTCACTTTTATCAATGACTCTGTAACACCGTGATAATTTAACGGGAAGAACTATGATAAGAGTAATAGTAAACGGAACTTTTCACTTTATATTGTTTATTAATTTATTCAATCTACACGATACCTCTGATTACACAGAACACTAATATTATTATCATTTCTTTTTATTTATGATGATATTATGAAAAACGATAAACCCTCGACCAAAACCGGTAAAATGAGAAGCTGATCACTAGACCGATTATTAGTCAGTATTTTGGTGTAATACGTAATAACAATAATAAATAATATAAAAGATAGATGATCATTAAAAAAAAAAAAAAAACAAAAAAAAAAAACAAATAGAACGGTACAACCCCATTGTAACTAATTCGATTTTCTTTCTTTTTCAGTCTAACAGATTTAAAATAATATCGTTATCAGGAGTAAGCGTGACGATAGGGCAGGGAGGACAGTCCCATCCTGGAGGGCCGGCATGCTTAGGTATGTCGGTACCAGTGAAGGGGTGGGAAATCCTGGGGAGTCTAACAGGGGTCAAGTAAAGACCGAGTCCCGGCCGGTGGCGCCGGTTCCTGGGGGCGCTTCGGTGCTTGCTGGGGCTGGTGCTATCGGTTTGAGGCAGGCATGAAAAGACCGAGACCCGGTCCTCCGTGGGCGGGTGGGGGGGGGAGACGGCATAGCCGGGTCTTCCTTGCGCGCGGAGGATTAGAGGCAGGCAATATAAAAAGATCCGGAACCGGGGGGGGTTGACCTACCGTGCCGGACGTACTGCCCGTGGGTGGGAAGGCCCTCTTAGAGTCACAAGGACACGTCCCTGGGCCGCGTATACTTTAGTGGATGTCCGGCCCACGGATGTAGGGAAAAAAAATAAAAATAAAAAAGGAGTAAGCTTGAAAGAAAGTAAATTCATTTTTAAATGGTGGTAGTAGTGTAAACAAGTAATTTATGTTCTGCCTCGGCACTAGAAAATGAGGAGGTGAAAAAGTTTTTTAAATCAAATAAAAATATCAAATTATCACTAAATTTATTCAAAAAATAGGAATTAGAATCATTCTCGTTATAGAAAAATAGTTTTAAACTTAATAAATAATTTCTCAAATACAATACATAAATCCATTAAATTATTTATTGACAATATATAAAGAAATTGGCAGAAGTTATCATAAATATACAGCTAGATATTATTTTAATAAACTGCCTTATGAATCTAATAGTCTAATTATAGAAATCTAGAATCGAGAAGTTATAAAAAAATATTAGAAAAAGTTATAAGACAAATGAACTTGAATGAAGACTACATCAAATAAATGAATTTAAGAGACTATATTTAGATGTTATTTTGTACAGTTCCGATAAAAGTTGTAAACAATTCTATTTCACCGTTTGAAATTTTTTTATTAAATACATCTTATGCGTGTGGATTAAAAAAAACATTTTTTTACCAAAAGCAAAGTAGATTTATTTTTATTTATTTATTATTTTTTTTAAGATGCATTCTGAGCCACTAATTTTACAAAAACAACTTTTCACCAAGATGGTGGGGGTTCATTGGTGTATATATAACAACTGAAAAAAATAGGGTGCAAATTAAGAATAAAAAAACTTCTTATTAATTCATTTGTAAATGACAGGATAAACCAGTCTATTAAATATCACTGTGGATTTTCATCTTTTAATAATTGTAGTATGATTTTTATTTTAAGTGCTATATACGTAGCTTTTTTCACATATTAACGTTAAAAAAGTCCTTAATTGTCAATAAATGGAAATATATTTACTGACATAAATCATAAAATATTGCGATTAATATATATGCTGTTAATTATACTGGTTATAATTATTCACAGCAGGAAATAGAATCCGCTAAGCTGCCCGAGTTAAAATTGTCTCTAATAATCTTTATTATTAAACGTCTAGAAGTGTTTATTCATAACGCTTATAAAATCAGCTCTTGTCCATATTAAAACGTTTTATCTTTCGAACCTGTTTCTCCCCTTGAAATAATGATGACCTAATTACTATAATAATGTAATTTAAATAAAACGGCTTTAAACCCTGTTTCGAGTAATGAAAAGTAATTGTAATTCATAATTCTCCACTTCCTAAAAGGCTGCGATTGTTAGTAATTTTATTAATAAAGGTCGGAATAACTCTATCACAAACATTATAATATCATTCGCGTACTGTTGAAAAACTTTTTCTAAACTCTTTGCGAATGTAAAATTTTAGTTCAGGAAACGTTTTTAATTTTTCTGATGAAGCTCTGTATTAATTTTACTTCTTACGTTATGTACATAAGTAATACTAAAATTAAATTTTATTTTCCAAAATTAAACTAATTTAATTGGATATTTAAAGCGACTGAAAACCCTAAATATAAAGACCCTTCGTAAAGAATTTTTAACTGAAATTATTTAAAAAATCTTTTATTATTATAATCTGATCTCAGTAGCTTAAAACTCATATTCGTAATCAGAAATACATAAACACAATCGAAAAAATATAGTTTTGAATAAATTCAGGACTTAATTCTATGTCAAAGTAATTTACTGTCTACGGCACGGAAGTAATTTATGAAAAAATGTAATTTTCGTAAACAGGAGAGTAAGCTTTACATCTATTCATCCCTGTACACTATTTTGGGAAGAATTTTTATTAACTTTTATAAAATTGTGTAAATGTTAAGTAAATTATTTTTAGGCCTTAAATCGGTTAAATAGGAAAGAAATATTTCAAATACCTTAAGAAAGTGTGATATTTTTGCAATAATAATCATAAAAGACTGAATTACCCGCTGTTTTTCTGAGTGCCCATTCTTATCTAATAGCTGGAAGGAAACTTTTCTTTAACATTAAAAAAACGTTCCAAACGAAGACCATTTCAAATTTTTTCTACTTTAATTCTTGTCCACCGAAAGTTTTTACTAGAATACATTCCCAGTGAGTAAACAAAAATGATATAGTAAATATTCCCGGAAGATGAAAAAAGAACCTCCATTTGATATTTTAAAAGATTTCTACGAAAGTAAACATAATTCAGATCGTAACATGATTACACATTATATAGATCACGTCAGGAATGATAGACTTACTATTTCACATGTAACAAGAAACTAACTGCTCCTGGAATGATAAAAAAACAATGAGAAAAAAATCATGATTACAGCAGTAT
Organism: Lycorma delicatula; assembly: GCF_047948215.1. NCBI lineage: Eukaryota > Metazoa > Arthropoda > Insecta > Hemiptera > Fulgoridae > Lycorma > Lycorma delicatula. The sequence goes on from NC_134458.1 coordinate 77,258,311, forward strand.
CACAAAATAGGAATTTAATGATTGAAAAAGAGAAGTGATTTTAGCCTACATTAATAAAATCAATTATTATTATTATGCGAAATAATATTTGTCAAACTAGTAAAAGTAATAAATAAAATCGGTTAACGATAAAATGATAACGTTTTTAGCGAAAATTTATTTACGATTTCCCGCCACCTAGCCTGTACCATTTAAAAACGAACGACATAAGAAGGCAACCGACAAGGATTACACCGGCAAATGAAAAGCGCTTTAAACTACGTAAGTGATTTGAAAGCCCATCGTATCTTCTAAGGGAAGAAGAGATAAAGGTTTGGGAAGGAGGTTATAATGGAGGGAAGTGAGATCAACCAGTAGCTACGATCGGGAGATAAAGGCATTTTATCGTCTTGCCTAGCACCCGCACAAATTTTTAATCAGGTTTTAAGTTTTAAACAGAATTTTACGCATAATTTCCGATGTATAAAACTTCTATTGAAGGAGTTAACTTCTTACAAACTTACTCGTTACATCACTCATTAATATTAGTCGAATAAAAGTAACTTCTGGAAGACTTATAAATAAAAAAAGTACCAAGAATTATTTTTTAGCACAGTCTAAGATTTATATAATTGTTGATGATTGATGATAGCTATAAGAAGAGTCAAACAACTTTACGAACCGATAGTGCAGATATACGTTCCAATTTAAATTAGAAGCGAAATAAGAAATATATGTTTTAGCATGTTGGAAAATTTCCGAATGTATGCGATTATTGTAGGACAGCTTTTAATGAATTATCAAAGAAATGGTAGGTCTGGTTTCTCTCTAAGTTATTAGTTTATTCCTTTTTTTTTCATTAATTTCTTATCTGCTAAGGGTTTTTTATTTATTTAACGATGAGTAAACAGCGAACGAGTTGCTAATGTAACAGGTTTTACTAATGATTTATTAATACAATTATTTGAATCTTATTTTTAAGTGTATTCTTTTTTTTCTTATATGTTTATATTTTTCTTCTTTAACGCGTTCATTTATATAATAAATAATTTAACAAATTTAATTCTAGTATTAGGGTACAATAATTTTCTTAAAATTAATTTTATTTTTTTTCCATTTCACTTATTGCGTTTTCTAATTTTTATGATCTCACTTGAGTATTTTCGTGGAGAGATCTAGTTCTTCTGAACGGACGTTTTATGATAAATTAATAAAAATTATATCTAATACTAAAATTACAGAATCGATGTTTATATCTTACTTACTAAAATAAAACAATTAATTAGCCATTAGATTAAGATGGATTTTTACTTCTAGGGCTAAGATAGAACACATCTTTACATTTTTAAAGTTTTATTAATTTGTTTAATTAATTTGCCATAAAATATTTGTTCTAAAGAAGAAGAGTTCTCCGTAAAAGTACAACGGAGATATTTAAAAAATAAAAGAAAAGGCAGTAAGTGAAATAAACTTTCAGTTAATTTTAACAAAATTGTTTAGTTTTTTAATACATTTTATTACAATAATAAAAATAACTATAAAAATTAAAAAAAGAAAAAAACACGACTGCCAAAAAATTTAAAAAAAGATCTTTTAATTAATAAATTGAACTAAAAAAACGACAATAAATCGAACTAATAAAAAGAAAACAAGTTACGGAAATAAAGGACTAAATATCGTTACGGAGAGGTAACGCCCGGCTTGCTAACTACAGTCCGGAATGAAATCGACTTCAGGCGGAATGTAAGTCACATTACAAATGGAAGCCATATAGAACCAAAGTGAATGTTGAGTGACAAACTTGATGTGTTTTTCTATGAAATGACACCTCAACCGAATCTGTAAGTTATCTCAATAAATTTTTATATGATTTTAAAGTTGTGAAGTCCTTTTTGAATCACCTGGTATAATGAATTATTATGTATCGTTAAAAATAAATTATTTATTTTTTATTTTTTTTACTTTAAAGACCATAATGGATCACTTTAGTTCATTTTTTTTTTTTTTGGCAAATTCTTTCTTTTCTTGCTGATTTGTTGTTTTTCAGCTTTTCTTTTTTGCCAGTAATTTCTAAGGGTTTCAGATCTTGTCCTTTCTTGTTCAGAGTACACCCGGCTTATTGTTTTCTTGGGTTTTGATAGGAATCTTGTTCTTATTCTTGAAATTAAAAAATTTATTTTTTAATTTCTCATAGTTTCCGGTTTTCGTTTTTAGGTTTTCACGGGTTATGTCTAATACCTCCATGTCTTTCTGTACTTCGTACAACCAGTTCGGTCTGCTTTTCTTGTTCCACAAAAGTTCGATTATCCGTCTGATAAGTCTGGTCTCTTCCGTTCTGAAAATATGTCCTAGAAAGGAAATTCTCTTCTTTCTAAATTTATTAGTTATCGGGATGATCGTTTTGTAAATCTCTTCGTTTGGAATAATTCTCCAAATCCCGTCTTTTTTAATGTTTTTCCCGATGCATCGTCGTAGAATCTGTCTTTCAATCTTTTCCAGTTTGTCGGTAAACCTTGTCTGGTACGGTCCAAATATGGTTTCGCATCCGTAAAGTATTTCTGGTCGGATAACTAAGTTATAATGTCTTATTTTTGTGTTTATGGACATGAATTTTTTGTTACAGATGTTTTGTGTTTTTATTGTGGCTTTGATGAGTTTATTTATTCTTTCATTCCAGTTTGGATTTTCTTGGAGGTTGTGTGTGATGTTTTCCCCCAAATATTTAAAGTTTTCTACTAGTTCTCTGTCATTATTGTTTATTTTTACTTTACTTATGCGTAGTGGGTCTCTTACCGTAATTTTTGTTTTTTTGTACGAAATTTTTGGACCGAATTCTCCTGCAATCTCTTTCAGTGTTGACAGTTGGTATCTGGCCTCTTCTATATTTTGGGATGGTAGGGCTAAATCGTCCGCAAAGCCTAGGCGATTTACTGAGATACCTTTTCCTATTTTAACGTTGTCTTTATTTAATTTTTTCCAATCCCTTATTATAAATTCAAGGGCACAGTTGAATAAAAGCGGTGACAGTCCATCTCCTTGTCTCAGTCCTGTTTTGATGTCGAACGGATCAGCTATTTCTCCTCTGAATTTAACCTTGGATTTGGTATCCGTTAGTGTTAGTCTGATGATTTTGACCAGTTTTGGGTGAAGCCCTAAATTTTTCAGGATTTTTAACAGGGATTCTCGATGTACACAATCATATGCTTTCTTGAAATCCATAAAAGTCACTACCAGTTGTTTATTCCTTAGTTTATGATACCCTATAATTAATTTTTAATTTAGAATTTGTTCTGGGCAGCCTCGCCATGGTCTAAATCCCCCTTGGTATTCCCCTAGTTCTTGTTCCAGTTGGTCTTTGATTCTGTTGTAAATTATTCTTGATAGAATTTTGTAAGTGCAATTGATTTATTTATATATAATTCATTTTTTTTTCTTTTTTTTTACTTTCATAATAATTCCTGATTAATGTCAATTATTACATTTAAAACAATAAAATATTTAAGTTTTCAGTTAAAAGCATGTTTCCATAGATCTATACTCACACTGGAAAAAAAATACACACGCACTTTCGTGAGAAAAATATTCGGTAATCATATGATAAATATCTGAAATCTCAGCTAATTTGATGTTAATTAATTTAATATATTTTAATAAAACAATACAACAGGTATTTACATAAATTATAAGTAAACAAAATACAAAAGAATAAAATTTGAATACTCAAATTTATTCATAATTAAAATTATTAATAAGGTAAAAAGTGTTATTAGTTGTTCTACCTGTAACCTGTTATTTTTAATACGAATAAATAACCAAATGACGTAATTTAAATCCGATTTTTTTAATTTTATAAAGGATTTCCTATATTAGTAGATAAGAAGCACAGCGTACATTGTGATTCGACTTGAAATCAAACGAATGAGTTGTGTATTTGTAGAGGGGGGAAATAAAAATTAATATTAAACAAGCAATCTGTTAATAAAACACGAGTAACATGTGAAAGATAGAATAACTATTGGGTCTGAAACTACAAACTCTCAAAGAGCAATAACTTTAAGATAAAGGGTTTTAATAAAGGAGATGATAATGAAAACTAATGCAAAAAAACGGGTTATCGCAAATCATCAAAGTTAAATATTACTGGATGTACTTTCAATTTAGGAGGTTTCTATAATAATTTGTTCATTGATTATTTGTATTGTTTATAATTGTTCGGTATCTGAAGAATCGTTCGATTCGAAACTCAAGCGAGAGTTTCTCATGACGATAAATATTTTAGCTATAGAGAGTAGAAGGGTTGTCGTTCAAATACTGCTGCTTTTTATTCTATTTTTAGAAATTTTATTCTATTTTAGAAATTATTTTATTATATTTTTAGCATTTAAGTATTTTATTCTATTTTTAGAAATCTTAAGAACCAAATCTTCAAAGACTCTGATACTAATATCTTATAGAAGGCTTAATCAAATGCAATCGTGATTTCTATACTAACTTAAAGTAAAGACGTTCATTTCGTGAACAAATCAATTTTTTTACAATTCTATCTATCAGTAAGCTTTTAAAAATGACATATGCGTTTTTATCACTGCAAGAATGTAAAATAAAAACTAATCTAAAAAAATGGAATTATTTATTTATTTTTTTATTAAGCGGTTTCTTACAACAAATTATAAATCTTATTAGAATAAAAGCAGTTGATAATTCATTTATAACCTTTATATTTTAACTCATCCGGTGAATTCTCAAAACAAGTACTTAAATTTAAAAAAACAAATAAATGTATTTAATATTTATATATAATACACAAAAACACATATATACACACACACACACACCTATATACTCGTGTATATATATATATATATATATATATATATATATAAAACTATATTATCTATAAAATCAATAAATCAATTCCGTATACCGATAATTTCAAAAGCGCATTAAGTAACTAGTTAAGAATATTTGCCAGTATTCCTGTAATTTGGAATACCAAATTCTAGCAAAATAAATCAAACGGGGGCATTCATAATCACTGGCGGACCGGGCGATGATAATATGAAATTTTTTTTCGCCCTACAAAAAAAAATGACTGGAGGACGGACAGGTAGATTTGTATATCAGGCTGAACGGTCTATTGTTTTTGTTCTAAGGGCTCTGCCACAAATATAAAAAATATGTTCACCTTTCTTATCGTTTTCTACATTTTTTTCAGGAAGGCAAGAGCTTCACACTTAAGTATTTAATATTAATTAAAACAATTTAACTTTTCAGTGGCCTGATAAACGATTTAAAAATGTTTTTATTTTCACAAATGGGGTTTAAACTTATTATTTCAACATAGTCACTAAAAGTTTTCCATATGAAACTTAAATTAATTTTAAACTCAAACAGTTAACATAAAAATATAAAAAAAAAGAAAAAAATAGAAACATGAACAGTTTGATGAAAATTAACAATAACATTAGTCCCTTGAACAGTAATTGCCTTTGTTTTAATTTAATAAATTGATGATTCCATAATTTGGTGCATTTTTAATTCAGTAACTGTATAATGATTTATTTACCACAGCATCATTTTTATCGATATTTTTTTCATTTAAGATTATCAGTACTAATAGCGTGATATCGAATAGCACTATATACACCCGTGAATATATATATGTATGTATTTTTTCCCCGAAAACATGGCTTTAAGCCGCGATAAAAATTTTAATCAATAAAAGAATTGAGACTCAGCGAATAAAACTAAAGGATTTTTATAAAACACACGAAACCTATAATATTCCTAACCATCTAAAATTCCTTCTGATAGATCAACAAATCTATCAGACTTTGTCAATCAGACAAATGTAACATTCATCGAATGTTACATTCAAAAATCAAAGAAGGAATAAAAGAATTCGGACAGTTGAACAAAAGAATTGTGATATCTTTAAATAGATAAGATCACAATTTTTAACACAACAGCAAAACGTATAAACCAGTATTAAATACAGTGGTTGTTTAATATTTTAGACTCACCGTTCAAATTCAACTTTTTTTTTAATGATTTTTAAAATACTATAGTTTTTTACACTAATCAACCTAATGGACGTAACAGTTTAAATATTTATAATAATTTGTACTAATTAAAAATAGTTGCATAATATACTGTTTGAGTATTATTAAGGTAAAATTTAAGGAAAAATAATATTATAAGTGATCTTACACGGAAATTAAAAAATTACTTTATTAAAAATAAAAATTTAGGAAAACAATTTTATTAAAATTTTTTATGTTCAAACTAAATATCAAAGAGGAACTTTTTGCCAAATTTAATTCTCTTATACTTCAACGTAAAGGTCAAAGATCAAATTTAATTTAAAGCAAGTTTATTTTTTTATCTATAAATTTTTTTTTAAATTATGCAATGGAATTTTTGTTAGCCAGTGAGAATGGTTCTGATGCTTTCGTTATATATATGGGATTGTTTTTACCGAAGTAAATCGAGGCCAAGCACCTACTTACCTCATGTAAGTTTATAGCCTTGGATGTATAATTATGCTTAGAATGTTATATATATCTTCACTGATGAATTTTAAATTTAAAAGTTCATTTTATAATAACGGTAAAAATCGAAGTGGATCGTATATTATTCTACGATTACTCTCCTTTTAACATATAAAAATACGTTTGTTACTGGACATATCATGTATCATTGGACATATTTGTACATATCTACTATATATGTAATAATGAGTCTTTCCTTAATGTCCTCGCACAATTTGACAATCGTTTTTCTGTAACCAGCCATTTTTCAAGTAACAACTAACCCATTCAAAAATTAAAAAAGAAACATTGATGTGGTTATAATAAACTCAGTACGGACACGCGAAGCTTAATTAAAATTAGTCATTAATACGTTTGAAATGATATTTAAAGAAAAACCTCGAGTAAAATAATTACCGAGGAGGGAAGTACTGTAACAACCACATTAGAATCTAATCTTTTAACTGTTATTATGCTCTGCTGCTTATAAGATAAGCATACTGGACAATTTTTTCGAGAGACTATAAAAAAGGAACTTTTCTTTCGTTTAACTTATTTTTATTTCTTTAAATCAGCAAAAAAATAATGTTTAGATATTAAATAAGATCAGCCGATTTTTTTTTTTTACCGTTAATACAGATAGAATTACTAAGCTTCAAAAAATGTTTTACACCGAGTATAAATTAAAAAGATCCCTTTCGGCACACCGGAAGGCGGAGGTAGATTTCACCGGTGATCAGTAGGGGATAAAAAAATAAAACCACCTTAAAGTTAAGTAAACCTCAAATTTACTCGATAAGACAATGGTTACATGTGAAAAAAAGTTTCACATATTTAGGATACGATAAGCCCCATCTTCTTACAATTTCAGCAAAGTTTTGGTCATCCCTTGCCGTAAGGGTTAGTCATATCAAAAATTGTTACAGACAAACGTTTTAGTTCATTTTTAGAGGACTAACGACCACTTTAAACCGATTCGATACTGCGCCTATTAAGGGAGATATGATTTTTTTGTCTTCGAAACCCCCTTTTTTCCACCCCCTGGGCCAGTGGTTGATGCCATCAATAAATTTTACTTACATCAGTGCTAGGCTCTTATCCAAAGAATAGTAAGAACTTTAAACGAATTCGATGTTTTACTTAAAAAGAAAGTTATAGCGATATTTTGTTTTTTCAAAAAATTCCCCCCGTGGTCCAATTTTCACCATTAACAAACTCGACCGAGATTTTGGGTTGTTATATTTTATGTATCAATTTGAAAGTGATTGGCGCAAAATTACGGCAGATATCATGTTCAAAAGAAAGTGATGTATATATATATATATATATATAAATTTTTGAACTGACGGTGGTTTTGGGGTCTGGAGGATGTGAAACGCAAAGATATGTCGAAATTTCCCGGAATTCAAATTATGGTACCCATTACAATAGGTAGATTTCTTATTAAATCTACTTAAAATACTGAAAAAAATGAAAACAGAAAAAGATTCTATCTCCAATGGTTCAACACTAATTCTTCATGTTATAAGCGAACAACTAAAAACTTAGATCAAATTAATAACTTCCATCGTTTTTAATTGAGTTAAACAATAGTCTTCATCGAGATATGAGTAAGTAGAAAATAAACTAAAATATGATGTAGATTCCTTAAAAAACAATCCCGTGAAACATATTTTACGAGGTCTGTAAATAAAGTAATGAGACAGGTTCAGAAAAACGTTTTATTTACAGTCTAGTTATAGATGGTCTATCACCTTCGATCTATTTCGCTTGAGAAGCCATGCAACGCTTCAAACGGTTTTCCACTCTTCATAGCAGTATTGGAACTCAGAAACCGGAATAACCTTCAGATGGTCGGTTACATTTTTTTAAAAGTTTTCTACTGTTCCAAAATGGTAACCTTTCAGGTGTTTTTTTAAAGTCGGGAACAGGAAACCGTTGCAGGGATTCAAGTCAGGTGAATAAGGTGGTTGAGGAACTACAGGAATGTTTTTCTTTATCAAAGACTCATTAATTGAGCGTGCAGTGTGACAAGATGCATTGTCATTATGCAGCATCCAGTTGTCTTTGGTGGTTGGTCTCACGCGGGCAACGCTTTTCCACAGTCTTTTAAGAATTTTTCGGTAAACATATTGATTTGCAGACTGTCCGTAGGCAAAAACTCCTTATGGACAATGCCATTACTATCGAAGAAACAAATTACCATGTTTTGATTTGCTAATTTTTCCTTGCTCTGGCATTTTGTTTCTGGGTCGTACTCAAATATCCAAGATTCATCACCAGTAATAACATTTTTTTAGAAAATCAGGATCGGTTTCAATTTACCCTAGAAGATCGCGGCACACTTGCATTCTGTTGTTTTTCTATTTAACAGTGAGTTTTTTTGGGACCAATTTTACACAAATTTTTTCATGTCCAATTCATTTGTCAAAATTTTATGGACCGTGGTATGGTTCAAATTCAATTGTTCCGCAAATATTCTGACAGTTAATCGCCGGTCGTACATACTGATTCGCTCAACCTTGTCACTTTTTGACGTTAATGGTTTTCCAGAGTGTGGATCGTCCGCAACTGATTCCCGGCCATCTGACTACGCTTTAAACCACCTAAAAACTTGGGCTCGTGACAGAGCGTCACCTCCATATGCCCTTTTCAATTTTGAAAAAGTTTCAGTGGCATTATCACCGACTTTAATGAAAAACTTGATTGAACAACGTCGCTCATAATTACTCACTCATTTTTGTAACGCACAACAGAAATTCTTTTCACGAAAAGTTTCTTTACGTCTCACGTGGCAATAATAAACTATAAATATTAATACTTATTATAAACCAGCTGTTCATATAACTACATGTTTACTGGTAACTTTACAGTATTGTCACTTTGCCAAAAGAAAACTAGTCTCATTATTTTATTTACAGACCTCTTATATAAACTAGATCTAATGAACGTACGTAATTAGGCGTCATATTTTTTTTTATGGGAATAATCATTTCATTTTTTATGGTTTAAAAACCAGAAAATCATTATTACGTAATAGCTATATAAAAATGAAAAAAAAATACAATTATTAAACAAGAAACGATCGGGTTACTCTAGAAAAAAATAAGAAAATCTAATTATAATTAATCTACGTAATCTATTGATCTAATTCAGAGCACCATTAAGAAGTAAACTCAAAAGATACCATATATAGTACTAATAAATTTTATTTGAAGACATTTCTTTTATTTCAAGAATGGTTATTTGTGTGCAGAATTCAAGTTCATAATTTTTTTCTGTTTTTGATTATAAGTTATTACTACAATGAAAAAAACGGTAGCAAGAAAAAGATAAGTAACCGCAGTAAATGGGTCTGTAACAGCACGTACGTGTAGATGTACAGAACAAACACGCGCGCCCGCGCGTGTCTATTTGTATGTATGTAAAGTTTTTGCACATTTTTTTTCTACACGTGATTTTACATACATATGTTAACAGGAAAGAACCAATCTGTTTAAGCCAATTTAAACCATGTTTAAAAAAAACCATTAAACCACCAAATGAGGCCATCATGGCAATAAAAATCATGGTCACAAAAACGATATAAATTCATAATTAAAACTGTATTGCAAAATTATTATTATTTTTTATAAGATTAAACTTCAATGTTCTGATTTAATAATGTACATATAAATATTTAGATAGACATATAGATAATTTATATTTTTTTCTTCGGGGTTGCGGGCATCGGCTGCATGGTCATTAATCTTAAAGGGTGTTCTGGTCTGTCAGGATCTTCTGAACTGCACAGAGCAGGAAATAGTCGAGGATTTGACATCACAAGGAGTGATAGAGTGGCGCAGGTTGAACATGAGAAGAAACGGCGAGGTTCTACCTTCTGTTTCTCATGTCCTCACCTTTAACCGACCAACCCCGGAGAAAGTTCGTGCAGGAATTCATCATTTGGATGTGCGGGCATTTGTACCACAACCAATGAGGTGCTTCAAGTACCAACGTTTTGGCCACACCGCTGCCAGATGCGAGAGACCGCAAACATGCGTGTGTGGAGAAGAGGTTCATGAGGGGGAGCCATGTAAAGATCCTCCTTCATGTGTAAATTGTAAAGGACAGCATTCGCACAGATCCCGAAACTGTCCTTTACAAAAATGAAGTAACTGTGCAGGAAGTAAAAATTCTGCAGAAAATCAGCTACCTTGAAGCAAAGAGAATTGTAAACGCCCGCAATCCTAGAGCAGTAACTTATGCTCAGGCTGCAGCTGCTGTTCCTGCTCCTGCTCCAGTTACCGTCGATGAAAACCAGCTTCTTAGTAAACTTACGCCCACTTTGGCTAGTATGAACGAAAGGATAATAGAAAACAAAATGAAGCCTTTACAGCCTTAAAGAAACCGTAAAGCCATCGATAACAATACAGCCTCCTAATGACATCTCGACAAAAAACAAAAGTGCTCTTGATCAGAAAAAAACAGACGCCAAGCCAGAGGGCCACGCCGTTTGCGTGAAATATTGGATGATGGTGCGAAGAAAGTGACTGCTTTGCAGTCTGTTATGGAGGCTTCCAAGCCTCATGCAACCAAGGTGGCCTCTAAACTACAGAGACCACCAAAAACCACACAGGATGGGTTGTGTCCCCCCTACCTGGGGCGGTGACTGATGCGGCTCCTATGTCGGGGGTCTCCCAGGTTCCCGCCTCTCAATCGGCGCCTAAACCAAGCACCGATCCTTGTTCGTCGTCGTCCGCGGCTTCGATGGTCTCCAATTCGGAGGCCGGGAGCTGTACGGGCGACGACATTTTAAACGAACAGAAAGCTTTTCGTAGAATGGAAAAGAAGAGGAGAAAAGGGTGGGTGAAAGGCAAACCCAGACAATAAATAAACTAATTTACAATTAACGAGTCGATTCTTCAGTGAAACATTAATGGATGTTTGTCAAACATCCATGAGCTCCAATGCTTAGTACGTGATGTAGAGCCAATTTTTATATGCCTGCAAGAAACAGATTTCTGCCGAAATAAAAATTTCCAACTAAGAAGATACGATACATTTTGGCGAGATCAACCGCCAAATATAAGAGTAAGAGGTAAAATAGCCGTATTTAACATCGACTGGAGCTACTACTGAAGCTGTTGATCTAAACACAAATCTACAACCGGTTGCAATCACTATGAAGCGTCCGATTCAGATCACAATCTGCAGCATATGCTTGCCGAATTTTGATTGGAAGGATGATGACACAGCACGATAAATTTCTCAGCTTCCCCCACCACACTACTAGTGGGTGACTTCAATGCACACAATTGTCTTTGGGGGTCGGATCGAGTAAATCCCCATGGAAGAGAATTGGAAAAGTTCCTGCTGAATTCTGATTTCATTATCTTAAATGATGATTTAGGAACTTTTTTCAATGCCAGAAATGGATCGACGTCCTGTATAGATCTAGCACTTATAAGTGGATCGATAGCACCGAGGTACACTTTCCATGTTTGAGGATCTACATGGAAGCGATCACTTTCCGGTGCAAAATGTAACTGACGTTAAAAGAAAAATATATATATCCCATTTCCGAAAGACGGCTGTTTGATAAGGCAGATTGGACAAGCTTCACAGCTAGGACGATACTCCCTGAAACAAATGGAGTTATCGAAAACGATGTCGACGATATAACTAATTTCATACTTGACTCGGCATCAAGATGTATTCCCAAAACATCTGGGAAACTCAAGAAGAAACCCGTTCCGTGGTGGAACAATGAAATAAGTGAAGCTAATAAAAGAAAGAAAAGAGCGTATAACGCTTTTAAGAAACGTCCAACACTAGAAAATCTAATTGCCTTTAAAAAATACAGGGCGTATACAAAAATACTTATGATAGATTCTAAAAAACGATCCTAATAGCTATACGTGTCATCCATTGACAGAAACACAACTGCATCAGACGTTTGGAGACAGTGAAGGCGATTTGTGCGTGTGCAAGCTTTGCTCCCGTAACTTGCCTTCTATATGAAGATGAAGTCAGAGATGCTCCAAACGAAATTTCAGAGTTACTATCCAATCATTTCGAAGAAGCCAGCAAGACGGCTAACTACGATGAGTATTTTAGAATACATAAAACAGAACTTGATGATCTAATAAATTTCACAACTGAAATAAGTTATTCATATAATGTACCTTTTAAAATAGAATAACTTTTAAAAGCGTTAGAGAAAGCCGGCAACACAGCTGCTGGTCCGGATGAAATTCATTATGTCATGATCAGGCAGCTGAATACAACTTCAAAACGTAGGTTGTTAGAACTATTTAATCAGATATGGCGGGATGAAATGTACCCGCAGCAGTGGAAAAAGCTCATATTGTTCCAGTGCCAAAGAAAGATAAAGCTTTGACAGATCCCAATATATACCGTCCTATTTCTTTGACGTGGGTTATGGGAAAACTATTTGAAAAAATGATAAATAATCGACTCGTTTGGATTTTAGAAAAAAAAATCTCTTATCCTCACATCAAGCGGGTTTCAGGCAATACCACTCAACGACTGATAAAATGATTAACTTAGAGAATATAATTTATAACAGCTTTATCACGAGAAAACTTTGTGTCGGGGTCTTCTTGAACTGGAGAATGCATTCGATACAACATGGCGTTATGGAATATTGCATCAATTATATAGCCATTCCAGCAGAAATCAGCAAAAGTGTCTATGTCAATGATCTGGCAATTGTATATGCCAACAACAGGACAGTTGAAGTACAAATTTTAAAATGCGATAAAGCTCTCAACGAAGTTGCGAGGAATAATGGTTTCAATTTTTCATCAGAGAAAACGTGCTGTGTACACTTCTGTAGGAAGAGAATTCCTCACCGAAGTCCTGTTTTGACCATCGATGACTATCCAATAGAATACAAGGATAATGTGAGATTTTTAGGTCTATTATTAGATAAATCCCTTACATGGGGATTAGATATACAGGACTTGAGTGATAGATGCAAAAAAGCCCTAAGCATTATTAAATGTTTATCTAACATCAATTGGGGCTCAGATAAAGAAATACTATTGAAGCTGTGTAAAGCATTGGTTCAATCGAAACTCGACTACGGATGTATTGTATATTCATCCGCGAGAAAGTCGCATTTACGAAAGTTAAACGTAATACATAACAGCGGAATAAGATATGCCCCAGGCGCTTTCCGTACCAGTCCGGCGATTAGTCTAATGTCGGAAGACGGAATAATACCACTATATTATAGAAGAGATATCCTATTGTTAACATATGCAGAAAATATATGGGCCTATCCTACCCATACAAATAATAAAATATTCAATTATCATTCTTTGGCTGTATTATACGAACGTCTTGCTTCTTATTCCAGACCAGCAGGAATAAGGTATCACGAACTGACAAGAAAATATAAAATTGCTTTACCATAAACTTTAGCAATCTCTACGAGAGAAATACCGCCATGGCTCTTACCAGCGTTAAATACAAGATTGGACCTCTCCCGTGGAAAAATAAAAAATAAATCAGCAGTAATCATCCAACAGGAATTTTTATCTACAGTCAGTGATTATGAAGAGTATATTAAAATTTATACTTACGGTCTGAAAACCGAACACGATGTTGGATGCTCCATGTATGTAAATGGAGAAACCCATTTTGTGGAAACTGCCAGATACGGCCAGCGTTTATACGGCAAAACTTATTGCCATACAACAATCTTCCTAGATACTCGGAGCACTACTGCGAAGAGAGAGTGCTAATATGTTCCGACTCTCTAAGTGCACTTACTGCAATTCGGAACAAGAACATTAAGGACGTTCTTATCGCAAATATTCTGTCCATTTTGTAAACGTTTTAAATCAACGAGGACAGCGGTGAGTATTTGTATGGACTCCAGGGCATGCTGGTATTGCAGGGAATGAAAGTGCAGACGAAGTTACCAGAAAGGCGACAGTCTGTGATAATTTGGATGTAATTCCTATACGAGTGGCAGATGTTAAAAATTGTCTAACTACTGCATTAAGAAACAGGTGGAGTAATGATTGGAGAAGATTAAATACCAAACTAAACGCAGTTGAAACTTCTCCATACAAATGGAAGGGCGACGTGACGATTACTCGACGTGAATATGTGGCGGTCACACGCGTATAACAAATTCATATTTGTTAACTGGCGAAGAAAGACCAATGTACGGTATTTGTAATAAAGTACTTACAGTCAAGCATCCAACGGAAGAGTGTACCATATATGAGGACTTCAGAAAGAGTTTCGATCTAAGAAATAATATTGCTGCTGGTTTGGAAAATGGAAATTAAGGAAAAATAGTTGCTTATCTACACGCCAGTGGATTACTAACAAGTCTCTAAGTAAGTTAAAGCTGTGTTAAAGAATCTCTAAGGGAATAGTCTAATTCTATGTATACAAGGGGAGCCTTGAAGCGTGGCACGTTTAGGGACGGGAGGTAGCCCTCTTGCCTAGGATGCCCGGGCTCGCCTGCACCCATGAGTGGGGGAGTCGGGGCGTATCCGATGATGGCATATGATGTCCTCGAGGGTGGACTGAGGGCGCGGGGCAAAGGGTATGCGCAAGGCATGCCTGAAGCCAGATAGGTCACAACCGGGAAGGGCAGCCTCCCCCCACCGAGAGGTTCTTTGGCCGTCCTGAGCAGGTGGTCGAATTGCTACTTTGACGCGGGGGGGGACCCGATGGGTTAAGCCCTTCGGGACAATTTAAAGGGGGAGTCAACTGCCACGGCATCCTGTGGCGACTGGTGTAATGCTTAACGGCGGTTCCGGTTGCCCCGGGGTCCTGAAAAAGAAAATAAAATAAGAATATTGATATTGTTTATTATCTGTTTTATTTATTACTTTATTTTAATATCACGGCCTTTTACACCCTGTAAATATTTTTAGTGTGTTTTAATCTATATGAGTGATTAAATGCTTTGTGTAGTAAATTTTAGTGGTTTTTTAGATAAAGTATAAGGGTACACCCTTACACCCTTACATATGACGAAGCTAATGGTGATCTAAACCTCTTTTAAAGAATGTGACGATGACTAATGACCTTTGAAGTTGATGCTTGTATTACAAAAAAAAAGGTTTGTGTGTGCGCGCGGGCGCGTTTATGCAACATTTTATTACATACTCGTATCATACATAAATCACTTTTTCTTTGAGCAAAATTTTTCTTATTAATTACACTGTATCAAATCTAACAGGGATCTCATACTGGTTGATTAATAAAAGGCGTATCCTTCATTTTTGGCAAAAATTTGGCGTCACGTAGTAAAATTGAATAATATTCAATTAGGCGCTTATTTATTCGCTCTGAAATTTTGCATACAGGTTTGCTCCTGATGACAACACATTTTAGCAACATTTTCAAGTCGCTAAGATACCCCAAGTTGCTAAGTGAAAAAAATGACCCTTGAACTTATGCAATCTCGTTAATATGCATATTTTCTTAGTGAATTCAAACGAACGCGTTTTCTTAGCGAACTGAACGAAATTATTTTTTCTACGGTTGAGGTAAAAATTCAAATTTCATGTAATCGCTCAAACCTGTGCGCTAGCGCAGCTGTAAAGCATAAACTTATGAAGATTAAAAAGTAGAAAATAAAAAATATGTAAAAAAAATTTTTTAAATCGCTCTTATATTAAATGCACTTTAAAGAACAAAATAAAAAACATGTAAAAAAATTTTAAAACACCACACTTAAATTAAACGCACTAAAAGGTAAAACATAATTTTAGGATGATATCTCAGAGTGGATTTGACAACACGCTTTGATGGTGATGTGTAGGATTATGTGAAAGTCATAGCTTCAAATTAGAAATTTGATGTTTTTGCCAATTTTTTCATATGCGTGATGAATGGCCTAAAGAGCGGGGTGCTCGTGCCAAACTACAAATATTTGCATCCCACTCTTTAGGCCATTCATCACGCATAGAAATAATTGGCAAAAACATCAAATTTTTAATTTGGAGCTAGGACTTTCACATAATTTTACATATCACCATCAAGGCTTAAATCCATTCTGAGATACCGTCATTACATTATTTTTTACCTTTTAGTGGATTTAATATGAGTGGTTTTTAAAAAAAGTTTATTTTTAAATCAGCTTTCTTTCGAGCTGCAGGCTTAAATTGCTTTAAAGCGAGGATAAAATGAGACAAAGACTCTGTCAATATGGAACTCCATCATTTGTTACAAAAACATTTATCACGAAAATCTTTAATAAATCTCAGTTGCCTGAAAATGTAAAGAATAATTAGATAAATAAAGCTCAGAAGAAATTCTAAGATACTAGGGAAATAAAACACTGAAATCTTCTTATCAGTTATCTTTTACCTGCAGCGGTGAACTATCCAGGGTGGACCACGAAAAGTAGCCCCGCCAACGTCTACAGACGGTCGGAGCGTGAAAGAGAGGCGTGGAAGGACGATCACGTGACTCAGGAGGGGAGTTCTTACGTAGGAATGTACGTCCCCTTCCTTTGTTCCAGTTTTTCATGCTAATGTTTTGTGCGCGAACTTATGATGTTAATGTTCTATTTAATGTTAATGTTAATATTGTATATTTTTATCCAGAAACCGTTTGAAAAATGAAGATTATACTAAAATTTTGGTAATGACATTAGAAATCAACATTCGATCTTAGTAATTAATGATCATCTCCATCCTGATCGAGAACCGTTTGAAAATCAAGTCACTTATGATTCCCAGAATATCCCATTTCAGCACCTTATATTAAATTTTTTTTTTAGTGTTTTAAACTGAAGTAACTATTTTACATTTACCAAAGGAAATGATACAAAGATTTCATTCATCTGTTCTTATACGTAAGGGATAAAGTTACCGCGTATTTTTCAAATTATTCAATAAATTTGTCACTCCTAATTATCACAACCTCATTTATTCAACTGTAATTGAACGTGCTACTGACTCTGGGGATCTGTGAGATTATATTTAAGCAGGGAGTTTAAAACTGAACTTTATAAATACATAATGAAATTGCTTCAACTTCCGGTGGTAATAGAAATAAACGCAATCTTTGGAATATAAAAAAAAATCTCGCAATAAATTAAAAGTGTACACTGTTACGGAAAGAACATTATATTCCAGATTTCTTGAGGGAAAACTTTATTATCGCATTTCATTTAGGAACTAATTTGCAATTTTCCTTACATAACTCATCTCAATATTTTAACTGTTAAAAAAAATTACACCTTTAAACCAGCCTAAGCCAAATTCTGAATTATACACTTAAACGTTAAACTGTGTTATGAGTACCTGCATATAATCTTCATAAAACTATTGGGTTTTTCTGCAAACTTTCAAATTATTAGCTATTTGTAAATTTAGAGTTATTGTACGGAAACAATATTGAGTTACCGCTAAAATAATACAGAATGAATCTGATCTGAAGTGTCGCATTTCTCTTTAGCTTCGTCGTAAACATGTGTATATTAGAAAACAAAACCCACGTGCAGAAATGCTTTTAACTAGGTTTTCAAGCCGAAAAACATACGAACACTGGATAAAAATACATTATTAATTTATAGTACATCAATATATTACTGTATTATATTAATTGGAAAACAATATAACGACCAAAATCTCTTTAAAAAAGTTTTAATTAAAAGCTAAAATTAGCCGATCATTTTGATTTTTGAACAGTCATCATTAGTAGACGATGAGGAAAAAATACATATAAGAAATTATGAAAATATATTTACGCAAATAAAAAAAAAAAAAACATTGATAATAATAATAAAAAGTATTAATTGATAAATAAGCAGTACTTTTGAATTAATATTACTTTTATTAATTGCCGATTCCCGTGACAGAGTGGTACCATTTCGGCCTTTCATCCTGAAGTCCTGGGTTCGAATCTCCTCCAACCATGGCATTTTTAATACCCAGAAAGTTTCCATTAGGGCTAATTAAATTGCTAATAACCATAGCAATTGATGCCCGTAATCTCAACAAAAAAACACAACAAAAAACAATTCTTTATTTTTTATTATAATTTTTTAATATGATTACGGAATATAAACAATCGTTGCCTTAGGCAATCCCGGTTGAAAAATTCTAATCTATGAAATATTCATCTAAAATTCGATGAAAAATTTAAAAATAGAATCTCAGTTAGAAGTTTCAATTATTATTTTTTTTCAATTTATTTTAATATCCATTTAATGTAGTTGTTTATTTATTTATACTTTATTACATGTAGATAGTTTTATGAATGTGTAACAAGCTCAGACGAAGGTTGTGCATTCATCTACATACACATAGATAATTTGAACTCTTAAAGTACCGAGGCGTACTTCAAAATTTTAAACCTTTCCTTTTCTTTTTCTTTTTTTATCTTTGCTGTCAGTAGTTTTTAAATCTCTCATTGCCCTTTTTTATGAATTCCGTGACTATTCATTTCTTTGTTTTGGAGCTTCTTCTTCGTAGAACCCTCCTTTCTGATATTTTTTTAAAATTTTTTCTTGATTTTGAATTCCGAAATTTTTCTTCCTACTTTAGTTAAGTCTTTCTTAACTTTATCGCAATAAATGCTTTCAGTCTTTCTTTTTAGATGAAAGATGAGGACTTCATTGGGAATTATATTATCAATAATTCTTAAAATGTAGGCTATGAAAGCTAATGTCTCACGCATTATTTCTTTAAATTTCTGGTGTGTCATTTTAAACAATTTATTTACTAGCAATTACTTTTTATGAAAACAACATTAATATAATTTATTGCTGTTTTACTTAATCCTATTTTTTCATCTTAAGAAAACTTTTTTCTCATGTTTATTCCAGATCATAAACAAAGTTTTCTATGTTAACGTAAATACACTAAACTAAATCGATAAAATGTGTATTTATAATGTAAAAACTGAATACTACATTTTCTTCAGGTAGTACAAGGTGTGGCACATTAATTAACTAAAACTGCTCTCCTTTATTCTGTAAATATCGATGAATGTTGTTAGTAATTTGGTTAAAATACAGATTTAGTAAATTCAAATGTGGTTTTATTTATTTTTAATGTTGGTAAGTTATATTGTGTATTCGTATTTTAAAAACCTTATTAAGTTTTAAAGGAAAATCAACATTATAATTGATTTTAATCTATTTGAATTTTATTATTAATTAATTATTCTATCGCTGGGATCCGTAACCACATCTGGCGAACCTGATGAGAGACTAATTTCTCACCAATTATATACAAATTTAGTTACATAACACGGCAAAAAAATAGTTATAATAAAAAAAAACAAAAAACAGGTAATTAAGCATTAGCAGATATAACTTATTGTTTAGTAAAAAAAACCCAGTTGCTTTATAAAAACCGGTGAAGGTTAACATTTCTACGCGTATAAATTATTATAGCTAATAATTATTAATATTAACTATTATTATTATTATTATTATAGCTAATAAATTTCATATATTAAAAATAAATATCACTTCAAAGAATTTATAATCGCATAATTTATATCGATTAACGTAATCAATCAGAAATAATTTAATAAAACTTTCTAAAGCATCAACTATTCATGAATTAATTTACTTTTTAATGACGTAGAAGACTGTTGTTTTAAAAACAACAGTCCACAAATTGGATGTAGGTTAACAAAAAATATATTATATGAAATTAAGTATTTGCATGGCTTCTATTTTTATACTGATATAAATGGTTGAAATTATTTAATAATTATTGTATAGACGGGCTCATAAAAGTAAAGTAACTAACCGATATGCAAACAAAAACAAAATAGAGAAATTACTATGTAGGGAAACAACGGAATCAATCTGTGTTAGAAAATATGAAAAAACTCTCTTTTTAGATATAAGATCGTAATAAACATTGTAAGAACATATATTTTATTTAAGACATCGTTTTAAATAAACACTGATTACCAGTAGCAATCAATATCCTCTCCAAATAGAAAATCGTGTCTAAGGTTACGTGGATATTAAAGGGTATCCACACTTTATTATCTCCCAGTCGGAAGTAATGACGTGACCTGTCTCATCCGTGCGCATCATTACAAGTAAAACGATTAATGCTTTTTTAAGATTAAAACACGTACATAGATCATTTAGAATAGAAGAGAAAATAATATTATTCTTAAACAATAAAGAAAAGACCAGATTATTTGTCTACTATACAGACGTAATAATTTCATAGAACATATATTCTGAAGGGTCAGTTGGAAGGTAAAAGAAGACGAGGTCGACAAAGGACACAATACTTCAAGAAAAATTAAATTGCATAGAGAAGCAAATATACAGTACATTATGTAAAGAAACAAAGAGATTGAGAGACAGTACTGAAGTGTGTGGAAGAGATGAAGCGCTGCAAACCAATCTTCAGATTTGAAAAAAATAGGATATTTTTTAGAAGAAATTATTTAGTATTCCTAATATAATCTATCAGGAACATTAAATAAGTTATTCCAAAATAATAAAACAAAAACTACCCGATATTTACTGGGGAAAATCAAGGGAAAGAGTAGGAAAACGTTGATCGGAGTAGCTTTACAAAGTAAAAAAGTAATTAAAAAAATAAAAGTGGTTGTAGATAATTAATACATAAAAAAATAGATAATACATTAATTAAAAATAAATTTGTAAAGATAAAAACTAACAAAATAAAAAAAAATAAAAATTTTAAAGGATGTTACCTAATACAATTAAAACGCGCGCGCGCGCGCACACACACACACACATTGAAAAACGAAATAATTAAGGGTCACTGACACTTTTATTTGACTTGTTTAATTTTTAGTTCTATTCACTGTTTGAAATTCTGGAAAGATCCAGCAATTTGATGAACTACAAGGTGGTTTATATGGGGGAAGATGATTGGCGGGGGGGGACACGGTTTTCTATAAATATTTTAAAAAAATTAATTGATTTTAGGATAAAAAAGGATAAACTCTTATTTAAAGCTTACTAAGTTTCCTGCGTCCTTTTTTTTTATTTTAGTTTGTACGACAAAAAAAATGATTACTGATCGATCTTTTTTATATTTATTCATAAAGCGGTCAATTTTCAAAGAATGAATCCACAAATTGTAAGAAAGTAATTTCATTAAAATTTTGTTTGAAGTGTTTTTTTTTTTCTTAGATCGATAGTTAAAATATTCATGGAAGATTTTCAAAAAATTATTTAAAAAAAACTTTAAAATGTTATAATGAATTATTTTTCAATATATAGAGTAGAACAATCAAGTTACATGAAATTTAGCAGCGTTAAACTTTTTTAAAGTTTTTATAACACTGATAAATCAAAATTTTTCTTTGTTTGAAAAAATCCAATTTTCTTCTCCTTTCCACCTACCAAAACTCTACAGACAATCGTATTTGGCAGAACTTCACAAAATGTTAATAAGCGAGTAAAACCCTGTTTTAAAATATCTTTACCGAACTTGAATTAACTTTGCTAAATATTTGAATATCTGTTTAAATATACATTAAACAAGTACGCAGAGAATTCAGATTTATACAGTAAGGACACAATTTATAAAACTCATAAAAATGGAAAATGTTGTTTCTTGAAATAAATCTTTTAATTTAACTACAAATAAATTGGTTGCTAAATCTTTAGATAATTTATTAAAAATAGAAAATAAAGCTTAATAAATTACTTTCTTGTAGACCATAGTATATTATGCTGTATAAAAAAAATAATTATAATGTCTGATTTAATATAAGAGATTATTTTTTCGTTTTTAGAAATAAATTTCTTTTTTGTCAGAAAAGTTATACGCTCGTAAATATAAATGAATGGAAATTTTAGAAGCTTTAATTTATTAAAAATCGGTCTAGATGAATAACATTTATATGTATTAAACAAAGATATGATTGCCCGTTTTTATATTCTGAAAACTCGTTCTGACTCTTTTGAATTAGAATCAAGATGTTAATACTATATTTTAGGCGGGATTACACTTCGACAAAGTAAATAATTAACAACGGTGCCTAGCTTAAAAATTGACAAATATGCTTCAAAGCAAAACAATACGTTTTGATCGTATTGTAAACGAAATTACTTTGATCATCCCACAAAGGATATTCAACCATATCCAATAATATTTTGATCATATCCAATAAGAATATTTTCCCGTATTTTTACAATACGCGAAACAGAAGCAATATTATTATCATTACTGGAAGGACTATCCATATGATTAGGAATAGTATTTGTGAAATATATTCTAATTATTTTATCCATATTTAAAATGAAATAGTTGAACCGCTGTTTTGAAAATGACAGATTTTTCGTACTGTTAACGCAGAATAAATGGTAATGACACTGGTCTATGAGAAAAGGTCGTATACATATCGTGTACATGAAGAAAATAACAGAGATAATATCAGGGGTGAGAATGTATATATTATAGAGGGGGCACTGCTGCCCCCTCTAATAATTTCATGTCCCACTTCCCTCACCACTTTCTTCTTTACATATGAAGTCTCAAGCCTCAAGACCGCTTGTTATAGTGTTTAAACAAAAACATGAGATATGCCGATAGTAAAAAAGGGAATAAATATGAAATATTTCCTTCGCACAATTGATAGATTGTACATAGGTTTGATTACAACACGTGTATTTCCTTTTACATTTTTGATAATTTGATATTTTTTAAAAATATACAAAATCGTAATTTTTACTGGTTAAAATTAATTAATTTTTAAAACTTAAAATAAATCTAGATTTGCTTAAACAAAATAATACTCGTACCTACATTTACATATATCAGCTATAAATAGGTTACAATTATAAATAATTTTTGAAGATGGATAAAAATCTAGAATACTATAGAGTTGGAATTAGAATTCTTTAGAATGTAAATAAAAAATTCTGAGTTCATCATAGTTTTATTTTATTTATTGATTCAAAGAAACTTTTAGAAGGTGAAGAAACACCTACTTAACTTATTAATAAACGTAAATTTCAGATAATAAGTAACTTTAAACCTCTTTTTACGTTTTAAGTAATCGATAGATGAAGCCGTTACTTGGTGAAAATCGTATTAACAAAATAGAATAAAGAAATATTATTTGATTTTCACAAAATTATTTAAAAAATCAGAACAGCTGTTTCGATACACAGTAACTTCCTCGGGTGTTACAAACAGAAACCAAACAGAAGGCACCGAGTACCGAAACAGCGGTTGTGTTTATTAAAAATAATTTTGTGAAAATCAAATAACATATTTTCTTTTGTTTTTACGTTTTATTCTCTTAAAATGATTTATTTAAGTCCTTTCGTAAAAACAAGAAAGAAAAGCACAAAAAGGAAAAGAGCAGTTGTAATTATTATAATTACTGACTGATGGAGATAATTCCTCGCCTAGTTTGGAAATTACCACTGTTTCGGGGTCTACCCACGACCAAGTGAAAAAACTCAAGGGAACCGTTTTATTAAATGTGGCTTCTGTAATCATTTATCCTCACTCACATCTATTTTACCAAGATGTAACTTCATAAGAAGTTACAAGAATTGCGAAACTATCCGGTTGTAAGAACGAGTTTAATATTAATATTTTATATAAGACTAACATTAGTTATACAGTATACTTTTATTTAAATAAAAAAAAAAATTCAAGTAAAATTATTTTACTTGAAAAATAATTTTACATTAATAGTACAATAAAAAAATTTGTATTAGGTAAACAATACGTTCTATTATGAGTCCATTTTAAAATGTAAATGCGCCCATTTGTGGACAATGTTACCATTTTAAAATGTAGAATAGAGTTTAAATTAAAAATAAATTAACATTTTAGAACTCTATTTTACATCCTCTGTCTTTTTAGAGGTACATAAATATTTTATTAACTTAAATGTTGAGGCTATTTTAAGTCTAAAGACCCAAATCAACAAGAACACAGTTGGAATGTAGACTAATTTCTAATAAAATTTCTGTTTTTGATAAAAAAAGATATTATTCATTTTAAAAAATTTGATAGTATGTGGTAACGAATAAGATGCAACCTAATCGTAAACATGCATAAAAGCGACTGTACTCGACTGCCTTAAAAAGGTAGTTGTTATAACTGTTCTAGAACGAAAACAGTAGATGTGCTGCAATCCCGTTTAAATAAACCTTTCCACGTTGCCGATTTCCAGCCATTTTACATTTGATATTGTAAAAACTTGATATGTAAAATGATTTCCAGTATTTTCTCTACATTCGTTTTCTTATTTTTATCAAAGTATATTTCTTCACATTTTGGGTTTCTTTTTGAAACGAACGACTTTTCTTATCTGTACCTATTTTATATAATATATACTTAAAAAATTAAAAAGCGAGTTCAAAAATTGCATTATAAAACGTACAAATTATATTACTGAATTATTTATTTAATTTTCGTCTTTTTAAAATGGGCATCAAATTAACGATTATAAGTTAATGAATTATAATTTGGTACAGTATATTTCGAAAAATTTTAATTTAAAGAAAAGCTGATTAGTAATATTTCTTACTTTTCTCTTTCACCATCTCATTTTTTGCTTTCCACTAAATTTTACTAGAAACATTTTGTGAAAAGAATAGAATAAACGTTTTTTCATTTTCATTAACTTTCCCGTTTCAAAGGAAAACGCATACACCATTTTCCTTCACCAGTATCAATTCCATTTTTCACCTGCACTAATAAAGCTGAAATCTCTCTCTCTCTCTCTCTCTCTGTGTGTGTGTGTGTGTGTGTGTGTGTGTGTGTGTGTATGTGTGTGTGTGTGTGTGTGTGTGTGTGTGTAGAGAATTTTTTAAGTTTAAAAATTTTTATTTTATAATCTATTAAAATAAAGACGGTATCCATTATTATTACTACAAGGGTCGTTCAATAATCACACAAGAAAAATGACAACAGCGGAAAGACTACATGATAAAATAAAATGAAACTGTCTAACGTTCAAATTGGCATCGCTGACAAAGAAAATATCCGTTGTTCGAAAAGAATTTCAATTATTATTATTATTACTTCTTTTAATTACTTCAAAGTATCGGCTCCGCTTGAAACGTGTACCTTGGAAGAACAGCGTTTTGTAATAAGATTTTTATTTTCTGAATTGTAAAATCGGTCAAAATTCACTCGTTGACGTTAAAACAGTATGGCAAAAAGTGTATTAAAAAAAGTTTTTAAAAATCCGTCTGAACAGTTTAATAGGGCAGAATAAGTATCAGGTATCAGGGATTTTCATTTTTGTACGGAACTTGAACAACAGTTTTTAGCGGAAGGTTTTAATGCTCTTTTAGATTTTCATAGTTTCTTTTGATGAAATTTGGATTCATCATTTTGAACCGGAATCAAAACGTCAAGTTACAGAATGGAAATATCCGGTTCAACCGGCCAGAAAAAAATTCAAAAACTACTCGTTAGACGATAAAGGGATGCAAATGATGTTTAGGGAGTACAAAGGCTCAATTTACTCGTATTTTAATTATTTGGAAAAAATGTAAGTATTACTGTAAAACGCTAGAATATAAAGTGAAATCCCCGCAAAAAGAAAGAAAACATCCTGGTTCTCTCTCAAAAGGCGTAATTCCCCTTCCCATACTGCCCAAAAGACACGGAAAGCTATTCAAAAGTCGGATCGGGTGGAGTTACCACATCCACCTTACAGTATCCATGTCGCACAATTAGATTTTTTGTTCGTTTGGTCATCTCCAAACCGAGTTCGGCAGCAAAGAGCGGATCCAGAGTGCCGTACTAAGAGAATTTCTTAGTCACCAAGGTGATCAATTCTTTAGTACTGGAATAAGAAAGCTCACAGAAGGATGGGACAAGTGCCTAAATGTAACCGAATATTATGCTGAAAAGTAGGCTTTAGTTTCATTGTCGTTGAATAAATAATAGTTTTTTTTTACAATCATTTATCTCTTTAATTGTTGACAACCCTCGTAATTTGAATTTCTTTCTCTTTTTTACTTTATAATATAAGAAAGGCTGGTACAATTTTAATGAATCTTACAAGTTGAAAACGTTTATTAATTAAATAAGTTATGGGCTACTTACACGTATGATTTAGAAATCATACGCCTGCGAGTAGCATGTCCCCTTTTCGTAAAAAATATTTTTTATCATTAAAAACTTTATTAGAACAAAGATCAAAATACATCCAATTTAAAGCGACTGTTGCCTAACGCTTTTTAATAATTTTGAGTGAGTAATCTGTTACGAAATAATTTTTTTTTTTGTTTTTCAATTTTATGCAGGTTTCCCAACTAAATATTGGATAATATTAATTCCCATTCAACTTCCAACAACGCAAATATTTCAAATAGAGAGATAATCCTGAACAATACAAACACTATTGGAATTTATGTACGAGTAAATTTGAATTTGAATAAATTTATAATAATTTTTTTTATTTATTTGAATACCCAATACAAATGGAATTCTTACGATCACAGGTAATATCTGGCTCTCATAATCCGATACTTAATTATACACTATGTTAATGTCATTCATAAATCTGACGCCTGCTTACTTTTCTGTTAAAAATTTACTTTTAAAAAAGCTTCAATTTAAATTGGCACACATACGTATGAATTCACAGGCAGACGCCTTGAAAGAAATAAAACTGCTGTTAACGAATAATACTGGGTATAATAAACTGATTTTTTTTTTTTTCATTTATCTGGAACTTCATTAATTATATACATATATTATTTTTTTATAGAATTTTATCAAGACTGCAGATTCTTGTTTCACGACTATTTAAAATTCTTTAACTGAATGTAAACGCTGAAAACTTTTTTCTCAGAGTAAATGTTATGCGGTTTTACCAGTATGAAGCTAATGGACGTTATAACTACGAGTAATTTTTAAACCTGCATTTATAATTATAGTAATAATCATAAAAAAGTACAATTTTATAATTATAATCACTATAAAGTGAAATAAAAAATAAATTAACTTTTTTATTATTGTTTTTCTTTTGTAAAAATTATAACTATAATTCTGCTGTAATGATTACGCGTAGTATATTATAATTTTAATAAGGACTAGGAAAAAAAATACCAAGTTATTTAACGAACAGTTAAACATTCTAGAATCTTCGGAGTTTTGAGGTCTTTTTCAAAATTGAATAAAAATTATGATTAAGAAAAGTAACAGTAGCAGTAGTACTAGTAGTAGTACTAGTAATAATAATAATAATCCCCTGAAGTAAATTCATCTCCACATCCAGATCAGTAACATCTACAATCCACGTCCAAGGGGGTCAACGGCTTTGTACTTGTCTAAGATTTGTACAAAAGTCCAAGCCGTCTAACGGACCTATGGTCAAAAGTCCATTCTGGACGATTATAGTCATGGGAGTATAGATCATGGTCATTCTTCATCTCGAGACTGAACTCCCCTGCGTGTTTGCGCGCTGTTGCGCGGTGATCTGTGTCACTAGAAAGGGGAATCCTGGTGCTTGAGTGAAATCTGGCCGTCGGAGTGGAAACCACAGTTGGGTGTAGCAAAACAGCGCTTTGGTCCCTGCTTTGGCTTTGGGAGGCCGGTTTGCTTACCGGTGTCGGCCAATCGGCTCGTTTACCTTCCGCTTGCAGGAAAGACGGGTAGACAGGTGAGAGCCCGAGATACTTGACAGGAGTGTTTGACACCCTGTTTGGGGTGAATTGGATCTATATCTCTAGCAACCCTAGCGTCCGGTTGGCCGTTCCAAATATGTGGCTCCGTGGTGGGCGGGGAGCTAGGGAAACGAAATTTTTAACAAATAATTTATGAATTCTACAAACTGAAATCCTCGTCCGGTAACTCCGGACAACCTAACAAGGTTGCCCTCGTTCGGACAACCGAATGAGAGCAAACGGCCTCGTTCTGAAGTCTCTCCTCCTTCGACTTCATCATAGAATAAGAAGAAAAATGTAGATTTACGATTTTCACCGGTAGTTCATTCGAGAGGAACTCCTCAACCGAAATATCTCTTAATTAAAAGAAACGACGGAAAGGAAACCGATTTTTCAAAAATAAGTCCCTTCGTCATAGCTAAAGGAACTCGCGACGAAAGCTGGAGACCTGTTAAGGGCGCTAAATAGACACAAGCTGGATTATTCATTGAAACGCTGAACGACGTATAATCAGCAAAAATATACAAATAATATGATTGGTAAACGTTGATGTTACCGTCAAAGCTCACGGCACACTCAACTATTCCAAAGGAGTAGTAGTCTATCGTGACTTATTTAATTGTAGTGAAGAGGAGATTTTTAGCGAAATGGCATCGCGTATAGGCGATTAAACATGAGGAGGAATGGAGAAGTGTTTCTCTCTTCCTCTCATGTCCTCACTTTTAATAAGCCGCTGCTGCCTGAAAAAATTGGAGCCGGAATACATCGGTTGGATGTGGGCGTTTATATCCCGCCGTCTGTGAGATGTTTTAAATGTCATCGTTTTGGTCATATCTCCGACAGATGCAATCGCGAAGAAATTTGTGCAGTGAAAAAATCCATGAAGGTGAACCCTGCAAGAAAATCCTTTCATGTGTGTATTGCGGAATACAATATTCAGCAAGATCTAGAGATTATCCTGCTATCAAAAAAGAAATCGCGATACAAGAGACTAAAGTCCTCAGAAAACAGTTATCTTGAAGAGAGGAAAATAGTTAGCGCTCAAACGCCGGGAAAGAAATCCTTTGCGCAGGCAGCTGCTCCTAGCATAAGTACATCTTCGCCACAGCTAATTGAAAGCTTAATAAAGCAACTGACACCAGCTCTAACTACAGTTTTAGATAAATATATGGAAAAGAAATTCGCTACAGTTAAACCAGTACCGCTGAGAAGTAGACAACAGTCAAATATCAACACCAATTTAAACAAACCGTCGACGTCGCAAATACAAGGGATTACCGAGATTAAGCGCAACGATAAACAGCAATCCAATGCTGATGATACAGGAACACCGGAATTTTCAAAAACCAAATGTCCTCTGGGACCTCAAAATCTTCCTCAAGGGATCAAATGCCAAAATAATAGAGGCCGCGGAAAAGCGATACCTCTATTCAAGTTGTTTTAAAGATAATAGAAACCACACAAGGCACGATAATAGGACTTCCCGTGCAGCCGCCGCCGCCGATAACTCACTCATCCTCGACCGGATTGTTGAAACCAGTAAATCCCGGTCTAACACAGAGCACAAGTCTGCCAAACCCTGAGACTACAATTTGTTAGGCATGCAGTTAGGCTATACTAAGTACATGTGTTTTCTTTGCGAATGGGACAGCGGAGCTAGGGACGAACATTATGTTACCAAAGAGTGGAAGAAACGAGACAACTTAACTCCAAATGGGAAAAATATTGTTCATGAGCCCTTAGTTGAACCCAAAAAATATTTTTACCCCCTTTCCATATCAAGCTAGAACTAATGAAAAATGTTTGTAAAAGCAATGAAGAAGGATAGTCCCGGATTTTTGTGAATCAGGCAGAAATTACTGAATGTAAGTGAAGGAAAAATTAAAGAAGGAATGTTTGCTGGTCCACAAATAAGAGAGGTGGTCAAAAATGATGTATTTAACTCAATGTTAAATAAGGTAGAAACTGCAGCTTGGGCTTCATTTAAAGACAATTGCTGACAGTTTCTCGGCAAATAAAAATCGGACAATTATCACGATATTGTTAATCAACTTCTTACTTCATACAGGATGTAATACGATGTGTCTTTGAAATGTGTCTCGTATGTCTTTGAAAATACATTTCCTCCACTTACATCTGGATTTTTTCCCGTACAACCTCGGAGATGTAAGTGACGAACACTGTGAACGTTTCCACCAAGACATTTCGGTGATGGAAAGCCTCTATAAAGGGAAATGGAATACTAATATGGTAGCCGATTACTGTTGGACATTAATTCGGGATGTGCCTGAGGCTACTTATAAAAGAAAAACAACAGCGAAATCATTCTAACGATAAACATGGTATGTCCATGCAAAATTATAAAATTTACAGATTTTATCTGTATTTCCCTTAATTATTTTTGAAGCGTAATTTATTTAAAACTACGGGTGATAGAAAAATTGTATTACAGATCTGTAATGTTAGCAAAAAAGCAATTCAAGAAATGGTGTCACCCTTAGTTTTTTTTTTTGCCTTCAGTCATTTGATTGTTTTGATGCAATTCTCCAATGACACTTCGAGTAACATTAAAAAAAATGTTTGTCTATCAGTGTAATTTAAGAAAAAAAATTAAAAACTTTCATCATGTCTTATTCCATAGCAGATTGAGCATATTAATACATTCTGCTATGAATCCTAACGTCACTTCTCAGTCATTCGGTGAAAACCTTTTTGAAATTGGTCATGTGACTGGATATTTCATGTATATTAGAAAACGTATATAACGTAGTACAGTGTTTATGTTGTTAATTTGTACAATACTGTCTGCAGTCTAAACAGCTACGTTTAAACCAACTCTTTCATCTCAATATCAAATTGTTTATTTATGTTAAAAACTGTGTAAACAAATTCAGTAAGGTTATCGGATAGTAATTTTTAATATAAATAAAGATAATAATAAATAAACTAACGTTAAACGTAGTGTATACTATTTAATCTGTCCGTCTGTTTAATCTGTCTAATGACCTAGTTGTACCACTTCCGCAATTCTATCTTATCGAAGACCGGTTTTTCCGGAAATAGTAACACCAGCACCTAACATATTATCAGTAAAGGCTACCTGGTCGACACTGACCACTTCTCAGTATTAAATATTTTAATTTCAGGCAGTCAGTTTTGCTAGTTATAAATGATGAAACGTTGGAACCGTGAACCGAGCATCCATCCATAATTTCCAGCCGTCCATTACAGCCTCCAAACCAAACTAATATTGCTGTTGTTGTTAATAACATCGGTAACATTAATTTTCCTTCCTTAAAGGTGAATTTTATCATTATAATTATACGTTAAATATTTAAAATAATGTGCAAAGAATAACCACAAGATTTTATCAAAAACCAATATTTTCATTCAATATCTTTCACCCTTGTTTAAACTACTGTTATACCGGAAGGTTTTTAAAATTTGAAATATTTTTTTTTAAATGTAGAATGAACAATATGCTCACATAAGATTTATATTTATTATATTTCAGGGAATCGATTAGCAAAGTCAATTAATAATGGAGTAAGTAATTTAAATGTTATTGATGATGTACGATGGATAAAGAGTAAAAGATTGGTCATTTATGTCTATCTCATTACACCGGGTGATTCAAAAAGGACTTCACAACATTAAAAGCATATAAAAAAGGTTGAGGTCTCATTTCATAGAAAAAACATCAAGTTTATCTCCCAATATTCACTTTGGCTCGATACCGCCTGCATTCGACATACTCTCCCCTGAAGTCGATTTCATTCGAGGCTGTAGCCAGCAAGTCGGGCCTTACCTCTGTATCTGCGGCGTTAATTCGAAGTACTAGCTCAACAAGATCAGCAGGAAACGGTGGTGCATAAGCCTGATCTTTAATAAAAGCCCACAAGAAAAAATCTAGCGGGGTTAAATCTGGGGAGCGAGTTGGCCATGCGATTGGACCTTTACGACCGATCCATCGACCTGGGAATCGATTACCAAGAAAATCTCGGACTTCTAGGCGGTAATGAGGTGGTGCTCCGCCTTGCTGATAGTAATGGCGTCCATCTTGGTCACCATCGTCTAACTGAGGAATTAGAAAATTTTGAAGCATGTCCAGATAAACGATGCTATTTACGGTTGCCTTCTCGATAAAAAACGGACCCTACAGTCTTTTTTTGCTTACGACGCAAACGAAATGACCTTAGAGCTATCACGAATGTGCTGCAAAATGGAGCCACATATCAGAATGCACTGGAGGATGTGGTGCAAAGTGTAGGTTTTCACTACCCCTTATTCGGCAGTTACGGGTGTTGCCACTGATATGAAAGGTTGACTCATCACTAAAATCTGTATCGTCTAAAAATGTATCGTTGTCTGTAATTCTATTCCATCACTTCCACACAAAAATGTAGCCGAGCAACTTTATCGTCATCTGTAATATCTTGAACCGTGATTAGTTTGTACGGCTTCAAATGCAATCGTTTACGTAATAAAACGTATTCCAAACAGTCGTTTGTGGAATGCCAGTCTCACGTGACCCATGTCGAATTGATTTCTTCGGACTAAGTACAAAACGTTCTCCGAGTTGTTCTACAGCAGCTTCAGGAACGCGAAGGCGTTCTGGTGATTTTGTATGTTTAACATACAAAATAAGCAGCCTGTCTCACTGAAGGTTTGGTGCCAAGAGTAAATTGTACACCTACAAAAAGGATCCCTACCGTACTCCCTGCGAAAATTACGTTGAACTGCAGTTGCTGAGCGCAAACCAAAACACACAGCGAGCACATTCCTCAGCAGTAAATGCACCCATTTTTAACAACACCGGTGACAACGCTCGTGGCCGAATTCGGTATTTATGAACTAGGTGAGTCAAAATTAGATGTGTTTTCCAACGAAATGAAACCTTAACCGAGTATGTAAGTTATCTAAATATATTTTTATGTATTTTTAAAGTTGTGAATTCCTTTTTGAATTACCCGGGTATAAGTAATTCTTTTACCCGGTTATGGTCAATCTCTAATCGCGTTTTCCAAAAAAATTACTGACAAAAATTATTAGTTTTCCAAAATGAATTACTGACAGTATAAATATGGTAACGTCATATTCAATCGCACTGTCAAACCTGTTTTAATATTAACTTGCAACTTTTAATTCATCAATTACTGAACATATCCATTTTATCTGAATCGCGTAGAAAACTCCAGTACTATAACAAAGTCCCAGTAGCCAGTTATAAAAAGATTTAGCCAAAGAAAACCTGGAAAAGCGTAACTTTCAGAACAAAGCAAAATGAAATTAGAGAAAAGAACAGAGCAAAATGAATTACCACGCGTTTAACATAATAACCATGCAAGAAAAACTAAACCGAATTATTTTTAAAATAATTCATTTAATAGTAGGCATTTGAGAAAGATGGATTACTGACTTGTTTAAAGGGCTACTTCCATATGCATCACGGAAGTAAATGCTTGACTTTGGAGGATTATATCGCACTTTATAGAAGAAACTTAATTTTATAACATTTTAAAATTTATTATTTTTTGCGTCATCAAATTAAAATTTTATTTGAAAAAATTTAGAAAAAAAGTGGATTTCCATAACTTCTATAGATTACTCGTATATTATATAAAACTAATGTTTAAGCATATTTAAAAAAAAATGTTTTTTCGTTCGTCTAAGTATTTAAAATAATACCCAGTGGTTAGTATTAATCTGATGCCCATTTACGAAGCTACTTCGACCTTTAGTTATGATAGAATTTTTTTTTCCCTTGAAATATGTTTTTATCAAAACGTTATTGTGTTATATAATTTCAATGATAACCGAACGGGAAAAGAGATTTAAAAAGAAAGAAAAATATAAATTAAAACGGGAAGAAATATCGATTGTCTGTTAAAAACGAGTACAATTTCTTTAAAATATTTTACAAAAGAACATGTTTATATGAGTTAAGTAAAATGTTTGTATTGTACTCTTACGTGAAGCAAATGTACTGCTGATCTAGACCGTTTTCAAGATGGTCCATCTTGGTAATAATTGTGGTGTAACGTATTAAGGCTTACAACGTACTAAACATTTTAATTAGACCTACAATATTCAATTCCGTTGTAAAAATTATAATTACATATTATAGCAAATCTTTTCGACAAAAATAATTTTAAAAACTTAACTTTAAAGAAAATTAAATTATAAAAATTCCTGTTTTGAAGCTGTACTATTATTATTATTATTATTTCACCCACAGAGAGATGCACTTTAACTACTGTAAACGAATATGATGAAATAGACTTTTTCCAACCAAGGAAGAATTTTATTTTTGAAGTGAGTAGGTTTTACTCTGATATGATAAACGGTATTAAAAACATATAAAGCTATAATACTGGATTACTACAGAACTACACAGACCATCTTCTGCTTGTCCATAGTTATGTTATATCAATTAAAACCATTTTCTATTAATAAATAAATATTTTTATAATTAAAATCAGTTAATATTGTATGAAAGTGATGCAAATTTCTATCGTGATAATTTTTACCTGCACATATATTTGTACATTGATAGTGTTGTTTAAGTACCAGAAATTCTAATTAAATTATAAAACAAATGTAACTGAAAATGTTTGAATTTATAATTATTATTATTATTGTTGTTTAAATGTATTATTTAAATTTTTTTTCTGAATTATGTGTATTTTTAATTATGAGTACATATTTATCTGTAATCTTGTATTTATGCAGACATATAATAATATAATTGGTAACATAATTAAAACACCAATATTACTCTCATTTTTATGAAATAAAGATTAATAATTATTATTAACTAATGATTAAATTTGATACTCTTAATTTATATGAAAATCTTTAATTTATATTTACTGTATATTTTTTTTATGTGTTATTGTGTAATATACAAAGGCTATATGTAGCTGTCCTATTGCACAAAAAAATACAAAAAAAAAATTATTATTATTATACACCCAGTCTATTTTTGTGTACGTTTGAAACATTTCATTACAAGGAACTACGTAATCTTTTTTTTTTTTTAATTAACAAAATGTGTTACTTTTAAGAAGTATTGATAAAACGTAAATAGACTTTCTGAAGGTCCGATGAGTTTAGTGTAGAAATAGGAAATAAACTTACTGTCCAGTAATATAAGGAAATAATATCAAAAACCGGAATTCTGGGGGAAAATAGATAAATTATTTTTGTACTATTTTATAAGTTTTTTATTTTTTTTAAATTAGTTATTTATAAAATTATTATATCAATAATTTCAAGAATCGATTGTGTATAAATGTTGTTTTTTTTTAGTTATCTGGTATTATATTGATGACCTCACGTTTAAATAAAATCCTCAAAACCTAAATATTTTTAACACAATTTTAATGATTTTCTTTTAATTTTATACAATTATAATCACAGTGTAAAACCGAACAGATATACAGTGCAAGATGATCAACTCAAGATGTTTACCGTTGGGATCTCAGAAACTGGAAGTTTTATGAGACAATTTAAATTAGGAATTTTCCCTAGATTTTTTCATACATTAATAAAATAGAATTACAATTTTTGAAATCTTCGCCCATTTTCCAATAAGGCGGTCAACTTCATTATTTCAAACGGAAACATCATGTTTTTATTGGATTTTTGGGTAGAAAATAGTATTTTAAGATATTTTTCTCTGAACGCAGCCGTTACGAAGCAACTGGCTGACAACTGTAAACTTACAAAAAAAAATGGAGAATATTATAATAGAAAAATCATGAAACAATTATATAAGGTGAAAAACTACATGGAAATGATGTAGGAGCTGATATACAAACTACTCACTGTTAATTGCTCTTCCTCTTCAGCTCGCTGGCACCATATTGTTGATGTAGAGCACCCTTAAACTCCGCCATTTCTGTCTACCTTGAGCCTCTGTTATCCAGTTATTTCCCGCTATTCTTGCTATGTCATCCCATCTAACGCCTCTCTGATCTTCCTCGATGTCTATGTCTCTCATACGGCCTCCGTTCCATTATCCGTTTAGTCCACCTGTTGTCCTTCACTCGGGCGGCCCATTTCAATTTATTTTCAGCTACTCTGTCTCCTCCAACATCATCAAATCTTGTCTGTTTTCTTATCCAATTGTTATTTTTTTTGTCTGTCCACCTTATATTCAGTATATACCTTTCCATTCATCTTTCTGCTTTTGCATTTTCCACGGTTTATTTTGTTAACTCCCACGTTCCCGATCCGTAAATCAGCGCTGGAATGACGCACTGATTGAATAATCTCTGTATCGAAGTCGAGAGCTATCCATATCTTGGAATATATAAATGTTTTTCGCTAGCTTCATTTTTATTCAATAATTCAAATATTATTTTATTTAGTACTTATTTCTGAAGTAAATTACTTTAAAAAAACTTCTAATACACAGGATCCGTATTGTATACCGTAACTTTAATTTTCTTAAATTAATATTATTAGCAGATGTTTGTTAATTTGATTTTTTAAAAACAGATGTGATTAAAAGCTAAAGAAATTCATCGATATATAATCGTAATAATTATTTTTATATTTTTAGTTTATTTAAAGTGGTTTTTAAATTAGTAGTACGAGTTCAACGTAGTAAAATGGTAAGATCTTTTAACGAATGCTAATAACGGCGCAATAAAAATTCAAAACTCGAACGATGAAACAACCATGTTTTTTTTTACCGAGTGTTCGATAAGGAAATAATTTCTCGACAGTTTTTTCATTGACATTGTTGAATAAAATTCAATATACATTGATTGAAAAATAAGATCGATGAAGAAGCAATTCTGTGCAGTTGTGCGCAAGAAGACTGACTTCACGTTATTTGAAAATATGTAATATAAAGTTACATATTTTCAATCTTGCTCTGCTCAATTTTTTCGACCTTAAATTGAGCGTAACTCAGTAACAACTGAAGAAATCTTCCATCATACTTTCAGATGCACAACTTCAGAGACATTATTACAGCATATCTAAATTTCAGTGAAACTAGATTAAGTAGTATATATATATATATATACTACTGATTATTTATATATATATATATATATATATATATATATATATAAATATATATAGGAAGAAGAGGAAGTTGAGGAGGATGAAATGGGAGAAACAATACTGCGATCTGAATTTAAGAGAGCATTAAAAGATTTAAATGGCAGAAAGGCTCCTGGAATAGACTGAATACCTGTAGAATTACTGCGCAGTGCAGGTGAGGAAGCGATTGATAGATTATACAAACTGGTGCGTAATATTTATGAAAAAGAGGAATTTCAGCCAGAATTCAAAAAAAGTGTTATAGTCATGATACCAAAGAAAGCAGGGGCAGATAATTGTGAAGAATGCAGAACAATTAGTTTAACTAGTCGTGCATCAAAAATCTTAACTAGAATTCTATACAGAAGAATTGAGAGGAGAGTGGAAGAAGTGTTAGGAGAAGACCAATTTGGTTTCAGGAAAAGTATAGAGACAAGGGAAGCAATTTTAGGCCTCAGATTAATAGTACAAGGAAGATTAAAGAAAAACAAACGAACATACTTGGCGTTTATAGACCTAGAAAGGGCATTCGATAACGTAGACTGGAATAAAATGTTCAGCATTTTTAAAAAATTAGGGTTCAAATACAGAGATAGAAGAACAATTGCGAACACGTACAGGAACCAAACAGCAACAGTAATAACTGAAGAACATAAGAAAGAAGCCGTAATAAAAAAGGGAGTCCGACAAGGATGTTCCCTATCTCCGTTACTTTTTAATCTTTGTATGGTACTAGCAGTTAATGAGGTTAAAGAACAATTTAGATTCGGAGTAACAGTACAAGGTGAAAAGATAAAGATGCTACGATTTGCTGATGATATAGTAATTCTAGCCGAGAATAAAAAGGATTTAGAAGAAACAATGAACGGCATAGAAGAAGTCCCACGCAAGAACTATCGCATGAAAATAAACAAGAACAAAACAAAAGTAATGAAATGTAGTAGAAATAACAAAGATGGACCACTGAATGTGAAAATAGGAGGAGAAAAGATTATGGAGGTAGAAGAATTTTGTTATTTGGGAAGTAGAATTACTAAAGATGGACGAAGCAGGAGCGATATAAAATGCCGAACAGCACAAGTGAAACGAGCCTTCAGTAAGAAATACAATTTGTTTACATCAAAAATTAATTTAAATGTCAGAAAACATTTTTGAAAGTATATGTTTGGAGCGTCGCTTTATATGGAAGTGAAGCTTGGACAATCGGAGTATCTGAGAAGAAAAGATTAGAAGCTTTTGAAATGCGGTGCTATAGGAGAATGTTAAAAATCAGTTGGGTGGATAAAGTGACACATGAAGAGGTATTGCGACAAATAGATGAAGAAAGAAGCATTTGGAAAAATATAGTTAAAAGAAGAGACAGATTTATAGGCCACATACTAAGGCATCCTGGAATAGTCGCTTTAATATTGGAAGGACAGGTAGAAGGAAAAAATTGTGTAGGCAGGCCACGTTTGGAATATGTAAAACAAATTGATAGGGATGTAGGATGTAGAGGGTATACTGAAATGAAACGACTAGCACTAGATAGGGAATCTTGGAGAGCTGCATCAAACCAGTCAAATGACTGAAGACAAAAAAAAATATATATATATATATATTTATTTATTTAAATATATAAATATATATATATATATATATATATATATTTATTTATTTATTTAAATATATAATGATACCACACTTTAATTTAATGGTATTTTCGTGCTCCTTATACCTCAAAACGTAAAAAAAATCCATTTTCACCCCTCATTCCAACTATGCGACTGAAAGTAATACCATACTTTTCTTTGAAAAGTCGATAAGAACAATTTTTTAAGGCTAAGGATTAAGAAAACAGCAAAAATAATACATTGAAAACATGTAAAATTTTATTAAAACTAAGAATTACTGTGCACATTTTGTGCGGAAACATAGCATTAAAAAATTCCTTATCATGAGCTATTTTTTTTTTAAATTTAACTTAATAGTCTTGAAAGAAGCAAGTAACACCCCATGTTGCCTCGGCTCTTAATAGTGATTTTTTAATTCGTTCGAATCATTGATTATGTGTTAAATTTTTACTGTACGTCTTTTGTTCTTGCTGTATTCCTATCCGTAATTTTTCTCATCAAGGAAATACATAAGAATTTCCTTAATGAACCTGTTTACCTTCAAAATCTCTATTTATCTAATTCCAATCTTTTACACACATAGACACAGATAATAGCAGTTTTCTAATGATACTGGAAAAATCTAACCGGACTTTCCCCACCCTACTGAAAGAATAAACTTTATTTTCTAATTGCCACTTAAGACATTCTGTGCAATTTTTTCCTAAGCAACACACACACACACACACACACACATACATACACACATAAATTACGTATAAACATTTAATTTTCTTGTGGAAAAGGTTTTTGCATCGATTGAGCTATCCTTAATTATATTAAATTAGAAAAGCAATCAACTTGCACAATCAACTGAGATATTTTGCAACTAAGCAATTTATTTAATTATTTAAGGGATCGACATAAAACTACAATAATTACAATTTTTTTTACGATTATATTTTAAAAATACTTGTAATAATGATATGTTGCAGCGTGTAACTTGACTTACGTTAAACGGCTATAAAACTGAATTTGAATTAAAAATTTTTCCATTTGAATTTAAACATTTTATAAAAAATTATGTATAAATCTGTTTTCTAGAGTTAAATAAATAAATAAATAGATGAATAAAAATCAGAAAAATAGAATATACGATGACTGAAGACAGACATAATTTTTTTTTTTTTTAAAAACTATTGGCAAAAAAAAATTTCCGAAAAAACTAGAAATTTCACGAGGGTAAACGTATATATTTCAACATATCTTAATGTCATATTTTTCAGAATTTTTTATGGAAATTATAACGTTCGGAGATAAAGAAAAGCGCATAAAAAACCATGTTTTCACGCGCTTTTCTTTAAATATAAATTATTCGTTTCTTGCAATTTAAACGAGCTCAATAAAATAAATATATATATATAAACTATGATTTATACATATACACACAAACGCACGCGCGCGCTTGCACGTGCGTGTGTATGTATAGGTATAAAATTAACAGCTCCAAATGTGGTGACTTCTTTCGTTAGTAAAACCATAATCTAACTTACAATTCTTTAAGGATTATCGTAAATGAATTTGAGAACTGTCTATAGTTTACAATAGAAATAATTGTGATATGGACCTAAACGTAAAACAGATAAGTTTCTTTCGAACCAAACAGCTTTCAATACCTCCTTTATAGTTTGCATTCTTCCTAATTACGTGAATACATGAGCTCAAGTGTAATGTAATTTACACATAATTTTGTTTTATTTTTCCGTTTCCGCTGCCCAATCATATACCACAAAGCTCCAATACAACACACGGATACTTACCGTATACACCCTTGTATTAGGGGCAACATTTGTCTGGAATGACGGTTGTAAAAATATTTTGCGCGTCGTACATGAACCTTAAAACTTCAGATTGATAATACTGGTGATGTAATCATTAAACTTTACTTGTGTGTGTGTTTTAATCACACACACACACACACACACACACATATTAAGATAATATATATATATATATATATATATATATATATATATATTTAAAAATCAATTTTATCAATCATTATACCATCATTCTTCACTGCCACAACAACCTTTTAATACGTAAAAGTTTAATGTGCAGCAGAAATATAGAATGAGTGAAAAAAGAGAATATTTCCATTCACTGTTGCAGAATAGTTATGTTATGTGTTACTGCTTACGCAAAGGAGCTGTAGAAATTGCGCTACAAATAGAAAATTTGATATAGCAGTCTTGTACTTCTGAGTGACGAAAGAAAGAAATTGAATTTCTCGTACCCAATAAAAACAAGAGAGCATTTTGGCGGAAAAATGTGAAATATCCGGTTGCAGAAAAAACTTTCAGCGCATATATGGAATGTAGGTGAGTTTGGATAATAGATTTCTATAGAAATGTATCAAATGAGCCCTCGAAATCGCCGATGAATAAAATATCGATTAATTAATCCATCGGTAGAACGAATTTAAATTTAATCGCAATTGGGTACGCCGATTTCTTTCCCGACATAATTTTTCTATTCGAAGAAGGACGAAAATAGCATAGCGGCTACCAGAAGCATAAGAATATATACCGAAATTTTCAAAGATATGTCATAAATTTACAAAGAAGGAACAA
This sequence comes from Lycorma delicatula, assembly GCF_047948215.1. Classification (NCBI taxonomy): domain Eukaryota; kingdom Metazoa; phylum Arthropoda; class Insecta; order Hemiptera; family Fulgoridae; genus Lycorma; species Lycorma delicatula. The sequence goes on from NC_134458.1 coordinate 77,299,697, forward strand.
TTATTCTCCCTGCTTAAAAAAAATAAATATTAAAAATATTATGTCTCAGCAGGATTCTTGGATCAATTCTAATTTCAGTTATAAAATCACATAAAAGATTATTCAGAAATTTTGCGGAATAATCTTTAAAAAAAAAAAAAAAACTATAAAATACCGAAAAAATAGATAAATCACCTAAGAATTTGGCATTTTATTATACAGCCTACACATACGAGGTGTGGCTATTAAATAACGAGACTAATTCTGCTACAGAAGAACTGCGCATGCGCCAAATTTGTACGACCGACAGCTGTGTAGCATGAAGCCTTCTGTTTCGGTTGTTGCCACTCCAGTTTCTGTAGACATAATATTCTGGCTGTGGCCTTCGTTTGGATAACATCTCTTCTTTTGTTTTGCCGAAAAAAATTATAAGTGTTTTATTAGAGCAAAGAATTGTCGTGAAATATGATATTAAACTTGGAAAAACCGCTACTGAAACTTATCTTTTATTAAAAAAAAATATATGGCGATGAATGTTTATCACGTGCACGGGTTTTTTGAGTGGTTTAACCATTTCCAATATGGCGGAGAAGACGTTGAAGATGATCAAAATTCAAAGCGATGACGATTGTTTTTTTCGATATTCATGGGATTGGGTACCTTCACTGGGTTCCTGAAGGTCAATCTATCAATCAACTACTACCTTGAGGTTCTTGATCAACTCCATGAAAAAATAAGAAAAAACGACCCGATTTGTGGAAGAACAAGTCATTAGTTCTTCATCAGGACAGCGCATCGGCTTACACTGCATTGTCTGTCAAGACGTTTCTAACCAAGTATAACATCCCAGTGTTACACCATCCGCCTTATTCGCCTGACCTGGCACCATGTGACTTTTATCTGTTTCCCAAGGTCAAATCTGCATTAAAAGGAACAAGATTTCAGACCGTTGAAGGTGTGAAAGAAAAAGCACGCGTCGTGAAAGAGGTCACAGAAGAAGACTTCCAGCACTGTTTCGAACAATGGAAAATTCGCATGGAGCGTTGTAGGGATAAAGGAGGGAGTATATTGAAGGGGATAATAACTAAATATGTATAAACTTAAAATGAAATATTTCACAGCATTAGTATCGTTATTTATTAGCCACACCTTGGATATCGTGATAAAATTGTTTTCTATATTTTCAGAAAACAAATCTCATACTTAATTGCTTCGGCAAGTTTATCAGTAATTTTGTAATTGTTTACGATAAATAACTTAAAATGCAAAATATATATGTTTAAAACGGTTGGAACTTTAAAAAAAAAGAAGTAAATCCTTTTCATTAATTTTTTTTTGAGTTTTTCAATTTTTTTCTTTCATAATTCTTCTTATTTCTTAGATATTTTAAAATGAATTTTGAGATAATCTGCACTGTGAGATTAGATTTCACCTAAATATTTTGCTCCCTCTCGCTTTGAAAATTGATCAACTCGTTAATACCATTTTTGTCTATTTTAAACAATATTTTTTTTATACAAAATATAAAAAAAGATATACATCTTCGTGTTCATATATGTCTGGAAAAAATCTGTCCCCGCAGTTCAATTTTTACAACGATTAAACAAATTATTTCTTTTTGTTTACTTCGTCTCCTTTCCAAATTAAGTCAGATAAAATATTATCATATTTAACATCTAAAACAGTTCAGGCTCAATAAATATAACGGAAATAATAGCTGTATATTGGCTTTAATCTTGAAACATCAACGTTTGCAAAATACCTCGATACCCAAAATTTTAGCTGATAGCTATACTTTTCCTTTTTTTTCAATGCTGTTGCAGCAGTAATAGAGCTACAACCGGGAATTTAAAAAGTACACACATACAGCTGTCGTAATTTTGTGGGTAAAAATTGTGCGTGGAAAGAAAGAAAGAAAGATACGCTGAATATGCACTAGCGAATAAGAAAACACGCGACTTTCAAAAGAAAAAGAACAAACAGTTTCGCAGCATGTAGGCAAAAAAATTATTACGTCTTAGCTACACATATGAAATCAAGTATTAAACCTCTTTGTGTAAAATAATTAAAGAAGCGATTATGTTTGAGTAAATTCTCAAACACTTGTTTAAAATGAAAAAAGTGTTTTTATTTTCAAATTAAAAACACTTCTTGTTTTTATTAACAAATATGTTCCTTGTAAGTTTAGAAAAAAAATACTGGTTACATTTGTTTTTGTTTTATTATGTTATTAAAAAAAATTAAAATCGATCCGATTATAATCTATAAAAAGTAAGGTAATAAAAGAAGATAAAAATAGATTTATAATTTTCATAATTTTTTTAAAGAAAAAACAAGTTTTTTCTGTATTCAAGTCTGGCCACAAATAGCAGTTGTACATACAAGGTTACATGTAATCAGTTTAAACGATTTAATTTACAAAAAAAGAATGCGTAATATAACATCGGGTGACAGTACAATACTCCACCATTACTTTTGCAAGCATCCCCCCGTACGGGGATAAATTAAAGGTGCAGGTGTAATAATTTAATATACTACCTGAAATTGCCTATTGATGAAAGTTTGCACAGTTACTAAGGTCGGGTGACAATACAATATTCCATCAATACTTTTGCAAACATCCCCTCATACGGGAGTAAATTAAGGGCGCGGGTGTAAAAAATTGCAAACTCTGCAAAACGGCTATGCGGGGTTTTTAGTGTTGCAGATGACAAATCTGGTAGCTGTTTGACATAAAAAAAATGACAAAAACTTGTTACGGGAGTTTTTTTGGTTTCAAATTTGACAATATTTCGTCATCACTCATATATATATATATAGATGATTTTTGCCGGGCAGTATGATGAGAGACAGCTCCTGACGATTCACTCGGCTCAGTACCATTCACACAACTCCTGGTAATGATACATTATCAGAGAAGTATCGAATGAGAAATCTTTTATAAAAAGGTTTGTCGAAGATTGTGATAGTTAATTAAGTAAATGAAATAAAAACTTCACTATTTCGTAACTTTGTATAGTAAATGTTTGATTGAAAATTTGTTTGATATTATATAAATTTATTAGAACTTTCAATATATGATATTAGCTTTTGAAATCCAAATTAACCTATTAATTAAACTCAAGCAATGTATGATAATAACTTGATAAAGTATGACTAAAAAGAAAGAAGTAAAAAAAATTCTATAAAAGAAGTTTTTAAAAATTTTTTAAACTTTTTGTAATATTAATTTTTTATAATACATAAAACATCATCCGTCATAATAAAAAATGCTGCCGACCTTCTTGGTCAGTAGCTAGCGTCTCGATGCGGAGGTCCCGTGTTTGAATCCCGGTCAAGCGTGGCATCTTTTCATACGCTACCGATTTCCACCGGGCTGATGATCATAGCTGTTGATGCCCGCTCTTTCATAAAAAAACAAATAACCGTTAAAAAAAAATTAAACTTACATATTATTTGGTTGTAATTAACACGGCTTTTTTTTTTATTCTTATTCTTTTTTTTCCCCTACTCCCTCGGGCCAGTTATCCAATTAAGTATACGCAGCTCAAGGAAGTGTCCTTTTACTCAAAGGAGGCCTCCCCACCCACCGGCTGTATGTCCGGCACGGTAGGTCGGCCCCCCCGGTCGGATCTTTTCTTTTTGTTTTCTTTACATTGCCTGCCTCAAATTCCCAGGGCAGGAGCCGGGTGCGGCTATGCCGTCCCCAGCCCCAACCCGGGTCTCGGTCTTTTGGTGTTGCCTGCCTCTAACCCCGCAGAAGGTAGGCCAGGCCTGACTATGTCGTTCCCGACCGCCAACTACGAGGCCGGGTCTCGGTCTTTACATTCCCAGTCCGATCTCGTAACGCCTACGTAGCTTTCATATAGAGACAATACTCATGAATATCCTAGTTCTACAATTACTTCAGCCTTTATTAGTACCCCATACGTCTTTCAGTGTCATCTTTCTCTTTTAAAACCAAAAAGGAGAATTTTTCAGCATTATTCCAATTTTGTCTCAATATGAAGCTGATTAGTTCCTCGGGTGTGAGATTCTGTATTCCCTGTGTCATCGCGTTTACAGTACCAACAACGCGGAGAGCTTCTTTTGCCAAAGCGGAATAAATATTGCTCGAAATTTCCATGTCCAGAGAACATCTGAAAGACATAGTAGCTGACCTCGCCATGCTTTCGATTGATCCATTGGCTAATGTCTGAAATCAACCTTTTTGTCCACACAGCCCCCTCGTGTTGACTCCATCTACGCTGCCATGCCCTCATAACCACTTCAAAAGCATCACCCCGTTCCATGCTCTGAAAGCGAAGCCAACGTTCCAAAACCTGGAGTTCTATGGGTTTTGTGGACGCCAGAACGCACGCTGTCTCATAAGATATTGTGCGGTATCCGAACATCACCCCAACTAGAGCCTGTCTATGTAGACTCCTCAATCGTTTAGCATTCCTTTTCGTGAATATGGCTCTATACCAAACAGGTGCAGCATACAATAAAGCCGAGGAGCATGCGGAGACTAAAACCCTACGTTTAGATGATCGTGGGGCTTCACGTCCAGTCATTAATATCAATATGGCTTTGAGAGTTTTTTCAGCAGATTTACATCTCTCAGCGACGTGTAAACCAAAATTTAAGGACTTATCTATTATTAGGCCAAGATATTTAGTATGTGCCACCCTTCTTAATCTATGTTCTCCAATCCACAAGTCGAGGTCTCGAATATTTCTTCTGCCCGCAATCATTATGTACTCGCATTTGACCAGAGATAATGCCAGTCCATGTTCAGTGAGCCAATCGCATACAGTTTCAAGTGCTCTATTACCAGAGGTCTAAAGTTCTAGCTCAGTCTTGGCGTTGGCCATGATAGCTAAGTCATCAGCGTATGCGACAACCCCAGTCCCGGCTGGCATCTGCAATCGCAGTAAGTCGTCGAAAGCAATTAGCCGCAAAAGTGGCCCCAGGACTGATCCTTGAGGGACACCACCGTGGATTTGATAATTCAGTGTACCCTACCACGTGTTTACCCTTGTCCATCTGTCTGAGAGATACTCAGCAATCTGTCTCCGAAGACCAGCGCTTACATTTCTTTTGCTGAGTGCTGTAATAATCGCAGCCCATCTGACAGAACCGAAAGCGTTCTTAATGTCTAGAGTTATTAATAACGGTATCTGTCTGGACCGCCATTTTTTACTTTAATAGCCCATTTAATTATTTTGTTCATGGCATCCAGGGCGGATTTTCCTTTAATAAAACCATACTGATTCTTATGCAGCCCGTCGCTGTTATTCAGTTCTTGTATTAACCTGTTTGCAATAAGTCGTTCCGCCACTTTGCCCATTCCATTAATGAGGCAGGGCGGACGGTATCCAATCTCAGAAGAACCAGCAGTATTCTTTGGTAGAAACACCGTCCTTGAGGATTTCCAATACTTAGGAAACATATTATTTTGGGCACCAAAATTGGCAGCATCTGTTATCTCCCAAAGGACCCTTTTAAGAAGTCCCTTGAGAATCGCGGAAGGAATGCCATCCAGTCCTGGGCTCTTTTTTCCTTAAGTCTTGACACAGCCAAGGCAACTTCTTGCTGCGTGAAACGGCTGGCATCGCAATTCACCAATTCCAGAGGGTCCGATTCAGGTACCGGAAAAAGCCTGTTTAGCTGTTCCACAGCGGTCTCCGCCGTAAGGAGGGGCAATCGTATTCCCAGTTTACCAGTAACTATCTGATATGCCCTCCCACACGGGTCCGAGTCGAGCTCCCCGCATATCTCTTTCCAGCACCGTCTCTTGCTGGTCTTGATTAGCTGATTTAATGTCCGCCTAGCTTCTGTGACAGCTTCTGGTGTCCGCCTAGCTCGTGGCATGGTCAAAAGCAACACCTCCAACTCTGCGTAGTCTGTAATTTTTCCTACGCCAATACTGTAAGGTCCGTCTCTGGACAGCGATGTCAGTAGTCCACCAGTATGCCGGCTGATGCCCCCTGTTGTTGTGGGGCATCCTCGCCATCTCCGCAGCTATAAGGTCCTGTAGTACGAACGGCGTAACTTCCCTTCCATCCGACAATTTGCGGGCTACCCTGTCCACCACTATTTTAACCTGCCTATTGGATAGTCTCTGCAAGACAGGTATTTTCTTGTTTGCCGATCGATCATCGTCGAAGAATAATAACGTAGCTAAGTGATCACTTCCAGTTTCGTCTTCTAGAACGCTCCAACGGAAACAGGAAAGACTCCATCTATTATCCACCAAAGTTAGGTCAAGTACTGATCGATGACCTCTCGCCTCATAGGTGTGAGTTCCATCATTCAGGCAAGTCAATCCTGTGGCCATCACCATATCCGCAAATATCTGCCCTCTGTTGTTAGAAGAGTCACTGCCAGCGATAATTGTTTTGCAATTGAAATCTCCCATTAAAATGACTTTTGGGCGCTTGCATGATTATACCCATTAGTTTGCCAATGTATGTCTCGTAGTCCTCGAGATAAATATTGGGACTAACGTAACCGGTTACTAAGTCAAACTCAGTCAGTATAATTGACAAAATTCCTTCATCCCGGCGATGCAACTGCCAAGCGTGTCTATTACTGCAATTCTTGATTGCCACATCGTCTTTGGTGTCCGCTATCCAGTCATGACGAGCGGCGACATTCCTGTTAGGCTCAGTAGTAATTACCAAGTCAACCTCAATCTCCGTGGCAATCACCCCCACTAGATCATGGGAGAGATAGCTCCGATTAGCATTAGATAATAGTAATCTAGGCATGGGCTTCGGAACCGCACTTCACGCCTCCGGTGCGGTGATTTCTACTGCCACAGTCCAGGCACTTCATGGCTTCTCTACAGTCCCTGATGATGTGTCCCTTCTCGCCGCAGTTGAAACAGAAGGCAGATCTATCCGGTCCTTTGCAGTCTGAGTTCTTATGTCCTGTGGACCAGCATCTATGACACTTATCATTATCAGTGCGAATGTATGCCCTACAGTGGACCCAACCTATCTTACGCCTGTTAGCCACCAGACTTGTCGCAGTTCTGTGATTTGTAATTACGGTAGGATTACGGGTGTCTCCATATGCGTGTCTTAGGGATGTAACCCTAAAAGTCTCAGTCGCACCAACCACGGCGACAATTGCATCATTAATGTCTCTTTCTGTCGTGTCCGACTCGAGATCCTTGATATAAACGACAGCACGCCTGTCGCCTTTGGTCCTCATGTCCACTTGCAACTCAGCAGCTCTATCGCGTAATGTGGTCGTAAATTCGGCGGCACTGTCTGCCCCCTTAATACGGACCTCCAACTCGTCATTTTTGCCTTTTCTAAGAGACAGGACCTCGCCGGCCTTAGTCACAGTATTTTTGACAGTTCTGAGAAGATCGGCAAAAGATTTGCCTTGAGCCTTTACAACCACTGTTTTGCTTCCCTCAACGGGAGGCGTGGAGCGACGTCTTGAAGCTGACCGTGACCGCGTTCGGCTTGTGTCAGCCCTCCTGGGGGCCACCAGAGAGACCAACACACATCACTAGTCCTATGTAGATAAATCAACATCTTTTTAATTATATTCCCGTGGGGACCACCAGGCAGAATTTATATGGCGCTAGTTGATCTAGTCAGTACTCTTCTAAGTGCTCTTAACACGCATCCGGCAATTTGCTTGTCACCCTCAGTCGAATCATAAAATATAGTAAACTTATTTCTCTGTCCAGCATCCTCGTCCAGATCTACCATCATAGAAGAGACATCGTGTACTATCATTCCAGATTTTACTTGTTCAGTCATAGGTAATTAACTTAATAATATCCTTGACTTAGTAATATCCACGAACTGACACGTGTCCTTATGTCCATCAATAGGGAAGGAAATCAAGATACATCTTCCCATGGCCCATGTGGACCATCTCTTCGGCAATTTTTCAATCAATTCCTCATCAGTTAGTTCCATATTTAATATATCTGTCTGTTCAGTGGTCGATACGGCCTCAGTTTGCGTGGTCTGGGTCACCAGATTCAACAGAGGTGACATCTCTGTTAAGACCTTTAATCCCATATACATCTTTTTTAACTCCACCTCATGTTCTCCAATATATTTCGAGAGACCGGGACCCATATGCTGCTTTAAAGCCATCATTACCATACCCAGCTGATAGGTGATACTACCCAAACTATTTGGATTAGACTCCTCTTCCTCTGAGGAACCTTGTCTGAATCGCTTCTTGCCCTTAGTTTCCTTCACGTTCTTCATTACCGCAGTTTTAGAGGTGCCAGCACTTTGAGCGGACATTTCTTCCGTTGGAAGAGACCCTCTGCGACGCATTATCCACAGCTGTACTCAGTGGACAATTCCGTATCGAACAAGTACCCTCACGATGTAATAGGGGCTCCAAAAATTTGTCGTCGGAGGGGTAAAATGTATGAGTCCAAATCTGAGGTCAAAAAGTTTTTGGGGGTCAGTGGGTAGGAAGGTCTGTGGGACGGATTTATGTCTTGGATTTATAGTTCTAGGATTTATGGATCAGGATTTATTGAGGAAAAACTATAACCCCTATTAATCATCTCTCAGGAATAATTTCATAATATTATACGACTCGTATTGAAAAATATTCTAAGTGGTTGTTTACAACTTAGAATTCTGCTAGTACTGTCCTGTCTATTCGACTTAGAATATTTCACTATTATGAACTATTATGAGCAAAACTAGTAATTATTTCTGTAAAAAAAAACAGTTTGTACTCACTATATGTATTCTGTTTTCACCTCCTTTTATGTCCTTACTAATTAGTAACCACAATATTTCACTAAAAACAATGTGTACCACCAAAAAATAACTAAAAAGTTTCCTTATATTCACTTATTTAGCCATTTCACTAAAAACCTTAATAATAAAGTAAGTCCTTAACCAAATCTCTTGAAAATTAACAATCGTGTCCGTTAACCATACCACTTTGAGTCCCGAATATCAAAATCAGTAAATTATCCGAAAAACCAAACCAAAATTATACAAAACGTAGAGCTCGATATACACGTCCTCTCAGACAGAGTATCCACACTCGACTAGTAATTAATACAGCCTGGAAAAAATCAAATTATTCATAGAGTGAGTGAGAGCGTAATATATCAGAAAATTCCTATATTTTGAATTCGGTTATACGAAAAAAAAATATTTCAAAGGAACAAGACCCTAGGAAATAATTTCTACCCTAGGACTAATAAGGAAAAGATATTTGAATTTTACGATCGATAAATTTTTTTATTATATTTGAGTAAAAAAAATCATTAGTATGATGGTAGAACTTTATACTAAAATTTTAAATTAAGACAACTTAGATTACAGTCGGTATTAAATTAATTCTTAAAATTTCGTGTTAAAATAGTTCTTTATAACATACTTGGGACACCTACATTTAAGTCGATATTAACAAGTCGGTTCAGTTTAATAAAACAAATCGTCCTTATATTACGAAAAGATATTTTGATAGCTACGAACAAATAAACATTATTTAAAAATTGGTTGCGTAGGCACACAGGCACGTGCAAATACATGTGCCTGCATAACTGACCATCAAAACTGGTTTTTCATCTCGTTTCTTAAAATATACAAAATTAATTAAATTCTTTATTTTAACTTGAAGGTATTTAAATACGAGTAAGAGTGCAAAACCACGTATTAATAGACTCGAGAGAAAATCAGCAGACGATAAAACTAATCAAAATCAAAAAAATATTCTACGCAAGAATAAAAAATAAATCCTAAACTTCTTTGTGTAAAGATGCGAAACACAAATAAATAGTATACCACATACACAGATAACGTGTTACATATAACTATATTGGACATGTTGACAATGAAAGAAGTTCATATTGTAAAACGACGTATTTCTTCCTTGAGACGATAAAAAAATAATGGGTCTACGGTAAAAAAATATCGTTATAAAAACTTCCTGTTAAAAATATTTCAGATTAACTGTTGGTGATCAAGCGCATTACTTTTAGGAAATCGAAAAATAAGATTACCAGATCTGCTTTTAGAAACAGTGAATCAACAAGGTTTTTTTATTCTGTGTTTTTTTTTCCTAATTAGCGTATTATAAAGTAGCGAGAACTTGGAAATAATTTTAAATATATTTACGTAAACGAATTTAATCCAATAAACATACGTGTTATAATTATGATGCCATTTATTATTTTTATTAAAATATGCGCTTTATTTTAATTTCATTAAGTACATAAATATAAACGGAAATACAGATTAAACGAAGCGACAAAAATATTTTAACAGTAAAATAAAATTTAACAGCTTCATTTTTAAATTGTGATTCCAGTTCTACCAATTTTTTATTAATTCTATTATCGGCTTCAATTACAAGAGATCGTATTCTTGCAGACCTCATAACTTGCACGCAAAACAAATCAAAACGATAGTATTTCTGATTATTAAAGTGGAATCTCGCGCTTCATTTTCTGTACATATGAAAAAGAAAAATTTCTATTCGGGTAAGATTCATCACGATTTAGCGTAATACTCTTAATCGGCTTACCGGGTGCCCCGGATTAGAAAAATTGTACTTAATTAGGAACATTAAAGATAAACAGTAGATAAAAATAGCCTGTTTAAACTGTAGTGGCGGCATGATACTGTCTCTGGGAAACTGTTTTATTATTAGGTTTTAATTAACAACACGACCTGCCCTGACGGTTCGGAAAAGTAACAAGCTACAGGTACATCGACTATACAAACAACGGATACAACAGCCTAAGGACATCGATTCGACAAAGCTAAAATATTATATTTTAACTAAGAATATTCCTTGATTTCATCAGAAACTTCAAATACATAAAACACAATAACCGAAGCTTTTCTTTTATTTATATATATATATATATATATATATATCATTATTTACGCCATAAAGTTATCAAACAATATGTAACAACATATTATTCTTTACCAAAATTAATGTATTTATTTAGCTATCCAAAAAAAAAAGATAACCACTCGACCTAATACCCAACAATGAATTAATCCCACACGTAATGTTCTACGTAATTCACAGACGACACGCTCTTAATTTTTTTATAATTGGAAAAATGGGAAGACCAAAAAAACGAAATAATAATGTTAAGTAACACTGGCAAAAAATTATTTATAAAAAGTACACAGCGCTTAGTTAAATTTTTTTAAATGTTCAGATAAAGCAGTTGAATATATGATCACTATTTATTTGTTTTACAATGTTGTTTTACATGACGTTTGGCTGTGAAAATTGTTTATTAATTTTTAATTACAAACTGAATCAAATTTACTTTAAAGTAACTTTCTCTAAGACTTTAATTGTAAGACTTACGGCCATCTTCGGTGAAACTGGTTTTACTGGCTGACGTTTTTAAGTTAGGAATACAGATATTTAGTATACGGTCGAAAATTTATTGGATTTGAATTATAGTCGATGCATTTATCGTTGTCTGTTTTAAGTATTGTTTAGTGTTTGAAGGTGATGTTTTTTTGTATATGTGTACAATATCAAGATTGATTGAATTTTTTTGTGTATATTATCATAATATACTTATTTTTTATTATTATTGTTAAGCGAATCATTAAACACGTTCCAATTTCTTTTTGTTAAGTAGTCTGTAGTCTAAAATTGCGTATAATCAAGTTCTAAGGTCAGTGGATCAGGTTTTAAATTTATGTGAGATCAGGTGGTTTGAGTATAATAATTAGTCTGCCACTCTGTTCTTGTTCGTTTTTTATTCAATTTTTTTAAACATCTTTTATTTAGATGTAAAATTTAATTTATGGAGTTTATACCCTTCAAAAAGTCACATTTTTCAGCGAAACAGTAGAGTTATCAGAAAAACGTTTGGATTGCGTAGTATACTTTCAAAGCAAAATAATTTACGGCAGTTATATAATTTATAAAACAATATTCAGATCGGTTCAGTTTTGCTTTTTATTTGTAAAACAGCGTTAAAGGTTTTGTTTTACGAGGTAAAACACTCCACACACCGTGGATTTAACGCAGAAACAAGCGTAAACCGATAGATTCTAAATTCGTATTTTAACTAATTAATTTTTAATGTTGACGGTACAACACAGTTAATATCATCACCTAAAACTATCACTTATCAGTTAGGTAATTTAGGATAAGAACATCGATCTGAGTTTTTGTTACGATAAAACAAAACATAACATTAAGTGAAAATAATAACAAGGCGGAAATACATGAATGTATTACATTTTATAAAATGGAACAAATAATTAGCTTTTTATTTGTATTATTTATTTCACTACTTAAAAATTCAGGAAATTAAATTATTAAATACATACATACATGTATTATGTATGTATGTATATATATTTATATATATATATATATATATATATATATATATATATATATATATATATATATATTTCTAATATTAAATAACGGTTGAAGAATAATAAGTTTAAATATAAATCATTTTGCACCCTGTTTACCTCGACATCAATCAGCTTTAATATTTAATATGTAAAAAAAAGAGTCCACCTTATTTTTTTTTAGGAACGGAAATTTATCGCTATTTAGTAATATTTATGTACCCTACACATTTAATTTTTCGAACACTAATATAGAATTAATTTTTTTTATTTCTTTTGTCGAAGGGGGAATGACTAAATAACTACTATTAGTTAAAATAACATCTACTATACGGTCGCTGAACCGGTTTAATTGAAGTGTACAGCGATTATGACATGTATCTATTTAACTAGGTTGGCATAAATCGTGCTATTAGAAGATGATGTCATTTAATTATTAGATACAAACAGATCACCAGCGTCCAAAGAAATCAAATAGGGTGTCAATAAAACGTGTAAATATACTTCACTATTAAAACCAATAATTTCTAACCCAGATACTATGATACAAAGAAGATATTCAAAGCCGACGTTATAAAGTAAAATCTGGTGTATATGCTTATCAATAGAAGACAATCACGGTTTCATTTATGGTAGGTACAAGATTATTCAGTCGTGTGCTTTTTATTTACGTTAAGTGCTGTTACCGTAATCGTGTAGACTTGGTGATTCGGTAGATCTATCAATAACAGCTCTCACCCTACTATCGAACCGTTTTCATTTAGCTATCGTGTTACGGTAAATCGGTCTACAGTGTGCTTTTTCAGTTAAAATATATGTTGAAAGAAGAAAACTAATAATGACTGTATTAAGGTCCCGTGCAGAAAATTTCACCGTTACTTCAAATTAGGTTGTCAAAATATTGTTCCTTCAGATCATGTAATAAATCAGAATTCATTCAGAACTTTGAAACTAAAAACAGATTTAACTATGAAAAAACCATTGAATTTGTGGTAACGTAAGAAACGTTTGTGCACCAGGAAATATCGATGCTGTCGATCAATTCTTCAAAAAGTAATCTCTGAGGACTTACAAAAATCATAATTAGAAGCGACAGATAATGCAATATTCACACTAAACGATGTAATAATTTGATAAACTAATAGCAAGAATAGATAAAGACGAACATTTCATTTGCAACCTAAAATGTAAAGTATATTCTAGTCGATCTGCTACTACTACGGAATGAAATCCACGATTCAAGAGTAGATGAAAAAATTTGCTATTAAATGTTGCACTATGAATTGAAAATGCTCCAAGAAGACAATAGTCTATAAAGAGAGAATGGACACCTGCAAAATTTCATCTTCAAGACCAGTGGCGGCTCGTAGCTAAAATTAGTGGGGGTGCTTCTCCAAAAAATCTTTTTCTGGGCCTTTTCAAGGCCATAGTAAAAGTTTTCTATAAAACAGAAGAACCGAAAAAAAAATTAATCAAATAGAATAGCTGGAAGCAGGATAATACTCTAATTCTACACTTTATCACACTCAAGAATATGGTACAAGGGTTTTAAGCACATTGTGCGTAAACACCGTATTCGGTTTAATCGAATAAATAATAAAATGTCAATACAGATAATATTTTTTAGTATTATTAGATAATAACTTAATAAATTGTCCGCTTAGAAACACTACAGTCCAATAGTGCTTAATCTAAATTTCTATGTACACAGAAACAAATACACAATTAGTTTCTACTAATTACCTACCTTCTCTTTCGCCCTTTCAGCGTTTTGACAGATTTGGTAATCAAAGAGCCCTTGCTATCCGTCATCTTCTGATCACTACTGAAAAAACAACTAAATCGCTTTCATATTCCTTCCACCGACTAAACTAAAAAAGGGAACGAACAAGGAACGTTCCATACACACGCGGAGTAAAAAAAATATTTTCTTCCACCAGCAGGCCAGGATCGGCACTGCGGGTGCGACAGTGCTCTCTCTACCTTGCAGTTTCCTACGTTCGCATGCGCACAACAGCCAAACACCACGCCGCTGGTACTGTGACGCGCACAGTTCCGTACAAAGATTTTTGTTCCTTTTTCATAAACTGGGAGACGTCTACTGACATTAAGCTTAAGGATTATACAAGTATAAATAAAGAATTAAAGAAAAAAGGACTCATTATATTATATGTTATCGATAATATCAAGTGCAAATAGGGGGTGCAGCAGTTCCATAGTGCCTATACGCGAGCCGCCACTGTAAATCAAGACGTAAATTAATTGTATAAATTCTTAAATAGAGTATCTTTTTTAAAAATATTAAACTTAGTGAACTTTCGAGCTTTAGAAAATAGATACTCTCTTTTTTTTGTTTATTGATTTTGGATACTGTATTGCTGCTTAGTTCAAGGATTAAATTGCATTAGAGAAAAAAATTCCTTAACCTTGATTTGTTGATGTTAAGACTAAGCATAGTGTTACCGATATCAGCATACAAGATCACTTTTATGTCAACTTTTGGAGAAAACTTATCAAGGTATTCTGTCTAAGGGCCAGGTGACCCGTGAAAGCCCACTTCATTACTTTGGTCATAGCGAAAGGCCTACTTTTTTGACATAAGTTTTCAATGTAGGGAATAAAAATCCTCTACTGTGGTGCTTGTGATCTGGATAACTGACAATGTTTTATTATATTAATTATTACACTATCGTAAAACATATCAAGTTTACGTATTTTTTTCCATTCAGAATAATTATATTATAACAAAATCCATTTTATAAAATTACTGTAATTAAAATTGTTTAATTATTTTTTCGCTAATTCTCGCTAATAAACACGAGTAAATTATCACTCTTGCGGTTTGATTAAAATTTTGATAAAACTCGATATTAAAAATAAAAGAATCATATGAAATTGGCACTGACCATTATAAATTAAAAAGTCTACTCAATTTTTTCTAAAAGAATACAAACTGTTTTTACATTATAGCAAAACATATTATTATACTGCAACATTTTCTTTAATCACGGGAAAAAAATAAACAATAAATATCAACATAGGTCTTTATACAAAAAAATATATGAAAACAAAAAAAAACGAACATAAACTAATCATACTTTTTACGTCATAAAATGTTTACTATTAGTTCATACTCCTCTTTTTATTTCTGAAGAATAGATTATTTTTCAAGGTTAAAAAATATCCTCTAGTTTAAAAATATGTATTTCCTATCATCATATTAAATTGTAGATCAATATAATTAGATAATATAGTCAAAGGCTTTCATGTAACTTTTTCTGAACTGGTTCAAAGCAAGTTTAATACTTACTCGCTCTTTCGCTGTTACCTCTTAGTCTTACCCTACAGTTTATATAACATCATAATAAAGGTTAATACGAACTACACTAAAGTAGTTAAACTGGAATTCTTCGTTTCTTAATCGGCTGCAACGTAAAAATGATGAACAAAGAAGTTCACTGAAACTTCAATCTGGTTTTCCCAGTCATATTACTGTAAAAAAAGATTGCAGTCTATAATTTTATCAGTAAGAAGTCGTCAAATAAACTCGGGGTCCGCAATATTCTTATATTCAACGAAACGAAGATCATTAAAAGTACTCGTAAACAGATACTTAATGATATTATAATATACATTTGAAGAAACTACATTTAATATGAAAAAAATAAATATAAATTGATACAGAAGATAATTTATAGAATAAGATAAAAACAAAAAAAAAAATTAGAATTTAATATTTATTTCTAACGATCTCGTAGAAGTTCGTCCAACCGTACTTTTATTAAATTCAGATTTAATTTGACGTGTGAGAAAAAAATTAGGGGCTTACTCTGTCGACTAGTATTTTACAAGTCAATGAAAACTGAGAGGGATTCATTTAAATTAATAATTTTTTTTCTAACTATTTTAGTACTTTAATGTTTTTTGTTTCTTTTTAACAAGAGTACACAACAATCATTTAATAAAAGGAAACATAAACTTATGAAAAAATGCTGACAACAAAGTTATAATACTTTCCTGGCATTAGTTATTTATTCTTATATAGTGGAAAAATAATGATAAATGAAAAAGTTACCTAAGATTTATCTTTTGAGGTGGGTGTAATTTATGATGGTTTTATTATAAAATTATCATTACATCTATAAATAAACCAAAAAAAGTTTCAAAAATTCTAAGAATGGATACTTTCTAATTTTTTCTGCTCCTCACCTCCAAAATCACCTTTCAAGAAACGTTTTTGAGTTTTCTATATTTACTGTGTTTGGAAGAAACTAAAAACAATTCCACTGAAAAGTTTAAACCAATAAAACGTTACCTAAAATTTATTTTTCGGGGGTGGAGAGTAAATTATGATGAAATTTATTGTAATACTACTACTAAAAATTTCTTATTGAACTTTTAATACTATCAAAAATTTAAATAAACTAAAGAAAAGTTTTAAAGAATTCAAAAAATCGATATTTTTAAACTTTGATCGGCTTCCTTACCACCAATATTGCCCCCAAAGTATTTTTTTTTATCACTTGCGCAACAACTATGCCTAGGAAGATATAAAAAATCAATCGGTTAAAAATGTGCAATAAATAAAAAAATAGTTTTTCTTGATTTTGCGGAAGGAGGAATATTTTGATGAAGTACGAACCTTTTTTTTATTTTTTGGGATTACTGGGTTATGAAACGTCGAGAAATGTGAAAAAACCACACCCCATTTTTTGATGATTATCATGGTTTCCTTCTTGCAGGATAGCTCTAGAGCAGCGGTTCCCAACCTGGGGGTCCGCAGACGCCTAGAGGTCCACGAATGTGCCTGAAGAGGAAATTAATCTGAGAGTGAAATTTAATTTCGCCATTGGGCATTATTAAATCTCGTTGCATTATTCCAATATTTAATGAGGGTACATTAAGTTGACCGATGTTAATTAGGATAAAATTTACGAGTCCATCAGAACACATTATGAGCTTTAAGGGGTGCATGGCAATGAAAAGTCTGGGAAGCGCTGCTCAAGAGCTACGATTCCAGGAAAATAAGAAAAAAGCTATTTGACGCAAGTTACAAAATTTATTAGTTTGAGAACATCAATGAAGGAATATAAAATAAGCTAGAACGAAAACCCGGTACAAAATTACATGATAATGCCACATCAATTAAAAATTGATACGCTGTACGTTACACAGGTTTAGTACAATTTAGATAATATCCTTTAAAAAAAATAATGAAATAAAAAAATAGGAAGGCTGTTGTACAAAACAATCACAGCGCAAAAAATCAATTAATTATGTATTAAATCCATTAAATAAATAAAATATGCTAATTTAATAATAATAAATTCACACACACATATGTGTATATATATATATATATATATACATATGTGTGTGTGAATTTATATATATATATATAAAATAGGTAATTTAACGTAACATAAATACATAATTGTGAAATGTAGTCTACGAATATTGTAATTAAAACCAACCGAATTGCTTGCTTTTATTTATTTCCAAATATAGCGTACAGCAGGAAACAAAGATTATGTTATCATATTAACAAAAAATCTACAAAACGTAAACAAGGGTATCTTATATAATTATTATAAACAATGGATTATTTCAATTGACACTGAAACTGATTTTAAATTAATTCAACATAACGCAAAAAATAACTCGGAGTTGTACCCAGATATTCGTAACGGTAAAATAATTCAAGGGATATGTTTTACTGTTTTTATATGAACCAAATTAAACATATTATTAAATTTCAATCGATGGCGGATACGGAAAAATGTTTTCTTACGATTTAAAAAAAAATTTTATTAAAGTAATTCAAAATTTAAAAGAATTTAGTTATTTGAAATATTTTGTTATTAAAATAACATATTATATAAGTTTATACAGACGGGTCAATAGTTATTTTATTTACCGTACACAGGAGTGGTAATGTGTTTTAACTGTTATGTGTTTTCCCTTCTGTAGCTTCACTGATCCAACCAATTACAACCGACCTTTGGATTGTAACAGGTCTTTAGTCTGAGCCCACCGGGCCGGTCTAATGGTTAACTCGCCATCGCAAATCAGCTGATTTGGAAGTCGAGAGTTCCAGAGTTCAAGTCCTAGTAAAGGCAGTTACTTTTATACGGATTTGAATACTATATCATGGGTACCGGTGTTCTTTGGCGGTCGGGTTTCAATTAACCACACATCTCAGGAATGTTCGAACTGAGACTGTTCAGGACAACACTTCATTTATATTCATACATATCATCCTCATTCATCCTCTGAAGTAATACGTTCGTCTTTAGTCTGTAACATAGGGTAACTTAAATTGTCTTAACCAAAAGGAGGAGAAAACTCCTTACTGAGAACAACATTAAAAAATTACACTATTTTCAAATTTTAATGATAGTATTCAATAGAACGATAAAAAAGAAACACATTTTGACGCTTGTGGTTTTTTTAAAAATTCATCGTTTTCGAGATATAAGCGAAAAATGTGCTCAGACAAAAGGAAGCAGGAATACATTGCGGTTAGCGCCCGACTGAGCGCTGTATGTTGCTGGTCTGCGTCGCATTGCATCGCTGTTAACATTCAAATTTCTATTTAAGCAGCATAAAATTTCTAAAAAACATAAAAACTTATCGGTATCGTATCTAGATGATTAGTATATCAAATGGTAAAACTAAGGAAAAAACAAACAAAAAACGCAAAATAAAATAATTATAAAAAAACAAGAAAACCTGACTGCTAATTGCACACATCAACCGAAAATAATTATGAAAAAACAAAAAATTGTTGAATAAGTTTTTCTTCCTTTTCTTACAGTAATTTTTTCAAGATATATTAAGTTAGCGATGTGAAATTTAATATTACTTCGGCATTTTACGTTGTAGTCTGGTGCCTTTGTAGGCTGTATGAGACGGTGACTTTAATGGCCTCTATTTAGTTAAGACTAACAGGCATGCGACTACAATATAGAATGTAGAAGTAATATTAAATTTCACATCGCTGACTAAGTTACTGTATCCTGAAAAAATGTCTGTAACAAAAGAACAGTTGAAAAAACAAGCATTTTTATTTTTTGAGGTTGAAGCGGGGATTCTAATTTAGGTTGTTGCTCTTTTATCATTATGTCTTTCGAGAAAAAAAACTGTGTAGATATGATGAACAAAATATTCGTTAATTTTATTGCGTAAATCGATTATTAAATCCTTTTTTATTATCCTTCGGGATAGAAATATTAAAACTCCTTCAGAAAGCACCAAAAAAACTCAAGTAGAATATATATCAATATTAAGTGTATGTAACGCTTAAAAAGTTAAAATCATCAGGTAGCTTTAAATTTTACATTAAACTACAAATACTAACGCAATAAAAAAAAAAGTAATAAAAATTAAATTTGTTTTTAATAAAAGTAATTGAGAAATGAATATTAAGGACCGCCTACTTGATGAACAATGAACGCCACATCTAATGATACAACATATTATCATCGGTATAAACATCCATTATTAAAAAAAGATAACACTGATAAAACAATCAGAGTTACGCCTACAATTCTTCTAATTCATTAGAATCTCCAACCCAAACTAAAGTACTGGGCGGATCTTAAGGTGGAACCTATATCACACCGTTTCTTTAATACAAGAAGAGAGATGACAGTGGCCGGAGCAAGAGGCTGTCCATAAATTACATAAGCACGAAATAATGTTTTGTTTTTTTTTATACTTCCCTCTCCTCATCAGAGACTTAGTCACTTTTAGAACGCCCTGCTACCATAGTCTTTACGTAATATTTAGTTCTAGAATAAAATTAAAAAGTAGAGCCAAAGAAACCTTTTCTTTTTTTTCAAAATATTTAAATTATATTAAAACTTCGAAGCAACTGTTTATTTTTTATTACGTAGTAATTTTAAATACGTAAATTCATTTTTGTAAAATGGTTAAATTTATAAAAATGTTCTAAAATTAATTTCATCTTCTATTTCTGGAAGAAAATAATACAATAGTAAAAATGTACTTTTCATTATTTTTTATATTTAATAAAAAAAAGGAAAGGTGCGTTCCAGCTTACTAACTACAATTGTTTAAATAAGCAACATCCTGACCTACAATACTTGTTCGTTTATAAATTAACAATTTAAAGTCTCGAGATTTTCTATATCTAATCTATGTAAAACATGCTTTCGAATCGGATAACAACTAAGACATTATTTAGCATTAATCAAAAAAGAAAAGAAACAACCGATAGCCGATGGAAAATAATTTTGCAAACACAAAGAATTAACAGATAGGAAGGTAACAGATTATTAAATTGTTATTTATGGTTGAGAGGGAAGAATACGATAATGCTACCAAAAAAATCAATCAAAGTATACTTAAGTTAGGTACCACTAAATAAATATTGTAGGGAACTTGACAACAGAGACAAATCACATACAAAACCGTTCTGAAAACTAACAAGTATCTCGTGCCAGGGTTAACTGGGAAAATTGAAGACAAAATTCATTGTATGTTGTCTTCTTCACCGAGCCAAACATATTCTTGCGTATAGGCACGCTAAGATTACTGAAATGAAGATATTAATACAGGGGATGTTTTCACTTTGTTCATCAGAGAGATCGCCTGCATAATGAACATCATTATTCTCAGAGAAAACAAACTATAAGCATTCAGTTCATCAGTTACCAGGTTATTTTGAAATAAAAGAATATAAAAATGGATCTCCTTAACGGTTAAAAAAATAGTTTCAACTACAAAGTCGATTCGGCTTAGTAATCGATAATCTGATATGTAATCGATTTAACTTTACTTTTTTAAAATAAACAAGATGAATAATAAACAAGATTTAAAGAAAGATGATTTACCAAGATGATTTAAACATGAATAAGCAAGATTTTTAGAGAAATGTATATTTATACATCGTATTAATGAAAATATTAAAAATAGTGTTCCGATAATTACTTGGATTCCGTGGAATCACGTTACCCGTAATTCCTTCACGTATAAGTTTTTCATCTAATACCTGAATATGAATCCTAAATTATTATTCCAATACATGTTTCAAACGATTTTTTTTTAAATTTGACTTGAAATCTTTTTAAAAAAAATGTAATCGAAGTAAGTGAATTACAAAGAAACATTTTCTGCAGTATAGAAAAAGGGACCCGCATTTAAAAAAAAGTTGATTAAAACTACATCTGCTTTAAATTTTCATCTTAAAATTTTTCACTAAAATCCATTTTTAAGTAGTAAATCATAAGCCGGTTGAGCCAAAGAGTTAGAATCCCCATCAGCGTTCGAAATGAAAAAAAATTACGGAAAAAATCTTTGAGTATTTTTTTTTCTTGTATATTTTGCTAAACTATATTCTGAACTTGATGTTGAAAACGTTTTTCATTGTCAGAGTGGATTTAGTATTTTGTTAAATTTTATTATTATTATTTTTTTTTTTTTAGTAAAACCCAAAAATTTGTTTTACAGTTAATCTATTGTTAGATAAAGCTACGTTTCATTGTTACATAGGTCGCAATGAGATTACATACGTCAAGAGTCGACACGGCTTTCTAATAAATATTTCAAGTATAGAAATAACATTTATTTAATTTTATGCATGCCACTTTATGCATATAATTTTTCTGAGTCGATATTTTCGTTCGAGTGTATGTATATAAAAAAACGGTAAGTCTGCAATAATCGGTTTTTGTTTCACTTTTGTAAAAAAAAAAAAAAAACAAAATACACAAAAATAAAACGCATCTTAGCGATTTGAAAAAGAAACTCCAGTAATAAATACAAAATATAGACGATACGCATTATCAAATATTACGTCATTCACCTACCTGCTAAAGATAGAAAACAAAAAATTTTGTACTAAATTCCTTATGTATATATATCTAGAACAGTTTATTCGGACTTTTGATAAAAGAAATACAAAATAAAATTCAGTCTATTTTATAATTTCATTTTCAAAAACTGTACAACTATCTTTATAAATCTAGTTGAAGCCTGTAAATAGTATTCGAACTATACAAAAATGACGTTTTGAAATAAAATAACCTCACAGTTAAGGCCTTACTGCTCACCTAATAATGGAGCTATATGAATCAATTTACGTAAAAACCTTTTTTAAAGTTTAATTAATTATTTCACTAAAACTTTCAGTCAAATCAATATAACATAGGTTAGTTTTAAGAGAATATCATTACAAACACGAACATATGATTTATATGCAACAGTTCCAGGTTTGTCGCGATGAGATCACGCTAAACGGCGTCTAGTGTATAAAGAAAATATTGTTTTATTTAAGTATACTATATCGGAACCAATCTACTGACAACATACAGAATATAAATAGCTTTTCTTCAATTTTAAATTTTAAATTTGAGTCATACATTCGCGAATATTTTTAAAAAAATGTTAGTCTACCTGAAGAGAATTCAAACCTAGTCCGTAAACAATAGATTTTCCCCTAACTATGAACGTATAATTAATCCCATTTATGCTGTATTATTTCATTCAGGTGACATATTTATTTTTTTTTTTATGATCGTATGGAGGTATTGCCACTAATAATATCAATCAAGGAGGTGAATTTTACACAATTCAATGTGGTAATTTCATGAACACTATAATTCCACGTTATTATGAAGTCAATTTTGCTTTATTCTATATTATTTCCTAAGATTACCTTGGTACGATAATATGAACTGCGTACATAGAAATTTTCAACTTGAAAATAATGAAACAAATTTTGCAAATTATTAACCATAATTTTATCTAAATATATGGTAATTTAACTTAAAGAAAAAATACTGATATGCGGTATACAGCGTCTATGTTTTTGATATTTTTGTGAAGTGTCTCTTCCGACAAAAAAACCCTTAATTCTTCTATTGTCTATTTTTAATGTTTATTTTAAACGCACATCTAAATTACAAAAAAAAAAAAAAAAACAACAACAAAATTCATGTGTATTACGTTAATTCATTGCGTAGTATTTGTTTACTATACGTTTTTTAGTTAGTATACTGTACACGATCTTGGTTACGTTGTCTTTAAGACCTGCGACTGTAATTCTCAGAAGACTTGCGACTTATAAGTTCAGTTTTATATTGAAATTTGCATATTTAGAGGAATTTGATCGTAATTACGTATTGATCGGAATAAAATATTTATTAATTAAATCAATTACTTAATTTGTTAATGATAATAATAATTTCATACGAAAAAATATTTTTTTTATTATAATAGTTACTTGATAATTAAATAATTTCACGATTTATCCTTCATTGACGTAACCGTAACGGTTGTTGATCACGTGATAAGAGACAAAAATCACTCCAGAAAATGACATTATTATTCTTTAGATCAAAGTATTAGCATCTAGCTGTCTTCTTTTCAGAAACGAGTTTATTATTGCGAGTACGCAGCACCCATTTTGCATACTGCACAAGATTAGAATGAAACTATTATCATTAATTAAAAACAACATATTATTTAATAATAATAATTGTGTGCCTTAAGGTAGATAATCCCCACGCCCCGAACTAACTTTACTATTTACGTCCAGGACGGCAATTGTATATAAGTACGATACATATAGCTGGGAAACGGGGCTGTAAGTAATGTTAACTTTCATTTGATTTGATTTCCACGAACAGGTCATTATTACAACTGGACTTTTTGGCCACCTGCAAAACATCCACAATTGAGAACGAAATTGGATGCGGACTTACACCATCCTTAGAGCTGACAATGTGGCGGCCAGGGTCGACGTAATTGTAGGTGTAACAAAGACCTTTCCGTTGTCCTCCGCACAGCAAGCATGAAGTAAGTTGCCCATGTATGTCGGTGCATGGGAGCTCTAATAGCTTCGGTGAGTAGAGGCCTGGAGTCAGCGCAGACATTGCGCATTCGCTTTCTACCAGTACATATGCCGGATCCACCGGAGTACCGGACCAGACCTTCAGGGTCGGCAGCTCTGGAATGGGGGTGTATCCCAAAGGCTAGCTTACTACAGAAGGGATTAATTAACTGATAAGGCAAGTTGTACAATCTATCGGGGCAGAGGGTATACGTAAACACCCTCGTTAAGAACCAGCCGTGTCACCGGAAGCGAAACGGAAGAAGAATGTTGAATCATGAAAGATTCGACATGAGGTAAGGAGTCTTCAGAGAACTGCCCTCAAGAATAGTTCATCCAGACCTAAGTGATCAAGAAGAACACCACCGGGTTGGTCTAGTGGTTAACGCGTCTTCCCAAATCAGCTGATTTGGAAGTCAAGAGTTACAGCGTTCAAGTCCGAGTAAAGCCAGTTATTTTTACATGGATTTGAATACTAGATCGTGGATACCGATGTTCTTTGGTGGTTGGGTTTCAATTAACCACACATCTCAGGAATGGTCGAACTGAGAATCTACAAGACTGCACTTCACTTACACTCATACATATCATCCTCTTTCATCCTCTGAAGAATTATCTAAACGGTAGTTACGGGAGGCTAAACAGGAAAAAGAAAGAAAAGAAGTGATCAAGAAGGAAGATTGTAATTTCGCGAGGGTAAGCCCTTTTCTTATCGCTCGTGAGATAATTAATTGCACCGGAGGCCCAAGCAAAGTAACAACGAAAAACAATCAACGGTCTTTACGTTGAGACGACCAGCGACATCTAGTCGCAGAAGATTTTGGATTAAACAAGATAGGTGAGTTTGGTGAACGCGTAGCACATACACGCACACTCACAGCACTCTCAATACCTAAAAGGGGAGAGTTGTGGTACGTCGAGATCTACTCAACCGTTCTGAGCATGAAATTGTGGAGGAGTTGTCACCACAGGGAGTAATAATGCCGAAGGCTGAACATGAGGAGAAATGGTGAAGTTCTACCTTCTACCTCTCATGTCCTCACTTTTAACAGACAACCCTGCAGGAGAAAGTGCACGCTGGTATACACCGTCTGGATGTGGGAGCTTTCATCGCGCAACCCATGCCAGCGATTTGGTCACACGGCGGTTTGATGTGAGAGACCGCAAATATGCACCTGTGGTGAAGAAATCTTGAAGGGTAACCATGCAAGGATCCTCCCGCTTGAGTTAATTTCAAACGACACCATTCATTTCGAACAAGAAACTGTCCTGTTTACCAAACGAGATAGCTGCTCAAGAAGTGAAAACCTCACAAAAGGTCAACTATTTCGTGGCCAAAAAAACTGTAAACAACATATGCTCAGGCATCAGTCACTGTTCCTACTCCAACTGTTGATGCAGACGAACTCCTCGGTAACTTTGCCCCAACTCTGGCTAATATGATAGAGAGAATAATCGATAATAAAATGAAATCTCAAACAGAACAAGAAGGAAGACAAACTTGAAGTTCGGGTTCATCTTCATAACCCTTCACGTGAGCCTGTTAAGAGAGTGATTGCTTCTGAACCCCCTAAGAAGGTTTTTAAGACATGTTCTTCTGAGATGGTTTCACAGCCAGACCTACAGAGATCATCCTGACCCCATAGAGAAAGACCACCTCCTCCGTACCATGCCCTTATTGGCTTTATCGGAGTTAGTCTTCAAAACCTCGGCAAATGACATATTCCAGTCCGCCTCAGCCAGGATGCCACCGATGCGAATGCCACAAGTGACATTCCCATCAGTGTACAACTACCTACGGAGAACTCAAACAAACATCAACCCAATCTTAAACAAGACTGATGGACTAAGCTGTAACGACAACGAAGGAACTGAACTACTACCCGAATGGTTTAAGTGAGTTCAATACAACACAAAACAAAACAAAAAAAAACATAAGAACTTAAAACATAAAACACGAACACCGCAACAACACTAAAACAAAACATAACTGGGAACAAAACAATAACAAAATCAATAGTAAGGGCAAAATCCTAGCGGAGCTCTATACCCCCTCAGCAATTCTTTCTTTTGCTAAATAAACTATGAAATTCTTCACAACTGCCTATTCGGCCCGCGTTCTCCATTTTACATGGAGATCCAACTCGAGAAGATCAAGCCGACTGATGATCTCCGTGCGCATCAACTCATAAATTGAGTATTCATAAACGATATGGCAATCATCATCCAGTTGTCCACACTGAGAACACATCCCTAATCAGCCAGGCCGAATTTCTGCAGTCCGGAAAAAAATTACATAACATATTTATTAGGGTATACCCAAGAGGCGTCCAGCAACCAACAACATTTGGAAAGAGATTATGAGTATAACGTCCACTCTCTGTCTCATCACACCTAGCCTGCCACAAGGCAGTGCGATGTTGTTCAATCTCTTGAATATTACCTGAAGCAACTCACCGGACTTCTTAGCAACACAGTTGCTTCTCAGACGCAATCAAATCTATCGGTTTCACGCCTGCAATCACCAAGATTGCCTCCCGTAAAATAGTACGGTAACCACCCGTTACCGTTAACAAAATAAGGCTTGGTATTTCTCCCGCCACCATCCCATTCGATCGCCCTAAAGCGTAAGACCGAATATCTGTGCCACAAACGGCTACTGAGCCTCGAACAGTTTAGCGACCAGTGTCCTAAATAGGTCCTAGAGCTTACCTGACACCGTGAGCGGACTAAGCGCGGTGCCATTCACCACCGGCTTACGTGTCCAAACCTCTCACTTGTCATGCATTTACTAAAATGGGTGGGCGCACCCCGTTAACTACTAAAAATACATATATGACATCCATAAATTAAAATTTACTTCGTCTAGACAGCAATTCGCTGCCACGCCTAGGTCGTTGAATGCCAGCAAGTACCTATCCACCATATTAAAGCGCTTGGTGCCTTAATTGGCTGGTGATCGGCCATATATCTCTAGGTTAGCTTCCGACAGCAGTGCGATAGGTGTCTTTCCCTTAAGTAAAGTACTGATATCGGTTGAACATAGCAACCGCATCAAGAAACTCCCACACGGTCCGACAATGCGGCTCTCGCCACATTGACACGTAGCTTGTGAGTGACCAATTTTCCCCTTGACCTCTAAGTTCCAGGGTGGCCCGGTCTCTGCTTCCCCTAAGAGCAGGGTAGTCAAACATCAGGTGTTCATTTGATTGGACCTCCCCGCAGACGCACAGCTCATCAGCTGCCAGGTGGAACCGAAACAGATATTGGTTCAAATTGTCATGGTTGGTGAGTACCTCGGCAACCCGTTGACCTGAAAAACCAACTCGAAGCATACCATATCCCTAGATCCTGTATAAACTTGTACAGACATACAATTTTAACAATATACGACGTTAAACAATAAACAATATAAGGCGTTGCGCCCTGAATAATATGTCCCGATAGCTTTTATATTTTAGCCTATTCGCTCAAATAGGTGCCGCATATAGCATAATAGCCTCGCACGCTCCCTTGTACAGGATGCTCATGATCTTAAAGTTAACACCCCAATCAGGACTGACCACACATCGTACACCAAAGAAGGCACTACAGGCCTTCTCCGCGACGAATTAAAGGTGCTTCTTAAGTTGCATTTTCTCATCAAAAACACCCCCAGTTACTTTTAAACCTGAACATACTTTATAAGTTGGCCTGACATCGAAACTCGAACTTGCCGACTCAAACAGCCTTTCAGGAGCATCACTGTGGTCTTCTTCGGGCTGATCGTCATCTTATGTTGATGACCCCACAGCTGAGCATCCTGCAAGCTTGAATGGCTCGTAGTTCTACCATTGGTCGAATCCCTCGACCAGCAGGAGCCCATAGTCATAATAAGCCACGATGAGACACTTACTGGGCAACCTCAGCCGCAGCAGAAAATCAAACTTCCTACAGAGACCACCTAAAAACACACAAGGGGGCCTGCTTCGAGGCGGCGGGCGGTGCGACCCTTGTGGGTATCGCTCCTATTCCCGCCTCTGAATCGGCGCTTACTCAGAGTGCTGAGTCATGTCCATCTTCGTTCGCCGCTTCCCTGCTCTCCGACTCGGAGACCGGGAGCTACATGGGCGATAACATATTTCTAGAACACGAAACAGTTCGGAGCATGGAAAAGAAAAGAAAAGAGAATTGGCTAAAAGGCAAACCCAAAAATTAACTTTCTAAAATAAACCGCACTTCTCAAGTATAGGTTTATAATGAGTACTCGTCAGAAAAAAAAACCTGAAAAATGGCATACCAAAAGGTTCACCGTTAAGCACTACCTTTTTTTTTTTGACCGGCATCAATAAACTGTTTTTAGCCATTCCAGAAGAAATCAGCAAAAACGTTTACGTCGATGATCTGGCCCTCGTATATGCCAGTAAAAATAAGTTATGGTGAAGCATAATTTGCAACGAGCGATAAATGCCCTTGACGAAGTTGCAAAGAATAACGGATTCAAATATTCACCAGAGAAATCGTGCAGTACACTTCTGTAGGAAGAGAATTCCCAATCGTTGTTCTGTTTTGACCATCAGTGACCATCTAATTCAGGATAAAGATAATGTACGATTTTTAGGTCTATTATTAGATAAATCTATTACTTGGGGACTACACATACAGGATTTTAGTATTAGATGTAAGAAAGCCCTAAACATTATTAAATGTTTATCGAAGATTAGTTGGGGATCAGAAAAAGACATTTTGCGATTATATATAGCGTTGGTTTAATTGAAGCTCGATTATGGGTGCATTGCATATTCATCCACTAGAAAATCGCATCTAAGAATGTTAGATTTTATACGTAACAACGGAATTAGGTATGCCAGAGGCGCTTTCCGTACAAGCCCGGAAATTACGAGTAGTTTAATGTCTGAAGCCAGCATAATGCCATTACATTATACAAGAGAGATCTTATTAATAAGATATGCAACAAATATATGACCTCTTTTCTACCCATATAAAATATAAAATTCTTAATAATCGTTTGGCTGCTTTGTAGGAACACTGCGCTATCCCTATTAAAGACCAACCGGAATATGGTATCGTGAGTTAGCGACAAAACACGAAATTGCTTTGCCGGATACATTAGCAATCTCTACGAGAGAAATTGCTAGCATGGCTTTTGCCATCTATAAGCACAAAATTAGATCTAAAGACAGAGAAACCAGCAGTAATCATCCAACAGGAATTTTCGACAATCATCAGTAACTATGACTGGTATATGCAAATGTTTACTGATAACACTGAACTTAGTGTCTAACCGTCTAAAAATGACTATCAAAACCACGTGAAATAATGAATGGAGAATATTGAAGGCTAAACTAAATGCAACTAAAATTACTACATTTAAATGAAAGAGCGACGCGAACAGACTCGCCGGGAACAAGTGGCGTTG
Organism: Lycorma delicatula; assembly: GCF_047948215.1. Taxonomy (NCBI): domain Eukaryota; kingdom Metazoa; phylum Arthropoda; class Insecta; order Hemiptera; family Fulgoridae; genus Lycorma; species Lycorma delicatula. The sequence goes on from NC_134458.1 coordinate 77,329,296, forward strand.
ACCAGGCTCAGAATCGGTCATACGTTAATAACAGATTCATATTTGTTAATCGGAGGGAAAGTCCAGTGTGCAGTGTATGTGACAAACCACTTACTGATAAGTACTTACTGGAAAAGTGTACAATATATGAAAACCTCAGAAAGAGGTACGGACTAAGAAACAATGTTTTTGGTGATTTATAAAACGACAAAGAAGGAAAAATAGATGGTTATTAAAAGCCAGCGGATTACTAGCGCGTATGCAGTAACAATCATAAAACTAAAATACTGGTGAGCTGCTGCCAACCTGTCTAGTGCTGTTAACCAAAGATGTAGAAAGCCTTTCGATGATAATTACTATGTGTTATTTTTTTTAATACACTAGCTCGTTGCAGTATTAATGAATATAGAGAATTATAGAATATTGAACTTGCAATACCGCATAGAAGAAGACGGAATTCTTTTTATAAGGAAATTCCCGGAGGTCCTACAAGTTTTATTTAGATAAACTGGAACTATCAAGTACAACACAGAGAAGAACGGCGTTTAATATGGTATAAAACTATTTTTCTCATTATCTGGTTCGTTAAATATAAATCCTTAAATGCATGGTTTTCCCTTCATAAAGAGTACTAACCGAACCATTTAAATGTCATACCTTTCGTTACGACTTCTAAAAGTAGAAAAACTGGTCTCAGCTTAACAATTCTTTGTCTCTAAGTATAAAAATAAAATATCATTATTTTATCCCCTGCGTATAATAAAGATTTCCAGAACTATCTTTCACCGATATAAAAAAAAAATCAGTGTAAATATTTCAAAAAATTTCATTTCAACAAAATATAAGCTCTAAGCTTTAAAACATCTCTACTAATGAATATATAAATAAAATTTTCCCTAAAACCAAAAAAATATTAAAATAAATTAAAATTGATTCATTTTTAAGCAAAGAAGTCTTGATGAAATCTAATCTATGTTACTTACTCTCCAGCGTCAGATAACCAGGTGTATAAAGATTCTTCTGATCTGTAAAGTTGATCTAAGGTAAAAAAAATAGTCCCTTTTTACGTTAAATATGCGATATTATCTCTTCTTCACGGTATCCGCGTGTCCTCACAATAAATGGTCGCTTTAAAAATTCGTGATAAAACTACTTATTTAGCTGCTAGACGTTGTTTTTTACATGAATGTATTTATTTTGACAAAATGTTTGTAATATCCAAACAATTACAGGATCCTTGGCCAAGTAAACAACGATCATTGTAACAGTTAATATTAATTTCTAAGAAACTATTATATTTTTAACAGTAATGTAAGTATATTACATTAATAATTTGTAAATTTTTTTTTTTTTCCATTAGCTTGTAATCACTTGAATAGAAAATTGTTTTGTTTTTATGACGAAACTTCATAAAATAATCTCTATCCATTGTATAGATATTATGAATAATGACAACTAGAAGTATCACTGTCAAGGATTTTATATAGTTGTAGAATCAATCTTCTTTAATATTGGAATCTTAGTAGTAAAACGTTTAAATATCAGCCTTGATGTAAACTCAATGTATATGTATATATATATATATATATATATATATATATATATATAATACATATACACACACACACACACACACACGCGCGCGCGCGCGCATATATATATGTATATATACACTCATCACTTGAATATTACATCAGATGTTTAGTATTCCCATTGTAGTTTAGTTTTGTAATCTGTCTTTTAGCATTTTAGCACATATATAGAGTTTGCTTTTAAAAATAGATTATAATAATCTCTGTAAGGCCAAGAAAAAATAATTTGTAATGAAAATTAAAAAAAAAAAAATTTAATAAAATACGCAACGCTATTTTTATCAGTTCTCAATATTCTGGGGTGATTTCAACAGACTACAATTTAGAAAGTAATTCAGTAACTTAATGAAGACTTTAACGATAAAATGGTAAAGATACTATTCACCATTTAAAACTACAAAATAAAACAGTTAAGTATAAATGAATGTAGCAAAATTATATATTTATTTTCATGAAAGCAAAGTGTGAATTTTATTAATTAAGTGAAGTAGAATACTGTTATTTTGAAAAATAGGTTTTTTTTTGTCGGTTAAATGTTGTAGTAGTTAGCATACTGGTTTCAAGATCATTTTGTCTTGGGTTCGAGTATCTCATAAAGGGAGGTTTTTTTTATTTATCTTTACATTCATCAACTCAACTTCTTAATTAAAATATGTGCGAAAGCGTCCCAGGTTGTAAAAAAAGAATAAAAATTTATTTTTGTGACGGATAGTATTTTTATACTATCTGGAATCGGATTTAAGGTATTTTTTTACCCAACTATATTTATGATTCCAGAACTACATTTATGGATCAGACCATTAAGAAGATCAGACCAGTTAAGAAGATTTATAATAAAAATTAGTCTGTATTTACGTTATAAACAGACGACTTCACACACGCACAAGAACACAAGGTGATTTATTTTTTTCTGTAATAATTTTATATATAAAATCCAATTTCCGTATTAAGAATCAATTTTATGTCAAAATACATTAGTTTTACAAATGTAAAATAACATTAAAAAAATAAATATATATCATTTGCTAGGAAAAAATAGTTGTCTGTCTCACCTTGTCTTCTCTTGTTTATATTAAAACATTCTGAAGTGATCTTCATTAAGGGTACCTTATACCCTAAATATGATTGAAGTTTAAATAAGAAACGGTTATTTTCCATTTACCTTATAGTGTTTCAATTTTCCATTCAAATCTAATTTATTTCCTAAAAAACTAACCAATAATTAAATTTCAAAAACCTTCATCTTGACCACAGTTAGTGGAGAGCCTTTCCTTTTACATCGCTCTTAGGAACATTGCTAGTTAACTGACTTACATAATTTTCTACAACTGTCGGTTTATCGGTATGTAAAGTGGATTATTTTAATTACGTCACGCAGACTACGTCGATGTTACAGTTACGTCGTTATTTACGTCGATGTTACAGACTACGACGTAAATCTTTCTACATAGATTTCGTATACGGAACCTTTTCACCTCTATTACCGAATACGACTACAATACGACTTTATCCTATTCTAGTCGAACAGTATTTGAAATACAAGAAAATCAAATTTTCATTTTTTCAAATTCTAAACAATTGTCCGATAGAAAACATATACGGGATGCAGGTAAAATCATATAAAAATGACAAATCAACAGAAATTTAGACGTTCTATATATTCTGATATAAACTTTTTTGTAATAATATCTGAATTATTAGGGCGATTCTCCTTTTATCATTTGTTATTAATAACCCAGGAAAGAAACTCCAAACAAAAAACAAAACGAATTTCCAACAAAAATTATTTCAAAAGTAATTTGCATTAGTTTTTTCTAGATAAATTTTTATATTTATAAAATGAATTCTGTATAAATAAATATATACGTATTTTATCCCTAACCGGTGAGGTCTTCTTTCAAATCGAAGAAAAAATGCTACACTATAAATGATTTTACATTCTTATTATTTTTACTCGACTACAAAGTTTTATTAGTACACATCGTTGGTTAGTGAAATATAAATAATAAGTTACCTGCAAACGAGTAAATCGTCTAACGTTAAAATAAGTTTATTGACTTTTTTTATAAAAGTACATATCAACCTACTTTTATCGAAAGGGAGAAGACGAAACGACGTAATTGTATTTCAATTTAAAATGACAACCTAGATTTCAGTCAGTGTAAAGAGTTGAAACCTAGTATAAACAAATTAAAATAACTTTCTTCAGTATATATATATATACTTTTTCCACAATATTAATACATCATATTTTTCACCTGAGTTAATACAGACTTGAACATTTAAAGGTCATTAAAAGTTATAACAACAAAAAATTAAATATATTTATAATATTTTGTATTATTTTCTACCAAATGAACAAGGAAGTATAATTATACTTTTTTTTTTAATTGACGCTAAATGTAAAAATAATTATAAATTTAAAATAATATAACTTTGATAAAAACGGTTGGAGATTAAAGAAATTAAATGAACACAGTGGATATCAGCTCACGCTTAGCTTGTTCGAAGTTAATGTATGCATATTATCTAAAAAAAAAATAACAATAAATTAATAAATAAAAATGTATAATCGGATAACATTGACCTTCTCTATTTAAAACACAAGTTATAACACTTAACAAAGCTACAAAACATAGATATAAACATAGATATAAAATTATATGAAGAAACTGAACTAAAACAATAGAAAAAGTATACATCAACTAAGATAAATGTTATACAGGTCAAATCGGTTGATAATATCCAACAAGTGAGTAAAAGTAAATAATAAATAGCTTAAGAAACCGGTCTCGTATGCATTAAACCGTTTTAATGCATACGTAATATTAATACTTAATATTACAAGTAGTTTTTAAATTACAGAGAGTCTCGTGTAACATGCTAATATTTATATCTCATTAAAACTATCTCGTTACGTATTTTAAACGGATTAAGGTCACAGTATAAATTTATATTGCACTATAAAATTGTAAACGGTGTACAAATTACAATTTACAAAATATCATTTAGTTTAAAAATTACCATTTTTTTCTGCTATTGTCTTTGGAGTGATTTGTAATCATAACACGAACATACTTGTCCCTTTTATTTTAAGATAGAATATTTCACAGCACGTGGAATTTCTATTTTTTTTTTTTAAATTAACCGCTAAATTTTAATAATAGACATAAAAAATCGGTAGGTTTTAGAGGTAAATAATATACTAGCAACAATTTTACTCTACTGAGTGGAAGGATTAATATAATACTTTGTTTCACGAAAGAAACGAATTTGTAATTTGTTAGTTTTAAAATATACCTCTCAGTCTTTATTATAAGTTAAAAAATTTAAAGAATCTGAAAAGTCTCTTATGTAAGAGACAAAAATCACATATTCGCTTTTTTGAAAGTATTGATGTTCACTATGCAACAAATTTTAATACCGTTTATACGGCTGCATGTCATCTGAATTTTTATGGGCGTGACATCTTAATGTGTAACAGTGTATTTACTGCTCCTTTTTGTAATAAAACCTGGTATAGGATGTGTGTTGTTCTTAAGAAATATTATTCCGTTTTAATCATTAAAACATAATAATTATAGCTTGGATCGTCTAAAAATTTATTACCTGCATTTCAGTAAATTAAATAAAAATTTAGCTACAAAATTCGGTGTTTTCTTTAAAAACTTCTCAAGGGTATCTGATTAACATTCACACTGCTTCTAGCATAGTGTCAGGACACTAATTTTATATCATTGGAAATCAAGAATCGTAAAATAAGTGAATAATCTAAATATTGGTACCGATTAAGGCATCCTTAAATCTACTGTAGACGAGTATTAATAATTTGATTATAGAATACTTTTTATCATTAGAAACACACATGCCAGTTAAAGATTGGAGAACAGGGACACGCTGTCTCCTTGACGCGGCGTCCAAATGTCTTCCATACTTTCACTAACGCTAAAAAAAAATAAACAGCAGCATATGAAACAGTAAATAAGTCCAGTAAATTCTGTATTTATAAACTTTATAAAATTAGACTCTTTTCAAAATATAATTGATTTCTTTTATGTTATCGATAAGGAGATACCTTACCGTTCTATTTTAACCGTTAATCCACAACATTGGTAAATAGCTACGTAGCAGTGACATATTTTGCTAGTAAAAATTTACTTAAATTTTCGAGCCGAAAAAAATATTGTAGCAGAAAACAGAGTAACTTGTCTCTTATAGGAAAAATATTTATTTTTATTTTATTATGGATTCGATCTTTGTACGTTTTACATAATGGAAGATTACTATTTACTTAATCGATCGATTTAAAAATAGCCGATATTCATGATCGAATGTCAATCAGCTTTAGTATGTGTGAAACGACTGCAGTAAAATGAGAGAATTTTAAGAGAAAAGTACATGCGGTTCACAGAAACATTCATAAAACGTAATCTAGTGCGATCTTTAGAGTAGAGGAAAAGAAATTTCCAAAAAAGAGAAATAATATCGAACGATTATTACCGGAAGTTTAAATTTTTGGAAGGATTACCCACGGAACAGATCAAATATTTCTTGGTATAATTTTAGTTTATAAGAATCACTGTTACTTCCGGAGCAACAGAGGAAAGGTATAATTTAGGCGAATCGGTTGTGATAGAATTATTATCGTTTGAAGGCTAACCATGAATTTAATATCGTACATACCAACACGAGTGCAAATAGAAAACCATGTATATCGTGTGTAATATACGCACGCAATTTCAACTGTACATAATATAAATTACTTTAAGCAAATTTAATAATTTTACTCGAATATAATAGGCCCTATGTATTTTTATGACCCCATTATAAGGTATCTAAGATAAACAGATCTTTCGATTAAATTTTATATTTCTGTCGTATCTCACAATATCATAATTATTTGCCACGTGTAGCACATCCAACTGTATTACTTATTTATTCCAAACGAGTTCCAACAATTACGAAGAATATGTGAAATTATTATTAATTAAACGATAAGCTTCGTCAAAATTTAACTTATTAGTTCCAAATAATAAGGAAAACATATACAATTTAACATTTATTCCTCATTAAAAAATATCTGATGAATCCAAAACTCTTGAACGTTACAGGATGTGCTAGAATAGAAATTTAAATGTATGAAATAAGGAAAAAATGTCAACGGCTACAAGAACCAGATCCCGTAGATCAAGGAAGTTAACACACGCTGGATGTAGTTTTATTTCAATATTGGCTAATTACAATATCTAGGACGTATTTAGGAACATCCAATTCCACCGCTAATGTCAAAAGACCGAGTAATTGACTCATAAAATATCTGAAAGTTTACCTCTTCATACGAAAGAGTTTCGATTTTAAACAGGGAATTACAATTTTTTTTCTCACACTTTGTGCAAAACTATAAACTAAAACTTTCTTGCCTTACATTTTGTAAACACATCCCAAGCACCCAGCAAGGCCCCACAGAGAGAGGGCAACCCAAACATTTTAAATGGAAAGGGTAGATTTGCGACACATAATTTTAAAGTGCACTAAAAACAACTTTTAAAGTAACAAACTTACTACTCTAATCAAAACGACAATTATTTAATATTTCATTTACAGCTAGTTTCAAAAGTGACCTACAGTACACACAATTAGCAGTCTCATATCGAAAAATAAGTCGCTTTGAGGTAGGAGTATTTGCAATTTTTTTTTAGTGTTTCTCTGTGGAGAAGTTTAAGACATGCAGTAGTCCACTTTTGAAAGTAGCAGTGAAAAATATTAAATATTCGCCGTTTTAGTTGTTGTTGTAGCCCCGATGATTTTTATATTAAATCTTTTTCAATACATTTAAAATTATATGTAACAACCCCACCCTTTTCATTTAAAATATTTTGAGCTGTTTTCCAATAGGGGACCTGAAGGTATTTGAAGTACAATTGTTTTATACCCAAAAATAGATATTTTTAGGGTAGGATAATTAACTAAATTTCATTTTTTTAAATATTTAACGGTTAGCATTCTGTATATTTATTCAATTCAATCAACTATCTTTGTCAGGCATGTAGATTCTGGAAAATATTTATTAATATTTTGTTTTTTTTTTGTTTTTTGTTAATTATTTAATCAATTGCGTTGGGTTTTCTTTATTAATAAATAGCAAAATATTAAATTAAAAAAATTGATGATTATTTAATTATGATTTAATTAATTTTGAAATTAATAAACAAATACCTCAATAAAAACTTTTAAATAAATTAATTAAAATTACGAAAGATGTCTAATCTGTTTATAAATTATATTCAGGATTGGAGTACGAGTCCTAACGGATGAAATATTTAAACATTACTACTTTCCGAATTCCGTAACATTTTAGTCTTTTATTAGAAAGATCTCGAATTCAAATCGCCGCCAAGTTAAGTTTGATTCGCTTAGAACAAGGGTCGGCAACCTGCGACTCGCGAGCCACATGCAGCTCTTTAGTTCCATAAGCAAATATTTATTTTATCAAAAAAAAAACATTTAAAAATCGTTCTGAATCGATTAACGAGGATTAGGCGCCGATTCTATCTCTTTGCCACTTGTACTCGCTTTTCACCGCACCCCTCCCCCGTGACACGCGTCGTCACTGTCGTCAGTCCGTCAGAAGCTCTCGAATGACGCCGTCGTCGGATGTTTCTATGTAGGTTTTAATTCGCTTTCGACGCAAGACAATTTGGCGTCTTCACCAGTGCTTTGGCTGTGACGTACAGTTTGTTGTTTCAAGTAAAAGAGTTAGAAGAGAATTATCTTCTGAAAGTTATGTATGTACATATATATAATAATAATAATAATAAAAAAACCGAAGTAAAGATAGGTAACATAATAAGTATTATATTTTTAAAATACATATTATACATATTTTTTTCCAAATAAGATACCTAACTACTTTTTTTAAGTCAATAAGAATTGCCAAAAAAGAAACAAAGTACTACTGTTGTATATTACCGCGAAAGTGTTTTTATTAAAATATATATTTAATAAATTACCTATTTTATTATTTATCTATTTTATAGCTTTTATTATTTAAAAATTAGAGTTAAAATAATAATTATAAGTGTATGTACCTATAAATTGTTATTTAATAAACCTATTTTCGAAAAATTTTGTGGCTCTTTAAAAACTCTGAAATAAAATTTTGTGGCTCTTTAAAAACTTTGAAATTTTGTAAATTGTAATTTTTTACTCTTCTGACTCAAAAGGTTGCCGACCCCTGGCATAGAACATTCTCATTCTGTATTCCAAAACGTAAATTATAAATTGTAACAAAATAATCGTCTGAAGTAAAAGTTAATACAATTAAAAAAATGTGACATATTTATACTAAAAACAAAATAATAAATAAATATAAAAAGTTAAAAAAAGATAAACTACGATAATTATTATGGATTATTTTATTTTAAATAATAAATATAAAATAAAATAATTAAGAAGTGTTAATAATTACTAAAAGCAATATCTTTCCTGCAAAATTTAAGTTAATATATATATATATATATTAGTTAATAAGCTACATATATAGAAAATGTGAACTCAGGATTCATTCACGTTGACGTAAATTCGTAATTTTTAAATGATACTAATTTTGTTATTAGTCATTTTTGTAATGGAAATTTTATAAAAATAAAAAATCAATTATAATTAAGGCTCTGGTGTTTGTTTTCCCCAGTTTGTCATCAATCGTACACATATACGCGGCGCACGACAAGAAACTCGTTCCGCTTACTTCCTACAAGTTGCAGTTGGTCTGTTGTTTCAATATTAATAATGAATCTGTGGTGTATTGAATGACGTTCGAGTTAAGCTGGAGGGGATGCTAATGCGATCGACGATTGGTTACTTAGAGGGAGAATACTGTTGTAACAGATATTCAAACTCCTTGAATGTTCAGCGACTCATACCACATTCTTAAGTCGTACATGTGTTATCGCATCGTTTGTACTTGGTTGCGAATTTATAAACCCTCGATATAATCCGTATTTTACTTTTATTTATTATCGGTTTTTAGTTATTTATTATCAAATTGCTGATAATATTTTATAAAGTTTCATTCTATTTTAATAAAAGCTTAGAAAAAGAGACTTTTAAATTTGTGATTTTATTATTTTTTTTCAACTTGGAAATATAAAAAAAAAAATTAATAAAAAGATTACATAAATATGAAAGATTTCATTAGTTTATTTCGGGGAATACAACGACGAGGCAGTACTTCGACAATTCGATCAAGATCACAAGTTTACAATGCAGTCAGCACAGGAGAAAATTGTCAGTCGCAACAACCGTATAAAACAACTACATTTCCGTTGTCTAATTCAAGACAAAACACAAAATGTGAGTAAATTTACAAAAATATTAAACTAATTATTTTTATTTATAAAGCGATTGATTTCAATAAAACAAAAAGTCTAATAAAAAAATACTAATAAAAGAATAAAAATTAAGAGTATTCATAAATTAGCATGCAAGTTATTTTTTATATATTATAAAATCTCTACGTAAAAAAAAATAATAAAGTGTACGTAGTGATTAAAATACCGTTTATTTTATACTTCAGTTTGCATATAGAACTGGAACAAATTAATCGATTCAGTTTGCGTCGACTTTTGTCCGTTCAGTTTGTTTGCCCATGCAATTAGGAAAAAGGAACAAATTTATTTTATCCCAGGATACCTGAAATTTATTTTCAGGGTATAATTTATTTTTAGCCATAATTGTTTTATATATACATATATATATATATATATATATATATATATTATGAATTAATTAAAAAAAATTAGCTGGAATGGGATCTTGAACCTGCTAATAGAAAAACTATTTCTTCATAACTCCCTAAGTTTGAATTTTACAAAAAAAAAATAATAGTAGAAAAATTAAAGCCAGAAAAATTTTTTTAATAAACATTTTTTTTAAATTTTAATTTGACGACCTGGGAATAATGTGTACACTAATGATGAATTATACTACAATATTTCAAGAGTTATTTCAATATTTCTAAAGAAATCATAATTTGAAAAAACTTTTGTAAGAAACATATTTTTTAACGGGAGCTCCAACCCCAAGCTAAAATTTATTAAAGAAAATTAATTTTTTAACTTAAATTAGGAAAAATTTTCGAATTGTGTTTTTCTGTAATTCACTTTTTTAACATAGTTACTAATTAGGAACAGAACTAAAAAATATATAATTAATCTACAAAATTTTCTAAATGCTAATAGGAATTGATCGAATAGCAATTAAAATAAATAAAACAGGGTTTTAAATTTTAACTTAAATACTGCAGTTAATAAAATACCAAATTCGTAGATATTAATAAAATAAAACAAGATAAATTATTCTTAAAAGTAAAAACGTACTATTCTAAAATTATAAAAATAAAAGATTACATAGAAGGCTAATTTCAATAAACAACAGTTATTTTTTTTTAGAAAAAACAAAAATTAAAAAATTGTTTATATATTAGGTAATTTTACTAATGAAATGTAAAAGAAAGGAGATAAACATATAAAAAAGCGTATATACAAAACATTATTTAATGTCAGGAACTAACAGCATGTTACAATTTAAGTCATTAATAGTTTTTTTTATTTTTTTTTTTTATTATTTTTTTTTTTTATTATTACCAACTAAGAGAAATCTCGTAAAACAATGGACGATCATTGCCGATATTTAGCGTCTAAGAACTGAATAATTTACATGGTGAATAAAGCAAAAAATATTACTCTTTATCCAACCATATTTTTTTAAATATATTTTCTTAAAAAACTTTCGATAGTTAATTTTTTAAACTTGTAAAAAGGTTTGAAGATTGTCATAAGTTCATATATCATTTTAAGCCCAAAAGTTAATAGAAAACAACTTAAATAACAATATTTCGAACATATTTAAAAAATAAATTGGTATTTAAACAACTTAAAGTTTATATTCCACCACTGCGGCAAACTTAAAAAATAGTTCGCCTGGATAGCATTTTATTTTAGAGAAAAATTTAAAAAAAAGTTTCAAACTGATACATTTCAAGTCAAATTAGTTTATAATGATTTATTTATTACAAAAAAAAAAAACTTTTACGGACAAAGGGTGCTTTTATGTTTTTTTTTAAATTTTTAAGTTAGTAGTTAATAAGTCGTACAATTTAATTTCTTGGTAAACTGAAAAATACAAATAAAATTATAAAAAAATTAACACCTTTTCAAAATATAATACCGTCCTTAAAACTTCTTTTCTTCGTCCAATTTTTTGAGATATTAACTGAAACAATCTCTAAATAAAAATTTTATAAATGTAAATAAAACCGTTTTCTAAGACGAAAAATCCAGAAAGAGGTCAATACATACTAATATGTACGCATAAAAATCATTTTAACAAAGATTTTAGCATATTCAACTCTGATGTCTTGTCCTTTGAAAATTTTAAAATTTCTTGGGGAATTTCCTTTTCAATGACTAATGAAAGCGTAGTGATGAAGTAAATTGTACAAAAGATCTTCTACATTCTAGCCGCAATAATCGCTCCGTAATAAGTTTAAAAAATATAGTAGTTCAAGTGTAATATAAAAATAAAATAAACAGCACATTACACAAAACAATTTAAGTATTAAAGTAGATTAATGCACCTTTATTGGACGATTAATTCACCGTACGAATTCAAATCTCGTGCTTGAGAATATGAAATAAAAATCTTGTAGCGAACGATAAAATTTCAAGCTTGATCGGGATTCGAACTTAGTATCTTCCAAATGGATACTACTACTCCGCTACGGAAGTTGATAAATTAAATATACTCGAAGATTGAATAATAAAAAAAACTTTTATCCGACAAATTCCAGTGGGAATAAAGTATTAAAACTTATTCCTAAGTTTTGTTAGGAATAAGGGAAAAAAACCACGTGTAAAATACATCATGATATAAAAATCGTTTTGTAAAAATTATTTTATTCGTTGAATAAAATAATGGAATTGCAATGATTCACCATAAACATGACGTTATTTGTAGAAGGGAAACTGTGATTCCCTGTTGTCTGTGGCCTTAGAAAAAAAAATTAATAAATCTTATATGTAAATTTTATTCATCGTCGTTCTAATACTGAATTTGTATATTAAATATAAGGTATTATATCTTTGATAATCTTATATATTATCTTATTTATATTATGATTATACACTCGTGTATAATCACAATAATTTTAAAAACAAGATCGCATAATTTTTTTTCCGATTAAATCATTTATAATTGTTACAAAGAAGAATTTCTATATATAGATTTAAAAAAATGTAACATCAATTTAGCATTATTTAAATATATTTTTAAATTATTTTTATCTATCCAAATTACTTCTAAAACGAAAAAATAAATTTTAACAAAATGAATTGTCTTGTTTTTTAGGTCCATAACCAAAACGTTTAAGGCGATTTGCCATTAATAAACTTAGATTAAACGTTACCGAATTTCTTATGTTAAAATTATCTTAGGGGGTTTCAACCCTTTCTTTGTAAAAATACGCTTTTTTGGAAGTTTTATAATTTAATGACAAGGTATTTTAACTGAAAAAAAACCAATAAAGCATATCAAATTTACCGCTACTTTTACCTGAAATTTTATTTGAAAATTTGAGCCGGGGCAACATCCTCTCTTAATAAAAATTTACGTTTACAGATGTACATACATTGAGATCAGAACGGTAATAAATAACAACAGTGAAAGGATTAATAAACCTTCGCAACGGCTGAATTACAACTAACAACAATAATTTATTCTTACATTCTATTACCTAACTTTCCATGTACTTATTGACCCTCATGCATGTATTTTAATTAAATTTTTTTAATAAATTCTCTTACCGTTTATAAAATGCTACTCTTTTGCTTATGAATTTAAACAGCATAAATATGCCGTCTAGACTCATTGTAAGCAAAAGGATAACGTTAAAAATTCAAATTTTGGCAAGCAAATCCCGTACGATATCTAACGGTTATTACAGATAGAAAATTACTTAAGTCAAATTCAGCGCTACACCGAGTAACGAGTGGCTCTAAACATAAATCGTATTTAATTTCTATTTTATTATGTAATAAATAAAAATAATTTATACGTAAATCACAGAAGAAAATGTTGAAATAACGATCAACTTTCCTCGGCATTTTCCTATTTATAAAAATTCAACCTTCTTCCGAGTGAAAAAGTAAGAAATTAGTTTTGCTCGGTTAACGTAAATTACTGTTTAAAGAAAACATTATTAAAAAAAAAAGAAGAAAAGATTTTACATTTATTTGTATGATGAATAAAAAATTTAAACATTTCTTTCTCAAATGATCATTTTTTTAATAATTGAGCAAAAAATGATTGTTTTTTCTTTTAATTTTATAAAATACTCGAAACTCCTGTAGTAAAATTTTAAAATTACTATCCCCCTTATAACGTATCATTTAATAAAAATTAAAACAATATATTTAAATCGATTTTTAGTAACGGTAAAAATATAAAAATTATAAAACTTTTATTTTTATATTGGTGGCGGTTTTAAAAAAAAATAAAAAATCAACCATCAGATCCCATTTTCAAAAATATAATGAAATCATAACCTAATACAAAAACTGTAAGATAATGGGGGTTGAAATGTTCATGATATGTAGAGCAGAACTGAAAAACTCCCATCCTATAAACAGACTTTTATAACGAAGGTTTTAATAAATTTTAACTAATGGGATCTCAAAACGTCGAGGAATATAAAATCCTAAAGTAGTTTATACTTTGGACAATTTGAAATTATTACTCTCTGTTATGTGTAATAAAACAAAAGAAATGTATAACTTAATAAAAATCAACAATGGAACACACAGATAGAGAGAGAGAGAGAGAGAGAAAGAGAAAGAGAAAACAACAGCTTTTTTAATTTTGCTAAAGATGTTTAAAACACAATATATGAAATTACAGTAACGTTCGATAAGTTTGTAAACGGTTTGAATATTTAACAAACTTTTAAATTTTAAATATTTTTTTCTGTTACAATTGACAAAGATACATAAATAAAATATTAGTACAAGGAAAAAATATCAGTAGGAATTTTCACGTTGTCATCAGTATTACTTCATCAATGTCACCCCGATTCAACGTAAACAAAATAATAATCAATTGAAAGACCGAAGCCTGCCAAATACGTCTACATCAGGCAGTATTTGATAAAATTATAAATAGGTTAACATTATTTTGATAAATAATAATAATTATTTTTAACACGTGTCAATAATATAAAACACGGTTTAAAAAAATTTAAATAATATAACATATAATTATTTGAAATAAAATATTTAATAATATAAATAAACGAATTATTATCTGAGAAAACAATGTGAAATTATAATTATCTAATTTACCAAAATAAAGCACTATTTAGAAATAGCATTAAAGCCAAATATCCATTTAAACTAATTACCTAATTTAACTACATATCACATTTCCAAAAAATAATTACCTGTTACATTCCATTAATTACAGCAGCTAAATTATTAAAAAAACTAAACCTTTTTTAAACTTCTAACATTCCACTCTCTGACTCGTAGAATGTTATTTTTTAATTTTCTGGTGACCCCTTCCTTAGTAGTCCCCACCCGGAGATCCGAACGAGGGACTAGTTTACCTCCGGAATATTTTACCAAGGAAGGCGCCTCCATCATTGCTATATGAAGATGCAGAGAGCCACATTTTCTTGGAAAAAAAGCAGTTGTAGTTTTCCATTGCTTTCAGCTGCGCAGTACTCAGAGGACTGAGTGATGTTGATATGGCCGTTTAAGTCATTCTGACTCACGCCCCTAACAACTACTGAAAGAGCTGCTGCCCTCTTTCAGGAATCATTCCTTAGTCTGGCTCTCAACAAGTACCTCTCCGATATGGTTGCACCTTCGGTCCAGCTACTCTGTATCACTGAGCACTCAAGCCCCCTCACCAACGGCAAGGTCTCATGATTCAAAGAGGAGGAGTACTCTCATATGAAATATAAAATAAATTGGACGGGAAATATATATTAAAAGATTTAAAAATCAGTTAAAATATGTTTCGTTATAAACTTAAGTTGAAAAAGTAAGTAACAGATACTTCCAAATTTCAGAGAAGCTTCCGCATACTTCATAGCGTTCTCTTTACGTCATTTTTTTACATTATTTGGTCAAAACTCTCGCTTTTTTTGTAAACAATTAGTTTTTGCGGGTAAAATTTTTTTATGCCGATCCGAATTATAATAATAAAAAAATTAAATTTACATAGAAAGATTCGTTAAAAAGTAAAACGCAATGCTTCTTCGATACATTTTTAAATGTCGACTTTTTTAAGCCGACAAAATTTAAAATGTAAGTTTTCAACTAGGCAAAAATTTAAAAAATTCGAAATGTAAAGAAATATTATTTTTATTTTTTAGCATGGTTTTTCTTTCATTATAAATATCCAATTTTTATTTATTTTGTTATTATTCTTTTAAATTATGAAAATTATACATCACCTGTTAAGTTCATTAATTCAAATTTTATTTGCATGTTAGCATATTATACAGGTCGCATGCGCGCTCGCGCGCGCACAAACACACATACACACATACAATAATTTAAATAAAAATAGATATAAGATAATGAATAACAAATATAAAATTCCCCGTTATTTTTTATGCGTGTATATTTAATTACGTCAGTCCATTCAGTAAATATTAGAATTTATAATATAAAATAAACTTTACTATCTGTTAAATAATGTATAAGTTCATAAAATAATGTGTTGCCATCATTTAAATTACGTTAATAAGACTAAAAATGTGGGAAAAAAACACTATTAATATAGCAATATTTATTTAAAAATTATGAAACTAAAGAATTTCTTATTATTATTAAATAACTACACATTATCTCAATTTTCACGATACATTTCATTCTTTTTCCGATATAATAATCTGAAGCTATACATCGTACGATATACTGTACACTAGACCTCACATAATTACCAAGAATAAATAGATACGTTATTAATTGAGCATAATGAGTCATATTACAGTGCAAAGGTTTTTACACTTTGTACACCGTATTACGCTAAAACTGTAAAATCTAGAAAGCTAAAATTTTGAATTTATCTAGATCGGCATTTAGATATGCATATTTAAAAAAAAAATAGATAAATATAAAATTATGTTCCGTTTCCAAAGAGAAAATAACATATTCCTTGGTACATACTTGTATTGGTGCACTACTAACTGTTAAAGTTAAAACAAATTTAAACACGACTGCCAAACTGATTTTCATCAACTACTGAATACTAAATAGTTTTGTAATTACTAACTTTTTTTTAACTAGAGTGAATTTTGTAAATTCTCTTTCAGATATTTTGGAATCTGTAATTCAACTAAAACATATTTTTAATACATCACCCAAAAAATAAAAAGTGGGTTTTTCATGGGAAAAAACATAAAAAAATTATTTGAGATAAATAAACTTTAATGGAGGTTTTACATTTTCGTAGGTGTAATGAGAGATACATGAAAGTAAGCTTTAGTCAAAATCTAAAATTATTATGAAAACAATTTTTTTTTAACTGGCATAACAATTCATTATATAGAAACCATTATTTAACTCGAAAAGATATTGAGGTTCATTAATGGGTTGAATTGAATCTAAATTAAGATCTAGGAATGACCATCCTTTTAATATTCGTACATTCTTCCACGAAGTATTGGGGCTTTTATAAATAAGTATTTTAAAGTATTTTATTAGTACCGAATTGAATTTCGAAATGCCATTTAATTTTTGACGCTACTGATTTAAACTAATGAAAAGTTTACGCTCAATAGATGGTGAAAGGATTACTGAAGTATTTAATTCACAAAAAAATTCCTTTTCAATTTTTTGCGATCACAGTAGCCTTTTAAAAAGTTCCTCGCTTCTTATCGATTAAAAAACTCTACAGTTATGGAATGTAAGGAACGGCTTATAAATGGCTAAAGTAACATTTTTCCGTCATAAAAAGACGGTTTAAATTTCATTTTTGATAACAAAACCCACAAAAAATCTAGGCGCTCGCTTCAAACTGTTGAAAATGGGATGCTCCAGGGAATTCCTGTTGGTCCTTTTATTTTTTAATATCTACAAATTAATTTTCTTAAAATATCAACCTAGTCATTGTTAATCTCTTTGTCGATGATAAAACTGGATATCAGAATATTATTACTTAAAGGATTTGAAAATTCTGTTTTAGCGATTCAAAAAGTCGTCCATCATTTAATGAATTATAACTATCTAATTTTAAATATGGATAGAACCGT
The DNA here is from genome assembly GCF_047948215.1 of Lycorma delicatula. Taxonomy (NCBI): domain Eukaryota; kingdom Metazoa; phylum Arthropoda; class Insecta; order Hemiptera; family Fulgoridae; genus Lycorma; species Lycorma delicatula. The sequence goes on from NC_134458.1 coordinate 77,347,182, forward strand.
GGAAATGTGCTTCTCAGGTAGATGATAACATTACTAATCGCGTGGTTCGTACTCCCATTATTGATAATAATGCTAATTCTGTTGTTAATAGTGTAAGCAATGTTGTTAGACGATAAATTACCAAACTGATCTCGTCTGAGATCAAATCGTCTTATTTCGTTTTGATGAGTCTTAATCGATCGCTAAGCTCGCCTTCATAGGTATTTATTGTGCCGATGTATACTACAAGCTAAAATATGCCGGTAGTATTATATTTCGGAACTACTTGAAATTGTAGGAACGAGTTTTTAGGATACAAAAATTAGCCGATTGATCTTTGGTACCTGTAAATGTAATTCAAGTAGATAATTTTTAAGTTCATAAGAATTCTGACGTTTTATTTTTTTTTATTTACAAATGGGCAAAGTTTGCGAAAACAAACAAAAATTAATAATTCGCATAAAGGACTTCATTCAAACGTATCAGATCAGACAACAGAAATATTTTCTCATAGTTCATTTATGAAGAAAATTATAGATCAGATTTTTTTTATAAATTATCTAACGGTTTAAAAGATTTTTCCCGTGAATTTATTTAAAACTAAACATTTTCTTTATACAGAAAAAATATTACTGTATTGATAATCTTTTAAGGATTTTAATATGAATTTTCTGGAAAATTGTCTAATATGTTCTTAAATAACAACACAAATTTTAAAAAACGAATACCTTTAAAATTGTTATATTATTTTTTACCGATTACGTTTATTTATTATTTCGCATTGTTTAATCGCTATCACAAACTACTTGAATTAGGCGTTCTTTCATTAATTAAAGGCTTTTTCTCAATTAAAAAAGTTTAATAATTTCACCTATTCAAATATGTTTCCTCTCTGATATACGATAAAATGTTTTTATTATTGAAACCAATCGATTTTATCAATGGAGACTGGCTCAGAAAATATTTTTAGATTTTTTTTTACAATTACAATTACGCTAATAAGCGTAATTGTAATATACAGGATCATTATTTCGCAATATATAAATCATTTTCTTACTTTATTTGCATAAAAATCGTAAATCAAGTATAAAAGATCAATTTTTCGGTCACTTGATATTGTATAATTAGTTAGGCTAGGTTTTACAATATTTAAATAAAATCACATATAATTCTGATTTGTTTTCATCATGACTTTATGACCACCCATTATCCATTAATGGTGATTACGATTTTCTTTTAAGAAATTGACTATTTACATTTTTATATGGAAAAACTTTAGTGTAAAATATTACCAGAAGTTAACAAAAAACTAAATTCCTTCATTATAAGATTAAAAAAAGACCGCAGCTAATTTGGATAAATTTCAACTTAGCCGAGTGGAAGCGCCAAATCGTGTCTTGTTAAAATTCACAGAACACCTTTGAGAAAGGAAAGATTAAGAATAGGGGAAAGTGTGGATATAGAGAAAAGAGTCCACAAAGAGACCGCGAAAATGAGAAAAGAACCACGCCCAAATGAGTGCGTCAAGGCTCCTTCCAAGTAGTGGATACCCGTAGTGAGAAACAACCTGATGTCTGATTGGTTTTGTCAGACATAATGGTATTTTTTGTCAGAAACGCCACTAAAGTCGAATTATCCCACATCGCGCTACAGTCGATCGATAACGATAAAAGAATAAAACTTAAAAATGTTTAAAACGCGAATATATATAATTACGGACAAGATAAAACAAAATTATTTAACATGTCCAACAGAAAAAATTCAAAGGTTGCAAAAACGCACAAAACATCATATCCAGTGACTTCAATATTGGCATAAGTACGAAGCTGTGCATTGTAAGAATTTAAAAAAAAAGAACTATGTGCCCCGAAAACTATGTTTAATAAAAAACAAACATATCAAAATAATCATCAATGTTTACAAAATCCGATCGGTTCTAAAGAATTCCAATATCCTGTAAAATTCTTATTTGGATATTTACACCACCTGTACTTTTCAGGTGATTGAAGTATCGTTTTTAATGATCTGAGCTACTCGTTATCGATCATTAATTCTGAACTGACATGATCAAATCTATACTGTAATAAACTGCTTTCTTTTACATACTAAATAATATATGTATGTATGTCACAAAAGTTATTTTATTCAGAATAAATAAAAAATTATCATAAGACAATTATAGATTAATCAAGGTCTTATTAAATAGCGTTTTATTGTTTATAAACTGCTCACAGTAAGACAATTGTAACTATTGTAAGTTTTAAAACAAAACTTTCTCGAGCTTGAATTTTTTAAAATATAGTTTAATATTTATTTTAAAATATATGTTTCATTTCATTTGTATTTGGATTTACAACTAATTTTATTTTATCAGACGAACTTTTACTATTAAATTATTGTACGAATATTTTAATATTTTAGCAATAATCATATATAAAACTTATTTAATCAAAATTATTATCGGCTGTTAATTTATTTTTTAACTAATATTTACGTATTATTTCCGATTCATTTTTTTAATTTTTGTTCACAATTTTATTTGTCAGTTTAATTATTAATGAAAACGTGTATTTATTTTTAATAATTCTGTAAAATTTTAAGGAAGATAAATAATGAATGTAAAATATTCTGACTTTTTCCATCTTTACTGATGAGCCAATTTAAATTTCTACGCAACGTTTAATTAATTTCTAATTTTTTTTGTAATATGTCTGTTTTGGCAATAAATTTCAATTTAAAATATTACGAAGAGATTCACTTTCCCTTATCGGATACTCTAGCCCATCTCTAGAATTGTTTAATTTGTGAAAACAATCATCTAAACTAGTGTATCCCAAACTTTGCGCCGCGGCCTCTTCACAAGAGCGCCGCGAAGTATTGAAAATGCTTCATAATTAATTGAACCGAGACAATTATAATTATTAATTTAATGTTGATAAAGTAAAAAAATAATGAAGATACGAGTTTTTTATTTATTTTTATCTCTTACTTACGAGTAGTCATACTTTTATTCAGGGTAGGGCGCCATAGAAAAATTTAATTGAAAAAGGGCGCCGTGACTCAGAAAAGTTTGGGAACCACTGATCTAAACCGTAAATTGTTCTCCTTGAAGCCTCCCCCCCCCCCCAATAAATACAATATCTAAATATTTTAAGAAATGGATTTAATCACGTTGTCATAAGGTCTACAAAAACTCAAAAATTAAAGCGATGGTAAAAATAATTTTATTAAAATGGCAAGTACATTTGCTATTTAAGTGGTTTTAGTTTAAATGCAATAGCTAGATTAACATTTTTTGTAGCTTAGTAAATGTTCCTTATAGAATATTTATTAAATGTATGGGGGAAATATGAGAATATTTATCGATTAAACAATTTTTTGTCGTATCTTATTGTACTAAGTTTCAACAGAATTAATACTTTTTTTTAATTTTATATAACGGATTATATTAAAAATTCATTCAAACTAGATGCAAACTAAATCTAATTTATTTTTACCGTAATTAAAATTATGATAATTGAAAATATATTATTTAAAAATTTCTATACAGAAAACTTATGAAGAATTCTATGCAGAAGTGACAAGAAAAATGAATTACGCCTATTGCATGATGCAAATAATTAACTGTTTTATCTTGTAACGGACATTTAAGTTATTATGTCTCAAATAAACCGGAAGTTTTTGTGGATTAAATTTTTATCGTCAATTATAATCTGATTTATATATAGAAATAATACTGACATAAAATACATGCTAGAGGATTAAATAAAATATTTATATTTTTTTTCATTCTCAACAGTTAATTACGCGTGAATTAACGCGTAAAATCTATTGCACATAACCGATTTCATATTTAAACGAAACCTGCTATTACAAAAATTACGACTACAATATGACGTAATTAAAATTAATTAATAACCGACTGGAAATCATATAAATTAATTATAATTATTTAAAACTAAAATAAAAAGAATGACAAAAAAACATATCTAATGTTATTTATCACTCTTGATTAATTTGAAAAGATAAGCAAGTTTTCAAGTTAAATGTTTTACATTTGGAATGTTAAGGACATAAAAAGTTAATATAAAAAAATTCATTATTATTTATTTTATCGCGAATAAATATTAAAAAAAAAAAATGTATTCCTATTTATAACATAATTAATTTTAATATTAAAAATATAAATAAGCCAAGCCCTTGTTTATTAGGCTTGGTTTATTACATACGTGGCAAAATTTGAAGGCGAATTTTACTTCCCCGTTCATTTGGAAATGAAAGTAACTAATGTAGTAGTAACAAAATTGTAAATTGAGGAAAGGTCGTATTCATAAACTGTACTTAGCATTCTATGTCGCTGTTGATGAGTTTGAAGATAAATATCGCGCTTAATTAAGATGGTAAATTATCTTATTCTATTTTCTAATCACTTTTATGTTAAACTACCCAATTTCAATTCGTTCCTTCAAAAAATCAGAAGGAAAACTTCAGATTTTTAACTAATTTTTTAATTTATTCTAATTTAATGTGTGAATTTAAACTCGAAAATGTTTCCCTACCGACTACCTGATATTCAATATTTGTCATCTCGCCTGACATTGATTTTTTTCAGTTGTTAATAATTTCACAAATAATTGTTGCTTCATTCAGGAATACGTGTTTTTAAAACGTTAGTAACAAAATTTATATCCTAGTAACAAAGACTAAACCATTATTAGAAATCACAGGGATGGACTGTTAATTAACAAAAAATCGTAATAATAAATAGCTGCTGCGTTCACCTGCGGAGAAGGAAAAGTTATATAAGGGTCCATAATAATACAATCTAAAAGGAATAGAAAATCGTCCGCAACTTAGGCAAGACGAGTCGTCGGCTAATCACTTCATCATTTTTTACCTATGCTGTACACTACCCGCATTGGTGCAAAAGAGTTTTATTTCTCATTTTAATTTTAAAATATCACGTAATAATGGTATTTTTAATTATTATTATTATTATTATTTTTTTTTTTTTTTTGCTTGATGATCTCGCCACATAAGCTTGAGGCTTGTGCGTGGGAGGTGGAAATTGAATTCTTTTAGCGTATGAAAAATGCCATGCCTACCGGGATTCGAACTCGGGACCTCCGAACGAAAGACCGAGACGCTACCACCACTCCATTATACAGATCAGAAAATTTATTTATTTTATTAAAACAACCGTACCGATTTTTTTTTTTGTTTTTACAAAAAAAAACAGAATTCCTTATTGAAGTAGCTATTACCCAAAAAAAATGCCCGACAACCGAAAAACTGTTGGTCAGAAAACTTCCAAATCGGTCGAGAAGATAAAGATAATGAGAAAGTAATATAATTATCAAAAGGTTAATACGGTATATTTTTAGAATTTTATTTTGTTTTTTTTTTGCATGGGCCTACACTCGGTTATGTTTAAAAACTAATATAAAAAAAAAAATATTTTTCTATATATTATTTTTAATTTTTTTTTTTTTTTTAGAAAATATTCCTTAATAAAATAAAATACCATAGATCGACAAAATGTAAGAATAAAATATAACGTTTCTTGATTTTCTTATTTTCAAACTCATTAGAATTATTCAGCTTCAAACTCATCAGTAATCACATAACACGACTAGTAAATTTTTTTTTAAAATTAATATTAATAACAATTAAATGTTGCGTGTGCGCGCGCGTGCGCGTGTGTATGTCGAAACTGCAATCCACTGATTTGAAGTACGGGACAAAAAATTAATTTAAAAATCATCACAGACTAAAAAGGTTTTTGGAACAGCAAAGCTTAAATTAGGTTATACAGAAAATTGTTGGTTAATTTTTTTTTTTTTTTAGTTAACGATTCAATCCAGTTTAAAAAAATAATTGAAGGAAACGCCTTTTCGGACAAAACAAATCTAGAATAACATTACAAATTTAGCAAAGTTATACACAACAGTTTGTTTAACCTACAAATTCACTTTCTTTTACACAGACAACTATTTTAATCTTATGAATTCAAGGTTTGTTTTTAAGGTAAATTCAAATCACGGAAGTCAGTAGAACATAATCCCTCGTCGATTTTTCTAAGATAAATGTTTTCAGTATTTACCTATGAACCTTACGCAACATGAATACATTTTTTTTTCTGCGTCTATCTGAAAAAATGTAAACGTTGCACTTGTACCCTCACAATATTACATAACATGCTGTAAAGTAGGTTATAAACAATATTCACAGCCTACAAACACTACTAAACATTATAGAAAAATGTCAGAAAGAACTGTGGTAAATATTTTTTCAAATTCCATCCCCTCTCAACAACATTTTTTACCTACCGCTCATAGTCCATATTGTTGTAAACATTCTATAACAAAATTAATTTCAAAGACACGAAATACGAAAAGCAAAATACCTTACCCATAGTTTGAACGGGGGCTTCGTACTCGAATTGTAACACTAATTTTTTTGTGATTTACTAACTCAAATACATTTTAATAAAAAAATGTCAAAGGACTAATATCGAATTAAATAAAATATAAAGAAACTATCGCGAACACATATTAGGTACCATAATCATAATGGTTGTGGACGACCTAATTCGAAATAAAATCACTCCAAAAATTAGAGTAACCCCGTTCCCACAAATAACAAAAATTCCACGCCAGCCTTACTAATAAGAGTATGGCATAATATTGCTTTCTGTCGCTTTCTGTACTGAGCCAAACATACTGTTACAAATTAATTATCCAAACCCGCTGAAATTCAGGTGATATTCAGCCATATATATAACATCTTAACTCTACTGACCTCAGGAACCGGTTATACAAATAACAATACTACTTTTAAAATAGGGAACTCTGACCGGTACTTCAGGAATTTAGCATCCATAATAATCGTACTAAAGATTGTGAGAAGTACCGTAAAGTAACAAATTAATTTAACTTGTTCCGTTGAGAAGAGATTAATTAGACGTATATCCATTACTCGGGGATATTTTAACCGGGTTTTCTCACCTAATAATATATAACTGACGTAGGAATATCTTTTGAATAATTCAGCTCGCTAAAATTAAAAGTTATTATCGGTTAAAGTTTACATGACACCGACAAAAATATTTAATTAAAATCGACAATTTATAAGCTATTTAGAATGAAATTACTCTGAATTCCGCGTGGTCGTACAAAGTTAAAAATTAATTTTTTCCACGAACAAACTTTCCAGTAATTACGTATTATTGTCGACAAGAAAACCAGATTAAAATTACTTATATTACTTTGTATGCGGTGTAATTATACATATAAAGTCTTAAGGTTGAATACGACTTGGATATTATCTTGACACGAAAGATAAACTACATTTAAAAAATTTTTTTAGTTCCTTAAAAAAAAACTATGAATTTAAATGGTTTTTATGCATGATTATTTTTAACAGTATACAAAACATTAACCTTGATTCAAACTTAATTTTTCTTAAACATCAAAGAAGGAACGTGATGCGTTCATTTAAGTGTGTTAAAACAACGAAGCAGGTTTTACAAAACCAGAAACATTAGAGTTACGAATTGTAATTTAAACAATACAACTGATGAATTTAATGTACGTAGGGTAAATGTCAGATAGTTTGAAGTATTTGATAAATCGACTTGTTTTAACTACAAAATGTAAATTTTAACCTCGGTTAGAAGATTGTCTTCTTTTTAAAAGTCTCTGGATTTCCTAGATTTACACGGTAGACTTATTTTGCGTAGATGAAATATATGTGTTACAATTTTAATAATAGTATTTTTAAAACGATTCGATTTTATTGCTACAAGTTATTCCAGATCTGAAGAATAAGATCCGATTTTGAAAATTATTTTATAGGATCACTGGTTATAACTTTACGACCGAAATAATATAAGTCTGTTTGTTAAACTATAGGAGAGAACTGTTCATCCTGTTGTTTTTTAAACAATAGAATGGAAAGGTTATTCCACCAAGCACCGTCGAATCAAATGTTTTCTGAACTGAATATTTCTTAAAATAAATTTTCGAGTAATTTATAAATAAAATTGCAAAACCTTTGTATTTATATGTTTACAAATTTGGATTGATTTTGACAATATAAGTGGGAGGTTCCTAGTGAATTTTTTCATTTTGCTCATCTGTTACCCAAAATTTTCAGTCCCGACCAGGAATAAAACTAAAATGTAATTATTTCCTGGAGATGGCTCCAATAAATTCCATTAAACGTTCCATTAATTATTCATCATAATTACTGTTCCTTGTTATACGTATTAAGTAGCAGTTTATATCCGTAAAAATATGCACGCTCTATTTCATAAAGACTATAAAAAAATTTAAATCTTCTACCATTTAAAATCGGCAATTATATTTTCTTGTAGAAAATCAGCCACAATCACAATTTCTGTTTTTATATTTTTTATCTGACAGTCTGAAAATTATGCGAGATGTACTTTTAATGTGGAATAATTGCTAGTGTGGAATAAATCATAGCACACAAGAAATATTAAAAATTTTTGTTAATTTAGTTACTTATAAGTAAAACTACATATTAAGGTTTTCAAAAACATAAACATATATCATAATTTAATGTTTATACAGTAAGAAAAACTGTTTTCCTAAAACGTTCATGTTTTTAAACATGAACATGTAAACAAGATTTTTAAAAATTAAGAAATTAAAGGAAGCAGTAGATAATTTTAAAATCACAATGTTTATCCTATAAGCGCAGCAAATTGAGGCCTACGTAAAATTAAAAAATTTTTCAGGTGGAACGATTCTGTCGCAACTTCTATCGAACAAGTAGATAGGTGGACAAACATACAAGTGTCCACATAAATTGTTCATAACTTCGAGAACTGTTTTTAAATACAGAATGTCCCATGAAGAAAATAAGAAACTCTCATGACACGTTCTACTGGTGAAAATAATGAAAAAATTTCTTATAAACATACATCTAGAAACGCTTTATTTTCGATCTGTTTGTTTCGAGCTAGCGAGAGATTTCATCCGGATTTCAGCTATTCTAATAAATTGATGCCCTAGTTTAATTTTTGGGACACAAATTAAAGAGTAAGATTGATGGTTTCTTATGTAATTTGAGCCGGAAAATAGGATAAAATAGGTCCTAGAACTTTAACTACAGTAGTTTTTGAGATATCCGATGTAGAACACAAAAATCGGTGTCCAAAACAGTATTTTTAGGTTTGTAATACAACAGATTTGTTAAATAATAAATAGATGCGAAGGATTTAGTAACAAAACTTGTAGAGAATTTAATTCTGAAAATATTAATGTAGATACAGCCAATAAAAAATAAATAAAAACTTTTAAAAATCGGTTTTATATTAAAACAAACGAAAAATAGACAGAAAATCGTATTATTCGTTCTGTACCTAAGAAACATTCTTTTTAAAGCATTCTTTTGAAACATTCTTCTGTGTATCAGCATTTACGAATGAAAGGGTCATTTCCAACGCGTTCGTTTTCTGTTGAACGGCAAGTAAATCATCGTGTTAATGATGAACAAGGTGTGATTCAGCATATTCCAGTCCTTTCCGTTTCCAACGGAATTTTTTATCCTTTTTATCCAATTTTTATCCTTTCCGCCTGTAGAAGGTTCAAAATCTGCAGCCATCAGATTACCCCGAGCGGTTAAAGTTGTGTCATTAGCACCTAGACAAAGCTGAAAAGGTAAATTCAAATTTATTTACTGATGAAGCCACTTTTACAAGAAACAGAGTCTTCAATTCTAAAAATACTCATTTATGGAGCGAAGACATTCCACACGGTACTGTGAAAACTAGTTTCCAACGTAGATTTCAAATTAATTTTTGGTGTGACATTATTTATGACAAAATTTTGGGACCGTTTGTTTTCAATAAAAACCTTACGGGAGATGAATACGTTCATTCTTGAAAAATAATTTGCCGGCTTTTTTGGAGAGTGTATCTTTACAAACTAGATTACAAATGATTTTCCAGTCCGATGGTGCAACGCCACATTTTTCTTTAGTAGCTAGAAAGGACTTGAACGCTAATTTCTAAAACTGGATTGGACGTGGTGAACCAATCGATCGTCCACTACGAGCAGCTGACTTAACGCCAGTAGATTACTTCATTTGAGGACAAATTAAAACGATATTATTCCAACAAAAAGTTAATGCTAAGGAAGAGTTATTCATTAAAATACAAGATGCTACTGAATTTATACGAACCGATCCTGAGATGATACGAAAAGCCACCGTAATTATTTTATGTCGGCAGAGTGCTGTGTACGTTGTGAAGAAGGGAATTTCGAACAATCACTGTAACTGAGGTTTGTTATTCTGTTACCATTTATCATTTCATATATATATATATATATATATATATATATATATTTGTTTTGCTATTTTAAAAATATTGTTCATTAAGTACAGAAAAAATAATACAATTTTCCGTGTATTTTTCGTCTGTTTTGCTTCAATAAAAAACTGATTTTTAAAAGTTTTTATTTTCTTTTTATTGTCTGTATTTACATAAATTTTCTTAGAATTAAATTCTATACAAGTTGTTTTAAAAATTTCCCGCACTTATTAGTCATTCATCAACGTTATTGTACTACAAACCTAAAAAAAACTCTTTTCCGAATTTTGTGTTTTACGTCGGACATCTTAGAAATTGCTGAAGTTACAGTTCTGGAACCTATTTTAACCTATTCCCCAGCTCAAATTACATAAGAAACCACCAACTTTACTCCTTAATTTTGATCCCGAAGATTATAGTAAGACTTGTTTTTATTAGAAGAGCTGAAATCCGGGCAAAATGTTTCGCTAGCCATAACTAAAAACAAAGCGTTTCCAAACCTATGTTTATACAAAATCTTTTCATTATTTTCACCAGTAGAACATGTCCTGAACGTTTTTCCGTTTCTACGTGGGATACTCTTTATTTATGTGTTTTTACGTATTATTATACGAAACGATCCTGATACGATACGGAAGGCCACCGGAATTATTTTATGTCGGCACAGTGCTGTGTACGTTGTGAAGGAGGGAATTTCTTAAATTGTAAGAGCAATTTAAATTATGTACAAAAATAACAATAATTACTCGGTAACTGTTTTTCAAGTGAATTTTGTTCTAATGAACTTACTTCCTGGATATTGTAATTTAATCAACTTTTTATATTTTATTTAAATTGGAAACTTGAAATTTATTCTTTTGGTTACCTTTTTCCTTTCTTTATTCATTTAACTTTCAAATAATGATTACAAACAAGTAACAGTAACTGCACATGTATTTATCAGTATGTTTGCGTACTGTTGACAGTTTATTTTAAAATAAAGTAAATATTTATATAAAAAATTGATTAAATCGTACAGGAAAAAATAAGCCATCAGTAAAAATGAAGTGAAAACAATTAATCCAATAAAATTGGCATTTTTAATAACATCATTCATTCGATAAATAAATGAGTAAATTAAAATAATTAATTAAATTTAAAAATCAGTTATTTCAGTTAATAGTAGTTTTATTTTAATGAAGTAATTAAAACCACGCTTTTTCGGAGTCTTGTTTCACTAAAAACAGAACAACTATTGTTTATTAATTTCAAGATACTGAAGACTTTGACAACACAATAAACTGGTGAAAACTATATCTAAAAACTGATATATTCTGTGTTCAATTTTATTAAGTGGTATACAACATAATTTGATAAATTTACCCAATAATGTCTCCACTCTATAACATAAAATTTCCTATGAAATTTACAATAATGTGAAATCTGCGATATCTAAAGTATTATTCTTATGTATTTATTATTAATATTATTTTGTATAATAGAAATTTTACAATGATGTAATAAACATTAATGACACAGTAGCAAGGTGAACATGCAGATACGAAACGATTATATATAAATATAAGTTTTTAAATATTCTTAAAGCATATCTTAGTCAAGGTTTGAATACAGACTAGATATACTAAATAAATATACTTAATTTCGATAAAATTAAGAAGTAAATTCCTTTCCGGACCGTAAACGTGTTTTTTTCTTGAATCGGAACACATATAAATTTTTTAACAAAAAAAAATTATAGAACGTAAAACCTGACAAGAAACTAATGTCCATCAAAAACAGAAAACTTGTTTCATTAAAACTTTATTCGGTTTTGTTTACTTTAATTAGAAAAAAGAAAATATATGTAACATTATTATGATAATTAATACTAAGGAATAACTCTGCTTTTAAAAGCACTATAGGCAATGAATTTTATCGGTTAATAAATTACAAATTTAGAAAAAATTAGGTGAATAAGCTGATATTTAAAATATTCCAATAAGGAAGTTATGTTTTTTTTATTTATAGTGGAATTTTGGCAAGGGACTTACATAGTCTATTTTTTTTTCCTTTGAAGTAATATCAAAACCTTACCTACTAGGCAAGAAAAAACTAAATGTCAGTAACAATTTACGAATATCAGAAGTTTTTAATTAATAAAATCAGAATTAAGATTCAAAAGAGATTTACAGAGTAAGACAAGAAAAATATTCTACATATTTTTCCCCTCGTATCTTATCCTTTAAAGTCGCGATTTTTTTTTGTTTTGTTTTTTTAACTCAAATATAATTACAACATAACTGAAGAGAAATTAAACATTTTTACAAAAAAAAAAAAAAAAAAAAATTAGAAAACGTTTCCATAGTAATATAATATTTAATGTTAATGCCATGTTTCCCGATATGCATAACTGGACATTCATTAGAGCGTACCATTCTTATTTAAAGTAAAATGATACTGGTCGTATCATCAACCTAAAACCGTATCATGACTTGCAACAGAAAGCTATAAACAATACTGATAAAAATAAAGATAAAAGAGTATGGACGCACCGTAAAATACTCTTAATGCCTATCCGGAAATAGCAGCGACGCTTCAAAGTATATCTATGCTTATCTGATATTAACAAATAATGAATATAAATAAGCTGTAATTATTAGTATGATTTCTAAAAATTTTGCTAAATTATTAGATTCGAATATTACAAACGAGTTAATTTAAAATATATTTTTATACACTACCACAAACTAGTGCTTGTGACTACTATAAGTAAACGAGTAATTATTACGCTGAATTTATATAGTTAAATTTAGATAAAACTTGAGGAATATTCCCGGACGTTTCAGCGATCTGATCTTCTCAAGAATTCAATCTGATCTTTCAAAGGATAAAAGGTTATAAACTAATGTCAAGATAGAAAAAAAGAGAATACTATTCAAATTTAATAAAAAACATTATCCTTATATGGGTTTTAATATTAATGTGACAGGTATAATTTTCTCGTTTAGCTTCGATTGACGGCATTGTCTAAAAAATGATTGTTAAAAGACTGGAAAAAGTTATTCAGCTATATTTAGTTTAAAGTTTAGTGTTCTGGTAATAATAAAAATAAGTTATTTTAAAAGCACAGTTAAACTATTTAATCAAAGGTGATGTAAATTTAAACATTTAAAATTTAAAATTCCTTGGAAATTACATCAAATAGTTAAAAAAGATTTCAGTTTTTTTTAAAGTCATAATTACATGTTATCATTTTAAAGTTTGTCCAGTTTTCCCTCTGATATAGGGTAATGTCCTTCTTACTTTAAGTTAATTTTTCGTAGTTCCAAAAAAGAATTTGTAGGAGTAATGTTTAACTTCATGAATCTACAAGAGAATCGATTTATTTAATAAAACATCGTCTGTTGTAATTTTCACACTCTTCTATATGAACCATATGGTTCGATATCTACTAAATTATAAAAGTTAACAATATTATTGTTTTTTTAAATGACAGAAAATAACAATATACATTTCTATATAATGGAAAAACACAAAGCTGATTTTAAATAACTTAACAAGAGATAAATATTAAAAATTAAAAACACGACAGCCGAAAAAACACTGCTGACAAATATTGCTCTTTAATATAGGATAACTGAAGAGGGTGAGAGTAACAATTTTGTATACATATTTTTTTTCAAATTTGTTAATCTATTTAAATATATATATACACGGCCTATGACACTTCCGGTAAGGTAAGAATTCCATCGCGTGATAATATATCTAAATCGATTCAGCCGTTGAGCTGCTACGGTGAAACAAACGTACACACATACATATATAAATAATAACAATTGCACTCCTTTTTGGGCAGTCGTATAAAAATTCTAGTTACACGAATAAAATTGATCTGTCAAATGATAGATTTGAAAAAATCTATCAGATGAATGAGTCGTTTATGAGGTACTCGCATCTCAACGCTTCCTTCTGAACGATTCGGAAACCTCGTATCTCATACGAGATATGCGGGTTATTCAATAAAAGAAAGGGATTATTGGTTAATATTTAGCAATATAGAACATGCTTACATGATCGAACATACTGCCCGTAAAAAATCATAAAATGTTTCTTAAATGTTTATAAATAATAAATAACAACAGTAATAACAATTTTAAAATAAGTTAATAAACTTTATTACCGCAATTCATTATTCAACATCGTAGAAGATCTTAAAACACAACTATTTTCGATACTAATAAATCGATACTGAAAATACTATCGATTATCCATTTAGAATTGTATATATGATTTTTTTTTACCTTTTAGTTACAATTAAACTTACATATTTATATAGCCTATGACAGTCCCCGTAACGTAAGGGTTCCAATTCGGGGTCATACATCTAAATCGGTTCAGCCGTTGAGCTGCTACGGTGGAATAAACATACATACAAACACCCTAAAAACATTACACTCCTTTTTGGGCAGTCGTGTAAAAAAGATTTGACATAAAAGGAATAATTTTATGTTTACATTCTTATTTTTATCAATTTACCACCCCGTTTAAAATATCTTCCCGCTAATTCATTCTAAACAGCATTAAAATATTTTGTTTTACAGTAAAGATATTACTCTTGATGAGTTTTTAAATAACACTAGTTAAAAAAAAAATGAATTTTACTACACATCCTTTAACAGGTACATAATGTGCTCAATTAGTTTTCATTATCGCCTTATGAATCGTTATTTATACTGCACTTATATAATATCCTCACATACTTAATGCATTATTAGATCATGTATTTATTATAATTTTTAATTATAATATAAACTTTAATGGCTTATTTTTTTTATTACTATTACAATTAATTTTATTATTAATTAACAATGATTTATTACAACTAACAGTGTGTTTTTTGATGTTGCTCTGATCAACAGCAATAGAAAAATGCTGGGAAAGTTCCCTTTGTATGAGTTTGCCTACTCATTACTGATGTGATCTATATAATGTATTACTGCATACCGATCAAAACAAAATATTTATTATTTTTCCAAAACGCTAATCTCTGAACCGTTTCAGATGTTGAGAAAATATTACTTATTGGTAGGATGAACTTTACAGTCTTAAAAATTATATAATAAAACTACTATATTTGTTTTAAAAGCTTTTTTTTTAAAGAGTATAATACTAAATATAACTAATGTATTATGATAGCTTACTGGCTTTCATGAAAATATAGGACCATTTTAAGGAAGTTCAATGCAGCAGAATTTATATTATCTGTCTTCAAAATATTTTTATATATAGACCATAAAATACGTTATTCGGTTACTAAATCTGATCACGTTTAAAGGAATCTCTTGTAAAAGAACATCAAGGTAATTTTTGTGGCAGTTCCTTTTTTTAATCACGTAATTGTTTGGTGTTGTTGGAACTATAGACTTAAAGAATAAAACATTGTATTAAAACGTATTTTACTGTCGTATTAATTTTCTTACGCAGTATATTTTTTTTTTATTTAATCGCCCCATATCATTTTTCATGGAGAAATAAATATATGTTACCAAATTTCAGTGAACAAAATAAAAAATTTCTTGAAAATTAAAAAAACTTTCAAAAAAGCAGTGAATTTTTTCTGTTAAAATATTAATAAATTAACACAATAATACAAATCCCTTTAATCCGAACAAGCAGTGTACGACTTGTAATTCATGGAAATTGTAAATTTTAATGAATTTATCATCAATTTTTAACAGATTTTCAATTTTGCAGAGTTTCTTTAAATAAACATATAGAAAAATGTTTTCCCGAAAATATTGGTCAAATTGAAACAAGACATCCATTATAGAGTATACAGTCTTAATAGTCTATTTAATAAAGTATGGCGTAAAAATAATTAACCTAAAAAAAATTATTTATTTTTAATAAAAGCATCAAATAACCACTAAAACTATCAACCTGAACGGTAATCTAAAGTAGTCAATTTCAATTCGATTATAAAATCATTTAAAAGTACAGTTCCATGATTAAATGTTTTTATTTTTAATTAAACTTTCTTTTAAAATGCTCTAATTATTCTTTTATTTTATTCTGAATTAACAAAAAATGCGTAAATTTCTAGTATACTGAAATTAATACTTTATCTTACTTTAAACGGGGTTCCTACAGATTGCTCCGCATCCCGCACCACGATCTCCATACTTTTCTATCAGTCACCCTTCACCATTTCACTATTCATCATTGCTCTCTTCACCACTTCTCACCACATCTTTCTGGGTCTACCTCTCTAGCTTCTTGCGATAGGACAATAATCCAGCACCCTTTTTGGCCACCTCTTCTCACTAATCCGCTGAATATGCCCGTACCAAACCAATCGTTTTCTTCATTTTTTTTATTTATTTATGGAAGTTGTCCTTTATGCCCTGTCTCTAATTTGACGGAAGTCCTGAGATTAATAAACAATTGTTACAGAAATTTTAATAAAAAACAACACTTATTTTTTCGATTGCAACCTTTAATTTTTAAATCTTAGAATACAGCCTTTCGACAATCAAAATGTTTTCGCTAATACGGACAGGAATGATTTTAATTAGATCGGAAAATCAAAACTCTGTAGAATAATATATTATGGGAAATATCCTACACTTCAAGTAATTTAAAACAGGTCTAAAATGAAGTGCGAATTGAAAATATTAGAAAACTTTGCCCTTTAAATGATCAATTTTTTACGGAAAAATTCAATGTAATATGATTATCCACTCGTAACAAAGTTTTTGAAGAATATAAAATTTCCATCGCAATAAACAATATTAGATGAATTTTAATCTCAAAATACACGAATTAATCAAAACAGATGTTTTTTTTATAATAATAAAAGAAACTTAATAAGCTTCTAAAATGAGAAAATAAAAATCAGATTTTATTACTGCGTATAATATTTGAGTAACATCATGTGTGGGCTCGACTGCCCACACGTTCAAAAAGATTAAAGATTAAACGTAAAAATTATATGTACATCATAAATAATATATGACGATTAATTTAAAACTCTACAAAAATATCCGTGACAATATTAAATGATGTTGTTTGCAGTAAGATGCAGGATTTTTAGTTATATAGTAATAATAATAATTAAAAGGATAGAAAAAATATATAAATCAGTTCCATTCTTCAAATAATTTTCTATTTACAAGAAACAAAAATTAATTTTTCTTATGCCTTCGACAAAACCTTGATTTAAAAATCAATAATATGTAAAGAAAAACAAAGTAAGGTTTTTTACTCTATTTTATTATTAAATCTGAGGAAGATTAATTCATTCAATTGTAATAGAAAATGAACAAGTAATGTAATTAGTATTTTAAAATGTCTATCGAATGAAATAAACATCATTACGTAACAAGATACGTACACATATGAGCAATCCCATCAGACAGGAATTCGGACAAAGCAATATTGTTTAAAACATATATTTTAAACAGAAAATTATACACTTTTTTATTTTTTGGATGGACGCTGCCAACGACGAAGGTAAAATCATTATTGAGTATAGGTAGTATACTTTACTATCTCGAAAAAATCCCAGGGAATTTTAAGAAGCTAAAGGAAGAGTTGAAGAAAAATTTAAGGTGGGGTTTTGCGCTGCAGTTCCTCTATGCAATCGTTCTTTCCGAACATCATCAGTTTTTCTTTACTCCTGATCGCTCCTTTCCTCCTTTTAGATCTGCAAATACACTGCATGCATCCTCTAAGCTGAAGTCTAGGGTGTGTGAAGCAAGTGTATCTTCGGTGTATAAAGTGGGGGACAATTAAATCAAATTGTTTAAGCATTTTCTGTCTACCTGGCGGCTTCATAATAGGTATAGACTCGTGTATATATATTGTCTGCAAAACCTACCGATTGTACCTCCAGTCCGCAGCATTTGTTTCTCTCCTAATAGGAGAAAACTTCTAATATGCAATGTAGGAGATTAATATCCCCCACATCTTATATTATGTAATTACACGATAAAAGATTAAATATGTTTTTGCTAACGAAATAGTCACTGATTTTTTATTATCCACGGTAAATAGACTGTGTACTTCTTATGCGTTTGGCTTTTTTTAAGAATGGTACTGCCTATTTTTGTCTGTATTCTCATAAATTTGATCGTTAATAAAAGATCGATTGTTTTGAAGGGCAATATTTTAGAAAATTACTTTCTTTTAATTTCGCCCGCAATCTTGATTCTTCCCAAAGGAACATCTCTAAAAGCGATGAGACGAACGTATATTTTAATATTAAAATTTTAAATAATAATAATATATTCTATATACTAAAATATAGTTTAAATCAAATTTTTGGCAAATTTAACGCCTTGTGCTCTGATTACATCGTATCGAACATTAGATTTTATTTTAGAAAATATTTAATTAAATTATGTGATACAAATAATTCTCTCAATTTAATTTTAAACTGTTTAATTTTCCATTTATTTCACTGTAAATTTCTTTGTAAAGTAATATAATCATTAGAAATTATCAGTAGTTACGGAATTTGCTACCGGTATCTGATTATACACGTCAATAATATCCAGAAGAATTTTGTATTTATCATCCAAAATAGGTTTTTACCTAAGATTAAAGTCAGTTATATAAAAAAGGTAACTACATACGGAAAGAATTTTCTGGAATCAAAAGGCTACCGCATAATGAATGAAAAATTGCAATAACCATTCTCTCAAGGTAATTCAAAACAGTAAATAAAATAAATATTACGTAGAAAATATTTGTGCGCGCGCGCGTGTGAGTGTGTGAATGACACGAACAAGTTACTTTAAATACGTCCTAACTTGGCAGTTAGTTACTGCAACGTTTTAACAAAGATCATTTAGCAAAAAATACATCTATATAACACTACGAGTGGTTAACGCATACATTTTTATATAAATGCACCTGTATTCGTCGAGGCTATAAACCTTTTAACAAAGAATTCTAAGGCTAAAATAGGAATCGAGATAATGTACAATGATAACAGGTTTTCTTTTTAGATTGTTTTAAAATAATGTAATAATTTTTCATTATATTTTTTAAACTTTTGTGTTTTTATTTTGTAAATAGAAGTTGTACATCTTTATCCTACTTACACCGAACTCGGCTTAAACTTTCAGAAATAAGACCAAAACTTAAAAATAATATTGAAAAATAAATGTTAACACCCTGAAAATACCATAAAACGTTACTTTCAGATTTTTCTCCCTTTCTGGGAGAAGGTGAAGAGAAGAATTTATATATCGTTAAAATTGAATTTTTCATTCAGAAATTCAATTATAAAAAGGTATATAGCCCACGATTACAAACTGAAGAACGTATTCACAATGTTGCAAACACTTTTAGAACAATGTATGATAAAAAATTTCAATTTTGTTTTTCTTAAAATATCTTAAATACCTTTGTACTTTAAAAAATTAATATCTTATATAAAATAATAATTTTATTTTTTGAGGAATAAGTATCCATAGAACGTAATGTGAATGTTATATACTACACTGCTTTATACAATTTCGGATTGATTACGGGATAATCTGCTAAAAGAATATTTAATAAGAACAATAAACATAAACAAAAAGAAAGAAAAACTAACTGTTAAGTTGTTAACAATAAATGAAGCAGAATCATCTTTTACTATTCCCTGGATTATAAAAGGACACATATAAACAATACATAATTTCTTACTGTAATATCGTAGTATTATTACTGCTCTGTTAGCGTTACGTAATAGGAGAAATGAACTGTTATGACCTTTTTGTTTATTTATTTTAAACCCACACATTATTCTCCTTATCAAATCTCATATTTTTCTCCTTACATTTTAATCTTTATTTGTCGGAAATAATTTGTGACACAGGTGTTCCTATGGAGATATCTAATTTCCCATTAAAATTACTGATTAGTCTGTGCTATTATTTATATTTAAATTATTTATACTGTACCATATCAATCTAGTAGATAATTTTGTTTCAATTATTGAGTGGCACAGATATTTATAATTATACTAAATAATTTTTATCTATTAGAATTGATCATAAAAAGTGTGTGTGTGTATATTATATATATATATATTATAATTATGTTATTATTTTAATCACGGAAATCTAGGTTCAAATCCTAGTCAAGTTTGACATTTTTCATACTCTAAATACACACTAAATTAATTTCGTAATGACAAAAAAAAAGGATTAGTTAGATGATAGATTATAGTCAGAGATGCAAATAAATAAACAGATTTATAAATTTAAAAACAAACAAATAATTTTTTGGGGTTTCCAGGAATCGGTAGTTATAGACAAGACATGACAATATTACAGAATAATTTTTTTCCAAAGAAAGATTGAAAAGAATTTTTAAAAAGCAAAATACAAATTAGGGGAAAACTGCGAGTGTATAATGCCGAGACCTGTTAAATACCACTTTCTAACCGTCGTATGACATATTAAAGTCCTGAAAATTTGATTTCAGAAATGAAAGTTTTAAGAAAATATACGTAGAGATAAAAATGAAATGACGAAATATTATTTCCCCAAATAGAGTGCAGAATAGATGAATTAAAAAATAAATTAATTTTGATTTAATGTTTATATTAATCATCGACTCCAATGCTGAGATTTAATGAAATAGCTAGACCACCATGAATAAATTGACAGGAAGGGCATCACGGGTGTTTTTGTTGATTTAAAATATTTTCACGTAACAATGTGCGCTGCCCTACGTTTAAATTGCTATTTAAGAGAAATAACAGCCACGACTTCTCAACCAGCCACTAACTTTATTGCTATTAAGCATTAGCATCAAATAACTACGTTTCTATTTAATTGTAAGTTACATTATTTTCGTCTTGAAGTACAATCAAATTGAATAAACAAAATAAATATTTAAAGCCCGCTTACTGAGGTTTTATTCGAACGAAATAGTTAGACATCTTTTTATAATATTAATGGACTAAAAATACTTTACGAAATAATATGGAATTGCGCTTACGGAAGTATATTTTAACAGTATTTCTTAAATGGTATCATTTTTTCGGACTGAGAGATATTAATTCTTGTTTGTTTAAAACAGCTATACATATTAAGTAATATCTACACTAAATTAATTTTCTTTGTACTAAAATATTCAGTAACTTTATTCTTATAAATCTTTCATAGAATTAAAAATACTTTAACTAATGTTTGTTTATCCGGCAACAAAACATACTGGACACTTTTCTGCTGTAAACTCCGACCCAGAAATACAACGTGAATATATATTGTCGCGTGTTCACTGCTCGATCCGGATTTTGAGAGATTGACAATTGAAAAGGTTTATATAATTACAATTATATGTTTTAAAACATAAGTTAAACAAGACAAATCAATAATAATAATGACAATGGTAATAATAACAGTGAATTACAATAATAAAACAAATAATAGAAACAGTAATCATAACCACAATAATAATCAGAATAATAATAATGACAATAATAAATGTCAATAATAATATTAATAAACAGTGTTACATACAAAACGGAGTTTAAAGTAATCGTCAGGATTTAATCACAGGTAGATCATGAAAAGCAGAATTCAGTCCCATTGACAAAGACACTGGCATGACCGCTAGTATGAACACTTTTAACGCTAGTTTTGTATTAACAACAACAGTACAATAGATAAGACAAGACATAATTAACGTCCAACCATTATGAAAGGATGCCGCCTCGAACTGCCGCCGGAAGACAACCCAAGATGTACTCTCGTCGAACTTAGGTGGTTTCACCGTAGTAGGACGTCCCATCGGTGCGCTTGGTCCTGTGAACTTTTAACACAAGATTCCCCGGTATAGCGAACTCAGGTTCGCTATACCGGTCTTGTTACAATATGTATCATCACATTACTACAGGATCATCTAGGTTACAGGAACCCTATAAACAAACCTAATCTACATAGATGAATAGGCTAAAATTAAGTCGTGTGAATTGTCTAAATGGCAAAGCAAAAAACATACATTTAAAAATAATAATAACAAAAAAACTGTCTTTTACCTAGAAGATACAAAAATATTCTCAAGCGCTTTCAAGTATTCATTCACCTCATCACAAGGATTATAAGATTTAAATATTTTCACGTGTTGTAATAAATATGAAAACAAATGTTTACTGGAATTTTATATTTTGATTTTTTTTAAAAATACTTCCAATAATGGTGTTAAGAGCAGAAAACGCTCGAGTTTTTTATTACGCTTTGTTCCCAAAAGGTAGATTTATATTATTATAATTTTCTATATGTATATATTAATTATAACAACATACTTCTGAACAAACAAAAGTTTTATTAGTAATTAATTGAACCTTTACATTTACAAACTTTCTGTACTCAATTAATTTGTACTTTTTAGTTTTTTTTAATTATCACTAAAATCGTAACTGTATAAGAAAATTTTGTAAAATACTATATATTAGAACTTTATTAATCTAAATTAATCTAAAATATATTAAAATACAAAACTACTTAAAATAAAATAAAAAATTATAAGTTTTGAAGATACAAAAATGGGAGGTTAGATCTTTGTTTTTTAACATTAACTCTGATTCAGTAGACCGTTTTTTAATAAATTAAAGTTAGACATTTCACTGCGTTTATATTAAACTCATGTCTATTCTTTGCCAAAGAAAAAATATTAATAATTTATGCATAAAAAAATAACAATATTTACCTTCATTAAACCAGAGAACGCGATTATTTCCGCGTTACATGTTATAATATTACAGCCTACGAGAAAATAAGTTTATTATGATTCAGCGTGTATTTTTAATACGTTACCTAATGATTTAAAAGATTTTCCCGTGAATTTATTTAAAATAAAATTTAAAAATTCTATTTTAGGAAACAATAATTACTCTATCGATGAATTACCAAATAAAACTAATCAAATAAACGTAAATTTCCTGCTTATTTGGTTAATTTGTATTTAAATACAAACTCATACTCTTAGAAATTATTGCCTTTAAAATTGTTATTTTATCCTGCACAGATTTCATTTATTTATTATTTATCTTCGCGTAGTTACATCGTTATCTTTTTTTTATAACTAACCTCATGTATTAATATGAGTTATAACCAAACAACCTTTTTTTAATTATTCATTTTACAACGTGTAATGTTGCTTTGATCACGATTTTTCCACGGTTTACCTTGATCCTTACAGACAAATACTGAAGCAGTTTTTCTTCGTTAACTTTGGCATAGCTCAGATACTAATCTTGACGTAATCTATATAACATATAATAATAATATATATATATATATATATATACATATATCATAAAAAATTATTTATTTTAAATATTAGCGTACATAAAAAAAGTTACCTTTAATTAATTTATTACAAGCCTAATATTCGACATCAAACATTTACACTATTTAATATAATTAGAAATTCCTATTGTTCAATGGTTTTGGTAAAAAAAGATGCTGCAAGTAAATGAATATTGTACGATACATTTTTTTATATATAGCTAACATAATTCATTCTACATTTTGACTCGATATTAAAGTAATTTTTTTTCTAAAATTACATACTGTATTACTAAAAAACGAAAATTGTATGCACAAGGTTAGACTGTAAAATTTATTATGCATTACAGTAATTTTATTTTTTATTTCTAGATTAAGTGGTTTGTTCAACCTAGAAATGTCTATCAAACCGACAGATGCACATTACAAAGGCGTTCAGTTGCATACAGTACAACAATAATTTATAAAACGATATACAACGCCAAAAATAGGTGTATAAATAGTATTCCGTGAAACTTAACAAGAATATTTCTCTTGATATTCAGAAACATTAAAATTCACGCGGCATGCACATACCGTTCAAGTTGGTGTGCAACCTTTTTGTTCATATCATTTATATGTATAAGCATAAATAACAATTATTACCCTTGCAGTATTTTCTATGTTGGCCTACATCAACATAACTTGTTTGTATTTATAAAAAATACTTATATATTTTAATGTTTACATAGTATATGTCATAAATTACGTATGTCACTAATTTACACAAAGTTTATATAAGCTTTACTTAATAGAGTCGTGTTTATAAGTACATAATATTATCACTTTGTATATATAAGTATATTATATATATATCTATATATATGACAAAGTGTTTAACACGATACATTAAATAAATAATACAATAAGCAACACAACTGTCGAATAAAATCACATTTCAAGTTGTTTGTGTTAAATTTGTAAACATCAACTAGGAAAGAAATGTGTAATTTCCAG
Organism: Lycorma delicatula; assembly: GCF_047948215.1. Taxonomy (NCBI): domain Eukaryota; kingdom Metazoa; phylum Arthropoda; class Insecta; order Hemiptera; family Fulgoridae; genus Lycorma; species Lycorma delicatula. The sequence goes on from NC_134458.1 coordinate 77,371,770, forward strand.
TAATAAAATATTTCTGACAAAAAACAGAAAACAAAAGCAATTATATACTGTATTTCCTTGATGTAAGTCTAATTCCTTTATTAAGGATCTTTTACATGATTGAAAAGCGATCCGTCGTATAAACAAAGTTTAAATTACTGCAACGATTTTACTGAGAAATATATATGATTGCTTATTATTTACTTCAGTTCTGTAACATCAAAGCTCAATCTAATTTATTCCAAAAATATATCTATACATTTTTAAGAGCACATAACGTGATAAGCTGTTTATTTAACTACAGGAGGGCGCTGCTGTGGTACTGTTTAGTGTGAGAAGTAAACAGTAGAAGTGAGAAGTAAAAGAATGGTACAATTACTTTTACTGCATCTATATAATTTGATTGCGACTAATAGCTATTATACGGTACAGACTGCCAAGATTATTGTGATAATTAAGTCTTTATTTGTACTATACAGTCGATTTATATGCTATACTATCATGTTTTTGTTTTTTTTTTATAGTCGAATGGATGATTATATTTACTTCTTATTAATTCAAAAAATAAAACAATAAACTTTATTTGTATTGAAATGCATTATATGCATTGCATAGTAAGTACTTCAATTAGAAATGACGAAATAGTACTGATAGATTAAAAAAAACATAGAATGTATTGGCCATTTATTACGAGAAGAAACTATACTAGCATCGTTAAAAAATTCATGCTATAAAACAAAATGTCATACCATATCGGCTGCACGGTAATACAATGCCATACAGCCGTTTTACTATTTTGCTTTACCAACGTAATACACTCAAGTTAGCCATCGAATTTTTAAACCGACAGTGCTTGAAATTCATGTAATATTTTTATATATTTATTTATTTACTACATTTAATATTATTTTGTGTTCATAATTTATATGTGTACTATTTTTAGCTGTAAATTTTAGTCAAATATACGAAATTGGATATTTATTCAAGTTAAAAAAGGTTATAGATTTAACAAAAATTCAAGCAGTGAAGTGAAACCGAATTAAAGACGATATTAGTGAGACAATTATTCATGATCGGCAGAAAAATTAAAATATTTTAGAAATTCCTAGTTTCTAGAACGCTTTCAGAACAATAAAAAGCATGGTGATCAGAATTAGAAAAGCATGTCGGAAAATAGGTTTATGAGAACCGATAGAGCTGATAATCTATTTTCTAAATACATCATTAAGCAATAAAATGTGTAAACAATTATCGTCGAAACCCAACAAATTTATAAAGACAATGAAAAATTACCTTTAATTGGTAAATGATAGTATATTTATATGTGATTAAAGCGAGTTAGGAAAACTGGAAGTAAGGAAAAGTTAATGATTTTCATAATCAGCAGCCGACTGACTCCCCAAAGTAATATTTTTATAAATTTGTGCGCTCCGTAAAAACCATCACGATGTAAGAGTAGTTTGTCATTTTTTCACTGTCGGATAAAGAATTTTATAATCGGAATAGCACATATTGTCGAGGAACAGATCGTCGAATCGATCGATTGTCTCATAGCAACAGTAAACGAAAGGTAACCTGAGACTCAAACCGCTTTCACAAATAGCCGCGTTCAATATTAACAAGCATACCTGATCAGGATTACTTGAGAAAGCGAAGAATAAAGAATCTATGCTTTCTTTACCGAGATTGTACGCTGCTGCTCTTCAGTACCCCGACCCCTTTTAAAACGCAATAATATGCCCTATAAGAAACGTTCATTCACCTACGAGTAAGACTATTCACCACAGGGACTGGCGCCTACGGATATCACTTCTCTAAAATCGGCATCGACTGGTGCCTCTTATACCTAAGTCCTTTACGTGTATCACAGCCCGTAATAAAAACCGGACAGATTGTGAAAAAAAAAACAAATAACGTATTTCTTCTGTTAAGAAATAATGTAATGTATATGTTACCGTGAAAGACTGAAATTAGAGAATATCAATATTCTCTGGTGAATGTCGACACATACCAAATACGTCGGTAAAAGACCGAAATATTTGCTTATTCGGACCTTCGCAGGTACATGTCGACAAATACAGATAAGCTCTGGTGGGGGTCGAAACAATAACTAAAAATTAGAAGAAAAAAATCACCCGATACCAATCTCTAAGGTAAATAAATTACGAGAAACCCTTGTAAAGAAAGGAAGTTTAAATTTAAGCCAAACATAACCTAAGCTCGCTAACCTCGTCTAATTAACTTTAGATACACAAATTATATAATATTCTGTATATCCTGATTGGTCCTTTCAATTTGTAAATTGCTGAAAAGTTGATTAAATATTTTTATAAATGCGATGAATTTGATTAGTCGCCTCCAATGTTGAAGAATAACATAATTTGTATATTTAAAGTTAATTAGACGAGGTTAGCGAGCGTAGGTTATCTTTGGCTTAAATTTAAACTTCTTTTTTTTTACAAGGGTTTCTCGTAATCTATTTACCTTAGAGATTGGTATCGGGTAATTTTTTTTAATTTCTAGTTATCATTCCGACCCCCACCAGAGTTTATGTGTGTTTGTCGACATATACCGGCGAAGGTCCGAATAAGCAAATATTCCGGTATTTCACCGACGTATTTGGTATGTATCGACATTTACCGGAGAATATCGGCATTTTCCAGTAATCGGTCTTTCACGGTACCATGTACATTGTACATTGTAGAAGGAGAGAACCGACTGATTATTAACACTATTAATTACTACAGTTAAATTATAAAAACCTACAACCACAATGCATTATTATATTAACTAAGTTATTAAGTAAACTTATTGCGGTCAAATAATCTACGCATCAGGATACAGAACTTGCCAGTAAACCTGTATTTGTATCAGTTATCTCCAAACAGGAATTCCGGCAAAACTTCTTTTTTTTCACGAAAAGCCATTTTTTAAAAAGTTTACGGTTTGGAAAACTTTTGTACTTAGATGGTTATAGTTTACCGTACAAAACATATTTTCGTGGTTTTTTTTATAAATTATTCTGTAAGATTTATTTAAGTAAGATTTCATTTATTCATAAACTAATAAACAATATTTATTCTTCCATTTTATGATAATCATTGTATCCGAATTGCAGATCTTTCTTAAATTCAATTTTTTAATATATATATATATATTTCATTTTTAGTTAAAATATAATCCTAAATTAGAGATAATAATAAAGATTTGCTCGTTCATTTTCACGTTGCGTCAGGGACCTACATCTAACAGCGGTCTGTTGATTTTGTTCTTTTCGTGAGACAAGATATTAAAAATGCAGTTTATAAAATGTAATATAACTGATGCCAAGGCTTTAAGTAAAAAAACAGTTGATATGTTTTACTTTTGTTCTGTTATATAACGCAAAAAAATTCCTAACACACAAATTGTTAGGATACAAGTCCAGTTCATAAATATTACCTGTATAACGATAAAAACCTGTTACAAAACATTAAGCCAATCCTTTTTACTTTTTTTTCTTTTTTTCCAGTTTTAACGACCTTTATACTTTTTGGTTCCTCCTTTCTTACGTCGAAAGCGCAATCAGCAACCACAGACACTTGCTACCAATATAATCTTATGTTCTGTCTGGAAACAGGTCCCTTATCCCCCCCCCCCCGAAAAGCACCATCTACCTCTATTCCAAGCATTCTTCTCGTCTCCTTATAATAGACGCATGTATCTCTTAAATCTTAAGTTACGTAAAAACGTTCTAAGAATATCAAGTTCAATATTTTTTTTTAAATGTAATTTAAGTTATAGAAAAAATTAATTAAATTCTTCTGTGTTCCTTCAGCTTACAAAGTACAACACTATAAGTTATTACCAAAAGGGTTAAAACACCCCCCCCCCCCCCCTACCCCATTTATTTTTTCAGAATTATTATTTTTATCCATTAAAATTAGAAATTAAGAAAGTTTTTTTGCATTTCTTATACCTCTCTAAAAACGTTTTCCTCTAATTTTCCTGCATAACGCTTTAAAGTAAAAATAATAGTTTTTCATTTTTCTTTAAATTTTGAATTTAAAAAAAGAAAATACAAAGTTAATATTTTATTTTCGGTTTGAAACAATTTTTTTTTAAATCAAAAATTAAAGGATTAAAACGTATTATTTTTAATTTCTTTAGATTTATCTCTATTTCTTTATAGTTTTTGATATCATAATAGAATTATTACTATTTTTTATTTTATTATTTATTAATCTACTTAAGAATTTCTCATTAATAGATTAATAAAAATAAGAAAAGTATTTTATTAATGTATATTTAAATAACATAAGACTAAAATTAACCAGTATTTTCTCCTATACTTGAGAAATATGATAATTTTTTAAACATTTTTATAGATAATTAATGATTGCATATTTTTTTGTTATTTTGTTTAAAGATGAAAGTAATACAGATCGACGTTACACATTTATTATTAATAAATCTACTATCAAGTGATAAAGTACTGTTTGTATTTAATATAACTGGCGGGCGCACACATTAAATTAATTCAAGGTATACCAGGTAAGCATGAATATAAAATAAAACCTTTACATAAACAATGTACATTTTTTAATTGCAAAATGAATGGCACAATATTAGAGATGAATCTAACATAACGCTACATCGTAAAATATAATAATAATAATAATATTACAACCGCTGCTTGTGTGTGCATGTATGTGTGAGTTTAATTATCTAAAAAAAGTAATAAATAATAAAAACTAGTGAAATAAATTTTATCCTTTCCTGTAAAGTAAAATAATTAAAATAAATTACAATCCCGTCGATAAAAAACTTACATCAGTAACATTGTAAGTTCCAAATATTAATTATACCAGTTAAAATTTAATAATAATTAAATTAATTTTGCCATGATCAATTTTTAAAATAATATAGTTTGGATATTGCAGTAAAACAAAAAATATGTGAAGGGAGTGTGACTGAAACTATGTGGTACTATTTACTAAATTCCTACGCCGTAAAGAAAGAATCTTAATATTTTTTTAATTGCACTCAGATCAAATAATCACGTCAGATGTGCTACTCCATAGATAAAAAATAAATTATTCTAACATTTTCATTTGACACTGGAAGGATCAAGAGAAACATCGGAAGAATGTTAATCAGAGCACATCACAAAATTAAAGTAATAAATATTAAGAGATGTAGATAAAATACATGTTAATATATGAAAATATGTATGAAATAGTCATATAAAACAATAAATGCGGTACTATTATACTTATACTATACGTACTTAATAATTAATTATAAATGAATTATTAATTAATTTTCCTTATTAATTCTATGAAATAATGTCGATACAAATACGTGAAAAAAGCCAAAAAGGAAGAAAGATAATTAAGGAATTTACACGTATAAATATAAATTATGCACGTATTAGTATATGTACCAATGTTCAATGACTCTGCATTTGAAATAGAAATGGACTTTAAATAGAAATAGACTTCAAATTTCTTTTATGTTATATAACAAGTTACCTACAGAATTTTTTTTATATTTTATTTTTACATACGAAGTTTCATGATTTAAACTAAAAACGGGATGAGAAATGGATTGCGAAAGAAAAAGGATTTCCAAAAAAACTGCTGAGAATCTCAACCATTTGTTAGAAAAGAGCACGGTTGCTTCAAATAAACGTACAACGTAGAACAGATCTTACTTATCTATATATTTCGCTGTGAAACGACTTGAACAAAAAATACTCGCAAACAGGAGAAAAGCTAAGTACTTTGCGTAATTAACTGTAATTTTTGCAGGTTTTCTTTCAATGAATTGTAACCTTCAACGACCCAGAAAAAAACGAGGTTTAATGTGATGTACTCAATACAGTTATTTTCAGTTAAAATAGTTTATAAGTTATAACATTTCTAAGACGAGGTTTATTTTTCGTGCTGAAAATTATAATGATTAAAATACACAACCGAAGGGCACTTTACTGACCGTAAAAGTACAGTGAAATTGATATTTCTGCGAGATTCTCAATGTAATCTTAGAATATATATATATATATATATATATATTATTCCTGACAAAGCACAAATTAAAAATATTTATATTTTTAAAATACATTAGATTAATAACGACTCGCTTTTATTATTTTTCGGGATAGAGATTTATAAACTATTATTCACTTCTTTCTTAAGCCAAGCTGGTGAGCTCACCGTTGTATATGAATGTTTTTATTTCTAAAATATCTACAATAAAAAAGTAAAAAAAAAAATACAAAATAAATTAACCATAGCTGTGTAATTCATCTGCAAGTACTAACATCCATATCTGTAAAAGTTTTCGATAATTAAACTTCTGATAGATAATAAAACTAAAGTTTTCTCAACCATTTCTTTATGAAAATAGATAGGTATCTTTTAAACAACAATAATTTATCAAAATAATAGTTTTAAATTGTTAAACATTAATTGCATTTATCGTAAATATATAAAATAAAAAAATAAAACCGTTAAAATCCAAGGTTTTGAAGACTATATTAAGAAATATTGAACATAAAATGTAGTAGTTAACGTAACGTAATTACATTATGGAATATATATTATATTTTATATTCTTATAGAAAACAATTTAATTGTATGAAATAAATTCATATTACGACTAACCGAAGATCTTTTATAGCAAATAACTAATAGGTAGTTTAAAAATAACTAAATTATTATATGTAATAAAACAAGTAAACTGAAACCTAGTTTTCATTCCGTAAAAGGATAGTTTAAGGATAAAATGATAAAATCATCTTTCATTGAAACTCTAATAAATGATGTTTAAAAAGCTAAAATTGTATACTTACTTTATTGAATAATTCCGTTTTTTTCCAAAGATATGTTAAAAACTACGAAAATGTTTACTGTAATAAATATAAAATTATTACAAAAAAAAAATTATATATAGTAAATATACTGAGATTACCTTTATCATGTGTTTATTATTTAAAATTAATTTTGTTTTTATTGCTAAAAATTCCAACCTGTAAACTAACTGATCCATTAAGATGTAATACAACTGATATGTTTACTACGGTTACTACTTTCTAGCCAACAATAAGAAATATTTTTATTCATCTCGATAGGTCACTTTAACCCCTTTGGTGATAAAAACAGTCTTGACAGATATATTTCACTAAAACCAGCATAACATACAAAAGAAATAATAATAATTATATAATAACAAAATAACTTTGTTTTTTCGATATATTTTAACTTTAATAAAAATAAGAAGTCCTTCCCCATTCTTGTTGTTCAGTTACTGTCATTATATAAATGTATATTATTTTACGTTTTTTCTATAAAGAAAAAACAAGAATCAAAGAATTAAAATACAATTTTAAATCGAAAACGAAATAAAAATAAATTATAGAGCTACTTGATGTCAGGTTTCAACTTTCATAGATTACCAACTGTTTCATTTTATAAAAATTAACTGTATCCGACGTACACATTAACATTCTCAGACCGGACAGGTCGGAGTATATTTTGGAAAATAAACGCTTAAAATACGAAAATTCATCAAAGTTTTTAAAGCGTAAACACGTAGATGTGCCGTAGTTCTACCGGGGGTGTCTGAAGTACCGAGTGATACAAAAAGGAGTTCACAAGTATAAATGCATTTAAAAATTTATTTTTAAATGCAACAAATTTTTTAGCTGTCTCAAAAATTTTTATACGATTTTAAAGTTGTAAGGTCCTTTTTGAATCATCCGGTAGTATTGGTACTATTAATAATACAGTGGAGGGGATAGTGTAGCGCGATAGGTGTCTAAGAGCACGATAGCAGTCGCCGCGCCGATCCAGTAATCCATCCTCACCCTGCGCATCAACTGACCATTTTATACTTTGATAAATAATACTTGTATCAACGGGCAACAGATGGACTATTTCCTGTGCATAATCGATCAATTTTTAATTAATTTAACAAGTAATTTACTCACAATTATTACAAAAATCATTACACACTTTTTTAAAAATAATCCGCTATATGGAAATTATAGACAACTTCCTGAACTTCACAGATTAATAAAAACCAGCTTGATGGAGTTACAGTTGAAAAAAAATTTTGTTCAAGTAGTATTCCTCATTACTCCCCAAATAGCAATCTCGAGCCTGAAAGTAGATTCAAATAAGGAATAATCAATTTTTATTTTTCGTAAAAATAATGTTTTACACAACGTAAGAGTAAATAAAAAGAAATCATTTTTATATGACAAGATGAAGAAAAATATTGAATCGACTGTTATATTTAAATATTTACGTTCTGACTTGTATTTAACTACAGAGCGTAGTCAATAGATTATTACAAAAATAAATAATATTACGAGATTACTCGTGGAATTTTTTTATAACTTTTTTCTTGAGGAATCGGACATTCAGAATGTTGTTTTACTTTCATTAACTATTAATCTCTTGTCGTATAAATTTATTTTAGCCATTTATTAGTTTCATTCAGAAAATTAATAACGATTTTGCAGGACGTATTTGGTAATACTAAAGCGACGTTATCATTCAATTACAATAATTTTACGCTAGCTCTCCGTTCCTGATCGAGCCACAAAGAATTGTACAGGAAGTGCAGTTAATCAGTATAACAAACTGTAATGAAAAATTTCTGCATTACATAAGAGTAGAAAATAGAGAATATCATTAATTATGAAGTATGATAATTAATAATTTATTATCATTAGTAACACACTCAAGAATGAACGTAACACTCGTATACGAGTATGATCCTGGATATATCACATAAACTATTTAGGATATTGATTTCTTTGTTTCACTGAAAGATTTCCAACGTATTACTTATGACCTTTCCCAGGATGACGATTTGACCTATTAGGGCACACACTAAAAGGACCTATTAGTGGACCACTTAAAGGTGGTTGCCGTGCAGTATGTAACATAAAAGTAGATTAGATCTGTGGAAAATCTCCGAACATAGAGTGTATCAGAAGAAAGCGACAAATAGGCATCTATTTACGACAGATAATTGATCGCGCTAGGAAATCTGTATTGAAACAAAGAGATGTACCTCCATTACACTGCTTCAATATTGTTCAAAGTATAGCCTATAGCCTCTGATGAGATTCCATTCAAGGTATTCAAGATACGTCCTGGCTAGCGACTTAAAGAGGATGCGAAACGATTTAAAATCAACGAAAAGCCTACCGATCTACGATACTACTTATAAATTTCTTACTAGTTTTCGAAATAGTACTAACAATGAGAATATGTTCGATGACATTGCACCCAATGTCGTTTAACTTCGGTGAACTGTAGGAATCAGATTATTAAAATATGGAATTAGCCTTTAACATTTAATCCTTTGTTAGCAGTTTTCAATTGTTAGGATACTACTCTCTTAGCCGATCTCGCAGAAGCTTCAGATTGTAAAGGATGGGTTTAATATCTTTAACAGGTTTATCGCCTTCATACTTTTTATCACAATTATAAGAGCATATTTAATACAGATATCGATATTAATTATTACGAAAATACTAAAGGCTAAAATATAATTATTTAATATTGGTAGTTTTGTATATTTATTAAATGAATTTGAAACTACAACTGCATATCGATAAAATCATTGGATATAGCGCCGGTCTCAGTCTTTAATGTCTTCAGCAGATAGCACCAGTAATAATGGCAACGTCAGAAACACAAACCAATCTACTACTGCCGTAAACCGATCTATTACTACATTTACATCCAAAATACGACAACGTATATGGCAGCATCCAGCAGTTGTTGCCAGGCGACGACCGTCGGTAATAGCAGCTGGTAGCAGATGATTCTCATCTGTTGCTTACACTAAGGTATTTTCCACCGAGACAACCGAGCTCTGTGGTAGTTTCTACTGATTACTCTGTGCGAGAAGGTAATTTCTGATTGTTCGTGAATAATATCGAATTTTGATGTCTTTGCAAGCAAATGTAATTACAACAGAGCATACAATGCAATGCAACAGAGCAATGCAATTACAATGCTTGTAATTTACAAATTATTTTTGTGCAGTTAAATTGTAATTACACATGAAAATACGAAAAAAATAAGAAAACATTGGTGGAAAAGTACGATGTTTAATAAAAGCTGGGTCAAAAAAAACTTTCGGGAGTTATTAGCGGAAGACGATAAATCATTTAAAAGTTTTGCTAGCATGAACACATATAACTTTTTATTTCTCTTGTATTAGAATTGATAACTCAAGGCGGTATCTGTTCTAAAACCTTCTAGTCTCACTAACTGGCAAACATTTGAGATGTATGTTTTTTAATTGAACAACATTTTCTTTCTGGCTGGCGACAAACCAAATTTTTATCATTTTTTTTTCATTCTTAATGGAAACTTGTTTCCATTATCAACCAAATCTTGTTTCCAAATCAACCGTCACTGATTTCCCACAACAATTTATTATCACGTTAGGTCTATGTAAATTGTAGAACTTTGTAATTCGATCACTCCATAAAATAGGAATACACAAAAAATATGCGCCACACTCCGGGAGAAATAATTCTGTTGCCTCATTTCCCTTCCAGCACGGAAAATATGGCAACGCTGAGCAACGGCATTTTTCATAGCATGCGTCACGTCGTTGCCGTTGCTTAACAAGCAAAAAGTCGGGAAACATAGCATGCTGTAATCGTTACTTTGACCTATACGGCGCTGTAAAGCTAATGGACAAACAAGAATAAAGTAATAATTATAGCAAGATTACAATTAAAAAGCTTTCACTAAAAAAAAAATCACAATTAAAATAGTGTTGTCAATCATAAATAATCTGTAAATTAAAAATTTGTTACAGTAACAATTCAGTAATACTTTACTAACAGTTTATGTTATCTTTTTATATTAAAAACAAAATTACACTATTGCCCCAATTAATATAAATATATATATATATATATATATTAAAAAAAAAAATATTCTAATGACTGTTCTAGTTAATGGGTACACTTTAATTTACGTAATAACAAAAATAATCATATCGCTAACCTCATTCCAGTAACATCTTTAAAAATCCATTGATTTGTTTCAAAAAATCGTGTTAGTTTTGAGACTCGAATAAAAATTTGATACATATATAAACATCGTAAGGTCAAATAATTCTTTCAATTGGTTACAATGACCTCATCAATTTAGCCGTATTTTTTTTTTAAAGATCCTACAAAAATATCGTTAGGTTATTCAGTATAATATTCACAGTATAAATTGTGGTAATACAAGTTATATCAAAGAAAGCTATATAACTGTAAGTTTATCATTAAAAAAAATTATTACTATAATAATACATCGCTAAAAGATAGATTTTAAGCAGCATTAAGGCTAATCTTGGGCGCCATGTGGTACCACATGCAACATGTTTACAGCAACATGTTTCGAGTACCACACGTTGCTGGTGGCCCCCTACATTACGGCAAAACTTAAAATAGTCTTCCGGGTTCAGTAAATTAAAGATTAAAATTCGTAGTGGTGCCCTAGTTTTTTACGTAACAAAAATATTTCCTTTACGCGGGTAAAGGTAAGGTAAGGTAATATTTTAGGCTAGGTAAAGGTAGGTAGAGGTAATATTTTTGCTAAGCTAATATCTCCTTTACGTAGAACGATTACTGATGGTTAATCAGATCTGCAAGACATGGCCGTATCCCAAAGTATAGAATAACCTATGATTTTTCCAAGAGATGGAGCCCGGCGCTACATGTCAGTTTAGGTATTTTGGGAAATTCTTTAACCTTACGCGTTATGAAACACGGTTTTGTATCGCATTTTCTGGGTAGGTAAAGTCGCTATAATCCGAATCTATTAGTCATAAGTCGTATTTGAGTTTCAAGAGGAGGATGCTACTAAAAAGATCAACAGAATCCTGCAGCCTAAAATGCAGAAAGTACTGAAAAACTGGACATAAAATAACAAAGATTTATTTTTTCTACATCAAATAACGAAAGTTTAAGTATCTAAAACGTTTTTTACTTAAAAGTAAAAGTTACTTAATCTTCAAAATCACTTTTGACGAAGTTTTGTCTTACCAACTTACCCAGTAGGTTGGTGAGGCATCCCATTCCCTCAAGGTGATAAGAAACATAAATTGCATCTACTTATTCTGATTGTAAATTTATACATACAGAGAGACTTTCGAAATAAATAGATAGAATAAAATTAATTTTAATGGTAGACGCAGACAATTATGAAATATATCAATTAATATATCCCATTAAATGTATATATAATAACAATTTTTGAAAGTCCAAAAGGCAAAATTTTAATCTACGCTACAAAAGTCATGTTAACAATAAACGGATCATTCATAATAGAAACAATAAACTACTGTATTTAAAAATATATTAAACAAACGGAATTTTTAATCAGTCATTAATATTAATAATCTATATATAGGGAAACGTAAATAATACCATTTCTAATTAGATTTGTTTACTGTTACATCAATATATGGATAAGCATTTACATACGTATTTTAAATACGACAAGTTATGTAAATATATTATGCATTCGTCGATAGATATTAAACATTTACATAGTAATAGTATTACTAAAAGACAACAATATTATCGGTTATAGAAAACACAGCCTGACGCTTCTTTCTCGTTGTATTTAATTAAAGTACATCACTGAGAAAGATTAAAAAATAAAAGTACTTTTTAGCGATATTTTTAAATTAATTTTTTTTTTTACTTGTAAAGATTTTTCCAAGATTATCTTTAGCTCCATTAAATAACGATAAGAACTTCTTACTTTGTATCAAATAGCTGTAAACAACATTGGATTATAACTTTCGATTTTTGCGACTAGGCGAGAGGTTTATTATTTGTAATTACTGAAGCAACAGAAGAAATCGACGATGTTAACCATATTAATAACATCAAAAATATTATGACGAATTCGCACCTTTTAAGCAGCAGGTTAAGCTTGCCATTTTTCATACTCAAAAATGTTTTTATAGCATATTCCCACGCATAAACTCCGAAGTTATGCAATCGATAGGTATGTAACAATACATCTTTCAAATACTTCCATAAATCCTTTATTACTTTTTCTGAACGTAAGATTTAAAATAAATGGAATTATCCATACATACCCTTTTCTTAACTATAGAATGTAATTCTTGTTCTGCTTAAGAGCAGAACAAGAATTACAAGTGTTAATCAGTAAGCTGATTAACACTTAGCATACAAAAAGATCTATCGAACAGATTTATTCAGTAATTTACTATCTATTGAAGAGAAAATGTCAAAAACCTTTCGCTCTCTGCCATATATTTATTTAAAAATCTTAACATAAAAAATGGTTTTTAAATTAAATTACGGATAAAGTGTAATGACACCCTTATTACTTTATAAAAAAAAAGTCAGGCAAAAGGTTTTATGTCCATTGTAATCTAATTAGATGTCATTAAGATATCATCAATACGCTGTAGCTGCGTTGTCGTGTACAGAGAGATTTAATGAATATTTACCGGTACATAATCGTTCACTTATGCAATTGAGGTCAAAGACATAACAATCTCTAATTTAGTTCCTTAAAAATCATTCTTTAACATAAGATAATCATATATAGAAGAATTAACTGAAAATAATTATAATAATAAATATACGGATGGACTCATTCAACAGACATATAACTATCCTTGCTTATTTGGGGGGGGGGGGGTTATTACTTTTTAACGAAAATAATTACATTACAAATTTAATAACAGTGTAAAAGTTAAAAATAAAAACAAGTTTTTAAAGTCTATTTTAAATACAATAGACAAAACGATATCTCCATTAACTCAATTTTATATTTGACTAGTGTACAATATTAATCAACAATACCGTTACTCGTAACCTAAAGAATTAAAACAAGTCGCAATTTTTTTATGATAATTTAATTGATATTTCACAACAAAGATATAAATTCCCAGCAATATACTGAGTTTCTGAGTAACGTTTTTTATTATACTAATAACCTTGTATCATCCATAAAATACTTAAATTTTAATAAACAGCAAAACAATTTTGTTTTAAGCAGGTATCCTTTATTTTTTAATCAAGCGAACTTTTTATATATTCAGTTAATTTCTTGGCCTGACTATCTTCACAAGAAAGAAAGCAGCGCATTAAATCTTTGTCTTATTATATTTAACGAAAAACAAGATTACATTCAAAAACTTAAAAAGTTTACTTGTAATCTAAAAATTGACGGTCATTTCCACTGTTAAATAACAAACTCTGAAGAAAAAATTTAAACAGGATAAGCAAAAAAATAAATGGAAAAAAATAATTAACAATATCAATTGACAAATAGACACTATAAAATGAATATTTTTAACTCGGATTTTAAATTGGAATAAAAATTGCAAACTGTTTTAGTTTTAGGTAACACCAACATAAAGAAAAAAATTAGTTTAAAAACATTTAAACCAATGTAATCTCCGAATCAGATTTTCCCGAACTGGAATACAGGGGCTCAAATTACAAAATTCTTTCTTCAAAGAACGAAGAAAAACTAAAAATTCCTTTTTACTACTTTTAACCTAATATAAAATTAGCGAGCGACCTTTTAAAATATAAAACAACAAAAATTCTAGAAATATTTCTTATTAACCTCTCTAATAAGTAAAATTTGGAATTTTTAAAAGGAAAGGTTTTTTCAGTTAATCTGCAGTTTCTAGGCGCTTTTTTATATTGTTATTATAATTATGTATTTATTAATTTTTTATAATGAAAAACAAGATAAAAAATGAAATTTTTTTCATTCAGTATTCCTAGCATTTTATAATAAATTTTAAATATATTTCTATTACTTTCATCCATTAAATAACAGTTAATTGTTATTCGATGTTTATTACTTATTATATTTTCTTTTATCTTAAACTGCTCAAAATCAAATAATTTCGTATAATTGGAAATCGATTCCAATTACTTTGGATTTCTAGTTTTATATTATACATAGGTATTTAATTCAAACTAATTACTAGATATAGTGATATTTATAGACATTTATACTACACAAAAGAACTGCAGGTTACGTAGACCTAAACATATATATATATATATATATATAGTTCGTATATAACGGAAAAGTTTAAATTTTACCTGTTTTTCTATAAGTAATAGATTGACACCAGTCCAAAAATGTATCTAATAACTTTTTCTTTCGATCGTTATACGATTATATGACCTAGTCAACGCAAAATCGTTGATCAGTAATGAAATGTTCCCATCTTGGGTAGAGATAATAGAGTTAAGATAGAATTTTCCAAAAAAAAATGTTTGAAAGTGCCTTGAAATGCTACTTTAAGCGGGATAATTTGTCTTGATTAGTGGTAGATCGACTCTTTATTATCATCCATTCTTTTCCCTTATACTCGACTTTTTACTTTCAGTTGTGTTCTTTAAGTTTTTCAAACGCCTACTGAATCTGTACTAAGAATGATCTTCAGATTTACCGCGTCCTTGATATTTGGATGAGGTTTAATGGAGACAACTTTGCCTATGAATCTAACTGGAGATTCAATTTCTCGTTATGGTTAAATATAAAGCCCATCATACGGTTTAAACTTGGTAAAAATTTAGTCAAAAAGGGGGTTAACGAAGAATTAAATATTAAAACAAGGGTTTGTAATACGTAAGAAATTACTTTTTTTTTTATTTTGGCAGTAAAATTATAAGCGACAGATAAAGTAAGGTAAAGATCAAACGAAAACTAGAAAACGGAAGGAGAGTTTTCATACAGAAAAAATATCTGCAGTTATCAGATATGGATTAAAAATTAGAAAGATATTCTCATATATAATCTTTTTTAAATAACAAGAAATAGGTAATAGCGTTGCTAGATTTTTCCAGTAAATTACTTGAGATATGACTCCTCCGACCCCCTGTATTTCCTCACCCATTTTAGCCATAAACTCCAAACTTTAACGTAATTTAATTTTCCAAATGTAGGATTCATCAAGCTAAACATAAGATTTTTGGTTCAGCCAATCCCAAGTTATTAACCCATGAAAACGTCAACACAAATATATATATATACATAATTGCGTGCGCACGAACAGAATTTATCCCCCTTTTTTGAGCAGTTTCTATGTTCTTCTGAGTCCAAAAAAAAGTGGAAAAAGTGATTTTTGGGACGATTTGCATACCTTTCTTTTGTTGTAGTTTATATTACACTATAGCTGCTCGGATAAAATAAAAATATTTGTGTTAAGCGTAACACTTTACGGTAACAAAACAGGAAAAGTAGAAAAGAAAACTTTTAAAATGCCGTATGTACAAACAAAAAATATTAAGTAGGTTGATAATGTAAGAGATGAAGTAGTCTTAAAACGAAATGTTTGCCGAAGGTCTTGTAAACAGTCGAACGCAGTTGATAATTTAACCAAGTATAACGACATCGAATTTGAATAAATTTGGTAATAGAAAGATACGTAAAGAACTGTACAAAAATTGGAATCTATAAAACAGATAAATGTGGTTCAAAGTGGAATAATTACGCTTAGATAAAAATATTATCACAGAACAGAAAGGAATGGAGAATGTGAGTCCACAAAAAAAATTAAGTTGTGGATTATCTTAAAAAAGATAATTACGTGAAAATTATAAAGAAACAAAAACGCAAGCCAGATTATAAATGAAGATGGACAAAATGCTACTATCCAAAGGACATGCTTTATTCTTCAACTAGAAATAATTCGGTAGGAGTTTTATCTGTATCCAAAAAGCTGTTTTTTTTAGTTTTATTTCTTTCTATGTGCGCGCGCCCGCGTATGTGTGTGTTAGAGAGAGAGAGAGAGGAGAGTTTATTATTTCGTTTTAAAGATTTTTTAACTTCCTGTTAACACCTTTATTTAAAGAAGTTAACATTACAACTGTTGAATTGTAGTTCTATAAGCCTAAGCATTAATAATAATCATAGGTATAAATATAAGTGGCTCTACTGGTACAGATTATAATTTTTATTAAACATATTATGGTTATAATTTTTAAATGGCTGTATACCAAGTTATATTAAATTATCAAGGTTTGTCGAAACAGGTACACATAAGTTAAGATTGGATATGAAGGTAACCATCGTTTCCTGGTTAAAAACCGCGTTTATATTAAAATTACAATCGTTTCACTTTTGCCAAGTTCAGTTTTATATATAAATAATAACAGTAACAATATATATATAAAGTTTGTTTACTATTAATGTTAATTGTGATAATAAAATAGATGTAAAAATAACGAACTAATAAAACATTAATAAGTAATTAACAGTTAAAAAATGTTTAAAAGAATAGTGAAAAATGATACTCCAAGTTTAATGAATCTTACTGTTATTTATTTTTGATGTCATTTTTTTCAGATTTATTAATTTATTACAACTTAGATCGCGTGACTCATGAACGACAATATAACAGTTCGTTTCCTCATTCTGAATTGTGGTAGATCATAATAAAACCTTGGACAATCTCGACCGAGAACAACGATTAATTGTAGTATTTTAGAAGGTGTCTTTTTCAGTTAGGCTACACCGGTTTGAGGTAACTTAAGATAATTTTTTTGTCGTAAATTTAACAAACACCTTTTTAAGAAACAGGCCATGAACTTAACATCACTTAAAAAAGCGTACAACTTCCACTATTACCTATCTCACTCGACTTAATTAGATACTCTTATTTTAAGAATAATAATAATATTTGTAAATTTTTAATGAATAATAGTTATCAAATCAAGGAGCAATTTTGAGTTTGTAACGCGTTACCAAAATAATTTATTCATCAGAAAATTATTCGAAATATTATTTTATCATTCTTTTATTAATTTTCATCTACTTTTACGTCGTATAAAATCATAACAATAACAACTTTTATATAAACAAATATATTTTAATATAAATTAACAAAAAGTTTTAATATAAACAAAATCTAATAAAAAATAAAATCAATTGAAAAAGAGTTAAAAGAACTTTAGAAAATAATAATAATTAAAGCTTACATTAAAACGGCTAAAAAACCACGAACAAAATTTTTAGTCGAATTTTTTATAATTAATTTAGATTCTGTATCTAAATAAAAAAGTAGGGTTAAAAATAACAAATACAGATCGACGGAAATGCTAAAAGTGCACGGATCTGAATAATCGCATTGTAATAAAACGCCTCGTTTTCCTCCCACCACGATATTCAGTACAATCCGTGTAATAGAAAATTAGAACCTAAAAACACAAAGTATATATATTGGCTTGGCATGCGATACTCCCATACACACGAATAATTAAATAAAAACTTAATGTATTTTTTTTTTTTTGTTTGGCCGTTATAATAACAGCATTAGTTTAGTGAATCCTAAACAGTATAATAGTATAAAAATTTATATTTTAAGTTTGAAAATTTCTTCTATGATTTATACTTGTTTTTTATCAATCTGATTTACATTAAACAATACATTATTTACACTGGAAATTATAAACAAAAATCATAATAATAAAAGTAATAATAAAAATATATATATATATATATATATATATATATATATATAATTTATACATTTAAATTAATAGTTCTAAAAATTAATAATTCATTTGTATAACTTACTCAGAATAGTTAATATAGTTTGATATACTAACTTAGTACTGTATTAAAATTCCCTTGGAGAATAATTTAGTGTTTTATCTGAAATAATTAAATTATTTTTAATAAATAATTTAAAGTATTTTAAAATACAGTGCATCCATTTTATCGCGCATATCATTTAATGGGATGGGTATGCCGGATAGTGTGTTTTTTGGGTAATGACGCGTAATTTCACCTTAGCGGTTACATCAATAGTCAGAACAACAGATATTGGTCGACCAAAAGCCACACATATTACACGAATCGTCACTGCACTCAAAGAAGGTTTGGTGAGCGATTTCCTGATTTCCTGACTAATATGATTTGTGTGATTTCCTGACTAATAACGGGACCGAATTTTTTTATGAAACCCTTGACAGTCCGACAAATCAGGATATAACTATGCAATTGTAACTCTTCTTCAGCTTTATGAACGCTATTATTACCTGCAACAAGTCGGGGTAACATGCTGTACATTCAAAAACACCGTGGAAGTTTTGGAAGAAATGTTTGGTGATCTCAAAAAGTCTCTGTCCACTCGTTCCCCTTACTTATCGTCACCAAACTTCTTTCTCTGGTGTTTTTTTAAAGGCCGCGTACATCGAGAAAACCCACGTACTCTACAAGACCTGGAGCGAGCCATTACTGCAGCGATGAATTCCATCAGCCCTGATGTCCTACGAAGGGTATCAAAAAATATGGTGCGGAGGGTTCGAATCTGCCTTCAGGAAAATCGTGAACATTTCTAACACTTGTAAGAAATTACCAGTTATGCATAACTAGATTCCGTGAATCAAATCAAATGCGAGCATCCATAGTCCATAGTGGAAATATAGTGTATAGTATCATGATGTGCTCCGCAAAATGATCACACTGTATTTAAATACTTATATTCAGAATTATCCAAAGGAAGTTTAATACATGTTTATACTGTATTATATTTACCTAATTTAGATGAAGTGTACGATATAGTTATTATACAATATTTTAATTGAAATTATTAACTTTAAATTCTGTGTAAACAATAAAATATTTGTTATGCAATAAAATAATACGGTAGGTCCGTTAAGTACAGGTTGAAATATACTTATAATTTTTGATAAAATACGAAAAAAGTTAGTTATTAATTAAAAGAAGTACTGTAGCCACTCCAGTTGGTTCGCCACAAGACTATTCTTGTTTATTCTGCTTCATAAATAAGCGTCTTCTGTTCGGTAACTGAGCTGTAAAAATTTACAAAAAAAAGTCCAGAAAAGAAACGTGAATAGATCGAACCGGTATTATAGCTGAGCTTTCTCTTTATATATCTTTTAAAACTTTTTAAGTTAATGTTAGTTTTTAAATAATCTACGACTTTGTTGAATTTTTTTATCCCCGTACTCCTTGAAAATAGAGGTTTTGCATGTTTTAAAAAGTGTAACTCGGATAATTTAGTGTCAACATCACGGTCAAGATAGTGCACATCAAATTAATTCCTGATTCTGTACACGAACACAGATAAATAAAAAAAATATAAAAGGACTTTTAAATTTTAAAAGTTTCATTTTTTTAAAGTTATCCCACAAGAACTGCTATATCTTGTGAAGTTTGTGATTATTCTTATTGCCTTTTGCTATTATTTTTATATATCTAGCTAAGAGGTTAGATTTCATGGTAGTCATAATTTTTTTTTAAAACTTTACAGAATAAAAGAAACAGATCTATTTTGTCTGATTCATCGATAAAGAAAATGTTACTCGTTGAAAAACGTATTTCAAGGAGGCGCCCAACAATAATTAATGCTATAATTATATATATATATATATATATATATATATATATTATATATATATATATAAAAGTAACACATAAAGATCAAACTAATTTCGAGTTGTATGTTTTCCAAATTTTAAAAAGGGAAACTGGACGATTAATCTATGGCAAAATGAAACAATACATTTTTAAGGTAAACAGAAGATACAAAATTTATGTTCTGTATTTTTTTTATGTCTTATTATTTTTCTGGAATCGCTAAGATTTTGATCAAAGACTTTGGGGTATTGACATTTGCTGTTTGATGAATTTTTGAGACGGAAAATTTCTTTCTTGCTCTTTTACTGTGTTTGTAAATTGTTATCCGGTTTAAGTTCATCGGAAAATACGCGTAGTTTAGAGCTCGAAGTTTACCGCAAAAACATTTAAATTCTGAGAATTACTTCCTTACTTTGTAACTCTCTGAGGAGGTAAAAAACTTTTGTATTTTACTTTCTTTACAGGTACTTTCGTACCTGTAGAGAGTCTACAAAAGAGATTTCCAAAAAAACCTTTAAAAAACAGGAAATGAGTTATAAAATTTATTAACTTCAAAAAATAATTTTTTTAATCTCGTTGTTTGCTGCATAAATGTTCTTTTAAAACATTAGAAAGAAACTGGTTTAAAATCAGTTGAAAACAAATTTTGAACCGTTAAAAATTATCTGTAATCTACTTTTAAATCAAATATATTTTACATAAATCATTTTAGTGAAGGAGTTTGACGATTAACCTAGAAGAGAATTGACTAACAAACATCGATTGCAGAGTTTTCATATCGATGAGATTTTAACTATATACGCGTGTGCGCATCGATATGCGCATATCGGTATGTCTCTCTCTCGCTCTCTCTTTCTCTCTCTCTCTCTCTCTCTCTCTCTGTCTGTGTGTTTGTGTTTGTTTGTTTGTTTGTTTGTGTGTGTGTGTGTGTGTGTGTGTGTGTGTGTGTGTGTGTGTGTGTGTGTGTGTGTGTGTGTGTGTGTGTGTGTGTGTGTGTGTGTGTGTGTGTGTGTGTGTGTGTGTGTGTTGGTTGCGCTGTACGGTCTACTACAGTTAAAAGACAATAAAATGATTTATAATATTTATATTAGATATTCAAGAAGAAAATAACAAACATTTTGCCAAAATTTTAACGAAACTGCAACATTCAATAACTTTAATTTTTATTTTGTTACAGGTGTCTTCCTTACCTTGGTTATTGGCTTATCTGCCCTAACATTCGGATCATTTCTCATCGTGGTAGACCCATACAATTTGTTTTTCGAAATGGTAAGTAAAAAATACTATGAATTATAATTACTCAAGTGTGTAATACTACTTAACTTCTAATCTTCATCTTGTCACAAGTTTTATAGGATCAACGATCTCAATTTTAACTGCATCTTCTCCGACATTCCTTTCTACCCTAAGCTTCCTCAATTCTTTATTCTCTCTCATAGATCCTAATTTTTTTTTAAATTTTAACTAGGTCGTCCTTTCTTTTCCACACTACTTTACCTTTTCCAACATAATCTTCACTCCTTTGTTCTACATACATAAACCATTTCGGCGTATATTTCTGCACCTTTCTGCCGATAGGAACCGACTTGGTCGTTTCTCAATGGATTACATTCTTATGCTTCTCCTTCTCGTCACTCCCTTTAACTATTTTTGCGTTCACATCTCCATCACCTTCATCTTCTTCATCTGCTTTACTATGACTGGTAGTGTCTGAAAGCCGTGCGTCATTATAGGTCTTACCAACATTTTCATGTGTAAGATACTTTGTAATACGATGTAACCGTTGTTTCAAATAGTAAATAAATGTGTTAAAAGCTCATCTACTTTTTCATGTGAATAGAACTAAATAAAACGTAAAATGTGCTTTTATTATTAAACTGAAATTAATAATTCAACGTGAATTCTTTTTATGTTTCGGCCAACTACAAACCATAATTAACACCTTTCTTAGCATACTATCTTTTCTGCTAATCTCCTCTTAATCTCACTGGCTTTTTTCCTTCCCCTCGTTATTACTCTTTTTTGTTTTGGAGCTTCTTTCAATAGAAAACGCTTTTCCCGAAATTTTTTCTTGATTAATTCCCGATTTTGTAAATCAATGATTTATTAAATAAAAATACGAAAAATAAACAATTTTTACTAAAACTTAATATTGAAATTCTTTTTTATTTGTAAAATTCTGTTAAGTATTTTTTCTCTCAAAATAGCTTTCCATAATAGTGCTTTTCATGCTGGATATTATATAAGAGGATTAACGATGATAAGAAATTAGTGTTATTCACCCTTTTAAACGGGATATGTACGTTTATTAATGTATTAACTTTAAATATTTGCACTTACAAATAAAATTTAAAAAAACCATAAATTAATACAAAAGTTTTTTCATTAAAGAAAACTAATTAGAAAGAAAAAAAGATCAAGGATAGATTTAATCTTATTTGTAACTCGCAGCAACTATACAGGTACCTATTGTTTATTGTTTAAGTGAATAAAAATACATAATTATTTTTAAATTTAACAAAATAATTTGTTTATTGCTTACTTATATCGGTAATGTAAGATTACTTTTATTCTACAATAGTGTAGTAGGCTTATTTAAATTTATATCAGCAAATTATAATTCGCAAACTACTTTACTGTGTCCAGCCGCAGTAAATAGTATATTAAATGCAACCAAATATTTTACATAATAAATAAATTAAGTATATAAATCTAGTCACATAATATTTTACGACGTCTGTGATAGCTCATTTAAATCACATCACAAGTAACACACACACACAAGCTTAATAAAAACGTACTCTACGTAAAGTAAAATACTACGTAAAATATATAACATTTCCGAACAACCGTGATCTGTTAGATCGAGATTGTACCTGATGCATGCAAAAGCTAGCTTTCAACCTACTAACAAATCCGTTTGAATTTTGAAAATCGAACGATTATTAGCAGAGATATTATAAGAGCACCCCATTGCACCTCCCAAAACACAGCTCCAGGCGCACCTCATTTTTTACCAGTTGATGGTGATTAGTCGCATACCTCACAACTATAGCTTCACACGCAGTCCCCACGGGAAGCTCATTATTGTTAAACAGAATTTTTTTAAATTTATATAATATTATCTTATTTAATGTAAATTTAATTCTATAATTTTTATCATATTATTCATTCGATTGATTCGAATCATTCAGTTCAAAGCCAGCTCACACAGTGATAGAGACTCACAGTTCATTAATTCAATTCATTAAAGTTTGTGCTTCGACCGGCAAATCTCTGCTACTACATTTTTTTTTCCGAGATAAAATATATCTACAACCTTCTCAGTTATGCCAAGAAACGGGTAAAAATTTGGTTGCGATTGCTCGAGTAGATTTTTGTTTATCATTAACAAACAAAGACCCTCTTCCTCTTTATATAATAGTAGATATAGATGTGTACTTCACGAAAGAAATAAACTAGCTTTTGAAGAGTTACATCTCATGAACCACTTGATAAAAAGAAAAAGTTTTATACCGTATTAAAACTTCCTTTTTTATTATTATTATTATTATTATTATTATTATTATTATTATTATTATTATTTTTATTATTATTATTATTACGGTCACTTCTACGAGTTATAATTAATTTAAACGAATCCTGTCGGAATTACGAAAAATTACATTTCAAAAGTTCCCTGTTTTCCCCTGCTTTCCCAGTGGTACAATTTAAACTTTCTATAATTTCATTAAGATGTATAAAATTTTGAGTTTATATTTAAGAACAGAATTTTATATGTCGTTTAAGTACTTTAATAAATCCCATTAGTGAGTTTCAGTATAGTGGCTGTTTAAAAACAATTGCTATTTCGGCTCTCAGTGAAATTTTTTCTCGTTGAACTATTTGTTTTAACATTACTATTAGAATTAGTAAATAATAGCATAACTTTAACTAACAATACGATAAGGGTTGTGAAGAAAGAAAGAAGAATTGAATTTAAAACTTCTGGGAATCTTAACCGTCTGTTAGAAAAGAGCGCAGTTGTTTCACATAAGCGTAGCACACAGCACAGACCTTGAACTTGTCTGTTTAGCGCCAACACAGTGATATCAAGTATCACTGTGTGACACAAACATTATCAAAAATGACCGTACTTTCAACGATGAAAAATACAAATAAAAAAAATATTTCAGTTAATGAGATAAAGTTTTAATCGGTCGAGAGAAAATAATTTTAGTTTTTATATTTATATACGTTGCCACGTGATCAAGGTAGACTTTACTTGCATTGCAACTTGTTCACATACTTAACTTCGACAGCGAGCTTAGTGTTCTATTCTTAAAAAAAAACCGAAAAGTCATTTTACATTTTTAAAAACCCGCTTGAGCAAGTTCATAAATCTAACAGCCTTGAACATTCTTGGTATATTCCACGTTATATAACCTTTTTATACGCATACTGAAATTTCCATTTACATATACTACTAATTACTCATTGTTTTGTTCTATTTACTTCTCTCTCTATATATTATTCTTTGCGTTTAATATAATTATTTCCTTCAATTAATTAACAAACTTTACTGATTTTTTTTAAATCGCTGTTCATTTTAAACAATAGTTGTAATCTGTTTATAAATTGAAATATTTCCTACGTAATCATGCACACTAACATAGTTCTTAATTAATTTTTCCATAATAATGTTTCCATAAAATTCATTAAACAGTTATGAACAAAAAATAAAACTATTTATGGAATTAAAACCGGATTGCAGCCAGACTACCGACCCATAAATTTTATTTCTTATATCTTTATTTTTTAAACAAAAAATTAATTTCAAAAAAAAATTAACGACTGACAGTGATTTTATGTTTTAACAAAATAATTACTTTTATGAGGAAAAAAGTTCTAGAAACTTCCGTAAAAATTGAACATTTAAATAGTCGTTAAATAAAAATTACCGTATAATAATGTCCTTCGCTAACAGCTTATTACATAAAGAATAATTAATTTCAAGTTTACAGAAGGAATAAAGAACGAGTAAAATTGCAATGAACTTTAATTATAGATCGGCTTTATATATAAAAATGTATATTAAATAACAAGATAACTTGTAACTGTTACAGTGACAATATTTAACCGACACGTGAGTTAATCATAATGCTTCGCATAAAAAAATCAATGTCATAAACAAAGGAAAAACGTTACGTAACAACAGCTATTAAACTTACAGCTAATCGAAAAAAATTATTTATTTTTAGTTATTACAATGATAAAAAAGCTATTTCAAGAGACCATCATGCTAAACACCTGTTGTATTTTTACATAAAAATAAATGAAAATATTAAGTTTTCCATTGTACCTAGACTTCTACGTACAAAAACGGAGTGAAAGCTGTCATTTCTGATACCAAATTTGAAACCTTTCTTCGTAAATTATATTAAATCATATAAATTAACACACACACGCATGCGCGCGTATCCTAAGCAATTTTAATAGTTAATTTTAGTTAACAAAAAATGTACAAGATAAAAAAGAGCCCATCAGTTTGAGAACAGATTCGTTGAGGATATATTACATATATTTTAAACATATATTTCAAAAACCTCTATTGAAGGGTTTTATTTTTTTTATAAGAAGATTTTTTAAAGTTTTTTTTTCTTTTCTAATATAAGCTTTTAAGGCAATCTCCATTTATTACCGCAAAATATGTGGCCCAAAATTATATGCGTTTTTTTAATTATATTTTTCCCTGCATCCTCCATTTGAATTATTATTATTTTTCAAATAGAAGATATTTTTCTATTTCAGGGTATTTGATGAATATTAATGATGAAAAGGTTATTTATTTAAACGTTATAAAACAATTCGGTTTGATTTTGTCGGGAACTAAATCAATTTGGTCGCATTTAAAAGGTTTATCATACGAAAAAGGCAATGAGTAAATGTAACAATTTTATCTGTATTAATAACTTATATAGTTAAAATCCATCGATAACAATTTTTGAATTTTTGTCGTTGAATCCTGTTTATCGTTAGTCCTGTTAAGTAATAAAATTAGCAAGGATCCACGAATACTACTCTTTAGCAATTCGCATCTATATCTTATAAACTGTAATTAACAAACCGGTAAATTTTGTGCTCATGATGACTGGTTTAAGGAAATAACGATCTAAAATTAAGATTTCGAGTATAAGAGTATACCAAAATAATAGTTTCATTATTTATTAATAGAGTGTAATAGCAGCAGGATAATTCATTTTATTTCAACGAATGAAATAGTAAACATAAATTTCTACAAGTTTAAAATTTAATTATGTTTTTATTTAATCTGTTACATTAAAAAAATCCGTTCTGAAAAGGAGAACTCTCAGCGAAAATATTCTTCAGAAACACAAAAATAAATCCAGTTAATGGAAAACTTTTAAATTATTCTAATAAAATAAATACGCTAAATTGGCACGTAATCCAAAAATTATTTTACTTCATTGACAACACAAAAAACCACAATGTTGATTTTTTTTCTATCATAAACCGAATAAAAAGACCGGTTGTAAGTTACAATAATAAAAAATTAAAAATTCATATTTCAAGTTCAAGCGTAACTTCATTAACAGGAAATAAAAATTCATACAACAACAGTTATGAAAATGGCAAGCGGTTATTTAAATGGGTTTTATTCGAATTCAGGTAATAATTTAAAGGTAATACATTCCTTTCTATCTCAAAGGTTCTTCAACTTTTTCATCGTCTATCTCTTACTTATGCGCTCGCTCGCTCGATTACCACAGACTTGAACTCGAGAGAGTCTCAACTCATTTATAATACTGAGGTCATGAATGAAAAATTATTCATTTTTTCCACGGAATAAACCCTAAGTTACGGCTAATTTATTTATCTATTATACAAAACGTTTTTGTTTATTTTACACGATACAGGTTGTTTACAGTAAAATTGAATAAATTAAATTAATCTTACAATAACAAAGACTATTCTGCTTTATAGCCTTACCCTAATACATCTTTATTTAAAAACTCAGCAGTGCAATGTATTTATTTTTAACCAGGTATACGAAAACGATAAAATTGTAACTTTTATTATAAATTTTATACTTTTAATAAAAGTCCTATAAACGTCCGCTTAACTCGCTCGGTGTTACGATTAAAGAAAAGTCTTTCAGTATAACCGGTAGTGCTGGAAAAAATAATTTATGTAAATTTTATAAACTGTTGATATAAAATGTTCATCTGTTTTTTTTTAAACACATTGAAACCGTAGGTAGTTTTATCCTCAGTTACGAAGCGGCAAAGTTTGTCATTATTCGCGGATGTACAAAATTCCTAATAGAAACCCTATATTAATTTTCGGGTAGAACTTTAATTTCTCGAGGAAAAGCAATCCTTGTTGTAATATATATTTAAGCCGGTTGATCAGAATTTTAAGTAGCTGTTACACTTGTAGAGGATGCAAGGAATCAATTGCAAAAAATCAGTAATATAAAATAAAAATGAATCCATCGCACCAAAGTGTAAGTCCAAAGTCACGGACAGAAGTGCATACAATTCTGGGCTCAAATTAAAAAGTATAAATCACGGCTGAGATTCACCTTGACAAATATTTTTATTTAATTTCAATAATGGTTAATTATTTTTACGCTTTATATATATATAAAGCGGTGTAAAAGTTTCCTACGTTGATGCGAGGTCCATTTACGGTGCGAGTTGAGATTTTTAATTTTTATTCACTAGTGTATCAATAACAAAACACATTTTGTCGTTAACACACTGAGTAAATTAAAATTAATAAAAAAATAATAATACGGCTTTCATTTTTCCATCAGACCGCCAAGTGAACAAAAATTAAAAATCTCAATCATATCGTAAGTGGACCTCGCGTCAACGTAGAAAACTTTTACACTATTTAGCCAAAGAAAAACAATTATGTTATTAAAAAAAAAAAATAATATTTAAAACAATCTTGAAGTAAAGGTTTTTCACCTAAAGATTCCATATCTACGAGTACAAGGACACTCGACAAAATGATACGTAAATTGTTTTCGTCCCAAAGAAAAATTTTTTCAACTGTGAAATAAATTTCCCAATTAGGTCAATGATTCTTGAAATATGTACACAAAAAAACTTTTTTATATATTAACATTAAAAAAAAAAATAGATGGAAACATATACGCACGACCTTCGCGTATGAATTTTAAGGAAATCGAATGTAGGAAGTTGGATATGATTATGTTACAAGTTCCTTTCCTTACCGATATAACTTTCAAGAATGGAAAAAAAAAATTAAAATTACGATGGATGTAATTTAAAATACAATTTTAACGTAAAAAATCATAGAAGGTAATAAAAAATTGTTTGTTTATAAAGGTCTTTAAAATTAGGATATTTAATTTATTAATTAAAGGTCTTATTACTGTGGATAAATGAAGGAAGTTACCTTTGAGAATATCGATAAAACTCTAATAAAAAAATAAACTTTATTTTCATAATAACAATTTTTATCGTAATAAATCTTTCTTTGTAATAGCTATAAACAAAGTTAATGAATTACATTAGAAACAGAAAATCACCTCGTATAAATCGATTACTTCGAGATAAATAAATAAGAAAATTATTAAATTATACGAGTAAATAAATGCATTAAAGCTACTGTAATTATTGATGAAACTCTCAACTCGTTATATTACGACCTTTAAATAAAGCATCTATGACATAATTTAACTTTAAGGCGTTTTACCGTCAAATCAAGTTCGCAGTTTATAATAATTTTATGTACATTATTTTAACCTATTTATAAGGGTACATGGATTTGGGGAAATCCTGGTAATAGTGGAATACATCCTTGGTACAGTGAATCTCAATAAAAATCCCTGTAATATCCGGATCTAGTTAATGTTTACAAAAAAAGGAAAACGCTTAGGTTAAAGGAATTTTTTTAGAAAATATATAATATTATCGATAAATTATTATTTAATATAAAACGTAAAAAGATTACGTCATTGAAATACAAGAAAGCGTACAAAAATAACAACGTAGTCGGAAAGGGCTGTTGTTTTATTTACAAAATTCAAGCATATTTTTAAGTACACAAAGAAACGATACGATAAATCCTGTTAACTAGATGTGTGTCCGTGTACTCACACATCAGATAAAAAACAACCAAAATATAATTACAGAAAAAAAATTTCTGGGAAAATTTATTTTAACTTTTCGATTGAAATCATATATATATTGAATAAAATATATTTATAGACGACTTTCCCCCATTGATAATAAAAAATAATTTTTTTGACACTTACAAGCTTCTGATGCATTTAAATATTATTTAAATATTCAGACAAAAAAACCAAATAAAATTATTAAAAAACTCTTGGTTAACATTTTTTGTAGGGGCTCCGATCTACCTTTAATGAAATGAATTTGTGATTTTTCACGCTCAAAGATGCGTTTTAGCGAAAACTGTTTGTAAAGAAAGTTAAGTAGAATAAAATTTCAAACGGTTATTTTTTAAATTTTACTTAAGTGGGCTCCATCCTCTCTTAAGATTATTTTCCTTGTGATTTATTCCCTTAATTTAAAAAAAATGTATACAAGGATTACAAATAACATTTAATCTAGTTTTTGCAGAAAAGATTTGACGGAATTTTGATCGAGGGTTCCAGCCATAAAATCAGTTAAGAATTGATAAAATAATCAGCGAGTGATGCGTTGATGTTTTAGTTGAAATTAAAAATAGCAGTAACTTAAAAAGGAAGGGTTTGAATTCATTGGTAGAAAGGAATTAAATGTGAAAATAAGTTACAATAGAATAAAATGCTATTATATATCTAGCAAAGTTAAAAAACTTCTTGGATAGCGATTACAAATGATACGAATTTTGATGAAATTTTCATTGAGCGATTGAATTTTTAATTAAAAATAAAGGGTAATGTCAAACATAAACCTAGCTATTATGATTGAGGAATTCTTTAAAATATTTTTGTATAGGGTGATTGTAGCACTTTATATAAAGGCGTAGAAAACAAACAATAGAGATTTTTTAATCGTGATGTTATTAAAGAATGTTGTACGTTTTGGGTGAGGAAATTTAATAACTATTGAAAATTCTCAGCAAACAAAATTAAGGTAATAAATAAGGAAATATTTTCTTTAACCCGCTAAATGGAAAAAAAATTCATATAATAACGTTTTTATCTACTTTAACCTGCGGATAGTGCAAGTTTTTATTTCTCTATCAAAACTTATTAAGGCACCGAGGTAGTTAATATGTAATAAAAATGTACAAAAGTGTAGATCACAATAATTGTAAGGCAAAGTAAAAATAAAAATAAAAAACAAAGCAGCTAATAATGAAACGATATGATTTAGCAAATTAAAAGATAGAACTACGCTATAACATTAAATGATTAGCACAGAAGAGGAAAAAAATCAAAATAGTGTAGCGAGCTAATCAAATGACTGATGACAATCAGTTAAATATTACCACCATCCGGTTCATATTACAAACAAACAAAATACATGTAGAAGCATCGACCTACATACACGCGTACGCATATAGTACGGACATTGACAGACAGATAAAAACGTGCACTGTTCAGAGGTTAAAATGATATAAACTTTTTATAACATGTAGTACTTTCTTCAGCTTAGCATTAATCGAGACTTCTCCTCATCTCTTATCCAACAAACAGCTTAGTACAATGACATACGTTTTGTTTGTTAAAAGATTTGTTTTATTAATTAGCATTTGTATTTTCTAGATCAGATGAGAGGTTCTTGAGATTAACGCTGATAAATATATGCAAAAAATTATTTGCATTCTTTTTTTTTAATTAAAAAGATTTTTAACCAATTAATTACAAAAACGTGATTTATTTACAGTTAATTAATTACTCGCTAATTAGTGTTTAGCCTAATTATTATTATTAACAAGACATCTAATATAATTGCTAAATAAACAATTTATTTAATTATTTCATGTTTTTATAGTGATAGCGGTATTTGTGACGATCAATTGTTTATTGTTATGACGTGAATTATGCAAGAATTAATTTATGTTATAAAGAGCCAAACAAAGATTTGTTACATTAGTTACATACATTAATTAATTAGTTATACATTAATTACATTATATCAGTTACTACTGTATAACAACTACGGACCAGCTGGCGAACATAGTTATCATTTTACGCGTTTTATGATTGTAACAAAAAGAAAAGCACGTTGTCAGTTTCCTGCAAAAATAAAACTATCACAGTAATTTCTAGCGAAAAGCTTTTGTAAAATCGGATGTCGTTTGTTACATTAAAATTCACATATATTTACTTATTGTAAAATGCAATAAGTATTTTACAATACAATACAATTTAAGTAAATGCAATACAATATTTTTAAAATAAATATAAATCTAGGTATGACATCTGAAATATCAAAAACTACTGGTTAAGTATCTTTCACTACTAAATAAGAGTAAATTCTTCACAACTTCAATACATTCATTACATTTAGTTAGTCTACGAGTTACACACCAAAATTCTGACATATAGGTCTCATTACATCAGGCTTATCTCTCAATTTAAACTGGTTTAACCTAAAAATTATATTTTATAAAATACTAGCCGGTCAGGACTCGCTTCGCACGCCCGATCGTCGAGACAGGGGGCTTCACCCCCTGGACCCCGACGCATTCGTTATCCTCATGGTTGTTAGAATATTAAATATTTTGCAGATATTCAAAGAAAAAAATTAATCATTTTACTTTATTATATTTCTGTTTCATTGATTACAGAAATATAATAATAAAATAAAAGGTTACTTTTTTTTTGTTTAATGAAAATTCACAAATTCACTTCCGAGGGGGTTAGGGTCTCAATCTGTGGATTAAAACCTTTCCTGAGATCACAAATGTATCCTGAAAATTTGAAAGCAATCGGTTGGCTGGTTCTGGCGTTTGTCTGCTTGCTGTTGCAAACAGACAACTTTCGCATTTATATACCATATAGTAAGATTTTAAGTTATGGTTTTTTAACATAGATCTAACCCCAATGTTTTCCTTTTGTATCCCCAAACCACAAATATAATTTTAGATAATATTTACAAACAAAAATTAGATAATAAAAACATTATAATACCAAAAAACAGTCAAAATGAAGAAAAATAATGATGACAAAAAATAAATTGTATTGTGTACTATGAACAGTACATTTTTTTACTTTATAATTTATTCCATATGGTATATATTTATTTTTATAGAATTTCAAAAACTTATGTCTGCAATAGCTTTTTTTTTTAACAAAATTAAAAAAAATAGTAAGTATAATAAAAGTTTTCAGCTTATTTTTGTTTTGTTATGTACTATTAATTCTGATGCACTTAAACTAGTGCTTTCATGAAAACTACCGCTCCATTTAAGTATACATCAAATATTGAGTTAATTATTTTAAAATTTGTTGTATGATAAACACCATTTTTTAAATTATAACAACAATAATACAGACAAAAAATTCAAAATAATTAGCTTAATATTTTAAATAAAAATAGAAGTGAAACATTTTAGAAAAAGCTTTGGTAAAACGATCTTTCAATAAAATTGTATGTGCTGCGATCTAGCGTAGAAGCTTTTCATTCAAAATAAGAATGCGAGTACAAACAACAAAACAACGCACCACCGTATTTTATTGGAGAGAATTTCACGATTCTCAGTTAGTTATAAATTATATGAGATTTCAGTTTTAATCTTAATTTTTACTCTTAGTCACGATCTTTCAGATATTTGTTGAACCTTTACCTCGTATTTTGTAAAATTATAAATCAAGTTTAGCGGATATTTAAAATAAGTTCCGTCTCCGAAATAAAATCGTGTTCTGTAATAGATTACACAATTTCTGAGAAATTAAATTTATAAGTCTTAAATTTTTTTTACAGTTGTCAAAATCGAACTACCGATCTTAGAGATTACTAGAGTTTTAAGAAAATGTTAATTTTTTTTTTTTAATAATACTAATATTTAACATGCATGTAACAGTGAAAGGAAAATAATAAAAAGAGTGTGTGGTACAGGTACGGAAAGAAGTTATTTAGCCGATTGCTCCCTTCGGTTAAGTTACTTCTTTCCTTACCCGTAAACGAATAAGAGAAGGCACCACCGAAGTCGATCAACCGAGTGTGCTCAATTTCGTCAATAAAAATAAAGTGTAAATTACAGTATTACAATCGCTAAAGTACTGTCCGCTTACTTTTTTTTACAGATTCCCACCTTCGCAATAATTTAAAAAAATTATTCATTGTAATCAAACAGCTTACATGGGCGACAGCGGTTACAAAAATTCACTAGCTCTTGTAATTTAATGCTAAGATAGTTTTAACACACTAATAACTTAAAATTTTTTAAATAATACAAACTTTCAACTGTTTACGCTTTCATATAGTTAGCATAATGTGACTTTAATGTTATAATGATAAATACTTAGGCGGCAACTTAAGTACAAACGTAAATTTAATTATTGAAATCGAATAATGAAACGCGAGAAAAAGTATTAAGATAATATGGAGTTGATAAATTTTTTAATAGTAAAATTACGATTACAACGGCAGACTTAATTTTTAAGTTTTTAAACGTACGACTTTATGCAAGCGTATAGTCGTAAATTACAGCCCTAAAATTAATAGATTCATAGAAGTAAATAAAAATTATTACTTTATCAATACATTTAAATACTATACATTCGCTGAATAGCTGTTAAATGCTGGACAAATATACATTATGCGACGAAAAGAAAATATGTTGAGAAGCTGAAGAAGGTACTGTTTTCTATGAAACAATAAATATACATTTTCTCATATCGTGTACTACTGAAGTGAAAACTTAAACACGCTGTTAGGTCTCATAAGAGAACATAATGACAAAATTTCTTGATAGAAAACGTCAGTAATACTCGTCGAATGTCAACTTTATAAAGAAAATGTTGTAACCACATTAATAACGTATGGTGTTTAGACGTTAACAATTTATTGGTCGAATAAAATTTAGTAAACAGATCTCTTGAAGGCTTCTTCTATTTATATCTGTCCTTTTAATCTGTGATCACAGTATATATATATATATAGTTATGCATGTCATAATACGATGCAAAAACAGACAAAGAAAACGCCAACACAAGCTTAAAATAAATTTTACTGTTTTATACGTGTATCGGAGCATATTTTTTTCCAGCTTTTTAAACCATACTTAGTTATATCTGATGTTGCCTTACACCAAGGCCGAATGATGTACAGGATTAAAAGTCAGCCTTTCAGAGTTTTTTGTATATCTATCTTTTTGTTTTGCCGGATCCTTTATCGGTTTTATCTTTTACCGGATTGTACAACGAACGCCAAAATAGATACAATTTTTGTCAAATTTAGAGTTAAGTGCCGAGTTGATCGGAGCTAACGTTTGGTTACGTTATAATTAACTTGAAAAATTATATATATATATATAAAAACCTGTATTGTCGAATAATACCAACTGAAATTCCACGTTTGCATTTATAACATTTTTGTTGCCTTGAAAAAAAAAACTAAGAAATAGCAAACACTTCTATAAAACCGCATAAGCTATTTATCCATTTAACTTGGGCGAACGTTGTTCTTATGTTATAAAATGAAGGTTGGACTAGACAGAACCGGTATTTGTAGGCGGGAAGAAGAAAAAATTCTCACTTGGGATTCCCGTAACATCCGACTGTGTACTTACATCTTTTTACGTCTAGTTGTTTATTAACCATAAAAATTACGTATTGGACCTCAAATTTTAAACTAAACTTGAAAGTTTATCGTCAAGAGTATCAAATATTACTATTCGTTTAAGTTTGAAAAACCAATCATTGTTCGACCTGGTTATATTGAATATACCTCTTTTCTATACGTTAAGCAAGAGTAGAATCCTTCAATTAGAAATTAAAAAATTTTAAAAACTAGACAGTAAAAACAATGTTGCAGTTTTTTTAGATACCATATTACTACTATTGTTTTCTTATTCCATAAGGTTTTTTTTGCGCCTCCGGGACCACCGTTAGGTATTGCTTCAGAAGATGAGATGAAATGACAATTTTTTAGCCCGTAAAAATGCCATGCCCGACCGGGATTCAAACCCGGGACCTCCGGATGAAAGGTCGAGACGCTACAACTCTTGCCACAGAGTCCGGCCCTTCCATACGGTATTTAAAATGCGTTTTAGGTACTTATTAATACATCTAATCAACAATAAAGCGCGGTAAACAAAATTATTGGAAATTATAATTTGTCCCTAATTCTTGCCTTTTCTGTAATCAGTGTTCTAAAATGAGAAGTCTTCATTCGAATAACACTCGTTATAATTCCTAAACACATCTGGTGCATTTTTATTTAGTTACGATCAGTAGATATCTGCTTCCCTTGACTGTGAACTAAAAATAAACATGTAACTGTGTTACGATCTAGGATTGCCAATCCAGGGATTTTCTGTTAATTAGAATCCAACAATACTGCTCGGGAGACAGAACATACGATCCGTAGAACTGGAGGATTAAAATTCAACTAGTACAGCTAGATCTTGATGTATCGACCTTTCATCTGAAAAAACATCTGCTTACTGTTGTGTTTTTAAAGAGTGTTCGAAAAGTGACGCAACCTATAGAGGAATGTTTCCTTCCTTTTTTTGTAGGTTTGAGGAAAAACGGGTTACACAATGCAACAGAGAATATTCATTGTCTCCAATACATTTGGATGTAGATGTGCCAGTTATGCCCAGACCCAGAATGCCTTCATAGAAAAAAACGGTGTAGATGCACCAAACAAGTCCTCCATCAAGCGGCTGTACGACAAGTTCCAAGAGACAGGGAATGTGGCAGATGCAGCCAAAATTGATCGACCGAAAGTGCTAACACCAAAAAAGTTGATCGACATGCCAGCTGCGTATTCTGTTAGTCCCAAGAAGTCTGGTTTCTCCGTTGGTAGTGTCCTCATAGCATTGCGCAAGTGTTTACGGATGCATCCGCACAGAATTCGTGTTGTTGCCTGCAGACACTGGAAAACGTGTAGCTTTCTGTCAGCGGTTCATGTTATCTGTAACGCCAGTTGGGAAAGAATTCGATGATCGGTTTCGGTCTGACACGGCATAGTTCCACCTTGATCGACACGTGAATGCACAAAATTCACGCATTTGGTGCACGGAAAATCCACATCAGCCGCACGAGTCTCCTCCGCACGGACAAAAAGTGGGTGCTTGATGTGCAATTTCACGTAGGCGAATCTTTATGACATTCTTTCACGGCACAGTGAACAGTAAGCGCTACATACAGATGGTACAACAATTTGTAAACACTATACCTGCAGACCGGCTAGAGTACATGTGGTTTCAGCAGCAAAATGCTACGGCTCATACAGCCAACAATACTATGACTTTTTTGGATCCGTGTTTTCATGGACAAGTGATTTCAAAGGGGTTGTGGCCCCTCAGTCTCCTGATTTATCTCCTCCTCACTTTTTCTTGTGGGCAGAATCTTAAGGATTCTGCATTAAAAAATCATCCTCACACTATTCGCGAATCGCAGAGCGAAATTGAACAATGTGACGCTGCA
This sequence comes from Lycorma delicatula, assembly GCF_047948215.1. Lineage (NCBI taxonomy): Eukaryota > Metazoa > Arthropoda > Insecta > Hemiptera > Fulgoridae > Lycorma > Lycorma delicatula. The sequence goes on from NC_134458.1 coordinate 77,408,754, forward strand.
ATTTTTCAACAAACGTTACATGTGTTTAAGAGCATGCAACGTCGTATTCAATTATGTGAGTCGCATGACGGAGGTGACTTTCATCAGCTATCGTAACTTACTCATTTTCCCACAAGGTTGCTCACTTTTTCAACACCCAAGTAGATATTGTACATATTTACAAAATGTATCGTACCAAACCCGATCGAGGACAGATCCACAATCATAATGTTATGTAATTAAATCCTTTATTGTCCTTAAAACCTCATATTGGATCGGGTTATATCCCAACTTGTTGGTTGGCTGTCTTGGTAACAAAAAGAAACCCTATATTATTTTTATAAATAATTTTCCAATCCTGAAATTTTTACGGATCAGATTCCGGTAATTAATTGAAGATTTAAAATACAGATATTTTTGAAGATTTTTATGCGAAATTTTTTATTATGCTTTTATTATCTCACAGGACCAACTTACGTAATATTCGTACTTGAGATATCGGGACTACTTTTAGTTTATGTAATGAAATATTTGAGAGAATAAAACAAAAATAAAAATTAATTATCAGTAATCACCTTGACGTTACGCATACTTGGCATCGCTTCGGTAATTCATCTGACTTGATTTCCCTAACTAAATTAACATACAAATCAAAAATAAGTTAATCTAGTAGTTAACCAAAAAAAAATTAATTTTTTTATAAAACAAGTTAACACGTTTAACTTTAAAAAACGAAAACTTGATTCAATATATCATAAAAAAGGAGTTTAAGCTATAACAACAACTTTAAAACCGATAATTTATGTTCAAATTTTTCATTGTCAATCTTGTGAAAATAAATAAATACATTTTATCACAAAGCAACATATATACATATTAGTATATATATAAAATGTATCAAATTCAACAAATAAAATAGATTAAAATAAATTGTTTTTTTATGCATATTTGAAATAACTGTCTATTGTATTCATCTGAATCATGTAAAGTATAAAAATATATTTCGTTCTTTTGTTGTAATAATGAATTTGCCCACAAAAACCAATATATATATATACATACATATATATATACATACATACATATTAAAAGTAAGTATTATAAAGGTATTGTTAATAAAAGAAACACAACAAACAAGTAAATATATATAAAAAATTTAATTTAATTTAATTTCAAGGTGAATAGATTATTTATGTTCAAATATTTAAATTTAAATATTATACGACTGATTTTATCTTTTTATTTCACCGTAGAATTGTATATTGAACGCATAAAAATCTATTCTAGTTTGTAGAAATAAATAATACTTTATATAAATAACAAAGGGAATATAATCTGAATATGAAATTGGGACATTTGATACGCTCTAAAGTTAATTATTAATTAAACTCCATCAGAAATCTTACATTACTTGGTGGAAGTTTCATTTAAAGATTGAAAAGAACTGTGATCCCGAAGAATGAAGCTGGTTGTAGGTGTTTTTCAACTTCTATAAGCTTACATTTCCACCCACACAACTTAGATTGCATACTAATAACTTTAACATTACACACTTCTCAACGTTAAAACACTATAATTTGTTTCACGAAAGCGTACATCAAACTAAAACATGAACACTATAATGATTCTGATTTAATTTAATTTAGCGCAATCCATCCGGAAAAAACACTTCTTACTTTTAACATAAAAATGAAGTAAAAATAATTTGTAAAAAAAATTATAAAATTGTGATAAAGTGATATATTTATCTTTAAAATAAAAATGTTAAAAAGTACGTTACCGCTGTATTAAAATTTCATTAAGTAAAACAGAAAACAAATATTTGTTACCTCAATGTATTTCTTCAATACCCGATAAGCTGCTGTCTGTTGAACTATTTTCATCGTTTCCAAAATTGATCACAATATCTTCAATAATATTTCACATCACACAAACTGTCCGTTTCACATGTTTTTTCTTCTTTAATTAAATGTTGAATACAATTTTTCCAAGCATTTGTCTCTACTCTATTAACACCTTCTATCAGTAGATTTTTTACATCATTTAACTTAAATGTTGTGTTATTACTCCCGTTATAGCCTTTGACTTGCGTCCATTATTAATTGTATCGGATTAAAATTGCAATGGTATGAAGGAAGATGCAACACGACACAATATTTTAATTCTGCTATTTATTTCATCTACATTACAATGAATAAATTTTTGTTTAACTGACTTTGTTAATTTTTTAAGTTCTATTAACATGTCTTTCGGTGTACGCAATTTTAACCGCTCGGCAATTTCCGATTTTCGGGTCGAAGAGTTTGGAATTTTTTCAGTTTTCAGGCAATGGTACGGCGTATTATCCGTTATTATAACGGATCCTTCAGCAACAATTATGAATTTTTTTTTTAAATCGGTGCATAAAATTGTCACCATTCATTTCATTGCGCTACTCTTGGGAAAATCTGGATCAAATACCCATAAACCACCGTTCAAAACCCCATTTTCACTTTCTATGTGCATTACTATTAATCGTTTACCTTTTTCACCCGGGTTTACATCTCAGTTGACAAATTTTTCATAAAAGCGTGTTTTAGGCTGTATTATTCTTTTGGTCTCTTTATCCACCAACACCTTTTCCCGTATTTGTCCCGCATTAACCTAAGTTTCAACTAGAAATAAATTGGCTCAGCCGAGACAAACTCAATGTATTATTAAGATGACTTATATTAAGTACTGATGTAAGTATTTTAGTTTTTAATATATTTTAACGAAAAATCGATTGCCGCAGTTGGAGAAAGACAAATTTATTACTTTATTGATTTTTGTATTTAAAAATGCTACATTCTCATCAATTCGAGTTTCACTTTGATTTCTACATTTTTTCGTATTACCGCTGTATCCTTGAACATCTCATTTATATGTTGTATAAAATTAAAATAAAACTCAAAGGTTTCTGCGTGTAGTTCTTTTATATTCCTGGCAAAATAGTACCAGAGCTATGCTGCAAGAAGGAAAGTCTGGTAACCAGTCAAAAAATGGGGTACGGATTTTTTCGACGTTTCATGACCCAGGGATACCAAAAATATAAAAAAAAGTTGGAGGTAATGTTCGTACGTACGCACTCAAGTACCCGATTTGGTGTGTTTGAATTTATTGAATTTCAAACGCTATTAACTTTTAACTGGATAAACCGATTTTCATGAAGTTTTTTACACTTAATTTGTATTCTCTTGTAAGCTCAGTACATGCATGCATGCTTATATTATCTTTTTTTAATTTTTCTTAAAAAAACCCCTCCCCCAAAAATCCTCCTTCCCCCCAAAATGAGAAAAAATCTTATTATTTACTGCATATTTTTTAACATTTTACAATTTTTTATTTTGCGTATTTATTGGATTTTTATTTATGTCTTCCTAGGCATAATAATAGTGAAAGTGATCCCCAAAAAATACTTTGGGAGAAATATTGGAGGATAAAGTCAATCAAAGTATAAAAATATCGATTTTTTGAATTAAAAATAATTTTGTTGGTTTATTTAAACTTTTAATAGTAATATTAAAATAAAATTTCATTATAATTCACTCCCCATTTCCAAAAAAGAAATCTTAGGTAATTTTTTTTCGGTTGTACATTTTTCAGTGGAATTTTTTTTAGTTTCTACGATCTACCATAGTAAACGTAGAAAAATCAAAAAAGATTCTTGGAAGGTGATTCTGGAGCTGAAGGAGCACAAATAAATAAAAAATATCGATTTTTTTTTTTGTTGTTAATTTTTTAAACTTTTTTGGGTTTATTTAAACATCTAATGATAATTTTACAATAAAATTTTAACATACACCCCACCCCCAAAAAATAAATCTTCGATATCGTTTTTAAAGTATCATTATTTTTCCACTATACAAGAATAAATAACCAATGCCAGAAAAGTATAACAACTTTGTTGTCTGCTTTTTTTATAAATTATGTTTTTTTTTGTAAAGAAAAGAATGCAAAACATTTTTTATAATCTTTGTACCGCCGTATTATATATGGAAAAATGAGTTTTCATTAATTCGGCTAATGTAACTGGAATTTAGAAAATTAATTAAAATACATATTTATACCGCTTTAATAGTATTTTTAACGTAATTACATGTTTTCTTATAGTAAAAGTGTTTCTTTAGTCATTAACATGAAACTTCTTCTTTACTAAAATAATTTTCCGTTTTCAGTTTTTCCTGTAATAAGTATGTTATTTTTATACTTAGGGTTAATAATTCCCTATAAGACTGCACAGAGTGTTTCGCGAAGGAACCGAAAAAATTTCAGTTTATGTTCTACAAATGAAAATAAAGAAAACATTTCATATAATCACCGATCCGAAAACGCGAGTTAGAGCTTGCAAAAAATTTCATCCTGATTTCTACCCTAAGGGTAAAGTGAAACCTGTTCAAATTCTTAAAACTTAAATAAAGGGATAAATTTGATGATTTCATGTGGTTTTTTACTTGAAAATTTTAATAAAATACTTCACAGACCTGTATTTTTGGTAAATTGTTTTAATAAATTATTCTAAAATATAATAAACCGGTGTCGTAAAACGCAATTTTTTTAGGTTTGGCTGTAAAATAACTTCGTTGTAAAATAACAGATAAAGTTTTGAAATTTGTAAAGAATCTAATTCTAAGATAATCTCGTTAATTGAACTTGAAAAAGAGTTTAAGAGATTTAACTGTTATTAAAAACAAAAAACAGACTGAATCGTGGCAAAAAAATAAGGTTTATTTACACCTGTTATAAATGGGAAACTAAGTGAATTAATAAGGCATCAGTCATGATTCACATGTTTTCTAATGAATTCTAGACTATATTCATAAATATAACACAAGTAATAAATATGAAGAAGCATCGGAAAAAATAATACCAATAACCATCAACGTAAACGTATTGCTGTTAAATTTTATAATTCGAATTCAAATTATTATTGTTCGTGTCGGTTGTAATATGAAATAATGTTTTATTTCCTTATGTTTTAAATGCAACGTTTTATTCCATAGAAACCACTGTTTTCATCTTTCAAAACAGGATATGTAAAAATATCTTCGTTGTATTTACTTTTTATCGCTTTGATCGTTTGACCTACACAAAATACTAGCGATTTAAGTAATATAAATAAAACCGTTTTCTATTTACAAAGAGAAAATTAATAGATTTAGGCAATCAAAACAATAAAATTTGGTTAGACGTTGAAAAAAGGGTAATTTATATTAATAGGGTCGCTTCCGCTACAATACAAAAAAAAATCCACAATTCTACGATAATATAAAAGAAAAAGGTAACAGAAAAAAAATTCTTAACGATAAAAGTTTTTAAAACTGTACATTTTCAAGAGAGTGTCTTCAGAAGAACTTCAATATTCAATGTTTTGCATTTAAAAAATTTTCTTTCCTTTATTTATTTCTACAAGTACCGGCAAATTATCGTTTCCCATTTATTCTATATTAATAATACTTTAATCATATTAAACGTAATTTTTTCAACCTGCTGATCTAAGTTTTAAGATATTTTAGCCTGATTATATTAGTTTTTCCTGAAACGAAAATTACGTAAAATTATTCAAGTATTTTAGTACAAAATAAAACCGAACTGTAATGAATTCTTTACTAAAGAAGTAACTTTGATATATCATTTAGATTAAAAAAAAATGTTTCATTATTATTTCACCATCAAGAAATAGATTTAAAACAATATCTGATCACGGAAAAAGAAGAGTATTTTGGTAGGCTAATTCAAGCGACAGATTTAATAAACATGGATGCTATTCATTCTACGAAGTAGATTAAGTAGATTCTCTGTCTTCAGTCATTTAGAGAACTGGAATATGATGTGATAAAAGTGTGAATATAAGCTTATAAATATGTGAAAAGTGAAGCAAAAATAGACTTATCACCCCTTCCTATTGTTTTAATTGATCTTAACTAAATTTTGAAATTTTATGTTATTTATTTTACGCGTTTTGGTATTGCGCGATAATATATATTTAAAAGATATATTCGTTATAAATATACTATATATGATTGTTACAAATAAGATACCGATTTATTATTATTGCTGTCTTTATATATAATTACACAGAACTACAAAGCCAAGATCTTCACAGATTAACAGTAGTATTACGTAATAATTAACCAACAACTGTTTATAGCTAATAGTCTACAACACACAAACACCATTATTATTTTGTATTTTCGTACATTCTCTCAATAACCACAAATTATTAAACTACGTGTATCTGTAGTTTCTTCTATTATTTTAACCATACCGCAGCGTAACTCTAGAAAATTCTATCGGAATCGAATAAACAGATTCAAGGTAATTCACACTGACATTGAGCAAAAATAATACGATATAGCATATATAATCATATCTAATCATATCGATATATATATATATACATATACATCGATGTTCTTTAAAAAAAAATATATATATATATATATATATATATATGCGCTGTTCCCACACGTGCGCGCGCGCACAGAGAGAGATAGAAAGAGAGAGAGAGAGAGAGAGAGCGAGCTGTACAGCATTATAAGAAATAGACGTTATACAAATACATAAACAATAATGTTACGTAGTGTCTTTGTTCATAAGGAATTGAATACATTTTAACGATTTAGGTTGAAACTTGACTCCCATATAAAAACTATTGTTTTTAATCTAAAAAAAATATTACTAAAACAATCCTCCACAAATTTTTACTTTATCTTAAGTTTGCAGAAGAATCAAAGAATATTCAGTTATTTATAATCTGGCATTTATATATTAAAAACACTTTTCAGATATGTCTTAAGATGTAATAACAAAAAAGAAATAAAATAATTATAATTTTAGAATCGGTAAAAAAAATAGATTTGTTATGAATTATCCACATTTGTCTACTCTATAAACGTAATTGCACTTTTCCAGTACTAAAGTAATGAATTCAATTTCAGTGAGCTTATTAAAATATAAATGATGGTATAATTATACGTCGGTAAAGTACTCATCAATAATGTATTCTTTGATCTTTGACTTCTTAAATTTATAAAAAATCATAAATGAAAACAAAAATTAATTTTATTATTTTACTCGACTCATTAATTTTATTTTAAATCGATTTAACAAGTGAAGATTTATAAATTATATCTGAGGTTAAGCTAAACAAATTAATATCATGACTAATTTTTAACCTCCGTCAGTGGTCAAAATTTGTTTTTATTTAACTGGAGGGGCCACAATAATAATTTTACGAATATTAAAATACTTTAAATTAAATGAAAATAGATGTTACAACTATAAGCAGCTTTATTGTAATTAATTGTTTTTAATCTCTTATTAGTCTGTTCTTTTTTTTTTTTGTTATTATCTTTTCGCATTAGATAAATGAATAAAATTAAATAAGGGTTCACCAAGTGTATGAACATTAATATAATTAAATTGTTTTCTGTTCAAATGAAGCGACATTTTAAACGAATATTTAAAAAAAAGAATAATAGCCACAAAAATCACACAATTCCCATTAAAATTCATTTAGATACTGTTAAATATAAAGTGAGTTCTGTTAGGTGAGCTAATTTAAATATTGGTGTTGGTTTTTCATCTTGAATTAAATAAAATGTTCAAAAAAAATGTTTAATTTAAATTTACTTTGATATTATAAAACAAGTATACAAGATGAGATGACATTCATTAAATCATTGTGCGATGCAAGGCCCACAATTGTAGACCTCACTTTATTCAATGAGTAAAAATAAAAAATAACATATAATCCCATAAAAGAAAACATATTCTGTTAACCAATCCACAGAAAAAGCATGAAAACATTATTTCCACTACTTGTATTCTGGTAGTTACACCAATACACTAATTTAAAAGAAATAATACTGGTACACAGTTGAGGTAAACTGTGTAACAGTTAAGATAATTAATCCCAACTAAACCTTTAAAGATTTAGTTTTACTTAAAACTATTACTTAAGCTATAGCCAGCCGTAAAGCTATATATAAGCTTTGCGACTTAAAAAAAACCATAAAGCAATAAAATGAAATAAGAAATCAACCTACTTGAAATAATTATTTCAAGTTAGTATTTTTTTTAAATTCAAGGACCGAGAAAACTAAGAAAAAAGTAAAATATAATTGTAAATATTATATTTAAAATACATAATAAAAAGAATAAAGTTTGTAATAAATACATGTTTGTAATTGAATAAGTTTGTTTTTAATAGATGCACGCGATTTGGTTTTATCTTTATTTTTTGTACCTCTGGTTAAAGTAAACTGGACTCCCAGGTTGCTTCTTTTTGTTTTACTATTTACCATTCTGCATTTTTTGCTGTAATTGTATTATGTTTCATTATGCAGCGATAGTAGAAAAAAGTCACCACGTATAGATTTAAACATGACTTCCAGTTAAAAACATTTTAAATTCAACTATAATTTCCAGGAATCAGTTTTACACACACACATGCAGGGGCACACACACACTGTGCACATGGTGTGTGGGTATGACTGCACATTTGTAAACTTGTATAATTTACTCATATTAAAAGATGAATTAAAAACTTACATATTACATCAACAGTTACACTGCACATCAAACAACATCTAAAAGCTTTATTAAAAAAATTTAAACAGTTATCCTAGTAGTAAATAATTTTTTAGTACATTAAATTTATTGGTTTATTTTTTCTTTTGCAGAAATTACGGTTCACTGAGGGTTCAGAGACTTTCGAAATGTGGCGAGCACCACCTGTAGAATTATTCATAAAAGTGTATTTATTTAATATCACTAACAGGGATGAGTTCTTACGAGGTGAACATGAAACTTTACGATTCGAACAAGTCGGTCCTTACGTTTATAGAGAAAATATAACGCATGGAAATGTTACTTTTAACACAAACGGTACAGTTTCAGCGATTCCTCTTCATCCATTAAAATGGGTTCCAGAACTGAGTAATGGAACTGAAGAAGATTTGTTGATCGTTCCAAACATAGCTCTTTTGGTAAGTTTCATCTATACTGTCACTGAATTAGTTTTTGTGTTTGTAAAACAACATCTTTTGAAATATAATTTTTTTGTTTTTGTTTATTTTTATTCAATTTCGATGATTTTTTAAAAAAAATACTTCAATCAGAAAGTTATCAAGTATTTATTTTTTTATTCTGTATGATTTAAGGATTCAAAGGTAAAAGCAAAACTCCACAAAGTTATAATTTGATCAACAACCAAAGCAAAATTAAAGTTAATAGAGTTTTCTACATCTCTTATAACTTTAAATATAGAATATTTTGAAAAAACACTAAAGGTAAAATATTACAACTAAAAAAAAAAATGTTACACAAGTTTCATAAGATTTTTTTCTCTATGCGAGATTAGAAGGCAACCAACAGCTACTATGGCCACTAAGGTTACTGTACAGCAAACGGTCACTGAGGCAATCCCAGGCAGTCCTTCTACCATATATATAGATAGATTAGCTCTTCAGATCCTATCATCTAACCTAACAGAGTTGGAATCAGACGTACATCCATAGAATCAATACACATTACAATACATTCAATATGTACGTTCACAGAACTGGCTTTTTGTACAACCTGAGGACATGAAACAATCCTTGGATAGTCTTACTGACACAAAGGGTTACCACCCCACTGAGTTCTAATAAAGTAGAATCTCCTTTGCTTAGAAATATCAGGATGATGCCACAGGTGGAACCACAGTATCAGGTGATCTAATTCCCATGACTTTAAACGTAAAAAAGAAGTAATGATGAATAAGGAAACGGGAGGGAAAAAAGGGAGCAACTAGTCAACTGAGTGATGGCCTTTCATTGGGGTAGACTGCTGAAATTTACGATCTTTACCAGAACCTATTTCACATCAAAACAAACAGGCCTAAAACTTTGTTTTTATTCAGAATTCAAACAATACTCATTTTTACTGTGTTTAAAAGTAAATACTGATAAAATTAAATTTTACTTATTAACTTAATCAAAAGAAACATTTTTTATTTTGTTAATCAGAAATAATTAGCATAAAAACTAGAAAAAATTGGCAATGTAAAAATGATATAAAGAACTAAACAATATATATATAAATTTTTAATATATTTTTTTTTAAATATACTTTTTGGTAATTGCAGTAGACTGATTTTCACTAGTACATTTTGGAATATTTGCAAATATAAATACACTGGTATGCAGACTAATATATATATATATATATATGTCTACATACCATTAAAATTGCATGAACAAAGGAATACATCCTTTTTTAGAAAATACAACTTCCCTTCATACACACAAACTTTCTACAATCTGATATCAAACCATTTTCTTTTTCTTAAACTTCTTTTTCATCTCATATAACAGGACTTCAATTATATAACCATACTTATTTTAATTTTTAATTTAAACTTTCCAGTTTTATACTCACATGAACATAATTGATTAAATTATGTTCTAAATTGACTAAATTCAATAGTAATAGATTGGCTTAAACACATTTAATATGCATGTTAACAATAACTAAATAAAAATATACAGTTGAATATTTTAGTCAATCTAGATCAACTGCCATTTTAAGTACCAGCCTTTCTTCTTCTTTACAGTAAAATCATTAAAACTGAAAACTAAGCACTGCATAAGAAGATATTTCAAGGGTAGTATTTATTATTTAAAGAAAAATATATTTACGCATATATAATCTTTTAATATATTTTTATAAAATAAATATATGTTTTGGTAATTGCAAAAAAAAAATAGTCATTTTTTTTTCAAACTTGAAAAAATGTATTTTTTCTCATTAAAATTTGTAATCTTATTTTTAATTAAATTATGTGAAACTTGCTATTAATGTGATTGATATATTTCTGCAGCATCAATGAGTAATTATAGAAAAGACTACCTTTTTATAGAAAATTTAATAAATTGAGGATCATTCTGCTTGGAGCTATCACCATCCAAATCGATAGAGTAATATCAACTTAAAAGAAAACTTTTTAATTAGTTTAAAATAGATATATAGAAAGATCTTCTAAATGGATCATTAATTTATGAAAAATAATGATATAAGTATACGGCCCTTTCCTGAAGGTCAAAATACTGTGCTAACATGAAAATAGTTCTGTTGTCTAGTTTGATAGTTGGAAATTGTCATTTTATAGGAATAAATGACTATTTTTTTTTTTTTTACAGTAAATACATGGAAATATAATTTTTAACTTACTAAAATATCAGTCCCTGTGATGAACAAAGAGTAATGGTGTCAATTTTAGGGCTCAATGTCATCTTAATTTCGGAATTCCTAGGCATATCGATATACAACCATATATTTGGCTCTTGGTGAAGAAGGTGGCAAAAGTAAATCACTTCACTCTTCACTTTCCTGAATAAGACTGGCATTGAAACTTGTTATTCTTCATCACAATTCATATTTATGAATGTCAAACAATAATCTGACAGTCCACTCCAAAATCCCAAAAATTCATTCTAACTTTTCAAAGGAGTCCAATGATATAATATATTTCAGAGAGGAAGTATATTACATTGTATCATTAATACATGCAGTATTTTATACTTTAAAATAAAACTGGACAGGAATGCTAGAAAGAAATTTAACCAAATTAATTGTACTTATTAATGTTATTTTAATATAAATCAACTTTGGCAAATGAGAAAATTTTAGGAGCCTTTCAAATACCAGTTTTTCAAAATTTGAAAACAATTTTTATCTTAGATCTGAACCATGACTGTAAATCTATCTGACTGATAAATTCAGAAACACTCAAAAAATTCAAAATTTTACAAAAATTTTATTGAGTTTCAATTTTTTTATATCATGATCTATTAGCAACAAATTGAATTTTGCTGTTAAAAGCATGAAATATTTTTTTAAAGCACTAAATAAACTTTTTCTTTAATTTTTTTTCTTTTTAACTCAAATAAAAGGTATTCCTTCCATAATTAATTTCTGCACACATTAAGTTAGTGCAAATCAATTAACTTGCACAAAACAGCAGAATTAGTTTATTTGAAGCCAGTTTTTATTTTTGTATGAAAATATTGCTATTGCACATTTTGGCTGGGGTGAAACTTATAAAATATTATTAATTTTTAAGGTCAAACAGAATTTAAAACTGAACAAACTTTATAATTCATACATTTGCTCCTTCAACCCAGACATCAAAAGAAGTCCTTTAGATTCAAATTAAATTCAATTTTCCATTAAAATTTAATCTGTTCAAAGTACAAATTTGAATTTTTAAAACAGACATTATTTAATAATTTCATATTTAATAACAAATAGATATAGAATGTCCACAACATATAAAAAGGGTCTTTTTTAAAAATTAAAAAAAAACTCACTTTTAACTAGTAATGAAAAGATTTTTTTGCAGCGAACATGCAGCATTTATTGAAGTGGCTAGTTTATGTTATATGTACAAAAAGTCACTTTTCTCTTTGTCCTGTTAGTGGTCACATGTACCAACAGCAAATAACTAACAGTAAATATTTTTCAAAAAAATGAATCTTATTTTATCCATTTATTGAGACTATATTGATTTACCAGAATAAACAAGTGTAGTTATCCAAGATTCTTCAAGGCCTGCATTAACGATCTTTACGTGATCGAAAATTTGGAGTTTAGATTACTGATCTTTCCAGAATTGTTATGAAAAGAAGAGTTCAATTAGTCATTATTCTGAGTAAATGGTGCCATAGTGCATTATTGCTGACAAAGCAATGACATCAGCACATTGTTTTTTAAGATTAGGTCAACTCAAAACAGCTTTTAGTTCTCTTGATTACTGGATCTGTTTGCCAGATTATTATCTAACAGGATTATCAATGTGCATTATAATTGATCCTGTAGGCTTGAACAATATTAGAATTTTATGCAACTGCATGCATATAACAAATTTCATGAAATCAACTAGTTAAAATATTTTTTTAATACAAATTTATCCTGGCCCTGTACATTACATCTCTGTATATTAAGTTCACTTCCAGCATCTTTGATAATTTGTTCTATTAATCTACAGTAAATTTAATTATTCTACTAAGTCCACTGCCTAGTGACTTTGCAAAAAGTCCATAAATTATACGATTTACGTGTGAACCAATTTAAAGAAATTCCAGTATATTACATAAGCTGTGATTCCCCAAGACCTGCTGCCCACTTTGTACACCCTAAAAAATAAAAAAATAAAGAAATACCTACGTCATTGTTTATTTATAAGGGTAGATGTAAAGAATTCTGTAGGATACGGAAAATCTGTAAATAAAATAATGATATTTTTTAAGCCTCTTTGGTGCAATCTGTTTAATTTATAACCATCATTAGAAGAAAATAATAAAATCAGTCATATTATTTTCACATTAAAATAATTAAATCATTAATCAATCAATGTTAGTAATATTCTCATACATAATCTGTATATATTAATACTGTAACTTGGATAACCCTTCAAATTATTTACTACATAAATGGCATTGACATTTATCAATTTTCATTGTAATTGTAATCTAATAACATTTTGAAAAATAGTTTCAAAAAAATGTATATAATACTCCAACTCAAGTAATTCTCATAAACTGAAAATGAACTAAAGACTATGTTTCTCATACTACCTTGTAAAATTACAATCTAAAGAAATGGATGAAAAATGAATCAACTGCTACGGTCATTTGCTGCTAATAAATGATGCAGAGAAACTGCACACATTATTTGAAAGCAATCATTCCTTAAAAGAGGCAGTTTGTTAATTCATCTAAAACTCATCCATTAATTTCAGTTTATTAAACAATTATAATTACATATAATTATAATATAATCAATATAATTGACCAAAAATAATTATTATAATTCTGATTAATGAAACAAATTATACCTCCTACACAAAAAAGTCAAGAAAGATTATGAAAGTTTAAAATTTCACTAGTAAATGGTTTTAATGACAAACAGGTTGTACTAAAAACCTCTTGATCACATCATCTACCAGTTCTAAGAACATTTTCTCTCTTCCAGTTCAATATTTGTTGTTGAATAGATTGTCTGTTATACAGATATATGTAAAATAACAACACTGCAAATAAAAATTTACTACTAATCAATCCCATAACAGACTAAGAGGCTTCTCTCCAACCACAAAATTTGAATCGTGTAAAACTGGATCAGGATTGATCATAGAAGACCAAGATCAAAAGATGGGGCCTATCCAATTAGGACTACAATGAAGATATTCATTATTGGGTAACAGAGACATTTAAGAATACAAAATCTGCTTATTTCAGCTCGAGTAGAAAGTTTTATCTTGTGTATTTTTATTTTCATGCATATAATTCCTTATAATTAATATTTTTTCTAGTTAGAAAAAGAAAGTGAAATTTGATTTATTTATTGATATATTTATTAATTTTAGGCCTCAGATTAATAGTAGAAGGAAGATTAAAGAAAAACAAACCAACATACTTGGCGTTTATAGACCTAGAAAAGGCATTCGATAACGTAGACTGGAATAAAATGTTCAGCATTTAAAAAAAATTAGGGTTCAAATACAGGGATAGAAGAACAATTGCTAACATGTACAGGAACCAAACAGCAACAGTAATAATTGAAGAACATAAGAAAGAAGCCGTAATAAGAAAGGGAGTCCGACAAGCGTGTTCCCTGTCTCCGTTACTTTTTAATCTTTACATGGAACTAGCAGTTAATGATGTTAAAGAACAATTTAGATTCAGAGTAACAGTACAAGGTGAAAAGATAAAGATGCTACGATTTGCTGATGATATAGTAATTCTAGCCGAGAGTAAAAAGGATTTAGAAGAAACAATGAACGGCATACATGAATTCCTACGCAAGAACTATCGCATGAAAATAAACAAGAACAAAATGAAAGTAATGAAATGTAGTAGAAATAACAAAGATGGACCACTGAATGTAAAAATAGGAGGAGAAAAGATTATGGAGGTAGAAGAATTTTGTTATTTGGGGAGTAGAATTACTAGATGGACGAAGCAGGAGCGATATAAAATGCCGAATAGCACAAGCGAAACGAGCCTTCAGTAAGAAATATAATTTGTTTACATCAAAAATTAATTTAAATGTCAGGAAAAGATTTTTGAAAGTGTATGTTTGGAGTGTCGCTTTATATGTAAGTGAAACTTGGACAATCGGAGTATCTGAGAAGAAAAGACTAGAAGCTTTTGAAATGCGGTGCTATAGGAGAATGTTAAAAATCAGATGGGTGGATAAAGTGACAAATGAAGAAGTATTGCGGCAAATAGATGAAGAAAGAAGCATTTGGAAAAATATAGTTAAAAGAAGAGACAGACTTATAGGCCACATACTAAGGCATCCTGGAATAGTCGCTTTAATATTGGAAGGACAGATAGAAGGAAAAAATTGTGTAGGCAGGCCACGTTTGGAATATGTAAAACAAATTCTTAGGGATGTAGGATGTAGAGGGTATACTGAAATGAAACGACTAGCACTAGATAGGGAATCTTGGAGAGCTGCAGATTATAACTCGGCTATTGTCTCTCAAAATAATTTTTTTTTCAAATGAAATTGTGTGTAAACCAGTTCACAAATTTTAATAAAAATAAACTAATTTCAAATGATTTATATATTGTAATACACGATTACTGATATCATATATACATATTTATTTATTTATATTCACATACTATATATTAATAAATGTATATTTCTGAGATTTTTTCATATAAGTTAGTGAATTAAGAATGTAAGACTGTTAAATTAATTAATTAGTTTAACCCATTTATTATTTTGTTTGAAAAAAATTTATAGTCAAAAACTTGAAACTGAAATGTAAATGTTTGTTACATATGCCCTCTAAATAAATTCATTATATCAGTAAATTTAAAATTAAAAACATCTTTCACATTTTTGTCTATTAGGAATATGAAAACACTTATATGTGACCTAAAAAAAAAATTTGCTAATCACTGAAGATAATGCCATATTTGAGTAGAATTTATATGAAACAGTATCAAGAAAAGTTTAATGTTACGTTCAGGTTGTAAAGACGTTAAATAATGACATGCTTTTATTTTATTTATTTATTTTTTTTAAGAAAAAAGTATATCTGTACAGTCTTAGATATACAAGACTGTACAGATATACTTTTAATTATAATTTTGTAAGCTCATAAAAAAAAATTACATCAGATGATTGATAATTATGACTAGAAAAAAGTACACATATATACTAGTTGCTAATAACTAGTTTTGAAATTGCTAGTAAGAATTAAATCTTTTTTTTTCTGTGAAATAGACATTTTTATTAGTTAAAAAATGACTACAAGAAGAAAACAGAAAAAAGAAATTACAATACTTTAATAATTTTGTAAATCATTCTAAGAAAAACTTTTGTGTAAGAATTATGACGTTTAAGGAAAATGAAAATTAGAATTGACATCAATAAGTAATAATGTTAATTTCAGTTAATTTGTGTTGTAGGAAATTGTTTTAATTTAACAGTGGAAAACTTCAATTAAAAATATACTTTAAAGTTAAAAATGTTACACTAACTTCCAATCTTAAATTAACTTAGTTCTTCATTAGAAGAATTAGATCTGATTTAAATCATTAGATTAGGCTTATTTTTTTAATAATTTGTCTTCTAACCCCAAAACGTTTTACTTTATCTATAAACTTAATTTTCAACATTTTTCTACATCATTGCAATCATTTTCTGCCTTCTTAATTTGCCCATATCCCATGTTCCTAATCATAAATCTATCACGACGACAAATATTTTCAAATATTACTTCAGTTAATTGTGTGGTATATCTGGTTGAACTTGAAAAAAAAAATTAAATAAAATTTCTCACTTTATTTAATATAAGGAAAAGTGTTCCCAGATGAAAATTTCTGTTATTAAGCAACTTGAGCATTATGCTATTGTACTATATATTAAGTACACAAGCTACTATGAAATGTGATTTTATTTATTTAATATTTTCACATACTTGCTTTACTATTATTATAACTATTTGTGATATTGCTTTGATGATGTTTTATCATATTTTCTTTAGATGTGTCCAAGCAAATTCTACAGTTAGTATTAATCATCTCATACTGTACTTACTCATTCCGATAAGATCTATATAATGAGAAAATTGTCAGGTAATTTTTCTGCACATAAATTATCTCTACTCAAACTAACCTGTTATTGGCTTCTTTATTTCATTCACCCGACATAATTTTACTCATTAAACACCAAATTCCTCAACTTTTGGTAAATTTTGTTCCCCTATCTTATAAATACACTATAATTCTTTTCTTATTTTCATCCTTGTTTCTGATATGTTGAATTAGTTTTAATCTTATTTATATTCAAATTGAATTCTATCATGGCAACAAATACAAATCGTTTTTTTATTTTTAACTTTAAAGAATACTATCTTTGTAAATGTTAGCATCTTACTTCAGCTTTTGCGACGTGATATAGTTTTAATAGTTATAATCATGTTTAACCTAATCCACTAACAAATAATCTAATCTACTTCGTATGTATTCCCTTATAACAGTAGTTAGGCACAGAAAAATAGCAGAAATCAAGACTACTGTATGCAGCTAATAATTTTAGATCCAGTAAAGTTGTTAATGATATTACTAATATATTTTCTTTACTAATTTTGTGTACTTTCTATTCTAAATAAGAAAATCATTATAACATGGAAATTTGTTAATATAACTTATGTCATTAGAAGATTATTAATTATCATATGCAAATAACCAAATCTATTAAGATATGTTAAATTCTTCTGCACAATTACTTTATTGTGCAGAAAAACTCAAACTGCATGCAATAAAAGATCACAAAACACTATGTGCTAGACATTATAATAGTTTATTTACACAAATATAAAAGTAATAAATGCACATGTTTTTGTAAAAAATAAATGCAATGAGTATAAGCATAATAATCAGATATACAAACAAGATTACAATATTACTGATTATAACGTTTATACATATGTAATAACAATTCTAATTTTATTCCGTCTGTTTTTAATTTACAGAGTTTTGCTCATCTGATGTCTTCATCATCATTTTTTACAAGATTGGGAGTAAATTTACTAATTAAACAAACTGATTCACACCCATTAGTAACAATGACAGCTTGGGAGTTCATGTTTGGTTATAATTCACCTTTACTGTCTGTGGGTAACAAGTTTATGCCATCCTGGTTAAAATTTGACAGATTGGGTCTCGTTGATAGGGTAAGTAATTTACTATCAGATTTTACAAATTATTTTATGTCATGTCAATACAGAAATATACTGTAAAAATTACAAATCAAACTTAATGATAAACTGAAATTTTTCATTTCATAAACAAATCATAAAACTCACTTTAAAAATTTATGTTTTTTTAAAAGTAGGTTTTATTGAACAGTGATTTCTGAAATTTCAACTAGTTACTAATAAAGAGATCTAGAATGAAAATTTTACTAATGGATTATAAAAAGACGTTAAATTTTTTTCATATGGCCAAAGACCAAAAATTTGGATAAGAAGTGATGGAAAAGAAGTAAACAGAAGTAACCTGCTTGCTTCACTTTCTTTTCCTGTAACATTGTAATAGTTTATTCACACAAATATAAAATTAATAAGCACACATGTTTTTGTAAAAAATAAAATTATTTTAATTATTTAAAATTAAAAAAAAAATAAATAAATACAATGAGTACAAGCATAATAATCACACACAAACAAGATTACACCTTTACTCTCTGTGGGTAACAAGTTTATGCCATCTATATTACACTCGTAGACAAAAGATATAAAAATTATAACATATTTAAACAAAGAAAACATATACTAGAATACATAAGCAAACAATTGGAGAAAATATCTCACAGATTTATGAAAAAAGATTTAGATACAAAGTGCCTTTCAAAATCAAACAAGATGCACCTTTAAAATAAACATTTAAAAGCCCTATTTATCACCATATAATTAACATTTGCCAACCATCTCATAGATGCAAATCACAAACCTAGAAAAAATTGTCAACAACTTTAATAACATAACATAATCAAACATATAAAAATGTAGTGAAGTACAACAACAATGTACTATATGAATGAACACAATTCAAATCTAACACAATTTGCAGTAAAGATTTAAATACATATCTGCAAAACTGTACAAATATCCCATTAGCAATAACATCAAAGTGACTGGAGACATCATTAAGTGAGACTGAAAAACTCTTATTAGATAGATTTGGTTCAGCTTAGAAAAAAAGAATCATGTTTTATATAAAAACATATACATTTATCAAAAACCTAATAAGTTTACTCGCATATGAAGCCATAAATTCACATAATAAGCCAGAAATAAACTGACTTACACTTGTAGTTCTTATAGAATTCCTGTCTAGTATCATGTTCTTACACACCTGAATTAAAATCCCACAAACTGCAATTCAAAAAGACATATGCAGTCAATTCTGATATATATATATATATATACACATACATAGGTGAAGCAATACTTGTAAATATTGACTCGAAAAAGAGCTCTAATGAAAATTGGTTGATTTATTACACAGTAATAAGAAAAAATAAATTAAGAAAAAAAAAACAAAAACAAAAAAGTGAAAATGAAACCACCTCATTCAAATGAGAACACTTAAAAGAAAAAAATGGAAATTGTTAAACTTATAAAATGACTAAAAACAGTAATAATAAATTTAAAAATATAAAAAAGGAAGGAAATAACATACAAATTATTTAGTCATTATTTAAAATATTTTATTAACAGTTATTAATGAAGAAAATTCATTTTTCCAAATAGAACTTCATATGTTGGGAGTTTTACAATATTGCCCTACTTATAACAATATGTATAAGTTGATCAATTGATTGGAAACTGAAAAATCAATGTAAAAACATACTTGGTATTATAACAAATTGGTGATTGGACCTGTCTTATTTTTTAAAGAAAGAAGCTTTGTAATATATTCCAATAATATTGTGAGGTAAATAACACGGACTTTGATATTCATTTCTCATATAGAGATTGCACTTATTCCCTTTGAAATGACTATTTGTTTTGAAAAGTAACATTAAAAAGAAATTGTTGGATATCAATAATAAACTTGTTTCATTAGACTTAGAGCTTGTAAAAGTAAACAGGGAAACAATGAAAGATTAAAAACTTTATTCAGAATTTTTAATGAAAAAATAACGCCATAATAGTTTTTAAAATATTCATTATATGAGTGTTTGAAAATTTAATTTCCAAAATCTGACTGAGAAATCATATATTATTTCATATCTATCTTATGTTTCAGATGTACGACTTTAAAGGCGACACAATTACAGCATTTACAGGAGCATCAGATCTGAAGCTGAGTGGTCTATTAGATAATTATAACAATTTCCCATATCTACCACAATGGGACGCCCCATGTAGTAGATTGACACATGCAAGTGATGGAACAAAATTTCCTTCATTAATTAAACCAAATGAAACTCTACTTTTCTTCCGGAAATCACTGTGTCGTTCAATGACTTTAATCAAAGTTGGAGAGGAATCGGTTGGTGGAATTAGAGGTTATAGTTACAACTTCATGAACAATTCACTTGATAATGGTGAAATAATTAAGGAAAATAAATGTTTCTGCCGTAAAGGTCATTGTCTACGAAATGGATTAATAGATGTTACTGATTGTTATTACGGTAAGTTCTAAATTATGGTAATTTATTCACTTATAAATTTTCTTGCAATAAATATTAAATTTTCTTATGCAGATACATCAAACACTACAATGTGAATTTTTATTCACATTTTATTTGAGCCAACTTAGTTCCAAACAAAAAGAAAACCTTTAAAGAATTTTCTTAAAATTAAAGAATTATAAGCATATGACAATTCCTAAAATCTTCAATTTGATTTCCAGCAGTTTATATGGATGTATTTGAGTGTCTCAGAGATATATAATAGTAAATGAATTTACAGGCTAGTTGTTGAAACATTTGTACACTAATAAAACTAACTTTTATATATATATATATATATATATATATTCCTTCTTAATTCATAGTTTAATATTACTTTAAAAAATATATAAAATAATTAACATAAAAGAGAAATGTAAAGTCTACAGAAATTTTAATAAAATATTAATCGTGTTAACAGTAATTGTTATTTTTGCCTTCTGCTTTTCTCTACTTTGAAGCAAAGTCTAATATGCTTCTTGAGTGTAGTCTCACAACTCCATAGAAGGATCAACAATTTAAATGAAAAGAAAGGGATTTTTCCATGCCATTTTGCCAAATTTAACCAAAAATCATTTACACAAAATAAAATGCAAAAGTAGATGAACATTTCAATCATTAAACAATCATCAATAAATACAGAGAAAAGAATGGTAAAATGAAGGTAATTTTGAATATATAATAGATAAAAATAAAATATTAAAATAAATAAAAGGGAATTAATTATACAAAGTAACAAATAATACTAACAAAAACAAAAGCTCGTCTAGTTGGAACGTTCAAATTGTGTTTATTTAACTTTCCTTTCTGCTGGGACTGCCTAAAACAATAATGCACAGTTTTTAGTCAACAGTTGTTTTTATTTTATGAATGTATGCAAAAAAAAGATTTTGTAAGAATTTTTTACTTATTTACTTATCAATATTAACATTAATTTTTTATTGCCAATTTGTATTTATTTTTAGTTGTTGGATTTTTTAATATCCATATTTAACTTTACATACTCTCTACATTTATACTACTGATAACTGTTTATCAAAATAATATACAACTAGTTCTAAATTTTTTTTGTGAGAATTTTCTACTTAAAAATTTATTTCAATAACCATCAGCAAAGCTCTTTCTCAACTGGAATTTATGTTTTTATAAACAAATCTCTCAGGCCTCAACGGGGTATTAAATTTCAACACAGCTGTTTTAATTAAACAAATATGTTATTTACTTTCATTTGGATCTCTCATTATCTGCTAAATCTTTTTGGGGTGGTATGATGTTTGACCTAAAAAAAATTAAGTTCATGAACTTTTTTATAAGTTAACTCCTCACATAATATACACATAAAAGACATCTGACCATAGATTTTTTTTTTAACGTAAGGTCTTCAAAAAGTATCTGACCTATTTGTTTTCTCAGAATGTATTTGAATGTAAGTACAACCCTAGTACCTAAAGTGCATGCTTGTTTTTTGAACTTCATATAATGTGTTAGCTGTTGTTAATATAGCAGCCACTGTCTGTTAATATAATAGGTGCTTGTTACATTTTTATTTTGTGGATAATGAAGATTGCATTGAACAATATTTCTGCATCAAGTTCTGCCAGAAGCTTAGTGATACTGAAAAAAAATTTGTAATATTAAGCAGGTTTTCAGGAACAAAGCTGTGAGGGTCACAATGGTTAAAAACAGCGTATAACCATTTTCTAAATGGCCAAACTTCAGTTGAAGTGGCTAGCATATCGATAGCTGCCCACAAGCTGAAATCCAATAACAATTGCTGTCAATTAACTAGCAGTTTGATAGTGGAAAATTGTTAGCTGATCTTCCAAGAAATTGTAAATTTCTTCAGGATTAGCGATAGCTCCATACATATGATTTGGGCACAGAATGATCTCAAGATTTGTCCCAAAGCTAAGCTGCTTTTACGTGAACACAAACATATCTGTTTTGACATCAGACAGGAGATGCTGGAGTACACACAGCACACAACAGTGATCTAATCTCTCCTTCATGAATAGATACCAGAAGGCCAAACTGTCAAGAAACAGTAATAGCTGGCGGTTCTGCATTATCTTTGTAATGTAGTTCAGCATAAGAAACCAGATCTGCAGGAATCATAAGTGGTAGTTTCATCACAATAATACATTTGCCCATATGTCATGTCTAACTTAGGATTTCTTGGTCAATTCTAGAATTCCTCAGGTTCACCACTCACTTTCTCATCTAACATGGTTTCTTGTGATTTCTGGGTGTTCCTCAAACTGAAGATGCTGTTTATAGGGTTCCAATTTGATAGCCTGAAAGACATAATGAGAACATGACAGTACATCTGTTATCAATTCCAAATGAGGAATAGAAAAAATGTTTCCAGCAATGAAAGGACTCTTAGATTAAATGTGTTTAACATCAAGAAAGCTTGTTCAAAGGAAACTAGAAAAGGAAGTCACTAGGTAAATTATTTTTTTCACAACCTATGGTTAGATACTAACCAGTTATTTGTGTGTGCTTTGCTGTTTGTTTAGCCTTCCAATACAAAGGCAACTTAGCTTCTCAAAATGTTAGGTTCATATAATTTTAACCCCCAACCACAATTCATGACATTTAATATCTGCATATTCTATATCATGTTGTACTGATTATCCAAATTTTAACATCCCAATGTAAGATGACCTTCCATTCATGTGATCTATAATAGTAACCAGTCTTCACATAAAAGTTATTATAAGAGAGAGCAATGACATTCTCTTAGTTAAATGAAAAGGCAGTTTTACTGCATACTGACATGTGTTGGGAGGATCCACAAGATTTGTTTGTCGTTAAATTGTTTAGTTTCTGAGATATTCAGGAAGTAATGACCTTGAGTTATCTAGACATTGCTAGTAAAAGAAGAGAATTATGAAATGCAGAACATTTTTTCTGCATTAAAACTTGTTTTAAAAAAGCAATAAAAAATATAAGAATGAGTGGTAAATAGCAGTTATACAGCTGCATTTCAGAAACAGCAAGCAACTCATCAAAAATGTATACCTAACTACATAATTAATAAATATATCTTTTGTTCTGATCAGTACATAATAATACATTATACAGATCAATTCTTTATAAGATAAATTGTTAATATTAAAACAAATTATAAGATTAAAAATATATGTGATAAAAAATTAAATTAATTATTTAAATACAAGTAGTATGTGAAATAATTATACAGTAAATACATTAAACAAAAAAAATTACAACAAAATAATTAACAACTCAAAAAGACTACTAAAAAATAATTTTGAGCACATATTTATATACACGTTGAACAGGATGCAGTAAAATCAGGGTTTGTTTTATTATAATATGTTTGCAGTAGATTCAACAGACAATAAATAAATCAGATTTACTTAAACATTTCTTAATTAATAAAAACATAATATAACTAATTAATGACTAAAACAAATGTTTGTTTTTTTACAGGCTTCCCAATAGCATTATCTTACCCACACTTCCTTCATTCAGACCCACACCTTATTACACAGGTGGATGGAATGAAACCTGATCCATCAAAACATACAACCTACTTTATTGTAAACCCTGTAAGTATCTTAAAGCAGTAATATTAGCTACTTTAAAAAAGAGCATAAAAATAATTTTAAATGCTAATTCTGTTATTAAACATGCTTATAAAATTTATATATATATATATATATATATATATATATATATATATATGTGTGTGTGTTTAAATTAGATTATAGAAGTATGGGATGAGCTTTATCTAATGGGTAGAACAGAGTTTGGCTTTTTACACCAGTCTGAATTAAAATTAAGTCGCCAGACAGGTCCACAACCAAACTCACCATACCAGCCAAGTTTCATTGGTTTGGAGGATGCTATCTTCTTATGGGATTGGCAATCACCTGGAAAAGCAAACCATAAAGATCAATTAGTTCCTCAGGACAAAGATAATAGTTTATTGTCTTGTCCAGGACCTGATACGTGCGTTAAACAGTTTTCCAGTTCACAAAATGTTTTTAGAATTACTCTTATTTACATCAGTGTATCTGTGTACCCCTTATTTATTCATCAAGTCAATTAAAAACATAGAAATTTGTTGACAGCATAAAAATAGGATCTTCTGCCATATAATAAAATATGATCTGTACACCGATTCAGAAAAAACTCTATGAAAAACAGGAAAATTTTTTAAACAAATGTGTAAATAAAAGTTTCTCATTAACTTTATTTTATGATATTTTCATCACCCAACCTTAACACCACTAAAAGTTTTATTTAAAAAGTTTATTTTAAAGTTTTATATTATTAACACTAAAAGTTTTATTTTTTAATGAATTTTATACACAAAATTGTGTTATACAGATGTAATAAATGACATCTGTCGTTTAATAACCAAAGTGCCAAAAGAGGGGTTGAGAAGGGCATATGTATGACTTCTTACAAATTACCCTTAAAGATCTTTTTCTGTGTTTTAATTAAGGAGAATAAGACCAAAGGAAAATTTCATCCTCACATAACACCATTATGAATTATTGACTAAAACTATTCAAATTATATACCACACTGTAACAATATGAGGAAGAGATTATGTATTCCATTTACAGTCATATAAAAATAGTTTTAATAATAAATTACTTTTTGTTTCCAGGAATCTGGTTTGCCTCTTAAGTTATCAGTAAAGATTCAAATTAATTTGGCTTTGGGAAATCTACAATCAATGACCAATTGTGGAAAACTGTCAAATATAGTCATACCTATGCTTTGGTCAGATATAGTAAGTAATTCTCAAACACTTATTCAAACTGTATTGTGTACTTTTCTGAATTTTAATCGCAATTACTTTTATATTTATGCTAAACAATTTATATTAATTTATATGTATTAATATCAAGAATATTCTCCATCTAAGCAATACTGAAACTGAAATTTTATTTTATTACAAGTACCAATTTAAAAAAAAAAATGTACTCAAGTATTAAATAAAAAAATCATTCCAAAAAAAAGGGTTTCATTCATTTGAGGTAATAATTAGTACAATTATATCTTTGAATAATCATATAAATTGTTAACAATAAATAATATAAAAGATATTTTATACATATATGTGAAATGTAGGGAGGGAATGATTACACCGATAAACATAATTTTGTTTTCTAACATGCGATACAAGATTTCAATATTTTTTTTGAAGCTGACAACAAATATGAACCTCAGAATCTTTCTATCACCCACCATTTTTGAAAAATTTTTAATTTTTAACTAAAGGATTTTTTCATTTTTCAACATATAGTTAGCATGTTAAGTTCCTATATTATATTTTGTTAGCTCATTTTTTATTGTTTAACTTTGTTAACATAATTTATAAGCTATAAATAAACAATACTATACAAAGAATTAAATCATATCATACTCACATATTTTGACATCATATCTAATACTGAAGAGTGAGCCTTCATGGACAAGATTAATCGTGTCTGGGCAGGTCAAAGCATGTAGCTGAAAACACAGCTGTGTTGTTTGTATTAAGCACTGGATTTAGGAATGAATTAATTTTGTTCAGTCTTATTGCTGTCTTAAGTTTGTTAACAGTGCAGTGTCATAATACCTCAAAATTGTGTAAATGATTGGATGCCTTTTGTTATGTATGTGGTGAGTTTACCATAAAATCAAATAGAAAAAACATTACACCTTTAATTAAAAAAGCATATCATTTGTACTTTTGGTGTAAAATTGGTGTCCAGGATAAGATGTGGGCTCTTCAGATAGTATGCACTAATTGTTCTGTATATTTAAGAGGATGGCTGAAAGGTACAGAGAAGGCTTTACCATTTGGTGTACCTATAGTTTGACGTGAACCAAAGGATCATGTAAGAGGTTGTTACTTTTGTTTAACAAGTGTGTGTGTGGAATTTCTAAAAAATCTAAACATACTATTAAATATCCTTCATTGCAATCTGCAATCAGGCCTGTACCTCACAGTGAAATTATTCGTTCCTGAGCCACCTGTGAACGTATGTTTCGAAAGCTGCAATGAAGAATCAGGCAGTACTGAAGAAAACAACAATGATTTTGATTTATCTTCCGATAAGCCACATCTTATATCATAAGGTGAATTAAATGACTAGGTTAGGGATTTCAATTTATCAAAAAATCAAGCTGAACTATTAGGATCAAGACTGCAAGGTTGGAATTTACTTCAAAAAATACAAAAATTTTGGGCTTTTAAAGCCGACAAAAAGAACTTTCTTAGTACTTTATTGATGAATATAATTTTGTTTATTGCACAAATATTGATGAGCTTATGTTGCACTTAGGACAAGTTTATAAACCTGAGGACTGGAGCCTTTTAGTAGATTCATCCAACCATAGTTTAAAAGTAGTTCTATTACACAACGGTAAAAAATATCCTTCGATACCAATCGCTTAAGGTATTAATTTGAAAGAGACATACGATATGATGAAAGACATTATTGAAAAAATAAATTATAAAAAACATAGCTGGAATATATATGTTGATTTGAAAACTAACTATTTTGTTAGACATGCAGTTAGGCTATACTAAGTACATGTGTTTTCTTTGTGAATGGGACAGAGCTAGGGATAAACATTATGTTACCAATGGGTGGAAGAAATGAGACAACTTAACTCCAAATGGGGAAAATATTATTCATAATCCCCTGGTTGAAGCCAAAAAAATATTTTTATCCCCTCTCCATATCAAGCTAGGACTAATGAAAAATTTTGTAAAAGCAATGAAGGATAGTCCTGGATTTTTGTACATCAGGCAGAAATTTCCGAATGTAACTGAAGGAAAAATTAAAGATGGAATATTTGTTGGTCTTCAAAGAGAGTTAGTCAAAGATGATGTATTTAACTCGATGCAGCTTGGGCTTCATTTAAAAACGTTTGTAAAACGTTTTTCTGTAAACAAAAATCCAACAATTACCACAATATTTTTAATCAATTTCTTACTTCATACAGAGCTGTGGGATGTAATATATCTTTGAAAATACATTTTCTCCACTCAGATCTGGATATTTTCCCAGACAACCTCGGAGATGTAAATGACAAACATGGTGAACGTTTCCACCAAGATATTTTGGTTATGGAAAGCCGCTATAAAGGGAAATGGAATATTAACATGCTAGCCAATTACTGTTGGACATTAATTCAGGATGTGCCTGATACTATTTTAAAAGAAAGCATCAGCGAAAACATTCTAATAGGTATGGCCATGCAAAATTATAAATTTCACAGATTTTAACTATATTTTTCCTTAATTTTTTTTTTAAGCATAATTTATTTAAAACTAAGGGCGATAGAAAAATTGTATTTACAGATTTGTAATGTACGCAAAAAAGCCACTCACAAAATGGTATTACACTTAGGGAAACATAAAAAAATGTTTTTTTTATCTGTCAGTGTCATCAGCTAACCCCAGTAAATTAATTATTGTTGCATACATAAAAGAATGTGTTGCACGATGTTATAAATTAATTGTTAAATATTTTTAATATTTCAATATCCATATATCTTCTTCATGAAATTACAAATAATTCTGTAAAAACTGCATTTAAATTTATCCACCTATTACAGAACAGACAGGTAAACAGGTGTTTATTAGCATTTCTCAACCACTTCCCTCTGGATTGGTAAAGAATACACCTGCCTGTTCACAGACAGATTTAGAAATTCGTTTCTAATCCTTACTACAAGGTGTTCCATATAAAACGCAACCCATCAATCACTCATCTATGAAATTTCAAAAGTCAAGCTTACTCCCCTACTCGCTACTGAAATGGACTCGTCCAACATCTGAACATCGCGGCGACGCTGTAGAACACTACCGATAGTAACAACAATGCGATCATAACGTTCAGTGTAATGCTAGAGACAAAATGGTCTTTTCGCTGGATGAACGTGTTTTCATTGTTGAGTCATACTTCAGTACAAAATCAGTGGTTGAAGTGCAAGATTTGTTTCGCCATAAGTACCCAGATAAACCAGCTCCTAACAAAACATCAGTATTAAGGTTAGTTGCAAAATTTAGAGAGACCGGTTCTGTTAATAACAAGGAACACAAAATATCTGCGTCAGTGTTGAATACAGATACAGTCACCGAAATCAAAGACCGATTACTCGCCTCGCCAAATAAATCGATCAGACGTTTGTCTGCTGAAATTAATTTGTCTAAATCAATTGTTCATCGGACGACCAAACAATTACAATTACGACCTTATCGCATTCAAACGGTTCATCAACTTCTTGGGCCCGACAAAGAAAAACGGCTACAATATTGTCAACGGTTCCGTCGATTTCTGCGTGAGGGAATTAATGTTATGGATTCGTTATTTTTCACAGATGAAGCACGGTTTCATTTGGATGGCTACGTAAACAGCCAAAACAGTAGAATTTGGAGTGCTGAAAATCCCCACGTTTATCACGAAAAACAATTACACCCGCAGAAGTCGGGCGTGTGGTGCGCGATATCGCGGAAGAAAATAATCGGTCCTATCTTTTTCGAGTACACCATTAATGCAGAACGATATCAGGATATTTTATTTCAGTTCGTTGCACTCTTGGAAGAGGAAGACAGACACTGCTGGCTACAACATGACGGTGCGACATCGCACTACGCAGGTTCAACTTCTGAATTTCTTGAGGAATTCTTTGGTAATTGTGTTATCGGTCAGGGCTTGTGACCACCAAGATCTCCAGATTTGACTGCGGCGGATTTTTTTCTATGGGGTTACCTCAAAGAAAAAGCCTACAGCAACAAACCACGAACACTTGAACAATTGACAGTCAATATTGAACAAGCTGTATTAAATATCCAGCCACAAACTTTGAAAAAAGTTGCAAAAAACGCTGTAAAAAGAATTGAAGCTTGTATTCAAGAAGATGGCGGCCACTTCCAACATTTACTCTAAATGTAAGGTAATGGATGGTAATAATAATAATTACATTTACACATGCCTTTTTATTATTTCAATACCTACCAATATAAGGTTGGGTTGCGTTTTATATGGTACACCCTGTAATATAAAATCAATGAATCGACCAATTTATCATATATAAAATTAAAAATTAAACTAGTAAATAAATAAAAGTGTTAAGAGTGTTGATCAGATCTTAGTAAAGTGTGATTTATCTGAAAACCTTACTTAAAAACAGTTTACCCTAGTGTGCATAAAATATTTTAAGTTACTTTTTATAAAAAGCTCTTATTGCTAGGTCTCACAAAACTTCACCATTGATGAGCCAATTTTTCCTTGGCCTTGAAGTTCATGGATGATACAGTCAGTATATCCCAAACAGTAAGCAACTGAACAGGCATATATAAATTTACATTTTTTGGTCCAACCAGCCCTACATGATAATTATACATTTGTGCTCTGTTCCTTAACTTTGGCTGTGAGTACCACACACTAAATTTTAAGGAAAACACCAAAATAATAACATTTATCTTGGTTTACTTCTCATACATTTAGTATGTCTCCAAATTTTAAAACAAAAAATTTGCAAAAGAATATCTTCAGTTATAAAAAGTCTTAAATTATATATTAAATTTATGTTATAATATACAAGTAAATTCTTTTTCCAGGGTATGGATGGACTCCTGCCGAATGCAATGACAAAATTTTTCATATACCTGAATGTAGCTCCAATAAGTGTAACAATACTGATTTATCTTTGTTTAATTGGAGGAGTTGCATGTATCATTGTAAGCATTGCAATCACATTCTGTGTACCACGTGATTTTAAACTGAGAGATCCATCAACTGTTTGGAGAGACCAAGCCCTCCAAAAAGAGGTATTTTCTCCTCAGAAGATAAAAGCAAAAGAAGGTAACAGCTCAAATAATAGCAACAATTCAAAGGAAATGGAAGTCTATTATTGTTCACTTTTATCACCTACTGAGAAAGTTGAAGAATTAGAAGAGCTAGAAAAATTAAGAGTGGTCGTCTAAATTTAATTTTTATTAATTCAAAAAGAAATTTTATTATTTTAATTTTTTTTATGGTAATAATTACTTTCACCATAAACGACATGAGCAATGTTATATTGCAGAAAATTCATGTGTATATTATGTAAAATTAGTTCAAATAATTGCACAGTTAAATAATAGCGCAGTATTTATAATATACTGAAAAACAAAATAATTTTGTTTCAGATATGAATTGATAAGTTATGTACAAATATAAATGAATAATTATTATAGTACCTATATACCATTAAGGTATTGTGTCTGAATTAGTGTGATATTACTTTTTAACTACATAAAACTGAATAAAATTTTATAAAAAAGTATAAATTAGTCAATTATGAATAAATATTATAACACCAGCTGTATGTAAATTTTTAAGTAATTTCAAGGCAAATTTACATAGAATTATATACAAAAAAAAAAATGTAATACATAGTGACAAAATTTTAATTTCAATAGTTTCATGGTTTAAAAAGTAATTAGAGGTTAATTAGTGATAAAATTATTTTTTTAATTTATTATTTTTTTTGTTATTTATTTATTTTCATAATTCTATCTCTTGAAAAATCCTATAAATTTATTGCTAAATAAAATGCATATTATTTTAAATAATAAAATCTGATGGCACGTATTAAGAAAAAGAATTTAATTAGTGAGAAAATTATGTTTTTTAATCTAAACTGAAATTAATATTGAAGTACCAAATTTAATATATATATATAAATATATTTCTATTTTCTATAACTTCAAATTATACAATAATATTAATCAGAAGAATAGTAAAGAGCTCTAGTGCACCATTCTGGCAAAACATTTTTTGAGAAGCTTAAACCCTTTTCCTTTTCAGTTTTTGTGACTATGAATGATAATGTAAAATGGTAAAGTGAATGACCCTCAAAGACAATAATGGTGCGCTTGAATAATAATACATTATTAATACATTTCTGTATCGAACCATGTTTTTTTTTTTTTTGAGGGCGAAAAAAATTGACGCGTTATCATCGCCCAGATTTTTTTTTTTATAAAGAAATAAAAGAAACTAAGACGACTATTCTAAAAGATAAATAAAACTTACAACTAATATCACAGAAAAAATCTAAAATAAAACCAAAAGTAAATAGAATTTAACAAAGTCCGAGAATTTTTTTTTTTAAACAGTAACCAACTAACATTAAGAAATAAATAAATAAATAGTTTACTATTCATCAAACAATGTAATTTTCATTATTATATATTTTTAAATCAACAAAGAAGTAAAAATTAATGGGAATACTTTAAACAAATTATAGTAAAACCTCTGTTAATCACAAGAAAGGAGTAAACCCAATTTCAGATCAGGAAAATATGTATAATAAATGGATAATTTTAGTTACAAGGAAGAAAAATGAAAAGATTAACTTTTAGAACTTTGAATAATAGTTTGTTTTTTAATATATTCATATTCTGTAGTAAAAATATAAAGTAAAAAAATGACATAAAATATCAATACCGTAAATTTTGTAATAAAAAGTATTTCTCTTCATATCTTTTTTTTTAAAAAAAACTTACAATATTCCATTTTTTAATATTTGTTTCTACTACAGCATTATATTTAACCCCATCACAGAGCTTTGGTTACCAAACCACAGAACAGATAAGGTTAGGTTAAGTTTGGTTTGGTTAGTCTGAAAGCTGGATAAACAGATTTGGTTAAAGAAGGTTTTATTATATAACTAAACACAGCATTATGAAAATTTTCATATACTATTTGGGAAAACTGTTTTGCTTATATGCATATAAAAAATATTATAATAATCAATTTATTATAAAATTTTAATGAAGTTTGTTAACAAATTAATTCTCTAGATCCTCTTTTTATTTTATATATAACAAAAAACAATTTTTCATAATATATTTTCTATCAGCACCAAATCAGAAATTGACTGATCATAGGATATTGGTGATGGACTCACAATTTGTCAAAGTTAACATTTTTTGAAAGTGATTAAATAATGAAAAAATAAGATATCGTTACAGTTTTGTCTAATGCTGATCTAATCTAACCCATTTTCTTCTTTACAAATCTTCTAAAACATTTCATTCTCCTTAGCAGTATTATTTTTACTGAGGAAACAGTTTAATCTCTTTAATTTCAATTGTAGCATCATTCTTGACTCTATTAAATTAACTCTTTCAACACATTTACATCTCCTTTACCTTTTGTCTGTATGACAAATTATTCTGTTTTACTTATTTCACTCCAAATTAAAATCTGTAAAACAGCACTATCATACCATTAATTAATCGGTAAGATTAAATACTCTTAAAATCTCATTTCATAGATTAGAGACAAAAAAATTTATTTTAAAGTTCATCACATAAAAAATGAAAAACTTGGTAGAAAATTAATTCCATTTTATTTATCTTTTTCCTTTTATAAATACCAAAATTCCAAATACAGTCATTATTAAAATTAACTCAATTTAGTTTTCTTTTATATAAAGGATTTCCATTATCGATCAAAGACTGAAACTGGGTCAATAATTTATAGAGGTCATGTTTAAAATAAATCTTCGGCCCTATGATATAGTGGTTAACATTACCTACTACTATAATAGGACATAAATTTAAATTCCCACAGTAAATGTAAATTTTGAAAAAATTAATTTGATCCAAAAAAAAGTGTAGATTACAGAATAAAAAGACCCAATTTGGGTCTTATTCAAGTTAAATGAATAAATGGTTATGTGATATAAAAAAGTGGCAAATGCATTAAAAGTCAATAGGATTCCCTGCTGTAATTTATGTTTGCTTCATTTTTTGAATCGCTATTATCATTCTTTCCTTCATTATACAAAATTTTTTATTAAAATTATAATGCTCCTCCTTATATTTTTGTTTTACTATCCCTGTAAGTTTACATCCTTAGCTGGATTTCTATTTCTTCAGTATTTATAATCGCTTCATATTATATTAAATAAGATTGGAACAGTTATCATATATTTGGAAAAACTTTCATCAGATTTCATGAACAAGAGATGATTAATTTCAGAAGCCAACACAGAATTAATAAAACTAATAATCTCTTTTTCAATAAAACATGATTTTATGGTTTAAATTATTAATTTTAGTTATGTTATTTAGTATGTAGTGCATTTATATAGTAAAGAAAACGTATTGTATTGTTTACACTAGAACTAGTTTAAATATAAAACTATTTTTTATGGTAATAAGAAAAGAATTTATTTGTATATCTACATTATTACTAATAGTTTTAATTATCATCATCATCATCATCATCATCATTATTATTATTATTATTATTGTCATCACTTAGTAAAATACTATGCATAATTATATTTAAAAAGTCTCTAGATTGTAAATATATGTATATAAAAATGTGATAATTAGTTTTAAGTAAATTTATAAGTACTTTTTTTAGAGGTTAATTTAGAAGATGGATATACTAATTTTTATCTAAATAACACGTATCTGACCGAAAGTGTCAAAAGAAAACAAATAGAACACTAAAATTAGGTTATTTTTTTACCTAGAAAAATAAAACATCAGTATCAGCAGTTTATTTGCTTTAGGGTAACATTAGACCCCTTCTATTCACTACACTGAGTATTGTCTTTATCATTAGCCACATGCACTCAGGTCTCATTTTTATTAGTAACTTTGGTAAAATGTGCACCCACTTACTGCAAGCAATAATTGTAATGAATTTACATTCTTATATGCGATTATATAAATAAATCAAATTTTTACATCATTAGAACTCAGTAAAATGAAAAAAATATGGTGTATTTAAAAAAGATAAACAATAATAAAAATGAATTTGTTATCTTCTATTTAAATTATTCAGTTAATCGGCTAATTATAATTCATTATCATAATGGTGCTATATATATATATATATTGTAAATTACTCTGGTAAAGCACGTATTCAATGTTTGTCCTTATTCAATCCAGGCATTTTAGGCTGACCTTTTATCAGTTGGATAATCTTGATTTATAAATTTTCCTTGAATTATTCGTAATACAAACTAATAACAGGTATTTCATTTCTAGATTGGTGTCATTTCATAAATGATAAGGTTTCATTGATATTAAATAAATTTTATTTCTAGGTTATAGTAACCAGAATTTCGGTTAATAAAAAACAACAAAAAAACGTTTAAAAATAAGAAAAATATAGTTTTTGTTGTTTTTTACTTCTTAGCTTCATTTTAGATTAGTACTGCTCACAGTTTTCACAATCATCAATTAATAAAACATTTAGATTTAATGTTTATACTTTTTTTTTTCTTAGGGGGTGATTTGTGCATGTATGTGCATTAAAAAATGCATGTTGAGACATTTAATAATCATAATCATTTTTTGTGATTATATTATTAAAATATAACAAAAATTATGTATTAAACCAACAATTTAATGAATATTATTCCTTTTTTGTAATAAGTGTTATTTAATAAATTACATTAGTAAATACGTTGTCTTTTATTTTAATAAAAGTTTGTTTTATTTGTCTCAAGAATTTTTACTCAACTTTCAATGACAAAAAATGTCAAATTCACTAGAGCTTGTGTACCTAGAATGAGGAATAAAAAAAGAAATTAAATTATATTTTGCTAAAGAAAGAAAGTTTAAATTTTGATGTCCATGATGTATCATGTTTAAAATACATTGAACATTCTTAAATAAACCACAATGCATTTATTTTAAAGCAAGTTAAAAAACCTTAACCAAATCTGAATTAACTTTCACTCTAAATCAAACTTCTTTAGAGCCTGCTGCTGGGAGCATTGATCATTATAATGTGGATGTGGCAATGACAGTTGAATTAGGTTTTGGACTCATTGTTTATGATATGCTCAACCTTATATTTTACTAACTGGCCCATCTAGCCAGAACCTGAACCCTCAGAGCTCAGGTCAGCCCAGGCAATTCCTGGAGCCAACTCAGGGCTCCTCGAGGCTTCCCGGAGCAAGGGACCTTCATGATCTGTTAGATCAATAATGTACCTGATGCATGCAAAAATTAGCCTTCAACCTACTAACAAATACTCCATTTGAATTTTGAAAATCGGACAACTGTTTGCAGAGATATTATAAAAGCACCCCATTATACCTCCCAAAACAGAGCCCCAGGCGCACCTCATTTGTTATCATTTGATGGTGATGATTGGTGTAGCCTCCCACGAGGTGCTCGTATACCGTACCACTCTAGCTTCACACGCAGTCCCCATGGGAAGCTAATTATTGTTAACCAGAATTTTTTTAAATTTATTTAATGTAAATTTAATTCTATTATTTCTGTAATATTATTCAATTGATTGATTTGAAAGTTCAATCCCAGCTCACATAGTGATAGGGACTCACAGTTCATTAATTCAATTCATTAAAATTTGTGCTTCAACTACATATTTTTTTTATTTTCAAGATGAAATATATCTAAGATCCTTCACAGTTATGCCAAGAAACATGGGTAAAAATGTGGTTGCAGTTAATGGAGTAGTTTTTTGTTCATCACGAACAAACAAAAACCCTCTTCCTCTTTATGTAATAGTATTAGTATAGTTTTAAATTGTATTTGCCCATTTACAATACGGCTTTTTAAAGTTTCTGTGTGTTGTATATTTTGAATCCTCAAGAATGTCTAGTCATTATCCTTTACTGTTTATTTTCCCACAAACATACACTTCAACATGAAAATCTACACATAAAAAATTACAAAAATTAGATGTAGAAATTCAAAATATCCAAAAACAGTATTCAAAATTAATAAACATAATTTAAATCACATACATAATTCAAACATATAATCAATGAATACACTTCAAAACGGGATTCAAACAAAACTCAAGCTTCCAGTGTAAGTTGGAACTGAAACTTACTGACTCAATTTAAAGTGAATTAACGTAAAGTTTTTATCATTTTTATCTTAAAAAAAAGACAGTATGGTCAAGTTAGAAAATATTCTGTAAAAAAGCTACCAACAAAAATATTCTTTCAAATATACAGAAACCCAACTATGATAGACACTCATTCACAAAAACAAAAACTTACATAAACTAAATTTATTTAGATCCAAAGACTAATCACAAAAATCTTAAAATGCAAGTTACAAAAGTATTACAATGATTAAATTTGGTTTATTTTTTCTATCTAAAAACGTTTATGAATTTATACAGTCTGTTTCTTTCTTTTGGTTTATTTTCAAATTAAATTTGTACGCTTAATAATATTGTGAAAATCTTTTTCAGATGATAATCTTATTGTAGTAGTACCATGATTTTAGTAAAATATAAAGCAGAAGAAATGAACCATTTACATAATATTTTCAAAATATTTTGAAATAAAAGGCTTAACGTTTAATTTAAAAGCACAGATATCAAACAGAAAATAATCTGATTATCTCACAAACAAGCTATCTTGTAACATACTGAATTACAAATTTAAAGATAAATATGGCCTAATTCCCTACATGGCAGCAGTGATTTAACTTGTTAAAACTAGCAATGTGATATAAAAAAAAAAAATCATTTGATAAACAGTCCTAAACCGTAATGGACATGGTTGTGGATTTGATATTATAATCTCCAATTGTTTTAAATTTCTGTCTTGGAAAACTGAAGACATGTGAAACAATGAAGCAACATTTACTAAGGTATCAAATTAATTTTTAATTTGTTAAATAAAATATTTCTGTAATAAAATAAATTACAGTACACCATATTTAATAAAATATTACATTTTCATATGCTTTACATGTAATGCAACACAGTGTCTCAGAAAAATTAGACACATACACAAAAAGAAAAACAAGAAAAATTATGTAGTAAAAAATATGAAATAAACTGGAAGAAATATTTCTTAAACTATGCAAATACATTAACACGATTTTATGACATTAAAAAGTTTCCTTAAAAATGTCAAAGTACAAATATTCTTTTGAAATTTTTAATGACCTTTTTTCTTTACTAAGGAGACTTTACCAATTACTTTATTATTAAGGAACATTTTTCCACTTTAAAATTGAATATGTTTATTATTTCAGTTATTCAGGCTAATATAAATGTAATTTATACTGCTCAAGAATAGTTAATTCTTAATTTTATATCATGTTTTCATGCCTTAATAATAATGAAACTGAGTGGTGGAAATGTGTAAAAAAAAATTATGAAACAGAAGCAGTCTGAAACGAGTAAAATTTGTTACTGTATCTGTGGGTAATACTTAAGACCTGCCTTGGTCATTCTTTTAATGTATTAATTTCTTATTTTTCCCCCTTCTTGTCATCTATCTCAACATGTATTAACAGTAGAAAGAGCCAAAACGGTATTAAAAAATACATGTTAGTACTTCTAAAACTCTATTAATAATTTATCACCAAACTCTATTAATAATTTATCACCAATGTTTATTTTTTTCATTAATGTGCAACTGATGTGAGACACATGTGAGGTGATGTTACGTGATACGTGATGATGTTAACATGCTACGTTTTAAGCAATCAACATCAAAGGAAAAACATACTGATATAAAACATACTAATGTTAAATCAAAATCTAAAACCAAAAGCAAATTAAAAATTGCATTAGCAATAATATGCAACTATGTTTTGGCCTAATCCTGTCAGACACATCATTAAAGTGAATAATATCATTTACTTATTGGCTTGTCCTATATTGATTACAAGCAATGTAAAGAATGCAGTTACTCAAATGAATGGAATATAGTGTTTTGTAGCTTACACTAATATATCCGTCTTTATAATGATTGTGAAACAGTTGAAGATTAATCAGCACAGTCAATGTTATCTTCTCTGACCGTAATAATTTCCACTACACAGCCAGCCTTTATATTGAACAAAGTGAAAGTGTCACTTATACGGCACCACCTGCACTGTGTTGGGTTAAGTTAACTGATGTGGAACTGGATCCTGTCAGTGAGCAAGACATCATTTTTAGGTGTGACTTGTTTGGAACAAGAGTCTGCCTAAATGACATTCATGGTGTCTACTTATAGCAAAATTGTTGCCATATTAACAATGTCAAACTAAATACTTGCCAAGGATTTTTATCCTATGAAACATACAGTAATTTAATACAGAGGATGAGAAAAAAATTCACCTCTGGAACAATGCATCACTTTTGCTTTCTCCACACTAACATGATGAAAATATAATTTACTTATTTGTAAATACTGTCTTATTTGGTTTTACTGTGATAAATGAATTACTATAAAAGTATTTCATTATTTATTACAAACTTATTGTTTCTTTACATTATCCCTAAATAATAGCGCTATATTTAATATTATTTAAAGGTTTGGTACAATTTTTAATAAAATAGTGAATAACAAATTAATAAGCAAGTTTTGCAATTGTATTGAAAAATAATACAAGTAAAGCAGGCCAAGAAATTAGAAACTTCTTTTTATTTTGTTTGTGATTTCAAAGCATTCAGTAATAAAAACATTTTGCCAGTGTGGAGAATGTTTCCTAAAAATGTTGATAACATAAATTTTTAAGATAATGACAAAAGGAGGTGACAGCTTTAGAAAACAATTATTACTTGGCTTTCTAGCTACTGTAACTAGAAACACTGCTAACATCATATAACAAGTACCTGAGCTGTAATTAGTTAATTTTTTATAACAATAAATTCTCAATCTACCAAAACAATAATATTAACCAGTGCTTAGTCTTTTTCCTTAACGTTAAGTGCTTTTGCAGAGATTTCTGCTTCATCAGGACTAATAAAAATATAAATGCTGGATTAGAAACAGATTTTTTAAATAAAGGGAGGTATGTTTACCATCTAAATCACAGATAACTGATATTTTATAATAGCATATAGTCTAAAGTACTCGCACATGACAAATAGTGAATTATTGGTATCAATAATCACTTCATACAAACAAACAAAAATCATACATAAATGAAAGCGATGAATCCTTTTTAAATATATAACGATTAAAAACTAATTTATTGACGCCGATATAAAAATAAATTACTTAACGACAGCTAATTCCAAAACTACTGGTAACGACTGTGAAAAATTATACTTACTACAAAACCATTAACGTGCCAAATCTGCGTTTACAAACACAAATACAATTCTTTATTTTTAATTACTTATTAAAAAAAAAAAAACAACTTGCTAGCTTTTTAGAGAGATTAAGTTGTTAGTAAAAATGCATTAACGGTACGAGAATTATTTTTAGGTTAGTAAACATTTTCTAACAAATGAAACATACATATATAATCAAATATATATTATGATAATATTGAGCAATTATAATTAATTAAACGTAAATATTAGAAACGAAATCTTTACTGAAATGCGAAAGAAAAGCTTCGAGAAAATATTTCCATTTCTTACAAAAAAAATGTACGTTGGAAAAACATTACGGCAGGTGATCGATCGACGGTGATGACGTTTACAATAACCAATCGGACCGCTTTTCTCGTACTTTCTACATTGTTCTGGACGACATATTGGCTATAGTGAATAAAAATAAGTAAAACCTTTTACTTGTTTTTAAGTAATCACTGAAGAAAACGATAATTAAAAATAAGTATTTACTGATAGTGTTGACTGTGCTTGCCTTTCGCCAGTACTTACTTGCAACTCCAGTATTCACTTATAATTACCAGTGGATACTTGCGGTGTTCAGTACTTGAAATTGTGAGAATATAACAGAATACTTATCGATATTTTTCGTATTTACTTGCTCATATTTCAGGTTGGTCCTGTGATGACTTAAAACTCTTTTTTATGCAGATATGGCAGCTTTTATGAAAATGCGTGAGTGTAAAGCGCACAAAAAGCGACGAGAAACTAGTCCCAAGTAAATACAAACAGTTACTTCGCTTTAAAAGACGATCTGTAGCGGATTTAGTGCAGACATTTTTAGATGAAAGTAATGAAACAAGTGATGGTGCTTTGAGATCGGATTTAAAGATGGAAATATTCTTGCGATATCTCAGTGATCCTGGCTATCAGTCAGGTATTGCTGAAGACTTCGGGGATAACAGGACAACTGTTGAGAAAACGTTTAATTACCTCCTAAATAAAGTTAATGAACGGGCTGCGGAGTGGATTCATTTTGCTGAAACTATGGAAGAAGTTAATGAAGCGCAAGAAAAGTGGTTATCGCGCTTTAAAATTCCTACTGTTATAGGCGCTTTGGATTGCACTCACGTACAAATTACAAAACCATCGAAATTAGGAGATTCCTATATAAATACGAAAGTTTATGCAAGCATTAATGTTATGCAAGCATTAACAGGCAACCTGCGACGGTTCAGAAAGATTCACAAATGCCTGGAAGTACGCATGACAGTAGGATATGGAAAAAAAGCTCAGTCCGTAAAGTTCTATCTGCCCATATGGGATCAGTGTGTCTTGGCTGACAGTGGGTATGGGATTTCGCCGTGGGTGCTCACACTATTCATTTCCCCAACAAGTAGAGAAGAAAAAGTATATATGAGTGATGATTACAAAGAACAAGTTATAATAGAAAGAATGTTCGGTCAGTTAAAAAAAAAGATTCCGTAGACTTGGAAATCTTGTGCGAATTAAGTTAGAAAATGTTCCCAAAATTGTTGTTACTTGTGTAGTGCTTCATAATTTCGGGAAGCATTTAAATGGTAATTATGAAACGGAATTTATAGAAAATGAATTTACAGAGGAAGCACTAGATTACGAAGAAGAAGATAGGGAAATAACTCTGCGACGGAGAGGGCAAGAAAAACGAAAAGAAATTGCTGACATATTCGCACATGCAGCTGATAATTAAAATGTAAAGATAACTGATGTAAACATAAACCTTATTTTATTCCTTAAATCCCTACCCCCTAAAAAAGAAAAAAATAACAATAATAAATAAACGATTACAATTAAAATAAAAAAACAAAAACAAAAAAAAACATTATATACCAATTCATAATTTTGGTGGTGAACAAATGCACACATACAAAATCAAGTTGTGGTTACAACTGGATTTTGGCACTTGCAAAATCCCGGGTGGGTTAGGTCAATCGTTAGAAACTACGCGTGACCTTACCTTACCTTACAACTTTGAATGTGCACGCTACCTTTGAGTGCGGTTTGCAAGCACATAATTTTTTGACTGTGCTCTAACAAATGCTCAGCCCCTAAGGTCACACACATTCATTTTTTAACATGTTTTTGTTTATTTTTTATATATTTATTTTATTTATAATTTTAAAAGGAAAGAGTAGGGAAGGTATACAAAAGTTTTATTAGTGTATTTATTTACTGAAAAATTACAAACTTCATTCGGCCGATAAACTGTAGAATAAGATTGACAGAGTTCCTGTTCTACTGATGGCTCTTGCTTTTTCTCCGACTCGTTCAAAAATGTCATTATACGTTCTTCTCTTTTCATCTGCAGTTCGATCAACTTAAGTTGTTTTAGAAGCACCATCCTCTGCAGCTCTGGCGTAGTTAACTTAAAACTTTCTTGAGTCTCGGAGCCTTGAGTTTTTCTCTTTCTGATATTTTTTGGAGAGTCCTGTCCAGAAGTGGAAGAATCGTTGCTACTTGATCCAGCAGAGACATCAAAGTCTACGTCTTTTGATGTACCAACACATACATCATCAGGAACTTTAAGGGTTAGTGGGTTATCTTGGAACTTCATCATTTCAATAAATTCATTTTCCCAGTCACGCAAACTGATTTTTCTGTTGCCTGTAGCAGTTTTATCAGTCTTTTTTTTCAGGCCTGTTTTTATATTATTAACAATTTTCTTAAGTTTGTCTGTAGTTGCTTTTTGTACAGTTTTTCCTCGTATTCTAATAATATTAAAAAATTCCATGCTTTTTCTTTAGCTGATACTATTTTCGGCGTCATTGATCTGCTTAAAATCACTCTATTTTTTAAGAAGACTAACTAAACATTTTCTACTGTGTTAATTTTTTATTCTAGAAATAGGCTCCTCAAACTGAGTTTCATCGTCATCACGCTCAAAAATTTCACACTGCACGCTTCCATGGCTAGATGTTACACATGAAACGCTAGCAAGATCCGTACCCGTATGAATGTTTAACAATTGTTTAAAATATAAAAAATTGTAGCGGGCATGATTCAACTTGTTCGATAACGAATACGTGCGTACGATGATGTCATTCTATCAATGTTTACTTTTTCTTTTTCCTGTTTAGCCTCCGGTAACTACCATTTAGATAATTCTTCAGAGGATGACATGTATGAGTGTAAATGAAGTGTAGTTTCTCAGTTCGTGTAACATTCTCAGTTCGACCATTCCTGAGATGTGTGGTTAATTGAAACCCAACCACCAAAGAACACCGGTATCCACGATCTAGTATTCAAGTCCGTGTAAAAATAGCTGGCTTTACTAGGACTTGAACGCAGGAACTCTCGACTTCCAAATCAGCTGATTTGGGAAGACGCGTTCACCACTAGACCAACCAGGTGGGTTATCAGTGCTTACTTATGTTGCAACAAGTAATTACTGATTAGTACTCACTTAATCCACTAAGTGCTAACTTGTCAGTAATAGTAAACATTTATTCTCATCAAAATCAGTACTTACTTTTTCGTTTCAGACCTTACTTTACTTAATAAGTACTCTCTTATAAGTACTTACTGATTTTTATTCACTTCACTCATTCTCGACTCTTCC
The DNA here is from genome assembly GCF_047948215.1 of Lycorma delicatula. Classification (NCBI taxonomy): domain Eukaryota; kingdom Metazoa; phylum Arthropoda; class Insecta; order Hemiptera; family Fulgoridae; genus Lycorma; species Lycorma delicatula. Next base: position 77,452,146 of record NC_134458.1, read on the forward strand.
ATTACTTTTTGGTATAACTATCGAACAGTCCTCCTCTATGAATCATGAGACCTTGCCGTTGGTGAGGGGGCTTGAGTGCTCAGGGATACAGAGTAGCTGGACCGAAGGTGCAACCATATCGGAGAGGTATCTGTTGAGAGCCAGACTAAGGAATGATTCCTGAAAGAGGGCAGCAGCTCTTTCAGTAGTTGTTAGGGGCGTGAGTCAGGACGACTTAAACGGCCGTATCAACATCACTCAGTCCTCTGAGTACTGCGCAGCTGAAAGCAATGGAAAACTACAGCTGCTTTTTTTCCAAGAAAATGTGGCTCTGCATTTTCACATATACAATAATGGAGGCGCCTTCCTTGGTAAAATATTCCGGAGGTAAAATAGTCCCCCGTTCGGATCTCCGGGTGGGGACTACTAAGGAAGGGGTCACCAGAAAATTAAAAAATAACATTCTACGAGTCGGAGCGTGGAATGTTAGAAGCTTGAAAAAGGTTGGTAGGCTAGAAAATTTAAAAAGGGAAATGGGTAGGACAAATGTGGATATAGTAGGAATTAGTGAGGTTCGGTGGGAAGAGGAAGGCGACTTTTGGTCAGGTGATTTTAGAGTAATTAACTCAGCATCAAATAATGGGCAGGCAGGAGTAGGTTTCGTGATGAACAAGAAGATAGGGAGGAGAGTGGAGTATTTCAAAACGCATAGCGATAGAATCATTGTAATAAGGATAAAATCAAAACCTAAACCGACAACGATTGTTAACGTCTATATGCCTACAAGCGCCCATGATGATGATGAGGTAGAGTGTGTATACGAAGAGATTGATGAAGCAATTAAACACGTAAAAGGAGATGAAAATTTAATAATAGTTGGAGATTGGAATGCAAGCATTGGAAAAGGCAAGGAAGGAAATATAGTGGGTGAATACGGGCTGGGCAAAAGGAATAAAAGAGGGGACCGACTTATAGAATTTTGCACGAAGTATAATTTAGTAATTGCCAACACCCAATTTAAAAATCATAATAGAAGAATATACACTTGGAAAAAGCCAGGCGATACTGGAAGGTATCAGATAGATTATATCATGGTTAAGCAAAGATTTAGAAATCAACTCGTTGACTGCAAAACTTACCCTGGAGCAGACATTGATAGCGACCATAATTTGGTGATAATGAAATGTAGATTGGGGTTTAAAAACCTGAAGAAAAGGTGTCAGATGAATCGGTGGAATTTAGAGAAGCTTGAGGAAGAGGAGGTAAAGAAGATTTTTGAGGAGGACATTGCAAGAGGTCTGAATAAAAAAGATAAGGTAGAAAATGTAGAAGAAGAATGGGAGAATGTTAAAAAGGAAATTCTTAAATCAGCAGAAGCAAACTTAGGTGGAATAAAGAGAACCGGTAGAAAACCTTGGGTTTCAGACGATATATTGCAGCTGATGGATGAACGTAGAAAATATAAGAATGCTAGTGATGAAGAAAGTAAAAGGAACTATCGGAAATTAAGAAATGCTATAAACAGGAAGTGCAAACTGGTGAAAGAAGAGTGGATTAAAGAAAAGTGTTCAGAAGTGGAAAGAGAAATGAACATTGGTAAAATAGATGGAGCATACAGGAAAGTTAAGGAAAATTTTGGGGTACATAAATTAAAATCTAATAATGTGTTAAACAAAGATGGTACACCAATATATAATACGAAAGGTAAAGTCGATAGATGGGTGGAATATATTGAAGAGTTATACGGAGGAAATGAATTAGAAAATGGTGTTATAGAGGAAGAAGAGGAAGTTGAGGAGGATGAAATGGGAGAAACAATACTGAGATCTGAATTTAAGAGAGCATTAAAAGATTTAAATGGCAGAAAGGCTCCTGGAATAGACGGAATACCTGTAGAATTACTGCGCAGTGCAGGTGAGGAAGCGATTGATAGATTATACAAACTGGTGTGTAATATTTATGAAAATGGGGAATTCCCATCAGACTTCAAAAAAAGTGTTATAGTTATGATACCAAAGAAAGCAGGGGCAGATAAATGTGAAGAATACAGAACAATTAGTTTAACTAGTCATGCATCAAAAATCTTAACTAGAATTTTATACAGAAGAATTGAGAGGAGAGTGGAAGAAGTGTTAGGAGAAGACCAATTTGGTTTCAGGAAAAGTATAGGGACAAGGGAAGCAATTTTAGGCCTCAGATTAATAGTAGAAGGAAGATTAAAGAAAAACAAACCAACATACTTGGCGTTTATAGACCTAGAAAAGGCTTTCGATAACGTAGACTGGAATAAAATGTTCAGGATTTTAAAAAAATTAGGGTTCAAATACAGAGATAGAAGAACAATTGCTAACATGTACAGGAACCAAACAGCAACAATAACAATTGAAGAACATAAGAAAGAAGCCCTAATAAGAAAGGGAGTCCGACAAGGATGTTCCCTATCTCCGTTACATTTAAACCTTTACATGGAACTAGCAGTTAATGATGTTAAAGAACGATTTAGATTCGGAGTAACAGTACAAGGTGAAAAGATAAAGATGCTACGATTTGCTGATGATATAGTAATTCTAGCCGAGAGTAAAAAGGATTTAGAAGAAACAATGAACGGCATAGATGAAGTCCTACGCAAGAACTATCGCATGAAAATAAACAAGAACAAAACAAAAGTAATGAAATGTAGTAGAAATAACAAAGATGGACCGCTGAATGTGAAAATAGGAGGAGAAAAGATTATGGAGGTAGAAGAATTTTGTTATTTGGGAAGTAAAATTACTAAAGATGGACGAAGCAGGAGCGATATAAAATGCCGAATAGCACAAGCTAAACGAGCCTTCAGTAAGAAATATAATTTGTTTACATCAAAAATTAATTTAAATGTCAGGAAAAGATTTTTGAAAGTGTATGTTTGGAGTGTCGCTTTATATGGAAGTGAAACTTGGACAATCGGAGTATCTGAGAAGAAAAGATTAGAAGCTTTTGAAATGTGGTGCTATAGGAGAATGTTAAAAATCAGATGGGTGGATAAAGTGACAAATGAAGAGGTATTGCGGCAAATAGATGAAGAAAGAAGCATTTGGAAAAATATAGTTAAAAGAAGAGACAGACTTATAGGCCACATATTAAGGCATCCTGGAATAGTCGCTTTAATATTGGAAGGACAGGTAGAAGGGAAAAATTGTGTAGGCAGGCCACGTTTGGAGTATGTAAAACAAATTGTTGGGGATGTAGGATGTAGAGGGTATACTGAAATGAAACGACTAGCACTAGATAGGGAATCTTGGAGAGCTGCATCAAACCAGTCAAATGACTGAAGACAAAAAAAAAAAAAATCGAACAGTATAAGACCGCATCATTTGATCTGTTTAAACCGAACTGTGTGTTTGTTATTATTATTATTATTGTTTCTTTATTCACATACATACGATGCCTAGCAAATCACAATTATTGAAATTGAACTTGGAACCACATACTCCTGTGTAGGTGTGTGGCAACAAGGAAACGTGGAAATTCTAGCTAACGATCAAGGCAACAGAACAACACCTAGTTACGTCGCCTTCACCGATACCGAACGACTGATTGTAGATGGAGCGAAGAATCAAGTTGCGATAAACCCGAAGAACACCGTATTCGACGCTAAACGTCTCATCGGTAGCCGGTTTGATGATCTGAAAATACAGCAAGATATGAAACACTGGCCTTTCACCGTCATAAACGATTGTGAAAAACCGAAAATTCAAGTCGAATTCAAAAGTGAAAACAAACGATTCGCAACTGAGGAAATAAGCGCTATGGTCCTCACAAACATAAAAGAAACAGCCGAAAGTTACTTGGGAGGTTCGGTAAAGGACGCTGTCATCACTGTGCCAGCCTACTTCAACGATTCTCAGCGACAAGCCACAAAAGATGCTGGATTCATCGCAGGACTTAATGTTCTCAGGATCATCAATGAACAGAAGATGATGACTAAGATAGGCTTACAGTCTCGACAAGCACTTGAAAATGTTCTTATCTTTGACCTTGGAGGAAGCACATTTGTACTGTAGATAAAGGTTCATTATTTGAAGTGAACAACAATTATAATTTTTTCTATGGCTGTATATAAGATTTGAATATATTTGATATAGGTTACAAGGCTGTAACCTATATCATAATAGGGTCATTTTTAAACATATATTCATAATGATACAGGTGTTCAATCGACCAAAAGCCTACTGTTTTCAACCACTGACCAATCAGAAACAGTTATAGTTTAATGCATCTGCTTTATTTACTTTGATTTTAAACCCAATTTAGTAATCAGCAAGCAAAGGTTAATTTGAAAGTACACCAATAGGTAACTAAGTTTCTGAATTACACTGTTTCTCCTTTTGTTAATTATATTGTATTCTAATGAAGAAATGTCTTTAACACAGATTGATATTAAAGAAAATGTAGAACGTACATACTGATGTAGAATGTAACCTACTGACAGAGAAATGTAATGTTTAATGTACTTTTTGAAAATATTCCATAAACAATGAATTCTATCATCGATTTAAATCATATTTTCTCAGCCGTAGAAAAAATATGGTATACAATCTATAATAGCCATTAATTCACCTTTGCAAAGTTTATGACACTTGCCAAGTACATTTTGTGACTTACTTCGCACTCTTGCATTAATGGCTACCATTTTAGGCTCGTTGCATAATGTACTATTATACAGTATATCACAGTAAATCTCATGGATGAAACCAATCCATTATTGAATGAGTGGACATCAATGAAATAGGTTGCCACCTTAAATGAAAAAATATAGGTAAGAGTTTTTTCCTGATATATCATTAAGCATTAACATGTACAATAAAAGGTTGGACATGATGCCACTTAACATGAAATTAACATATCTTTTAACAAAGATCATTGAAAATTATTTCCATTTTAACAAAACACACCAAAAGAAAAAAGAAATGGTAGAACACATTGGAATGAAGTTAAGATTGAAATTAGTATAAAAGTTAAAAAAGAATTTCATGTAAAATATTTATATTATTAAAAATAGTCTTCCTCGTTAGAAATAATTAGGGAGGCCTTATAGAAAGGCTTTTTAATAAAAGACTTTTCTCCTTGTTTTGCCAAATTGTGTTCATGAGCATTTTTCTTTTCAAAGCTTTAATATATCTCATTTTTCAAATTAGATGGAAACTAATTCTTTGGTTTCAAAGAACCTTTTGGAGATAATTAGTAATAGTCATTAATATGAAAGTTGTTGATGATGTCGATCTTAAAAAGATTATTAAACCCATTTAATGCATAACCAACTGATATAACACATCCATGTTATATTAATTAATTTATTATGTTGTTTCTTCATAGATCTTTATTTTTATATGCTATGTGTAAAATTTGCATACTGTGGTTAATAACTTTGTAGAAGTGATCAAGGGTGCAGTTGTAAATTTTCCATTACTGGAACGTTTGATTTTGTATTATAGCAGACTACAAGAATACAGACTACAGTAACAGGCAGCTACAATGCTATGAAAAATGCACATTCATTTTGATGTTTACATTGATAACAAGCAAACCTTATGCCTTATCTTTTTCATGTGAAATGTTTAACTTTTTTTTTGTGAATTAGATTTTTCACAGTTTGCCTAACACATAGTGTTATTTAAAAGCAATATGCTTTTATATCCATAAACAAGGACTGTTTTGGTAGAGTCTGATTTCTGTAATTTAGTTTTTTTTTATCAGCCTTAAGTTAAAACAAATTGTATGTGAAAGGGCAATTTTTTATTTCTGCCAAAAAATTGTACATTTCAGTAAAAATGATGTTCCAACAACAGTCATTCATGCAAGTGATATTTTTATGAGGTGATTTGCAAAAGTTGATTCTATTGTATGTGTTCCTTGCTGAGTGTATATCCAGTCTGTTTGGTGAAGTATTTAGTCAATAATTTGCAATTTAATCTATAACTACTGAAGAAGGTGCTGCAGATAAAATACAGAAGGTTCTTCTTAAGAACAATTTTCACACTAATTTAAAAGCGAATCTGTTATAATTTTTAATACTTTTAAAATGTTATCCTTTGTTCAATACAATTTTCCTATGGAAGGAAGATGTCTATATAGTCATCTGGATAATGTCCAGACTATAAAAATACTGTATGTGTGGTGAAACCTAATAACACGAGGCTTAATTAGCAAGCATCTCAGCACCAGATTGGACTTCACATAAAGAAATATAAAAAAATAAAATAAAGGGAAAATGTCAAGGAAGTCCCCCTGGTGATCAAATTATAAATCTTTTCCAGATAATTTAAGTGGAAGGTTTTTTAATGGAAAAAAAAGTAATTGTTTACAAAGATGATCTGAAAATATTTTTTTCTTTTTTTGTCATTATTATTGCTAGGATTATTAAATCATAATGGTAGTATATTAATGTCATTCTGATATTCAAAGTATTGAATATTTTCTAGGATAAGTAGGAAATACAAGACTTAAAATTGGTTTTTATGCAAAAAAAGAAAAAAATATCATATGTTAATTTTAAAATAAAAATTAAATACATATTCCCAAACTTATGTAAATTATAATAATACTATCATTATTATTTACTTATTTTTTATAAAAATGTATTTTACACGTAGATTTTTCAAATTAAAGTGAAGTTTTTTATAAATTATGAACTATGAATCTGTAGCAAAGAAATTTCACAATTCTTATAGACAAAAAAGTACAAGATATCCAAATAACATTAAACAATGGGATATTAATCAACAGTTTATAAATATTCAGGAAAAACTTAACCTATATATAAAGAAAATTATAACATTGCTGGAAGAAGCAAAAAATTAATTGCTTAACTAAGAATGAAACAAAACTGTTCATTAGTTTAAAGTAATAAGGATTACCATACATTAAGGAATCAAAGTTGTTCCTTATTACAAACCTGTTACAAGCCAGGGGGTTGAAGAGCCCCACTTTGGTCCATCTGAAGAATTTTTTTTGTCTCCAAATCAGTTCTACAAAACAACGTAAAAAGTAAGGTTTGCTGTTCAATGCATCTATATAGCAACTGAATCTAAAACTTTTAAATGACAACAATACTCAACCATCTACTATATCACATGATACAATGTTGACTCGTCATGACAGTTTTGCTGATTCCTTCCCATTTAAAATGCATTTTCTTTGCTTGTAGTAGTTTACAATTTTCTTTGCTAGTAGTTGGGAAGATATACTTCTCAACCAAAGCAATTTATATATATTAAAAAATAGCTTTATAATTTGCCAAATAGTGTTCACATCCCCCAGACCCTAAAATCACCATCAGTTCAAAAGTATATATATATAGTGAAAGTGAAGTGGACATCACTTTCTTGTGGACACGATAAATGCCGTAATTTTGCGCCAATCACTTTCAAATTGATACATAAAATATAACGACCAAATATCTCGGTAGAGTTCATTAAAGGCCAAAATCTGACCATGGGGGTGGATATGGGTGGACTTTTTCAAAAAAACAAAATATAGCTATAATATTCTTATGAAATAAAATATCGAATTCGTTTAAAGTTCCTACTATTCTTTGGATAAGGGTCTAAACTTACCTAAATAGTTTTTTGATATCACCAACCACTGGCCCGAGGGTGGAAAAATGGGGTTTCAAAGACAAAAATATCATACCTCTTAATAGGCACAGTATCGAATCGGTTTAAAGTGGTCGTTAGTCCTCTAAACATTACCTAAAACTTTAGTCTGAAACAATTTTTGATATGACCAACCCTTATGGCAAGGAATGACCAAAATGTTGCTGAAATTGAAAGAAGATAGGGGGCTTGTGATATGCTAAACCTGTGAAACCTTTTTCACATGCAACCATTGTCGTATTGAGTAAATTTGAAGTTTTTCTCAACTTTAAACTGGAAATCTTTTTTATCCCCTACTTAGCACTGGTGAAATCTACTTCCGCCTTCCAGCGTGCCGAAAGGATTTTTTTTACTTTGGAAATGTTTTTGAGGAGTAATATTAATTGTCAAAAAAAAAAAACAATTAAGAGACTATAGAAATAATAAAAATGTACAATTTTTTAAACTTATAAATGAATATCATCTGAAATACCACAAGTAAGACTAGCATTAAATATTTATAAGTTTCATATACCCCATCACTTAAAATGCAATTTATATAGTTTTCTCAAAATTTTACCAATTTCAGCCTTTAATATCAATGTAATACTCCTTCACTATTAAAGACATCAGTTATCTACAATTACAGTACGTGTAAATTTTTAAGTGTAGTTTTCACACAAGTTGGAAGAGGTATTTTGGATGCAGGTAGGGAAGCATACTCTTTCAAAGGGTGGGGGCAAAACACACATATGCACTCACCTGAAAGTGTGCACGCATGTATCTTTCTGCAGACAGTAGAAGCCTGTCTTCCGATATGTGCCTCTTATCATTTGATGACAGTTTTTAAATTTTAAACAGTTTTAATTTTTCTGCTGTATTTTTTTCATTTTGCTAAGTTATTCATTTTCGTTTTAATTTCATGCATTTTATTTTGATTTATTTATAAGAAAGATTGTAAAAAAAATATGTCGTACAAAATATTTAACCTAAATAAAATATCTGGTTATTTACACTAAGTATAAATGTAAAACAATTTAAAAATTAAATGTATAAATAATTTATTACAGAGCTCAAGTTCAAATCCTAGTAAAGCAGTTACTTTTTACGTAGATTTGAATACTACATTGTTGATGCTGTTGTTCTTTGGTGGTTGGGTTTCAATTAACCATACATCTTAGGAGTGGTTGACCTGAGACTGCACAAGACTACATTTCATTCATTCTCTGAAGTAATACCTTACGCTGGTTCCAGAGGCTAAACAGAAAAAGAAAGCTCAATCCTGTCCATTTCATTTGAATCATCAATTTAAGACTCATATTTGTCATCACTACTGTTGTCATTCAAAAATATCATCTTTTCAGATTGCATGTCCATAGCCCTGTTCACCTCATAATACTCATCTTCCTTTGTAAAACATGATCACAACAATTTTTCCAAAATTCGATTTTTTAAATTTCTGCCTGAACATTTCTTTCAGTTTACTGATGTTATTTGTAACATTGTGTGTAGCGATGCCATTTTTTTATCTTGGGATTATCAACCATCATAATTGAATTTCCAAGAAAATTTCTGATCAACTGGCTTTTAATCCGCTTTTCATGTTCATTTTTTTATGATACGTCCCTGTTTTCTGGCCTGATTTAAAAAGCAAAAGAATATTTTCTTCTTCTCCACTATCAGCGTGCCATATTATTAGCCATGATTCTTTCAAAATTTTCTTCTTGTAACTGATAAATTTATCAACCCTCTACTTTTTTCACAAATTGAATGAATGTAGGACTCATCAGAAAACATGACAGACCTACTTTCCTTCTTGTATTGTTGAATTCTGTTCAAATACTAGTTCAATTCATTTAAAGCGTATATTATGTTTTTCATTTATTTTTTGGTTTATTCTTAGATAAATTTTGATTGTTGTATACTGTACGTTCCATTTTCTACCGATTGTTTATCCCTCGTCAACAATTTCCTTAATGGGCAATCTCAAAGATACATCACAAAGATTAGCTGTGTGATCCTGAATTTCCTGAACCAACAATCCAAGATTTTTATTAGACATGTTGTTTAATACATTCAATGATCCATTTATTTTGGCTTCTAAGTGCCAGTCCTTCATTAACAACCGTGTCGATTTGAGCTAAGGCATTTCAATTTAGTATAAAAAAACAATGTCTGTTGTAGTATTGAAAAATAAGTCCAGTGAAAGTGCAATATATAAACATGACACTATCAAATGATGTAAAGTCAATGAAAACTGAACATCTACTTACACGGCATAAAAGTACATTCCCATCCCTAATCAATATACTCCCACAACACACTCACGAACACTACCTCATATCCAGTGGCAAACAAAATGAACTCCTATAAATCAATCGACTACACTATTTAATGTATCTTTTTTTAGTGTACTAACCATATGACTAGTAATTTTTTTTTTAATGAGCTGTTATAAGAGTGAACAGATTAAAAAAACCTTATCAGCATTAGGGGTAATTAACCCTAAAATATCGCAGGATTATTTTTATTTTTTACTAATCCCATCAACTAGGAAATCTTTTATTACGCTTGTTTTTAAATCGGTCTTCATCAGAATAAGAACAGTTTTAACCTTTTATCACTAAGATAATTTTATAATGATTTTTTTTTAAATAGTTTTTTTGAGCAAACATCCCAAACATTGTTAGTTAAGATTTTTTAAACTGTTTTATATAACTTAGGACAGTGACACAGTTGAGTTTATGCTAACCTGGTTAAGAAATAATTAATACTTTTTTCATAAATCTTCTGAATACTGTTATTTCTGCAAAGTCCTCACGATATGGCTTTTGAAAACAAAACAAGTTATTTGTAACTAAACCTTCCACTGTCAGAATGCGCCACTAATACAATGGAAAGTGCATAAAATGTAAAATGGACTTTAGAAAGATGACAACAATTGCATATCTGTCATGAGTGTAGTCGACATGGTAACATAATGTCAAGTTCAGAATTATCATGTGTGTCATATTGCTTTTACATATACATCCATCATGTGCCAATTAACAATTATCATTAAGCACCATGGACTGAGGATACAAAACTAACCAGTACACAAAAGATTATTGTTATAATGTAACTAATATTATGCGATTAAGTATTCACAAAATGAAATTAATAATTATTATAACCACGTTCAAAAAAATTTTAAGCAGCAATACAAAAATCAGCTCTATTTTACATTTTCTTTATTTTAAAAAAAATAATCAATAAAAAATGAAACCACAGTATAAAGAGTAAAAAAAAAAATATATATATGTGTATATAATAAATAATAACTTCTCAGTTGGATGTTAAAATAACAGGAACACAAAATATCAAATCCCAAATAAGTCATTAAGCAGATAATAGAGATAAATATAAATATGCAGATAAAATATTTAGATCAAAAATATTCCAATATTATAATTTTTTGTAAAAGCAACCATTTTACAATATTATGATATTATTACTTACGAAAATAAAAATACAAAACATAACACAATGCTTTGCCTTTTATACAGTGCAACTAAAAAAAAAAAAAACCTAATCATGTGTCCAACAATAGGTAAATACAATTAAACACCCCACCATTCAACCACACTAGAAACCAAACAAATCACACCTCCACAAACTCCACCCACACATAGCAATCATACATCACACAAATTAAATTAGATGAAATATTATATTAGCCTAACATACAAACCACTTAATCCATAATATCTGATCTGTTATTAACATCATTTTTACATTTAATAATATGAATCATTTCTAGCGCCAATCTTCTGGTATTATTTATATCATAATCCAAAATTTTTACTTGCTCATAATTAAAACTACGTTTATTTTCTTTTTTGTGTTTGGATAAGGCTGTAACTTCATGTTTCCGCTAATTATATGCCTCCAAACACTTTTTTAAATATTGCATGGTTTGCTCTATTTATTGTCCCTGGCAGTCGTTAAATTTGATTCTATATACTAAGTTATACTGTCTAAGCTTCTCAATTTAGAAAAAAAGCGGTTAAAATTATTGAAATGTTTAAATGGTATATAGTGTTTATAACTGTTTTTATCACACACAGTAACTCCCATGATGTTGTTGTTACCTTCAGAAACAACAATGATAATTTTACACAACAACGATTTGATAATTTTATAAAAGCTATCACAGTAAATATTAACAGTTTTCATGGGGTAATTATTTTTTTAAAAAAAGATTTTTTGTTTCCTTAATAACCTTCCTTCTGTTAATTACATCAGTAAACATTAGAATTCTCCTTGCTAAATTTTTTACTACAGCTCTTTGATATGACATAGGCTGAGCTGACAGACAGTTTAAACATCTACCAGAAGAAGTCTTCTCAGCAAACCAACTAGAGTATATTTCCCATTCTGATGGGATATGGTCATATCAAGAAACAACTAGCATTTATTACATTCCACTTCTATTGTGAATTTAATGTCCTTATGACAATGGTTAAATTCATTCAGTACTTCTATTTGGTTCTCCGGAAAACATAATAAAATATCACAGATATATCTCTTATAGAAAGCCACCTCACTTCGGCCATTATTTGGGATTCACTAAATTTGCCAAACATACAGAAATAGGAGGGCAATCCCATGGCTAACAATTTAATTTTGTTAATAAAATCCTTATTTATATTGGTAAACTCTTTAATTTTCTTGCATTTTCCTTTGATTGCCTGTATGGCTAATTCCACACATATGCTAGTGTATAGTGATGCCACTTTGAAAGACACAAGTGTGCAATTCTCCGGTACAGTTTGTTTACATATAAAATTATAATCGAGTCTAATACTCAAATAATTAATATTATAATAATAATATTATAATTAATTCCCATGAGTCTAATACTAAACTCATTTTTTTCCACTACTTTTTGAATTATTTTGACTAAAAATTTAGATACATTACATGCGGGTCCCTGAATACAACTGACTATTGGTCTCATCAGATAATCTTCTTTATGTAACTTTATTAAACGATATATTCTTGGTGGTTTTTCATTAACAGTGGTAGTAGAATTTCTTCTTCCTTGTTAAAACAACCCGCTTTTTCCAATTAATATACAACTTATTATTTTCTTTGTACTTATTAGTGTTGTCTCCATGTATTAGTTTATACGTAATACTATCATTTAACAAAGCAAACATTTTTATAGAATAACTATTAGCATCCATAATAACTGTTTTGTTGTTTTTATTACTTTTAAATCATCTTTGTGTGTTTGCAAATTTTTTTTAGTTTTTTGTGCATTTCTTCCTAATATTATTAATTGCTATTTTCACTTCTACATTAATGAATTCACCTTCAAATAATTTTATTAGTGAATTACTATATCATCTCCTGTGAAAATATTTTTGTAACACTACAAACGTTATTCTGAAATTATTTTTAATTTCCTCACCTTTAATACAATCTCTAAATGTTTGCTATAATAATATTAGCAGGCAATGTCTTTTTAGGCATCACATCCAATTTGGCCATATTATTATAAGATTGGAACAATGAAACAAACCCTGGTCCTAATGATAAAGTGTTATATATTCCAGTATTTTAATATTTGCTAAATTTTGTATCTATTTTTAATTAAATTCTTCAAATTTTGGTTTCAATTTCATTCTTATTAGACTGTCAAATTTTTTAACATTGGCCACTTAAATATTAGTGAAAATTCCTTCTATGAAAGAACATATTTATGTTCTTCAGACAAAATACATTTTTTATATATGTTTATTGGCAAAATTAATCTTACTTTGTTTTGTTATTTTAAAAACAAAACGAAATTTGTTATTGTTTTGTATTTTGTTTAATTTTAAGTAATAACACAATAATATTGCGAAATGGTATGTTACCTGAAGAATTATAATATGGAATAATTGTGATCTAAATATTTTCTCTTTATATTTATTTCTATTATTTGCATAGTGACTTATTTGAAATCGGAATATTTTATGTTCCAGTTTTATACATATATTATAAATGTTATATGTTAACTAAAAAAAGATTCAGCAATCACATTTAGAAAAATTTTTCTCATTTCAGTTTTAAAATTCTGATACCAATTCAAAACATCTGTACGGCGTTTCTTTTTTAGTCTTTGAGGCATAGATAATTCTAATTTTAAAATATTTGGCAACTCTTTCCAATCTTTAATAAAAATGAAAGGTGGTTTATATAACTTAAGTAGTCTAAATGGCGTTTTATCACAAAATCCAGGAGTCGCACGATCTTCTACAACAGGAACACTTCCAAGAGAAAGTGCCTCATATATACGATAACTTTCTGCATTTTGGCCAACTGGACATAATGTCAAATCGGAATCTTCAATTATTTTTATATATCTTGATAATGATTCTTCTGTTTCAGATGGCACCCATCTAAAAAACAATATAAAAATACTTTGCTATTTAATTGATATTTTACATTTATAGTAAAAAAATTATTTAACAGTAATTGTATTTATATTACCAAAAAATATTCATAGAAGAATTTATGACATGCTTCAAGATAATAGATAGACACCAGCAGGTGTGTAAAATAAATGTGATGGTCTCAAATAGAAGTATAAATGATGCCAGAACATACCTTGATTTTTACGGAACACTATCTTACGGCTAAACACTATTACTAACTGTACTCAATAAGTAAATTCAGCTACCTAGTGGCATGAATAATCTCAAAAATACCAGCAAAACAATCAAAATTGCATGCAGGAAACCATTTGATAGATAAATTGGACTGACAGTTATTGCATTAATTTACTTACCAATGTTACTGATGAAGTTATCAACAAAAGCCGTTTTTCATAAAGACACTTTTTTCCTTTTTTCATCTTTTATGATCGCATAGGATCGCTTTAGTTGGTCCATTATCCAAGTCCCTTCAAAGGGACTGTTCAAACATTGCAGTCCTCCCAGTACTTTTTCATATCTTCCAATCTCCATACCCTTTCTGGTGTTGAAAATGTTCATGTTGTGAGCTTCTTTCTTATGAGAGTGAAGCGAGTATTTTTGTCCCTGAAGTTTTTATTTAATTTTATCTTGGTGTTTTCTGGTGAAAGGCCAATTTTCTTCAAATTCTCTCTTATTTCTTTTATCTATTTCCATCCAGTGTTGGTGTTTTTCAAGTCAAGATTGAACTGTACCAACTGTTTCAGAAGTTTCAAATCTTGCGTCCTCATAATGTGTTCTAAGAATCCTAGTTTCCTCTTACGCATGGTATCAGTGATGGCTTCTAACTCTTTGTACACATTTTTGTTGGGTATGATCCACCACAGCCCATCTTTCTGGTACATTTTGTTAATGCAGGCTTCCAACTCCTTTATCAATTTTCTGGAGTCAATCAGTCTTTGATTGTTCGTTCAGGTGGAAGAGTTTCTGCTGCATGTGTGGCTTCTGATTTTATAACTGTGATGTAATGTTACCTTAAAATTTAATGTAATTTTACTTTAAAAGATAATAACAAGTTTTTTCATATAATTTTCCTTAACACTATGTTTGCCATTGGTAACACCATTACTATCAAGAATCTTCTTTAACAAAACTTAATTTCATTTAAATGATGCACAAAATATGTAAAAATCGTATTAAATTAAATAAATTACATACTACCTAAATCACAGAATTATAACCTACATTGTTATATCAAAATAAACATTATAATATAATATACAATACAGTTACTGCCTTCTCCAAGTACCTTACTGTAACCTGTAAGTGCCCATAGTTAAATCAAAATTTGATTCTTCTTTAACAATAAAAAAAGTAATTTTAAAAATACATTAAAAAATAGACATCACTGACATTTTGAACTTGACTACATACAAAACACTTATCTGCATTTAAAAAAAAACCAAATACAATCAGTTTAGATCACAACAAAATAAGTAAAATGAAGTAAATAAATTTTAATGGATGTACATTTTGCATACCAATATTTGGCACAGTAAATTAGATGCTGTTTTTAATTTTATTAGATAAAACACCAAAGCAATCTGTTTCTAATGAATAAAAAATTGTAATCACATTCTTTTCAGAATTAGTAAACTCTTTAACAGTATTTTCTGGGAGTATATGTCTCTTTCCATATAACAAATCATCTGCATTGAAAATTAACTTCAGTGAATCAAATCATTTGAATTTAATTATCAGGGAAAGAACTTTTAGATAATCAAATTATTTTTTATGCAAATACAATTTTGAAAAAATTAGTTAATAGATAGTGTTATAAATTTTTTTCCATACTTTTGTTTGAGTCATGTCATGCTTACTATAGTAATATAAAGTATGACTATACTCATACTACATACATTGTCATATTTTGACTATGGATACTTTGACTATGTATGTCATAGTCATACTACGTAGTCATACTTTGCATTTTATAGCAATAAGCTTTGTATAATAGTAACTAGTGTAAAGACATCCCTACAACATAAAGGATTCACATCACCTGAAACATCTCAGGGAAACCAAACTTGGAAAAGAAGCAATAAGGATAAAATGACAATGGTCAAAGGTAAATTTAATAACTAAATTCTTGTACAACACTAAGGTTAAGAATTCCAGAAGCAGTGACCATTTAATTGAGTAATCACATCCTACAAACATTTGAAATGACGACATTGGGTCAAGCACACTGCATGACTTTTACATTAGTAGCCAATGCATTAATGTCAATTCTTTTTTAGCCTTTTACTAAAATGCCACTAAAACTGGTTTGAAACCAGTATAAAATAAAACAAACTAAACACAATAAATATAATCTACAGAAAATTATGCTAAAAAATGTAAACTAATTGCATTATTAATTTTTTCATTCAACTGATAACATTTGTAAGAGATAAAATTTGTCTGAGTTATTACATGCCTGCAATAAAACAGAATCTTATTTTTATGAATACATTAAATCTTTCTCGATTCACTTTAAAATAACTGATATGATTGTAAAAAAAAACAAAAAAAACACATGACATAAGGAAAAATATCAATAGCCAAAGCTAAACCTAACAGTATGGCCACAAAAACCAGTTTTCATAATTTAAAATTCTAAAATTTACAAAAATAAAAATCAATATTCAAGTACATACGTTTTTCGTCCAACTATTGGGCATTTTTTAAGAGCCGATACAGAATTAACTATCTGCAAAAGTTTGCTCCTCGATGAATTTGTATAGATGGTCCCTAAAAAATTGCAAATATAAGGCCGTTTAACAGTTCCATTAATGCTCTCTTTATGGATATTTTGAAATCCTCTATACCTGTAAAAATATTTGTTTGATTTTTAAAAAATCGTAAGTTTTTTGTTTACCTGTAATTTATCACTTAACTGATACAACAAGAGATAAAACATGACTGCCAAAAAAAAATTTTTCCCTTTAATATAGGATAATTAATAATGCTGGATAATTAGAGCGTGCCAATTAGAGATGACAATTTTCTATTTAGTATAAATTTTTTCTAATTTTTCAATTTAATATATACATATATTTAAAAAAATAATAATTTAAATATATACACGCCCGCGCGCGCGCACACACACACACACACAAGGCATATTCATAAAGTAAGAGCTATTTGGTCATTAGAAAAAATGATCTCATGAGAAAAAGTTTTTACTTACAGTTTTAGTTTACTACACATCTACTTCACTTTTCCACATAATCGCCATTCAGTTCTAAGCACTTTTCGTACTGCTGCACCAGTTTCTTTAACCCCTCTACATAGAAGTTTGCCACCTGGGAATTGAACCAGTTGACAATGGCAGTCTTGAGTTCCTCATCATTTTCAAACCGTTATCCACCAAGCCACTTTTCCAAATGCAAGAAGAGGAAGATGTTGCTAGGTGCAAGTTCGGGACTATATGGAAGGTGGTCAAAAAGTTCCCACACAAATCTTGAATCGTCTTTTTTGGTTAAGGCAGCATGGTGAGGACACACATTGTTGTGAAGGAGGATTAAGGATTGTGCCAGATGAGTTCCCCGCGTTGTCAATTTTGGATCCCACATCTCAGTTTGGTCAGCGTTTTGCAGTACCTGTCAGCTGTAATTGTTGATTCACGTTCCATGAAATCAACCAAAATGACACCCTTTTCGTCCCACAAAATGGTAGCCAACATTTTTCGACTTCAGTACAGAGACTGCTTAAACTTTTTCAGTTATGGGAAACTTGAATGGCGCCACTGCATTGACTGTTGTTTAGATTCTGCATTGGTGTAGGATATCCATATCTTGTTGCCCGTAACAATGTGGGAAAACAAATCATCTCCATCTTGTCAATAGAGGTCCAAAAACACTCATCTACTGCAAATTCGTTGCTCTTTGTGTTGGTTGGTGAGCATTTTCGGTACTCATCTTACACACAATTCGTGATATCTGAGCTTTTCTATGACAATCGTGTAGACAGAGGTGCGTCCAACATGTGCAAATTCATCAGAGCACTAATTCTCAATCGCCGATCACATCGCAGTTTTCAGATCACTTGTTCAACGATTTTGTCTGTCTGAATACTGGGCCTGCCATTCTGCTCTATGTCATGTACATTTGTGCAGCCATTTTTAAAGTCTCGACACCATTGTCTAACCTTTCCTTCACTTATTACTGTAGGTCCATACACTAGCCACAACTCCCAATAAATTTCAGCAGCTGAAGATCCTTTTGCACACAAAAATTGAATCACAGTGCGCACTTCACAACTGGTGGGAGAAACAATTGTCGCGAACATTGCGATCTGCATTCACTGGCAAGCAAATGACTACAGAATCAAAACAACTGCAGTGGCTTTGTAAATAGCCAATAGATGGTCCTGCATGCGTGAAACTGTGTTCAGACCTGCTAATATTTAAATATAGGCCAACGGCCCTTACTTTATGAATATGCCTTGTGGATATAGAACCTGTGACATTCCTGGTAATCACTCCAGGGTCATACACCTATATCGGTTCAGCTGTTGAGCTGCTACGATGGAAAAAACATAAATACACCCTAAATAAGGTTCATTTCTGAGTGTATCAGTTGATTTTTGTTGTGGTTTGGCTCCATTGTGATTTTGTATTATACTAGCAAATACCCTATTGGAATTTTGAAAATCGGGAGATTGGTTGCAAAGATATAACAATATTTCCAAATAATCGTGATCTGTTAGATTGGGAGTGTACCTGATGCATACAAAAATTAGTTTTCAACCTACTAACAAATACTCCATCTGAATTTTGAAAATCGGATGACTGTTTGCAGAGATATTATAAGAGCACCCCATTGCACCTCCTAAAACAGAGCCCCAGGCGCACCTCGTTTGTTACCAGTTGATGGTGATGATTGGTCTAACCTTGCACAAGATGCTCACATGACTCTAGCTCACACGCAGTCCCCACGGAAAGCCCATTTTTATTAAACAGAAATTTTTTTAATTTATTTAATATTATTTTATTTAATGTAGATTTGATTCTATTATTTTTGTAATATTATTCATTCCATTGATTTGAATCATTCAATTCAAACCCAGCTCTCACAGTGATAGAGGCTCACTGTTCACAGTTTATTAATTCAATCATTAAAATATGTGCTTAAACCGGCAAACCTCCACTACTATATATCTATACAGTCTATGACTCCCGATAACATAAAGATTCCAATGCAGGATCGTACACCCAAATCGGTTTAGCCGTTGAGCTACTACGGTGGAACAAACATACATACATACACCTTAAACACATTACACTCCTTTTTGGCAGTCGTGTAAAAATATAAACATCACAGAAAGGTGAAAGACTAAATACAACATTTCCAGCAACACGAAATGGACAATTTAAGGAAGATTTTTCTTGTGATTAATTCACCAAATAAGTTTTCAAACCTTATAGATGGAAATATGATTTATATATTTTACAGCAGGTGGGAAAAAATATTGTGCCTGTCCAGTATTCAAACCCAAAAACCAACCAGAAGAAAAGCTGAGAAGTTGTGATACTAACCATATTCTGCTGTGATAAAGGTTATAGTGCTCTACATGCAACAATCTTATAAAAAAAATTTTTAATATTTATTTAATATTTTCTACTACCAGATAGACACATGTAACCCAAAATCGGAAAGACAAATGACAAAGGAATCTATCAATAACCACTTACCAAAAAATCTACCTAAAACTAGACATGCATTTATAAATGATAAATAATAATCATAAAATGAATGTAGATATAAAAGAATTAGTAACAAAATATAAATACAAATTACCATTGTTTTCCAATCAAAATTCTAATTTTGTATAGATTTTTATTTTTCACAAATGGTTCTTGATCATTTCTCTTTGCTATTTTATTTTAATAACAATTTAGTATTATTTGAAAAATAATAACCATTAATACTGTATAAAATCAAGTACGGTTTTTCAGACTAGCCTACACTTAATAAAATGTCTGTATTAATATGATATTAAAATTATTTATTAAAACATACTGAAAATATGAATCAAGTAAAAATATTTTATGTTACATATATGTTAGCTGAATGTAGTTAATTAGTAAAATAGTTGAATAGATATAGTTAAAATATTACAATTTAATAATTAGCTGAGCGTTTAATTTAAGAATAAATAATAAATTATATTAATATATTATAATCATTTAATTTTATTCATTCTGTACAGAAAATGACAATACTCATCCGGTAAAAAGATGCAAATAACTAAATTTTGTTGAAGTAGTTGTTTAGTGAAATATTCTTGAATTGTTCACTCTGGCGAGTTAATTTCCACAAGTTTTATCCTGTTCACTTACTGTTTAAGAGCCTGAATCTATAAGAACTAAACCACAGAAATCAATAACTTCCAAGAATACTGGTCCAGTTAGGAAAATCTTTACTCGGTTTAGTAGGACATATCGTCAAAATAAATACAGATGTAACAAAAGAAAATAAACAAAATGTTATGTTGTTTTATTTTCACAAAATTAATTAAAAAAATTACAACTGTTACAGAACACAGTATCTTCCTTGGATATTATGAACAGAATCATTATGAACAGTATCATTAAATTTAACTACCTGATAAACAACAGGAAGGAAAACATTAGTCTTATTAAATCAGGTCTTTTTTCAATAATTCAAACAACCAGTGTAGAAATTGAATGTCAGAAATATCACCTGACTCTCTGACACTATAAATTAAAACATATTTCCGTGCATTCAGTAACAATGTTTCAGTTAATAAGCTATTTAAATTTTTTTAAAGAGAAATAATCAAATTCTGTACAAACTTAAAAACATGTGCAACCTTCATCTTTAATTGTATATAAGTGGACAGCTTGTTCTAAGGATACAAACAATCCACTGAAAAGTTATATAGTTCCATTCAGTAGTTATGCAGTAACAGGTGATGCCACTTGTTTTTTCCTTAAAGTACGTATTGCATGTTTGCTTTCATAGGTTTTACATGCAACTGGACTGTTTTCTAACATTTATTAACATTAATCGTTGACTGACTGTGTTTAAAGTTGACTGGAAGAACAGGAGAGATATCAAAATATTGTTATAGAAACTGCCCTTTGAAGAAAAAGTTGGCAGTAAAGAGAAAGATGTTGGTGAGAGTGACATGGTCCACATTATTTAATGGACTGCCAGTATGGGGGAGACCCTTAAAGACCAAAAAGGCATTAATAATAAACGAGAGGCTGCAATGTAAGATTGCCTTGAGAGTTACCATCTACTACAGAACAGTTTCTGCTGAAGTGGCATTTGCAGTGGGAGGCATCCCTCCAACTGAGCTTATGGTACTGAAGTTATGCAACTATTGGAGGGGAGCCCAATCAGGGGATATGAATGTACAACTGATGGAAAGATGGCAAAAGTGGTGGGCGGATGCAGGACATGTAGGTGGACTCACCAGATAGTACCTAATTTAA
Organism: Lycorma delicatula; assembly: GCF_047948215.1. Classification (NCBI taxonomy): domain Eukaryota; kingdom Metazoa; phylum Arthropoda; class Insecta; order Hemiptera; family Fulgoridae; genus Lycorma; species Lycorma delicatula. The sequence continues at coordinate 77,473,685 of NC_134458.1, forward strand.
GCCCCTGGGTAGAAAACATTGGGGAAGTTGAATTTTGAAATGATTCAGTTTTTAATGGGTCATGGAAGTTTTAACTCCTACCTATTTAGCAGGGAAAACTCGTCAAAAGCATGGATTTACTGTGGGCAGTGTGATACGGCAAACAACAAGATTTTTAATTGTGTCCACTGCATATCATTCAGAAAGGGCTGCCTTGAGATGTTTGACGGAATATTTGCTGATATATCCTGGCTGTTTATTTTTTGCAGCTGGACATAGCTGTGCAAATCATAAAATTACCACCTCTAAAACGAGCAGTACACATGCGTTTTCACCAAACCTTAGCTACAGAGATGGTACAGTCATAGTCACAATTACTGATAAGAGCTTCTCCAGTTGCATTCACTATGGGTTTTACAGAGCCTGCAATGTAAAATATTATGCTATTCCTTTGACTAGAATATAAAATCAATTTTTTATAGACCTAGTAATAAATCACTTATGTAATTATGAAGTAATAAAATTTAATTTCTTACCTTTTACGGCATCCTAAATCAAATTTATATTTGTACACTTAGAAGTCACAGTTTTAAAACCAAATTGCACAACAGTAAAATGATTAATTAAATTTAATGTTTTAATGTTACACAGTGTTATAGTGTACAATAATTAAAAATTGATAACTTTATGAACAGTCATTTTTTTATAGAACGTACAGAACCTACACTGATCAGTCGTTGTTGGTAATCACTTCAACTCCCAACATTTGTTAGTTTCATCCTCTGAATTAGTAGGATCGGATTCAGAATCACTATCCTCTTGTAAATTCATACAAACACTGTCACTTACATAATCTAGCCAGCCTTCTGTTTGTATAGAATCATTTTTAATTGTTATGAAATGATTACACTTTGATTCCCATTGTTCTTTAGATATTATTTTAAACTTTTTTCGCATAAACAAGCTATGTCGTGTTAAAAATAACATTTCCCCTTCCAACCCAAGATTTTAAATCAGACCAAATTAATTCAATCAGGGTGGTATGGTGGCAGTCTTAGTGCGGTGTGCCCTTTTTTTGCCAGCAACCTATCTATTTGAAATGTCTTATGCCTTGGTTTATGAAGTTGTACCAATTCATACAATTCATTTTCAACACGTTTTATGAAAATAGTATTATCATTTCTGTCAACCATTCTTTCATTACAGCTTTTGTACACGATAATGTCAGAGCTTTGTTAATTTTTTTGTTATGATAAGAAGCATTATCCACAACACTTTAGGTGGTAAATTTAGAATTAATTTTTTCTTTAACCACTGTTCATAATTATCAAAATTCAGAATATCATGATAATCACCAGCGGTTGATTTGATTTACATATTAAGGGTACATTTGGAAAAAAACCATTTGTACTCCCTGCGTGGATTATGATTAGTCTCTGGCCCTTTGATAAATGAGCAGTAAAACCGTCATGTGAGTTGTGATGCCAGTTTTTTAGTCTGGTATGGTTATTATGAATATAAGTCTCATCAGTGTAAATAACATGTCTATTTTCTCAGCAGTATTGTAAATGAGAAGTATTGTATGCATTTTAATTGTACGTAGTGCGTTTCAATAAAAATTTTACAGTTATTTTTTGTTTTTACCCAATTAAATCCCAGTTCTTTCAAAATTTTATTGACTAGTTTTCCCTCCCTGACAATTAATAGATTTTCCTAAAATTGGTAACAGATTTCTTTAAAGTGGATACAATCTTTTGATTAACGTAAAAATGACGTACTGTACATCTGATTACACATTTGTCGAAGTTGTCAATGTCCGTTATTCGTTTTTGTATGTTGTGTTTTTAACCTGGAATACTAAAAGATATATTTGTGTTTTTACCAATTTCTTTTGATTCTTTTATTATTTGACTAATGGATCATTTTGAAAATACCAGTGGATTGTGACACGTGTTCACGAATTTTGTTTACATCTATTACAAAACTTCCAACATCTGCATCTGCTTCTTTCTTCATAAACTCATATACATTTGTAACTATTTCTCTAACTTGACTAAGAAGAGTTTTATTGAATATCGTTGATTTTTTTGGGGCATTTACAATTTGATATAAATAGAATACATTTATGTTATAAAATACTCAATATTAACAAAATATAAATATCCAATATAGAATACACAACTACACAGTAATTAGCATTTAACTTCTTGGGCTGACTGTACAAGCACTGATGTTGACAGTATGAACCCAGTTACGGATTGAAATGTGCACGCACTACTAATGCTAGCTTCTAACAAACACTTTAAAGAAAACCAATATACATTCATGATATTGAGTTATGCCAATTTTGACAAGTCGAGCATTATGTTGAGAGAGGGAAAGGTTTTAGCTGGTGCAATCTGAACAGGCAGGTTGTTTCTGTCAGAAATTTCCCCTCCTCCATTGGGGAAAGAAAGTAGGAATTAACAAAAGCATGTTCATGAAGTGGGGAAAATGATACCAGGTCTGTGTTTCTGCATCAATGGATACTTGATACAAGTATCCATGTGAACAGCTAAGCAAGAGAGCCCATCCTGCAAAACATTCCCAAAAGATTCTGGGTTTTGATGAGTAACAGATACCATCAAAACCAACATTAGGAAAGGATCTATCATTTATTCTGATTCTTTGTAAGCAAATTGTGTACCCCTACTAACAGCTGGGTTCTAACATTTTGAAGTCAATCACAGTAAATAGCACTTCTAGTCACCATTAATCAACCAATAATAAAAGTGAATGACAGAAAACAATTCAATTACACGTAATATTTCCATTCAAATTCTTGTGTAATAAGCTATTTAAAAAATGTCATAAACAGAGTATTAGAGACCGAATAGGTAAGTGTGGTACAATTCAAGAGCAGAGGTTACACATTCACTGACAAAATATGGACCACTAGTCACTGTAGAAATGATACATGACCAGATACTAGGGGTAGAACATGGCACAATTTACAGAGTACAGTACTTTCATAAGCAATTTTTTCTAATTCTTGTTAAACATGAGTATTTTTTCAAACCATAGTTTTTAGTTTGTTATATAAAACTTCATTTTATCTTTATCTTTTAATTCCCTACTCAACTATAGCAGTCAAGTCTGATACAACAAGACAAAATACAACGAAAATCTTTGCAGTTTACAAGAAAACATTAGACATGCTAGAAGAAATTAGTATCAAAGTATTATAGAAAAGGTATTAAAAGTAAATATTCTTCAAATACAGCTGGTTTTAGTGACAGTTCTTAATTTAAAATACAGAGTATCAAAAATATTCATTCGATTTCAAAAGATTTTATTTTTTAAACAAATGAATGTGTAATCTTGTGGCAAGTTATAAAATAGAAATTTTCACAAATACCTAATAAGGCCCCTTCCAGATGCACTTCATACATCTACAAGATAGTTAAACTCATCCCATACTTCAGTGATCATATCTGGTGTTACTGAAGTCACTGCTATTGTTATGCAGTTTATTTACAGTTACTGGAAGAGGGAACACAAAAATGAGTCTTTCACAAACACATACAAGAAAAAAATCACAAATTTGAAACCAGCAACATTTAGGTGGCCAGTGGTGAAATGCCAAATTGGCAGGACCCTTACTGGTGATCCATCATTGTGGAAGATTATTGTTAAGAAATGCTCGAACCTGCAGATGTCAGTGCAGTAGTGCTCCATCCTGCTGGGAAATAAATTTATCAGAATCAGCTTGTAGCTATGAGAATAACCACGTTTCCATAATTTCTGTAATATTTCCATATTTGAGATTCTTATAATACTGTCTTTGATAAGAAAATATAGACCATAAACCTTTTCTAGGGAAATAGCACAAAAGATATAAACTTTTAAAGACATCTCTCATCCTCGATTGTTGCATGTGGTGGCTCTGTTCCCCATATTCCCCATATTCTTACGTTGTGGCATTTCACTTTTCCACTTACATGAAACATGTACTTTACACTGTACAGTAAGCATGAGAGAAAACTGTCATTTCTTCCTGCTTGCTGAGGATGAATTCAAAAAACTCTTCCAGGCACAAGGGAAGAACCAGCTGACAACCAAGTGAAATTCTACAACCCTCTCTCTTACATATTATAAGAGAGCTGTTCGTTAGCAGTGAATGGTTGCAGAGTTAACACATTTACCACAGTGCAGGAAAACAAGTGTGTTTAATGGTAATATGGCGAAGCGTAGCCATATGACCATAAAATTGTTGTATGACTTGTTAACAAATCGCCCACCATGGTGAACTACCTTTTTTTACAGTTTACCTCTTAATCTATGTAACAATTTTTTTATGATTGTTTGAAGCAAAACTTTTTAAAGAAAATAAATGATTAATACTAGGCTTTTCTTCTGTCTATAACATATCCAGTTTTCCATTTTTTGTAACTATTTTTTAGGTCATAATCTTATCAGCATGGTCAAAATAATATTTTATATTTATATTATTTTTTTTAAATAAAAAAAATAAAAAATAAAAAACTTTAAATAATCCCAATTAATATGGAAACCAGGAGGATGAAATGAGCATTTTGAAAAAATAAGCTAAAAATTGCTGGGATGAGATATCCATGGATTATTTTTTAAATATTGAAAAGCCTTTCCAAGTGGCGGCAAAACAGGAACTAACCCAAGCCAGCTGCCTGAGCTCAAAAAACAGGAATATAAAATATTATAGACATTTTAAATGTCAACGTGTCATCAGTCTCTTGGCAGAGTTCAATATTTTGATGCTTTAATGAATCATAGCACACATGTTAAAAACCTTTTGAAATCAATGAATAATTTTGATACACTCTGTGCATCAATATAATCAACTGAAAAACATATTTAATAAAATTAGTTACACTAAACAAAACTGCACATTTCTATTTTATATTTAATGCAAAACAGCTATTTAAATAAAATCTAGCTAATTATAAAAACTTACTGTGCAACACCCAATGGCCACTGATAAAATTCAGTGTTATCTATAAGTATGCTATCATAAACAATAAAAACAATATTAATCTGTCCACCACGAGAACTCATATAAGGCAATATCCAATTGTTTTCACACCGTTCATCTCCCAGTAAGACTAAAGCTACTTTCTTCAGTTTGTTATATTTTGGTAAGTAATCCAGCCAGCTCTTCCCTACTTTTATTTTATCCTCTGAGCGACCATTTAATACCAAAACTAAATATTCAACATTTTCAGGCACTGTTGTCTGTATAAAAAGAGGACCATATTTAAAATTGAATGTTAAATTACTAACAGATAATGAGCCAGTTTTACCCAAACCGTTCTCCAAAACGAAAAGATCTCCTTGCAAAATATGTTCCCACAAATAAATTGCAATTGATGCTTTCCCCCAAATCTCAACTGATATATTTCTGTTGCTGACAACATTTTGTTCTGGTCCATCTAAAAAAAAAATAATCCAATTCAGGTAAATAGCAGTTCTCACAAATTATAAAAAAATGTATGTATTATGTAATTTTCTAATAATAAAATAAAATATTAACTAATAATGTTTTTCCTGCAAGTTGAAGCTGTGTATATAATATGTTGCTTCACAATAGAAACGGGTACATTATACTTCACACCATCGTCTCAATCTTTCTTGTAACTGTAATACAAGTAAAATACTCTTAGACAACAGTAATGATGTGTTGACTGCATTCTCTGAGAATTATGATGTTCATTATACAGCCAGTCCTTGTGATTATAAAGGCAGAATAAAGGTGTCTATGTAATATCAATTTGGTTGCTTGGGATCCTGATATACAACAGTATATTTGTTTCAGTGAAGAAGGTTATGAAAAACCACTTCCCTCTTCACGTTCCCTAGTATGTGTGGCATGGAGTGCCTGTTGTTCTTGAAGATAGCAGGCCATTTCTGGGAGTGATTTATGATTCCTGTCAGCTAGCTTCAACAATTATGGTTATAGCAATTAATATACATTCAACTAATAATGCCATCGAGAATGATAAAAAATCAGTATATATTAATGCCATAGGAGAGATGGTAATGCTCACATGTTTGTAGGTAAGACTCTAATGTCCTGGGCTGTCTTCTATGCTAGTCCATATAGTTTGTCTGTGAGGATTATTTTTTTATGTATAGTGGTAAGAATTATACAAAAAATAAACAATGGTAAAATAATGATAAATCATTATTTATTTATTCATGAAATAACTACAGTTATTTATTATAATTGATGCACAATTACAGCAACCTGGTTTTGTCTTTGGATGAAAGATGTATAGTGTGAGTAAAATGCCAAGGCAATTAGGTTGAAAACCTAAAACCTTCATGATGAAAGGATCTATGCCACTCATCCAAACCACCACAAAGATCAGTTAAAAATTTATGAAAATAAATTAACATAAATTTTAATATTCAAGATCAATTCCAAACTAAACCAACAAGCTTTGGTGACTTTTGTATGTGACAATTGTTAATAAAATGTTTCCAAGTGACTTTATCTAAAATTAAGATTTTGGAATTACTGTCCACTGAAGAAGCAGCTTGTGTTTCTACAGTAACATGAAACTCATCTTTTCATGAGTAAATGTAAAAACAGCATTGAAATGAAGCTGTTCTACAATGAAAGAATATAGAGTGCTGAAATATTCAGCCTTGCCATAAAAATAAACATATACAGAATAGTATTTCATTTATTACTGAAGCAAAGTTGTAAATGAAAGAAATAATTCAATTTGAAAAACATAATTTAATTTGGAAACAATCATAGCTTGATTAAGAAAGAACAAGGGATAATCCTTTAATGTATAAGTTCTAGAAAGATATTGTAATGCTACCAACAAATACTGTAATCTGTAATATGAAACAATAATGTTTTCAAAACATCAGCAAAGTTATCTTAAACACAGTCAAAAACAATTCCCCTAATTGTTTCATACAAATATTTTCCTATTTTCTGTTATAGATTAGATGGAATCAAATCAACAATAGTTCTATAAATTTCAGTTAAAAGCCACAATCAGTTACAACAGTTTTATAACACAATTAAAGTAATGGTCACCACTTAACAGTAACAAGGAACTGCAGAACTAATGTCAGTAAGCATACATAATTCAATTTTTAATTCATTGTTACAAAGAAAACTACATAAATGTTATGATAGTCGAAGTGAAATAAACGAAAAAATAAAATTTCCAAAAATTATTTCATTAAATATTGTAAGATTACATTTAATTAATAACACTTTTTACAGAAACAAGAATAATTATTTTCATTTAATTTAAGGTAAATTCGTAAATCTAACCTTATAAACTAACCTGTATGGGAAAAAATTAGTTTCTTGTGAGTCACCAAAATTAAAACGATAATAGTGACGATCGTGTACAAAGTCACACTGCTATATGCTAGTACATATTTATTGCACATTTCACACAAACATTTATCATTTTGAACCAAACTATTCATTCGCAACGGATTACCACTCAGCTATCAAGAATTCGATATCGACATATCGCGATTAGTTGATGCTACAATGTAATGTGATAATCGAGACGATTTTCTATCGATACTTAGTTGTTTTACATCTGTGCATTACGACTGACGGCATTATAATATTTTAAAATACATATAACTGGTATCCGATTACTGTCATATTATATTCCCTTTCGAAAAACATAACCTTTACTGCCAAATAAGAAAAAGACAAATATAGACTTCTTGAACCTTAAAATCACAAAACTTCAACACAAACACTAATTCAAAATCTACAGAAAACCTACCATGACTTACAAACACATCTTTACATTTCACAATATCTTATACACACCCCATACATCATAATCTTTCAGCTTAAAGAGCCACGCTGAAACAGCCACAACTTCTGACTATACAACACACAACTTTCACAAATTTCTTACCAGGATGAAGTAAAAACAAAAAAAATATTTGCTGAAACAATGGATGCAATACTGAAAGGCAAACTCCTGCCACACAAATTTCAGAAAAAACAAACCCATTATATTAATAACTGCCCACAAGTTAAATCAAGGAGGTTACAACATGATGCAGAGCAATACATGAAATAAAACATGATATGATCAAAACTCACACAAATAATCCAATAGATTTTATTTACATGAGTTATACAAATTTGATTGCTCAGATTGCGATAAGATCTGCATTAGATAAATAAGACAGTTTTTCACAGCAATATAAAAGAAGCATAAAAGCATTTCACTTCATTGCTAAATGTGCTTTTGCAAACTACCTCAATGAAAACAAACCACAAATATACAACAAACATCAACATTAAAATCTTACAAAAAACCAAGACAAGATGTAAACTAGACACACCTAAGAAACTCAAAAAAATTCTAAATAAGTAAATAATTCTGAAGTTATACAGTTATCTATGAACATAAATATTTAATAAAATAAATACAAATATATTTGTTCATAAAAAACTGTTTTAAAACCCATTTTGAACACCAATACTACATCCAGTGGCACAGAATATTCAGACACTATTTGAAGAAGCTTAATATACAGGAAAATTTCTGAGGAATCAGTAGTTTTTATAGCTTTAACTTTAAAGTAAAGAGTACTGCAGTAAATTTTTATAGTACATCAAGGATATAAAAATTATAACTTTTATGACAAAATTAACTATTAACTATTTTTAAAGAAATTAATTAAATAAACTACTATTATTATTAACATGGAGCTTACTTTTTTCCTAAAGCAAAATACTGATGTGATATATATGTATAATAATTACATAAAATCATAATATCCTTGTAAAAAATGTGATCTTTATGGAAAAAAATAAAAACACAAATGTTTCATAAAGACTATATAGTTAGATTATCTTCAAATAGATATATCTATTTGATAATTAAACATATATTAACAATGTTTATACAGTACAACTATTGTGAGTTGAATTATTACTACTGATGAATCACAAAAGAAATGCATTAACAAATTCAGTGCTTCTTTGAACATGGTCCATCATATTTGTGTGTTATTATGTCTGACGCTTTTCTTTTATTTCAACATTGTTAGGTTGAATAGAAGTTTACAGTTGCTACATATCTCCTATCGTGCCACTGAATCAGTTTGAGGTTTTCCTTGATGAGCTGACAGACTCTATTTCCAGAGTGTGGAAGAAGGTTATCATCGCTGGAGACTTTAATGCAAAGAGCGTGGTCTGGGGCTGTCGTGCTACGGATATCCGGGGTACGAGGCTAATCGAAGCCATGGATCTCTGCGGCTTGTTGTGCCTTAACCGAGGGAACGCTGCCATCTTTGTTAGAGGGGATTATGGCAGTGTCCTCGATGTCACATTTGCATCAGTGAATCTCCTCAGGTTCGTCGACGGATGGGAGGTACTGGAAGAGGAGTCTGTGAGCGATCACAGATTTATCTTTTTCCAGGTACTGTTGCTCGACTCTGTGCAGGAAGTTAGGTCAATGAAGTGGAGGCCCAGTTCGCTGGAGCTGGAGCAGATAAAGGAAGTTCGAAGAGGGAGGTTGCGGATACAGAGATCCTTTCCTTTGAGGATCTGTGTAGTCTCATGAGCAAGGCGTGTGAGGAGGTGAAACCCGTAGCTGGGAACACCAGGCGGAAGAGGGTCTATTGGTGGAATCCAGTAGTGGTAGCTAGAAGAGCTGATTGCATCCAGGCTAGGAGAAGGTACGTTAGGGAGGGTCGAAGGAATGGTGGGGGAGGCAGACAGGAGGCCCTGGATGTTCTTTGTAGTTCAAAGAAAGCCTTCAAAGACGCGATCCTGAAGTCCAAGAAGCAGAAGTGGAAGGAGTTGTGTCTACAGTTGGACAGGGACCATAGGGGAGATTTTTTTTTTTTTTTTTTTTTTTTTTTAAGGGCGAAAAACGGTTGAACGTTATCATCGCCCGGAAAATAAATAAATAGATAAATAAATAAAAATAATTTTAGGTTTTTACATAAAATTAAAACTTAAAACTACTATCACAGAAACAAAATCCGGAATGGGTGTAAAAGGCCCATTCTCGGATTACAAAAACACTAATATGTAACTTAAAACTCTGTTAAAAACTATCACATTAAAAATAAATAAAACTTAAAACTATGTTAAAAACTATCACATTAAAAATAAATAAAACTTAAAACTAAAAAAAGGAGATAAAACTTAAAACTAATATCACAAAAATCTTATAACTAATATCACAGACGAATTTAAAAAACAAACAAAAAAAAAAATCCGTTAGGGAGTGTAAAAGGCTCCCTACTCGGATAACAAAAACAATACATAGGACAATACATACAATTACGAAAGAATACATACTTATTAAATTTTTTGCATTAACCCTATACTACGTAAAAATATAAAAATGCGGTTTAAAACCTCCTTATCGTCACGCAAGATACCACGGATGTTACTAGGAATTTTAAATTTACGACGCAATGCCGCATAACATATGCAGTCCACGAGTATGTGGCGCACAGTCACGCGGCAGTTGCATCTTGCGCATAGAGGTGGTTGTCCTCTTGTAAAGAGGTACTCGTGTGTGACTCTCGTGTGTCCTATCCGCAATCGACAGAGAACTACTTCCTCACGCCGGGGTTTTCTGTATGAGGAGTTCCATGGTATCACAGAATCTTTAATGTGACGGAGTTTATTATCAACGGTAGCTGTCCAATCACCTTGCCACCTTGTTCTTAATAATTGTTTTACATTGTTAATGAAATCAGAAGTAGCAACTCGGGTGGTGAAAGGAGGCTGGTTACATGCTTCTTTGGCAGCGGAATCTGCATGTTCATTACCTGGAATCCCTACGTGGCTAGGGACCCAGCAAAAACTTAATTCTGTGTTGCGATTATTCAACTCAGCGATTGCGTTGTAAATTTCAATGACGATAGGATGTTTGGAATAAAAGTTTTTTAAGGCTTGGAGAGCACTACACGAGTCACTGCAAATAAGAATTTTTCAATATTTAGGGTTAATGATGTTTAGAGCCTTATTTATAGCGTATAGTTCAGCGGTAAACACACTCGTAATACCGGGTAGACCAAACATATAAGTTCTCTCATTAACAACAAATGCACATCCAACTGTATCATTTTGTTTCGATCCATCAGTGTATACAACCGCGTCTGGTTTCATCTTGGAGAGAACACACTGAAACATTTGCTGAAAGACAATAGATGGTGTTGATTGTTTATTGTATGTGGTCAGGTCAAAATTAAAATTTATAAGGCTTATTCTCCACGGAGGATATGAGCAAGGATATATAGGAAAGAATGACGGTTTGTTAACATTTATATGCTGCAGCAGACGCCAGGTATGGATACCTACCGGTGCAGTACGACGTGGATGGTCCTCATACTTTCTTAGATTAGGATTTCCAAAGACCGACTCAAGAGCCGGGTGATTCGGTTGTCCTCTGAGACGAGCAAAATACGATAATAAAAGCTGGTCTCGTCTATCCCAAAGTGATGGTTCACCACAATCTACCAGTAAGCTTGCGACAGGACTAGATCTAAACGCGCCTGTGGCAAGCCGAAGGAAAGCATGATGTACACTATCCAGCATTTTAAGCACGATTTGACGAGCTGATGAGTAGGCCACACAACCGTAATCTAAACGGGAGCGAACAAAGGAATAGTAAAAACGTATCATACATGATCTATCGGCTCCCCAGTTGGTGTTAGTAAGGACTCGCATCATATCTAGAATTTTGGAACATTTTGTTTTCAATTCTTTTAAATGTTTGACCCAAGTAAGACGGCTATCAAAAATTAAACCTAAAAACTTAACGTAATTAGAGATAGTAATAGTCTCACCGTTCAGAAAAATTTGCGGAATAGAAGGGTTTCGTAGCCGAGAAAAAACCACACATTTTGTTTTTTCGGATGAAAATGTGAAACCAGTAATCCTGGACCAAGCTTCAAGGTGATATATAGTGTTCTGCAGTAGTCTCTCTGCTGTAGGTGCCGAACGGCTTGCAATGTAGATAGCAAAGTCGTCAGCAAATAGAGAGCATGAGACAGGAGCCTGAACACATTTGGTAATATCATTTATGGCTACAGAAAATAAGGTGGCACTTAATACACTACCTTGGGGCACTCCATTCTCCAAGATGACACTATCTGAGAGCGAATCATCCACACGAACACGAGCCGTTCGGTGATTTAAGAATCCCCGGATAAAAGCAAGCATATTGCCCTTGATTCCCCATTTTTGGAGAGTGTTAAGAATACCACGTCGCCAGGCTGTGTCATACGCCTTTTTTATATCAAAGAAGATAGCGACGAGGTGTTGCCGATTGAGGAAAGCGTTTTGTATGGCTGTTTCTAGTGACACTAAATGGTCAATGGAAGATCGTCCTTGTCGAAAACCACACTGTTCTGGAGATAGAAAGCCATGTTTCTCCAAGTACCATGTAAGTCTGCGGTTTACCATTCTCTCCATTATTTTACACAACACGCTTGTTAATGAAATAGGGCGATAGCTTGAGGGGTTCGTCTGGTCTTTACCAGGTTTTAGTACTGGTATAATAAATGCTTCTGACCAGCTGGGTGGGAAGACTTGTTCGGAGAATAAACCGTTGAAAATATTCAAAAGTTGTTGTAGTGCCGAATTAGGAAGGTGTGAAAGCATGGAAAGGCGAATGTTGTCCGGTCCAGGGGAAGTGTCCCGTGAATTTTTAAATGCATGTAACAATTCTTTAAATACGAATGGAGTGTTTAATTCACCAACCGAATCACCAATGTTTAACGACAACACCTCCATTTGTATCTTGTACCGTTGAAAATCGTTATTATATGATGAGGTGAGAGACACCGAGCGGAAAGATTTTGCTAGACTATTTGCCACTTCCGAGGATGATGAAAGTTCTCCTTCATCAATAAGACCAAGAATAGATTGTTTCGGTGATCCGAAGATTGCACGAATTTTCTTCCATACAGTAGACGTGGAAGTAGTGCGTGAGATAGTACTCACGTATTTCGTCCATGAATTCCTCTTAGCGTCCAAGAATACTCGACGGCACACCGCTCTAGCCCTGCGGTATAAATTTAGATGTTCTGTTGTGGGCCTAGGATTAAATTTACGTAGTGCCTGCCGTCGATTCCTAATAGCATTTTTGCATTCATCGTTCCACCATGGAACGAAAGGACGTCTAGGATTACCCGATGTTTGTGGGATATATCTGTTGGCATTCTTAAGTATCATGGACGTAAAAGAAGAATATTGGTCGAGGATGTTCGCTCCATCGTCATACTGAGATTGGAATGCTTTACAGTATCCGTTCCAATCTGCCTTTTCAACAATCCATCTCCGTGGCATTCTTTTAATCTCGCAGTCTACACCGAAACTAATAATAATTGGTCTATGATCACTGCCGTGATAGTCATCACAAATCGACCAATTAATATGAGGGAGTACATTCGGTGAGCATATGGAAAGATCAAGGTTAGATACAGCACCAGTTGATATGGACATAAATGTGTGTGATCCATTATTCAGTAGGCAAAGGTCAAAATCTTGTCTCAATCTGTTTATCATATTTCCTCGAGTGGAGCAGAAGGTTGAGCCCCAGGAAATATGATGGGCATTGAAGTCTCCTACTATTAACGATGGAGATGGTATTTGTGTAAGGAGATTTGAGACATCTAAAGCACTGAACACAGTGTTCGGTGAGAGATACAGATTGCAGATATGCAATTTGAAGGGAATAGTGACCTTTACTGCAATAGCAGGAATGACAGTGGTTAGTTGAATTCTTGTAGCTGACACCCCATTCTTCATGAAAATCGCTACTCCACCACTCTCCCTACTGTCTACTAGGCAGTCGTATCTCTCGCAGAAGTATCCTCTAAGTGTAATTCGGTCATGTTGTAGAAGGTGAGTTTCCTGGAAACACATGATTAGTGGATCATGTGTGTGCGCCAGTACTCTAATATCTTCAATGCGGGACCGAATACCTCTAACATTCCACTGAATAATGTTCATAAGTGTAAAAAACAAATAAAAAAATAAATTTCGGAAACTATATAAAAATTAGTTGTACGTGATTCGGTTTTTCTTTTTTGAATTTTTTATTTTAAAGAACTCCGATGCCCTAGGGTCGGGTGGTTCTTCAACCATATCCTCCAGTATATGAGGTGATGGTGGAGGAGATTTATTTGAATGGGATGCTGTAGTTGACATCCCAGAAGAGATAGTTACGTGGGTTCCCTTTATGGGGAGCTTATTAGGTGGCTTACTGCCAGCTGTGATAGTCGCTATTCGTGGCGGTACGATTTTGGGAATAGGAACTTTCGTATGTATCATACTGTTTGATTCACTAGCTGCGACGGAGGACTTTTTATTCATTTTTGTCAGCTCTGAGATAGTGGCTGTAAGTGAAGCTACTTGATCAGATAGCATCTGAACAAGTTTTTTAAGCTCATTGCAGGATCCGCACTGCTGATTATTAGCATTTGTAGGAATTTGTTTAGTTGTAGCGGTGGCAAAAGATACGTCTGGTTTAACCAGGTTCCGTGAGTTGTTTATCTTTTTATATTCTCTACGTGCAGCCGGAAAAGATAGTTTTTGCTCCGTACAGATTTTGGGAATTGCCTTTTCTTCTTTAAAAGTTGGGCAATCTCGGGAGCGGGCTGTATGTGGACCACTGCAGTTTGCACATTTTTCACTTTCTTCGCAGTTAGTGTCGTTGTGACCTTCTTTACCACATCGAGCACAGATCTCAGTTTTCGTGCAAGATGTTGTAGTATGACCAAAACCTTGGCATCTGAAACATCGCCGTGGGTTGGGTATGAATGGTCGTACCCGAACCGAGAGGTAACCCACTTTAATCTTTTCTGGTGGAACAGGGAGATTGAATGTTAATATAAGAGACGGTGTCGGTTCTTCTGTTCCGTTCTGCCGTCTCATTATACGTTTCACCTCAACAACATCTTGGTGGCAAAGCTCATCGACTATTTCCGAGATATCTATATCCAGAAGGTCTCTACAAAAAATTACACCCCGGCTCGTATTTAGCGTTTTGTGGCATTCTGCGCTTATATTTATGCCACCCATATTACGGAGACGTAAGATAGATCGACTCTGTTCATCGTTGAATGTTTCAACCAGAATCGATCCGTCACGTAATTTCCTGATATTCTTAGGGGAGCCACTTGCACCTGTTAGAGTTTTATTTATAAGGAAGGGTGAAACCTTTTGGAGGGAGCCACCTTCCTGACTATTTCGGAGAACAATGAATCGAATATTTTTAGTGTTCATGTTTAACGATTTGTAGTTCTCTTCCATAGGACTTTTATCCTCGTCAGATACAGCTGACCGAGGTCTCTTCGCAAGACATAATTTGGTGGTTTTTTCAGATGGACCACCAACCATCATTGTGTTTATTGTTGGAACTGAAATTTTGGTCCCACGAGTACCGGCGAAAAATGGACCACTCCAGCAGAGCGCACGCGTACTGGAGCTAGAGCTAAGTACAACTGGGTTCGCCCTGGTGCCCAGAGGACATCGTTCAAGACTCACTACGTAGAGCCATTCACCCATCGGCACGATTTGTTCCCACCTTGGGTTACGGTTGCGTTTCGTAAGATGTCGCAACACCACCGAGTGTTAATGTAAGAAATATCAGTGTAGGATGTTGTTGTGTAATTGTGTAAGTGTGTATGTTGTAATTTATGTAGTGTTCTTGGTGTAGTATATGTGTATAATGTAAAGTGTTCTGCAGCTCACTGTATAGTGGGAAGAATAGCTGCAGAGGCTAGGCCCGTGGGGACGCCAACCCCCAAAGTCTTAAAGAATAAGACTCCCCGTCGGGGCCCTTGGGGAGATGCCTACTGTATTGTGACTAGTAAGTTTGGTAGGTCTCTTCCCATTCTGCCGTCCGAGCTCCTGAGGAAAGTGGTGGAGGAGCTGTTCCCGATCAGTGAGACTGTGACCAGAGCAGAGTTAGTCGCGGATGACATCAGGCGTTTCACTGTGGATGAGGTAGTCTCTGCGGCGGGCAGGCTCAGTAGCGGTAAGAGCCCGGGCCTGATGAGGTACCAGCTGAGGTGATAAAGGTACTTGTGTATGTAGCCCCTCGGCTGGTCGCGGACCTTATGACCGGATTTTTGTTCTCCGAGCGATTCCCAGTGGAATGGAAGAGAGCGAGGCTGGTTTTAATTAAGAAGCCGGGTAGGTCAGTCGAGGAGCCTGCGGCGTACCGTCCGACTTGTCTGCTTAACGCAGGAGGAAAACTTTTTGAACGATTACTACTCTCGAGGCTTGAAGAGGAGATCGTGGCCAGCGGCGGCCTTGCGGATAGTCAGTACGGCTTCAGTCAGGGTAAGTCGACTATTGATGCGGTCTCCAAGGTAGTTGGTATCAGCAAGGAGGCATTGAGCGGCACCCGTAGAACTAGGAAGATCGCGGGTCTCATATTATTCGATATCAGAAACGCGTTCAACACGTTGACGTGGGGCCTTATAACAGAAGACTTGGGAGGAGGATAGTCAGTGACTATTTGAGGAGAATTTTTCACGACTATCTCAGTGAGAGGGAGATAGTCTATGATTCGAACGGTAACGTAGTAACAAGAGTGATGACCGCGGGCGTGCCGCAAGGTTCTGTTCTTGGGCCTTCTTTATGGAATTTGGCCTACGACCCGGTTCTCAGGCTGGAGCTGCCTCAGGGGTCACAAACCATAGCGTACGCCGATGACCTAGGTCTACTGGTGGTTGCTCGTACGGAGGCGGAACTGATGGCCAAAGCCGCCGAGGCAATCGACAGAATCATGGACTGGTTCGACGCCAGCAGATTGCAAGTGGCTGTTAATAAGATGCAAGCCATTGTCTTTGCCGGGAGGAGGAGACTTGCTGATGTGACATTCTTGGTTAGGGGCACTGTCGTGGTGCCGGCTCCGGCGGTAAAGTATCTGGGAGTCTGGCTAGACAAGAGACTGATGTACCAGGTACACATCAGGGAAATCGCCGGCAAGGCTGAAAGACCAACTTCGGCATTGTGGCAAACATCGGAGGGCCACGTCAGTCGAAGAGACGTCTGCTGGCGTCGGTGGTAGGTTCTATAATGCTGTACGGCGTTGCGGTGTGGGAGGCGGGGCTGTGCATTGCCAGAGGCCGGGATATCCTGGAGCGGATACGAAGAAGAATGGCGATACGTGTGGTTTCGGCCTACGGTACCGTTTCGTTTGAGGCAGCTATGGTCCTTGCCGGGCTTCCTCCTCACGACCTGCTAGCCAAGGAGAGAAAGGAGTGGAAGGGGGGCAAGAACCGTAACGAGACTAGGCGAGATCTGTTGGTTTGCTGGAAAAGTAGATGGGAGGATTCCCAAAAAGGGCGATGGACAAGAAGACTGCTGCCTAGCGTCCTAAACTGGGTGGATAGAGGGTTGGAGGAGTTGGACTTCTATCTCACCGTTTTTTAGTGGACACGGATGTTTTAACTCCTATCTGTTTGAGAGGGGGAGGAGAGACACCCGTGAGTGCGTGTATTGCAAGGCAGCAGTCGATTCTGCCGAACACACATTTTTGGCGTGCCCTAGATGGGAGCTTCTAAGAATGCAGGTAGTCCAAGAAGTGGGTCTCATCTCCCCGGACAGTATCGGAGAGATAATGTTAAGAAGCGAGACGTCCTAGGCTGCCGTGGCCACGTTTATCAGGGCAGTAGTGAAAAAGAAAACCGAGGAGGAGGCAAGGTTTTATTCATAATTACCAATAAGGTTGACAGTAATAGAAATATGTTGGGTCGCAGACTGCTATTGAAGTCGCGATATATCTACGTGTTCGTAAGGGGGCCTACACGTCTCGAAGTAATGCCTCAGGGTGATTCCGGGATGCGTAGGGTTACTCCAAAGGGGGTGGTTTTAGTCGGTAGTCTGCTGATGGCGGTTGGATTAGACCACCAGCAGGAGTCCGACAATTCGTGCGTAAATGCATTTCCACCTCCATCCCAAAAGAAAAAAAAAGTTGAATAGAAAATACATGTAATTACATTCCATCTGTTTAAAACTATGTACTAAAATGAGAAGGATTTTTAATCTTTTAACAACTTATAATGTAAAAATAATGGCAATAAAAAAAATGGCCAAACTATTCACAGTAAAGAAAGAAATTTAAGTTTTGCATAATAAAATGTTTATGTGAAAGAGACCAAGTTAAATGATCTGGTATTTCTTTGAGTCCAACAGAAAGCTAGCTATAGTGGAGTACCTGAAAAAAGTGATTCAATATTTATGAAAAGAAGCTAAGATGGATGAGTAAGAACAAGTTTAGACTAAAAAGTGATTAACAGTTTTAGACAGTTGAAGTAATTGTGTACTTATGTAAATTAAATTTCAGAATAATTGAGGATTTTCAACTATTATCTGTTTTAACTAACTTACAATACTGCAGTATTTTTACCAGAAGTGAATTTCATTTTTTAATCTAAAGTTGTGTTCAAACCAAATATGGTTCATCATGATTAAGTAGATTTTTTACAAGTTTAATTTGTTTTATTTAAGTTTAATTTCAAGTTTTAATTTTTTTCATAAACTCAAAAAAAATTAATAATGTTCAAATATGCAGTGGAGGGTGGAACAATGCCTTCACAAAGATGTGTAGGCATGAGACAGATGTAGTCTCTCTCATTTGGGACTTCATCACAGGCATTGGCTGTAACTGCAACAATGTACTAAGATACCCTTGATTGTCTTCCACCACCATCCATCTTTTTTCTTTATCTTTGATCCCTTCTCTCCTTGCTAAGTACAGAAAAAATTAGGTCAGCCGTCAAACTGGTTCTGACTGTGGCACTGTCTAATGGCCAACAACTGTGATAGCCAATGAGGCAGCCACTACTTCCTTTGTGAAGCTTGATGGGATTGTAACTCTACTTGTTGGCTTACATAAGCACTGTAATATATATATAGAGGTTCAGTAATAATAATATATAGGGGCCCAGTTAATAATACTTCTATTACTAAAATTCTTCTATAATTATTATTATTATTACATTTTTTCTTCTATGAACTACGAACTTGCTGAAAGAGAAGCTCTATAAATTTAATCTAATTATTCAGTTATGATGTCATTATAGTAAATTATTTTAAACATTAATAAAGGTAAAATTATTTTTCAAAGAAATAATTTCTTTCTATACCGTCATTATTATCATTATTATTTATTATTAAATATAACAATTATACAAGCAGGTTCATAAATATAATACACTTATTAATTATTACAAATGGTATATTATTAATAATAATAATAATAGTAAGGAATTAGATTTATAATACAAGATAAAATGTGTGCCTGACAATAAAAATAAGATATAATTCACCATAAAAAAACTACAATAAAACACAAGATCAGTCATATTATTTTGATATTTGAACAATAACTAATACCGCTATGAAATACAAAATTTAGATTAAACATGCTCTTCCAAAAAAATAAAGTCATATATTAAATATCACAAAATTATTAGTACAAAGGTAAACAACATTTCTTAAAATAAATAACATGAAAGTAAATACACTTTTATTAATCTTTCTAAAGATAAACCATTATTATATACACATCATACAAATTTTATTCATACAGCATATATAAGGTAATAAAATATATATTTATTTTTTAGCGATAATTATCTTAGAAGAATGCGATAACATTACACTTGTCACAAAAAGTAGTACTGATAGTTGGAAAATTACAGCTGCTGATTTCTATAGTAATTAAATTAAATAAGTACCATTTATAAATAGCAAATATAATGGAAGATCAGTTTTTGATTGAATAATTATTATTTACATTATTTATAAAATTACATTTTAAAAATAACTGTCACCAATTACTATACTAGTAAATACATGTCACAAGAAAGCTTTTGAAGCTGGTTTCCTATTTCAGTTGATTAAATATTGAAGTATGAAATTATAATCACCAGGACACAGCTGAAAAGTGATGATAAAAAATAACTGATCTCTATGGCAATAGCCAATCTCCATGGTAGAGTGGTAGTGTCTCAGCCTTTCATCTGGAGATCCTGGGTTCAAATACCGGTCAAACATGGTATTTCTCATACACTACAAAATTTTCATTTTATATTCCCATGCACAATCTTCAGCTTATATGGTGAATTAATCTTCCAAAAAAAACCTTCCACCTTTTATTGGTGAACAGAACATCACTGAAATAACCGATGGATCAAGATAGAATTAATCTATGAAGTGCAGTCACCAGAAAAACTTTTCTTGATAGCTTATTTTTTTCAAAATTAATGGAGAAAGACATGTTACAACACAAAGAATTGTTTTGACATGTTACAATAAAGATATTAGGTACATTTATATTTTTTTAATAATTATTTACTTTAGTAATGAGAAAATTTTCATAACTAAATCCTCAGACTAAAGTGATGTTTAACTGCTTCAGTTTAACAAACTAACTTACAGTTTAAACTACTTAAGCAAAAAAAAAAATGTTATCAATACATTAACAGACCATCACTCATTGTTCTATGTCTTAAATGTAAAGAAATTAACTTCACAACTGTTTAAAGAATCAATGATTTTATTACGGTAAAAATGGGAAAGGATATGTCAGTTTTGCCCAAAGTGAAATATATATAAAAGGCATATAAGAGTATATATGTGCATTTTAAACACATCCTCTGCATTTTAATGGCAATTATTTATCTATATAATTTATGCAAAAGTAAGCAATCTACTATACATGGACTAATTACTAAAGCAGAGATTAAATTTTAAAATAAATGAGAACAGAACTGAAGCCTTTAAGGGAAGAAAATACAAGAATAGTGAATTGATTGATATATTTAAAGAGAGCAACGTTAACTAATGCAATATTCAAATCTAAAGTATTAAGTAAATGAGGAATGCTGTTGTGTAACTACATAATTTTGAGAAAATGTATCAGTATGCTGAAAAAAGTTAAGATAAATTGTGCACTTGAAGGGTCAATAGTTTAATTATGGAAGATCATAAGTACACTTTGTCTGAAGATAATAAGCTTGTGATAAGAAAAACGGAGTCAATTCAGACAAGGGTTGGAGTTGTTCAGACAAAATAATACAGGGATTACCAATAGAGTATTGAATAATAGTCGAACAATTAAAGAAAATATTTACAAGAAATAGTATAAACTTGACTGTACGGAGAAATCTAATACAGAAACTTCTTTTGTTAGCAGGTTGATATTTTTAGTTTTAATGAGATATGTTTTAAAACAAGGAGCTGAAATTAATTTAAAAAGAGTAAGTTAAAAAACAATTCATTAAGAATTAATAAAAAAAAGAATATTAAAGATTTGGTGGGCCAATAAAATAAAAAAATATGAAGTTATAAGGTAAATTAAAATAAACAAAAATCAAAGGCAGAATCATGTGAAAAGATCTATTAATTTTTTATGGTTTTTCATCATGTTTGTATGCTTCAAAATGTTCAAACGTTCTAAACTTCCACCTAACTGTAAGAGATATATATTGTGTAATCTTTATATTTTAGTGTATTCTTCGGAACAAATAACAACTGGCAATCTTTCCTGCAGACTCCCACCAATAGTATCTCCTCAATACTGGTCAAGGACATGCCTGAGCTCAGATCTTTGTATGCTGTTATTCAGAGCCCACAGTACTCTCCAGCCTACAGCTGATCAAGAGTACATATATATATAAATTTTTTTTTCTAAAGTCGATCCTTTTGAGAATATCATATTCCTCTGCACTATACAAATTATATTAATCCAATCAACCTAAGTACATAATTACTAAATAAATAAAATAAAATAGGATGACACCTACTTTATTCATAATTCATGCAAGAGCGCTTTTGGGAGTTACTTGTATCATCAGTTGCCCATGTAACTTTTCAAATCATTCGTATCAAATTACATATTAAAAATCATCAATATTGTAATAATAATAATATTTAAATTATAATAATAGTATTTAAATTATCAATATTATTTATTAATAATGTACTTAGGTTGAAATATAAAATATATATATATATAATGTAATATATATAGCTAATTATATAATGTAAACTTATTCAGCCACTCCACAAAGTACAGAATTAAAGAACACTCTTACCTTACCTTTTTTTCATTTTCAAAGCTCTTTCAGGCCTAAGCCCATCTTCAGTAATTTTTTTTTCTTTTTTAGATCTACATATTAAAATACATGATACATTAAACATTTTAGAACAAATATTTACTGTCAATAAAGACAAGTTTTAAATTAAAAAAAAAAAATTTTATTGACTGAACAAATATTTTTTTTAAAATTTTAATGTATCATGTATTTTAAAATGTAAATGTAAAAAAGAAAAAAAATTACTGCAGATGGGCTTATTAGGCCTGAAAGCACTTTGAAAATGAAAAAAAGTAAGATAAGAGTATTCTTTAATTCTGTACTTGTGGAGTGGCTGAATAAGTTTATATTATATGATTAGCTACAATTACGTACAGAGGAAATGTGAACTACAAAAAATTTAATTTAAATATATATTTATATATTAAATATATAAAAAAATATAAATATTCCATGTATAAAATTAGTGTTATCTACATGCTTACAGACCACCACTCATTTTTTGTCCACTTAAACACAAAAAGAGTTAATGTATTCATGTTTTATAATTAAATGTATATAGCAAGAAGATAATAATTAAATTATTCTTCATAGGCTGATATTCATTCAGAAAATAAAGCAATTTTAAAATACATAAATGGTAGAACTGTTGACAAGATAATCTACAATATTCAACAGTATACAGCAACTAAAATACTTTTGAATTGAAATTAACAGTTGAGAGATTATATAGTTTCATTTATTGGAATGTATAAAGGCCTATGAAACATAGTTAAGAAACTAAATTACTGTCACACTAGAGCACATGGAGAGTTACTTTGAATAATTGATGTTCTGTAAATCTATAACAAATGTGGCACTTTTCAAGAAATAATTTTAGTAGAAATAGTAAAATTCTAGGCTCATTATTATTAAATGTAACATAAATCGAGCAGATATTTATTCAAGGTTAATGTAAAAAAATATTATTAATGGAGGACGGCTAATTAACACTGTAAATATAAGATGAATTATTTTAATGTATTCAATTAAAAAATCAATTATGAAATTTATTTATGGATTTGTCTTGCACACATCTCATTATTAACCAATGTACAAATCAAATATAATACAATAGAGTTTTGCTATCATATTATCTTATAATAATCCAAATATCATTCACCAGTTTTTGTCACATCAAATTTGATGTTAAACGATCAGATTCATGAGCCTTTTTGTAATTTAATTAATATCTATGTTATTAATGACTAATTAAACTAATTTATTAATAATATTTATAATAATTAAAACAACTATACACTTTGGCCACATATATATTATCTACACATTTATACATAGAGCACTTTAAAAAAGTCTACTATACACAGTTTAAATTGAGTCAAAAAAATGATAAGTTTATATCACGATTGTTCATAAAAGTATGTAAACATCAGTTTAAGTAAATCATTAAATCCCAAAAATTATTACAGCATTATATTTTAACCTTTTCTTACCTCATTTTTCAGTATTAAGATGATTAATTTATTCTATTTTTTTTAAATATAGTGAAAATTGAAATAAAAATTCAGAAAGTAATTTATTTATACTAGCAGAAAGCTTGTATTATCCGACAGAACTGCTAGTACTCCAAAATGGTATCCAGATCAAGATTTATCTATACATAAGACATAAGCTAACTTACCATGTTTAACACATATTTTTTTTCCTGTTTAGCCTCGAGGAATCACCATCATGTATTACTTCAGAGGATGATATGTATTAGTGTAAGTAAAGTGTAGTCTTGTACAATCTCAGGTCGACCATTTCTGAGACGTGTGGTTAATTGAAACCCAACCACCAAAGAACACCGATATCCAAGATCTAGTATATTCAAATCCGTATAAAAGTAACTGTCTTTACTAGGATTTGAATGTTGGTACTTTCAAATTTGAAATCAGCTGATTGGTGAAGATGCGTTCACCAGTAGACCAACCTGGTGGATTATGTTTAACACATTTGCAGTGAATTAATATTACTTTTTTATCCTTTTCATTCTCTCATACAATATTCTTTTTTCAGACTTCAATAAACTGTATACTTAAAAACACATGAATATTTGTAATTAAACAAAAATGATATCTACTTTCGTACGTACAATACTTCTAACAGAGCAAACTGACCCAAATTTTGCTCATACCCATTGTTCCAAATGTACTTTTTACTAATGTTATAGTAAAGAACTATTACACTTAATAGTTATTTTAAATTATAGATTTTAGTTTACAATGAAATAATATTTATAACTTATTGTACACTGTGCGTCTAATACTAAAATTATTGATATCATTTTATATATGGTTGTAATTATAAAAAAGCACCAATAAAGACAATAAATAAAACATTGCTTGCAGAATGATGGTTTGACAACATTTTTAACAATTAAGGTTCTAAATAATTAAGATAACATTCCAAAAACCAAACTCATGTTTAATAAACTAGTTTTCATAGATCACTGAAATTAAACAATAATGTATACAGTTGGCATTTATTTACCATAGCAGTTGATACTACATGACGATAAAAGGAAGCAAAATTAGAAAATACACCACAATCAACTTTACATTATTATTTGTAAAATTCTTATTTCATAAATGTTTTAATTATGTTATGGATAATATCAGAAAAAGATCTGTCAGAGTAAATGTAATAGTAATATATTCATATTATTCTACTAGTACAAAATTACTTCCACACCATTTAAAAAAGGAGGAGAAAAATACCTGAACTGGGAATCTAAACAATATTTATATATTACTGGTATAAAAGGAAAACATAATTCCAATACTGATTTAGTCCCACTGTAAACCCAGTTTTCTACACCATTCAGTAAAAGATGTATGGATAGTCTTATAATTTTTGGATTTTATGAAACTAAATAACAATGTATACTGTCACTGTAACAGTTGTATTTTATGAATCTGTTTTCATTAATATGTTTGATTATAGAGCCAGTGTGGGGGGAGACAACTCTTGTGACATTCTGGTCCCACATCACTGCCTCCATTCCTAGCCCTGATGGACTTTACCGGAGTCATCGTATTGATCCTCAGACACTGATTACTCATCATCAGCTAGGTCTCTGTCAGGATGCAGGATGACACTGATGCAAACGCCTCAGTAATTATTTCTATCAGTAATTTTAACCCAGCCTTTGCTTTCAGAAAGAGACCTAGCCCTTACAACCATTTAACCAAGTCCGTAAAAGTGTGACTCTATGGTTCATTCTAATTATCAAAGAAGGCTACTTATTTATCAAAACAAACAACCTAACAAAAGCTAGACTGCAATGACAATACTTTATGATTAAGTGGATCGTATACAAACCAAGTCCTTAATCTCATACCACATAAAACTGTTGATTCAACATTACAATTTTGACTTACTACTGCCCCAAGGTCCACCAGTTAATTAAATTACAAAATTCATAAACAAAAGAAACAATTGGGAACGTCTTTTCACAATGCCCATTGACAAGGAGATTGTCTACATACTTTAAATAACAGTAACGTTATTGCATTTTTTATTTCATGATTAAAAGATTTCAGGTGCATGTTCATATTTAAAGAGAATAAAAGTAAAATCTAAGCTTGTAATAAAAATTATATACCAAGTACAAGTAGTAAAAGTAGATATAACTTACATCTAAAGGCTACTATGTGCCTAGGATTGCAACTATTCTGATATTTAAAATTCTAACATGCCCTCTGAGCTTGTGCCAATTAATTTATCATTATAACACTGATACACTGAATGGAAATACTGATATAACTGTATAAGCAAGACCCAGGATTAGCAGGATTCTATAGTTTCATGGAAGGACTTAACTATGGTTACAACAAAAGGTTCATATACTAGAGTAAAAGTACTCAAGGAGCGCATTGCTTACATCCAATATTTCACATTTATTATAACCAGATTAAGATTTAAGTTCCAAATATGCAAACAGTCATTCATACAAGGGGAAAATATACACTGCTATGAAAACACATTGTTGTGAGTAATGAAGTTAGTATGATCAGCCAAATCAAGCAATATGTGTAACAAAAGTTCTTAAGAATCATAGAAAGCATGGAAAATTACTGCATGTAATTTTGAATTCCACGATGCCAGACTTGTTGATTCAAAAACTGCTAAACAGAACACCATTTGCTTAAGAAACATATTAACCTGCAATAAATTGTAGATAATTCCATTCCATTCAACACTTTCCTAATACTGGAAATATTTGATTTATTCAAGAACAGGTTTTTTTTTTAGGAACAAATAATATTTTGATAAAGCATTTGAAATCCTTTCTTATTATTTTTGCAAAGTAACAGTGTGTGCAATAGCACACACACACAAAGTAACTTTTATTTTAAAAAGTTAATATGTGGAGAAATACAGCCAGAATAATATTAATCAAAAATAGTGTCCCTATAAATTTAAAAATTTGAAGAATTAATAAAAGGTAAAAAAAAATAAACATCATTTAGGGTGTAAATTTTATAGTAGTTTGATTACAACCACATTAGAATTTTGTAATCAGTTACAAAAATGACGATTAGGACAAAAGGTATTATTACTTTATGTTTTTAGAAAACAATGTCAGCAAAACAACCTTCTCCTGAAGCCTTAAGAAAATGTTGAATTAAACTACATCTGTCATTATGTCATTATAGCCAGTTGTTTTAAAACTATTCCTGACGGTCAAAATATTGTAGACATAAAATATTCTAACTTTAATATTGAAACTATCAATGAAAAAAAAAATACAGTTGAGAAAATTCATGAATACTTTCTACCATTACTAAACACACATATACTGTTCAATTTATAATGTTAAGTACAAGACTCTTTTTTTTACAAATAAAAGCATAGTTTTATAAATTAAGATAGTCAAACTGTTCTAAATATCGTAAAATATTTAGATAAGTTTTTGTTTTAAGAGTAATGATCTCTCTGTTATAAAAACAAGGTTAAGTTGCCATATACATGAGATCTGTACAAAAAGTATCTGACCATTATTTTTCTTGAAAAGTATTTTAATGTGAACAGTAAAACTTGACATCCATATAATCAATTGCTGTCCAAGAGCTTTAATGTCCAAGGGTTTATGTTAATGTGACAAGTATTTGTTACATTTTTAATTTGTGCATAATGACGAGATGTGTTGAACAACAATACAGAATAAAGTTCTGTCAAAAGTTTAGTGATACCCAAAATTAAATAATTCATACGATTAAGAAGGTTTTCAAGAATGAAGCTGTGAGGGTTACATAAATTAAAGATTGCTATAATTGTTTTCAAAATTACTGAACTTTGGTTGACAGTGATCAGCATATCGGTAGGCCATCAAAAAGTTAAATTCATACATATCATTTAAATAACATGCACAGTTTGATAATGGAAAATCATTGTCTGATCATCCTGAAAATTGCACATTTACTTCCACATACATGACTTTAACAGATGATTTGGGCACAGAGTAACGTGAAATTTGTGCCAGTTGCTTACACTTGAATATTAAGAGGTTTGCTTTTATGTTGAACAGGATATGCTGGAGTGCTTCAGTAGTGATCCTTACTTTCTTAAGACCATGATAACTAGTGATGAATCTTGGATGTACGGATATGTCCCAGAAACCAGAGCACAGTCATCGCAGCAGAAGTACCTTATCTCCAAGTTGAAAAAGCAAGACAAGTAAGGAGAAAAGTGAAAGTGATGCTGGCTGTTTTTTTTTTTTTTTTTTTACTCTTTTAGAGCTGTGCATCACAGATACAAAATAGAAGATCAAACCATCAGCAAACAGTACTATCTGAAGTTCTGTGTCATATTCGTGATGTAGTTCAGTGCAAGAGACCAGTAGAAATCAACAAGTGGCAGTTTCATTACAGTAATGCACCTGCCCATACATGATATTTAATACAGAATTTCTTGGTCAAGCATGAAATTCCTCAGGTTTGCCAGCCCTCTTACTCATCAAACATAGCTAACGTTATTTCTGGTTTTTCTCTTTGAGCTGAAGATACCAATGAAAGGGTACTGACCAAATAGTCAGAACGACAATGATGAATGGCTTGACCATGGTCTATGGTTGGATACTTTTTGTACAGACCTCGTTATATAAATGACTGATAAATAACTTTCTACATGAAGTAGTATATTTTATCCCTGTTAAAATTTGGGCTAATGAGTAACTCAAAACAGTGTATATTTAAATATTTATTCATAGGTATTTTAGAAAATATGAGTATAAATTACTTCACAAATTATGCAATTTTTATATGAAAAAACTTTTATTCAACATATGAACTAGATAACTTATACATTTACAACTAATAAAATTAATAGTTTACGATTTGTGCCATCCAAATAGACACTCAATGCCAATTATATATCATCTGCTGCTATCTTATTTTTTTCTTTACTTACAAAAATAACTGCAAATAAATACAGTAAATGCAAGTTAAAAAATTATTATAAAACATTTACTTCAGTAATATACTAAAAAAAATGTTTGGCTAAAAATATGGATAAAGCCATAGAATTTATAGAAAAATACTTTTGAATCTGTAAATAAGATGGCATGAAATATTGTTACTACGGAGATCATTACATTATAATTCACCTCAGTACAGTAAAGTATTAACACTTTTACGGTAAAGTATGAACGCTTTTTCTCTGATGAAAAGTAATAAATATATGTGAATGTATTATACTGTAATCAGTGGTGGCTCATGTATAGGCACTGCGGAACTGCAGCACCTTAATTCTTTCTTTATACTTGTACAATATATAATCCTTAAGCTTAATGTCAGTAGCCACCCCCCCCCCCCCCCAGTTTATCAAAAAGATACAAAAATCTTTGTATGGAACTGTGCGCTTCACACTTCCAGTGGTGTAGTGTTTGGCTGTTGTGCACATAGAAAGCTGCACATAAGGCTGTGAGGGAGAGAGAGACCACTGTTGCTCCCGCATTGTCGACCCTGGCGTACTGGTGAAAGGTATTTTTTTTTTTACTCTACGTGTATAGAACATTCCTTGTTCGCTCCCTTTTCTAGTTTAGTTGGTGGAAGGAATATGAAAGTGGTTTAGTTGTTTTTTCAGTAGTAATCAGAAGATGGTGGAAAACAAGGGATCTTTGATTGCCAAATCTGTCCAAAACACGCTGGAAGGGCGAAAGAAAAGGTAATTAGTAAAAACTAATTATGTATTTGTTTTTGTGTACATAGAAATTTAAATTAAGCACCATTGGACTATAGTGTTTTTATGCAAGCATTTTATTAAGTTATTATCTAATAATATTAAAAAATATTATCTGTATTGACATTTTATAATTTATTCGGTTAAACTGAATTCGGTTTTTAAGCACAATGCTTAAAAACTGTGTACCACATTTTTGAATGTGATAGTGTTTAGAATTATATTATAATCCTGCTTCCAGCTTTTGATTCATTTTTTTCAGTTCTTTTATTTTACAGTAAACTTTAACCATGGCCTTGGAAAGGCCCAGAAAAAAATTTTCTGGACCAGCACCCCTACTAATTTTAGCTACGAGCCACCACTGACTGTAATCAACACAGTCCTCATTAAAAAAATATAGTAAATACTGAATATAAAACAACTTTTATCATAAAAATTAATAAAACTAAAATTTATCAAGAATTTAATTCTTAGATAAACCGCAAACAATAGTTATAACAAAAAGTAATACATGATAAACGTTAATATTATTAACATTATTTATGTTTTTAACATTAACATTATTAATGTTATTATTATTACTTGTTTTATTTATATGATAGTTTCCACTTACCAACAATCTTTAATAGTATGTTCGAGTGCTTTCGGATCAGTAATCCATCCTCAGGAACATTGATTTGTTATAATTATAATTATTTACTTCACATATCATTAATTATACCAACTTCAATTTTAAAAACAAAAATTATAAATGTAACAACTGATCGTCAAAAAGTAAAATAATGTCAATGTTATCCATCATGTCAGTATAAAGGTCTCAATTGTTATGTTCTACAGAAACATTATTTTACTTTTTGACGATCAGTTGTTACATTTATAATTTTTGTTTTTAAAATTGAAGTTGGTATAATTAATGATATGTGAAGTAAATAATTATAATTATAACAAATCAATGTACCTGAGGATGGATTACTGATCCGAAAGTGCTCGAACATACTATTAAAGATTGTTGGTAAGTGGAAACTATTATATAAATAAATTATATATCAATATCAACAGGCCATGATTAATAAAATTAATTTAATATTATTACATTTATGCATTTATAAAAAAACAATTATATACAATAAAACTGAATGTAATAATGCAATGCTGTTCATCAATAGTTAATAAATAATACTGCAACAATAACAACAAAACAACAATAATGAGTAATATTTAAAATAAATTCAACTTATATAATCCAATTAAAAATAAAGTCTATTATAAATTATTTAACTTAATTTAGCAAATAGAATAAAATATTTTATCAAACATAGGCACTTTCAGCCAGTAAAATTAATATAAAAATATTATTAATAGTAAAGTCAACATCTAAAAAAAAAAAAAAAAAAAAAAAAAAAGTTATTAAATTATTTATCATTTTATTTTACTATTTGAATTAAAAAATTACATATGCATAAACGGTTGAAAAACATTAAACAGTTTGTTGACTAAATTACTAATAATATATTTACATTAAAATACAATAACTTTTTTATTTATATACAATCATTTCAATAAATACATAATACAATTTTAAAAATTATTATACTGAAGAGGCTATTACAGGACTGTAAGATGAAGATAAGCACATATATTACAACAATACTATCCAATTAAAATTTTTACAAGATAAAAACATAAATTTTACAAAATAATTTTCCTTTTTAAATAAAATAAATCAATATTAAAAAAAATAATTTGTAAAATTATACCATTTTGATACTACTAGCTTAATACCTGCTTAATAATCAATTAAATTATATTTGCAGTAAATACATACTAAATTGGCAGATCTTACAGATATTGTGAGTCCCATTTTCCTTAGGACAAACAATTCAAATTTCTGAGAACCTTAACCATTTTCAATTCGGTTAGTTCAGATAAAAAGAGTTATACTCAATAAAAGTAATAAATAAATATACAAATGGATGACAAAGTAAATGCTTATTAAGCATATAATTTGGATGTAAAAATTATAATCAATTTTGTTAACAAAATAATTTATGTAAGCCTGTACAGATACTATATTTATTCAGTTTCAAATCAAGAGTATTCAATATTTTATTTGTCAGCTTTTTTTAGACAATAAACAAAACATAGTCTATGACCTGCAAACTTTGAATGAAAAACTCAGAACCAGTCACAAGCATTATTTACCTTACCTTGTTCCAAATAAAGTAAAAATATAAATGAATACTAACATATCACGAATTGGATTATTCTTATTATTTTAATTATTACTAACTCATTTCCTACTGTAATACATATTTACATTCGTATATATTAGTAATAATCATTATTTACTAATTATTAAGTAGGTCTACAATTTTAAGCACTATTAAATATGGTACTATAGTCATTTGGTATTCGTTTATTTATTATTTTATGCACAGTTATTTATTTCTAATTATATGATTTATTTACAACTCGGTTATATAATTATTTCTTGGTTAAAAATATTTATAATGTATTGTTTAATCCATTATAGTAAAACTTTGATTATCGGTCAATTTTGACTACCAAACAAATACTATAATAAAAATAATATTTCAAATTACTTTCCATAATGGCATTTACAAAAACACACTGTAATAAACAACAATGGTGATGCAAAGTAGACTGATAGTCAACAAATAATAAATAATCTGCTATGGAATTTAATTCTTCGGAATTTCAAAGAGAGGATGATTTTTAAGAAAAATCACACTATCAAATATGAAATGAATGCCTTACTGGGATGGTATTACTATCATATTAAATAATATAAACAATCAGGTTTGAGTATAATTATCTCAGAAATGAGATTTTCATAAAGAAAACACAAAATTTGGCTTATTCACTATTATGTTTGACTGCCTTTAAAAATGTTTCTATACTTTATTAGAGGGGTTTTTTAGGTATCCATAAAAATGGTATTTTTAACAGATGCCAAAGGACATATTTTGGCTGAACATGCAAAATCCAAGAACAGATTGTTTCAAATCTTGAAGCCATTATTCTTCTAGTGTTTTAAATGGATTTATTGAATTTTCATAATTACAGCTCTAACAACGTGCTCTTTTTTAAACTAAAAGTCATCTTAAAAAAATATTTTTTTTAAAGACGATCAAGTGTAAAACTGATCAGACTAAATCTTTATCTACACTTTATTAATATCTGAAAGTCCATTTGAAAGTTACTCTCAAACTTAACTTCATAGCATAGTTAATCATATGATAGTTAATAATTCTGACAATTTGAATAATGTTCTTGTTACATAAAAAGAAGTAAAAACTTTGTTGTTGTAGTTTCAACTATGCCAATCAAAAATTAATTCTAATTCAGCATCAGAACTGGCCTGTCTAACAACCTGGTTGGATGCCGCAAGGTTCAGGTGACTGTGTCAGACAGGAAATTACACTTACAAGTGCAATAATATATTTGAATTTAAAAAATAATAATACAATAAAATCAATATAAAATTGTTTTATAATTAACTAAAATTCCATAGTATATTTAAAAAATGTATTTTTCAAACATTACAGACTGACATCAGATAAAAAAGATCTAAAATATAATGTTCAATCAGAAATTGAGTTAAATGAAACTTAATTTAATATACAGTAAAAAAGGTTTTTGATAAGTCATTATATTATATATACTATTATGTTTTATATAATCTTGATAGGAACAATATATTTTTTTAAATTTAATGAGCTCAATTCTTTTGCCCAAAAGACCTAGTAACTTTTCAATCAAGTACCTCTTAAAATGATGGCAAGCTTTTCTGTATTTATTCAAATATCCTTACCAATGAAAAATGTCAGTAAATAGGAAGAATTACTAGCTAAAAATTGACAAAGGTTAATAATTTTGTTTTAAATTATGATAAAACTTTGAATCTGCTTAATTGGATAATTCTGAAAATACCCTCTTAGTTATTGAATACATAGCAAGAAGAATCAAGCACCATGCAAACAGTAAATATTTATTTGATACAAAACAAAGTTTTGAACAAAAGACATTTACATAAAATAAATATATAAATACTATTGTTGAACAAACAAACTTCTACGATATTTTCTAAAAAACCTTTAACAAAAGATCTTTTCTAAGAACTTCAAAAATTTCTTTTATAATAAAACAATAAAAATTCAAATTAATATATAAAGATTAGAAGAGACAAAGCATTTTTTTGTTGCACAACCTTTTAGGTTCTAAAATAACAATTCTGTTACCCAGCTTTTTTCATAACAGTGACAGTGCCGATCCTGATTCTTGACTGATAATCAAAGTTTTAATGTATATCATTTCAGACCAACAAACAGGCTTTTTGAACCAAATATTTTCATAAGTTGAAGAGAAACATTTGTATAGATATAATTCAGCATTTGCTTATTAACAATACATGAAAAGTTCTTAAATTAGAAGATATAAAAAAAAGTAAAAACCATTACAACACCACACAATCACCAATTCACACATAAAACATTCCAATGATTTCTCTGTATTATATTCTACCTTAATTAACAACTAATTCAAGGTTAAACATATTTATGATATACATGTTATAAGTTAAATAATTACAATAGACAGATGTGCTAGAAGAGTAATTGTATATATGTACATGCAGAAAATTTAAAAAGGATTATCTATAATAAGAGTGGAGAGAAAACCCAATTGTTTAGGTAAATTACAATAAAATTTAATTCTACCTGATTAAAATTTTCCCCTATAGAATTACAAAAATTAATTTGGTTTCTTTGATGGCATTACAGTAAAAAAAACTGTTAATAATGGAAGGAGTAAAAAGCTTTAATTGCTTGTAACTAGATAAGGATAAGCAGGCATTTTTGCGTTTCCTTCAAAAGATGACCGATCATTCTCAGGAATTAGCCTTACAAATAACTGGGAAGAACGGAAAACTAAAAATATTTATTCAATAGTTAGGGTTAAACAAGAAAAAATTTAAAAGCTCTTAACTGCTGATTTATAGTTCTGACATAACTTACAATTGTCAGATCTAACACAGCAGCCACGACTTTTGACCTGCTGCCAGATCTGGGAGGGTACTATATTCTTACTCAAACTAGATTCTTAGTTTTTACGCAGCCTTTTTAAATAAATACATTGGAATTGATAGGTAATAATGTGGCCAATATATGTTTCAGTTTATTAAGAGATGAAGGTATTAGACCGAAAAAGGCCTGTACTTTTTTTTTAACAAGTTCCAAAGTGTGATGCTAATAAACATGATATTGATTAACAAAATTGTTTGCCCCAAATCTGCAGTCTGTAAGCACAAACAGAATTTTAAATTATAGAAAAACTGTCGACTAGTACATATTAAAAAAAATTTATATTAAATGAATCCAGGGAATAAAAACATAGGTTAAGTTTTCATTTGCCATGAAATATTAATACATTTAAAGTAAAATTAATACTTTGAAGTAAAAATAATGCTTCATAAATTGGTTTAAAACATGATAATGCCAAACATAAATAACAATAATTTTTTTTTTGTAGTTTATATTAAAAAGCCATTATATAAGTGCAAAAAATGAGGTGAAAACAAATCACCAAAGTACTGCTGAGATGTGCACAAAATTAAAAGCAAAGACCAGGTAATAACATATACAAAAAATTCATTTTTTTCATAACTAATCGCACAATCATAAAACGTAGTAAAATATATATAAATATGGATACTAAATAAAAAATTAAAAAGATAATTTAGCAACTAAAAATAAAATAACTGAAAAATAACGTATCAGCATATGTCGGTAATAATTTATAATAATACTACAGAGGTTCAAACCAGCCTGATAACTTACACTGTAAATAAATATATTTAAAAAAGAAGTATGATACCACAAGAAATATATTACACCATAAATTGTTAAAATATAAATTGTAATAATAAAACAGAAATATAAATTTTAAATTCGTAAGTTTTTAAAAATTCCTTCAAGATTAAAGTTACTTAATCTGGAAGGAATATGATAAAGTATTACTTAATATTTATATGATTAATATTGTATTTACAATACATTTAAATACAAGCTTAATATAAATGAAAATTTATGCTTGTGTAGTATACCAAAAATTTATTTTCTAGTGCACAAATATATAAATCCCATCAGCTTTAATATATAATAATAATTTATTTACAACCGAGAAGATATATTCCCTATTAAGTATTTGTACAGACTTACTAAGTTAAGCACATAAGTAATTTAAATCTACTTTTAAATTAGTATAGGTATCCTTAAGGTAATAATAATAATAATAATCAATGTACAGTAACAAACAAATATTTTTAATGAATATTAATTGTAATAATAATACTAAAAAAATAAAACAAAAACAATAATATTGACATAACAAATATCTAAAAGTTCTGAATAAACATTTTAATACTGAAATAATTTGTACTTACTGATAAAGTATTAAGTACATACATGAGGTGACTATCATAAGTAAATTGATTTTAAAATAACAACTGAATTAAGCATTTAGAATAAATTTAATATTTACTTAATCTAACTCATTTTTTTGACTCTTTTGTCATTCTTTGCTGAACAAGGGAAACAAGAATGTCTGAATATTGTTGCATCATTGAAACTACATCACCACTCCCATCTGACGTCGTAGTGAGAGCTTCTTGTAATTTTTGTTCAATGCCTTCACTATTTGACTGTGGATCAACAAATCCAAGTTTTTTCTGCGCTTCTAAGGCAGCTCCTTTAAGACCTCCGAGTAAGGCTTCTCTTTCGACCTGATCGACATTCTGTGATTCAGTCTCTAGTCGCTTGTGTAACTGTATGACACTATCAGCAGCTCGCATTAACTGCTCAGTTATTGAAGTAATCAGTTGCTGAGATACTGTAAAACAGAAAAAATCTGACAATAATACAAAAGAATTAACATAACAGAATTAACATAAAAGAAAGGAAGTGAGTCAGAAGGTTATTTAACTATTTCTGCATGAACTGCAAATTGAAAAAATTAATACAATAATATAGTTGAAGTGAATCATTTCTTAATTTAAAAAAAGTTAGCTAAGTCAGGACCTAAATGATTCAATCTTCTGCTTAATAAATAGTAAAAAAATGTTGTAAATGACGAGCAAATTAACAAGAAAAAATATACAACCCTACCATTATGATCACATGTATATGTACGATATATATGAAGCTTGTAATAAAAATTTGTGAAATAATTAATATTATCTGAATAATCAGATTTTCTAGTCACTATTTAATTTCAAGTATTTTCAGTCCAAAAATTATGAAAATCTTAGTATGTTTAGGAACTATTTTTAATTGCATATGCAAAAATTGAAACAATGTATTCATTTTTATGAAAAAATATTTAAATTCAAATTTTTTTTAAATTGATTTAACAGATTTGTTGGGTTAGCTGAAAATTACTACCACAACTTTTTTTTATTTTAAATTAATTAAATAATTATAAAGAATAGACTATAATGAAAAACTTTATTATTTTGAATTAACAGGTTTGGTTATAAGGTTATCATGTTATTGGTTCATATGTAATTACAACAGAATATAATAAAATTCAACCCAGGAAGTATATATGAAATGTGTTCAAAAAGTAACAAGAATTTTGAAATTTCACAGGTTGTATTAGTCTGATTCTAAGGATTTTTCTGTTGTTGTATTGGTAAACATGTCTGAAAAGTATCTGTACATTTTTAGCCATATTGGATGTTTAGTCTGCTGTCAGCAGTCAAAAGGTTAACACGTGTTTTGGTATGATCGGTGATTTTTTGTTTGTATAAATAATAGATCAGAGAATTTGTATTAAATTTTGCTATAAGAATGGAATAAAGTATAGCAATGTTTTAAAAAAGTTAAATATTGCTTTTTGGTGAGTCTGCTATGAGTAAAGCAAAGGTTTATGAGTGGTATAAGCATTTCCAAGAAGATCATGAAGACGTTGAAGATGACGAGCGCCCCGGACGCTTCGGCACATCAACAAACAATGAAAACATGGAAAAAGTGAAAGAAATAATTATGAATGATCGCTGTATCACAATCAGATAAGTCGCTGATGATGTTAGGATATCAACTGGCTCATGCCATGAAATTCTTTCGGGTATTCGTTTCGAGTATGAAACGTGTGACAGCAAAATTTGTTCCAAAATTGTTGAATTTTGAACAAAAACAGTGGTGAATGGAAGTTTAGTGCAGTTCAGTGAGCACTGAATGCTCAGGAGTCGCTAAATGAAGTCAACAATGATGCAGAACTTCTGAAATGTGTCAAAAGGTGATGAAACATGGGTTTACGGATATGAAGTCGAAACTAAGGCGCCATTGTCCCAGTGCAGATATTCTGGATCACCAAGACTGAAAAAACCTTGACAAATATGGTCAAATCTGAAGGTTATGCTCATCATGTTCTTCGATTTTAACAGCATATTGCATCATGAGTTCTTGCCACAAGGTCAAACAATCAATAAGGAGTATTACCTACAAGTTCAACGCTGTTTGCATGAAGCAATCCGAAAAAACACCTGAAATTTTGGCGAAACAATACATGGCTTTTGCACCATGATAATGCGCCTGCTCACACTTAATTGCTTGTTCATCAATTTTTAGCCAAAAACAACACTGTAATGATACACCAGCGGCCATATTCACCAGACATGGCCCGTGTGACTTTTTTCTATTCCCAAAAATAAAGAGAACCTTAATCTCATCTATGCTTTTCAAGCATAGATGAATAATATCTAATGGGGACTATTTTGAAAGGGATAACATTAATGTACATGAAAATAAAATTCTTTTCAAAAAACAAAAATTCTTGTTACTTTTTGAACACACCTTGTAGACATAGATATATTTTATACTGTATTAGTACCAATGTTAATAGGTGATAGGAGCAAATGATATGTATGTGTAAGAATGTGCACTAACATAATTGCATTTTGCATGGGATTTTTTGCAGAAAAAACTTAAGAAAATTCAATATTTTAATTTCATTTTATGATTTTATTTTTAGCACTGAATAACAATGAAAAGGTTTATTTACAGTTACACAAGTGTCATGATAGTACACAATTATTTATAGCTATAGTGTTATCAACTCGCATTTCTTAAGAAAAAGGTCTCTTTCCTTATTAAAATAATGCGCAAAGAATACTTCCATCTTATGATGTAAAATAAATAATTTTTAAACGAGTATTTTTCTGCTTTATTAAAAATAAACATTAAATACTAGATATGCATGACTCTTAACTACAGAATGAATTTCTATGGACAATCACGCTACAATGTATGAATGAATTTCTATAAATGAATAGTAGTGGTGGACAGTTAACTACCATATATGTCCATCAGTTTGTTTCAGAGAGTTAACTAATGATATTGTTTCTTTTTACCAAACATTTATCTAATAAACTTCTACATTTTTCATGAAAAGTGCCATTGTACCTAATCAATTCCTATTGGTTTTCTTCATATAGCACCAACATCTTACATTAAACACTACAATGTACTACCACTCTACTGATCAAATTTTATAGAGTACTTTTATACCTCTAAGTTATATGTTAGTATGTGCAAAAGACAATGTAATTTCATTAGAGCTGATGACATTTGTTATATAGAGTGAGCAACTTGAAACTGAACCGAGCTGGCTCAAATAGCACTTATTTAAGTGTTACTTTTAACACTGCTATCACTACGAGGGTAAATCAAATATAAACGGTTTTTTATTATTTTTTTAATTTATTTATTGAAAAATAAAAGCCAAATATAATTTATTTTTCTACATAGTTTCCTACTTTAGAAATACAATTTTCCCAGTGATAAGGAAGGTTTTTTATCGCAGCATCATAGAATGAAGCTGGTTGTGCCAGGAGCCAATTGCGCACGAATCCCTCCACGCCCTCGTCATCTTCAAATCATTGTCCTCCTAGAGATTCTTTAAGTGCCCCAAACAAATTAAAACTGCAGGGTGATAGGTCTAGGCTGTAGGGAAGATGATCAATTTGAGTCTAGTGTATTACTTCTAGCTTTGAGACCGTTAGAGCTGCAGTATGGGGTCTGGCATTGTCGTGGAGTTGGATGGCCTCTCAAATTGGTTGGTCTCATCTTTTGCAGCAATATGCAGCCCTCACCTTGTTCAACAGCTCGCAGAATTAAGCAGCATTGATTGTGCATCGCTCATGCAAAAAATCAATGAGCAAAATGCCTTGCCGGTCAAAAAAAACGGTTGAAAGAACCTTGCCAGCTGACAGTCGAGTCTTGAATTTCACTAGGACTGCCTACCCTTTCCTCAGTCACTCCATAATGGCTTGTTTCAACTGGGGAGTGCAGTGGTGGACTTCTTTTGCAAACCTTGCTGTAAGCCTCTGACAGACCTCCAAACATCTCAACTTCTGAACTGCAGTCAAAAGGCAAGGGACCCATTTGGCACACACTTTACAGAACTGTAGGTCGTTTGTGATGATTGCTTGACAGCTCCCATAATTTATTCGAACCTGTTCTGCAATTTTGGATACTCTAATCCATCGATTATCTTCAAGAATGTCTTGAACCGTGCAAATGTCTTTGTCTGTAATGCTGATCTGAGATTGGCGATAGTAGTCCTGATTTTCTACTTGTTCTTGTCATTTCTTGAACTCTTTATGCCAGGCAAACACATGAGTCCTTGGCAATGTTTGGTCGCCAAACTGTGCAGTTATGTCTCTGGAAAATTTCCATTGCTTGAACTCCTTCATGAGCAAGAAATTTTATAATTATGTGTTGCACAGTGGAGAGGTGCATTTGTTGCTCCGACACTGTGAGCATTACTGAGAAACTGGTTAGAAGTGTGGAATGGCCAGCTCTCCCCACTCTTAATGACCCCCTCCAAGCATACTAGAAGCGTGGGCCCAGTCCTACCCACCATAGATGCTCAGGAACAAAAATCCCGTTTATATTTGATCTACCCTTGTATATTAGTACTGGCTATGTAAGTTACTACTCTCATCTAATGTAATCAGTTGTAAACTCTTCATGCTTCAGTGTAGTGTAGTTTCATTATTTGCAGTTGTGCTTTTTCTAAAATGCCTTATCCGATTGAGAAAAGGGTTGCTATAGTGGAAGCTTATAGCAACCCTAGGTTGCTAAGCTTTATAATTAAGTTTTATAGTAGACCCTTTCAAGAAATGTGTCAAATATTTGCAGAAAAACTCTCAAATATCAGTATCCCAGAAAATAGTAACATTCACAATTTGATTAGGAAATGGCATATAATAGGGTTGGTAAAATCAAAACAAAACAGGCAATCTTGGACTCCAGAGGCCATAGCCAAAGAAGAATAAGAATTTTTGCCAGTTTGAAAAAATTGATATGCTAGTTATCAAAATGAAATGGTTTAAAATATTCATCTTGCTATACGATTCCTCATGAATTAAATTTGAAACTATATTCTCTAATAACTATGAACAGACTGTTCTTAAGAGAACAGACTGAAACATCTTAATTATCATGAATGGCTTCTAAAAAGCACTGTTGATGGGCAGACAGACTATCCATCAGTCTAAATCTTAAAAATGTTGTATTTCATGTCAGCCAAGGCATGGTTTCATTTATCTGGCCATGTTAATTCACACAACATCAGGTATTGGATGACTAAAAATCTTCATCAATGTTTCAGCATCAACATCCACTTAATAATGAGATAATCAGTGTAGAGTGAGCAGTTTTGGTAATTGTAGAATGAACTGGTTATAGAAAAACGAACTGTCAGAAGGCCTTTGTATTCCCCAGATTTGTCGGGGAAATTTTTTTCTTTGAGGCTATTTGAAGGTTAGAGTTTATGAATTAAATTCCCACTATAAATGAACTGAAGATGAAAATTCAAAGAGAAATTGACAACAATGTTTTGTTGTTAATATGATTTTTGTTGTGACTCTCAATATGATCATTTAAGCAAAAAAGTGCATCACTAAACAGGGCACTCACTTGGAACATTTTCTGGAAAAATATGATAAATATTTAAACTTATGCTAATGTAAATACAGAATTTAAGTTTTTATTTTTTTTTTATTTCATCCATAAAATGTTAATGACACAACTGTGTTTAGTCTGTATTGGGTTGTTTTTAAAGTTGCTCAACCGGTACAATAATAGAGAAAATGCAATGTGTGAATTTTTTTCTATAAATTATATCTTTGAGTTGTATTAAGAATTTCTGATTCAGTATTTTATTTATTAATTTTTAAAAAATCTATTAGTTAAGACAATTCAAGGTCAACCTTAAGACAGCAACCTTAACAGATTTGACATTAACAGAGTCAAAATTTCAGCAAGTATTGAGCTAAATTCAGAATATGTCATATTCAAACACTACATTTCTCATTAATATATATGTATACAGATAGTGCAGAATATTTTATTAATATCATGATAGTTGCATTTTCTTTGAACATGGTACTAATCTCATTTTAGTGACTTTTCATTGTTCTAATGGATAGAAATCAAGTTAAACAGATGGTAATCAAGACAGCATTAGAACAGGTTTTTGATCATAATAAATATGGTAGGACTAGTATTCTTTACAAGTACTTTTAGCTGTCATTTTATAATCAGAAAAAGAAACAAAATAAAAAATATTTTAATGAAATAATATAATGAGGGAGAAAGTTTGCAGCTGACTTGCACATATACAAATACTTCAATGTTAGGTAATCACAGTACAGACTTTTATATTAAATGTAATTAAAGAGAAAACTACACAAATCATACGTTTTAATAGCTTTTATCCATATAAAATCAATTGTATCACTATATTTTTGTAAATTTTATAAGTTTTAAAAAACCATTTTGAGATCCTATTTTACAGATGCAACAATATTTTCACCACACAGTTTCTTATTTAAATATGAAAAGCAAAAATATCAAGTTATCAAACATTTAACATGATGTTACTAACAAAAAAGAAAAAAATATGTTATAAGTCTTATTCTCTGCCAGCAGAAACAGAAAAGCTGTTGCAAACTTCCAACTACATAAACGTTTCACAGTAATAAAGGGAAAAAGAGAAGAAACAGGGTGAACAATGCAGATGATCTGAAGCTGGAGGATGAAGGAGGAATGAAGAAAATGAGATAGACATGTTAAAGGAATCGGCAAGGAAAGTAATGGAAGAGGCTCCTGAAGATACTTGAATAAAAGATGGAAATCAGAAGTCAAAGGACAGATAATGACGGACTTTACAATAAAGTATAATGAACAGAATGCATATGAATACATAAAATAAACATTAAGAACTATTAAACTATACAAGCAGCTTGTTTGACAAAAGCATCTATTGTTGAAATAACTTTTTTGTTAAATAAAAATTAAATGTAAAGCTAGGAAAGATTAAAGATCTTTTCCAAAATACATATATAAAAATGCTTCTATTCATTTAAGAATCAAAAAACCAATACGGTTTAACATCCCAAAAAAAGCTTATTTTTTACATTATTCCTATTATATTTTACTATTCCTTATCACCTGGAATGCTAATTCTTTCTCATAAACAATTCCTTAAATAATAATTACTCATATCACAAAGTAATTCTTTTCTGATATTATTATTTACTTACATGGTGCACTGGATACATCAACAGGATCAACAGATCGAACCATTCCTGATGAACTTCTTTGAATTTTCGTTGCACGTGGAGTTGTGCGTAGATCTCGCTCAGAACCACTCCGACCCAAACCAGGTGCAGCCCGCCGATGAGATGGGGCTAAACCCCCACTGAAAACAAAAATACATAGATTACTCTTTTGGTTTTTATTATAAAATAATTAGGCTTAAATGCATTTATAAATTTTAAATAAAATAGAAATTATTACTTAGGATTACATTATAATTAATTAAAATATTTATCACTATAATGCTTATTATTAGACTAGAATTTTTATATATCTGAAATATTTTTTCCAATCCAAATCCTAACTTTTACGCTAAGCATAAATATGGTTTGTTAGAACTACATTAAAACCTGATAATACTAGTTAAAAGAATCGTTTAAAATTTCTGTTCACAAATTAAAGCTATTTGAAATAAGCTTACGATGTATGGGGCTCCATGTATAACTAACTTCCACTTAGGTTTCACTTGTTCTTTCCACCATTCAAATTCGCAATTAAATTATAGATACTTAAGAAGGCATTGTAGCATTAATGAGTTTTGTAATGATTTATCATAAATTGTGTGTGAATTTGTTAAAAATTTCTGTCTCCATTTAATAGTAATTGGTATACTATATTTTTTTTAACAATAGTCACAATCATTATTTTTTATTATTCATTTAAGTTTAAAAATCACACTGTCAGTGATATTGTATGTTGTAATCTTACATGTGTATAATACTGAAATTTTTTATGTTTCAAATCTTCTATTTATTCAGACATTTATGGAACATGATGAATAAATAAATAAATTTATAAACAGATAGAGTTGTCTAATTATACTGACAAATATTAGTGGGATTGAGATAAAGAATCTATTTTCTGTCCAATTTTTATTATATTCTACTTTTCCATGTGCAATGATCATAAAAGGAAGGACCAATTTATAGCTTTCTGCTTTTTGGATTTTTTGATTAACCAGTTTGTAAAGCAAAAAATTTTAAATTTTCTCAATAACCAGTAACAACCATCCAGTTCATCATGTAAGGACCAGTCATTCTGACATACAGTCAGGATGTATGTATATAATTATAATTACACATCCTGGTTTTATGTATATGAAGTATTAAACAAGATAAACGTACTTTATGAAATATTATACTGCATTGAATCCAGATATATTTTAGTGACATGGACTGTTACGGTCATTAGCCACTAATAAATGGTAACAGCACGCAGTGAAATTGTACTGAAATGTTGCACAACTCTCATTAAACCATTCATCATGAAAGATGTACACAGTCCATCATGCTTTTTTCATGGCGTAATTATGAAAGACAGACCCCCATCTGTCACTATGTTTGAACATGTATATTAACATTCTACAAGATAAAGTTACGGGATTCATTTTATAAGGAAGTACAGATGTTTTATATAGATTATGATCGTTCACTATCATTTCCATTCAAGTTTTATTTTTAAAAAAATATTTACTCCTAATCGGCACATTTGTATTGATGAAAGTCTTATGGCTCTCTGGGGAAGACTCTTAAGTGCGGTTCAATCCTTCCAAGACAGCTCGTTTTGGCATAAAAATTTACTAAGTTTACGATAGTGAAACAGATTACTGTAATAATTTTAAAATTTATACTGGAAAGGACAATTCTGTACTAGTTATGACAATGATTTTCTAGCTAGTGAAAATATTGTCCTAGATATGTGTAGTAATCTTCTGAATGAAGGGAGAATAATATTCACTGACAATTGGTACAGCTCTCTTCGTCTGTTTCATGAG
Source organism: Lycorma delicatula (assembly GCF_047948215.1). Classification (NCBI taxonomy): domain Eukaryota; kingdom Metazoa; phylum Arthropoda; class Insecta; order Hemiptera; family Fulgoridae; genus Lycorma; species Lycorma delicatula. The sequence continues at coordinate 77,518,457 of NC_134458.1, forward strand.
CTTCTAAAAAAAATACTTACTGGAACAGTTAGAAGTTGAAGGAAAAATATCCCTCACGAATAAAACAAATAACTTTAAAGAAGGGGGAACTTTCTTTTTTTAATGTAAACAATGTTTTATGCTTGAAGTGGAAGGATAAAAAAGAATTTCTGATGCTTTCAACTTTTCACAGACGATCCGACTTTATAGAGGTTGTGAGCCAGCGAGAAATTAGAAACACCAACCCCAAAAACACCCTGAAACCAATTGCAGTTGTTGATTACAACAAATATATGGGAGATGTTGATAAACAAGACCAAAGGTTGGCATCATTCCCAGTAATGAGGAGGTATGCTAAGGGGTATAAAAAATTATTTTTTTGATGTTACCTTATATAATGCAAGCATTATTCATAGAAATACGAGGTGCGACAATAAAGTAATGAGACTGATGTGAAAAAAAATGTTGCTTACCGATTTAGTCATGTTTAGTGTTGTCTCCTTCAAAGTAGTTCCTCTCTGATTGCACACACTTACTCCAGCGCTTCTGCCATTGATAGTAACATTTCTGGAACTCATCTTCTGTAATATCCTCCAAGACCCTCATCACAGCTTTTTGGACATCTTGTGTTGTTTCAAAATGGTGTCCCTTGACCGCCATTTTGACTCTTGGAAATAGAAAAAAGTCGCACGGAGTGATATCTGGTGAATAAGGTGGCTGTGGTAGTACTGAAATTTGTTTTGAGGTTAAAAATTGCTGTATTGACAGAGCAGTATGGGATGGCGCATTATCGTGATGCAGAATCCAATTATCAGCAATGTTGGCACGGACACGAAGAACTCATTTACAAAGTCTTTCTAAAATTTCTTTGTAGAAATATTGGTTAACTGTTTGTCCAGGAGGCACCCACTCTTTATGAACAATTCCCTTGGAATCGAAGAAGCACACAAGCATGCATTTCACTTTTGACTTTGACATGCGAGCTTTTTTTGGTCTGGGTGATCCCTTTGAGCACCATTGCGAACTTTGGTGTTTTGTCTCTGGATCGTATTGAAAAAACCAACCTTCATCACCAGTGATAACAGGGCTCAACAATTCTGGATTGATTTCTGTTTGCTCTAACAGATCGGCTACCACATTTTTCCGTGTTTCTCGCTGTTGTTGTGCGAGATTTTTGGGGACCATTTTTGCACAAATCTTTCTCATACCAACATCTTCAGTTAATATTAGACAAACCGTTTCTCAATTGATGTTGAGTTCTTCTGCAATCATTTTCACGGATAATCTTCGATCCGATCATACGATTTCACGCACCCTGGTCAAGTTGACATCTGTCCGTGAGGTTGATGGTTGTCCACTGTGGTCTTCATCTTCAACATTGGTTCTGCCTTCACTAAAAATTTTATGCCACCGAAAAACTTGAGTTCTTGACATAACCTCCTCTCCAAAAGCCTTCTGAAGCTTACCATAAGTTGTTGTTGCATTTTCACCCAATTTAATGCAAAAAGAAATGGCATACCGTTGCGCAATATTTTGCGGTTTCATTTCTGTGACGAGAGACACAAACACGTGTTCACTTATTACAGCACAACTCACGACCGAGCAGTTGCATCAATGTGCCGCTTGGACTAGAAGTAGCTTATAGACCAAGGTTAAAAATGGTGTGCCTACACAAGCTGCAGGGTTGCCACATCTTGCAAAGAAAAATCAGTCTCATTACTTTATTGTCGCACCTCGTACAACAGGAAAAACCATAAAATTCAATGATTTTCAGTTAAATTTAAGTGAGCAGATTCTAAATTCAATTCAACTCCAAGATAGGACCAACAGTGGTCAACCATCAACTTCAGCGGTATCTCCTCTTTGGTTGCAGGGAAAATTTTAGGCCCATTTTATAGAAAAGATTTCCCCAACTAGTAAGGATAAACCTACCAAGAGGTGTAAAGTATGTTTCAGCCAAGGAATAAGAAAAGAACAATATGTCAGTATAAAAAATGTAAAATACGTTACATTTAGAAAAACGTTTTGAAATTTACCACACAAGAACAAATACATATATAAAATGTAGTGTTACTAATAAGCAAGACCAAAAAAATCAGTGTTCAGGATGATATAAAATCAAATTGTAGAGGTAAGTTCATTAAATTTCATTTATTTGCATATTCAGGTAATTTGTTTCATGAAATGACAAACTAAGACAAAAACTCAGTAATAGAAACCTGTGATTTGAAGCAAATATTCAGTAATGAATGGGTTAACTAGAAGCAGGAAAACCAATTTATCAAACACGGCTTTTCAAAATTGGCATTTTACCTTAATTTGGCCCTTCCAACTTTCAAGATACTTTTTCTTGAGACAATCCATGCATTGTAAAATCATTAAGTTGTATAAGTATCATATTATGTAGTCAAGAGCTCTTTACAAGTTTTTGAAATAACACAATTTTTTTATCATTAACATAGATATTCTAAAATCAAACTAATATTGACATTATTGTATAATACAAAATTTAATATAATACAATAGTTATTCTGAAGAAAGTTTAACAAATTTATAACTTTTGTATGCAAATGAACACAGTTCATACATTTTAAATATTCATTTTAAGGTTCAGTTTTTGTCTCACAATTCATTTTGATAAAAAAAAAAAACTTGAAACTTCATACCATATCACTCATTTTACACATTTCTTTATTTGTTACATTAACTTTTTGTTTAATTTTTCTTAAAACAGTTGCTTTTTTATTTAACTACTATAACCTGAAAGAATGTATTGAATTTTTAAACTTTAAATAATGGAAATAAATTTATTTTTTAAATGTATATATTAAATAAGATACTGGAGTTATAGAATTTAAACAAAATCATTTAAAATTTAATTCACTGGAAATCAGGCTGTGCTGTGATAATAGAAGTTGTTAGAGTCTGTCAACAATCTGTATATTATTATACAATCTTTATTGGTATACTGGTTATTAGCACTCACCAATTTTTGTTACTTTCATTTTTTCTTCTTAGTATCTGTAATCTATCTAAAATACTGTTCAAAAGCAAAATAACAACCAGTTTCTTTTAGAATCAGTTTGATCAGCTACAGCTCCATTTTTTCTTACATAGCCAAATCAAGAACATTCATGGCCAAAACATATCAAACATAAATTTAAAATAAGGTGATACATACTAATAATTGTTTAACTATTCCATTAACCCGTATGACAACAATTTTATACGACTGCCATTAATAAACAATTGTGAAGGCTGCAGCTCAATAAAGAAGAAGAAGAAGAAGAAGTGAAATTATAAGTTCATTAGGAAAAAGTGAACATGTTACTAATTCATTTGAGACCAAACCGCAGATTTTTAAACACAAAAAAAGACATACAGATGGCATATCAAGATGACCTGATCAGTAGTTCTTACTAACAGTAATAGATTTCACTAACTAAAATAATATAGTAAATACCAACCTAGCTCTGTCTTGACTGGAACTACGAGCTCGAGTAGCTGGTGTAGGGCCACTTTTCCCTTCTTCAGAACTAGAGTCTTCATTCTCTACTGCTTGGCTAAGGTTCACTAAAATGACAAAAAAGAAGTTAATATATATATATATTATATAATATTTACCTTAAGTTATACGTTCAGAATTGGTTTTTACATTGCATCATATTGAGTTTCAATCGTTAGATTTGCAAGTTAGATAAAAAATTCAAGAGGTTACAAAAAATATTTGAACAAAAACATAAACTTAGTGCTTTGCAAAATACTGATTCGGGTTTGGTTTGGAAAAAGTAAGTACTTAAGCCATATATTTTCTGATAGATTTATGAATTTAATGATGATATAGTTTAGCGAACATAAAATTCGACTTTTAGAGAAAGGTTTTAGTTAGCAACCTTAAGTCAAACAAATATAAGAAGCATTTTGAAATTTTAGGCATAGAGTGTGAACTTGATTTGAATTCTGAAAATAAAGTTAATAAGGATATTTCATTTCAAGAGATAAATTCTGAATATTGTTTGGCTACAAAAATTAAAAATTGTGTGAATGGTAATTATAATATTAGAAACTTAGCTTTAATTAAGTCTATAAAAAAAATAAAGCATTAGAGAATAATACTTTTTACACATGAAGATAAATGAAAAAAACTGTTATTGCTTTGGAAAAAAAGTAATTTTTTCTCAAAAATTATTGAATTTTTAGATCCTAAAAAATTTGATATTAAAGTGAATCTTACAAATACATTTCAAACATAGGTTAAACGAATTATTAAGAGGCTCTATTTTCAGGAAGAGTAATTATTTTACATTAACATTAATGAATCTGCAGCTACCTAATTTATACTCTCTTATTAAATTACATTAAAAAAAATCATCTAATTAGACCAGTAGTTTCATATGTTAATGCTCCTGCTGTTAAATTATCTAAAAGGATGATTAATGTTGTCCAACTCATTGTAAATTTCAACCAAAATTTATTAATAAAAACTAAACTATGCTTGTTGAAAATATTAAAGATTTATATATTCTGTATAATTCTACTCTATTTTCTTTTATGTAAAAAGTTTTTTTTAGTAAAAGAGGTTATCAATATTTTGAACAAGTTACTGATTACCCAGAAAATTGATGAACTTACAAGAATTAATTTGTTTTATTCAAAATTAATTTGAGTTTAACAATAGCATTTGCACTCTAAAAAAAGTGTAGTTACTGGTAAACCCACTTAGTCTGTAAGCTGCTGAAAGTTTTATAAATGTAGAAAAATAGTTTGTGCTCATCCTTTTTTAAAATATATCAAATTTTATAGACATGTTGATAATATTTTCATTTGTTTTATAGGTAGCTTGAGACAATTGGGAATATTGTTGAATTTTATTAACACATTACACAAAAATATAACTTTTACCTTGGTACAAAATAATCAATAACAAATTTTAGCATACATCACACACACACACACACACACACACACACACACACACACACACACACACACACACACAGAGTGAGAGTGAGAGTGAGAGTGAGAGCGAGAGCGAGAGCGAGTGAGAGAGAGAGAGAGAGAGCGAGAGAGAGAGAAATTTAATAATTATATTCATAGACTGTTAGATATTCTGATGTCAGATGTTAATTTTAAGATAGATATAGCAGTGAATAATGGTTATAACACTTAATCTTATTGATGAACTACACATCAGAATAAATTATATTAATGTTATAATTAGCAAAGTTTTCCTTCATCAAGTAATTCATTTGAAAAGAAATTTCACATACTCACTGAGAGAAAATTATTTGTGAGATTTGTGAGAAAATTAGTAAATTTTTCAGAAACAAGAGTTTTAATATTGCTTTCAAATTGATAATTCTCTAGATAAACTTAATAAGAATAACAAAAATAACACTGATAAACTTAAAAAATTATGAGTTTACAAACTGGAGCGTGGTTCTTGTGGTGAAGTTTATATTGCACAGACTGGTAGAACTTTTGAAAAACGTATAAGGGACCATAAATCTGGTTTTTCTAATAACAGAATAACTGGTTTCTAATTATATCTGTTACTTAATTGATGAAAATCATGTTGTTTTTAATGGTAATTTCAAAATTTTTCATGTTGAGAACAAAGGTTTGAAACTAAACCTTTTAGTCATTGGAAATTAATGAACTTAAAAATTTTAATTTATTTTTAAATTACCAATAAGACTGAAATAGTTCACTGTTGTTGAACATATGAATGTGAAATGGGTTGCATCTTGTTGTACCACTCCCTCTTTCTGAATTGACCAATAGTTTTTATTACTGACTAGCTGGTCACGACTCACTTTGCTTGCCTGACCGTCTAGCCAGTGGCCCTGCTTCCTGGACACTAAATGCATTCATATCCTCATGTTTGTGAGAATATTAAGTATTTTACAGAAATACTTTAAGAAAAGAATACGAGGTCTGTTCAAGAAATACATAGACTGTTTGAATTGCTCGGTTCCAGTCAAATTTGCTTGGTGTTGCCATGTTTGTACAGATCAGCTGATTACAACACAGTTTTTAGACTGCAAATATCATTATTGGTTGCTTAGCTACGCAGTTGTTTGTGAAGTGTGGCTTTTTCGTTTGGTGGATTTTAGAATGAGTGACTTGAAGGAGCAAAGAGCTGCTGTGAAATTTTGTGTTAAACTCGGAAAATCTGTGAGTGAAACTTTTGATATGCTCAAGATGGCTTACAGCGATGTTACTATGAAGCGTGCAACATGTTTTAAGTGGCATGGACATTTTAAAGATGGTTGTCAGTCGATTGAAGATGATGAGTGTCCTGGACGTCCTTTCCACATCAACTGACGTCTCACACGTAGACAAAATCAACACCCTGATTTGGACAAATCGACGTCTGACCATCAGGGAGCTTGCTGAAGCATATGGGATATCAGTTGGATCATGTTATGAGATTTTGACCAAAAAATTGAAGCTGCACCGTGTTGCTACGAAATTTTTTCCACAAATATGCTACAAGTATGTCGCGTCTGGTAATGGCTGGTGTGCAGATAGAAATGGTGATGATGCCATCCATGATGTTGGTGGTAGAGTTCATTGGAGACTGGCAGAGAGAGGAGACGGCTTGATAGCCTTGGAGTTAGCTCCGGCTATACTTGTCAGGGTGTACATTAATCCAAATTGTGACATTCCCCATGTTCTGAGAGGATCTGATAGTCTGGATTGGGTAGTGATTACAAAACAGAAGAGAAAAATAATAATGCACATCAACATTATTTAAAATTTGATAAGTTTATAATCATACCAGAATCACAAGAAGAGCTTGTGCATCAACTAAACTAAACTAAAGGAATAATGCAATAAATGATATTATGCTACAAGAGCAGATAACTAAACAGAAAATAATACATAAAGTCCAAACTGAATAAAAATTACACTCACAAATAAAAAGTACAGAAATTCATACAGATAATTAATGAATGGCACAACACAGCATGATCAGTCTTATAGAGCAGAGCATTTTATATAAATAATCTAATTTTAGCCTTTTTAATTATATTCTTCCGACAATCCAGCAACAGACGTGAAGTAAGTAAGAATTAAATTAAATCTTTATTTAAAGATTTATTAAATCTCTCTTTTATTTAAATCTCGTCAGAGCTTAACCTGATGATTTACTGATACACAAAAATTTACACAGCGCAACTGAAGCTAACACACCCATCACACAAAGAGAACCGCTAGAGCTCACATCATCACTCCCCACTCTGAACAGTATTGTAATAGTAATAAATAATATTGTGTTACGTCAATGATGTAATTTCGCTGGTATGTTGTTGATAACCAGTTCACTGGTTTGTTGATATATTCTGGTATTGTGATGTCAACTAAACTTTTGGCTCTCAAACAACATTGGTCTGCGACCTTGACAAAAACTGAACACCCTGTTATGCCGAGTAGGTTACTTGAACTGGTCGCTCGAGCAACAAGAAGGGTCATAATACTGGGTGGCTTCAACTGCAAAATAATAAGAGCTGGCTGCACTGTCACTAACAGGCTGGGAGAGATCCTTGTGGATTTAATGCATCTGCATAGACTATATTGCTTAAATGATGGAATTCCCACGTACAGTCCTTGATCTCGTTATTTTGGATGGTCAATGGGATCAGAAGCTTGCTCCTTAAAGGTGCTTATGGTGGATATTGCTAGCGATCATCTAGCCACGTCAATTGAGTTGCAAAATCCGTGATTGAAAGTGAGGGTCGGTGGCCCTCCGTCTATCCAACTGGCAAGTGGACATGGCTTTACATAGAGTGGTAGAGAGAGAGTGCTTGTTCAATAGAATTTTACTCCAGAGGGACTTCAAGACAGCAAATTGGTGGACCCAAGAATTGCACAGATGCAGAGGGAATTACAATCCAGCCGGAGACGTATGCAGCGGTTGCATCAAAATGATAGGGTGGAGTATGTTAAGGCTGCTCGAGATTATAGATATTACAGATGTGCCCTCGATTATGAAATTACGCAGTAAAGTGCAAAAATGGATGAAGCTGTGCTAGGATTTGGATAGGGATCCCTGGGGAAGGGCCTACCAGATTGTGATGAAGAGATTTGGTAGGGCCTGCCTGTATTGACGATGGATAGGGTGAAGTGTGAGGTGGAGAGACTCTTTCCTTGTGCTGAACAAAGAATAGTTGTCCTCCAGGTTTTGAGAGAAGAAGATATACTGTTTATGAAGTTATCATGGCAATAAATAGGCTGGGGAATGTGAAAAGTCCGGGGCCGAACGGAATCCCACCCAAGGTGCTAAAGGACGATCGGTAGGGTAACATGGGCTATAATAGACATCTTCAATAAAGAACTGGAAGATTGGACATTCCCAACCTGTTGGAAGGAAAGCGGGGTGCCGATGACATGGCCAGAGGGTTTATTAGACCGTTATGTCTCCTTAACAATTTGGGCAAAGTTGCTGCGAGATTGTTGATGTCAAAAATCATGGAGGAGCTCAACAGAGAAGGTGGTATACATGAAAATTAATATGGTTTTGTGCCAGAAAGATTGGTCATTCAAGCTGTATCACGGATGGTACACTGGGCTAAGGAGGTTAGACAAGGCACATGTTGGATGAGGGGTATCCCTGTTTTGGTGTTATTGGATATCCGGAACGCATTTGTTTCTGTGCCTTGGGACGTTATAATGTCTGCCCTGATAAATAAGGGCATTAGTAATTACCTGATTAAGCAAGTCGGCGATTATTTAAATGAAAGATGGATCAAGACGAAGATTTTGGATGGGTGTTTCAGTTTCCAGATGTTTGGGGGAGTCTCACAGGGTTCAGTGTTGGGCCCCCTCCTTTGGGACATTGTTTTTGACAACAGATTGGGTGTTTGTTTGCCGCAGCATATGCAGTCAATTGCTTATGCGGATGATTTAGTCCTTATGATTAGTGGCAAGGTGAAGCAGGACATCTTGCACAGGGACAATGCTACGCTTGATTTGATCCATGTATGGTTGAGACACCACGGTCTGGAACTTGCTCTTGATAAGTGTCGGTATGTTTCCTTGACAGGGAAACATAGAGCTGATCTCATCAGGTTGGTGGTCGGGAATCACTGCATACAAGAAAACCTTAAGGTGAAGTACCTTGGTGTGACAATCGACAAGTCCCTACAGTTCAGTGAACACATTTTGGAGTGCTGTGAAAGGGCTGAAAGGATTCTTAAGGTATTAAGTTGTCTGATGACTTCACAGGTTGCACCGCGGGTGTCTAAACATTGAGCCATTATGTTGGCAGTTTCTTCTATTTTGTCATATTCCACGCCTGTTTGAAAGGATGCAGTTGGTATACAGAGGAACCAAGTCAGATTAGAGAGGATTCATCAAAGAGCCTTGTTAGATGTGGTGGCACCATATCAGACGGCTTCTTATGACACAGTATTTGTACTGGCCAGGACTCCCCCATAGACCTTTTGGTTCTTGAGCGTGCCCGTAAGTATGAAGGCAGTGACGGTGCTGAAGTTAGAAATGAATAGTGTGGCAAGACAGATGGAACTTGGGTTTCAAGGCTGGATGGACGAGGAGATTAATTCCCGATTTAAGAGTATGTTATAATAGAAGGCTTGGTGAGACGAGTTTTTACCTGATGCAAATGTTATCTGATCACGGTAATTTTGAAGTGTATTTGTATAGAATTGGGAGGAGGGAGTCGCCTGACTGTATGTATTGTGGTGAACAGGACTTGGTTGAGCACACCTTAAAGTGTAATGAATGGATTGAACATCGTAGTCAGGCTGGTATTGCAAATCTGGAGCCAGAGGATACATGCTAATGAGGATATATGCTAATGTTGCAGAGTAACTGGAGGAAAGTGAAGGAATACTCAAAGGAGGTGCTTCGATACAAAGATATGGAAGGTAGAAGAAGAGGGTTTTAATGTAGGGTTGGGTGGACAGCCCCAATCAGGAGAGCCGGCATGCCAAGGTGTGCTGGTTCTGATGATCGATTGAGGACTCCAAGGGAGACTAGGTTAAGGGATACAAACAAAAAGACCCGATACCGGAGGGGGGAATCCAGTAATGGAGTACCCCCATTAGAATGAGCATTAAAGAATGGAAAAAAAGGTTATTTAAATATAAATAATTTACCAAATTAAATTAATAAATTACTGTACTACACAATGAACATAAAAAAGTGAAATCCCAAAGTCTTTAAATTGGCACATGATCCACTAATACTTTCCAATACTCTTTTCTATGTATAACAATTAACCAGACTGCAACAAGAGGCCAAATCTGGATGCACCAGATAATATCAGTTTTATAATATTTTTGGAGTGCAAAGGTATTTTTCTATCTAAACATGATCATCAACAGATTGCAAGTATTAATTAACAGAAAGTAAATATAATGTAAATACATACAACTAGAATAAGCACCACTAATTCCCCTTCGTCTGGCAGCTGCAGCTTGAGATATTTTATTCTGAGAGGATATTGTTGGGCGCATAGCACGCATTGTAGCAATATTCCTAGCTGACTGCTGATGATTCATGTCACTCTCTGAATCACTCTGTGCATAAAATCATACAAATTATTCAATAATATTGCATTAATATACTATTATTATACATAGTATATATTATTATGTGAGTACACTAATACACACACACACAAATTTTTTCTTTTTTGTAAATTAACAAATAAATTTTTAACATTACAGTAAAAATTAAAAATGTTTTTTAATATTTCTATTTAGTCAATGAGCAACACTGGACAATTTTTATATCTAAATAACTAACTAAATAATAAGAATTAAATAATTTTATAAATAATAACTACTACTTGTTATTTTGTTTCTGTATCCAACTAAATATCTAAAATGTTAACGTCAGAATGTTAGCATTAAAAATGTATAAGACCGAAAATTTTTAACTTTTGAAAATGTGTTTTTAGAATTATAATAATATGGGAAACTAATTCTTTAAGTTTCTTATTTCCAGTGACACTTGGTCATCAGTGCATGACAAATAGTGGAAGCAGAATTATCAGACCAAAGAATTTAATCTTAACTTCCTATGGAACCCCAACAAAGTATAAGTAATATTCTTATAAGAATATTAGTAACATGCTTCACAATCACTTTAAAATGAAAAAAAAAACTCAGATACACAGATGATAAAATGCTATTTACAACTTTCTGATATTCTCAAATCTTAATATCATAGGGCTAATTCTTTATTACAGTTAAAGTGGTAAATACAAGGGTCGTACAACAATTAATGAAACAAATGTCAAAAGAAGAAAAGGTATCGAGTAGAATAAACTGAAACTGTCTGACATTCAAGTTGGCACTCCTGACATAGAAAATATAGCTGTTCAAAAAGAATTATTATAACCTGTTTGTTTAATTTTAAAATGTCTGGTCCAATAAGATGATTACTTTCTGAAGGTGTGAAACCATTATTGATTCCATTATCCATAAGCTGAATCACTTCAAAACATGTTCAAGGTGGGTTCTGAGACAGTTGATCCAAAATCACATTTGTACAGAACTTAACAGTTTTTAGTGGAAGGTAATGGTTTTTTAGACAACACAATAACTTGTGATGAAACTTGAATTCATCATTTTGAGCTGCAATCCAAATGCCAGAGTACAGAATGGAAACATCTGAGTTTGTCTGCCAGGAAAAATTCAAACCTACATGTCAGCTATTAAAGTGACACTAATGATGTTTTGGGACAAAAAAAACCCAATTTATTGTGATTATTTGGAAGAACAAACAATCAACAGTAAGTACTATTGTGACACGTCAGAAAATAAAGTGAAACCCATACTAAGGAGGAAATATTCTGGTTTTCTCTCAAAAAGTATATTTCTTCTGCATGATAATGCCTGCCCCCATTGTGCTTAAAAGACACAGGAATCTATTCAAAGTTTACACTGAGTTTGACAACAATGAGGAAGTCAAGAATGCAATTCAAAAAAGCCTCAAAACACCAACATGAACAATTTTTTTGCTACTGGAATAAGAGAGTTCACAGAAAGATGGGAACGTGCCTAAATGTAGCCAGGGATTATACTGAAAAGCAGTGCTAGTTTCATTGTCATTCAATAAATAATAATCTCTCTTCAATGACTTGTCTCTTTAATTATTGAATGGTCCTCATAATATTATTCAGAAACAATACATATGTAATCTACAGTTGTACATAGTAAACAATACATCAGTCTCTTTGCAATATAATTCATTTAAATACGATCAATTATTGATCTTTTATTAGATTACAACTGAGTGAATGAATTAATTAATTACAATAAATGTTTACCTGATTTAGAACTCCAACAGAACTGCTACGAGTCATAGTACTTGTGCCACTTCGTGTTACAGTATTTGACTGTTTATTCAACTGATGCCTATTGGTTGTACGATTACTTCTAACTACACCTTTACCTGAAACTTTTTGAAAAAGTTTTATTTAAAAAAATAATAATAATTGAGAACAAATTTTAAAAAACTGATTCTATAAATTTCTCTAACGTCTTTATTAAACACCAGAAATGTTTTTTGTTTTTTTTTTATGAAGGGAGATAACAAATATCTTTTAATTATCTATAATATATTAACAAATATATTATCAATTAACACTTTTCTACATACTTTATAGTTTTATTATCAGCATTACTGTTATTTATTAATAATACTTTTATTTAATGATTAAGAGTTAAACGATTGATTATCAGACAAACAGGGACTGAAGACAGAATATCAAATTATATCTAATCCACTAGACTTCAGTACAATAGCTGATTTTTCATCAATCAACAGAGATATAGAAGAAATAATATTTATTACCTGGTTCTGTTTTTCAGCAATTTTTTATAATTACAAAATTTATATATACTCAAAAAACCTTTTATTTCATTAAAACTCATCCACTACTTTAGATGGTGAAGTAAAATATTAATCAATCAAAAGAATAAACTTACTCTCAATAATGTAATAAAAAGGTATACAAATCTGTAAACAACTAACAATACTTTTTATAAATATACATAAAATGAAAGAAGTTAAAATACAAGATTAATAGTAAATAATATTAAAAATGTACACATTTAAATAATATACAAAATAAAATTACAAATTTACTTACTAATCAAGATATATGAGTCAACTATAAAAAAAAACTGAAAGTTAAAGATGCAGTACAATTATGAATACATTTTTTAGATCAAAAATGATATGTATGTCTTAACATACCAACTCATATGCCAGTCTACTCTACAATCTACCTGAATATGGTATACAATGCCTACCACAATATATCTGAATAACATTCTTGTATGCCTACCTACCTATATTAAAATAATATAAACAAGATATTATATATATAATATTATAGATATTAAGATATATCATCTCAATATATTATATATTATAATATGTATAACATATATACATTTATTATGACTTTTTTAAACTTAAAACAAAATTTTAATTTACAGGAAATACTTGAGTTTAGTCGATAATTATGCTCTTCGGCTAAATGGTTTTACTCATATTTACAAAGATACCATTAGCTCAGAGACTGATACATTAATATATTTCTTTGAGACAATAATGATTAATTCATTACATATATCACCAGAATCTAAACTAATGTTTTATATCAGTGATAATTATAGTTATACTGGTTTTTTATTTAATCAATAATTAAGATGATGATAAAAATATGTTAAAAGAAAGAAGATGAGGCCTAGAAACATTTATCTAACAAAATTTCTCCCTATCAAACTCCTGGATACACAAAACATTTCCTTTACTTGTTTGCATCGAGTCAGTCAATGGTGTCAAAATAAAACAAAGGATTTTAAAAAAAAATAAAGGTTTCTGTGGACTTTAAAATGATAAATTTGATTCAATAAACAGATAAGCAACAATCACAAACAGATTTTTATCATTTATTATTTGTGTAATATGTTTCCATACTTAGGTTGCCTGTTACATCTTTGGATCACTTTAACTCTCAGAGAAAGGAGGCAGTTTAAGACAAAGAAGAAAATCCCTACACATGACTTAAATGTAACAGCAATCTTATTATTTATACCTTGCTACCATTATTATAAAAAAAAACCAAACTGTTTAATCTTTGAAAACGGTTAATATAAAAAAATCAGAACAATGGGAAAATTACTTCTACCAAATATATTTCTTAATTCTTAGATTAAAAATTATTTAATTACTAGAAATTTTGTTACAGTATAGTACAACGATTAAATATATACTACTTTAAAATAGTCATTTATGTTGAATATTGTGTACAAAATATGTATATTTTTTATGACTTTTGTTAGACTTAAACAAAATTTTAATTTACAGGAAATGCTTGAGATTAGACACATTAGCTCTGTAAACAGAAAGCACTCAAGTGTTCACCCACACAAATCAGCGCATACTTTACAAGATCACATGATGAAAAAACTACTGTTAGCAATTTTTAGTATATAGAAGCACGCATAATTGTTAGAACTTTTTAAATATTACAAATTTAGTTTCTATCATTTATTTTCTTTATATAATTTTAAATTACAACTTCTGATATGGTAATGCCAATACACATTTCTATGAAAAAATAAATGTTACGCTAACCGTTCTTTAGTTGATTTTTAGTTTATATTTAATTCTTAGAAAATATATTACATCTTATAGTTTATCTGTAAGAAAAAGAACTTACTGTCTTTTGCAAGACATGTTGTTAGTAAATATATTTTATCATAATATTAATAATGATAATTGGATTATAATATGCATTTAAAAACTTTTGGATAAAATAATTACATAAATGCCATATTGAAATAAAATATTTTTATAAGATAGTGGATTTAAAATATTACATGAGGTCCAGTGTACCACTTTTCTACACTGTAATGGTGGTGGAGCAAAAACACTCCTATTATCCTGTCTCTTAAAGAAAACATTAAATACAAATTTTTTGGAAATTTTGACTAGTTAGTTTTAAAATTTTTAGTTTAACTGGAAACGTCTTAGATTCATTGTTCATAAACATCACAAATTTTTTTCAAAAAATTACTATTTTAAACAGTATTTTGTTAAGTGTAGAAAGATTTTACATTTTAATCAAAATGAAAAAGCTGCAGTTGTGTCACTGTAAGTTTGGGAATTTGTTGCTAAAAAAGGACTAACAAGATATAATGTTGCACTCAGTAAAAATGTCTCTTAGCTATTTACAATCTTTTAAAGAAAAATATAAAATATGTAAAAATTTAGAAAATTGTACTATCTTTATCTTTAATTATCTATATGTAGGCTGCTTGTTCTAACGATACAAACAATCAACAGAAAAATTATATTGTTCCTTTCAGTGGTTATACAGTAACAATTTAATATACTCGTGAAAGTCACCACGTATATGCTTTGAGAATATATTAGACTTGTATATTTAACATCAGATTATGAGTCTTTTCTTAATTTTTGATGAGCACATAAAACTAATCCATGAATTCAACATTTATGAATTAAAAACCTTTGACTATTCGAAAGTTCATTATTGTGTAACTAATTAGTCTATCATCATAAGTTTTTCCAATTTAATGGAAACTAATCGTCGAATAAATAAATAAATTTTATTTACTTTTTTTATTAAAAAATAATATAAACTATTTCATAAATGAAATGAAAATAAAAATATTTAAAATAACAGGATATAGCATAAAAAACTACAGTCTGTAATAGAAATATAGTACATAAGAACGAAACTTTAACGTAAATTTACAATGACACAATATCAATAAGTTAAAAAAAAATCATGCAACAGAGAAAATGAAATTTTCTGAGAAAGACAACATCAACAAATATATTGCTTACAAAGAGTCAGAAATAATCAGCAGTGTATCTCATCAATGATAGTACATCTGTAGTAGAGGATTAAACTACATTATTTATTAGGTAAAAAAATTTCTAAAAACTAAAAATTATTTTAATAATTTAGCAGTTTTAGCAGAAATACTATGGTAATTAAACAAAAGCTTGATTATACCTTTTTCAACTACTTTACCACTAAAAACCAAATACTTTCAACTACATCCAAATTAAAACAAAAATACCTTGCCCAGAACCTGCATGCAACATACGCTGTCTTCCTGGCACAGGATTTGCTAAGTCGCTCAATGAACAAGCACGTCGAATACCACCTGTCATTCCATCTTCGTCAACTAATAACATGCATAAAATAATACAAACAATCTACAATGCCATAATAATAGCAACGATTATGTTTAACAATCATAACAGTAATGATCAAAAATAAAAAATAAAAAACAAAATATAATGAATACATGATACTGACAAAACTTTTAAAAAGAGATAATAAAAACATTAAAAATATACTGACAGGAATCAAAATTTCACTTAATTGTAATTCAAAAAACACAAGCATGGCAAATTTATAAATATATGAAGAAACACTGAATGAAATATTAAGCCTGAAATAACAATTTACAAAACATAAAAAAGCTAAAACAGTTGCTAGCAAAAACTTACTTTAACTGATTTAATGCACATCCAGTTTACATAAATATTATAATGAAAAAAAAATATTTTAAATAAAAATATCAATTATAATTTTACGACAGTGCATTTTGCTCACAAAAATATATAATTTATAAAAATAAATAATAATCTTCATAAAAAAAAAGTTATCAAAATTGAAATTTAACATTAACTAGATAACAATAGAATGTTCACTATTTTATATTGTTTCCTCCTCTGCATCATATTTTTTGACAGAAATCTTTATCTATTTTTCAGGCTCTTTAATATCTCACACTATAATCTCTGCATAAAAGAAATAACTTCATTTTTATATTACTCATGCTGTTATTAAATGTTATATTTTGTTAAGTCTAGATTAATTAGGATAAAATAATTTTTTTTAGGATTAAAACTGAAAAAAAGATGAATAGATTTAACACACACAAGACGCACACACTCAATATACAACCTGTAAATTTCAAGGTACGATCTCAGACAATTATATCTATCATGGGATAAATTCTTTTGAACCTAAATGAAAGATAAATGATCCTAAAATAACCTGTTTCTGGTTTTAATTTAAATTAAAGTAAATTACACCTAATTTTAGCATAACCATAAATTATCTACTTTAAAATCTAGGAATAAAAAAGTGAGTAATGATCACTCCCAAATACAATTACTTTTCATCACGATTTCTTAAATCCCCTTCTCTCTTTAGGTGCATGACCCTTCCTCCTACCTTGCACTTACCTTGTTTGTGATTAATGCTATTCTAAATAAATACCACAGTAACAGAGTTAGCTGCTGCACCGGCTTCATAAATATTGGGGGGGGGGACAATAGTTGGAAGAGCAATGCTTCAAATGGAGTTTATGGGGATGGCAAGCCTGCCTATGGACTTCTCTGGATGTTACTGTTCCTTATCTAGTGGATTGCAGAGAAAACTCTATAACTGCTACTAGAGGCTAACATATATATTACATTTAGGTATAATATACATATATCTAATTTAACTGACAAAAAATTGTAAATAAAAAAGGAAAAATATTGGGAACAGTTGTTACCAATCTTCTTAATTAGTCATTACTTATAATAATCACTAAGACGAAAGAAATAAGCATGTCACGTAAACAATTTAAATTCATTTTATTTAAAAACAATCATGTGATATGAAAAGAAATCATATTGTGTACAGATTGAGAGTTTTCTCTTTATATCTATGACTTCTGGTAATCATAATAAAGCATAACCTAAAGAAAAAACATTTTTCAATGAATCAAAGTAAAAAATAACAAATTTTACACAACACGAGCAAATATCTGATAAAAAAGCTATGAAATACATTCATTGATCTGAAAAAAAAAACATAAATCATTTCTAATGCCAACTGATAAAAATATAATCAGTTATCATTACAAAGTAAAGCAATCAATAAATAGTAGTATGAAAAGAGATTTTACGCTTTGATTTATACATTTCTCCAATCAAGAACCTATAAAAAGAAGTTAAACAAGATTTGGGAAAATTTTGTTTTCTTTTCAACAATATGATACTAATAAGTTAAAAAAAAAAAATACTTAAGAATCAAAGCTATAAAGGATTAAAATTATTTTCAAATTTTGTTTGGGTATTATGTTTTAACAAGGATGAAATTAAAGGAGTTAAACAATCATTTAATTTATAATCCTCTTCATTTTTGTTTCGTAAGTATGAGTTAGATTATTTCAAAGATGCACATATAATTTGCAAACATAATTTGTGCACAAAGATGCACATATAATTTGTAAATTAATGAAATCCCTTTATTGGTAGATTTTTAATAACAGAAAGAAATAACTTCTGTGTTCAGAAATTTTCTCTTCCACCATTAGATTAGAATTCTAATAGTGCTGGTATTACTCACTCAATAGGATTTAGTTAATGACAGAAAGGATCAGACATGGATACTGGACAAGATGCAACTGCAGATGAGCTAATAGTCTATCATGAAGAAGAACGACAATATCAACCAAAAAATAGTTATTATTAGATTAAGATTTGGGAGTGAAAAGGGTGCTGTTATGACAAAGGCACTTCAGCTGCTAGTTTGGCTTTGTGTGTGACACCTGGACAGAAACTGTCTTTGGACAGTATCACATATACTCACTACTACATCCAGCTTGAATAAAGAAGCAATTTCCCCACGGGTAATTATAAAGTGTCAGTATTGTGTCAGTCAAGGACCAGGAAGGTGGTTGACCTTTGATGGTTCTTATGGTATCCATCCAAGGGAGAAGGCTTGAAGGATAAAGAAAGTGGAAAGGTAGAAGAATGGGATAATCATCTCATAAAGAGAAAGTGTGTCTGATCAGAAGGAAATTTCTAAGGATTTTATTTAGTAATTGGCTTCATAAACAAACAAACACTAATTGTAGAAGACAGACATCTTGAAACATTCTTAAGACCAACATCTTGTTCAATAGTGACTATTCCACTTTTGATTTCATTGGACTTTTTTATCATCTACGGTCATAATCAATATTCTTTTACTCTGATATATCAAAACAGAAACTTATAACAGTTTTTTTGAAAATATGAAAAAAAATTTCAATCCAGTATCAACCGACAAAATTTCCACCAAAAATAACCATAAAACTTTTAATTTGAAGCTATGACTTTCACATAATCTTACATATCATCATCAAAGGTTGTCATCAAATCCATTCTGAGATACCATCCTAAAATTAGTTTTTACTTTTTAGTGTGTTTAATTTAAGAGTGGTGTTTTACAATTTTTTTTTACATATTTTTTATTTTCTACTTTTTAGTCTTCATAAGTTTATACTTTACAGCTATGCTAACGCACAGGTTTGAGTGATCTTTTGAAGTTTACATGCTTCCAATTTCCAATACTGCAGACAAAAATATAGGCAGCTTTAAAAATTCATATATCTTAAAATATTACTGTATATACTCATATACACTTCCAACATCACAAATTTTAAGTCTCTAGTCTCAAATATTAAAATCTCTCATGCATTCATACATTGAACCAGACAGTAATGTCACTTAATACACCAAAGGAAATTCCAGATTTCCAAACTCCAGCCATAATTTAACATAAACCAGATACGATTCTATTTGCACCACATATATACACCTTAAACTCCGTTACTCTCAGTAAAACATGACTGTTATATCCATATCAACTATAACTTATCACGCAATAAAATACAAAATTATATGTTGTATAAATTATTTTCATTGCGGGCAATTTTTTTTCCACCATGTGTGTGGTTGCATGTTTCAAGTTCTGCCGGCAGCAAAATTATTTTTTTGATTTTTTTTCAATTTTAAGGTGATCTTGATCTTAATTTGTAATCTACATGGGGAAAATGGGCACTTCTCACTTACAATCGAAAAGTCATTTTTTCACTAAGAAAATATGCATGTAAACAAGGTTGTGTAAGTTCAAGGGGCATTTTTTCACTTAAGTTAATTACATTAATTAACGCATCTTAATAACTTGAAAATGTTGCTAAAATGTGTTGTCATCAGGAGCAAACCTGTACGCAAAATTTCAGAGCAAATGGATAAGTGAAAGTGGTTGAAAATTCAACTGAAAGGCTCCGTACCATGAATCTCACTTACTCAGTCCAAAAGCGAGTTAATGTAAGAGTGGTAAAAACTGTTAAAATATTAAGAAACAAATCATCCCAACCCTAACTTATATTTAAAAATACACCACATATTAAGTCAATTTTTAAAAATATGAAACAAAATCTGATAATCTTCTTCAATAAACAAAAAATTTATAGCACAATCAAAAAACATAGAACATTATTGCATAATCATTAAACAACATGCATAAAATATAAACAAATTATTCATAGCGATAAAATACATAACTATAAACAATTTAATAACGATAATAAACTATTGGTGCAACAACAAATAACAAAGGAGAGAGGAAACTGTAATAACAAAAAAAATAAAATTCAAATACATCAGAAAATCAATTTTAAAGACACTTTATTGATAAAATAAATACAAAATTAAAAAATATACAAAACAAAAAGTAAAAAAAAAACTCATAGTCACAATCATGCAGACAGCAATTTAAATTAAACAAGCTAAACTGTTACAGTCATTTTTTAAAACATTAAATAAAAGTTATTTATCTGTTTGAACTGTTAAAAATTACACTACACTGAATATATTGCTGTTTCAAAAATATTAAAGAAAACTTGTACTGGCAATTCTGAAATTTGTATATATATCTATAAAGATATATTTAAAAAAAATAATAAACAATTGCATGTTCAGAACCCTTACTTAATGTCATATTAATATTTCAGAAAACTTAACTGAGACAACCTTAAGTGAAATACTTATCCTAAACTTAACTGAAATACAATTCCTCAAAAGAGAACAAACAATTCGCTAAGGTAGAATGTGTGAATCAGGGTTGTAAACATTTACTGCTTTACAATAACTTAACTAAATTGTGAAGTAGGATATCCATTCAAAAATATTTAATTAAAAACTATAAAATATTCATGTAGTTTAAGTCCAATATATGACATGTATATAAATTTAAAAAAATCATATTTTTAACCTTATCTCAGCACAATGACTGAGAAGATACATGCAAACCATTTAGGAAGTAAAACGATATCTATAGTATGCTGAACATACTGTATGGCATTTATTTTAAACATGAAATTGATTTTCTGCTATTCCTCTATGATTTGATGATGATATTTTTATCAATAAATGAAAACAGTTATTTTAACTTTATTATTATTAACTGGATTTAAAATAATAAAAATAGTAAATGACATGGCTGAGAATACAATACAGACATACCTGTACTACATCATACAAAATGCAAAAGAAAATTTGAAGCAACTCATTGCACTTAATGATATGACTTAGCTTAACAAAACTGATATGCTGTAACAAAACTAAGAAATAAAAGCAATTAGGAAATATAAGGTTATCAATTAATTAAAGGTAAAATGACATAATATAATGAATTATTTTTAGGCAATACGATATTAAGCAAGGGCTTACAGTAAGAATTTCAGGAATCAGCAGTATGACTGATTTGATGCAGTTCTAGATTCTTTAATATCAATACTAATCTTTTAATTTAAGCACTTGTTACATCTGAAATCTTCAGTCTGCATAACACATTCTATTCTCTGTTTTTCTTTTAATTTTCACTGTCTACTCTTCTTTCTAGATCACTACTAAATTAACCCTTCATGCCTTAAAATACACTTCGATAATCTGATATCTAACTTTCTATAATCACTTCCTATAACTAATCTTAGATTAATAGTCGCCTAATAAAACCAGTTCAAACAAACAAGCAAGAAAAAATAAACAAACAAACTAACAAAGTAAGAACAGGTGCAGATTTTTATTATTGTTAGAAGCACTACCTGCATTACACTTGGATGGAAGAAGAGTGTTGTTTCTTAACCGTCTAGCTAATGGATTTGTGAGCCGCTTTGGTGAATTAGCAGATGAAGAAGTAGCTGGAGTCGATGACCCTGAATCGCCTTCGTCTGGACAGCTCCTGAGAGAAATACGTTCAAAAGTTTGAGATAATAATTTGACACTAGGCATTCGTGGCTGATATTTGGTTTCCTTCACGGGTGTCATATCATGTTCTGAATTATCCTTCACACACAGATGTTTCTGGAGAAATTTAGAATTATTTACAGCATCATCTGCGTGTACACTACTATCACAGACTTGTATTTCTGGATTTACTACTTTCATTCCTGGATCTTTAGTAGGTATTTCATTATCCCACACATTTTTCACATGATCATCTTTCTTCCACATCAGCGATCTTCCTTTTAATCCAATCGCTTCATCCTTAACAGGAAATTTCTGCCAACTTTTCCTCTGACTTCTACCTCCAGATTTTTGTTGCGGTTTAGGAGGCTTATGGGTGACTATAGGATGTACATCTGATGGAAGGCTGGTTTTTTTTTCTTTATTTTGAAACCTTTTTGATAGAACTTCAGGTAAATTTTTTACAGCAGGCTTAGTTCCATCTAAAGGAATAAAAAAAGATTCATTTTTTGGCTTAGATTCTTCTAAACCTTTTTGTAAAGCATAAATAAATGGTGTCTCTGGACGGCTCTTAGATTTATTTTCATCACATTTAACAATATCTTCTGAGGTATCTTGCAAACTTCTTGTTCTAAATACAGAAACTTTTTCTGGATAATCTTTTGAAACTGAATCCGAGGCATCTGTAAGTATACTTTCTGTACTTTGAAATTCCTCTTTATACTTATTTGTGAAGAGAAACTGATATTCACTCTCATCTGTCAATATGCTCTCGCTACTTCTACAAGTATCTTTCTTTCTAAGGAAAAAACTAGCACTGCTGTGTCGATCTATCATTTCAACACTATCATCGTCGCTTAAAATATTTTCTTCACTATGAAAACGTGTTTTTTCACCGTTACATTTTTTGTTACTCGATTTAGAAAATATCTGATATTCACTAACACATCTACGTGGAGGTTTTGAACCAGAAAATTCATTACAACTTTCCAATGAATCTGAACTAAACTCACTGATATTGTCCTCTGATTTTTCATCAACAGACAAATCAACACTTTTACCAATTTCGCTTAAAGATTCAATAGACTTGGAATCATCCTTCGATCTAGCTTCGTAACTAGATTTCAGATCGATAAAAAAGCTACATGAAAACCTTTTAGCTTTTTGAGTTAAAAATTTTGCACCCATTTCTGAATCAGTTAAACACTTTGACGGGGAGTTTCCTTCTTCATAAACAGGTGATTCCGGCAGTGACAGGTTAACTGCCCTGGTCGCTTTACAATATTTATTTCCTGTTGTATAATATTCTGAGAGGTTAAGAGTTACAGGTCGTTCAATGTTAATCATACTGTTAGTATTAGATGCATTGTTAGTACGTGATGCTTTAGTATATGTTAATGATGAACAGTTACCTAAGTTTGAAGTATTAATGTGAACTTTTGAAGATTGCTGCTGCTGCTGTTGTTGTTTTCCACCATGAGCACTATCATGATATGAACCTCCCCTTGGGCTTAGGTCCTGTATACTTTGACTTGACTTCAAATTGGATCGGTAACCAACCTGCATCAGATTAAAAAAAATATATTTATCATTTTAATATTAACAAATTAAATACTTTACAGCAAGTATTCATTGACATAGTATTTATCCCAGAAAAAAGATATTGAAGAAGCCAAGAACACTGAAAATTATGTAAGGAATATTAAAAGTATTGAGAAAATTCAATGGAAAGTTAAAGTATGTTACAAAAACTGGAGGACGATGAGATATAGAAACACATACAAACCTAACAAGAATAGCATATTTAATGTTCAGACAAAACATAAATTAGCAACTTTTTTTTATTTCAGAAAGTCTCTAAATATTCTAGAATGGCACGAAAATTAACAAAAATCCCATTCGTAATCATTATGAAATATTACATGCAAGGTGGAAAAAGATACCTACCTACGTACTATTTACGAAAGTAAAACCACGGCAGGGAATGAAAATACCAGTTTTAACATTTTTTAACAAAAAAAAAAAATTATGTTTAAATTGATTATTTTTCTACAAACTAAAATAGGTTTCAGCTTACACTTTGTAATTTACGACGAGTTTCTTCTATCCTTCGTTGTAATTCTTCTCGTTTCTTTGTTGTTTCAGCATCATTCTTAGCATGTCTAGCAGCCATTATCACATTACTATTACGTGGGCCACTTCCCAAATGTTGAGATGATATACTTCTTTTCCCTGAAATAGAAATGTAATAAATGACAAGATCTCATGAAACAAAATTAAATTACTATTCCCATTAAATTAATATATACATATACATACATATATTTATTTATATTTAAATTCTACTAAATAAACCTAGTAATTGAGATATGACACATCTTACCTTAATTTTTTAAGAAATTACTTTTGTAAGATGCATCCTCAATCATAATTGAAATAATTCCATTACTGCATAATAAAAATGTAAAAATAAAAACACTAAATTAATGAAAATTGTGTATTAATTTACATGAATACTGCTATTTGTAGCAGTATTTACAAGACGTTATAAGTATTTGAGGGAGATGCAACAGATAGCAGCACTTGTGTAAATTAATTTATAATTTTTATTATTTTAGTATTTTCATTTTTAAATTTTTATTATGCAATAACAGGATTATTTCAATCATGATTTAGGATGCAGGATCCCGCGAAAGTACTTTCATGAAAATTAAGATAAAGATATATCTTATAATATTCTTCACTAGGTACGTTATTTAATAAAATTTAAATATACACACACACACACACATATATACATATTATTTTACCGAAATTAATCTTTTTAAGATTCATATTATTCCTCTGTACTGTTAAATTATATTTAGATTCTATTAATATGAATCACCTAGAACAGAATATTGAGATAAGGCATATCTCATCTTAATTTTATCATGAAAGTACTTTTGCGGGATCCCGCATCCTCAGTCATGATTGAAATATTTAATTAAACTGCTTATTAAAAATTAAAAATACTAAAATAAATCATGTACATGGTGTAATTTTTATTACATTACTGTAATATTATAATGAAAATTGCATACTAATTTGTTATATGTGCCGATACCTGTTGCAGTTTTATAAGACTGTCTCCATCAAAGAGAGACAGACTTATACAGTATGTACATGGATAATTTTAGTATTTTTGATTTTTAATATGCAGTTTAATTAAATATTTCAATCATGACTGAGGATGTGGGATCCTGCAAAAGTACTTTCAAGATAAAATTATGGTAAGATATGTCTTACTTCAATATTCTGTACTAGATGGTTTATATTAATAGATTTTAATAAATATATGTAAATGTATTAAATAAAATATAAACCACCAAAACACAGTAAATAGATAAGTTAAACTTACCATATTAATTCCAAGAATCAATTTTTGCAAAGTCCCACATCTTCAGTTGTTATTAAATTCTAGAATTACGAGTAAATTAAAATGTATTTATTTGTTGGATTACATTTCATTTAATATTAAATTTTATTAGCATAGTGGTCAATATGTTAATGAATTATTTGAATTAAAGAAAAATGTATGTGTGTGTGTATATAATTAATGATCTTCCTTCATACTTATTTATACAGCAACACTAATCAACTGTCCATAAGCGATTTTAAAAGAAATTTAGATAATCATAATTATGACACAAGAAATGGAACAAGTAGGTAGTAGGTAGAACTATGTTACTTGAACATAAGCTATCTTACATTGGATAAAGTTCATGGTTTTTAATACAAAAATGCTTTTGCTCCCTCGTAGAATTCCTTTGTCTCCTCAATAACAAGTAGTTTAGGTTGTTATAGGTTTAAAATTAATTTAAGTTAAATTTCTACTTATTCTATACTCAGTTCTGAATCACAGGGATGAAAAAACAGACCATACCACATAAATAGCAATAGTGCAACCTTATCTGGAATTAGTACCAAATGCAGTAGAATACATCAATAGAACCACTTAATTAAACTATGACTTGTTTCCAGAATCATTTGCTAGTATAAAAAAACTGCCATTAAGCACTAAGGTTCAGAAATGGAACCTACATGTTCCATTTCTTGTGTTATAATTAGGAGTGTCTATATTTATTTTAAGATCTGTCTACCTACAATTTACTATTACTTCAGAAATAAGGAAGGGACCATAATTAATAGTAGATCTTTAAAAGATTGGCTACATTTTCCATTTCTTACCATATCTAATGGTATTATGTAATAAAAACAAAATCTTTTTGCTATAACATTCATTTAAATTTTGCTTGGATGATGGTCTCCAAAACAGTATTGAGTAGTAGTGTGTACAAGAAATTACCGATCTGAAATTTAATGCACTCATCAATTTATCAACACCAATTCTAAATATGTTATTATCACATTTTAAAAGAAATTATACAGATTAGAGTCCATAAATTATTGCAATAAGTTATTTAAAAAAGGTAGGGCAAAACATGTAGCCATTCTGTTCTTTATATACTAAAAAAAAATGACAAAGGTTGTTACAGTATTTCTCATTTATACAAGCAATACAGTTCTCTAGGCAGCAGTATATTTTTTTAAGTAGGTATTATAAGTCTATCCCATTAAATGTCCTAATTATTTCTGTTTAATAAGATAATAAGACAAAAGAAACATGAAATGTATTTATTTACATCCATTAATACTGGTCTGAAGGGCCTTTTCTGTTTTCCCCCACAATGGTTATTTTTACACTATGTATTAGTAATTGCTCATGTTTAAACTAATTGATCATGTTTAAACATGTATGGTTATTTAGTACAACATTGCACAATATTATTAGACATCAGTGTCACTGCCTGTAATCAATCTGTGTTGATTTTATTCAAACATGGATCTTATGTACTTGAAAGAGGTCCAATATAAACATTATAACCTACACTTGCTAGTCAAGGTTAATGAGCAAAGTGAGCATAGATTAAGTTTGGTTAGATTATATTTGTAATTTCTTGGGTTTAAACATGAGCAATTACTAATATGTAACAAGTAACATAAAAAAAAAAAAAACATTGTGAGGAAAAACAGAAAAGGCCCAGTCTGAATACAAATTATTTTCTAAAACAAAGATGCTGGTATTTTGTGGATAAAACAAGGAAGAAAGGTAGTGGAAAAAAGTGAAAATGAATTAAAGTAACAAATATAAAATTGATATGACAGAAGAATATTAACAACCTGAATTAGAAATAGGCTCCTTATCCATCTCTGGTCCACTAAGCGACTCAAATGTGTTCTTCAAAAACTTTTCTCTATGACTGAACAAATCCAATGTCTCTGAACTACAAAAATAAAATTAAAAAAAAATAATAATAATAAAATTTATGAAGTTGAATTATAATTAAAGATATTTCATATGATTGGTAGATGTTACAATTAAAATGTAAAACCATGATTCTATAGCAAAATATGCATTAAGGAAATTATTTTATTTAAAAAAAAATAAAATAAGATAAAAAACACTAAATGATTCACCAGATTAACCCAGAATTTTACACTTTTAATTCATTTAACATAAATTGGTAATGTATTTTCTATTGTTTGTAGCCATTATGTATCAAAACAGACTTACTTTTTTCAAGCCAGAAAACTATTTTCATGTTGTGTAGCAAGATACTTTGGCCAAAGGGCCTTTCTATACTTCCACAATAATGAATTACTTAAACAGCTACAACTGATCCTCTGACCAGTTTATTTAAAGTAAAATTAAAGCACTTCCATTAAATTTTAGTCAAGTAACATAATATTTACATGTTTAGTAATTTATAATAATTTAAATATCTCATTTTTATTACTATTCACTTTATTAGTGTTTTTTACTTACAGTTTTGTATTTTACTTTCATCACAAGGTAATAAGTACCACAACAACAGAATAATGTAACGACTAGGAATTTTCTTTGCCTATTATAGATTATAACATGTTGCAATCAAGAAATAAGGAATTACGTATAAAGAAAGAAGGAAGAACTGTCTACATACATGTAATACATATTATTACATTAACAGATCAGAATTTAGTAAAATAGCTTGTTATATTTAACAAAGTAACAACATAACATAAATAAGTAACAATTTAGTATATTCTTTCTGCTCTTTTTCTGATCTTCTACTCTTATCATAATGACCTAACATTAGACAGATTTTCTTTCTTTTCTATACTTACGACCTATGTTCTTGTACTTCTAATGACCTACAAATTTCACACTGTAATTTATTTTTTTTCAGCCTGTCTTTTAAGATTAAGAGCTAAAATTGGTTATTTAGTTGTAAAAAGACTTGTCATTTTGTAAGTGAAAAATATTACCTAGCAGATAAAGAGGCAGCAACACCAATATTATGTTCTCCAGTTGGGGTAGAAACAGTTTCATCTTCTTCACTTTCTTGACTTCCAGAAACAGACTGAGACTGTGATGTTTCACCTACAGTTAAATGCTTTGAACTGCGCTGAGATCTTCTTAATTCTTCTACATCCATTGCATTTACAGTATAATCACTGTAAGAAACAAAAATAAATCAATAAATCTTATTTAACTTATCAAACGATAAATAAAATAAAATAAAGAAAACCCAATTTACATAACCAAGTAAAAAGAGAGTATTTCAATAAATCATTACAATTCATAAAAACAGAGATATATCTAAGCTAAACCCTTTACATGAGTTATGTTTTAAATAAACCATGTTTCATTAATATATTTAAGGAAATTATTAGTAAAAGAATTACACTATTTTAACGAATGGAAAAATCTGAAGTTCGAATTTTTAAGCCAACAATTCATAGTGCCAGATAGATAATACTAAACCCAGTGTTATTTAATATAGATCATATGTGGGAACTAGTCAATTAAACTTTGCTTTGACTGTACATTTATTTTTTTCTTCACATTATTTTCAAGATGTTAATCTGTAATACGTTCCAGACATTACAGAACCCATCAGGATGTATGGTTTAAAGATCCAATGAAACTATCAGATAATACATCTATACAATGTAAGTAGCAAAGAATTAAACTACTGGGGTACACACAAATAAGATATTTACAATAAATTCAGTACAGAAGCGTATCCATAATTTTTTAAGAATTCTTTACTCGGTTAAGTCATGAAAAAGAATACAGCTTCTTCCATCAAGACAGAGCAACATATCAGAAATTAAACGATTCACTAGCGTGCATTCATGCAGCTTTTAAAGAAGAACGAACTGTGAATAGAGGGTGGTGACTTTCACATTTCCTAGATTTGTCTAGTTGCAATTTTTTTCTTTGGGGCTATTTGAAGGTTAGAATTTATGAATCAAATCCCCACACTATAGATAAACTGAAGGTGAACATTCAACTGACAGCATTGACAACATTTGTGTCAAATGATTCTCAATATGATCACTCGAGCAGAAAGTGCATCAATCCGCAGAGCATTCACTTTGAACAGAAAAAATAGGAAATATTAAAACAATAAATTCACCTAAAATAATTAATAAAAAAGACAATCTACAACATTCACTACAATAATGACAAACCTGTTTGTGTCTTCATGAGCAGGATAATAGATCAGTCTTTGTCGTGGTTCAGGTTCTGTTGAATCACCTTCTGAATAGTCCTCAACATCACCATCATGCTCAGTACTCTCTACATCCTATGTTATACAAAAAATATCATTCATAAACAATTGTCCACAGATTTAAATATGACTTAACACAATAATGCTACAATGAAATGTAATAAACCTAATGACAAATGTGTAAGAAACAAGTTTCTACTGATAATAAATTTTAGCATACATTTAAATGCAATTTCAGTAGCAGATCAGAAACTATGCTGTCCATATCAGCAGAACAGTCATACTTAAGGAGATTGTTCCATTATATAACTTTAACCCCTTAGTACAAGAAAGCTGTACATGGTGCTCCTGTTATGGCTGTTTTAATATTGAAAACCATATATGATTCTGATTTGTTTATTAATTTTAAACTGCGCATTGCTTTTCTATATTGCTAAATAAGAATAATAAACATATACTAACTTTATGAGAAAAGAACAAGTTCTGTGTAATATGTTTCACTGTATGTGTGATAAGACAGCAAATATCCTGGGGGAAACAACATGTCAACGATAAGAAGTATGTTATTCACATGTTACAACAGGCAGAAGTAAATTAATTTTTTTTTCAAATAAATTTTTTTTTTTTCGTCTGAGTGAATATGTTATAAGATTTAATGTGACAATACAACCACAGATATGATAATAAATGACCAATTATATAATACAAATACATTTCAGTTAAAACTAAATTAATTATTTCAATATTTTTTCTTAAAACAACCTGTATGTTAGTTAAGGGAAGTAATTTCTTCTAATTAAAAAGAAAATTATGACAGATTTGAATGGTCTTGTTACTTAGTAGTAAGTTTTCCACTTAGTAAAAAAAAAATGTTTGTAATTCCAACAAAAATCATAAAAAAATTTACACTAAATTATTCATTAAAATGTTTATTTTAAAAAGATATTAATACTATTTACAAATATGACACCAGAAAAAATTTATAAAGTATATGTAAAATACATTTTAAAAAAACAAACATAAATATTAAAGATTACGGAATAAGTTTCTTCATATTTCATGCAAAAGTTAAATAAGTTTTTTTTCTCTATATGTCTAATGAAGTTTATTAAACCAAATATCCTGTTATTCTGTTTTGATCAACCACCTTTTGTCATTTTTTAGGTCATAATCCCATCACTGTAGAATTTCTGTGTTTTCTGAACAAAGAACTGTGATAAGTGATTTTGCAAGCCACTTTTGAAGTCAATTTTATATCACTAAAAGAGTTCTATATAAACTGAAACAAATGGTAATCTGATAATGCAAGATGAAGTGTATATGGTGAATACATCAAAACTTTCAGGTCAAGCGTTCTAAATTTTCACCAAGTCGCCAAAGATGTGTGGGGGTCTGGCGTTATCGTAATGGAAGATGACACTTTCCTACTGATTCTATTCGGTTTATCTTGAAGGCTTGGCATAATCTTTCTAGTTGTTGATAGTAGAAGTTAGAATAAATCTTTTGGCCAGGCGGCGGCAACTCATACTGAACAATCTTTTATGACCCCCATCACACACACACAGCATCACTTTTCTTGGTATCAATACTGACTTTGCCACTGTATGCAGAGCTTCACCTTTCACTGACCATCATATTATTTTAAAATAACCATACATTATTGTCAAATATGATCCATTTTTCATCACCCATAATTAACTGTTTAAAAAATGGTTTGACTTCGTTCCATTTTAGCATCGATTCACATATGGAAATTTGATCCATTACATTTTTCTTTGTTAACTCCTGTGTTTTTTTTCTTGCAACTACTCCTTTTCAAATGGTTTAAAGCTGTTAATTTAACTGTGGTTAATTTTTAGTTTGTTACTGATACCATGATTGCTAATGTGCTGGTCTTGCTCAATTTTTTCATGATTTCATTGACTTTTCAGTCACTGTGATCAGAGCGAGGTGCATCATTGACATCAAAATTTTCAGAATAAAAACACTTGAACCAGCAAAGTGCTATGTACATACTGATATTGCATCATGTCCATAAATATCACAAATTTTTTTTAGTAGCCTGAGTTGGAATCTTCCTATTTTATAATAAAATTTTGATGTTATAGAATTTTTTCATTTTCTCTCATGTCCAAGATGAAATAACTTTTAAACAAGTAAACTAATATACAATAACCTTTATAAAAATAATTGTTGATATTTCACCTTTCATAAAAATGCAAGTGTTTAGATTAATATTACCAGAGTTATGTGATCCTAAAGCCATCTACAGGAAGAATACGAAAAAACCTTTTCCCCAATCCAATAAATAGCCAGTTCAATTCAGTTATCATTAATAAAGACTTCTTAATACACAATATTTTTAACAACTTTTCTTAATGATTATTGGGGAAAGTGGAAAACATGCAATGAAGTCAATGTCAACTGCACAGCAGAAAAAACAACTGGTACGGAGGGAGTGAAAAACATCTTCATAATTACAAAAATTCGTAAAAGAATAAAAAAAAAAAAAAATGACCTGATGCCTTATTTTAATCTTAGAAGAAACCATTGTCAAATAATTTGCTGCCTTGGTTTAATACGTTAGTTGGGTTAAAATTATTTTAAGTATCATTTTACTCGCTGGTTCATTGAAATAAATAATAGTCTTTATTATTTTATATTGTAAATTAATTTTAGTATAATATTTGAACTTGTAATAACATTATATATACCAATATTGTTTCCTACAAAATATAAATCTGGTTTTACTAAATTAAATGTTTATCCCTTGAAATTTTGTGCTTACATACTTCTTGGACAAATAAATAACAAAGAAATTGAACCTAACGAGATGCAACTACTATTAAGTTTTAAAAATAGCTAATAAAAAAGTTTTTATAACTTTCTTTGCATTAATTTTCATAACCAGAAATTTTTGTTAAAATAGATCTGAGTATCGCAAAATACCTATTTACGGAAAAATTCCCATATTTTAGATTTTGTTATAAATGTTTCTGGGAAAAGTTGCTGAAGATTTTATGTGGCTTAATATTTATATAATTATTATTATTGTAAAATGCATTCTGGATGAATACTATAGAAATCTATTTTTTGTCAGAGGAGGTCTGGATCCCCTGAAAAAATTTTTATTTAAAAATGAAGCATTGATTTTAGGGAAACTGTTTCTATAAGAAGGTCAGATCACTAAAATTACAACATCCTTGAAATGGTGAAAAAATATAATTTTAGTTGATGTGATTTCTTTATCCACTCAAACAAAAGTCAAATATGTGTGAGAGTTTGTGTATGTATCCACATACATAAGAATTCTTTTAGAATTGATTTAATGAGTTTTATTTTGAACAGGTTGTTAGTATGAATTTGACAATATAACAATACAATACAAAGTCATTCTGACTGAAAGAGTTTCCAAAGATAATTAGAAAAAAATATAAAACAATAAAGTACTCTATATAAAAATAAGCAAACTGAAGTTTTATTAATACTGTATAAATTATTTTGAGAAGTGCGATTTTAAAATGTAACATTAAAAAAAAAATATATATATATAGAGAGAGAGAGAGAGAGAGAGAGAGACAGTATTCAGGCTAAAGGTATCCAAAAGTAACAGCATATATTATTAGAACTCACCAAGTTTTAATGTAAGTTAGTCAAGTTCATTGTATACATCTTTTGTAGTTCACCAGATTTCTAGATGATAATTACCTCTTGTCAGGTGTTAAGAAGCATATGTAGCATTATTAGACCAACAGCTTTAACAATTTTCTGTTTTAAATCAACCAATTCTCAAACTTTTCTTTGGTATGTATAATTTTTAATAAATCCCCATGCAAACAAGTCCAAAGAAGAGATATCTGGAGATCTAGGTGGCGAGGTTCAACTGCAACATCTGGGAAAAATATTTCACGACACAGCAACATTTTGATGAAAGTGTTAAAGGTGGAGCACCATTTTGTTTGAAACTGAAGACTACAGGAATCTGAGGAACAGCAAAGTTCCTCAGCATGTTGAGGTACATGTGTCCTGTCACAGTGGGCTAAATGAAAAAAAGGCACTGATGACACCATTTTTTGCAGCCCTAACCAGGTCCCTTTCATTTTCTATTATTTTATGGGGGTTTTAGTACCCCAAATTCGATGACTGTGTCTGTTAACTTTCCCGCACGTGTGAAAGGTTGCCTCATCACTAAATAACAATATATCAAAATAATTAGGATTGTTTTCTACATGGTGCATTATCTCTGCAGCAAACTGATATTGTAGGCAGCGATCATCTGTTTTAATTTGATGGAGTTGTAATTGTATGCTTGTAAACAGAGCTGAATATAAATGTGTTGTGAACAGTGGAATGAGGAATTTGCAGTTTGTAACTAGTCTCCCTAATTGACTTTCCAGGACTGGCAGTGAATGTATTGTGAACACGATCTACAGTCTCATCACTAACTGAAACCTTTGGATGATTCCCAGATTGTGAAACCAAGCTTCCAGTCTCTCTTACAGTTGTATCCCACAGATGAATTAGACTTGAATGTAGGAGGACGATATTACATTCAATTTATATACACCGTTGAACATACGTAACTGTGATTGAAATTCTGCTAACCAAATCACACACACTGAACTTTCTCTTGCAGGGTCCACACCTTGACTGACTACAATGTGAGCCAGTCAGCTTGCCTGTGCATGCGTATTCCACTGACCTTGAGTATACAAAACAAATCTTGGAGATATTTCCTGTCGATTAAACCTATGTTTATGAGATTACAACAACTAATTTTCCAAACGTAAGCCATTACTTTTAGATACCTTTAGCCCTGACACCCTTATATATATAATATATTTCATAAATATAAATTTTTCATTTTTTTAATGTAGAAAAAATGAACAGTCTAAATAATAATAAATCAAAATTATGATAGGAACTTTCTTTACAATGGTCTATTAAAATAAATATGTTGTTTGGGTAAACTTGGGAGTCTTCAATAATTCCTTATGATTCTTTTTGATAAGGGAAAACAAGTTTTTGAACTTTTTAAAAACGGGGACTAAAGACTCAAGATAAATTTCCTATCATTCAAACTCACAATTCATTGTGTAATTTTTTAAAAACATAATGATAAGTAAATATATTTTAACTAAATATTTTAAAAAATCACAAATTTCTAACCTCATATTTGAAACTTCCTAAAGAACTGTCATCAGTGTGATGCCTATTCCTCTGCAGATGATGCAGTTCTGAAATATCTGATCCCCTAGTCATAGTAACCTTCCCTCCAAACACCTATAAAATAATACAGTAGTAATTGAAAAAAAATTCATAAAGATATCACAAAACTGATTTTTAAAAAAAATCTAAATAAGTATACATTTATTAATTTATCAAATCATAAACTGTGTGATTACCTCACCGATTGAAACCATGGTCACCAGTAGCCACTCTAGTTCAAATTTTGAAACAAAACTTTGAATACCGAAGGTTGTATGGTTCCCATAAATACATTTATGCTACATGTGATTATGTTTTATAACTTTTAAAGAAATATTTCTATGAATAAAAATTAAATGATTTCATTCTGTTTTATATTTTACTAATATGTGGAACTGAAATTTGTGGAACTTTTTAATGATAGTTTACAACATATTATACTTTATTAAGGTAGTTTAATGATGATATTGAATTAATAAAAGAAAATGAAAGACAGGTGCAAAACTTAATCTGAAGTTCCATAAAATGCAGTAAGCAGAGAGCAAGGCATATATTACACAACAAAACCACACACATGCGTAAGTGGTTTTGACATAGTCTCCAAGTCAAAAACATATTATGATCATAAGATAAATATTAAACTAAAAAACTACAAGCAGTATATTATTACAAGTAAGTACTCTAATATATAACCTTACAGCTATGAAACTTCAGCTGAGATGCATATTATACAAGACTTGATATATAGGTAAGATAATAATAGTAAGATGGAAGATGTAAAAAAGTACAGAGAAAAACAAACAGCTGTGTTGACAAGGAAATAAAGAGTTAAAAGTGACAATATAAATAAATCCAAGGTGAAGATTTGGAGGTGGTGAGAAGGTTTAAATAACTGAGTATGATAAAGAAGAAGATAAAAAAATGTGTGCATGAAATTAATTTAGCAGGTACATCTAACAGAATGAATTCATTCAAGGACAAAGAACTAAGTATGAAATAAAAATTAATTATTTAACGCAAAGAAGTTCTGAATGAACCATAATTTTTATAGATAATGTATGAGGTAGAAATATAATCACAGATGATATATAAAAGATATATATATATATAAATACAAGGATATGAATTTTTTAAAAAAGCATTCAATGAAAAATAAAAAGACTTGGCTAATGAATAAAGATATCAAAGAGAGAGTCGGATTTGGAAACTTTAGCGATGTACTGAACAGAATAGATAAAGACAGTTTTTAACAATTAATTGGAATGAAGTAAGGAGATAACTAAAAATATCTTTAACTTAGAAATCATAAAAAAGGGACCAAATCTGTGTTTATATGCATATATACACACACACACCTCGTTCTTATATATCTATATATTTGGATCTAAAACAAATAGATCCTTTAAAACCAGATTTCTTAAACATCATAAAAAATTATAAAAATAATAAATTAGGTTTATCTAATAAGGCAGACCATCTAATAAACAATCAACATTTTATTTCTGATATTAACACAACTAGAAAAATTAAAAATGAATAAAGATGATGTAAATTAAGTATATCTGAAAAATATATATAAATACAAAAAAAATTTCATTTTGATGTCAGGTAGTGTTTGAGGGAGACAGTCTTATAAAAAGTGCAACAGGTAGAGTCACTCAAATTTATACGCAATTTTCATTATTTTAGTATTTTTATTTTTAAGTTTTTATTATGTAATAACAAAATTATTTCAATCATGACTGAGGATGCTGGATCCCGTGAAAGTATTTTCATGAAAAATTAAGGTAGATGTGTCTTATCTCAATATTCTGCACTAGGTGGTTATTAAATATAAATAAATTAATATATAACAGATACCAGAGGATATGATTTAAGTAAGGTTTTTGAGGATGAGGGAGGTTTATAAGTTGACAGCCTAACCCAATTAACTGAGAAATATGAGAAAAGGACTTATTACTCTGTTTTGATTTTCAAATATTAGCCCACAATTTTCAAACTAACAGGCAAAATGTGTGTATAATTGTTTCATAGGGTTTTTTCAATGAATATCTGAACTCAGATGACACAGATTATTAATATGACTTTATGAAAAAGGTATTTTGGTGTTTGTGAGACAACCAAAAGTATATTAATATAAATTGCTTAAATTTTAGTAGTTCTGTTGTATATTACAAAAATTTCAGAAAACAGACATTAAATTCTACAGAATTCAAAAAAAGCAATAACTCTGTTTTTTCACAATGAATTATAGCTATGATTTATCACTTCTGAAAGGAATCGAAGAATAAATAAAACAGAAATATACCTACATTTAATATAAAGATATTCTTGATAGAATACCTTCCTAGAATTATTAACATTGTCTTTCTTTTGTATTCTAGAAAGGTATTCTTGAACACAGAATGTGAATGTATTACTAGTTCAGATCAGCAGAATCTTGCATCTACTATGAATGTACAGAAGAAAGATGTAATATGTATGTAGAAAGAATGAGTGACAAAGGGGCCTGAAATTGTCAAAAATATAAAAAATTCTAAATAAAAAAATAAAATAAAAGAATTCTAAAACTCCTCCAGAAGATGTTAGAATCTAATCTAAACAGCTGAAAAAACCATTACAATAGTTTAACAACAAGAAACCTACTACTTCTGCAACTCCTTCAATTTTAATAATAGGTACTTGCCTAATATAATGGTGTCATCATAGTTTTTCTCTGGTTCTTTGTTCAATATATTACTTGTAATTAACACTTCTATTTCTTAATGAATTAAAAATTTATCTTATTTAGAGTGAAATTAATAAATAAACAACTGAATAAACATTTTTTTAATTTTAGTATTTCGCGTAGGCTTTAATCTCTTTGCTTGCAATAATTAGATAATGAAGTTCAACTCCTGGTTCCAATTAAAAAAATACAGCTTACATTGATTATGGACATCTTTAACTTTTGATTACTGTACTAAAGAATTAAATTAAACAAGAGAGATGTATTTACTTTATTTTGTAGAATAAGACAAGTTACGGTAACCTTTGAGAAATAATAATATTAATATTTTTGCTCTCAAAAAAACTGGCTGAAGATTATAATGAAATGACAGGTGGAACTGTTGTGTAAGACAAATACAAACATACACATTTTTTAAATCACAGTAAGAAATAAAATAAATAATATATCTATATATACAAAAACAGGTGTCCCACGAAGAAATGGGGAAACTTTCAGGCCATGTTCTAGTGGTGAAAATAATGAAAAAAAAACAAAAAAAACATATGAACATAGGTCTGGAAATGCTTCTTTTTTTCGAGTTACGGCTAGTGAAAGATTTTCACTTGGAAATCAGCTCTTCTAATAAAACAATATTTTACATGTAAAATACATACGTGTTTGTACATACGTGCTTGTGCTGTGTACAATGTGAAGTAGGGAATTTTGAATAATTATTGTAACTGAGGTTTGTTATTCTGTTACAGTTACCATTTCATGTATTTTGTTTTGCTATATTAAGAATAATGTTTAATAAGTACAGAAAGAATAATACAATTTTGTCTGTTTTGCTTCAATAGAAAACCAATTTTTAAAAGTTTTTATTTACTTTTATTGGTATTTACATTAATTCTCACAAAATTAAATTCTCTACAAATTTTGTTATTAAATCTTCTGCATTTATTGATCATTTAACAAAGCTATTGTAATACAAACTTAAAAAATCCCTCTCAGCACGCCAGAAGGTGGAGGTAGATTTCACAGGTGCTAAGTAGGGGATAAAAAAGATTTCCACCTTAAAGTTAAGAAAAACTTCAAATTTACTTAATACAACAAATGCATGTGAAAAAAGTTTCACATGTTTAGCATACAAGCCCCATCTTCTTACAATTTCAGCAACATTTTGGTCATCCAAACTCAATACAACAATGGATGCATGTGAAAAAAAGTTTCACGTATTTAGCATACAAGCCCATCTTCTTACAATTTCAGCAAAATTTCGGTCATCCCTTGCCATAAGAGTTGGTCATATCAAATTTGTTTCAGACATAAGTTTTAGGTAATGTTTAGAGGACTAACGAACACTTTAAACCGATTCGATACTATGCCTATTAAAGGAGGTAAGATTTTTTTGTCTTCAAAAGCCCATCTTTTCCACCCCCTGGGCCAATGGTCCGTGATATCAAAAAACTTTTCTTAGATAAGTTTTAGGCCCTTAGCCAAAGAATAGTAGGAACTTTAAACAAATTCGATATTTACTTAATAAGAAAGTTATAGCAATATTTTGTTTTTTGAAAAAGTCCCCCATGGTCTGATTTTGCCCATTAATGAACTCAATCAAGATTTTGGGTCGATATATTTTATGTATCAATTTGAAAGTGACTGACGCATTATCATGTCCACAAGAAAGTGAAATATATATAAACTTTTGAACTGACGGTGGTTTGGGGTCTGAGGGATGTGAAACGTGAAGATATGTCAAAATTTTCCAGAAGTCGAATCATGGTACCCATTACAGTGGTAGCTTCTTATGAAATCTACCTAAAAAAACTTGTTTTTCAGCAGCTAATTTTATTTTACGTCAGATATCTTAAAAACTACTGGAGTTACAGTTCTGGGACCTGTTTTATTCTCTTTCCGAGCTCAAATTACATAAGAAACTACCAATGTTATGCCTTAATTTGTGTCCCAAAAATTACAGTAGGGCTTAATTTTATTAGAAGAGCTTAAATCTAGGCGATATCTTTTGCTACCCATAACTTGAAAACAAAGTGTTTCCAGCAATGTGTTGACCTATGTTTACGTAAACTTTTTCATTATTTTCATCAGTAGAACATGTCCTGAAAGTTTTCCCATTTCTTTGTGGGACAAGCTGTTTATATAATATATATATATATATATAGATTAGAATTATCTACTTTAAGTATCAGTAACTCATTGCTATAGAATCTTCAAGTACAATAATGAAAAACTGGTTATTATCTCAGTTGGTTAACAAAAATTAAGTGAAATAAGTTCAAATCCATACTTACAGTATTCATGAAATTGACAATAAGGTTACACACAAAAGAAGAGAAAAAGCAATAAATCAGTCAAACGACACAAGTACACCATACAACAAGCAAAGTTAGCCAATATAATTCACGACACATTTAAGCACAAAACTCATCAAGTAGTTTGTGTTGAAAACACAATCGTTTTTAAAAAATGTTCTACAACAAAAACTAATATAAAGTTATTTAATCAGCTCATTCGAACTGTTATGTAATATTACAATAAGAAAACAATATTGAATTTTATTTTACAGTACTGAAAGAGTATGCAATAAGTAATTATGTCATCAAGAAGCCATTTTGTACATATATTGAGTCTTTTACAGATTAAATCAACCCAAAAAATGTTGGTTCAATATAGCAGAAAGTTTCACATAACCATATACTGTACAGAGACTTTTAAAACTAATAACAAGCTATCTGAATAGTAAACAAAAAGAATGCCTAGGTAAGGTAGTAATCTTATATATCCTGATAATTCTGTAATAACTCAGGAAGTAGCATCATCCTGGGAAATGAAATGTGTGAAGTAAAGATAATATAACAATGGCTAATGCAAAACTTAGTAATTGTTTCTGAAAAAGGAGAAATAAACTTTAATTACTTATGATAAGAGCACCCTAAAATAATCATAACAGAAAACATAATTTAAAAAATATCTCATTCAAAAATTATTATGTTGTTTTCCATGACTGTAGGCAGGGAAATTAAACAAGATTATTAATCTGACGATAATGTGAACTAAATTTAAACAGTAATAACATTTTTAACAATACTTGTAATCTTCATCAAAGACATTGCTGCTGTTCCACTTAAGATACAGGCATAGTTATTGCTATAAATTCTTTCTTGAATTCAGTAAGCACATATTTTGGAATACAGCAATGCTAAATTATCGAAGAATACTTGAAATCACAAAAATATTGAAAATGATTTAATTATAACTCAAAATTGAAGTAATAAAAAATATAAATGAAATGACACGTAACTTTGCCAACAACTAGAAGACAATTAATTAGAAGGGAAAGAATCATTAATTATTTAAGTATTATTAACTTTTATATTGAATATGAAAACAGTTTCAGGTAAATAAAATTAAGAGACATGAAAGAATGATAGATATTTTTAGAAAAATTTTATAAATAAGATGTATGAAAAGCTGAAAGAAAATACAAGATTAAAACTTGTACAAAATTAAAAAGGAGATAGATAGTTTTAAAAAACTGTAAAATTCTATATAAAAAAAATTAGTGTTAAAGATACATGTGAACATGTCACAGTGATATTAAAAATATGTATGGGTCACAAGAAAGAGATGATAAACTAAGTTTTGTACAATCTGCTAGTTTCATAACACCTGAAATCGTTCAGATAACACCATCCTGGAAATAGAAGTTTGTAAAGTGTGGTAAATTGTTAGCAGTCAAAGCCATGATGAGTCATTTCCCATAGACTACTGAAGTAAAATATACTAACCGACTAGAAAGTAAAAAGTAAAATTCCATACGGCATTAGAAAAGAACAAACAGATCACTTGAATCACTTTGCAACTTGCCTGCAGTTGTCAAACAGTTTAGTTTTCTTTTATTTAGCTCTATCAGTTTAAGTTGTAATTTTTTTTTTTGTAATAATCTAAAAGAAAAAATTCATAAACAAACTAATAAAAGTTCTAAGGAGGCCCATGGATGCAATAAAATTTTGATGAAGTTTTTACTGTAATTTCGAATATTGTTCACAACCGGTTTACACATTTCAATGTGCCTTTGAACCAATCTGCAAATGAAAAACAACCAGGTGTCGTAGTGATTTTAAACACGAATGAAAAATCATCAATCTGAATAAAATCTTTCACTTAAAATAGACAAGAATTAGAACTTTCCACATGGTTCAGTTAATTATACATTAACACATAAGTTAAACAAACAGTAAATGAATAAAACACTGGA
Source organism: Lycorma delicatula (assembly GCF_047948215.1). Taxonomy (NCBI): domain Eukaryota; kingdom Metazoa; phylum Arthropoda; class Insecta; order Hemiptera; family Fulgoridae; genus Lycorma; species Lycorma delicatula. The sequence continues at coordinate 77,560,335 of NC_134458.1, forward strand.
AGCACAGATAAAATTAAGGCAGAGAGTCTGAATGTTTTTCCTAGTAAACCAAACAAACACTGTCAATTTTGTTATGACTTGTGATTACAGCTAAATTAAAGTTACTTTCAAAATAAGATTATACCAAGAGAATGGCTATAATCCTGTGAAACATAATTAAGAATTGTCAAGAAAAATCACCCTCTAACCGCAAGGGAAGACTAGATTAGACATCAAAGTTTAACCGAGTATCTTCTTAACCCCTTGCATAAAAAATTCACTGACCAAAATCAATGTCATTTCAATAATTATTTTTAAGGAATATCTTTTCTAACTAATGCTTTTCTATTAACAAATAGATAATTTTTTCCGAACTAAATCTGCTATTTTCTGCTGTAAAATAAATAAAATTAAATTGGAATTGCCAAGAAAAACTTTCACAAGAATAGAATCTTATCATCCAGATAACATTACAGATAATTGAAACTAATAAATTAATAAGTAAAAAACCTTATAAGTAATAGATAATACAGCAATAAATGTAAAATAAATTAATACCCAGGAAAAACTTAATACAACCTCCACCAACAAATTACATGAGCGAAGTACGAGACAAATGCAAAGTATGAAGCAGGGCATCGATATAAGAGTGATGTGATTGCTAATGTTATTCCCTTAAAACATGATTAACAAGGAACTGATAGTTACACAACGCCATATAATACTTCAAATAAAAAAGAAAACATATAATGAAAACTGAAATGTAATATTTTAATATTATTTATCAATCATCCTTTCAAATTCAATGTAAAATTTTAACATTGAATTACAGACCAGCAAGGGGTTAAATAAATGAAAACACAAAATAAAACAAACTTACCAACAATATATATAAAAACTGAGTACTTTTATCTTACAACATTATCGTGTGATCTAAATATGATTAAAAATTATCTTAAGAAACATTAAAAAACAATATTAAAAATAAAAATGTCAACATAATTTTTTTCAAATAAAGGTCAAATCTAATCAGTAAATTAAATATGATAGTATAAGCTGAAAGTACTTAAAATTCTTATCTATTTTATTTTACATAAATTTTATTATTAATGCATGTTAACAGAGGTCATCTCTGATAAAAAATTTCATATGAAAATCATATTTTCTTTAATAAGGAAGGGACTATAGACATGAAGTTCATATCCAAAGGAACCATTAACTACAAATAATCAACACAATCTAGAGGAACATATATTAAAGCTATAGTATAGGAAAAACAGTTTTTATATTACATCAGAGCAATCTTCTGAATCAGACATTCCTTCTCATTTGGTGCTCACACTTATGTGTGATTTATAGTTAAATAAAAATCAAATTAAATGTTAAGGAAACTTGTTTTCTTAACATTTAAATAATAAAATTAAATTCAATTCAAGTGATGAAGCTACAACAAGGGGGTGCCTAAACAGGGTTGAAATTTCAGTAGCAGGAATACTGCAAGAACTATACAATAAAGGAAAATAAGTTAAATAATGTTAGGTTCATTTTTAACACTTTCAAAACCAATTTTACGCACCTGTTTTAATCCCCCAGACTGACGTTTTTCACCTTTTTTCAAAAAATCAAACCAAATTTACTTTTTAAATCTTTGTGTAACTTTTTTAGATTAAATTAAAGCCGAGAACTTGGTGTTTCTACTAAAATAATATTTAAAGCACCTTAGGTTTTATGTTTTACAAAATTATTTATTGAATAATGTCATGTTTTCCCTAGTTTGAAAAATTCTTACTTGAACTAGTAAGAGAAAAATTATATCATAAAATGTATCATATAAACCTAGCATAACATATATATTATAAAAATAAAATTATAAAACCAAAATTTCACACGCACAAAAAAAGGGTTTTATAGTGCTAGTGTATGCTACAAACTATAATATGTTGTCTTTAAAACTAACGTTTAGCCGCGGAGATTGATGGATTCCCACATAGAGAACAGCTCAATACATCGATTATAGAAAATTAAAAAAAATCATTAGAATTAAACAGAACTAGTAACTAGCGACACCAGTGGAAAGTGAATAAACTGTATCGGTTGATACTGAAGTTGATAATGAGTAGCATATGGGTAAATGTATTTAGAACAATAGAATTCCAGTACCACATCTCATCTGGTTGCCAAGTGATGGACTAAAAAATCGTGCCGTATATGTACATCAGTTGACTGGAAACACATTTTTTTTATTTATTTAAAATTCATAATACATTTGATTAAACTGTCCATAAATAATAAATCTGACAAAGAAACTACCCAGAAAGTTGCAATACTACACCGGTTTTTGTTGCTGAAGGTTTTATTAGCTCTTTACAATAATTAAAATAGTACTTGCAAAAAACGCCTACAGTAAAATTGGAACAAAAACACATTACTAATAAAAAATATAAAAAGGCAGTAAATACCAAAAGAAAATTACATCATATTACAGGCTTTTGTCTAAGATAACTACAAATAATAGTTAATATTGCAAAAAATCGACAACAAGTAAATGCGTGGACCATGCCAAAGATCCATTTTTACACAAAACACATGCATTACAATCTACATACTTGTTTAGTCGTTTCTCCATTGATGAGTTCTTGTAAACTGTCAGGGCAAGTCAAGAATTCATGCTGAGAACGATTAGTCTGGAATATATTTACAAAGTGGAGTTAATTAACAATTAAACTCTCATCGAATGAATATAAAAGAAAACCATAAAATATGAAATAAATTCATTAATTACATAAATAAAACAACTACATAGATTTTTAACAAACATTAATACACATTTACTAACAAGACATATTTTATACTTCAAAACACAAAAAGAAGAACTAACAAGGAAATAAAAGAAAGGGCTGAAAATTCTTAAGAGAATTATAGGGTTAATAAATGTAGACTGGATGGAAAGTAATATTTCATTTTTAAGAAATGATTTCAAATCAAGTAATAACTACCTTGTATCACTTGAATGCCTTCCTGAACATAAAAAGAAATGGTTAAATGTAGATTTTTAAAAATTCAAAAAAGAAAACATATTAATGATAAAATCATTAATTTTTTTCTCTTTAAAATTTTTATACAAATAAAAACATACTTTTTGTAATAAATAATCTTAACTTGATACTGATATTAACAATGAAGAAGAATGTATTCAGTTTATAAGCATTTAATCAAATTTTGAGATGTCATTTATAAACAAAAGTGCAATAAGATCAAATTAAAGAACTATAAGATATAATGAAAAAATTAAATATCAAAATATTTTTGTATTTCATTTAAATTTACTAAAGGTGTTCTGTGAAAAGCAGCCCTCGCTCATTTTGCACTGACTTTAAAAAATTGAATTCTACAATGAAATTTAATTAATAAAGTGAAAAACAGAATAAAAAAAGGACCTCCAGGGCACTGGCCATACGTGAATATAGATTATTAAGAAGGTGCTTCAACTACACAATGTTTTTAGTCTATTTTTGCATTTTCAAACTTTTTTGTAAATAAGGTTTTTACAGGGATAATGATAAAAGATAAGTTTATTAAATACCAACATAAGGTTAAGTATATAATAGTGAACTGATAAAGGCACGATGCTAAACAAAAGTAGGAGAACAATCTCAGCCAGTGAGAGACAGATTGGAAATAGTGTGTGATATTAGGAGTAGGTTGTATCATGAACAGAAGGGAGATCACATATTCAGTCTGCAGTAGCAGTGAGTTAACGATGGAAACTTCCCCTCCTCTGCACTTCTCTTTCACTCCTGACTAACAAAGATAGTGGTTAATATCATGAAACAGAGAATTTTATGAAGAATCATTATACATATTGTATTGTTCTAATAGTAAGATAACTGCAAAATTTCATAAAACATGGAAAATGCATCTGAAAATAACTATATCACACAAATAAGCTGATTAAGTGCCAAAGAGTCAAGTTAAAACTGGAGTTTGCTTTGCTCAACTAAACATTAATTTATACAATGTCTGCACAATAATATGTATACATAGAATATACAAATTTTTAAACGTATTTAAAAAAAAAAAAAAACAAAAGAATATTTGAAAGAGAATGATTAGAAAACCCACAGTATTTTAATTTTTGCTTTTTATATCAATCTTACACAGCAAGACTTTTTATTCAAAGTAGAGCAGTGAATGAAACTCCTGTAATCTAGAACTGTTTTCACCTGGATTGGGTTTAGGCTCTAAATTCTAACAAATTATGTTAATCTGAAATGATAAAAACAGAATATAGTTTGATTATTAATTTGTTTTAATTACTGAATAATAATAAGAAAATATGGCTGCCAATGTACTAAAGCATTAATTTACCTTATATTATTTTACAAATAATATAAATTTAACAATAAATAATATAAAATTAACATAATTTTAATATAATTGAAAATAGCTTAATGCAAAGATAGGAATAAAAGAAAACTATAAATGTTGTCAAATAATGAGTAAAAGAACTGATGGACTTAAAGAAAAACCTCCGCTGATATCGATGGGTATGAACATGCATGTATGAAGCATACAGATCCTTGAAATTTCGTCTGCCTGCTGCATAATAATTGGTAGATTTTTATATACGTTTTTGTATTATTCTGCACCTGGGTGCTATTTATATTAATACAGTGCACCGAAAAAATTCATAGAAAATAAGCAGTAGCATCTTGGAAATTAAAAGCAAATCAAGCACCAATCAGCAAAGTCAGTTTTATAAACTAGTTTCCATGATGACCAAAGATAAACAACACTGGGTGGAACTTCACTGCATATCCTTGGAATTAATTGGTGGCTACTGTCCACAATAGTAGATGTCCCTTGAAATTTATAAATAAGATACATATTTCATTTTATTTAGAACTAAAAAATTAAAGTTTTTATCATAAATTTAAAAAAATTCTGTAAATTATTTAAGAAATGAGATAAAAGCAATTTCTTTATTAAAAAAACTTAATTTGAGCATTTCTGAAATATAATACCTTAAACAAAACTGAATGAAAATATAAAAAATCCATATTAATATTACAAAAAAAATACTGTAATACTCTTTCAAGTCATTAATGGATTTTAATTGTTATATTAGATAAAAACAATCTTGTCAACATATCATAAACTGAATACATATTAAGAGTAGAAAAACATTAGCACAAGATTCCAATTTTAATCAGTACATGTTCTGAAATTATTGAAGGGAATTTTGAAAAATTGCAATAAACAAAAATTAAAATTTAAGTAAATATTATTTGGAAAATTTTACAAACTTATTAGCAGAAACCTAATTTTTTAATTTATTAGCAACTAATGAAGATACAAAAAAGCTAATAATATTTTAGCTGTACATAATTTTCATGACTAATAAAAACTCAATATAGTTAATTACAATTATAGCTTCCCAAGTACTATAGAGCAGTGATTCACAACCTTTTTTATGTTTGGAGTTGCTCCACAACTACAAAAATATAATATAATGAATATTTTGCAACCCCCCCCCCAACCATAACCCAATGAATCCTAATTAAAAATATTTAGCTGCGTTGAAATCGATGTGTATGAACATGCATGTATGACGCATTCAAATCCTTGAAATTTTGTCTGCCGCTGCATAATATTCGCTGTGAGGGCATTATGTTCAAACATACATATGATATACTTCAACATGTTGTGGTCTTAGCAGTATAAAAGAAGAGTAAAGGATTGCAGAATATCAGTTTAGTTATGCATCTGTTGCCTTTATTTAAGTTTTTAAAAGCGTAGTTTCAATGAAAACAATAATAATTAAGGTTTCAATTTTTTAATGTGCAGTCAAATGGTAGAAATGTTTTTTTTCAATTAGATTCTTATGCAAAATGTATAAAATTGTGAAAAAAAAATGAACCATCTACAGCTAAACTGATTGGTAAAAGGACAAGATTGTACAACGAAAGTTAATTAGAATATGGTTTTACCTCATTGGATAGAAAGCCATAGTGGGTTATTTGCTTTCAAATCATCTCCAATGAAAGTATGAAGCCATCAAAATTAATGGAAACTAAACAGCTGGATCATAAAAGCAAACCCTTGGAATTCTTTGAAAGAAAATTACATACTTTGAGAAATCAACAAGCTTCTGTTTGTAAATCAAGCCATACTGATAAAAGTATACTTGAAGCATCTTATATCTTAGCACTACGAGTAGTTAAGATATCCAAACTCCATACAAGCGCAGAAAATCTCATACTGCCTGTTCCAATTGATATGGTCAGTGTTTGAATAGGCAAAGAAGAGGCAAAAAAATTCCACTTTCTGACACAGTATCAAGGTAAATCGATGACATGGCTGCCAATATTCACAGACAATTGAGATCTTAATCAGATAATTGAGGAAGTGAGTTCAGGTTAATTTTTTAGTATTCAATTTGATGAATCAACAGATATGGCAAACATTTTTCACTTCTTATGTTTTGTGAGATATGAATGCGGTAGGGACAGATCAATCAAAGAAAATATGTTGTTTTGTAAATTAATACCTAATCATGCAACAGGACAATGTCTTTTTGATGTTTTTTATGAAGCTACTAAAAACTACAACATAGATTGGACAAAATATAGTGCTGTATGTAATGAAGGTGCAATAACAGGAAAGAACAATGGATTTCTGAAAAAACTAAAAGATTGTCTTATAACAAGAGCATTTCTTCATTCACAGACATGCTCTCACCACAAAAAATATACCAAAAAATCTCAAACAAATTCTTTGTAAAGCTGAAAAAGTGTTTAATTTTATTAAATGTCGACCATTAAAGGATAGGCTATTTGCTAAACTACATGATGAAATAGGCAAAAAGAAAAATCTCTTCTTTTCCATACAGAAGTCAGATGGTTATCGTGGGGAAAGTGTTAACCTGGTTATTGGAATTGTGAGTTGAATTAATAATATTTTTCCAGGATAAACAAATGCCATTCTCAATGTTTTTATGGAATAATGAGTATATGTTGCAGTTGGCTTACTTAGCAGATGTATTTTCGCATTTAAATGATTTGAATGTGAATTTACAAGGACGTGATAAAACATTTTATTCATGACAAAGTTCATAATGTCATTAAGAAGCTTGATATCTGGATTATTCACCTTCAAAGTACAAATTCTGATATGTTTCCACTCACTTCCAATTATACTGAGAAAAATTTGGATGAAGAAAACACTATTATTCACTACAGTTTGGATTGCAAGAAGATGCATTTGTGTGAACTAAAAATTCAGCTGGTGGAATATTTCCTAGAAAATAAAAATGATTTCTCAAAGAGATGAGTAATAAATAAATTTAGTGAAAATGCTGCTGCAGCTGCTAAGTTACCAGTTGAGATTCACGACCAGCTCTGCCAATAAAACATTACAGCTAAAATTCACATCTGAAGATTTAGTAACATTTTGGCATGCTTGTCAAAGTGAATATGGAAATTTATTCATAGAAGCATTGAAAATATTAATCCTTTTGCCAGGCCTGTGAAAAGCATTTTTCATCTGTGGATGTGTTAAAAACTAAATATAGGAATTGTCTGTTATCACTTGAAAACAATTTGCTTTTGTGCGTATCTTAACATAGATCCTAGTATGGAGAGACTTTTAAATGCAAAACATACGCAATCATCTCATTAATTTACTTTGTTTACATATGTACTCATAAATGTAAGTAAAATGTTTATAATAAATAATTTTTTTTATAGAATGATTTCATAGTTGTAAGTTAATGACATGCAAAGTTGTAAGTTAATTTCACGACTCCCCTTTCATATCATCGTGACACTCAGGTTGCTATAAATGCTGCTATAGAGATTTTCAATTTCTACTGATATGGACCAGCAAAAAAATTATTACGAATAACACATTTATGTAGGCTTAATTTTTCTTTAACAGTTTAATTCCCTTTAAAGGTTTAATCTTCCTTAACCCTTGGAAGATTGAGAAAAAGTGGATTATATAAAAAGAAACCTGGCTACTACACTTATTTCTGTATTAACTAATAGTTATTCTTCTGGCCTGTAAGTAATTTATACTATCATGATTATTTACGATTAGTATTGTATTTCTTTTTTTTTTATACGTTTCTGCTTCTGGCAGACATCTCTGAACACTTTCTTCACTGATCTCTCCATGTTTTCCTTGATCTCTATTACATTTTCCTTTATTTGGCCAACATAGATCTTCCCATTTACTATCTGTTACATTGATCGCTCCATCTGATAAATTGCCCAACCTCAGCTTTTTCTCACTCATTCAATTTTCCAATCTCTGCACTCCTATTCTCTTTTACTATCTCATTTCTTACGTGCTCCTTCTACCCATTAAAACTTACATTTCTGCTGCCATAAATTTATTCAACCCCCTTCTCACCCAAGTACTGCACTCAGCTCCATCTGTTAAAATTGGCCAGCAGTAGTATTTTAAAACCATCACATTTGCATTTCTTGGTATCTTCCACTTTCTGATCACAGTACTCATACAATAATATATTAAAAGTAATCCTTGCTATTTTAGTAACCTCATTTTCAATTTTTCCACTATAAATAATTTCTCTCTCTCTCTTTCTCTATTCATTTGAAACCCTTCACTGTCTTGTTATTGATCCTCATATGTCATCAACAACTTCTAAACATCTGTCAGTCCTAATTACAATACTCTTCTCTGTACACAACCTCATCACTATTTACTGAATTTTGTATCATTCGATTCTCAAATTTGGCTGCTTTACTAATCTTGTTCATTCTTTTCCAGATTATTATAATTTCTACATATTTGTCCATCATCACCTTACAGTCTGAAGCCAGTAACATTGTAATATGGAGTTAAGACTAGAAACCACACTGAATTCAAACACTTGTATGATTGATGCTCATCAAATTTTATTGATATTTTGCCTTTAAACACATAAATGTAAAAATAAAATTTTAAGCTAAAGAATAATTCAGTCAGAACCCAGAATTAAAAAAAAAGCTCTTACAAGTTCATGTTAACTATTAGATTGCAGCAGGCTGCACCACACACTGAACTGTAATGGTAATTTCAACAGAACTGATATTTCATACTTGTTAAAAAATCCTTGTACATCAACATAAATAAATAAGTAAAACCTTGTACATCAACATAAGTAACAAAGTAAACTAATCATCTGCAATGCAAGTCAAAATAGGATACGAATAGTGAATACATTAGGAACCATTTTTTAAAAACATAACTTTTTACTTGACCCTTTATAATCAAATTGAATTATTTTTGCTTATCTTGATTTTTATTAGTTGAACCTAATACAGAATATTCTTTTTGGATATTAATCTAATTCTATTAAACTTCCTAAAATTTTAAATCAAACTTAGTCTTTAGTGCAATTTTTCATGTTGTGACCATTATTAATTTTGTATTTATACATTTTTTATGCAGGTGTAGTGATGATTATCTGAAAGTCATTCACATAGGCTGTTAGTAACAGCCTAGAAAAGTACAGATAATTATTCCATAATCACTGACTGAAAACATGCTATCTATCCTTTAATAGCAGCTACTAGTAAAAAAATGATAGGTTGCTGGTCATACATACCTGCATACAACAATGCATTTAGTTTTTCTATGAGATTAAATTATTATAAACTTAAATAAGATACTTTTAGTTTTATTTTTCATCTGATCAAACTGTTTTTGATAATAAAAAATGTAATATTAACAACTTAGCTATGTTAGGAATGCAATTTTAAAAGCATTAAAAGAGCACGCAATAAAATAAAGCTTTTATATGACAAGTTACATTACAAAACAGTACTATAAAAAATAATTTAATTTTAATTAATTAAGCGACTGAAATGAATTCAGCAAAAGAAAGGATTTTATGAAGCGTTCTTTTGATAATAAAAATAAAATTTTTAATGACCAGTTACTTAATTCAAGAACAAAGCTACAAATGAAATTGTGAACCATGAATTATGAATGTTTTTTTTTTCATTTATTATACTACATAAACTACAACAATGTACCAAAAAAAGCAATACTCTATCTTTTTCACTGCCACTAAATTTTATGCTTAACACAAATCAAATTCTAATAACCCTATCTAACATTCAGGGGTTAAAAGACAAAAACAAGTAACTTTAAAATAAAATATATTTTTTCAAATTATTAACTTACCACTTTGTTAAAAAAAACTAACAATAAAACAAAATGATATAATATGATTACAAATTTTCACAACACATAATGTAAGAAAATTTTAATAAGATGCTATTCAATACAAAAATATAAAACTACTAACCTTCTTAGGAACAATAATAGTCTCTCGCCTTATTTCAGGGAAAAGTGACCTGCTTGTTTCAGTACCACTGTCTATTGAGCTATCTTCTTTTGAACCATCTGAATCCAGTCGTTTTTCTACAAAAAAACACAGATTTACATTTACTCAGATATATTACAACAGGCTCTCACTTACTTGGGATTTACAAGGCATAAGATAAACAAAAACATCAGTTATACTAGATTATATTTCTTTTCAACTCTCTTTAGTGATTAAGTAAAAAATACTATTTTGAAAATTAATCAAAACACCAGTATCTCTCAATATATTTTAATCACAAATAGCTAACATATGGCTCCATGGTTTCCACCTCATTAACCTAGTAGCAGTAAAACATTTATCTCAATCGAGTGTATAATTTAAAAATAATGCTTTTTCTTTTATTACTGGATCACTAATAGAAACTTCTAAATTTTTCTGGTGGATAAACCACAGCCAAAACACATCACTCAGAACCTCAAAAATAGTTTTCTTTAGCAATCACATCGAGAGGAAACCTGAATAGTAAAGCAATTAGGCTTAATCAATTGTTTTTCATTCTTTATTAATTGTTTCACCAACTCCTAAATCAACCGTAATTATTTTTTCATCACCATATTGCTTTTATCTAATCTTAATAATCCCTCCAATTTCTTATTAATGAAATCACAACACTTTATATTTCTCATTCAGATCTTTTCATAATTTTATATGTAATTTTTTTTGAAAAAAAGACATGAAAAAATTAATACGGTTGACAGTTGTAAAAATGCACCAATAAAGAAGAGTAAATTTGACAGAACTAATACTAAATGAACGTAAGATACTAAACAACAGAGTAAGATAACAGAATATATTTCCATTTTAAGATACATAATGCAATTATAGACAAAAAATTACAAAGGTATGGGGGTACATAATTTGCAGAGATTGTGAGTAGGCCTACCGGCTGACTGATAAAATAATATAAAGTGATTGCTTTATCTGGATTAATGAATCATAGATAACAGAAAGAACAGAAAATACAGATGTTTAAAAAATGAATAGTACACAGTTCACTTGAAAATTAAACTTATTTTCATAAAATAAGCGAGTAAATCACATGAAGTATTTTGTTACCTCTTTTCATTTCATATTACTGAAAGGAACAGTTAAAAAGTAAGGAGTTAGTTAAGTATAAGGTAACGCAGTCTACTATATAAAAGATAAAATAAAACTAATAAAACCTTGCAGTTTTTTCTGTACACCTATGTCAAAAGGATAAATCTGTTAAAGGATTAAACCTTTAACAGATTAATACACAGACACGCTTACTAACATTCCTGCATAATTTTTTCATTTAATCATACATTTACAACATACATTACATAAGTACACTGTTATTTTAATTTCTAATCCATTTCTTTTTCTGTTTAATTCAAGCAAATAAATAATATAAGTTTGTCAAAATCAAAATAATCATCAGACAGGAAAAGGGGACATCTTAATCTACATTATCCATCAAAATGAAGATGGTTAAACTTTGTATAACTAATATTACTTAATGGGCTTGTCAACTGAAATCTAGAATAAAAGATACAAAATATATTCAAAAACTTTTATGCATGACTCAAGATTATTATGTAAAGCTTATTTTACCGAGATATTTATTTCTAAGAATGCTGTTTCCATATTTCTTTTTAATACCACATAATGTTGATGCGGTACAAACACTTACATCATTGTTTCTAAATATATAACTAAATGCACTTTACTGCGAAGAAAAAAATGTTTTCACAAAATACAATGATTTTTCTCTCATTTTTCAACAATCTAACATACCTGTGTTCATAGGAAATGGTATAATACTGTCGCTATCATAAACAGATTTAACAGTAATGCCAGTTGGGTCAATGCGTTGTGCCCAACGACCTTTTGGTACTTCAACAGTGCGAGGACCTCCAACACCTCCTACAGGAACTGTTTGCTGCATCTGTTTTTTGGCCCATAATGGTAGTTGTCCGACACTAAATCTGTGAAAGATTTTGAAAATAGATAATTATGTATTACATATAATTTATATATAACTATAATAAATAATATTTTATCATATGAATTCAAATTGAATAAACAAAAATGCTGTATAGCATGCAAACTACTATTCACATGTAAATGATAATGAAAAAATGTTTTAAATTACCGATTACTAACAACCTAACGACAATAACTACTTGGCTAGAATGCCCTTATGTTTATGATTTGAAAAAAGGACCTCTGGTAATATGTTTCTGTATTTGCAACTGCAATGTTTTCTTTACACAGTACACTCAGATTTTTTATTACTATATTGATTAGAGCTACAATCTTTTTTCAATTGATTTTATTAACAACTATTAACCATAGAGCAAACAGAAATAAATAATAACATGAAGTATAGAAAGTTGACCTGTTCAGGCTGTCTTCTGTGGCAGTAAAGTATTTGTTTATATGTGCATTTGGTACTCGATTTACTGCATTCAGATCTCTATTTTTATTTTACTTTGTTGTCATTTCAGTCATTTTGATGATGAAATTATAGTAAAATATCACAAAAATTTACTTGAATGTGTTAGAACAGATAATAAGTATGTAAATGTGAAAGATAAGTGCATGACTAATAAGAATATTTACATATTTATTTAGTCTTAAGTAACAGGATGATCACCCAATTAAAGTTTTTTTTTTATGACACGGGAAATGAATTTTGTAGCTTGTTAATTTTAACAAGAAGTGAAGCTGCTATCAATCTATGATAGATTGATAGCATGACCTCTATAATAGAGGTCGGCATGGTGATGAAATATTGAGGTTACAGGATTAAATTGTACTGGCTGTAATGACAAATTTAGGTAGAAAATAGATCATTTTGTTCCGAAATGTTTTCCATTAGATAATTTACAACTTTAAAAAAATTAATTTCACATTTTTCATTTTTTTTTTAATCTCACCACAATAGGTTCAATCAACATCCTTAAAGTCACTGATCAGAGGTTATATATTATTAAGATCATAACAACAATATAATTCTACAAATGAGTAATATAAGAAAAAGGATTAAAGCATAAAAATTCTCCAGTCTAAATTTCTGTCATTAATTTTTACGACACAATAAGACAAGTCTAAGATTCAGAGTAATAATATTTACAAAGAATACTTTCATAAAATAATAACTATAGAACTCATGAATTTAATTCCCATTAAAAAAGAAGAATACTATATAAACTTTTTTATTTTATTTTAATAGCTTCCATATCTTTCTTTAGCCATCCCTACCTTTATGAAGAGTTTTATCACCTGCTTTCAATTTAACCCATCATTAAAGATTTACATTCAATTTACATTCTCAATCATTAAAGATTTCTATATCTCAGCACAACATGAACAAAATCCATAAATTGCAATGCTAAATTAAAGACCTCACAATCTGCCATTAAAGCGAGATCAAAACCCTTTAATTTCCATATTTATTTGTATCAATGCATTGCTTAGATCCAGAGACATGCAGCATTAAAGATAAAAGTGGCCTTTTCTCTTTAAAGTGGAATATTTCGGTTCAGAAAAATCATTGACGTACAAAAAACAAAATTAAAGCTAAAGTCTTAAGCTTTTAAACGATTTTAATGCAGTTTACTGAAAAAATTTTGTTTCCCCCATGAACTCGATCAAACACGAAAAAACTTTTCAAATTTTTAAAACTTTACTTCTCACAGATATTTTTTTTAATTTGATGATTTTTTAAATCTGAAGTGGACTGTCAAAAAATAGAATATTCAAGCTTTAATTTCTTTTCTTATTTGTCTCTCTAAGCCTCTTGGTTGTAAAGTTAAAACAGTTTGAATACAAACATTTTTTATCATAATAGCCCTTTAATTTTTTATATCAGTGTATAATATGACAGTAATACGAAAAAAAGAAACCAATTCATATTTTTTGTTATACAGCCACTTCTTCACTAATGCAAGTTTGAACCTTTCTTTGTTCTGTGTAGCAGACACCAAATGTGTCATTTTGATGACTATTTATAATAAATATATCAAAATAAATGAGTATTTATTATATACAAAGCATTATTATTTAATTATCAACAAAAAATGAAGAAAAAGTGATAGAAAATATATATACAACACAAAATAAAATTAAGTAGAAAAAAAATTAACAAACATAATTAATTTTTGAACACAAATTATAAACAAACCAATTATCAGATATTATATGTTTTTATACCAAATTACAGCCTAGTCACCTGTTTAAAATGCCATTTAGTTTATGAATCATGTAGCATTTCTCAAACATGTATTAAAATGAATAAGTCATCAATGCTTAAGTCAATTTTTATATGACTTTAGGTCTGTATGAATTAAATGTGATTTGTCCAATCCTGCATGAATTGACAGGATTATCGGTCTTATTCTAACTTACTCACCACGAATTCTGTCACATGCGGTAAACGAGTAACTGCATATTTATTACTGTTGGGATGTGTTGTATTTCAAACCTATATAAAGGCAGTAATTGTTTCTTTTATTTTCATTAGCATTTTCCCGTGTAATCAATAGCAGGTTTTTTAAAGTCAATCTTTTATTCATATATTTGTGAAATCAAAACCATGTTGGAAGCAAAAAAAAAGAAGCGGCAGTAGAGTGCGGAATATATTAAACATAGATTTATCGAAAATCCCTCAAATCCATCATTGCCAATGTGCCTTATTTGTCAAAAAACCTTTTCAAATGAAGCGATGAAGCCTTCCAGGCTACAAGATCATTTTAATAAAGTGCACTCAGATAAGAAAGGCAAAGATGTGGCCTATTTTAAAGACCTGAAAAAGAAGTACATAACTCAGCCAACTATATCAAAACATTTTTCAGGTGCTTCTAAGCTAGACGATGATAAACTTTCAGTTTTGTACAATATCTCGTTGTTAATTGCTAAAACAGCAAACCACACACTATTGGGGAAGATTTAATTTTATTGACAGTAAAAGAAGTAATAACCACTGTGCTCCATAAACCAGCGGCAGATGTTATCAAAAAATTCCTTTGAGCAATAGTTCTGTGCAAAGAGGAATTGATGAGGTGGCTAAAAACATTGAAGAACCATTATGCAATCATCTGAAGACTTGCCAATTTTCATTTCAGTTGGATGTACTATTATTTGCTAGAAATTTAGAGACAGGTGCAAAGGGAGAAACCATATATAATACACTGGAAACGTTTTGTGACAAAAAGGAAATTCTTTTGAAGAATATTATGTCAATTGCTACTGATGGCATTCTGGCTATGACAAGGCTTCACAAAGGCTTTATAGCATACTTAAAAAATAAAGTTCCAGACGTGCTTGCTGTACACTGTGTCATTCATCGCCAACATTTAGTTGGGAGAAACCTGAGTGAACGCCTGCATACAACACTGCAATATGTTATCAGAGCGGTTAATAAAATCAGAAGCAACTCACTAAATGACAGATTATTTAGTCAGTTTTGTGTTGCCAATGATGAAGATTTCAACGATTGCTGCTTCACATAGAAGTGCGCTGGCTATCAAAAGGTACTTGTCTGACTCGATTTTACAATCTATTAGACTCTGTGATAGAGTTGCTGGAAAACATAGATACAGAGTTGCATGACAACCTCATTACATCAAAGAATGATACTGCATATTTGACAAACCTATATAAATTGTTTAATGATGTTAATCTCCAGCTTCAAGGCGACGACTTGAACTTGATTAAAACAAAAAATGTTGTTGCTGCTTTGGTAGCCAACTGCTATTACACAAGAGAAATATCGGCAGACATGAATTCAATAACTTCTCTAATTTCTCAACAGATCAACAACAACGACTTGCTTGTTTACTGCCAACACTTGGAGAACCTCCACGGTGATTTCAAAGAATGATTCCAGGACATTTTAAATATGGACATACCAAACTGGGTGTTTGATCCTTTTTCAAATGTCAACACAGGAAGATCATCCCAGTTAGAACAACTTACAGAACTGACAACAAATAAAGAAATAAAAATAAAATTCAAGAATGGCTACCAAGAATTTTGGCTGCAAAAGCCAATCCTGCAACTGTAACCTGGGTTATGGTTGATTGTTCAATGATTTCTGGTAGCATTCCCTTAAGTCATATTTGTCTGAACGTGGATTTAGTGCTGTACCAACATTGCTAACAAAAAAGAGAAATCAGCTGTATGTTACCGAATGCAGTGACTTATGGCTGTTTTTAAGTAAATTCACCCTGATATTAACAAACTTGTTAAAGCAAAACAGATTCATCCTTCACATTAATGTAAGTGTAATTGTGTAATTTTTCAATTGAAAGCTTTGTTTTAATTATTGTATTGTTATATTGAATATGCTATCACTATTGTTGTTATATAACTGCATAAATACAATTGTAATTTTTTTAAAAGCAATTTTAATAAAAATACTTCCAAACATGATTAAATTGCTCTCATTTAAAATGTAAGTTTTAACTCAGAAATAGGATATGCTACGTTTAAAACAATAATTGCGATTGCTGTTCAAGAGCACATCTTAAGAACAGCAACTGCAATTATTATTTTTAACAGATGGTAAGTTTACAAATTTTGGGAGCACTTTTTGATTCCCAATGTGAGCGGTGGGTAAAAAAGTTTGAGAATCAATGATCTATACTATTATATAAAAAGGAAGAGAGTTTTTGTTTGTTGGTTGAAGCATAAATTTTATGAATTGAATTAGTGAATTCATGAACTATGGGGCTCTATTCCTGTGTGAGTTGAGTTTGAACTGAATGATTTGAATCAATAGAATGAATAATATTATAGAAACAATATTAAATAAATTGAAAAAAATCCTGTTCAACAATAATGAGCTGGAAGGCTAAACCAATCATCACCATCAATTGGTAACAAACGGGATGCTCCTGGGATGCTGTTTTGGGAAGCACAATGGGGTACTCTTATATCTTTGCAAACAATCAGCCAATTTTCAAACTTCAAATGGGGTATTTGTTAGTAGGTTGAAGGCTAACTTTTGCATGGTCACGTACACTCTCGATCTAACAGATCACAGTTATTCAGAAATGTATATATATAAAGTTTGTTTGTTATTGCATTTTGTGAAACCAACTCAGCGATTACTTTTAAATTTGCAGGATACATTCATGTTATCCCAGGAAAGGTTTTAGCCACAAACCGAGGCCCTAGCTTCCTTGAAAGTTAAGATATTGAAAATATTCATTATTTCTTCGCCCCCAAGGAGGGTGAAGTTGTAAATTAAAGATATTCATTAAGGAAAAAATAGATTAATCTGTTTACCACATTGTTATATTTCTTCCACCATGGCAAAGAACTACGTTATGAATTTTTTGTCGTCAAAGGTGTATGTGCTTTAGTTACCATAGTTACTATTATTCTATCTTTTGTAATTTAGTTTATTTTTCAGGGTTCTTTAAAGCCTGAATACTATAATTATTATTCTCACAACCATGAGGATAACATACAGTGTGGGGGTCCAGGGGGTGGAGCCCTTTCGGTAGATGGGAATGACAAATGAAGCAAGCTCTACAGGTGTCAAGGGTGCCAGTCCCCCTGGCAAAAAGGGAATGGCAAGCAAAGTGAGCTCTGTGGCCATGGGGTAGGCTCAATGGCCTCAAGGAGCTCCTGCGTTGGATCTGAGATTTGCCTGAGCTGATCAGAGACCCAAGGGTCCAAGTTCTGGCTAGATTGCCTGCTAGTTTATTAATAAAGTTTTAAGTGAAAATAAATATAAGCACGGGTAATTATTAAGGTTATTAAAAAAAAAACTAACCTGTAATCATTGTCATTAGAAAGAGCGTTTGCATTTGGATCCAACATTTCCATGGGTGGAGGTCCAAAGTGTCCAGTATCAACAGCAATACCTAAACCATTTAATTTCCTGCAAAACAAAAACATTACATCACTTAGTTTAATAAATATTATTTCAATCTGTAATTTAGCAACTGAGACCCTTAGGGCCATTTTAATAAAAACCTAGACATTTTTTTCTAGTGAAAAACATTATAGGTGGAAATAATTTTGTAAAGAATAACAAAGTTTTACTAGAAATCTTTTTCTACTCATTATTGTTTTATAAGTAAGCTTTTTTAATTTACTTTTAAACTATCATTCTTTACTCATGAAGAAACAATGTGATCTCTCAGAAAATAATCACAGAAAACTTATAGTCACATGAAGAGAACTATTTAACTTATCAGGTAAGAAAAATAACAAATGAACATTATATGACATGAACAAAGATGAGAACTGTGCATTTCATACAAAGCACAAACAAAAAAGTAAGGTGGATTACAAGAAAATAATTGATTTTATATACTCTGAAGTTATTAATACAATAGTGGAAATATTATTTAACTTTTTGGGAACTGCCAAGAACAACCTTTTGTAGGTATAACTCTCACTTATACGGAAACAAGAGACATTAGTTTTGGTACACATAAATATTTATATCTAACTTCCTCTTATTTTTGGGAAAAAATTATAAATAAACCACATTTTATCATCTACATTAAACAACCTTGAATATGAAAGATGTAGAAATAAAATTAAAAAGATTTAAGTGACTGCAACTTTATGAAATGTAGATGTATGAATAAACTAATCCATTTTGCATATTTGAGGATAATGTCAAATGACTTCTCTTTCTTAATTCTTGAACATCAGTGTTTCTTCCTCAGGCACTTATGAATAACAAGTGTTTTACAAGCTATTTCAAATATAGAAAGAAAAAAAATGTCTGAATCATTAAAGTGTTCTGAAATGTAATGATTAAATTTACTGGTTTAGCTAATACAAGAAGTAACAATAAGTTAGGTTGCACTATGCCCTTTCTTATATCAAGTTAAACAAAATGTTTATTAATTTGAATTTTATTAAAAAAGAAGAAAATAGTAATTAGAAAAGAATTTATATAACTGTTATAAACTTCATAACTAAAAAATTTCCAAACCTAAATTTTTAAGCATTAAAAAGCTACAAAAATTAGAATTAGCTCTGAATTGTGTGGACTCTTATCAGAACGATAATACATATAATTCTAAAATTAAAATACATATAATTTTCTTGTTAATTTCAATGGACGGCAGCCAAGTATATCATTGAATATGAATGGTAGTGGGAACAGAAATGTGAAAATAGCAAACTAGGCCCACAGATGAAACAGCATAGCTGGTCATACCAACTGTACTGTTAAAAGGATTAATAATACATCATTGTCTGAAACATAAATAACTAAAACTAGGAAAAGAAGTTCAAATTTATAAGACTTACTTTCCAATCCTTGCAGCTTGTTGTGATAATCTGGCATGCATAGTGACAACTAAATCATGTGGAACTTTCCAGACAAAAATGCAGCCATCACCAGAAGCAGAAATTAACCGTCGACAGTCATTGGTAAATCTAAGACCTGTAGCTAATTCTGAATGTCCAAGCATTGTAGCTAGACATTCACCTGAATAATAATCATAGATGCAAAGTGTCTTGTCAGTGCAACTGCTGGCTACTAAGATTCCGCTTGGGTCTAAACTCACCTGAAGACAGAATGTGAAAAATATCTTGAAACAAAGCTGTCATTACTAATAAGATAGTTACAGTAATTAATATGATAATATTATTACAGTAAAAGCTCTTTAAACAAAACATAATTGCATGAAGTGAAAACACCAGCAGCTAAATAAAAATATTATGAGAGAAAACAATGTTGCCAAACCGTAGTCGTAGATATTTAAAACTGAAATTGAAAGTTTTTTTATGCGATTGTCTGAGCACAGGATGTGACTAGTACCCAAGTTCCACACTACATAGCACCGTAACACAACGAAAATAAATATTTTTAAATTAAACAGTTAAAGAAGAGATTAATTCATTAACATACAAGATTTTAACCTCACCATGCCACTGGCAGAGCCATTCTGCCATGCTATAAGTTCTTTTCTAGAGTGGCATGAGCAGTTCTGCCATGAAGCACTCATTTGTATATAAGTTAATAACTTTTTCCATCATAGAAAGTGATTTTCTGGTCTGCGAAAGTAAAAAAAAAGAGTTTTTAAAGATAAATAATCTTAAGCATATATTAAGAATTCATCACGTGAAAGGAGGAATGAAAGGTTAGAGTAATTACTATTACCAACTTAACATGACTTCATTCATACATACTAGTAGAAATAGTTAATATTTTGTATAATTAGAACTGTTTTGTTACTGAACATAAAAATTTGGTCATGGGTAAAATACTAAAATGCACCCCTTACAACCCAAAGATTCTACAATTATGTAACAACTATACAGTATTCAGTTAGCTTATAGAGTGAAGAATAAACAAAAATTGCCTTTATGTGAGTAAGTTCATCATGATTCTGCCGAATCACGTCCCTTGCATCAGTGTCGATTCACAATGCGGCCATAACTATATAAAACACTATAATCATTACTCGTATATAGTCACCATATAATTAATTTGTCATATAATAGTCGATGTAATCAAAAGTTCATATAATGTTATGTATTCTCAGTTCTATTAAAACCCTTCATCTTTTCATATGATCACTTTTTTGTTCTTGAGTTCAATTTTGTGTTTCTGTTATTTATTTACTCTACTGTTATTTAAAGTTAATATAATGCAACTTTTTTAAGTTTACTAGAATGTGAGTGTAGTGTATTCCTAGATTTGTGTCTGCACGACTTGAGTTATACCATTATTTTGATACCATGTCTGATAAGATTCAACTGATAATAATGCACAATTACTGATATCCCCTCCAAAAAAAAAAAGGCGGTAAAAAAATCCCTTAAGTTGTGTGGAAAATACATCATTTTAAATGCTTATAAAAGTGAATTACTGAGTAATCCAACAGCATTGATTTTGGATGTTGTTAATAAAATCCTAATGTAAGTGGAAGTTGTGCTGCTTCAGTGTACAATATGAATCACGAGTATGAATCTGCTAATTACCGTTTTCTAAAAAAACAAAACCCTGCAGATCAACAGAAGAAAAAATTGACGAGTTTGATGAAAATGTGATTCATAAAAATGTACACAAATTTTATTTATTTAGAAATGGTTTAACGATGTGTTACCTCCTCTGGAAGATAATCTAGTTATTGTCTTAGACAACGCTCCTTATAATTCATGTAAAAAGGAAAGAATTTCAGCCATGTCTTGGAAAAAGAATGATACCAAAATGTGGAATAGTTCAAAAGGAGTGATTTTTGAAGAGGATGAACTTAAGACCCAATTATTGCAGAGTTTTGCGTATTAAAAGTACTTTTAGTATGTATAAAAGTGATGAGATAACACAGATAAGACACAGTGGCAAAACTATGCTTCAATTAACTCCCTACCATTGTGTACTCCACCCAACTGAGTTTTTGGGGACAAATCAAGAGTTACATAGTGTCAGAAAATACTGCTTTTAAAATATCTGATGTTAAAAATTTATGCTTAAAAGCAATCTATAAGACAACAGGATGGAAAACTATATAAAACATGTTTGATTCTATTGAACCAAATTATGGGGAATTGGATAATATAATAGAAAACAAAATTGAGCCTCCCATTGTATCTGTTAATACTGACAGCACTACGGATTTCTCGCAATCAGATGATGAAAACTAAATTGAATTTATTATTTGTTTATTATCATAGAAATTTGATCTAGGATATTAGTGAAATTTTACTACTTGTAGACAACTGACAATTTCATAACTCTTAAACAAGTCAAATAAAATGTCTTAATTTATTTCAATTTTAAATTTATAACTTAAAACAAAATAGCATGTGGTTACTGAACATTAAAGTCGCGTAGTTTCTTTTATATACACCAGGATTTACAGGAAATGTTTGTGAATTGACCCCTTATACACTCGTACACACAGTTTGTTTACTTGAACTCTATAAGCTAACTGAATAAGATATACAATGTCTCAAGATGTAGGATAGATTTTTTTTATGAGATTACAGGCTTAACTATGGTCATTAGCCCAAATATTGATAAGAGATGAAATACAGACAAAATGCCAACAGTCAAAGACATATTTAATAAACTCATTTCTGTAGGTCACCAATTAAAACAATGTTAATACTGCACACAAATGTTAAACTAGGTGTGGAGTATTTTATTACATTTTTTGGCATTTATTAGGAGCTAATGAATATAGAAATTAATGTCATTAAAAATTCATATTAAAAATAAATAAAAATAACAGCTATAATAATAACCAAAAACACCAAAATTAATAAAATCTGCTCAGTACAAAAAAAAAATATTGAAATAGCTTTTTAGCTTTCAGAGATGATTTAGCCTACCTTAAAAAAAATAGAGAAAATGTTTTAAAATGACCAAAAGATATAAATGTTTTAAAAGATCTAGAATCTAGAAAAAAAACAAACAGAAATCCTAATTAAATAAGATCAGTATCTGAACAGATCTATAAATTTTTAGTGAAAAAACAAAATATTTGATTATCCTCATCTTGTAACAATATTTTTATATGATACTGATGTTTTGAGAAGGTGCTTTAGTTGATACAAAACTGTCAGGTTGATGTAGATATATTTATAGAGACAAATCTACTGCTTGAGTATTAAATGTAAAACTTAAGTTACTCCTTGAGACATCAAAGTGCAAGGAGACCAACCGTGAAGCATGGTTTGGCCTTGAACTTGCCAAGATAAAATATTTCTAAGATTAATCAACAGATAAGTTTCTATTCCTACAAAATTAAGATGGTAGATTGACTGAAAAATAGACAAAAAAAAAATGAAGAGTTAATAGCTATGTAGCCTTATTAAATCTATTGTAAAATGGCCTTGCCATTTTGGACAGTTTGTTTTGTTCTGATGAAACACTTTTTCACCTTCATGGTGCTGCTAACAAGTACAAATACCATTACTAACCGTTTGAAGTTTTCTATGAGCTTCATGAGGAGTTTTTGCATAATCTTAAGTAAACTGTTTGGGGTGTTTTATCATTGTGCTGTATAATCAGGCCTTATTTTTATTTTAATATTAGATCATTATATGAATACAGTGATAGCGAATCTGACAATTACATAACGTGTTACAAAAATCTCATCAACTAGGAGAAAATTTGACTACTCAATTCAATTTAAAATACCTTTGTCTTAAGATTACCGGTATGATAACAAAAGTTCATTAAAAAAAAATAGGTACCACATTTTTTTCATTTTTGAAATCATCAGATTTTTACCTTGGCCTGCATTACAATCATATGTTTATACAAATTCAGAAATTGTTTAATTACTTTTATAAGAAAAAATCATTAAATGGGAACTATTAAAAAACTAATAACTCAATAATGAACAGAAATGTAGAAGAATTATTTTTACCAGATTCGCTTTGTACAAAATGTTTATGAAATTAACTGTAACAATAAAGAAAATACTTAATTAATAAAAAAATTTTAAACCACTCTTATATTAAATGCACTAAAAAGTAGAACATAAAAAACATGTAAAAAATTTTTTAAAACACCACTTTTAAATTAAATGCACTAAGGTAAAAAATGATTTTAGGACTGGATCTCAGAATAGATTTGACAACAAGCTTTGATTTTGATATGTAAAATTATGTGAAAGTCATAGGTTCAAATTAAAAATTTGAAGTATTTGCCACTTTTTTTCATATGTGTGATAAATGGCCTAAAGAGTGGGGTGCAAAGATTTGTACTTTGACATGAGTACCCCACCTCTTTAGGGTGTTCATCATGCATATGAAAAAATTGGCAAAAACATAAAATTTTTAATTTGAAGCTATGACTTTCACATAATCTTACATATCACAATCAAAGCCTGTTGTCAAATCCATTCTGAGACACCATCCTAAAATTATTTTTTACCTTTTAGTGCGTTTAGTTTAAGTGGTGTTTAAAAAATCTTTTGTTTTCTACTTTTTAGTGCATTTAATACAAGAGTGGTATTTAAACATTTTTTTAATATATTTTTTATTTTCTACTTTTTGGTCTTCACAAGTTTATACTTTACAGCTGCGCTACCGCGCGTAGGTTTGTGCGTATTTAGCAAAAGATTGGATCGGTATGTTTTACAGTGGCTGACTGCAATCAAAACATAGGGCTAAACGATTTAATTTCCAAATAACCAAAATCCGGTCAATCAAGAGTGTACGACTTACCATTTTGGAGCTGTAGCTTGTGAAAGTGTGAAAATGTTGTGAATTGGGCATGTGTTCGAAACCGGTCTAGTCGCTGAACAATGCCGATCTCCCCGGCTACAGTAACAATAGGACCGCTGCGTTGCCATTGTACCGCTATAACTCTAGAATGGTACGTCGTACAAGAACATTGTTTGAATAAAAGTTGTCTGTTTTTTTTGTTGAGATTAACAACTTTTCCAAATGCAATACAGACGAAAAACAATTTTTTCCAGTGAAAAAACCAAAAAAACATGTTTTTTTACTTCAGCCCCACCTAGTATTTCAATTTCAAATTATACGGCATAACTTCAATGACATTAATTGTAGAGGAGAATGTCCTCTACATTTTTTGTTTGAAAAACTTTTCTCTAAAATGCACAGATTCAGAGAAAAATGAATTTCAAAATTTTTTAAGTTTTTCAAAAATCTATGGGCGGGGATGTTAAAAATCCGGAGTTAAGAGTCCCTCATCACCCCTAACGCATGCACAAAAGATCAATCGGTAGGTAAGGATTTTCAAATACAGCCTATTTTGATGACAAATTGCCTGTACTACTAGTAGTATTTTGTGTTGATGAAACACTTTTTATTTTTTTGACATTTTGTTTTTATAATCTAAATTATTGTAATTATAAGCATGTTTCATGAACATTAATAGAATAAATAGAATTCAATGCTTCACTAGTAATTGTCAATTAGGTTAGGTCTCCAGTTTTTAGTAATTATTGAAAGATATGTCTATGTCAGAACTATTTTTTTACTACTTATTTGGCTATAATTAGACAAAATACAACCATTTAAGCAAAAGAGTAATCCGTTTTGGGAAAAAACTAAAAATTATAAGAAATTAAAAAATAAAATTCAGGATAATTTTTTTTTTTCTATTTTACAAATTAAATATTACAATTCATTTTTTAATCAGAAAAATGAAAAGTTTATTACCTGTTATTAAAAGTCATATATATAAATTATTTATTTAAAAACAATAACATTATAAAACAGATTAATAAGTATAAGTTATTTCACCTTAATAAGAGATCCATCTTCTCCAACAGATCCTTTAAATGTTTTTGTATGTTTCCCACTATTAATACTGTACACTCTGATATTACGGTCTTGACACGCAGTCAAAATATGTTTCTGCATACAGTCAACTTCCATGTCATATAATGTAGTTTTACCAGCTGCATTATGGCCCCTTGAGAACTGACCCTGAAAAGATAATTACATGCAAAGTTACAGAACAAATTATAATTTAACTGTAAATAAAATTATCTTAAGATGTATTATTTTATTTTTACACACTATTATTATAAATCTTGTAAAATTTAACTGTTATTTTGTTTACTTTATAGACTAATAGCAGGTTTCAGTACTGAATATAAATGTTCAATGTGGAGTGAAATAGACATTTGTTCTCATTTTCGATATTTAGAGAACTGTTTACAACTCAATTCTTCTGGAATAAACAATGATGTCATATTATACAGAATATTCAATCCATTATTATTATGTTTATGATATTACAAATCCATGATCAAAATGATCAATATTAAAACCATACTACACATCAAAAATGTTTAATCAAATGAATTTAAAAAAATATATATTAACTTACTCCTTGTAACTGTCTAAATATAATAGATTTATCAGCACCACAGGAAATCATTTGTAACTGATTATGAGAATGCAGAAATCTGACAGCAGTAATGGAAGACGAATGGTCATCTAATGTTTGGACAAAATTATAATCCTGAAATAATAACATCAAGCATTTAAAGTTTAGTGCAATGAAATATAAAAATGACCGATTAACACAAATAACATTTTTAGAAAATAATTTATTTGTATATTTACTAACACATCAACTTATAGTTAATAATTCAAATACTCATCATTCTGTCCAGACCTGACTGAGTAGCATCCTACCCATTCTTGACCTATGTAATATATAATTATGCATTACTCTGAACAAAAAAATGATTTATTTACAGTTAATCAGCAAATGATAGAAATGTCAGTTTTGTGACATGTATGTATGCATGTATGTTTTTTTATATTCATGCTACAACTGATTATTATTTTATAAATAGTCAGTATCAAATATAATGAGAATTATTGTAAAACCACTGGGCAGCAATAGTGTCCCTAAGTTGGTCAATGTGTAGTACTCCATGACTAGTAAACATCAACAATAAACTGACTCCAGCCATCCTTAACAACGTGGATCTACCAAAGTCAAACATATACTCACAGTGGTGATAATGGAAAAAAGGAAATAAGGAAAAAGAAAGGGGGTACCAACAGAATTGGAGTACAAATTAAACAGCCATGACCAGAATCCTCAAAGCCCCCTCAAGGGAATGGCCCTACCCTACCCAAAATCCCTCAATATCACTACATATCTACCCATTTGAATACAGCACATTCTCATCAAAATTTCAGACTGACCAGCTTAAATATAAGCGGCATCAAAAGTTAATTTTCCTTTAGGAATTAAAGAGTTGCATGACATTAGATAGAGGGCTCCTGAAGGAATAACTTCAACCATTTCTACAATGGGATATGGAAGGATCCCACTGTAATATAAAGCATTTAGGTAGATCCCTACTGCACATTTCTGAGCAGTAAAAGAACTAACTAAACCATCAAACTCTTGGCCTAATCATACTAATCAGCGCTATCTAGGGGCTTTCTACACCAGTTGGAAGTAGCATTGTCAAACCCATCCTTGAAATGATAAACCATTTATGGTGTCTGATGCCAAATGTACAATTTAACACTTAAATGTAATTAATAAATACAAATAATCTAGAATTTACAGTTCATAAAATTAGAACTCAAAGTTTAAGTTAAATACAACTGAAAATACACATGGGATTTCATTTATTGAATTCTTTTAATTTTACTATAATTTATTTAAACCCTAATTGAATTTTTATTTTACTAAATTAAAACACACACAGAATAACAAAAAATAAATATACATAAAAATACAGTTCCATACCTGATCTACATCAAATACATGAATAAGGCGATCTCTAGATGCTGATGCAAGAAAATTATGAGAATCTTGTACAGGTTCCTGTAAACCACGGGACTGAGAATATTCAAGGCATAAAACTTCAGCATCATGTGCTTCTATTAAACATAATTGTTCTAATGTTGCAAGATCATGTATTCTAAAAAGAAAATAATAATAATAGGTAAAATACTGATATAGGAAACAACTAAAGAGCTTTTATAATATTTCTATCTATAAAATGATTACATAATCAGGATATAATTATTTCTGTTACCATGATAATTATAACTGGACTTCTAAATAAAAAAAGATATTAAAGAGCTGGACTGCATTTACAAACTAAAGGCTGAAAACAATTCACTAATAACATTTTGCTTTTACTAAGTTTAAGAACAGAACTAGTTATCAGAATAAGAAAATCTGTGAACAAAAGAATATAGTATTAAATTAATATCTGAACTACTAAGTTGAATATACATACTTTACACATTCTTAGCATATGAGCAGGGAAGTAATTGCGTACTACAAACATGTAACATCAGATACTGAAACCCAATAAAATCACAAGATGAATACTAACTGACTCAATGTTTCAAAAAGAAGACAACTAAAGTTTACAAGAACAAAAGAAAACAACACATGTATTATGAGGTGTGATAAAATGATGAGAATTTTTTTATTCTGCATGCTGTCTTTTTGACCGAGTTTGTCTTTATCACAAACAACATCAGCACTGTCTAATGTATATCCATATTTTCAGCCACGTTAGATGCATAGCTCAGATTTGGCAGCCAAGGGTGTTAATTATAAACGACAATTTACTTTTATTAAAAGTGATGGAATGTAGGATTTGGATTAAATTCCGTGTTAAAAATGGAATGAAGTGCAGTGAAGTGATGAAGATGTTAGAGAAGGCTTTTGGCTTTTATGTCAACACCAAGAGTGCTGCAAAGAGTCTCAAGAAGACTGTATCATTATTGAAGACAACATTAAAAAGGGCTGGACATCCTAATACATCAACAACTAATGAAAATATCTACAAAATAAAGAACAACATAATCAATAACTGTCGAATAACTATTAGAGAAGTTGCTGAAAAGCTGGGAATTTCTTATGGTTCATGTGAAACAATTTTGACTGGTATTTTGAATATGAAACAAGCAACAGCAAAATCTGTCACAAAAATGTTGAATTTTCAACAAAAGCAACACTGAAGAACTGTTAGTTGATATAACCAATAACTTGGAATTACTGAAACATGTCATAACAGATGATGAAATGTGGGTATACAGTTATGATATTTAAACAAAGATCCAATCATCCCAATGAAAGCTTTCTGAAGAACCAAGCTCAAAAAAGCACACCAAACTCTTAGAATGTTAAGGCTCTCCTTACTGTTTTTATTTTTATTTTTTTTTTATAATGGCAATATCCATTACGAATTCTTCCCATAAGGTTGCACAGTCAACAAACAGTGATTTTACACAATTTTCTTGAGACAATCCAAAAAAACCATAAATATGAACAAACAATTCTTAGATTTTATATTACAATAACGCTCCATCCAGCTCAGTAATAATAGATGATTATTCAGTCAAAAATAACTCAAGACTGGTAATGCAGCCTCCATATTCTCCAGACATGGCACCCTGCCACTTTTAAGATTAAGACTATATTAAAAGGACAACAACTTGTGATGATACAATAAAGAAAAAATTGCTAAGTGAATTTAAGGCTACACAAAAAAATGCTTTCCACATCTTTTGAGCAATAGAAGAAATGCTGGCATAAGCATGTCGCATCTCTGAGGAACTACTCTGAAGGAAACAATATTAATAAAGAAAAATAAGTAAATTCTTTATGATAAAAATTAAAAATTCTTATTTCTTTTTCACACCTTAAATATTACAACGTTATGGTACAAGAACTCAAGAGTACAGTACTGAAGCTTTTATAGAATAACTACACAGTACATTGTGTTTTAATCATTACTCTGTTGGTCTATGGAAATAAGAAAGCACTGCCAATGTACTAAACATGTTAACATGTTTGCAGATGCTATACTCATACAAAGTTTATTATCTTAGAACTTCTTTTGTCTTTCTGTGCCTTTTTTTGAAAATTGAGTTTTTTTCTAGGCTCTGAAAAATCATACAAATAAAAATGTAATAACTATAATATAAGAACTGTAATTATTAGTAGTGAACTTACACATTACCTTATATTTCCAGCTCTATCTCCAGAAGCAAGATGTTTCCCATCAGGACTAACTCTAATTGACCGTACACCATTTCGACCATCATATGATAAATTATCACCTTTTTCAGCTCCCGATAGATCTGTATCTTTTAGATAATTCAGTTCTGGATCTATATACATAACTTTTAATAATTCCTGAAAAAATAATGATAAAATCTCAAAATTTTCATTTTTTGCATTTTCATTTATTTCATAAAAAGCATATTGCACCTTGTCATAGACATAATTTGCAAATTAACACATATAATGTTTTACTAAAACATCATTAGTCAGAATAACTCTCTCTATGAATCATGAGAAATGTGCTGATGGTGAGGGGGCTTGAGTGCTCAGCGATACAGAGTAGCTGGATCGAAGGTGCAACGATATTGGATAGGTATCTGTTGAGAGCCAAACTAAGGAATGATTCCTGAAAGAGGGCAGCAGCTCTTTCAGTAGTTGTTAAGGACGTAGTTCAGGTGGACTTAAACAGCCATACCAACATCACTCAATTTTCTGAGTACTGCGCACAACTGAAAGAAACGGAAAACTACAGCTGCTTTTTTCCAAGAAAATGCAGCATTCTCATGTAACAAAGAAAGAGGCACCTTTGTTGGTAAAATATTCTGGAGGTAAACTAGTCCCCCGTTTGGATTTCTGGGTGGGGACTATTACAGAAGGGATCACCAGAAAATTAAAAAATAACATTCTACAAGTCGAAGCGTGGAATGTTAGAAGTCTGAAAAAGGTTGGTAGGTTAGAAAATTTAAAGAAGGAAATGGATAGGTTACATGTAGATATAGTAGGAATTAGTGAGGTTCGGTGGGAAGAGGAAAACGACTTTTGGTCAGATAATTTTAGAACAATTAACTCAGCTTCAAGTAAAGGGCAGGCAGGAGTAGGTTTCATAATGAACAAGAAGATTGTGAAGACAGTAGAGTAGTAGATTGTTTCAAAATGCACAGCAATAGAATCATTGAAATAAAACTAAAATCAAAACCTAAGCCGACAATTGTTAACGTCTACATGTCTACAAATGCCCATGATGATGATGAGGAGATAGTGTGTACACTATGTGTGTAACACATAAAACGGGATGAAATTTTTATAATAGTTGGAGACTGAAATGCAAGCATCGGAAAAGGCAAGGAAGGAAATATTGTGGGTGAATATGGGCTGGGCAAAAGGGATAAAAGAGAGGACCGACTTATTGACTTTTGCATAAAGTATAATTTAGTAATTGCCAACACCCAGTTTAAATTCATAATAGAAGAATATACACGTGGAAAAAGCCAGGTGATACTGCAAGGTATTAAATAGATTATATCATGGTTAACAAAAATTTTAAAATCACCTTGTCAACTGCAAAGCTTATGCTGGAACAGACATCGATAGCGACCATAATTTAATTATAATGAAATATAGATTGGGGTTTAAAAACCTGCAGAAAAGGTGTCAGATGAATCGGTGGAATTTAGAGAAGCTTGAGGATGAGGCGGTAAAGAAGATTTCTGAGGAGGACATTGCAAGAGGTCTGAGTAAAAGAGGTAAGGTAGAAAATAAAGAAGAAAAATGGGAGAATGATAAAAAGGAAATTCTTAAATCAGCAGAAGATTAGACAGAACAATGAGAACTGGTAGAAAACATTGGATATCGAAGGATATATTGCAGCTGATGGATGAACATCATTGTTCATCCATTGATAGATAGATAGGTGACAGATAGGTCTGACAAACTGGTCTGTAATATTTATGAAAAAGGGGAAGTTCCATCAGACTTCAAAAAGAGTATTATTGTCATGATACCAAAGAAAGCCGGAACAGATAAATGTGAAGAATACAGAACAAATTAGATTTGCTCATGTATCAAAAATCTTAAATAGAATTCTGCACAGAAGAACTGAGTGGAGAGTGGAAGAAGAGTTAGGAGAAAACCAATTTGGTTTCAGGAAACGTATAGGAACAAGGGAAGCAATTTTAGTACTCTTATTAGTAGTAGAAGACGATTAAAGAAAAATAAACCAACATACTTGACATTTATAGACATAGAAAAGGTATTTGATAACTTAGACTGGAATAAAATGTTCAGCATTTTAAACAAATTTAGGGTTCAAGTTAGAGATACAAGAAAAATTGCTAACATTTACAGGAACCAAACTGCAGCAGTAATAATTGAAGAACGTAAGAAAGAAGCCACAATAAAAAAGGGAGTCCGGCAAGGATATTCCCTATCACCGTTACTTTTTAATCTTTACATAGAACTAGCAGTTAATGATGTTAAAGAACAATGTAGATCTGAAGTAACAGTAAAAGGTGAAAAGATAAAGATTCTACAATTTGCTGATGATATAGTAATTTTAGCTGAGAGTAAAATAGATTTAGAAGAAATAATGAACGGCATGGATGACATCATATGCAAGAAGTACTGCATGAAAACAAACAAGAACAAAATGAAAATAATGAAATGTAGTAGAAATAACGAAGATGGTCCATCTTTGTTATTTCTACTACATTCAGTGGTCCACTGAATGTAAAATTAGGAAGAGAAAAGATTATGGAAGTAGAATTACTAAAGATGGACAGAACAGGGGCGATAAAAATGCCGAATAGCACAGGCGAAACAAACCTTCAGTCAGAAATATAATTTGTTTACATCAAAATTAATTTAAACGTCAGAAAAAATTTTTGAAAGTATATGTTTGGAGCGTAGCTCTATATGGAAGTGAAACTTGGACGATCAGAGTACCTGAGAAGAAAAGATTAGAAGCTTTTGAAATGTGGTGCTACAGGAGAATGTTAAAAATCAGATGGGTGGATAAAGTGACAAATGAGTTATTGTGGCAAATTGGTGAAGAAAGAAGCACTTGGAAAAATATAGTTAAAAGAAGAGACAGACTTATAGGCCACATATTAAGGCATCCTGGAATAGTCGCTTTAATATTGGAAGGACAGGTAGAAGGAAAAAATTGTGTAGGCAGGCCACGTTTGTAATATGTAAAATAAATTGTTAGTGATGTAGGATGTAAGGGGTATATCGAAATGAAATGACTGGCACTAGAGAGGGAATCTTGGAGAGACCAAACCAGTCAGTCAAATAACTAAAGACAAAAAAAAAAGTCAGAATAAAGCTATACTAATTTTTTTTTTTATAGTTAGTTACTGAAAATGCACCCAAATTCTTTATTATTTAAGGTAGGCTAAAGAAAATGCACTCATTTGTTGGTATTTTGTACTAAGGTACTTACTATAAGGTATTTTTTGTACCCAGGTATTTGTAAAAATTATAAAGGCGTTTGAATGTATTGAATTATGGGATGTTTAAGAAAAAAAAAGAAATATTAAAAAATCCCAATAAGAATTAATACGTAAAATTTTTTAGATAATATTATTCTTAGAGTAAGATCTAGGGATAAATTAAGTTTAATTTATTTGGATCACACCACATTTCATTTTTTTGCTCACACCAACCTTTCATCTTTTGAAGACCCATAGGATCATTACTGAAACTTAAACCTTGATCCAATAGCACTATTTAATATGATGTCATTTAATATCAACTTATGTGATATTATAAGTCTTAGAATTTAAACCAGTTTTGTTATTTTCAAGCTCCACACACAGTTGCATCCCTTGCACACGTAATAAAAATACCTGAAGTTTGTTATATATCAGGTGTGTAAATATGAAACTGGAATTTGTCGATAGATGGCCTTAGCTGTCAATGTAGTTACCATCAAACTGCATTATTTTCTTTCTTTGACAGTTGACAAAGATTTTCAACTCGCAACAATACAAGTTTCATACAACAGCATAGTTTTAATTAGCAGTGAACATGTCAAGTTTTGAACCTACAAATTACAATTTGCAGACAGCATTGATTTTCTGTTAGCATATAAAGAAAACTGCTGCATAATTGCATCGAATGCTTGTCGAAGCGTACGGTGAGCATGCTCTTAGTAAATCACAGTGCTTTGAGTGCTTTAAAAAATTCAAAAGTGGCAATTTTGATGTGAGAAACAAGAACGTGGAAGACAACCAAAAAAGTTTGAAGACAGCGAATTACAAGCATCATTGGATGAGGATGACACTCAAACCCAACAACTAACGGATCAATTAAATGTAACACAAGAAGCTGTCTCCAGATGTTTGAAAGCCATGGGAAAGATCCAGAAATGGGAAATGGATTCCACATGAACTGAATGAAAAACAGCAAGAAAACTGAAAAACCACTTCCGAAATGCTGCTCGCCAGGTACAAAAGAAAGTCATTTATCCATTGAATAGTGACAGCTGATGAAAAGTGGATATATTTCAAGAATCCTAAGCATAAAAGATCTTGAGTAACTCCAGGTGAACCATTGACATTAATTTCAAGGCCAAATCGCTAAGGAAAGAAGACAATGCTCTGTGTTTGGTGGATCAGAAGGGTGTGATCTATTATGGGCTGCTAAAACCTGGTGAAACCATTAATACTGAACGCTACCGACAACAAATGATCGATTTGAATCAAGCATTGCGTGAAAAACAACCACAATATCAAAAAAGGCAACACAAAGTGATGTTGCTTCATGATAATGCACCATCACACACAGCAAAACCAGTCGAGGAAACGATTGAGGCATTCAGTTTGGAAATACTTTCGCATGCGGCTTACTTCATCAGACTTAGCTCCATCCGACTACTATTTATTTGCTTAGATGGGACACGCACTTGCTGAGCAGTGCTTCACTTCTTATGAAAATGGCTCGATGACTGGTTTTTTTCTCAAAAGAGCAACAGGTTTTTTTGGTGTGGCATTCATAAATTGTGAAGAGAGATGGGAAAAATGTATAGCTAGCAATGGACAATATTTCAAATAAAATATTTTTAATCATTTTTATACAATAAATGTGTATTTTCTATACAAAAATTCCGGTATCATATTTACACACCTGGTACAGAGAATGCCAGGCCACTGTATGTTGTTAAGGATAACACAATAGTACTGGAGACAGTACCAATGATTGTTAGCATTAAAAATATAACTGATTCAGTTGGATTCCAATCTGTCAACCTCCCACACAGGAAGGCTAGCAATAACCATCTGAAATAGTCATTGTACATGAAATTATGATGTAATGAAAGTGCTTAATCTTTTAATTGGAAAATTCTATTCCATAGCATAACTTTATATTTCAAAAATTAAATTTTATACAGAATTCTGACAGTTTTATAAGTTGCTGATTAATACGTTTTACAATAATGTATAAAACTCAATAGTTTTAAAATGGTCTTAAAAATTTACCCTTTTTACTCATTTATGCAAAAATGAATGAAATTTCCAAAATCTCTTTTCAATAGATATATTTTTTAATTTATAGCTGTTTAATTACTCATTAAATGTAAACAATATAAATTAAACCAAATACAAACAATAAAAATTCATTTTTAACAGAAATAGTTTAAATAATATGAAGGTAATTTTTAGCTAAAGTCTGACTGGCTGTAGCTATGTAAACTTTACATGGCTGTCAAAACACATATGCGCCCTGGCTCTTAGCATACCTTGCACAAATGCAGACACCATTTGCCATCATAGCATTACTGTGTACAGTTTATATTGTAAAGTTAAAATGTTTTAAATAATTCAGCGGCCCACCGACTGTGAAATACGGTCTGTGATTCGATTTTTCACTGCAAGGAATATGTCAGCAGCAGACATTCATCGCCAGATATGTGAGGTTTACGGGCATAATTCAATGAGCGACAGTAAAGTGCGTAAATGGGTAAGACTATTCAAGGACGGGCGGGACAATGTCTATGATTAACTCCAATTGGGCTAAAATTCTGTAATCACAGATGATTTGGTGCATTAAGTTGACACAAAATTTGTGAAGATCGGTGATTCACAATTTCCACTTTGTCACTGATATTCCCATAAATTTTAAAGAAAGTGCTATACAAAATTGTTTCTGAAATCTTGCATTAAAAAAACTATGTTCGCAATGGGTTCCCAGGCTGCTTTCTGAAGAACACCAATAAAGGACAATGGCTAGTGCTTTAACATTTTTGACCCGAAACAGTAAGGAAGTAGATGAACTTTTGGAACACATTGTCACAGGGGACGAGACCATGGGTTTCTCACATCACTTCAGCATCAAAGCGGCAGTCAATGGAATGATGACACACAACAGCTCCAGTCAAAGTGAAAGCCAAACAGACAACGTCAACATGTAAGATTATGGCAACTGTGTTTTGGGATAGACATGATGTCCTGTTAGCCAATTTTATCCCCAGGACAACAATAAACTCAGCTGCATACTTCGAGACCTTGACAAAGCTTTGGCGTGCCACACAGAATAAGCAACGTGGCTTATTGTCAATTGGAGTTTTGTTGCTGTATGACAATGCACGACCTCATTCTGCTGCTCAAACTCAAGTTAATCAGATCTTTTGGATGGAAGCAAATGGACCACCCACCATACAGCCTGGACCATGTGCCAAGCGATTACCACCTGTTCTGCTACCTGAAGGAGTTTCTTGGCAGTTAGCAGTTTAACACTGATGAAGAAGTGAAAACAATGGTTGAAGACTGGTTGTCTTCACAGGTGGCTGATTTCTATGATGTGGGCATAAACAATTTAGGTAAAATGCTATGATAAATGTTTAAACAAACTAGGTAACTACATAGAAAAGTAGCAGAAAGTGTAGAGTGAAATAAAAAAAAAATGTTTTTGACAATATTTTTACTAGTTTTGTTTGTATTCAAAATGGATCGTAATTAAAAAATAGCCCAATATTTTATAAATCATCTAAATCATAATAAAGATAACAAACAAGATTTTATACTCACATTACTGTAAATATTACGCCTGTAAATAGTTTTATTATCAGAATCATCACTATTATCCAGATTCCAAACACGAATTGTATCATCACTTGAACATGTGAGGAAGGAACCAGGAGGCATCGCAGGATCTTCTACACCCCAAAATCCTGGAGTTGGATACATTTCTACCGCCCATATACACGCAGAGTGGTAAAGAAATGAATAAGATTTTCCAACCTATGAAAACAAATATATAATATTTTATGCATTACAGGTATTATAAATATTTATATTAGCAGTAGCAAACAAATAAAGTAAAATCTTTTTAAGCTGGTCTTGTTGTAGGCAAGATTACATAAACCATACAGAATAACAAAGGGAGAATTGAAAGTTAGCCAATCAACTATTAACTTTGTTGGTTTGTATATATATAAACATTTAGAAATGCATAATGATGATAGGAATCCTAATAATTTGTGTGATATCTATAAAATAACATGCAATGATTGTAACAAAATTTATACTGGAAAAACTAGAAGATCATTTAAGGCAAAGTTTGCAGAACATTTTAGATCTTATAAAAACAATTTAGGGTTCTCCAATCTTGCAGAACATTTAATAATCAATAAATATTCAATCACAGATTTGGATACAGATTTAAATATAATAGAACTTGTAAAAGGGTGTGATAATAATAAAAAATTAAATATTTTGGAAAAATATTATATATACAAGTATAGACAAAAGTTTAATTTGATTAATGTACAGACAGAATTTGATAATGACTTTCTTATCAAAACTGCCTTAGATAGCAGCACATTTATAAAATTTAAATAAATACAAATAACTTCAATACAGTACTGTATGTGTCTAACCACATAATAAAAAAATTTTAATTCTTTTATTTTAATGTTTGAATTTAATGTGTGATTTGAGAAAAAAAAGAAAAGTTTAACTGATGATGAGGGAAAACCTTGAAAGCACTATTAAAAAATAATAAGCATAAGGTAAGAAGCATTACTAAATTCTGTACTCTTGGTGGTAAACGGTTTTTATACTTTTGTCTTTGATGTATATATATATATATATATATATATATATATATATATATAAAAAAAATAAAAATAAGATTACACGATATTTAATCTGAATTTTATCAAAATACTTCAAAAGTAAAGAAATAATTTTTAACCAAATAATATGAACACAAAGTAAGTAATCATTCATAGATTCCTACAAGACTCGTTTACCAGAGATTTCAAAATATGAACTAATAATTAATACGAATGAATTAAACCAGAATTACAAGATTGTAAGAGACAACAGATATAGAGAATAAAATAATGACAATTTATTAGGTGTTCTTGAAAATCCAAGTCGTCAGTAATTATATAAAACATTTTAAATGATAAACTGTATTAAGTTGTATAAAAACATTGTCTTCAAAACTCACATCAGAACACAATTAAAATTTTACACACTTTTTTCTAGATTCTAAATATATATATATATATATATACGCCTAACTCAAGATAATCATTACCAACTTACGATTCATCAATCATTCAGCTGATAGCAAAGCAAGATGAAAAAGGCAACAACATTCTGTGAAGGTTAAACATATTTACTACATTTAGATTGTTTTTCGTATAAAACTGATATTTTAAAATATTCTTCTTACTAATCTTTTTGGACAAAAATATCACTACTAATTTATAAATTATGATATAATAATTATTACTTTTTAGTAATTTTATTTAACATAATATTATACATAAATCCTGTAAGAATAGTTCTAAATTAATAAACATTAAAAATGAAACAATACATTGTTCACTCACCCTTTTAATATCCCTAACATCCCAAACATAAAGACTATGATCATTATAAATACAGCTTAATTTATAATTGCGTTCATCAAATGCTAAAGCTATGGCATCAGGATACTTGGCATTATTAGGATGGCTACCCATATGACTGAAACAATAGAAGACTTTACATTCACAAAAAGACAAGGTCATAAACAGTTTATAACAATAATAAATAAATAATTATAACCAAAATAAAAAAAAAGGAAACCGAAAACCATCAAAAAATTGAAAATTAATAAAAGCTGAGAATACAGTATTCCTTTCTACTTTGGTAACTTTATTAATATAACTGTAACATATTTTTATTAGTGGCATATTTTAATACTGGAGAATTTTACAGATAACCTGAAAAGTTTTTATAAACCAATACCGGTATGTATATCATCACACCAAAAGCTCAGTCAAAAATTAGGCTCATAAAAAATATAAGATCCAGGACATGTGTAAGGAAGCAGTGAGCAGTGATCTTTGTAAGTTCGTGCACCAAACAGCATCATTTCATATATATTGGAGACTATGTTACCCAAATTTTTGTGACCATACACATGGCCACAATCTAGATGCATTTGTGATTTAATGATGGATCTCAAAGCAGACCAGAGAGGTAACATCAGATTCTACCCTCAAACTTAGAATTTCTGCAATGGAGGTTTTGAAACGATCCAGCAGATTTATGGTAATGAATTATAATTAACCACGCTGTGTTTTAAGTGGTACTCATTCTTCAGTAGGGATACAACATCACTGAAGGACAAAGAACACAGTATTCTTCAATACTTCAACATTTACACGGATATGGACCATTAATTCATCTCCAAGAGTCAGATTGTCAACACTGAGTTATACTGTAATATTCTGAAGTATCTGTACAAAGAATTTGACATAAACTACCTGAACTGTGGCACGGGGACAACTGAGTATGATATTCCAATAATGCTCCAGCTACAAAACTTATGAAACATGAATTTTACAGCTACCAAAACATGATTATCACTCAACATCACCCAATACTTGCCAGATTTCACTCCTAGCAATTTCTTTATCTTTTTCCAAGATGTTGCTAAAACTGAAGGATCTACGTTTTGACACCATACAGAAGATTGAGATTGGAAGATATTTGAGATACTTAAAGAAGAGGACTTTTTCAGCACATTTTTAACATACGCAGAAGCACTGGGACCAATTAACATATACATATTTTTTTCATGAACTAATTCTCAGATTTTTTGATTAGACTTTGTGTTTTAGCTGACATGGATATTAGCAAACATATATTGTGGCCTTTACTTAACTGGTAGTATGAATAGTCAAAATCATTTAGCTTTGAGTTCATAGAGCACAATGTATACAATAACATTCATACGTAATGCAAAATCTATTCCTTTTCATGCATTTACTGATGCTTTTCTGGTGAAATAATTTACAGCTAATACTTCCCACTTTGCTTTAGGTAAATAAATTTTATCTGAAGAAGCCTTAAATAACAACTTTTTTCAGAGAACTATCTACTAATATCAACAATTATAATTCATAAGGCATATGGTACTTTTTTTAATTTTTACAAATAAAACTGACTCATGGTCTGGAAGACATGGTAGGTAAATTTTTAAAAACTGGAGCACATAATAAATACATGTTTCAATTTTTAACATTTATTAAAACTTATAAAGTTATAAAGTGAATAGGATGAAAATATTGTTTTAAATAATTCTATAATGTATCAAATTCAAAAGTAGCAATTAGAATCAAATAAATAATATAATATTAATCAATATTAATAATAATATAAATAAGCTTAATTATTAGAAAAGGGACAATCTATAAATAACATCATACTACCATTCTTAGTTTTTGACTGCTTCTCCCACATCAAAGGAAAATGACTCATTCCCATAAATATATAACATTTATAACACACTGGTGTTGGAAATGTTACATATTTTATAAAACATAATATATGGAATAAATTTAGTGAAATATTAAGTAAGTATAAGACTAAAATCACATTTATTTAACCAAAATGATATATTTTTTTTTTTTAGCAAACTTAAATACACAACTTTAAAAGTACCTTTAATTACAGTAAAACACTATATATCACAAAAAAAAAAATTATTTATTTATAAACTATCATAAAACAAAATGAAAAGTCCTGCAAAAGCTACAGACTGTAATTAAAAATTATTATAATTTCACCTCTATACACAATTAAAAATTCACGTAATTTGAAATTTGATTATTGCTTGAAATATGAATTAGAAATTGCAATAAATTTCAATTTCAGATAGTGTTTCAATAATATTTAAAATGATAATTCTAATAATTTTCAAAAATCATGGAATGATCCATTGAAAAATGTGCTAAAATATATTATTTTAAAAGTTACTGCAACCTAATCTTTTATTCTAAATAAATTTTGACAAAGACTGTACTTCCTGATAAGCAGATTATTAAAGAAAGATTAAGGAATTATACTCTCCACAAAAATATATTTATTGGATCCTATCATAACTTACCAATCTAAAATGTTCTATTGATTGCAAATCATATAAAAAATAAACTACGCATATGACTCAATCTGAATACTTCAAAATGGTCTAGTAAAACCAGACTACAAAACTTAGTATAAATTTTTTTTTATCTTCAGTCATTTGACTGGTTTGATGCAGCTCTCCAAGATTCCCTATCTAATGCTAATTGTTTCATTTCGGTATACCCCCTACATCCTACCTAACAATTTGTTTTACATATTCCAAACGTGGCCTGCCTACACAATTTTTTCCTTCTACCTGTCCTTCCAATATTAAAGCGACTATTCCAGGATGCCTTAATATGTGGCCTATAAGTCTGTCTCTTCATTTAGCAATATTTTTCCAAATGCTTCTTTCTTCATCTATTTGCCACAACACCTCTCCATTTGTCACTTTATCAACCCATCTGATTTTTAACATTCTCCTGTAGCACCACATTTCAAAAGCTCCTAATCTTTTCTTCTCATATACTCTGATCGTCCAAGTTTCACTTCCATATAAAGCGACACTCGAAATATATACTTCCAAAAATCTTTTCCTGACATTTAAATTAATTATTGATGTAAAAAAATATATTTCTGACTGAAGACTCGTTTCGCCTGTGCTATTTGGCATTTTATATCGCTCCTGCTTCTTCCATGTTTAGTAATTCTACTTCCCAAATAACAAAATTCTTCTATCTCCATAATCCTTTCTCCTCTTATTTTCACATTCAGTGGTCTATCTTTGTTATTTCTACTACATTTCATTACTCTGTTTTGTTCTTGTTTATTTTCATGCGATAGTTCTTGCGTAGAACTTCATCCATGCCATTCATTGTTTCTTCTAAATCCTTTTTACTCTCAGCTAGAATTACTATATCATTAGCAAATCGTAGAATCTTTATCTTTTCACCTTGTACTGTTACTCCAAATCGAAATTGTTCTTAAACATCATTAACTGCTAGTTCCATGTAAAGATTAAAAAGTAACGGAGATAGGGAACATCCTTGTCGGATGCCCTTTCTTATTACAGCTTCTTTCTTACGTACTTCAATTATTACTGTTGCTGTTTGGTTCCTGTAAATGTTAGCAATTGTTCTTCTATCTCTGTATTTGAACCCTAATTTTTTTTAAAATGCTGAACATTTTATTCCAGTCTACGTTATCGAATGCCTTTTCTAGGTCTATAAACGCCAAGTATGTTGGTTTGTTTTTCTTTAATCTTCCTTCTACTATTAATCTGAGGCCTAAAATTGCTTCCCTTGTCACTATACTTTTCCTGAAACCAAATTGGTCTTCTCCTAACACTTCTTCCACTCTCCTCTCAATTCTTCTGTATAGAATTCTAGTTAAGATTTTTGATGCATGACTAGTTAAACTAATTGTTCTGTATTCTTCACATTTATCTGCCCTGCTTTCTTTGGTATCATGACTATAACACTTTTTTTGAAGTCTGATGGAAATTCCCCTTTTTCATAAATATTACACACCAGTTTGTATAATCTATCAATCGCTTCCTCACCTGCACTGCCCAGTAATTCTACAGATATTCTGTCAATTCCAGTAGCTTATCTGCCATTTAAATCTTTTAATACTCTCTTAAATTCAGATCTCAGTATTGTTTCTCCCATTTCATCCTCCTCAACTTCCTCTTCTTCCTCTATAACACCATTTTCTAATTCATTTCCTCCGTATAACTCTTCAATATATTCCACCCATCTATCGACTTTACCTTTCGTATTATATATTGGTGTACCATCTTTGTTTAACACATTATTAGATTTTAATTTATGTACCCCAAAATTTTCCTTAACTTTCCTGTATGCTCTGTCTATTTTACCAATGTTCATTTCTCTTTTCACTTCTGAACACTTTTCTTTAACCCACTCTTCTTTCGCTAGTTTGCACTTCCTGTTTATAGTATTTCTTAATTGTCAATAGTTTCTTTTACTTTCTTCATCACTAGCATTCTTATATTTTCTACGTTCATCCATCAGCTGCAATATATCAAAATATATATATTTTGATATATATATAAGCTGCAATATATCTGAAACCCAAGGTTTTCTACCAGTTCTCTTTGTTCCGCCTAAGTTCGCTTCTGCTGATTTAAGAATTTCCTTTTTAACATTCTCCCATTCTTCTTCTACATTTTCTACCTTATCTTTTTTACTCAGACCTCTTGCGATGTCCTCCTCAAAAATCTTCTTTACCTTCTCTTCCTCAAGCTTCTCTAAATTCCACCGATTCATCTGACACCTTTTCTTCTGGTTTTTTAGTAATATAAATAGTATGCAATATTTAATATCCTAAGACTGTTATAGGTTTTAGAATAAGGAACAATTTTAGCTTTCTGCAACTGCTTTTGATTTCATCCTTGACAATAAAAGCATACCATCTAAGAAACAAATGAAAAGTCATCAAAACCCAAAACTGTGTTTTAGTCCAATATACTATTCCACTCTCTGACTGATTACCTGATAAATACATAACTAACTACAAAAAGAGATGTTTTCAATTCTGAATAAAGATGTATACCGAATCAGGTCAACAAATTTTTCTTACTGTTTACTGCTAGTAACTGTACCTCAGTGAGACATTTTTGAATGTATAGATGGACAGACAAGAGGAGATAGGTTATGTATACAGACCCATTACAAAACTACATACTACATGATGTCATTATATTGTTTTCCTTACACTTCACCATAGGTAGAAACATTTATAAATGGTAAATATTAATGTACTTTTCAGTTTTCTATTTCCCTAATTATATTTTTGTGTAAACCATTACTTGTGAAGTAGTCATAGTCCGTCCAGGTATC
The DNA here is from genome assembly GCF_047948215.1 of Lycorma delicatula. Lineage (NCBI taxonomy): Eukaryota > Metazoa > Arthropoda > Insecta > Hemiptera > Fulgoridae > Lycorma > Lycorma delicatula. The sequence continues at coordinate 77,604,141 of NC_134458.1, forward strand.
ATATACTACCCACCGGGTTGGTCTAGTGGTGAACGCGTCTTCCCAAATCAGCTGATTTGGAAGTCGAGAGTTCCAGCGTTCAAGTCCTAGTAAAGCCAGCTATTTTTACACTGACTTGAATACTAGATCGTGGATACCGGTGTTCTTTGGTGGTACAATTTCGAATACGGTAAATTTAACAGTCCTATAAATACAATTTTTTTTTAAAACCACAAAATTCATTATAACTCATTACATCACAAATCATCACACCTTCAAAGATTCCTTCTGTCTATAGCAGCATGTTGTAACAGATGATCTCAAATTTATACCAAAAATTTACAGTACTAAAAAAATTGTAATTAGAACTTATAATAAACAAAACATATACTAAACTCACCTGATAGTAAGACCTTGAGCAACATCAACACCGAGGTAGTGTGTTCTAGGAAGTGTTGTAATGAACTGAAGTGTCACTGGATTAAAACATCTCACAATACCTTCGGCACAACCAATAAATATATGATGTTCTCCCACAGCCATACAGTTGGCACTAGTGGTCTACAAATTGAAATCAAAATTAATATTTAAAAAAGATAAAATAACTGTGAATAAATAATTTTAAAAAAAGTTGTGTAGTTTTAACCCCCCCCCCTCGCAAAAAAAGAATTATATAAAATTAAAATTTATTAAACTCTGTAGTACATAAATTAGAGTACATTCTCAAGTGTAACAGTTGTATTGATTTTTAACATATGCTACCTTTTTTATGATTAAAGATGTATCTGTACATCAGAAAATATCTAATACCTGCGTACTAGAAAATTTTTACTAATACTAATACTCTAATACTTTTCTTTGAAATGAAAATTTGACTAACAATATAGACTAATGATATAGTATTAATTATTATCTAATTAATCTCTAATTTTACATAACAAATACATGAGATAGATAACATGTAAACAATAGAAAAACTATTTTAATATTACAATGTTATATAAATTTATTAATTCAAACTTATAATGATGAAAAGAAAGGAGTGATAGTACACTTCCAAGTTTCCACTCTCTGTTTTAAACCAATCTAGAATCCTTATCTTGCCTTGATTCAGCTCTGGCTCTCCATACACATTTTGCCGTATCATTTTTATTACAATTCTATAAATTTACATTTGCAATCAATTTTCATACTAATTAACTACTGATGACATAATCTTTTACTAAATTCAGAAATGCCACAATCAGCTTCTTGTTAAACTTCCATTTCTTCTTACATAGGAATAAAGCTGCAACTGTTGTTGCTGTTTTAAAACAAAATCATTCGTTTCTCTTTCAGCCCTTCATTTGTACCCTTTCTAATAAATCTAAAATTCTTTAAAATAATTTCATATTGTATGGTAGGAATGTGACGCCCTTGTGATTATCAACACTTCATTCTATCATCTCTAAATATAATAATTATGAACATTTTTCTCCAATCTCCTGGAACAGTTTTGCCTATATTACAGGAAATCTTGTACAACTTCTGGATACCAGTAGTTCCAGCTAAGATTGGCATCTCTAGAGCAACTTCAACGATATTTATTCAGGCAATTTGTACAACATTTTTCTAATTTTTTAATGATTTTTCAAAAAGTTTATATTACAATCATCATATCTGATAGGTAAATAGAATCATGATATCCAAAAATTAAAATCAAATGAAAACAATTTTGTACAACTAACCAATATGTACATATTGTCTCATCAATTTCTATAACTTTCCCGATGAAGATAAAATACAGAATACACTTAAAATTATGCAACCTTATTTAATTAATTATTCCTGTCCTCTTTAATCCACTTTTATCAAACGAATCTCTTTCTTTATATCATTTTTTTCTTTATAGAATTTTTATATTATTCTTTGAAGTGAAAATTTGACTAACAATATAGAGTAATGATATAGTATTAATTATTATACTATAATATTGACTAGATTTTCTACTGCGATTTTATGGGTACATTAATAAAAAGACTGATGCTGCTGTTGAAAATAGTGAAAGCACTATGTTGAAGGCTATTGACATAACTTAATATATATTGACCTGGTGGAGAATAATTAAATAATATGGACACTCATGCATGCACCTCCATGCAAGCATGCACACACGCCAAGCATACAAAATGACTGAAAATGTATGAAAGCATACAATGTGAGTTCAGTACTAAATAAAATTTGTACTAATTTTATGAAATGCAGAAGAACCACCATAAATAGGAAAATAACTAAATTAGGATAGAAAATTGAGAGTAACAACTAACATTTGTCAGGAAATATGAAAAGAAAAGGAAATAAAGAATGGAGGATTATGATAAATGAAAAGAAGAAGACCAATTTGTTCAGAGAGGTTGTGAAAAAAATATAAATTAATGGAATGGTTACAAATAAACAAGGAGAGAAAGAAGTGAGTGCAGACCACCAATCCATCTATCCAAGGTACTGAAAGGAGATGTAACTTGAAGAAAATGTTTCAACGATAAAACAACAAAATTTATACTTTAATGTCTTAGGTAGAAAACGTCTTTCAAGGTATAAACTGTTTAACCACAGTAGGAAAAACTTAAAAATACTTGGTAAAGCTACACTAATATAACTTATTGTACCCATAACAGAGATTTTTTCAGAGGACCAATAACTATAAAGGTATGTGGAATGGAATACACAAGGTTAACTTCTGCTAAACATGATTTCTGTATTTAAGTAACCAGATACATAAGTAATGTAATGGAATTAACCCAAGGAAAGCGTTTGCCAGAACTTCAAAAAAAGTACCTAGAACATTTAAACACTGTCTTCAAATTGTTGTTGTCACACCTACTGCTTGTCAAGAAGTTAACTTTATCTGGAACAGTTTTACTTTTACAAAGTAATTGCACTAAATTCAACTTAATGTAGCTTTTGTGTAAAATACTTGTAATTTCTTACAACAGTAGGTAAGTGTAATCTTTGATAAAGAAAGACATCTTTTCTTTAATAAGTAAATACATAAACTTAACTCACCCTTAACTCTACCCATTTGTCTAGAAGCCGCCTATTATTAAATTCACATAAAAGACCTGATTTTGTGATGGCATAAGTGGAATCCCCCATTTCTCCTTTGCCACATGCTACATCACAAAAATCATTATTTCTTTGTTCTCCTAATATAGCAGATCTTCCCATTAATGGAACAGGTTCCTTGTACTGTGAACAATAAACAAAATAAACTTAACTGAGAAGGGAATTACAAAATACAAAATAAAAATTAATTCGTGAAATTTATTCACCAGCCCAGTGAAAAATAAACTACAGAAAGGACTATTCCTGTTTTCTTCCTTTTTCCTAAACAAGAATCTTCCTGAACCACAAGGGATTTTACTGACAAAATACTTAAGATATGATAAATTTTTTCCCAAATATGGTACAGATTTATCACCACTTACTTCTTTAATATGAAACAAAACAATTTAAATTATATGCTATTTAAAGCAGATTAATAATTTGTAATGATATATGTATTACTATGCTCTCAGTAATTCTCATGGTGAGAAACTTGTATTAACAACTTGTTTTTTTATGCTTTGATGAAAAGTAGAGTTTTACTTGTGACTTCCTATTTTTACAGTTCCATTTAATTAAGCGTTCACCATCCTCTTATCAATATTAAATGTAATAATCTATTTCAAGAGAATATGAGAAAATCATATTTTATATTAACATGTAGACCTGATCAATGACATTATGTACTGTTTAAGATTTTGAAAGTAACTCCAATATTCCATACAATGCACATGAATGACATCTCAGAAGATGTAGGAACATACAGTATTTCTTAGCTGTCATGCATCACTAAACCATCATCTTTTAGAACTAAAATAATTATCAATTCTAATCATGTAACAAATTTACTTCCTATAGCAAATCTACAAATTTATATTTTAGTTAACAAACATCTTGAGTTAATACCTTTACTAAAAAAAAACATTGTGGCATTTTAAAACTTTAATGTTAATATACCCAAATAAATTTAGGACAGTTGGTTTACGTAGGCTAATATTTATTTATTGTATTAATATTACACATATTACATTGAGTTAGAGCATTCTTACGCAATAAGATTATATAAGTAAATATCCTCCCACACGTACAAACAAGAAATACAGGTAATAAGTGTAAAAATACACAACACAAATACGTGAAAATTAAAAATTAAACTTTTTAACACTAAGAAGTTCTTAAGCTAATATTTTACAAATTATTAAAGTAAATCCTATATTAAATTAGCTACTGCAGATAAATCTGAAAATTACCTGATATAAAATGAAACAAAACTGAACTATTCCTTTAATAAGAAAGATTTTAGTTTTAAAATACAGATTAGAAAATTAAAAACATCTTTAAGGTTTATAATCATAAACATAATCAAAAATATCTTTAAGGTTAAAGATTTTATAAAGTTAAAACATCTTTAACCCTATCTATATTGTCTACTAACAGAAAGAATTTAAGATTATATGAATTGTATTTACTTAGACATTTATCCCTGTACAACTGAAAATGCATGCAATAAAAAAATGTTCCAAGTCTCTGGCTCACAAAAACAGTTTACATGGTGCACATTAATTCAACTCAAATCTAATACCTTTTAATTAAGTTGTGCTTTTTCGAATGTTGAAATTCTTATTTGCATAAGCTTTAATAAACAAAATGGTACATTGTATCCAACGCAGCTATTTAGGAAATGTTGGGCTTTATTCTATTTTTATTAACATTTTTATCATATATTTCAGATACTACTCCAAAAATTCTTCATGCACCACATAAATTAATATTATAATAGTATACTGTTTATATATTATTAACGTTGATTGATTAATTTTAACATGTCTCTGAGAGTACACTGTTATATGTTACAATTACCTACAACTGAAATGGTTATTATTCATGTAGCTTCATATAGTGTATGTGACTTGGTCTAATATTCCAAATACAAAAACATATAATTTCCAAATCTTTTTCTTATCTCTAGAAAATTGTAATTTCTGTTGACATTTCATGGTTTTAATTATATTAGGATAATACAAACTTCTAGCACATGACTGGATATTTTGGAAAAAGGAAAAAAATTCTTCTCTTCTATACAAACACAAAATCTAGTAATGAAATTTTTGTCAGCATTAAATAACCCTCTACCAAACCCGGTCTATCTGATAAAAGATCAATTTGCAATCTTTAATCGAATTTAGAATAATGCGGGCTTATATGATAATAAAGAATGAGAATTTATAGTATATAACATATGATATTAGGCAACATAAGTAAATTCTTAAGAAATATATTTATTTGTATAAGTTTTAATGACATAAATCTTTTAAAAAATAATAAATACAAACAAGTATAAGACAAATATCAGAAATATACTTACTTTAGCAGAACGTGAATATTCAAGGTACCAGAATTTGACATGGCGATTTCCAACAGTGACAAAATAATTGCCATTGTCAGCAAAAGCCACAGCTTTTACTTTGGTTGAAACTTTATTAGATGCTACTTTAACTCCTGATCGCCAGTCCCATACATTAACAATCATGTCATGTTGCGATCCCACCGAAACAACATACTTCTGACTGGGTGAGAAAGCCTAAAAAAATAAATAAATAAGATGATTAATTACTTTATCAACGATACAACAATTCAGTTCTGGTTTGTGGATGATGTAAAAGGAATAAATGGCTCATCAGCATGAAAGGAAAACATAGGATAGGTTATCAGAAAAAACCTGGAACCTTCAAAGCAGAAAATATGAAAGACAGTACAAAACTTTATGAATACAATTTTACTTGATTATACAGCATTGAAGTTTTGAAAATTAAGTGTTAAAAAGCAAATAATGCCACATTAAAAATCTCATTTCCGCTTATGAAAACATTATTTAGAATCTTCAGTTTTTTCCAAATTAAATAGGGGCTTGTGAGATGTTACAGAAGACCGAGAGGAATTAAAGAATCTCCAGTTATTTTTCAAATGGCACATTATTACTTCCTATATAACTAAATTTTACGTTAAAACAAAAAAATTAAATATTAGATGATATGTTATGTGGAATGAAAAGCTGGCTTTATCAAGTAGGTCCCTCAGTAACTAGATGGACTTTTTGTGAAACCACCGGAGAAGAAACAGTCCTTGGACAGTTCCAGAAGAGCAGAGAATCACTACCTCATTGAGTTCCAATAAAGAACCAGCTACTATGTACCTAACAGAAAGTGCCAGCGGGATACTACACTTGAAACCACAGGGTGATGCCTGGCTGAAATTTCATAGCATTAATTCAAGTAAGCAGAAAAAAAAATAAGGCAAAGAAGAAGGGATGAGAGATGTACAGAAGAAGAGGGATGTAAAGGAATTACCTCTTATCAGAGTAGATCAAGTGATGATAAAATACATTAACAAAATTTGGATTTTCCTTCTGCAAAACCATTATTATTCTATTAATGAATGATATTAATACAATAAACCTGAATTTTCTGCATCCTCATTTAACATCTATTTAGATTTAAATACACGCAATCATTTTCAACTGACACCTAATAGATTACTATTTTATTCTATAATATTATCTATTTATTAATGCCATATACTTGGATTAGTATTATTTAATGCAATAATTTGGACTTAAGCCACTTACTTCTCTTTTTAAATAGAAACAACTACTATAGTCATAATGAATGCTAACAGCTTGCAGTGGTGAACTGCATCCACCATCCTTAACTTAAATTATTAACAGGACAAGTTCTTTGAAAACTGGCCATTTACATTTTACCTGATTTCACATCCTTCAGTTTCCAAGATGCTATTGCCTGAGACATTTCAGAACCATCAACTTTTAAGGATGCAGTCTACTGTTTTACCCAGTACAATTAATATGAACTAAGAGCTGGTAAGATGCTAAAGATAAGGGTGATTATATTGTTTTTTTTTTTTTTATAATCAGTTTTGTATTTTATGATACTTCTCTAATTAAGGTTTATCCTACAATTTTCATGGCAAATGATTCAGAAAATCCATTCTGTTACAGATGGAATAAGCTCTCCTGCCCTCCTGGATATGATTTTATTAATGTATACATATATATATATATATATATATATATATATATATAATGAATAATGAATGAACGTTAAGAAATTAAAAAAAATAAACCAATATTTTGTAAACGACTTCATTAAACAATAATCAGAAAACGTAAAGTGGCATATTTAAAGATCTATATAAAGTAAAAGAAATTTAGATAAATGAAAAAATGTATTTGAGTTAAAAATAATCAACAAAGTTAATAAAATCAACATATAAGCATTATTTTTTCACATAGTCATCACTGATCTCAAAATCTTTTATGTTACTTTATTAGCTTCTTTCTTATAAATTGAAAATATTCCCTACCAGTGATTTCAACAAGCTAAACTGTTAATTCTGTTTTCAATTCTTCAATATTTTTTCTATATAATGGTGTAAAATATCTGAAAATAATCAGGACTATTTAGAAGTCAATTTCAAAACTTTAAAGTAATGATTATCATAAATTTGATTATCTGTTTTTTCCACTGCATCATCTCTCATTACTGTGGGACTAAATTCTTTATCATTAATATAATTAATGTTCATCTTTTTTAAAACAAATAATACCACTAAACTAACTTTATGTTCAACTTTGACCCATAAAAAGTTCCTACGAATTTCCACAACCAAATTGATTTTTTGTCATCAAAAACAAAATTCGAAACATGAACTTCATAGTTGGTACAGTCATTTATAAAGAAATTGATAACTTATAACATCTAAAACAATGTAACTACCCACTAGTGTGCCTAATATATAACTACCAATATTAAAAAAATAAGCTTTATATGAGCCATCTTTACAATGAAAATAATTGGCATAAAAATCAAAATGAATCTTATTTATAAAAATTCATTTAGAATTTATATAAATATTCCACAATTTCTAATGAAACTAAAATTTCATGGGGTCCTCTTCAACTAAGTTTTCTCAATGCACACACTTCTTGCGTAGAGATTAACTTTCAGCGGAAACAATAGGAAGGCTAAAAATAATAAACACATCATCAACTCAAATTCCTGATTCTATTAGTCAGTAAAATTTACAAAGCATAACTATTTATTTAAATTTCACAAAGACTATTCACTAACTTAAAAAAAAAAGTTCACAATTTGAGTTTAAATTATATTCTTAATTGTGAGCAAGGAAATTAACTACACTGCACTTTTAACTACAACAGAAAAATTTCATGACTAGTTACTTATTTTTTATTCAATACATTGACGTTAGTTCTAAAAAAAGAATTCTGCCTGATTTTAACCAAGAATAGGGCTGCTTGAATTCACCAAAGAATTCATAACATTTTTTAATTAAGAAGTGGTAGATCAAATGCAGCAGGAGGAAGAATTGATAAGTAAAATATTTACAAATGGTGAAAATTGATGCTCATCATTTTGGATTTAGACATTGAAACAATGTACAGGCTAGAGTTGTAGAAGTGAAGAAAGTAAAAGTGAGGATGAAGGAAAGAACAAAAAGTATGCAACATAAGTTAATACATTTATGGGATGGCACTGCAACATATAGAAGGTTTACTATAATATATTAAAACAAAGCATGCATACATGTATCAAACATATATGTTACATATAGCACACATACACACACAATGTGGTTGTAATAGAGTAACCTATACAACGTTTTAATTAATAATGATGAATATAGGCATTATAATTCTACAATCCACAACAGAAATGTAATAATATATCTGCAAGAAGTATTACGTATTTAAAAGATAATAATTTGCTTGTTACCCCTTGTGCATAACTTTAAAAATGCTGAATGATCTGAATAAAATTGTTGGCAAATAGTTAAGGACCTCTTACCTTCCATTTTATCATATCTGTTGTATCTGATTTGAATAAAATCATCAAAATTCTCTAGTAAACAAAGAAACCAATTCCTTACTTCTCAAAACACTAAATAACTTTTGAGGACCTACAAATTAAATATTACCAAAACAATTTCTTTTAAATAAAATACTAACAAATATAAGAAAAACAGGTGGAAATTCTCTAAATATGGAAAGAAACACAAAGGGCTGAAACAGAATGAGCAATGAGCAAGTTGATATATCACAATCCTTATATATAATTATATATCTGGAATATTTTAGATAACAGAACCTCAAAAGTAAAAGAACATGAAGCATGGGTAAGTTGCCGATAGTAGAGACTACATTATCAATGGCTATGATAGATCGTTAAAGTCAAGATTGTTCAACTTTAAATACAAACAGTAATACCCAGCATGTTTCCATTTGATTAGGTAATTACATACCACTGATGTCTAGTAGCAGCAATTAATTACAAATGGTGTAGCAAATAATGGCATAAAGATAAATAAATAAAGTGCCTACTTAATGAAATAGATATAATTTACCTCTTCCAGGTGATAAACTTTACCATTTCAATAGATAGAAATACATAAGAATAATTATACATAATTTTAAGAACAGCTTACCAAAATTCCAGTTGACTTCCTCAAGTGCTTTATTGTATAAACTGTTATAAGATAACAATCATGATAATCTTATAGAAAGAATGTAGTTACTTTAACTTATGACTTTAACATTACAAATGACGATCAACTGTTACGTATTTAATTTTATTATTTGAATTTTACATTTTTATATATTTTAATTATAAATTCCTCCAGAAGATGGCAGAATAGCCAAAAGTGATTGAGCAAGTCAAATGGAATTTTGGTAAGCTGTTCTTAAAATTATGTATAATAATTATTTTACCAACACTGCAATGTTTGAAAAACTTAATAATAATAATAATAATAATAATAATAAACAACGTATAACATTTTAATAATATTAAGACGCAAATAAACTTACGACACAATTAATTCCATATTTATGTCCAGGAAACTCTGAAACAAGAGAATTATCACTGAGATCCCAGACACGAACACTAGGAACATGGCCGCACTCTCCTGTAGCGAGGTAATGACCGTCAGGAGAAAATGTCACACAAGTTACTGTTTTACGTGATGTATTCAGTAAATGATACTGACGGGATTTTAGTATGCTAAATAGTACAACAGTACACCTGAAAGAAAAAATTTAATTAATTAAAAATCAAGGTGATATAAACTAGAACTTAATAAAAATATTGTTCTTATTAAACAAATCTGGTATATAAGTTTTATACATCTAACTGGATAATAAACAAGTTCCTCGCAACTCAAAAAAAGAAACGTTTAAAAATTAAAAAAACAACAAACAAAATTTAAATACAACAGAAAACTACTTGAAAACACAAAATTAAGTGAGACTTGGTCTAATTGTATCCATAATTTTTTTTATTTTAGTAAATACAAACTGTATAATATCTTTGTAATTGTAATAACAGTAACTTCAAATTAAAGCTCTTAGTTTTATTTTCTTCTTATTAGAAATACAATTATGTATAATTTTTTATTTTTAAAAACCATGCAAACTTCATTACAAAGCTTAAATAGTTCAGCAATGTTTTTGTTTACAAAGAGAATAATATAAATGACATAATGCTGTTAACTGAACCCCAAAGACCAGTATGATAGTCATTAGAATCTAAAAGTAACTAAACCTAGATTCAAACCAGAGACCTGGAGCATAACAGATTGACTGTAATAATATCAGGTTGGCAATAATGATAACTACTCTTTGATGTAAATGTAAAGATTATTATTGCTAACATTATTAAATGATAATTTAAAAGATAATATTACACTAAGCCTAAAATTAAAACAAAAGTTTCTATTAATGTTTTCAACTTTTTAAAGATTTAAACTGCTCAGTTTTTGAAAAGCAGAATAATTTAATTATTTATTTTGCAATTTTTATTAAAAACTGTATAATTTATTAACTACTTTGGTCAGTCAGTGAAGTAATTGGCATGCTAGCTCCTAAATCTGCTGATCTAGGAGTATGAGCCCTGGCCAGGAAACCATCAAGTTGTAAGACTAGCAATTAGGCTACCAGAAAAAATTAAACAAGTAAACTTGGGTCTTAAATGAATTTAAATATTAATTTAAAATGTAACCTAAACAAAGAAAGAAAGCACAAAAACTTTTTAAAAATAATAATAGTAATAAATAAAATATTAAAAAATCTAAAACTAGATGCACATTTTGATTTGTTTTAAAGTAATCATAAGTAAAAATTATTAGTTAATTATAAATATAAACAAAAATCAACGTAAATAAAAGACTATATAAGAAAAATTAGCAACACAAAATAAACAAATATGAAAGAAAAACTGCAAAAAAAAATTATTTTATGTATTCATAAATGTTAAACTTATTCTTTTTAGAAATTCTCTTTAGAAAAAATATTTACCATTAACAAAATTTCTAGTTGGTTAGTAATTATCATTTTACTTCTTTTTTTTAATACAAATATTCTCTGAAATACACTTTTTGTAGATTTTCAGAAGAGATGATTTTTATTGAGAATTTTAAAAATAAATTTAAGTTTTGTTTTTTATTCTTATTTTCCTTTATTAATTCCATTCTATCTGCCGATGATGACTGTTTAATAATTGAAATATGCATCTGATATCACATTTTTCTTTTAGCAATTGATCTTGAGTGTTTTATCTTTTTGATTTTATTTAAATAACTGTTTTTATACCTTCTTTTGTATTTAACAAGAAAATCTATAAAAAAAAATTACCCAAAGCATGGTGGACAACCAATCAAAATAAACAAAAAAAACAGTTGATTGCTAATATCTGTTTAATCCATCATAAGCTAGAAATATTAAAAAAAATTAATTATCAAGATCTCCATTCAAATATTCATAAACTTTGAATTATTGTGCATTTATGGGTTTAAATTAAGGGTTAAGACTGAATTGGAAATTTTTGAAACAATGTATTATGTCTTTAAAAGATAAAAAAATAATAAACTTCCTAGAAAGACACTGATACTAACAAAAAAATTGTATCATTAATTCTGAAGCTTACTGTGGTTCAAGTAGAAAAATTAATTTATAAATTCCTGGTTATTAATTTCCAGTAAAAATTACTGAATAGTTCATTTAAATTTACAAACATATATATTTTACTTTCATCCAGTAACATTAAATTTCATGCAGCGTTCACAGTGACATAAAGAGAAGTACTTAAATGAATTAACTCTTATAAGTCGAGGTTAATAACTTGTCGATTCAAGCAGCAACACGTGGACTTATCCATATTGTCAGACTTCCTGATATGGAGAAACCTATGCTTCAGGGACACTGGCATATAAATATATGCTCTAACGACTTAATATATAAATAATACCTTACTATGAATATTCATGAGAAAAAAAGGCGAGTAAGATTATAGTATGCATCATAACGCACGCTTAATAAAACCGGAATAAATCTATTATTTACACACCATCTCCTTACTTTCTATGTAAGTTTCAGTTTCTGACATTAATCTTAAAAATTTTAAGTAAACTTTAATAATAATCAAATAAAAAACATCCATACAGAAAAGCAAGGATTATTTATTCATCCAACTAAATAATATGTCCATTTGAGTTTGGGGACAGATATCTCGAAAATTGACCGTCAAATTTTCATAAAGTATACATAAAATTTAATGTTTTGTATTAATCAGTTTTATATTTATCGATTGCCTTTAAAAATGTTTCAAGAACCTTTATTTGATTTTTCTTTAGATTATGCCAACAAAAAAATTTAGTGTTCTGTTTCCAGCACTTTACTTTGATAAACTTTAACTGGAGAAATCTATAACCAAATTATTTCAAATTTTGATGCTTTATTCATCAATAGTTTTAACTGAATTTGTCAAATCTCAAAGGGCTATCTTTTAAACATTTCCAAATTCTATTCTTTTTACGAAGACATACTGTGTTCTTTAGATACCTTTCTGTAGTTCATAAAATAATTTCTTTCAAAGTAAGATTTGATATTTTATTAAAATGAGATTTGAGTTTTTTCCAGCATTGGAAGTGTGATCAAAAAGCATCTGACCTTGGCTCATAAAAAAAATAATAATACTGAACCTAATTAGTTCAATAACTTGTCCCCTTCAAAGTAGCTCCCTTGTGATGTAACTCGCTTATCACAATTACGTTTCCATTATTGGAAATCTTTTTCAAAATCATTTTTAGTGAGCACTGTAAGTCCTCATGTCGCATTTCTTTTGATTTCTTCTTTGTCTTCAAATTTCTTTCCTTTAAGCAGAATTTTAAGCTTAGGAAAGGGCCAAAAATTGGATTATTGACTGTTCATCCTTGATGAGTATACTTGTGATAAATCATGCCTTGATAATAAAAAAATACTGTCAGAATGATCTTCATGCTGTCATGAAAATTCAGCATGACAATGCTCCAGCCCATGTATCACAAATTATCCAGAGATTCTTGGCAAATCACGGGATCGAACAACTTCAACAGACTCCTTACACACGAGACATGACTACCGGCAATTATAATACCTAATGATTATATTACAGTGATGAGAGAGAGAAAGACAGAGAGAGAGTGAGAGAGAGGGGGAGAGAGAGAATCAACTTTTCACTTACATGTACAAAAGTTAAGTGCGGAAAAATCTGAAAATATTGCACCCCTTTACCCATAATGTTCACTATACAAAAACAAATAAAAAAGTAATAAAAAAATTTTGTCAATATAATTTCGCTTTAGTATTTAATTTATAACACTGAGTCTGTAACAAAAGCAGTATACTGTCTCCATGTTCCATTTCCTGTAGTAACAGTGATATCAAGTCTTCATAACAACCATAAAATATGAAAAAGTATAAAAGCAATAATTTGATATTGATATTGTAATTTGTTGAGAGCAGTGATTTGATTCTATTTAAAACATTATCAAGAATCAAAATTTTAAACAATCTGGTTACAGATTTCACAAGTTATAATCATCCAAAGCAAGATCTTCGGAATGAGAGCTGTAAAAACAAGTTCTTTTCCAATTTTTTCTAAAGAAAAGCTTTCAGATAAAGTATCTGAAATTTTTTTAAATGTAATCAACAAACTAAAAAGTTAATAGGCTTAACTTATCCATTAAATTTAGCATTTTTTATCTTAACAGTAAATTTTGATTTAAACTTAATGAAAATCTGATAGTATTTCCAAAATAGTCGACCTGAAAAATTCGATTGCATATAATTAAAAATCTGGTAGTAAATAAATATTCTCGCCACGATGATGTCAGAACTATCACGAAAGGACATTTTATTGAACGCATCATTAAATGCCTAAACTCTTGCTCTCAGTATTATTATAGTAAAAATTCCAATAAGAATTTGAGGGGCATGGCTGAAAACCTAAATTAGAAGGTTTAATAATAGACTTTCACCCGCCAATGAGAATTGGGGAATCCAGAAAACAGAGCTGGTTGCATATAATTAACAAATATCACTTTAAATCAACATTATATTTAAAAATAAATTGGTAATATGAGCAAATGAAATATATATATATTTTCAGATTAGTCCCTTTAAAGATTGTTTATATTAACATAACTAACAAGTAAACGGCAGGAGTTTGTCATTAACATAAATGCTACTAATTAATAATTTATATTAAATATTATATATATATATAATTTTAATGTATAAAATAATATAATTAAAATTAAATTTTTCTGTATGGAAAAAGAATTCAATTTTTATAGTTTTAATCTTATGTTTTTAATTTAATAATTAATAGTAACATAACTTTAATTAATTAGTAACATTTATGTTAATGAGAAACTGCTGCTGATTAATTGTTAGTTATGTTAATATAAACAATCTTTAAACGCACTAATCTGAATACTACTTGAAAAGAAAGTTTTATTAGAAATGCACTTTACTGAACATTAATTTTGATAATTTTAACAATCTTTATACTATATTAAATAGTAATTCTAAAGAGTTTTACATTAACATAATTTATATCTACCTAGTCACTTTACTTAGTATGAATACATTAAAAATTTTAATAAAATGCATTTATATTTCAAGTATCATAATAATTTTTTTGACTTCTTATTCAGTAGTATAATTTTGATATCTCTGCATGAAAAAAAACCTTTTATTACTAAAAAAAAAACATTTTTTTAATTCATTTCTATGAAAAATAAATCAACAGATGTACACATTTCATATTAGTAACTTAATGATTTGGCATATGAGAAACATGAAAGTATTATGCTTCTGTTTTGATTTTTAATAAATTACCTTTGAAAAAGATATTATTTAAAAAAAAAAAATACTAAATAAATAAACCTCAGTTTTCAGTATACTAGTTTAACGTTCAATAAAAATAAATATTCAAATTAGTTTTTTAATTAAATCCTTCCGGATAGTTATTTTATTCTCCACAGATTTTATTTATTATCTTTACAAAGTTGCATTGCTATTATTCCATATAATTATTATTTTATGTATCAATATGAACCTTAACCAAGTCTCTTATTTATTTATTTATTAATTTTATATTTGAAGATGTTCCTTTGTACAAGATTTTTTCACGATTCCTTTTGTCCAGACACATCCATTTTGTTATCGCAGAATAGCAAACTTAATACGATCAAAATAATAAATAATTATGTACTGATCTAAATATAATATTTATCTACTTATTTACAAGAATTCAAGTATTATAATAATTATTTTTAGCAGAAACAAGTTAGCCTATTGGGGGGGGGGGGGGGTTTAGAGTATGAAGATTAAATATGAAAAATATATATCCACCATAAAAATGCTCTTTCCATTAAAACCGTTGTAATCTTCTTTACATGATACCGTATAGATTTAAATATAAGAATTATAAGAAAGGACGTTTTACGCATGATATAACCAACACAATAAGAAAAAATGAATACATTTTATTTCTTAAATTAAGTAATACTAAACGCGCATTAAATTCTCACAATTGAGAAAATAAGTATATTCGTGGTGTTTTTAATTGTGCAAGTTCCTGCACGCCCGATGAACTTAACTAACGGACGAATTTTGCAACGATACTAAGCGTGTATTAAAAATAAGCACTCGAACCGGGTGCTTTTGCGTAGTTTCACACTCGAGTTTTTCGTAAATTCGGATCTTCCAACCACGAAGAGTTCAGATACAACATTAATAATAAAAATTTTTATATGTATTTTAAAAAGCAATAAAAGACCAAATATTGATATTCAATAGAATCCGATTTATGCTTTTGATTTTTATACAGCCAAGTTGTACGGGAATTTTATACGATGATATTTATGGAGTGTAAGGTCATTCTTTCTCTTTTTCTCTCTCTTAGCATCACTGTTCTCTCCTAGGTACCAAATTTGAAATTAGGTGGTCGTGAATTATTTTTACTTGTAAAGTACCGGATGACAATGTAATACGAGCGTTTTTGAACCCGTAAGTTATACTGAAGTATTTTTTTACAACGCGTCGACTAAATAAGAACCGTCTTAAAACTACACAAAAAAAGGGAACTTATGTTTCAAGGACGATAATAGTTTAACCGATTAGTACTAATCGTTCTTTAGTACTATTTGAGACTCCCAGTTCTCAAATAGTCTGCCAGTTACAAAACATTTAAGCAAACGGATAAAAATAAACGATACAAAAAAAATATTTCTTTTTCATTTTCGCGCCGATAATAATTTTATTACTTAATTTACTTTTTTACAGCACATAATTAATAAGTTACTATATATGATAACTACCGAATAAAGAGTGTATCATTATTTTAAATTATCTTCATCACGTATACGGTTAACTAGTTAACAGTACAACTTTTTATCAACAGATTTAGTCAGAAATGTGAGCGTGTACATGCGTAATTAAGTATATAACAATACTCAAAGTACAATCACACACAATAGTAATTATATATATATCCAATACTAAATATTAACATGTTATTGTATTTATTGTTGAAGAAAGATAGTACTTTATAAGGCGAAAGGAAGTTTACGCCAAGGAAAGCAGGAAACAGCAAACAAGAACGATTTAAAAGCCACTGCACTAAAAAGGGTCTTGGCCTAGGCGCGATGAGAATATTTAATACGTAATTCACATTACCTTTGTAATAGATTAAACACGTACGCAAATACGCAAACGCTCAACACACAAGAATACAAACTAAAATATTAGATCAGTATTAACCTGTCGAGCGCTTAGTTTTAAACAAATCTGTTTACTAACTCTTTAACTCAAACTGCAAATTCTTTACACCAAAATAAAAATGTAAATCTACAAAAGAAATCACAACAGTCAGCAATAATTTAGTATAAATACTAACTGATAAGGGTAAACAACACTTAAACGTTTTAAGATTTGTTTTTCCTATTCATAATTCAATTTTTGTCTGCCTTCATCAGTAAAAACAAACTTTGTTAACGTATTTAAAATAAAATTTGAAGTACTAACAAAGATAAGATTAGATTTTATGATCGATGAAAGGTATTCCGGCTTTGCCCAGCAGCATCTAAGCTGTTTAATCGAATTTTTAAGTAAACAGCCGGTAAAGAGTTCCGTAAGCACACAGGGCCGCTACTCCGTTGAGTTCCAATTAAATGGTAGATTTTTCGGCTCTTTCCCACAGAAATGATTAATTAATTTCTTCCTTTACGCAACCTGTCCCGATCTCTTTTACGGCTGTGACTGAAGTAAAGTATCCGAAGTAAAATTTTACCGGTCAGAGTCGCTTTCTCTAAAAGTAAAGATGTTCGTTTGACAATCAGTTCCTGCGGTAAACGTAATGAAAATATTCCCCCTAGATCTGAACAACATTTGCGTTTCGATAAGTATAGTGATATTAACCCACCGGGTTGGTCTAGTGGTGAACGCGTCTTGGCAAATCAGCTGATTTTGAAGTCGAGAGTTTCAACGTTCAAATCCTAGTAAAGGCAGTTACTTTTATACGGATTTGAATACTAGATCGTGGATACCGGTGTTCTTTTGTGGTCGGGTTTCAATTAACCACACATTTCAGAAACGGTCGACCTGAGACTGTACAAGACTACACTTCACTAACAATCATACATATCATCCTCTGAAGTAATACCTGACGGTGATCCCAGAGGCTAAACAGAAAAAAATGGTATAGTGAAATTAAACGGTACTTTCGGCTAAGCGTAAAATCAAACGGAAACCGCTTTATGTTCTACGCCTTCGATGTTTGTCATTTTTTAGAATTATCATACGAGTGACTTGCGTCCAATGTCGGGGTCCCCTATAACCCCATTAGTAATACCATGCGACATAGAACAGCAACTCCGCTCGCTAGGGGCCCGTCTGTGCGCTTACTTCGCCAAGATAGGCGTTTTAGCATCAAGCCCCGGTTAGTTTAGATATTCGCGGTTAGGATAAGAATTCCACTGATGCTATCACTAGACATAAAAAACGCGTTCGGGGCTATTGGTTGGGGTCATATTAATGACGCAATTGCGGCTAGGGGCCTCAGCCCGTACCTGCGTAGGCAAATTGAATGTTACTTGTCCAACAGAGGATGTCTGGTGGAAGCACAGGAAGAAACAGTACATTTTCAAATGCACGGTGGAGTTCCGCAGGGCTCAGTTCTGGGGCCGTTGTTGTGGCTGGTGATTATAGATGAACTCCTTCAGAAGGAGTTTCCTGTCGGCGTCCAGGTCCTGGCTTATGCAGATGACCTTGCAGTCCTCGTAGAGGGAAGGACGGTCTTGGAGGTGCGGGAGAGGGTGTATGCGGCCATCGACACTATACAGGAGTGGTTGAGGTCCAGGGGTCTGCAACTGTCTACGGAAAAATGCCGGTGTATTGCCTTTACGGGTAGAAGAGTGCTAGAACCGTTCAATATTTCCATCAACGGTCATGCTATAGAAGAAGCGAATAACATCAAGTACTTAGGAGTTATCCTCCAGAAAAACGGTAGATACATCGAGCACATAGTCAATGTATGCAACAAGACAGAAAGGATGATAAAAAGTCTAAACATCATTATGTCATCGCAGAATGCCCCTCGGGCCTCAAAGCGCCGTTTACTGGCGACCACCGTCGTGTCTTCGCTTATGTATGCCGTTCCGGCCTGGTGGCGCTCTATCGCCATCAGGCGCAAAAAAGAGAGACTGGCGAGGACGCACAGGTGTGTGCTCCTAGGTGTTGTGTCCGCATACAGGACAGTGTCCTATGCCGCCCTGTGCGTGTTATCGGGTACACCTCCTATTGACCTAATCGCAAAAAAGAGGGTGGAGAGGGCACAAGGCAAGCCAGAACAAGAGGTCAGGGATGCCGTTTATAATATCTGGCAGGAAAGATGGTCGCAGGAAGCTGTGGGTCGATGGACGAGAACCCTCATCCCCAACATCAAGCCATGGTTGTCGAGAAGATTTGGTGAGGTTGATCATCACCTATCGCAGTTTTTTACAGGACATGGTTCCTTCAATAACTACCTGCACAAAATAGGCAAGAGAGAAGAGCCAATTTGCAACTACTGCAACGAGATAGATGATGCTGAGCACACCTTTTTTGAGTGCAATGGGTGGGACACACTTAAGACATAGTAAGGCACTCACAGGTATAACTCCAGAGACAACAATAGACTACATGCTAAGAAGCGAGTCAAACTGGAATAATTTTGCTAGTTTTGTTAGACAAGTTGTTCTACAGAAATACTCCGATGAGAGAAGACAAGGTGTTGGCTAGAATAGGAATGGGTGGACAGCCTTGCTGGTGAGGTCCAGCATGCTGCGGTGTGTTGGCACTGATGAGCCACCAAGGACTCCACGGGTAACAGTCAGGCAACAGCACACTGAATACTGAAGGGACCCGGTACCGCGTCGCGGCGAACTGGGTCTGGCGTGGTGTAATAATGTGGTGTATTAGTATTGCCCTTTTGGGTCCCCAAGGGGGCAATATTGATAAAGAACTCTCAAAAAGAGCTAACCGGTAGGCCAACCTGTCTTGCCGGTATATAGCCGGTAGATGGGGAGGCCTATTTGAGTTTAAAGACACTCCCCTGGGCGGCGTAATACCAACAAGTCGGTCTGGCCCAGGGGAGCTGAGAGAAAAAAAAACGATAAGAATGGATGTGCGTAGAACTGTCTGACAGAGCTGCGGTGTGGGAGGATGTAGGCATTGACCTCGCTCCCGAAAGAGGACCAGAGCAGAGAGAGATAAGAGTTGGTTTTCATTAGAGGCTTATTATATTTGTGAATCTGTCTCTTGATTTTAAAGTAAATCAAGGACTTTAAGTAAATGTACAAAAAAATTGTCGCCACTGCGATCAACGCTTGTTTTCTCGGTATAAGGACACTTGTTTTGTTGGTGGTCGTGGTCGAAAGAGACCATACGAAGGCGATAGTAGGTTGTGTAAATACACTGATGGAACTGTCTGCTGAAGCATTTGAATCGGTGGCATCCTAACAGAGACCAAACCGATGACTGTGTTGTGTTAACAAGTTTATAGAGTCTAAAAGACGACCTACGGTAAAGCCCATCAGGGCTATGAACGGAGGGGATGGTGTGGCGACCGGGATCGGAAATTTATCGGAAAAGTTTTTATTAAATTTTTAATTTCGTTTCATTTTTTTCAGTTGAAATTTAAACAATTTTTTTTCAATTAAAGCCGTTTCTAATTTCATTCTCTTTTTTATTCGTAGAAATAGTTTGTTACAAATAAAATTCACAACAAAACTTTCCATCACGGACAAATTAAAAAGAAAAATCCTACAAAAGCTTTTTTAAATGTTATCACTTTGTAACTGTTGTTTTTAGTTCAGTACAGTACATGATTTGATAATTTCATGTATTATACGCCTACAAACTGATATTATGCGTCCTGAAAACAAAACCTTTCTTTAGAAGAATTGTATTTTATGAACCACTTGATGGAAAAACTGGAGTTTTATACCGTATTGAGCTTAATAGCCATATACCATATTGCGTTACTCTTAATACTTTCAATTTATCCGAAGAATACTAGTAGAAATGACTGCAAATTACTCAAAATTTATTCCTTTTTCGTAGAAATTTCAATATAAGAGAAGCGGCTGAAATATAAGCACACTGGAACGAACGGGAGAAAAAATGTCGCATAAAGCGACGGTACTGACATATTGTAGTCTCATTCCCCTCCAAACTCGTTGACCCACACCCTCTCTTTTTCTGTTAGTCGCCGTTGTTATGGAATCGAGTATGCCTGCTATATCAACGAATTAAAAACAACGTGCAGCAGTCGGATTTTTAACAGCGGAAAAAGTGAACGCTAGTGACATTCATAAAAGCCGTTTACGATGATGCGAGTAAGTGGCATTAAATTTTCGTGCATCACAATTTGATAAAGCGAACATTGAGGATGAATCTCACAGTGGTCGACCGCTTTGACCGCGTTGACTGAGGATGTGTCCTTAGAAGTCGATTCTTCTTTTTCTCATTGCGTCTGACAATTTTTCTACTGTTTTTTTTTTTTCTTATATAAGGTTTCGTTTTTGATGCGGATTAGTCTGTTGTTTTGGAAGTTGGGGACCTAGAATTTTTCTTAACATTTTCCTTTCTTTGATCTCCAGTCCTTCGACTGGGCCGTAGTTGGTGATGGATAATGTTTCGGCTTCATACAGGGCTTTCGGTTTTATTACCGTGTTATGTCTGCATTCCATGATAGAGATTTTTTGTTGGTGTTTTTGGTGAATTGAAAGGCTAATTAGAATTTGTTTTTTCTGTTTTCCATTGCCGAGATATTCTCCAACCGAAACATTCTCCGAGATATTTAAATTCTTTGAATATTTTTATCTTTTGTTTTCTTATATTAAGGTGCCTTGGTGGGTTTTTTGGCGTTTGTTAGTTTGGTCTTTTCGAAGATTTTGAGACCTATTTTCGCTTCTTGTTTTTCAAGTTCCAGAGTCTGTTTTTTGGCTTCATCCCATGTCTCGGCTAGTAAAGTCATCTAGCCTGCAAGGACTAAAAGCTGATTTTGATATTTTTGTATTTTATTCCTGGTCGGGTACCACTAAGGATCATTTGGTTCCATTCTCTATTCTTTCTAGGGTATTATTATTATTATTAAATTTTTTTAAAAATTTTATTCGTTTATTATTATTTGTTTAAATTTTTAAACAAAAGTAATAAAATGTAGTAGAAATAACAAAGATGGACCACTGAATGTGAAAATAGGAGGAGAAAAGATTATGGAGGTAGAAGAGTTTTGTTATTTGGGAAGTAGAATTACTAAAGATGGACGAAGCAGGAGCGATATAAAATGCCGAACAGCACAAGCGAAACGAGCCTTCAGTAAGAAATATAATTTGTTTACATCAAAAATTAATTTAAATGTCAGGAAAAGATTTTTGAAAGTGTATGTTTGGAGTGTCGCTTTATATGGAAGTGAAACTTGGACGATCGGAGTATCTGAGAAGAAAAGATAAGAAGCTTTTGAAATGCGGTGCTATAGGAGAATGTAAAAAATCAGATGGGTGGATAAAGTGACAAATGAAGAGGTATTGCGGCAAATAGATGAAGAAAGAAGCATTTGGAAAAATATAGTTAAAAGAAGAGACAGACTTGTAGGCCACATACTAAGGCATCCTGGAATAGTCGCTTTAATATTGGAAGGACAGGTAGAAGGAAAAAATTGTGCAGGCAGGCCACGTTTGGAATATGTAAAACAAATTGTTAGGGATGTAGGATGTAGAGGGTATACTGAAATGAAACGACTAGCACTAGATAGGGAATCTTGGAGAGCTGCATCAAACCAGTCAAATGACCGAAGACAAAAAAAAAATTTTATTCTTCCCGATAATTTTAGGTTATTATAATTAAATTTATTAAAAAAAAAACTAATCAGAGATATCAACTTACCCAGCAGGATACGCAATAATTTGAGAATTAGGATCACAGTCTAAACCGGCATTGGTCGATACAGTTAATCCCAAAACACGTTCCAACTTCACCTGAAAATAACATTTAATTTTAGAAGATGCTACATATTACATATAAAATTCTGAAGCACATTATTTAGTTAACAGAATAATAAAAATCAATCCAGTAAAAATGTTTTAGAATCTAATAAAAACTGAAATTAAAATTGTTACATCTTAACTTTTTCGGGAGGTCTGGAAAAGAAACTGACATACACTGTAACAAAAAAAAACAAAAAATAGATTCAACTTATTCAAGACGATATACAATCTAATCCAAACAACGCTGAAATTTTCTAGAGAGGTAATTCAGATATTATGAGCATCTTTTCATCAAGTAAGGTCGAAATGTCACATATCTTACGGAAAAGACATTAGAATTCAATTGAAAACCAAATATACAACTATTTATACATATTTTTTTTTAAATTTATTATTTATTTAAAGATATTTATCTACTTTTTAATCACGCTTGTACATGACATCTATAAAATACATGATTTTGTTAAATTCTATAATAGCATTTAAAAATAGACTCGGCAGGTATAATTTATGTATAAAAAATAATTTTTATATTTTTAAAAATTACCAGTAATACATATACTCTAATAAAAACTTACTTAAAATTAATAGTAATAAATACTAATTAAATAAATTTGAAAATAACAAAAACCGTGGCACAATCATATTTAACTATTAACAAATAAAATTAAAATATTTTCAAGTATGGGGTTTTATTAAACATAAAAAGTGATTTTTTTTAGTTTGCTAAGTAGACTAGTGTACCGATATACGCAAAAGACTAGTGGCCGGGCTCTATTTGCTGTGCCAACTCTCTCGCGTCGATACCTGTAGTAAAACAAAAATACTAATTTCGAGACCCCCGACAATTCAGATACATTTAAAGACCGGTTTCACTGTTATCTATAAACTCAATTTATTTATTCTTTTTGTTCAGAGATGGTGTCGGTAAAAATCAAGAGGATTTACGATTAAATACGAAATTGTTATTTGTTCAGATATTTTATTTTCTTCCTTTTAACAGATTAATTCATAATTTTCCGAAGAAACCGAATGTAAATTAGCTTCACTAATATTTTGTTAAAATAATAATATTAGCAAGAAAGTTTATCTAATATAGATACACAGTAAGACTCCCCTCCTGAAATATTAATTTAACATAAATAATTACATATAGTTTCAATAATACGAAGTAACACGTTTAAAGAAAATATTGGAGTCTAAAAATAAAATGTTTGAACCGGTTCAAAAAATATTTTTATAAGCATCTATAGCGAAAAAAATTATTTATAGTGTATTTAAGCATCTGCTCTTTCATAAGGTACACATTTAATGTTTTTCAGGTATGTCGGATAATTAAATAGGAGAAAGATATATACATCAAATTATTTCGAGTAAAGAATTCTTCAAAAAAAGCAATCAAATCATTTTCTAAACTTTGCAGGATGCTTTTTTTGAGATACTATAAATAAGTGTAATAATTCATCGGGTTTAAGATTAAAAGTAAATCATTTATAAACTGTACATTTTTAATTTAAAAAAAATGTGTTTTTAATTTTTCACAACCTGTAAAAAATATTCAATACTAATAAAGGTCTATACAGTAAAGAAAAATCAAAAACTACATATCTACCTTATGTTACAAATAAAATTTTAGAGATAATTCAGTAAAGGCAGAAAAAACATCAAATATTTTATACTTCAAATGTTATAACAATGTTGTTATAACTAGGTAATATTATAATAATAGCGATTTTCGGAAACTGTTGTTTTCGAATTTTAAATCGAGTTATGCAGTTCCCGCCCGCGACCACCATACATATTCCTCTAACCTTCCTAAGTCCAAACATAATTATTGAATGTTTCTAAACTTTAAAATTTTGAAAACTATCAAACAAATACAAAGACAGACTTTGAAGAAGCCTCATGTAACACCGTAAGCGCGAATACTAAAAATAAAAAAAAATAATAACCGGACATGCGCAGAAGAACGTTTGATGTAGTATCCAAATCCAAAAGCGTATTTTTAGAATTGAAAGAAGAAGGAATTTCTTCCATCGGTAAAAAGTTTTAAATACTTGGTTAGTGAGCTGTTAGAAAACGAAAAGATCGGCTGAGGGATTAGAGAAAAATGTAAAATCTAAAAACATTTTATTAGAGTGTAGGAGGACTAGTATAGAGTTAGGATAAGTTATAAAAGATATGTACTTCATGCCAATTTTTATAAACTTGTGTTACAAAAGGACAGAAGGAAAAAACATTATAAGCGACGGAAATAAAATCTGTAAGAAGAATAATACACAAGACAAAAAGGGGATCGTGTGAGCAATATAGAAGAAAAGGATTCTCACAAAAGCGATAGGGAGAACAAGGTAGAGAGAATGATTAAGATAGTATGTACATATAAAGCGAATGCGTCAAACAGGATGAATCGAGAGACAGATAAGTAGAGATCTCCAGGCAAACCAAGGAAAACGGGTTAGATAAAATTAAAAATGATATAAAGGAGTGGAAGTAGAAAGAAAAGGAACGTTAGAAAATAGAACACGTCTATGATCCGTCATCCGACCTAGGATACTGAATAACAGGGAAAAGAAAAACAAAAGAAAAATATTAGAAACGGCTTTAATGAAGTGTTAATACGAACAGTTTTAATGCAAATCAATGACAACTAGTGTGTAAATCATAGGCGCGCGCGCATACGTGAATAAACACACAAAGAACGAGCTCAGATATCTTATTATTCTTTTTTTATTCTACATAACGAAGTGTATTACGTAATTAAGCACCATATATTAAAATTCCTTTTAGACGGGATATAACATGAACGATAATAATATTAAAATAAAAAGAAAAAGCAATTTTAATTCTTTGCCACAGAAAATTGATTTTATAACGATATTATAAATATCATAATATAATAATAATAATAATAATAATAATACAATATTACAAAAAACTAGCTCCTCTGGTTACCTAACAGTACGGAATTTAATACTGAAGGCACAACGGTCACAGAATTAGAAGCTAACGGGAGTGTACAATAAGACATACAATATTACGTATCATAAAGAAAGACAACCGAGAAATCTATCATCCCGATGCATTCCTATATCACGTAACATTCATAGTATAACAAAAAATGAAATATAAAAAAAGGATCCTTTTAAGTCTAAAACAAAGAGAAATTATTTAAAACATTAAATGAATAATTTATTTTAAACAATATTTGAATTATCAATAATTAAAAAAAAAATTGATATTCCTTTTTATTTTATTTTTCAAGGAATAAAAACCATAAAATTGATAATAAGAATATATAAATACGCACATATTAATTTATTTAGAACAAAGTAAGTTGAAGTGATATGTTCGTACTATTTATAAGTTATAAGATATCAACCAAAGTATCTTAGGTTTTCAGTAATTTGAACATAACTTTAATTACGAAAGATAAATTAAAATTAAAGTTTAGACTCTACCCAGTTAACAATCACTATGGAAATTTTACTTTATAAATACAACACTCTCTCTCTCTCTCTCTATATATATATATATATATATATATATATATATATATATATGTATATATACACACGAGTATACAAGTGTAGACGTACACATACTAAGCTTCAAGGCAGAATAGCAAACCGGAAAATCTATTCAGAATTCCAATGTTTCACAATATCACGATATGTTTATTTCTTATTCTACTCTCAACTAAGATAAACAATCAAAGACTAATTAATTATGATACAAACAATAACTACCGATTAAAATACAAATGAAAATGCTTTAAAATACAATTTTGCAACATTAATTAAACGAATTCAACCGTCTTACTAGAGACTGATTATAAAGCATAAAAACCAAATAGAGTAATATCATCAATTGTACTAGTACATTATAAATACGCGCGTACGTATGTACACCTAATAAAAGCTACTCTACAAGTAATTACTATACTTGGCGCGTTATATCTACGCCGATGAGTTTGAAACTTAATTCAAACTATCCTTATGATAACTAATTAATTGATCTTTGGTAAAAGTAATGCAAACGTCTGAATAGAAAAACAAACTAACAACACTATTTCATAATTTTTTAAAGCTGTGGACACAACTTGTGAACCTATTCGATTTCACTTTGATACTGAAATGTGTTGACAAAAATCTAACGAAATATAAACAAAAGAAAGTACTCTATTATTTTCGATTACTTTTTAATCTAACTCCACTTTACATGAGAAAAACCCGAAAATCATTAATAAAAAAGTCCCTTTCGGCACGCCGGAAGGTGAAGGTAGATTTTACCGGTGCTAAGTAGGGAATAAAAAAGATATCCACCTAAAAGTTAAAAAAAACTTCAAATTCATTCAATACGACAATGGTTGCACGTGAAAAAAGTTTCACATGGTTA
The DNA here is from genome assembly GCF_047948215.1 of Lycorma delicatula. NCBI lineage: Eukaryota > Metazoa > Arthropoda > Insecta > Hemiptera > Fulgoridae > Lycorma > Lycorma delicatula. The sequence continues at coordinate 77,631,546 of NC_134458.1, forward strand.
GCATACGACAAGCCCCAGCTTCTTACAATTCCAGAAACATTTTGGTCATCCCTTACCGTAAGGATTGGTCATATCAAAAATTGTTTCAGACAAAAGTTTTAGGTAATGTTTAGAGGACTACGGACCACTTTAAACCGATTGATACTGTGCCTACTAAGGAAGAAATTATTTTTTTTCGAAACCCCATTTTTTCCACCCCCTGGGCCAATGGTTGATGATATCAAAAAACTTTACTTAGATAAGTTATAGACCCTTATCCAAAAAACAGTAGAAACTTTAAACGAATTTGATATTTTACTTAATAAGAAAGTTAGAGCGATGTTTTGGTTTTTCGAAAAGCCCCCATTTCACCCCCGTGATCGGATTTTGCCCATTAACGAACTCGACCGATATTTTGGGCCGTTATACTTTAAACATCAATTTGAAAGTGATTGACGCAAAATTATGGCAGTTATCGTATCCATAAAAAAGTGAAATATATATATTGTTACCACATATATGCCTAATGCAATATCGGCGGACGAACACGGTATAGCAAGTCAAATGTGAGCTGGCGCACAGTATACGGACGCGCTGATACAAACATCACAACCGCCGCACAGATGACCACGCAGTTCTCCATCATAGCGGCCCCACCACTCTCAGGCCCCAATAAAAGAGCGTACACGAGAGTGAATTTTCAATTCATCGTCGAACACCACCTGGAAAAGACCAAGAAGAAGTAGAAGATGGAAGACAACAGAAGTTCCCTGGCCGGCTCGGCGTCGGACCTCCCGACGGATGCCAACATCCCCGCCGGAGTAGCAGGCTTGGCCGGCCCGCCGAGGAAGCCGCTGGACGCGAACGCTACCTTCCCGCTCCAGCTCCTGCTCTAGCCGGCGGACTCAGCAGTAGTAGCCGGCCCAGCGTGGGATCACTCGGGGAGAACCGTCTCGGCCGCGCCTGCGAAGGACGACGGACGCCGACCCGACACTGCAGGGCCTTTCTTTCTTTTTCCTGTTTAGTTTCCGGTAACTACCGTTTAGTTAATTCTTCAGAGGATGAATGAGGATGATATGTATGAGTGTAAATGAAGTGTAGTCTTGTACATTCTCAGTTCGACCATTCCTGAGATGTGTGATTAATTGGAACCCAACCACCAAAGAACACCGGTATCCACGATCTAGTATTCAAATCCGTGTAAAAATAGCTGGCTTTACTAGGACTTGAACGCTGTAACTCTCGACTTCCAAATCAGCTGATTTGGGAAGACGCGTTAACCACTAGACCAACCCGGTGGGTTGACACTGCAGGGCCTGGGGGCCACCATTGCCACGCTGTAGTGGGGACCCAACTGCCGCTGCGGGAAAGCCCGGTTTGACTTCAATGGACGAGCCGCAACTCCACGACTTCACTTCCGACCAGTTTCCGGACCCAACAGCTCTTCTCAGAACTAACGCACAAAACGACCCTTTTGAGGGCTACCACAAGATTATGAATTACGAGCCGTCGAAGCCATTCGACGACAACAGCACTTCTCAGGGCTACGATAAGGTTAGTAATTACAACGAGGTGTCGAAGTCAATCGACGACAAAAACGGCCCTTTTCAGGCCTACGATAAGGTTAGTAAGGGCTACGTGCCGTCGAAGCCATTCGGCGACAATATATATATATATATATATTTATATATAAATGTATAAATAAACTTTTGAACTGACGGTGGCTTTGTAGTCTGGGTGAAACGCGAGGATATGTCGAAATTTTCCGGAAGTCGAATCATGATACCCATTATAATAGGTAGCTTTCTTATGAAATCTACCTAAAATATGTCCTAGTTTACTGTCTAATAGTAAAACGTTTCTCATTTCAATCATTCCATTTGAGAATTTTTGACCAACGGTTTATCATTCCGATTGTTAATTTTTTGTAGTACATCTGTTATAATAGTTTGTGTTACAATTAACAATACTAATATTTATTATAGTTTTTCTTTAATTCTACGGAAAAAGCAGAAGATAAAAAATTGAATGTTGATACCAAATCAAGCTTAATATTACAAAATATCTATTTAACAGTTAAAAAAATTTCTTACTGTTTAGAAGACATGATACGGTTTAATAAAAGTAAAATGCCGAAGTTACACTTCGATTAATGAACATTTTGACTAACCCCATCGTAGATTAAAATATATAATATTAATGGTCGTCAATTAAAAGTATATTTTTTACCTCTGTGTAGCTTGTGTTTATAAAAAAAAAACCAGGATTAAAAAAACACTTTAAATTGAAATTTTACTTATAAATTTACAGCAATATGATTATCATTGCCTTAAAATCTAGCGGAGATTAGAGTATTCAGCAGTACCTTCTAAAGACATGATAAAATATTTCATATCCAAGTGATAAAAATGGGCACTTTTGTATCATTTTTTAAAATTATTTTATTAATAACACAAATGTAGAGCTTACAAGCGAAAATTCTAATACTACTACAAAACAAATTAAGATATAAATCGTAAATCATGAAGAAACCTTAAGTTTGTTAACAGAGGACTATAACATACAAATCAACTAAAATGATTTTGTATTATTGTCTTGCAATTAAAACGTTTTTTTTGAAATTTCTAAACACTATGTTTAAAAGAAGGTTGACGAAACTTTAAAACGACAAAAAAGCGACATACAACAGACATTAACCGTCGTATAAACGTAAATCTTAATTGGTAATTTATAAAGCTGTATGTATATATAAAAAAAATAGCAAGTAATCCTTCTAACTCACATATTAAATATTCTAATAAAATTAAATACCAAACATCGACCAACATAATTTTATGAATCAAATAATAGCAAAGAAATCAAAAGAAAAAAGTCAATTCTAATAATCTTTCTCAAGTAACATTAAAAAAATATGTATATCAAAGTCTGGAAGTACCTAAAAATAATTAATAAAAACCAAATTAGTATAATAAATAATTTAAAAGATACCTGAAAAAATAAATTATGATGAACCTGAAATAAATACATTAAAAAAGGAAACAATAATTTATTATATTTCTATGATTTTTAGTTTTCTTGTGATACAATTTTCGATATAAGGCTCGGTAAATACAAACGAGAAAAAGTCGGGGACAGTCACAATATAACCGCTGTATTATTATACAGGTGATTCAAAAAGGAATTCACAATTTAACAAGCATATAAAAATGTATTGAGATAATTTACAGATTCGGTTGAAGCCTCATCTCATAGAAAAACACATCAAAATTTGTCACCCAACATTCATTTTGGTTCTATATGGCTTCCATTTCTAATGCGACATACATCCTACATTGCAGACATTTGCCAGCGAGTCGGGCGTTACCTCTACAGCTGCGGCGTTACTTCGAAGTCTTAGCTGGACATTCAGTACATAAACCCGATCTTTAATGAAATCCCACAAGAAAGAAATCTAGCGGGATCAAAACTGGGGAGTAAGGTGACCAAGTGATTGAACCTTCACGACCGATCCACTGACCCTGAAATCGAGTATCAAGAAAATCTCGAACTTCTAGGCGGTAGTGCCCCCGTCTTGCTGATAATAATTGGCGTCCATCTTGGTCATCATCGTCTAAGGAATTAGAACATTTTGAACCGTGTTCAGATAAATGATACCATTCACGGTTTCCTCCTGGAAGAAGAACGTGTCGTACATTCTTTGTTTGCTTAGGGCATACACAAAATAAACCTTAGAGCTATCATGAATGTGCTGCAAAGTTTCATGAGGGTTTTCGCTAGCCCATATTCGGCAGTTACGGGTGTTCGCCTTGACACTGATGTGGAACACTGTAAAAATTACATTGTCTAAATATGAAAAGTCGTCCCCAGTTATATCCATTATTTCCACTCAAAACTGCAGCCGAGCAACTTTGTCGTCATCTGTAATGTGTTGAACCACGGTTAGTTTGTACGGCTTCAAGTGCAATCGTTTACGTAATAAGGGCCAGACAGTCGTTTGCCTAGCAAAGGCGGTTACTTTTATACGGATTTGAATACTAGATCGAGGATAACGGTGTTCTTTGATGGCTGGGTTTAAATTAACCACACATCTCAGAAATGGTCGACCTGAGACTGTACAAGAATACACTTCATTTATATTCATATATATCATCCTCATTCCTGAAGTAATACAATCAAGTAATACCATATATATCATCCTGAAGTAATAGGTTACGGTGGTTATGTCAGTCTCACGCGACGCACGTCGAGTTGATTTTTTCGGACTACGTGCAAAGCTTTCTTTGAATTGTTCCATAACAGCTTCAGGGACGCGCGGGCGCCCTGGTGATTATGTATGTTTAACAGACCAACCTGTCTTAACGAAGGTTTGGTGCCTACTAGGAGGATCCCTACCGTACTCCATACGAAAATTACGTTGAACTGCAGTTGCTGACTGAAAATCGTGAAACCAAATCACATAGCGAGCGCGATCCGCACCATTACACGTATCCATTTTTAATAACACTGGTGACAGCGCTGGTGGCCGAATTCGGTACTAATGAACTACGTGAGTCAAACTTGATGTGATTTGCTATGAAATGAGACCTCAACCGAATCTGTAAGTAATCTAAATAAATTTCTATAAGCTTTTAAATTTGTGAAGTCCTTTTTGAATAACCAGGTATATTGTAATATAATCGTTAATTATTGTACAGTATGACAAAAAAACTTGAAATACGGTTGAAATAAAACAATTCTCTATAACCTAAAATAAATATAATCGCTAAAAATAATCGTAAAAAAAGACTGAAAACGTTTTGAGATAAGTTTTTTAAAATCGCTTTATTGCTGAAATAATTTAGGTTTGTCTTTTCAAAAAATTATAATTTTAAATAAAAGCTGCTATATCTCTCCCCACCCTCCTAATATATATCACTTTTTTTCATTGTTAATCTACAAGATAAGTGAAATAAAACCTGCTAATTACAAAAGGCATATGGAAACTTCTTAAGTCTTATTATATTTTATTCATGCATAATACAAAAATTACGTATTTCTTCTTAAGCGTTCATTGATAAGATATCATACAAAATGTATTTTCCAAACAAAAATATGTTTAAATTTCAAACTAGGAAATTTTTTTTCTTTTTTATAAAATCTCATTTTTAACTCTCGGAATATTTGAAACGTCCATTCTTTTACCCTCATTAAATTAAAAATTTAGTTTTGTTTTTTTTTCGGTGCAAAATTCTTTTTGACTATGACTATCACACCAATACAATAAAATGTCGTAAACCCTTGATTAGATATACAAATAAAAACAGAGCAATTCAATAGTTGAGCAAATATGGGCAGACAAAAAGACACAGAGAGTAACAAATAAAAAGATCTTTATTAAATACCGTTTTTTTAATAAAGGAACTTAAAAATAAATAAATTCGATCCTTTGATAAATTGTAATTTTTTCTTCTTTTTTACATTTAAAGCGCTTTCTTATGATAGTTTATATTCTTCAATATATATATATATAGTGTGTAAAATAAAAATATTGCGTCTTAAATTCGAAGTAATACGGTAAGTAAAGGTTATATAAGTTATACTTTAGTACTGCACTAAAATAGAATCAGCAATCCTAACACATAACGATCAATACACCGTGGACAGTAAAAACATAATAATAAAGAGCAATACGAAGTAAAGAACAGATCAATACAATAAAACATAACTTAATAAAAATTTAAAATTAGAACCTATTTAAACTTTATTATGAGATGGAAATAAACTATTGAAATAAAATTTGTTATAAAATTAAAAAAGATATATAAAAAATAAAACTCCGGTATTAATATTACTAAATAAATAATAATATGCTTAAGTCTGTTATTCGTAACTACCGAGGAGAATATTCTTAAAATAAACATTGCACTATGAATATATGTGAGAAACTTTTACGAAAATACAATCCAAAAGTCCTCAAATTACAAAAAAAAACAATTTATTCAAACATACAATAATAAAAACAGGCTGACGGCCAATAAAGCTTACTGCAATGGATGATAATGAATTTTTTAACGTATTAAAAATGCCTGATCAGGACTCGAATTTCCAACCTCCGGATGAGAGGCAGAGACGTTACCGGGACTCGAATTTCCAACCTCCGGATGAGAGGCAGAGACGTTACCGCTCCGCCACATACATCGACAAATAATAATAACAAATTGATGAAAAGCAAAATTTAAAAAATTTAAATATTTAATATAGGGTTTTTATAAAAATTAATTATAAAATTACGTTTTGTAATACTCACAAAATAATGAAAATTATCTTGGAACTTTATAGATATCAAAACCATATTCTATACATAATAAGAAACAAATGGAATTGGTTGTATGAGATTATTACACGTAAACTTTGTATAGCACAACAGTACCGCCCCGCCGGCCACCGTGGGGCGAGTGGTAGCGTCTCGGCCTTTTATCCGGAGGTCCCGGGTTCGAATCCCGGTCAGGCATGGCATTTTCACACACGCTACAAATCATTCATCTCATCCTCTGAAGCACGCCTAACGGTGGACCGGGAGGTTAAAAAAAAAACATTACCGCTCCGCCATATAAAGATTATGATTACTTGAGATTAAATTACAAAAGCAGGCAATAGTTAATTTAAGTTTTACATAATAAAAAAAACAATTTTCTTGTGTAATATTTACGAAAAATTGATTTTTTTGTGACTTAAGCCGTATTTTTTGTAATTTAATTTTTTTTCTTAATTACTATTCAGAGCTTTTTAATATAGAAGAATTACTATTCACAGCTCCCCGACTGCATTTAAATAGTTTCGTTGAAAGGCAAAATCTTTTTATCGAAGTAAGACCCGGTGAGAACATAATCATTAGACAATATTAAATGCCTGCTATTTCTACAAAATGAAAAATATATTTAAACAAATTAAAACTGCCTGAAAGTTGATCGGTCACCCATTATTTTATTTAATTAAATACCTCATAACGATAATTAGTCCTTTATTTTCATACCTTGTTTTCTTTTTTTTAGTTCGATTTATTGTCGTTTTTTTATTTCAATTTATTTTTTTTTTTTTGACAGTCGTGTTTCTTAATTTTTATAACTGTTTTTATTATCTAATACTTTTTAGTGATCATCGAGAAAAATTCACTATTCAAAAACTTATGGATTAACGTACTCAGCCAAACGAGAAAACTGTAAACATTTCAATTTATTTAACTGGCGTATACCAATCTAATACTTACCGTACAATTACTGGTATACCAATCTAAACTTACAGATTCCTCAAGCGACTGAGTTCCGCGAGAGACTTTTTATCGTGCGGATCATACAGCAATTTTCTGGGATCCTAACAGCTAATGCCTAAACTCTCAGATTGTCATACGCGACTCAATGCTACGTAGGCCTGGCCCTTGGTACAGATGCGAGTGCTCAGATCAATGACAGCTCTATCTACGGTAGTCCCTTGTAATTTTTGCACCGTCACCGCCCCCGCATAATATTAGTGGCAGCATACGCCCTTCCACTTTGCCCTACATTCCTAAAACATCAAATTTGGCAATAGGGAGCTCGATCCTCAATCCGATGCCGACAGCATTATCTCTAATCGTACTGTCATCAAATTCTACAGACCGTTTGTAGGAGCTAGCCGGGATCAAGCTGCTCTCGGCATAGTGAAAGCCACTCGATTTTTGAGAATAAATCAGTTAATTTCTGTCCCGGTTTGGTTCCATCATGATTTTACATTATACTAGCAAATACCCCTTTGAATTTTAAAAATCGGAAGCGAAGATATAACAACATTTACGAACAACCGTGATCTGTTAGATCGAGAATGTACCTGATGCGTGGAAAAGTTAGTCTTCAACCTACTAACAAATATCCCATTTTAAGTTTGAAAATCGGACAATCGTTTGCAGAGATATTATAAGAGCACGCCACTGCACCTCCAGGAGCACCCCGTTTGTTACAAGTTGATGGTGATAATCGGTCTAGCCTCGCACGAGGTGCTCGCATCACACCGTCACTCTAGCCTCACAAGCAGTCCTACGGGAAGCGCATTATTATTAAACAAAAATGTTTTAAATTTATTAAATATTATTTTATTTTATTTAACGTAAATCTAGTTCTATTATTTTTGCAATATTATTCATTCGATTAATTTGAATCGTTCAGATCAAACACAGCTAACATAGTTCACAGTTCATTAATTCAATTCATAAAGTTTGTGCTTCAACCAATAAATCTCCACCACCACCACCACCACCACCACCACTACTACTACTACTACTACTACTACTACTACTACTACTACTACTACTACTACTACTACTACTACACACACACACACACACACACACACACATATGTATACATTTTTATATAGTCTATAACACTCCCGGTAATGAGGATTCCAACGCGGGGTCATACATCTAAATCAGTTCGGCCGTTGAGCTTTTACGGTGGAACAAACATACACGCAACCTAAACACATTACGTTCCTTTCTGGGCAGTCGTGTAACAAAAAAAAATCTACAACTTAAATTACATATGCCATAATGTTATCTTTGATATTTTTCGCTAAAATACATCCCGACGGAACATAAAAAAAGAAAATTTACGTGAAATCCTTTCCTGAAACAGGCTCTTGATCGTGGAAAAAAATATTTTCACCTAAAAAATGGCAAAAAGTTTTTAATTTTTGAAGAAAATGTTCCGGGCAATTTATTTAAAATTTTATTCTTTCGATTGTCACTTGAAATTTTTTTTCTAATTATATCCTCAGCGATTAATCAGCCTTTTCGAAATTAGGAAGAATGAATTTTGTCAAGAGAGGAAGGAACCCCAGTAAATATTTTAATTTAAGAACTAGCTACGATTTCAAGTATAGTCTGAAATAATTGATTCTCGAAATGTTATAAAGCACGTATAAACAGATTAAAGTTTAACAAAAACACCATTTTTATGACAGGCTAATTATAATTCAGTAGTAGAATATCAGCTTTCTAATACAAAGTTTGCTAATTAAAATTCGGCTCAAACCAGTTAAAACACTTAACCAAGCGAATAGCCCACAGATCACAATTTTTTTCGCTGGTTAATAGCCTCCAGCTAATCTAGCTACTACGGATATCACATTTTCATTGAAGGAGTTTTTGAATGTGGTGCTAGCTATATCATCCTCTATTGTACCACTGGCTGAGAATGAACTAGCTCTAATTTTCTCACCAATATGCCGTTCTAAATTGCATCTTTAAGAAAATAATGTAAATCGATCATGAACCGAACATTTTTGATTCTTCTTTTAGCCGCATTAAAAAATATACAATATCCTGTAAGTAACCTTTTGCCCCTTCTATTTATTATGTAGGCTGTACGCCATCCCCCTTCAATAAAGTTGAGGGCGTCAACTTCCCTTTTTCTTACCGTAGTTACAATAATAATTCTTTCATTATCATTCACTTGTTAATAGTCAACAGGAAATTAAGTATAACCTAATCGATATGTACAAAGACAAGTTGGAGATCGAACACAGGAATTTCGGATTTTCGGTTAACTGCTTTACTAAATCGGCTACTAATGTGACCAGTACAACGCTTATTAAATCGAAATATTTTTCTAAAATTTCCGCTTAAAGTTTTTGTTCTTAACAAATGATTTCAATTTAAAAATTGTTTGTCTATCTGCCAGTACATTTATTATTCTTTCTCACCTCGGATTATTAAAAACGGTAGAAACGAATTCACTGAACTACTAGAATGATTTATTTTAACTTAACAGTAAACTACGCGTATTTATTATCATAACATTCTCTCTTAATCGCTGATCTCCCTTAGTTAAAAATAATTTTAAAAATTTCCTCTCTTACGATTAATAATTGTACGAGTACAAAAAATTATAATCACAATTAAAATTTACAAAACGGTCAGCAACTTCTGTTAGAAAGTTTTTGAATTATAAGCAGTCTTGAACTATAAAAAATATTATACAGACCGTATTAATGGATACTCAAAAAAGACATTATTGGAAGTCGTTAAACTAGCAACAAGATTAACAGAGACATATTACAAGGTATCATTCTTCTGATAGCGATTAAATTTTACAATTACGAATAAAAACAGGTCTATAATTATCTAATTATCTGAAGTCAATAATAATAATTAGAGATTCTAACTTAGAAAATGTAGATGAGAACAGCACAGTTAAATCAAAATTAGGTGAGTCCGCCTGTAGTACTAAGCATTTATTATAAATGAACATGTAGATTTTTATGAGACGATACAATAAGCTTTATAAAAAAAAAACAAAATTTGAAAAAAGAAATAATTATCCGGAATTACAGAGCAGCGAGAGATTCATTTGAGTCGTTGAGAATGACATACCACCCATTTTAATGAGTACGGCGGATAGTTATTGGTTACACCCGAACAGAAATCATTCTATAAACATAACTGATACGTTAAAATGACAACGGTTTAAAACATAAATTTACATCACTAAAGTCATTTACTTTCCAATTAAAATTAAAATAAGATTGATTTGGTTACCTTAGACGGTGAACTTCCATAATTTAAGCAAAAATCAAGAAAAACATAAAAGGTAAGTAATAAAATGGTACTTCTAGAATTTGTTCTACCACGCCCAAGAGAGCCATTAAACTTCAGTGTGAAGAGATGCAGCGTTTTATAAGTTTCGTTTACCGAGAACTCTCATTAGATATTTTATGATAGAGCTGACGTAATTTTTAAATTATTTAAAAAGAAATCGATGAATGAAAAATTCAATAAAATTTGCAAAAAGGGTTTCTTTTATAATAATATAAATATAAAAATATTGATAGTTATGTGGAGTTTTTCATCCTAATATATGAAACCAAAAAACTCTTGGTAGAAGATCATGCAGAAAATTTATGAAGCTTTATGTATGCAAAGTTTTATGAAATATGCAGTACTAACAGAGAGTAAACGGATTGTTTCTAGATACATAAAACTATACAAAAAGACAGCATTAATAATTTTTTTTTAAATACAACACTTCCCATGCAAATTAAATCTTAACTCAAGATAGGGAGAAAAAGCATAATAAAACAATTACCTAATAATTATCTATTAATTTTACTACACAACCAATTAGTACTTGAGTTTTAAAAGAAATTAAACAGATTTTCTTTCTACTAAGATTAATTTTAAAATAATTACGAACAATACTATTTAAGTTATATCTTTGCAGATATGTTTAAATCTTAATAATATGTCTGATAATAGAGTTAAAAAATTCAACGTCATCTTAATTTACTCTCTATTAAACTATGCAATTTCATACAAAATAACAGATTTTTTTTTCAAATGACAAAAAAAAATACTATTTTTTTAGTCAGACACCAAGCCTATATGAAAAAAGAAAAAAAACTTCAATTAATTATTAAATAATTAAACTCTTTCTATTGTCTCGTTCAATTTTTACGGCTTTTTTTTTTTACTAAGCTGTTCGACTGAATTTATTTTGACAAGTAATTTTTTCTTTACATTCCTGGCTGTAAAAGAATACAATAAATACGAATATTTTTAAAAACTGGTTGATTTTTGTTTAAGCAGAATAAAAAAATATAATGATATATTACTAGTAATAACTAAATACGACGAAGAAGATGAATTGGTATTAAAAAAAAACAAACATATTTTTAAAGAAATTTTGAAGAGAAAAAATATTGTAACTACCTTATAACCTTATAATAGAGCCTTTTAAAATATTATTGTGGACTGCTGTTGTATTACACGAAACGCCGGCTAATTAATTTCTTGCTAACGGTGTTATACGTTGCCAGTTAATCACGCAATATATTTAGTCACAATTTTAATAAAAATACAATTCACCCGTTAAATTATATTGATTGTTTTAAATTACTGTGCATAATTTCTTACTGAGTTTTGATCAAACAGATTATAATTAAAATTAAAAAAATAACCGTTTGTGGTTGAAAAATTATGGTCGATAAGTGGAAAACCGTTGGTCTAAAGAATTGAAAGGTGATGAAAATGAGTAAAGATTAGTAATTTGACAGATATAATCGGTAAAAGGAGATATATTCAGATTTTTTTTTTAATTACGGACGTAAGGTCGAATTAAGTTAAAAATGTTTAATGAATTTAAAATGCATATTAGGTTAGCTGAAAAATAATTGGGAAATGGTTTAATATAAGAACAAACCCTGATTTTTTGCAACTATTCCGAAGCAAGATGTTAAACGTTAAACTAATCAGCAAAGATATATCTTGATGCACCCGAACACGACAAAAAAAAAATTAAATCAAGATAACTACTTCAACATATCGAATAACGAACATCGCTATTTAGCGACGATTCAACTTAATTCTGATTAATATACACCGAGTGTCTCACGAAGAAACTTTCAGGACATGTTTTACTGGTGAAAATAATGAAAAATATTTATATAAACATAGGTCTGGAATCTCTTTGTTTTCGAGTTAATTGCTATAGAAAGATTTTGCACGGATTTCAGCTCTTCTAATAAAACGAAATCCTAATGTAATTTTTGGGACCCACATTAAGAATAAAGTTAACGGTTTCTTATATAATTTGAGCCGGGAAATAGGATAAACAGGTCCCAGAACTGTAACTCCAGTAGTTTTTAAGAAATCTGACGTAAAATACAAAATTCGTTATCGAAAAACAAGTAATTTTTTAGGTTTGTAGTACAATTGCTTTGTTAAATGATTAATAAATAAGGAAGATTTAGTAATAAAACTTGTAGAGAATTTGAGAAAATTAATATTAATACAGCCATTAAAAAATTAAATAAGAATATTTAAAAATCGGTTTTTTATTGAAGCAAAACAGAAGAAAAATAGGCAGAAAATCGTATTATTCTTTCTGTATATAATAAATATTATTCTTAAAATAGCAAAAGAAAATACATGAAATGATAAACAGTAACAGAATAACAAACTTCAGTTACAGCAACTGTTCGAAATTCCCTCCTTCACAATGTACATACATCCTGCCCAAAGTAAAATATTTTCGGTGGCTTTCCGTATCGTCTCAGAATCGTTTCGTATAAATTCAATAGTATTTGGTTTTTAATGAGTAACTCTTCTTTATTATTAACTTTTTGCCGGTATACCATCGTTTTCATACGGCCCCAAATGAAGTAATCTAGTGGCGACAAGTAAAGTGATCGTGGTGGCCAATCGACTGGTCCACCACATCCAGTCCAGTTTAAGAAATTATCATTCAAGTGATTTGTAGCTACTAAAGAAATACGTGGCGTTGCACCATCGTACTGTAAAATCAATTGTAATCTAGTTTGTAAAGAAACATTCTCCAAAAAAAGCAGACAAATTATTTTTCAAGAAATGAATGTATGCATCTCCCGTAAGGTTTTCGTTGAAAATAAACGGTCCCATAATTTTGTCGTAAATAATGCCACACCAAACATTAATGTGACATCTATTTTAGAAATTAGTTTTCACAGTACCGTGTGGGTTGTTTTCGATCCATAAATGACTATTTTTAGAATTGAAAATCCATTTCTCATAAAAATGGCTTCATCAGTAAATAAAATTGAATTTACCTTATCGCCGTTGTCCATAAGCCAATGACACAAGTTTAACCACAAGGGGGACGGGGTGATCTGTTGGCCGCAAAGTTTGAAACGTCTGAAGGCGGAAAGGATAAAGAAGCCGTAACTCGAAAACAAACTGTTTCCAGTTTGAATGAACTTTATTCATTATTTTCACCAGTAGAACATGTCCTGAAAGTTTCTACGATTCTTCGCGGGACCCCTGTATAAATACTGTTACTGAAATTCTAAAAATACTTCATATTTTTTAGTGCTACTAAAATAAATGTGTTTTTTTTTAAATCTACTTTAAATTTCAACTATTTATATCAAATTTAAAAACATTTTTTTTTTAAAAAATGTTAAGAAAATATGACAAAATATTTCGATTTTTTTCAATATTAATGGATAACGAAAATAGCTTTTTTTTTAATTTTGGAGGGGGAATTCGAAACTGGTCGTTCGGAACTGTTCTGAAAACGCATGCGGCTAGTACAAACCGGACGGCCTTATATTCAACTGATATAATAAAATTATGAATTTGGTACACTAAAATATTCCACACAATCAGGAAATCAAACAAATTTATAAACATATAGTTCCCACTTTTTCCCTGACACATATTTTCTGAAGCGGTGTGGTCGAACTACAAACACCACGCATTTCCCGAAAATAATAATATAGCTAATGATAGATATCAAAGTTGAGGTGATAATAATTATTTTAAGTACTTAAGTGTACTTTATTTACCGTTAATTAGATACTTATATTGATTTCTTCAGCATCTTAGCTAACCGAATTTGAGTTATCTTATAAAGCATGACCATAACAGCAAACACTCTTTTGGTGTGAAAGTATTCTACAAAAAAAAAATGATTAGATGCGTCAACTCTTTTCTCTGACTTATCGTTCAATTGTCGATGCTCAAGCCATAATAAATTAAAAGATCGGTAGGTAAAAAGTCAAACCACGCGCCTTCGATTGTAAAACCTATACTTCAGAAATCTAAAAAAAGTCCGATACGGGATAGACAGAAGAAAGTAAAACATAACACAAATCAGTTGTGACTATCAGCTTAATACGTTCGAATATTATTTTCATCGATTCGGTAGAAGACCAGCACCTATTTGCATGTTCTGCCAGGATTCGGATACTGCCGAACATACTCTGTTCCACTGTAATAGATGGACTATACGTAGACGATGTGCAGGGCTGCAAGAATTAAATCCGGAGAATCTGCTTCTTTTTCTCCTGCGATCCACTGACAATTGGAACAAAATGAAGGAGTTTGCCAAGATACATGTTAAAGGCTAAAGATGATGTAGCCCTTTTAAGAGGCCATTGAGGCCCCGTGGTAACTTAGTAGTTTAATATTTTCGTTAAGGCAAGCAGCTATGAGGCGAAGATCATTCCTTCGTTTGGGGATCATAACAACTGGGTAATGAAAAGACCGAGACCCGGTTCCCTCGGCGGAAGCTAGGGACGGCTTTGTCGGGCCTGGTTCTCTGTCGGGGGGGGGGGGGGGGCTTGAGGCAGGCACATTAAAACAAAAGATCCAACCGGGGAGGCTGACCTGCTGTGCCGGACGTACAGCCGGCGGGTGGGGAGGCCTCCTTTGAGTTTAAAGGACCCTTTCCCGGGCTGCACATACTTGAATGGATACCCGGCCCGGGGAAGTAGGAAAAAAAGCTTAATACGTGCGGTCGCGTATAAAAATATCTAAAGAATGGAATTTCAGTTTTTTATTAAGCATCCTTAAAAGTCTAGCCTGTTCAGCTTTTTTTTTTTCAGTTTTGCGATTAAATTACGTACCAGTTGTTACTATTTGCAAAGAATCTACTTACTTCTGTACCTGAAACGAATTTGTCACATTTACCATCTAATATATATATATATATATATATATATATATATATATATATATATATATATATATATATATATATATTATACATTTTATTAGATTCTAATTGACTTCATGAAAAAGTGTAAAAAAAATTGGTAAAATATAAAACATAATGATTTACATAAATGTGGTAAATCAATTTAACAAACTATGATGAATAATAGTAAGAAAGTTTTAACCAACCTGGTTTTCTGGTTTAGAAACCTGTAGAATTAAAGTTTTAAAACAGACCCGTTTTGGCTTCATCTAAAAAACCCACTCAAATGAAGCGTCTGGAAAATGTTTAACGTCAATCAACAAACACAAACTTTAAGCTTTTATGTATACATGGTAAATTTTATTGAGTAATACGGGGCTCGTTCGGGAAATTCTCGGCCGGACAAAGAAGACACAAACGCACTGTCGTGGTGAAAAAGCACTTTTTTTCGATCAGATATGGACGTTTAGATTAAATAGCACACCCTTCAATCGGTCCAACTGAGAAGCGTAATACTTCCCGGTGATGTTCCTGCCTTTTTCCAGGTAATTTACAAGCATCAGAACACGAGAATCCCAAAAAAAATCGTAGTCATGACTTTACTGCAAATGGAACAGTTTTCTGTTTCTCTGGCGCAATTTCACTTACTCTCACCCACCGATTGATCTGTGGCGTGTAATGGTGAATCCATGTTTCATATACTGTTATAACACTCAGCAAAATCGCGTTTAAGTATGTCTTAACAACCTCGAGAAGTCGAATGCGGTATTGGTCGACAACAAAGACAGAACTCATCGAGCGGAAACCTTTTTTGTATCCAAAACATCAAGTCAAATGTTTGTTTTACTCGATCGTCACAAACAAGCAGCTAAACTTTGCAGCACACAATATAAAGGATCACAGTTGACAATTTAGTCATACTTGCGCCTTCTATGTATCAGGTCGAAAAGATATTTTACGTTATTTAATAAATACAATATTTGTAAGATTGTTATTTTCATAAAAAATTTGTCAGTCCATTTCAGAGATATTTAACCTCAAACCCGACCGCACATATTATCTAATCTGATAGTAAGACAACCTTTTGCAGAGTAAACAATAATAAGCAATTTGATGATACGTCACCTTCACTGTGGTACGTCTATTACTCTAATATAAATATATATAAAATATGTACATACATTTACTCTAATATATAATATGTACATACATATAATATATACACAGTTTGCGGTTAGATACGGGTCCGTAATTAAATATTGCGGCAGGTGACGTTAAATGATAGTACCTATGCACGTAATGATGAATTGAATAATTAATTAATACGCGTTAGAAAAACGAATTACCGCGAAAAAAATTATAAAGGTCATAATGAATTATAATAAATATATGTAAGAAGTAATATCATTATATTACTATCCAATTAGAATAATAACAGTTTTTTTGTTTTTTTTGTTTTACATACTAGAATATTACATTACTATTTTTTGAAGGACATATATGTGCATATGTATTTTTTTCTACTACGAATGTAAATGTGAGCCCTTGTGTCCATTTATTCATATGCAAAAATATCCGATAAAATAATAAATGTACTGAAAAATAGTCTATTTTGTATGACTTGTATAGTTTTGCTTATTTTATGTCTACAAAAAATTGAAAGAAAAGTTGGCATACATTTATTATTAATAAAAATGATATCTTGTAACAAAACGTTATTACATAAAAAAATAATCTCGTGTTACCAGTTTCTTTATATCTGTTGTAATATTATACGAAATATGTAATATTTTTGTATACTTCATTAGTTTCAAATCAATAAAAAGAAAGAAAAAAAGGTAAAACTTTTTTTCTTCTATGATCACAAGATAAAACGTAACAACTTTAAAAGTTGCACAACATGTATATATATATATATATATATAAAAGCTACAGTAAATTGCGCGCGCGCACACACACATATCATAAAAAATTGGTTTAATTTATAAAACGAACTCTGTATTTTAATAATGGTAATTAAAGATGGACATTGTTTAGAGAATTCTTATTATGTTGCGTAACAAAAGTGATAAATAATTTTTTTTTATTTTCAACAATGCTAAAGGAAAATATAAAAATTTTAAGGGAGAAACAGATCTTTGCAGATAAAAATTACTAAAGAATAAAACGAAAAACCCAAACGATTTAAAAACATTTAGAGAAAAAGTATGGGAGCTTTAATGGAAACTTGTATCTAAATGAATTTTCTGTTATAAATAATCTAAACGGGTAGATTAAGAACAGAACTAAATAGTGTAAACTCATCTTTAAGAGAAAGAATCCTTAATCGTATGATAAAAATGAAACAAGACAAGAAGACACAAAATTTACGACTTTTTTTATCTACACATTACGATAATATATTTAAGTGTTGTAAAGACATATCGGAGTCTGATCCGACAGCAGCCACATCATACGGCTGTAAATTTCAATTTAGCTTCACCCATATGTAAGCCATTTCAAACAAGATCTCTATACTCGAGCAACAACATATAATTTTTACAAGCCGATTTCTGGTCATAGTAATAATGAGGAATCATTTAGTGAAATGTCCATTGTAAGAGTTATTTTCCAAAAAAATTAGAATAATTAAAAGACTAAATCACAAAATTAGATCAAATCACCTAAGAACTAACTTCTTAATTTCTATCGCCTAGGTTTACCGTTAGGCAATCCTTTCTTCTTTCTTCCATCTTCCTGAAGGCGTCAAACTTCAGGATGTCTGAGGCCTTGGAGATGGATTCTTCTAATCCCCCGAAGTAAACCACGCAGGATCTGCTGCTACTGGCTCCGATTGTGCGGTCATCAGAGTTGAGACTCGATGCAATCCCCGCTAAAGTTTCTGGGGCGGCTGAAGCGCCCGCCTTCTCGTTTAAAGGACTCCGTCTTCGGAGCTCCATCGTTGGACATTCAAAGTCTTCTTTTTATAATAGTTTAATTTCTGGCATCGCTATTGCCTGAACGGGCAATTTTTCTAGTTTGACTTTAACCTGCTCTGATTTAGCTTCGGGCTTCTTCTCTGTTTTAACCTCATTTTCGCTACTCTTGCAACCGGTTGATGGCTCATCGCCGGGTTGTACAGAACTCTTAGATTTGGAAGCATCTGATTTCTTCTGCGTCGATTTGAAGCTACTTTCTCTTGATGATCGGTCGACTGTTCAATTTTTCATTGATGATACGTTCGACCGTGCGTGCTAGAACTGGTGCCAGTTCAGAAACTACGTTCTCTGATTTAATGGAAGCTGCAGCAACATGTGCGTATGAACCAGTTTTTGGCGTTCTACCATGCACAATTTTCCTGGCTTCAAAGTAGCCGAATTTCTGTATAGTCTTGATCTCTTGTACAACTAATTCTAGTTTGTAGATCGGACAATTCCTAGATCTTGCACAGCGGTACCCATGACAACTGACACATACAGGTGGACCCCTGCAAGAATCATCAGGATATAATGGGTCAGCATTATTGTTATTACCATTATTATTACTATATTATTATCAAAAATTATTTTTGTTGTGAATGAAGCAAGTGATGGGGCAATTCTCCTGCAAGAGGATCCCCGCAGTAAAACATTTAACTGCATAAAATAATGACCCAATTTTATATTTTTTCTACAATCTAGATTTACGTGATACAGGAGAGCGCCTAATCGGTTGATTGACCAGCCTAGATTTAAATAAACGTAATTATTAAACGTCGTAAACCAACTTACACGATGTACTTTACTGTTTTCTAGAGAACAAGCGCTAGAAATTGCTATAGATCCATAAGAGGATAAGCAGTGACAGGAAAAATGTCAGTAAAACTATACTAATATGTTTTAAAAGGTAATTTTATTTCACGTTTACAATTAGAAAGTGGTTTGTTGTTGGATTTCTAATGCTTACTACAATTAAACTTTATCTGAAAAAAAATAATTGGTAATAATAATTATAAACATCTGACTGAAAAAATTTAAACATTCAATATGAATGTTTAATCAATAAATAAGATGCGTAGCTTGTTACATAACCGGGACAAGGTTTTAGAAAATTGTTACAGTATATAGAGCTGAAAAGAAACAACTGACTTATTTTATATAAAACTCTTATTTACAAGCGGTTAACTAGTAACAAAAACATACTTGTTAGCAACATACCTCTAAAAGAAAGTTGCAACTTTTTTTAATTATAAAAATGTTTATGGTAGTCTAAATATTTTAATTATTAACAGAGATTTATTAACAATATAGTAATAGATTAACCATTAAATCGTTTCTTTTTTGCCTTTCAAAGAAATTTAATATCTTAAAACGTATAAATTTCACTTTCATAAAAAAACAACGTGCATATAATATTTTATATTAAATCGTTATCAATGCTGTACACTTAAATCGATGACTGAAAATATTAAACATACTTTACTAAAATTATTGAAAATTCTTCCTAAAATCAAATGCAATTAACAAGCCTTCTGAAATGATCCATAAGAACAATTTTAGTTTAGAAAATTAAAAATATCAAGTAATAAAATAACAAAAATAAAAGTGAAGATTACCATTATTATTATTATTATTATTATTATTATTATTATTATTACTACTACTACTATAATTTGACTATAAAAAAAAAACAGGACGCAGAGTTGGAGCAGCGTTTCCCAAACTTTTAACACATGCGGTTCCTTTGATCTTCTGATAACTGGTCGCGGTCGCTTATTAGAAAGGAAGAGAGCACGCACGCGCATACACAACGCTGTTGTGTATGCGCAATTAAATTCTAATTTAAAAATTTACCTCGATAAATAAATAACTTATAGTTCTCAAACGCCGATTACTATCGTAACAGCTGGATGAAGATAATCTAATAATCACAGTTTTCATAAACAATGTCCTAATATTCAAGATAATTCGAAACAAAATATCCGGAATATTTCAGAAAAGCCAAAGAGTACGTCGATTAGCTGTACGTCCCGCAGATGGGTATTGTTGTCAATACAACGTTTTCTGGAAACAAAAGGTTTTTTGTTCCGTATGTGTAAGAGGAAACGGAAGCCATATCATAGAATCTGCAATATCCGCTATTGTTAACTAAAGTTAAAATACTATTACACGAAGATGAAAAGAAGGTTAAAAAAAGAAAGATTAATTTTAGATATAAACCGAGACAGATGAACAAACAAACAAAAATTTATTTCAAATAACAACGCTAATCTAATGAGGAATGGTTAATCCTAATTGCCGTGACGCCTCTGGGTTCCGTAGCAGACGGTAGAATCGCACTTTGGAAACCGTTGAACCACTGTCGGTATAACCGTAATTTCAAACGCCTTATCAAATCCCTTAACTGAGAACACATGAAGACAAAAGCTAGCAGTACTTTCAATCTCTGGAGGAAACGGTACCTACAATGCTGTTTGCGCGAATCAATAGTACTTTTAGGTACCTATAACGGTAATCCAAACGCTTATTGTGCAGTTATCAGACAAAAACAAATTCCTCGGAATTTCCTCATCAGGTTCGACTAACAAGTTTATTTTATATATTCTGTTGTCTGAAAGTTGCACCTAGAACGAGGAGATTGACTCGGACTCACACAACCCAAACCGAGAAAAAATGGATCAACGATTAAAAAAAATGAACGGTAGAAAAAACGTACTACCGAAGGACACAATACAAACAACCGCAAGAAGGTAATTTTAATGCTCCCTCCAGAACCGAATACTCATTCTGCTTACAACCTATCTGAAGTATTTTTACCCATTAACAATCAAACATTTTGTGTTCACCACTTAAATCTGGATTTTCTTCCAGAAATAGGATTACCACTTACGAATAGGCTTAAGATTTCTAAAAAAAAAAACCTTATTCATCTTCCGAATTGTGTTGCATATGGAACAATTCTACTGATTTATAAACCGTTCAGCCAGATTCCTACTGGAAGCTAATGTTTTAGTCTAAAAATTGTGAACCTTTGTAATTTTAAACGCTAAATATTTTTAGGAAGAACATTTACCATATTCTTAAATTTTGACGGGTTATATTTTTTTTTTTTACGTGTAGTATGTTAGGGATATTTTTGTTCGGTTCGGTGTACAGATTTTGTACATGTTGGTTAAAAAAATGTTAACTGGATAAGGTAGAAATCCTTAACGTTGAAACGATGCGGTATTAACCGACTGACAACGAATAAATCAAAGTATTTAACAGATAAACGAAAGTAAATAAAAACGCAAAAAGAAAACCTATAAGGCCTATAATTAACTAATAAAAGAATTTCAAATTAATTCGTTTATTAAAAAACACAACTTAAATAATTAAGTAAGATACAAATTATGAAATACCGTAAAAGATAGGTTAAAATAATGAATGAATCTATTCATTTGTCAATGGATTTCTAAAAAAAAGTTCGAAATTCAGAATTTTCAACGGTTAGATATTTCTCCTACGTTACACGCTTACAGACCTACTGCTTTCAGTTTTGTTTTTATATAGTTCGTATTTATCTGTAAACATAATAACGTCGCTTAATTTTCAGTTGATAATAGCATAATAAAAATAGACGCTGTATCTCGGTTACCGTACAAACCTCTCGAACGCGTTTTTCATCAATATTTGTAAAATCCTTCGACTTATATGTTAACATCTAAACCGTACTATGGTAGTTATTATAATAATGAAGAAACTACGAAAATTTACTTTCACCCGATCTTATATTAATACATATAAAACAACAAATGGATGCAACAAGGTCGTATGCGTGACATTATCAAGAGGCATAAATACGATGCACATTAAGCGTCGTAGATCTTAACTAATTGCATCAGTCATTAAAAGAGATGCGCAGTTTTACATAAATATAATCATTACCTAATTATTCTGTATACGTTTAAACGCATAATTATACTAAACGAATTAGTTTCATTTTAAATTTCTTTCGTTAACTATAATTAATTTACTTTCTTTAAAAAAAAAATAAAAATAACAATTAATTGTTGTCATTTACCTTAACTATTACAATAATTATAACATTAAAAATGTTATATGCCAGAAAACTTTTAAAATATAAGTTTTCTCACACGGGGTTCAATGAATTCGATTGTTTACATTATTAAATAAAACAAATCTGTATAAAACATCGAATAATTAAGGACACACACACACACATATATATATATATATATAGCAAAATGAATTTCGGGGTTTTAAGTGAAGTAATATTTATAAAGTTTTACTTACAATGATAAATTATACACGAAATGAAAGAGCAACTCAAATAGTTTTTCTTACGAGTTCAATGCGAGCACCATTCACCATAGGGCAACATCCACCCGATAAGAGGGTTGATCCCATACTTTAATCAGCAAGTTTGGAGTAATTGATGCGACAGCTGCTTCAGTCCTGCGTCTCAAATCGGGTAGATCAGCCGGTAACGGTGGCACATACACTCGATCCTTTATAAACGCCCAAAGAAAAACAATCGCACGGGGTCAGTGGAGGCCACAGCAAACAAGCCCTGTCATCTTGTACGGGCGACCGATTCAGCTGCCGTGTTTCACTCACCCGATAACAGCGTTATGCCAGTAAGGAAGCGCACAATCTTGTCGCCAAATAAAGTTCTGTGGTTCGTATTGCAGTTGAAAGAAAGATACGTAGTTGTAGCATATCAAGACACTTCATCTCAGACGCACTTGCTTCCGAGAAAAAGAACGGCCGTAAACTTGCCGTCGGGATACGGCAAAAAAAACATTCAGTTTTGATGAATCTAGTTCACACAGCGGTTATTTCACGAGAATTTTCTGATCCCCAGATGCGCATATTATGAATTTTTATTTTGCCGTTAATTAAATGTTGATTTGTCACAAAATACGATACGATAAAGAAAGTCTTCATCGTTGCGGTGCATCATTTCATTTGCGAACCTTACACGCAAACCGTAATCTGTAAGCATTAGAGCTTCTAACAGCTGTAAACAATATGGACTCCGTTGTAAGCGTTTCCTTAAAACCCTCCGCACAGACGTCACTGGAATCGCTAATTCACGGCTAGCCTTCCTAACGGATTTCCTAGGACTGCGCACAAAAGACTCTCTTACATGTTCGACATTGTCTTCGGATACTTGGTCGTCCTGTATTCTTCCGTTTACAAATAAAGCCAGCGGTTTCAAATTGTTTATACCGTCTACGAATGTTATTGTCACTCGAGGATCACAACGGAACGCACGGTGAACGGTAATTACAGATTCACACTTTGCAAACTGCAAAACAAAGAACGCTTTCTGTTGAGGGGTGGCCATCTTTGCTACTAGCGCTTTCAAGCGGAAGGTACAGGAAACAGTTTATGAGCTTGCGTACCGCTAAAACCGTTCAATTTGCTTTTTCATTTCACGTATAATTAATCAGTATATGTGAAGCTTGAGAAATATTACACGTTATATTAAATATATATAAGTTAACATTTCTTCTGATCGCAGACCATTTTCTAATTTAGGATTAGAAATCCCTTTGATGCCCTTAATGGATTCATTCTTGTTCTTACGACAATAAATTTCAGGTACGACCTGAGATTCTATTTAAAACCGGTCTATACAGCTTAATATTGTAAGGAAAAAAGATGTTCGAGAAATCATGAAGAAAGACGATTGCCCTCACGGTCAATAGCCTTGATACTCTAGAAGTGGTCGGGGTACAACTGAAGTTATACGCCTAAAGTGGGAGTCTTTTTTACGGCTCAGAAGGCCCATCGGT
The DNA here is from genome assembly GCF_047948215.1 of Lycorma delicatula. Classification (NCBI taxonomy): domain Eukaryota; kingdom Metazoa; phylum Arthropoda; class Insecta; order Hemiptera; family Fulgoridae; genus Lycorma; species Lycorma delicatula. Next base: position 77,655,750 of record NC_134458.1, read on the forward strand.
AAAAATCAACTCAAATTTAATTTCATCAAATGTCAGTAATAAGATCTGTTTGTTATATTAAGCCTGGTTAGTTCTCTTTCTACACAGTGTGCAGACGCTGAAGTTCACATTGAATCACGGTTTCGAAACTGTCATTTTAAACTCGATGAGTCAACCCGTGACTATGAGAAGATCTGCTCATAAGTAATAAAGGGGTCTTTAAACTCTAGTAGTGAAGTTGCTAATTTTAATGGTTGTCTTCTAGGTCCGATAGAACATGATGGAAGAAAAGACAGATTACATCGGGCATAAATTATTTCGCGATTGAGAGAATAAGGAAAACTTTCAACTATATTTTGCAATCCTCCTGACGACATGAATTCTTTTTTTATATACTATAGAAGAGTTATACTGAAAATGAATAACATACAATGTATTGAAATAAAATTCTATACTTACAGAGCAAAATATCTGTTATTACCGAAATGTCATGAAAGAATTTCGAAAAAAACGAAAATCCCCCCAAAAAAAAAGAAAAGAAAATTGATGTATATACTAATCGTCTTATTTTTACCGATTAGTCTGAAGCTTACTAACTTGCCTCAAATTAATTAAAAAAAAATCGCGGTTAATTTTATTTCACAATTAGTTTCCCGACAAACTATGTCATTTTATGATGCTTTAAATTTTTCTTAAAAAAATAAACTAAGATAAATTTAGTCCTTTTTGAGGACATTTGTTAAATTAACTTGAATATACCTCCCGCGTAAAACACACAAAAAATACGAAAATTATATCCGATTATCTGCGTAATAGTTTCTCATTTTTTAAACGATAAATTTGGGTGTTTTTCGATCACAGATTTCCACTTATCGGCGTTTTCTTTTTACATTAACGCAAAACAGCCGTTTTTATGTTACGGATGAACTGATATTTGTAAATGGGATAACGATTAATTGTTTCGCCCTAATGTTGGCTATTAACAGTAAATAACCGATTAACTGTCTTAAAAACCAGCGGTCTATAATATATTTCCTTTTTTTCTTTAAAAATTAATGTAGCAGATATTTTAAAGGTTTACCAAATACTTTTTCGTCCCCATCATATAAACGAATATTTTTATTTCCGTATAAATTTTCTTCCTGGTTTATGAAAACGAATTTAACAGTTTTTTAATTTTTTTTAGATCGCTAACACTAAATTTAAAAACTGTTACTTGAAAAATACAGGATAATTAGAAAGCCTTTGGTATAAAAACTCCCTAATTTTGGACAAGAATGGATGATAATCAACTGTAAGGAACTTAAAAGGATATATTTTCAAAATTATTTTACACGTTTCACAAATGCGTAAATAAAATATTGCGCAAAACGCGTAAATTTTCGTTAAAATTAATAAAAATTAGGTCAACTTTTCTTTATTCTTTTTCAGAAGTTTTATACAGAAGAAAAAAATATTCAGCAATTAAATGATTTAAAACAAAACTTAAGACTTAAATGACTTAACTTAAAAACACATTTTATTGCCTAATAAAATAAGACCGCAATCTATTTTTTACTGTTTATATTAATTTATTATTAAACTTTAAAGATAAAGCGCGTCTAATCAAGTCCCGCGCTATAGTGATGCCGTGCAGCGGGAAGCGCCAGATTCTTTCAAGATGAGCTCATACAGCGACAAAGTATGCAACTTAAAGAGTATGCAGCTCAAACAATATGTGCAGCGATAAAGTTCCATCGATTGTAAAATATATTTCAATTAAAATTAAATGGAACTTCGGTTTACTAAACGATAGGTTTAATGATGTGATATTAACACAGTCTCTCGAGTGAATCGCTCTTTATACGTTAAATAATGATTCGTTATAATAAAATCGTCGAGTTTTGCAGAAGTTAAACTAGATAAAAAGCAAAAACCGAAGTCGGCAAATGAAATACGAATATCAACGACAGAAAATAATAAACGATAACATTTATAGGAAAACGTAACATAAAACAGCAATCCAGAAGTATTTCTGGCTTAGGATCGACGTAGAGAGTAGGAAAGCCACGTAAAGGAAGCGGTTCGAGATACTATAAAACTTTGCGGTTAAACAGGTATTAATTTTCTACCGACTATTATATTAAACACATAAAGAATGCTCGAGATAAAAAATGAAGGTGTACGTACTGGAGGAAGCTATATTCTTAAGTTGTAAGAAAAAACAATATATCCTACGCCACTGAATTTTATTCGGATAAAAACAGTCCCAACAATAGAAGAGACCCCACCTTAAGAAAAAATTAAACTGCTTCCACTCACTACAGATAAATAAATAAATCTTAAATAAGGTGTGCGCGTGTGTGGTTTGCTTTTTATATATTATGTACAGTGATAAAAATGCAGTAATTAAAAATACTACTGATAGAATCTAATAAAGTAAAAACAATAATAATAATTTGTTAAATGGGATTGTAACATACATATAATTTTGTAGTGTATAATTATCATAACAAATAGCATAACTAAACAAAAAAAAATATTTATAAGGCAAGGTTATATACTACATCAGTTGGTATCTACATCACTTACAATAAAACACACCCATATTCCAGACCAAGATATAACATTATCTTCTATAATACACTACTACTGTACATTTAAATATATTTATTTAAATTAAATAATTCCTCACAATATTTATGCCATCTTTTTATAGTTAAATCGATTTTAAAATCTTTAAGCGAATTAATAATTTATTAACCGTTTATCAAACAGTAATTTTTCTTATAAAATAGCACGTATAAGTTAAATATTTATCATTAACAACTGGAATGTAATATATTTTTAGATCGACATGCTAATACTTTGCCGATGAGTTAGAAGATTAGTAACTCGCTTTATAATAACGTTATAAAACGAGGGTTGTCTTTTATTACAACCCGGATCACTTTTTTCTAAACCCGTTACACGAATTAAATTTATTATAAAATAAAATCATTTATAGAAATACTAGCCGATACAAAATAATTTCTTTAGCGGCTGTACGTCCAATTGACATAAAGTGACAAAGCCTTTCCGTGCGTTAAGGTCAAAACATCGAGGGCAAGCCAGTTATTAATACTTGAGGCTCCACAATATTGAATACCGGTTACTTTACTGCGTATCAGAAGGCTTCCGGAATGTCATACTAAGTATGACGATTAGCTGATCCGCAGATGTTTGTTTTTATATCGGCTATTATAATACGTTTATATATGGCGGCCTGTCACTCGACCGATATACACACACCATATTAAATCGGCAAAAATTTGTGGGAAACAAATTACTGATAAACTGAATTAACAACAATAAACACAAGAATTAGCATACGTTCGTGGATATTAAGTAATTAGGAATGGAGTCTATTCGAGTAATGGACTTTAAATTGTGGATATTTGTATTTTCATACCGAGATGATGTGAAAATTAATAAGCATACCAAGTGGACGACGTATAATACGAAATGACGGGATCGGTAATTTTTTCGTGATAAAAAATCGGGTGGAGCTATGTCGGGGCGCACTGCCGTTCATTTAACGTGAAACATTACGGACCTTGGATTAACTTCCTCCGAGCTACAGATCGACCAACTTATCTGTAGAGTTAAATGAGAGACCCACCTTCGTATTTGTTTTGAACAAAATTGAAAGTCTGAAATGGAAAATTTTAGTTCCTTCATTATTAATTATTAATTGGTCGGTCTGTATGTCAGCGAATCACTTTTAGTATATCGGAATGAAATAAAAACGAGACACTGACTGCGTACAAAATTTAATTTTAACATGAAACAGACACTAAATGGTACATGGTATTTATTTCGACTAATATTCGACGACAATTTTGTTCAACATCGGTCTGTAATATAAGAAGCAAGAGATATAAGGGATAATAAGCGGCGATAAAGGTGCTCACACCCTCGGCGTCGTTCAACTAGCGCGCCGTGCCAGCTTTGCGACGCTCCCGAAACAGTCTCGCACCAGTCATTGGGGTACCTGAGCGTGGCTCACAACCTCCCCATTCCAACGATATGCGTTATTTATATCTCCGGCTGCTTTTTGCGAGGAATGAGGCTGACATATTTGAATTTTTATACTTTTTACACGTTTACTTTAATTGTTTACACATAAACAATGTCCAAAATGCACTTATTATTATTTAAATCGATCTATCTCGACGAAATTTAAACACAAACACACGAATCACCGCGCTATCACGTCTAAGTCGTGAGCTACACTGAATGGAAATGAACGAGAACGCCAGTTTTGGACGATTTGCGCTATCCCCTTTCCGCCAACCCGCTCATCAGTGACGCAAACGCAAAGTCGTATCGGCGAGCTGACCATGTAAGTTATAAAATGACATCGCATTTACGTCTTTGAGACTAATAGTTAAAGAATTATTAAGACAGGACAATATAGACCTTTTTGTTACGCTTCAAATTTCTGTTCTGGTACCCGTTTGTTTCGGTGTGATTTTAAAAGACGTTTCACTCAAAGTAAAAAAATAGAGAAGATTAAAAAAAGTGATATAGATTAAAAAATAAAGTGTGAGAGAGTTTGCGAAAGAAATAAACTATTAACAATCTGTACTTTAGTGCAGTACATGCTTTACAAATTTACGTACAAAAACTTTCCTATAAATAGATATTTAGAAATGTTTATAATAAAATAGACGTGTACGTTAACGATTTAGCCTTCTGGATAAATTTCATTAGTTTTGGTTATTATTTCTTTAAAAAAAGGCTTCTATTTTCATTTCTACATAATTATTTATTATTTTATTTACAAAACAATTGTTCTAATTTAACGACGTCTTTAAACGTTCATTATCCGATTTAGCGTTTAAATATCTACGAACATGCTAATTAACAATATCGGCGGGAATGGAAACAAATAATTATCACAACCAGTATTTTTCAACTAGAGTTCGTCGGCACGTTTATGGTTGTAACTTAACTTGTACTGAATCTACGACTTTGCCATCTTCTAAAAATCGAAGATACAGTTAGGTTTTTTTTGTAGATAAACCACGAGCTGGAGTTGAGAATTTAAAACATTTAATAAAGTCGAAACGCAATGAGAAATTTTTGCCAAGCCGTAAGTTTAATTTTTTTTTTGTAGGGGTGTTCAATTTTTAAACTCGAAGGAAGTTCTGTTATGAGAGAAAAAATGTTGAATAGTAAATGTCACGAGATTATGCGTTATTCGAAAAATTACAAAAAACTGCAAAATATATTTTGTTTGTCACACCTCAAAGCTTCCAACAGTACTGTATACAATGAATGCATTTTTTTTTTGTCTTCAGTCACTTGACTGGTTTGATGCAGCTCTCCAAGATTCCCTATCTAGTGCCAGTCGTTTCGTTGCGGTATTCCCCCTATGCCTACAAGCGCCCATGATGATGATGATGAGGTAGAGTGTGTATACGAAGAGATTGATGAAGCAATTAAACACGTAAAAGGAGATGAAAATTTAATAATAGTTGGAGATTGGAATGCAAGCATTGGAAAAGGCAAGGAAGGAAATACAGTGGGTGAATACGGGCGGGCAAAAGGAATGAAAGAGGGAACCGACTTATAGAGTTTTGCACGAAGTATAATTTAGTAATTGCCAACACCCAATTTAAAAATCATAATAGAAGAATATACACTTGGAAAAAGCCAGGCGTTAAACAAAGATTTAGAAATCAACTCGTTGACTGCAAAACTTACCCTGGAGCAGACATTGATAGCGACCATAATTTGGTGATACTGAAATGTAGATTCATTATCTACATATAGGGGTTTAAAAACCTGAAGAAAAGGTGTCAGATGAATCGGTGGAATTTAGAGAAGCTTGAGGAAGAGGAGGTAAAGAAGATTTTTGAGGAGGACATCGCAAGAGGCCAGAGTAAAAAAGATAAGGTAGAAGATGTAGAATTAGAGTGGGAGAATGTTAAAAAGGAAATTCTTAAATCAGCAGAAGCTAACTTAGGCGGAATAAAGAGAACTGATAGAAAACCTTGGGTTTAGAGACGATATATTGCAGCTGATGGATGAATGTAGAAAATATAAGAATGCTAGTGATGAAGAAATTAAAGGGAACTATCGGCAATTAAGAAATGCTATAAACAGGAAGTGCAAACTGGCGAAAGAAGAGTGGATTAAAGAAAAGTGTTCAGAAGTGGAAAGAGAAATGAACATTGGTAAAATAGATGGAGCATACAGGAAAGTTAAGGAAAATTTTGGGGTATATAGATTAAAATCTAATAATGTGTTAAACAAAGATGGTACACCAATATATAATACGAAAGGTAAAGTCGATAGATGGGTGGAATATATTGAAGAGTTATACGGAGGAAATGAATTAGAAAATGGTGTTATAGAGGAAGAAGAGGAAGTTGAGGAGGATGAAATGGGAGAAACAATACTAACATCTGAATTTAAGAGAGCATTAAAATATTTAAATGGCAGAAAGGCTCCTGGAATAGACGGAATACCTGTAGAATTACTGCGCGGTGCAGGTGAGGAAGCGATTGATAGATTATACAAACTGGTGTGTAATATTTATGAAAAAGGGGAAGTTCCGTCAGACTTCAAAAAAAGTGTTATAGTCATGATACCAAAGAAAGCAGGGACAGATAAATGTGAAGAATACAGAACAATTAGTTTAACTAGTCATGCATCAAAAATCTTAACTAGAATTCTATACAGAAGAATTCAGAGGAGAGTGGAAGAAGTGTTAGGAGAAGACCAATTTGGTTTCAGGAAAAGTATAGGGACAAGGGAAGCAATTTTAGGCCTCAGATTAATAGTAGAAGGAAGATTAAAGAAAAGCAAACCAACATACTTGGCGTTTATAGACCTAGAAAAGGCATTCGATAACGTAGACTGGAATAAAATGTTCAGCGTTTTAAAAAAATTAGGGTTCAAATAATTGTTCTTATAGAAGAACAATTGCTAACATGTACAGGAACCAAACAGCAACAGTAATAATTGAAGAACATAAGAAAGAAGCCGCAATAAGAAAGGGAGTCCGACAAGGATGTTCCCTATCTCCGTTACTTTTTAATCTTTACATGGAACTAGCAGTTAATGATGTTAAAGAACAATTTAGATTCGGAGTAACAGTACAAGGTGAAAAGATAAAGATGCTACGATTTGCTGATGATATAGTAATTATAGCCGAGAGTAAAAAGGATTTAGAAGAAACAATGAACGGCATACATGAATTCCTACGCAAGAACTATCGCATGAAAATAAACAAGAACAAAACAAAAGTAATGAAATGTAGTAGAAATAACAAAGATGGACCACTGAATGTGAAAATAGGAGGAGAAAAGATTATGGAGGTAGAAGAATCTTGTTATTTGGGAAGTAGAATTACTAAAGATGGACGAAGCAGGAGCGATATAAAATGCCGAATAGCACAAGCGAAACGAGCCTTCAGTAAGAAATATAATTTGTTTACATCAAATATTAATTTAAATGTCAGGAAAAGATTTTTGAAAGTGTATGTTTGGAGTGTCGCTTTATATGTAAGTGAAACTTGGACAATCGGAGTATCTGAGAAGAAAAGATAAGAAGCTTTTGAAATGTGGTGCTATAGGAGAATGTCAAAAATCAGATGGTGGATAAAGTGACAAATGAAGAGGTATTGCGGCAAATAGATGAAGAAAGAAGCATTTGGAAAAATATAGTTAAAAGAAGAGACAGACTTATAGGCCACATACTAAGGCATCCTGGAATAGTCGCTTTAATATTGGAAGGACAGGTAGAAGGAAAAAATTGTGTAGGCAGGCCACGTTTGGAATATGTAAAACAAATTGTTAGGGATGTAGGATGTAGAGGGTATACTGAAATGAAACGACTAGCACTAGATAGGGAATCTTGGAGAGCTGCATCAAACCAGTCAAATGACTGAAGACAAAAAAATAAAAATAAAAATATCCCCTATATCGTACATCCCTAACAATTTGTTTTTCATATTCCAAACGTTGCCTACCTGCAAAATGTTTCCCATCTACATGTCCCTCCAACGCGGCGCCCGTTTGGGCGCAAAGGTTGGATACGAATACAGCACTTTTTCAAAATTTAAGGAGTGCCCGGCGCAGAGCCTTAATTGTATGCACTGGTGTTTTTAAAACAACCTCCTACGAGGCTACCACCGTATTGGGAAAGACTCTCCCAATCGATTTAGTGATGAAAGTTCGGGCAGCCATGTAGAGATTGCAAAGAGATCGGAATGCCAAGGTATTTGGGATGCGGTTTCGAGCTGGGCCAGTACCGGAGCGGAACGGTGATCACAATGCACCGGATCTAAATTTCGTTCAGTTGCCCATCTCACGCGGCTGCAGAGCCTCAAGATGGAAGCATGGCAGCTGGAATGGGACACCACGACTAAGAGAAGATCCTTGTATAAGTTTATACAGGATCTGGGGAGATGGTATGTCTCGAGTTCGTTTTTAAGGGTAACGGGTGCCCGAGTGTTCACCAACCATGTTAATTTAAACCGATATCTGTTTCAGTTCCGCCTGGCGCCTGGAGCTGGGCGTCTGCGGGGCGGTCCAGTCAAATGAACACCTGATGTTTGACTGTCCAGCTCTTGGGGGGGGGGGGGGCAGAGACCGGGCCACCCTGGAACTTAGAGGTCAAGGGGAAAATTGGCCACTTACAAGCGGCGAGTCAATGTGATGAGAGCCGCATTGTCAGACCGTGTGGTAGTTCCTTGATGCGGTTGCTATGTTCAACCGACATCAGTAGTTTACCTAAGGGAAAAGACTCTTACCGCACTGCTGTGTGACGCTAACCTAGAGATATATATGGCTGACCACCAGCCAATCCAGACTCCAAGCGCTTTAGTATGGTGGACAGGTACTTGCTGGCATTTAGCGACCTAGCAGCGAATTGCTATCTAGACGAAGTAAATTTTAATTTATGGATGTCATATATATTTTTAGTAGTTGACGGGATGCGCCTACCCATTTTAGTGAATATATGACAAGTGAGCGGTTGGGACATGTAAACCGGTGGTGTATGGCACCGCAACAAACACAAAGACGCGTACAGACAAATGAAGTGACTATTCCACGATGCCTTAATGGCATTTCATTTGTCACTTTATCCACCCGTCTGATTTTTAACATTCTCCTATAGCACCACATTTCAAAAGCTTCTAATGTTTTCTTCTCAGGTACTCCGATCGTCCAAGTTCCATTTCTACATAAAGCTACCACCAATTTTCGAATTATTGGTGAGGTGTGTTTAGTTCGTTACTATGTTCACTGTTCGAGAAAACATAAAGCGTATTTTGTGGCAGGCTGAACTAAAGTCCATAATTTTAGTTTAACGTGCATTACGTCGTGAATATGAAAAAGTGCCACCATACGAAAATAATATACAACGTTGGTTCAAACAGTTCGAAAAGACTGGATCAGTTCTCAAGGAAAAATCAACTGGGGCAGGCCACGAGTATCAAACGAAACTGTTGAACGAATTAGACAATCTGCAATCGCCAAAGCCTCGAGTTAGGTATTCCGAAAATAACAATTCACAGTTTTCCAAAAAAGAATGAAATAAAACGCATACAAAATCCAGCTGTTGCATGAATTGAAACCTGATGATGGAGAAAAACGTTTCAATTTTGCTGTTGGATATTTTCCACAAAACTAATGAAAATGAACAATTTTTACGGATAAAGCTACATTCCATATTAATGGGTGTGATAACACGCACAATTCGAATATGGGGATCTGAAAACCCACATGTAATTTTTGAGAAATGACGAGACACGCCTAAAGTTAATGTCAAGTGCGGTGTGACGAAAAATCGTGTAATCGGGATTTTTCTGTTCACTGAAAAGACTATTAATAGAAAATGTTTATTTCGATATGTTACACAATTACTGCTTTCTTCGACTGGATGAACTCGAAAACATACAAGGAATTCATTTCCAACGAGATGGCGCACTGCCGTACTTTCAATGCATTCGTCAGCCAGGCTTTGAACGAAAAATTTGGACATCGATGGATCGGCTGACAAGGACATATACCCTAGCCTCCAAGGAGTCCAGACCTGACAAATTACGTTTTTTTTTGCGAATATATAAAAACGTTTTTAATTCGTAAAAAATACGCGACCTACCCGTCACTTAAAGGAAAGGATTAATGAAGAAATTGTAACCATAAAAGAAGACATGTTAATTCGGGTATGGGCAGAAACTGAGTATAGATTGGACATTTGCCGAGCGACTAATGGTGCACGTATTGAAATCTATTAGTTTTGAAAAAACTGTCAGAGATGAAAAATTCGATAAAAAAACAAGTGAAAACAAAAATACTTAAGAGTATTTTTGTTTTCACTTAATCCAAGTTCAAACCCCCACCATTTTTTATGAAGACTTTTTCTCACGTATAAAAATTCTTATAGGTGTATTTGCATGGATAAATATGTGAAGTTCCGTAAAATCCTGCAAAAGTTATTTTATAACTACATAGTTTGTATTAAATATATTTATCAGATAGAATTTTCGTCTTAACTGTCAAAATTAAAACTTTAAAATGGTGGAATATGTTAGAACCTGAATAATTTTTTGTGTTGACCAATACTTCGTGTCATCCCTAATCTCCTTTTCCACTCTCTCTCTCTCTCTCTCTTATACAGTTTATCAAACCAAGTTTTTATTATGGTGTTTCACATAATGGGTATAACGAACACAGACTGTGTGGACTAAGTAAAAGACGAATAGTTGTTGATGTTACCTTATAAAATCTAGTAATAATGTGTGAAACACTGATCGCCTCTATATTACATTCTATTGAGCTGAATTATATTGTACTGTATTGTATAACACAAGTAAAGGCAGATGTGTAGAATGGTGAACAATAGAGTTTGTTACGGTATGATTTTAACAATCTCATCTTTAATACGGTACAAAAGTCTATTCTCCCTCCTCTTCCATACTAAAGGGTTACAAAAGATCTAACATCGGCAGTCACTTTGTATCACAAATTAGTTTCTAAATTACTTTTAAAATACACAATAAGAAATAAAGTTATATATATAATGTATTATATAACACTATGTTAAGGGCAGCCCACTGAATTACTGACATGAGCGACGTTTCAAGATCGAATTGAATTTACATAAAAAATACTCGGTAACAAATTACTCATTTTGAATTAATGCTGGGAGCCTGTGTATTTAACTTGATTACACGTTTTCTTTAAGGAAACATTCTAAAAAAAAAAGCCTAATTCACGTTCGTTGCGTAAACATTGGTAAAAATGACGAGCCAATAAACAGTTTCGTTCCGTAAGTTAAGCGACTAAGTTATTATTTCCTCCTAACTTTTCTCCAAATAAATATTTTTGTATAAGTCGTTTGATACGTAACGAAGCTTGCTTAGAGCAAGATTTTTCTTCAGTGGTAGAAAGCAATACAGAAGGGATAACTAGCGTCATGATTTACCCTGCAAATTACAACATTCTTATTAAAGCGAAGTAATTATGCCGTTTAATTTCCAAGGTCATATTTCATAATAATTACCAATTTATAACAAAATTTTATATTTAAAATTTGTATATTTATAGGGAACGCATTTTACATTAACACGTCTATTTTTCTCTTTTTCTTTTACTTTACTAAAATCACAGCTCTAGAGCTATGCTGCAATAAGGTAGTATGATAATCAGTCAAAAAATGGGATGTGGGATTTTTGCATTTCTCGACTTTTCATAACCCAGGGATTCCCAAAAGAAAGTAGGGGATAATGTTCGTACGTACATACCTGTGTTGACATGTTTGAAGCTTAATAATTTTTGAATGGTAAAACTGATTTTTATGAAATTTAGTACAGAGACCCGCGCATACGGGGCAATTTGTTGATACAACTTTGGGGTTAATATCTCCAGGGGGTGGGGTAAATTGTTTCTTTGGGATAAATTTTCTCAAAATTTTGAAAACATACCTCGTTCACTTTGTATTAAGCTCAGTACATGCTTACATGCTTATCTTACAATTTTTTTTTTCTAATTTCCCTGAAATTCTCCCCTTCACCAAAAATTGAAAAAGCAATCTTTTTCGTTATTGCATATTTTTTAAACAATTTTTTTTATGTCTTCCTAAGCATAGTAGTAATGCAATCTGCTCAAAAGAAAAAACACTTAGGCAATATTAGGGGTAGGGTAGGGTTATCATTATTTGTCCATTATATTAGAATAAATAACCAATGTCAGAAAAGTATAACAACTTTGCTGTCAGCTTTTATCCGTTTTTACTCGAAATGATCTCAATTAAAAATTAATACATTTATATAAAAATTAAACTGGAAAATAACATTTCGCTTCAATATTTTACTTAAATCTTAAACTGGATGGTATATTTTCTAGACGTAGCCATGGTAGCTTAATTTCAATTTTTTTAGATATTTTTTACGTTGCTGCTTACGAAGGGCAATAAGCAATTTTTGTCCAAGCTTATCTTATCCAATTCTCTATTAATCTGTTTTCGGAAACTTTAAATAAAAATTAAACCGATCGTAAAAGCAACAATCATAAATTGATTTGTAAAAACAGTAACTTCAATTTTTAGGATTCTATATTTATGTAGATATAGAATACCAGAGATATCGACTGTATTTCGATTTCATTCGAAAATTAATTTATTAAAAACGAGAATTTTAAAAATGTACATAATAAACAGGAGTTAAGAAATTAAGAAACTTATTTTTATCAATATTGAAAACATCATCAGGAACATGACGATATTATCTGTTATAAAGAATTGATGCTTTAACAAGTAGATTAAATATAAGATTTTTGCAGCTATTTAAACAAAAATATTTAACAGAAATTATTGCCGTAACATTTTTAACGAGAAAAACGTTCTCACGGGGAGAAGTACTGGCATAGTAACATGTACATAACTACAACACAACTGGTAGGGGTAGTTGTCAACACCTTGGAAGTGTTGACAATGATCACTGTTGAGAAACGACTGAATAGTTGACTAACCTTCAGCCCTGGGTCGTTCAGTTCGGTTTTAGCTAGAAGGTTACAGCATAATTTCAATACCGCGTTCTCAAACAATGCTCATTAATACAGCAAAATATACGTCACAAGACGCTATTTTAATTAAAAATATTTTAATATAAGAAGTAAGAAATTTTCAGTAAGCGGATATAAATTTGACAAATTATGTGCAGATGGAACCCTTTATTACGCAAAGAAAATTTAATAAAATACCGGGCGATTCAAAAAAGAACTTCGCAGTTTTAAAAGCACATAAAAAATTATTTAGATAACAGACTCGGTTGAGGTCTCATTTCATAGCAAAACACATCAAGTTTTGACTAACGTAGTTCATTAGTACCGAATTCGGCCACCAGTGTTGTTAAAAATGGACAGATTTACTGGTGCGGAACGTGCTCACTGGGCGTTTTGTTTTCACGATTTGCAGTCAGCAACTGCAGTTCAACGTAATTCTCAAAGAGAGTACGGTAGGGAGCCTCCAACCCAGTAGGCGTACAATTTACTCTCGGGACCAATCTTCGTTGTTCTGTTAAACGTAGAAAATCAATAGGACACCCAAGGATCCCTGAAGCTGCTGTGGAACTCACGAAAGCTTTGCACGTAGTCCGAAAAAAATCAACTCGACCTGCGTCACGTGAGACTGGCATTCCACAAACGACTGTTTGGCACGTATTACGCAAACGATTGCATTTGAAATTATAAAAATACATATGCGTATTACAGATGACGACAAAGTTGCTCGGCAGCAGTTTTGTGTGGAAACAATGGATAGAATTGCAGACAACGATACATTTTTAGACGATGTAATATTTAATGATGAGTCCACGTTTCACTATACTGGCAAGGTGAACACTCATAACTGCCGAATACGGGATACCAAAAAGCCTCATGAAACTTTGCAGAACATTCATGTAGCCCTAAGGTCCACTTTTTTTTGTCCTAAGCAAACAAACAATGTACGGCCCGTTTTTTTTTCTGGAGAAACCCGAAAATGATATCGTTTATTTGAACATACTTCAAAATTTTTTAACGCCTCAGTTAGACGATGATGAACAAGATGGATGCCGTTACTATCAGCAAGACAGGGCACCACCTCACTACCGCCTACAAGTTCGAAATTTTCTTGATACCCGATTCTCGGGTCGATGGATCGATCGTGAAAGTCATATCGCATGGCTACCTCGCTCCCCAGATTTGACCCCGCTAGATCTTTCTTGTGGGGTTTCATTAAAGATCGGGTTTACGTACTGCCTTTGTCTGCTCATCTTGTTGAGCTAAGATTTCGAAATAACGCCGTAGTGGCAGAGGTAACGCCCGACTTGCTGACTAATCTGGAATGAAATCGACTTTAAGTGGGATGTATATCGAAATACAAACAGAAGCCACATCGAACCAAAATGAATGTCGGGTGACAGATTTGATGTGTTTTTCTACGAGATGAGACATCAACCGAATCTGTAAGTTACCCCGATAAATTTTTATATGCTTTTTAATTTGTGAAATCCTTTTTGAATCACCGGTACATACATTTAACCAATTTAAAATAAAATCGAATTGAGAGAGACAAGGAATCTCAAAACAGACTCATTACAAGAAAACAACAAAACAAAAATAAAATTTGTGAAAATCGAAAATAGCAAGAGAACCGAAACAATACTGATTATTGTCGAGGATATAATTCCATTTTTTTTTAATAATTACATTATATACAATTAAAGTTAGAATTAACAAAGTTAAAAATGTACAAAGAGCCAGGCCGTGACTAAGTAAGGAATAACAGTCGGCTCTCTTCCCGACAACTGTATTAGCTATAATTATAAAACTGAAAACTGTACGAACAATTTTTACATACAAGTCGTTAATAGCACGAAACCTTACTGGAAAATTTCATAAATATCAGAAAACGCGTTTAACCGTAACTGCGTTACGACCAAAAGTAAAAAAAAAAAACAATAAATGTTCGAATAAAATCTGGACCTCGCTTCACTCGGTTAAAAATATAGTTACGCCAAAGTAATTCTCATTACAAAAAGAACAAAATTATAATTAAAAACTTCTGTATAAGAAAACTTATTATTAGAATAAGGTAAAAAACAGAACATAACAACAGTTGCCTGACATGTTACTGAAAACGTGCCGTAATCTAATTCAACTACTTGTTTATATATTACAGAAGTAGACATATTAATAATTTATTTATTTTTTTATATAGAATAAGAAACGTTTTGAACAGTAAACGAAGCTCGTAAAAAGTATACCCTTGAAATACAAAACTTATAGTCACGTTTTTTATTCTCATTGTTAAAATAAACACTTATATTTTCGTTACAAATTCACTAATAAAAAGTAAAACTGGGGCGATGTATCGCAATAAAAATATTATATTTGTAACGATATCGTACGCAATCAAATAAATAAATAAAATTTGCACAACAGAAAATGGAAAAGACATTTAAAAAATAATAAAATAAAACTTGAATAACTTTTAGTTTCTGCAAGAACGTTTTTCTGATTAGGAATGTACATAGATAAAAGTTAAATAAAAGTTACATAGTCGTATGAAAAAGTAACAGACTAAAAATATTAAAGAATAGTTAACTTATTGTCTAAACAGAATTTCCCTCTTTTTAATGCAAAAATAATTTTAAGGAAGTTAAATCATTAATTCTCAAACGTTTTCGCCCACCGCCCACAATGAAAATCAATCACTTTCTAGCGCCCCAAAATTTTTTAACTTACCATCTGTTAAAAATATTAATTGCAATTGCTGTTTTTAAGATGCGCTCTTAAAAACAGCAATTGCAAGTATTGTTTTTAATTGTTTGTATTAGTGTAGTAGGTATTTAATTTTAGTTTGAAATATCAGAAAAATAAAATTTTTGTCTTTTTTTTTTTAATCGGCTATCGCCTTCCTAGACCGTCCGAACGCTTCCAAGTTTCTGTGGGCCTTCTACCGATCCCCTTAAGGCCTCCAGCGCCCACAAGGGGACGTTATCGCCCACGTTGAGAACGAATGTCTTAAATCAACAGTACGCATATTATATTTTCCCATTAATCCACTTACATAAAATATAACTTTTATACCGTAAAGTCTTCTGCATAACCGACAAAACAGCAGGGATACTAACAAAATATCTGAATAAAAGAATAACATATACCGATTAAGCTTTGACCGAAGCTGGAAAATAAGTTTCTCTCTTAAAAAACACAGAAGGTCGTTTATCTACAAAATTGAGTTGTTTAATGTTTTCCCTGAGTTATAATTAAAGGCAATCACAGTTTAAAAATACACAGCCTGAAGAACTTCGGTCGAATTAATATAAACAATAAATAGCGTGATCGATACAGATCTATAGTGTATGCAATAATAGGCAATAATATTCTACGGATATATTTTTTCATATCAAAAAGTTTAAGAAAAACTTTCTTTCTAATAACACAAATCACCTTGATTAATTACACTTTTTTATCTTCATACGACAAGATAAAAGACTGTACAAACATTTAACTGTCAATCTTAAAAGGCATGAAAGGAATACGTACATCTGAAAAAGGTATTTGACAATGTAAAACAGATATGTATATATATATATATATATATATATATATATTAATTTTAAAGATTTAGAAATATCATGTTGAAGTATATATAAGTTTATTTACAATCTTCGTAATAAGCAAGGCACCAGTAAAGCCAAGCTCTGATTAACGAAGTATCTCATACATGTTTCCTTTTAAACTTGAACTCCTATATTGAAGAAGCTATAAGATATTGTAAAAAAAAAAATCGAATGCAGAATAAAAATATGAAGATACGTAGTAAAAATGTCAGGATTTCCTAATGAAACAATTAAACGGAAACAAAAAAATGAATTATAAATAAATTAAAATGAAAAAAGTAATGAAATATGACAGAAGCTAAGATAATAAGAATGAAATAGAAAAAGACAATAAATCAGACGGTACAGCGTACTGAAATTACGGAGAATAGTCAAAGGAAGAAACGTAAAATCTCTTAGAGACTTGTACAAACATCAAAAGTTTCATGCAGAAAAACGCCTGCTATTTAGGAACTAGAAAGAATTCTTTTTTTAATTTTTAGAATTTATGACAACGAAACAGGAAGGAAAATAAATATATTATTGGTAATAAAAATAGAATTTTAAGAAAATTTCTATACAAATGATTTCAAGATATAAACCTTAAAAAAGAAGAAAAGGATGATTTGGCTACTTTTTACAATATCCATCTTTAGTTAATCCGGTAATAAATGATGATAATTTTAAGAGGTAACTCAGAACGTAAAATGCAATGGATGTTTTAAGAAAAGAAGATTAGTAGAAAATAGAAATGGACGGAGATTACCGACACAAATCAGCCAAAAAATAATTCTACTAAGTTAAAAAAAACTGTATAATTTGTTTATTATTGTCAGGACCGAGATGTAAGTTTATTAAATTATTAATAACAGTTATCGGAGACCGAGCTTCATATACTTGGAGAAATGTGATTTACATACACGCTATAAATGACAAGATTTGTATTATTGTAATTCAAACTGCAATCACAAGAAATTACACAAGAAATATACTGCAACCGATAGTGTTTTATGTTTTATTCACAAATAAATTAGTAGAATACTAACCTGAATGCGTTCAGTAATCGATATACTTTTCAGAATCGCAACGTCGACAGAAATATTTTCATCGCCGTTTGTAATGATGTGAGAATAGTGCCAGTACTTCAAAGCTATGGAGATCGGTATTATTTAGCAATTTATATTTGTCGGTACATAACTAGGTATTAGTTGGTATATCGATATTAACATTTCCTTAAATAATAGCCGCTTTTCATTATACTCCTAGTTCACCGTCAGGTATTACTTCAGAGGATGAATGAGGATGACATGTACAAGTGTAAGTGAAGTAGAGTCTTGTACAGTCTCAGGTCGACCGTTTCTGAGATGTGTGGTTAATTGAAACCCAACCACCAAAGAACAAAGGTATCCAGAATGTAATATTCAAATCTATATAAAATTAACTGCATTAACCAGGATTTGAACGTTGGCTTCTCGACTTAGAAATCGGCTTATTTACGAATACGCGTTCACCACTAGACCGACCCGGTGGGGTCACAACTGACAACCTAATCTTTCCGATCCAAACTTCCGCTTGCGCCAAAAGACCATTAATTATAATAATTTATACAAAAGAAAACGAAGGGGAAAAATAATTAAAATTGGGATAGTAAGAAAAAACAATAAACAAGAAAAGATGTATCGACAAAATAAATGGGAAAGTCGCAAAAAGATGACAGTAAAATACAAGATTACTGGTAATTACAGTCAGACCGACCAAATTTTAGTAAAATAAAATATCCTTTTGCATAAACTTCAATAAATCCGAACGACTTCAAATTCGATACGTAAATAAAATTACTCTTACGGAATATAATCTATGTACATTAACGTTACTGCGTGTTAATTCGTTACAGATGTGGTATGTTATTTAATAAATGAGTTTATTGCCAATTAAATCAAATTTAATTGACAGTTAATATCGAAGAAATAACAACAATAACAAAATTAATACGTTTCAACAGTAATCTGAAAGATGGAGCAATTCGCCTACTTGCTAATATTCCTACCTACATGAAGGAATATGTAGGTAGATATACATAATATATACGCATACTTTCACAATGTATTTTTAAAATGCCTTGAAAGAACGAGTTAATACAAGTTTTACGAACGCTTAAAAACCTTTTTTTAAATAAATATTTCATTAAATTTAATATTTTATAAAATCATAGGTCAGGGAAAAATTAACATCTTTAAATCATTTCAACAATAAGACCGTTATTAATACTAATATACCGGATGGGAAATAATTTTTAAAGAAGTTGTGATCCTTACGGAGAAGTTCTTTTGCCAATTTTTCCAAAGTAAAATTTAATCACTTGCTGCCAATATATCTCAATGTCAAAATTATTTTTCAATAAATATAGCGTACTATATAATTTTACACCGACTTACTTAATAAATTTCGCTAATGATAGAACAGAATGGTATAACACATTCAAAAAAAAAAAGTAGTAAATAAGTTAGATGATTTTGTAGGTTTTTCAAATTTTAAAATACACAGGAAAAGTTTTGAGATATCCTGTAATCACATCCTTAACTTTCACATTTTTTTTTTTTAATTTGTGAGAATCGTTCGGCAATTTATAATTACAAAAAAAAACTATGGTAATAGTCTCTATTAAATTTAACAAATTTAATCGCAATTAAAATTCAAATGGAAAAATAAAATGCAGCGTAATTTAAATAAATACTTAATACGTTATGTTAAAGGATAAAGAAAAGAGGAATCGAAGATAAATTATTTTTCCTTGAATTCTACTCAAACCGAGATCGCTTGACTGTCAATTCACGCATGCGTGATCCTCAGCGCCGCGATCTAATCGGATTACAATAATGTTGAAATCCTTGTTAAACACCCCCAACATCCCCGGCCTCCGCCGTTAGGCTATGCGCAGAATAATGTTGAAATTCATCAAACTTTACTTACACGCAACAGAGAGAACCAGTAGATGAGTGTAGTCAAATTAAGTCAAAATGATATCGACAGTAATCTGTGCCGATACGGCCACGGTCGTCATCGGGTTAACCGTTACTTTTTTATTGTCGCAGACTCTAGTTACTTTTCCAAAACAGCAATTTCACAATCTGGTTCGGTTCTATACGCTTACGAGACTTCAACTGTTCAATATTCATAAATAAGTTTGAAACGGATGTGGTAATGTTCGATTATTAAAACATATTTAGAGAAAAATTTATTTAACTGTTAATTTTATATTTGATTGTAAGATTAAAATTACAGATTTAGAGGATCTATTTAAAAAAAAAAATTGGAGTCGTAGGCCGATTTGGATCAGAGAAAGAAACGCGGGTATTAAACTTCTTACTTATTAATTTAAAATGAAGTGGATACATGTGGAACTAACTTTCATTTGTTAGATTTAGTGAAAATCGTTTAATTTATAATTGACAATCGTTTTAATTAAATATCTGGTAATGATTTAAAAAACAATCGAGTATTTCGACGACCTTCTTAGGAATTTTAGGTCCGAGATAGAGATTGAAAATAATTAAACCGGATTTTATTCACTTACACCATAATATTCACACAAAAAGGTGTGGATGATACCTTCTTTTTGTTAGGCAGAATTTAAAAAAATATGTATGTAGAGTGAGAGTTTGGTCGCTATCTATGAAATTAACGAATTATTTTTGTCATAAAGAACTTTAATTCAACAGTAAGTTTTACTAACAGTTTTTAATTAACAGTTACTAACATCTGTCTCAAATACAATAAATTCAACAATTACTAATAAAACAGCACTTGAGCTGGAGTCGGTCACAGAAAATAGTCAATTTTACAGTATAAAACTTTCCTTTTTACTAAGCAGCCTATAAGCGAGGAATTTTTTCCCATTAATAATGTAAGAAAGAGATTCCAATAAGGAAGATTAATACATATTACCTGTACTTTTTAATATATACAAAACGCCCATTCCCGAACGTCAGAGTATCACCCAAAAAAGGAGCATTCTTTTGTGTGTGTGTGTGTGTGTGTGTGTGTGTGTGTGTGTGTGTGTGTGTGTGTGTGTGTGTGTGTGTGTGTGTGTGTATGGTGTGGGTGTGTGTGTTTTTGTGTGTGTGTGTGTACCAAAAATATCAACAAAAACGAGTTCAGTAAACAAAAGGGTTCAATTACGATTCTATTCCCGTCTAGATAGCGCTGTAGCTCAAGAAGGGAATGTATTGCAATCGGTCCAATTTGGGCATAGGCGATTTCACCGGTTCTTAAAGCTTTGGCACCTAAGGAATCCAAAAAAACCTGATAGAAATTTTCCGGATGTTAATGTTCGTATGTACGTATGTGTGTTCGGTGTCAGCCTCTAAATTACCTTATATCTCCAGAACTACAGGGCCGATTTTGACCAAACTTGGGTCAGATTACTTCTATATATTTTGCATTGAAGCAATTATATTTTTAACTTAAAAGGTCTAGAGGATGAAGCTGTAGAGCAAGGTCACCCTTAGTATCTCGATCGATTTTGCTTAATTAAGGTAATATTTTTCTTAGGCATATTTGTTAGCAATTAAAAAATAACAATATCTGAAAAAAAAGTTTTTGTAAAATCGCACCCACACCCAAAAAAAATGCTGTTGCAGTCGTCTATTATGTTGTGACTTCACAGGTGAGAGGTAAATTAAATAAATGAATAATATTTAAAGCGCAAAAAGTAACTCGGTCTGTCTGGGTCTCGAACTCGATCGCCCGGTTGACTCGGCACCTAGTGCGTTAAGCCTCACGGCTACACCAGTCTGCCGACCGTACAAGCGAAATGTGTTCTATGCAAGTTATGAAATTACATTAATTTAGTTAATTCCGAACGTCGCCGCGAGTACCGCCACACCCGCGCGAATTAAATACTGTATGCGCACGCGCTTTAGTTAAAATCATTGAATTAAATGAACGAAAAAATATTATATTTAAATAAAATAATAAATATTTTAAATTAAGTTGTGTGTGTAAGCCGTGCATCAGAAACAACCCACAGTTCTAGGATTTTCCCGAAACCCGGCTTTAGCCGCGTGAAGGGAAAGTCGTACAACTGTGTTGTCAGCTCTTCTATTACGTAAAAGATGTAAAAAAACTTTTTAGGTAAAATTTTATAATTTTTTACATTTATGTAGCTTATTTTAGCGTAAAAATTTGATATAAAAATGTACAAAATAAATCAAAAATGTTCCTTTAAAAAATGTAATTTCATAACCGTTCTGAACACTAAATACAACAGTCGGTACATAACAAGACACTTACGAAATTTCGAGTTAAATGTTAAGGTTACTTCTTTTCAAGATAATCTGACCGGAGTGAACAATCACTAGTTTCACATGAAAGACAGGGAAAGTAGACACGTTAATAACTCAAGACAAACGTAGAAAAAAATAATAAATAACATTTTGTTTGCAAGTGATTTGTTTTATTTACTACCACCATATCAAGGCAAACTACAAGTCAATCTGCTATAGCCGATTTATATATATATATAACCACAACAACAACAAATATATATATATATATATATATATATATATATATATATATATATATATATATATATATAAATATAATTAATAACAACCGGTTATTTATATTACAAACAAGTCTGTCGATTGGTAAATGCTTCTATGTAAAAAAACTACTTGACACTTTATGACTTATAAATTGTGGATTTGTACAAAAAATAAGTATATATATAATTAAATCTAAATAGAACAAACTTACGCTTCTTCATTGTACAACAAAGTTTAACAGGTTTATATATGTTTACGTAACAGCTACTTGTAAAAAAGCACTATTATTTATTTGCATAGATGAATTCACGCTTAAAATATAGCCAAAGGTATATAACTTGATCCTTTATGTTGTAACTAATATGCAGAACTACAGTGCATTGTAAAATTTAAACCGACTGTCCAACAAATCGAATAAAGCAGGCAAATCGACATCGGATTATACACGCAAAATACTTACAAACGTGTACATAATATAATATCGTTGTCTTTATTTGTAACCCATGTCATGTTAATTTAATGTAATCCGGAAATTACTCCCTTATAAGAGCGAACCCGCGTTAACGAGGCAGTGGATAACATTCAAATGTTTTTTGCAAGAGTTCAAAATAAAGTGTTCAACTTTAAAGAGGCCCCATCACTTAGTTTAGTCTATAAAAAACAGTTTATTAGCAAACATTTACATAACAATTTGCAGATGTTGAAAATGATGTCCATCCACTTCTATGCACGTATAAATACGTTTGACTATGTTTCTGGCTACTCTTGTTAGCTGTACCCTATTTCTTGGATGGCACTGGTAATGTTTTCATAAATTTCTGTAGGGTGTGTGGATTGTTCCTATAAATAATTTTTTAAGTAGCAATACAGAAAGACGTCTGGACTAACGAGATTTGGGGATATTCACGGCCACAATTCTTTAGAAATGATTTTTCTAACGAGAAGGTCCTATAGCACCTCCGTAGTAGAGCAAGCTGTACGGTAACGCCTCTTGCCGTACAGATGCAAGAGGATGAGCATGAGATGAGCTGGTTGCGTGACTGCAAGCGTTAGTTACACTCATCCTCTTGCAGTAAGACTATGAACAATTGGATAATTTCTTGAGACGGCAGCATTTACAATTTTTAAAAAAAACGAGGGTCCTATCATTCCTCGCCTTGATACCACACACCATACGCCTATTTTTGTGGGAGTAGGGGAGATTCAAAGAAAATGTGCGGGTTTTCAGTACTCCAGGTCCGGTAGTTCTGACTATTAACACACCTACCAAGTTGAAACAACCTTCAACCGTGCAAAACACTCGATCTAAAATACCAATGTTGCCTCTAATGAAGTTCTTAAACCGTTGACAGTAGTGAACCCTTTTAGCATAATCAGCATTAGTTGGCTCATGGAAAACCTGAATTCGATACTGATAAAATTTCAGAATTTTCCTCACTGCAGTGTGAATGTTCTTTTCCCGGCTTAGTCTCCGCAAAGATTTAAGAGATCTCGAAACTGCCGCTTTAATGTCATGTAAGACATGCGTCGTTATAACTGACCCATGTCCGGCATGTTTCTTGTCTAACACCGAACCCGTTTCACGAAATTTTTTAACTAACTTCTGAATAACACTTTTAACAGGTGGTTCCTTTTCAAATTTCTCCCTGAACTTTCGCCAAAACACATGAGATTTCGTCTCTAAATAGGTTTCCATCACGAATACGCGTTCTTCAACGGTTAACCGCATTTTAACAAATAACACACATACACAGCCTTGTTCAAAAACCTAAGCTCGACACCAACTGGCAATACTGAAACGTGCAAGTAATAAACATTTCTACCCATTTCCAGCTCCAGTCTACAGACATCTTCCACATTATTTTACCCATCTCACAGCAATACATTCCTTTTAACAAAAATAAGCGTTTAGTATAAACTACTGGGTGATGGAGCTTTTTTAAGTTGAACACCTCACTTATATTAATCAAGGTTAGTATGGAAACAAATATGACATGAAAAAAGCATAAAGAAAATAGAAGTAGACACATTTTTACGCTATTAAAGTCCCTCCGTTGTCGGGGAAGAGGGGTGTTCGGTTGATTGGTTTATATTTCCTTTGGATACTTCCACATGCCACACAGTCCAAAATGGAGAAAGCTTATTTCTTAAGAAGGAAGTTTATTTCTTTACATAGATTGTCCTGTTCACAGTTAGCTCATTCATTTTAAAGAAAAAAAGCAATTTTTGTTATATATATTTATGGTGGTCAATACAAATACTTTGATGAGAAACATGCTGTTCAAATCTTAATTAAAGACTTTTCGATCTCCCGAATAATCGTACGGGTAGGATGTATGCCCGTTATATTGAGGGGACCAAGAAATATTCTCTACGTAGAGTTGTTGTTCTCCTTTCACCTGCATCCTCCTCTTTTTCATTCTTTCTTATTTTGTGTCTAGGGCGAAAGACCCTGCTAGATCCATACTGAGGGTGCTAAAACCTGCAGTGCTAATTTATCAATGGTATGATCAAGCGAGGGGATGACTGATTCGGGTGACTTATCCTAACCGTTAGAAGCACAATAAGCGAAATAGCTGAAGTGAACACTGGTAAAGCAGCACATTTCTAAAATAAAATGTAATAAAAATACGCTAATGAGTATCGAACTGATAATTAATTTAATAAAATACAAAAAGTGAAAGATGAAATATTGGACAGAAATGTTTTTAGCAAAATTTCTCTTAAAACTATCCAGCGCGTCAAACAAATCTCTTAATGATATAGCTTCAATCAACAAAGGGGTTTAAGTCCTCCTACTACGGGTATATTGCCATAAATGCACACTTCATATTCATACTTTCAACCGTAATCGTAGGATATTTGTAATTTTAATTGCTATTACTCGTACTTCAAATAGATATAAATGTTGTAACTCGAAATAAATTGGCGAATAATGAAATTATTTAACGAAAAAGAAGAACTTTAAAAAAGAAAGGAAAATAATGGGAAAATAACTACAAGAAAAAACTCCCTTGTAATAGGCGACTATTAAACTATCTCATCTCAGATTAACAGATAAATAACAAAATGTTGGTAAATTGTTTTTATGATAATACTTATCATATAAACTACCTTTTCACTCCGCATATATCCCGGCACGTATCTAAAGGTACCTGATAGTTGCGTAACCCATAATGCGGACAGTTAGATTAAAACCGTTTTCAATATCTTATTCCAGTTCAGTGTACCGATCTGAAGGACTGATTTCATAACATTCAAACGATATAGAACAGATTACTGGCAACCACTTCTCCTTACAAGAATACTCAGGCTGTTTAACAACTAAAGAATAGTTTTCTGACGCGAATGATACATTACAAATGATTGTATATACTATTAGAAAATAAAAAAATCGATTCTCTGAACAATTAAAAGAGATTTCGGTTGAACTAGCTCAGTTTTATAAGGTACATATTCTATATTTAATTTGATACATAAAATAAATTAGAATAGATCATAAATTAGAATAGCGATTGAATTCTAATTGTAAGTTCATTTAACATAAATTAATAAATATATATTCAAACTAAATTCAGAATAAATTAAAAATTATAACTTAACTGC
This sequence comes from Lycorma delicatula, assembly GCF_047948215.1. Lineage (NCBI taxonomy): Eukaryota > Metazoa > Arthropoda > Insecta > Hemiptera > Fulgoridae > Lycorma > Lycorma delicatula. The sequence continues at coordinate 77,681,511 of NC_134458.1, forward strand.
TCACTTTTCGAGCTTATCAATCAATAAAGTAGATAAATTGATCGGGAGTAGTTTAAGATTGCAATTTGTGTCAAGAGGCTATTTAGTGGTACGTAAACAGACCGGGTACTATAGTGGATGAACGATTCATTCACGCGTAACCTGTCGCCATATAAGATAACAGATCTTTCGATTCTAATCAATCTTTTTCTGGCCTTACACTGAATCAAGCAAAGACATAATCACGATCAAATACTGTATTATTTTGATGCGTTGTTTTCCTCGTAAGTTGAAAATCAGACTTTTGACTTTCAACAACACATTAATAAAAACAACTCATAAATTTTAATGGGATATTTGACAAAATAACAGCGCTGCATAACTTATACTATATTTGAAGAACTTAAAAATAAAATCGATTTTTGTATGTCCAGAGCGTCTACATGCATGTAATCTAATCATATCGTTTGACTAATCATAAATGGGTCAAATACATAAAATTATCATGAGTACAATTTAATCCGGCGGGGGGGGGGGAGAAGTTTTACTGATGAAACTGCCACCTTGTTACTTGTAAAAGTTATCAGTATAATCTTAATCATTGTACACTTTTATAACAACCAAAGCTCCTTTTTCGTCCATATTTGTTCTACGATTACTATTGGAGCGATACGCCTATAATGGTAAATATAAGACCTTTACAAAATTCTTATTCTGCACAAAGCTAAAGTTTATTCACATGTGCCGTCATCACTTTCAAAAGTTAAAAAAATCACAATTTTTTTTAAAATTACATACATTACAAACACTACGTCCCGTAATCGAACGAAATAATTTATTGTCTTTCGAAAAACGTTTCACCTTTTTAACCGGAGTCGAAAAAATCGTTGATTCTACTGTTCGATAACGTTTTGCTGCTCGGAAAGCCGAATATGGCATTACAGAAGAGTAAATATAAAATAAAAAGAATATAACTTTACACAAGTAAAAATTTAATAAAGAAATTTAATTATAAGAAAACAAAAAAAAACCATAAAACACTAGTTTTCATTGCTTTATTAAGAAACAAGTAGATAAAATGTTGAGATCATGAGCACGTGAAGAAAATGTCTACAAGTAAAAAAATAAACCACACGGCTAGTCTTCTGTTAAAATTTAATGATTGTAAGGTATAAAAATCCATCAAAGGATTGCATAACAATTTTCCCGGCTTATCACTTAACGGACGTTTATTTCAAATTCACCATTGAAGATTTAAATATTAAATGTTAACGAAATGTTTTCACTTAAAATTTATCAAATAAATAATGAAATACAAATAGAAATCGACTTTAGATAACAAATTTAGTAAACAATTTTAGAAATCGGTTTCTACATTGTTTCTAGAGGTTCTGACGATATTTCACCGACAGGTACCGAATGTAGTAATGTTACCTCATATTAACCTGTTGTATATTTGCCTTATACAGAAACATTTTAGCTAAATCTCACGCGTTAATATAAAATCTAATTAATTATAAGAGAGAAAAAACTAATAAATGTAAAATCAAGTACCACCTTACCCGGTTTGTACTGTAGGAGTGCAGACTGGAAATTAAGCAGTCTGTATACAATTTTATCCCTGTTTTCAAGCGTAGTTTACGCGTACTACTTTAACAATTTTAGTCATATCGCAGCTGTTTATCAATCGATCTGAATAAACGATATGTCATTATGTTGACAATGAAAGACTTAACAATTTATCTAAAAAAAATTATTAGACAAAAACAATATTGACGGAGCTATTAATGATTAAAAAATTTTAACGGCGGTTAAAATTTTTGAAGCTTACTTAATTTATAGAACACGTTGTTGGGTGCATGTATTCAAAATTTCATTAAAATATCTACATCCGCTCTTAAGATATAAATTTTTATTCAAAAACCACAAAATGGCAAACAGAGGAGAAAATAAAGCGAGACAAATCGGTTATCTACATGAGGATTTTTGTTTATTTTGGCGATTTCAAGTTTGACCGATAACTGCCAAGATACTACATGCACTCGCAGCTATTGCCTGGGAAAAAAAATAGCAGACAGAAGAAAATGAAGCGAGATAGAGGTATATAACGTTTTTGTTTACTTTAATTTCCTGAATCAACCCCTTAAAAGTTTGGCCGACAAATCCAGGGACTTCCTATAACGGAAAATATAAATTTAAAAAAAAAAAAAAAAATATGGGTACTGCGGTCCTCCTGTCCGATGGGGTCGAAAATCAGGCTAAAACTAGGACATTCATATATAGCCAAATATTTGTATTAAATTTAAACTTTTTTATTCAACAAGTTATAAGATATGAATTGAAAAGAACTGTTTAGAAATAATGTTGAATATTAATCCACCCCAGATTCCGACTGACTTAAAATTTTTGAATTTTAAATAACCTAATAATTAGTTTCAAAATTTCTAAGTCAAAAGATTCAAAATAGCCAAAACTATCCCTCCTCTTTTTTTAAATTTTTCTTAAAATTTAATATCATCAATGTCCAGATATATTTTTTGAGCCAGTCTCGACATATCAATCAAAATACAGGTTAACACACTTACATACACCTTCCGATAATTTGTACGGTTTTTTTACGTTTTTTGGACTCAGAGGTTAGAAAAGTCTACATTTAAAAAAAAACACAGACAGAAAATTTGGGCCAATCTAGATACTTCCCCTTTATAAAGGATATTTGTTATTTATTTAATATGTAATTATGTTACCGTTTATAGAACTAATACAGCTATAGCAGGAAAGAAAGAAGACTAAAATAGCAGGAAAAAAGAACGATGAATTTTGAAGAAATTAACTAGATAGAGTAGGAACATCAGATTCAAAACATGAATATAGGAGCAACATTTTCCTGTCGTTCAGACCAGGTAGAAAAGGTTCCTTAGCACGACTCAAAAACATACTAAGGGCCTTAAAAAAAAATTACCAAAAAACGTTTAAGATATCCGGGTGGATCTAGTAACGGCCCACTATATATCGATGTAAACGTTTCGTAGTCCCGTTTATCGGTTGTAACTAGTTAAATAGTGAATTTATCGAAAAACGTTTCAAACAAAAGTTGTAGAACGAAAAACTTTACACAAAAAACCTCTAGTAACATTTTCATAATATCATAAATAAACGTGAGAATGATTCTTACATCAAAAACAAAAAAGAAAACTCGTTTTTTGTCTTAAACAATTAATTTTTTTGAATATTAATGAAATCGAAGGTAATGAAACACTCAATAAAATAATGGTGCGCGCTGACGCATTTTACAAACATAACTCTCACAAAACTCACTCAAAAATTAAAATTTACGTAAAACTGATATTACCATCTAAAAGTAAATATATTATTCTAACTATTGCTATTATTTAACATTTAATTTGAGTTTTTTGTACTTACTAACAGTCCCACAATACCTTTTTTTTTTTAATATAATGATTTTGAAATTACTAATATTTAAAAAAAATGACAATATATTACGCTATGAAACTTATTAAATTCATAACTAATCACCTTATGAATATATTCTCATAGTTTTTTTTCGACATTTCGAATGTGGTTTTTATCAGCAGGCCTTTGATAAACACATTTGAAAAAACTTCGACCTGACAACATTATACTATAATATGTTATTCCTTAATCTAATAAATTCTTTTAAATTTACCAAAAGTTATTCCTTTAGGTATCTTTTATGGATGACAGTTTGATTTTTTACATTATCTATCGTAGATCAGAAGTTATAGGTATTTGTTTTTTGCGCACGCGTGTTGAAACTGTGCCGCCGGCTACCTCATATCTCTCCGTATACGCAGAATATAGAGCACTACTCTTTACTGCGCTAGCTCGTTTATTTTTGATCTGATCGGAATGCGTCCATAGATGTTTTTGTGTAAAATTTTCCTCTTTATATTTTTGACAAGAGGATTTTTTTTCTGTAAAATCAATATTTAACGACCTAAAACCAAAATAGTGAAAAACACGTTTCTTAAATTTTATTTTGTTTATAAACAAATGACGGAATGGCAGTAAGGCTCTCTACTTTTAGTACGTTAACTAAGGCATGCTTAGGCACCTTTTCCAAATGTCTGATGAACAGGAAAAATTCACCCCTAAATTCATGTTTTGAATGTAACGCTCCTTACTCTAAGAATGGCAACCAGAAGTTTCTTAAGGTCATTACGACGTCAAGTTTCTTGATACAACAAATTTCAGTAGAAATTAACTGAAATTATGATCCGTTGTAGCAATTTATTTCAAAGAAATATTAGTATTTTTTAAATTAGAAATCGGAGGAATCGGGATTCAACGATTAATGAAGTTAGACACGAAAATGATTAAAAAAACAAACAGTAATTCTTCATAAAAAAATAGTTTAACACAATAAATTAAAGCATGAAACCATAATTACATTCACAAGCAACAATTTAGATTACTGTGTTTTTTTTTAGTTTTAAATGTACATATTACTCACATTATAAGCAGGGACGTTTTCTTTATCTCTTGAATGAAGACGCTCCGCTTGATTGCTAGCTCCAGCTGTCATACCCATAGTAGCATTTTCACTTTTACTAACCGATAAAACTCAATTTATTTATCATTATTATCACCGGTCAAAAAACCTACCTATGAGATTTTCTTTTAAATTTTAAAAACTAAGTGTTTCCCAAGTTTAACACATAAAAATCACTTCGTTAAAATATGCTGGCTGTTATCTGTTTAAAAAAAAACACATTTTTATAAAATCAATCGGTAAGTTGGCACTGTATATATATATATAGAATAAATAATTTTTTCTACACATAATTCGACCCCAAAAACATCAAAATTCTTATCATACTTTTTTTAACGGATTTAAAACATATTCAACACTAACGTCCATATCACAAAAAATAATCTTATAAGCGGCGCCAGACAAATACTTTAAAAACATAAAATATGTAACGGTATTCTATAACCACCCGCATTCCATTTTAAACAACATGCAAAATAAAAAACACACAAATTACATTAAATAATTAACAGAATACAACTTAATTAAGGTAACATTTTTAGTCGGTCGCTTATTTAATACCGTATATTTCTCCTGTAATCAACAGAGTAACCGGTTTCATTTGTCTTAATAGAACCGCAAAATAAATCAAATTTAATTAAATTAAACTTAATCAAATTTAAATTCAGCTTTCATAAATTACTCAGAACAGAAAAACGTTATTCCTCTTAATAAACACCAAAATAAATCTCAAATTCTCTAGGAGCCGCTCACACATATATACGATTGTGAATTGCATTCTATATCAGTTCCTCATTAAATTGTCTTAATCCCGCCTATCAGACGATAATTAAACCATATTTTTATTTTTTTCAAACGAATAAATTAAATATGTATGCAAAACAAATTCGATGTTCAAAATTTAAAGAAGAAAATTTGAATATAAAGGAAAATCCACTGACGGAGGAAATGAATATTTTACAATTATTAAAACGTTTTACTGATAAAAAGAATTATTCCACAAAACCAAGATAAGCTGAAGCTATAGAAACTACCAGAGAAATTGTAATTACAGATATATACATACATTATATTTTAATTTAACATAATTGTTTTAAAAATGTATTCGTGATGAACAAGGAAGAACACTCATTTTTTTCTTCCGTTTAAGTTATATACCTACCCAAATAATTGAATTGTTTTCTGACGTTTACATTTTAATTTACAAAACATTAAAAAAATGCTTTCTTTCTTTTCCTGTTTAGCCTCCGGTAACTACCGTTTAGATAATTCTTCAGAGGATGAATCAGGATGATATGTATGACTGTAGTCTTTTACATTCTCAGTTCGACCATTCCTGAGATGTGTGGTTAATTGAAACCCAACCACCAAAGAACACCGGTATCCACGATCTAGTATTCAAATCCGTGTAAAAATAACTGGCTTAACTAGGACTTGAACGCTGGAACTCATGAAAAAAATGCTGGAACAAACATCTTAACGTGGTCACAGATGACCTAAATGAAAAAACAAAACCATAATATTTATTGATTGATCAATAATTCTTAATTTATTTCGACTTACAGTGTAAATCGAATATAATTTAAGGAATATGTCAATCAAAAATACAGGAACTTAATTGTACAAATAAGTTTAAAAAATTCGACTTTAGAGAAATTCAACAGAGATAAATCAAGTTAAAAACTGCATACGTTTCATCATTTTATTTGCTAAGAAATGTAACAACTTAATACAAATTTATTAGTAATATTAAGTTTTAATTAAGTTCATATCTTACGATTTTTATTTACATAAAAAATATGTAAACCGCATCGTTATATGCCTTTTAATACGGCTGTATGCCGGTAAATATTACAGTAATAACATATGTTATGTTTATTTAAAAACTAAGAAAAATACATTATCTGTTTACTATTTTTTAACGTGCAACATTATTATTGTAACACCACAACCTTAAGTAGGTTGCTTTGTGCCCACACAGACGTATATAAAAAACAAATAACAAAACACATACGTAAAGTTAAACGATTCTCAAGTAAATCCATTTAAAGAATGAAACTTATAATTCCAATAATCTACCCACAGATTTAGGGATTCTCAAAAATGCAACTAAATTTTCTATTTAATTTTTTTCACAAAAAAACCCAGTAGAACTACGAAAAATATTTTTAATGTAAGTTCTGTTTAATCATTAAAATCAATTTTTTTTCAACTAATAAAAATTTTAACAAACATTAACCACATTTAAGTATATCGTCTAAAACAAGAGATTTAAGTAAGTAAGCTTTTAATAAACTAGGCCAAGGAAGGTGATCTAACAACATTAAAATTCTATTTTTAATATTTCACAATCATTTTATTGCTCTGAATTCAAGTTGCTAGTTTTGAAACAACAACGATCGTCATACCTACTTACATTGATTGTAAACATCTCAACATTCAAACTAGAATTTTTTTTTATAAAGGTATAAATTATAGGCAATATTTAAAAGCCGTCTTGTACTAAATTAGGATAAAAAAAATTGTTGATCAATCAAATTACGGCGTTTAGAGTGAATATTTGTGATAAAAAAAATTGTCCTGCTTGGATGATTTTTAAAATAATTTTGAAAATATTAATTATATTTTCTTCGATATACAATAGATCATTAGAAATCAAAACACATTTCACGATAAATCTTTTCCCTGCAATATATAAACCGCATTTCGCTCAGTTTTCCGTATTCAGTTACTTCATAGTTTCAACCATACGTAATCTTTTTTTCGTCACCGGCCACTATAGGACTACGTTTAATAGTTAATCCCTGACTGATTCCTTTTCTTCCAACTCTCCTTCATTTTCAAACTATTTTGTTCCTTCCTTTCTTGCGACCATTTTTTACTGCTACACTCTCTGGTTCGTTTCTGAAAACCTTAAAAAACTTGGATCATCTTCCTAAATGTATCTCTTTCCGTTATACATGTTGAATTTATTCTTGAAATCACGAGATCTTCTTTCACCTGTGTGGACCGCTTAATGTTCGTTTTGGTTTTATAGCTCTTCTCGAAAATCCTCTTTAATCTGTTTTCATCATTCTAGCCAAGTGCGTCTAGAAGGCCACTCTTCATTTTCGAATGGCATCTATGAGTCTGTCTATACAGAGGTAGAGTTCTTCGTTCTCCCGTAACCTCCAACCGTTATCAGTTTTCCGTGGTCCGAGTATTGGTAATTTCATTTCACCTAACTTTAATTTATCGATCTCTCCTCGGTTTAGAGTTACACACTCTGTAGCACAATTCATTGCAGACCTAATTACTGTGGAGTAATGTCGAATCTTTCCCGTCTTTAATATTCTCTTTATATTATAATGCCTTCTGTAGTTTATTTATTTTAGCCTTATTTGCCTCTCTATCTAACCCGTTCGGTTGTAATACTTCGCCAAGGTATTTGAATTTCTCCGTCCTCCTAATTCTTTCAAGATTCGTTATTAAATAATTTTGTGAATGCCTAATGTTGTGTACTCAGTTTTATCGATTAATATCGTTAGACCTATTTTTTCAATAGTTTCCATCGAGATGTTCGATTGTTCCTCCGCCGTTTTTATGTCCTCCGTTAGGATTGCAAGGTCGTCTGCAAAAGCGATACAACCTGCGTTCAGATTTTCTTTAGCATATCCCCATCCAATTTTCTAATTTTTTCTTGGCAGATTTACAATTTTTTTCTTCCCTAATGACCTTTACAAACAACACATTGAAAAGAAGCGGGAATAAGCCATCCCCTTGCCTTATAAATGTCTGAATGCTGAACGACTGCGAGATTCCTCCTTTGAACTTAATTTTTTATATTGTTCCAGTTAGGGTTGGCCTTACAAAGTTCAATGTTTTCTCATCTGCATCAAATTTTTTCTGAGTATGTTGAACAATGATATCCTATCAATGGAATCATGCCCTCATAAAATCCACAAAGACGATCACTATATTTCTCCTTGCAACACTAAATTTTCTACTTACTGATTTCTGGTTAAAAATCAGCTCGGCACAAGATCTACTTTTCCTAAATCCCCTCTGATATTCTCCTATGTACGACTATATTTGTCTTTCTAGTACGGCGAGTAAGGATTTCGAGAAGATCTTGTACGTAACAATTAAAAGTGAAATTCCGTGGTAGTTTCTTCTTGTCCGTTTTTTTATTAAGTCAGTAAATTAAATTTCTCTAGCAATTCCTCCTTTTCCTACGTTCCCCTGATAATCAAGTTAAATGTTTGAACAGTAATTTTATCTGCAATCTTGTACATGTCAGCCACGATGGAATCTTCTCCACAAGCTTTATTATTTTTCAGATCTTTAATAATTTGCTTAATTTCAAACAGATCCGGTGACACCTAGTCCGTATGTTACTGTACTATTAATATTTCTGGGATTCTCTCCTTTAGTTTCTCACAATTAAGTCCTCAAAATATATTGCCAAACTTTCACAATTTTTTCTATCTTTGGTCGCCAGTTCACCATTCACCCTACGAAAGCAAAGACTTGAGGGGTGCGTATTTTTTTCAATTCTGCTTAAATAATCTATAATATTCTTTGGTGTTATTCTTTTGAAACTGTTTATCTTGTCAAAAGACCCATCTCAAAATTCTTTTTCGCTTTTCTTAAAATTTTGCAAGTTGCTTTCCTTTGCTGCCGGAATTTTACGATGTTTACTTCAGTTTTATTTGCATACAATTTTTCCATAGACGTAATTTTTCTGCTACAGCATCAACACAGCTTATTCCACTAAATATGTTTCTTCTTCTTCTTCGGTGAATATTCTACAGCTCGTGCTGCTTCAACAAGTTTTAACTTGAGTTCCTGCCCGGTTTTTATTTTAAAATCCTTAAGATTTTCATGGAATTCCTGTTAGTTATCATATAATTTCTGATTATTCTTTGGATTCGTTCTAGTGTCACCTTTCTCCCATTTTTGAGTAAAAACCTTATTTTGATAGCGGTGAGATAATGATCAGAAACAACATCGAGATCCTTTTTTACTTTAACGCTCATAATTTCTCTTACGCTCCCTTTCGAAATGGTTACATGACCTATTTGTAATTCCCAAGTCTTTCACACGGACACCTCCATATTTTTGTCTTCCTAGGGAGTCGTTCAATATGTTAACATAATTTTGAGATCTTCAAACTGCCACAATGAGATTAGTCTATCATCGTTTTTATCGGTTCTTTTATGTGTAGTACTCTGCTTACTTCTTTGTCTTTTCTTCTATCTGTTCCAATCTGTGCACTGAAATCACCTAAGAGAATTTTAATATTGTTCTGGGGGGCCCGTTCCATTTCTGTTTCTACCTTGTTTCAAAATTTTTCAACTTTTGTTAAGTTTCTCTTACTGTCTTCATTTATAGGAGCGTAAACATCGATGTTCGTGCAGGTCTTGTTAGCACACATTAGGGTCAGAAGAGAGAGTATTTTGATGTCGATTTGAAGTCTACGGCTGAATTTATGATTGTACGGTTTACCAGAAAAGCCGTTCCTAAGTAAGGCATGTTCTTCATTATCACCTTACAAGGTTTACCTTTACAGATCCTGAAATTTTCAGACTCGAAATTGTCGTCGTCCAAATACCTATTTCGTTTCTTAAAGGGCTGCTATTAAAATTTTTTGGCTGTTCAAAATATTAATTAGATTTTTCAGTTCAGTTTCCCGATTTTCAGTAACGAGTTGATGTTTAAATAAGATAATTATTTAATTAAATAAAACATTAAAGTTCTAGAAGATTATACATGAGAATTGCAAACAACTTTTTATAAAAAATTTTATCTCAAGAAAGATTTAAGTTTTGATCGGTTTAAAAGGAAGGAATTAGTTGGATTTCTACAACCGGATGTACTTTTAACGTTAAACTACTAGAAATGGATGCCAACAAAATAAATTTTTTTGTCGTTCAATTAACGCAGCTAATTTGCTTTCACCAAAATTAAGAACCGGAATTAAATTGTTTTCTAAACGATCCATTTTGAACGTTGTGTCATCACTCTGTAGGAGTTCAATAAATAATATTTATCTGATTTAATAATTTACTACAAACCGATTACCGATTGGATCAATTCACATAATTTGGAACACTACTTTAATGTTACTAACTGCTTTCAATTCACTGATTTCTGATCAACAAAAACCACCCCGTGGAAATCCGCATTTACGTTACAGACTGAATATAAATATATATTACAGATGAATAATCACAAAAGGTGTACGGTGAATGAATCGAATCACACCCAAAATAAAGAATCAGTAGAGCGATTTAGAGATCGGTATGCATTTCCGTCGATGAATATGTCAGTTAATTAATAATTCTATACTAAGAACTACAAAACAAACAAAGCAGACTACAAAAAAAGCGTAGCAGCTCGCGTGCACAAATATCACACATATGAAATGGAAGGAGAGAAAAAAGCTTAAAGGATTACTTTATCACCTTAATTAACATGAGCTTTTTATCTTAAATTATACAAATATAATAAAAAAAAAGAAACCGCAACGATTTTCACTAACATATTCAGTATAATATAGCGTGCAAAATTACTTTAAAGTAAAGCGTACGTTAAACGTAACCTTAAGAAAAATAATAATGTATTCACAAAAATTGTGTAATACATTATATAGAAAATTAGTAATATAAATATCACGAATTACTTCAAAAAGCGAGCGAAAATTAATTTCTTTACAAACTACGTCTTAATTTTTTTTTCAAATTCTTATGTAAAATTAATAAAAATATTATTTTTAAACCATTATAATGAAAAAAAAAAATAAGTATATTTTATTTTCATCGGAAATTATTTTAGTAAAAATCAATGAAATTCTAGTAAACTGAAATCCGTTAGTCCGAATGACCAAAACATATTTATTGATTATTACTAGTTATATCAAATTAATTCGCTAGGTTATTGAAAAAGAAAAAATTCGCACGTTAAAATTAATTTCAAAAATACAAGAAAGTTGTACGTATATCTGCTGATATTACAGATTATAAACACAGAAGTAATGTAAATTTGGAAAAGATAACCTAAACTAATTGTTTATATATATACATTGTAGATTAAACTGCATACAATGCAATTGTAAAATTTAATTTATACATATATATATATATATATATATATATATATATTTTTTTGAATCAAAACTGTTCTTAATTTATTTTGTAATTATAATTCAGTTTCATTTTTATAAATGTTTTAAATATAATGTTCATCACGAAAGAAAAAGCTTGTCTCTTTCAATAACTTTTTTATCACGTGGTACATTACGAAACACTCCGTGAAAAAAATTACATCTTATACTGAATAAATTTTTTTAAAAAAATGAATGAATGCAACACCCTGCAAAAGCGATACAACCTGTGTTCAGATTTTCTTTAGCATATCCCAATCCAATTTTCTAATTTTTCTTCGCAGATTTACAATTTTTTTCTTCCCTAATGACCTTTACAAACAACACACTGAAAAGAAGTGGGAATAAGCCATCCCCTTGCATGTTTGCCATCCCCTGCCACTGTTTGTTTATTTGTTCCACCATGGCAGCTCAACGGCTGAACCGATTTAGATGTATGACCTCGCGTTGGAATCCTTACGTTTAATAGTAACATTTATATATATATATATATATATATATATATATATATATATATATATATATATATATATATATATATGTTTAAATAAATTTTAAAAAATTGAAAAAAGTTATAATTCATACATGTACTATATACAAAACTGTCATGCATACCCTCTTTAATTAACCGTTTTTTTTTTGGCAGTCGTGTTTTTTAAATTTTAATATTTTTCTCGTGTTCATTTAATTTCCCGGTACTTCAATTTCAATGTTTCATAACTTCGTTAGAAGGAACATAAAAAATAAATAATGTTGAAGTTCATTTAAATATTCGCTTCTTTTTTAATTCTAATCGATTCCTATTCGTATTGTGTTTTTTCTTTTAATTTTTCAACTTCCGATAAAGTTAAGAAATTGTGTTTTGCATTGAATTATATGTTTAAACAACACATTATACAGAATAATAATGTTGGTTTACTATTTGTGCTTTTAATAGTGTACAATTTTTTATATTTAAAATTAATTTTATTATAATCTTTTTATAATTAAAACTACTGGGAATCTCAACCGTCTATTAGAAAAGAGCGAAGTCATTTCATACAAATACAATACAATAGAAATCCTCACACTTTGCTCTTTTTCTGTTGCGCATAATTGTAACCGTTAATTCTAATTTAAAACTAAATAAATACCAACAATTACTAATCGCTAATTCGCGGCCAACTTTAAAAATTTTAATAACGAATAGAATTTTTTTACTACGTTCTTTAAAACCGATTGTATTTTTATTCGCTGTATAGATATGATTATTGAAGTAACACAGCCCAACGGAAGCCAATAAAATCACCATCACAAAACTCACAAAAGCTTAGAGAATGACCGTGAATATATATAAGAAATGAATCTCAAGGACGGAGAAACAGAGGGATTATTCAGCAGCCGTAAGACCAGACATTATATGAGGCCGAATACATAATCTTAAACCGAGAAGAAATAACCAAACTTGAAAATACAGAAACTAAAATACTAGGATCCAGAAACAGAAAACGGTTGGAAATTACAATTTCCTACCGTCTTTCTGGAAGGTACTTTACCGGAAGTACCTACTTTATAAACTATCAGACGCGATTACGAAACACAGACTTGTTTTCTACCGACACCTGATGTGAATGGAAGAAATCAGACTAAACAAGGAAATTTTCGACCTAGACCGAAACAAAAATATAACTCCCAAACGATTCAAACATGTCAAAGGCGATATAAAAAAAAGATCAAAGATAGAAACACACGAAATCCCTAAAATAATCACGTTCAGAAAAACACTCAAAACACGAGAAGGCTTTCAAAAGAAAAGAGCAAGAATAAAATGAACCCAACAAAGGCGAAAACACTCACACAAAATGAAATCTTTTTTTGGGAACAAAAGAAAAGAAATGCCAATAAGTGGAATTATTTCCTGTGGTACAGACTGGTGTAGGTTTAAAAATATATATATATATAAATTCTTATAAAAAAATACCCCGAATAGTACAAGCAATCTGCATGAAAAGTGACAACCTGTGTCTAGTTAAAAATAAGAAATTGAATGCAGAGAAATAACGAAGATATTATTATCCAACGTAAACTAAGACTCCTTTTTAGAATGCGGGAGAATATGATTATTTTTTACCGAAAGTTTTCCTCTTCAAATTTTGTTAAAGTTTCCCGTAAAAATACTTAAAATATAAGAACGATATTGCAATATAAACATCACCGTTCAATATCAATCCAACAGTTAGAAATGAAGAAAAACCTTTTTTAAATCTTAAGTCATGTACTTAGCGATTCAATTTTAATTTTGTTAAAAATCCTTTTAAATTGATAAATTCCTTCTTTTTTTTTAATCTGTAAAAAAGAAACTGATATTCCAATAAGAGTAAATAATGAAATTATATGAAGTCTATAAACCTTTACCTCACCTATAATAATTAGAATACTACGGTAAAGTACGCAGTTAATTAGCCTACAAAGGCCTAGACTGTATACATAATCATTAGATCGAGAAGAGTTGTATAATATAACTTTCACAAACTAGGTTGAATTAGCATTATAAATACGAACGAATTATGAAGATACATAAATTTATTCAAATTTAGCAGAGCCTAAATCTATATTACGTAATTTAAAATACAGGGATATTAATTATAATAAATAACGTCTAACGGAAATAAAATTGTTAATTTTAAAGATACACGGCAAGAGTAAATTTTCTTCCTGTTAAAATAAATGACTTTTCCTCTCATACCCGAGTGTATATTAGGTACTTATCGGTTTTCACAGTAGCCCCGTTCAAAGTAAAGCCTTTAAAACTGTATAAATTTGAGTCCAAGTTTATAAAATCTATGACAATAGAAAAGCCAATTTTCTCTATCACCGATATATAAATCTGTAGTAATACGGGTTGTCTGAAAATCAGTTCCGAGGTTTCAACAGCGAATATAGTTTTATTCTGCAGCATTCAATAGTGTTTTATGCGTAATTTTTAAGTGACGGCAATTAAATTTTAGTTTAAATATTCTCCCACCGTCCATGTATCAATCTATCGTAGAAATTCTCCGAGTGACAAAAGCATACGTTTTTGGAAGGACAGTTTTGGTTTTGGACAGTTTTTGGAAAGACCCTCACCAGGTAGGCCTAAAACAAATCCCGAAAACACATAAAGATTCGACCGTTATTCCGACTAAGTCTAAAACGTTCAGTTCGTAAGCGTTAGTTGTCGACTAAACATTCCTAAAAGCGCTGTCCACGATGTTGTTCGCAAGCGACTGAACTTCGTGCTTATAAACCGCAGCTACTCCGTGAAATTACATATAACTGTAAGCCGCAAAGAGTTCAATTTGGAATATGTTAGTTTTCATTACCGTCGATGAAAACTACGTGCAGCGCATTTTATTTTCTGATGAAATAACATTTCACGTTCATGGAGTCGTGAATCGCCATAATTCTCGAGTATGAGTCACACGAATCGGTGGAATTCGTTCGAAATTAACCGAAAGTGAATGTCAGGTGCGGTATCATGCGTAATCCGTTTTTTTTACCGTTCTTTTTATTTCACGAGCAGATTATTACGAGCGAAGTTTACTCGGATATGTTAGAGAACTTTGTGTTTCCACAGATTGAAAATACAGAGGGCTGATTTTCGAACAGGACAGAACCCCTCCAAATCATGCAGAAGTTATGCGGACTGCGCTTAACGACAGGTTCCCAGAAGGCCGGAAAGGCAGAAAAGCTCCTATCGCTTAAGTATATAAGATAGCGTGAAGTAACAAAATATAATCTAGAATTAACTATCGTGAAATATATATTTAATTACCTTATCATTTACATAGATGTTAAAAATATATTTTAGGCTAATGAAAACTGTTGTTAACTCTTATAGGGCTTTACCACAATCGGAGGTTTAGTTATAGTTTTCTAGACAAAGCATCAACCAAAAATTCACATTTAAACGTGTGGAACTCTGAAAAGAAAGAATGAATAACACAATCAATTTTTATTTTTTATCATCATTTCAGATGTTCCGAAATTATTAGATACAACTCCACAAACATTGAAAAACCTGCCGTTTCTAGGCTTGAACTTTGAAAAATTAAATTTCTTAAAAACGGTTCGCATAATTTTCGAAAAATTTTAACTTTCTAGCTAGCATACATTTATATTTTTCATATAATTATTTAATGAATTATATCTATTTCTTTAAATTTAAAAAAAATAATAAATCTCAGAAACCCGATTTGTTAAAAACAGTTTTTACGATTATTATAATACCTTTTATAAATTTAATAAGTTTGTGGATTTGTGGAATTCCAAATTTCATCACGCATATTAAGCAAATATAAGTATTCTTTTTTACAATATTTTTCAATTAAAATGTGATTTTTCTGTTAAACGTTATCGACTTCAATTTTAGATGTTCATCGGAACATCGAGTTATGAGTAGTATCGTTTATTTTTTATCGACGAAGGATTGTTACGTAAATAAATTTTTTTTAAGTACTTTTATTTACTTATTTTTTTTAATTACCGACTTTGGTAATCCCAAGATTATTTATACATCTTTCTTAAAAACAAGTAAATAAATAAATGCAAAATAAATCGCAACCGGTTGTAAATTTTTATTTGTTTTAATCGTATTAACTGAAATAAAAAAAAATTAAAGAACCCGTTTAATAAAATTAAAATTTTTTATAAAAGTTACATAACTATCTTAAAAAATATTAAAGAATTCGGTAAACATTTAATCCAACGATGTATCAGAAAAAAGAATCACTGGAAAAAAAAACACGTTCAGTATTACAGACGCCGTGATAAAATGTTGTCTCACAAGTTTTAATAACATAGGACTATACCGAAACCAGTAATATAAATAACACGATAGCGATATAGACAACACAGCACACAATCGGCTGGATGTATTGTGAATTCTACATCTCGACACGTAAATATCTCTATCTCTGTCGCGCGGAATAAGAATGAAGGAAGTTGCAAGCCAGAAAAGGCAATCGGGTGATTACTGCTAAGAGTGATGCACTCCTCTCGAGAATCGATGATAATATTATTACTTCATTCGCGGTACCGCTAGGGAAAGTTTTAAGCGAATATACAAAACATATAAACTACATACACGCATAATTGCATTAGATATCTTTAGAAGAGCTATTTAATTTATATTCATAAAAAATATTAATAATAAATTACGAATGTATATCCAGTGTTTAATAATCGGAATATGTTACAAGCATTGTTAACACGCTTTCTTTTTACGGAAATTTTTAGTAGATTTAATAACAAAAATAATTTTAATTTTGTTCGGAATTGTAATCCGATTAAATTAAAACATTTTAGTAAACAAATTTCATACTGTTTTCTACTCAAGAAAGTTATACAAATGTAACGGTATAATAAAAAAACTGATATAATGTAACGTTCGGTAACGATTACGTAGATGATTAAACAAAAAAATTAAACGCAGGAAAAATTTGAAAAAAGAAAACGATTATAAACAGTTAGTCTTTTTATATAATAGATGTCATGCAATCGTAAAAGTAATAAGGACATTTTTAAAAGCCATAACAAAGCTAAAATTCCTTCTTTTTTGTTGTACTTTTTTATGTAGCTTTAAAATTGTTATTTCATACGGTAAAACATAAAAAAGATAATATGAGCGAGAAATACTGAAAACATTCATTCTCTAATGGAATCGTAAAGAATTTTTTAAATACTTTTCGTAGGTAATAATGTGCATTTCTTCATCATTATCTAGTAAGTAATACGGAGATCGCTTTTTGAGTTTGTACAAAAGATCACTAGATGGCGCTATTGAGATGTGACATTACTATTGTAGCAAAATTTAACTTTTTTTATTATTTACAGTGAGCGTTTAAAAAAACAGTTTTATGAAAAAATAGAAATTTCTCGTGAAGGTATTCGTTGATGATTTTTTACAATTTTAATAAGAGCCTAAATCAACAACAATGCCTCGGATCCCTTCGTTCAACTTTTGGTAATTAATCGCCATCAGAAAAGACTATTTACAATCAGTTTGCATAATTTTGTCGTGGTCGTGCATCCGTCAGCGATGAATTTCCTGAAGGTCGACCAAACTCGGTTGTAGTTTCAAAAAACAACGATGCTGTGCGCAACATGATCGAAAAGGATCGTCATGAGACTTACCGTGAGATAGAGGCATATCGATAACTATATTACATTCAATCTCATATTAACATTTAGCAATAAAAAAGATCTGTTCCCGATGGATTCCGCATAATTTGACCGAAGCTCAAAAATACGCTCGTGTCAATCGGTGTAAGGAAATGCTCAAAACATTCGACCGAATAAAGGCAAAATCCGTTTATAACATCGTAACAAGAGAAAAAACTTCGATATATTCGTACCAGCCGGAAACTATGCAACAATCAACCGTTTGGGTGTTCCAAGTTGAACAAAATCCAACAAAAGTGCTTCTTTCGCGAAACAGTTCCAAGAAAATTATCGCTTGTTTCTTCGGTTATTACCGGACATATTACAAACATCGCTTTAGAGGATCGAAAAACAGTTAATTCTGAACGGTATACAGCACTCTGACAGAAGTCGTTAATGAAATCAGGAAAAACCGGAAACGTCGCATCATTCTTCATCATGACAATGTCAGCTCTCACACAGAACTTCAAATAATTCAATATTTAACGGAGAAAAAGGCTGAATTAATGTCTCATTGCCCGTATTAACTGATTCATCGCCTAACGACTTTTTCTTGTTCCAGAATGTGTAACAAAAAATGCGTGGACGGCGATTTTTCATTACCTCAAAAAGCTGTCGAATCCTTCCAAAACAATATTTTTGAGGTACAACTTGAGAGTGGAAAAAATGTTTCAAGAATTGGTTCGAACGCATGCAAATGTAAATAAATCTTAAAGGCGAATATTGTGAGAAACAATAAAACGATTTGTACCAAAAAATCATTTTTCTTTCATCGTTTCTGTAAAAACATAAAAGGCGGCCCTCGTATCTAGTAATTTTAAGAGAATTTTAAGTAACCAAATATAAAAATCGAGGAACTTCACTCACAGATGAACCCTTTTTGTTACAAAAAAATATGCCAAACGTAAAAAAGGACTTTTTTACCAAATAAAAAATTTCAAACATTTCTGGCATCGTAAATCGAGTTATATAAACTTTTTTTTTTTATTTTGGCTGACTGAGGACTACTTGAAATTTTGTATTTATTTTTCTTTCCTCCGAGCGTTTTATTTTCTGGTCCTCCAATAGTTCATTCTTTCGCTTCGTTTCTGCTCTTTCTCTTCTGCCCAGAAATTGTTTTTGCTTTCATTTTTCTCTTTCTTTTGGAAACATTGTTCTATCTTCTGCTACTTCTTCAGATATTTCCATTTCTTTTAGATCTTCTTCAACTACTGAAATCCATTAATTTCGTTCTTTTTGTTATAAACACGATTGAAGATTTATTTTGCGAACCTGTTATCGTATACTCTCATAAGATGGAGGAGGAATTTATATCTTCTTTTGTTGATGGAATCTGACATTTTTTCAGTTTCATCGTATTTGTAAAGATCTTTATTACTCCTATATTTGTAATCGTGTTCTTATTTTTATTGGTCCTGGATTTCCTAAAGGTCCTTTTATTTGTACATTTTTTTAAAGATTGCATTATTTCACCCGATTTAAAACTGAAGATTCGTACTGGTATTCTTGTTTGATCAGCGAATTGTAATGTCTGATTTTATTTTTTATTGAGATGTTGTTTATGTTCTAAATGTCTTTTGTTAATCGTTAGGCCAATTCCACTTTTCTCGTTCTTGTTTGATCGGTTTCTTTACCTAACCCGTCGATTTGGATTATTTTCCCCAAATATTTAAATTTATTAACTTTGTTGATTTTTTCATACTTCGTATTTAGGGACTTGTGAGAAACTTTGATGTCGGTCATGAATTCTCTATTTCTGAAGGAAATTTTTAACTCTACTTTTTCTGCAATTTTTTTAACGTGGTTTATTTGTTCTGTTGCCGTTTTAGAGATTCTCTAAGAAAATTGCAATATCACCGGCAAAAATTAGGCAATTAATTCCAATTTGGAATCCGATTTTGTTTATTGGTGCGTTCCATTTTCTTTCATCTTCTTTTCCCTTTCTCTTATTACTTTCTCTAAGACGCGGTTAAAAAGAGTCGGTGAGACAAGGAGATACCTGTATTAATTTTTAATTCTTCTGAGTTCGCTCATGAATTTTACTTTCGATCTTTTTAGTGTCTGTTTAGGTATGCTAACTGTTTTGGAATCCACACCAAATTCTTCAAGGATGTTAAATAAAAATGTTCTTGTAGTCTGTAGTACTAAAGAAAAACATTATTTATTCATTAAAATGTTATAACTCACAAATGTTTTAAAATTATTTTTCAACAAGGCAAATTTTACGAAGATAACCGTTAAAAGCCGGTTTACAATCACCGTTAAGTAATAACAACTGCCAAAGAATAAAGTATCAAAATAAAGTACCGTAAGTATTATTAGTAAATGATTCGCATAACCGAATTCTTAATTAATCTATTACATATATGTCATAATTTCAATATGCAATATGGTACGATAATATATGCATCTTTTACCTAAATATAATATTTAGTGTGCGCGTGTACATCTGTGAACCACAATGTAGAGGTGGATACAAAATGAGGTCACATCGAACAGCTTTATCTAGTATAATAAAACAATTTATGCAAATATTTATATTTAATAAACCATTGTATTCATGATTATAAATAACAAATAGAAATTATATAAGGAATGATTAATACATATACAAGTGAGTGTGTGTGTGTGCGCGCGCGCGCATGAATGAACGAAAGAAATTAATGAATGAACCACAAAAGACGGGTTAATAATCGATTATACCATATCGATTCCCTTAAGTGAATCCCACATAAAATTTAAGCGATAGAAAGATAGAAGAAAAAAGAAACAATTTGCCATGTGGATGTTAAAAGTGGGATGATACGACCGAGAAGAGAGAAGGGCGTGTTATGTGGTCAAGTGTTATGTGGTAGGCGGGTTAAGATTATGTTGATTGTCCTTGACAATAAATGCTTTGCACTTTCACCACCGCAACCAGTTTCGGCAGTCATGTACATCTAACACACATGCGTTAGGCTAATGCTGAATAGGAAAAAATTATTATTATTTTAATAATAAGTAACAGTAATAATACTTTTAGATATTCCTGTAATTAAAACATTAATTTTCTGCAATGTTCATTTACGTATAGGACTAATCTTGCACAAAAGAACGTCATTATATTTATTTTTTTGTTTGGCCTAAGTTAATTAAACGGTTTGGTGCACTCTTTCACTCTATGTCAATCTCATCCTCAACACATCTCTTAAATATCATACTTCAGTTTATATAAGCAAATTATTTAATATAATTTCTGTCTAACATAAATGTTAAAAAACATCGAAACGCAGTTATGAAATACACGCGCGCGCGCGTATTATCAAATTATACATTATGTATAATCATATACTATATATGTATATTAAAATATGCGAATTTTCTTTCAAATTTAAAAACTACCTCCACTCTCAGAAAATAAAAATTACTTTTTGGAAAGTCGAAAAAAGAAAAACATTTCTCATTTATTTTATCTTATGTAGCAGTTATCATGCCAAAAGCTGACATCGCACTCGCTGATAAGGTATACTGACAAACTATTAAAGTGATCAGTTCTTCCCGATTTAGAATTCTAAACAATTTTATCAAAACTATTTAAAAATGTACGCGACAAACATATCTTCACCACCTACCGATTGTTACATCTGCGGGGATGTTTACGAGAAATTTTTCAATTTATATTTTTCATATATATAACCTGGTAATAATCGAATTAAAACAGATATAATACAAATTTTAAAAAAACATTCTGGCGAAAAAATAATATTTCGGTAAACAATAATGAAAAAGAGACCAACAGTTTACTGGATATGCACTTCCTTTATGAATATTTTTAAAATTAAATTAATACAATTAAATCCAATATTAGACTACAACTGACAAAGTATTTACTCCATGCATGTGAAAACGTTTAATATAACCGCGGGATTATTAGCCGACACTATTAAAAACGTCTTCCTTCATTGAATCACACAAAAATCATTTACTTATTTGAAACAAATGACTAAGCGGGTGGAATTAAAAATTCAAATAAATAACTTGGAAGGCTTGCTTAATTTTTTCTTAAGTAATTGTTTGCAGATTGACATACGATCCTAAAAACAAGTGGCAACGTCGCTCGTACAAGGAATGGTTTATACACACAGCCTTTAAAAATAAAAGGAAGTTAACATGTATGCATTTTCATGCCACAGAGAAAACGGTCGGGTATATTACACCCTGGCTTATCTTTCACATCCTTCCTGTACGATTCGTCCTCCATATGGTATTTCCTATTAACTCTTTTAGAAGGACTACTCACAGATTCATGTGTCGCTAAGTTAACTACTATTGCGTAAAATAACTAACTAATATTAAAAGAACAACGGTACAAATGTTTTGTCATATGTATCACTAGTATTTTACAATTGCTTAATTGTTCTTCAAACATTTAGAGACACCTTGGACGTGAACTACGATTATAGTGCGTTTTATATATAAACCTTTTTCCTTCAAGAATCACTCGATCCAACGACTTCAAACAATCATCATATTATTAAATCCAAGGTGTCATTTTGATAAGTTTTTGTTTTTATTTGATCAAAATCATAGTACACTTGAAGATATTTATAGCATGCTGTTAACGCAATTCCATTTTTGTAACGAGTTTTGTTTTTTATTTTTAATTAATTCATTAGCGACCTCCATTCCCTGCACCTGAAATAAAAATTTTCCTCATTCAAATAGCCGATATTCTTATCAAATGAATAATTAGTATTAGAAATATTAGGATAAATTAATATTAGGAGCAATTTTAAATTCATGTAAATTAGCAGAGTAAAACCGAACAATTATCCATTTATCTACCTATCAAACCACATAAAATCTACAAAAGTTGATACACTACTTAATTTACCTACACTTTCATTATTCAAATTAGTTATCTCGTAATTTTAAGCTCACGTGAACTACAGAATGTGTTTCAATCATTTCATTGTTATTTAATTAACGATTTAATATCTAGCTGACTGCGTACTTTACAACTGGTTAAACTCGTTTTGGATACGTAAAAACAAGCTCCACAATTATGGAAATGGGCAAGGATTTACTATAAGGAAATATGAGTCTGTTCTCAGGTATTTAGTATCATAGAGTAGGAGCATTAGATTCAAATCCTGAATATAGGAGCAACATTTTCCTGTCGTTCAGACCAGGTAGAAAAGGTCTCTAAGCATGCTCAATTAACATACTAAGAGCCTTAAAAAAAAAATTTCCAAAAAACGTTTGAGATATCCGGGTGGATCTAGTAACGGCCCACTGTATATCGATGTAAACGTTTCGTAGTCCCGTTTTTCGGTTGTAACTAGTTAAATATTGAATTTATCAAAGAATGTTTCAAACAAAAGTTGTAGAACGGAAACTTTTACACAAAAACTTCTAGAAATATTTTCATAAGATCATAAAAAAAAGTCAGAATGATCTATTACTTACATCAAAAACAAAAAAAAACTCGTTTTTTATCTTAAACAATTAATTTTTCTGAAAATAATGAAATCGTAGGTTAACACTCAATAAAGTACATATTTGAGGATAACTTCACCAAATTTAACATAAAGATCTATTTTTGTTAACTTTTTACAAATAATTATTTATATCGCATTATCACTGTTTGGTGGGCACTGACGCATTTTACAAGCATTACGCTCATAAAACTCAGTCAAAAATTAAAATTTGCGTAAAACTGATATTACCACCAAAAAGTAAATATTTTATCCTACCAATTGCTACCTTTTAATATTTAATTTGGTTTTTTGTACTTAGTGAAAGTCCCACAACACGTCTTTTGAAATATAATGATTTTAATATCACTAATATTTAAAAAATTAAACTATATTTTGCTACGAAACCTATAAATTCATAAATAATTACCTTAAGAATATATTCGCTTAGCTGTTTTTCGATTTTTTGAATTTAGTTTTTATTTGCAGGCCTTTGATAAGCAAATTTAAAAATACTTTGACCTGACAACATTATAGTATATGTTATTCCTGAATGTTGCAAATTCTTTTAAATTTACCAAACGTCATATCTTTAGGTATCATTTATCAATAAAATTTTAATTTTTTGCATTATCTATCGTAGATCAAAACTTATAGGTATTTTTTTTATAACGCGGGCGTGTTAAAACGGTACCGCCGACTACTTCATATCTCTCCCCATATATAGTACCTAAAGCGCTACCGTTTACCGCGTAAGCTCGTTTTTTTATTTATTATTTTTTTTTTTTTTTGTTTTGATATGAACCAAATGTGTCCATAGTTTTTTATGTGTATAATTTCCCCCTCTATATTTTTAACAAGAGTGATCTTTTCTGTAAAATCAATATTTAACGATCAACAGCCAAAACAGAAAAAAAAAAATACGGTTCTTAAATTTTATTTTGTTTATAAACAAATGTCGTTATGGCAGTGAGGCTCTCGACTTTTAGTATGTTAACTAACCCACCGGGTTGGTCTAGTGGTTAACGCGTCTTCCCAAATCAGCTGATTTGGGAGTCGAGAGTTACAGCGTTTAAGTCCTAGTAAAGCCAGTTATTTTTACGCGGATTTGAATACTAGATCGTGGATACCGGTGTTCTTTGGTGGTTAGGTTTCAATTAACCACACATCTCAGGAATGGTCGAACTGAGAATGTACAAGACTACACTTCATTTACACTCATACATATCATCCTCATTCATCCTCTGAAGAATTATCTAAACGGTAGTTACCGGAGGCTAAACAGGAAAAAGAAAGTATGTTAACTAAAACCCACCGGGTTGGTCTAGTGGCGAACGCGTCTTCCCAAATCAGCTGATTTGGGAGTCGAGAGTTACAGCGTTTAAGTCCTAGTAAAGCCAGTTATTTTTACGCGGATTTGACTACTAGATCGTGGATACCGGTGTTCTTTGGTGGTTAGGTTTCAATTAACCACACATCTCAGGAATGGTCGAACTGAGAATGTACAAGACTACACTTCATTTACACTCATACATATCATCCTCATTCATCCTCTGAAGAATTATCTAAACGCTAGTTACCGGAGGTTAAACAGGAAAAAGAAAGAAAGTACGTTAGCTAAGGCATGCTACTTGGCCTGTTCGACAGGAAAATTTTTCCGCTATATTCATGTTTTAAATCTAATGTTCCTACTCTATCAGGAAGAAAAGCAATTTTTTGCCGCATTATATTTGAGTTGACCGATTACATACTGCTCTCATCCTCAATTTACTGCAGGTGGATGCGTACCACCTATAGAAGTTTTGGAGTTGTGTAATCCTTGGATGGGCTTTTTCTTTCTTTTTTGAGGTCGGATTAGAATGTCCCTTTTAAACTATCCATCCTTTTCTTTTAGTCTTAACCCATTCTTTCCCAGATTGTAGTTTTTTTTATTAGAAGACTAAAAGTCCATGTTGTACATACGGATACCGTAGAGATACTGCGTCTTTGCTATTTTTCTCACCTGGTGATTTGCAGCTTTATTTATCTAGGGTCCAGGGAACTCTATTTATTATACGATGGCTGAACAAAAAAACCCACTTTCGAACCCATTTGCTTATCGTGTAAAGAACGGGTCTCCTAGTACACATATACATACACAAAACATACACATAAAATAGCTTATAAAAAAAATTATGATTTCAGAAGAGCACACATTAAAAATGATCAATAAAATATAAACATAAAAGTCTTCACTAATCAATATATTTTTATTTATCTTTTTTTTCCATTTAATTAATTTTATTTTACTGTTTTAGGGTTTAAATTAATTACCCTTTTTAATAAGCGGATGTATACGGTAATTAACGTTAACAAAGCGTACCCCGTTCGATACATCGATGTCAACTTGTCTAAAGCATACGTTAATAATCTATAAAAATTGAC
This sequence comes from Lycorma delicatula, assembly GCF_047948215.1. Lineage (NCBI taxonomy): Eukaryota > Metazoa > Arthropoda > Insecta > Hemiptera > Fulgoridae > Lycorma > Lycorma delicatula. The sequence goes on from NC_134458.1 coordinate 77,707,228, forward strand.
ATCGATTGATATTTTATTGGAACACAATAGGAAGAAAATACACAATCAAACTTTCATAACTTGAATTTCCGAGGGAATTGAAACATAAATTTTCAGTCAGTTTAATAGAATGCGGATCGGTATGTTTTTGTAAAAAAAAAAAAGAATTTAAATACGTAACACAATAGTATTATAGATGACGTCATTTAAATATTAAATCTACATAAAATATTTAAAATAAAAATCGTATTTATAATGACAAAGAGAAAAATAAGTTATTAGATATTTATAAAATGATTCCAGTAATAAGCTTTATATACAATAATTACATAGCCTCCTGTGTTTGTTTAATAATAGATTTAATTTCCGCCTTTTCATGGGAACGTGACACAAGTATGAAACGATAAATTTGTGTGGCGATACTAAGAGATATTACATTAAATAACTTTTCACCTTCCATTTCATAATACAATTATTACCGTCCTAATTCTTACTTTTTCGGCTTTAACAGTACATAACAAAAGTACAGTATTGTTATCGATCGATAAATAACCACCTTTCTGCCGGATGTTTATATTTTATTGATAATCCTTAAGTTTAAAATATTGAAATATTTGTTGCGAAATTCTATACCCGTTATCCAAATAAGTTTAAAAAAGGGTGTGTCGAGAAGCTTATCTCAGGAAAAGTTTAACTTTTACTGTATAAATGAAACTTATTGAATTAGATTATTAGGGAGACTGAATACAGTCATTTTCAGAAAATTAAATGAGTAATTGGGAAAATATTAATATAATATTTATATTGAAATTAGTTGAACTTAATACAAATTTTACTCCGTGTTTTTCTATATCTTTAAAAAAAATACATAATTGAAAATATTATTAAATTTGTACTAATTTTTAATTTACTTTATGTTTTAACAATCTATAAACTTTCAAATCAAGAACATTTTTTTAAGCATTTTTCAGCAGATAAACAATATTAATATTTATGATTACACGTAACTTTCAACTTTTTTTAAAGTGCAGTAATTTAATGTTAAATTATACACAAATTAATACATATTAAAACTCAGCGATGTTAACCAATTTTTGTATTAGCTGAAACGAGCAAATTCAACAACGATTACTGTGATACGTGTAACACCGCTAACGCCACAAAATGAATAGGAATGAGGACTGATATCGTGACAAACCGGCTCGCATCTGTATCATGAAAAAGGTACAATCATTAAAAGTGTTGACATATCTTTAAAATATTAAACAAAAATATATTCTATACATTCTTATATTAAAAAATGTATTATTAAAAATAATAATGCATATCCCAATTACTATATAAGCCTATTCATCGTTTTATTAGTTCAATTTATTTTTTTGACAGTCGTGTTTAACTTTTTATTATAAGAATAATAATTTCATTATGAACAGCTTCATTAAATGATTAGACAATTTATCGAGTAAATTTGTAAAAACAAACCAGGTAAACTTTACCCCATACGTCTAATAAATATTAAATACAAGGTGAATCAATGTCAACGGATTGACATTCTATAATACTTCCCCGCTTTACAAAAGAATTCCGAACTATACGCACTTCAAAATTGCGCAAAAGTGGTAACTGAAAAATAAATACGAACCTATTCCCTCATATTTTACGTACGTCTACGGGAATAATAAATATTCTGCCAAAGCTTTACTAGTCAGTTAATATTAGTATATCGTTACCTATCTCTATAAAACATCTGTGAATTAAGTTTTTCTCTCGAAAATTGTTTTGTATAAGAAATACTAACAAAATTACTTATTGAATATGTACAATCTTTATTTATTTATTAATTTTTTTGTACGTTTTGAAGTAAAAAATGAATAAATATCAACATTTAGAACGGTCACTTTTGCATTTTGTTACATCAGTACACCGACTACGTAACGATAATGTCATGTCATACCGTCTTGGCATACAACTCGTATCGTCATATGATAAAACATGATATAATATCACTAGATTGATACAGTAATATGAATATACACCGTTTACGTAAAAAAATTAACATTTCAAAAAAAATTATCGGGGTTTTACTACAGGTAACAGATAAAGATCTAAATAAAAATTCCTCGGTACTCGCATTTTCAGACACTTGCAAATGAAGTTTATTAATTGTGTTTTTTTTTTAATTAATGTAATCAATCAATGAGCACTTCCTTAAAAGTTTTTTTAACGATCGAAAATCGATTGGGCTAAAATTTTTCAAAAATTAAAGGTTCAACCTTTTGCAAATATATCTCAAAAACATTCTTATCCTTCCACTAAAATAAAAATCCGTAATAGAAAAATAATTTCAAAATTTTGAAAATCATAACTTCCAGTTTCCTTTGGTTCTTTTTTTTTATTATTATATTTTACTTATACAATTTAAGCGATGATGACGCTAGGATTACAAGCATCCATTAAGATATTAACTACAAGTTCAAAATGATTGAAATACTGAGTACTGGAATATTCATACTTAAATAAGAAACTAAATCTAAAAATACAAAGACCCCTTATAGTAAGAGTTCCAAAATTTAAAATTTTTAAAAGCGCATTTTACGTCCAGATTTTGGATACAGATACATCCTTTTTCGAAGGAAAGGAATCAGGTGGGGCTGTGTCGGGGCGCACAGCCGTTGGTTTAACGTGAAACGTTACAGACCTTGGATGAAGTTCCTCCGAGCTACAGACCGACCAACTTATTTGTAATTAAATGGGAAAGCCCCACCATCGAATCCTTTTTTGAACAAGACTGAAAGTCTCCAATGGAAGAGTAAACTCTTCCATTGAATCCATTGGTCCCTTCATTTGACCAACTCTACAGATAATTTGGTCGGTCTGTATGTCACTTTCAGTGTATCGGATTGAAATAAAAACGAGACATTGACCGTAATAAATTCAATTTTAACAAAAAACAGACACTAAACGGTACGTGATATCTATTTCGACTAATATTCGACGACAATTTTGTTCAGCATCGGTCTGCGATATGAGTAGTAGGAGACATAAGGCATAATAAGCAGCGGTAGAGATACTCGCGCCGTGCCAGCTTTGCGACGCTCCCGAAACAGTCTCGCTTGTTCGGCACCGGACATTGGGTACCTGTGCGTGGCGCATAACCTCCACTTTCCAACGATATGCGTAATTTATATTTCCGGCTGGGTTTTGCGCGGACTGAGTCTGACATATTGAATTTTTATACTTTTTTACATGTTTACTTTAATTTTTTACGCATAAATATTGTCCAAAATACACTTATTATTACTTAACTCGTGAGCTACACTGAATGTAAAAATGCTCAAAAATCTTCCGTATATTTATGTATTTCTATCATTATACCTTTCAGCAATAATGCATATTTCTTACATCAGATACGAGAAAAATTAAAAATTTTAAATCTTTTTATTATCAAGAAAGTACAGTTAATAAATAAATCCGATACAAGGAAGAAACAAGATAAATAAAAACCCCTATGCGTCCGGTTCACAAAAAAAGTTGATACTTGATAAAATTCAAAGATCCACAAGCAAAAATAAAATTTAAAACGCAAATCACTTCCAGCTGATTATTCTTCAACAACTGGAATGTTTCAAGAGCCATGCTAGAATAAAAATATATTAAGTAGGGGGAAAAATGCCAACGGGTGAAGCCATGTTTAACAAATTTCTGCAATCGTAAATGTTTGAATTAAAAAAATAATAATCCTGTATTTGCCTTGGTATTGGCAACTGTACGTTTTGATACAAAAAGCGGACAATTCTGTAAAAGATTACAACGTGCGTAATTTGTATTAAAATGTTAGCCTCTATTTTGAGTCTAAATCTACTCTTATACAAATACGTAAAACTTCTAAATAGAAATTACGTGGATGCACGTGTGAAAATAACAGATATTAAAACAAATAAAAATAAATATAAATAAATCGAAACTGATTGAAGAATACGGGCGAAGTGATATAACGAATTCAAATCCACTGTGCTTCGATAAGTTTTAAAAGAAAACAATGTAATTTATATTTAGAAATAGTAACTGTAAAAGTTTATATATACATATTTCCTAAAATGCTTAGTTACGGCTAGTAAAAGATTTCGCTCGAATTTCAGCTACCCCGGTGAAATTGAGGTCGTACTGAAATTTTTAGGACGTTAAGTAAGCCGCAGAATTAATGATTTCTTATGCTGTTTGAATTAAAAAATTGAATAAAATAGGTCCTAGAATCAAATTTGCAGTAATTTTTGAGAAATCTGGGGTGAAAACCAATGAATTGGGGTAAAAAAACCCTGTTTTTTATGTTTGGCGTACAATAACTTTGTTAAATAGGTAACACATAAAACTTTAAACAAAACATGTAGAGAATTTAATTCTGAACAAAATGGTAAAAAATAAGTTGAATAAAACAAAGAAAAGTTAGAAAAATTCGAATTTTATTTAAAAAGAATATTAATACATTTATCAAAAAATAACTTATGGTATTTAATGTAAATAAATACCAAATTTTTTTGTGGTGTGTAAAATTTGTAAAAACAAGATTTCCTGTTAAAAAAATTAAAAAAATAAAACTGGAAATTATACAACAATTGTAAAATAAAAACGAATAAAGATTACTTGGATAATATGTTTTTTATTAATTACAGAAATATAATAAATTATTTGAAAAATTATTATTTCAAACTTGGCAATAAAATAAGAACAGCTGATAAGAACAAATGCGCAATACTGTAATACCATTTAAATCATTCTGTAAGATCCATTAGGTATATCTGGTATTATGAACTGTGCTGTCGTTAGCGAAGGTTTTCTGTGAATTTCAGTTTGAACGTGATCGGTTTGCCAAAACTAAATAAAGCAACAAAAGGAGTACAGAAGCGTACTAAGAAATGTTTTGAAAATAGCGGGCTCATTTTTGGTCATTTATTATAAACTGTACGTATTATGCACTTCGGCCGTTTCTAAATAAAATTCGAATTTTTTTAACTTTTTTTCTTTATTCAACATACACCGTTCTGTTGAAAATTAAATTCTCTACAAGTTTTGTGTAAATCTTTTTGTGTATATTATCCATTTAACAAAGTTATTTACGTCAAACATAAAAAACAGGGTTTTTTATCCCAATTTATTGAAAAAATATATATACACTGAAAAAAATAAGGTTTTGTTTGGTATAAAACTAAATCTTTTCCGCTAAGTATTTTGTAACTAATAACACTTAAATCACAACCATTTAGTTTTAATTTAAGTACTGTACAATTTTATAAGTAAGAAGGGGGACAGTGCTGAAGCATTTACAATATTAAATCCGTACGAAAATTTTATTACGTCTGAAAGATCACTTCCAACGTTTTATTTCTTCATTTATTAATTCTATTATAGTAATGTCATCACCAAAACCGTAAAAGATAAGATTTTTTACAATCATTATTAGGAGATAAATCGTAGAAATTACAACAATTTTTGCGTATTTTAGGTTCTATCACCCTAAAAATTACAAAAAGTAGATGCATACAAAATTTCAAATATCTAAGAAGAAAGTGTCAGTTCGAACAGACAAATATATAAATTTTAACGTTACAAGTTCATTGAAATTAAAAAAAAAACTAAATTACCACAAATTCTATAGTCATAATTTTTTATACGTTCGAATAATCAAACTACACACTTTCCATTTGTACATATTAAATTATTAGCGATAAACTATACGTTGTATTCAACACTGTACAATATATTATTATTTAGTTTAGAATAAGCATATAAATGGCGGCGAGTTAGGTCGTGATTTAGATAGTTCGTGAAGTTGCAATACTTTCACTTTTGACCCTAGAAACAATGTATTGGCCACGCAGACGCCACAAAAGGAGCTTCATAAACGCTTATTTCACACAATTGAACGATTAAAAACATCAAAATTAATAATATTAATAACAAACCATATACGATAATGATTTTATACTTTTATTAAAATTAACACATCTATATTTAACTTAGTTGGTTAATAAGTACCATTAAGTACTTATTAACCAACTAACTGAACGATGTGTTGGAAATTTAATTATTCAATTTTCACGTAGAATAAAATTCTGAGCTAAATAATCGATTCAAGATTTAATTAGGAAAAAAATAGAATCACAGACTGAGAGACCGCACTCTGTTATTTTCCATATTAGATTTTTGAATAAATTCGTGGGCCAGTTCCACAAGTTTAATACAATGAACTTACTACATAAATATTCTGTTAGTAAGGAGAAATGTTTGTGCAGTACCGAAGACAGAAAACCTTCAAAGTTTTATAATGCAACTGTGAGAAAAGTATTTTAAGTTACCCTTATACTACGACTTCGGACATGCTTTTCTCACTATTTTTAACGAGAACGGATGAAATCAATGTTGAAAAGATGTTAAATCCTGCCAAGAATCGAACCCAAGACCAGCTGAATTAAAACCCAACGTCCTAACAATTATACTAAACGACTTAAACATCGACCAAAATTATTTCATATAGTGAAGATAAATTCGATAGAATTTGATCCTCATTTCTTACCATACCCATTGATATGATAGGAACATTATTAACATAACTCATTAACATCAACTCTATGAGTTGAATGTTTGGCGTGGAATCACAGCAAAAGGAGTATTGGAACCTTAATTCTTCAATGAAAGAGTAACAGGCCATTCATAACGTAATACATTAAGAAATATGTTAGATGTTATCCCCGAGTTATTAAAGAAGCCTGCATTTGATATCGATTGTCACTATGTTTAAACAAAGGGTGGGGCGTCTTCTCGTAATGCTCTTCAAGTTAGAAACTATCACAATTAACCTTTTTCATAAATGGATAGGATGCCTAGGAATAATCAGTGTCGATCATACGAATGTGGTAATCACCACATTCGTATGATTTGACACCTTGGGATTTTTCGTTCTGAGGAATCAAAAAAAGAAGAAAACTGGTGTTTTTTTTTAAATCCAACCGACCTGAACTGTCGTGTATTGCAAAACTCAGACAATTTTTATAAATGTAATAAAATTTATTGAGAAAAAAACCGCTGTCAAGAATGTACAAAAGCAGAAGGACGATATTTCAATAGTATACTTCCTCTGATATACATTAAACGTGTAATAAAAACTTTTTAGTTTAACTTTTGTTTTCATTAACTGTATTCGTATGAGTAATTGGGGAGCTGACTTTACAGCCGACAGGCATTCTGGAATTTAATTTATCAACCTTTTTTCCGTAAGTAACGAGATAACAAGTACATTTTCCACATCAGGTGTATTACGAAGTTCTCCCGGGACTTTAGTAACCTATTATACTCGTGAAAATAATAGAAAAAGTTCATAATCATAATAAACATACGTCCTAAAATGCTTCGTTTGACAGTTACGGCTAGTGAAAGATTTCGCTCGGATTTCAATTACCCCGGTGAAATGAGGTCGTACTGAAATTTTTAGGACGTTAATTAAGGGACAGAATTAGTGATTTCTTATGGTTTCTGATCTGAAAAATCGAATAAAATAGGTCCAAAAACGGTATCTGCAGTAATTTTTGGGAAATCTGGAGTGAAAACCAATAAATTCGGGTAAAAATCCGTTTTTATGTTTATGATAACGTATAAAACGTTGTTAAATGGGTAATAAACACATAACTCTTAAAAACAAATTGTAGAGAATTTAATTCTGAACAAAGTGATGTAAGATAAGTTGAATAAAACAAAGAAAATTTAGAAAATTCGAAATCTATTTAAAAACAGTACATCACTACATTTGTCAGAAAAGTATTTTTGTACTTTGTAGAAAATAATTTGTAAAAACAAGATTTCCTATTAAAACTTGCTGTTAATTTATTTTTAAAACTGGAAATTAAACAAAAATTGTAAAATAAATAAAAATTATTTATATAATACTTTTTAATTAATGACAGAAATACAATAAATTATTTGAAAAATTATTATTTCAGAGTTGATAAAATAACAGATCAACAATGCACAATACTGTATTAGTGTTTAAATGATTCTGTAAGGTACATTAAGTAAATCGGGTACTGTGAACTGCGCTGTCGTTAGCGAAGATTTTCTATGAATTTTAGTCAGAACGTGATTGGATTAATACCGTAATTATTTAGAACAGAGAAATATGTTGATATGGTATTCATTTTGGGTGTGTATAATGGTAATTCTGCAGTAGAATATGAAATACGTTTCCGAATCGCAGGATTCCAGATCCCGAAACAATTAGCGTGAATTTCCCCGATCTTTGGAAAACAGGTTCGCTACCTAGTACTCGTACCAGCTACGAACGATCTGTCCAATACGACGCTGTTATTGATGAAATTATAATCGATGCAGTTCAGCGCAGTCCAGGCGTCAGTAAACAAGGTCTTTCTAAGCGGATCGGAGTTTCGCATTCGACGGTTTGGTGGACATCTAAGCAAAACAAGTTTTATCGTCATCATAAACAGCCAGTTCAACATCTACACTCAGCAAACGGTCCGCTTCGCTTGGAGTTCTACAACTGGTGGAATACATATCGACTCTACAAGTATGTTTTGTTTACCGACGAAGCAAATTTCACTCGAGATGGCGTCAACAACTTACGCAATTAGCATACAAGGACATAAATAAATAAATGAAACGGTGAAAAGTAATTTTCAACACCAATTCAGTGTCAATGCATCCTTCTTCACAATCAGCTGTTTGGACCGTTCATATTACCTGGAAGCTTAAATTCTGAGGTTTACTTGCACTTTCTTCCAGAAGAACTGCCGCAGCTGTTTGAAGGTGTTCCTCTAGCGCCGAGACGCAAAGTATACGTCAGCACGATCGCGCGCCTCTCCGCTTCTCTTGTGCCGTTTCCACTCGCTTAAATCATATCCATGAGAAACGGAGCGGTCGTGGAGTTCCACATTCCTTGCCACCAAAATGACCTGATCTAACATCTTTCGATTTTTACGTCTGGGGATGGTTGAAAAATGTTGTATACAAAAAAAAATACGTACTCGTGAGGAATTCATTGTCCGCGTTATGGATACGGCTGAGCAACTAAAGGACAACCCTGAAGAACTAAAAGAAGCAACGAAAGCAGTACAAAAGCGTGCCATGAAATGCGTTGAAAATGGCGGGCTCATTTTTGAACATTTATTATAAACTGGTACGTAAAATGCACTTTGGTTTAGTTAACTGTTTCTAAATAAAATTCGAATTTTTCTAACGTTTTTGTTTGTTTTATTCAACATATCTTGCATCATTTTGTTCATAATTAAATTTTCTACAATTTTTATTTAAATTCTCTATGTTTTTACTAGCAGACCCAGCAATGCTTCGCTATTGCTAGATTTGAGTATAGATTAAATGAACACAACTGAAAGTTTGAGAAAACGTTAACGAAATGAACATTACGGAACTTCACAAAATTTAATCTTTCCCTTTTTCTCTTTCCCACTTTTCCTTTTCCCCCTTTCCCATTTTCATTTTACCATATTCGCTTCCCCGTTTCTCTTTCCTTATTTCCCTTTCCCCTTTTCTTTTTTATCCTTTCCCCTTTCCATTTCCTTTTCACCGTTTCTCCATTTTTTTCCATTTTCCCCTTCCTCTTTTTACCTTCTTACCTTTTACCTTTTCCGATTTTTCCCTTTCTACCTTTTCCCCGCGCGTAAATCGGTCCAGTAGTTTTTTATTCTATAGCGGATACACATATCGGAAACATTTAAATGGAATCGTAAATTATTTAGTATAGCGTGTGTTGCTTTTACGTTCAACAGATAGCGCTATTTTTCAAAAAAAGCATGTTTTTACCTGTCACAGGTGTGACATCTTAGGTATATAAAAACACGTGTGTATTCGAATGCAACGTTGTGTCAAAATGTCAAAACAATCGGTGAAGACTTTCGGAAATTTAAGATTTTGAACTAACGAACATTTACATTTTTATTTATATAAATTACATTTAACAAAGTTATTGTACGTCAAGCATTAAAAAATACAGGATTTTTTACCCAAATTTATCGGGTTTCACCTAAGATTTCTCAAAAACTACTGTAGATACGGTTCTGGTTTTTATTCGATTTTTCAGGTCAAAAACCATAAAAATTCATTAAATCTGCCACTTGATTAACGTCCTAAAAATTTCATACGACCTCATTTCACCAGGATGGCTGAAATCCGAGCGAAATCTTTCACTAGCGTAAAAGCAAAAGAATCATTTTAGAAAATATGTTTATAGAACTTTTTCCATTATTTTCATGAGTAGGATAGGTTATAAAAGTCCCGGGAGAACTTCGTGATACACTCTGTACAAAGAAATACAGATATAGAAAGAAAATTCCTTTTTTTGTTTTTTATAATAACTAAGGAGTGTTAATTTTTTGTAAATATAATCTGTATACAGAGCTTTCCGAAAGAATCATCTTAAGTTGTGCCGGATATAAGTAGTAAAGATTCTACAGACTTAATTCGGAAATAATAAACCTAATTGTGAGATGGCTAGTATTTAGAAATACGGTCCATTTTTTAACGTAAAATGCGTGAAAGTTACGATTCATCGTATTTTGTTAAATATGCACGCACGATTGGTTGGGAGTTTTATGGAATGTGAATGGACAAACTCGGAATGGAATTAAAAATACCCATAATTTTTTTTTAATATCTAATTTTTGTTTGAAATTTCAACTTCTTACGCTAATAAAGTCGTGTTGTTTACTCATTAAGTATAGTGTTAAGCAATCACCGTCATATAAAATAACTTGATCGGTATCAAAATATTAATATATTATTAATACCTACAAAAATATAGAAGAACTGATCTGACAAGTGATTCTTTTACACTATTTAATTAACTTATAAAAGTAAATTGTACTACCACTTACATTTTCTATTACCAAAGTATGAACAGCTGATAAAAACTTATATTCAATCAGTCAAGTCTTGTGGGTATATATATATATATATATATAAATAATTTTTTTGCAAGTTATATGTATAGTAAGATTCGTTATGGTAAGATGAGTAACTAGAATTATAACTCATTATCGTAATTGTATACACAATGTTTCATCGCGACTGACAATTAACAATTAATTTCTACCATCGAATCAGTTACTAAAAATACGTTATTAATTATACCCATTCACCGCGTTCTACTTTCATAACGCGCATTCAATCACTAAAGTGCAAACTACACTTCTAACCGTAGTTGTAAAGTTAACGCGAGTAAAAGACTTACACTACTACTACTACTCTAGGTTGCGTTCGCAACACCGCATTGCCTTGTCACGTACCGAATGACTTAACATAATGTTGTAACCGCCAACCTAAAATAGGCATTATTTTACCTACATATTTATGAATTTTTGTATTCATCCATTATTATGACGACTGTGTTCCGAATAATAAATTTGTGCTACTTCAATACAAACTGTTGCCAATTTTTTTAAATAATGGCACCAAAGAACAAAATATAAATCACAACCGCACTCCGATTTATTAACAAGTGGAATCACACCATAACGCATAGCCACCGAACAAAATTTGGCCAACCGGCTACGGATGAGCCAAGTGAGTTATCGTGATTATTTCTAAATCAACATATCAGAAAACAGCACAATTGCAGTTATAATTTCCTAATATGTTAAGGAAGGTTAAAAGAATTGATGAAAAAAAAAATTGTTTTAATTTTTTATAACGCATTTTAAACAACAGAGCTTTTGTTTACCTAGTATTCTGGTTAATATTCAAGCTGAGTATCGGATTACAAGCACGGTTTTACTCATAATTTGTACACTTATTCTGAGGATGTAATTTAGTAGAATGAACTTGTTTTCACTTAAAAAAAATTAATAACAATTTGTAATAATGCTTTCTATAAGATTAGGGCATTATAACCCTATTTTAAAATAAAACTCACTAAAATAATTATTCACCCTTCTGCCGAGTTTCTTCTGTCTTAGAGAAATAAGAGTAGAATAAATTGCCCGTTTTTTATTAATATAATGACATCGTAAAAATGATGTTTTAATTACAGAAAATTGTCGTAATTTAATATATGAAAAATAGTTTGTTTTTTTTTCCAACTACTGCGCCATACAAGAGATTACATTTTCGCCAGATAGTCAAGATCTCACGATCTAAATATTTTCTTGGACGCTTTTTATATAAATAAAACAACGTGAATTCATAAGAGTGTCTCACGATTTGATCATAAAAAATTAACATTAAGAACGTTATTAATAATAACACACACACACACACACACACACACACATTAAATGACAATATATTAAGGAAAATAAGGTAAAAAGAAGCTGATCATGATATTATTCAAATAATAAACAAGTTAACTTAGAAAACTTACTTCTAAAATGACATAAGAATTGTATAAACACGAGGCCAATTTATAACTTGTAAACAAGTAGTTCTTTTTTTATTTTTTATTTACTTTTTTTATTTTTTTATTTACATAATATATAAATAAGGATTAAATAATACACAATAGGTATTTAAGTAATTCAGTATTAACTAACACTTCGATATATCCATACCAAATTATTTTCATAGATTGAGAAAAATAAAATTAAATCCAAACATTTTAATAAAACTATTTTATAGTTTTATATATATATATATATATATATATATATATATATATATATATATATACACAAAGATAGTGTTTCCCAATCTTTGGTAGAACTGTCTGCATATGTTTTGCACTGGCCGACCCATATAGTGGGCGCATGTGGCCTTGGTGTAAAAACTCAAGGTGATACGCACACAGGTAGGCACATATAAGATACAAAAACACACACACACATACACAAAAGGCAAGCTATAGTTTTATATACAGATGAAAACCAATTTCTAACTATATTAACATAATCGGCAAAAAAATAATTTTATTACGCGCAATTATTCACATGGACTGTAACGCATATGTGTATTGACATACGCTAAGTTATATAAGTATAAAAAATTTAATTTTTATCAGTCGTTTTCATAGTTTACTGTAAGTAATAATAATAATAATAATAATAATAATAAATATTATTCGATAACAATAATAATAAGAATAATAAATATTATTGGATTTCGGTCAGTTTTTAACTAATTATGTTCTACACGGTAAATTTAATAACAAAAAGATTTACTAAAAAAAAATAACGGTAACAATTATTTCAACGAATTCGTTATTTTATATAACTGTATGAATACACACAAACATACTTATACATATAAATTTATATATATCACCGTGTACTTGAATAACTTACAGAAGTAAACCGACAAATAAACAACCGGAAACGTGAAAAAGCTCGACGTTACCTTCCTACTCATACTTGTAAGGCTGTCGCATTAAAAAAAGCAACAAAAAAACTGTACAACATAAAAACATAATTATGTACTTACAACTCTTAAGATAATAAATTTTACAACACTGACGTTCGTAATGGAAAAAAAATAAGCAAATCGGCATAAAACAAAACGTTCCAGAAAAAAATATTATAAGATGATTTACGGTACATTGTTCCTAACTGCCGCAAAATTTTACAATGGTCTTTCTTTAAGTCAAAATAAAAACAGCAGTAAAAAGCACATGATTAATTCTAATTTTGAACAAACAAACGATACTTATAGAATCACGCATTATTTAAATTCTAATCAACACTAAAGGAATATGTAGTTTTTATTTGATATCGCAATCAAACCGACGTATACAATACTGTGAAGTTTTCAGGCGTCTAAAACCTTTTGAAGTACGAATGAATAACAGAATGATAATAAATTCTGAAAATTTCAGGAAATCTGGTACAAGTTCATTAGTCGGGATTTCCCCCTTTTCTTTATAAAATGTGCATGCAATCAGTCATATTTTACAAATATCCAGAGAAAATACGAATATGTAATATATTACAGTTTGACAACAAACAGCGGTCGGGAGACCGCTATTTATTTTCAAGCCTCTAGTGGTCGGAAGAAACTTTAGTTAAAATGTAATTGCCACGGCTAGATCTCGATCTATCGACTTTCTACTTAAAGATTTAAGACAGTCTGCGTTTTTCTTTATCTTTCTATTTCATGAAAAACGGACTATCTATTCTTAAGATATATGATTTAATAAAAACAAACTTTACATAAAATAATTGACGCTACTTAAAATAAAAAAAATTAAAAATAATACGGTACTTATTCAAAGTTATAAATTTCAATTTTTTAAAACGGTACTTATTCAGAGTTATAAATTTCAACTTTTTAAAGTCAGAAGAAGATTAATAGTTAATTAGTTTTTGGGAGAACCTTTTAATTTGGTGCCTAGATCATGACGTCAAAATTTAAAGAACTGAATAATAATATTTTAATAATTTTAAACTGGATATTTTATTGAAACAAACTCCGGGTCGATACCGTTAGATAATCATGAAAAATAGCGATATGGCGGTAGAAATGTGTGTAAAACGATTACCAGTTCCCTGGAATGTGACATCAACAAAAATGCACTTGTAAATGACCATGTAATAAAAATTAAAAAACACGACTGCCAAAAAAAAAACCATTGCTGATAAACATTGCTTTTTAACATGGTTCTATCGTGATTTTGTATTATACTAGCAGATAACCCGTTTGAATCAGGAAAATCGGAAGATCGTTTGTGAAGATATAACATTCCCGAATAACCGTGATCTACTAAATCGAGAGTGTACCTGATGGGTGCAAAATTAGTCTTCAACCTACTAAAAAATACACCGTTTGAATTTTTAAAATCGGATGATTTTTGCAGAGATAATATAAGAGCATCCCATTGCACCTTCCGAAACAGCGCCCCAGGGGCACCCCGTTTGTTACCAGTTGATGGTGATAATCGGTCCTCGCACACGTAACCACTCTAGCCTCACACTCAGTCCACAAGAAGCTCATTATTATTAAATAAAAATCTTTTTAATCTATTTATTATTTTATTTTATTTAACGTAAATTTAATCCTATTATTTTTGTAATATTATTCATTCGAATCATTCGGTTCAAACCCAGCTCACACAGTGTTAGAGGTCCACAGTTCACAGTTCGTTAATTTAATTCATTGAAGCTTGTGCTTCAACCGGTAGATCTCCACTACTACTACTACTATAAAAATGTATATATATATATATATATATATATATATATATATACATTTTTAAGTAGCCCATAACAATCCTGGTAACGTAAGGATTGCAACGCGGGGGTCATACATATAAATCGGTTCAGCCGTTAAGCTGCTACAGTAGAACAAATATACATATATACACCCTAAATACATTACACTTCTTTTTAGGCCCTTCGTGTGAAATTCTTCGAAGGTAGAATTTCTTCGAAGGTAGCCCAAATGATGTAAATTTTTATCGAATCCGCGCGCGTGTGTGTGTGTGTGAACACAACAAACTACCCGTTTTGGGCTTTAGGAATTGATCTTGGAGGGTTGTTAAAATGCTGGTAAAAGCACAGGTAGATTAACCGATACCGAATAAGTTTCAAATCAAAATGCCAGTTTGCTTTCTGATTCTAACGGGACAGATCGTATATATCGTAGTCGTTCGGCTCTGCAGCAAATCTTACCCCCATGTGTCCTTGACTCGACCTCTGACCAATACACAACGGCATTCACATTGTAATTATATAGCAGACAGAAAAAGGTTACAAAGGTAAATTCTCGGCGTACTAAAACGGAGACAATTCAGCTAGGGTATGGTAACCCCGACAAAAGAGAACCTCCTAGTAGGGGGGGGTAAAAACATCGGGCCAACATCCCGATCCTGTAAAAACTAGAAGTTACGTGACTGAGCAATCGGATTCGGATGGATAGGGATTTTCGGATACCACAAATTGAAGATCGATCAAGCTTTAAAGTCACAAAATAAGAACTTTAGTCATTTTATCCTAATAAATGCTACTTATCAGACGCAGTAGTCTGATAAATTAGGCGGGAGGTGGAAATGCAGTACGGCATTTAAAAAAAACATTCAAACTGTCACGTTATGAAAAACATATTCTCCAAGAAATACAGTACAATATTATTTAATGTTTATATATCAATATACTCATACAACTTTTATACATGTATTAAAAGTTTAAAAAATTATACCTTATAATTATCTAAGAAAAAAGAGTTTTACTTATAGTCAGTCATAAGGGAAAGACAACTTGTTTATTTATTTAAAACAAAGATTTACTTAACTATAATTTCACAAGGCGACTTTGATAACTAAGCTATTGGAAGAATTATACAAACTTTCATATTTCCTACAAACTAACCCTACTATAAAGAAGGTACTAATCGAGAATGATTTTCGTATTCAGGGGAGAAAAAGCAAATCTAGGAGAGATTTAAAGTTATTTATTAACAAGAAAGATTACATTAAATTATTAACAGAAATGAAAACTTTAATATTCACCTCGACTAAACAATTTCAAACTTAAGAATAATCTTTATCGTAGGGATTTTTTAGTAAGCTAATGTATTTCTTATAAGAAAAAGAAAGAGGAATTATGGATCCAAAATAAAAAGTTTTACATAAGCCTCAGGGTATGGAGAAAATTATGTAGCATCTTTCACAATATAGAGATCTTTCTTTTACCAGTTCTCTATGTAAGCTACAATTTTTTTTTATACCTAATTATCTGATTTATATCTCATGACATACTTATTTTATTAGCAAATTATTGAAGGAGATTAGTTATAACCGATTCAGAAATAGACAATTATGGAAATAAATTTGTACCACAGTGTGTTTCTACTTTAGCTTAAGTATTTATCATACGTTATAATCTCACGTTTCGTTGATTTTTATTTGATGTTAATCTCTGATACCGGTTAAGGTAAATTAAAACTTTCAATCGGTTGATTATAAGTAAGAGGGGACCTAGTTGCAGAAAAGGTTTTCGTGATCTATTCGCTAGGGCATTTTTTTTTTTGTTTAGATTTTAGAACAAGAATTAAAATTAAACAATTTTCGTAAGAAACATTTTCACAATTTTAACAAGGTTTTTTCGAATAGTAGATGAGAACTGGTATTCGTATGAACGTCCAGTAAATCAGGTGATAATGTGTAAATTAAATTAATAAAAACGTAACTAATTATTCAAGAAATTTTATGTATGTATATATATATATATATATATATATATATATATTGTATGTGGGCGAATTACATTGTAGACATATATAGTCTAGTATCATCACACTTGAATTAGAACGCATATTTATTACCATAGTTGGTAAAATGGTACCGACAAGAGACACAAACGGATATTCCGTAACGTATGTGAAGTAAAAATACATATTAAAAAATAAAGTTGCGAAAATAGTGACTAGAGGCACTAGAATAACGACTCGCATACACTATTTATTGCAAGTATAAACGAAGGCTCAACTCGTCCATCAACTTTCGATTGATTTATATCATAAAAACTTAACCGATTTTTTTAAATACTGCATTTACTGTCAAAACACACACACACACACACAAATAGAAAGGAAATTATTTGTAGTAATATTTTGATACGAAGAATTTCAAATAGCAGAACTGTAAACGCATAGACTGTATGTTGTTTTTTTTTAGTTCAAGCACACAGACGACTTACGTATAAAGAAGAAACGATCGTCCGCATATAAAATTAGACTACTTTAGTAAATTTAATTTGAAATTTAGCTTAGTACGATAATTCTAATTTATTAATTATTTACCTGAAAATTATTTAGGCAAGATACTTCCATCATGAGGCGCAATATAAGTTACTATAAAATAACTCATCTAAAACAAAATATAAGCAAGGATTTTAATATGGGAAGTATAATACCGTTCCATACGATAATCTGTCAAATTACACCTATCAACGTAGACTCGACTAAAACACTCTGATTCTAAGTAATAATTTATACACAATTCTAAGCAAAGTTGCATATAAATTTGTTTAGATTAATTAGGTTAAATTAATTCAACGAATAATTTTATTCCTATTACATCTGATAATTGAAATATCCTTCTGAAAAACCTTGTCATAAGTAATAAACATATTTAAAAATAATACAATAACATAAAATAAAAAATTCAATTTATTTGCTTAAGTAACTTAACTGTAAAAACATCTGTTCGGCAAAAAGATTACAACATTCAAATTACTACAATTGGTGATTCGTATCTCCTATATAGTAATTAATAAATTTAAAATCAAGAAACGATTTATTTATATATAAAAATAATTTATATACTGACTGTATCTACCACTTGCACCGGTGTATGCTGTTTATAATAACGGTTTTATAAAGAAATGCGAAAAGGTAAATTTAATATAAAAAAACCCAAACCTACAACAGAGTTGACATAAATAAGATGTATATTTGAAAAACGTGCTATCAAAAGTAAAATAGTTAAAATTCCACCTATTCAACTCATAAATCGGATAAAAGTTTTTCTAATTAATTAAAAACTATACGGGAATGAAAACTTCGTTAAAGATTTGGTCGGAACTCAAAAGAAATAAGGAAAGATAAAAATCCGTTTTTCAGAAGAAGGATGCTGTCCTGAAACTTACATGAAAAATTACTAGAAAAGTAAGGGCTTTAAATTTTTTTTAATATAAAAGCTTTACGAAGTTTCTCATAGAACACAAAATAAAGAAACCAATTACAGACAATAACTTTCAAGAAAAAGAATGACGATGAACCGCCCCAAGATTACAAAAAAAAAAGAATAATCTTTTTATTATATTTCACCCAACTATTTGGCCCATAGCGAGAAAACACCGTCTTCAGAAATATTTTTGAAATTTTATAAGCCGTCTTTTTTCTTAATAATCAAGCTTTCCGATTTTATTTAAACCACATCACTGTTCAAGCTGTAGAGTAATAAAAAGACAAATACACAAAAAATTTTAAATGTAAAAAACTATCTGTACCTGATAATACTGTAAAAAAACATTTAAATTTGTTAAAAATTCAACGTACAAATAGAAACTTTTAATTTTATTTATACAAGCCTGATTATATTTTTCTCAGCTTATAAACCTGGCTGACTAACAGATTACTTTCGGGAGAAAAAGAACAAGTATTTTTAAACGTTAACCTAGTATTCGTTTTTAAAATGTCCCAAGCTTTATATAGTAGCTAATATAAAACTTACTTTCACTCTGATTAACATACGATTCACTCTTTTACATAATTTTGTATAAGAAAACTTGCCGGTGTCAAAATTGTCTGTTAATATACGAAGCCTATACAATAAAAATTCTTAACTATCGTTAACAGTATGTCATGACAGTCCATAATCTCTTCTTTTCTTCGCTTTAATTAATTCATCACAGAAGCTTACAGAAAACTTTTACTTGCGTATATGAAATGCTTGACCGGAATTCGAACCCAGGAACCCCGGATGAAAGGCCGAGGAGCTTTCACTCCGCCACGGAGATCGGCCGTGGCGGTTGATTTTCTTATACAGAAAATTTTTTCTTTAGAAAAATAATATATTTAAACTAATTGTGAAATAAAAAACCTGAAAAAAGTTTTTCAATAACTAAGTTATTTGGTCAATTATACTTTTACATAACAATAAAACAAACATCATTACAAAAACATTAAAAAATAATTAGGTTATCGTTGAAAAATAAAGTAAATAAGAGTGTTATGTTTGTTAAAAAAAATAAATAAATAAAATAAGCTATCTAAAATCAATTGATAAAAACGAAATTTTCATTCTTTTAAAATATAAAAAAATAAATAAATATCTATAATTAAACAACACGGTTGTGAGGAAATTTATCATAATATAATAATAATAATATATATTAATGTAATAATATTAACACTAAATACTAACTAAGCGACGAATAATAAACGTCTATCGTAATTGTTGGTGTCGGAATTTTCTTTAAAATGTACATATAACTAATTACTTATTTTTAATTAATTACAGTATATTTCAGATGAACGACTTGCATATACTCGTATACGACGCAATGAATACTACGATAACAATTGAACTAAAACTTAGAATATAATGGACCCACAAAATTAGGGCAACATAATGAGGGCAACAGGGCATAATAATAATTAATTAGGGCATAATAATTAGGGCAACAGAATATAATGGACCCACAAAATTAGGGCAACATTTCTTCAATACGAAGAGGGAACAAAACAAAGTTAAGTATGAAAACAACCGACAATGTATTTAAATTAAATTAGTTAACAAATAAAATTGCTTAAACGCATTATTAATTGTTAATTTAATTTATAAAAATCAAGGTTTACTTATTATTTGATGTCCTCAAGGTACGAAACGTTATACGAGGGGCGGCTGAAATGTAATCCGCACTAGAACGTAACAGAAGAATAAAATGTTGCACAAAGCGAAAGATGCTGGCATCTTACTTCATTCCCCTATAACTAACATTCCAAAACTCGTTAACCCAAGCCGACTCATTTTCTGTCGGTTGCCGTACTTATAATGCTGAGTTCGCCTACTATTTCAACGCGTATAAGACGTGCAAGCGATTGAATTTTTAACAAAAAAAAAAAGAATGAACGTTAGTGATATTCATTGTTGTCCAAAAGCCGTTTAAAGTGATGAAACTGTTGTTAGAAATTCTGAGAGTAGATGAGGGATAAGATTTCGAGAATCAAAAACTGGTAAAGAGAATATTGAGGATGAATCTCGGTATCGTCGATCGGTTTCTGACACTGAAAATAACAAAGATGAGGTGGAAATAACTCCTTTGAGAGCGTCTAAAACACCTTAGGAGACGTGTGTGTCATGTTCAGCAATAATTTCACTATGGTTCCTTAAAGGTTTTTGCTAAAATTCATCCTTACAATATAAATTTAGAATCAAAAAATCGTATAGCGCCTAGAGAATAAATTTTTTAAGTCTAGATATATTCCAGATTTCAATCAAAATTAAGAAAATTTATCACGAAATTTCATTAAAATTAGTGTGGCTGTTCTTACGCGATACTATAAAAAACAGAACACAAATGAAGGAAAAATAGGTAAACCTACTTTTATAAAAGAATTAAACAAGTAAATTAGTACAAAATTTATATATTTTAAGACCAATTTGGCGGTAAAACGTTATTAGATTACAAGTTAAAGCATTCAAGGTTTGTTATTTTAGGATGTAAATAAAGACGTAAAAACAGTAAAAAAAAAAAAAACATAAAAATTGGAATATAAGAAGAAATGTAACAGATAAAAATTACGTTATATGTAATTATGTGTAAATGCAAAATTCTTGTTAAGGATGTAGAATAAAAAAGTAATTTTTATCAGAAAGAATGTTTGATATTTTGAATAAACATTACTTTAAATAGAAAATAGTTTTCTAAATCTTCCGGAAAAATAGTTAACAGATAATTAAGTATATTTTTTGTCTTCCACATATACTTCGTGCATGAGAAAGTAAAAAAAATATATTCTAAAAAAATAATAAGTCGTATACGTAAACCAAATAGAAAGTACGTAATTTATTAACTAACAGCATTACAATGCCTTGTATTTGACGTGCAAACATTTACTTTAAAAAAATTTAAAAAAAAACGTGACCTAAGGTTAAGGTCTTATCTAAAACTTAAACAATGTTGCCAACATTGTCTACAGCACGAAATGTACAAATTATATGTACTAAGGAAATATTTTTAATCAAGTTCTAAAGAGTAATTATAGTATTTAAATATTATTACAGTAATATAATATTTAATTACGAGTACGATGCAAATTTAAACAATTAAATTTTTAAAAAAGACAGAAAGTGTAACACTATAAAAAATAAATGTATGGCCTTGTGTTGTATAATGAGCGGTAATATAAATTTTAAAATGCGCAATAAAACATTAAATACTACATATAAAAGTGAACCGCATTTATTTAAGTATTAATTAAATAGTTGGACAATAAATTAAAATATTTCTATACTGAATTACCCGAGTTTCACCCAAAATCATTTACGTATTCGGGGAGGGGGAAAACCAGGGTCAATATTCCGAAAACTTTTTTTATCGTAAGTTGCTTTACATTACATTTTTAATAATTATTAATTCTTAATAGTTTTATAAAGAGCGGTAACTACGCATAAAGAGCGGATACACCACAAAAGAAAGTTATCAAAACAAGAAGTAAGCCCCCTAAACTTTCTTTCCGCCCCAAAAGGGGCTTTCTGTTATCCTTTCTTTTTTTTAATTTCTAAAAAAAAGATTTCTATTTTTAGAAACAATTTTTTTTTGGAGACGGGTCCTACAACTATAATTTTACGTTAAAAAATATTTATATTCTATCAGGGGTTGATTAGTAAGTTACCAAGAGGTTAGTTAGTCATTTAATTAACTCGACAGGCACTTCAATCTTAATGTGCGACAAAGGAAATAGGAACCAGAATTCCCGGATCGATCCAAAGGCAACTCCCTCTTTCACTAAAGATACACTGATTCTACGTCCGGTATGCTCCAGGAATCTTTTACTATTAAACGTACACCTACGTAATCGAAAACAGGGAATGAAGGATCAAATATAAGGAAAAACGGTGCTTGGTGAGAAGACTACTTACTTATCATCACAGAAACTGCAAAAAGACGTACTACACTACCCAGAGAAAATCTAAAGCGGACTCCTATAATTTGTCGCGAGATAGGGAAATTTTTATCGAGATAGTAGTAGCATACTACCAATCAATGATTTTGCGTTAATAGTCTTAACATATACTGTAATAAAAATGTATTTTCTTTCAAAACTTATCAAGGCCCGAGGTTTTTTAGATATCTTGCGCACAAGATACCTAAAAAAAAAAAACAACTCGCTGATCGCCGGAATCGTGTGGCGTGTGAAAATTCTTACGCCTAGTTTCATCAGGCAATCTATTTCAGATAAAATAGCAAGGTGTCAATACAATAAATTTCCCCGGTAGACTCTTTGTAGCAGTATTTGATTATATGTTCCACCGACTTGGATCTGCTGCAGATGACAAACCCTATTTATTTAAGTACTTACATTCTTCACGCCCGCTGTATCACCTTCTCAGTTAGCCCAACACAACAAATCTTTAGGAAAATCGAAGCCTGGTATCTCAGTATTTACTATTTTGAGCCATCGATAATTATTACTGTTATAAGTAATTTTCGAGTGTCCGTTTCTACTTTATTTAATCTTAAAAATAGTTCAATGTAACTTTACTATAATATCACAAGCTTTTTCTTCCACACGGTCACCGGTTTCACGTTAATCAAATCCGCGTTAAGTTTAATGTGTTTATTTGTTGTAAAAGTAACTTCCATAGTTTTCGCGAAAAATGAAAAGACAACATTTAGAATGTTTTAATCTTCTTTAATTTGATAAGGATAACGGAAAGGGTCACGATTAGAATGTTCTTTACCGACAACATTTAAATTCTACATATAAATTTAGAATAGTTAAGTGTTGGTAATATTTTCGATTTCGAGTTTTCTTTTCACGGTAATATAAAACTGATAACTTAAGGAAAGTCTGGTAAACCGTTTCAGTTTTTTTTAAGCGATGTAAATTTAAATTTTGCAATCTTTTACATCAAAATATAAACAAGTATTCCGGACTTTATAAATACGTCCGCTTTTAAAGATCTTGCATTAAGAAGACTTGACATGTATACATGTTAAATGAAATTCTTTACGGCACAATACGTGAACTGAAATCTAAAGAGTACGAGTAAGTATACATTTATGTTAATAAATTTTCGAAGGTCGTTTAAATTATACATTTTATAAGCGAATATACACATAGGAGTGCTTTATTTATTCATAATTTACATATATCTTAAGCCGACAAATGGGGAATAAAATTAATTTGAGGAATGGAATTTTGTGTCGACCAGTTGTATAGCCTGGAGTTCTGTACCATGAAGGCCGACATTTATCACACGCTTTGTCAAATACATAGGTTATTTCATTCACGCACGCATTTACTCGGATACATATAAAAACAGACAAACTCGCACTCGGCCATTCACATGTATAGAATTTTCCATAATATATACAAGCTAATTTCAAAAGTTAAATAAAGATTTTTTTTCTATTTTTATCTCATTTTTTTCTTAAAAAAGAAATAACTATTATGAACATGAATACAATAATTCTGAAAAATCTGGTAATCCGATACTTTTTTTTTAATTTCCGCCTTCCGACCAACTTCGAAATTTTCACTTTTTTTTATCACGATGAAGATAAACGTACAAAGATCAATCTTTTATTGACTGAACGGTTTGTAGTTCAAACGAGCGAAGTTGTTCCTTTAGGAACCGTAAATCTCCGGACGGGGGAAGTTATTCCTTCAGGAACCGTAAATCCGTATCTTGAGTGCGTCTTCAATTTCTTGCGGTAAAGCTTTGGTTTTTTTAATAATTGAGCTAGTCAATTTAAAATCGCTGATGTTCAGTAATGTGCTGCTATTACCCTGGGTAAAAATATTATGATTTCCCGAAGTAATGTGAATTGAATAGGTATCCTTTACCCGGTCGAATTTCTCGAAGTACTACCTCAAATTGCTTTTTAGACTAATTTTACAGTGACCCACTGGTAGTAACTTTTTTTAACACTATCAATCGCCTTCCGATCGTTAGATAGTGATCAAAATTCCTGATCTTTTTTCTGGAGGTTGTAGGCTTCGGCCTACGCGATTTGTGAACTAAGATTATAATGATCTACAATACTGTTTACTTCATAATTTTGCTATTCGTGGTCGGGCGGGGGAGCAACTCCTTTATAGATCCGTCTCAGTACCGTAATCTATCCTATCACTGTACAAAAAGTATTTATCGGGTTAAGTCAGACCTCTCAATACGTATCTGATAATAGAATTACCTGATTCAGCTATTTACGAAAAATTACAAATGAGATCGATAAGGTAATGTAATTAAAATGGATAATGAATTTTATAATTTTTTTTAAATTAAAAAGTTTTAATTTTTTAATTAATGATAGCGAAGAGTAAACAATTAAAAAAAGGAATAATATATACAATATACCACAAGATGCCAACATTTTGAACAGTAAAATTAATGTATCTGTAGCAAAATTGCAAAGAATAAAAAAAAAGTAGTAACAATAAGATAAAATTAATAAAAGCCATAATGCATTCAGAAAAGAAATTAACTCGCATTAAACAAATTTAGCGATTAGAAAAAATTTTATTTTTTTTAATTTTTATAGAAAGAGTAGCACTTTACAGTAGAAACAAGTGGGAAATAGGTAAACCACAAGGTTAAAATGGGTTTAGACAGTTGCACAGAGAAATATTGAAAAATACGTCGTGAAAAGAGTAGGAAATGAACACATTCTATGAAATCTTGAACTGGAAACGGTAAAAAGAAGAATATAATCTATATATTAGTTAAAATATTAGCGTACAAAATAAATACATCGAGAAAAACATTCAACCCGTCGAGTAAGATGCATATTATACACTCCTTTTTATAGTTATTTTCTGAGTAAATAACAGGAATTAATTTGTACGAATTTCTCTCAATAATCGACTCGTATGGTCAGCGTCATTGGTAACCGCTGGTGGCCATCTGGGGATTAAAATCTGCTGCTGTTACGACAGCACCGACAGTATCTTCCGTCAAATAATGCAGAAAGCAAGTTCTATAAGTGTAACTATGTTAAATTTCACGTAAATTGTCAATTAAATTTACCATTAACTTCATACAAAAAAAAACAAAATTAAATAGCTTTATCAAGAAAAAAGAAGCAATTAACTACTCGTTGATAGAGAAATCAGATTTTAGCCTATATTAGTTTCAACCCAAATTGAATAAATGTTATATATATACTCAAGCGGATTAAATTACATTCTATATCGAGGAACAGGTTATTTAACAGAATACAATTTCACTAGTTAAAATTGAAAATGTAAATCGTCATCCATCAATCAAATCAATAATTACAACAAAATCATAAAAAGTTATTAAAAAAATAATCGATAAAAAACACCATATTAAATATAATTTTCTCATTATAAATTCAAGGTTATTTGCAAATTAAAAATAATAAAAGTAATGAAGAGCGTGTTGCATGATAAAGATCGTTTTTAATTTTTAATACAAATGGATGCCTTTGACATCCCGAGGCGGTATCACTTTCAGCCTCAAGAGTGAATAAAACGACGCATTTCACGTTAATAATGACACTAATGAATAATAAAACTCATCCACTTTCATCATTTTTATTCTACGTTAGAAAGTTTTAATTGTATTATAGTAATTTACAGACTATATATATATATATATATATATATATATATATATATATATATATATATATAATAAATTTATTTCAAAAAACTAATTGGACTTCAAAATATGGTATTTAAATAATTATTAAAAAAGTTATGATGCTTTTAATAAATTATTGCATGCATATATCGTTACAAAGCTAAGTTTTACCGATTAAAAAATCAACGGGAACAGTAAAAAAAATTAAAAATTAAAACTTATTTTAAAAAACGTATTTTTTATAATTAATTCTCAAAGCAAACAGTAAGACTATTATCAATAGTATTAACGCTACTGCAGCGCCCTCTAATAAAAGATAAAATTACAGTAAAGGAAAAACAAACAATGTTGACTTTTAACTGACGTCTGTTGACAGTTTAATGTTTGAAGACAATTGAAACGGCCTAGTTTTAGATTTCGAGTAAATTTTTAGTAAACAATTTTTGAGCGTTTTCTTGTATTTTTTCCAATTATGCAGGAAACGTAATACGTAAAATACAATTTTTCTTTTTAATTACTGTACAAATATTTTTATGAATATAATAACAAAAATAATAATCCACTTCTTACAACAACAAAAAAAAACCGTTAAGAGTATAAATGTAATTTCTTTATTCGCTCCACTATCATCAGATAAGAAACTACGTAAATCACATTTATGCCGTTTGTTTACAAATATTTTATTACATTTTCAAAATTTTTTTTAAAAATATTTAACATAAATATATTTATTTTATTTTTCTTTTTATAAATTTTCGCTTCAAAAAGCTTTTCTTTATAAAATGGAATATTTTCAAACAATCCTTCCACCAAAACAACTTTTTAAATTTAATTCTGGTACAAGCATAAATATTTTTTTATTTATAACCGTAATAAATACTGAGATTGCGTCCTTATTACCATAATTAATCGTATTTTTAATAATTAAATAAATAAAAGTAATATAAGAGTCAAAAAAATACTTTGAACGTAGATATCGCAATAAAAATTCAGGTTTTAATAAAAGTTAATATAAAATCATATCCTTACATAACTCAAGTTTGATTTAATAGAAATGCAAGTAAAAATTAATAAGGCAAACTAGAATTTATCAGATAAACATAAAAATATTGAACGGGATATAGAAAATTAAATTTCTTATAACATTTCAGTACCACCCTTTCAAATTATACTTCTTTCGCAACTGCATACAACTTGAACTAGTTTTCATATATACCCAACATGCGTGACAACTCATGTTTTATACATATATATATATATATATATATATATATATATATATATATATATATATATTTATTTATTATTCGTACAGAAAATATTAATAAATATGCGTTTTACACAATATTTTGTCGGAAAGAAGCACCAAATACCTTTCACTTAAGTTGCTTAAGAATAATTTAGTAATTCTTTTTTTAACCGACAAAACATGCGTCGAATAAGCGTTGTTAATTGTATTTCCCAAAACTGATTTAATTAGAAACAATTTAAAATTTCTGCTGAAAATCTCACAAAAAACGTAAAATTTACTGTTATTTTAATTTATTTATTATATACCGTAATATTATTATCATTTAATATTACTTAATGTAGAGCTATACGAAACTACTTTTCAAATAATTTGAAAAAAGATTTCACTTAAAAACTGTTTACAAAAATGTTTCTTAAAATCCAAACCTAGATGAGCATTTCGCCTGTTAAACATTCATCATCAGTAAATAATGAGAAAAAAATATAAGTAAAAATGGACACACGTCCACAAAAAAAAAGTTTAAAGAATACGTGTTCCTGCATAAAGATTGAGAAACTGCAAGATTTTGAAATACAAACGTGAAGATTAATATGTGTTAACAGAAAAATGAAGATTGAAAATCTTAATAAAGAAAGAAAAACTGACAACAAAGTTGTAATACTTTTGTGGCATCGGTTATTTATTCTCTTATACTGGAAAAATGATACGTGAAAAAAATTACTTAGGATTTATTTTTTGGGGGTGGTTGTTTCAATTATAATGAAATTTTATCATAATGTTAAAGGGGTTATAAAGAATGGGCACAAATCCAAAAAAAATAATGTTTAAAGAATACGTGTTTCTACAGAAAGACTGTGAGAAACTGGAAGATTTTGAAATGTAGTGTGTCCATTTTCTATATAGCAATTTCCTTAACTTCCTATTAATCCTTCAAAATTCATATTCTCTTTTTTTCAATTAACTAATCATTTTCTGTTTAATTTTTTCAGGGTTTATTAAAAGTTTAAATAAACCAGAAAAGTTTTTAAAATGTCAAAATTCTATATTTTTAAACTTTGATCGGCTCTCCCACTCCCAATATTGCCCTCAGAGCATTTCTTGGGTCAATATTATGCCCAAGCATAATAGTAATACAAGTTTTTTTTCAATTTTTAAACATGGCTAAGGTTAAAAAATATGTAATAAATAAAAGGATAGCCTTTTGATTCAATTTTTGGAGAAAGGGAAATTTTGGGGTAAATTTATTTTTAAAATGGTAAGATAAGCGTGTACGCATGTACTGAGTTTAATATAAAGTGGGATTATATTTGCAAAATTTTGAGATAATTGACCACAAAAAACTATCAAACCCACCCCCTGAAAACATTGACCCAAAATTTTACTAAAAAAATTGCCCTGTATACACGAGTCTGTACAAAATTTCATCAAAATCGGTTAATCCAAAATGTTATTAATCTTTAATGACGTCAAAATGCGTAAATATGAACGTACGTACGCACGAACTTTATTCCCCTTTTTTTAATTTTTGGGGTCCCTGTGTCATGTAACGTCAAGAAATACAAAAAAAAATTTTTGACCGGTTGCCATACTTTCCTTCTTGCAGCATAGCTCTAGAGCTACGATACGAGGAAAATAAAAAGTACGTAACAGATTCTAGGTTGAAAAAATGACGGTGAATGGATCTGAAAATTTTAGTTAATACATAAGATTATGCCGATACACCGTTCTAAAAACAATTCAAATTTTGAATACCAGAACATTTATATTTCCGTATTTAAATAAGGAATGGAATCCAAGAGAAAACCTCAAAAAAAAAGACCGATTAATTATTTAAAGTACTTTTAGAGCCTCTTTAAACCAATTTTATTGTTACTTCTAGAGCTCATAAAATTAAATTTAGTTTACTATTGTCACAAACATTATTATTAATGAAAATATAAATAAAGGAAGTAAGGTCGAGACACTATTAATACTTTATTATTTTATTTTTTTATTATTCCGAATATTAGATTCGAGGTTCCAGGTACAGTTACATCAATGTGTTTGTGAATGTGCCCGCGAGCGCACAAACAAACGCACGCACATAAAGAGAGAGAGAGAGATCATATATGAGAAACGCACGAAGATGTTTAGCCAGTGTAGCCTACTTTCGGGAAAGAAAAAAAAATAATAATAATACAGCAAAGAAAGTTATATTAACCACGCATAAGAAATAATAATTATGAATTGTATATGCAAAAAATAAATAAAGAAAAACAAATTATTGAGCTATAAAATATTACTAATTAATTGATAGTTCTTGAAAAAATAGAAGCAATCAAATTTAAAAGGATAAAAAAAGACTTTCGTAACGAACGAATTTTAATGCAATAATAATAATAAAAATAAAAAAGTAGAGCGTGGTGTGGAATGCTTGTACCAAACCACAAGAGTTCATAAACAATGGTTCACATGCCAGTAATACAAAATAAGAACGCATCAGTTGTACACACCATCGTAGTAGGTATTACGGTCTATAGATATGTAATATAACATTATACCAATAAAATATTTGTATTTAAAAACAAAAAAAAACACACCAGTAGTAAGAAATGGAAAAAAAATTAATGCACGAATGCACAAAAGCAATGCTTGGACAATCATGAAACTTATACTTTATAAATATCGATAAAAAAATTAATAATGAATAAATAAAAAGTACTTTAAAATGTAGTACAGAGTACAAACTAAATATATTTTCGCAATACTTAATAATAAAAAAGTAATAATAAAAATAATAACTCTACACTCGTATTTCGAAATAATAGACTATTACACAGTAAAAGTTATAAAAAAAACTTAAATTACATATTAGAAATCATTAAATTTCATCACAAAGTTAAAAAATTACGTTAACAGCTTTTTCCTTAGATTAAGCAATAAACGGCAATCAAAATAGATAAATCTATTTAACAAAAATTAAAAAGTACTTATATGTAAGGAGTTTTTAATAAATTTTGCTATTATTAAAACTAATATCAATTCAAATTAACAAACAGTTTCCTAAAAACTACAATCAAAAATTAACAACAGAAAATCCTTTATAAGATATTTTACGTGGATATTATAAATCGCTAAGAAAATTACCCGACAAATCAGATTTCCTGTTTGAGAATCAAATTAAAAAAAAATATATTTTTTCTTAATAATTATGATAAATGATATCTGAGATTTATGAGTTTTGATACTACGATGTTTGTTTTAAAACTTTTAACTGGACAATTTTTCCACATTTATGATAGTTTTATATTATGATAGTAAGATTTTATCTCTATGTAACCTTTAAAATATTTTATTTATTATTTCTCATGTACGGTATATTAAATGTCTCATTGTTCTTTTTAATTTTTTTTTTTTTTTTTTTTTTTTTTAATTATCGCAATCAGGAAATAAATGAATATTACACAGATTTATCTGTGATAATTTTATTAAATAACATAAATTCGCTTATAATTTTATTTAAATGCCTTTATTTGTAAAAATTAAAATATGAACTATTTTATATATATATATATATATATATATAGAAGGATCCAGCTAAATGCTAACTATTATGAATTAAACTCACCCTTGTAGAATGAAATAAATAAAAAATAAGAAATAAAACAGTACTTACATTATTTTTTTCAGAATTAAATTCTCTACAAGTTTTGTTAATAAATCTTCCGCGTTTATTATTAATTTTTTTTTAGTCATTTAACAAAGCTATTATAGGACAAACCTAAAAAAAAATTGTTTTTCAACAGAATTTTGTGTTTTACGGCGGATATCTCGGAACATACTGGAGTTCAGTTCTTGGTCCCGTTTTATCTTATTCACAGGTCAAATTACATAAGAAACCTCCATCTTTACTCCTTAATTTGGGCCTCAAAAATTACAGGAGGGCTTCTTTTTATTAGAAGAGCTGAAAAAATCCGGGCGAAATATTTCGCTAGCCTTGAAAACAAAGCGTTTCCAGACCTATGTTTAAACGGATGTTTTTCATTATTTTCACCAGTAGAACACGTCCTGAAAGTTTCTCCGTTTCTTCGTCGGGCACCGTACATACCGTTACATAAATTAATCTGCGAATAAAGAATGTTTATTTAGACAGCTAAACAACAGAATATTAATTTGTAATCCGAATACGTAAAGAAAAAGCCTGGATTGGAGAGATTTTGAGGGTAGATTTAGCGGGAGGGAACACAAGTTGCTATAGAAACGCAAACACCAGAAACCCGCATTACGTAATTGGATGCGTTCCCAAATTAATAATCATCCCCATCAACAAATATACTTTTTTAAAATTCCCCTTGGCGAGAACGGTTCTTTAAATATTTGGACTACAGTTATTGAATAAAAAAGAAGGAAATATAACATCGATCTCTTCCAATTTCGCTTACTTTTCATTAGTTGAATTTGTAAAATAAAAATTTTCCTAAGACCAAAATACGAACCTTTTGAACACAAAATAAACCTATAAAACTTAAGTATTTAAAAAAGTTTTTTCGTTTGGAAAATGTTAAAGTTTTTCCTTTTCCGAGTTATCAGTAACCTTTTAGTCAAACTAACTTTTTAGAAGATCGGTAAAATGTTATTTTATGTAATTGGAGGACAAAGGAACTAACAAAAAGATTAAAATTAACGACATATCCAAATAATAAAAAGTAATTGAAAACTTTTTTGTTGATTGTATGAAATACTACGTCGTTTATTTTTTAACTAATACTTTTTTTTAAACTAGAACTGCTTCTGATATGAAATTTTTACACAGTTAACCAATATACGATAATAAGTTGCGTCTTACCAATTCTATTAAATTATTGATGGGGTAAAAAAACCAAAATAAAGTTATTTAAAAAGCTGTAAAAACATAAAATCTGAGACGACATAACATCAACGACTTTAACGTTACGAGCGCACCAGTGTGCATCTTAATTATACGAAATTCACCAAGAAAATGAACTAAAATATCAGAACTCTTTTAATTATATTGTTAAAAACTATTCTACCTTAATTAGATTAACGGTCTTCATTACCACAAGTTTATATATCTGCACAACTCCTAAAAGTGCAAATATAAAATTGAACTAAATCAATTTTTAAACCCGCTAAAATCATCCAAGTAACAAAGCTTTTAGGTCTTTTATTTTCAACAGTATTTTTACCGATTAAACTTTTCAAAGCTGATGCCTGTGTCTATTATTACACATATCACAGACATACAGCGCGACCAAGTTAACATCCAATACGGCAAGTATACTAACGAACCCTCTTCTTCCTGAAACGATGACAGTACATTCATTTCAGGCGAAAAAGTGTCAATCATAGCTAATTACTCATTAACGTCTTCAAATCATTTCCTTTAATGGTGATTAATATTATTATTCCCATAGCATTATTTTTATAGTGATTTAAATAAAGTTCAATATACGTCTTGATGAACAAATATTCATCCAAGTATTTACTTAAGTAATTACATAAGTATTTCAGTCTTAAGATTAATTATATTAATAGTAGTATTACATTTTTGTAAAAACATATTTTGGGATCTTCAGAAAGTTTCACTATTCATTTTACTATTAGTAAATTTAAATAAAAATTATTTTTAATTCTTTTTTAAATCTACGTCATTAACCTGAAATTTACCTCGAACGTACGATTTATTTAAGTCTGTATACAGAATATTTGTATAAAGCGTGTGGCACCTGTACGGGAAATACTTACGTGGTTTTAAAATAAATTCTACTTTCAAGTATGACTAAATTAATAGAAAATTTGCACAATTTAGAAATAATTTATTAAAAGTTATATTAAATTTTAAGTTACGTAATTTTACGTTCAAGTTTACATAAAAATCACTATTCTATATATTGAATCCAAGTTAAAATACATTGCAATTAAATATTTCGTTCAAATAATTGAGGTTTGTCCAGAGTTGTTTTGAATTGAATGAACCAGCAATATGGATACGAAGCTGATACATACGATTCGTATTGCAAGTTAACTTGGCTGAACTTTAAATATCAATTAAAATAAACGATATGCGATCACAGATAATATTTTCCGCATATAACGATATTAAAGACAATCAATGTTAGATTTAATGAAAAAAAAAAATTGTCTGATAAAAATGAAAAAAGAAAAATTGTCTTAAAAACTGTAAAATATTAGTACTTACAAGTTTATAATCAAACATAATGTAAGATTTCAAATAATTGCACCCTTAATAATAATTTCATATACACGTGAAAAACCATCAAACAGAAGACTGAGAAAAAATTTCGGCGATTTCTTTTCTTAAAAATTAAGGATTCTAATTTACAAATAGAATAGGGAAAGATACCTTAATTACGATTGATCATTTAAATCAATGATTTGCAAGTGGGTGCTATTGTTCCCTTACGGACGTTAAAAGATTAAATAAAATCACTAGTCACGTAGAGCTAACTAAATCCACCAAGTAGCTATTAAGTATTTTGAAATACCTTTACTTCAATATATTTATAATTCTAAAAAAGTAAATAATCGATCTTCAACTAGTTTTACAATAAAATCAACTTTTCACAAATAAAAATGTTGTTCCTCATTCTAGAAAAATATTAAATATCAATAAAAATTAAATAAAACCATAACCGTCTGATTATAGTTATGGAGAAAATAATAAACATAATTAGCAAATATTTATATGTAGAAGATTCATGGCCGCTCTCAATTAATACTTACCTGATAATTTTGACGTACTGTATTTTTGTTTAAAAATCATAAGATAATCTTGAATATTACGGTAATTTTTCGGTCACGCTTTTAACTAACTTTATAACCGATGATAAAAATATTTTCTTTAATAAGGAACATCGGTTTGAAAAGATTTGGGAACCGCTGAAAAATGTAATTAATAGAACTTCATTTATTTTTCTTCTGAAGCCTACAAATGAAATCAATGGCAATGATTTTTAAGAAACAAGTAAATAATTTAAACTTTGACGAACACCTTATAAAAACGTTAAAGGAAATTCCAATTATTAATTATTTAATAAGGTCATTTTTTTTTATTTCGTGAAGCCTTTCCTGTAAACATCGATTTTTAAATCGCACTTAAAATTGTTTTAAACTTTTCGAAAAACTACGATCTTTTCAAAAATGGATTTACACTTACAACAGTGGTTCTAAAACTACCGATTTTTTATTCTGTCTTTCAAATTATCAACTTAAAGTTCTTATTGTGACTTCAATTATAAATTTACGTCGATACATAATTAGTTCTCTTAAAATCAGAGATATCAGGAGCCAAAACTGATCCACTTCACTTCTTCTTTTTTTTTTTTTAACAAAACTGAACGTTCCATTTCAGGTCTAATATGAACAAACTACCGTATATGCGTTGTCTAACAAACAACTTCCGTAATTACGCCACCGCCAAGTAAAAATAAAATAAAACTTCATCGATACCGTCATTAAATTTAGATAGTTAAGGTATCCAAATGCGATTGGGAAAACGTTTTTTACTTCATACAACGACAATCAAAGTGTTACAGAATCACTTTTAACACAATTATGGATACGAGTTGACAAACACAAGTTGGGAAACCAACAGAACTGCGAAGTTTATTTCAGAATAATAACTAAGACAGAAACCGTACCAAAAATGGAGCGACTACATAGAAAATCATTGTAGAGAAAAATTATATAAAGTTTTCCTTAAATACTGAACTTTGACAGCGATTATAACAAAAAGAAAATCACTAAACACTTTAATGGGTAATACAAATGCACATAAATATAAGCAGAGTTATTTGAACCGATGCGATTATGTATTTATTAATAATAAATAAACAAGAATTTTATATTAAAGGTTAAAAAAAAAACAGAAGACATATATGGATCGTCATTGAATTAAAGCATTTCATATCAGCACGTTAACATATTATACAAAACAATAAAATTACTACCTTATAAATAAGATACCCTATATGAACATGTTTTTTTTTAATAACTGAACAACTTTCCGTATTTGCATTTTTCCAATTCTATTTAGAGTATTTTTTTATTTCCTTAAAAAAATTTCCTGATAAAAACAAAGTCATCCGCATATACTTTATGTTGTTGCCTTGGAATTTATTTGTCACGTGCACAAATATATGTAGGATTAGGTTCCCGCTAGACCGGTTTTTTTAGCAAAACTTTAATTCAAACAATTAAATTTAACGCAAATTTTAATTTTTTTAAATATACTCTCTTTTATAATATATATATATATAGCACATGAAATAATCATTCAACCGTTAATTCTCAAGTGATTTTAAATCAAATTCAGCAATAAGAATCGATTTAAAAGTGGATGTACCAATAATATAGGTTACTGGAATTCGGTAAAAATAAGGTCTACATTAATATCAATAAAAATAATCTAAGGAATTTTTCTTGTTTAATTTCTTTAATATATATATATATACATTAATTTAAACGGAGTGTTGCAATTATTTTCATTGTAAAAAATTTAATTATTTTAACATTCAAATTTACAATTTTTTCTTCAATAATTTTGAATTAAATGTACATTGCTGTGTCCACAATATACGTATATTCGATAGCATTAATTTAAAAACCGTTTGAAAAATTCAGCAAAATACAGTTCGGTCGATAACTCTTCTATCAAGCTTTAAATATTTTTAGGTAATCGCCGTCTTGAAATAAAAAAATTGAAAAAATAAACAAACCATATAATCTATATTTTTGTGTTTATTCAATATCTATATCTATATTTTTGTGTTTATTATATGAAAAGGTAAACACCAGTCGACTTTTATTTTTTTAGAAGAATCGAAAGTACCGATCAAAACTAGTACTAGATATTTACTAAACTGAAGTATACGAAAATTGAAAGTAACTTTCTACATCGATAAATTTTCCAAAACAATTATACAATAATAAAGATAATTTCACTAAAAAAAGTCAAAGAAATGGGTCGCATAACTTTTCCTGGATTTGATCTTGACAAATTTTATTTCAATTACGCTTTTCAAGTATTAATTTCATAATTATCCAATATTGAGAGTACAATGGTGAAAAAGATCAAAATGTTGGGTAGAAAACTCTGAATCGCATTTGACCCGTAGATCAAATTACGTTTTGCCTTAAAAATTATGCAGTATTTAAAGTATAACCGAGAGAAAATAAAAGTTTTTGAGCTCCAGTCGAACTATACTTTTTTAAATCCTGACTCCATAAGGAAAGACACACTTCGTTCCGAGCCCTTATGGGTTTACCAAAGGTCATCTTCGAAACCTCGGCTTTTGACATATTCCAGTCCGCATCGACCAGGATGACACCCATGAGAATGCCACGAGTGACGTTCCTATCGGTGTAATACTACATTACACCGAAATTATCGAGCAAATTCATTAATTGAGTTAATGAATTCAAAACAAAACACATCTCACCGAGTCTTAAACAAGACTAAAAATACCTAACTAACAAAGAAATTGAACTACCTACCCGTAGAAAATAAAATACTTTTTTAACAAGTAATTTCTTTAAAAAAATAATAAAAATTGGGTTCCACTTGACCCCGTTGCTCGAGAAGTATCTCATATATTTTAAATAATAGCCACAACTTTAAAAACAGATAAAACGTCAGAAATTATAAAAAAATCAAAAGGTTTCAGCCGGGTCCCCTTGGACCCCTTTTTAAATAAAGTTCCCGTGTCGTCTAAATTAATACTAGAGTTGGATTTTCAAGATTAAGAATTTAAATTGAAAAAAAATCGATACTTTAAGCACGGATCCCATTCACCTCACTTGCTTTTGGGCCTTAAAAATTACTTACTTCAATAATGAGTGTCAATTTGAATCGATGCTATTCAACGAGGCTAAATAAAATTATTTAATACTTAAAAAGATCGGTAAAGTGATCACCCCATGTCCGAAGGACTTGAAAATCAGGCCAAAACTGGGATATCAAAGTTTTATCGACTTAATACTTTAGTATTTTAAATAAGTACATTTATCGTACTTAAGCTCAATTTTTTACGACCGCTATATAAAAATCAAAAATTTTAATTTTAACGACGGTTTATAAAATCGACGAGGTAAATATTTTTTTTTTTTTTTTATGTATTTATCGATACGATAAATTTACGTTATACATAAAAGTAAACATTTAATAATTTTTAAACTGACCGACAAAATTCCGAAGTCGGTAAACGTTAAAAAATTGTCTAAATAAATTGTACCCGATACTGTTGATAAACAATTATTGATGGACTAGCCTATCACAATACCGATACAATAAATCGAGCAAAAATAAACCGTAAATGTTTTGTTACTTTTTATTTCTAATTAAATATTTTGTACTTAAATCGACGTAAAGAATCATTAATATTAAATAGTATAAAAAAAATTACCGTTTTAATTTTTCAACAACAGACCGCAGCAATGCACAACAAAAGTATGTTTTTTCAATAATTAATCTGACTAAATATGTCGCAAAGATTATTCCTAGAACAAATTATTTTCAAATAAATTAGCCTGCTAACGAATCGTAAAATCCTTGGAAGCAACAATTGTACAAAACAGCAGCGCTTGAGGAACGTGTACATATTTTTATTTTTCATTTCTTTACACGCAGGAAAAGTATCTTTATGGCTGTGTAAGTTAACAGACACCAAACACCATTATAAATTCATAACAGCAACAGTTGCTTTTATTATTGTATTGTGTCAAGTTCTCTATTGATAAGAACGTGTTTAAAATAAAATACACCGTTTACAGGAATCCACATATTTATACATTCTTATCGCTAAGTATTCTAGCATTTAGTAAGGTGTAGTTAAAAACTACTAGATAACCTAGAAACACAATGCTTCAAAATAAAAAATAAAAACAATAAGTATTTTAAATAATAAACACAACTCTTATTATAACAGCAACATGTCACTGCTATAAATGTCGCTAAAATTACGAATAGGAAAAAAACTATCTTCAATTTATTATATACGGACGTTCTATACTTTACAACTTTACACGATACATCTTCGCCAATGAATTTGAAGCATAACTTCATAAGGTAAAAATCGAGGATAGTCTTATTTTACTTCCCTAATCGTACTTCTACTAACCTAAGCGATTTAATTTCATTACTGAAATTTTTCTTCAAGAAAGCAGAGCAAAAACCAAACAGAAGTACTTTTATATTGAGTACCTTTTAAACTAACTTAGCTTTACACCAAAGTGAAAAGCTCCCCCCAAAAAATGTTCTACGTTCATAAACTTCTAATAACTTAATTAATCTCACTGTCCTCAATAATAGCGTTTACCGATCAAGAGTTTTCCAGTTATAACTACGTTAAACAAAAAATGATTATTTAAAAAAATAAACCTGAAATAATTCGTTTTAATAAATAACAAAATACGTAAAGCAGTTACTAATACGGTAAGGACGAAATGGTATCTGAGAAAAATTTAAACTACGGCTTTATCTGCTACAAAGAAGAAATTAATGCAACAACCGCATTAAAATAAACCTTTTTTTTTAACTGCTACTGTACGTTTGTGCTGTTAATAAGACAAGGAACCGGCTAATCATTTTCAAATAATAATAATTACTATATAACGCCCTTTCTCGCGCAAAATATTTAATTAAATTTTTATACACAAACGTCAATTCATTCAGGTTGTGTTATCGGTTGTTATTAATTACATGTTCTTATTCGGTTTATCGAAACTAATATATTTTTATCGTTTTTAAAAATAATCATTCTTAACAGAAATAGTTATTCCTTAAAAAAAGTGCCAGAAAACCAGTAAACCGATGGTCCAAAAACGCACGAATTGCAGGAAATTAATACCAAAATATAATCTATTACGCATTTTATAAAACATATTTGGTAAGAAATTTGTTTACGAATTTCATATCGGCTTAAAAAATAGTCTAAATAAGAGGATATATTTCTCAGACTGTTTTCCAGGTTTGTTTTTTAAATACATCTCAGTAACGATATCAAATTGAATAGGTCAATAAAGTTATAGCCTAATCGGGGAGTAAAGTAAGTTACCGATCGTTTATCGTTAATATAAAGATTAAATTCTTAAACACATATTTAGTAGTACTAAGGGTGTGTCCGCAACTTACAAAAATTATAAAATAGGGATTAGTTTATTTCTCTCTTCAGATAATTGTATTGCCTTTACCAAAGATCTGTTTTGGCTGTTACGATAGCCGCCCTTTAAGCTTTTACAAAAACAATGAAACAGACAAAGTTTTTTGTACAAATCATTTTATTGTTTCACAAAATATTCGCCTTTAAGATTTATATACTTTTGCATGCGTTCGAACCAATGTTGGAAAACATTTTTACCACTGAAGTTGTTCACCTCAAAAACATGCTTTTGTAAGGATTCAACCGCTTCTTGAGGTATGAAAATCGCTGTCCACGAATTTCTTATTTGACATTCGGGAACAAAAATAAGTCGTTAGGCGTTAAATCAGGTGAATACGGGCAATGAAACATTAATTCAATATTATCTCCGTGAAATAATCAATTGTTTGACGTGCTTTGTGAGGAACTGAGATTTCACGATGAAGAATGATGAGACGTTTTCGGTTGTTTTTCCTGATTTCATTGTCAGGACAAAGTGTTGTATACCGTTCAGAATTAACCGTTCTTAGATCCTCTAAAGCTACACGTCCAGTATAACCGAAAAAATATGCGAAAATTTTCTTGCAAGTGTTTCACGAAAGAAAGCGTTTTTGTTGAATTCGGTTCAACCTTGAGCACGCAATCAGTTGATTGTCGCTTAGTTTCCTGTACGAATATATCGAAGTTTCGTCTCCCGTTATGATGTATACGGATTTTGCATTTCCTCGGTCGAATTTTTTGAGCGTTTCCTTACGCCGATTGACACGAGCCTGTTTTTGAGCTTCGGTCAAATTATGCAGAATCCATCGGGAACAGGTCTTTTTCGCAGCTAAATGTTCACGCTAAATCGAATGTATTGCATTCATTGATATGCCTAAAGGTATCTCTATCTCACGCTAAGTCGTATGCCGATTCTCTTCGACCACGTTGCACACAGCATCGATGTTTTTTGGAACCGATTTTGGTCGACCTTCACGAAATTCATCGCTGACGGAAGCACGACCACGACGAAATTCTGCAAACCGATTGGAAATAGTCTTTTCTGATGGCGATTCATTACCAAAAGTTGAACGAAGCGATTCGAGGCATTTTTGTTGAGTTACGCCCTTACTAAAATCGTGAAAAATCATCCATAAAGCCTTCACGTGAAATTTCCATTTTTTCATAAAACTGTTTTTTTTGTTTGTTTTTTGCTTAACGCTCACTGTAAACAAACTAATCGGCCGAATTATGAACTGCCGCTGTTGTAACAATAAAAAAGTCAAATTTTATCTAGTGGTAGTATTTTTTTATCTAGTGGCCGTTTGTAAAAACTTAAAAGGCGACCTTCGCATAAAGATAGTTTGAATTAAGTTTCAAACTTATAGGCAAAGGTATAAGGCGCCAAGTATAATAATTACTTGTAGAGTAGTTTTTGTTAAGCAGGTGTATGTTCGTACTCGCGCATGTATGATTACAAAAAATTATTTGGTTTTTCTGCTTTATACCGTAATTTATCTTCAATAAGAAAGTTGAATTCTTATAATTAGTATTGCAAAATATTACATTAAAATATCATAATTTGTATTTTAATCTACGATTATTGATGGTATCATAATAAATAGTAAATTGCTAATATTTCTTGAGGGTAGAGTAGATATATTCAAATTAAAAATTTATTTGAAGAAAAACATGAGAAAAAAAATGAAACTGCGTAAATTATTATTAAAGTTACTGAGGAGTAAAATAATCCGACCTCAATTTTTACATTTATATAAAGCGATTTATTAAACTTTATAATCATTGGAAAAAATAAAATACGTTAACTACAATTTCTTCATAAATCTCATCTTTTAAAATTAATTAGAAAGTAAATATCTGATAACCGACTCGTAAAGACATGTTTTTTTATATTTTATAATAAACCTGGTTTTGATTTTTAATATTTTTTTTTTGTTTAATTAATTATTAAAACTTCCTTATGAATAATAACCCTTATAAATTCTGAACAGTTAGTTAGAATTCAAAGAAATATATGATCGGTTACGAAATTTTTCAAAAGTAAATATTTCAGAAATTAATAAAACATTTAAATTAAAAATACGAGAGCGATGTAACAATAAAAAGCGAAAAGATAAATTTATAAAAATTCGCTTATGATACTGTTCGTTTAAACATTGGAGAGAAAAACTGGAAAAAATTAATGAACAGTGAGAAATCTATTGCCGGTAGATAAGAAATTCTATTTTAAAAAAATAACAGGAAAATAAAAGTAATGAATTGTAAAAAAAGCTAAAAAGCAATCTGAATTAATGTTAAGGTGACAATACGTGAACCGCATTAGAATAATCCTTTTATTTATAAGGTAAAATTAAAACCGATGGAAAAATAAACGATATCAAAATCAGGGTGACACCACAAGGGAGATTCTACTGACAAAAATTAATTCCTAAACTAAAACATACATATAGAAATAAAAAATAATAATTTTAACAAATAACGGTAAGGGATATTTAACTTTAAATTAGCAGAACGTGAAAAAATAGGAAAACCAAAATTAAAAAACGAAGGCTTAGAAAATGTGGAATTATAGAAGAATGTTGAGAAAATTAGGTGGATCGATAGAACAAGGTTTTAAGACGAATTGGAGAAAAAAGTCTGTAGTAAATTCTCACTAGATGAACTAGGTTGGTAGGTCATATAT
This sequence comes from Lycorma delicatula, assembly GCF_047948215.1. Lineage (NCBI taxonomy): Eukaryota > Metazoa > Arthropoda > Insecta > Hemiptera > Fulgoridae > Lycorma > Lycorma delicatula. The sequence goes on from NC_134458.1 coordinate 77,749,584, forward strand.
ATTACGACACCCCAGGGCGTCTTATACAATTAATTGAAAGAAACGTAAAACATGAAAAAAAAAAGGTAGAAGGATAAAGGTTAAAAAACTTAAAACAACAGAAAATGTAGAATATGAAAATCTTAATAACAGTACACAATAGACAGGAATGGAGAAATGCATCAAACCGGTGAATTACTGAGGGCGAAAATAATATTCAGAAAAAGTATAAATGAAGCTCTGAAAACTTAATAAAAGCGATTTAATAATATAAACCGCAAGAAAACACAAACAAGAATAAATTTATAACTTTATAAAAATACGGCAAATACGATAAAAAAAATTGTAGAAATTATGTTATCAATAAATATTTATGTAGACACAAACGTTTTTGTCATACTGTGTACACGTTAAAGGGAAACAGACCAATCTACCTCTAATACTGAAGCTTGATTCGTAATTATACGAATAATACATAAAAAGTGGGAGAAAAAAGAATGACACAGCTAAGAACCTTCTAAAGATTAATAATTTCCTTAATGACATCAGAATCAGCCAGATTTAAAAAAAAATAGATATAAATAAAAGCAATACATTGTAAGTTAAAACTATACGGTTTAAAAATAACTAATTACAAACTATTATTTTTTATTGTAAAATTTTTAACGATAAATTAACTTCTAAACCGTCAAAACATAAAAAAACATAAATATAATTGAAGGAAATGCATTGTAATGTAACTATTTGTAATTACTTCATTTAGCTTATGTCAAAGATAAAAATAAAATAAAATTACTCTTCACGTAGCTTACAACGTAAAAAATACAAAAATAAAATAAAAAATGTAAAAAAGTGACCGACCAGAATCGACCTGATTCTCACCGGGTTAAAAAAAAAGTATTGTATAAATAGCCTTTTTGACATTGAAAAATAAAAACATTTAAAGCGTTTATTCTGAAATTAATTCCACTAAGACTCTGGTTTAATTTTTAAACACAATAATTATTGCTGAAAGACTGGTTTACAAGAATCTTTAACAATTTCTTTATTAAACCGATTAATTTAATTGGATATTAAAGTGTGGCTGCATAAGGAAATCGAAAGCTAACAGACGCATTAAGACAAGACCTCGTCATTCCACCCTAATTATATCTAATCGTATTACATTGCTGGATAAAAAAAATTAATTCTGTCATTAAATAATTTACAACTATGGTGCGGTAAAGTTAACATTGAATATAGGAAAAAATCAATCATCAGTAACAGTATTCTAGATTCGGTTTAGGTGACGTAAAAAATCCACTTCGCTATTTTCCATCAGAAATTATAAATTGCCCTAAGTCGATCTGCATAACGTGTTATATTTGCAAAATAGGATTTTTACCTTATAGTTTGTTTTCTTATAAAATCTTGACGAAAAATATCTACCAATATTTTTGCCGAATATAGAAATACATTAACGTTTATTTTGTTTTGATAAAATTAAATATTTAATATATTTTGATCAAAATTTTGCAAAAAAGAATGGGGCGATGAACTTAAGAAATGTGGTGATGAATTAACTAACTAATTAACTAAACAAAACTAAAATAAAACTTACTTCAAATCAAGATTATAATATTATTATTATTTTGTAATTATTCTGTTACTGTTCACAATGTAATATCTAAACGAAAATACATATTCCTCAAACAAATGACGTTTCGAATTTTTATTTTAAAAAATTGAGAAAGTAATTTATAAAAATAAAAACAGACTTCAAAAAATAATAGTACTAAAAAGTTACAAATAATATTCTATTTTTACTTATTAACTAAAGTAAAAGTATTTACAACAAACAACTATTTTTGAAGTTGGTGCCAGCAAACACAAGTTAAACAAAAATAAAAACAATTTTGCATTGTATGTAGTAGGATTTGCATTATATATATATCATAGGTTTTTTTTTAACTTGTGTTGGACGGCACCAACTTCAAAAATAGTTATTTGTTGTAAATACTTTTATTTTAGTTAAGAAATAAAAATATAATTATTTGTAACTTTTTAGTACTATTATTTTTTAAAGTCGGTTTTTTTTTTACTTTTTTAAATTATTTTATTTCGCAATTTTTCGTGGTATCTAGTACCTGCATACATATTATAACTACAATATGTTTACATACATATATGGTTATATAATTAAAATACGGGTAGGCCAACTAAACGCGCTGCTCAAATTAGACAGCGACGTTTAAAGGAAAGTTGCCAAGAAAGGAAAAATAGAAAAATAAATGCCATAATTATTTCCGCAGGTAATAAACAACGATAATATAAAGCTGTTATTAATATCCTAGTCGTACAGGGAACAGAGAGCAACAACGTACTGATGCGAGCGGTCAGCGGCTAAGGGTGTCGAGCCGTGCGGCATTGGTATCGGCATTGTGAGTTCAGTATTTTGGTATTTTTCCTAAGATTATCATCGGATTGGGTTAAAGTTTATATGGAATCATTAGGAAAGTATACTCTTTCGATTAAAAAAACTTATCAAAATCGGTCTACTCACGTCAGAGATATTGCGTAGCATACATTAAAAAAAATACAGTCGAATTGCGAACCTCCTCCTGTTCTTGAATTCGGTTAAAAACTAAACTTTAAGATAAACGATTAATCAGAAATAATGTCTTAGTTATTAAAATACAATTCTCGTTGTTCCGTAGTTTTAATTTGCGCACAATAAATAAGCAGTAATTTATTATACCACTTTCAAATCCAAATAAACAAAATTTCGTTATATCAATTATTCGCAACACCAAAAATATGGCAAGAGCAATTAATTAACCTTAAAAAAATACGATGTACGTGTATTTTTGTTAGTGGAAACGTTTTATTTTTTATTTTTTCAAAATGAAATCTTTACAGATCAATGAAGCTGAATAAATTGAATGATACAACTTTTTAAATATCTGATTTGGTATCCAGTTTTTACTTTCCTGTACGAAGTAAAGGAAGAATTGTGATCGCGAAAAATGTTGGTTTTTAGATTTCAACGGAAATATCCGTTTTGACTAGTTCCGGCGTGACATTCGTACGTACGTATGTATCTCGCATAACTCAAAAATAATTAGTCGTAGGACGTTGAAATTTTGGATTTAGGACTGTTGTAACATTTAGTTGTACAAACTAAACTAGACTGTTTTGATTGCAATCGACTGGACCACAAATGCCCAAAAAAAAACCCAAAATCAAAAACATATGGATTTTGGCTTTTTCTTAACTGCGGTAATAAGCCCTCGTTGAGAGCTTTTCAACGATATATCAAAAGTGGTACCTATTTCCATCGGTTCCAGAATTATAACCAAATAAATTTTAATTAATGAAACATTTGGACCTTACAAGGGGAAGACAGATCGGTTTGAATCCGACTTCAACTTGTTTTAACTTTTTTTTTTAATTTAAATATATTGATTTATTAATAATTATTAACCTGATTGTAAAAAAAATTACAATTAATAATAATTCAATAATAGGAATAAAAAAATGAGAAAATGTCAGAAATTATTAATGAGATAAATTTTAATGTACTTTTCATTTTAAAAAGATGTATGTAATTTAATAGGCGTACAAGGAAGTCATGTGGTGCCCACATCAGATTTTTTTTTTTAATTTATGTGAAAACTTTAAAGTTGGATTTAGATATAATTAATTAATATATATATATTTTTTTGTATATTACTCATACAAATAAAAAAATTTCAAATTTTTCTACTATTTTTTTAAATAGTCACCTGTAACGTTATAAAAAAAACGTAAACATTCTTATACGTTGAATGAAAGGTAGGGTGACAAACAATTATTGTAACAAAAAACGGGTGAGCCATTGTATTAAGGCATCCAGATTTAGTTAATATGCAGAATTTAAAAACCAACACGAAGACAAATATTTGAATTACAGAGCAGACCACTGAGGGATGTTAAGATTAAAATATTAGTACGGAACAGAAAGAAATGGAAAGTAGAATTAAACTAGTCAACTGACTGGAGACAAAAAAATCAACGCTTTCTACTGAAAGGATCAAATTAAATATTTATTACGAAAAAAAGATGAAAGCGAAAACTAAACGATTTATGAAACGGGGTTATCAGGACCCCGTTAGGGGTCAAAAAACTTTTTTGTCCCCGTTCAGGACAAAAAATATAACAGCTTTTTGAACAGTTGAAAGTAGTTTTTTTTTTTTTTTTTTTTTTGTAGAAGCATGCAGACTAAATAGAGCTGGAGTCCTATACCCGCAAAACTACATATTATGAATTGTACGTAGTTTATTGGTTGAATACATACCCCCTGATCATAATGTTTTTGGCTTCGCAACCTACAGGAAAAACTTCCATGTAATACAATGTTACCAGCATTGTTATTTCAGACATCTATAAGTTACAGGGAAATATAAAAAAAAATCTTAAATGTATTTGGTTTATTCGGGGAAATAATACTGAAAGATATCAACGATCTTTACCAGGATATGCTGCAAACGTTATGATATCACACAACATACCAAACTTATAAAGATATTAAATTAAACAGTTGAGTTTTCTTCAGGACAAGTTAACTTCTGATACAACTGTTATCATTTCCATTTCAGCAAGTACTGAAATTTATATAAAAAATAAAAACTGAAATAAAAAATTATTATACTTAATAATACCGAGAACGAAGAATAAAAAATATAATATATTTTTTTGAGAGAAATAATTTTTAATTAAAAAATATGAAAATTTTGAGATCAATGAACTTTATCGTAAACAGAATAACAATAGTTATACACGACTCCTTCTATGGCTTTCACAAACGAACGTAGGTAGATAAAACAAAATATGAACTGAGAATACCACAGTATACTTAAGTACTTTTTAATGATCATTTGTGTAAGGAGGCACGACAGAATAAATATAAATAAATTAATATAATAAAATAAAAACTATTCGTATGCAAAAGAACTATATTACAAAAATCAATTCATAACTTAAAAATATATAAATTATTGAAAATATCTAATTCATTTATTAAAAGTTTGTGTAACCTTAACCTGTTGATGTGAACTTCTCAATAACCCGAACGGGTTTTCTTTATGAGAAATGGTTGGATAAAATAACCACTAAAAATTCCTCACAACATAGAAATAATTAAGCTTACATTCACTTCGTGATTATTACTTTTACCTTATTACCTTTTACATAATTTTCACATAATCGAATCTTCTTTATATAAGAACCCCACAATATCGCAGTTGGTTCTATAAGAACTCCATAATATTAAATGACAAAACAACAATATACGTTGAATTTTCATTGAGAAATCGACTTATATTAAAAATAATACAAATATTGCCCATTTTTTGGACCAAAAAATTTCATTACAAGCCACGTAATTGAGCGTATAAGCCAAAGCTTATACGCTCAATAAGCTTAAGAAGACCTAAAAATCAATTTCTTGGCGAAGTTGATAGTTAGGAATTCCAAAGACAACTATTCAAAATGTTTTTTCATAAGCGTTTACGCATTCACGCTTACAAAATTCAACTTCAACGTCAAGTTAAACCCACGGATCGTCCTAAACGTGTTGAATTCGCAAGTAAATTTTTAATTGCATTGACGAGGACGAAACATTTTTAAAACGTGTTATGTGTACGGATGAAGCGACTTTCCATGTCAATGGTTGTGTCGACCGGCATAATTGTAGGATATGGAGATCTCAGCAACCCGATGAAACTATTGAGTACGTCAGAAATTCCCAAAAAATAAATGCGTGGTGCGGTTTGATGTTCGATCGTGTGATTGACCCGTTATTTTTCATGAGCCTACTATCACAGGGGATGTTTATTTAGACATGTTACAAAACTTGCGTTTTCCCGCAAGTAGACCACACTGAACAAGAAAGTAATGTTGCTGTAATACTTCAACAAGGTGGTGCGCCCCCACACTTTAGTCTAGACGTTCGACGCGCTCTCAGTGAAAGATTCCCTAATCGTTGGATCGGTAGTGGCGGTCCTGTGCTTTGGCCTCCGAGAAGCCCAGATTTGATATGGGGATACGTTAAAAACTTTGACTACTTTGACTACAGAGAAAAAATCAGGGATATACAACATTTAAGACAACAGATCTCCGCTGATATTGCCACAGTTACGCCTGCGATGATCCAGCGGACTTTGGCACAAATCGATTCCCGGCTGGATGTTTGCAGAGCGACCAACGGAGCTCACATTGAAACATACTAAGGTGTATAAAAAAGCTTTTTGAGCCGGTGAATTTTTTTAAAAAATACTCGTTTGAATATCTTTAGTAGTTTCTGAGATTCGATTTTTTTTTAAATCGCTGAACCTTTTTCGATGACCTATCAAAACTGAAATTTTCGAAACAAAAGAATATTTTTAATTTAAGAATTTATCGTTTTAAAACCCCTCTTATTTATTAGTAACCCGCTGAAAAATCTCAAACTATTTCACCGCTAAATTTGTTCATTTTAAGGACAATCTATGACTTGCTTATCAAGTGATCTTTTTCAAACTTTTTAAGGAGTACAGAGAATCAGTTTATTACACCTAAAATTTTTTTTATACGAAAAAACACAATATTTACATAACTATAATTCTTTTAAGTCACTTGGAAATTCAGTTTGTAGAAATTTGAATAACACCTATTTCTATTCTGTTAAGAATGAAACTTACAGATGACGTACGAAAATCAAATCGTGATAACGAATAAAAAAACAAATAACGACATTAAGACGTTATATTACGAGTAAAATAAAACTAATGCTATAATTAAATAAAATTAATTTTAATATTAGTTACAAAAATTATGTTATAAATTTATATTGGCTTACATTTTTAATTTACAACTGTATTTCCAACAGCGAGGTATACCAACCATTAATCAGTACATAAAACAAGATTAGTATATTCGCAACAATGAATCGCTTTTCTATCTGTATTAATACTATTCCAAAATAATCTACCCCTATTAGAAAAAGTAACTTGCCAAGAGGCAACATCTAACACGCAATGAGAAATAGAAGCCACGACCCATATTTAACTCGAATTTTAACCGCTAATGAAATATAAAACTTTAAAGTCAGAAACAGATAAATTAGATAAACCAAAATATACAAATGGAATTACCTACACATAATAAAATTATGATAGAACTACGTCGGTTACCAGACTAGGCGTATGAAAGTTTGGATAGTAGAAAAATAACAGGTCACTTCTGCTCAGAAAACTACTACTTTCTACAATATTCCAGCTGAATCAATTTATAACTATCATTGCTAGGAAACTATTACTGCTAAAATTATCAGTTGGAAAATAATACAGAATTTTAAGAAATAGAACCATCAGGCCTATATATATATATATATATATATATATATATATATATTTTTAAACCCAATTTTAATTTTTTTCTGATTCCTTTTTTTCTTCTAAATCAATCAATAAAAAGAAATTGGTATAATAATTTTGATCGGTAATAATATCAGTTAATGTTGAAGAACTGAAACTGAGTGGACATTTTCCAGAAGTACTTTCAAATATTTCTCACGGAAAAAACACTTCAGGGATAGTCTATTAATGAAATATTAACAAAATAAGATACAGTTTACTGTCCTTTAAAGAAAGGTGAACCGAAATGGACTTAATCCCAATCCCTGAGGGGCAATCAAAATCCTATATCATATGAGAAAAAGTTAATATTTCTTGAATCATCTTCGGATATAATCGATTAAAAATAATTTTTAATGGAATAAATTCCGGGAGAAATATTTTAAAGCAAACAGATCAAATTAGAAAATTTTTACTCTAACCTACGGTCGTCATACACATGATAGCAAAACATTTTTCAGGTTTTTTTAATTAATGAAGGATGATAAAATATTAATTATTATATTATTCATTTAAATAAATTAGGTGTACAGGAAGGAAAAAACACACGTATATGTAACAAAAAAAGAGAGAGAGAATGTTTTAACATTCTTTACTTTAATAATACAACAAAAAAACAATCATTAATGGATTATGTAGTCCTTATTTTTAGATCAACAAAACAAACTGCATCCTTTAATTTAATCGAGTACATAAATAAATATGACCAATCATCGGACAATGCTGTAAAGTATAAAAAAATAAATAATATACTACAGCCACAACGTTAGAACAGCGAATAGGCAACCGGGGCGTATTCACGCAATACTTCACAACGATACAGTAAAGGTAACTGCATGGCTCCCCGCCCTCCACATTATTTTAGTAGGGAGCTGCATTCCATTTCCACCCTGCTGGATGACGTCATCCTATATATATATAAAGCATTATATAATATGACAACGCCACTACCTACAACATTAAAAATAATATACTATAATCACGTGTTAGGAAACTTAGCAGGCTGGAGAAAAAACAAACTTTGATTATCCAGAACCTATTTAACCGAACACAATATTTAAAGCATTTTAAACAAACAACATTTTTAATATTTTACATTAAAATATTAAGTTTAATTTTGATGAATTAAGTATTTCACGCGGAAAAGAAAATTCAGGAGATAATTTACATTATTTAAAAAAAAAATAATAAAGATAAATTTATCGTTAACAACACGATTAATATTTAATTTTAATCTTTTTCGTAAGTTCAACGGTTTATTAATATTAATATAAAAAAAAATTGAAAACGGTTAAAAAAGACTAAATGAAGAGTCTACTTTTATCGCTTAGATATCAAAATACTACTTTGTCGATTAACAAATTGCGAACGATTACTGCGACAACCAAACTTTGAGGCAAGAATAATAAATTAAAAATATTAATCTTCGTTAACGTAATTTTTTCTTTATATGCAATACATTTTATAAAATCTTTATTGTTACTATTTTAAACGGAAGACGTTCAGATGTGAAATACGAGTATACAGAGTGTATCACGAAGTTCTAACGGGACTTTTACAACTTATTCTACACGTGAAAATAATGGAAAAAGTTCATAAAAAACATATATCCTAAAATACTTCGTTTGCGAGTTACGGCTAGTGAAAGATTTTGGTCGGATTTCAGCTACCCCGCTGAAATGAAGTCGTACTGAAATATTTAGGACGTTAATTAGGGATCAGAATTTTTGATTTGAAAAATCGAATACAATAGGTTCCAGAACCGTATCTGCATTAGTTTTTGAAAAATCTGAGACTTGTTACGAAAAAGACTGACCTTTTACAATAAGGTTTAATCATATAAAAAATTTAAATCTTATTTATCCAAAGAATTAAAAGACAAATTGAAATAATAAATTGTTTTAAGTAATTTGAAGAAAATATTTTTGTGCTTAATTCCAACAATCCTTACTTTGAAAGTTTCAAGGTATTTTCTTTAAATACCTTGAAACTCTCAGGAATAACGCAAAGAACCAAAGTTTTATAATGGTAGAAAACTACTTTATTTTATTTTATAAAGTGTAAGTTATGATTTTAGTGACAAGTTTTAACTTTCAGAATAACATTTTAAGTAATAGAAGTGGCAGTAAATGTTATATATATAACAAGGACAAGAAGAAAAAAGACGATGTTATATTGCAAGATGGATGTGACAGTTACAAGCTACATGAAATATCGATGTCTGAACCCCAACAAACCGAACCAGTATTAAAATTTTTTAAGCGTTTCTAATAAATATTTCGGCGTATGACATTTCAAATTTATTTACCGATAATCTTATAGAAAATACAAATTTATTATATAAACAAAAAAATTTGAATCATTTAAATTAAAATTCTTTAGCATCATAAAATTCCGGTTTTTAACTTAAATCTTTGTGAAATATACCTTTACAGTGCAATGAACGGATGATATATTTTTAGTGAAACAGACAAGTATCAAAAAGGATTCCCTTATTCCGTACCAACATAGCTAAAATATTTTCGTCTGCGTAAATTTTATTCTTACCTTTTTAAAGGTTATTCGTTATTTCCTTAAGAACAACGCGTTTTTGTATGTATCTGTATCATCAGTTTCTTCCTTCTACAATATTAAGTTTTAAAAATTGTACGTTTCATAAAATATCTTCCAATTACGTGGAAGACAAAATGGTAAAATAATTCAACTACTATATATATTACAAATTTTAATTTATTTCACACACACACCGTTTTTAAAAAATGATCTATATAAGAATAGAACTGATGGTTCAGATACACCCGAAAATGTGTTTTTCTTTTTTTAAAAATTATGAAAACAATTTAAAAAAAGATAAGAATACCTTTCTTAAATCTACTCTTTCTTTTTCTTCTTCTTATGTTATAACCGCTATCGATCGCCGATTAATTTACGATATTACTGGAATGCCATGTGATTTCATGAGGATATCTATTTGGATCTTTTATATAGTGGTTTCCTGTGGCCTTCTGCATTCTAGTGCCGTCGACCGACTATTTGATCTTCTGACATATGGGGTAATTTCACATCCCGAGGGCAATAAGTTCTTTGACAGTACCAGCTTATCCGCCCTTACACGAGGCCATAGGTACTTAGTAAGGGGAGACCCCTCATTCCCTATCGGCTGAGGGCAGTGTCAAAAACACCGGGTGATGGAGTCCCTACATTCCTACTCGTTAAAGTTTACTATTTAAAGTAAGTTTTACTGATGATAATAAAACAAGGATGTTCATAATTATATATATATAGTAGACTATATTAAATATATTGTGGGAATACTATTGCAGTAATTATCAATTCTAAGTTCTGGGTTCAAATACCACTCTAAAACGATTTTTTTTTTAAAATCCCCCCTCCAAAAAGGTCTGGTTTACCATAGAAAAGGATCCCGTCTAACTTGCGATTTCTTTATATTAAAAGCTTCCAGTATGCGGCCTAAAAATAAAGTAACGAATGCTGGGTATGACAAAGAGGACTTAATTGATGTGGATTTCAAAAACATTTTACCAGATTTCATGATTCCTAAAATTAATAAAAATGTAATAAAACCAATTACGTAATAAAATTAAAGAGTCCCATCAACTAAAATTTAATGTATCGGGATAAATCAAAAATATTGAAATTTTTTTTCTAATTTTAAAACGTAAAACAGCTCCTAAAATAAACAGACTGTATCGTAGACCTTATTTTCGAAAAAAATATGACTTTAATTCCAGATATGTAAAAAAAAAATGGATAAGTTTTACTATTAAGACATCATAGAACAAAAGAAATTGAAGTTTTGTGCTGTCAATAAAAACGTACGTTTTCACGATACATCTTATATAGAATCGTTAGCTTACAGTAACATATTAAATCAATCTTAACCCTGTCTATATTTAACAACTATGAATGTTTTCGCACAGAAGAATACAACTGTATAATATAACCTGAAAGGTGTAAGTATTTATGAATAGAAATACTTTTACCGTATCTACGTACGATAATGAAACATCAGATTATCTATAAGTAATTTTTATATACTCAATTATAGAATTCTTTTTTACTTACAACATCGATGAAATATATAATATACAAAAAAAATATTAACGGAATATTATCGATTTATAAAAATACTGAATCGTACAGTCCATACGAATTAATAATACAGTAATAAGAAGTGAAAAATCGATATTATAGCAACCTACACACATCGGTAAGGAAAGACTGAAAAGAACTGATAAAAAATTGACTGTAGAATATATTAGTAATATTTCTCGACTGAAAATATTAATGTTTTTAGTTTTTCCAGTACCGCAAACGATGTACGCAGCAAGGTAGTAAACGTATACTCGTCGCTACGCCAACTCTCAAGCCGGTACCTATATATACTGTAGCACGTAGCTAAACACAGAATAGTAGTAGATACAACAGGGGTTGTACCTGAAACTCTATCTTTTAAGGAAATCATATACCTGTGAGCCCACTCGTTACAAAACATTTTTAACTATAGAATAATTCACAACTCTATGATTCTTTTACAGGTCGGTGAAATATATACTTTTACTGAAGCGGCTGCCAACCTTTAAATTTCACGCCGCGAAATATAAATGTACAATATCAGTAATAAGTATTTTATTATAACAAAAACTAAGAAATTTAAGAAAGTATTAGATCGATGAGTTTATAATTAATAATACGATCCAAAAATAAAAGTTTTCATGTTATAGAGTATGAGTTGTTTATTATTATAATCTACGAGTATTTCTACCTTTTAAGCAAAATCGAAACTTAAATAAACGCCTTTAAAAACATACGAAAATTGGACTACTATTTGATGATGTTAACGATAATATATTTAAAAATATACTACTTATTTTATAAAAACTACTTTTGTGGTTATAGATGAAAAAAGGAATTAAAAATTACTGGTTTACTATATTAAAAAATAAAATAATAATAATAAAAGAGTAACTGTCATACTGTGAAATGAAAGTACAAAATAACAGGTTAATCGTACAGTTAATTCCACTCCCAAGGTAGCGGTTATACTTCATTCAATTACACAGTACCGTTTTAAAAGCTCGGCAGTAATTTTAAAATTAAATTAAAATTAACTTTCCAAAATTAAAATTTAATATTATCTAAGCGCAACGTCTATATAATCCGTTTTCTTAGAGACTACACCCAAAAAATTAAAAGGCGAATATACGCAAGCATACAATCCATTCACATAAAACTAAAATGGTAATGTATAAATCCAGCCGAATAGTTTATTAATAAATTGAAAGGATCGACTACAATCAAATAATAACCGGATTTACAACCGATATATTCAAAACGCCAGCACGTTTTTTTGTTAATTCCAACTAGGCCTATTATATATTTGTAAAAAATTAAGAATATTTTTTTCATTAATTAATTTGTGGAAAAGACTGATCCCGCACAAATAAATTTAATTTGCTGTATGTATGTACATCCTAAATATGTATTAGTTTTAAAACCTCAAACTGTAATTAATAACTTCCGAGAAAAAAATGTATTTCGTGTTCTAAATAGTTCAAATTTTGAATCCGGGTAGAATTTTACTACTTATAAATTATAAGAGCTGCAATATACGAATTCTCAAAACTATTCAGTAACGTAAATTAAAAAAAAGATAATTAAAGGTAATGCATCAATCCCAGAAATTTGTATAGAGTACATAACCTTAATGATACCTAAACTTTCCTTAACAGCAGTAACTATTAAAAAAAAACTTAATTATTAAATTATATTCATTTTTTTTTTAAAGAAAAGTGCTACATCATCATTATTGAAAATAAGGATTCAGTCAACATCGAACAAAAAATTTTATAAAACCAAACCTTAAATTATAGTTTAAAATACCTCTTAAATTAATCAGTGTAAAACATTTTGCAACAAATAATGAATATATTTTATTTTTTATAGGAGAAAGTTTACATATTTTTATTAATATATTTATTTAGGTAATGATATTGTTCCCATAAATAGGGGTATTTTTTTTAATCAACATTTTTCCATGAATTGGTATTTCTATGAAATTTATGGGGGGGGGGGGGAATAGCAGTAATATCACTAGATTTGTAAGTAATAAATTAAAGCAATAAAAATTATTATTTACTTCTATTAATAAATCCATTTTTATTATTCTTCACCGGTTTTCAGAGATTAAAAATTGCCTGAAGCTGAAGCAAGGCGACTAATTTGCTTAAAACTGGTAGTAGAATAAGAAATACAGGGTTTGAAACTATAAGTAAAAACATTTTCATTTTTTCGATATAAGACAAAAATACGGCAGTATTAATTCATATAAATGAGGGTTAATTGTACGGAACGATTAACGTAGGTTCGGGGAATAGAATCCAACCGCATCTAAATATAAAAAATGGGAATTTATATAATTGAAAAAAGAAAAAAAATGGGAATAATCCATAATATATTAACAAAATGCAAACGCAACTTAGTCCAATAATAGAATTATGATATTTAAGAATTAAAAATTTTAAAGCAATTTTGTTTTGAAAAAATAAAAAAAGTCGCATTTCAACTTCAGAACAGCAAAGTAATATTTTACAGTGATTAAATAATAAATAAAAAAGAACTTAACCTAAAATAAATCATACGAAAATACGGGTGGCACCCAATTACTGGAAAAATACCATTTAATTTCCTTTCTTTAATAATATTATTCGATAAATTGCGTCGTACACAAATTTCAAATAAGACAATCGTGTAGAACAGACGAAATTTCAAATAACATTAGAATAACAAGATTCTCCACACAAATCCAGCAAACATCCACACAAATTTCGTGACGCCCACACACAAATGCATTTATTATAATATTTTGCAAAACTGTTTAAAATGGAATCAAGACTGTTAAAAAAGTCGAAAACGTTAACCGTGTATGTTATTGTAATATATTTTTCTTTATAAATTAAAATAAATATCTGTGATAAATAAAGAGAAGTATTTCTATATATTTAACATTTCTATATATTTAACGCGCACGATTTAAGTACTAGATAGGTTTAACCTGCTCTATCGAAACGTTTTATTAGAATTTAAAAAGTAAACCAGAAAAATTAATCTTTCATTTATATTAATATATCTTAAAATTAAAACGTAAAATTTAAAATAAACATTCGCGCGCAATCACTAACTACCACAAAAATAAGGGGAAAAGATTCCTTTTTTCAAAAAAATTTCATTCAAACTCTTAAAGGAATGATCAAAAATATATAATTTTGGTTTAGTTCAAAACAAACTTAAATTTTTGCAAAAATTAACATCATATAGATTAACATATATTCTTTAAAGAATAATTATCTATTAGTTTTCAAAATACGATTTACTTTTCGTATTAGCATCGAAAAATATACCCTTCGCAAAAGACTCGCTATAAAACATCTAATTTTTTTTTAAAGCGCTAAAAAATAAATAAAAATATTAAAAAATGTTTTAAGCAAAACATTAACACCTCTCACCAAAAGTACGCGTTAAGCACACACAACACTAACTAAAATTATTTAATTTCAATTAAATAAACAGCCATTGCATATGACAGCACTTAGAAAACAACTCATAAGCAACACAGCTGTTATTCTAACCGTCCGACGGAAGCACACACACACACTACATACAACATACTAAAACTCCAGGTGTGTCTCTATATTTTATTATGGAAGGGGAGATACCTGTTACCTGTTGTTACCAGGTATACCAACGGTATTAAAAAATATTTCCCTATAATAAAATAAAAGTCACTAACGTAAAACGTTACAAAAATTTATTGACTGTTTCTATGTTGTCGTAAATTTTTAAATAACGGTTTGTGTAGGAAATTGAAATTTTAGTGGTTTTACCATATAAAAGATATCATTAATTAAAAAATAAACAAATAATTAAAATAAATCGCATTGTAAACAAAAATCTAACCCGAATAAATCCATATAAAATAAACCTGATAACTATGTTGTTGAATTTCCCGGTATTTGTGATCGTGGATTAAAGTTTAAAAGCTACACACACACACACACACACACACACATATATATATATATATTAAAAACAAATAAGTTAATTAATTTTGTATTTTGTTATGTTGCTATTATAAAAGGTTTTACCACAGTTTCCCTTGATCCGTCCAAGCAAATTACAGCTGAAAATTATCTTTACTCTTACGATCTTACTTATTTAAATAAAAGTAATAGAATATTTCTTAGTTGATATTTTATTCAAGTAAAAAGTAAGAACATTTGCGTCAAAAATCACGTTTAGGGTTTTCCCCCTTAATTTAAAAGAGTACCCAATATTCCTACAGCATCAAAAGCCGAAGATTATCACGACTCTGATAATGTGTTATTTGGAGAGAAAAAACTTAAAAAACATAACCTGAATATATCCCTACAACCAGTTTATGCCTATAAAATGTATATAACGTATGGTTGTGAATAACTGATTCTTACAATATTTTTCAAGCTGATTTCAAACATAAAATCAGAATTCTTCGATCAGGCTGTTTTTTTGTAACTACCATTTTTATTTTCGGGTAGTATCATGCATGAACTCCATAAGCATAGCATTCTGTGGACGTAAATACGTTCTCAAATATCTCCTCTGCCATGCGGCCAGTGCCGCATAACTAAGAGATTCCAATTCCAGTACCAACAGATACATGGAACTTAGATGAAGATGAAAATGTCGAATCTTGTGCTGACATATCAGGCGATGAAGAAAGAGATCCAAAATTTTTAGAAAATTGCTATACTGAACCCCATTAAATTAATCGGTCAGAATTAAATGATCTAGTTCGCAATCCAAATTTATAAAAGAATCAAGAAGAAATATTGGCATCAAAACTGAAAGGATGGCGTTTTTTACAACCAAACACTAAAATAAGTACTTTCCGTGACAGACAGTCAGAATTTGAACATTTCTTTTCTCAGTACGAAAACTTAGTATACTGTAATGATGTGAACTCTTTACTGGAAGCCTTGGGACATATGGACCATCCTGACGAATGGCGACGTTTTATTGACTCGTCAAAGCTTAGTTTGGAAGCCGGTCTACTTCACATTAAAAATAAATACCCATTAACACCATTAACATATGCTGTTCACATGAAGGAGTCTTATGAAAATATGAAACTTGTATCGAGCAAGGATTCGGTATGGGAAATATTTACGGCATATTTGTGGAGATCTGGAAGTAACAGCGCTTTTACTTGGACTACAACTTGGATACACTAAGTTCTGTTGCTTTTTGTACGAGTGAGACAGCAGGGATAGAAAAAACCATTACATCAAAGAGAGAGGTACTGACTATAGGAGAGAAGAATGTTGTTAGTCAGGCATTACTAAAACCAGAAGTAGCTTATCTTCTGCCATTACACATTAAGCTAGGTTTATTCAAAAATTCTGTTAAAGCAATGGATCATAATAGTGGACAGTTTCAGTTTCTAAAAGACAAATTCTCTAATCTAAGCGATTCTAAAATAAAGGAAGGTATATTAGACTACAAATAGGAAAACTAATCAGTGATTCGGCGTTTGAAGAATGTTTGAATGACTTGGAGGTCGCTGCATGGAAATCATTTCAAAATGTGGTAAACAACTTCCTTGGAAACCGTAACGCCAGTAACTACAGAGAACTTGTGAGTGAACTCCTACAAAACCACAAAAAACTTGGGTGTAACATTTCACTCAAAATCCATTTCTTACATTCACATCTGGTTTTCTCCCTAACAATTTCGGTTCTATCAGTGATGAACATGGAAAACCATACTTTCACCAGATCTACAATGAAAACACGATACTAGGGAAAAGTGAACCCAAAAATGATAGCAGATTACTGTTCGAATCTAAAGAGGGATCTACCTACAGCAAATTACAGCAGAAAATCCAAAAGAAATAGATTTTAGGTGAGTACAGAATGCATGTAATGCATTGTTATATCACGTTCAAAAAAAATTTCAACTACAAAAAACTGAGCCCGATAGAAAAGATCTATTAAAATAATTGAAATCAGCATAAACAATACTATAAGAATCAAACATTCACTCTCATTAACAAACAAAAAATAAAAATTTTATGACCAGTGTAATCTGAACTCGGTCTACAGCGTTGGAGATTTACTCTTAACAAAAATTTAATTATTTTTTTCTTTAGCAAAAATTAAATCTAATTATTCCTATGATATAATTCTAATTAATAATAATTATTAATCAGAAATATATTATTAACCAATTATTAATTATAATTAACAATCGGTTCAGAAATAAAAAAGTATATTCTTACTGTCGCATAAACTATTCCCGCTATAACATAATTTAATAATCGGCAACGTAAACTTATCTGAAGGGAAAAAGAATTTATCAACTCCTGAGTATAGAACTAGAAAACCTTACCAGTTCTATATAAGCTTTTTGCTACAGCTTTTAATAACGCAATCGAAAAACAAATTAATCTTCACGCTGGTAACATACACATACTTAAGTATATGAATTACAGACAAAAAATTCGCGTAATTATAATTTCGTAAACATAAAAATTTACGGCGTTTATTAGGAATTGATATAAATCACGAAGAAAAAGGTGTTTATTACTATTTTGTAATCAGAAGTTTAATAAATAATTAATTTCCAGGCGATCACTTTAATGTTACCCGTAGGAACGCGTAATACATCATTTAATAAATGCGTTTATTTATATACAAGGAGTCGTATACTTTACATGAAAAATTGATCGATTCGTGTAATATTCCATAGTCTCTCTATATGACCCACCGGGTTGGTCTAGTGATGAACTGGTCATGGCAAATCAGCTGATTTCGTAGTCGAGAGTTTTAAGGTTCAAATCCTAGTAAAAGCAGTTACTTTTATGCAGATACAGGTGTTCTTTGGTGGTTGGGTTTCAATTAACCACACACCTCAGGAATGGTCAATCTGAGACCGTACAAGACACTTCGTTTACATCATACATATTCTCTGAATGATTTACATTGATCTCTATACTCGTATAAATGAATAGCGGATCCCGTGTATTGGAATCAGTAAAATTTGAAGCGTAAACTAGCGCCACCAAATGAGTGGCTAAAACTAAATAAAATGAAACGGTGCATGCGCAGAGGTAAGTGTAAGAGTAGAAAATAAACATCCTTACCATCACGATTATAGTTGCGCAGGCGTACAACGGTTCTATTTAGTTCCCAGCCACTCATTCTGGAGCGCTGAAGTAGGCTTCAATATCGAACACTTAATAGTATTTTACGATCCTTTTACAAGGATCCTCTACCCAGTTATATAGATATCAGTGATGAATCATCATTCATCCTCTGGAGTAATACCTTACGGTAGTTCGGAGGCTAAACAGAAAAATAAAGTCTCTCGGTATCTTGCGCATCATTGTTAAAACAGGACTCTGTTATATCTTTGAACAGACAAGTCAGGACATGTTGTTAATTAGAATAAATCATCGGAACGATAGCCGGTGATAGTGTCAAGGAGTCGATACTATTGAAGTTTAGCCGGTCAAGGAGCTCGGCTTTGAACTGTAAACGTTCCGGGAATTCCATCACAAACCCTCATAATACACAGATAAATAGTAACAGATGACAGAAAACAATTAAAAGATAGCAACTGTACTAGATTAAAACCGCTGTAAATCTAAAAAAAAAATTACCAACTCCTTTTATTTTTATAGTTACGACATCATTTGCTAATACAGTTCAACTTCGATTTTATAATTTATACGTGCAAAATAAATACTAGGCAAACTATCGCCGTACAATATCTAAAATTGTAGCCGTAATGTTCGCATTGGTCGACTGCGAAAACGATTAATTACTGCTATACTATAATACGAGTATATTGTATTACCTGTAAATTTTATTACACAGTTACATATCTATAATTAGGATTTTCAACGAATATAAAACTAACTGCTCGTAAAATTTACGCAGTATTAATCTTTTTTTAATCATTAATGTATTTATTTTTATTTTTAAAAAGGGTATAAAAAATAAATTACTTGTCACTAAACGTTAGCTTTGTTCTACAAGTCAAACTAGCCGATGTACCTCCGAGTACTGGATCTTATTT
The DNA here is from genome assembly GCF_047948215.1 of Lycorma delicatula. Taxonomy (NCBI): domain Eukaryota; kingdom Metazoa; phylum Arthropoda; class Insecta; order Hemiptera; family Fulgoridae; genus Lycorma; species Lycorma delicatula. The sequence goes on from NC_134458.1 coordinate 77,769,113, forward strand.
ACCCGAAAAGGAAACCGCAGTAAAATTCCACAGAAGAAAAATATTTTGTAAAAAAAATGTTTGAAATTTATTTTCCGTACTTCTCGTAAAATCGTTAACTAAGATTGTACAATCACGAAAAAAAATTGTATCCGCAAGATAAGGAAAGGGATACCCGTTCAAATTACGAACGTTGTTTTTTTTTCCAAAATATTACTCGCCAAAACTATTTATACTACCATTGTAAGAATATATTATTTAATCGGCTACTCCAACTATAACTACATGAAAAATACGACTGTACGATACGACATGCTCTCTGTTTAAACATTATTGTTCGGCCGATAATGGAGATACTAGGAAACATTTACATCTAAATCGTTTTCATAGGTTCATGGGGTCAGCGGTTCTTGAGTTTTAAACGGACGTAGGTACAAACTTACATAACGTACTGTTAAGATACTACTTTTACTCGCTCATCAGTAATTTTTTAAATTAGAAAACCGATTCGAAAACCTTTTTTGGTCGATTATTATAACTCGAGAAATCTACAAATAGATTTTTTAATTTTGAAAGATTACTCGTAATATTGTTTTTAAACTGATATACCGGAACTCAAAACTTTCGTAGAATTTATAATAATTTTTTATATGCTTTTTATGAAGACGTGTTATCTTCACGACTATAAAACCTAGAGATGGGGGACATACTGAGTCGGATTCGTTACGAAATCAGTGCTGTACATTAAATCCGAAAAAAATATTATGAAATTGTAAACCGTATGGTAAGTCTCGCACGTATCATTTCTTCCGCTCAAAAAACAAAACTTCCTGTAATATAAATAAAACTGTTTTTAACAAAATGATACTGATATTAAAAAAAGGTAAGACACTACATTTCTATTACCAAAATCCATTATTAATTTAGAATTTTGTTTTAAAAAAATGTAATAGACAATAGATATACAACAACAGATAATAAACAATGTTTAAGCGTACCATATAATAAGCAAAAATTATAAAAATTTGTTACAAAACTCTTACCGGCCCGACTTCATTTATTAAACAACCAATAATCATAAGAATTGTATTATTTCCGTAAATAATATGTGTTACATATAAATGAAATCGGGCCGGTAAGAGGTTTTTAACAAATTTTTATATTCTTTGCTTATTATATGGAACGCTTAAACATTGTTTATTATCTATTATTGTATATCTATTGCCTATTACATATACGTAAACAAAATTCTAAATTAATAAGAGATTTTGATAACAGGAATGTAGTGTCTTACCTTTTTTGATATCAGTATCTTTTTGTTAAAAACAGTTTTATTTATATTCAGAAAGATTTTTTTTTTGAGCGGAAGAAGTGATATCTGCGAGACTCTTACTGTACGGTTTACAATTTCATTGTAATTTTTTTTTATATCGCTGCGTTTTGTTAGAATATTTTTTTTTTTTATGAATTACTGATTGTTATTATGGATTTATTTTAAAAATTTATTGCCTTTCTAGAACAAACAAATATACATTTTTTGAATTTCACAGTCAATTTTTTTGTTGATAGTCATACCACTCACTTCATATCACTTTTTCCTTTTTTAATAAAACCATTATAATGGCCTTCACGAATCGAAAATCCGTGATGTAAAATTGCACTTATTACTTTGTAAGTCTAACCCTCGATTTTTATCGTATCCGCGGACACACTTTTTATATTACTAAATGAACTTTTTTTTATTTCTCCATCAATTAATTCAGGTAGTTCTAACTGTAGAATAAAAATTTTACCGATCGAATTTATTTTTAAGAAATCTTTGTTGCCACATTTGCAACACTTTCCTACTGTTCGTACTTTTTGGTTTTATTAGTCAATAGCTATAATCTATTGTAAACTCATACTTTTAATTTTTTTAATGAAGTGATGGGAAATAAAAAAATTGTTTCATCTTCAGTACTTTCATTTGCATAAGAGCATTTACTATTAAAAAAAGCTGTAGTATATTTTCTTTTAAATTTTATTATTTCAAGAACATTATCAAGTTTTTGTACGCCACCTAGTACTATAAAGTACTGCTACCTAGCGGCGCGATTCGTAAACCCACCTTTTTGAGGGAAAAAGAATATATTCGAGTCCCGCGGTTCATCAAATGGAAGAAAAAAACGTTGTCTAACAAAACTCGAGGTACTTTCTGAAATTATTGTTTATAACAAATTTAATTGAAATGAAATATGTTTTCATGCTTATTTTTTTAATTTTTTCCCCATTTTCATTTCACTTTTAGGTTAGGTCATGTTAAGAATTGTAAACATAGTTCGTAGACTTCGACGTGCCGTCCAGTTCTGTGGACTCTTACCGGAGAAGTTCTAACGAACTTCGTGATTACAATTAAAGTTGCGATAAGTAATTTTTTATTATATTTCACTATTATTATTGTTACTACGCGGTGAATATCGGATGGAAGGAAGCACAAATTCGCTAAATTCTTTAAGGTAATCAATTTCTATACCTACGAGGGCTCTTACTTATTTTTATATCCTAAAGGAATCTTTACAATTAATCCAATCCCTCTTCCTCGCTAAATTCACTACGCAAAAATAATTAAATAAAAGCGTAATAAAAAAATTGAATCTACACGTCGTAATTACACATTCATTTATAACACTGAATCCATAACGAAACTAATACAGTACGTTCCATTCGGCGAGTTGTAGATGCAGACAAAACTTTAAAAAAAAGTAAAAATATGAAAATAATCGGTAATTTTAAAATCGGTATATCCATTTAAAACACTAATAAAAATAACGAAATGATTATAAATTAAAGTTTAAACAATCCGGTCATAAATTTCGTGAGTTATAATAAGCCGCAATAGGCAAGCCTTTGCTTAAATGCTCTTAAAAGATTACTTTTCGGATTAACCTAATATATCTCTCTCTAATAGGCTAATTTTTTTATATATACTTATGACAAATATGGCTCGATATTGTACTATTTTATTTGAGGCGTGTTTGATGATCTTTTTTGTTAACTTCTGACCTGCGAAAAATTATAGGTAGAAATTAAAATGAAACTAAATGTTGAACGACGCCACTTTGTGTTTTTTTATAATTTATAGCGATAATTGACGTTATCGCTTGAAAACAGAATATTTTTGGCACGACCACTACATCATTTTTACAATAATCTGTGTAGAACTTAAAAACTCTTTCAGAAGTACACAACCGGTAGTCCAGTTATTTTAGGCTATCGCTAAAGCCGTTCTTCATCCCCAACAGTAAACGAGGTACGAGTACTATTATGCTATTTACTAGATAGATAACTATGTAACCGTTTTTAAACTGCGAACTGGAAAACTAACACGTAATATCCTCAATCATCAGTTCAGGTGTAAGATTTCATTCCCTACCACTAAATACTGTCGAAAATTTACACTCGGCCCGTTAATTGTACCGATTTCAATTTTTTTTTTAATTTCAATTTCTACTGAATTTCACAATAAATATAATTAATAAGAAATATATCGACCATTTATACGGTAAAACAGTGTATAAATTCGTTTTAAAAAAAATCATTATAATGCATCACAAATAATTAAATACTACTCCAACTCATTTTATATTATTACCTCATACTATCACATGAAATAAATAGGTTTTCAGGATGCCGCCATAATGTTCTAATTTGCAGAGTTTAAAATTCAAAAATTTACCGCCACATGAATAAACGTTACTTTTTTGTAACACATCATCAGCATCATAAAGTTATTTGTCCCGAAGCATATTCTTTGCACCATACCCACTTCTATTTTCTTCAAGCTAACCTTTAAAATTTGTTATCGTTCTTCTATCCTATTAGATAGTCTATCATTTTTAAACTTCAGCCTCTTTTGCACCTATTAACAATTATTTATTCGACATTTTACCTCTTATGAAGTCCCAAGTAATTAGCTTTCCGATTTTGAATTTTTCTGAATAAGGTTCTATTGCTGTTCACTATTCTCATTAATTTGTTAATCACTCTGTCCGTCCGTTTAATTTTATTAATTCTCCTACACTCCTACATTTTAAATGTCTTCACCCTATCTTTTACTCTCTATCTTAATCGTCCCTTTAACGTCCAGCGTCAACTTTTTCACTCCAAATGTTTCAATTTATAATAGACTCCTTCTAGTCTAACTTCATCTCACTAAATCTTTCTTTTTATTAAAACCAGCGGTTTGCAAACCTTTTTGACTAAAAGAGTCCTTTTATAGAATCGATTTTTATGGCGGAGCCCCTTAGGCCTACCCTATGTTTTACAAGTTTATAAGAGTAATGTTAACGGGAAATGATGGCAAAGAGGGGATAGATAGTAAGGGGATCTAAAAATACACTTTTTGGCCTGAAGAAGTAACGTTAGTAACTTTTTCTGCCGTAAATGTATCGCAATGGTTCGGCGATTCAAACGTACCAGTAAAACAAAACACAATACGTTATTAATGAACGCTTACTAACTACACACGGTTAAGAATATTCACAGTTAAGTCACTCCAAATCGACTAGCCAGCTTCTACTTATGTGGGACTGTTTCGAACGGATTCCAGGAATTCTCTGGAGATCGATCGAGAAACTTCTCGAATGTCCAAGAAATCATTCTGAGTTCAGTTATAAGAAGGACCATTATAACGCGGCACACGATAGACCGGCGCTACAATAATTTAGGAACTAGTAGCAACAGAACGACCAAGCAGCGTTTGCTAGAAGAGGAGAGAAACTTTATTTTCCAAATTTCTGTTCAAAATGTAATTTCTAATTTTCTTATTTCGATTCTACTTTTGTTTTCTATTATTTAATTTCATTCAATTTTTTTATATTCTATTTTTCTGGAGCGGGCGCGCAGCAAAGGTTAGGAACCATGTATAAACGATTCCTTAACAGTTAAGTATTTATATTTCTCATCGATTTCACGTTTGCGATCTTTTTTAACACGGTATCGAAGTACTTCTACCGTTTTACTTGTTCAATTCTTGCTTGTTTCACTGGCGAAAACATTCGTAAGGTTATTAAGTATCCAGTTTACATTTCTCTTTCTTCAGCATATACTTTCATTCCGTATTACATGCTCATACAACAAAGGTATAAGAACTGTATGAAAAATACAAAAGCTTACCCAGGTGCGGATATAGACTCTGATCACAACTTAGTAGTAGCAGAAATCAACTTGAAGCTCAAAAAAATAAAGGATGGTCAAAAACGAAGTACCTATGATTTGGAAAACTAAGAAACAAAGATAGTCAGAGAGATGCAAAATAGCGTACTCGAAAAAAAAAAGAACAGCAGGAGAGCCAAATAGTGCGAATGATCATCGGTTAAATACTAAAAACAGTATAAAAGAAGCAGTTGAGGGAACGATAGGAATTAAGAACAGAGAAAGAGTACGGAAGGAGTGTGTCAGTGAAGAAATTATAGAAAAAATGAATGAAAGGAGAAAATGGAAAAATGTTCGGACAGAGGAAGATAAAAGGAACTATAGAGAGCTTAATAATGAATTAAGAAGAAAAACTGAGATAGCAAGAGAAAAATGGTTGCAGGAAAAGTATACTGCAGTAGAAAAACAAGAAAAGGGTACGATCTAATGTACAAAGAAGCTGCAGAAATGGTTTCAGGAAATATCGAAGAAGTTGCACTGTGTATCAGATCGAGTCGAAGAACAAGGAGATAGTAACTGAAACGAATGAAGTGAAAAAGATATGGGAGGAGTACATCATGGAATTATACGCACTGAATGATAGGCCAGGGAAAGTAGGTCTAGGAATAGAGAAGAGAACAAAGTTCATGAAGACCACAAGGGTAATAATATATTAAAATGTGAAGTATGCTTTTCCATTAGCGATGGCTAATGAAAAAATTGGAGGATGTAATAAATTGCCGATTGAGTTGTTTAAAACTCAGAGAGAATGGATAAATTCTATTGTTGGATCTGTGCAATAAAATATGTGATGAGGGTAGATGGCCTACAGACTTTCTGGATACAATAATGGTGCTATTACCAAAGAAATTTAATGCTAGAAAGTAAAATGCGAAGAATACCGGACTATTAGTCTAATTTTGCGTGCAACAAAAGTCTTACTAAGAATTCAGAGCAGGAGGTTGCACAATAAATTGGATGAAAATATTGCAGAAGAACAATATGGCTTTAGACGGGTTGTAACTAGGGATGCCACAGGACTGCTTGGAATTATTGGTGAAAGATATATATGTAAAAGAGAAAGAGTGTATGCTGCGTTTGTAAACCTTGAGAAAGCTTCTTTTGATAGAGTAACATGGGATAAATTGATGATAATTTTGAAGAAGAAAGAATTGACTGGAAAGATAGGAGACTTATGAAAGAGTTTTATATGAACTCGAAAATAAAAATAAGAATAGCAAGTGAGACAACGCAAAAGATAGAAATAGGAAGCGGAGTGCGACAACGATGCTGCATGTTACCTACACTGTTCAATATTTATCTAGAAGAAATCATCAACACTGGTTTGAAGGGTAACAGAGGGGTGGCAATAGGTGGTAGAAGAACAGAATGTATACGATTTGCTGATGACGTGGTAGTGCTGGCAGAGAGTGTAACAAAGTTAAATGAAATGCTTAGCGATCTAAATGAGGCTAGTGAAAATCTAGGGATGAAAATTAATAAAAATAAAACAAAATGTAAGGTATTAGGCGGCAAGGATGAAAATATTAATGTACGAACTGGGACTGAGGTACGAGAGCAGGTGGTGAAATTTAAATACTTGGGTAACCTCATAATGGAAGATCTTAGCAGTACCGCATAGAGAATAGCAATGGTTAAGGAGGCATTTAGTATGAAAAGGAGTTTGCTACGTAGGTAATTAAATTTAGATTTGAGAAAGAGATTGGCAAAATGTTTTATTTGGAGTATCATGCTTTACGGTGTAGAAACGTGGACTTTAAGAAAGGAAGACAAACAACGAATTGGAGCGTTTAAGATGTGGGTGTGGTGCAAAATGCTAAACGTCTGTTGGCAGGATAGAGTAACAAATGAGGAAGTGTTGAGAAGTATAGAAGAGGAGAGGAATGTGTTAAATATCATTTTAGACAGGAAAAGGAACTGGCTAGGGCACTGTATGAGAAGAAAGTGCTTACTAATAGATGCAGTTGAAGGATTGGTGAATGGAAACAGAGGAAGGGAAAGAAGAAAATTTCAGTTGATTGATAGGGTTGTAGAAAGAGGTAAATATTCGGAGAATATTGTGTTCTGCCATTGGCAGAATACAATGAATGAATGAATGATTCATTCCATTTTCTGACATAATGTCTTCTATTTAACGTTATATATCTAATTACATAAATCGGTTGTATGAATAATTATTATTACTATTACCAATAATCATATTAATTATTGTAAAAACTAATGGTATATTTAAGTATAGTTGAACAAAACTCTGTACAAAAAGAAAAAAAAACATATATCAATGAACGTGAATGTGTTACGTTCAGTGATGTCATTAAATAAAAAAATTCCCTTCTTCATTCCATAAGAGATTTTTTATTAATAAAAAAAAAATCCTTTATTTGTTTAATTAATTTTTAAATTACGACCAAAAATGACAGAAACATGACCTAATTTGGTGTAATCAAACAATATTTTTAAGGTATATATTATAATTGTTGATCGATTAAATATTAATAACATTGGCTTTTTATCTAATTCATACTCCTAACATTTTCTATCGTGTTTCGGTCTGTTATGTCTTAAATAAAAATCGAATTACTAAAACTTATCCGATTGTCAAATACATAAATATTTTCAAAACTGATTTGTTTATTCCGTAATTTAACAAAAGTAATTAAATAAAGTATCGATAAAATACAAAAAGTATTTTTTCGAATAGTATTTTTTGAGCTGTAGAACAATTTTCAAGAAAACGACATACTGTACAGTTTTTGAGCAAATAATTTTTTTTCTACATCTTAAAAAATCATATAAACTCCTCCTCCAACTCCTTAAACTCGAAAAAAAAAGAGTAAAACATAATGTCAACTGAGTCGGTTTTTATCTTCTTGAGATGGATGATCTTCAACAGTGGGGATAATTTTTTTTTAATTATTTTTACATATAAATAAAAATTATTTAAAAAAATAGTATTCATAAACAAACTTCTAAATGTATTAAAGATAGTAAAAAAAAAACATATGAACCCCATTTAAAAAATAACAAAAGAAATGTTTAATGCATTGCATATTCATGGAACTAGGAAAGTAATATTTTCAATATGGTAAAAAAATAAGACACAGAATTTTTAAAATTTACAAGTTTTATATACATATATTTTACTTTAATCTAGGTATTATTTATTTTTAACTCCCACAGATTTGTTTTAAAAATAAACAACATTTTCGAAATAATGTTGACTTACTCCGGATAACTGCAATAATATCGTAGAAAAAAGGATAAAACATTCTATAAATAAAGAAATAAAAGAAAATTAATATTAATATTGTTAAATATAATGTTCATACGTGAAATACAACCGAAGCAAGCGGCAAGGACAATAACAAGGATTCAGACAGAAAAAAGGCGATCTATAAATCGACTCGTGCCTTTAAGCTACAATTTAATTAACGATTATTAATTTTGCTTTTTTTAACGATCGACCGACAGCTGTGAAAATAAACCAACAATTCGTGCATATTTATTCCATTAATTAGCTCTAACACGTTTGGAAATCGTATAATGTATTTTTACTACGGAATTACAAGGGCAAACTGACCTACGAACTCGCTTTAATACATCATTCAAATCACACGGTAACAAAAATTTAGCGAATGAATATATCCCGTCCCTGCAGAACTCCTTTAAATGATTTTCCAGACTTTATTAACGTATTTTATGTAAAAAGCGTTATAACGATTGCTTAATCTAATTTAAAGCAAAGAACTACAATTTTAAGGAATTTCAGCATTAAATTTTTATTTATAAAATAAATTAAATTTAAATATTAAAAAAAAAAATCAATTAAGCCTTAACATAAACCGGTTAACGCAAACTAATCTGTACGTTCAAAAAGCTAACAACAAAGTTATTATACTTTCTTGGCACTGGTTATTTATTCTTATAAATTTTTAAAATTTGATCGGTTCCCCCAAGCCCAATATTGCCCCCAAAGTATTTTTTGGAGGTCACTGGCACTATTATTGTGCTTACGAAGACAAAAAAAATCTTTTAAAAAGAAGCAATAGATAGTTTTCCCGATCTTAGCGAGGGGGAAGATTTGGAGGGAAATCTTTTTTTAACGGTAAGACAAGCATGTACGCGTGTACTGAGCTTAATATAAAGTGGCGTTATGATTGTAAAATTTTGAGAAAATCGACTCCAAAAAAACCATCACCCCCACCCCGTGGAGAAATTGACCCCAAACTTTTACCGACAAATTGTCCCAATTTGTCGAATTTGTCCCAGATTTTATACGAATCTCTGTGCCAAATTTCGTTACAATCGGTTCATCCGACCAAAAGTTATTAATCTTCAAACACACATCCGTATGTACGAACATTACCCCCACTTTTTTGGGGGATCCTTGGGTTACAAAACGTCGAGAAATTAAAAAAACCATACCCCATTTTTTGTAAATGATTACCGCACTTTCCTTCTCGCGGCATAGCTCTAGAACTATGACGCAAGGAAAGTAAAATTGATTATATAGTTAACGGGTAGATTAAAACGTGTTCAGCCCGGCCAAATAAACTGCATCCTCAACGATGCGGCCAGCAATAAAAATCGAATAAATACGCGAACTGAAATCCGAATCTCTTTAGTTCGATTAGTTGAAATATACGACTGTACGTTGCGGACAAGGCGATAAACTCTCTCAAGCAGTCCTTCAATAGATCAATCATCCCTTTCATCTCACCTTCTAATTCCTTATCCTTTATTTCTTTTTTTACATTGGACGACTGCCACGGGAACCGAATCGATCGAAAAACTGTTTTTATCTACAGCATCATGATGGTATATTCTAGTTGCCGACAAAACGGCCCCTTTTCATTTTTTTTTTCAAAAAATTATTACAAATTTTAAAAAAACAGAAATTCCAATGTCATATTTTTCCAATATCACAATTTTTCAGGATGAATCGGTCAAGTACTATTTCGATGGATTTCTTCAACATAAGAGAACAAATGAGGACAGTTTTAAGTCGTACGTAAACATCGAGTTACCGTAATTAATAAATTAAAAATGAGCAGATCATTCGAAATTCGTTATAATCAATGCTCATAGAAATAATTTATAAACGAACCGAGAAGGTTCCTTTATTAAGATAGAGCATATAAACGAATATTAAAAGAACACGCTTATTAATTAATAAATTTCTGGAAAGTGCTTATTCTATAATTAAAATAATATTTCCTCTCTATTATCTTTAAGAATATAATAATTAAATTTAATACTCACCCTGAAAAGCGGAAAAAATTAATTAATATAATTTTTCATAACGCTACTTTAAATCAAGACTTATAATTTTACGTATATAAAAAAACCTTGAAACAGTATAATATAATATAATATAGACGTATATTTTTTATAATATTTATTTTAAAGCTTAATAATATGCCGGCATGGATAGCTTCTCCTTTCTTTTTAAAATAAGCTCATATCTAATCCTTTCATAAAAAAACAAAGAAAAAACTCACTCTTATTTACAAAGAAAATCAGTTTAGTAATAATACTTGTTTTGAAAAAAAAGCAAAAGATATACCGCGAAAAATAAAAGAAAAAATTATCCTGGAATAAATTTGAACTTTAGGAAACAAGAATTCCTAAAAATACTACAATTATAAAAACGTCTAAGATAAAATAATAAAAATTAAAAAACACGACAGCCAAAAATTATTAAAAAATAAATAAATGAAAATAAAAAACGAGCGATAAATCGAACTAACAGCGAAGAGAAAAGGCATGGAAATAAAGGCTTAAACGTGGTTATGACTAATTAAATAAAATAACGGGTGACCGATCAACTTTCAGACAGTTTTAATTCGTTTAAATATATTTTTCACGTTGTAGAAATAGCAGGCATTTAAGGCTGTCTAATGATTACGTTCTCACCAGGCCTTACATCCATACGAAAATTTTGTCCAACGAATCAAAATGTAGTGAAGGGAGCTCTATGATACAGGATAATTAATATTTAATATAGGACAATTACTATTCAGACCCCGACTGCATTTAAATACTTTCGTTGAAATACAAAATTTTCTTATCGATATAAGATCTGGTGAGAACTTAAATCATTGGACAACCTTAAATGCTTGCTATTTCTACAACGTGTAAAATAAATTTAATCAAATTAAAACTGTCTCAAAGTTAATCGGTCACCCAACTGATTTTCATTTATTTCCAAAGGAATAAATGACTTTTTTATATTTTTTTTAGTTCAATTTATTTATTTTTTGGTACTCCTGGTTTTTTTTTACTTTAATTTTTTATTATTTAATACTTTTTAGTGATCACTGAGAAAAATTCACGATTCGAAAGCATATGAATGTAAAGTATATATATATATATATATATATATATATATATATAGCCTATGAGACTCCCGGTAATGTAAGGATTCCAATGCGGGGTCGTACATCTAAATCGGTTTGGTCGTTGAGTTGGTACGGTAAAACATACATACATACACCCTAAACACATTACACGCTTTTTGGGCAGTCATGTAAAAAATATGATACCATTCATGAACAATAAATGATTTTAGTTACCGGTTTTACCACACCCAGAACAACACTACCATAAAAAAAACTTTTTTTTTATTTTCAAATGAAAAATGTGTCCCTGTTGTATTTTTTGAAAAAAATAATGAAGTCGCTTCATATTTAATTACACTACATTTTTAATTAATAGTACTGTTTTGATGAGAAAAAAGAAATTTTTCCTAAATTTTTACCACAACAGTGTCAAATCTTTCATTTATTGGCACTGTTACGTTTATCTACAAGTCACACTATCAGTCATACTCATATTTTGTCACTGTTGCACTAGGTTTATGGACTTCTTTAATGCTAAAAAATCAACTACAACACGGCTGTGTTGTTTTCATATAAATACAGGTTATATGCCAAAACTTAATTTTCTTTATTTAAAAAAAAATTTTTCTATTATTATTATTATTAACATAAACTAAACGCTAAATTAAAAATGTTACGAAAAAATCAAAATTCTAAATTTTAACATATTGTGTAGGCGCTCGTAATATATTCATTCAAAGATCAATAACTCAAAGTGCAATTTTTGAGTCGGTTGTTCTATGCGTGCGATATGTATAACCGATCATATTACCAAATACACTGAATAACATCATATAAAAAAAAACAAAGGTCGATTAAATTCATTTCTATTCCCAGCTAAAATTTCAGTTTCTGATAGCTCTCATTTCCTTTTATATCATTTATAATTTTTACTCTTTTTTGCCTATCTTCATAGCGCTGCTATAAAGTATAAATAATGCTAAGTATAATTGCATTACAACATCTACTGACTCTTCTATTATCGCTCTAATCGATTTTCTACTTGTATGTCCCGACCAGTACACTTTACAATTTTAAATTGTTTTGTTTATATTTCTATTTTCGTTTATTCTCTTAACTTTTCACTATGTCATTTTATTTAATTTTCTCCAATCTGCCCGCATTTTAAACACCTCTAGTATTTCTTGGGTCCTATTTCTATGCGTCCAATTTTTTACACAACATACAAAAAAATAACAAGACTTGAAATCTAGCATCTTACTGCAAAACAGTTTTCTTTTATATATAATTAAATGCACCCTCACCGATTATCATTCTTGTTTTTGTTAAATTTTCACTTTTGAATCATCTGTTAACATACATCCTAAATACCTACCGGTTTTACTCGCTCAGGAATTCATCGCCTTATTGTCTTTTACTTTTGTTTTCTTAACGTTCATTTTTATATCATATCCTGTAATTTCTTATTCGGAACGGTTAAATATTCTGCAGTTATTTAATGCTCTTTATATAACATATTTTCCTTCCTCCAACGCTGTAACAAAGTAATGACGATATGAAACAATAAGCCGGCAAATAATGTCTGTGCAAAAGAAGTGAATAATTAAAACGGTATGATTACTTAGATGTTAACCGAAGACTGTAAAAGCGAAAAGGAAATAAAAACAGAATAGCAATGTTTAAGGAAGCACTTAATAGAAAAAAATTGTTAATGTGCCTAAAGATGAAGTTAAAATTAGAGAAACATCTTGAACAGCATTAAGGGTATACTTCCATATGGATATGAAACGTGAATATTAAAGAAAAGAGAAAAAAAGGAAAAATTTGAGATGAGAGCAAGGTGGAAAGTTAAAAATATTAAAAAGACAAAGTGCAAAACAAAGAAGTAATGAGGAAAATGTATTAGAATAGAAACTTAATCGGAATAATTTTGAATAGGAAAGCTAACTGGCTGGGGCGTACCATGAGAAGAGTTAGTTAAAACAATGTCAGAAGCATCAGTAGAAATTGCCTCAGAGCAGATATATCAACTCTTCTTTCTAGGCCATATTTTATTCAGTATGCATATGTTTTATTCTCATGAATATTTATATATATAATATTTATATGAGAATAAATATTTCATATACAAAATTCTTTAATTAATCTTCCATCTTTCCAATCCATTCTTTGGTTTTTTTTAATATTTCCATCACCTTAACGTCTGCACGCATGAGTTTAATGTGCGATTATCAGTACCAATAGTTATCAGCCCCATTGCATCCTTAGTGACTTGCATTCCATATCCATATTATCTTGGAACCATTTTTTTTTTGTGATTTTAATATTTTAGCATTTTCTTAATTAACGAATACTTTAATCACTTTACTAATAAGTACTAAAAAAAAAGTTATTAATTAATTAGATAAATTAGCCGTTTGAAAATGGAGTAAAAACTCCAGACAGAGAAAATAAGTACTGTATAATAAAAAATTCTAATATTAATGCAAGTTAAATAATACTGAGAATTGCAGACTAGAATAAGATTAGTTAAGACTTGTAGTTTTGAATTAACTTGTAAGGTAATAATACGATTGTCTTGTTTTATAATCTAAGAGTACTTTATTGGAAACAAGAACAGTGTTGTATTATGCTCAAATCCATATGATAAAAGGTATTATTACGTGGGGGAGTTAAGATTACTTCCGGGAGCTAAAAGCATCTTGCTGCTTCAAAAATTATTAACTGAATAAAAAAAAAATAAAGAATGCCAGGCCCTACCTTTAATCATTACAATTGCTCAGAGCACCAATTAATGTATACATTTTTGAGTACTATTTTATAAACTAGGATAAGAAACAACTTCATTTTAAATATTGTTAAAATATTAGAACACAAAATTCATAATTTTCTAAACGTCATTTATGGACATACAAGAAACGCCACTGCCATAATAAAATTAAAGTAAAATTTTATAATAAATAGCCTGTAAGTTTTAAAAAATCAACCTAAATAAATTTTAAAAGTGTTCATAAAATTCGTATGAATAAAGTACATAATTATTATTTTTAAAAATACAAACATAAAAAAGCTGACAACAAAGTCGTTATACTTTCCTGGTAGTTATTATTTTTTATTTTTATAAATTGAAAGAATAATGATATATTAAAAAAGTTTTAAAAATTCATTATTTTTGTTAAATCTATATTTTAATTCAAAGAATTCAGTTGAGAGATAGGCAATAAATAAAAAAATAACTTTTATCAATTTTTGGGGGGCAAAAATTTTTTTTATGGGCAGATAAGCATGTACTAATCTTAATATAAAATGGGGTTATGTAATATATCCACCCCCTGGATATATTGACCCCAAAATTTTACCAATAAATGCTCCATATACATAAGTCTGTACCAAATTTCATCAAATTGATTTATCCAGTCAAAATTTATTAAGCTTCAAACAGGCCAACAGATGTACACACGTACGAACACATTACCCCCCCCACTTTTTTTTTGTTTTCGGGTTCCTGGGTCATGAAACGTTGAGAAATACAAAAAACCCATACTCCATTTTTTGACTGGTAACCATACTTTCCTCCTTGCAGCATAGCTCTAGAGCTATGAAAGCAGAAAAGTATAATTAAGATATAAATAAAAAGTAATACTTCTATTTTTTTATTTTTTTCACTTATCCATAAGACCCTAAATTATTTATCAAAAGACAACTATAAACAAATATTATTTATTTATTCCCCTACTTAAAGATTAAAGAACTTTTATTTAAATGTCCATTTTAGTTCATTAATGTGTCGACACATTAATGAACTAAATTCTTTTTCAGAAGAAAAAGAATTGTTTATACACAAGTCAATTTTTATTCTATATAAAGAGCAATTTTCATAGATAATTATAATCAAGTTTTAAATACAGAATCTACAAAGAGCTCAAATACAAGATTGTTAAGATCCCCCTTAATTTCATATATATTTCACAAAATTGTTCAAAATGTTATAAACTACCTCAAATATTATTAATTTAAATCAAAATATTTTTTTAAAAATAAAATTATAAGGCCACCATCATACAAAAAGAAATTACAAAATGATTTTATTACAAAGTTATTTAGTATTCAGCAATACAGAAAATCATGCTGGCAGAGGTGTTAAAATACCTCCCCTCTGAACTTAATACAGCAATTAGTTAAAAGTCTAATTTGTTTATATTCTCTACATGAAGAAAGAGTAACAACTTAGTTTTTATGTTATTTTGCCTACCTATGTATAATTTTTTTTAAATATTCCACATTACAGATTCCTTTAGTTATAAGATGAACAAAATGTGTAAAATATTTACGATTTAGTAACTCTCATTATTCTCATCTTTATAATTTTAATTTATTCCATTATTTAATATAAAAACTTTGTAACTGTCACTGCTATTATATTTCTGATAGCTTTTGTAACTAAAAGCAATAAAAGTACAGAAGGAAAGATTTGACAGTGGAGTATAAAAGGAGAAAAGATAAACAAGTTAAGATCCACTGATGACAAAAACCAATCATCAGTAAGAAAACATATTAAATGACATGATTTTATTGCTATGAAAGAAGTTTACTTTGAAAATAATTAAGACTAAAATCAAAGGCAATAAGATATGACACAAAAGAGGATAATGAAAACTAAATATTACATAGGAGATGCAAAATACTAAATGTCAGAGAATTTTTTAATTTATTAATTAATAAACTTACAAAGGATGAAATACATAATACAGATATAAAACCAGGCTGACACAACCAAGAACAGCTTTTATGCAAAGTGTCAAATATAGATCTAAAATTAGAAAAATATTATGTGGAGCCTTTATCTCAATGAAACATGGACATTAAAAAAACAGAAAGAAAAAAATTGAGGCCACTGAAATGTGGAGTAACAGAAGGATGATAAAAATTAAATGAGTTTATTAAAACTCAAAGGAAGTCTAAGATGGATAGGAGAGGAAAGAAGTTTATGACAGAATCTTATAAAACAGACAAACTATGTTTGTGGGCCATGTATTAGTATATCCAGGTTCAGTTAATTTGGTGAAAATAGGGATACATAGAAGGTAAAATCTGTTGTCGAAGACAAAGATTGGAATATATGAATACAAATAAATGAGGATGCAGAATGTAATAAACACGTTGACATTAAAAGATATGCACAGAACAATAAGAAATGGAGAGTAGCATCAGTCAACAGAACGATAACTCAAAACAGAAAGAAAAAAAATTTATTTAAATTCAATCACTGTGCATTTGTTACCATTTCCTCACCATCAAGTAAATTGCATAAAAAATAACTACATAATGTCATTTAAAAATATTTTACACATTAAATAATTTATCTCAACTATTTTGGTAGTCTATAATGTTTAATAACAAAACAACCTACTTCTATGCATGCAGTAAAAGGGCCCGTACCACCCTCTTAAGTATTTTTTTTTCTATAACTGAATGTAAAAAGAACTGGATCTATTTTTTTTTAGACAATCTGTTAACCCTTGTCACATTTTATGTTATAGCTTTCCTATTTTACAAGCATACATGAATCTATAGGTTTTTTGCTAAACATTATTTCTGCATTATCATGAACAATAGAAATACATAAAATTATATTGACATACTGCAAGTTCTTCAGTCACTTAAAACTTTTGATGCCTACCTTCAGAATATTTTTATTCTTAAAGTGACATTTATTAGTTACTAAAAGATTTCTCAGTAATATACCGGTATACTGCACATAGTGCATTTTTCAACAATGGTGTTTTACGGTATACTTATTTGGCTTCAACTGTTGGCATTTTTATTATTCTTACTTCACATTTGTCAGTTTCTTCCACAACACTAATCCCTGAAATGTTCCAACAATTGAGGAGCTGTACATTTTAAAGGACACAGTTTTCCTTCAAAACAAGTTTATCTATCACTGGATATCACTGTATTTATCACTGGATAAAAATTGTAGTACTAATCAACATAAAATAAAAATAATGATCTGAACACTTAAAGAAAGATTTACAACAGTTTTATTCCTTACTCATCTTGCAATATACTGTATAAAAAAAAACATCTGAATTAACATAAAGATATTGTTGTTTAATAAGTATTTATTATGGTATTAATTGCAAAGTAACTTTGTTCCATATATGAAATAACTTTATAGGATTAGCAGCATTCTACAGTATGACCATAAAAGCATTAGATGCAAATACTTATTTAGCAATCATCAAAGGACTGTACAAAAACACAAACATAATATAATTAAGAGCTCCATTTAAAGCTCATATATAGACTTATCAGTTACTATAAAACTGAAAATAATTTTCTTGCTTACCTAATAAAACTATGATAAATCTAATAAATAACAAAAAGATTTTATTTCTGTTACTCAAGTGGGAAATTTTTTGTTGAAAGTAATGCTCATAAGATAATCAAATTGCTTTAATTTGAAAAAAGGATTGAACTGTATTATTTTGATTTTAAACAGTCTAATGAAATGCTAAGTCTGTCATCATTAAATATTTACTAAACTGAAATTTACAAAAACCGTTATAATATTAAACACAAGAACTTCTTCAGATCATGACAAAATTTCACAACTCAAAAACAGATTGTCATATCACTATTTGACAGCAATAAATATGAATCATATGGTACAATAATTACTAAATTAAACATTCCTGTACCGTATTTTAAATTTATGTCATTATGTTTTTGCATAATTATAAATTAGAGCTTTGGAATATAAATCTGAATTTAGCTCATTGTATTTCTGCAAAAAATATAAATTTATACTTATTGAATTATAATTGTTTCTTTCTATTACATAGACTGCATTATTTGCTCTAAAAATTAGAGATCTTTCTTCTTGCAACAGCTTTCTTTCCGACATTCAGCGACTCAGTAATCTTAATCAAATTGTTTGTTTTCTCTAAGTTTCTACTTTCCTGACTTCATAACTCTATAGCTATGCTGCAAGAAAGAGACTGGTAAACAGTCAAAGAATGGGCTAACGGTTTTTGCACTTCTCAACCCAGAGACCCAAAAAAACAAAAGAAAATGAAGGGTAATATTCATACGCACATTGGCATGTTTGAAGTTTAATAACTTTTGACTGGATAAACCATTTTTGATAAAATTTTATACAGATTAGTGTATATGAGACAATTTGTTAGAAAAAGTTTAAGGTCAATATTTCCAGAGGGTGGTGGGGTTTTTGGGAATCAATTTTCTAAACATTTTGCAAACATAACCCCACTTCATATTAAACTTAGTATAAGTGTGCATGCTTATCTTACCAATTTTTTTTTTAATTTGCCACTTCCCCCTTCCATAATAATAAAAAAATATATTTTTTTACAGAATTTTTTTGAATGTCTTCCTAGGCATAGCAGTAACGCAAGCAACCCAAAAACAATACTTTGAGGGCAATATTTGGGGTGGGGGAGCCGATCAAAGTTTAAAAATATCAATTTTTTGGGGTGACCGTCACCCCCAAAAAAAGAAATCTAAGGTAACTTTTTATTGGTACATTTTTTACTGATTTTCTTTTTTTAGTTTCTTTTGTTTAACATAGTAAACACAAAAAATCAAAAAACTTTCTTAGAAAGTGATTTTGGAGGTGGGGGAGTAGAAAAAATAAGAAGATATCAATTTTTGAATTTTTAAAACTATTTTGGTTTATTTAAACATACAATGATAATTTTACAATAAAACTTCATCATAAATTACCCCCAATCCAAAAAAGAAATCTTAGGAATGTTTTTTCATGTATAATTATTATTTTTCCAGAATATGAGAATAAATAATCAATGAAAGTACTACAAATTTGTTGTCAGATTTTTTCTCAATCAAATTTTAATTGAAATAATACTAAATTATTTATTATTTAAGGAACTGGCATTACATAGAATACAAATATGTAACACGAGGTCAGATTTATATTATTTTACAACTACACGTGTAAATGGTTTCATAAATAATACAAGATGGTAATTATAATAAAGAAGTTGCCTCTTGAGTCATTACATACCTTGTATCTACTCAAGTGATACAGATGGCAACAAGAACATATCTTTATTTCAATAAATAAACTAGACTATTTCATATGAGTATAGAATATAAACATCATCAACACTTGTAACATTTCCAGTATTGGTAATTCAGTTGTGGTGCTCTGATTTTTTTTTAGCAAAAGTGTCTATTGATTTTTATATTATATCACAATCTTATATTTATCATTTTCAACCAATAAGATATAATATTTGCAAAAATATCTTTCTTATGCTGCAAGAAAAATACTTAAAATCATTCTACTAGCTGAGCTAATTGGAAATTAGGTATCAATAAAAAAAAAAAAAATATATATATATATGAAACAAAAATGTCAATAGATGTTGAAAAAAAGAAAAGGACTGTTATAAACAAAAATCAACATTCATTTAAAATAAAAATTGCATTATGCCAAAATTGAAGAAAAGTACATAAATGATGATTTTTGGTTACAGCTAACCACAGAGACATGTACAAAAAAATTTTTTAATAAAATATTTAAAGGAGGAAATTTTTTAGCAACTTCAAATGGCTAAAAAAAAGTTTCTAGTGCAAGAATTTTAGTATCAGAACTACATTACCACAAAAACTTCCAGATGCAATCAATAATAATAAATTATTATTGACGTTCCACCAATATTTCATTAAGAAAAAAGTCAAAATTAGAAGCTTTTACAAACATCGAATGCTGATCAAAGTCCTGTTTGGTTTGAAATTTCCATAACCACAACAGTTAATAAAAAACAAAGAAATTAGGAGAGGAAGAAATAAATGAAAAACAGAGATGCACAGTAATGTTTTATGCAAAAGCAGAGATGAAAAAATAATGATTCCTTATGTAATGGAAAATGCTCTTAAAGTTTATGGAGAAGAAAAGTTTATAAATTTCAACAGTTTCTGAAGACATACAAGGGAACAGAGAAGTAAAATCTTGAAAAAATAAAACTTGACTGGATATCATACTGAAGAAATAACGTTTACGAGTTAGAACATTGGATGTTTGCATAAAGCAACCTCTTTAAATTCATTTAATAGTATTACATTAAGTAGATGATGAATAAAGATCAAAATTTAATCCTAGCAGAGATAAAATTAAAAAACCTGATCAACTTAATTCATAACTGGGTAAAAGCAGCATTAGATAAAGTATTTCAAGAAATAATGACTGTCAGTTTGAAGAGTGTGGCATATCAAAAAATTAGGATGAACATTTGAAATAGTGAAATTGAACAATCAAATTAAGATGATAAGGATACATCTAATGACAGTGAAAATACGTTTTAAAAAATCCCAAAAGAAAAAACTAATACATTTTTAATTAGTGAATAACTTAACAAAGAAATTTTATTAATAAATATATTTAGCCTATGTGTTCTGTGCTAATTTGTTGTTTTTTTCAGTAAAAGATACTAAATTTTTTTTAATTTATTTCTTCAGGATATGCACATAACACAAATAATATATGTTATTTGTGTTACATTTAAAAAATTAAGACATAAACTTCATGTTGAACCTTATAAATTGGCAAGCTGATGTTTCACATTAAACAAATTTCACTAAAAACTTGTTTAATTGTTCTTTTATCACCTACTTAGAAGGCCAATAAAAATTACTATCACTAATATTTAAAATAATAATATTTAAAAATTCTTTATTTATAAAGTTATGTGGTAATGTATAATATGAAAATCATTAAATTTTTTATGACAGGAAAATTCTTATCACTTTACCTAGAAAACTTAACAACATTTACTTCCAACTGTTAATCAATCCTGCAATTCAGTAGTTTTATAAACAAAATAATAATACACATGCCAATAAATGAATGGTTTAATGATGTTTTTTTTATACGCAATAAAAGTAATATATATATAATATACTCACAAACTTAATCTCTAAAAAATGACAAACTTTTCTACAGAAGACAGTGAGAATTTATACAGAAAACTATTTTAGGATAACCTTATTATGTTTATTCTTGCTCCAAGAAAAATCTAAAGAGAAGTGGTGTTTAATTTCATGAGATATGCTGCTGAATTAATCTTCTATGAACTTTGTAATATAACAAACCTGACATAGGTTCCAGAATGATACAGTATACTTCATGTTACCAAAAGATGGATTACTCATATGTCATTTGTAGCTAAATCATACTGAGATACCAAAATTAAATTGAGTCTGCTCTGCAATACATACATTGTAATGTAATTCTTGAATTAATAAATAAGAATCTCTTACAAGATTTAAATTATACATGTTTTTAGGCATAAAAACTATAACAACCTTCTAACAAAATTAAATGTTTATTTTTTTAAATACTACAACTAAACTTATTCTTATATATATATATATATATATATCAGTATGGGGTTTATATCTCTATCAGTATGGTTTAGCTATAAATACCATACATATATATATATATATATATATATATATATATATATATATACACATAATTAACAACGTAAGAAAAATTATTTGATTTTATCTTTGCAATTTCCAAAAAATATCACACATTACATAACTCCCTGTACTTCATTCACATACCTCAAATGTAGCATACGTGTATATGTTATTTTTGTAAGCTATAATACCAGGCAGAAAAGAAAAGACAGTGTTAAAAACAAAATAAATATAATTACAATATTTTAAGAATTTAAATATCTTTGTATAAAAGGGTAAAAAACATCAAGTGCACCTCTATATTCTACATGTGTTCTATATTATAATATTCTATATTTTGTAATCCTCTATATTTCTAGATGTTTCAAAAATGTTTTGATACATATATATATATATATATATGTATATATATATATATATATATATATATATATATATATAATAATTACTACATCTGGTGCAATTTACTCGCTCACAATTTAAATTTCCAATCATGTTACTGCTAAGGTAAACAAAAATTTAAGTAACAGAAAAAAAAGCAAAAGATGATTCACATTTACCCTTGAACAACAGTCACCAAAATTGTGTAAAATATTGATATAAAAGTCCCTTCTCAGCACAACACTGACCAGACTGTAATCCTGGGGTTTAGAAAAGGAAAATAGATAATTTTCAGTACTGATAACAGAATAAATAACAAGAAGAATAAAATTTTCTTAGATTGAGATCATTTCTACTCAGTTTTTAAAAAGTAATTTGCAATTTAAATTTCTATTAGATTTACATAAACTATATTATTAGGCACATTATTTACAACATAATATATTTACAACACTTATAATATAAAATTTCATCCCATGAAGTATTTACTCTTAGACAAATAAAAAAGTAATCTAGTAGTACAGTGTTTGACGGTAAAAACAGAGTATTACCTCAGAATTCTTTTGGACAAGATTGATTTTCATGAAAATTTGTAATTAAGCTTATCTAACCCTCTGGTTCAAAAGTTATATGTTCCTGATGTGTGCTTTTTGTTTTTTTGGGGGGAAACTACCCCTTGTTAAAAAAATTCAAAAACCATGATTTAGATGTTTCATAAGATTGAAATCATGTTTAAATATGTAGAATAAACATTCTTTATGTTGTGGAATATAATTTATGATGTTTTACTACATTTAAACCCTTAGAAACCACCCATTATGATGAAATTTTTAAAAAAAATTAGTTTTCAACAGTTTGAAATGTTTTAATGGTGCATTTATAATGAATTAAAATCCCTTTACTGTTTATAATTTATGATTTATTGCAATTGTTCAACGCTTAATAACCATCACTAATGAAAAAAATTGTTAAAATTATAGATGTAAGTGTTTTGCAGCTCAAAATTATTTAAATTTATACGATAAACATTGTTCCATATTCTGAAACATAATTTATGTTGTGTTACAACATTGTAACCCTTAGAATCCACCCTAATGGCAAAAAAAAACTTATTTTTCAACAGCTTAAAATGTGTTAATGGTGCATTTATAGTGAATTATAAACTTTCTACAGTTGTTAATATAAATTATAATTTATTGCAATGTCCCAAACCTTACAAACCAGCCTCGTGATTAAAATTAACAATCATGAATTTGATATACTTACATTTTTATTAATAAAAAAAAATATAACTTTAATTCAATAATTTCTGAAAGGTAATATTAACGAAGTTCACCACGTGTTTATTCTTTCAGTTTTGGAGATATACTGACTACACCATATAAGAGATATACATTAACATATATACATGTACAATATACCTATATACATCTATGCACACAAAGTTCTACCACCCATCAGCAGGTGGTCACCTATGAAGTGCTCCATTACTTTTCTTCTCCTATCTATACTTTACACATATCCATGCACACGTGCGCACACACACACAGATATGAAGGTATGAGGATATATTTATACATATGTAGATAGAGTTATATGCACGTGTTCATACATGCTCTGAAACTGTCGAAAATATAAAAATTTACATGCTCTGAAAATTTCACAAAAAAATGCGATTGGTTTTTCAACGATAACTTCCTAAAATTTTAAGCTATCCAATCACTCAAAAAACCATTTTGCAGGAAATTTCAAGGGCTACAAGGCATGTAAATTTCAAATTCCTTGAGCCCTTCATTTTTGAAATTTTTGAGTTTTAAGGGCTTGGGGAAGATGGTCCTCATACTCAAATACAGATTTCTAACAGTGATATCTCAATCAATTTTTATTGTACAGAAATAAAAAAAATTAAAAAAATTTCAGTAAAAAAAAACTAAATTTTTGTAGTCTAGTGGTTTTTTTACGTATTTTCTTTAGTTTTTGAATTATTGTGAAAAAAGAAAATTTTTAAGAAATTTCAAAAAAATTTTCAAATTTGAATCAACCTTTTTTTAAATCTAGGCATTCCAAACTGGTCAAACTTTTAGAACATATTGTGTTGAAAACACACACACAAGGAACTGTTCTGAGCATTGACTACTGTATCATAGCTTACTACTATAGCTGTGTTACCATAGCTTATTGGCAACAATGGACTAATGAAACCACATATTTGAACACACATGTTCTTTCAATAAGATAACTATAGAACTATGCGATACCTTGAATCCCTGATTCCCATAATTTTGGCTATAATATAACAAAATATATATTTTTATGTATAACAAATCTAAGCTTTTTTGTCTTTAGATCCTGCCAATTTTTTATGTGAAAAAAACTCCTAGGATTTACTTGGAATTTGTTATTTGACTAGCTTAATTTTCAAAACATCTCTTCTGAGTTCAGTAAAGAAGAACTGTATGACAGTAACAAACTAACAACATCTTCCAAACTAGTAAAAATACAGTAAAATCTCAATAATCTAGATCCTGTTAAACCAGATTTTATTTAACTGGTACAGTAAACATATGAAATGTTTAATTTGTAACAACTTCATTTAATTTGTACAAACAATATAGACATAAACAGATTTTTAATATTGCAAAAATTGGTAACTCATTACTTATATAATTTAAAGATTACAGAATCCTGTAGAAAAACCTATAACTGAAGAAAAATCGGCTTACTTTTCGTATGTTTATAAGACAACTACTAATGGAATGTCAAAAAGGTTTAAGTATACAAAAAAAAATGATGACAGGGATTGTTCTTAAATTCAAGCAGATAGCACGCTGTATAACAATTAATCAAGGTAAAGGGCTCAATATTTTTTTTTACCACCCCCATCCAGTCCTTAAACATGATAATAATAGTAATGTCCTCAAAATTTAATAAAAATTTATTGCTTAACCAATCCACTGCACAGCATACAAAAAATTTCAATAACTTTTCAAGTACAAATTAAAATATTAACATGCGACACGCTAAGACTAAATCATTATCTTTGCTTTTCATGTGTTTATTATTTTCCTATTTATATTTTCTAATATAAACATTATTAATATGTAATACTGTAAAAAAATTGAAGTAATTATTAATTATCTTTAGATATATAATTTCTAATCAGTAAATTGTTATCAGTCTATAAATGTACATACATTAGTAGTTTTAAATAAATGAACCATTAAAATTTGTAAACAATGTATATAATATTTTTTATTTACCTAGTAATTGTTTTTAAGATTATATAGTTATGTAAAGTTAATGTAATGTCAGGAAATTAATAAGAAAAATAAATGAACAACAATCTAACCTAAGAGATATTTTTTTACATTAAGTATTTTCAAAACTATGTTTCAAGTTTTAATAACATCTTTTTATAACATTCAGACATATTTTGGACAGAGAATTTTATATTGTTATAAAATATAATATTTAATGTAATATATACAATAAAGATTCAGTAGAATGTAAAACAGCAAACATTATACTGAATAACACATGATTAAAGCATTACAAATATCGAATCATACAGCACGTTATGCTGTCATCAAATGAAAATAATAGATAATTCATAAATTATTAAGTCATAATTTAATGCTAACAAGGGACAGACAGCTTACAATACAGCAAGGGATAGATAATGCTAACAACAGAGCTTACTGATGCGCTTTTACAGGGTTGTAGGAGGAGGGGGTCCCTACTTTAAATCTAAAATGGCAGCTTCCAACTTGGCTCCATTTAGAGTAAAGATTTTTCAGCGGTTCAAGAAGCTTATTTGTATACCTATAATCACAGCAGCTGAGCAGCAAGTATTCTAGTCTCATAATCAAGAGTTCTCAGGTTTGAGTCCCCCTGTCCCTTATTTTTAGCTTTTACTTTTTTCTTACATGTACACTAATGCAGATGATTTTTATTATGTATACAGTATTTATAATAACAATTTATAACACACAAATCTTGTTTTACAAAACTTGAAACAAATTTTAATAAATTTAACTTAATTTTCAGCTTGCCTGTTACAATCTGAAAATATTTATATTTAGTTTTTATTTTTTTTATATATATAATTATCATCCTAAGATTGCAGCAGGCATACTTAGTGTATAAAACAAAATTTATTACCTATTTGTTAATCCTTCATTCTCCATATGACCCCTATTTCCATATAGATTATTAGTTTAATCAAATTTAGGTTATATTCAAATAAAATAATAAACAAACATGAAATCGAGATTCTTACACATACTATTATTATTATAAATACTATTTAATAAAAAATAATCAGCATTAGTGTAAATGTAGAAAAAAGATGTGAAGACTTGAACCTGAGAGATCTTGATTATGAGACTGGAATGCTTGCCACTCAGCTGCCGAGACTATAGATATACAAATAAGTTACTTGAACTTCTCAAAAATTTTTAAATGGAGTCTACTCTAAAACAAAACCAAGTTGGAAGCTGGCATTTTAAATTTAAAGGGACTCCCTCTCTTACCACCCTTCATCCTTCAAAAGGGTATCAATAAACTCTGTTGTAAGCTGAGCTGCTACACATGTTCAGCTATTCTTTCAAGACTTGATGGTGTAACACTAAAACTTCAACTGAATTTCCATTATATGCCCTTTTTTTCCTGTTTAGCCTCCAGGAATCACCATCAGGTATTACTTCAGAGGATGAATGAGGATGATATGTACGAGTGTAAGTGAAGTATAATCTTGTACAGTCTCAGGTCGACCATTTCTGAGATGTGTGGTTAATTGAAACCTAACCACCAAAGAGCACTGGTATCCACAATCTAATATTCAAATCCGTATAAAAGTAACTAACTACCTTTATTACGATTTGAATGTTGGAACTCTCAACTTCAAAATCAGTTGATCTGTGAAGAAGCAGTCACCACTAGACCAACCCAGTGGGTTCCATGGTATGCCCTAATCTCACACATCTACACTACAGTGTTCATACAATACTTTATATAACAATTAATCAGCATATTCTCTGATAAGAAAGAAAGTACTTTAACAATATAAATATTACAAAAACAGAAACCTTACATCTACATCTTTTTAGTACAATTTTAACTGGAAAAATCTAGTAAAGAATAACGATTCCTACACTTTTATTAATTTAATATAAAATATTCTAACAAACAATTTACAGATAAACATATTCTACAGATTTGAAATAATATATACAGTCTGTACACCATATAATGAAATCGTAGAGTAGTATTTTTCAAGATTATTTATTCAGAAATGTATTCTGTTCCAAAACACACATTAAAATACATAAAAAATGAATATAGTAATCCCTCGTCACTCATCATCACCAGATAGTATTATTTTTCAAAAATAAAATATGAAAAAATTGAGATTATATTTACTGTATTTTTTTTAATTGGATGATTACAGAAAAAAGAATAAATAGTAATAATACTACTTATTATTAATTATTATATTACTTATTATTATATTTGAATATTTTAGATATGGCGAATAATCTGATACTGTATAGATTGCAGTGTCAAAATGTAGAGCTGAGAGAAAAAAATTTGGAAGAATTAGTACAGCAAAATTTTAATACAAATGGTAAGAATGACATCAAAGAAGATACAGAAGATAAATGAGATAGAACCAGCAGTCTGATAAAATGTATGAATTAGATACAACAATGTTTAATTTTTTTTAACAGGAAGTAAGTAAACTTTATCATCTATTTTTAATTTAGTGTAGGCTTAAGTGATTTTTCTTTAATTAATGATAGCTAATGAAAATGTAAATTTAGCAATTAAACATTAATGTAAGTGTTAGAGCATTAGATAAAGAGCCTCATTAACTCATAAAGAAAAAAAAGATTACTTAATTTTTTAGTTGCAGTAGTTGACAAAATGTCCATTACTAAGTAGTGTAACAAAATAACTTAATAAGACTTTCCATCACCACTGCAAGAGTTGTGTGTCTTTTTAAATGAATCAGGAAACAACTGGAAGTAAAAAAAACTAATTAAACAATTTATGATTAATTATTCTCTACATGAAACGTACTAATTGTAACTTATTGTATAGTTGTGGAACCCAACCCTTTTTTTCCCCCCCGTAAAAACTAATGTCTTGTATTCACAGTAAATTAATGAAACTTATCTCACTACAAATAGAAAGGGATAACTACTCTTTTTTTTTTCTTAAAAAGTTTCTTACTTCCAATAATTTCCTATTTTTACCAAAAGTACCAAAGCAAAACGAACTTAAAAAGATTATTCTTAACTCATATAAAAGTAAATACGTTCCTTTACAAAAAAATTCCTTTTTCAGAGGTTCCTCTAACTTCATTTTACCAAATGCAAATTAAAAATTGTATATTACAAATAAAATATAAATTATAAATTACTGGGCAAAATATGCAAAAACATAACAATTAACTTTTATAAAAAGTAAAAATTTTTTTTCAATGTATAATATGTGGAGTAATACAAGACATAAACTTTATAAAATGGGAAGAGTTATTGTAAAACAAGTTTTTGAGAAACAAATATTTTACACTATTTGAATTTTTATTTCACCAATAATTACAAGGTTTGTTTTAATATTTATTTCTATGATATGAATGATGAAATATAATTATTTCTTCAAATAAGATATAATGTTCATTCTTTTTTTATCAATATTAATAAATGAACCGCTTCAATGGAGTAATAAATTTGCTATACTTTTAGGCAATTTGTTTGAAAATAAATATTTAAACTGATGTATTTTTCACCGCCATTTTCCCATATGATTTTTTTCAAGCAATATTAAAGTTTCATGACAAACTTTTAAATACAGTACAAAATTTAACTGTTCAATAATATATATTTTGCACTGCAATGATTAACACACATTATATAGAGTGCACAGGTTTTGCTACTGTTGGAAAGGAAATAAAAATGTAATATTGGCCAGTCACTCTGACATGAATGCTGGAAATTTACGGAACCATAATTTTCAAATCATGATTGTTACTTCAAACCGAAACCGTGTATTCCAAGAACATTTTAAAGCTACCTTGTATAATAATTGTGTACTTATACAATGACCTTAACACATTGAAAAAATAAGAATATTGCTGTTGATGAATGTTTTAATAAAACAAGTGAGAAAACAAAATCAAAAAAAATGTATGAATATTTTGAACAGCAAAAAGAAAAAAAATATTTTAGAAAGGAGACACGTGTCAAGACCATAAAATCTCTTAATAGAGTTATTTCATTGATGATGCATTTTTGTATGACACATTCACTTCCTACAAACAGTCATTTTTGTATCTGACCAGTACAAGCATCAGATGTATATGTGTATGCAATTTGCGTATTTAGTGGTACAAAATAAAAGAAAATAGACCAAGGCTCATTGATACCCATTTTCCAATAGCCATTTTAAATGACGGCAAACATCTCTCCCTGCTTCCTATAAAACCCTTTTTTAAATATTTACGTATTTATACAAGTGTCTTACAAAGAAACAGAATACATTCAGGATATGTTCTAAAAATGAGAAATAAAGAAAAACATTCACATAACCACATTTTGTTATTTATGTTCAAAAGTAAAATTAAGCAAGTGAAATTCCTAGAATTTAAATTAAGATGTAAATTTATTGGTTTCATGTAGTTTTTCACCTGAAAAATTGAAAAACCAGGTCTCCACACTGAATCTCTATTGATTTTTGAGAAAATGATTGTAAAACACAAAAAATTAGTGTCAAAAACACAATTTTTTATGTTTGATGGGTAATAACTTCATAAAATTGCAGTAAGTAAATAACACTTTTTAACAAAATTTGTAGAGAATTAATTTTGAAAAAATCTGTGTAAGCAGTGTCAACTAAACTTGAAGAGATCAAGAAATTTGATTTTTATTAAAAACAAAAATGGACTGGAACATGAATATATATATATATATATTTAGATTGTTCACAATTTTCTTACTGAAAACTTCCAACTAATATACTTTTAAGTTGAATGTTTATAAATACCAATTCTACATACACTGAAGATTTCCATATTAAGTATGTTGCAATTTACACACGCACGCATATACATACATGCATACACACACATGCACACTTACTTTTATATAACATTGCTACTATTCATCATTTTTAAATATTTAATTTACTTTTTTATCTTAATAGTACTGAATATGTATTTTTTTCAAGTCCCTACAGTGTGTTTGTGTGTGTGTTGGCGCATGCGCGCATGGAGGGATTACAACACCAACTAAAAAAAAAATTAATAAAATCTCCTTCAATACATGTAATTTACTCATTTTCTATTAATTTGTACAATTGTGACTATTCCATGTCAAAATACACAATTAATTATAGAATAAAAAATAAATGTAGTTTAATTCCATGTTAATTACTTAAAATATAAATACATGAAGTTATACTAAATAAGTAAAGCTACTAAAAATATAAAACAACTACAAAATAAATCACAGTTCAGGTGTAATGAATATTACTTTAGTAAATATTTACATACGTGTTGAACAGAGATGCAGAAAATTCAGGATTTAAAATTTTTTTAACTAGTATTTTTTGAAAATTCATCCACAGAGTAATAGTTTTTCTATAAAAGGAAATCTTATAATCTTATTTGAAATAAACTAGTAGGGAGATCTTTCAAACAGTTCCAAAATGTATTAAATGGCAATGAAGATAAAATAAGCGAGCTGAAGTATTGTGTTGAGTTATAAAAAAAAAAACCAGTTCTGTTGTCTGGTTTGAAAGAGGTGGATAATGTAATTTTTCAGGAATAGATTAACATTCTTTTTAGCAAAAATCACACGTTCATAAGTTCAAAAGCATACATAACTTTAAATTTTTAAATTTGCTAAGCATCGGTCTACATAATTCCATATTTATGAATCAAATAATGATCTAAGGGACTTTTTTTTGTATCTCCAAAACTCATTCTGAAATTTTGAGGAAGCCCCAAGAGATGATACTTCAAACAGGAATACAAATAGATGTAATAAATATTTAATAATGATAAAAAGCTTAGTGTTTTATTAAGGCTCTTTAAACCAGAACGGTAGAGTTTGATTTTGTTGCAAAAAAGTCAATGCATCACCCCAAGAGAAATTTCCATCTAATAGCCCAGAAATTTTGTACTACAGGCAACAGATACACAATCATTATCATTAATAAGAGTTACCCATGAACCATAATGCAATGGTTTTATCCATACCTAAAGTTAAAAGTTCAATCAACAAGTGAATTATTATATAACTGCTGATGTAGAATTTTCAAATCCTTTTAAATAGATATTTTAGGATATGAAAACAGTTGTATCATCTGCAAAAAGGAGAATAATTAATGATTCATGATTTTGAGACAGATTATTAATAAACAATAAGAAAAGAAGGGATCAAGGACACTTCCCTAAGCAGTCTGCATTCTAAGTTTTGAGTAAGCAGAAGAATGTAGGTCTAAAGGCCTACATTTTACACATGTAAAATGTTCTTATCAAAACATATAAATTTAACTTCCAGTTTATGATCAGTAACATATGACTTAAATAAATTATAAGCAGTCCTCATAATACCATATCTATTAAGTTTTATCAATAAGCTGAATGCTTTACAGAGATCTCAAAAAATTGAAAGTGAATGTTTTTTGTTATCCATACTATTTAAAATATTTTCTAAGAAGTAGGAAATGGCTGTGTTAGTAAACAATTTTTTCCTAATACTATGCTGAAAGTTTGTAAATACGTAATACTTTTCAAGAAATGTTAAAAATCTACTTTTCATAATTTTTCTAATATTTTATAAATATGGACAATAATAAAATTGATAAGCAATTATGAAAATTTAACTTCAGAACCTTTTTTAAGGGGTGGAATTAACAATACAATATTAAGGCGGCTGGGAAATACGCAATCATTGAAAGATTCATCAATTAAATTTGTAACAGTATGTACGACTTCTTTTAAAAATATAGGCAAGAATTTCATCAACACCCACTGAATGAGTATTCTTTATAATTAAAATATATAATTTTTAACTTCCTGGATATCAGCAGGAAATAAAAATACTGTTTCATCAACAAAACCATGAGTTAAGCAAGACCGGCTTTGTTTGAAATGATCAATATTATTGTTATTTGAGATATCAAAAGTAATTTTATAAGATTCCTCTGCTACAAGAATGGGGAATGATATAATGGAAGCTGAACACTTTGTATTGGTGAAGATATCAGTTCTATTTCCATATCTGCTGCCACCTTTGATAAATCCCCTCATGACAAAGTAATTGGGAATATACATTTTATTTTACCTCATCATTCTACTATGATTAAAAGAATCGTATTATTGATAACGATTACACAGCAAAATACTTTATTAAATCTTAATGAGTTAATACATTAATTTAAATATCTGAAGATGATATCCAAAATTTTGAAGATGTAAACCAAATTTTTCACATTTTGCTTTGACCTTTCATTGATTTTGATGATTAATATTTCAGTAGAGGAATATCTTTAATTAAATAATATAAATATTTTTAAATCTTTACACATAAACATACCCCAAAACCAAAAATTACAGCTTTATTGGGTAAAATCACATAATGAGGCAGTCTTACAAGGGCTGGTGGTCAACTTACAATGAAGTTTATTGATGCCTTTTTGCCACTTAGTAGGAGGGGGTTACTATTTACTATAAATAAAAAATTACTATAAATAAAAAATGGCAGCTTCTAACTAGGCTCCACTTTGGAGTAAACTCCATTTAAAGATTTACAAGTGGTTCATGTAAAATCATGTAAAAGTGGTTTATTTGCAAATATACAATCACAGCAGTGGCAACAGCCAAGTGGCAAGTGTTCTGATTACATAATCAAGGGGTCGCAAGGTTTGAGTCTATGTCAGTTTTCTTAACTTTTACTTTTATCTTACATAAACATAATGCAAATGATTTTTTTTATTATATAGCATTTAAAATAATAATATTTATAAGAATCTGGAAAAAACCTATGAATTTCATGTTTGCTGATTATTATTTAATTAACAAATACACAAAATTTTATTTTATAAAACTTGAAAAAATTAAAGTAAATCTATTTTAATTTTCAATATGCCTGTTACAACCCCAGGACAATAATTATTAAAAAAATGGCAAAAGAAAAAATAAAATATAAATATTTTCATAGACAGGCAGAAATTAAAATAAGTCTATTTACTTAAATTTTTTCAGGTCTTATAAAACAAAATTTGTTTGTTAGGTTAATAATTTGTTTATATTCAAATAGAATAACAATGGTCAACATAAAATTCAGAACTGAAAAGGGAGTAGGTGTTCTATATAATATTTTATATGCTGAATCTGAATACGTATTCTAAAACAACCCATCACATAACGTTCTTAAGTTACAACCCCTTAATATACCTATTTGTTCCATTTGTGGAACAAACAATACAAATAAGTTAGTACGTCTGTATGTTTGCTTATTCATATCTGATTTATATTGTGATTCATGCTGTAGACCTATATTTGATACATAATAGTCAAATGACGTCATTTCATGTCAAACCAGACAAGTATAGACATGTCGGTGAGTCAAGCAATGAGTAATTCAACATGATGAAATTTTCTAGAGTATGAGTTCAGCTGTTGGTATGACTTGCTGTGTTCTTCAGTTATTGTAGTGGTTTTATCATACACATATTATAAAGATTGTTTCATAAGTGACATATTATAAAGATTGTTTCATAAGTGATGTCATAAATTTAGTGAAAGATTTTTATGACAGAACAACTTTTATTATTATTTCATTGAACATCAAGATTTGTTAAGTTGTATGTGTGTGTGTGTGTGTGTGTGTGTGTGTGTGTGTGTGTGTGTGCGCACTTGCATGTGTGTTTATAAGCTTTAATTTTATAAACATATTTATAAATTAAAACTTAATTATTTTTATAATAAAGTAAGTATTTCTGTAATATTTCAATTTACTATAATTCATTAAAACATTTTCAATTTTACAATGAATAAAAATCAGGCTTGTAAAAATTCTCCAAATATTTTTTATTACGTTTGCGGAGAATTCACCATGAAAAGTCAATGAAAACTAGTATCAAATCTGCTGCAAACTGCTTACATACATTACTATGACTATCCCTTGGGAGACCAAAATAAATTCTGGGCTACACATGTAGCATGCATGAAGTGCTATGTTAAACTGAGCCAGTAGTTAAAAAAAAAAGAGCAGAAAGAAGAGTGCCTTTTGGCGTACCTATGATTTGGTGGCAGCCTACTAACCATTATGATGACTGCTATTTTTGCTAAACAAATGTTACTGGTTTCAATTCAAACAATAAAAGCAGTATTGCATACCCAAATGTTCAATCAGCTGTGAGACCAGTACTTCATGGTGTTGGATTTACCGATTCTGATTGCTCCAACTTCTTGGAAAGAAATTTCCGATTGCCCAGAAGACTAAACCGATGAATCCTAAACTTCAACATATATTAATTACATTCAAGACGAATCAAATACTAAACCTTAACTCATTACACAAAGCAGAACTGAGCAACCTAATTCATGACTTGTATTTGTCGAAACAACATGCAGAATACTCCTAGGTCCACATCCTAAAGAATGGAATTTACTAAACAAGGATACTAAAATTTAAGTATATAGAAATCAAAACGAAAATTTACTGAAACACTTTAGAAGACTTGGTTTAATTTGTTCCTGCCATGATGTTAGGGGGCTAATGTCTGAACTGGATATTGAATATGTTATTCATGATTGGTGATCATGACTCATATTCATGACTTATCAAAAAGAATCTTAAAGGCAGTGTTGCTGCACAATTCAAATAATTTTTCTTCTATATTAGTAACACATGCTGTAGGAATGAAAGAAACATATAAAAGTATGTCAAAAAACTTTTTAAGCTATAAGTATGACAATCACTCATGGTGAATCACTGCTGACCTGAAAGTGATAGAGTGTCTTCTCGGCCTCCAGAGTGGCTTTATGAAATATATGTGTTTCTTGTTTGTGGGATAGTCGGGCTACAGATAAACATTACATGGTTAAAGACTGGCCAAATAGAAATCAGTTTACCCCAGGAAAGGAAAATGTTGTCAACGTTTTCCTTGTCAAAGCAGATCATACTATTTTACCACCTCTACACATAAAACTAAGCCCGATGAAGAATCTTGTAAAAGCATTAGTTGATGGAGATGGCTTTAAATATTTAGCTGAGGCTTTTTCACAATTAAGTGAAGACAAATTAAAAGAGGGAATATTAATCAGACCACAAATAAGAAAATTAATTCATGAAAATGTATTTGACAGCAGACTGAATCCTAAAGAACAAGTAGCATGGAAGTCATTCAAAGATATCATTACTGGTTTTCTTGGAAACAAAAAAGCTGAAAATCATGATCAGCTTATACATGAACTCTTAGTGAACTAAAAAAATTTAGGCTGAAGAATGTCATTGAAAATTCATTTTTTACATTCTTCTTTGGATTTTTCCCTTTAAATTTGGGTGATATCAGCGACGAACAAGGAGAAACGCTCCACCAAGGTATATTGCAGATGGATCGTTATTAAGGCAGATGGGATGAATCTACGATGAGTGACTACTGCCGGATGATAAAAAGAGAAGACTTCCCTGAACACAAAAGCAAAATAAGAACACAGGTGTGACCAATAACAATACAAGATTATTTACTTATGTCCAACAAATTCACTTATTATTTTGATATTTTTTCTACATAAATTACCAAAGTCATTAAGTACAAATTTAAGTTTTAAAATTTCTACTAAATGAATTTAATAAAAAAGTAATTAAATATCTTGATCCGTCATACAATTATTATTACTTTTAAGGTAATTTAAGTTTATATATGTAACTGCAACAAAAGTAATCAAACCCTTAAAAAATACACTAATTATTCAATAAAATGTCTATTTTAAAACAGTATTATTACTATTTACAAATATTGTATCATAAATGTTACTGTAAAAAATACACAGAAAGTACATTAAAAAACACATCATTTCTGATAACAATTTTTTATGGAAAAAATCAACCAATAGTAATAAAATATTTTGAAACAAAATTATCAAAACCTTCTTACTTAAACAGACTTATTTTTATAAATTTTAAATTACAATTGGAGGTGTAGGAAATATTTTTAAAAAAAGTCAATGCAGATTAAATGCGCCTCAGAGAAAAAACAACCAGAATATAGAGAGATCCTATAAAACAAAAATATAACAAATGGAAAAATGTAACAAGTACAAGTAACAAAAGTGGAAAAAATGTACAGACACACATACTCATACAAAATTATTATTACTAGTAAGTTCTCGTTCACTGGCAAAGTTTGTACAGGTTACAGTACCTCATTATTCTGTTACCGTAATCTTTATTTAATATCGTCTAAATTTACTATATAAATGAATGAAAATAAAGGTGATGACCAATAGTAAATAAGACATATAAAATAACTAACACTCAAAATGTTAAAATTAATTACAAACATCTTTGTCTAAATGTACACAACCAAAGTCAGATTAAGCATACACTATTAACTCAAAAATCTATGATTTATAAAAAATGTTAATTGCCAAAAGAAAACAAGATAAACAAGTATATGTAATCCCATATAAATCAGTTACGGTTAGACCAATAAAACATTACTCATAAATACTTTAATAGTGATCACGACCTCTTCATCACTTGATTTTTGTATTTAACAAAAAAAAACTTGAAAAAATATTAATTTTAAACATAGGAAAAATATATCTGTCAATTACCAGTCAATAAAAATGATCACCTATTGCTAGTGTTGCAAATGTTTGTGAAAATTAAAACTAATGTTGATGGTTTATTAATTATAAACTTAAAATTTAGCTTAAACTTAAAATGTATTATTAAATAGAATTTATAATTTCTCTGAAAAAATTACCACGGTTAAGTTTTAGTTATTCATAACTATAGTTTTATTTTTCTTGCTAGTTTTAATTTTAAGAGTATGACTTTTAAATTTGTTATTATTAACTTTTAATATTGTTTCATTCTTCCATTTAAAAAAAAACTCTAAACATTTTTTTTTATATTGCCTGTGTAATGACAATATTATTTATTTCAAACAATTCCAATAAAATATAATGTATTGAATACATTTTACCTTCCTAAACAGACTAATATATTCTTTAATTATTCATTAAAACCATTAGTTAAATATCTCTTAACTTTATTACAAACTGCATTTATTATTACAAAACTTAAATATTTAACCACGTTAAATTATTATCTATTCATTTATACTTTCCTTGCAATATTTATTTATATAATTTAGGTACCTCAAAGAGATAACCCACAGTTGAGGTTAACATTACTTCCTCATTTTCTATGGATAAAATCATGTTTGTCCAATTCATGTTTTCCTTCATTAATTTACAATAAGAAGGTTGTAATGATATATTTTCAGTATACATACATAATATTCAAAAAGATAAAATACATTCTACATTCCTTTAGTTCGGTGATAGAAATTATTACAAAAACTGATTATAAACTCATATCTACATAGCTTAAGTTTTACTATTTATTAAAGTCTACCCCTATATATATATGCTTGTGTAAATGTTTACAACAACAAGCCATCACAAAGAACCACCTTCTAATTTGAGGAACAGATCTAGATCAGATCCCTACTGGGTTCTTACCATCTGTTTTTCTCTCTCTTTTATCCTTTTTCATTCACTTTCTTATACGATGATTTACAAAGTATAAGATATTATTCATATTCCTTCATTCTTTTTTTTTCAAAATAATAAAATCTAGTATTTTCACAAAAATTTCAAAAGTTGATAAGAATTTCCCTAAATTCCAAGGTTTTCCATGTATTAGACACTTCTAATAAACAGTCAATACAATAATATGTTACGTACAGAACCAATAATATCAAAACCAATTATACAAATAATGTCAACACCAAAAACATCAATACAAATATCTTTTTCTAAGAATTCATGAACTTCATTATAATAAAAGTAAGATTAAAATTTTTTATTACAACGGTATTTTTTTAAAATTTACAACAATTTTAAATGGTAATAATATATAATTCAACAATTGCAAATAAAACAGATTTATCTAAGAATGAACACCTATATTTTTACAATACAAAATTTTTTATCAATAACAACAAAAGAAAATCAAAATAAAAAAAATCATAGTGAGAACTAATAAAACATAAAAAAAACCAAGAAGCAAAATATATTGTTTCAAATATCTAGAATGAAATTAAAAAACAAGTATGTGAATCAATGCAGATTATATATATATATATATATATTGAAACCCAATCACTGATAAACTCATTTACCAAGCCTGATGTTGTGAACACAAGTGATACAACTAGAAACATTCTCACAATATAGGCAGCTAATTTATGATGAACATTTTAAAATAAACACAAGACTAAGGATAAAAAATCCTCAGCATGGCAATTTCTAGAGTTCATACATTGAATGCTCTGAAATTTATACAAAAAATATTAAATTAATACAGAACTGATAAATTATCAGTAATTGTATTATTAATACATGAAACAGAAATTATACAAATAAATTATAAACACAATTTCAGTATAATAAACTAAAACAGAAAATTTTTTACATTAAACACAATTATAACAAAATATACATAGCTAAACAACAAACATTTAAAAAAAAAAGTATAAAAACTGAAATTCATCTCAAATTTTAATTACTCACCCTTTCACAAAGAGGTACTTCTTCATTTCTACCACGCTTAAGAGAAGGAGCTCTGATCACTTTTTGATTTCTAATGCCATGATTTATATCAGCCATCTTCAATATTGAAATGAAAATCTAAAAATCCATCTTGATAACACCACATAATAAAACTAATTTCATACCAGCCTTTATCTCTCAATTGTTTTATTTATATAAATATATTTTAATATTAATTACATCTGAAAAAAAGAAAAAAAGGAGAAAACTAGTAAACATTATTATAAAATTTTGTATATAGTTTTCATGAAATAATTGTTTCATAATAAACAAACAAAAGTAAAACAAAGTTAGCAAGATGTAACAGAAAGTTAGGTGATGATAATCAATGTTAGCACAATAATCAAAAAAAAATTTACATATTTTTATTAAGGTAGTAAAATTACAAAGGATGATAAATTAAAAATTGTATTAAAGGCAGAATGTCACACACCAGGAGTGTGTTTGTGCAGAGAAATCAGCTTATAAAAACACAATGACTTAGTAATTACTAGGAAATATTTAAGGCATTTATGGCAAAGAAACATGAACAATATAAAACCAAAATACCTCTACTTTGTTTTGTTTAAACATCTAGTTCTGCTTAGACGTATTTTTTTATAAGTTTATAAAAACAAAAAATACATCTTCTGAAATGAGATATTACAGAAATTTACGTTATATTAACCGTTTCTTTCAAATTAAATGACAATAAACCACTCCAATATATCTTGAGGGGTTCATAATCCCTCTGGAGACAGACTACTACATTTTCCCTTACTCATTTTACTTTCCCTGGTAATTATAGTATACAATACTAAAATAAAGGAGTCACGCGATCAGTGAAAATTTTGGATACCTAGGCTTTTTAAAATTCTTGATGTTTTGATATTCCTAAGTCCAAAAAATTGGCCTTAATTCTACATATATGAATGTGTGTTCCGGCATCTATTTTCCCTAGTATCTCATATTACGGTGAATGTATAATCACAAAATCTAGTATGATGACTTGGATATTATTTATTTACATTTATACTTCATGAAAGCAAGTAGGATAAACCAAAACTTGCTTTCTTAACTGACTGAATTAACGATATTTTTTATAATAAACACAAACAAAAAATTAAATAACAAAAGAAAAAATAAATATGCTTCATTAATGATTAAACCAAACCGACAATAATAATACACTAGTGAGTAAAATTTGTGTTGGATAACTTTCAGAAAAATTCCAAAAATAAAGATTAACAGTTTAGATAACAAAATAATTAATCATAAATCTAGTAAATAAAGGAATATGCACAAATCATCGTTGCAATTAAGATAGACTTTAGTTTTAAATTCTGTAAATAAGTCATTGAAAATATCAAGATCATTGCAAGAATTGTTATACAACCTTAGTCTTGTTTAACAGTGAAAATGTTTCATACTATAGGTTACAGTGTAGAACTAAGACCTGCTTGTACCCTAGGAAAACATAAACAAATTGTTGAAGTGAGATACATCGAATCTAGGGTTTTGTGTATATTAGGCATGGATACTATTAAATTTTTATGACAATAATACAAGGAGGTTGGGTAGCTCCTTTAACTTGTGCTACAGTAGATCGAAAAATGGAAAATTTTTTCAAGCATGCTGCCACCTTCATTTTTATTCTTGATTTATTTTCTTTATATAATACAACTGGAATTTGGCAAGTTGTTTCTGTAAACAGTTCTGAAGCGGCAGCACTCCCTAAAAGAGCAGCTATTTGGTGGAGTATGGTCAGATGACAACTCTACCAGTTAGCTTGTCAATGGATTCTGTTTTGAATCTAACAGATATAAAAAAAACCCAAACCACGACTTAGGTACTTATAGTATAAATTCAATCCTCTTACTTCTCCTATAATCTAATATTATTAAGGATAGGTGAAAGTAGGCAACAATTGTTTGAGGGAGACATATACCATTGTGGGTTCTGAAAATGAAACATTATAGCTAGACAGGAAAAGATACATACATCACCACACACACCCAAACTGGCTAGTTTATATAAATCTGTTAAAGGTCCAAATCCCTTTCTAACTATATAAGTTACTTAAAGTAATTTGACGTCAAAATAGTTAAAAAGTTTCTTATAAAAAATACAAGAAACATTTCACATAGAAATCTATAAAATTACCATTTCATCAACCCTTGAAATTGTTCATATTAAAGTTCTAAGTATAATGATCCTGGCAACTTATTTAAAAATTATTTAATAAAAATGAATGTAAAACTGTACCTTTTTATGGCACATAATTCTTTGCTATATATTTAAATCACTGTTGTCACATAACAACATATGAGTAAGAAAAATTCACCCTGGTAAGTGACATGTCAATACAATCATAAACAATTTTTATTATAAATAATAGAAAGATAATAAATATCATATTTGTTACAATATGATTACATTTATGTTCTACAGCATCAAAAGCTACAACCACCTTAAGCATCAAATAAAATTTCTCAGATTAGATCAAATGACTAAATTACCTCCCTTCTATTAAAAAAAAACTCATGGAAATTCCCATGGAAACTTTAAAAAAAAAAGTTTCCCACCAAAAATTCAAAAAGAATTTTTTTTTTTAGTGGTTCACTTTTAAATTTGTTTAGAAGCCTATTTATTATATAACTGTACACTAGAATAAAAATGTACACCTTCATAAACTGATGTTCTTTGAATAGAAAAGCTCAACTTATTTTTGTAATGAGTTTCAAAATTTTGTACCTTTGATAGATGTGTAAAATTTTAATGTTATTTTTTACAAATATTATGTATGTTATCAATATAAATAAATAGGGTTAGCAAACTAAGTCAGCAGATACTTGGTTTAAAGGATTATCATCTGGTTCACAGTATGTCAACCCTAATTCTGATTATTTTAACCCATATGTTTGGTAAGTTTTAAAAAAAATTTTTTTATTCACATGTTAGAAAAACCTTTCACTGTAAGAGAAATTGCACCAAAATATTTAACCCTAATTCAATATCGAATAAATGTAGGAGATACATCATATTTAATGTATTTTTGTTGAATATATGTGAATGTATAAGGAATGCATAGAACTGAAGCAAATTTTATAATATGGTATTTCCAAGAAAAAATATGGTATTTCTAAAATTATAACTAAAAACTTATGCTGTAGAAGGTGACTGGGAAATATGAGTTAAATTAATTTACTAAATCACTACCACCATGAGAATCCATAAAATCTTATTATTAATTAATATGAAACTGAACTACTGCTGAGTTTAGACATACCATTACTCTGAACTACTAAATGGCTGACTTTAATTGAAAATAAAATTAACCAAAACGAAAATAATTTTTATTTTATTTTTTATTTTTTGTTAGTTAGAAAGTGTTAACAAAAGTTACTTTTGTCAAAGTCTTTTAAAAATATACAAATGTATATAAAGACACTTTTTATAGTATGTTAAATAAATATCAAATTATTTTTAATAAATTACATCTTTTGTTATTTCAATAATCGTTAACTAGTGTAAATGACTCATCACAGTATGTTTGTACCAAGTCACATGTCTTAAATGTGTATATA
Source organism: Lycorma delicatula (assembly GCF_047948215.1). Taxonomy (NCBI): domain Eukaryota; kingdom Metazoa; phylum Arthropoda; class Insecta; order Hemiptera; family Fulgoridae; genus Lycorma; species Lycorma delicatula. The sequence continues at coordinate 77,811,910 of NC_134458.1, forward strand.
ACGAAGAAGTTGGTGTGTAAACAAAGAAGTAAAATTATATTCATCATGACAGCAATAATAATATTATTAATAATAATATTAATATTATTTTTGGAAAGCATTATGTTTTACATGTAACAATAATATCAACACTTAAGAGTAAAAATAGTACAACTGCATTAACAAACAAAAGACAAAAGTATTATTTTAATGATTAATTAATCAAGCAATTAACTTTAATAAAAAAACAAAACACATTTTATATGAAAGGAGCAACAAATAATCTAAATTTGTTTTCTTTTTTAAAAGAAGACATTTTGATACTTGTGCAGTTATGATAATGATGAATTCTTATTTGCAAGTATAATATCGAAATCATGATCCAATGTAAAGCTTCAGTAACCACAGTTCACATTACCACTTCCTGTATTTAGCCTATAAAGTAAGACTAACATCATTCATTTCAAATCAGATAAGCTAATCGACTTGGTATAACCAACCCACCACAAAATATTGAAAAAAAAAAAACTACTTACTACTTCATACAAAACATTCAACTATTCTAAAGCGCAGAAGATAATCACAAATAATTTACCATTACATATAAAAATATAAACTTTTTATAATAAAACTGAACAAAAATTTTAATCATTTATCATTATCTCCAGTGTTTACACAATATTTAAGTACCAAAATCATACAGAAACAATCATTCAACTACGTTAAACAGGTTTTATTAATTTTACTGAAGGAAATAAGTACAATATTTTTCCAAATAAAAGTCATTCATTTCTCTACCAAAAATAAGTAAATAGATAAAAAAATTATATATATATATATAGACAGAGAGAGAGAGAGAGAGAGAGAGAGAGAGAGAGAGAGAGAGAGAGAGAGAGAGAGAGAGAGAGATAAAGTGCAATAATTTAAAAATCAGCTTATATTCATTATTTCAATAATAAGCCAAGCTTTTAAATTAGTACAGGAAACAGAAATAGAAACACATTTACGTTTGTATCTTCACACTTAAATTTTTTTTTCTGAGCATTTTGCACATTCAACCTGGGCAGAACATTAGAAATAAATGTTCAAATTTACATAAGTAGTCTGCTTATGTCAACAAGTAGTGCACGTGAATTTTAATCTAATGCAGTACAGAGAAATAACCTCATCGTCTTAAGAGAGAGCAATTCATAAATTTAAGCTTTTTTCTTCAGAGTAGTTTAAGCTGTCTATGTCAACAAGGTAAAATCACAAAGTTTTGCAAATTTAAGGGTTCAAAGGCATACAAATAAAAGAAGATCGAGAGTCCAGAGTAACAAAATAAGCTGCATTCTTTGCAACCTTATAGTTCCACAATACCTGAAACATCTCAGGAATTAAATCCTGGAAAGATATGAAATAGGTAAAATGAAACAGTTCTTATGGATCACTGAATGCTGTCTGCCGTTCACTTGCCTAAACTTAAGAATGCTTTTGTCATTCACTACATAATACTATCATATCTTAATAGCTAACGATCATAGCAACAAATCCCAGTTTAAATGTGTATATAGACGTATGTGTATATGTATATCTACATACACACATTTTGTATACAAAAAAATATACGTACCAAAAGAAGAATAAACAAAAAGAAAAACTGTTTTTGGGATGGTAATAGATTGTCTTGAAATTTCTGAAGAATGATCACTAAATGTAGGTGAAAGGAATACAAACTTTGTTAGTTTTACAATCATTTTCACTTCCCAAATTTTTTAGTGCTTCTATTATAAGTATGGTTTCTTATCAGCACTCTTTTCTCTACTTACAGTAAATGTTAGAAAGCAATTAGACAAACTGTATATAGTAAAAAAAAAAACTGCTCTAGCTTATAAAAGGTGGATGCCATGATGTATTAAAGCCCCATCTGCCACATTAGTAAAATTAATAATTAGCTGACAATGTTTAATATAGAAGAACGCACTTCACATAAGACTGTTAAATAAATTATCTTAATAAAGCTGCAGTTTATTTGAAAATTGAACTGTGTAAATAAATAAATATTTCATTCAGATTAGAGAATAATCATATTACATACAGATTATGTCAATAATGTGTAACTGCCCTTCTCAATATCTAACAAAAGGAAAAGCTCAGTCATTCGCAAGGTCATTTTAGGTCATTCAAAAGGTCAAGCTCAATCATCAAGCAAAATTATAATAAAACCACAATCAGAACAGAATAAAAATATAAAATCACAAAAGAGTAATTAATAAATAAAAAAAGTTGGTTATAATTATAAGAAATACAAAGCAAAGTGTTGTGTGAAATAACAGTGATGTAAACTAGTCAAGAAAATAACTAAAGTGCAGTATAAAGTAACAATTTTTATGGTATAAATTGGAAAATATTTGAGTGCATATTAATACAAATATATTAATTTTATTTAATAGGTGTACTTTTTAAATTCTTTATTAAGATAACTTTTACTTTCCTGGCTATAGCAGTAATGGTATTATGCTGCTATCGCTATAATGGTAAAGTATACAGATCTAACAAAAAACATCTAAAAAATTGGTCATTTTTTTAATTTGTGCCTTAAGGGGACCTATCACTCAAAAACTTAAAAAAAATTGATTTTTAATTTTCATGTTTAATAAATTTTCTGGGATTTTCTGAGTAATTTGGTGTACAATACATGAATATATGTTTAAAATTAACTGTTTTATGATTATATTAGTAATACAGTGTTAGTGTAAATTTATGCACAAAAAAGTTTCATTGTAATTCGTAATAAGCATTTTTCAAATCTTTTATCTGCCACTCAGTAAGTCGTGGAAACAAGCAGGCTATTGTAAAAAATATTAGTGACTGTAGCATTATTCAAGCTACAAAAGAGACAGTGTTAAGCAATAATAATGAAACTGATCTTAGAGTTGTTGTCGATGGGAGATGGCAAAAGAGGGTGACCAATCTCTAAATGGAATCATCTCAGTAAGTAAGTTTGATACAGGAAAAATACTGGATGTTCAAATTCTGACAAAATATTGTCAAAAATGTAAAGCTATAAAGCCTAAGATTCATATTTGCAGCTCTAACTACTCAGGCACTAGTGGAGCAATGGAGTGTGAGTCGTTTTGAGAAAAAGTACCTTTTTCTCAAAAACCACCAATTGGAACTGGCTGAAATTTTTTGTAGTTGTTAAACACATCACGTGGTTTTAATGGAACTAAAACTCTGTATCTGTTTTAAAAAAATTACCCCAAAAAATTGTAAAATGTTATTTCTTTAAAAACATTTGTCAAACAATGTTAATAATTTATTTCCACTAGTAGTTAACATTGTAATAAATCACTAGCAAGAATTTTATCTTCTGTGTCAAGTGGTTGTGAAAATGGTACTGTGATTTGTTAAAATTAACATGGGTAACATGTCCAGGAGAGAGTCCCCTTAAGGAAACATTTAAAAAGATTTTTTAACAAAAAAAAAAAGATTTAAATAAATTTTAAACAATCTGCAAAATCAGTTTTTTATTTATCATTGTCTTTAGCATAGGTAGTACAATTATAAAAATCCATGCATAAAAGTAAGAATCTTTCATTTATACAGAAAGTTTATAAAATGGTGGGGTGGCTATACTTTTTCAAATTCTACTTGTAAAATTAAACATAAAGTATCCTTAGGAAAAATGGCAATTTCTCCTTCGTTCGCCCCGTCGGCAACTTTTTTTAAAAATATAAAAATTTATATCTCAAGTTCAGATAAAGGAATCACTTTAATATTTGGTAAGCGTCTTGATAATAAAGTTTTAAAATTAGCAAAAAATCAGTAATTAAATATCTTTGCAAATTACAAAATGGCAGCCATGTTTATTTTTCAATCCATTATAAACTTCATAAATTTATGTTCATCAAAATTTATGTTATTTGCTAAAATATTACGCCTTTTATTTTAAACAAAATGACAACTTATTTTTTAAATTGGTTAACAAATAGCCGAGTTATGGCAGAAAATTGATTTTGTGTCTGTTTTCATGTCCTCCAATTTACATTCCATTTAATTAAATATTAATTGTTTTTATTTGTTGTTAATTCTAGTATTTTCTCACAATAAGATTTAATATTAAATAATAATGAAATAACTGATATTAATTTTTCACTTTTGAATAATTTTACACAGCGACTATTACTGTTGATCATGTTAAAAATGAAGCTTCTTTCAACAAGAATGGTGTTCAAAACTATCACAACCAGCGTATCTGGAGTGACAAGAATCCTCATGGTAACTTCCAAAGTAGCCATCAACAAAGATTTTCCCTGAACATATGGGCAGGTATTTTTAATGACTATCTTTTAGATCCTGTCATTCTACCAAATCGTTTAAATTGAGAAAATTATCTTGCTCATTTAATAAAAAATCTTCCACATTTTTTTGAAGACCTACCTCTACAATTAAGAGGAAATATGTGGTTTCACCATGATGGAGCTCCAACACATTTCAGTCAGTTGGTATCAGATTACCTGCATAAAACTTTCCATGAAAAATGGAGGGCCAGTGCCCTGGCCTGCCCAATCACCTGACTTTAAACCCTCTTGACTTCTACCTGTGAGACCATTTGAAACATATTATTGTTTATTCAACACTTGAACACTCTTTAACACCTCTTGACCCTTTGAACATCTCTGATAACTTTTAACAATTGTTAACAGCTTAAGTACACCTAATTTTCTACAATAATTAACATAAGACAGATAGTTGTTTTATTTTTTTAATTATTAGGGCTATTATTGTGAAAAAATTATTACTTAATTTGATACTAATTTACAATACTAGAATTAACAATAAATAAAAACAACTGATATTTAATTGTATTGAACGTAAAGTGGAGGACATGAAGACACAAAATTACATCAATTTTCTGCCATAAATCAGCTACTTGTTAACCGATTTTAAAAAATAAAATGTCATTTTGTTCAAAATAAAAGGCTTAATATTTTAGCAAATAACATAAATTTTGATAAACTAATATTTATGGAGATATAACAGATTGAAAAATAAACATGGGCGCCATTTTGTTATTTGCAAAGGTATTTAATTCCTGATTTTTCGCTAATTTTAAAATTTTATTACCAAGATGCTTACCAAATATTAATGTGATTCCTCTACACAAACTTGAGGTATAAATTTTTATATAAAAATAACAAAATAGCGGACAGGGGGAGAACAAATGAGAAATTGCCATTTTTTCTAAGGATAGTTTATGTTAATTTTACAAGTAGAATCCAAAAAAGGTATAGCCAGCCCACCATTTTATAAACACTCTGTTTATCGATTCACCGATTCACTCATATGACATTCTAAAAGTCACCAGATATCTAGTGACTTTCTTGAATTAGGGCCTGTAGGCAGCTAAATCACTTGTCCATATAATGAGCATACTTTGATACACCCATGGATCACCAGGTCAGGATGTGTTGTTAATCAGAGCATAATACTGAATGGTAGCTGGGAGCAGCATTGAATACTAAAATATATATTTCAATTTATTAAAACGCATAAAAATAAAAAAAATTATATATGAAAATAAATAAAACAGACAAAAATAAATCATATTTATTTCCAAAAGAAAACAATGCCCACCTTTGTAAAACTAGACAACTGAACTATTTACATTTAACTCAGTACAATACTTTGGTGTATATGGCCCTTATATTTTTGTTGTCATTTTAATAAATTACCAAACCATTCAAAAAAACTTCATACAATTTATTTAAAGTAAAATTGAGGGATATTTTTTTAAAACCAATCATCAATGAGTTTTAGAATAACACATATTACAAAAAAATGTTTAATTTTCATGTTGCTCAATGTAAAAAATAAATGTGCTCATATAATTTTCATTAATGCCTTCAAAATTCTTTTTCCCCTACTTATTTTATCCATTTTAGTATCTTCATGTATTTATTTACTAATATTTCAGTTATTTATAATTTTTAAGCATTAATACAGAATTTAACCATTTCTATTATTTTATTATTTTTTTAATTGTGTATTTGGTGATGCTGTTAAAACACAGGTTTTATCACAGTTTCCCTTGATCTGCCCAGACAAATGCTGAGGCAATTCATTATTTTTACCTGTAAAGAAGCACCACTACCCACTCCTTATATGAATTATATAAATACTATTAAGCACCGATCAAAATAAAATATTTATTTACTCGGTTATTTAGTTCCTAACAGAACTGTCTTCTTATTTTAGTTCATAATTTAGTTTCCTTCCCTCAATTTTTTTTTCTAACTCAATTCATAACTTAATTATTCTCAGTTTTCATTTCTAGGGCAAGAATATGAGTAATATATTTTACTTAATACTGCAGATACCAAGGCTAGTGTTCAACATCAACTTAAAGAATATGTAATAAATTAATTGATATAAAATATGCAAAACAGTGTGCGAACCAAAAAACTGGATGATCTTTTTAGAAACAATTAAGAGGTTAAATCTATTCTGCAGGAGAAAAACAATGTGCAGAGATAAATCATAGATTAGAAGTAACAATAAGAAATGATCGGTCTTAATAAATGTATTTGGTAAAGTTGAGTAAAATTCTATAAAATACAAAATCCCATCCTACTTTTAATATACATCAACCATGGATATCTAATCACCAGCCAACAGTTATTACAAAAAAAAAGCCAAATAATACTCATGTAAAGACACAACACTGATACAAGTACAAGTGTAAATAAACAACAAATTGATACCCTAAAAGATATACACTCGGGTGTTACGCATTTCATAAAACACCATTTACTAATAAATAAAAACACGCTGAACAAAAAAATACACCAAACAAGAAAATATCATTAATATCATGATAAATAATATTATGGATGCTGTTACTCTGTTGACCTTCATAACCGAGTGGCCTGTTTTTCATCCAGAAGGTTCTGAGTTCAAATCTCAGCCAACCTTGGTATTTTTTTCACACTATAAAATTAATTCTTTATCATTAAGAAAAAAGAAAAAGGTACCGTAACTGGGCATAAGCCTGTAGTTACTGGAATAAAATAATTAAATAGTTTAGAATGTTTATCATAGAATATTTACAAAATGCATCACTGTAATAACTACACTCTGTGCAAGAAAGATCATTTAGATTATGTCAAAAAGAAACAGTTAGGCTCAAATAATTTTGCTTTCAAATTATTATCTAGGTTGATGGTAATAAATTGATAAAAACATTTTATCATGGATTGATAATCTTTCATACAAACATAATACACTTTTGCTTTTGAATAATATCTAGTTCGATAATATAGAAATAAGAAGATTTTATCGGAACTGATCATCTTTTGGATACAATACTCAAATACTGTTTTGGGGATCACAATCTAAACAAAGTTTAGAAAATCTTTTTGGAAAGATTGGCTTTCTGTAAAAGAAAGCTAATAAATAAATGACAGAAATAAGGAAACACAAATTTTTAAGCAATCGATTAAAAATCAATAGTAGATTTTAGGTTCATTATTTATTTATTAAGTAATATAATTAACTGTAGGAAGAAACATTTAAAAAAGTAGTCTCCATTAGAACACAAGTAAGTTTATGGAAGTCTGCAACAGCATTATTTGGAAAAAAATCAAAAGAACGTTACGTTTTCTCTACTACATGACACAAATTAAGGATTAATGTCCAGAATTTGACACATGCAGAAGAAAAATCAAATTCTAAACCCTGATTCTCTGATTAGGAAGTAGTATAATAATTAATGGTATCAAACTATAATGAATAATCTGAAGAATGTATACTACTTTTTCTTAAGAAATAAAATAACACAACATCAAAACAATAGGGTGTGGTTCCTATATGGAACAATAGGATATTTTATTTCACATACTGCCATCAATTAGGGAGTTTTCACTGACATTAACTGCCAGTCATTAGCCACTATCAAATACTAACGGCATGAATATACACACCCGAAAATGAACAACAGTGTTGTTTAATTTTCCATCAACATACTAGAATTGATTCATCAAATGTGGTTTTTAATGCTAACAAACATTTTTAAGAATTTTACCAATTCTCTAGAATTGTTGCATTCAATCAACAAAAAATACACAAGCTCCCCCTGCAATCTAATAAAGCACACACTGAAAAACCCAGCAATCCAGAAGTATTTAAACTGCAGTGACTGCACTAAATATTACACTGTATGAACTGGACTCACATTCATCAACAGATACAATAAATACATACATCACCGTACACAACAGAATCAATTTTTACAAATCACATCAAATAAAAGAAAAAGCAGGAAATTTACACCCCAATAAGTAAATTTTACACATAGCACACTTGAATACTTTTTTTTTTTTTTTTTGTCTTCAGTCATTTGACTGGTTTGATGCAGCTCTCCAAGATTCCCTATCTAGTGCTAGTCGTTCCATTTCAGTATACCCTCTACATCCTACATCCCCAACAATTTGTTTTACATACTCCAAACGTGGCCTGCCTACACAATGTTTCCCTTCTACCTGTCCTTCCAATATTAAAGCGACTATTCCAGGATGCCTTAGTATGTGGCCTATAAGTCTGTCTCTTCTTTTAACTATATTTTTCCAAATGCTTCTTTCTTCATCTATTTGCCGCAATACCTCTTCATTTGTCACTTTATCCACCCATCTGATTTTTAACATTCTCCTATAGCACCACATTTCAAAAGCTTCTAATCTTTTCTTCTCAGATACTCCGATTGTCCAAGTTTCACTTCCATATAAAGCGACACTCCAAACATACATTGTCAAAAATCTTTTCCTGACATTTAAATTAATTTTTGATGTAAACAAATTATATTTCTTACTGAAGGCTCGTTTAGCTTGTGCTATTCGGCATTTTATATCGCTCCTGCTTCGTCCATCTTTAGTAATTTTACTTCCCAAATAACAAAATTCTTCTACCTCCATAATCTTTTCTCCTCCTATTTTCACAACTTGAATACAAAATTTACAAATACACTAAATCTAACAAAAATAATATAATAAGCAAACAAATGCAACATAAAATATAAATTTAGTTACATACTTAAGGGGTTTTCTTATTTTATTAAAATGGACACCACTACAAAAGTGCTATCAAAAATTCCAAGATGTTTTAAGACCTTCAATTACCTACAAAAGGTCACTTTAAGAATAGTTCCTTTATTTTGAAAAAAAGTCATGTAAATTTTTAACCATTTTAAAATATAAAAATTACTTAAATAATTTTTATATAGTATTCTAATCCTGTAGTTTAAAAAAAGCATTTAAAAATAATAATAGTTTAAAAATTGTATTTAAAAAAAGGCAAAAATATTTTTTACAAGATCCAGTAAAATAAATGTGATTTTATATTCTATTAGGATTAAACCACATATAATAGCAAATGACATGAGATTTAACATACATACATTAATTTATCTAACATTATAACCACTGTATCGAAATAATTATTATTAATAAAAATTATACTATCAGAGTTTGTAAAGAACACTTACCTATTTGTCTGTAGCACTATCAGAGCTTACAGCTCTGTTATTAGCAGACATTTTAATTTTTACAAATTACGCATAATATGAAATTAAAATAAATATTGTCAATTATTAATTAAAATAGGCAATTTTTGAGCTATTGACACTGCTTCAATCTGTATAGAAATGGTACATATACTCAATTCCACACCAGGCTTAAAACAGTGGAAAAGACTAGGCTCCCCTTTCTGTGCTGATAAACACCCTTTTATTTATCATATTCTTCTCTTTCCAGCCGAGTTTATTATTTTTGGATAACATGAAAATGAGCTCAAGATGCTACTATTTACATTATATAAGATGGTAAAGAAATTACACAAAAGGATTTCCATAATAATGACAAAATTATGATATTGTATAAGGAAATCAGCCTAACATCTATCGTGCTTTGGAAGAAGCTATTCAACTCACTTAGGCTGCACCTAAGTGCATATATATAAAAGGCTTTAATTTTAAAGTAAACAGGTTTCAATACATGTGCAGAACAATTGCAATGAATTTATTAATTTACAATATGCTTTGTAAAAGATATCCAGGAACAATAAGCTGTTAAAAAATTAACTGGTATTTAGTTTTGTTTTTTTTTTCAAGTAGTCTTTGAGATCACATAGAGTTTTAACCATAAAAATTATCCTTCTGATGACTTATTCTTGCATATTTCTTAAACATGTAAGCAAAGTTTAACAACATTTAATTGAAAAGGGTTTATGAGTTACATCAGTTAAAAAAATATTTATTATTTTAATTCCTGAAATACTTCATAAAACTGTTCAAACACTGTCCTTTTTATATAATTAGAAAGAAAAGAAAAATAGATGAACATGCAGGTTTTTTTCATAAACATTCACAGGATGTTGTGGAATGTGCAGATTAATAAGAATAAAAACAAATTCTATACATTATAATTAGAGGATAAAAGTGTAATATCTCGGTATTGTGTGTGAGCCATTTGAACTTGGCTGTAACCTGTGAATATATTCCCAAAAGAGTGCAACAAAAAGTTATTCTTAACTTTTCTATTTGTTTCACATGATTATGAGTAAAACATCATGGGCATTAAAATGGTTTCAAATTGTTTAGTACCCCCTTATTATTATAAGAAAGATAATGTTTGATCTTTTCTGCTATATGTCTCAATAACAAAAAATAAACATCTAACTAGAAGATTTCCGATGTACTAAGAAAAACATGTAAGAATATCTATTTTAAAGAAAATTTACAAGCTGACAACTACATATACCACATTCTTAAAGACAATATACTTGAAATGTAGACTAAAAATCAGGTACTTTTGCTTTATTATCTGCAAATAACTTTAAGCATACTGTAAAAGAATAAATTCAGAAAATACCAAATTTTTTAACTTGCAATATGTAAAATTTGTTTAATGAATTTGGACCAATAAGCTATGTGCTTCTAAACACTGCCCTCATATTAAATTATATGGAGTGTAAGTGCTTAAAGAACAAAGTAGAAGTCAAAAGTCATCTAGAACATTATAAATAAAACAAGTCATCTGCTCATGGTTATCATATTAAGAGAATCCTAGGCCGTGTCTAGTTATCATGTTAGTTAATTTAAAAAGGAGATTTGAGGTTTTCAAAGAGAGGTAATGGTGTGACCACAATAGTAAAAGAGAGAATTAGTCAGAAACAGAATGAGAAACAAAGATTGATTGACAATAAAGATTACTGAAAAAGATAATTAGCAAAGAACAGGTGGAATCCATATCCCATAATTCTTAAAATTATGCTAATTTCAAGTTTTATTTATTAAAATTATGAATCTGGATATATTTCTACTTTCATATCTGTAAATTAATCCTGGAAATTGAAGGGATCAATTAAGTTACATCTACATCAATTTAACTTTTCTAATTCTGGTATATTATTCATAGTATGTTCAAATACATACTTAAAAAATGAAACAATGTTCATTAGTAAAATTGAAACTTATTGAAAATTGTTTATTTTATTTTTATAGTGGTTTATATTAGAATATGGAGTTTTTTCATTTTAAACACATTTAAATAATGGCAAAAAAAATAAAAAATTAATAAATATCCACATAAGAAAATTGTAAAATCCTTAAAAATTGGCATAAAAGGAAATTAGAATGTATAAATCCTAAAAAAATGTCAACAGATCTCTAATACAACAAAATACTAACTCAAACATCACCCTTCTACTTCAAAGTGTCATCATATAATATTTGGCTTTTTAGGATATTTTTAATTTATTTATGATCTTAGGTATGCTTTTATAAATATAAGCATATCACATTACACCACTGACAGATAAAAAATTCAGCTAGCTGTGTAATCCTTCCTGTTGATTAAGACAAGTGTTACTAATTTACAAAATATGGTATTCAATGATGAATAATCAAATGAATTGATAAGAAGATAAGAAAACAACTGACTGAAGAATGTAAACACAAATAGTGCCAGCCAGCACAGCAGAACAAAAATATTAAAGAATAGTATAATCAAACAGTTTTACAAAAACAATCATAAAATGAATTGATAAAAAATTAAAGCAGTTTGCCACTAACTTCTGGTTTCAATGTTTTAAGGAATTTTATCAACTTGCCCTACTGAAAACAATATAAAATTAAACTTATTTTTATGTTAATACACTACAGTAATGTTTAATTCAATCTGCACATATCAACTACAGGCTGATGGTTTACGATTTTATTATTAACAAACGGAAGGGACTTTGAAAGGCCAAATAATGTGAATTTTATGCAAAAACCACAAAACAAACAGATTTATACAATTTGAAACAACAGAATCTAAATTAACAGTATAAGAACTTAACAACAAATACAATCCTTACATATCAAAACAATTTCCAGTTTAATTTGATAACTGCAAAATTCCTGGAAAGATTTTAAAATAAATCAGATCAGGTGTTTTTCAACAGTTAGGTTAAACGTTGCTAACGTATATTTCTAAAACAAAGAAAGAAGTACTTAAGCACAACATATCCTTAAGAGTTCTACAAACTTACCTTAAAAAACATAAATAAAAATGATTTTGACAACACGAAACCGTTCAAAACGATACAATACTTTTCCTAACAGCTCTGTTTACGTTGGTTTCCGAGTGACCAAAGCCACTTCAATCATTAGAATCACAGTGTCTACTGGTACGGTACATATGATTTTTCGATTTTCGATAGCAATTTTTGCTATCGATATTTACTACGATGAGCGAGATACATTATATCGGCAACTCACTGTGAACATGAGCACGTTGTTAGGAGAATTGTTTACGGTCTCATAGTGAATTATGAACTTCAGAAACTGCAAACCTAGGATGTAGAATAAAACCGAACCATCAAGCGAAAAAAATTATTTAAAATCATAATGTTCGTGTTCAAAAGTTTACCATAATTTTAATTCTATTCCAGTATGTTTGTGTATAAGAAAAATCACAATTATGAAAGTGGAGAAAATACATTTTCAGAAATTCACTTTTTAATATCAAAAAACGTATGACCTATTTTAAAAAAATGCTTCAACACTCGTTATTTAGTTCGTAGTTAATGGTGGTAGCCCTGATGATGAGTTGGTTGTTGCAAGATCTATAAATTATCATGTTGCGTTACCAGTTAATTGTCAACCAATCAAAAACAAAAGAGTGAATTTTCGCCAGTTCAAATCTCGTTTTTAATTAAGATTATGTTTGTTAAAAATAAAATGTTAGCAAACACGATATGTGGCCTATTATTTACGATGTAGGTGGAAGTTTTTAGACATTATGATAGAAAGACATTATATTGTTGAGTTTATTCCCTATAAGTGAAAAAAGTTTTATTACATTAACTATAAAATGTAAACAGATCACAATCAAATTACTTTGAAAAAACAATGAGGTTAATTTCAAAAACTGGCGTTGTGGAGTAGATAAATGTATATATTAATTTTATAATTGCAGTTATCTTATAATGTATAATAAATATCAAGGATTTCTTTTTTTTAATATACTTATTCCTACTTATACCAAGGTGATTTTTGTGTTGTTTGAAACCTTTACTTGATACATTTTTCAAAAATTCTTAGCGATTCTTTTTTAATTTATAAAAACTGGGATCTTAATAAATTCCTCAACCCAGGAAACTGGAAACTTTTAATATCAAAATATTAAATATACATTGGTGAGACTTACTAAGCAACTAAGCATCCTGAATTGAAAATGTCTGACATTTTCCTGTTCCCACTTGTATAATTAAATGCCCTTTGTAAATCCTATGCATCTAACCCTTTGTGCATTCAATCCTTACCATTCTTGCAAAGGCCCTCACCAGCCAAGCCCAGTGCTAATTTAGAAGTCAAGCTGTACAACTGTTTCATTTACTTCTGCTACAGGAGATATTACATAAGAAATCACTTCTTTTTAGAACTTTATTTTCTCTACAGTATTCTCTAAACATAAAAAACAATTCTTTTTAGAACTACTTTACCAAAAATATTTTAACCTTAATTTTATTTTTAATCATAGATTCTTTTTATTTTTTACTTGCACTTTTACCCTTTTCCTTTAGGTTGCATTGTCAAAAGTGCAATATCTAGATGGTGTAAAAGTTCAAATTGTCCTTGGACCAGAGCAAGACCCAACAATTATACTTTATTTTATTAATTTATTTTGAATTTTACTTCTAAGTTAAAAAGCTTGGCTGATTACTTCCAGATTAAGGCAAAGTATTTGCAAAAAAACATAGCAGAGGCAATTAAGAAACAATAAAAAAAAACTGAAAAAATCATTAAAAAAATTCAGAAATATGCCTTTCCCTGGCAGGATTATCATACTATAAATTTTGCATTTTAAATAAAGAAATTCTAACAACAGTATTCTAGAGCCCAGTATATGTCTTCATGCACCAAGCTTTATTATCAGTTAAGAATAAAATTGCATAATACTCTTTTATAAAATTAAAAATATATTAATTTAACTTGAAAGTATAAAACGAATTAGTAGAATCCATCCTAGACTTACTTAGATTATTAGTTAAACCAATGAATATTTTCAAATTTTCAGAACACTGTAGCTCATTAAAACTTATTTTGCTGCAATTCATAAAACTGAAAAGAAATGTTTCTTCTGAACGTAACACATACTTCATTCATATTATAAGAAGACACAAGAAATAAAGAAAAATTTGTAGTTAAAATTTCTAAAGAACAATATCCACCTTTATCAAACTAGACAACAGATGTACAATCAGACAATATGAAGATATAACCACAGGTTAGTTTCTGTGGGAACATTCTGTGTACCACTAAACGTTCACTATCTGCAGAAAAAAGATTAATGAATATTTTATTATGAGAAAAATGAAAGGCTGCCATATTTACAAATTCACCTGTTTACCTTTAGCTAATGTATTTTATGTTTATGACCCAGTCAGCTATAACTGATGCAATGACATCATTTCCCAGATGTCACTTATTCCTTTCTGTTGTTGCAGGTTGTTGTATACACGTGTTTGAGAGGTTAAGTTCATGGTGTAAGTTTAGCACTACTGGAATCAGAATGAATCTGAAAATAACTTGGTTCTTTTCACTCCCTTTGAATAAAAAGTGAAGGTTTTCAAAGATGTTGGTGAAAAGAGATAATTTAGTGATAAACATTCAGGAAGAATTCCATAATGCCTACCACAAGTAGAGGTACCAGTTGTTTAGATAGTATAAGTGACCTCCTTAACTGTTGGACACTCGAACAAAAGATCACTTTTGTGGAAGAAATGAGTAGCTAATTGTGAAAAACACAAAACTGGGAACTAAAGCTTGTAGAGTGGAAAACTAGAGTTGCGAAGAATTACACAAGACATGAATAATTTGCAGCAATGGTCAACTGTTTCACTGTTTTGCAACGTTTCTTTTTCAACGAAAAAGAAAGTGCTAAAATGACATCTCTCATATGAAACTGTTTAACCATACAGAAAGTTTGGGTCATAAAGCTGCTGTTAAAAGGCTTCTGGAAAAGAATAATCTTTGGAAACTGTGCGAGTCTGAGAAAGTGAAAAATCTGTAACAGTTACTGTTTTTGGAATAGCTTATAAAGGTGCCAAAAAAAACCAAGCTTTTCATGACTTCAAGCTGGAAATTGTTGTAAAAGAATTCAATGTACTTAACATGTGCTGGATTCTACATTCCAGATTTGCTAGCGTGAACATAATAAATAATTGGAACACTAGCGGAAGCGAATGTAATAAAATGAATAATTAAAGCAAGGTTTTCCTCCTCCTGAATGAGAGCTCTCTAATCAGCTAGTTAACTTCCCTGTTCATCATCTATGTGGGAACAAAATTCTGAAATAAAGAACCCAGCGAAACAGGAAATATCTTTTACATAATCAAAGTTCAAATGTAACTGCAGATGGTATATTCTAAACTTTGGAACTTTGGGATTTCTTAAAGACTTTTTGAAGAAGAAGTTTACTGCTGTTGCAACAGATATAACAGCAGTAATACTAGCTGTGAAGAAAGGTGTTTCCACAATGATGAGGCAAACATTTCCACAAATTTTAAGTTGACACTATTCCAACCACAAACTGAAACTTGCAATGGGAGATGTAATTAAGAAAGAAGCCAATTTGCCTTCAAAAATCAATCATTTTAAATCTTTTCTCAATAAATTGTATACTCTATTCCATCAGTCACCAAGAAATGCCAGGGAATTAAGAAAGCACGCAGAAGAAATTAGGTCCCAAATATCTTAGTCTGGAGCTGCAGGCATGTGACATAACACTCCATGAAGCTACCAAGAAAATAAAAATACAATTATCTGTATTTAAATACAGGACCTTTTTACTCTCAACCTCTTAAAGCAAAGGAAGAATTAAACTTCAGAGGCGTCAGTTTCCAGTGGCAAAAGCAACAGATGTATAAGCCAGTCATGTTTATAAAGCTTAAGGCACCAAATGGAAATCAGGCTTCTGAACAATGAATACAGATATTCATAGGTGCTGGCTTAAAGTGCTGGATCCTTCTTCCTAACCAGACAGCCCTTCCGTTACATTTGGAGAGTCAGATTAAAGATTTATGTCAACATTTTTGATCAGCGAGAAAAATAATTTGAGGATTTTGGGGCTGCTTAGCAGAAAAGGAATGTCCAGTACCTCTACTATCTGATTTCATCTCTACTTTCCCTGTTTAACTCAGATAATAACATTCCATTAACCACAAGTAAATGTGAGAGGGAATTTTCCCTAATGAACCTCAAGTTAAATCCATTAAGAGCTTCTCTTCATATGAAGACTCACCAGCCAGATGTTCCTTAAAATGGTAGGACCTCCTCTGCAATTATTCAAGCCAGTTATGTATGTGAATTCCTGGTGCCTTAAAGGTAGGCATCTCAGTACATGTAGCAAAAGCAAGGAGCAGTCGGGTGATGATTATAATGATGATATTCTAAAGCACCTTTGGGACGCTGTAAAATTATCTTTTATAGAATAATTTAGTTGATGAGCTTTTAAATATTTATAAATTTTTTTTTTTAAATTAATTTTCAGCATCTTTATATAATGCATACAAATAACTTTCATAATTAGCTTCTAAATTTTTTTTAAACATTATTTATTTACTATCTTTCCCATCTTCACTTCATCCTAATTTCATGTATTTATTATTTTTAAGTGTTAATATGAACTTTACCATTTCTATTTTACAACTCTGCTCTGATCAAGATTTTACCACAGTTATCCTGGATCTGTCCAGCTAAATGTCAGAGTAGATCCTTTTTTTACTCTGATAGTAGCTAACCAACTCATTCCTAATGTAATCTTATTATACAGTGTATTATTATGTAATAATCGTAATAAAATATCTATTTCATTTATTAAGTTGTTGACATCTTCACCAAATGCATAGAAAAGATTGGTATTCATCCATATTTTTTTAAGATCTACTGGTTAAGACTTTTAATTCTATTTTACACATTTGCAGAAAAACATTTCAAATAGATTATATAATATTCTCATTTAATATTTAAGACAAAATAAAACAGAAATAAGAAGGGATAAACAGATTCAGATCCAATAAGAATGAAGAAAAATTAAAGTGGGGTATACATACAACATGTTATCCTAGAAAGCTTCCAATGGCGTTAAATAATGTGATTCTCAATACTTTAATACAATTACAACTAAACCTGTAGGTTCATATCATAAAAAAATTGAACTAGTTGTTTAAACCAATTACTTTTCTCTCATTATTTTTAATGAATTGGTATATATACAGTTTAATTTGTTTGTTTTTTTAATCAGCTTCAAGTTTATTATTCTAATGTAAATTCACAAAAATTTCTAACAGTTACTCCCAACAAGGAGATACAGTGTTTATATTGGACTGTTTCTCGATAAAAATTATATTAATTTTTTACTTCAAAATATCTATATAATTTTTCTAATGAATGTAACATAAGAAATATGTTATACTTCTGAGGTACAAGAAGTACCTGTCAGAACGCAATTTTTGGAGAAATGATGTTCACTGTACAGCCAGTTATGGTGAAACAGAGTAAAGTTTTCACTTGTAGTACTGAATATCACCTGCATTCTGATTGGCTGGCATGCTGATATGCACCATTATAATAGATTTGTAAAGAAGTGTAATCTAAAATCCATTTACTTCTCATTTTCCCAAGAATCACAGCATGAAATGCTTATTATTCTTTGAAACAACAATGCAATTTTCAAATTATCTAGTTATATGTATTAATTTAAAAGGAATAAGGTGAAAACAAAGCAAATTTTGCTTACTGTTTCAATAACTCAAAAATGATTTATTCTATAACAAGAATGATTAAATCGATAATTTAAAAAAAAAGATTATTTCAATAAACTTTACAATAAATTTCTCAGTATTTTAATTTAATGTTGTGAAACTTAATAGTTTAATATGATTACTTAATAGTAATATGGAAAATAATATATGCAACTTCAATCAAGAGTTACTGATTCGTTCTGTTGTGTTTAAGCATGAGATAAACTAGAACATTTATACAGTTTAATTGAATTTTTTATACATTCTTTCTGGAATAAAGTATATTAGGCAACTTCTCTATGTACAATATTATTCAGATGATTCTGTGATAAAATGTAGGATTTAATTGTCAAGGTTTGTGTATCCTGACTCCACTTCTTGTATTTAAATTGTACTAAGCACAGCAATCTTGCTCCATTACAATATTTTGAACCGTTCAGTTCTGCAGACAGCTGTTTTTTTAACATAAATACTATAATATCAAAAGTAATATTATTCGTATGCAATCATCATGAAATGGTATTTTAATTCTTTGACATCATTACGTTTACACTGATGTCAACAACAACATCTGAAAAATAAGAAAAAAGTGGTGAATACATCCAATTATAACACAAAGCTCAACAGAGAGGGGGTTTGCAATTCCTCATGGAAAGCTAAAATAGCATCCAGATTTTTTTTTTACTATTACATACAGATTGTCAACAGATTAATTTCATAACCTTCTTTCTGTAGTTCATGGAAAATTTCAACATACGAACACTATTATGCAGGATTGCAAAAGAATAGAAGAAAAACTGTCTGTTGTTTTATGGTAAGTGTAATGCACCTAAATAAATACAATACGATGCAATAAAATAAAATATAATAAAATTTAAGTGAATAAAATGCAGAGGAAAAAACACAAAACAAATATAATGTGGTAGCAAGTACAAAAGGAACTAGCCATTGAATGATAGCACACATACACAGCCAGATGGTCCAATACTGATATGATAATTTATCAACCTGGAAATGGAACAAGTTTTGTCCAAGGGGATTATGATCTTGAAGATACAATCTTAGTATGGTATGTTATACAACATGCAGCCACCTCTCATTTAAATTAATGCTGTATATGTTTGGCTGTCAATTTAATGAAGAATTATCTGATACAATTCATATATGGAGCCAGACCCTTATTCTTTCTTGGGAAAGTATTAAGAGACTATGTGCTACAATATAAGCTACTATGAGTTGCAATCTAGGCTATCTTTGCAAACTACTCAACTTATTTCAGTTAAACTATGTTTTTAGATGCTTTAAAAGAAATTTAGTAATTTTATATTCAAGGTCATCTAATGTATGGGTGAATGTAATAATTTGTTTTATTTATTAATATCAACTTTACAGTTGCACACAATACTGAATATTGAAGGTATAAAATAAATACTTCGTGATACAGAGTAGCTAGACCAAAGGTGCAACCATATCGGAGAGGTATCTGTTGAAAGCCAGACTAAGGAATGATTCCTGAAAGAAGGCAGCAGCTTTTTCAGTAGCCGTTAAGGGCGACTTAAACGACCATATCAACATGTTGGAAGTCACATGTCACATGAATGTTGGAAGTCTGACAAAGGTTGGTAGGATAGAAAATTTAAAGAGGGAAATGGATAGGATAAATGTAGATATAGTAGGAATTAGCAAGGTTCAGTGGGAGGAGGAAAATGACTTTTGGTCAGGTAATTTTAGAATAATTAACTCAGCTTCAAATAATGGGCAGGCAGGAGTAGGTGTCATAATGAACATGATAGGGAAGAGAGTAGAGTATTTCAATATGCATAGTGATAGAATCATTGTAATGAGGATAAAATCAAAACCTAAACCGACAACAATTGTCTATATGCCTACAAGCACCCATGATGATGATGATGAGGTAGAGTGTGTATACAAAGAAATTGATGAAGCAATTAAACATATAAAAGAGGATGAAAATTTAATAATAGTTGGAGATTGGAATGCAAGCATTGGAAATGGCAAGGAAGGAAATATAGTGGGTGAATACAGGCTGGGCAAAAGGAATGAAAGAGGGGATCGACTTACACAGTTTTACACAAGTATAATTTAGTAATTGCCAACACCCAGTTTAAAAATCATAATATAAGAATATACACATGGAAAAGCCAGGTGATACTGCAAGGTATCAGATAGATTATATCATGGTTAAGCAAAGATTTAAAAATCAACTCGTCAACTGCAACGTTTACCTTGGAGTAGATATTGATAACGACCATAATTTAGTAATAATGAAATGTAGAATGGGGTTTAAAAACCTGAAAAAAAAGGTGTCAGATGAATCGGTGGAATTTAGAGAACTTGAGGAAGAGGAGGTAAAGAGGATTTTTGAGGAGGACATCGCAAGAGGTCTGATTAAAAATATAAGGTAGAAAATGTAGAAGAAGAATGGGAGAATGTTAAAAAGGAAATTCTTAAATCAGCAGAAGCAAACTTAGGCGGAATAAAGAGAACTAGTAGAAAACCTTGGATTTCAGATGAAATATTGCAGCTGATGGATGAACGTAAAAAATATAAGAATGCTAGTGATGAAGAAAGTAAACGGAACTATCGACATTAAGAAATATTATAAACAGGAAGTGCAAACTATCGAAAGAAGAGTGGATTAAAGAAAAGTGTTCAGAAGTGGAAAGAGAAACGAACATTGGTAAAATAGGCGGAGCATAAAGGAAAGTTAAGGAAAATTTTGGGGTACATAAATTAAAATCTAATAATATGTTAAAGATGGTACGCCGATTTATAATACGAAAGGCAAAGTCGACAGGTGGGTGCAACATATTGAAAAGTTATACGGAGGAAATGAATTAGAAAATGGTGTTATAGAGGAAGTTGAAGAGGATGAAATAGGAGAAACAATACTGAGATCTGAATTTAAGAGAGCATTAAAAGATTTGAATGGCAGAAAGGCTCCTGGAATAGACACAATACCTGCTGAATTACTGAGCAGTGCAGATGAGGAGCGATTGATAGATTACACAAACTGGTGTGTAATATTTACAAAAAAGGAGAAGTTCCGTCAGACTTCAAAGAGTGTTATAGTCATGATACCAAAGAAAGCAGGTACAGATAAATGTGAAGAATACAGAACAATTAGCTTAACTAGCTACACATCAAAACTCTTAACTAGAATTCTATACAGAAGAATTGACAGGAGAGTGGAAGAGGTTGGTTTCAGGAAAAGCATAGGGACAAGGGAAGAAATTTAAGCTCTCAGATTAATAGTAGAAGGAAGATTAAAGAAAAACAAACCAACATACTTGGCATTTATAGACCTGGAAAAGGCGTTTGATAACATAGACTGGAATAGAATGTTCAGCATTTTATAAAAATTAGGGTTCAAATACAGAGTATAAGAACCATATACAGAGACATTTACAGGAACCAAACAGTAACAGTAATAATTGAAGAACATAAGAATGAAGCCGTAATAAAAAAAAAGAGTTTGACAAGGATGTTCCCTATCCCTGTTGCTTTTAATCTTTATATAGAACTAGCAGTTAATGATGTCAAAGAACAATGTGATCTGGAGTAACAGTAAAAGGTGAAAAGATAAAGATTCTACAATTTGCTGATGATGTAGTAATTCTAGCTGAAAGTAAAAAAGATTTAGAAGAAACAATGAACAGCATGGATGAAGTCCTATGCAAGAAGTACTGCATGAAAACAAACAAGAACAATACGAAAATAATGAAATGTAGTAGAAATAACGAAGATGGACCACTGAATGTAAAATTAGGAAGAGAAAAGATTATGGAGGTAGAAGAATTTTGTTATTTGGGAAGTAGAATTACTAAGGATGGACGAAGCAGGAGTGAAATAAAATGCTGAATAGCACAGCTGAAACAAACCTTCAGTCAGAAATATAACTTTTTTACATCAAAAATTAATTTAAACATCAGAAAAACATTTTTGAAAGTAAATGTTTGGAGTGTCGCTCTATATGGAAGTAAAACTTGGATGATCAGAGTACCTGAGAAGAAAAGATTAGAAGCTTTTGAAATGTGGTGCTACAGGAGAATGTTAAAAATCAGATGGGTGGATAAAGTGACAAATGAGTTGTTGCGGCAAACTGATGAAGAAAGAAGCATTTGGAAAAATATAGTTAAAAGAAGAAACAGACTTATAGGCCACATATTAAGGCATTCTGGAATAGTTGCTTTGATATTGGAGGGAAGGTAGAAGGAAAAAATTATGTAGGCAGGCAACATTTGGAATATGTAAAACAAATTTTTTAGGATGTAGGGAATATACTGAAATGAAACAACTAGTACTAGATAGGGAATCTTGATGAGCTGCATCAAACCAGTTAAATGACTTTAGATAAAAATAAATAACGTAGCAGTTGGCTGGATGATACCCAATGTCAAGTCTACAGGCTGTTTGTCAACTACCAGGTAAGTAGTCCTACCCTCAGTAAATTACAAACCACATGTTCCCTTTTAGATTAAATCTGGTCAAAAAGTTGTCAAAATTTAGAAATCAAAATTGGTGAACCATGTTTTTTTACAATAACTGAGAGAAATAAAGAAGAAAATACACATAGTTTAATAAAATATGTTATTACGTCAAAGAACACAGATGTATGGATGCACACATACATATGTGCAAATACACAAAATCAATTAACAATAATGTGTTTTTTCCACAAAAAAGTATAACATTGTCATTAAAACAAATTTAACACAAAAAGCAACACATTAAAATAGCAAATTGGCACTAAAAGCAGTCATAAAATAGTTGTAAAAGATAAATTAAATCAATACATTAAACTAGTTTAAAATAACTATTTCATTTCTAAACCTACATCACCTGCAAAATTATCAAATAAATACTAGAATAAACTATCAGAACCAAAATACATCACTTTTCAATAAGTAAAACCAAAATCTGACAAAGAACTGTCACTTATTCAGAATTAAGGACAGGTATAAGTGAACATCAGCTTAGAAACTGTGAAACATGTTTTACAGATGTGCCACAAATTTTGTCAGGGTATTCACCGCCTTCCATATAAGCGAAAAATTTGCAGATAACTTGACTGGAAATGCTTTCTTGATAGCTGAAAGAAAACCCTAGTCAAATGCTTCTAAAAAGAACGAATCTTAGAGAGACTGGTAATATAAGCAATCAGCCACTTTACAGTTTTTGGAAAGTTATTGGATTGACTGACTGAGAAAAGATTTAGTACAGCATCAATGTGAAAATATTGTAAATCTACGGGCATTTAAATTTTACAAGATGGGTTAGCATTGAGGAGTACTTAAACCTGAAAACAGTCAGCCGTAAGTTAGAATCTAGGTATTTTACTTATGAAGAACATACCATTTAAGTGGTATACAGGAAATTCTTGCATCATAAGCAAATCAGACAAATGATTCTGGGGAAATTAGTGACATATAAGGCTTTTTAAAACATCATCTGAAAGGACTAATAAAAAATTTAAGTAAACTGATAAAAGTTTGATTTTAATAAAATCTTTGTACGTTTTTCTTTCTTTTTCATAATTTGAAAGAGGATTTTTGCATTTTTACACATTTAATAATTCTTGTTGCATATGGTTTCTATTTAAACTGCAATTATAGTGTAAAACCATAAAAAATACACTCATACATGTTTTGTATTATATTAAGCACTGGGTTGCAATAGGTCTATTTTGTATGTAAGTCTGTTCATTGAAGTGATGGCCGTAAAGTGAATGAGGACCAGACATTTCTAGACTTACAAGTGCAATTTCTTTTATGGCTCAGATATTCTAACTGGTATGAACTGAAATTTAACAGTTAATTTCTAAATTTTTTTTATTCTGTGCTAACACATTTTTTTTAATAATACACAAAATTCTTATTATAAACTTCATAATCTAAAAACAAATTCACAAACCCATGTAAAAAGTAAAAAAAGTGGATGAAGTATATAAGAGTTTACAAAATGTATATAAAAATGCAAATAAAAAGCTGATATTTACAAATAATAAAATCTGTTATACCCATACCTAAAATAAAAAAGAAAGGAAATATATATAAATACAATTTGTGTTAATTGGACATATAAAAATTTAAATAAATTATACAAGCCAATCTATACTTGAATGATATAATCATACAATGTATGTATATCTATTACTGTACAATAAATACCATTTCCTATCTGGATTTACTATGTTATAAATATAGCTTAGCTTATGGTTTCTGTATTATTAATAAATATATACCTACACTACTTTGAACTATTAATTTCTGACAAAAAATAAATAAATATAATGTATATTTTTATGTACAAAAAAATAAAACAATATCTGTAAGCTTATATTAGTATCTACGAAGTATTGTTACAAAAACAAGTGCTCAGACCCTTTTTTTTATGTAAATAAATATACTTACAATTACATCTTGACAGATTAGTAACAAATTCTTGACAAGAAATATAACCTATATTCATATATACATATGCAGTCTTCTGAAAAAAAAATGTAATTATATATATCATAAATATAATAAACAGTACAAGAGATGTTATTTACTCTAATCCATTGAATACAATAAATTAACTCTTGAAGACCACTGAGGGCAAAGTGTAATAACAACCTTTGTATAGATTATCAAATCAGTCAGTGCAACAATATAAGAAGGTTTACCTACTCAAGAATTTTTCAGAAACCTATACAGAAAAATTAAACCTGATTAATATAAAAAAACACTGCAATATGTTGATTAAATTTTTAAAAAATTAACCTAAATGGGTGGAGAAATTTTGTACGTGCTGACAGTGGCAAGACAATAATCTTATTTTATTATTATACAGCGAGGTTTCTTTATGAAATTCATAGTCATTTAATGCTTTTTGCCACAGAGGATTTATAGTGAGAAATAAAATCAATTGCATTTTGTTACGCTATTTATTACGTACAGTCTACTAGCGGTCACAATGATAAATTTGAACAAAACATCCTGGGCTGAAGCAGTAACAAAAAGTAAAGATGCAAAAAATATTTGTTTTATAATAAATAAATTAACAAGAACTGTTTAGAAAATTCCCGCTGGTCTATACTTCTGTTTTGTTTTTTTTTATTAGTACTGCAGTTACAACAGTGGCTTTTCTTACATCTCTAATCAGTCTTAATTTAGTTAAAAGTATTTTTTTTTTTTTAAACTAAAATAATTCTAGATACAAAAAATTAAAGAGTTTATGATATATTTGTTGAGTTTAAGAAAAACTCAAGCAGGTAGAAAGGGATGAAATACTCTAAAGGATTAAAATACCTATTTATGGTCAGCTAAATGCTTCATAAGAGCCAATTTACAACCTATATAAGTTGATGATTTGTATAATTGTCAATAGACTGATTTCGTTGAAGATACATTATCAGAAAAAATTGTCAATTATGAACTTTTATGACCTCTTTTTTTGCGGGAACAAACCGATTTATAATTTAAACATGGTGCTCACTAAACATAATTCACAGCAGAAGTGGTTGTTTGAAGCAATTACTGGGAGACAAATTTATTATTAACCTTCTGAAATCATGCAATGTCCAAATCTGTTCCCTAGACTTGTATTTTTGCAATATATAAATTTATGAAAATAAAAACTCTGAAGGCAATCATTAAAATAAAGTAGTGATTATAATCTTCTGACTATTTTATAACTTTCTGATCCATCTGTGTATTCACATATAATGGCTAAAATTCAAAATTTATAAACAACCAGTTGGTACTAGTAGTCAAACATTAAATTCAGTAAATGGCGCCAAGTACAAGTAAATATTACAAAATTATGATTCAGGCAGTGCTTAGTAATTTTGGTGCAACCTCCCCAATGAAAATTTGTACCCATTTTATGGATGTAAGCAGGATTTTCATGACCAGGAGCCCTTCCTGACACCAACAGATTGTGAATGTTCCCTCATTCACTTCTAATTAAGCAAATTTTAATTTTAATTTAGTATTATTCAGTGTTTTACAGTACTTCATTAGTATCCTCTACATACTTCCAACAATTTACACCATGCACAATAAATTACATCATTCACATGCAATTTTTATTGCCACATTGCCAACTTAAATAATTTTAATAAGAATGTCCCCATCAAATTCTGTTAACAGATTTATAAGGCTGAATCTACTGAATTTATATTTATATATATATAAATAATTTTCTTAAAATTTATAATTTTTTATTACTATTTTCATGTTCAATATTTACTTCTTCAATTACTTCTAAATTAGTTTCTAAACTAGTTGTATTATGATTATTATTTATTATATGATCAATTTGAGAAATCTATTTTTAAATGATCTAAAATTTTCAATAAATCTATCTTTAAAGGGCCTATTCATTTTACCAATATATATCTTTTCGCAATTGTTGCATTTCATTTTATAAATACCGGAACAATCATATTTATTTTCTACTTTTTTATTATTATAATATTTTAAATGTTTTATTATATGGTTATCTGGTTTATATTCTTTATTATTATATGCATCAATCAGGTTTTCTATAATTTTATTTATGAGTATTAATGTCGTAAATGTTTGTGTTATTGAAAAATTCTGAATTATATTTTTTATACACATTATCAATCAATGATATACGATATCCATTTTTTAAAACTATATTTTTTATACTATTTATTTCATTATACAATTCGCGTTTATCGTTTATATATTTTATTTGTTTTATCATATTTTTAATAACATTAATTTTTTGGAACTAAGGATGATTAGAATTTTTGTTTATAATGATCTCATTTGGTAGGTTTTTTATATGCTCCAGTTATTATTTGATTGTTTTTGTTTATTTTAATATTTACATCTAAATAATTTATTTTTTTGTTATGTTCCATTTCATACGTAAATATTAATATTTTATGAAAACAAATTATATTTTATGAAAAAAATTATTAGATTATATATTGTTATTTAATATACAGAGGAAAAAAATGGACTATAAAATTTTTTATCTAAATAAATTAATAAATATATATGAGGGCTGTCCAGAAAGTAATTTACATTTTGAAATAAAAACCAATCAAATAATAATGATAAATTTTATTATATACATTTGAAAGGGACAATCTTAAACTGTTTTTCTACATAGTCACCATCTAATTTGAGGCACTTATCATAATGATGCACAAGCTTTTCAATTCCTTCTCTGTAGAAATCTGCCGCCTTAGATTTTCTGCGTCAACTTTGCACAAAACTTGTGATAACCAAGTTTTCCCGACACAATTTCATGCAGTAAACTTCATGAAATTTGGGGGAAATGAAGCGAAAGTTTCATAATCATATGCAGGGATTTTCACAAATTTTATCGTTGATTTTCATTATCAGTTCATCAGTCACATGGCTAGGTCAACTACTGCAGTCCTCATCATGAATATTGGTGTGGCCATTTTTAAACTGAATGCACCACTGCCTCACCCCACCATAACTCATTATTCCACCTCTGCACACCTCACAAAGTTGCCAGTGAAATTTCAATTGGTTTAAGGTTTTTTGCTAGTAGAAACCTAATCACTGAACGCACCTCACAACTCGCAGGATTTTCTATTAAAGTGCACATTTCAATAATTCACAATGAACAAAGTAGAAAAATCACAATCCACATGCTACAACAGCTTGATGTGTACTGCGTGTAGAAAAATTTTGATGCCAAGATGGCATCTTTATCTCCACCCATCTCCATACTAGGCACAAACGTAAGTTACTTTCTGAACCACCCTCGTATATATATTTTTACAGAAAAAAGGGCAGATAAATTATATCCAGGAATAGAGATATATTTTAAAATGATGGAAACACCTAGTCTAGCAATTTGAGAAGAATATAGAAGTTAAAAAGATTTTTTTGCAATGATTGATTATGAATTCACGAAAAAAATGCTGTGTATTAAATTTAAAATATGTATGTACAAAATATTTTGTGCCATTCCAGTTTTTATTTTTCTTGGAACTGCTAAGGTTGGTTAATAAAATAGCAACAGAATGAAGTTATGCAGCCAAACAGAAAGAGATAAATCATTTTTTAAGACTTGCAAACTACAAAAACTGGTTTATTTAATATAACTTTTAGCAGTACCTTCACTTCATCTCATTTTATTTAAGATGATACTTGCTGAAACATTCAAGTATTGTAGAATCACTAGATTGTATAGAGATGCAATTTAACATCATGCCCAGCTCCTGTTCTCAGAGTAATTAAAATAGAAAGCTGTAAAAAAATTTCTTAGAAAAGTGAAATGATAAGTGGAAGATTTTTTTCACTTCTATGGTGGAAAATAAAAGATCTATTAAAAGGTTAAATTTTACTATTAAAAAAAAAAAATTACAACTGCACAAATCTGTACATCTCTGCAATTTAAGAGAATACACAATATCAATAAATTATGACAACTGAGATTAGTTTGTAAGAACAACCTGCCTCACAACTATCCAAAACATGCCCTCCTCTGCTATTAAAACAATGTTCCACAAATGATTGAAATGAAGATAACATCAATGAGTACGTACCCGGAGATAGCTGTGCACCAGGCTTTATTCACAGTCTGAACTAAATGATTTGGTTCAAAACTTACATCTGACTACAGAAAATTTAGAATTACTTGGTTCGAGACTTTAAGAGAAGAACCTGCTAGCAGCTGGCACCTCATTTTTCTAGTAAGGATTTTCTTTCATATTTTTTTGAAAAAGGAGAACTAGTCTTCTACACTGATGTATGTGGACTTTTGACTCGATCTAACATTCTGTATGAAAGTACCGATTGGAGATTGTTCATAGATTCATCCAAAAGAAGCCTTTAAGCTGACCTTCATAATGGGAATATATATCTGTCCATACCCATCGAACATTCTGTTCATTTAAAAGAGGGTTAAAAATATTTGGAATTTGTTCTTGATAAAATT
The DNA here is from genome assembly GCF_047948215.1 of Lycorma delicatula. Classification (NCBI taxonomy): domain Eukaryota; kingdom Metazoa; phylum Arthropoda; class Insecta; order Hemiptera; family Fulgoridae; genus Lycorma; species Lycorma delicatula. The sequence continues at coordinate 77,841,172 of NC_134458.1, forward strand.
AAATGTGACAATCATAAGTGGATTACGTGCGGTGGTCAAAATAATATCGATGGACAGCAAAGAGGATACACAGTTTCCCTGTTTTTTATGTAAATGGGATAGCAGAGACAGAAACAATCATTGGATAAGGAGAGATTGGCCAAAAAGAGCTTTGTTAGACCCTGGAATCAAACACGAGCTCTGAAAAGCTCTCATAGTCCGAATGAAGTTCTCCTTCCACCTCTGCATATCAAGTTAGGCTTGATGAAGCAATCTGTCAAAGCCTTACCAAAAGAAGGTAAATGTTTTAAATACTTCTGACATACAAAAACTTCTCAAAGATTTTGAGAAACAAATGAAGTTGCAGAAAAAGAAGTCTGAGGAGCCTTTAAAGAGGTAGCAACCAAGTATCTGGGCAATAGGAAGGATCCAAACTTCAAATCAATTGTTGAGGATATGCTGCAGAAGTACAAAAATTTAGGCTGTTCCATTGGCTTAAAGGTTCATTTCCTAAATTCACAAGTGGACTATTTTCTTGAAAATCTGGGTGCCGTTAGCAAAGAGATGGATGAGAAATTTCCTCAGGACATAAAAGAAATGGAAAGGAGGTATCAAGGAAAATGGACTACTATGATTATGGCAGACTATTGCTGGATGTTACACAGAGATGAATCCTATAGAAAACACAGAAGGAAAAGCACAAAGCAGAATATAAGCCATCTAAAGAAATTTTGACACACAGAATAAAATTGTATGTATTTTATATACTTCATCATTAAGGGTGGGTGAAGATGGGGAGTGGTTTCCAAAGGCATGACATACCTCATAAAAATTATTTAAATAAATAAAAAATAAATTAATTTAAAAATGCACTATAATAGAAATTAGGCTTATCTTGTAGCAATTTTCATTAGAAATTAAGGGGTCAATGACCTCCCCTGCACTCCTCTTCTGAGCATTCAACCATTTAGCTGTAAGAATGCATAGTTTAAACCAAAAAAGTGAATATATTATATTAATTTAGAATTAAAAAAAAAACAAAAAAAAACGTTTTATATCTATTTTATTATATCACATTTTCACAATTTCTCAACTTTTTACAAATTTTGAAATTTGCGATTTGCGAAAAATCCTGATGTGATGGAAAAACTGAAGATAATTTTCGGATTCAATGCTAAAAAATAAATAAGAATCAATTATCAAAAACTAAAAAAACACAACCATTGCAGGCTTGTGTAATTATATTATATTGACCTATACAAGATATACAAAAGACATGAACTCTAGAACAGAGAAACATGTACAAAGTTTCCAAGGTTTCTACACAATAAACTTGGATGCATGAACCATCATCACTTGAACTATCAGTCTGCTGATACTAACTTAGAATGCATAAACAGCATAACATCATGAGATTGCAATCAATTAATATTACAGTAAATTCCTGATTACATGAGTTAATAGTAAATTAATTTTTAACAGAAAGTTGCTAAAAAGTATAGCCAGTTTGAAAATTTTTGCTATTTGTTACAACATCACCACAGTACCATTTCACAATAAAAATAGACAATGCACAAATACTAAGCTGAGGAAAATACACTGCATTTTCATGGAAGTTGAAATAGCTGTGGTTAATGACACTGAAGCAACAATCAGTTGGAAATACATCATCCTTGCTACACAATAGTAAAAATAAAATCGATTTCAATTTTATTAATATAGATTTAAACAGTTTACACACAAAGAATACACAGTAATGTTTAACACCAACAACAGAAGAAATGAGTGGTATGTAATAAACATGCACAATGAATGGTACAGAATAAATACATACAGAGTAATGATAATTTAACATAAGTAATCCTTTATTCATGCAAATGTTTTCATATCATCGAAGAGAATTTTAATATTAGACATTTTATAAGGCTATTTAGCTAAATCGTTATTTTTATACGTAACAAAATATTATAGTTGTGGAGACTTTTTGTACGTATTTAAAAATTTGGAAGCCCAGCTTTACCTGATAGACATGTCAGCCATTAAACTTATCTTGTGGCCACACCAGTCCCAGACCGGTCCATTACAGAACTTCCAGATCATAAAAAGGTTATGCAGGTTCTCAACATCTCAACAGCATTCACAACATCAACCTATCTGGATCCAAACTACATCTACAGAACCAAAAGTGGGAAAGAAGATATCAAGGCTAAGAAAAAATGGGCGGATACTATGAAAAAGAGGGTACACTTTTTAGTATCAGCGGTGGATACTAAATGGGTGAAAGCACAAACTATTCTACAGGACAAACAACCCCCTTCAAAGAGCAGGCACCCACCTCACGCACAATTCCTTGAGAGATCAAGGCCCTTTTACCCAGCATAAAAGTAGCAAACTGCCGAACAATAACTTTTAATGACAAGATTAAATACATGCAGAAACAAAAATAGCTTCTTTTGGAAATTAAAGTGACCATTAATGAACAGGAACAGGGTTCCTACAAGAACAACCTTGTTCATCCCTGGAAATGTGCACATAGAAGTACCCAACTGAACTACAAATAATCAGATTCCTACTGGAGACTTCATATGATGTAAAAGCAAGAACTCAACCCAATCACTCTATGAACCGTATGATGCACTGTCAGTCAGTAACTAATTGTTACTTTTAGCCAGCGAAAAGTTGATTTGATCTGGTATTACATATCTGCTAATCCCTACTCTATTAAGACAATTCACTAATTACAGCTAAAAACTTTTTTCCACATAACATAAAAATGTAAATTTAATTAATTAAGGTATATTCTAATAAAATTATACAGTAACTATAAGTAATTATGGATTATATAGATCACATTAGGAACAGGTGGGTGTACTAGCTTGGTACAAGAAGCACAACCTAGCTAAACGTACGTGTGATAAAAACCTTGATCAGAGCAGCATTACAAATAAGTTTATAATGAATAAATAAAGAAGGTATAAATACAGTAAAATCACTTACACTGTAGAACTTTTCTCATAACCAGAAATACCGAGAATTATAAAAAGTAATAAAACTTTTAATTTTTTAAATGTAAGAAACTGTAAATGTTATAATTTACTGGAAGGTGTTTTTCATTTTTACATTACACTTCCACCACATTCAGCATACTATTCATTAAGTTAAATTAGTTCTGATGTCAAAAAGCTGCAAACCATTATAAGGGCTGAAAATGTGAATTATTGTATACTATTGCATTCCATTTAAATGTTGATGTGGACTGGAACGTTGTTAGTGTCTGGGCGATGGTGAAAATATATATTTTAAGTTATCTGCTTTAAAAATAATGATGTGCAACTAAAAAACTACATGAAGCTGTGTACGTCTGGTTTCTTTGTTAATGAAAAAAGAATATCCCTTTGTCTACACCTTATGTATAGGAAAAGTCATAGGTTTTAGAAAATAACTTGGATAATAATTACAAAGAGTTCTGGGTGGTTATAGTTAGAAATCTTGCTATGGTATTGGATAGTTACCTTGAAATGGGGAGCAATTGCATAATTAATAAAAGTAACATAGTATAATTCAAAAGCAATTTTTGAATTACTCAAGGATATGAAAGGGAACAAATACAATGCTGATGAAAAAGTCATAGCTTGATTTCAAGATGCTATCTGCAACAAATCATGTTGCCAAATCAGAAAAAAGTTGTCTGGTTACAAAAAAATAAATAGATACATCAAGAGTTAACATTCACTTATGGAACTGGAATCACTGGCTTCTGGTAATTAAAAGAAAAAAAACAAAAAAACCAATAAAAACATAAAACCAAATGCAGTGCTAGAATATTTTATAAATCTGAAAAATTTTAGGATATCATGCAAGTAAAGAAAGGTTTCATAAGCGTTCATTCTGAACATTAATCTCATATCTGGAATCTTCCCATCTAAATTATTCCAGTTATGAGAGGTTTTACTGTATGTAATACAATAGTGAAGCAAATGTGTGAAGATACTACATAAATAAAATCACTAGAACAAAATAACAGTTTAGGTGTTAAAATGTTGATGTGGATCTTAAGTTGCACAAGCCATTGAGAGGGGGATTTGTTTTTTAGCTCATATTGCTTTCTGCTATGATTCCAATCTACATTTTCAGATACACCAGATGCCAAAACTAAAATGAGCACACAACTAATGTGTAGTCCAGCTCATGTAGTAACACATCTATACAAGTGCAATTCACAATGCTAGTTACAAGTGTTATATCAAGTTATTACAAGTGCAATATCCAATGTTATGAGAAGTCAAAATTTGATTAAACTATTTTATTTACCCTATTTTATTTACCTATTTTATTTGATTAAACTTATTTTATTTTATCAGATTTTTGCAAAATAATCTACTGTTACTACCATTGTAAATATTACCATTCTGATAAACTGATTAACTACCCACAAAAATATTTCCGAAACAATAAAACAATTATATTACATAGAATAGCGAAAGCATAAAACAACCCAATACTATTACATTTCAGAATTATATGTAGGTTTCTTTCATACTGATCTATTAGGTTTTCCTAAGAGAAGATAGGTCCAAATGTGAAACAAAAACAACCCTAACACCACTCGTAGACTGAGATGTACTGATTGATTCAATTAAACTGTCAACTGTTCTTATAAATGGTGTTAAAATACCCTACATATAACTAAATAATGTGTGTGTAGTTCACCTCACTATAGAACACATACAGTACACAATCCAAAGTCAATGGGTTAATGTAAATTCTTAGGCCTCATATTATTTATAATGTTAAATAAAGATACACTTTTAAAAAAAGTGATTACTATTATTTAAATACTTATTAACAAAGTAATATTGCTTATGTAAAAAAAAAATTGATTTAATTTTAAACAGATCAATGGAATGATCTTTTAAAGAAGTCAAAAATGTAAAAATGTTAACTGAACTATATAATAAGGCCATTATATACACTAAAATATTGTGCTATGTTACCTGAAAATCATTCTGTTATCTGGCTTAATACAGGTGGATATTGTTTTATCTTTTAGATGTAAGCAATACAACAAATAAAAAATATTAAATCCAGCAAAATATATAAGGGAAAATGGAACAAGTTATTACACAAGGCAACATAAAATTATTGTATTCGCATAATTCAAAGTGGATGTTATTGTAAAAAAAAATTGATTATGATCTATGCACTTAAACATAGAATGTCCAGTATAATTTTTGGTTTTCAGAAATATTATTTTTATTCTAAAATGTCTATCTAATATATAAATGCGAAAGTTTGTTGGTATCAGCATCTAGAGAACCAACTGATCAATCCCTTTTAAATTTTCAGGACATTTGTGTGATCTCAGGGAAGGTTTTAATCCATAGAAAAAGGCCCTAGCCTCATTGGGGGTGAAGTTGTGAATATTAAAGGTATTCATTAGAGAAAAAGAAATAACCCATTTAATTTATTATTATATTTCTGTCACCATAGCAACTGCAATAGGTTGTAGAGTTTTCCTCATCAAATGTCTGTGTACTTTAGTTACAATAGTTACTACTACAATGTTTTTTTTAATAATTTAGTCCTTTTCAGGTTCCTATAAAGCCTCAATATCTTAATCGTTATTTATCAGCATTATTCTCACAACCATGAAGGTAACGAACAATGCAGAGGTCAGGGGGTAGAACCCTCCGATCAGACCAGAATGGTGAGTTAAGCAAGCTCTGCGGACCTGTGGGTCCAGGGGGTAGAGCCCCAACCAGCTATTGTTAATAATAAATAGGCTAGGAAAAGAAAATTACTTTCCAGCTTCCCACATATGTAAATTTTTTGATGGCCTACATATACATTGTTGTCAACAGAAAAAAATAGTTCTTGGAAAAAAATATTTTCAAATACTTAATGCATCACATTTTCAAAGGAATCATTTTTAAAGATTTCATGTATTATGGTCTACATCAATATTGCAGGGAATGACCATGCAATATTAGAATGGTATCTGCAGAAGGATGACTGTTTCTTAATAATTTCTATAACTGGAATTTTTTTATGGAAACTGTTACAGATTGCTTTATAGCAGATCAGTAAATCAGTTCTGTGGGAGGAAAACTAATTTGATTCACTCTCCCACAACCAGTAGTAGGGTGAAGCACTTGAAAAACTGAGAACATTAATATGAAAAAATACTTTATAAAGTCATGAATTATAATCTAAAATTTGAGCACATATTAATAACATACCAAAAAGAAAAACAGACAATAATGCTTGACTTAGCACAGCATGTAGCAGTAGTAATATACAATCCAAAAGTTCTTTTGAGCTGATAGCCACACATTATAGATATAACATATTTATGGCATCTAATCATCTGATGATCAAAAAAAAAAAAAAACAGGGTTAATACTATATTACCTCCATAATTTCAGACAACCTTGCATCTAGGTTGTTGAAATGCCCAGTTGCTGAGAACAGTATAGGAGGTGATTATTGTAACGTTCTTTTTTGTTAAGAAGGAACGTTACACTAGTTTTATGAAAATAAAATTTAATCCATAAAAAGTCAGCAATCAATGAAGTTAGTGATTAAACATGATTATTAGTTATGAAAGATTCCAACAGCAAGCATGCAGTATATACTGGTATTTTTTAATTTTTGTGATCAATAATAACTGGTAAACAAAATGTGGCTTTACCTATTGTCATTTTATCCTTACTTTACACCCTTCACCCTAAAAATATCCTAGGTAGTGTTGAATACAAGCTGTAAAGAATTTATAGCACTGAGTTTTATATCTGAGATAAAAATCAGGATATAAAAACACTATATATGAAGATGACTTTATCGCTATGTATTTATTACATACATACACGTAATATACATTACCTTGCTTCAGAGTATAAAATTTTGGCTGCTTGATTCTGCTGAAAATGAAGCCAGGAAATATTTTTTTATCATAAGACCATATTTGTTTATTAGATTTACAATCATATCTCACCATCCATCATCACAAAAAATGTTCACATTGATGTAAGTTAATATCTACCTTAAATAACAAGCATGGATGCACGCACACACACACACACACACAGAAAGAGAGAGAGAGAGAGAGAAAAGAGAAAATCTGCATAAAATGAGACAAATAACAGTGATATAAAGAAAAACAATGAATTGCTAAGGAAAATACCACAGGGTGATACCTTTAAATCACAATGTTAAATCACATTAATACAAACTCAAATCATACAATAAATATATTGCATATACGAGGGCTATTCAGAAAGTAAGGAACGTTCTGGAATTTTAAAAAACCAAGTACAAGAAAAACTTTTTATTATATGCATGTGAAAGAGGGACTAAAATACACAATTTCAAACAATAAAGTCCGTGAAACTTGTGGGAAACATAGAGAAATCTCAGTTATTGTGAAACGGCGGTTTTCACGAATCTTTTCGTCAACTTTGGAGACCAGATCGTCAGTCACAATGCTCGGACATTCACTCTTCTCTTTATCGTGAACGTTTTTTCGAACATTTTTAAAATGAATGCACCACTTCCTGACAGAACTTTCACTCATTACGTTGTTCCCGTACACTTCACACAGTTCCCGATGAATTTCTAATGGTTTTAAGTTTTTTGCCAACAAAAAACGAATCACAGACCGCATCTCACAACTGGCGGGATTTTCGATTGCAGCACACATTTCAAATTTGTATATAAAAAACACGGGCGGAGATGTTCCCGTTGTCACGGCTGGACGCTGACTGAGGTGCCGAGCACGAGCACACCAATATATACGCGATTGGCGTGCGCCTGGCGGCGTCAGGTGGAAACGTTCCTTACTTTCTGAATAGCCCTCGTAATACACACAATTAACAAAAATATAACTTGCAACATAAGATGTATCAATAGCAGAACACTAAATGAAAATTAAAGCCATAAATATCTAGAAGTTACCATATGATGATGATTTACAAAGCATATAGCACCCAGTGTATGTGCTTTAACCCTATACACACAGCAGGTTGAGTGAGAGCATTTTCCAGAATGTAGCTGTAATATCAAATTAATCAGTGTTTTCAAACAGTTAATTCTTCCTATATTACTAATATGATCTTGATCCAAAACTTAACAGCTTAATAAAGTAAACTTGATCCAAAATTAACTGCTGTGGACTTTAAATTGAGAATTAGCAGCCACTGGATCAGATTTCATGTGACAACTGTTAGATGCTGACTTTTTGCAACTGGATGGTAAGCTCGTCAGCCGGCTAAAAAGCAGGTTTTAACACCAGCAATGTGTAAAAAAAGTTTCTTGTGGGCCAAAACACATGCCAAATGGACCAAGATCAGTCAAATTTTTATGTTCATGGATAAAGGGTTCCATATGTCAGAAAATCAACAGATAAAAATACATTACCCAAATAAATTAAACATTAAATGTTTTGGGGTTGTTTTATATTTGAAGGCCCTTGGTCATTACTTCCAGTAGATGGTATGTTGAAAAGTGATGGATATATCAAGATTCTGAAAAAAAAAAGTTTGTGTCAAGACTTCAACCACAAAGCAATGGAGTGTTCCAACAAGATTTGGCACCATGCCATACTGCCACAAAAGTGTAAAAAATTGTCAAAGAATGAAACAGTGAAGTCCTCCCAGACAACTCCCCAGACCTAAACTCAATTGAAAATCTTTGAATAGTCAAAAAATGAATTATACCACAAAAACTGACCTCATAGTAATACTACCGGTATGGTTTCAAGATGAAGAGATCAAAAAATGTGTAGTACACTTGCTGAATCGATGCGAAATTGTGTACAATAGTGATTAAGAATAAAGGACATACTAATTGCTAGATATTCACAAATTGTACAGGTATAATTTTTTTCCTAAATGAAGTTACTGGAGGCACAACCAATCTTGATGCTTGGTACCACTGCAGTGACAGCTGCACTTCGAATCATTCTACTATACTTTTAGCATAATATTTGATTCACTACCAAAAAGCAAATGGACCTTTGTAAGATATATTGTGGCTAGTAGTAGATCACACAATACAATTTTTTTGAAATTTTTTATCACCTCAGTGTATAAGGCAACCTTAATGTATAATAATATTTTGAACATTATTACATTTTTTAATTCAAATCAAATTAAGTTATTAATTTAATTAATATTAATTAATTAATAAGATATATCAAATTTAATTGGTTCAATAAAAAAATGTTAATTAATATCCGACCATTTGCTGCAAAAAAAAAAGTTATGCATTTTTCAAAATGATGTACTTGACAAGAATTACAGAAGCACTTATGTGAAGCTGGGAATTGTACAATAATAGGCCTACACATAAAATTGTTTAACATGCAAATCAAAATGTATTACTTTCGTTGAGTGTTGGTGTTCCATTTAATTTCAAACAGATATTCAAAAGTTTATGTAACATAACAATGTAATATAGTAAATGGAATTGGAAATTACAGCAAAAATGATTTCTAAAATTGTACACCAAAATAAAACTATTTTAATTAAAGAGGATAAATGCCATCCACTTCGCAAGAAATATTAGAATTTTTGAGGATACTGTCATCAGAATCATCATCTCTGTCACTTTCACTATATTTTTGTAAAGAAATAATAAATAATGAGCGATTCCATACTATTGTCAATAATCTGTCCTTGTTGCATATACTCAGCTTCCTTACCTTTATCACAACACACCCTCCAATTTTTTTCATTCATGTTGCCACTTTATTTTCACAATGCCTATGAACAACTTTGATATCAAAAGTTATATTATAACTTGCTATGTTTCTTTTCTTGAATTGGGAATTGGTGATTTTTCTAAAATGGCATTCTTCATATTTTTTTCATGAGAATCAGGTGCTTATCTTTCTTTTCCAACTTCGGAAATCAATCACCTTCTTGTTTCATAAACTCTATTTATTATTACCCGAACCTGTCATTTTAGATTTTTTGTTTTTTACAGTACACTTATGTTCACTTACAATTATAAAACACTAAAAAGACACAAATGATTATAAAACATGACAACTTTTTCTCAATCAAAACTCAAATAAAAAGAAACTGAATTTGCACAAATGCTCTTACAGGATCAATAAATACAGAAGTACTAGTTAAGTGGATTATACCGAACTATTAAATAATGTAACTTATGGGTAATTATTTATTTTTACATTGGTCTGGTTGTATTTTAAAACATTGAGTACATAGCAAACAATATAACAATACTGTTTATAGCAATTTGTTTGATTTGATTCTAAGAAAAGTGATTCATTTCCCTTAATAATAATACTTGGTTTATTTGTGTTTATTTTTACAATAAATAAAACCACGGTAGATTATAAACTATGTTTATATATGTCAGACAATTATAATGTTAAGTTAATCTATCATTTAATGTTTGTCAGCTGACATAATTTTAATACTTGAGAATGGCCTATATTTTTTTATCACTTAAAAATATACCATAAATTTTCTTTTTATGGCAAAACACTTACTCATTTACAAAATATAAACAGTGGAATTATAAAATATTTAAAAGTAATCCATAATATCATCCAGCAACATAAAATAAGTTGTATTTACACGAAAGCAATTTGCTTCTGCGTGTGAAAACGAAACTTAAAGTTTTCAGTTTGAGTAACAAGCATTGTACTATCAGTCATAGTCCAAGCTTCAAGATTCATTGCGGCACCTATACTTTTTATCTAATAACATCTGTGCTTGGATTAATTTGCATGCTAATGTATATATTAAAGTTTTTTTTTTGTTGCTGAGAAAAATAGCTTCTACAGAATTTGAACGAAAAATAAAAAAATTACATAATTATTAATAAGAAAGTACTTCACATGGCAGATGTCAACCATAGAAAAAAAAGAAAAAGTGAAGCCTGTACAAGCAAGATAAGTAAGCTCTGTCCACAGAATGGAGGTTAAATAAAACAGTTAAAATGAATAAATACAAACCAAATCCATAAATATATATATATATGTACATGCAGTTGGATTATACAGCAAATACATGTACTCAGAGAATTTAATTTTTTTATATTTCACAAGAAATTGGGTTCAATAAGCCACATCTTGACACTTTAAGTGTGACAATATTTTAATTTATTTAATCCTCCAACTTAATTTATTTTTCTTCACAAATCTGAAAAAAAGGACCACACAGATCCATATGTTCTGTACTTCACAAGAATCCCGGCAGCAGTTTTATCATTCCTAACAAACTTGATCACATCACATGTTTCTGGTTAAAAATTTGTTATACATTATATTACTACCATTATCTAATAAATAACACTTCAATTTATTTTTGTTTTTTTTAAAGAATACTTGTGTTTCTATATGATACATGTGACCAATTAGTTTTAATCACAATTTAACATTACGTTTATTTTAGGCCGTGTATCAGATCGATAGATACTTACATAAAATGCATAAATCACATCAGACTGAAAATCAAACTTGTATTAAGTAATAAAGTTAATTATAAAGTAGAACTAAATTAATACGAAAAAGTAAATATAATGATATAATATAAAGTATAAAAATGTTAAGTTGAAAAATTATAAAATATAAAAAAAATACCTTGGTAAATATTTCAGTAAAATGAACAAAAAATTAATTTCTTTTTACTTTCTAACGTTCAAAGAAGCATTTCATACAGATAATATTTTCATCACACCCGACAGATTTCAAAGAAACTTGTTTTATTTTCTTCAGAGCTAACAGGTGACCACAGTTTTTAGAAATTGTAGCATAATGAGTGAAGTGAATAAAACATAGCAACTTCATAGTAGAATCTAGGGTATAGTAACAGCTTTAAGTCAAATTGAAGTGAATAAACAACACTACATCAAGGTAGTTATATCTACCCTGACAGGAGTGGTATCCAGAAAAACTGAAGATTCAACTACATAACTATAGTACAGCAATTTCATGCTACACCTTTCATGCTACAACTTGTTCATCGTTCCCTCTGACGCCCACCACACACTGCCTCTCCCTTCATGTCAATCTTAGCTCAGTGTCCAGCCTTCACTCATAGCAGGAAGATACTTTTACTGTTCTAGAAAACTCATTAATAATATGTGGTTAAGTGAAGATGAAGGAGATGTTAAGAACACTGTGGAAAGATATTTATTCATCAAATTACTCGCTGAACACCCAGTGTTGTTGGAAAAGTCAAGAGTACCAAAATTTATTAATGAGAAAAAAAGGCATGGGAAGACGTATGTAGCTTATATCCCCAAGATACTGGGATTGAAATCTCTGCAGCCCAAATGAAGAAACCAGTGACAATGAAGATGAACCAGAAATACAAATTACGATTCAAGTGCAACAAATTTATTGTCAGACTTCAACAGTTTTTTATGCAGGAAGGAAGTGAAGGAACTCCTCAATTGGAGTTGAAAATCTCTGCAAATTTTGTTGACCGTATGTCATTTAAAGAAAACCAGCAGTGCAAGTTGGATGAATTATTAAAAAAAAAAAATAATCTGATGAGACTTTTATGTTGTATATGCAAGGCTATCTCTACTTAAACATTTAATACAGAAAATATTTAATTTTATTTTGAGATCTGCAGAGACTATAAAATAATCATCGGTCATTTCCTTTCAGTTAGTTTTTTACTACATGCAGCCTACTTATTTAAAATTAACTTAAAATTACAGGCTACTTCTTTAAAATTAACTTAAAATTACAGCCTACTTATTTAAAATTAACTTATTTAAAATTCGGTTTTCACATTATATTTTTGTGACTGTAGTATACTGTACCTTGTGTATATATCGGTAGAACTTGCACGTAGAATGTGTGTGTGATGTTTAATGCAATATAGTATCATACATGCTACAATTTACGAATTTGTTTATTAGGGCCAGCTGTTTCATTTGGCCAAAATGTTCCAATCCTGTTGTGTCCCAATAAACCAGAATCAACTGTATATTCAGGTTCTGAGACAAACAGAGCTCAATGTATAATATACTGAGCTTATATATATTATACTGTAATGATCCATGATTACCATTTACCGAGGATGTGAGTGGTTTAAATAATCATCTTTTAACAATTTCTTTATTATTATTTAACTGATTATCAAAGTATAAAAACAAAAAAAAAAAATACCAACAAAACAAAATATGTGATTCTGTGATGTACTCAAGCAAACTCTATTAAACATAGCCAACTGATCAGATGTAACAGTGTAAACAACCTAATAGTGTGCAAGTTTTTGAACTACTTTATTTTTGGAGTTTCAGTCAGGTGACTATTTGTCATTCCCCAATCCTTTTTAATCTGTACCTTTTTTCTAATCTCATCACATTTACTACATCCTACATTCTCAGTTATTTGTTTCACATATCCCAGTTGTCTTGCCTTCCTCTACAGAGTTTACCATCAACCACTCCCTCCATCTCCAAGTTAACTAAACCTGGATGTCTTGATACATGGTCTATCAACCTACTTTATCTCTTTACAAGATTTTGTTATACTTCTCTCCTTTACCAAGACTTAAGCTCTCTTCGTTTTATCAAATTTTATCAACCAAATAATTTTCAGCATCTTTCTCTAACTCCACATTTTAAAGATCTATATTCTTTTCTTTTCTGTTTTACCTACTGCTCATGTTTCATTATCACACAATGTTTTCTACTGTTCATGTTTCACTACCTTACAATACTACACTACACTCCACAGAAGTATTTACAAGAAACTCTTTCTAGTCTTAAGATCTATATCTGATACTAGTGGATTTTTTCTGCCAGAAAGGTCTCCGTGCTTGAGCTTCTTTTGAAATCTACATTATTCTATCCATCCTTTGTTATTTTTTATAACCTAAATAACAAAATGCTTCCACTTCAGATACATATTATGTTCCCTTATCTTAACATTTAATGCCTCAAAATCCTATTTTTAATTGCATTTCATTCTCTTTGTTTTACTCCTTATATATATTATACTGTAATGATCCATGATTAACCATTTACCAAGGATGTGAGTGGTTTATATAATCAGGCTATCAGTTCTTAATGACCCCACCAAAAAAAAACAGTTAGATTATTATAAATTACATCTTCACTGAATTTTACTAAAATAAACAATAGCAGTACAGTAAATTGTTTTTAATATTAAGAAATTACGTTACCTTATGTGTATAAACATGTTGCAATTCATTAGCTTGTGCTCGTGAAATGCAGACTTCCAGAAGATTGGCAAATGTACATACATTCATTGCCACAATATTGCTTGGATCCTCAAAGAACTGATCGTGAAATGAATTAAGAGTTTCCTCAGACAAAGAATGTGTATCTACAAGAGAAAGAAAATTTAAAGCTTGTATTATGAACAAATTTGATCTTCCCAAAAATAGTAAAGAACTGCAATAGCAGACAACTGGAACTAAGAATTTTTAGAACAACATGGATTATAGAAAAGGTCTACAAACAATTCTGTCAAACAGAAACGACTTATTATAGAGAAACTATTATAAGAACGTTTTTACAAGCATTTATTTCATCAACTTAGTCAACATGACATTGTAATAATATACATTAAAATCAATAAACGTAACAGTGGAACTGTTTACTTTTATTATAAATATTAGCTTTATTTTAAATATTACTATCATATATTTAAACAACTTTATAATGTGAAACTTAAGTAGGATTGAATTCAAATTCCCAGAAAATAGAAGGGAGTCTGTCTTACATTTTAGTAAATATATAGTAATATCATTCGGAAGTAATATCTGTAACACAAGAAGTGTTTCAGAGACATTATATATATATAAAGTTTCTCTGACTGTGAGTTTGCTTGTTTGAAACAGCATTAAGCACAGGAACCAACAGATTGAGTGCTTTCAAATTTGCAGGGTACATTTGTGTTATCCCAGGGAAGGGTTTTAAGCCATAGACCATCCTAACCCACTAGGAGGTAAAGTTGTGAATTAAAGATATTCATTAAAGAAAAAAAAATTAATCCTATCCTTTTACTTCATTATTATATTTCTATCACCATGGCAACAGAAATAAGTTATGAATATTTCAGTGTCAAAGGTATGTGTACTTTAGTTGCCATATTACTATTCTGTCTTTTGTAATTTAGTTTCATTTTCAGGTTTCTATAAAGTCAAAATACTTTAATTGTTATTTATCAGTATTATTCTCACAACTATGAGGGTAACAAATACTGTGGGGGTCCAGGGGACAGAACCCTCTGGCTAGACAGGATTGGCGAAAGTGAGTTCATCAGCCCTGGAGTAGGCCCTGTGGCCCCTGGATCAGCTCCAGGGTTTGCCTGGGCCAATCTAAGCCCTGGTGGTCCAAGGGGCAGAGTCCTCTGGATAGATGGTTGGGTGAGCAATGCGAGACCTGACCAGCTAGTATATATATATATATATATATATATATATATATATATATATATATGTGTGTGTATATAATATGTATACACACATAAAACTGTAGCCATTAAATATATTGCTTAACTTAGAAGTGATGGTATTTCACCTATTTCAGCAACGGAACATACACCACAACCCACATATCCTTTACAAATGTTACTGTAAAAATGTTTAACTTTTTTCCTTTATTTTTTAAGAAAAAATAAATTGTTTAATTTTAAAGCAATTTATTATAAATTGTCTGTTTTATATTTATATCTTTAAATGTTTAGACTGAGTTTTTCTTATTTTGCCAAATTTTGTTTAGGATCCATGCAAATATTACAATCTGTAATAAAACAATTACAAATTGTAGCAAGAATTAGGAAAAGTGATTTTTTTTAAATCTTTACCTGCATTAACTTTTTTAGTTATTTGTTGAACAATGTGCAAATAATAGCCAGCCAATAATAGTAGCAAAATTGAATTTCAATTAATGCTTTTAGAATTATTTTTTAACTTCATACAGATTCTATTTACTTTAATATTTTCTCATATTTATTATTTTTATAACTTTAACCAGTTTTCTTTTGTATTTATTAGTAGTGCATTTTGTGACTATTATACAATCAACATTTTCACTTAGTTTTTCTGATTCTTCCAGCAAATACTAGAAACATTCCTTCTTTCTTCCATGGATTGGAGAAAAACTTACTCTCTTAAAATGGTCAATATTATGTATAATCATACAATGATATGAATAAAATATTCACAATAAAACAAAAATCCAAGGAACCTTATGATCTTTTCATTTAATTTCCGAGGATTCATTAGGGAAATATGCAATCAAATGAACATTATCTTAAAATAAACTTTCTGAATCTCACAAAATATTTAATTTCTAGATATTAAAAAAAAAAAAAATAATAATAATAATAATAGACATCAGAAAATTTTTTTTATACAAAACTCTGTAAAATTATTATTCATAAGAGTTGAAATGATAAGAATAATCATTAAAGTCAGTCAACACAAAATAGAGATTTTCAAAGTTCAAGAGGCTCTTTTGAAAAAAGAAAATCAAATAATAACTGCATTACCAAACAATAAATAATGGAACACAAATAGTTTAGAGAAAAAATGGAATGGAATGAATAAACACACGCGCGCGCGCATACACACACACACACACAACTAGCCCAATCAATTAGCACTTGCCTTAAATTGAAGAAGAAAAAGAGGAAATTTCCATTTTCAAAGAAATGAGCCATAAGACCACTTTATTTAAGAATTAAACAATTAATCATAAATAACTTATAACTTCAAACTATATAATATATAAAGTTCATGAACAAAAAATAACAATAAGAGTTCATGATGTTAATGATACTAAGTTAACATAAAAAGAACTCATTAATACAAACAAAAATCTAAAAGTCATAAAATGTTATTAAAAGACAGTTGCAAAATGTATTATTTATTCAAAGAAAGAAAAGTCATTTATTATTGAATCGTTAAAAATGCTGATGACATGAATAATTTAATAGACAACTGAAAAAAAAGGCTAATAATAATAGTAATAATGAATAAATAGCTTATGAGCTGAAGTGCAAACATTCAGTTGCAGCTAAGAAATCTTCAAAACAAATACAACATGATGAAAATTTTAATATCAGTTACAAAGCTGAACATCATTTAAAACAGAATCTACTTATTAGAATCACACCTTGCCTATGCAAATACATAGACATTTCTTTCTCTTTCTAATGGTATTTTCTCCATTGATTTGTACTATGGTTGTGAAGTTGCTCAAAATTATACAGAGTACCTCTTGATTCCAGAGTAGTTTTATATATGTTAAATTATGTTATGGATGAAGGCAGCTGCAAATTTTTTTTACAACGTTCAGAAGTTGTGATTTGCTTACAAATCTTGCTTTAAGAGCAATAGGCACTCTCCTTGAAAATAAGCAGTTCCTTTTAGTCGTTACTAAAACTATTCATAAATAGCCTCAATAGGTAAGATTTCAGTTTTGTCAAAAAGAGGGAAATTCTTTCTGTAAAATAGAATGATGTGAAATTCTTAGAGGTAATTATGACAACAGAGAACAAATAAACCAAGTGACGAAGTACATTAGAAGTGACAAAAAGAAAATTCCAGTTTAAATCTTATATCGTGTATATTGGGAGAGGGGTTTGAACATCATGAATGGTTAAGACAAAAGTGTTAGATAATGATACACAGTGAGAAACGGTACTGGTTTTTATTTGCACGCACAATTATTGAATTCACGGATTATGTATAATACGGGTGTTTCAAAAAGTACACAACCCTAAGATTAAGAAGGTAGAAGTCATGCCCAGGTAAATTTTATTTCTCCCTACATGTCAGTTAGTAACACTGTACACAAAGTTAGCAGCTTGTAACAGTTGAAATGTCCTTCTTATGCAATAGTGTTTTACCAGTATAATAAATTCATCTCTATTGTGTTAAATATGTAATTTTTTTAAATCTTACGAAGTGAGTGAAAGGCGAGTTTCGGATGAAATTTCCCAATATCGCGTTTGATTAATAAATTCCATGAGATTGGAAGTGTACATGATCGGAAAAGCACAGGTGGTCAATCACCACTGTTAAGGTGCAAGTTCTGGGGATGTAAAGAATGTTTGACTCGCTCAAAAAGTTATCTTCACAGGCTGGGCTTTCACTATCTACAGCTTTCAGGGCTACTAAAAAATTACAATTGCATGCTTATCGCATCAATGTCGTTCAGGAAGTGAAGAAGTAGACCACATAAAACGTTTACAGTACTGTCGTCCGTTTCATTCTCTTGTTGATAATAATGGTATTGAAATTTTGGATCGTATTTATTTCAGCAACAAGGCATGGTTTCACTCGGATGACTACAATAACAGCCAACACTGCCAAACATAGAGCACTGAAAATCTTCATGACTTTCATGAACGACCGTTACACGCAAATAAAATTAGTGTTTGGTGTACGATCTTCTGGCGACGTGTAATAGGATCTTTTTTTCTTTTTTTGGCAAATCTGTAGATGATGTGGTTTATTGCAATTTAATCGAACAGTTTACTGCCATGTTAGATTTACACAAACAAGAATGCTGGTTCCAGCAGAATAACGCAACGTGTCATTCTGCTAATGAAACGCTGGATATGTTGCGGGAATTTTTGGTCATCGTTTGATATCAAAATTCCCAGATATTACATCAGCAGACTTTTTCCTTTGGGGGTATTTAAAAAATGTAGGTTTTAAAAACAATCTTCATATACTTGACGCATTGAAGGCTAACATTGAAAGTGATATTTCAAACATTAGTGAGCAAACATTACGAAAAGTGGCTGCAAATGTTATGAAACGTGTAAGAACGAGCATCGGGATCACAGGAAATCATTTTGAATATCTATTGTAAAGTTATTAAAGGTAATTTGAATATTGTTATATAAGTATTTATTAACATTTATATTTTTGTAATAAATTCACGTTGTCAAACAAAGGGGTTGGATCCTTTTTAAAACACCTGTACAAAGATGTGTGTCCTTTACAGACACACATCTTGCAATTCAGATAGCAAATAACTATTCCATACTTGAAGAAGGATCTTCAATTAAGAAGGGTAACTGGACGGCCACTTTCAATAACAGTTTGTCAGCAACAATTTACGATGATGTGCTATCTGATGTCACAAATAATTTCATCACTAAAAGAATCTCATAAAGGGACTTCTTTTATTTTCAATGCAGGAACTGCAACTTTATAAAGAAATAGCATTCTGCAAGTACTATAATAACAAATATTTGCTTTTCTATAAAAGCATGTGACAAAAGTAAACATAAAAGTTACTTATTTTTTATCAAGCTATAATCTTTACTTCTGTTTTATATAAAATTATATTTCATATATTGAATATTTTTTTATATAATCTAGTAAACACAAGTAATATACTTTTTTTTTTGTACACACATTATTATCATCTTACAAAAACGTTTATTTACATTTATATATACATTTTTTCAACTTTTCCCTGCATAAGGAATTATATTTTTATACGACAATATTTTTGTAAAAGTTTGTCTTTATTAAAAATACAGTTAAAAGTAGGTTACAATTATAATACAATTTCTCATTTCCATATCCTAATAAAACATACTAACCTTGTCATAATATACCCTATTATCCCAGTGACAGCTAATAGAAGCAATAATTTAGATTGAATAGAATTGCCTTTCAATTAGTTTCTGAATTAAATAATGTTAAGTTTAAACTTTTATATTATTTTGATGTTATACGTTCATACATAATGTATTCAGTTATAGTTAGTGAATTATCTTCTACCAATAACTTTTTAAAAAAAGTATATATATATACAGTTGATGAGTATTCAGAAGGCAAAGAGCTAGACTCTGTTCTCTTTCCAGAGATCAGTTTTTCAAATTTTTTTTAAAATACAGTATTATGATCATTTAAAAATGTTATTGTAATGTATTTTGTTCTTCTAATACTGACAACTTCTGCATCCCTTGGGTGTGTTTGTTTAAAAGCTATATAAAAGAAATAACAATGTAAAACCCATTTCATTTAAAAAATACCATACGCAAGTTAAATTTTGAACATTAATAATTATTTTTAAAAGCATTTTAATTATTAAAATCCTGACAAATTACAAAAGTTTTCCCTTTTGTTAGCATTTACAGAAGTATATTCCAAACATAACAATCCACTAAAAACATCATTCCAACCTGCACAGTAACCATTTATTTACTTTTCATTCTTCCATAACCATTGGTGTTCTGTTCTTATTTCTTTGCCATCTTCCATTACTTTGCTTCTTAAATACCTGTACTGTCTTTTTTATTCAATTCTTCCTTTTCTATAGACATCCACCAATTTATTATAACCTCTCTTCATTACTTATGTTCTTAACTTTTATTACTACATCATACCACATCAATTCTGCTATAGCGTCTAATTATGAAATCATAAGCAGAATATCCTTTGAATCATCTAAAGACATCATGTTATCTGCAACCTTAATATTATTTATTTTTCTGCCAAAAATGATGACATCTTCATTCTCTACAGAAACAGTTTTTATCATAAACTTAAACACAACAAAGTCAGAGATATAGGTATCCTTTGCATTGCTCATCTTCTAGGTCAAATTATTCAGTTAGTGCATCCTTTATTTCTGCAGCTTTTTCTGATTCAGGAAGGGATCAAAAATTAATTAGATAATTAATCTTGTCATTCAAATATACTCTTTGGCTTTTAAATAATTCCATTAGCTTATTCAATTTGACTGAATCAAAAACTTATTCCACATTTATATAATATAAACTTATTTCTTCACCACTTTTTATATATCTTTCATCATAGTTTTCTCATCACATTCCTTGTACCTCTTCCCTGAATCCATAGAGTTTTTCTGTAACCATTTGTTTAATTATTTTATGTATTATTATCATTATTATTAACTGTTACTTTTTATTTTATTACTGTTCAGAATTCTTAAAAAATATCTTTGCTGAATGTCAAATTAAAATAAATCTCCTGTGATCTTGCTTGAGCATGCTTTTTGGGGATTGGAGTTATGGTTATTTTAACACTATCGTCAGACTACATCTCAATGGTGTAAACCATGTTACACATTTTTACCATCTCTTGCTATCCTTTTTCATTAAGACCTGGTTAAAATTTAACCAGTAATAACAATTTTACTAAAACTGTAATTATCTGCATAAATATCATGATTAATATAATATGATGAATATTTTGGTGTAGGATTTAGATGACTGTCCAATGACATAAAAATGGATAAAAAAAATAAGTGACTAACAAATAGTAAAGAGTACGTTAACACTATAAAAAACAAATTTAATTTGTTTTTTAATATTTCATTTGTTCAAAGTCTCCAACAATACCACAATTTTTTTTTAAATTTCTAAAGCAAAAATTACAAACATAAAGTACAACTCTGATCAATACCCAACTCATTAAATGTCTCCCTAGATCAATACCCAAACTGGTGAATGTTTTTTGTTCTTTACAGCCACATTAAAAAAATAAATCAGTTACACTAAAAACATTTTACTTCATTTAGACAAAATCAGAGGCTCATGAAAATAGAAAAAAATAGTAAAATAATTCATATTATGAAATCAAACTGTCATATAATTACACCCAACATAAAGGCAATTTATTATTTTTTTAAAGATATTCCTCCACTGAAAAATAGACACATGATCCAATGTAATTTTTTCTTGACAGATAGGAGCACATATGTGGGTTTTTTTATTATATTATATTCTTCATTATGTATGTTACATATATAAAACACCTGAATCTCAAGAAGCACCAGTTTATAACAATTTTTCAGGAGAGATTTATAACTCATGTTAGATTGCTTATAATAATTTGGTTATGGTATCAGGTACACTATAGCATAATATATTTGAATTAACAAAGTAAGAATACGATAACTTGCATGTTCTACAGTCAATTCATTTGTATTAATTTTTAAAACAATTTTTTCTTATTAGTCGGTTAATTTAATCCTTTTTGTTACATTTAAATACTGAACATCAAAAGTAATCTCAAAAAAATTTTGACAGATTATACACAAAGTTAACAATTTTCATGCAGATTCCCAGCAAACTTAAAAATTAATAATGATAATTTCTGGAAGTAAAGTGTATCTCTAGTCACATTTTAAAAGGAACATAACAAATTTCACACTTAAGCATATTCTTTTAAAACAATCAGAAATAGTTTCAGAACTGAAAAAAACAACAGTGTTGTACTGATAATTCTGTACTGTAAACAATAGTGTTATAACTTCTTACACATACTATGTGATTTAACAACCTGTGCACATATACATTTCTCCATACACTAAGTCTTGTATCACTGAATCATTTAAATAACATTCACCAGTCATTACCTCAGGGATTAACACAATTAATATAACCTAGTGATTTAAAATCGGTGGTATACAAATTTGCAGAATTCCGTACTTTTAATACCAATAATTAAAAAAAAAAAATTAAAAACCTACAGCAATGTTAATAAATTAATTAAACCAAACAAAAATGCAGGGAAAATCCATTAATCAATCAATAAAAATTCAGTTGTCAAATAAAAGTAATAATAATTGTGCAGGTTATCTTTTATTTATAGTTTCGATTATATATTTTATCAGTTTTATTTTGCATAAGTAAAAATTATTCATCCGTCAAATAATACCTACAAAAAGGTATTTAAAAACGTAGCAAGCATTAATCTAACATTCAAAAATCAAGCAAGAAAAATATTGTAATAGAATATTTATGACGGCATGTAATCTGCAAGACGGGCTCATACTTTCGAAAAGTTATTAATTGGGTTTTTTATGAGCTGTTTGCAAATGTACATCATAAAATGCAAATTTTGCATTTTCAATTAAAAGTACTGTCACATTACAGTAAACAATTACAACAATATATATTCAGGCAGAAGTGAATTCATGTGACTAAAATACTTAATCTAACCTAACACTTAAACTCGTTAAAAACTTTTAAATAAAAATAACTTCGCATAAGATACAAACAATCAAACAGAATAATTAATTATGAAAAAGTTTGATACTTGTAATAAAAATTAATGTTATTGTGCTTACTTCCAACCAATGTTGAACGTAAGACAGCAGCCACCCACAAACCCGCGACAGCCGCCGATGCACTGATGCGCTCCATGCAGTTCAACTGCTCACGTGCTCCACTCAATAATTCCCTTGGAACGGAACGGAACGCAAGGGTAGCGGGAGTTAATTATTTCTCCCTACAGATCGCAGAACCTGGACAAAGTCCCCTGCTGCTGTGTCTTTTATCGGGCGGGTTATTGGTTATTTAGTGGCGGTTATAAATTGTTCATGTTTTATTTATGGACCGGATTTGATGATTTGCGTTCTTATCCTATTGACCAGCGTGAAAATTATTTACCGGGACTGATCGTAAGAGACTAAGCTTTTTTTTTTTTTGGTCACGTACTCCCGGCATGATTCCCCTTCAGTCCGTTCGCCGAAGTCTTTTCGGTGCTAGCGCCTTTCGGGCTAGCAGGAATACGCCTACCGGCGCTCTAGTTTTTGGAGGAAGGAATGCGCTCCCTTCTGCGGAGGGAGTCGCATGTGCTGGTTGAAGTAAATTGTAATTTTTAAAGGAAGGTGGGTAGTTGGTTAGGAGAGTTTTAGAGCTTCTTCTTCTTTTATGGCTGGTTCTCTGCTGGGCTCTTCTACCGAACTCCAATCCATGGTGGTGAGTTGCATTGTGGTTTTTCGAAACAATTGCCTTCTCATGTGCTCCACTTTTTAACTCATATTTATATACCTATTGAACAGGATGCAGAAAGTTAAGGGTAATGATGTTTCTGTAAAAGAGAGTCTTTTAACTGTATTTTAAACAAATAGGTGGGAAGATTTTTTAAATGGTTTGATCATTTATTTAAAATTGTAAGAAGCATAAAAAGGTCCTTTCTTGTAAGCCAAGGTATTGTGTTGAGTTACAAAAAATAGTTCTGTCTAGTTATAGGCGGATATTATTATTTTTTAATAAATGAATATCTTTTTATTTTTTATCTTTTTAGCTGATTGCACATTCATAAATATAATCTCAATTACGTACACAAATAACTTTAAAAAAGAAAAAATTGGTTATGGCTTAAAGTTTTTGCTCCAAGAGAATGTTTATAATTTGCTGAAATGACATGTATAACTTATGTATTCATTTATGTCATTTCAGCTGAAATTGAGGAGAAAGAAAAGAAAAATGATTCAGACACTACAGTATGTTTTTTTCTTCATAAAATAGTCTAAATAATAATCAGTGTTTAGTATTTTCTCAGTTAAAAATTATGTATTTTTTGTGAAATCAGTTTTTTCATTAATTTATTTAGACTATAACTTTTGTATCAGCCCCTGAAGAACTGTATAAACATTAAATACCCTGTAACACATTATTATACACAGTATAAGAACAATGTACTGTAAACCTACTCACCATTTACAATGTAATATACACACACCTCTAACCTTATATGCAGTATTTACTTACTTTTAGCAGATTGTTACAGTTAGTACTTTTCTGCACCCAGTTTCCTCTTCCATCTATCTTCATAATCTTCCTCTGTTGGGTCACCCTTTGCTTATTTTATTCATTATCTCATCATGATTTTTTCCTTCGTTATTAAACAGTTCTTCCAAATAATTGTTGTACTTATATCTAGTACTTCTTTCTCAGTATACAGTATTAAAATATTATTATAGTCGAGTGTTCTATAAAACATCCTCAGGCTATGCATATAAGGTCTCTTCCAATTGCATTTGGAAGAGAAAGTGATTTCCCATATCATAATTCAATATTATACAGACAATACTGTTTGCAGCTTTAATAAGGAGGATGATGGAAGGATCACTGAATATTTTATCACATCACCTGGCTATCAAAGTTTTATAGATTCATACTGAAATGTAAGCTTATGATTAGTTTCAACACATACTGTTTCAATCATCAGTTTTAAAATAATTATAACTTCTGCTTACTCTTTTTTCCAGCAGTGGACATCATGGATCAGAGAAACCTTTGCTATGTATAAATAAAATCACTTGAAGAAAACAAATTTTTTTAAGCCCAGACTTGAAAATACAAGTAATTAAGTCAAACTAGCTAACTCATGGAATACAATTTTTTTTTAGCACTAATCAAGATTATCTTAATATCAATTTTTAGTTGAATTAAAAAAAGAGTAGTTTCTTAACAAAGGCAGAAAAATATTATTAATTATATATTTATTTTCTCAACAGTAACAATAAATAGATCAGAAGTATTTCTAATTTAAGTGAATAAATGCGTTTTATATATGAGTATAACTTCATTCTTTATTTCAAATACTACTCTTTTGCTCATGGCATGAAAATATTTGTTGTAAAAATCAATAAACAAAGTGTTTGTTACATAAAGAGGGCAAAAATAGTCTTTTCATTTTCTCAATAAAAATAAATCAGCAGTATTTCTCAACTGAATGAATTATTGTTTGTTTTTTATATATTTATAATTTTATCCATAATTACTATGCATAATATTACAATTATGTAGAAACAAAGTTTTTTTTTTAGTGAATATGAATGAGTAGGCTATGTATTCTTTACTTGTCCTTTATTATGAGAAAGTTTTTATATTGTTTTCATTGCATATATTATGTTGAATTTAATGTTTATTTATTAAAAAAATTAACTATTTTAAAATTTTATTAATTTGAACTATGTAATCATTGTTGAAATTGTCTATGGTTCTCAGGTGAGTTTTTATTGGACAGATCATAGATGATGATATCAATAAATTTAATAAGCTATACTTTCTCCTGTGGAATAAAAATATCTGGTACTCTATGATAAGTCCTAGTAAACAGCGACAAGTCCTAATAAAGTCAGTTATTTTTACACGGATCTGAATACTAGATCATGGATACCGGTGTTCTTTAGTGGTTGGGTTTCAATTAACCACACATTTCAGGAATAGTCAAACTGAGACTGTACAAGACTACACTTCATTTACACTCATACATATCATCCTCTGAAGTATTATCTGAAAGGTAATTACCGGAGGCTAAACAGGAAAAAGAAAGGTACTCTTCAATAAGTTTTTATGAAATTATGTTTTTGGTGTGTGTGTGTGGGGGGGGGGCTGCTTGCTAATGACAGCAGAGTTCTGTCAACTGCAGCAGAAGAACTATAGTAGTATGGAGGGAAAGTGGGGGTATTCCTTAAAATTTACAGTAGTACATTCAAAGAGTTTTACAATGTCGTTATGTAGACAATCATTATGTTCTACCTCCTTTCATCAATGATTACTTTTGGGTTCTGCATTTCATGTAATCTTTACTAAGTAATTATTAAAATTGCTATTTTATAGATAAGTGAATTTCACAAAACTTAATACATTTTTAGAGATCTCTATCTAAGAACTGTTCTTGTTTCTGAAGGTAGGTGCCTAAATAAATCAGGATATCTCTGCAGTGAGTTAATAATGTTTATGCATGATTATCAAAAAAAATCCTGTCTTTGGTTATAGATGGAGAAGCATTTTGAAAAAGTGACAATAAAAAGTTGGTTTAATGTAACTAAAATTTACTGCAAGAATAAAGAATAAATTTTAATAAAACTTAACAAGTTATTTTAGCTATATTTTACTGAAATTGATTAATTAATTTCAATGTAATTTTGTTTTGAGTTGTACTTAAAAAATAAAGCTTTAAAAAATAATAACAAATATTTATGTAACTACTCACTCATAAACAATATTTTACATAAAATACAGAATAAAATGAAAGCACAACTAGTGGCAGAAAATTTATTATCACTAATAAATTGCATGGTTAAGTGGTAGTATCTGACTTTTATCCTGAAAGTTAACGGTTTCAATTTGAGTCAGTGTTAGCATTTTTCACATGCAACAGAATTCACCTCATCATAAAATAAGTAATAATAAATTTGAAGACCACAATGTCAACAAAAAAAGCAGGATACACAAAAAAACACAACTAGTATTTTATTGTCATTTAGTAGCACGCGCAAATGGATATTGTAGTATACTCATTGACATGCTTCTACACAAAAAATAAATAAAATAAAAACAAAGGCAAATGGAATCAAATTATATGTTAACAACTATTTGGAGAAGACAGCTCAGAAATTATAAATATCTAGATTCAATATGTTTTTCAGAAAATCAAACAAAACAAATCATTACACTTAAAATCAAATTATCAAACACATTGCCTTGGAATACATAAACTGAGCTGGTTCAATTGCACAGTATTCTACATCAAATGGAATTCAGTTTAAAATATACAATGATCACTTAAAAGCCTTCCATTATATCTTAGTCACTTTTTGTCAAAATTTCACTGACATTGACTATAACCTTGATATGTTACATACACACACAAAAGTCTAACTAAAAAAAAAACAGCTGCAATAACATCTGCTAAAGCCAGGGTAAGAAAAGTAGTACCAGTCCCAGAAGGTGGTTGCAACTACTACTTAAAACATTAAGTACAGATATTCATTGCCAACCTTATAAATATGATTGTCCATTACTTTAGAAATAAAATTATTTTAATTAAAATTTGCTAAATAATGATTAACAAAAAAGAGGAGTCTTTTCCAAGTGAGTGTCTTTGCTCCTCTTGGTAGGAGCAAAGAGCAAGAGGGTAGAATCCTGCTTAGCCTCTTGCAAAATGTTTAGTAAAATCATTACTTGGTATCTTAACTAACTTAGAATAAGAACTAGAAAATTTTGTAAAAAACATGTAGAAAAGAAAAAGAAATCTTGGATTCCAAGAAGGCAAAAAATTCACCCACTTGATGTTAAATTTGGTTTTTATTCCTAACTATCCATTTTATGGAAGGTTATTATATTAGTTTTCAAATAAATTACATATTTATAAAAAACTTCCTATAAACAGGAGTTTACTGTTTAATAATAAACAGTACCAGTATAAAAGTAAAAGTATTAACTAATTTAATAAATAATTTTTTTTTTCTGATAGGACCTACATTACCCAGATCATGTCAGAAATAATTAGGTGTACTCCATGAATAAAAAATGGGACTGCTCTGGCATTTGCCTGGATGGATCATTTAAAACTGTGGTAAAACCTTATTAGAGCACCATCACAAAATACACAATTAATTATAAATAAACAAAGAGACATTCCAAAAGATGAAACGATATTTCAGATAGAATATAAACATATTTGTCATAATGATCTATCATTTTGTGTTTTTTTAACTCATTTTTTGAAATGTTATTTTCATAAGTTGCTGGAGAAGGTTTGAGGAGGGGGTTTTATGTAGACTATAGAGGCTATAGCTGTCGGAAATTTTTGCTTTACGTTAAACTTTGGGTAAAATGAGTAAAATTAAGTATTTTACTCATATTCTATACTACTGCTGTATTTCATTCAAATGTCTAATTTATGCTTGTTTTGTTGAAGATGTAAATAAAATGTATTTTATTATATTGGTACATAAAATTCTATTCACAGTAAAGTAATTTCTTCATCGGACAAGTGATATTTTGAACACGTAGTGAGGGAGTAACATTTAGCACAGCAAAGCTGATAGGAGATGCTCTTGGATTTTATAAGCAATAATTTGAACATAATATCTTTAAAAAATGTAATATCAGTTAAATTAGGAAATTTTTGGCATGATCTGTTTTTTATTAGATTTATAATCTTGTTTTTTTTTTGTTTGAGCTATAATTTAAAAAAAAAGAAAAAATAACTTAGTCTATGGCAGTAACTGCTATATTATGTATTATAAATGTAACTTATACACATATGTCTCAGAGAATTAATAAATTATAAAAATTACTATTTTGTAAAAAGTCTAGGCTATTTATTTATTTATTTTTGTTTTAAGGAGCATTATTTTCTTCTTGTGCTTTTTCAAAAAACCTTAAAGTGCTTTTATAAGAACCTTTTGATTTACAGAAAGATAATGCTCCATAAGATAATCATCAGACTGTTTCTGTGGCTGTAGCATAGAGCTTAATAAAGCAGTCACACACTCTAAAAACTGAACAAGCATCTTTATTACCAAAAATATCAAATAAAAGCTTTAAAATTTAGGATACATCACCTACAGACTAGAATAATTATTGTAAGCCAATGGTGAAGTTCTTTCCTTGCAATAATTTCCAAATTTCACAAGATTTTTAGAAATGTTTTGAAATGATCAAAACTTTCAAGAAAGCATAATGAAGCAGACACCATCTAGTGGCCTTGGTTTACATTATCAATTTTACATGCCAGATATTAAACAATCACAAAAAAGTGTGGAGGTTAAAACAGCGCCACATATATAAGGAGATATATGCTCCTCTCCCAACTAAACATTTGAATCTTCAGTAGTGAATTAAATACTTTATACCAAGAATTTAACCAAACTTTTTTTTTACTTGTATGACATCTATAATGTCCTCGTATTTTTTTACTGTCATTATCCACAGATACCACCTTACCTATTTGGTAACCTCAAATATACTAAAAAAAAGAAAAATAATTTTTAAATTCCTAAAAATTATTTGTACGTAATTAATTCTAACCAATAAAGTAAAACCAACCAATATGAACCACAGCAATCCTGATAAATGAATAAAGTTTTGAACTTCCCAATTCCAATTGAATATTGACCAACCTAACCTGGAACTTCAGTAATAGTGGTAGTAAGAACAAAAAAAATAATAATAGATTGCTTTCAGAAATATACATATACACATTGCTATGTGAAAATGTACTTCATCATAATATTTGTACTTTATCAATGAATAAATTACTTGACAATTATACAAAACACTTTACAAAGATATACACACAAATTCAAAATGAAGACAAAGAATATTAGAATAATCACAAGCATCATGAATTATAAAACATAGATCACATCAGAACATAGTTAATTTTTGGGGTCCTGCATTCCCCTTGACTGATGGTTGTGAAGCACCAGAATGTTTCAGGGAATAACATTCAGGGAAATTGAAAGAAATGAAGTGAAGTAAAATGACAAGAATATAATACACATTAATAAAAAGCTAGTTCTCATAAATCACTGATTTTATGAGAACAAAAGATGAGTACAAACAAAAGATTAAATTAAAAAATAGTATAGGTAAATTACACTTGGTGTTATTGTTTTAACTAAGAAGAATAAGAAATAAGTTCAGAACACTACAGTAGGAAATAGTGCAAAACTAAACAACCCTTCTAAGAAAGTACTCATTGTAAAAGACATGATCAAATAAACACAAACTGTGCTATAGTAGTTTTATATGATTTGTGGATATGCTGATCATTCAATATAATGATTATGTTGTCTAAATCATGTAATATAGGTTTAATTCCTGGCTAGAATAAAGGAATAGCATCTGATATCATATTTTATTTTCAGATAAAAAAAGTATTTTAAACTTTTTAATCAAAGAAGTGGGCAATTTTTTTATTACAGAATCATAGATTTCAAAAACACTCTAACTACAGTTATAAACCTCTTCACCTTTTCTTCCTTTATAATATTTTATACCAGACTCCATTAATGTAGAAGAGCATAGCCCACGCTCAACACAACACTGAAATGAACATGTTCATCAAAATGGTTAATTATGTAGCTTGATCTAGATAATGTTAGCTAGACTATTCATAACTGGTAGCTCTGAATTTACAAGAAATCCAGGAGTAAACTAACAAAAGCACTTGTCTGATAAATGGTTATTTTCAGTGCATGCCTAGTATCATTGTATACATGTTATTATTCCCATCGTTAATGAACATTGTCGATAATAAAATCCAGAATTAAATTAAATACAGATGGTAATATCAGTTAATGAATAAATTTTTGAGTAATCCAGTTGAAGTAATTAATGTAAACTAATAAAGTTTAGTATAACTTAATGTAAATAATAAATTATTTTAATTTCTGCACAAATTACTAAACTACATTGATAAGATTTCCTTACTGGCAGTTATGATTAATTCTAAGTGTGCCTGCAGCATCTCATATATAGAGATGGTTAATAGATTGTTAGCTATCTCATGTATAGCTATCAAGTGGGGAAAGCATTTCTTTTTTGGGGGTATTTCCGAAGTTTGTTTTTCATTTTCCACAAGAAAAAAGAGTTGAGTAACTTGCACAAAAGATTTGTTTAATTACAAAATTTAAATATTTTCAATTTGTGCTCCAAATATTGAAGTGAACACTAGAGAACTGAGTAACAATCTTTTTTTACAAAGATTAATATAATTTGAAAATAAAAATGTTGTAAATAAAGAAATTTCTTTTTAGAATGCAACAATTTTAGCATCTTACTGAGATAAAATTATAAGAATACTGGCTTTCCCTACAAATTTTAAACAGTTTATATGTAGTGCATTTTCTCCCACAGAAAGTGGTACATTAATTTGTTTATTTACACTATTTATCACTAAACCTTTTCTGTATTATGACAGTGACAAATGTAAGGCACTGAAGTACAAGAAGCACTAATCATAATTACCCTTTCTGAAAGTAATGATGTTCATTATGCACCCAGTTCCTATGGTAAAAAAGTGTCACTTGAGTTGTTCATCATCACCTGCATTTTGGAAGGCTTTTCATGATTATACTCAACAGTGTGATTGGTACAATGAAGATGGGGACAGGAAACCATTTCACTTACCACTTTTTCTTGTAAGCATGACATAGGATGATTGTTAATCTTGAGAATTGCAAAACTGCTTATGGAGGTTCACTGGTACTGGTACATAATGAGAGGTTGCTTTCAGCTGTTTGACTGTGGGTTGAAACATGTATACAAGAATACTAAAAGGTGTTATGTTAAGTGATAACCAGGGCATGGAATTATGTTACTATCAAGAGGTTACTAACAGTCGTTTAAAGTAATCAAATGCAAATAGTAAACTGATACAAAGTTACAGATCTAAAATTTAAAAAATGCAGCTCTAAAGTCATAAGGTAGAACATTACTACAACATAAAATAATCATAATATTTGTTACCCAATTCCCATACTAACAGTAAAGATAAATAACGATGGAGGTCATAAAGAAATTGATGGGTGATGATTCCTTGTTCTGTTATGATCCCTATGTACAGTTGGTATCCTCTTTTAATTTATGAATATACCAATTTTTTCAATGTAAAATTAAAAGATTTACCTTCTCTTTTGATTATTAGAAAAATGTTGACACACAAAAAATGTTGTAATTATATTATGTAGGTTTCTACAGTCTCATCTCTTTTCCTTGAAAAGAAATGGAAAACATTTTTAGTTTAAAACACTAAAAAATGGAACATTTTGCAGAATAGTATTTAAATAAAATAAATGGTTAACTTTTAATTTTATCCCATAAAATTGTACAATGTGAAAGTTTAATAGTTTTATGAAAAATAAATTTTATGCAAGGTAGATAAAAAAACAATTACCAACACTTTTTGAAAGCTGAAAAATTCAGTTTTAAAATCTTTCTTCCCCTTAAATATAATTATAGAAATATGAAAAATACCTTTATGTTTTGAAATTTTTGTATTACAACTGAAGAAATTTAGCATCATATTACACTTTGCTATATTGAATTATGTAACTGATAGGTAAACAAAATCTGGCCTATAAAGAAACTCATGCACTTATATTGATGGGAGTTAAAAATATGGAATATTATTCTTATAATGCATTAAGATTTACTTATTAAAATGAAACACTTTCCATCTCTCAAAGAGATGGGATGCAGACAAATAAAAAGAGAGTATGAAGATGGTCACAAAGACAACTGAAATCTCTTTAAGTTATTAAAAACATTATATTTGGTTTGGTTTGTTTTTCCAAAAGTTTACTTTTCTTTATTATCATTCCTGATTTTTTCACGAACAAAAAATAGCACAAAAAAAAGAGTAATGTAAGTAAAAATCTGAACAAATTATAGATACAGCTCTAGATATTACTGCAAAAGTATTTTCAACTGAAAAAATTAATGGATAAATTTACAAAAAGGGATAAGAGAAGAGAATTAGGTAGAGGAAAATTTAGGTAGTAAACTATAGATTACAGAAGGTATATTAGAATTGATAGAAGTATTGAAATTATATAAAATATAATTTTGATTTATAAATAATTGTATATAAATTCAATGTCAAAAAGAATGTGTGCTGGATGTTGACTAGTTTGATTTGAGAAAGAGCTTGGGTAACAAACAAAGCCTTTCTGGATTTCAGAGTAATCTTAAAATATTAAAAGGCAGAAAGTTAAAAGAAGCATAAGACGATTTAATGACATTTGTAGATCTGGAAAAGGTATTTTATAAGAGACTGGAATAAATGTACATAATCTGTTCATTTATCTGTGCAAGAATCAGGTTGCTACAATAAGAGTAGATGAAGTAAAATAAGGATTTAATCTGAACTCACTGATTTCCAAGTTGTACATTGAAGAAGCAATATAGAAACTGAAGAAAAAATTTGGGAGCAGGGTAAATGATGACGAAGAAAGGGTACAAATGTTAAAATTTGCCGATGCCATTGCTCTTTCAAAATAAATTAAAACCGAGTGGGAATAAATTCTAAATGACATTAATTGTTATGAGAGAAATATAATTTGAAAATAAATAAGAATAAAACTGTTAATAAAATGAACAATAAAAAATTATTAAGATACACGGAATCAAAATTTCGTGAAGTTGTAATATCCTATTGTCTATACAGAAAAATAAAAGTATAGGCTAAGTATGGTTGAGATCAAAAGCAAGGAGAACTTTCATGTAAAAAGTCTGTTAGTATTAAATATGGATCCAAGAATTAGAAAGAAATATTTAAACTTATTTGTGTGGGGTGTAGCACTTTATGGTAGAAAAATATGGGCAATAGGAAGAGCAAAAAGGAAAAGAATAGAAGCCTGTGTGGTGTTATAAAAGTATGAAGTAAAAAGGTCTTAAGAAAAATAATAATTGAGGGGAGAAATTTATGGCAGAGTCTCATAAAGAGATGAACCTAGTTGGTAGGTCATATATTAAGACGTCCAAGTTTAGCTTATTTGATAACAGAGGGGCGTGTAGAATATAAACACTATACAGGAAGACAAGGATTGGAATATATAAAACAGATAGTTGAGGAAGTAGGATATAGAAATTATATAATTTACTATTTTACAACAGAAATCTCTTTTACAACGTAGTATTTTAATTCAAATGTTAATTATGTTCATAATTTTGTTACAAACTAGCAGACCCGGCAATGCTTCGCTATTGCTAGATTTAGAGAGAGAGTGTGTGTGTGTGTGTGTGTTTAAATGAACACAATTGAAAATTTGATAAAAAAATTAAAAAACTAAACATTACGGGACTTCACAAAATTTTACCTTTTACTTATTCTCCTTCCCCTTTTCTCTTTCCAACTTCTCCCTTTCACCTCTCCCATTTCCTTTTTACCCTTTCCCCTTTACCCTTTTTCCCCGTTTTCCATTTTCCCCTTTTGCCCGCGCGTAAATCGGTCCATTAGTTTTTTGGTCTTTAGCGAACACACATACAACAAACATTGCCTTTTATATATATATATATAGAAATAAAAAGTCTGTTTGTATATTTGTTTGTTTCGTAAATATCTCGACACCGGCGCCACCTAGCGGGTATAGTTTTTGCAAAAATATTTATTTTCACGTAACTAATATTCATATTCTGAATATGACCAAATCGATCCATAAACATAATTTTTCTAAATATTTGAACCCCAGCGCCATCTAGCGGGTCCATTTTTTGCAGAGATAATTCTTTCCACGTAACTAACACGTACTCTGAATATGAAGCAAATCGGACCATAAATACAATTTTTCGAGATATCTCGACGCCAGCGCCACCTAGCGGATCCAAACTAGTTCAGAAACCTTCGCGAGCGTGCGCACAACAGCTCACTAAAGTTTATCGCAATCGGATGAACGATTTAGGAAGGCATAAGAGACATACAGACAGACAAACATTCATTTTTATACTTATAGATAAGCACCAATAGTATGTAAGGAAGTATTTATTTCTTAATTTTACATTAATTATTTCTTATTATTTACTTGCAGATTTATACTTCAAATGCAGTATGAAATTATAATTATTTGAGTATATTTGCAAAAGAAGTGTTTGTCCAAGTATTTCCAATTTACAAAAAAAAATTATTTCTATTAATAATTGCTACAGTGTTCAATTTAATAAAATAATAATGAGAAGGGGAAGTTTAAAAGGTTGGAATCTAGAAATTACATGTTTTGCTTCAATAGTGATCTGGTAAACAAGTATTATGTGCTTACATCCCAACTTTTTTTTACGCTATGCTGAAACGTAACAAAGTATCATCTCTTCTCAGGTATTGGGAATTTATCGGTAATTCATTTTCATCCTCTGATTGCCCAGTGCCTGTCTAATGGTTATTTTCTGCTATGTAATTCTCATCTGAATCAGCAACGTCCTATTCATCTTCACTCTTCTAAAGGATGACTGAACATATTTTCGATGTCACTGGTTTTCTTCGGAACGCCTGTCTTGTAGCTGAGAATATTATATAACGACATCTGGAAACGTAATTGCCAGTTCGCGTACCGACGGAAGGCGATAACGTATCGCTTAACAAAGCAAGTAATGCATTATCTTTGTTTACGGTAATGAAATTTAAATCGTGCATATATTAAACCGTAGTTAAATTTACCGTTACAAATGATCGTTTCAGGTCTATTTATCCACACAAGATAACATATCATTTTTATTGCATTATTAATTAATAAATTTTCAGTCGGTAGTTATAAACATTCTACCGTACGATTAAAAAGTCGATTAATGATTAAAAATGCTACGTTCATAGTCTAATTGAGATAAAAATATGCCGCGAAACTAAGATTCTCATTAATGAGACGTCTGTACTGATTTATTAAATAAAGGAGATAAATAATAACCATGCTACAGGCAATACTTTCGCGTTGTAATGGGGATGTTTACATAATAATCGGTGCTGATTGGCTAGCAGTCCACATTTAAACTATCCCATGTGTTCGACTGTCAGTCATAAGATACACAACCGAAATGAAACGTAACCAAGATTGTGCTCATTGTAAGATCTATCCTGTTGTAAACAAATATATTGAGATCGAGTAGTCTTTATCATTAATAACTTTATCAATAAAGTCAGAAAGTTTAACAACAGTCTCAGCTTTATCATCAATCTCATAATATTCATTACAGCCTTTGTTTTACCTCAAGAGTCTGTTTTATAGGAGTATAGCTTTTGCACTGAGCGCAGTACGATTAGTTACATTAAGAAACACTATATTAACATTGAAAATAACTAAAATTATTAAGATTATAAATACTCAATTTTTTAAAAACTTGTGAAAATGTAATATTTACGTGTGAGCAAGATTTTATAAAATCCAAGTAACAATAAACTACTGGTAAAATAACTAACAATATTGTGTTATTAGGAGATTACTAATTTACTAGAATAATTAAAGTAACTTAATCTTACAATTAAATATCTCTACTGCACGAGCGCGAAATGTCAGACTGAACGTACAAAGCAATTATTAGACAAGTGAGGAAATATAAGCATTACTAACTAAAAAATAACTTAACACTCATTACTACATAGTGAAAATGAGTATTAACAAGTAGAAAAAGATTAAATTATAACTAGACCAGGAAGTACCACTGAAGAAGTAAAAAATTAAAGGAAAAGATTTCAAGTCTCTGTATTAAGCATAAATTTCCGCGATCCAGTACTAAAGAATTAGTAAAGGAAAAAGTACCCAATTTTTATTTCATTCTTGTAGTTAGTAAAGGAAAAAGTACCCAATTTTTATTTCATTCTTGTAGGTTGTCTGACGATTTTTTTCTCCTCAACCAAAAGATTGGTGGGTCTTACACTATTCTATTCAAAGCCAGTTTCTTAAATTCCGTGAAATGGTCTCCTTCCTTCATTTGAATTTGAACCATGAACTCTTGTTTGCGTTTTCCTCTTAGCTTTCTTCCCTCCATTACAACCTCTACCGACGTAATAAACCAACTGTAGTGTTGAAGCAAGTGGCTAATCATATTCTATTTTCACCCGTTCTTGTTAATAATTTCTCGTCTTCCACACTATCTCTCCAAGAAACTTTCAAAAGTCTTCTTCAACACCACATCTCGAAACCCTTAAATTTATTCTTTCCTGTTTTTCTTATGGTCCATATCTCGGAGGCGTATATAAAAATACTCCAAATTAAACTTAGGTGTTTTGTTGTTATCAGAGGAATATTCTTTGACGCCAGGAAACTCCTCTTTAAACCCACCGGGCTGATCTAGTGGTTAATTCATCATCGCAAATCGCTGATTTCGAAGTCGAGAGTTCTAAGGTTCAAATCCTAGTAAAGGCAGTTACTTTTATATGGATTTGAATATTATATCGTGGATACCGGTGTTCTTTGGTGGTTGGGTTTCAATTAACCACAGTCTCAGGAATGATCGACCTGAGGGAGATTCTGCAAGACTATTCTTTATTTAAATTCATACACGTCATCCTCATTCATCTTCTGAACTAATACCTTAAGGTTATTCTGGAGCTAAACAGAGAGAAGAGAGGAAACTCCTCTTTATAAACAATGCTTCTTTAGCCTGCGCTGTCTACTTTTATATAAAGACATATATGACTGAATAATTTCAATGGTAAAAAGGTGTTTAATCTGATAAAATGTTTTGTTATATTTTTTTTAGTATATCAGCAAAGTTTCGGCCTCCTGCTACAAGAAGTTCAAGAGTTACAGCAGTTAAAAAAAAATCTTATTTTCGTTCCTGAGACGCGTAATGAAGAAGTTAAAATGTTGTTATCCTTATATAATTAAGATCTGTTGTCCAGAAACAGCTGAAACTAATGGGATGCCATTCGTTTTTTTGTTTGCATTGGTCGAACGCATACGAGTACATGTGCTGAGTGCTCACGTTTTATCGATCACATTGAGCGACTCTACGGAAAACCGGAATTTGTAGGAGGAAAACCAGACAAAAATAATTTGTCTAGTTTTAAATCAGACAAAGAGAGAAATTGACTAACTAGAATAGTTTAATTTAAACCACTTCATCAGTTTATTGAGTAATACCGCTCGACGTTTATAAATAGTTATTTAGATATAGTCAATTACTTAAAATAAATTGTAGAAGACAGTTATTTTAACCCTATGCGATGAGACGAACGAAGGTGGTTTAAATACCACGCAATATTAAGACAATGAGACGAAGGAAAATTTTTAAAAGGGGTAAATTGTTAATGGGTGGGTGGGTACCAATGCAACTCTATCAGATATTATGACACGTGAAACGTGAGTAATATCACGTGACGAGCAGTCCTTGACCGTACTGCTGAACTTGACTGCGTCATTGCGTTACGACATACCCACAGGTGTTGCGTAACACCTGCTCGTATGTCTTGCAATATACAATACCAGCATGGCTCTTACAACTCCAATATAACCAAACTCGTTATACTGAATGTATAATAACTACTTCATCAACTAGTATCATTTAATAGTTTATTTTTCTTCTATCCTTTTTTCTTCATGAATTTAAGTAACAAAGTCGTAATGCAAGCTTCTCTTGTATTATTTTATTATAAATATATTGAGCACGCTCCCGAGCATACACACATACACACACTCATGAAACTGATCTAAAAAATTACCTTTTTAAAAATACTTCCCATTTTTTTCTATTGCAAATTTATAATGATATAATTTTTGTAATGAGCATAATTTTTATTCCATATAAAACCAGTATGTGAATGAAGACATTTCATGAATATTCTTTAACAGTAGCTAAAATTACTTGATTATTATAAATGTGTATAAATTTGCATATAACAAAGAAATAAATGGATTTCATACCTAGCACAAATACAGGCCTTTACATCCTGGGATTTTTTTAACACTAGGCTATGCACCAACATTATTCTATGCACATATTAAACGTAACAGAAAGGTTTAGTTATTAAAAAAAAATTCTGCAATCTGTATTTATAAAAACAGCCATGAAATGCAATATTAATTTTCTTCGAAATAGGAAAATGTTTAATTAATATTTGTTTTGATTTAGTTAGATAAAACAAATTTATAATGTCTGTAGATAAAAGGATTCTTTTTTCATT
Organism: Lycorma delicatula; assembly: GCF_047948215.1. Classification (NCBI taxonomy): domain Eukaryota; kingdom Metazoa; phylum Arthropoda; class Insecta; order Hemiptera; family Fulgoridae; genus Lycorma; species Lycorma delicatula. The sequence goes on from NC_134458.1 coordinate 77,880,309, forward strand.
AAAAAAGACCAGTCAATAATTTTAAAAATAGCATAACAAAATTAATATTTAATACAATTTTTCAGAATTTAACAAACCAGTTAAAAAAGAAAAAAAAACATGTAGTTATAATTTGTTAAATTTACATAAAATTTAACTAAAAAATAAAGTTTAAAATTATAAATGACAACTTCAAATTGTACGGAGATTGTCCTTCTAGAAGATCATGAAAAACTCATACTATGGCAGAATAACTACCACTGAAACATATTTTGCTTTGAAAGATCCTCCGGAAGAATTTCCATGCAATTTTAAAGTGATTTATAATTTTAGTTATACATTTACACAAACATTTTAACAAATGCTATCAAAATGAAATATGTTTTGATGCTGATGAAGTTAAAATGAATGATTTTATAGGATTTTAGAAGATAAAAGTATATAATGGGGATTTTTCCATAGAACAACAATTAAATGTTTGCATTTGATTAACTACATGCAGAATTCTTCAGTACCTGTATGTCTGTACTATGAACTTCATCCAACAGCCAACTACCAAGGTACTGTTTGTCATATCCATTCCCTCTTCGATCATATTTTACTTATTTTCAAATAGAACTCCTTTCCTGTCAATAAAATATTTTTAATTTTTCATTAAGTACATCTTATTATATATATATTAGTTTTTTCCAAACTATGAATTTATCAAATTTGTTTTTCTAGTCTAACTCTTATCCTTTTTTTTAAATGATATATTATTTCAAATTTTAAATTTTTCTCTGATCTTATGATAAAGAATTAGACAGTCAAAATCCCGATATCAGTCCTTTTCATTGTAGTGTTCCTATTTTATTTATTTTTTCTTCTTTTTCACAATCTCAATTAATTTTTTATATTAGAAAATTTTGCAATTGCAGTTCAAGAAATCACTTATTATTGGTTGGGTTGCAACTATTTAGCTTTAAATATGGGAAACCATGGAAATCTGCTTCTCATTGATAGTAGACATACCATTATTAATTGCATGGATAGCATTCCCAGTAGTGTAAAAATTGTGTTTTTTTTGCCCTTAGGAGCTTAATATGCTTCAGTTTCTATTTTTACTAAATTACTTTATAATCTAAAAGATCTTCTGAACAATTTATTTCAAATTAAATTAAATGATTTCCTTTTACAAAAACAGTGCTGCTCTTGTTGATGAATTTTTAAATAACAGTTATTAATAACCTGAATCTTATGCATACTTATTTAATATAAGAGTATACTCAAATATTTATCGATTAACACTTAAATTATTTTATTTATCTTTGTTTGAATAACTATTATTTCATAACGTATTTATTTTTTATGGATTATAACCACTTCATTCTTTTTATTTATAATTTTTATATTTTATAAGGCCACTGTGATCAAGGTTCACAATCCATTGTTTTCCTTGAACCTTCCAGGTAACTGCTACAGTACTTCCTTTTTGTTATTCATGAATAACAATCCTACCATTACTGATGTGATCTATATAATTTATAATTACATTGTATTTTTAATAAAATATCTATGTATTTATATCCTCAGAAACAGTTATTCTAAAAAAGAAATAAATTATAAAAATGATGGGGAATATTACTCATGTCACTTCCTATTAAAGTAATAAAAAAACTATTGTTTATGTTTTACAAAGCAGTACACACTTTAAGTAGATATAAATTTTAAGCCTTTAAAATTAATAGAGTGATGTAAATAGGAATACTGCAATAAACATTTTATTTATGTTATATTGATTAGGCATTACAGTAAAATCAAGATTTACTCAGCTATTTATAAAATAAAAATATATATCTAAAATAATAATTACTATTGTAGTTATATTACTTTCACATACGTGTTAACTGACATACTTCATTATGCTTGAAATGACCTTGATAATTGAAATTCCATCATGTAAAGAATTAATCATTAACATAATGTAGTCTCTTGTTATATATAATTTTTCTACATAAAATGTTACATCATAACTACATTTACGTTTTAAAATTACTTCTATAATAGCATGCTAATTTACATTACCAAACTATGGAAGTGATGAATTCTTAAACTAAATTTATCTGGTTAATCTGAATAAATATATACGTTATGAAATATTAATTTAAAGTGATGTGGCCACTGTTGATAATAAATTTTGATAAATTAACGATAAGACATTAATGTCGTGATTACCAGAACACGAAAGTCACCCCAGGAAGCTTTGTTAGAATTTCATCTGGTAATATTCAAATATGCCACTATTTCCTCATACTCTTTATCAGCTTTATAGCATAGATTTAAGTTGGCAAATAAGATTTGCATTAATTCAGTAGTAATTATGTTAAAATAGATAAACTATTTAAATTTTAAAAGTTTATTAAATTAATGTTTAAATTCAGATGATAATGACGATGAGTCTGTAGAATGTAATATACCAAATACATAAAACTTTTTACTGCTTAATAAAATTACACAAGATAGATATTCTAACAAGGAGATAAAAACTAGACAAGTATAAACAAAGAGACCTTTAATTAAAAAAAAATTGACTAGAATATCAAAAAAGTTTATGAATTAAAAAAAAGTAATTCTTACAATTCTTTTTTTGTGGAGTATAGACTTTATTACAGAGATATTGGCAACAGAAAAGCCAAATAGAACTAGAAGCTTTTGAAATATTGTGGTACAGAAAACATTTTTTTAAATAATTTATTAATATAGTTGGGTTGATAAAGTTTAAAATGAAGGAGCTTTAAAACTTTAAAAAGGTGGTTAAAACTTTAGAAAGAAACAAAATCAGTGAAGATATAGGATGTAGGAAATATTATCAGATTGAAAGATTAGCACAGAATAAAAAAAAATAGAAAGGGATCAAACCGATCAAGTAATAGCAAAAACCAAAATTCACATTTCTTATAAATGGCTAACCCAACCATGGCACTAATTTTAAGGGAACTTGGATTAAAAGTACATTCATTCATTACTTTTAATTCCTAGTTTTAATAAAGAACATCGTTGGTAATTTTTAACATAAATATAATTAAATATAGTATATGTTTTTAATTGTTTTGAATTTTTCCTTGAATTCCTTTCTTGTTTCTTTTGTACACAAGTAGAATAGTTATAGGGAGAAGATTACATCATCACTGGACTATTTTTTTATATTAAAACCAATTTAAAAATGCTTCCCATCAACTTATATAAAAATGAAAGATTTTGTTTTACAAGATCAGTATTACCCATATCTTTTAATAATTCTAATTAAAAAATAAAAACTATGTTTTTCTATATCCTCATTCAATTTGTGTAACTGTAATGTATTCAAATAATTTCAATTAATGTTTTAAAAAATTGTTATTTTATTTCACACTGATTTTATTTGTTTATTATCTTCATATATTTGCTTTACTATTATTCCATATATTTTTTTATTCTGAATTAATGTCAAATTGAATAACTCCCACCTTTTTTTAATTTTTTTTTTTTTAATTTATAATATAATATATTTATATTTGTGATGCTGCTCTGATTAAGGCCCCCGCAGCTTCCTTTTATTTTTCTTGATAAATATTGAGACAGTACTTTTTTATCTATGCAGTATCACACACACACGTGCACATACACACATCATTTCTTGACATGATTTACGTAATGTGTAATTATGTTTTGATATTGATTTAAAATGTATTTATTTACATGTCTTTGCTGGTCTCTTATGATTTATTTGGCACTGACAGCTGTTGGCAGTTTTTCCATTTGGTAGTTAGGCAGGCAGATGACAAAGCCTGACTAAACCAACAATATTTTAATGCTAATAATACCATTAATTTAATGGAACATGTCAGGTTCAAACTAACAACATATCCTGGCCCTTGTTATTCATGGATATAACAAATCATGGGTATTGATTTACATAGGAAATAAATTTGGCTTAACCCAATTAATATCATATCCACTATCTCAGCTCTTATATGAAACACCCAGATAGAAAACAGAATCCTTGGACAGTTTCACGGATACATGGAGATGCTATCTCACTAAATTCCAGTAAAGAAGCACAGCTGCTCTGCTGAATTGTAGAAAGGGCCAGGATGACAATGAAGATGGTACCAGGGAGGCCGACCCAACTCCCATGGCACTTGACCAAAGAAAAATGGCAAAAGGAAAGAAAGAGGAAGGGATGATCAACCTATAGAAGGATCACCTCTGGTAAGGGTTGATTGGGCTAGTTCACTGTTTTGCCAGGACCAAAGTTACTTACTATATGAACAAAGGAGCAGTTAACCATAAAAAATTATGCTAATGCTTATAATTATTTCTTGTGTATCTATTTTTTTTTTCTGAAAACATTTGGTACTTGGTATACCTTCCACCTCTAATCTATTCTATTATAAATTTATCCAAGTTATAAATATTGATACGTGAGATATTAAACTTACAATTCGGTAATTCTTTGTAACTGTTACATTAGTAGTTGAGTAAGAATAAATGAACATGATGGTTCATTTATTTACTGTTTTTAATGCCCAAAAAGAGAAGGTGAAGTATGGTTACTTAGCTTCTATAATCTCAACCAAATTTAAAAATAGATACACCTTAAAAAAACATAAAATACAGCAAAAGTAAATAGTGAAAAGAGCGTAGGGAAAAAAGAGAGATCATATGCTTCTCAATGGATAAGAATATATACATTTGATATTCTACTGTATAAGAATGTAGTATCCTGTAAATCCCAGTATATTTAGTAATTATTATTACATGTAAAATAAGGGATTTTACAACATATGTAAAAGTAGTATATATAAGTATTCGACACATGTATTCCTAGGATTATCAGGTCAAGTCGTATTGTAAATTACAACATAAAGTTAACTATTTGGACCAAAAAATACATTAAAAATATATTTGTAAAACAAATATCCATGTGCCAAAAAATTTTGTTATCCAAAAATAATTAAAACCATTCATTTTACAAGTTCACAATAAGATAAGGAATCATCGATAAAAATTAGATTATTAGATTAATGTTTTTTTTAAAGAATAATTTTTGTTCATATAAAAACAATCCAGATATAAAAAAGCATTTATAAAACAACTAGAAAAATATTAATTGCATTAGTTAAACTGAGAAATGGAGTAAAAATGATAATTGTGAAACGGTCAGTTGTCCTGTATTAATCAGTTGATTATAATAATACTTATACAGTAAAAATAAAAAAAAATTAAAAAAATGAAGTTAATATTTTTAACACAGGCGCATACAACAAACATAAAACACATATGCTGTTCAACACAGCTACCCAGAAGTATACAAACATAATGTGTTGAATGCAGTTATCATCAATTACCATCAAAATTAGTATGGAAATGGTGACTGACATTAAAGTTGGTGGACTAACATAGAATAAAATATTACAGGAAGATGTAATATGCGTGTAGCATCAGTAGTAGCTGACTGTTTCTTATCATTCTCAAGAACCTATTTTACATAATTTCCCAGGCATTCTTCACTAATAACACTCCCAATCTCTCAGTTAGAATTCAAATTCAACCCTTTCATATAAGGCAAGACATTTTTATACTTAATGTAGCAATGTTTTCTTCCATTTCTTGCATTTTTTTATGAGCATTACAACATTTTATAAAATTTATAAAAACAAAAATATACTTTATGTAATTTTAGACAAAATGTGAATTACTGAAAGTTACTGGCACTGATAATTTAACACAGTTTGAATTTTTATTTATATTTTAATAAACCGTTTTAAAATTCAGTTAAAATGTATTTGTATTATTTTGTTTGTTTTATTACTAAATATTGCATGGTATTACACACAGCTCGTTGATAAAATTTTATATCAATAAGCTAAAAGAAAGAGACACTTGAAACATGTCGATGAAAAACATTGTTCAGCAAAATGATGCTATCATGAAAAGCAGCTTCTGAGAAATGGCAATTACACTAATACACCAACCACAACTTATGAAAATAAAAACACCATTTACATTCTTTTAAAATTGTCCTAGAAAACTTATCCTAAAATTTTTTGATTCCCACAAGATATCAAACTTGTGGGAATACCATATTAGAACTACCATAAAAATTAGAACTACCATAAAAATTAGAACTACCATATTAAAATATGGTAGTTCTAATTTTTATCAGCTCCTATTTTTGTTGATAATCATATTTACTTAAACTTGAAGGCAATTCTTGAGTCTCACAAATTTTGAATCCTAATTTCAAAGTAGTATTTACTTCCACATTAATAAAATAATTTAGGAATTCTGATAGTAAATGATATAATCCTACAGCATTATTCTTATTAAAATCTTTCAGTTTTATCAAATTCCATTCTTAGTATTGTTTCTTCTAAAGTCAGGGTTAATTGCTCTTTTCCTTTAAACAGAACATATAATTTTTCATTCTATATAAGTACTTCCTATGCATATCATATCTTCTTGTATTTATGTTATACTGGGTGGGGCATAAAGACCTCCCACATTAGGAGGGGGGGTCATTGTGCGGGGTGTAGTGGGAATAGAGAGATGGGGTAGGTCTCATGCGATTGGTTTACCTCTACTGTTATCAGTATCCACCATGAGTTGGACCGGTGAACATCAGAGCTTTGTTGTTGATGCATATTATTAGAACAATCGGTCTGTGATAGTGATACAGAGAGCATTCTTGTACACACTTCGCGCTTGGTTGAAACGCATCTGTACCAGATCAAAAAATGAGTGACCATTAGAATGCCAGAAAATATGGAAACAGTAAGAGCATCCATTCAACGTTTGCCAAAGTGTTCTGCTTGTAAGCATTCTACAGCACTGGGGATATTAAGTCGGAGTTTGAGGAGGATTCTGCATGTCGATTTAAAAGTGCAACCTTACAACATTATTTTGGCTCAAGAATTAAGTGAAAGAGATCATGCTAACCGTAAAGCCATAAGTACGGAAATTCTTGAACAGGTTCCTGCTGCAGCTGTTATTTTGAATAGCGGTGAGGCTCACTTCCATCTGAGTGGAAGCATAAACAAGAATATTTGCTACTGGGCTGGTCACAACCCTCGTGAACTCCAAGAACGACTGCTCCACTCTCCCTCGCATAACTGTTTGGTGTACAGTTGCCGACTTTGGTGTGATCGGCCTATACTTTTTTGAGGAAGATGGTGCAACAGTAACTGTGACTGCTGAGTAGTACATTGAAATGTTGGAGATCTTTCTATGCCCCAAACTGGATGATATGTATACAGAACATGTGTGGTTTCAACAGGACAGGGCCACAGCTCACACAGCACGCTGTTCGCTTAGAGTGTTGAGGGAAATGTTCCCTGGGCGTTTGATCTCTTTAAGAGGAGACATGGGATGGCCGGCACATTAAGCCCATGTGACTTTAAGATTTAAGCCCATTAGGCCGGCACATTAAGATTTAAGCCCATGTGACTTTTTCCTTTGGGGATACCTAAAATAAAAGGTTTTCAAATATTGCCTTCAATCTCTTGAGAATTTAAAGGAATTTTTTGACAAGAAATCGATGTCATTCTGCCTGAACTAACCTGGAGAGTGATGATGAACTTCCAAAAACATCTTCAGCAATGACAATGATGTGTTGACAATGATGGCCACCATCTGTCTGACATAAATTTTAAAATCCATTTAATAAAACTGTTTTTTATGTACTTTTCAGAAATATATTCAGTTCTTCCTAGATAGATTTTTTCATCTCTTATACCTCTTCAAAATGTGGGAGATCTTTATGCCCCACCCTTACATTAACTCTCACTTCTTTATTTAATGGTGATCTTTTGTCCGTACCTTAGATATTAATTAACTGTGATTTTATTTAATCAATAGTTTTCCTCTCATTTTTATATTCATATTTCCTCTTATTGTTTTCAACTTCACTAGATCTTCTCTTTAATCTGTATCCCTTTAATGTTTTGGCCTTTGTATTAAATGCATTTCTCTTAAAATTCAACATAGTTATTGGCTTGCCTTCTTTATACATTTGCATTTGTTCCTGTATGTATTTTTATTCATTCCACAATAATCAAGTGATTCTATTAAATTTCTTATTATTAATGGGTTTTTTTTTACCATCTGTCAATCATTTTTCTATCAATGTCTTCTCTTTTTCCTTAATTATTTTCTTTTTAAGCGTTATCTATTCATTAACTACTATTACCAAGAATGAATTAACCATGAATTCAGTTAGGTCATTGTCTTTCCTATATGTTCCTTTGTAACATAAGCTATGAGCTAATCATCGTTACTAACCTGGTAACAAGTTGTACACTTTTTACATGAACATAATTAATATTTACAAAACACAAAGTGTAACAAATCATTAATTGACATTCTGGTAACTGGTTAATGGCTGAAATAAAGTGCAGTTTTACAAATTTAAGATACAGTTTTTTCGCATGGTTTTTTTAATTGCTAGCCAGCGCTAATTCAAAATATTTTTGACTCAATGCCGTTTATAATTCATAAAACTTACAATCTTTACTAAATTTCAATGCACATTCTGTTTTTTAAACCATAATGTACTGCAAATAAATCTTAAATATCCTCTAATTCTGTTTATGCATAATGCTTATATATCTTGACTAATTTCATTTACATTTTTCATTAGAAGTTAGATAATAAAGACCAAATTTTTAAAATTAGAAGGTAGACTAAATCAGTGTAAATTTGCATGCATTAAGATGCTCTTTCAGACTGATTTATGTTTTTTCTTCTTCTTCTTTTCTGACCCTTGAAAAGTCCTAGACTCCTTCACAACAGCACACTAAGCCAGAAATCAGAGATCTGAGGTAGTCATGCTGTAGATTCTTATTGGGTAAGGGGTGTGTCAACCTTATGCCCAACCCCCTGACTATGAGAACCAGGGACTCTTTTGTTAAGAGTTACCACACTTTAGCCAAAAGAACCTCAGTTTAGGTGTTATGTACTCATCTTTTCACCCCCTGCTACATAATAACAACCCAGTGCCACAGTCTAGAGGTTAAGCCAAGGACTCATTGAAGTTTGCTGGCAGAGCTGACAAACTGCATAAGCAGAAACCTCTGACCCCTTCAACAGAATACAGTAAGCAAAACTGTCATTTAATGATGAAACTTATTAGTCTTCAACGGGGAGTTGATGTCCAATAAGTGCTGGTAAAAGGCACTGGCAGGGGATGCCAGTGCCTTTTACCAGCCTTTGATCTCCAAATTAAACTTCTTAATCATATAAATCTTCATCTATCTACAGATGTAGATAGACAATTTTGTTTCCAATTTTCTCAGTCCCACATTTCCCATTAATCATTATAACCAATCTTTCTACCAGACCCCTCTCTAAAGTCTCTTCCAAGGTAAAACTTGGTTTTCCTTAAGTTCTAGAGCCATTCATTTTTGTTTCTCATACTTTCCTTAGAAATGAAGCATCAACTATTCTGAAACTATCCTGTTTCTTTAATTTTTCTTTCTTATGGTCAAAGAAATATAATTTTACAATCTATAAACTCCTTCAAAAAATTCTTCTACTTTTCATTTATTCCTCTGATATCCTAAGTTTCAAAAATCATTTTATGACATCTATAAAAGTTGTAGTGCTTGAGTATGTTCCTATTATCTTTGTTCTCTTTTTAAAGCTCAGATTTTACGCTCAAGCGATTGGTCCACTGACCCTAACTTGGTAATGGAACTATAGCAATTATAGCTTCAGTGCCTGCTATTAATAAATATTGCATTAAAAGTGAATATTTAGAAATATAACAACTCTCAGTATGATGACCAGTAAAATATATATGAAATATTATGATAATATAAATAATATGGCTGAATTAATACTGTAATTATTTTTATATTTAACTTGTTAATATACAGAAAAACAATTTTCAGTTTTTATAATTATTATTATTATGACTGCAAACTTCTTGTCAAGATGTGAACATTTCTAGTATATGTACTATTATACTTCTATACTACATGTTACTTTACTGAGAGGATGACTGTATAAAAGAAAGGTATCTTTGTTTAATTGAAGAATAATTTGTGATTAAGATTAATTCTTATTATAATATAATTTATATACCAAATTATTGTATTCATCATGTCAGTAATTTAACATTTTAATGTGAATTCAATACTGATGCTATGGGAAGTTACTACAATAGAATCCTGATTATCTAGTTTAAAAGTGATAAATGAACTGCTGTTCAACTATAAAAATTGGATAATAAAGTTAAGATATAAGAAAAATAAGCAAATAAATAAAAGTAAATAAAATTAAGGTCAAATTAAGGCCTCAGGATAAACTCTATTCCTTTTAAACCTCAGGTTCTGCAAAATCTTAGGGAGCATCTTGGAAAATATGATTTGATGAAAGGATAAAAAACTACTAAAGCGCAATTTAATAAACCAGTACTCATAGATCACTGAGGTTAAATATCAATGAATGTTGTTTACATATAGCTTGATGATTATGTTGATTGTTGAGCTGGATGTTGTACAGCTAGATGTTGAAATTTTTTGGTTAATAACCTAAGCAGTTGATACCTTAAAATAGTTTGGTCAAAATAGTTAATAAATCAATAATTTAATAAACAGCTAATTAAAAAAAAATAATTTAATGCTGAGCTAACAGTCATGTTGTTTCAGATTAATTAAAAAAACAAAAAAAACACTTTTTAAAATATTCAATGCAATTATGTGCATTACACTCATATAAATAAAAATATAACTTCCTACGCTTTTGTCCATGATGGTTGGTAATGAAAATTATTTAAATTTTAAACATTCTAAATAACAACCAAGGTTAAAGTTAATAAAACTTTCAAAACTCATCTTATAACATTGTATTTTTCAGATTTGTAGTTTAAAAAAGTTTATAATTTTACACAATTAAAATGTAATTTGAATACTTTTAGATTAGATCTTATGAGGAATAGGAGTTCTCACTTTATCCAGTTGACACCTCAGCCTTTAATTTGACTTTTGCAACTTCTAAATAGGAAACAGAGCCCTTGGATGGTTTCACAAGTAAAAAAAAGTTACCACCCACTAAACCCCAACAAAGAAGTGGGCGTCTACTGGCTGCTAGAAGATATATGCTACATATGGCAAAATCAAGGGGCATAGACGGAACCAGAGCAACAGCTGAACCTAAGACAATTATCCAAGGAAGGAGGAATATAGAATAAAAAATGGGGAGGATAAGAGAAAGGGAACAATCAATCCATAGAGAAACTTCTTGTGATTAGAATAAATTGAAATATTGTACCATCTTGTTTAGGATCAAATTTATTTACGCATGTTTTTTTCAGTGACACCTCTTTTCACTTTCTTGCCATATTGTTGTGAGGTTTAACAAGATGCCCACTGTATCAATATTTAATAAGTAGGATCCATTTTTAGTTATTATGACCTCATTATTGTGTAGTTTAGAAAGAGGGCAGTTCTGCCTATGGAGACTTATTCAGAGTCTCTTTATTCTATCCAGTGGTTGAATAGGAGTCCAGCCTAGGACTGAGTGCTTATCAGGTAAAACTAAGCCTCTTTACCCTTCCTAATATGAACATACACATAATATATGCTCTAGATAAAGGCATTATCTTTATATAATAGACTTTTGTCTATAAGAAGCATTGCAATCAAGAAAATTTATTAATTTTTACATATATTCTTCTTATTGAGTGATGAGGTACTTACCAAATGGAATGTCTTGAAAGTATACTAATTTTTTTTAATCTTATATAAATAGCAGGAATTTTTCTTTGTTTAATTGCAGGAGTTTGTGGTTGAGAAAAAATTGATATTCCAGATTTCCACAAATATTGTAGTTATCCCTCGGTCATACAGTGATTTTTTAAATACTTCTATATCTGTTTTTATCATGGGGCTTTGGCCACTAAACCACCAGCTCATTTCATTTAAGGTATTTTATCCAGACGTAATTCTCCCATTGTCACAATGTTGATTTCATTGTTCTAGTCAAAATCTTTGAAGTGATCATGGTCGTTCTCAGCAAATATCCTACATCTTTGATTAACTGTAAAAAATTAACACATAGTCACCTACAGCAAATAGTGTGTGGAAGTATTTGTGATTCTCTACTTTCTCAACAAAAAAAGAATCTTTAATTTATATTTTGCATTCTGACAGAACATGTTTTTCTTCTTCAATTCTTCTCATTCTTAACATTAAATTATTGGGATTATTTATGACTTATAAATTGTTAAAAAAGACTCTAAGCAGTTTGAATCCTGAGGTTGCCAGTACTTGTGTTCTTAAAACTACACTAGCTCCTGAAGGATAAACATTTATAATAACAAAAAGAAAGATTTTAAAAACCTACAAACATTTTTATTGAGTTTTGTCTAGTGATTTCATTTTTGTCATTATTTCTTTTTTTTGGAAGGAATTTACATGGAATTTTTTATGAAAACTTTCTGCATTTATTTTTATAAAATTTATAAATATTTTTTTATAATTAATTAAGTGTATTTATGATACAGAATAAATTTATATATGAAAAGTACTATCCAAATGTAGTTGGACTAATTCATTTTATGTTAGTGCTTTGAATTTAAAGTTACATATTAATTAATCCATTTAAATTTATGTATTAACATGTTACACACTTTTCTTTTGTGGTATAATACTGTAGTTTATTAGTTCAGCTGTTTTTTTTTTAAATATACAGAAGTTTATTTATAGTAATAATTAATCACTCAGTTAAACCACACTTGAAATTTTGTTATAGACTATGAATTTGAAATTTTGAAAAATGTTCAAACTGTGTTTAAAATATCAAATTCCTGTCTTTTTAGTAAAAGTTATACTGGTTCTCCAAACTAATTTAGTTCAGTTGTTCATTTATGAACAAATTACTTTATTTCCTTATTTATAAATCACTCATAATACAAAATTCTATGATCTAATTAAATTAATGCAATTTGAAGTTAAAATGCATAAAATTGTAAAGATCTGTTTAAAAAATACAAAAAATTATTCCTTATGAATGCATGTTAGGTGGCATAACCAAAACATTTGTAGGTAATTCTCAAGATAACAAGTATCTCATGCCAAGCTTACTAAAGAAAGTGAGTGGTTTCCAAAAATGGTTTAAAGTGCTTTAATAAGTTTTTTAAAAACAAATTTCATATCTTTCCAAAATACAAACTCTGCTTTTAATATTTAAAAATATATGTACTACTCCATATTACAATGTTAAGTGAAAATTAATTAGTATTTACAATAACTGGTGAGTATAAATAACATAGATTATAATAACTCTCATGTTATAAAATAAGTGAATGAAATATAATTAGTATTAAAAAAGTAAACTAACTTATTTGTTTCCTGGAAAAATATTTTATAAATAACACAATTAAAAACTCATGAAACATAAGTCATGATTGACAATTAAGTAGACAAAGCATTGTTAATGATCAAAATAGGGTGTGTTATAGATAGTAATGACCTCAAAAAGTCACACTTAAGAAGAACAATAATAGGTGGCCTCATTGTATGTGTAGGCCTGACATGCTTGAAAGCATGTCAGGCCTGGTAAGACCTTCTGTATAGCTAGTGTATAAGAAACACAGTCCACATATAAGTTTATAGGTACAGCCTCCATATTGATACCAAGGAACGTATTTAATAATCCCAAATATCCTCGTGCTCAGCATGGATCCATTTAGCACTAAACAAAAATCCACAGGACACCATCAAGAAGAAGTGATATCAAGGATTAGGTAAAGATGAATAATGAGAAAGGACTATGATACAAGACAAACAGTCACACTCAGAGGAATTCTTTAAGGACCTCTCTAGGCAGTCAGCATTCATTTTGTCCACAATTCCTTGAAAGGTCAGGGTATTTTTACCCGGGAAGGGAGCAATACATTACTGGAGATGTATTTGAATTAACCAGCACAAATATATTCCGAAACTGTTTGCTTTTCCTTCAGATACTAAAGAGCCAACCAATAATAGGCTCAGACTGCCCTAAATTTTTTTTAGCTTCGAGTCGTTCCACAAATAGCCCTCTACCAAATAACACTAAAAATGCATAGGTTGTATTATAAAGGCTTTAGCATACTGGATCTAGCAATGTCAGGCCTTCACCAACAGAACCTACAATGTGATCTGTAATGTGAATCTATAATTGTGGTTAATGTGAACCCTTTTCACCCCACTTCTACACTACAATGTTTACCGGAAATGCATAGAAGGGGATCCAGTGAAAAGAAAGAAGATAACAAGGAAGTTTACATTGCTCGTGGCAGCAAAGATGTTGAGATGTCTGATGCTGGTAAGGCCGAGAGAGCTAAAACGTCAAAAAGAATTGGCACTAAAAAGAGGTCTTTTCTTTCTTTTTCCTGTTTAGCCTCTGGTAATTAGTTCAGATGATACTTCAGAGGATGAATGAGGATGATATGTATGAGTGTAAATGAAGTGTAGTCTTGTACAGTCTCAGTTTGACCATTCCTGAGATGTGTGGTTAATTGAAACCCAACCACCAAAGAACATTGGTATCCACAATCTAGTATTCAAATTTGTGTAAAAATAACTAACTTTACTAAGACTTGAACACTGGAACTGTCGACTTCCAAATCAGCTGATCTGAGAAGATGCATTCACCACTAGACCAACCCAGTGGGTTCACTAAAAAGAGGTCTGACATACCAAAACTTTGCAGGACCAATGAAATGGAACTTGAGCTGATGGCTCCTGATTTGGAAAGGCAGCAGACCAGTGTGTCTACTGATATGGAAGTGTTCAGTCGACAACCGGACAGGAAGGGAGGAGTAAACCACAGTGAGTAGTTGGTGGTAGGAAGGAGGCAGCCAGACTGCTTGTGAGTTCTCAAGCATTAGGGGCTACATCACCCTTTCCTAAAAGAGAAGCTAGAAGATCCAGAGAGGATAGAAAAAGTCAGAGACCCCTGAGTGCTGAAGACCAAGGAGCAGATAATGAACTAGTTGAACTAATAAACAGACTGGAGTATGTAAACCAAATGTTACATGACAATATTGACAAGAATACAAAGCATGAAATTAAGTAGGCCAAGGGTGAGCTGTCCATTTTGGTAGGCAGATCGCAGAATTTAGATCTGTACTTGTATCATGGGCGTTAGAGAAATTGACTCGAGAATTGGCGGTGCAAGCTGATCCCATTGAGGATCGCGAAGGGACCATTAGAAAATTGAAAGATGGTAGCAGAACTTCCGGAATTGGTGTCAAAACGATGGCCCAAGCAAGCTTTTAGCCAGGTACAGGAAGTCAGTTCATGTTTTGATATTGAAGAGGTAAATCCTGTAGTTATTTTGAACTTGGCACAGATGAATGGTGTGTTTTTTGACAGGATATCTAAGAAAATACCCAGTATTGGTGAATTGGTGGCAACCAACAAATTGAAAGAGGATCAAGTTTTGGCTTTTAAACCATCTACCACACTGCTACTTGAGGATGAATTTGAAGAGGATAATAGGGTAGTGTACATAGAAACCGACTCCACTAAATAAGATCAGGAGATCTGTCATGAATTCTTGGAGGGACTAGGTAAAGTCTTTGGATTGCATAACACCTTGGTGTTGGCCTTTGGAGTTCCTGATGGGGAGGTAGGTGTTTTGACCAAGAAGCTTCTTGCCTTTGTTGGCTGGCAGCAAAATATCAGGATTGAATTATACTTGGAGCATCTCGGCTCAAGAGGTAGGTCCATGGAGAGACCTCGTGGACTCCCGACATGAACTTTTGCAGTTAGGGCGCTGAACAGGACTTATGCCGACTTGCTTAAGCAAGTGAAAGATGGTATTGATAGGGATCTCCCTGAGATACTGTCCTTGAGAAAGGGGCAGACTGGTGAGGTCCTCATCAGGATAAAGGATGAAGGCAGGAGGTTGACTGCTTCCAGAAGAAGGTCACTGAATGTGTAGAAGGTGTAAAGGTCTTCTGTTCCAGGAGAATTAGGTGCAAATGTGTACTTATAAAGAACATAGACATGCTGTCTACCATGGAGGAGGTGATCAAGGTGCTGGTAACATTAACGGAATTGGATAGAGATCAACTGAGAGGCATGACTATTTGAGACTCATTTGGGAGTAGTAAGACAGCAACAGTGCTTCCGCCAGGTAGGGTGGCTGATGTGCTTTGTAAAAAAGGTAGAATCAAAATTGGCTGGGTCTCGTGTTGTGTGATCCTAGGTATTGAGTCAGACAAATGTTACAGATATTGGGCAGTAGGTCACAAGTCAATCAATTGTGTTGGCCCAGATAAAAGAATATGCTGCTTTATTTGTGACAAAGATGGCCACTTTAAAGAGGATTGTCCTGAATACGCACAAAGGACTGGACGCAGCACCAGAGGCCTAGGGTGTCAGACCACGCATGGTGATGCTTAGATTGATTTTAACCAATTCTAACAGAAGTACCTTATCACACGACATGGTTGATGAGATAGCCAGGAGTTGTCAGGCGGATATTTTGGTGATAACAGAGCCAAACAAACTACTAGCTACAAAAAATGTGTGGTGCAATGACACCAATGCAGATGTAGCCATACGGGATGTCACCGGCAGACTTAGATGGTGATTATTTGATAGAAGCCAGGGTTTGGTTTCAGTAGAGGTTGGGGATGCAATAATAATAGGTGCATATATCTCCCCTAATTGTAGTTTAGATGAAGATTTTGTGTCTAGGTTGCAGGCTTTAATATATAGGGCTCATAGGAGAGTTATCCTGGTTGGTGATTTGAATTGTAAGACAGTTAGTTTAGGAAGTTCTTACACTATCAGATAGGGGGAATTGCTGACTAAGTTCTTGCAGACTATGGATATGTATTGCCTAAATGATCAGACGCTGACCTTTCATGCTAGAGGACATGAAGCAGTTCTTGATTTAACTATACTTGACGGGAGATGGGATCACAGGACTTGTAACTGAGAGTTTTGGAGGATGAAACGACGAGTGATCACCGAGCGACCTTCCTGGAAATCAAGGATATAGTTTTTGGAGAAAGAAGTGGGCCTCCTATGAGACTGACAGACAGATGGATGTTATCGCTGACAGAGTCATTATGAAACTGGAGGAGGTATTTCCAGTGACTGCTGAAAATCTACAGGTGGTAATGATACAGGAGATCAATAAGATAATTCCAGTTAAGAGAAATATTAAACCTGCTGGTGGTCTCCATATATCAATCAACTTTGTAAGGAGTATCAAGGATGGAGAAGGATAGAATAAAGGTTACACAGGAATGGAAGAAGTGGATATGAGAATGCCATCCAAAGGGTTAAGGTAAGTAGGAAAACTCTATATTACGAAATTAAGAATGCCAAAAGATCAAAGTAGAAAGCCCTGTGTGAAGAACTGGACATTGATCCTTGGGAACAGGCCTACCAGATCGTTATGAGACGATTTGGTAGCCGGCTGCCAATGCTTTCTGAAGCGCATCCACAGAAGAACTAAGAAGACTCTCCCTGTGAAGAGCAGATGATTGATTTACCTGTTGAGTTTGAAAGAAAGCATTACACCATGTTAGAGATTGTTAGGGCTGTTAATGAGCTTAATAATAAGAAAAGTCCGGGTCCTGATGGAGTGCCAACTGGTGTCCTCAAACGACTTATGCACAAAACACTTGGTGATATCCTAGAGTTGATTAATAGAGTTGGAGAATGGATTCTTTCCTTCATGTTGGAAGGAAGCTCATTTAGTTTTTATTCACAAGGGAAATCATGAAGAGAATGGAGGAGTGCACAATCTTTGTGCCTTTTAAATAATATGGCCAAGTTGGTCGAAAAGGTGCTGGCGGCTCGTTTATGGGATGAGTTGCATACGGGTGAGGGTATTCATGAACTTCAATATGGATTTTTCAGGGGTCAATCGGCCATCAAGGCAGTCAGGAAGGTGGTAGAGTGAGCCACAACAGTAAGAAGAAGCACCTGGAGAACCAGGGGTATTCCGGCTCTAATATTGTTGGATGTCCAGAATGCTTTTGGTTCAGTCTCAAGGGTGAGCATTATGGATGCATTAAGACAAAAAGGCATTAGCGGGTTCCTTATGTGCCAGATTGGGCAATATTTACGAGATAGATTGGTCACAGTTGAAACAATTGAAGGCAGCTTTAAACTTCAGCTGTTTGGGGTGGTTCCGCAGGGCTCTGTCCTGGGACCCCTCCTGTGGATCATTGTTTTTGATGGGATACTGTGTGTTCGATTTCTGCAACAGACAACAACCATTGCTTACGCCGATGATCTGGCAATGATGTGGTTGGAGGACAGTCTGAAGACGCAGTCCAGGAAAGAGATAACGAGGCCTTAGCAACTATTGAGTCATGGCTTGGGCAGCGTGGTTTTGCTTTGTTTCCTGAAACAAAGATAGATACATTTTCTATTATACTCTTATATAATTTGAGCTTGAAGCTTGCTAAGTGAAAAATAATTCTGAATAAAAAACAAATACTTTAAATTATTAAAATATTAAACAACTCACTTTCAAATTAACTGAAGTGTTCTTCCAAAAGCCTTTTTGAACTAACCTTTTTGATCGACCTCTTTTTTAATGTTGTTTTTGAATGACTGTTGTTTGTAGTGTCCATAGGAAACTCCATAAGTTTGTAATCAAAGTTGTGTTTGTCTGTTTTATAAGTTGTTAGTGTGTACATAAATTTCTTTTTAAAACAGCTGTGATTAAAACAGCACTACTATAATGCTACAATGGATTTATTAATTTGTTGCTTTATGCTATTTGTTCCAGTCTTCCTTAAGATTGAGATACATGTGTAGTGCCAGAGGTCCAAAAGGAACTACTTAAAGTAGTCTTTTCTGACGGTAATCACTACATTGCCAGTCTCATATTGAAAAGGGTAAACTCTTAAGGCCGATTATCACCTGCATATATTGATGAGCAGTGATAAATTCAGCTCAGTAGACTGAGCAATGGGAAAGCTCTTAGTGATTTATCACTTTGCTAATAAACTTTGTATGGGATGATTGTAATTTTTGAGATCACGTACATCATTTGAGTGATTTACATTTTATGCCGGGTCAATGCAGCCAAAAGATTATTCACTACTTACAGTTAGGGTTATTTTTTGTCTTTCTTTTTACTAATTTTTTTTTTTCATTCAATGAAATTTAATTTTTTATTATCCAATTGTAATATAAATAATTTTCATAATAAAATTAAGTCATTTTGAATTCATATATGTTAAATACCTGCCAAAGTACCATTCTGTAACACACTGGTGGATTAACTTATAAAATTTAAAAGAGAATTTAAGTTAAAAATTACCAAACGTTTTTATTACACTGACTTAAGTTATAAAATCCAAACAAACCGATTGTTATTCTGGTTTAGTTTTTCCAATAAGGAACTGTATCTTACTACAGTCGAGCTATGCATCATATTGCTTTTAATTATAATGCAATAAATGATCAATCCTATACGTTAGAAGGCTATGAAAATGTCTCTGCTGAGGGTGTAGAAGTATTGTTTGAGGAAAGTGGCTGGAAAAGAAAGATTTGAAAATTGTCTTGGTACAAAATCTCATCAATAATTGTATGATAATATTCTGCTAGATGACAAATGCTGCTAACAATCTGGCTGTCAGTGACTAAACTTGTTAATATCTATTTAATAATAATAGTACGGTATATTCTTCTGAATAAGTAAGTATAACGTATAAATCAGTTTCATGTGATACACAGATTTTACTTACTGTTTTAATTATGGTAGTCTGTAGTGCATAATTTAATTTAAAATACAACATAATTCTGTAACCACAGAAAGAGCAACTGTATCACTCTTTACAAGACTGTCTCTCTAACCCAACATAAACAGAGCTAGCAAATTTACCTCTAAAACTGTAAATTTTTGTCAGGTTATAAAATTATGAGGTGCCCTTAAAAAATAGATTTTTTCCATGTTTCTGCTATTACAAAAAAAGCTTTCTGAAGTCTGAGGGGGGCTGTCTGGAAGGACTTAAGTATTAAATGATGCCTTTCAGTTACAAAACAACAATGCACTAAAAGAATGTATTAATTATTTAATTAACTGAAGTAGTTCTTTAAAATAAATATTATTATTATTTTATATAAAGAGTTTCATGAATCACCATAATAATCATGGTTAGCTAAGCAAAAACCTTGTAAATTAACTAAAATAAATAAACATCTTTGTAAAGATTAAATTGAAATTTTGCCTTACATTGTTTGAATATAATTTTTTCACTTACTTGTATTTGATGTAAAACTTAACCAGATTAATCCATTATTTTGATTCATGTTTGTGTATTGTCTGTCCATCAGATGAGTACACCTATATTTATCTTAATTTGCAAGATGAATTTATTGTAATCTTGATCAAAACCTACATGATTTTATAACTTAAAATATTTATAATTCAGTCTTACTCAGGCATAATACATTAAAAAGCTAATAAAAATAATAGAACAGGTTCCTGGATAACATGGTAAAATACATCTTCTTAAACTCTGATAATTCCATAACACCTAAAATATCTCAGCGAATAACATCCTGGAAATTAAAGATTGTGAAATAATGAAAAAATACGAAAAGCCCAAAGCCACTTTTAATAAATTGGTTTCTGAAGATTATCTAAGTTAAAGAATGACCAGTACAGTTTTATTCCCTGAATGCTGTTCATGTTTCTTGGTATCTAAAAACCACAGCAGTTGATGCAAATTAAAAAATTATTTTAAAAGATTAGAACAAGAATTAATGAATATAAGATTTATTGTAAAAATCATATTTTGAAATTATCAGTTCAGCCCAATTCTATCAATGATTACAAGTTTGAATGCTTTTTCCATTTAAAAAGTTTTAAAAAAGTCTATAAAATTTTGTTATAAAACAAAAGATTGTTTTGTTTAATGTAAATTAAATGTTTCAAGAAAAATTAAAGCAAACAAAATTATAAACTTTATCATGAAATATATTTTAAGATTCAAAGGAGGCTTTTGCCACTTCTAGGCCGACGGGTTTTTTTTTATTTTGTTTGCTCAGATAAAATTTTAGGAAGAATATTACAAGACCATTAATACCAGTAAAATTTGGAAAAACTTTCAAAGGAATTACTTTATGAATTTCTAATCCAATTACATTAACAGATCTTTCTTCTGACAGTAATAGATAACTAATTACTGAAAACTAACGAGTAATCAGCAAGTAAAGTTAAATTATCATTTTAATTACATTATTATATATAATGCAAATAATAATAAACAATTATTATATCAAATAAATAATAATTAATTTACAATTATAATTAAATCAAAAGTCATTATAAAAATTATAATAGCTTATTTCAATCAACATTGAACAATTCAATATGATAATCAATAATGTATGAATAATATTATTGATATATTAGTTATCATTCACTGAATGATAAGTAATAGGTTATAGAATAATAACCTGAAATTTAAAAATATTTTTGGTGTTATAATGATAATCTTATTTACATTTGAAATGTGAGATCTATGGTATAAAATTTATTAATTTCTGATAACTTCAATTATCAAATGGAATTTGAATTTGTCACATAGTATAAATATACATAGTCTTTATTATACACAATGGAAAAAAATATTTTGCAATACCTTAGAGCTTAACTGAGTTAAAAGCTGAAAAAGTAAAAAGAATAATTTAAATATAAGTGATTAAATTAAATTATTGTAACGAGAAAGAACTGCTAATCATTTCTCTGCTCTAAGTAACAGAGAGAAATAATTTTGATAGTGCAATAAAACAAGTGACAATAAACTGAAGGCCATATTACTTTTTTATCATATGCACAACCATAAATATATATATATATACATCCCAATCCTTGTATAAACATACATTATTAAGTATACTGACATTAAGTTTTAACGACCAACCATTTTTCATTGTGATACTTTCATCATACAAACTGAATTTATACATATAATAAAGATAAAAATCTAATTTATAAATAAAAAATTAGTTATTTAAATAATCTCATAATAGTTAAACTTGCATTATAAAATAGTGAAAAGCAAATTTAATAGCAAAACGAATTAATACTTGAATTTAAAAATAAAAAAAACATACAATTTTACAACAGCTACTTCAATTTGTCCTTCAATATACATTTATACAAAATGTCATGCTTAGTATCCACTCAACTTGATAAACCGAAAGGTTTTACCAAAGTAAAAATGTAACTATTGAAAAGAATAATTTCTTTGAGTTTTTCAAAATACCATACTTCCTTGACATTAAGGTGCAATGTATTTTGAAATCATCTTTTAGAGAAATTGAACATTAAAATTGATTTATTCTATAAAATAATTTACTATATCTTAAATATGCTTGTTTAGCAAAGATTAGTAAAAAACAAAACAAAACACTGACCGATTTATTTGTGTGATTTATTCCAGAAGTCTCCAGCTACTATATCATGAGAGTTTATTAAAACAGGACCTATATTCAGTAGCGTCCCTTGTTTTTTTTTTCTGTAACTGTAATTTTTTATACCTCTGTATCACTAGGCTGAGATGTATTGCTGATTAAACTGTAAGAGTAGAATAGTGGCTGGAAACATTATCAAAGAGCTGATAAGGTTAAAACACAACTAGTTTGCCTTGGCCTCGAGCTGTCAACTCCCCAAACAGGAAGGCAAATGCTGTTCCTCTACACTATTCAGACACTAACAAAAAAGCTGACACATTCTACCAAATATTTGGCTTTAGTATCAAAACTCAAAGTGTTTTAGTAGTAGTGCTGTGGAACTCTGTAGTACAATGTGTAGTAGTAGTAGTACTGTGTAGTAGTAGTAGTACTGTGTAGTAGTAGTAGTAGCACAGATGGTTTACTTTAACTTGTCTCCTGGAACATGAGACAAAAACTTTTCTACAAATTCAATTTTAATTCATTCACTGTTTCATGTATATGAAGAAATGGAATAACGCCATTATGGATTTTATTGGTCAACAGTTGTTGTTTTAATTAAAATATTAACATAATAGGAAGTTTTATATCACCAAGATACTGTGCAGATTGGGTTTACTGATCATATTACATATACATCCATTTATTAGTATGTATTAATAGGAGGTAAAACATCTGTCAAAAATCAGAAAAATTAAAAAAAATATATTTTCCATGCTGTATTTCTTCCTTTGAAAATATTTCTTAAGATCAGTCTATCTGACTGTACCATAAAAAAAAGTTAGTCCTGGAATTGTAAATGTTCGGTTCAAAAGTTAAAAGATAATTCAGTTTAAAAGACACTCTGGATGAAATGTGTTTAAAATCTTATTTGATTCAATTTTAACCCTTGACATTTTTTATTAAATTTATTCTTAGTAATTTAAATCACACATAAAGCTTAAACAGTTTTAATAGGAAATCATTAAAAATTCCAAACATTATTTCCAACTAACTTGCTGAAAATTTGATAAGCATTAATTTTTGTTTTATTAAATACATTCTGATCGTATAAATGCCAAAAAAACTACTTCATAGCAAGAAGGGGTTAATTCATCACACAAGCTTTATTAATACTTGCCAGATGAATCTACATAATATGTAAACAATAAAAAAAGTAATTAATCGATCGGGCCAATTTGGTTTAGTTTTGTGTAAATTGTGAAGATGTTATGAATAACTGGCAATCTGAGTTATTTTATAAACAAAATAAAATGTTTGTATGTGGAGAGAATATGATTGGAATCAGTAGACATAGCATAAGGGCATGTATTCCTTAACACATCATTCAATCTTTTTTAATTTTCTGCCAACTTGAATAAAATATCGTCTGTACAAAATTAATTATGAATTTATGCCTTTACTCTACAAACTAATAAAATACAGCTTTCTGATGCACTGGTAGTAAAAAAATCCAACTGTGGCATCATGTTAGCACATCTAGTAACTGACATGATAGCTATTAACAAAGTTAAAGCAACCTCAATCATATTCTTCACTTTACTAGCATTTTTATATTCATTTAATTCAACTGTTTGATACCTTTCTCCATCTCTTTTCTATTAAAGCTAATCTTTTATTTCAAAATGCACTTTATCTGGCATTTATAAATATTTGCTCTTTAATGTTGTTTTATACAATTTTATACCCCTTAACTGGTTATAAGATGTATATATATATATATATATATATATATATACATACTGTTAATAATATAGATACCAGTATAAATGAATAGTACAGATACTATTTATTAGAAGCACTAGTAAAAATATAAATAATATTACCAAGCTTATCAGGTTGTTAATTTTATTTTAAATAATGATATTAGAATGAAACCGTGTAAAAATATTCTAGAAATAGAATTTAATATACTTGTCATAACAAATGTATTGTTTTTTATTTCTTTAAGTAGTTATAATTTTTAATGAAACATATTGCTTACCTAACCTGAAATTACAGTAACCTAAAAACACACAAATAAATCAAATACCCAATCAAATTGTTATGTAATTTGTTGGTCAGCATGACAAAATGAATGAAAACTAAAAAACATTTTTAACAACTTGATTTTAAATCGGCGCTACTTTTTTCTGAAAGAAGTTAAGAAACTCCTTTCAGCAGAGTTAAAATTAAAGCTCTATTATTAATGGCATCCATGTTAAAAAGGATAGGAAAGCCCTTTTAGCACATATTCATTCATTTGAGTAACATATTCAATTTACATTGTTAAATGAACATCAAATTTATTTTGTAAATTTCATATCACTCAAGGTGTTAAGATCTTTATTTTTATTTCCCATATGTAAAATATGCAATCTCATTGTGTATAACATGTCTCTATGAGGTGATTTTCAAAAGTTGATTTTGTTGTATACAGAGCCCAATATATTTCTTATCCAGTATGTCTGATGTAGTTTTTATTGTAGCAACTACAGTTTAATTTGTATAATTCTAGGTTGCAGTGTTTGTCACTTGTGTTTAGCTTTGTGATTTTGTGAATTTTATTTGTTTTGGAATTGATACATTAACCTTCTTCCCTGAAAGTGTCATTAATTTTATGTGAATGTGGATCAATGAATTATAATATTATGTATTTTTGCTCACTATGAGTAGGTAGGTTTTAAATAAACACTATCAGTGTTTATTTTACTTTATTTTACTGTGTTCTTCGCTGTAATGTTGGCTGACAAAGATGCGTATACTAGGCGATGTAAAATATATGACAGCTAAATATTTGTGCTGTGAGATGTAGTTAGATGTGTTGAGGATGTGCGTCACTTGCAATGGGTTTTTTATACAGTGTAAACATGTACCATTTATCTAATGTGGATATGTAGCACCTAACTTATAATGGACATTTATTATGAACTAAAGAATAATTAAGATAATAAAATGAGCTTTATGTAAATGTTGATGAGAACAAATAGTATTTAGGGTATATTGATTGTGTTTATAACACCCTTGTTAATGGTTATTGATAACATATGTTATATTAAATCTACTGCTACTTACTTACTTACTAGCCAACGCCTACTCTTGGCTGTTCGAGAAATTTTGTGATGCGCTGACCAGTTCAGATGGGCTTCAATGTAAACGGGGTCTTCATCATCCTTCTGTGAGTGGTCCAGTGCTCTGCAGATTCTCAGTTGGTCTGCATCCATAGTTTCATAGCTGCAGAGGTTGGCATGCTGGAGAGGTCAGAACTCGTATGCAATGTAGGTGTGAGACCAGATGGTCATGCCCAGTTTTTAATCTAAATGTAGCAACATTGATTGCTCAAGGAAGGCTTATAGGGCCATGTATGACAAGGCTCTCTCACTTCTTGCCTGCTGCTGATTCTTTGCGGTTTACGCCAATCCATTTATTGAATGCAGAGTTTATTTGCAGTTTGGCTGAGTTAAAAGAAGGAGTGCTGGATGGCTGAGGCAGAGAGGTTCCCAGCTTTGCCAATTTGTCAGCCATTTCGTTACCATATATGTTAACATGGCTGGGAACCTACTGGAATTTCAACTGCCAGCCTTGATATCCCAGTTTGTTTAAGGTCTTCCTGCACTCCAAAGTTCTTGTGCAGTCAGTTATAGACAAGTTCAGTTATGACAAGTTCTGGATGGCTGCTTGCAAATCAACAAAGAAAACTGCCTTTTGTGTGGAAAGGATTTCAAGTTGGGTAGCAGCTGCTTGAATCACGGCAATCTCTACATCATTACTACATTGTGGAGCACCGACTGCAAGATGCCCCTGGAAGTGGCAGCAGTAGTACGTGGCTCCTGTTTCTCCTGTTCCCGGTATTGATGATCCGCCTGTGTAAATATTTCTATTCTGGATAATCTTCATGAATGGTTTGGAGCACAGTCTGTTTTAATTCAACTTCATAAAAGGCATGTTTTGGCAGTTGTTGATATTTTAAGTTATATTTGACTAGCGGCAGGTTGCGGAAAGAATCTTGATAGATTTTAAGTGGCATCACATCTACAGGTGTCATGCCGTACTTCTCATATAGGTTTTTATATGCAGTGAGTTATGCAATTTGGGTTTTGAGCCTGCTTGTTTGCTTGCTGGTAACTGTCTCACTGTTGCTTATACACTCTTCTTGAATGTTCCCAGAAGTGCATGCACTTCTTTCACAGTGGACATGAAGAGGCTTAATTTGTCTCTGAGCTTCCATAGCTGCCACCAGGGTGGATTTAGCGGCACTGGTTATTAGTCCCAGAGCATTGTTCTGAACTAGGTTAATATTATATGCAGTTGTCGAGCTGATGGTGACTGTTACTTCGCTTCCGGATTCCAGGACTTCTGGATGTATGTTTTATATGTTGTCATTAACACTTCCTGGTTAGCTCCTCATTTCGCAGCAGTGAGTCTTTTCAGTAGACAAGTCCTTTTCATTGCCTTTCCCATGCATTGTTCAACATGTGGTTTCCAGGTGAGTCATTGATCCAGGGTAACTCCCAAGTATTTTGAAATGTTGCTTTCTTCCAGTGTTTGACCCTAGTAGGATAGACTTATTACCAGTCCTTTTGTGGAAAGTGTGAACAGTTGGAATGTGGAATTAACAGTCACAGTGTTGCGTGTTGCCCAGATTTCAAGATTCAGCAATGCCTTATTGAGGCATTCTTCCAATGCATTTACGTTTCTATTAGTAGCCCAGGTGAGATCATCTGCATACAGGAGGGCTTCGACTCCTCGTACTTCTCTGATTGCTTATAAGATATCATTCATCCTAATGTTGAATAATGTATAACTCAGAACTGCACCCTGTGCCAGGCCTTCCTTTTGAATGCGGAATTTGGAACTACTGTGGTTGTGGCACACTCGGGACTAATCTTTGGCTAAGAAAAGACTTGATCCAATTGAATAAATATCCAGGTATATTGTACATGGCCAGCTTGTGAATGAGCATGGGTTGCCAGACGATACCATATGCTGCTTTTAGGTCTAGTACAGAAATCTAGAACAGACATTGCTAGTACAGACATCTTTCTGTGAAATCCATCTTTGACTTGTTGTGTAAACAATATGGTCCATAGTGCTTCAATGTCTGCAAAAGTTAGCTTGAGCATTGTCTACGATTCCATGTGTTTTAATAAACTGGTTTAGACGGTTGACAACCACCATCTCTGCCACCTAACAACAAGAGCTTGTTTGAGATATAGGCCCATAGCTTTCAGCTAGACTGGCGTCTTTATCATTTTTTAATATGGGAATAATTTCTACCTTTCGCCATTGCTGCGGAATATGTCTCTGTTATGTCAAGTTTATAGTACCCAGAAGGGTTTCCTTAGCTTTTTCCCCAAGGTAGATTAGTAATTCTGGGAATATTCCATTAGATCCCGCTGCTTTCTTTAGCTTGGTTAAAGACAACATTACAAATCTAAAATCAGTTATAAATTAAATAACTTTTTTACTTGCTGCAGATCTCAATTTTTATTTTAAATTGTATTAATTAGAATGGCTTGTGTTTATTTTGGAATAAGTATTAGAAATAATTAAAAATGAAAACCCAGTTTAGATTTCCATTAGAATTATTGCTTAATGAAAATCTTAAAAATTAAAAACAACTTGTTTTCTAAACTGATAGAATGGACAAACCGATTATTCTCCAGTCCTTTTTCAATGTCACACTTACAGATGGCATCTATTTACATTTCCATATACTGTATTTTGAAAATGAGTTGTTTTCTTTATTCTGTGTTTTAAAAAGGTTAACTACAATTTGATGTGATCAATAAAAAAAGTTAAACAAAAAAAATTTCTTTCATATTTAAATTAAATAAAAGTGGAAGCGATGTTAATTCCAAATATTTTTTCTAGTTCAGGAATTTTCTATAAAACACAAGAAATTAAAATCTAAATCCATTAAAATTACCAAAATCAACTCATTATCTGCATCAGACTATGAACTGCAATTTGATTTTAGAATTTTAAGTGTTGTTCCCAGCTATATCAATTAGTGCAAACCTAAATCTGGCGTTCCTTTCTCCCAAAGCTCATCACTTGGGTTAAGCTACAAAAAGTCATATTTTCCTTGAATAAATTGCTCTAACTACATGTTATGTCAAGTACAGCAAGGCCGACTGATTATAAAAACATTTCAATATCCTCTAAATCTTTTATGGAAAAATTCAAAGAAAAATATTCAAAGAAAATATTCAAAGTATAAAATTCTAGTCGCTGGATGCAATTTAATATTCTCAGATGATGAATAATGTGAACAGCCGAAAAAATACATAATGAAATCGATACACCTTCGCCATACCTTGACCTTTGACTGACAGAAATTAAATTTGCTATGGGCATGATCAAAGAACTACATATGTATTCAGTATAGTTGTAGGTTTAAATACACATATAAGAGATGTATGAAGCTGTTAAGACTTATTCTTCAACAATTGCACAGTCGGTATTTTCAAATCTGGTTTAGTTGAAGTTTTTAAACCTTTTAATAGTTTGAAAACATTAGGAATAAACAGACTTACCAAAGTGATATCAACCTAAGGTAACATAAATAATATATTTGTCAGATTTCACAAATCATGTGTTGAACTGGTGCAGATGGTTAGCGCTTGCTTGCCTTCTATGGGAGACTGATTTAACTGAATCAGCTATATTTTTAAGGTCTTGATACTATCCCAGGCCACCATTCTGTTGCTAGGATCTAACTTAAAACACATCCTGACCCAATAATCCATGAATGAAAAAAGCTGCAGGTGCACACACTATACGAACAAGGGACACAACAACCTATAGGCAATTAATGTGTTAACCAGAGTAAATGTTTACAAAATAATTAATATAACTTAACTATGAAATGCCTAACCTCTATTAATCAGGGATAGAGTTGCTATGTAAATTTATCAAATTAATTTATAGCTCCAGTGCATGCTTCTGCCTTTACAAGCATAATGGACTGAAAGATAAACTATGTCATTTTTTCATGTATTTTTTAAATAATGTTAAGAAAGGAGGCATGGGTATATGATGCCTAATAACCTTTTTAAATCTACAATAAGTTCTAACCGGTACCAAATTATCTCTTTTCTTTAATAATGTACCTTTAGTAAACACATTTATTTTTCTGTTCAAAATAATGTTCTTTAAATTTGATGTTTCAAGTCTGTGATTTTAATTTAGTTTCTTATTTTAATTTTTTCATTAGTTGTTTACAATTAGGAAATGTACACAAAATCATGCCAGTAAACCATTTGTATTTTGATTTTTATGAAACCTGACACAGGCTCTCAATGTTTGAAAGTACAAGGAGTAGAGATATGGAATATTTTAACAGTTTACAATCTTTCTTCAAACTACACAGAGGCTTGCCACACCCTCATAATAAATCTAGTCTATATTCATGCCGATATACATTTTACAATGAAAAATACTGCACAAAACAGCAGATAAAAATACTCTTTTATCCTTACCCAAAAATATCCTAAATTTTATAGGATTATTGAAGTTATCTTGATAACTTCAATGGGATGAAGTTATAACGATAACTTCAATGGGATTTTGATTACTATCTCATCTTAGATAGTAATGGGCAAGGTCTAAAGAAGATGATTAATTAGTTTCCTAATTGGGCATAAACTAGTCAGCAGTACTTTAAATAGGATGGGTCTAAAAAAATACCTAAATGCAGAGCCCAGTAATATGTGAACAATCCAGTGAAACTGGAAGAAATTTTCTGCTGGAATGTGTGGTGCTCCAAACTGAAGAAAATTAGGGAAATATTTATGCTGTTAAATGCACCTTCACTATAAATATAACAAAGTACTACACAGAAAGAAGAAATGAAGTATATAGTGAAAAATGGTCCTGCAAGAAAAATTAAGCAATTAGTTATGTACAAAAAAAACAAAAGTTTTTTGTAATAAAATTTATAGATATTTTATTTATTTTAATTTATAATTATTTTATTGTATTAGAAAGTATTAACAAGCCTAGTATTAACTGACAAGCAGCTTAATCTTAGGTTAGGCTTAATGTACAGCCAACAGATAGAAAAAAAATCAAGATGGATCCATAAGCAGAGCCTCAAATTGCACAAACACCAAGGACACAAAACCCAAAGAGATCTGCACATCCTTAACACAGATCCAATGGGCATTTAGTAAAAATTTATATAAAAGGAAAGGAACTACGATAAGGGAAAGCGGTGAATGGTGATACCATATACTCTCAGAAGGGTACTATACTAAATGACCTCCTGAGGTGAGCCTCAGAATTCCTTAAGGAAAACTCTTACCCACCCTCAGAACTGTGCAATAGGTGGAAGTATCCAACCAAAGTATACAAATCATTCAGCCAGATCCTCGTTGGAGGATATATATATATATTCAAATCCTCTATATATATATATATATATATATATATATATATCAATCAAAATAAATATAGTGGTCTTTTTGGCCCAAATTCATTGAACATACTTAAGCTGTGTCCACACCTGTATACTTAACTTTCTTGTTGCTATTTATGATATGTTCTGAACCATCAACACACAAATTTCAGTGAAATGAATAGGAACTAAAGAAGTTTATGAACTTAACCATATTCATATCTTGTATCATGAATAATGTACAGATCTCTGATAAAGACAATATTGATACAGGTTTACATGTCTTAACATGATTTACAAAAACATGTTTCTTTTTTGTTCAACTTTTGCAATGATCCAAAGTTTGGAGATGAGCAGTTTTCTCCTGTGTTACTCATAAGTTCTTATTACTGCATCCTGTTATTTTACTATGTAACTTAATTAAAAAGAAGCCTTTTGTTTAATATTTATAATATTTATTTTTTGGTTTTTGAAGACAAAAACAGACCGTGGTTCTACCAGTCTCTTCTTGACTGTGGCTATACCATTTTCAATCATGTTTTATTATGATTAATTATTGTGCTTACAACACTACAAGCCAGGGTAAGATGTACCAAGAGATTAAATTTTGAAACATCTGTGAAATATCAATATATATATTACTTTCATAAAATAAAAGCTTTAATGCATTTCATCAATAAATGGTTACTATACACACATGAAATATGCTAAACGTACAAATTAATACATTTTCTCAAAACTACAGGTTTTACACCCTAAATAAAATTCTACTGGTGACCATGTCACACAACATAAAAGAACACTAAAGAAGCGAGAAATAGAGAAAAATAATGGATGATACAATTTATCTTTATACTCTTATCTCATTCGCTGGATGATCTGATGGTGGAAGGATAATTACCTGTATTATACCTAGACATAACCAACAACCCTATACAGATGACTTGTCTACTACAATACTGTTATTACACTAATGCATCTTTAAGATTAATAACTGAAAATATTCAGTATGTATATTATTATGAATACTGAGGTTACCGTAATAAATCACATTTCCCTATTTTTACAAAAATGGTGATTTTTAGATTTCTACGAGCAATAGCTTAATATACTTTTTAAAATATGACCGAAAACAGTTTAATCCCAAAAGGTTTAGAGCCAAAGTTTGGCACTATTCTAGTGCCAAAAGGCACTAGAATATCTCAAGTTTATAAAATAAATGTGAGTTATATTGGCAGTAGAGTAATTATATATAAAACACAATTTTGATTAAATAAATCAATATATATATTTTTTTAAATAATAAATACACATTAACAATTATTTATGTACTGAAAGATTACTTGACAAAAAGCAAATAAACATTTACAGGTGTATTATAATGTATGTAAACTAAACTAATACTTTGATACATTTAATAAATTTGCATAATACAAAACATACTAGTGTATTATTATTCTGACGAAAACATCAACTTTTTTTTAGAAAAATAATTAAAATTTGATAATCAATTATATTTTTACAATAAGTAATTGACACGTAGGAAATTCATTAATTTTTATTCTAATACACTTAATACAGAAATTAGATAAAATTTAACAGTCATTTTAGAACTATATCATATTAAGTACAAAGTACAAATGTAAAAAAAATAATTTATTTTTTTTGAGCTTTTTTTTAATTTATAAAATACATTTATTTACGTGGACACAGCAGTGTTTAATTTGAACATCTAATAATACAGTAGGCTAGAAGTTTAAAGTAACAACTAATTTTTTGAATAACATCTAATAAAAATAATGACAAATTGTACTATATTAAAAAAAAAAAATAAATATATATATGATGTTTTTTTATGTTTAAAAATATTCACGCTTAATATGTTTTTGTTTTAGAAGCACAACTACAGTGATAAATAATAATTTAAAATAATAATTATTATTATAATAACATCACATACAAACAAACTTACAGTCACTTCATTACAAATATGAGAGCAGAAAATATACAGTAAAAAAAAAGTCATCATGTTGTTGACAAAATCCACAACGCCTCAACCACAAACAAAAAATATTGTACAGTTTTTCACAAAATAATGCACATTATAAATAAATAGAATGTTTCCATAAAAATAACAAAAACATAAACCATTAAAATAATAATATAAATAATAGGCAAACACTGAGATACACAAAACTTAAAGATTATTTAGGATAATCGATCTTGTATGTACATTAAATAAATTTATCTATAAATCATGATACATCAAAAAGAATATAATATGCAATGTATTATGTATGAATGTATGTGCAAGTGTGTGTAAAAAAAAAAGTAAATTCACAGCCATAAACATTCTTTACACTCACTCCAATCATAAGTAAATATACATAAACATTCATATTACAGCATACATGCACACATATACACATATGTCCATTCATTTACACACTAAAAAATGCGTAAAACATATATACACACAACAAACATACATATAAATATAAACACGCAAAATTAATACACACACACTTACTCGCATTAGTAAAAATGAAAATATATATTCACTTCATACGTTTGATTTAATACATAATTATAAAACGTATAATTTTTATATCCTTGAGTGACATATTATATAATAATATACTTAAGTCTTAAGCTCAACTACTGTTATAGTAAATTTAAATTCATACTCAAAAATATGATTTCGATAATATAAAAATAGATTTTAATAACAGCCATTTTTAAATAATGTTTAAATAATAAATAATATCCTATCTTATATAAAACCTAGCGTAAAAAATAAATATGACAAGTTAGGTATAAAAGTACAAGAGGAGATAAAATTAAAAATTAATCTGATAGCCTAATCTTAAATACTGTACAATTTACGCATAAAAATGCTTTAATAAATAAAAGGTATATGTCCATATCATGCTTCACTTAGTGTCGTCGGTTTTTTCCTTGTTAATATGCTCTTGAGATTGGCGACTTCAGATGCCAGACGAGCCACTTCCGATTTCAGATGGGAATCGTCAGGAGCGCTGACAGCCCATTCGGCTCCCAAAGAAATGCCTGAATCTCGTTCATCACTGCTACCTTCGGCGTCCCAAGGCGGACTGGCTCTCGCTCCGGGTTCTTGTTTTATGTTCTGAAGCGAAAGGAGAGCAGTCGCAGCGACGTCTTTATCTCCAAGATGACTCTTATGTCTCAACTTGTGAGGCAAACTGTTATTAGGTGCTATTAACGTCACCGGTACTGAATTTTCATCTCCGCTTCCGCTGGACAGTTCGTACGGCGATGGCGCTCGACTTCTACTGTGGCTTCGACTTCGACTCAAATTTAGGACGCTGTTGCTGGCCGCTTCCAGCGCTGGAGGATGAAGCGGTGGCAAAACCGGAGGAAACGGATAAGGATATACTTCAGATTCGTGTAAATTGTCGGGTTCTTGAATGTCGCGTTGGTAAACCGGATTCGGCGGCGACGGAGGGGGTCCTTGATTGATAGAACGATGAATGACAGGAGTAGGAATCGGACCGGGTCCCGGGCCGGGTTCAGGAGAATACATCAGAGGGGGTTGGTTGTTGCAAAGTTTTGCCCTTTTCGCTAGACTGAGCACCTGTTCGTTCGTGGGCAAAGTAGCCATAACTTGTTCTACGCTCACAACGTTTTCACCATTGATTCCAAATTTTTCTTTAATAGCTGCCAACTGAGCTTTTAATAAGTGATTCTCTTTGCTCAGCTCTACTACTCTTTGTTCTAAAATCATATCGTTAAAACGACGTTTCTCTCTTGATCTCTTGGCGGCTTCGTTGTTTCTCCGTCTGCGATCCCAATAACTCTCATCTTTCTTGTTATCGGGAATAAATTCTCTTTGTTTACGTTGAGAGAACAGTTCTTTTCTTTGAAGTTGCGATGTAATGTCGTATCCCGGAGGATAATCCTGATTCTGTGAATCAGAACCTGGTGACATCATGCCGAGTGAAATTCCAGGATCAGGATTACAGTATTGAGGAGGCGGACCATTCCCGCTGCTGCTGCTGCCGTTGCTGTTGCCTCCGTTTCCATTACCGTTGCCGTTATTATTGCTGAGGTGACCAGCAGGCATACTAGAATTCAGATACGGTGTCTCACCATTAATCGGTGATCCGCTCTGACGTGTTATAAACTCTGCCACCATCATTTGATGCCTTAGAACATCTGAAACAAAAAGAAAATACCTATGTAGAATTCTGTCTTAATGAATAATGAACAAAAAGATGATAAAAAATTGGCAAAAAGAATACGATAATACGTACAATCTACGCGCACGCGCACGCGCACACACATACAACTTTACTAAATAACAAATTGTTGCGGATGACTAGTAATAATCAATTCTTTAGAATATGCTTCAACGTAAGAAAGAGAACTAGTCGCCCCAAATAAAATACAAATAATTAAATTAGAGTACAGTTAATGTTGAGTTATCTATAAATGTATGAAAACTGCGTTTTGCCAACTATTAACAAACACATGCCCCCGCGTTGCAATAATTTTCCTAAAAAAAAAAACAACAGAAAGTATATATACTCTTTAGTTTAATACATAAATATTCTGAAAGCATCAAGTGCTAAATATAAATCTCCCAGAACACTACATTTTAAACAGAACGTTTAATCTGTTCGATGTTGTAGGTAATGAATGACTCATTCATTATGATGAATCAATGCCAGACAAATCATTAGTGCTATTTAACAATGGTTTTATTCAGAGCTTGTGAGCAATGGAAAATAAAACTACTTCAAACTAAAAAAAACTAAACTGACAAAAAATATATAACAACAAAAAAAATCTATTAAAAATAAGAAACGTTTTTTATATTTTAAATATTTCACATACTTTTATAAACAAATAAGTGCAAAATTTGATTCAGAAATGAAAAATATATCGGCATCATTATTAAAAATACTACATAAATTCACTCTCGCACGATCATTAAATTATGAATGACTTGTTTATTATAAGTATGTTTATTGGTCAGGGTAAACAAAAATTTGCATAATGAATAATCATTTAGAAGTTATCGGCGTAAATATTGTGGTAAAATTTAAAATACACCGGGGGTATAATTTTTCAAACAAATCTTGCACTTTATGAACTACTATTAAATCTTTTATAGTTTCTACATACACATAACACGCGCGCCCAAGTAACATTCGTATAATGTTGTGTAAGCAGACAAACATCAGTTTACTTGTTGCAATCTTTGGAAGAGAATTTTAAACTTAAATATTTGAAAACTTTCATTACTGTGATTAAATAACATAAGTAACAATTTGTAGATCAATATTTACCGATAGAAATGACAAACGCAGTCACTTAACTCCATAAAAGGAAACGTTAAATTTTCTGTGCCACGTATATTTATTAATAAATCACGGCGTTCAAAGTATACTTGATTTAGTTTCTGTGATACAAAATATGTAGCCGTTAAATTTTTATTGTACCTCTTAAAAATTATTTTACAAACAATATAAATAAAACTACGGAGAAATATTGGAGTAGTTAAGATAAACCGGTTTTCAATCGCTTTTATGAGTAAGTACACACAAACAATATTTATACATCATTTACACATTGGGTGTTTCAACAACAACAAACGGACTAACCGCAAAAGTTATATATTTCAGAAATTAAAGTTTCCCCGACCAGTAGTGTTCGCCAGTACAGTTGACCAGTACTGTTTCTATTTGTTACTGTTCGCATACAAATATACGATTTAAATTTAGAAATAGGCTGGTGTACGTAATTTATTTAGCAGGGAAATTGTGGTACAGTTTAAATACCGTTTTTACAACTACAAAAATGTTAATTTTTGAACATTTTTGGCAGCTCAGTACAAATTATCTCTTTAATTTTTACACTAGCTGCAACAATCTAAACGTGAACTCAGAAGATTTTTTAGCATTTATATTTTTTTTATTGACGATTGCATATTTTTTAGCATTTTATATATGCGTTTACAAATTATTATGAAGTCGTCTCCAAAGGATGAGTTTCAATATTCAGTTTTTTCATACTTATTACGTTACTGAATTTAATCTTACATCACAGCAGTACAAATGTAGTGGGGTAGAGTCAAGATGCTGCAACAGTTGCACGTTACGACTGCCGGTAAGTAATTTTATAAAAGTTCATAGACCCAAGGGAAATGGCGGAGTACAACTATTATAAGAAGCTAAGAGAACCAGCAATGTTTGCGAGAATCCACCAAGGTCATTCCCATTTCTTTGGCCTTCTGGCCAACAAGGAGCATTGCACTCTGCAAGCTTGCGTAACCTCCTCCACGTCCTCCCACCACGGTATACAATGTTCGGACCCCTCCGTGGACAACGAAGTCGCGGAACTGTTCCGGCGTTCGTCGTGTCGACTGGAAATTTACAAAGTCAGCATCTAACTCAGCATATTAATATTAACAGTAAACAAAGGAAAAAAGCAAAAGTAAAGAATTCAGAATTCCAAACGGTTCAAAAATTAATATATATATATATAGTAATTAAATGTATTTTTGAAATTAATACATGGACATAGAAAAATATATATACAAAAAAAGACTAATAAAATATCTAATTGCTTTGTAATAAAATATTAAATAAAATGCGTCACATAACCGTTCAACAATATTTCTGTAATATTACATAAATTGTATATACAGTTTATTAAAAGGTGTGTTCACATGTATCAATACTATCTTATCAAATGATAAATGACTTGCAAGTAAAAGATGTTACAGATTACCAGTTACTAATATATATGTAGACACACCTCAACTGTTAAACAATTGTTCTACAAAAAAATAATAATGGCCGTTTTTGTTTTTTTGCTTTTAAAAAAGAATTTTCGTTATCTTTAATTTTAGAACAACATTTATTTTTCTAAAATATAAATTTTATATAAAACACTTATTTTTCTAAAATAAACAAACAGTTAAGAAAATATAAGCAAAAAATAACTTCTTATTCAAGAATTTTAAAATTATAAATAAAGTTAATATATAATCATTTATCTTCAAATGAACAAATTTACAAAAGCATTTGAAAAAACCCATAAAAATGGAAAACAAATTTACAAAAAAAAAGTCATCGGATAAGGGATTAAATCTCAATTTTCAATTTAGTGACGCAAACATTCAGAAAATTTTCTCTTTCATTGAGTTGTACTTTCTTTCCTGACAAATTTCACGTAAAAGCTTTTTTTTTTAAATCAGGCTACCCATTCTAAAATTATTATCCGATAGACAAACATACACACAGTGAAGCTATGAGCTTTATTAAAATACTTTCTTGAACTTTTTCAATTATTTTATCCCGCAGTCTTTAGTTATTTTATTAATTAAAAAATTCTAAATGTACTGATTTAAATAAAAATTTCGAAATATTTTATCAAAATTTTCTTAATATTAGAATAAAAAAAACAATCATTTAAAAAACCAAACTAAGCAATCATAAAGAAATAACAATACGCTGTAATAAACAGTTTAATTTTTTGAGTCTAGATAAAATTATTTTTTTTTTTATTTCGTGTTTTAAACAAAATTTAAGAAAATTAAATCAGTAATTTAAAATAATATTAAAAATATATATGTAATAAACAATATTTATTTTAAAGTTTAGCGTTATGCCTAAGAAATACAATGAATTAACAGTGAGCATCAAGGTGGGGCGATCACCTCAAATTTATGAGCACAGCTTCTTAGTGACCTTGAAGCAGTGGTCAATAATAGTTGGTTCGTCTGCATATCTATCAGACAGATTCAACTTGTTTATAGTTATATATGTTAATTTAATTACGTTTTATTTTATCAATTTTTTCTTCTTTCAATCTACATTCTGCATTTTAATATTTATGAAAGAAAAAAAATTAAATACATTTCATACAATTTTGTAAAAAAATATTCGATCTTTTTTTGTAATTCTACGTTTACCAATTTTTATTTAATCGATGTTTATTAACATTTAAAATAATACATAACATAACAAAGTATTTTTTGTTACATTCTATTTGAAGTGTATGCGCACGCGCGCGTGGATTTACTTTGATTACTCTGTAAAATTGTCTATAATTTATAAT
The DNA here is from genome assembly GCF_047948215.1 of Lycorma delicatula. Taxonomy (NCBI): domain Eukaryota; kingdom Metazoa; phylum Arthropoda; class Insecta; order Hemiptera; family Fulgoridae; genus Lycorma; species Lycorma delicatula. Next base: position 77,919,222 of record NC_134458.1, read on the forward strand.
TATAATCCTATATTAATTCAGCAAGATTATCAACTGCATAAACATAACCTTCAGCAGTAAACTGGTTTGTAAAAAGTAGTTACCCTTTTAATTAGTATTGCAGATTAGATCTGCATAAGTTCTTTAATATTACAGGAACATTCTTTTCCACCAAATATTTTTAATTAGCGCCCGTTTTTAATTTTGTGTAACAATAATAATATTACTAAGTTTGAATGTAATTAATAAATATACTTTGATATTGTATTTGATTGCATAATTTAAACTAAACAGAAAATATTAAAAACATTTTACAAAAAAAAAAGCTGTATCTTCTATAAACGTATCCAGTAAAGGATAACAAGTTATACATTAAACAACCGATCTAGAAACAAGGTTATCAGTTAAACAGTATATATTAAACAAATTTAACCGTTAACCGTTCCATTACTTGAAATTTACTGACATTTTTTTCGAAGGCTTACCTAGACAGTTGAATTTACGTGTGGTCTGGTAAAATGTTTAACAGACCGTTTAAAGTATAAATAAAGTAAACGTTTTACTGCTACTAGATTCCTATTTTTATAAATATATGTAAAAATAAAAGAAAAGGAGTCATCATTTTTTTATGAAACGATATTGCCCAAAAAAAGTTTGTTTTTTTAGAAAAAGAGTAACAAATTTTCTAGGATATAATACATTTTACAAACGACCCGTAAAATCAATTCTTTATAATACGAAAAATTATTATACTAAAAATATTGCGTTAATTATAGATTTATATAATTATTTATCGATAATATAAAAAAGGGTTTCTTTATTGATGTCAATCGATTAGAATCGACAGTTTTCACTTATTTTATAGAACAGTAAAGAAAATACAATTAACTAAACTTTTGTGACCTTTATTATTAGCAAATAATCGATCAGATATGGTTCTAAAAAGAATTCTACCATGAAATTTATATTTACAATTAATAATGATAAAAAAAGATAATACTGGAAAATGATAATTTTATAATAAAAAACATTAAAATTCTATACGAAGTAAGTATTATTATATAATATATAATGTTTAAGGAAGTTGGCTATTTATATACAATAAATTAGGTACTGACAATATTCCTAGAAAAAAAATTATATTAATAGATTTTTAGCTGTAACTACGAGAAAAGCTGAAAACTGATATAACTTGAAATTTATAACATATGATTTGGCTAAAAACAAAGCAAAGTTGCACCACATTGGACCAGTGCATCAAAATCATTATGGAATCACAGCACCAAGTATCAACTGACAATAATCATTGTGTTGCGGTATAGAAGGTTGTATGCTTAAAAAAAAGAAACACTTTACTTTGGTGAAACGTAATTATAGACAGAATTATACCAAATAGTACATAAAATATCATAGTTATTGCGTTCTGTACGGGACGTCATGTAAACCGAAAAAACATATTCGATGAAGTGTAATCGGTGAGAAAATATAGCAAAAAGATCGAGCGACAATAGTCAGTTGTGTTCTATGGTGTACAACGGCGTACAAACCAGGAAAAAACACTACGGAAATTATTTTGTTTTTTATAAAAAATAAACATAAAATATTCTTGTATCTGAATATAGTAATTTTTTTTTGCCACATCTGATATAATTGATATGAGTAATTTTGCGAGAGCTATTAGATGGTTTTTTCTTAAACTTATAATAGATTTTATTCATCGAACAAATATAAAAAAAAAATATATAAAAAAAGTTTTTTTTAATATTACAATAAGCTAAAAGTAGTGCGAGGCTTGTATATATATATTTTTTTTTTCTTGTCAATACAACCTTAAAATATCGGAAATAATCTAAAAATAAATCAAAATAAATAAATCAGCCAATCTCAAAATATCGTAAGATTCAAATAATCAGAAGTCTTAGAATAAAGTAGAAAAAAATATATACATCTACAAAACGGGTAGTTTTTACAAATTTATAAGAATATACATTTTGAACGTTTAAGTCAAGCAAATTGTACGTAGTTACGAAAAAACATGTATAAATGTATTTTCAATTACCTTTCTCGTAATTAAATATATATATTAAATTTCGATTTAATAATAAAAAAAATTAAAAACGATGAATTGCACACCGAAATTTAAGAATATAGATAATTTATAAACTAGTTATAGTTTCTTTCCCCACTTAAGCGGGCTAATATAAAATAAACGGCTAAAACAAATTAACGAAATTTCAAAAAAACAAAAAAAATGAAAGAATTCTATGAAAAGTAATCTAGTTGTGTTTTTAATCAACAACAGAAAATTATTAATAGAAAAAAGAAATGTACAATAAGAAATAATAGTAATAAAAAATTAAAAAGCCTTTTTCTTCTAGTATTATAATATGACTAATCTATAATCTGTAGAAAGCGTAATAGGCATTAAAAAAATATGTATGCAAGTACATATACATATACGGTGCGAATCAATAAAACATTTTCGTTTGCGTCTGAATACTAACAGACTCATCATTTCATGCAAAATCATCTAGTATGATGTATAAGAAACTACGCTTAAAGAAACGCTTGGATTTGTGAAATCGTAAAATTCCTCAACTGTTACACTGACAAACACCGAGTCAGTATTTAAAAACAAACAAAAAATAAATAAAAAAAGTACATACTATTCCTCTATTTATATTATTTTACAGAATTAAATATAGTACCGCAAATCTGAAGAACGGCAGGTTTGATTTGAAAAATGTTTCATTATATTTAAGACTAATTAAAGCATTATATAATTGCGCTGAACTTCCAATCAAGATCTGGCTGGAAAGCTAAATTAGATAGTTCTTCGTGCCATCGAAGTTTGAATACGCTAAAACGTTTTCTTGAGGAAGCCTGAACCTGTTGTGGCTCTTTATTGACTTAAGGAAAAAACAAGTCGTAGCAGATTACATATCGACCGATCGACAAAGATCGTTAATCGGTAGTTCCATCCTGGATAAAGATATTCTAGTCTCCTGAGGAATTGCGAGTAAAACAAAGGTTCCCTCGATTCACGTAGTAGACCTTGAAGTACTCATTCGAAAGAATTTTTCATAATTTCATAATCCATTTACGAGTAGATTTTTCCTTTCTCTTTCTACTTTATTATGTGGGTTTTGATTCTAGAATATAAGTCTTAAAGATATCGGATCCGAAAGAAAAATACTAAGTACTTCATATTTTAGTAAATCGTTTTTTTATGATAACTTTGTTTAACCGTCTGTTCTATAATCGGTTAAAAAATTTAATAACTATTTTTTTTCTGTTTAAATTAGTAACGCGGTAAGGTTAACTGTTAAATCGCTATAAAAATGAATCGATTTCTTGAACCCAGAGTGAACAATAAATAGAAATAAAAAAAATAATAATACAACATATGATAAATATTATAAAAAAATAATTTAAAGAATAAAAATTATGAAGCAACATATTTTTAAATTTCTTAAAAATAATACAAATACAATTTAGAGTAAGCCATGAAATTTACCTGATGAAAGAAATTTGTAAAAACAAAACAAAAAACGTAAAAGAAAAACGATTCAGCTTTTACGGCGAGTATTGCATCATTATTAGCGGTATTGTTTTCAACGATTCATAACTTACAATTTAGTCGTATTTATTATTTAACAGACTATCACTAGAATATAATATCAAACTGAATTTTTAACAATAGTTAATTCTAATGTTAGCCGCTTACCTACGTATTTATGAAATAAACACTAGTTGCTTGTAATAAAAACATGAAAACCCAGAAATCAATTCCAGATATTTTAGGAAAAAACACAAGATGCGTCTATAAAAGCGATTAGCTGTGTATTATTGTAAATATGCAGAAAAATGATTGTAAGTGTACACCGGTATAGAATAATAAGTGAATCAATTTCAAATAAAAGTTTTATTTTAAGTTGTAATAATAAATATTACAGCAGGGAAAAAACACAGTTGTTAAAAGAAATTAAAAATTTATGCACAAAATTATTCAAATAATAAAAACCATTTTTTTCCGTTCATATAAGATGACACATCAAATTAAATATGAATGGCGTTAAACCTAAAAAAAAATAGGAAATACAAATGTGAAATAAGCTATTTCTTCTTCCATTTTCTAATATAAAAAAATTTCACAAATATGAAATTGTGTTCGCAGCTATTACGAATTTTATAAGTATCAAAATTTTATTTGTTAATAACTAACCGATACTCTTTTGGGATCTTATAATTTAAACCCGTACTACTAAAGAAGTTACAAGAAACTAAGCGACGAAAAAAAAGGTTTAAAAAAAATGAAGGAAAAAATAATCCATTCCGTAATTACTTTGTTTATGTTGTTCGGTAACTTATTTTACCGTAAATTTTAAACATTCAAAAAAATATTTTCACGCTTAACTTTTTCTAGATCGTAAAAAACTCGTTTAAGTACTTCTTATTAACGACAGGTTTAAACAATATAAAAAAAAGTATACATACCTTTAATAACAATAATTTATCTATTGATATATTTCGATAAACCCTGTTAATAATTTAACTCTTTATGTTTTAAATTTGTATTTATTATTTCGTTATTTCTATAAATAATTAACTTAATACAACAATTTATTACGTTATTTTTACTAATTAAAAAAATAAATACATTAATTATTTATTTTAAAATCCAAAGTTTTTATATATTCTATGAATGTCCTCTTTACATCAGAGCTTTGACGAATTTAATGAATGAATTAATTTGCATGAACTCACTGAATTCGTTACAACAGATTTTTACTGTATTCCAGCCTTTCTCAACCTAGGGGTCACAAATTTAGCCTATAACTTTACACGTAAACAAGAATGAAAACATTTAACTACAAAAAAATCAATTATAAACATTTTACTTAATATTTATAAGTACCTCGTACAAATGTATAGAAAATAAATTAATGAGACGGTTGCGTTTATTTATAATTAAAAATTTTCTCTATACGTGTATTCGCGTTTGAAACAAACGAAAGCAAGTTGTTTTTAAGTGATAAAAGACGATTCCTATATTTCATTTTTAGCGCAACCATAGACGAGAAACCTTCATGGTGGTAAGACGGGGTGAAAGAAATTAATATTTTCAACGCTTCTGTGATTTCCAATTCACTTCGACGAGTAAGCCAAAACGTATCTAAATTTTCATATGCGAATTGTAGTTGTAACGTTTTATCGGCAAACCTTTCGATAACCCGGCCGTGAATCTCAACCGTTAACTTAACATCTGCAACTAGCTAAATAGTTTTAACTAGGTTTCATTGGGTTATAGTTTCGGGAGGGGGCGCGAAATATTCGTTATATATATTTTTGCTTTTTGGGGGTCGTGGAGCGAAAAAGTTTGAGAATCATTGCTATTATTCTATGACAAGCGAGCAAAAAAAAATTAATTGTTTTTGACAAAAATAATTAATAATGAGCAAATTATTTTTTTAATTTTGTTTGAAACTTTTTTTGATATATTAATTTTTACAGTATTATATAAAAAAATAAAATTCTGGAAACGCAAGATTTTTTTACGTGGCAGTTGTATCCGTTTACTTTATTTTAGAAGATTATCAAGCTGAAGAGAACTGTTAAATTTAACAACTTTTGTGTTTATAAAGATACACTGATAGACAAAAAATGTTTTTTAAGGTTTCTCTAAGTTTGAAATCATTTCTTGAACTGCATTTTTATATACATTACAAATCTGTAAATACAATTGTTTTATCACCCTTAGTTTTAAACGAATTACGCTTCAAATAAAATTAAGGGATAATATAGTTAAAATCTGTAAAATTTATAATTTTGCTGATGCTTTTCTTTTATAAATAGCCTGAGGCACATCCCAGATGAATGTCCAACAGTAATCGACTAGCATGTTAGTATTCCATTTCCCTTTATAGCGGCTTTCCATCACCCAAATGTCTTGGTGAAAACGTTCACAGTGTTCGTCACTTACATCTCCGAGGTTGTCCGGGAAAAATCCAGATGCGAGTGGAGGAAATGTATTTTCAAAGACATATTACATCCCATAGCTCTGTATGAGATAAGAAGTTGATTAACAGTATCGTGGTAAAAGTCGGATTTTTTTTTGCCGAGAAATGTTTTGGAAACGCCTTTAAATGAAGCGCATGCTGCACTTTCTTCATTATTTAACATTGAGTTAAATACATCATCTCTGGCGTACAAAAATCCGGGACTATCCTTCTTCATTGCTTTTAAAAAATTTTTCATTAGTCCTAGCTTGATATGGAGAGGGGGTAAAAGTATTTTTTTGGGTTCAACTAAGGGCTCATGAACAATAGTTTTCCCATTTGGAGTTAAGTTGTCTCGTTTCTTCCACTCTTTGGTAACATAATGTTTATCCCTAGCTCGGCTGTCCCATTCGCGAAGAAAACACATGTACTTACTGCATGCCTAACAAAATAGCTATAACTTTCAAATCAGCATATGTTCCGGCTATGTTTTTTATAATTTATTTTTTCAAAAACGTCTTTCATCACATCGTATGTCTCTTTCAAATTAATACCATAAGCGATTGGTATCGAAGGATATTTGTTACCGTTGTGTAGTAGAACCACTTGTAAACTATACTTGGACGAATTTATGAATAGGCGCCAGTCCTCGGGTTTATGAACTTGTCTTAAGTGCAACATAAGCTCATCAATATTTATACAATAACCCAAATTATTTTCATCAATAAAGTACTGTGAAAGTTCCTTTTGTCGGCTTCGAAAGCTCGAAATTTTTGTTTTATTTTGAAGTAAATTCCAATCTTTCAGTCTTGATTCGAACAGTTCAGCTTGATTTCTTAAATCCCTAACCGAATTTTTTAATTCACCTTATGATATAAGATGTGGCTTATTGGAAGATAATTCAAAATCAAAGTCGTTGTCTTCTTCAGTACTGCCTGATTCTTCATCGCTGCTTTCGTAACACACATTCACAGGCGGCTCAGGAACTGGAATAATTTCACTGTGACAGGCCTGATTGCAGATTGCAACGAAGGATATTTTACAGTATGTTTAGATTTTACGGTAGTCACCACATACATAACAAAAATCATCCACATATCATTTACACAATTTCGAGGCATTATGACACTGCATTGTTAACAAACGTAAGAAAGCAATAAGACTGAACAATATTCGTAAATCCAGTGCTTAATACAAACAACACAAATGCGATTTCAGCTACAAGTTTTGACCTGCACAGACATGATTAATCTTGTCGATGAAGACTCACTGTTCAGTATTAGATATGATTTCATAATATGTGACTATGATAGGATTTAATTCTTTGTCTAGTATTGTTTATTTATAGCTTACAAATTTTGTTGACAAAGTTAAACAATAAAAAATGAGCTAACAAAATACAATATAGGAGCTTAAAATATGCTAACTATACGTTGAAAAATAAAAAAAATTCTTTAATTAAAATTTAAAAATTTTTCAAAATTGATGGGTGATAGAAAGATTTTGAGTTCATATTTGTTTTCAGCATAAAAAAAATTAAAATCATGTACCGCACGTTAGGAAACAAAAATTATGTTTATCAGTGTAATTATTTCTGAATTTGAACCTTAGTTTTTTTTATGCAAGTTCATGTGCTAATAATGGGAATCCACGCTATAACACTGACTTTAAAGCAAGATAAAGAAAATGTTCTATTATCTAGCTTATTTGTGTTAAATTATTGTTAAAATCAGATAGAAATTATGCGTTATTTTTTTTAAATTCAAAATTTTTTCCAGTTAAAAATAAGCAGATTTAAATGGAATTTACTGCTACATGCAAACGTTTAGATTTTTTACTTTAAAAAATGTAGGGTATGTAAAAACTTTAAGACACGTCTTTTTATCGGACAACTATAATATTATTAATCCATTTTATTTATTTTTTTTTCTTTTATGAAAATATAATTTGTTTTAAGCGCATAAACTAATAGACTTTAATAAGTAAAAAACAAATAAAAAATAAAGTATTAGGATGAAATACGTGTTAATACTTCTTAAAATAAATTAATTAATGAGCTATTAATTATATCTATTTATAGTCGTTTAAATCATGAAAACTGCAACACATATTATTTTAGTGTATTTCTTGTATGAAAAAGGAAACATCTAGATTGCCATCAGCAGATAATCTAGAATTAATTTGTTTACGCATACTTAATATAAAAAGGGATTTACAAGAATAGAGAACACACACACACACACACATACATATATATATAATAATAATAATAATAATAATAGTTGATCAGTTCAGTGAACTGTTCTACTTTTAAAAACATTAAAAATAACTATCTCATAAGATGGTCAACCTCTTTGTTCAATTACAATGACATATGTAAAAATAATTTCTCTTTGTAAACAACTTCTTTAAACTAATATTATTAATAAAAATAAAAGAAATCGAAGATTTAATCTTTAAAACGTAACGTTTACTATCTTTTAGTCTTAAGGTTCAACATCCGATAACACCTACAGGTTTTCTTTTTTTTTACTATTCTTTAAATATTATTATTATTATTATTAGTCAATTAGTCATTTGTATAGAAATAAATATTACTTTATACTTTGTGCACGTACTATATCTTTACCGATGAATTCTAAGCTTAATAACTCACTTCATTATTAACTCGCTTCATTAAACGATAAAAAAAAGTCTTATTTTATTTACCAAATAATTTCTTTTTTTTACTACTGGAATTTTTATTTAAAAGACTAAAATAAAAACGAAGAACAATATTCTTTGCAATTAATTTTTAATCTGACTCAACTTAAAGTCGGAGTGCAAAAAATAATCTAAAAATACGCCCTAATATCTACACTATAACCAAACTTTTCGCATTAGTTTTGATGTTTTTGAACCAAACGTTTTCCGGTTATTAGCCATTTTAAAACAATAGCGATTTTAGTGGGTAACGATTATTTAAAAAAATAAAATAGTAATATGTTCGCGCTGTTTAACCGAATAAGAAAATGTATAGGGTAATTAAAAGTAATAATATTAGGACGGATAAAAGTTATGCATAACGTAACTGCTACACTATCGTAATTCTAATAATATATAAGAGGTGAAAGTACTGTAACGACCACCATATAACGTAGTCTTTGGTACTGTTACCGTGGGGCACCGCTGTTCGTAAAGAAAGAATCTAAGCATTGATTTCCTTACAAGTGTTACTGAAAATCGTTCCTCTATGAAGGGAATATTAATCATATTTTTATATGCAAACGACATCCGCGTTTAAGAGCGGTTGTTTTTAATTACAATCTTTCATTCAGGTAATTAAAACGAATGGATATTAAGTGAAAAAAAATAAAAAACTATTCCTTCTTAATGAACGTATTTTTCGCTCATCTTATACTTGCGTTAAGTAGAATTACGTTATAAAGTATTAAAAAATTGTCTACTTTTCATAATCATATTTTTCTACTTTTTATAGACAAATTTCAGTAACGAAACGCAAGTTGAATTTGTAAATAAAAAAGTGAATAACTAGTTAGATAAGACAACCCTCGACTTCTTAACGCTATTACAAAGCTTAAAAAATCCGCGATAAAAATAATAAAATTAAGATATAACCCTTTTATTTAAAAAAAATAATAATAAATATCTATTTAATTTAATATTAAAATGTATTTTAAATTCGCAAAAAAATATATAACCTACCAACCAAGCAAAAATACTATAAACCGACAATCGCGTAATTCAATTTAACAATTTATAAAAATATATGTAGTGTCCCAAAAATTTCCATACATAGAAAAAACAAACAGTTTTTTTATGATGGTCACGGTATATCAAGAAAAGATACAAAACATAAATCATCTCAAGGGACAATCACCAGCTCTGCTAAGCAGAGCTGGAATATATTTGTAATGGCGATGGTGATACGTTTCCTTGATATGATTTATTTATCTTTTTCTGATACACCATGGCCATGATAAAAAATAGTTTATTTTTTCTTCGTGTGGAAACTTATGGGATACCTATATATATTTTGTTATTCTCAAAAATCAGAGAACGATTAAATTAATTTTTTCCATAAAACTTACCAAACTTCAGATAATTTTATTTATTTCTTGATGGTGTAAAAATAAGCTATCAATCTTACACTGTTGATCATATACTGTTGTAAACCAGAAAAGTTTATTAATTCGGGTTTAAGCCTAATATCTCATTAAGACTAAACCAGTTCAGTCCGTCACTGAATTTTGATAACGATAAGCTTTTCTACTTACAGCTAACAAAAACAAAAATGTTCTTTTGTTTGTTGGATGAATTATAAATATATAATCTTATTTTTCAATTAATTTCCTGTCTTTGTGTGTGGTAAAACATAATAGATTTATTTTTAGATATTTTTAAATAATTAGATTTTAATAAAATATATTTACACGATATATATTCGTTCTAAAATTAAAGAATTAAGGCAATAATATTATTTATACAACTCTCTGTGCTCTGACAAACATATGTTTCTCTTAATAATGATTCATCGCATTTAATGTATTTTTGTATGACTAAAATTTCACTGGAATCAATGACTTTCTGTTTTATTTTAAATAAATGAAAAAATTTATTTAACGCAGAAAGAAATACGATTTCAATTTTTTCTACAAATTCGAAGAAGTTATAATTCAAGTATTTAACAGAGACTATTTATTAAATAATTATTAAACCCTCGCGTGCACAGCACACAGGTGACGACTCGCATGTTAAAAATGTAACTTATCTTTTCTTTTAACCTATACTTTAGTGGTTCCACAATCGTTAAAATAAAATAACGGTTCTGTTGACTAGGACAATCAACGGTTTATTATCGTAAGATACACTGAAACCTGTACGAATGGCCAGTCTTGAAAAAAATAAATTTTTTCTTAACTTTGCGATAAAGTATATTTTTCAATAAAAAGAGTCCTTAAAATAAATTTATAATTAAGTATTAATTAGTTTATATATATATATAAACAAAAGATGGAGTACAAACTTGATTTCATTAATTAAATTTAAGTGTACTTCCAAATATTACAAATCTGTATGTAAATAAAAAAGTAATAACGAGCTTAAATTTAAAATAAAAAAAAAATTATATCTAGTTCAAATAAAAATGTTGTTATGAACACGAACTGTTACATCATTAAATAAAATTGATTATAATATTATAAAATTTAAAATCAATTGTTTATGAGAATTTACTGACATTAGTCATAAAAATAATTTCAAAGAACGTAATTATGAAAGCGATTAGAGATAAGAAATGCTACAAGTAGATATAAATTTTAATTTTAAATAATTGTAATGAAGTTTTTCTTAAACGATTTAAACAATTTCATTATATTACATCGTAGTTATATTTACCCTAGAAAAATTTAAAGCTAAAATAACTCAAATCAGGGCAATAAACTTTTCAGATTTAATTCTGTCACATTATTTATTACGTCTGCGACATAATATGTAAAGTATCTAATGTAAAGGAGCCAGCATTCGTAATCGCTTTCTCTGGGAGTAATGATGTTAATTTTACAGACGATCCTTGTGAAAGAATCAATCGCAAGGCTAAATATCACCTCCATTTTGGTGGGCTTTAAACGTTGATATACTACAGTATATACGGATCAATGGAAAAGGAAACGGAAACTTATTTCATTCCACTTTTTTGCTTACTTACTAACTTTATGGTTACGGCATTTTATACACATACATGTAGAGAGTATGTTGGTCTGTTTTGTATTTAACTCGTAAAACAAAAAAAATCAGTTTTTAATTTTTAACGTTAAAAAATGACCGTTAGTGATTAATTAGATTCTTTCACAGGAATATAAATTGGAGTAATATTTTTTATTTAAGCAATAAGACTGTTTTTTTTATTACCCTTCAGTTTTTTTTAAAGATAATCTTATAAATGAAAATATCAAGGCACTCACCAATTTTTTGAATGATTATACGTTTAAAAATTAAACTAATACATTGTTAATTTCAACATTCAAATTAAAGTATTTAATAACTTTAGCTATTTTCTTTATATACTTTCAAGACAATCGATTCTTTAATATTTCATTCTCTTGAAAGTCTAGAAAGACCAAAGTCTTTCTTTTTAATAACGTTCCATATGCTCAAACTTTCAGGTCACAATATAACATACAATTGAATTCATATTTACTTTAGTTATCTCGAAATGTACATCCAAATAAACAAAAATTTAATATCAATCGACGAATATAATATACAAAATTCTATTTAAACGTTCAAATTTAGTTTGCTTTTAACACATTCCGTTATTCTAAGAACAGGTTTTTAACATAAGGGTAACATAATTATACCAAAAAAAATAATATAAAATAATAAATAAATAACATCAGTTGTAATTTAAAGTTAAATAAATATACTTTTAACCGAAAAGTTCATGTTTTTAATAAATGCCAGACAGAATTTATAAATAAATGAAATTTATTTGTTTTAGGTTGGTGCTCTAGATTTTAAATGGCAAGCAGGATTGTTTAAACTCAATTCAGTTTGTTACATAATGCGTACAACATACGAAATATAATTACGAAATTATGTAATACCAGATATGGCATTGACTTACTTGCCAAGAGTTGACTAGATTTATTTAGCTTTGCCGTTCACGAGCGTTTAACATTATTTATAACAATTCAAAAACCTTAAGATTTAGAAATCATTTTAATATGTTTTTTACACTTTTATATACAGATATTACATCAGTGTACTACTTGTATTTATGTACAAATAAAAATTAAATTTTTAAAACAGGCTTTTAAATAATAATAAAAAGTTTTAAAAAAATTGTTTTTTTTTATAACTATGAACCTATTATGATAAAATAATTCATAAAACAATATATGTATATATTCGTGCGTTTTATTTCCCTAATTAATTTATTTCCAATTTAAGTTTTCTAAAAATTCACCTTTTTTTGGAAAAAAAAAATACATTCTGTGTACACATATATAAAACAGCATGGCATTATGAATCACACGAAATTAGATCTGTAACAGATGTTCTTTGGCCAATAATGGAATTGAAGCGACTAAGAATAACTTTAAATGAAATATTTTTTTCAGAATTTCCAAATTTATTTTGGGTCATATTATTTTATTTTAATTCCGTTATACTTTAAATTAATATGAAACAGCATCAATTTTTTCTGAAAACGCTATACATTTTCTAATAATTATGATTAAAAAAGAAATATTTCCATTTCACGTTGAACGCTTTTGAATAATTTTGTTCCATTTTCTAGTTTAAAATAATAAATAGTAATAGTTATTTTTCTGGTCTTAAACCAATCTTTCTTGAATTAAAGTAGGTCGAGATACAATTTTTTTTTATTTAATTAGATGACACGACAAAAAAAATACAAATACAGAGTTTGTGCCGGCATCCGTGACGTGATTGGTAGCGTGTCAGCCTTTCATCCGGAGATCCCCGGCTCGAATCCCGGACAGGGAGTTGTATTTTCACACGCTAAAATTCAAAATAATCATTTCACCTCATCCTCCGAAGCAATACCTAACGGTGGTCCCGGAGTCTTAAAAAAAAATACAGAGTTTGTAATGGCCAAACTCTGTATCTTATAAGTCTCTTATAATATAAGACTAAGACTTATATAAGACTCTTACAACATTTTTTTAACTATAAGTCAACAATTAATACGAAATTATTAATAATGATTACAAGGTATGTAGAAATTTACGGCGGCGAATAATATATAAAAATTATTTTAAAATGTTATATGAAAAAAAAATTATATCGGTCGATTGAATTCGAATGACGAGATTTTATGAAATAAAAAATCCCTTTTGTGCTGAAACAGCTGACTTATCTAATTTCCCCATGATCAACCAGTTATATTCTGCGAAACCCATAGTTTGTAAATATAGGAACTGAAGGTAGAAATTGTACGATGAGTTATATCAGAATGTACGAAGTCAAGAATTTATCAAGCAGGATGTGTTTAACTACATTATAACAGTTAACCAGACGATTACATGATTGATATATATATATATATATATATATATATATATATATATATATATTAAAAGGTTTTCAGTTTTAACGACGCGCTGTTATATTCCGCGAAAATGCAATTTTAAATCAAGAATTCTTATTGAAAAATTGCATTTGCGATATTGAAAGTTAGTGACGGTAATAAAAATTGCGAAGGTTTTTCAAATGTTTGTTTTAAACATTTTACGGTTTTACTTGGTAAAAATATCTAAGATAATTTAAAGTTTTAAATTAGTTAAATTTTAAAATTAAGTGTAACTTATCTAATTATAAAAAAAAAAATATATTTTTTAATCCTAGTAACATTATAAAGGAACTAAATATTGGTGTTTGGAATTTTAAACTAGATTAAGATTTTAAACTTTAATTCAAATCGGTTCGCTGGTTCCAGAGTTATGCACGCACATACAATCACACCATTCAGATTTTAAATTAAAATGAATTCTTGGATGTATTAAAAAGTAAATTTCTTTTTTTAAATTTTCTTCCATTTCTATGAAGAAATAGAAAATATAAATCAAATTATTTTTATTCTTTTTAATAAGATTTACCTCTGGCACAAACTAAAAGATTGGCGCACATCCACGAACTCGAGAGATATAATGAGAGGGTAGACCTCCAACAAAACGTGTTATCTAAAAAAACAAATAACAATTTTTCCAGTCAGTTTTAAGTTGATATTTTGTATAAAATATATAATATTTATAATATAATTTAAATAAAACTATATTATATATATAATTTTATATTTAAATACTCTGAACCTAAATTTAATTTATAAATTATCATCACTAGTGATGGAGATAATAAAGCTTCCAGCATTTTTACGTTTCACGAAAAGCAAATGAAATATACTTCTTTAATTACGTAGAATAGATTATCGCAATTATTTATATATATACTTTTACATGTACATTTTTTAAACACGCATTTATATTCAGGAAATATAAATGCATTTCCTGATGTTTGTATGTTTTTTCCAGTTTTTACTCAAACAGCTGGCGGTGAAATATTTTTAATATTTCCTACAAAAATTATATTAACTACAATCAGGGTTAAGAGAAGAAGGAGCTTTACAGGTTTATTCGGCAACAATAACTTTTATCTTAAGATCACAAAAATATTTTATGGAATTTTTTTTTCTTTAATATTTATTTTGGCACAATCACGGGTAATCTTTTCACTGATATACGTCAAATCTTTTCAAAGAAATGTTTTTATTTTCTTAGCATAAAAGTTCATTTTTCTTCATTTAAAATTTGTAAACTTAATAATTTTGTATAGGCGTGATATAAAAATACTTATTGAAAAGCGTCAATGAATAAATATAGAAAATATTTTAACTTTTTATTTCATAATAAAAGATGCTGATAAAAATAAAATACGATCGTACTCCAAAGAGTTTCCATCGTAGAAACATTAGATTATTAGATATTAGAGATCAATTTTTGTGTTTTTTTGTTTTGTCTAAATATTTAAAATCTGAATGAATCATTAATTTTACGGAATCGAATGATTTCACTAAAAAATAAAAGATTACTAACTAGTTCGTCGTCTTTTTTTACGGTGACAATTCACAAATAAATCGACAATTAAAATTTATAATACGTAAAAAGAATAACAGTAAAAATGAATTTTCAAAATGATATTAGAATTAAATTTCTATTCTGCTGAAATTATAAATTAACAATGAATTGCCTATTTAGAAAAAATATACAGTTGAACTGTAGTTAATTTTATAATATGCGTTCGGAATTAAAATAACTGAAAAAGAATGTTTTCATTAAAAGAAAATCGACAATACGTTGTCAGCAAAATTAAAAAGCAAGGTTTAATTTAAATAAAACAGAGTTCGTTGCCTTTATTCACTTAAAATAAAATTGGAATTTTGTGTATACGCAGTTCATGAAACGTGCATTCAAAAGTTAACACACACATACGCAAAAATACATACTGCGCATATAAATAGAATGTGGTACAGCGTATAAGAAGGGAGCGTGTTTATGTGTACGTATATACGTAAATGTATATACACGCATATGTGAGTATATGTAAGCTATATATAATATGAGATGTATAAAACGGTGTAAATACGATGTGCGCATGAGAATTGGCCAAGGTTACATACATGACGCAACTATCGAGTCGGAACAGCTTGTTGGCTTGTTGGCCACGTGAGCTGAAAAGTTACGTCATCGTAAACCTTCTCGACCACTCCATTCACCACCACTTTAGTGTTCAACACCCCGCTAGCACTACTACTGTTACTACTGCTACTCGCTTAAGTAAAAAATAATATTTTCTAATGACACGGTCGTACGATCGCAAAAATAAAATAACTTATTGTACGATTAACAATTTTACATTAGTTAACAAAGAGTGCATTGTAAAAGATGCAAAATACTCGCTAGAAAATAAAATTATATTAAAACAGATTTGTATGTGAACAATAATTAGATATTTTATTTATATTATCAACAAATTATATAATGTAATGCCAATTAAATCCGGATTACGGGCGACAGAATTAAATACGGATAAACTATATATCTGGTTAATCTTACAGCCGTTAAGCTAAATCTGTATAAAAAATTTATGCTACATACATATCAGTATAAGAGTAAATTTATCATACTAAGCGTACTTTTCAGTATAATTTAATGTGAAGGACGAGTAAAGATACGGGTGTTTACGGAACATTTAATTAGTTTTAAATTTATCTATTTAAAGAAGAATATTTAAGTAGAAAATATACACATAGAAAATTATTTTTATCTTTAAAAATATTTTCCATCACCTCGAAATTTTAATATAGCATTACTAGATACATTAAGTACTAGTTTAATAATACATTCAGCATAAACGTGAACCACGTTTTATCAGTTCTCCCTCCGTACACGTAGTCAGACACAAAATAAAATATCACTAATCAAGTAACTATTTTCAAACAATAATAAAATTGCATAAAACTATTAAAAAAGGACATAGGTACCAAGGGATTAAAAAAAGGAAAATAAAAATTGATACATATTTGAAGTAAATTTGAAAAATTTCTAAAAAAGCTAATTTTATTGTATCATTTTTTGGTGATTAAATGTAAGTTATATACTTAGTTATGTAAACTGTTTATTAAAATTATGCGCATCATTTATTTGGAAATACCTGAATTACACACAGCTTTAAACCAAAAACAAGTACTATTCATCATTCCTTAATGCTTTCTTTTCGTTTAGCGTCTTCTTTGAACTGTACTGTCCCCCCAGAGAGAATGAACATCCACTATGAGAATCCCTGTTATACCGATACATATATCTACTTACCACCATCAATTCGATCAAAGAAAAAAAAATTAAAGTGACTCTTTTTCCTTTAGTTTACTCCGATACAGCTTGCATTTAAGATACAAGTTATACATGTAAATCAAATTTAATTAAATAAAAACAAAAATAAAGAGAACAATTCAAATTATAAACGCATAAAAAACATATTTTATAACAATTTTTGTCGGCGACAGTTTAATTTTACTAAAATATTTTACGACTTACAATAAAAAGAAGTAATAAACATTTTTCATAACATAAAATCTAGTTATTTACACACTTGCTTTTATTTAAAAAAAAAGCAAAACCAAAACAAAGGGAAAATAATTCTTGTAATCAGGAAGAACAAAACGTTTTACTACACCGATGTTTGCAAGTGAAAAAACGTTTAAATTATTAAAAAAAAAAAAAATCATATTTATACATCAATATAAAACACACTTGTTAAGGACCGATTTAAAACAATGTTGCATATTTTAATAGGGCATTAAAAAAAAATCATCATTATCAGATCGAAAATACCATCAGAGAAATTCTTCACGTAAAATAACACAAACAATAGGTCATAAAATGTCACACACACCTGTGAATAAATGTATTTAATGAAGTCATATAAGCATTATAAATATTTATTCACTTAAACACAGAAGTAGTAACTCGGTGAGTGAAGGTGTAAAAATATATGTTTACCACAAATGAGGAACCAATAGAAAGAGTGGAAATAATAATACGAGTACACAAATGACCATTACGGAATCTAAAACTAAAATCTCTAATAGAACGATAACATAAAAATTAATAAATTTTAAATCAAATAGTAGCACCATAAAAGTTAAAAATGCTTTTGGCAACCCTGACCGTAACTGAAGGTAACTTTCATACATTATTTACTAAAAATATACTATATTTATTACTTATACGAAAGAAAGATATGTTTTACTAAAAAAAAACTTTTATTCGATATCAAATGATATAATAAGAAACTTCTATTTAAAACGTAACAATTTATTTTTAATGTTTTAACTTTATTATTAATACAAGAGAAAACCTTTTAACTAATGGATTTCAGTGGTAATAAAAAAAAGGAAAAAATTATCCGATTAATTCTAGACAGTGGGTTCAACCGTTAACACTTTGCACCTTAATATTTATCACAAAAAAATGTGATAATTTTTTTAAAGTACTCTGAAAATACACAAAAAATATAAACATTATTTATTTATTCGTAGTTACAAATATCAATTTACAGACAGAGATACATATTACTGAACTCATATTTGTTTGTTATTTTAACCTTGTTTTACGATACAGAAAAATGTCTATGCGAAAATATCTTCCTGTTTATCAAAGAAAGAACCATATGCATAGTGAGGGAGGGATGGAGGGAGGGACGAACACACACACACAAACAGACGGATACATTACATACAACGCAAATGCGCGCGCGCGTGTGTGTGTACATATGTTTATTTACCTTGTGACCTAACTATCACAAGGCTAAATTGATTTAAAAATTTAGTAACATATATTAGCATGCAAAATATCATATCTATGATCTTTCCTTTGGCTTGTATTATTGAGTTTACTTTTAAATTGTAATAGTAACAATTAAATTTACGGTACAGCATGTAATATACCGTGTAATGACAAACGTTTTTCGTAGATTCACAGACACTAGATGATCTGAATATAACTGTTGAGTTAACAATAGGAAAAAATCGTTTTTGTATGTGTGTGTGTGTGTGTGTGTGTCCCTCCCTATACATATGTATCCAGAAAATAGTGGTTGTTATGTACTGCAGAAAAGAAGCTTAGTATTTGTAATCTTGTATTTAATAAATATTAATTTGGCTACGTTTGTATCATACTAAGAGTAGTATTCGAAGGTCAGCCTACCATTAACAGAAAGCCAAAACATCACTGATTACGTGTAAATGGATAAAGGGGGTTTAAAGTAAAAGGATATTGATAAGTAAATGTTAACTATTTATGGATATACTGTTATATAAAGATAACTCATCGGTTAGTTATAACATATGTACTTTTTTTTTATTACGAAAAGAAATTTATCCAAAAACCATATAATTTATTTGCAATAATTATACTTTACCGGTTCACCGAAAGGTAAAACCACTCGAGTAAAATAAAAATAATACCAGGTAAATTTAAGTCTCAAATTTACAACAAACTAAAATTATCACTTTTAGAATTTTGGATTGCAGCGTATACAATAAACGCTTAGCGGATTGATTTCCATGTTTCGTGATATTTTTTCGTTTTTTTAACGTATTATTAATTGATCGTACATTTCAGGAAATTTTAAATAACTAAACAAAAGAAAGTAATAATAATAATTGGAATATTATTGGAAAAAAGTTTAAGAGAGGTAAAATCATTCAGAAAAGTGCAAAACGAAATTAATGTAACAGTTATTATTTGAGAATTGGAAACTAACAAGTAAAAAAAAAAATTGAGATCACATCGATCATAACAATTATTTATTTAAATAAGAAAAAATATAGGTAAATTTTTTACTAAAAAAAAAGAATATTTAATGACTGAATCAGTAACTTCGCCTTTTCTAATTCGATTTAAAGTGTACGTAGTTAAATTAGAGGTCACAGTCCAATAATACTGCTACTAAATTGATCGGGAATAGTAAAATAAATATATTTACGGAAATAGACAGAACCTGAAAAAAGGTTTAATTATAGAAGTTTGAATAACGCTAATTAATAAATGTAATTTAATAACGGTTATATCATAAACCATTGGTACGGGAATTAATACAATTTTCATCCCTATCATATTTATTAAGCAATAGATATCGCGTTAAATAAGTTGTTTACTATTTATCCAGTCTATTTTAATTAGAGCTCTGAAAAGCAATACGAATTTCATTGTATGATAACAGAACAGTAATTTCCATAGAACACAGGCTGCTCTCCCTACTTGCTAAATTTATGTACAACCCACATGTTATGGAATTAGATTTATATAACGGTAAATTTATAAACACACACACACTCATTATCCGTGCCTAGAAGCTCTATATTGATTTATATAACGTTCGTACTGTCTATTATGATCGAAAGAGATGGCTGGATTACAGTAGAATTTAAAAAAATGTAGAAATAAATAGAATTACATTGGGTGTTTAACTATAAAATTACGCCCTTAAGTTCTTAAAACTGTGCTGAAGTCTTTTAAACTCAAAAGTAATTTACGTGTTTAATAATAAAAATGAATCCGGTTAAATCTTTAACTCTTGATCGTGTGATTTTAGTTTCAGAACTTACGTCAAAAGAACTCCTGCGTATGCGCGATTTTGTATGAGATAGATTTATACTAACCTATTTTTCCCTCCCGTTAATATACAGTATGAAACTCCAGATCAGATTCAATCTACATCACAACTTAAGTTTCTGTTTAACTCTATAAAATCGTGTGCAACTTGATAAACGGCCCAAGGAAATAACAAACGTTATCACAGAGTACCGTTTGACAAAAATAAAAGTACAGTAACATCGGGCACTGCAGTTTCGCTAACGAAAGAAAACACATTTTTCTGACAAAAAGTCACAAAATTAATTAAATCTTTATAATTTGGTAAATACGATTAAAAGAAAAAAGTATATACATTTTCAGGAAAAGAGGAAAAAAACTTTTCCCAAAAAGAGAGGCGAAATCAGTCAAAGAATGAAGAAGTACTGGCACAAAAAGAAAACACAATGCAGTTGTTTTTTAATATGATCTATAGATGGCCCAAACGTAAGAATTTTTCATTCATTTAAAAAAAGAAAGAAGTTCTTTTAAAAAAAAAAAGTTCATACACCCATTATATAAAAAAAAATACCCATAAAACATTACCTTGATACCTCTATATGTAACTGAATTATTTTTATTTATTACATTGAACTCTTTATTTTAAAAATATTTAGCATAATTGAATTACCGAGTTTTCTTCAGAATATTAGTTCTTATCTATGACCCGAAAGGATGTTTCGGTCAAAATTATAAAAAAGATGTTTCCGACTAACGTTCTTAGTTTTTAAAAATTCGTTTTCTTGTTCTTTAAATGTCCCTTAAAATATTTTCACAGAATGAATGCGCTGTCCAGTATAAAAAAAAATTCTGCTAAAAAATGAGAAAACAGGACGGGGTTAAGAGAGAGAGATTTCTCTCAACCCTGGTAATCTTCGCTCATGAAATTGCAAAAAATGTTAATGAAAGTTACTTAAAATTCTATTTTCTTTAATTTTTTTTTTACGTATGCTATAAAAATGCTTCCTCAAAAAAAGAAGTTTTGCCAAGGAGGAGGACGACAAATCTAAATAAATATTAATCCCAATTTATTTTTATTTTTTTTTAAATTTTAATTTAAATTAGAAACAAATTATTTAAAGTCTTTTCCCGCTGATGTGAGGGGGAGAGTCGAAATCATCATTGGAAAAAAGAATAAAAGGTTGTTATAAATTATTAAAATTTTAATTTTTACTGTATTAATATTTTTCGTAAACTGTATCCTGAGTTAATTTAAAACAAAACGAAATATTTCAAATAAGGCTAAATACTGGACTCACTGCAAATATTTAAAGTTCGAGAAAAGCTAACATTACTCAATTGGGATAAAGATAAGTCTATCGACCAAATTTCTTTACAATCTCTTTGTACGTGATACCCGAACAAATAGATAAGCAGAAAATCTGGAATAATAATTTAATTTACTTTAGTTTTGTGTGAAATGAAAATTCATCACGAAAAGAGTATTAAAAGCAATAAATATATAAAAATTAAATGCTATATTCCTAGATATTTGCTGACCTTGTGGTTCTATCAAGCTGCTTGCGCCACGCTCAATCATTCATTTTAATTTTCACAAGTTGAATTCAAAATTAATTCCAACTTTTTTCCAATTATTCTTGAAAAAAATAGTTACTGAACAAACATGATCTCTGTAACTGAAAAAATATAAAATTCTAATAAAAATTGAATACTTTTTTTAGCGCCTGGCATTATGACACGTAACAGTTACATTTTTTGAATTTTGATAAAAACTTATAAAAAATATATAAGGAAAATTTCAGGTTATAAATATTACACCTAAAAGAAATAGTTGAAAAGTTTAGGATTCCTTAATAAATTATTAATTAAATAAGAAATATTTTGAAAAATGTTTTCAAACAAGAGTCCAGTTAGGTATACGTTTTTAAACTGGTTTAATTTAAAGAACAACTTTTGAGTAAGTAAATAAGTGAACAAGTCATTTATACAGAATTAATACGACTCTTACTGTTATAATTATTATTATATTCAAAAATATTACATCCTGTATGATTTTGTAATACACAAGGAGGTTGTGACATTGAATTAACAGTATAAAACATTATGTAATAATTAACTAATATCCTACAATCTTATTAAAGTTAATCATACGTTTTTAGTATATTTTTGCGCATTTTTAAAAGGCATTGTTTTAAATGCCCAGATATTCATCAGTTTCAACGATTTTTAACATTTAAAAAATAAAAAAATTTTAAAATTTTATTTTATTTTCTTTAATAAATAAATAAATAAAAGTTCTTAATAATGGAATCATAGTAACCTATTGTTTAATTAATGATTAATAGTGGTAATACATCATAA
This sequence comes from Lycorma delicatula, assembly GCF_047948215.1. NCBI lineage: Eukaryota > Metazoa > Arthropoda > Insecta > Hemiptera > Fulgoridae > Lycorma > Lycorma delicatula. The sequence continues at coordinate 77,942,236 of NC_134458.1, forward strand.
AAGGTAAAATAAAGACACAAAATTGTAGAACAGTCGGTAAGTGAGCCGTTCACTTTACTTGAGTATTTATAGGAACAGGAACTGTTTAACACGACACGGAAGTATTTGATGCTATTAAATGTGTTAGTTGTTACACTTGTTGACCCTTTTAGTAATGTATAAACGACCCTTGAAATACAATTGCATATACATAAAACACACATATCGCCTACCTTTTTCTTAAATATTAAGTTACAGCAAAGTAATTTAACATAGATTCGAATTTTTACTATTATAATACGGTATAGAAATTAATTATAAATCGATATGAATAAAATTATAATACAAAGTGCAGTCTTGTTTCATGCATTCGTATACATGCACTTCACCTTAATGAACACAAACTACATTCACACATACGACCGGTTTTTTCTTAAGCGATACTGGATATGTTAATATAATAACAAGGTAAGAATCAAATGTTACCATTAAGGAAATTAGAAAAATATAAATATAAAAAATAATCGAATTAGAATTTACGTAATCGTTTTATAATACTGAACCGAATTCTGTTATGGATATAAACTACAGAAATATAATTGATATATTTTACGCTTAAAATATTTATTTTTTAAATTTAGTATACTGCAGTGAAATATTTAAATGACGTAATTATATTTTTAAATTAAAATTTTTCGTTAAAACTATATAAAAATGAGAATCGAGATTATACTTTTTTTCTTGCTTTTCCCACAAAATTTTCATAAACCTCCAATTTTTCAGCTATAATAATAAAAATAATGAATTATTTAACGAACAGAAAAATCTGGCTGAATCGTAAACCGCTACTGACCGTCTAGGTATAGTAATTTATTGGTGTAACATTGTTTTAGGTAGGTAACTAATTTTATTTTTTAATTAATTTCTATCAGAAGAAATCGGTATGAAATATCGATGAATAATTCTAAAATATCATGTAAAATATAAGTAGTAGTTTTGTCTTAAACTATTTTGTAAAAAAAAATCTTTATACGAGTATGCGCTTAAAACTACGCTAAAATTCAGTATCTACACAATAACAAACGCGTTTGAAATTTTATTAAAATTCTAAGAAGCGTTTTACAGAAATTTAACTGTGAAATTTTGGCCATTAATGCTCGTTATGTTGAAGTAGTAAAGCTTAACAGCTTATACCGCTAAAGTTATAAGTTATAAGTTATAATTTATTAATACAATTAAATAATATTTCTCATTACAATACTACATAGTAAAGTTAAGTAATGGATATTTATTAAACTTTTTTTATATTATTTTATCACTATTTTTTTAATCATTTTATATAAATATAGAATCGTATAAAAAAATCGGATCGTTTATATTTCAAAGGAAAACAACTTTTCTAAAATTTACTGATTAACTGATGAGAAGATCGTTGTCCCTAATACAAAAAAAATCGTAAATCTCATACATTGTGGCTCTGCTAATATTTATAATAAAAAATTAATAAATAAACGGTATGCAATAACAGTTAGAATATGAAAAAAATGTTCGTAAATAAAATTAAGATATATCAAATTATTTCTTCGATACGTTTTAAAATTTGATTACAACAAAATATATACTAACTATTTAATAATTCAATGTACAACGTAATAAACAGTTATATAGTTAAATAATTAAAAATAGAATCCATTGTTTCCTAATTGAATAAGGTTAATGCGAACTGCATATAGTTAATAGATAAAGAACCCGACTTTTTAACGTTGTTAACTGTAACGAAACCATGACCTAACTAGGACAATATGAGTAACACGGAAAAAAAAAGGAAATATTTTTTTTTTATCGGGTTTTAAATAATCGATAAATCATTTATAAATAATTATTTTGTAGTGCATTAACGATTTTAAAAAAAATTTATTTTGAAACGAACAAAATATACCGTCGATGCAATATATCAAAACGCGTTCGGATACTGATCTATTACGATTACTCGACTATCAATAGATTAATCGATAAATAATATTTATTTATTCATTATATTATAGTGCAGTAATGATTAAGTAATTTTTCAAAAAAAAATTACGAAACGAAAACAAATGTTCAATCGCTATAGAACATCATAACATGTATAGATACAGATCTAAACTACACAACAATGTAAATGATAAAAGAACATATAACGCATCGGTAATATCAGGCAGATAATTTATTTATTTTTATCATTTAAACCGGGCATTATTTCATAACGAATAAAGCGAACGCTGGTTGTACCGAATATAATATTATTTAGAGTAAACCCCTCGTTTCTGTAAGTAATTTATTCCTCCGATCTCTGTGACGGAGTGGTAGCGTCTCGGCTTTACATCCGGAGGTCCTTCTCAACGCGGTCAGGCTTTTTTCATAAACTACAAAAATTCCATTTCCATATCCTACGCATAAGCTTCAAGTTTATACGACGATATCATCAAGCAAAGAAAAAAATTGAAAACGTTCAAAAATGTATAACTAACTTCTTTTCCCAAATTTTATGTTGTTGTTTTAAGGATAAGTACATAATAAAATGGATTAGCAATAAAGAAATATGTTAAAATAATTACGTAAAACTTTAAACGAAAATTATTATGACAGTAATTTTTTTTTAAATGTTGATTTCGCGTTAAACATCAATGGATTTACTCATCGAAATATTTTTAGAGGAAAATTATTCGACAAAGATTTTTTTTAAAAATACTGAAAAATTAATAAAAATATGGACGGTGAACTTTAAATAAAAAAAAAGACGTGGGAAACAACCGACAACAAATTAAAAGAATTAGTTGCAAAATTATAAAAAATATGACTTATAAAGTAAAATCATTTTTTTATACTATAATATATCATGTAGACCGTAGACCGCGTGGGGATTGTGAAGGTGAGGATGTCTGCTATGCTATTTTAGTTTCTCTACGGGTAGAGGATTTAAGGAAAAAATATGGTTCGAATACGCTCGCGACAGAACGCACGCATCTACAAAACAATAGGAGGGAAACGTTCAAATTTTACTGTGATTTAACCGAAGAAGTGTTGAAGTCACGTAAATTATCTTCCAGCACATACTCGAAGAGATTTTTTCCAGAATTCTTTAATTCTACGATTAGACGTAATTAGAAGCGTACGTGGATTAACCGGCGTACTTAAACGAGTCAACGCGGCTTAAAATTACAACGAAAAAAGATTTTATGAGGTAAAAAGTCGACTACCGTTGTCTACGGGCTAGATACGGTCGGAGTGGTTGGGTACGTGTGATCCTGTACCGTATTAATACAGTACAGTCTGTACGGTCTGGTATAAAAAAATATATAAAAAGAAATAATCAAAACTCTTTTACGATCAGATGGAAAAAGACAATAATTCAATATAGTACAGAAAGAGAAAATATCAGTTCATCTTTTCTGAAATTAACAGACTCAAATTTCAGAATTACCTGAAAAGATATACTTACATAAAAATGATAATTTAGGAAAACAACTTGATATTACATTACAGATAGATAACAGATGCCATGAGAAAGACTGTTTCATAAACACTGATCAACAGTTATTAAATCTTTTTCATAAAAAATTATGAAATTCGATCGATTTTTATTTTACTTTACTTTTTAATTAAATACTAATCCGTTTACAATTAACTAATCTACTAATCTAAAAATATTATAATTAATTTTAGTTGATTTATTATCAATTTAAAAACCGAAATTATCAAAGTTAATTAACAACATCAGTCGATCACTTCTGCTTTATCTCTCGGTTAACTTAATCTGATCGATTAAGTTCTACGATTACTCAAATGTTAAAAGTTCTAACAGATAATTTAAACAATGAAACCAAGAAAATAACCTAAACGTATATAAAAAAAATCTGTAGAAAGGTTTTTAGTAGTTTTCTTCTTCGGATTTATAATCATTCGTTCGTTTTAGATTATTTCGTTGACTAATTATGAATATTAATTTTTCATCAAAAAGATAAGACAGAAGATTACCTTTAAAGCCCATTCTTTCAAAAATAAATTCTTAAACTTATTAACAAGTTACCTATTTGATATATATTCATATAAAATCAAAGTATAAATTTGTCGATGTATTTTTATTTAAATACCTAGTAACATATTTAATTTTAACTAAAAATAACATTAAATATCGCTGAAATGTACCCTTGTAGATACAATTTTTTGGCATTTCAATAGCGATTTATTATTTATTAAATCTCAATGATTAATTTACAAGTACAGCATCGTAGCATTACAGTAAACGTATAAGATAGTTGATGTAGCGAAGGGTTAAACAAACATATATAATAAATTTAGTAAACGTTTTCCAGGCAGGATAAAAGCAGTATTAAAAGTAAAAGATGGGTCATACGTTTTCCACTAACTTTTTAGGTTTCATATAATATAAAATTAACATAATATGCAGAAACGTATATGTTGATTTGACTTTTATATATATATTTCTTCGACACATTAAGTCTAAACGAAAAATTGTTAAAATAAATATTAACAAAAAGTATTAAAGCGTTAAATTAAACACGAATTATAGGAAAAACGAATGGAAAAAAATTATAATTTTGCATTCCATTTTCTTAAGTTTAAACCAAAAATCATCATAGAGGTACTACGATGATCCATAACTTCCTGCTGGCTTCTGACCTAGAGAAAGAACTGTTTAGACGGAAGTGTTACAATCACGGCCAGCAAGTTGTCCTACGGCCGACCGTCGAGCCATATTCATTTATTTCCTGCCACCATTAACAAGAAACAAACACACACACGCAAATATATATATATATACATGCCATTTAATATTCTGGATGTTATTTATATAAGCTGAAAGGGAATTTGTTTTATATATATATTCCATGCTTTCATGTTAAAATTTTATCTTTATTAGATTTATTAATAATAAATAAAGTAATAAAAGATTATCAATTAAAATACATTGAAAGAAAGATTTAAGTTAAAAAATTGTTTAAAAAAAATTTACAAGAAATAATAAAACCACCATTAACGGGTTCTCTACAATAACTGTATATAGGAAAGGAGACCCGTTCTACAAACGTACATCGACATTTGATGAAAAAAAGGAAAATGCTCCACTTATCTTTTACCACTTCACTTTAATTTTAAAAAAATCATAAGATCAAATGTCGATTTATACTGAAAGGTAGTTCATTAAATTCGTTTGAAAATTGTTTATATAGAGATAAAAAAAAATACTGGTTGATATTTTAGTCGATGATATTAATTATATGTACGTATTTAAAAGTAAATAATTAAATATTAGAAAGAGAAAAAATAATTACATTTCTTTAAATTATTATAAACCGAGATGAATACGATTTAATTGCACGTTGTTTTATTAGCTGAAGCGTAACAAAGAAACTAATTTTATACATATTACAATATAAGATCTAATATAAGAAATTACATCATTCAAAAGCGTTAAAAATTTTTTTTAAACCAAGTCGAAAAATGCATTGCACCTAAACCGAAATAATACAATTAACAATAAAAAAAAAAATAATCAAACTTTAAAATCTTTTTAAAAAAGAATTTTTAATAAAAGAAATTTCTGAAGGAAAAATTAGTTACTTTCAATTCAATATCTAAATATCTTATTTACAAATTACGTCATGTTTTCTGGAGGGAGAAGTCTTTAAACAGGAAGTGGTGTGATAAAAGATATTACTAAAATTTTTCATATTTAAACATTTTCATTTAATTTTTACGACAAATGTTTTATTTGTACGCAGTTAAACTATTATTAAAAATTTTAACGTAAATGAAGTTAAGAAGAAAATAACGAACGGTAGTTTAATATAAATAAATGTATAGGTTTCATTTTCCATTATCAATATTAAGTGTAATTTTATGTCAATTATAGAAAAACCAATAAAAGTAAAAAATAAACCGTATTTTACCATTTATTTTAAAATATTAAAAACAGATGAAGGATAAAAGCTAAGAAAAGTAGCGTGACGTAATTTATGAAATGGTCCCTTAGGAATGTTAATCTATTAAATTCTATTGAACGATACATCGCAATATAAATATCACAGCAAAGGTAAGAGGTCGCAAACCATCTCCTTTCCATTATGAAATAATTATGCTTATAACAAATGTTACATAAGTGGTGCAATTATTATTTCATTACTTGTGCAAGGAATACCGAGAAATCGGATCGTTTACGGCTATTAACTTTATTTTCCTACAATTCTAGGCGCATCCACGAATGACCTTGGATTCACAAAAACGTTAACGAAAAAAAATTAAGCCGGGTGACCTGCGCTTCTATCGGACGTAAATTAGAGAGTTGTGGATATGCATTCGCTTACATTGAAATTATTATATAGACTCTGACAATCGATTTTTTTAAGTATTGTGTTAAATTATATCGATAAACGGATCCGATTAATTTTTTTACGGTTTTCAATCGATCATTTTAAGTCGCTGAAAAGAATGTTAAATAAAAATATGAACATATTTTGTTAAAAATAATCGGATCTTTAATTAAGTATTTGAACAAATTATAGATTTTTCAATAATAATAAAACGAAACTTACTTAGTTTTATCGAAAAACTGTAACCGTTTCCTATTTCAAAAATGTAATAAAAATACACTTTTTTAATAAAAATATTAATGAACAAATACGAATATTAACTACAAAAGCTAAATATACACACCGAGGATTACTTTGAAAGAGGAACCGTGAAATAACTATCAAATTAAAAAGTAATCAGATGACAGATGAGAATAAAATACTGTTACCGGTTAATAGAATTCGTGGTGTAGTTTGAGAATATTTACAATATTATTTTCTAATCTTTACCTATAAATTTTACTGCGTTTGTAGAAGATATGACAACAAATATTTTTTGAAGCGCAGACAGTTAATTAAACTTTAAGGATAGGTGACGCGTTGAACAAAGTGGCACGAAGTTAAATAATACTGTAAAATAGCATCACGAATAAAATTAAACAGAATTAACACAGCTACACCAACAATAGAACTATTCATATTCCACGACCACACAATAATGATTTTATTATCAATTAAAATAACAGTAGCGATTATAAAAACATGTATACTAAAAAATAGACTATCAAATAATATATACTAAGATTTATTTGTAATATATTATGTATATAAATACAGAAGTTAAAAACACAAACGTTTCATTTTTTTATTAATACAGCAAAACAATGTTCATATTTTTCTTTTTTTTTTTAAAGTGACCTTGAGCGGAAAAAATATTCTACAACAAGCTTTTCTGAGAAAAATAATGTAAAATGATATTTATAGAAATGCGTTGTCGTTTCCTCTTAATGAAAATTAATCGTTTAATTTCCTCATTCGGATTTTTAGCTTCTTTATAGGCTAAACAAAAATATCTTATACAATAAAAAAACCGTCAAAATAATGAAAACATCGTATAACAAGATGTTGTCAACAGAATATATAAAACGCGATTAAAAATTAAAATAATAGAAAATTAAATCCAGGAAAATATATTGCGAAGAGGAAGGAGGAGGTTAATTATCGATAGAAATAAAATCTAGCATTTCTACTGATGAAATTTTTTAAAACTTAAATCAAACCCAAACGAGCACGTTATAATGGACAACACCAAAAACGTATATTAAACGCTATTACAAAATCGAAGACGACGAAGTTAACGTTAGATGATTTTTACAAAATGCAGTTCGTAACAGCGAAACGAAATTCCATGTCGGTCGAAAGACCCAAACATAAAAATAAAAATACAACTATTTAAGATGACCAACTGAGACGATGAAACATACTTAGAAAAAAAATTGTAGTCGTGTCTTTGCAAGAATTTAAACTATAACCGAATTTGAAAACCAGAACTTAATCGCTTAACTATCAATTTATTTCAATAATAACTTAATTGAAATAAAAATTAAAACCTTAAAAATATTTAATTTAATAAATAAAACGATTTAATCGAGTTAATTTTAAATTTTATTCGTTTAATTCTTCAAAATTATACTGTACATTATTAAAGAGCAAACGAAAGTAGAGGAATACATGATGTTACCCCTACCAGTAACATACTTATATGCGAAGATTAGAGGAGGCTACTGTGTGAATGGGAAGTAATACTACTTATACTAGTAAACCGCAGGTATAGAGTAGAAAAAAAGAACCAGAAAATTATGAATTCGAGAAGCATATAAAAAAAAACGGTTTCAAACTAGCCGATAAATCTTAAAAAATTATCAACCTAATTACGATAATTCCACTTTATTTAACAGTAATTTTAAAAATAATTAACGATACGATAAAATATTTTATATATTTATAGAGATATATATTTTATATATATTTTTATAGAGAAGAATACATATAATATTTATACAATAAAGAAGTTAAATAGGACATAATTTTTATAAAAACCTCAAGGGAAGGGTACTGTAAAGTATTATACAAACATTTTTTTGTATGATATTACACAATTTTATTATTTCTTAATGAAAAAAATTATACTTTTTAATTATTTGCAGTAAACAATTATGAAAAAATATATGGTAATGCGATTTTTCTTGCTACAGATTATTTGTTAAATAACCTTGATATACAGAATTAGATCCGAGATAATATTATAAAATCAGAATAAGAACAAAATATAAGCTTATAAAAAATGCGAATCACGGTTAACACGATTTTTAATTAATGTTAAGTCGATAGTTACGCCAATTAATAGTTAATAAAGCTATCTTTAATTGATTTATTATTAAAAAAAAACCGAATAATAGAAAATCTTTAATAAATAAATAATTTTTATAATATAATCTATAATAATGAATACAAGACATTAATAAAGCCGAATATAAGTTTATTTAAATCATACAATACGGTATTACACAGAACGAGAGATTTTATGAGAAACGGATTGCATAACAAGTCCATGCCTATAACGAGTCTTGAACAGCAGTGTGGCAATTTTTGGATGGATTATGGCAAACTCACCTCCTATTATGAAAGATGACCTCTAAATTACAAATATACTCAATTACATAAATTCTTACACAGTATATTTTAATAATACTAAAAATTATATACATATATATATATATATATATACTCGTATATACATATATAATAAATAAAAATAACTCTTTCTTTATATATTATTTTGTCGCTTTATTTGCTCGATGCAAAACTATTTTTCTGCTGTTATATACGTTGTTACAGTAATTTTAACTCGTATTTTATATCTGTTTTAATATATCTTACCCTTTATTCTCGTCAAACAACATTTACTCTCCCCGTTGTTTTGTAATGAAAAATCGAATTCAAAAATAACATAATAAAAAGAAACATTAAAGTCTGTTATTGACTTTTTCCTTATGCAAATCTGTATTTAAGATAAAGCACCATATTTAGCCAGAAATAGGCTATAGTTTTGAAACTATTAAATAAAATTTTATAATACATTATTCTGTTTGTATTAAATTTTATAAAAAAAAAACTGTACCGGGTAATCATAAAGAACAACAATAAAAAAAATATATATATAATTTAAAAAAAATTATTTTACACCAAAAAACAAGTGTAATAACACTGACAAAATATCGGTTAAACTTTTGAAAATAAATAACTGTAATAAAACGATTCCGTTTTTAAAATAATCAGAAATTTTTTTCACGTGATTTTTTGTAGCATTATTAATTAGCACTTTTATTTGTGGCGTTATCATTAAAGGAGCTTTTAAATGATTTTACGGTTAAAATCATTGGAAAGAACCGTCTAATAATATATTTTCAAATATTTAGAAAGTAGGTCGTAATATTACATCTATTTATTCAAAAGTAAAATAAAATTTTACAAAAATATCCTCCCGCATAAACTGATATTTATATTAAATTATAATTAATATTAATGAAAGTTCCGAAAAAATTCAAATTAATATGATTACGTAGTGCAGAATTTTCATAATATTTAAAAGGATCATAAACGTTCTTGCAGAAATTTTATGTCAAATTATTAGTAAACGATATAATAAACATACTTATCTAATAACTTCAAGTTTTAAATTATATTATATTTTTAATTCATTCTTATTAAAAAAAAAGTTCTGATTAACTAAAATCATCTGCGAGTACTAAAAGTGAAAAAAAAAACCCAGTAAGTGCAAAAAAACTAATAGTAAAATAAAATTTACTGAATTATTATTAATTAACAAAATTAAAAGGACTTAATTTGGTTAATAAGATTGATTTTATTATTTTTTAAAATAAATCATTTATTTTTTTTCATCTTAAGTTGTTCAAAAACGGTGCAACGATTTAAAAAAAAATAAATTATCTTAAAATTTTTAATTCTTTTATAAATTTGTTATAAGCATTAAGTAAAAACGTAGCGGGGTATTATCGAAATATTTACACAGGTTTTCCCCCTGTAATATTAATATTAATATTGATATTGTTAGATATTGCATGCGATATCTAACATTTTATGATTCGTTTAATCTATTAAAATTTACTCACGGAATAATGAAAAAAAGTTTGAAATTAGATTAAAAATAATTACTAAAGAAAATGAGTTGATAAATGAAGGGAAAAAAGTTATAATAAAAAAATATATAAATCCGATGGAGCATTTAAGTATTGTGTAATTGAATAAAATATGCAGTCAAATGAATTACATTTATGTACATGTTATTACGTACAATACATGTTATTACGTAATTTTTTATAAACGTTACGAAGTAACCGGACAGCTACTTACAGACCTAATAAAACCAGAAATACTACAAACTAAGATGGAATGAACAAAAAAAGGACAGTTCCTGATGCAATATTTTAATAAATGAAGGAATAACATATTTTTTAACATCAGAATATATCAAAATAAAATATTTATAATAGTGAATTTGAATGAAGTAGGAAAATAAAAACATATTTTCATTTTTTTTTTTTATTTACAATTCAGTGTTTGTGATCTTGGATTTCAAGGTTACTAATGAAGTTATTACATGTATTCTAAGGTTAAAAGTGAGGTTAGAAACAGCACACAACAGTAATAAATATATTTGTATAATAATATAACTAATTAAACATAATATATATATTATATATTTAATTTCCTCTCTATATAAATAGATCACACAAAAGCGCGCGCGCGCATATATATATATAATGAATAAATTTGTTTCTCCTGTAGCCGATTTCAAAAATTATTGAATCAGTAAAACCATATTTATATTCGTAACATATTCGTAAAACATATACATTCGTAAGCAAAAAATTATCTTTTCACAAAATGGTCACTTTTTCAATTATAAAAAAAGATTCTACCAGTAAATCTAACCGATCAATAAAATATATTAATGTATCGTAGATGCTGAAACACGAAACAATAAATAGTAAGAATGTATTTACGTTTCCTGAACATTTTGTTTGTTAAACATAGATAACTGTATTATTAGTCTGGAAAACAATTATTTTTGCGAAAAAATTATTCATATTTAAAATGAGTAGATCAGTACTATCAAAAATTGTATAGAGGAGCTGACAACTTGATAAAATCCCAAGAGAACTGGAAAAAATGGACTAAATATAACCTTCGTGTTAAATAAACAGAAAGAAATTAGACTTATACCGGACAGAATTACAGAGTACTTTATGTAAAAATAAAGCATGCTAAACAGCTATTGAAATAAAATTTTTAATGCAAAATTCACAAAAGCCGTTAAAAAACTATTATCATCAGTAGATACAGGGAAAGTTAAATGCAACAATAAAGTAACTTTAAAAAAAAAAATAATAATATATATATATATATATATATATATAGATAAAAACATAAACAAATTTACGAATAAGTAACCAATATTTACGAGTAACTAATCGATTATTTGTTTATCGACGGAATTTCCTTATATCTTCTAATAACGATTATTTAAAAATCGAAATGCCTACCTAATATTAAATTTTAATTATTTCGTAAAAGGGTTTTAAGAATTTTCTATTATTTATTATCATATTTTATACGTAGAACGTAGAAAATACAAATCTTAGTTGAAAGAAATAACAAGTGGAAAAAAAAAGTATTTCACATGAGAGTCGAGTGCTGTCCAAACGACTGATTATTGAATAATACATTATTCGGTAATGAGAAAAACAATCTTTTTTAATTATTTACAGTCATTCCGTCATAACTTCTTCTTCAGATGACCTGTACGGCATCAGTGAACATAAACATATATTAGAACTTTTCATTTAAAGCAGAATATACTTCCATAATTTTAAATAAAGATCTATAAAAAAGAGGTAATTCAAAAATAGAATTACGGAAACTAATAGCTTTATTTAATTAAACGAATAATAAGATTAAATCATTTTTATCCGGTTCAACTAGGTGAATATATACATAAATACAAACTTTTCTCCACAAATAATTATTATAAGATATTATTTTTTTACTTCTTTACATTTGTATTGTATTTTAAAACACATATATTTTTATACAGTATAATAAAAATTTGCTTATTTTATCGATTTGTAACTTGTTATCACATAGGTGAAGATAATATAAAACGGAATGCATGACGCGTCATTTGTTTCAATTAAATTTTATTTACTGTAATTATTTTATAGTTCAACAGGTTGAATTTTAACTCGAAAAATTAAATAAAATGTGTTTTAAATCTAATAAACTTCTTTTTTCAAACATACTCTATAATAATAATCCTTTAAATAATAATTTGTATCTTGTATTACTAACTTTTTGTTCGTCTTTCAATTAAAATAGAAGAAATAAACATGACTTTATTTACAGCATATGTTACTAAATTAACTATGGACATTTACACATACACTAACACACGAATAGCTGCTGGGAAAAACTATGTATGACGTCTTAACTAAAACACAACAAAATCTGTAGTATATTTTATACTTTATTGCTAAAAACTTGGCATTGTTTTACGCTATTTACTTCTGAATTATTTTATCAATAACAACAGATGTATTCGAAACGAAAAAATTTTATTTTAAAACTGATCTACTTATTAACTTAAATTACACTCTTAAATACTTTCGTACAATCTAAAGAATTACTATTCAAAAATTACTTATAATTTTGAAAACGAGTTATGTTTTCAGCTTTCGTTCCATTCTTTTTATAACAAAACTGGTAATGAATTTCAGATCTGAATTTACTATTTTCTAATTTTGTATATATATATATATATATATATATATTATAATAATAATAATACGATATTATGGTTTTTTTATCTAAAATAATAACCGGTTGTTTTACTGCATATTGCAAAAAAAAAAAATACGTAGCAATTTAACATAGGCTGAGCAATGAATTCTCACTCTTTTACGAAACCCTAAATAAATTATTGATTTTTTCATTATTATTATTTTTTTTTTCTGACAATTTATACAATATTGTAATTTTTTCCAATAATGAAATTAAAACGTAAATTTATTTCTAAAATTTTTAAGTGTTGCTGTGCGATAGAATTGCTTCGAATTATAGTTCTTATTAGAGATTAAACTATCAATCCTTAATTGTAAAAGCTAAATTTCATCCGTAAAGGCGTAATTCCTTATACAAATGATATTAACTAAAAGAATCGAAAAATATTTCTACCTTAAAAAATATTTAATTGTGAGATTTATCGCGGCATAGTAACAGAAATATGGCTTTTTAAATATAATCATTACTTTTTTTATAATACAGAGACACCTCCTTCCTCTGATAATACGAGACGGTGCATAAAAAAAGCACGGTTTCTACCAAAAAGAGATACATTAATTTATTCTAACTCTCACTGTCATGAATTTTGAAGCGTGTAAATCATCTGAGGTATAAGTGTTATCTATTAGAGTCGCTTTCTTTGAAAGTAATGATGTTCAATATTGTTATAAACAGAATAAAGATGTCACTTATCGAGCTAAATATCACTTGTACTTCGGCGAACGTGACGTGGTTGTATGCAACTGTATATTTGGGTAGATTAAAAAGGTAACGGGAAGCTACTTCATTCTTCAATCCCCTCAACAAATTTTCCATGAAATGCTTATTATTCTTAAGGACGGCTATGCAATTTTATGCCGTTTGACTTATGAATCGGGCCAGGTCGACTACAACCCGTAACGGTTATGGAAGTTGATATACAGATAGTATAATATTTCGTTTTTCTCGGATTTCACGTTTTGACAGTTATAAAAAAAAACAATTAGCTTATAAAGAATTAAAAAGTAATTTCACATCATAAAATAAAGCTTTATTACATCATTTGATATCTAATGAAAACCAGATAAAAGGTGGATTTCTTCAGTACAATAAAATCTATTAAAAAATCTCTTTTTTTTTAATTATTTAAGACCGAACTAAATGGAAACCACTTTCTTTATAACTTTTTTTTAATATGCATTGAAATTAGGTACTAAATTACAATAAGCATGCCAATATTATTTCACCAGAGAAGGAAACAGAAGTCGTAACAAAAATGTACCGACTAATTTAAAATGTAGAAAATGTTAAGTTTCATTTAGCAAGGATAAGTTTATTTATATTAATGATTTAAAATAAATTTATATTTAAACGTTTGGAATTAATAGCTGACAAAAATCATTTCAATCATTAATTAAATTTAATGCAGTTAAAAGTAACAGATAAACATGATTTTTAAGTTAATTTTTTCATATTTTATAGAAAAAAAATTAGAAAATTATGAAGTTAATTATTATATGAAATAAATTTGTCAAAATTCAAATGTGTAATTACGTTTTAAATGTGTAATTACGTAACCAAAAAATAATATTTATTTTTCTTTAAATTCTTTACATATACACTTCTATGGATACGTGAGTTATAAAATAACAAAATTCTAGTAAACTTTGTTTTTATTTCATTCAAGAAATATCTGTATTATAATTATTATTAGTACAGTAATTAATTTGATAAGATAATGACATTAACTATTGACCCAAGAATTATAAAATCTTTCCTTAACACTATTTTATATATATATATATAATTAACCTGACTTGTCTGGTTTATTTTTATTTATTTATTTCATTATAATTCGTGTAAACAACACATTTCAATTTTCACCCTTTTTTATGTAATCTTTAACTCAAGCGGTTTTAATTTTCTCACTAATTTTTTGTTAAATGAAATATATTTCAATAGCGTTTAATAAATATTTGTGACAGACTCGTTAAAAATATATCCCTAGCACTTTATTTAAAACAAAGTTATGTAATCAATATTAATCCGTCGATTAGGTTTTAGATACTACTTTTTTAAACCTAATTTAATGCACTATTAGTATATACTGAAATAATTTCGATAGAAACTTTTTGTATATATAATATTGAAATGGTTTAATTTATTTATTTACGATTTTCACATATTTGCTTTAATACTATTATTGTTAATATATATATATATATAATTAACTGTATAAATTGTGACGTTGTCCTGTTCAAGGTTTTAATACAGTTTCTCTTGATCCGTCCTTTCTAGGATAGCTTCCTTTCTTATATGGGTAGAATCCTTACTCATTCCTAACAAGATCAGTAATGTATACTTACGTAACGATATGAAAAAAAAAAACTTATTTATTTTTATTTCATCATGCGAATCGGAAGAGAATATCGCAACATAAGAATGCTACCGATATTGAAAATACAATATGAAAATATCTTACTTATTTTTATGAGAGTTACGGGTTAATTATACGATATAAGATATTATATTTACAATTAAATTCATAAAACTATAGTTAATAATATTAATTTAAAAAATTATGCAATTCTTGTTGTAATTCCAAGGGTTTTTTTATACATAAGATAGCATGATAGTACACAATTAATAATTAACGTATAATAAAACTGTATGACATTGCACTATTTATTGAATAATAAAATAACCATCGTTATCTATTGTATAGATCCCTAGTGTTGCATCAGATTTAATAAACTGTAATAATAATTCACTGGCGTATTTCCCGCGCGAGCACGCTCGTACTTCTTTTAACCTTATTATATTTGTTAACACATCCATACGTATATATATCTAAATAAATAAAATATGTCGTGACCGTTTCATAATCAACGCCCAATAATTCGGATTTTTTTAAATTCCGTGTTTAAAGTGTTAAAATGGACTATCAATGATAGTTAATATTTTTTTTTAATTTCTCGGTAAAAATGAAGATATCAACTTGACGTTTGGTGCGTGTAATCTGTATGTGAATATATAAAAACAATTTATAGATTTTTCGAATTCAACCTTGAAAGGGTGAAGAAACGTAAAACATTTTGAACAATGAGTGCAAATTTCCCCCGTTCCCGGCTTTACCGAACGAAATATTCAGTAGATTTGGGCCTGCAAATACTCTTCAGATAAATAGTTAAAAATCCATTTCGGGTTTTTTGAATTTCTATTTTTTAAAAGATGCGACGGTGCACGGCCCGGCGGCTCAATCAACACAGTTACTGTTACTGTACGTCCAACGCGACTGGCTGCAGCTGTCTCTGGTTACTTGACTACAAAATATAAAATTTTTTAAAAATTTACCGCGACGGGAAACTCAAATAATCATATAGCGCGGGCGAAACCGCGACGGGATGCTAAATATGTACATAAACGCGCGCGATTCGCGCACTATCTCTCTCTCTCAAACACACACACACACAAACAAATGTATACTATACTGCTGACCATAAAACTACAAAGTAAATCAGTAATAAGAAATAATAATAAACAATAGAGCATTAGTTTTATTCCAAGAAACTTTCATAAAATAAGCATATAAATGATGATAGTTTTACAAACACTCAGTAAAGTCCTTATAAAATTAAAATAACTGAAAAGAGAAATACCTGGTAGATGTTTTTAGCGTTTCTGAAATAAATTTAACATAAGTGAAAATTTAAATTCTTAAAATATTTTCATGAAATATAATCGCGATTTTAAGTACCTTTCTTCCGAGCCTACAAAAAGGATAACGGTTTTAAATTTTTATAAAAATCAGATTATGTGCCCAAAAACGTATGAAAACGACGGTTTAAAAATTCCGTTTATTTCCCAGGGTGAATGAATATCAAGTACATCAAAACTACAATTAAATGTAATAAAGACAATAGAACGGGAAAAAATACGAAGTTGGAAATAGCATTAAATACAGATAATTACAAATCACAGACAGTTTATTGTGTACACGTTTATGCAAAGTAAAAATTAAGTCATAAAACTTTATTCGTCACATTATTATATAACTTTTAACAGGAATTACATAAAAATTGCGAAAATATATTATCAGTAGTTAGAATTAAGTAATCTAAAATAACTTAAATAATACCGAACTAATATCCTTCATACAACTAATAGATTCCATTACGATTACCATATTTAATGATGAATCGGTTAAAAATTAAAATTAATCACAAAAATAATGAAAATATGTGAACGAATCGTAAACAAAATATCAAGGAACTTCGAGAAAATTACAACTCAGTAAAAAATGATTAATTCAAAATATCACAAACATCGATTTTACGTGAATATTATTTCACAGTGTCATAATAAAATTGAAGATGAAGTAAAAACTCTGCAAAGGAAGGAAAACAATGAAAATTTCATAAAAATATTATTTATAGAAATTACAAAATAATAGATTTCCATAGTTGTTCATCATTAAAAAATGTATAAATTAAGGTGTATGATACCTACAAAAATCAATGAATGAATTCTCGAAAATTCGTTTTATAAGTTGGTAAACTCACTTATCATGATTCTGTTTTCGCCTTTCCTTTTTGTATATTATCAACAAAAAAAACCATCTTCTACTACTACAACTACGCAATGAAATAAAAATTTGCTTACATAATTTGGGTGGTTACATGTAATGCAAGCAGGCAAATAGGCATCTTGCACGAACACGTAATGCCTTAAGTTGTGTAAAACTGAAAATCTTTCTAATAACGATAAAAAATTGAGAAAACCCTTAATTTCAATTTATTTCTATCGAAATTTATTATTAAAAATATAATCCACTAAAGAAGGAAATCATTTTGAACACGTTTTATTAAAAATAAAATTAATAATAAGAAATGTATTGCGTACATATTTTTAAAAAATCATGATTTTACGGGAATCTTTTTTCCACTATATACAAGTTTTATAATCACGAAAATACTTTTATAATTGCATTTCATCAAGGACTTTTACCCCGATAAATTTAAATCTAGTCGAAAAGACCGAAACCATTATTTCATGGGCTTTTAAAAAATTAATAATTAAGGCCAAAATTATTTCTCCTTTTGTATTCTATGAGGAAACATGTGCGTATACATTGAAAAAAGGACATAAAATTACGATTTTTCACTTTTTCTGAAAATTTTAATTGTTTGTTGACTGAAAAAAATGTGCAGAAAAGAAAGTTTTTCATGATACATAATCGTTTAAACTACGGAGATGCTAGAGCATACACGTACTCATAAACAGAGGGTGAAAGCTCACGTTTATATAGAATCGGATTATAGCATCTGATGTTTCTCCGGATGGATGTGGGGTACGAGTTGGTTGGTACGAGAATATTGAAGTTTTCTTAATCATTATGGACGTGTAGTCAACAAAATCTGGAATTTGATTTCTATTATTAGAGGAAGAGGGAAGTGGGATATAAGCATTAATCAGGAATGAAAGACAAAAGTTAACAAAGAGGAAAAATTATTGTAAAAGTTTTAGATCACCAAAAGACATCTAATATGCTAAAATGTTCCAAATAAGTTCCAAAAAATAACAAATAAACACCAAAAACTAATCGATTTTAGTTGAATAGAGCAAAATTAAAAATTTTCGATCGCTTAAACAATATTTTTTTACGATACTAATTATAAAAAATACTGCAGACAAAAACATAAGAAGTTTTATTTAAATAATGGTCATAAAAACATTCTAGAATTTAAAGAAACGTGCGCATCGAATGATTAAGATCATATTCAGGTAATATTTGAAAAAAATAATCACGATCGCAAATATATATAAAAGGTTTTAAAAAATTAATTTTCAATACGCGTTAATTTTTAAAAACTGTGCGTTTTATTTGTTTATATCTGTGCGCAATTATGCGTTTTCTGTTACGTTTATATAAAGTGACAAAAGGTTTAATAATGTAAAAAAAGGAATTCTGCCAAATGTCATTAGTGTAAGAGATTTTTTCCTATCAGTAGCAGAGTAGTTCATTTTATCAGTGCAAGGATAAAAATATCTACCGTAAATTTAGTTTGTTCAGCAATTGTTATATATTCCAGTTACTAAAACCGTCCGTAATAAATGACATATGTTTTTATCTTGTTTTTTTTTTATAAACAGAAGATAACTTCTTAATAAAAAGAAACGTAGTACATAAATTCATTTTTAACGTTATAAAAAAGTTTAAAAAAAAATAATAAAACCAACTGAAAAAAGTAGTACTAAATAATAATTTGTTAAGTCTTTAAATTCTAAATTAATAAAAAGCTCTATTAACAACTTACTAACCCCTAATTTGTCACAAGCTTAAAAAATTCAAAATATAAATTACTTTAAATTTCATTTTTATAAAAAAAGCACTCTACAAAAAAAGATGCCTATATTTAAAAAAACCTAATAGGTTATAACTATTTTGTGAATGTATCGCAAAAATATAAATGGATATATAAAAGTAAGAGAAAAAAAATGAAAATAAACGACGTTAAATAATTACCTAGCATGAGCTAAGTCTGATCGAAATACGGTAACATGTACTAGATTTTAGTATAAGTTTTTCCAACAAATCTTTATTCAATTTCGCGCTAATACGAAATAGATAATAATAATAACAAAAAAAGCATATTTTCAAATTATTTGTCTATGAAGAAAACGCTCCCGCTTATAAAAAATCCATCTTTAAAAAAATCGAACAGATCTCTTTGGTAAAGAGTATAGCATAAACATATGTAAAACAAAATCATAACCCATATTATAAATCGGTACGGTATTCTATTCCATAATATTTACCTAAGATTAAATTATTCGCTCCAAAAACCACAATGAAAATTATCTTTCAATAATATTCTTATTGATTTGAGAAGAAAAAAAAATCCGATATTGTAAAATTAAAGACCGAATATAATTTTTTTTTAATTAAACGTTTGAATCCTACACAATTAAACAATTTTTACACAGTGTTAAATTACATAAACAAAATTATAATACAAAAAATAAAAAACTACATGAAATTTCATTAAATATATTATAGTGTTTAAAAAAAAAACAACAGATTATTTCATTTATACACGAAATAATTCTATTTAACTCGCCTTTTATACTCTTAAGAAACATCCGTTCACATAAAAAGTTTAAAATAAAAATAAATTTTTCGAAAACTTTTCTCAGTGTATACCAACTTCTCCGCCACTTCAAAGAATAAAAATTATAAAAAAAAGCTTTATATAATAAATAAATAACCGTTCAAAATAATAATAAAAAATGATTAATTAGGTATAAATTTTATTTACGACGAATATTCATACGTAATCTTCTTCAAAATTAAATAAATTTATTATCGATTTAACAACTCTATAATTAGATATTACTAAACTTTATCGATTAACAATGGAATGGTTTTCATATCTTAAGAGTGACATTTATTCGCTTGTGTGTGTGACTATTCATATTTAATTAAATAATTAATAACACTTTCAATAACAGCGTACACAAGTTTAATGAATAATTCTTGTGTCATCACACAAAAAAGTAATATAGAGCTTTAAAAAAATTACACGTTTCAGAAGAGAAACGTGATGAAGTAGTAACATGATTATTAACAAAAACATTAATATTATGTTGTTTCTAAATAAACTGAATAAATGGAAATAAATTAACAAATAAATAACAATCAGAAAGTACCTTAGATGCAAGTATTAAATGTATTTTGCAAGCTATTTTATTTACTACGTATAAACATTTAACTTAAAAGCGATACGAGCCAATTTTACGAGTGTTTAATACCTATACGAAAAAATAATCTTCAATGACAACAGAAAAATATACTCATTTTTAACTAAAATTTAACTGAAATTACAATATTTAAAACCAATTACCGACGTGAACAAATTTTACACCGTCGAAAATTAAAAATAAAAAGATTTTATAAATTTATACTCAAAGTCTCTCAGTCATCCGCAGCTTCGGATGGGCAAACCTTGCGACAGTTCTTACTATTGGTAGTGTGTATATATGCATTGTATGTATAGCCAGTGCTGTATATATACTATGAGTACAGTGAATTTTGAAAATACAATATATCCGAAACGCATCAATAGGTGACTTAATTACGATTATCTTAGAAAAGATATATATATTAATAGATTATTTCTATGCAATCTTATAATAAACGCAAAATTCTTACTATTATGATAATAATTCTTAATATATATTACATCATAGTCAGCGGCCTTAGTCATGTTATTGTAAACCGGTTTACGTATTAAATACACCTAAGTTAGGTAACATTAGACATAATAAGTAAACTGATAGTGACCGTCATCCTGTGCCTCTAGTATCCTTTAGTCGAATTATATTACAAAGGGTATCCAAAAATGTATATACGAATACAATTCATTAAAGAATATACCCGTAAAAAATGTACCGACAGATATTAAATATAGAAAATTAAATCACGATTAGCGTGGTAATTTATTTATAGGCCTACAATTCCGGAAAAAATATTGCTTACTTTTATTAGAAAAAAATAAATAAATAAATGTTAAATTAATTTACAAATATAACTAATGATTATCACTTTCAAAGGTTTGTTATAAAATGAGGTACCCCTCTCCAAACATCCTGCATAGGGTTGGTATATAAACTTCTAGGATTTTCACGGAATAATTCAACTACTCTTTTTTAGTTGTAAACTTAATTAAACAACGAAAATGTTCGGTTAAATATTTATCGGCCGATTAAAAATTTCATTCCGATCGATTATTTAGATTTTGTAGCTAACCTCGCCCAGAAACAAACAGTTTAATTAATACGTACAAATACGTAAAATTTTAACGTTTACGAAAAATTATTCAGATAAAACGAAAAAATGTAATTCACAGAAAACAAATAAAATACAAAAAAATCATTCGACTACTGTACTGTATTTATCCGTACTAATGTAATATAAGTACGCGGTGTAGGTTAAGGTAAATTACGTTATGTACATTACAGGGTTTTCTTTAGATTAAATCTTACACGTAAAACGTTAGGTCTTTAAAACTTTTTTAAACGAGCCCTAACAATTACAATTCAAATGTAAACATTTAATAGATAGGTATGTATTTTTAGATAAGAACATATCATACGTATTGTCTGTATTATGATCGGGTTTATATTACAACTAATCCGCACTTGGAAATAAAAGGATGAAATCTATTACGCAATCTTGTACATAATATGTAATACAGTCTATACATAATTCTGCGATATAAACTACTATCATCGATGTTACGCAATTAATTACTCAGACCCACATTCATTTTACAAAAACAAACAAAGTTACCGTATATATAAATATACTTTTTTTTTTTAACTTCCACAAACAATTATAAGTTTAAAAATATATACAATATAATTAATACACAACATTAAAATTATTTATTTTTACGAGCAACGTATCTGAATAATATATACGAAAATAAAATTTCGATAAAATTAAATATCCTTTAAAACTTATGTGCAAATACTAAATTATAATATTGTACTATAATTCTTGGAACGTAATTAAGGACTAGGAATACTTCAATAATGTATTCATATAATCCATTATAAATTATAATTTATGAGCTTCTGTTAAAAAAACGAAGAAATCCCCTTTTGTTCATAAATATTTTTTAATAGTCTTGAACATGAAGAAAATAATAAATAAACTTATTAAACATATTATCAATTAAACCGTGCGTTTATATATATAATATGTGGTGTGTATATATATATATAATATCCACACAGACCGCAGTGGCAGGTAAACGAAATGGATAATGTTTTAGCCCAACACTTCTAATAACACAGAAAAATAAATATCCAATGCTAGTTTTAAATTTGAAAAATTCTACCATTTAACTGAATACTGAATCTAATCTGAAATTATATGGAACTGTTAATAAATGCTTACTAAAAATACTTCTGTACATGAATATATTTTTGAAAATATTTTTGATGAGTTATTTGGAATAAAAAGGGTAAATATAGACATAAATAGAACAATATAAGAAGCAACAGGTAGGAATATCGATTCAGTTGCTTTATTAAAATTAAAACCTAATCTACTATAAATAGATTCCATTTTCTGTAAATCGTACAGTATGAAATATTTATCTTCTTTTTTTTAATGTAATACATTTTACTGTGAATATTTTTAACGAGATAAATTATGCAGTTAAACAATAATAAAATTATAGAAATAAAAAAATGTATCTCTTTAAAATAAAAATATTATACTGATCGTTTACATTATTTTGTTTACATTAAAGGAAGAAAAAAAATTATTTTTATGATATAAAAAGTTATCAAAGTTATCAGTAAACAGTTCCCGGAAGAAGTCGTATTTAAAATCAACAATATTCACTAAATGTAGTTTTAAAAGGCATCCCCAACTATTACATTGAAATTGCACTCGTCCATATATATATATGTGTGTGTATACAATTTGTGGATTTTTATATATAAAACTGTAATAAGCTGAAAAACAAATAATATAAATCACTGAAGAAGAGTATTACACAAATATAGCAACTGTTTGAACTACAAAGCCTTACTTTTAGAGGTATTGTCGGCCAATGATTCTCGCACTGATATAACAAAGTACTGCATATTAATATACTTCCATCAGGTAGTAAAAATAATAGTAATACAGAGTGTTCAACTTAAATGAGGCCCCATCGCTTAGTTTAGTCTATAGATAAAAATTTATCGACAAACATTTACATAATAATTTACAGAAGATATTGAAAATGATGTCCATCCGCTTCTATGCACTTACCGACACGTTTAACCATGATCCTGGCTACTCTTGGTAACTGTATCCTGTCTATTTCCTTGACGGCATTGGTAATTTTCACCTTCAATTCCTGCAGGATATATGGACTGCTCCTATAACAATTTCTTTTAAGAGACTTCACAAAAAGATGTCTGGATTGGTCAGATCAGGGGACCTTGGTGGTCACAATCCTTTAGAAATGATTCTCTTCCACCGAAAAAATGCTGAAGTATTTCCTCAGTAGAACGAGCTGTATTGGCAAGTGGCACTGTCCTGCTGCAACCGGCAGTCACGCTCAACCTCTAGCAGTAAGGCGATGAACTGATGGATAATTTCTTAGTAGACGAAAGCACTCAGTTTTTAAAAAAAAAGGAAGAGCCCTATTTTTCATCGACTTGAAACCGCACCATACGTTTATTTTTTGAGGATGTAAGGATGATTCAAAAACATGTGCGGGTTTTCCGGCTGTTCTAACTATTAATATATCACCGAGGTTAAACCGTGTTTCGTCTGTGAAAAGCACTTTCTAAAATGTCGATTTTGTCTCAAATGAAGTTCTTGAACCTTTGACAGTAATGAACCCTTTTACCGTTAGTCAGCTCATGGAAACCCTGCATTCGATACGGATAACATTTCAACATTTTCTTCGCTGCAATGTAAGCTTGACGTGAAATGTTCTTTTCCCGGAGTCTCAGCAAAGACTTACGGAAAAATCTTGTAACTACCGCTTTAATGTCCTGCGTCAGGCACGTTTCTGGTCTAACACCGAATTTTTTAACTAACTTTTGAATAACCCTTTTCAAATTTCTTCTTGAATTTTCCCCGTCGCAGAACATGAGATTTCGTCTGTAAGTTTCCATCACGAATACGCGGATTCTTCAAAACAGTTAACCGGATTTTAACAAACGACACACGATTACACAACCTTGTTCAAAAGCCAGTGCTCGCTAGAGCTATACAGACTGGCAATATTCAAGTGTGCAGGCAATAATTAGTCCTCTCCGCTTACGGCTCCAGTCTACAAATATTTTCCACATTATTTTATCCATCTCACACCAATATATTCCTTTAGTATAAACTACCGAGTGGCGGGGCCTTTTTAAAGTTGAACATCCTTCTATTTCTACAAGTTACGCCTAAACCGTAACATTACAGGGCACAAAAAATAATCTAAAGATATAAAACATTTACACTTACAGGATGTCATAAACAAAACTGTCAACCTTAAAAAAATATAGATTCTTTTATATATATGACAAGAAAAGAAATAGGAAATTGTCAAGCGCTATAATATATCAAGATTATTTGATTATATACTAATTATATAAGCGGGTTGCATATGTACATCATACAGTTTAGCGATTTAAAAATGAGTGTTACCTACGCATTGCTCCTTAACCCGGGTTTTAATAAGCCACGAACTAAATTTTATTACAATATTTAATCAATGCCAACGTTTTACATTTTATTAAATAGTTTATATTCCTGAAGAGGATAATAATTACTTATTAATTTGAAAATCGATACCTCGAATCGGCCGCGGATAGATTAATGATTCACATACTTTAGCTCAGCCGTTTCATATACTGGGAAAACCCCTATTCTTCTTTTTTCCCATTTCTCAGTTTTTAATACGGAATTAAATTGAGAATATTTTTAATAGTCATATAATTTCTCGTATGATTTGTTTGAATTGATTCACTTTCAAAAGAAATCTCGTGTGGTAGATCTTGGTAAAACAAATTGTGTTTCTCAAATCAGTACTTGTCCTAAAAACTCGTCTACTTTAATCTTTAGCCAACAAGCGGGCTCCGTACACCAGACCAGACCTACTAAGAAAACAGGCCAAATTGTTAAATAATAATAATTTGTACATTTCTTTTATATATTTTAATAAGTTACTAGTTTAAAATAAATGGCCGTTTATAATGTAATATTTAAGGTATTTAAAATAAAAAATTACATATTTTTATTTAAAATCATATCAGTTGGCAATTATGGGATGTCTACTACATGCTTCTTTTTTTAAATACATTAATAATGACAAAAACTACTTTTACTGTTACCTACTTTTAAAGTTTAGAATTAACTTTAATGTAATATATACAGAGAATAGCTAAAACATGGAAAACTTATTTTTTGTATAGAAAATAAGTTGGGAATATTTCTACATACATGTACGTATATCTTTTTATAAAATCTAATAGATACTGATAACACTGATACACAAATAAAAGTTTTTTAATGTTTCTCTAAGTGCGATACCATTTCTTGAATTGCTTTTTTGCGTACATTACAGATATAAATACATATTTTATATCACCCTTAGTTTTAAATATAGTTTTAAATCTGTAAAATTTATAATTTTGCTGATGCTTTTCTTTTATAAATAGCCTGAGGCACATCCCGGATGAATGTCCAGCACTAATCGGCTAGCATATTAGTATTCCCTTTATAGCGGCTTTCCATCACCCAAATGTCTTGGTGGAAACGTTCACAGTGTTCGTCACTTACATCTCCGAGGTTGTCCGGGAAAAATCCAGATGCGAGTGGAGGAAATGTATTTTCAAAGAAATATTACATCCCATAGCTCTGCATGAAGTAAGAAGTTGATTAACAATATCGTGGTAAATGTCGGATTTTTGTTTGCCGAGAAATGTTTTGCAAATGTCTTCAAATGTTTTGCACTTTCTACATTATTTAACATCGAGTTAAATACATCATCTCTGATCAACTCGCTTATTTGAGGATCAACAAATATTCCTTCTTTAATTTTTCCTTCACTAACATTCAGAAATTTCTGCCTGATGTAAAAAATCCGGGACTATCATTCTTCATTACTTTTTCATTAGTCCTAGCTTGATATGGAGAGGGGGTAAAAGTATTTTTTTGGGTTCAACTAAGGGCTCATGAACAATATTTTTCCCATTTGCAGTTAAGTTGTCTCGTTTCTTCCACTCTTTGGTAACATAATGTTTATCCCTAGCTCGGCTGTCCCATTCGCAAAGAAAGAAAACACATGTACTTAGTATAGCCTAACTGCGTGCCTAACAAAATAGCTATAACTTACAAATCAGCATATGTTCCAGCTATGTTTTTTATAATTTATTTTTTCAAAAACGTCTTTCATCACATCGTATGTCTCTTTCAAATTAATACGATAAGCGATTGGTATCGAAGTATATTTGTTACCGTTGTGTAGTAGAACCACTTTTAAACTATGGTTGGACGAATCTATGAAAAGGCGCCAGTCCTCAGGTTTATGAACTTGTCTTAAGTGCAACATAAGCTCATCAATATTTATGCAATAAACCAAATTATTTTCATCAATAAAGTACTGAGAAAGTTCTTTTTGTCGGTTTCAAAAGCCCCAAATTTTTGTATTTTTTAAAAAGTAAATTCCAACCTTGCAGTCTTGATCCTAATAGTTGCTTGATTTTTTTATAAATCTAAATCCCTAACGAAGTCATATAATTTACCTTGTGAAGATATGGCTTGATCGGAACATAATTCAAAATCAAAATCATTGTTGTCTATGTCAGTACTGCCTGATTATTCATCGCTGCTTTCGAAATATACATTCACAGGTGGCTCAGGAACTGGAATAATTTCACTGTGAGGTACAGGCCTGATTGCAGATCGCAATGAAGGATATTTTGCACTGTTTAGATATTTTAGAAATTCCAGACACACTTGTTAAACAGAAGTAACAAATCGGTTACACGATCCTTTGGTTCACGCCAAACCATAGGTACACCAAATGGCAAAGCCTTCCGTGTACCTTTCAGCCATCCTCTTAAATATACAGAACAATTACTGCGTACTGTATGAGGAGCCCGTGTCTTATCCTGATCACCAATTTTACACAAAGTACAAACTATACGCTTTTTTAATTATAGGTGTAATGTTTTTTCTATTCGATTTAACGGTAAACTCACCACATTCATAAAAGGCAACCATATTATTTACACAATTTCGAGGCATTATGACACTGCACTGTTAACAAACTTAAGACAGCAATATGACTGAACAAAATTAATTCATTCCTAAATCCAGTGCTTAATACAAACAACACAGCTGTTTTTTCAGCTGCATGTTTTGACCTGCACAGACATGATTAATGTCGTCCATGAAGGCTCACTCTTCAGTATTAGATATGATGTCATAATATGTGACTATGATATGATTAAATGTTTTGTCTAGTATTTTTTATTTATAGCTTACAAATTATGTTAAAAAAGTTAAATAATAAAAAATGAGCTAACAAAATACAATACAGTAGTTAAAATGCTAACTATACGTTGAAAAATGAAAAAAATTCTTTAAAATTTTAACAAAAATGGTGGGCGATAGAAGGATTGAGTTCATATTCGTTTTCAGCATCAAAAAACAGATTAAAATCTTGTACCGTATGTTAGGAAACAAAAATTACGTTCACAACAAAAATCACTGTAATTATTACTAATAACGAATAAACAACCTTTTGAATCAGTTTAAAGACCTTAACAAAATGGTTAAATATAAACGGCCATTCATTGTCACCCAACGAATAAAATAAAAATATTATTTTCATTTGGGTAGGGGGAATATAAATATATAGATTTAAGTAATTCTCACGATAAAGCTGTTCCGAAAGTTGTATCTCTCAACAAAAAAAAAAACTGTAAAAACTTCTATACAGAAAACGCAAATTCTAACTATGAATCCCAAAATTATACTGCGCTAGTTTATCAATTCTACGTATAGAATGAAGAAAATAACGTATAAAAAACGTAAAAAATAATACTAATAATAATTAAACACAGTAAAGAAGTGAAACAAAGCACAAACTTTTTAAATGCTTTATCAGTTTTGATTTTTTTCTTCTGAAACATACATATTTATTTAAATATTAAAAATATATAGAATATATAGAGAAATCTTATATTATACATTTCGTTACACTACATAACATAAAACGATGGAAGATTGTTATAAAAATAAATTAAACAAAAATTAAAAAGTTCTAAATTCAAAGATAATTCACATTTTTGGGAACGCAACTGAATCTGTTATTAAATATATAAATTAAAAAAATTAAGACAGTCTAACGGATTTTTTTTTAATTTTAGTTCTTAGAAACACTTATTATTTATTTAAAAACATATTTGTTACTTATGATTCATTACGAAGATAGAAAATTCTAATAATATTACGTAAAAGGAAAAAATAATGCACGAATTATAATGAAAACTATGACATCACCACGATAAAGACAAGAATACATATTCGTAGTGATGTCGTAAGCTTCACACAACGAGATAAACGACATCCATACATTCGTGTTTACACGCATGCGAGTACACGGATTCGA
This sequence comes from Lycorma delicatula, assembly GCF_047948215.1. Taxonomy (NCBI): domain Eukaryota; kingdom Metazoa; phylum Arthropoda; class Insecta; order Hemiptera; family Fulgoridae; genus Lycorma; species Lycorma delicatula. The sequence goes on from NC_134458.1 coordinate 77,971,649, forward strand.
ATGCACACAATTACGGCTGTTATATCGAGTCATGAAGGGGGTCTCAGTTTTATAACGTTATCCCCTTTTCTTGACTCGGTATACTCAACACTCGACAAGAAACAAGGCGAGAATCATTAAACTTATTATGCAATCCTCTATTACAAAACTAGTCGCCACTATCTAATCTGTAAAGGCTCCAGAGGTCAAGAAATAAAATTATGATATCTAAATAAAGAATAAAGCTGTTGTTATTCGGTATTGTTGTGTTACATAAGAGCTCTTGTTACGACCGACAAATATCGTGAAATAACTCACGTGTTATTCTGTACATGTGACTTCTAATAATAATAATACTTAATAGATAAAAAAAACTCTCCGCATTAATTGTTCACTGTGTAATACTATCTTACAACAATATTTAACTAAATATTTCAAAGGCATATCGTTCGACTGTTCAAAAATAAAATGATATAAAAATTTCCGAATAAATTTGTATATATTTTTAAATCAACCACAAAAAAGATTAAAAACAGGAAATAATTTCATAACATTACGAAATAATATTTAATAATAACCAAACATAATAAAAGATGTACCACAAGTTGTACATATATATATATATATATATCACACGTTTCCATTTAATCAACTTTCAAACTAATAATTAAAGTACAAATAGTAAACTTACAATTAAAAAAAATCAAACAACAAAAAACAGTTAAACATTTTACTTTAAAAAAGAGAATAAATAAGAATTTGAAAGTCGTGAAAGACTTTTAGTTGGATGTGTTTGTAAGTGGGGATGCCGGATACACAATGTTGACCGCAATCACAGTTAGCCTACATTCAAACCTCTCAGCTTGTTAATCATTACGGAAAGTAGAACGAGGGCCCTAAAATAAAGATACTATTATAGACAACTTTTAAAATCTCACGGACATTTAAAAGTAGTATAAATTCATTAAAAATGTATTTACTAATTTATTGTTTTATTTTAATTTTTTTTTGTTTTTTAAAAAACCAAAAATTTTAAATAAAATGTCCTTTATATATATATATATATATATATATAAAGAAAAAATGTTGTAGTAAATGAGTAGTTTATTTCATTATAAAAACAAGTCCTCTGTATGAAAACTACAAAATAAACCGAAATAAATTACTTTAATGTTATGCAGTTTAATAAAAAAAATAAAATAAAACACTATTATACTTAATAGTGTAAAACACTAAATACTTAACACTAACAATAAATAAATAGGAATGATGTATTTTCATAGCAGAAATTAGGCTATTATGAGAAAACAATACACGAATACGTTTATAGAACTTGACAGTAATATCTCGTAAAAATTCTGTAAGTTTAATGTAATATTGTATCGTAATTGACAAAAAAAAACAATAAAAAAATATATAAAAGTAAATGGATCCTATAATCTGCATATTACTAAAACATATATATATATTTGATGGTTAGATTAACTCTGTAGAAATATTTTATAAAATAAAACAAAAGAATAAAGCTTTTTGTCTTTTATGAAAGACAAAGTAATACGTCGAATCCATCCACGATGTTTCTAATTTTGTTTTAACTTATGAAATGACGTAATAATAGCATACTCTTTACTGGAACAACAAAACAGTTTTTTTATTTCCAATAAATAAATAAATAAGTCGCATAAAATAGCGATGAAAATTTACGACAAAAATAATTTTAAATGTTAGAAAATATTACATACGTGACTAGCAATCTAGTTAAGTCACTGATGCTAAATCTAACTCTACTAAGTTTGTAAATAAAATGACGTAATGATATTGCCCTTGACAAATTTAATACTAAATATTTTTTTTTAAATACACAAAAAAAAATTTAACTTATCAACATAGGCTATTAACTAGAAATAAAGTAACATCTTGTAATTCCTCACCGAAACTGATATCCAAATAACAAAGGAAAGAACCATATGTAAAATAAACACAAATCACTAAAAGACACACACACTGCACGAGAGACAGCTAGTGACTGCAGCGTGGCGTGGGCTCAGGTAACGGACGGGATGTCGTCATTTCGTCACGTGGTGGGGAGATTATCGGAGTAGAGAGGGAAGGACAACACCCTCTGTGAGTCACCAATCACAGTCCAGATAGGTCACCTTCACCTTACGTAACTATTCGAGTTTATTTTGATTAGTTATGTAAGCGAGAAGAGATCCCGTTTTCCTTGGAGATCACCGCGATTTAGGTGTCTAATGTAAATTTTTTACTCGTACTGAACAAATGAACGTTAAAATTACAGATATAAACTGGTAAAGTTCGAATAAAAAAAAAATTCCTACCACAATGCTTTTTAGTAAATATTTCCCGCGTTACATTATTCCTTAAACGTTCCCTTTGTAGATGGCAAATTACTTTCATGAAAATATTATTTTATTACGCTAAATATAAAAAGGCAATACGCAACAGTAGCAAATATTTATCTATTTGGTTAAAATGAAATTACTACCTTGTAGAAAGCTTATAAAGCTGATGAATGGTATACTAGTAAACGGTCGGTAATAACATCTCCAAACGTGAATCCTGACAGTCAAAAGAATTAGTTTGGATCGTTGCGCCTCGAGTAACTAGGCTTAATTTATTATTTATTTACCTTATTGCAAAAAAATAGTGCAGTAAATCTATGAAAATTGTTAAAATTCTGTTATGTAGTACAGAGAAGACATTTGATGTCCATCGACGTAATAAAAAAATATATTTTTAAAAATCAAGAAAATGTAAAGCAGGGCGTTTACCTCTGCAAAGATTCGTTTATAATTTCAAAAACCCAAAAATCTCAAATAAAAAACATAGTTTCACATTACATGCCGATGAACCAATTCTAAACGCCATGATGTTTAAAATCGGTATTAGAAAGTTTTAATAATAAGTATGAAGATGCTTGCTAAAGTCTAACGTACAGGTCGCGCGGCGGTAACTTGAATGCATCCTATCATGTAAAGGGCATTGGTTTGCTGGCATTTCTCCCGCCACCACCCCATTCGGTCGCCCTAAAGCATAAGACCGAATGTTTGTGCCACAAACGGTCACTGAGTCTCGAACAGTTTAGCGACCAGTGTCCTAAATAGCTCCTTGAACTTACCTAACAGCGGGAGCGGACTAAGCGCGGTGCGATACTCTACCGGCCTACGTATGCAAACCGCTTACTTGTCATATATTTACTAAAATGGATTGATGCACCCCGTCAACTACTAAAAATATATATGGCATCCATAAAATTAAATTTACTTCGTCAAGACAGCAATTCGCTGCCACGCCTAGGTCGCTGAATGACAGCAAGTACCTGTCCACCATATTAAGGCGCTTGGAGCCTTAATTGGCTGGTGGTCAGCCATATATATCTCTAGGTTAGCTTCCCACAGCAGTGCGGTAGAAGTCTTTCCCTTAAGTAAACTACTGATGTCGGCTGAACAAAGCAATCGCATCAAGGAACTCCCACACGGTCCGACAACGCGGCTCTCGCCACATTGACTCGGCGCTCGTGAGTGGCCAATTTTCCTCTTGACTTCTAAGTTCCAGGGTGCCCGGTCTCTGCCCCCTCCCCCCCGTAAGAGCAGAGCAGTCAAATATCGGTGTTCATTTGACTAGACCTCCCTACAGACCCACAGCTCATCGGCTACCATGCGGAACCGAAAAAGATATTGGTTCAAATTAACGTGGTTGGTGATCACTTGGGCACCCGTTCCCCTTAAAAACGAACTCGAGGCATAACATCCCCCCAGATCGCGTATCAACTTATACAGGGATCTTCCCTTCGTCGTGGTGTCCCATTCCAGCTGTCATGCTTCCATCGCGAGGCTCTGCAGCCTCTTTCGCAGGCGGAAGATGGGCAACTGCACGAAATTTAGATCCGGTGCATTGTGATCACGGTTCCGTTCCGGTACTGGCTCGGCCTGAAACCGCATCACAAATACCTCACCCTCCAGGCCTCTTCGCAATCTCCACATGACTGCCCGAACTTTCACCACTAAGTCGATTGGGAAAGCCTTTCCCAATACGGTGATAGCCTCGTAGGAGGTTGTTTAAAAACACCAGTGCATACACTTAAAGCCCTCTGCGCTGGACACTCCTTAAATTTTGAAGAAGTGCTCTATTCATATCCAACCTATACGCCCAAACGGGCGCCGCGTAAGAGGTCATGCTTTTGAAGACACATCCGTATACCATGTACATTTGACGGCCATAGTCCTTCCGAGAAATCCTCTTAAGTTTGTGCATCACTGAGACGGCGTCCGCCGCTACTTCCCTAATATGGTTGCTAAACAACAACTTCTCATCAAACATTTAAACAGCAGTATATTGAACATTCTATTAATATCGTATCACACCATCGTAAGTGCGATATATATCACGGTTATAAATGCTAATAAAACTAAACCGCAAACATTTTGTTACAAATTACAATTCATGATACACTGAAGCTGCAAGACGTAATTTAATTATTGAAAGAAAATCAAAATAAATTAATTAAAATGTAATTATAATTTTTATAACTTTACAGAAAATTATGAAATATAAAAAATCCCTGGAAAAAAAAAAAAATTATTGTAACACGTTAAATAACGGCGAATGGTGTTATTTAATTATTACAATTTTTTAATCATTCAAATAATCTAATTTAGATACACGTATAGGTTAAACATTTCATTTTCATTAACATTTGGATTAAGTTAAATCAAACTTACCGATTTGTGTTCTGTATTCAAACTTTACGAATCCATTTCTTCAACTCCAGACAGTATCTTCAATGGAATCTCATCTTCAGTATTGCTCGCTTTTTCGTCAATAGAAGTTACACCATTTAGGTTGACGATTAGTTTGTAAACTTCAATATCCATGGCGCATTCTTTACGCCAGTAGTCGTTTTCAATTTCACTAATTTTCTCGAAACATTTTAACCGCATACTAGCATAAATAGAAGAGATACTTTGTTAAAACGGGGTAATTATATCTGCTACTTTAAAGGTTAAGTTTCGATCTGCCACCAACTCTTCTATTATTCCCCAAATTAGTTTTATTGGATTTAAATCCAGGTGATACGTGAGTAGCCTAAGACTATATGATCCTCCTCATTTAAAATGCTTTCGAGAGAATAAGTTACAACCGGATTTGATGCTTGCATTAACTGAAGTAACTCTCTTTTAGTCACTGGTTTATCGAAGGAAATATTCTGTCTCTTTAGCCGCTTCTGCATATATGCTTTAAGAACTTATATTTAGAACATTTTCCAATTTGAAACAACAGTATGGCGCGTTATCGAGAACTACTACAGAATTTGGTTTCAATTTTCCCAAAAGTTTTTTGGAAACCCGTTGTTTGAAGTTGCTGTGGTTCATATTATCGTGGTAGTAGCCTGTTTTTGAGCTAGCGATGTATGTCAGTAAGACGTTTGGAACAAACCCGTCTTTTTCTCTCGCATGAATTATAATGACCCTTTCGCCTTTGGAAATCGGAGTATGAAGTCCTTCACTGCTGCCTTCTTCTCATGATTTAGCGGATGAGTGCGAAATTAAAATGAAACTTTCATCTAAATATATTAGTCTATTTTCTTCCCGAAACTTCTTAATGCCTTTCAAGAAAAAATTCTCTTCATAGCAATATCATGTTTCTTTGTCAACAATTTTCGGTAATCTGTTGTTTTCACCCGCTTAAATTCTAAAACGTGTAATATTGTTCTTAAACTTGTTTCTCCTCTTTGCCAACCCAGATCATTTTGAAATTTATTTTTTAATTTTTTGACAGTATGTACCAGCGGCAGCTCGTAGCTAAAATTAACGGGAGTGCTGCTTCAGAACATTTTTTTCTAAGCCTTTTCAAGGCCAAAATTAAAGTTTTCTGTAAAATAAAAGAACCGAAAAAATGAATCAAATAGAATAGCTGGAAGCACGATAATCTAATTTTACACTTTATCACATTCAAGAATATGGTACACGAATATGGTTTTTAAGTACAATGTGCTTAAAACCCTTATTCGGTTTAATCGAATAAATAATAAAATGTCACTACAGATAATATTTGTTTAGTATTATTAGATAACTTAATAAATTGCCCGCTTAAAAACACTATATTCCAGTGATGGTTAATTTAAATTTCTATGCACACAGAAACAAATACATAATTAGTTTTTACTAATTACCTTCTCTTTCACTCTTCCAGCGTGTTTTTTGCCAGATTTGGCGATCAAAGATCCCTTACTTTCCACCATCTTCTGATCGCTACTGAAAAAACAACTAAACCGCTTTCATATTCTTTCCACCGACTAAACTAGAAAAGGGAATGAACAAGGAACGTTCCATACACAAGCGGAGTAAAAAAAACTACCTTCCACCGGCACGCCAAGGTCGGAACTGCGGGAGCGACAGTGCTCTCTCTCCGGTAATTACCGTTCAGATAATACTTCAGAAGATGATATGTATAAGTGTAAATAAAGTGTAGTCTTGTAGTCTTGAAGTGTAGTCTCAGTTCGACCATTCATGAATCCACCGGGTTGGTCTAGTGGTGAACGCGTCTTCCCAAATCAGCTGATTTGGAAGTCGAGAGTTCCAGCATTCAAGTCCTAGTAAAGTCAGTTATTTTTACACGGATTTGAATACTAGATCGTGGATACCGATTCATCTTCTGAAGTATTATCTGTAGGGTAGTTACCGGAGGCTAAACAGGAAAAAGAAAGAAAATTTCGACCATTCGTGAGATCTGTGGTTAATTGAAACCCAACCACCAAAGAACACCGGTATCCACGATCTAGTATTCAAATCCGTGTAAAAATAACTGATTTTACAAGGACTTCAACGCTGGAACTCTCGACTTCCAAATCAGCTAATTTAGGAAGATGCGTGCACCAGTAGATCAACCCGGTGGATTTGTGATTTTTATCTTTTCTTTCTTTCTTTTTCCTGTTTAGCCTCCGTAACTACCGTTTAGATAATTCTTCAGAGGATGAATGAGGATGATATGTATGAGTGTAAATGAAGTGTAGTCTTGTACATTCTCAGTTCGACCATTCCTGAGATGTGTGGTTAATTGAAACCCAACCACCAAAGAACACCGGTATCCACGATCTAGTATTCAAGTCCGTGTAAAAATAACTGGGTTTACTAGGACTTGAACGCTGGAACTCTCGACTTCCAAATCAGCTAATTTAGGAAGATGCGTGCACCAGTAGATCAACCCGGTGGATTTGTGATTTTTATCTTTTCTTTCTTTCTTTTTCCTGTTTAGCCTCCGTAACTACCGTTTAGATAATTCTTCAGAGGATGAATGAGGATGATATGTATGAGTGTAAATGAAGTGTAGTCTTGTACATTCTCAGTTCGACCATTCCTGAGATGTGTGGTTAATTGAAACCCAACCACCAAAGAACACCGGTATCCACGATCTAGTATTCAAATCCGTGTAAAAATAACTGATTTTACAAGGACTTCAACGCTGGAACTCTCGACTTCCAAATCAGCTAATTTAGGAAGATGCGTGCACCAGTAGATCAACCCGGTGGATTTGTGATTTTTATCTTTTCTTTCTTTCTTTTTCCTGTTTAGCCTCCGTAACTACCGTTTAGATAATTCTTCAGAGGATGAATGAGGATGATATGTATGAGTGTAAATGAAGTGTAGTCTTGTACATTCTCAGTTCGACCATTCCTGAGATGTGTGGTTAATTGAAACCCAACCACCAAAGAACACCGGTATCCACGATCTAGTATTCAAGTCCGTGTAAAAATAACTGGGTTTACTAGGACTTGAACGCTGGAACTCTCGACTTCCAAATCAGCTAATTTAGGAAGATGCGTGCACCAGTAGATCAACCCGGTGGATTTGTGATTTTTATCTTTTCTTTCTTTCTTTTTCCTGTTTAGCCTCCGTAACTACCGTTTAGATAATTCTTCAGAGGATGAATGAGGATGATATGTATGAGTGTAAATGAAGTGTAGTCTTGTACATTCTCAGTTCGACCATTCCTGAGATGTGTGGTTAATTGAAACCCAACCACCAAAGAACACCGGTATCCACGATCTAGTATTCAAGTCCGTGTAAAAATAACTGGGTTTACTAGGACTTGAACGCTGGAACTCTCGACTTCCAAATCAGCTAATTTAGGAAGATGCGTGCACCAGTAGATCAACCCGGTGGATTTGTGATTTTTATCTTTTCTTTCTTTCTTTTTCCTGTTTAGCCTCCGTAACTACCGTTTAGATAATTCTTCAGAGGATGAATGAGGATGATATGTATGAGTGTAAATGAAGTGTAGTCTTGTACATTCTCAGTTCGACCATTCCTGAGATGTGTGGTTAATTGAAACCCAACCACCAAAGAACACCGGTATCCACGATCTAGTATTCAAATCCGTGTAAAAATAACTGATTTTACAAGGACTTCAACGCTGGAACTCTCGACTTCCAAATCAGCTAATTTAGGAAGATGCGTGCACCAGTAGATCAACCCGGTGGATTTGTGATTTTTATCTTTTCTTTCTTTCTTTTTCCTGTTTAGCCTCCGTAACTACCGTTTAGATAATTCTTCAGAGGATGAATGAGGATGATATGTATGAGTGTAAATGAAGTGTAGTCTTGTACATTCTCAGTTCGACCATTCCTGAGATGTGTGGTTAATTGAAACCCAACCACCAAAGAACACCGGTATCCACGATCTAGTATTCAAATCCGTGTAAAAATAACTGATTTTACAAGGACTTCAACGCTGGAACTCTCGACTTCCAAATCAGCTAATTTAGGAAGATGCGTGCACCAGTAGATCAACCCGGTGGATTTGTGATTTTTATCTTTTCTTTCTTTCTTTTTCCTGTTTAGCCTCCGTAACTACCGTTTAGATAATTCTTCAGAGGATGAATGAGGATGATATGTATGAGTGTAAATGAAGTGTAGTCTTGTACATTCTCAGTTCGACCATTCCTGAGATGTGTGGTTAATTGAAACCCAACCACCAAAGAACACCGGTATCCACGATCTAGTATTCAAGTCCGTGTAAAAATAACTGGGTTTACTAGGACTTGAACGCTGGAACTCTCGACTTCCAAATCAGCTAATTTAGGAAGATGCGTGCACCAGTAGATCAACCCGGTGGATTTGTGATTTTTATCTTTTCTTTCTTTCTTTTTCCTGTTTAGCCTCCGTAACTACCGTTTAGATAATTCTTCAGAGGATGAATGAGGATGATATGTATGAGTGTAAATGAAGTGTAGTCTTGTACATTCTCAGTTCGACCATTCCTGAGATGTGTGGTTAATTGAAACCCAACCACCAAAGAACACCGGTATCCACGATCTAGTATTCAAGTCCGTGTAAAAATAACTGGGTTTACTAGGACTTGAACGCTGGAACTCTCGACTTCCAAATCAGCTAATTTAGGAAGATGCGTGCACCAGTAGATCAACCCGGTGGATTTGTGATTTTTATCTTTTCTTTCTTTCTTTTTCCTGTTTAGCCTCCGTAACTACCGTTTAGATAATTCTTCAGAGGATGAATGAGGATGATATGTATGAGTGTAAATGAAGTGTAGTCTTGTACATTCTCAGTTCGACCATTCCTGAGATGTGTGGTTAATTGAAACCCAACCACCAAAGAACACCGGTATCCACGATCTAGTATTCAAATCCGTGTAAAAATAACTGATTTTACAAGGACTTCAACGCTGGAACTCTCGACTTCCAAATCAGCTAATTTAGGAAGATGCGTGCACCAGTAGATCAACCCGGTGGATTTGTGATTTTTATCTTTTCTTTCTTTCTTTTTCCTGTTTAGCCTCCGTAACTACCGTTTAGATAATTCTTCAGAGGATGAATGAGGATGATATGTATGAGTGTAAATGAAGTGTAGTCTTGTACATTCTCAGTTCGACCATTCCTGAGATGTGTGGTTAATTGAAACCCAACCACCAAAGAACACCGGTATCCACGATCTAGTATTCAAGTCCGTGTAAAAATAACTGGGTTTACTAGGACTTGAACGCTGGAACTCTCGACTTCCAAATCAGCTAATTTAGGAAGATGCGTGCACCAGTAGATCAACCCGGTGGATTTGTGATTTTTATCTTTTCTTTCTTTCTTTTTCCTGTTTAGCCTCCGTAACTACCGTTTAGATAATTCTTCAGAGGATGAATGAGGATGATATGTATGAGTGTAAATGAAGTGTAGTCTTGTACATTCTCAGTTCGACCATTCCTGAGATGTGTGGTTAATTGAAACCCAACCACCAAAGAACACCGGTATCCACGATCTAGTATTCAAGTCCGTGTAAAAATAACTGGGTTTACTAGGACTTGAACGCTGGAACTCTCGGCCTCCAAATCAGCTGATTTGGGAAGACGCGTTCACCACTAGACCAACCCGGTGGGTTTGTGATTTTTATCTGGTGTACAGAAACTTGACTCCATTTTCATTTGAAAACATGCCTTCAGCTTCCCTTTTTATACGCGATATCTCACTATCGGATACACCAGTACCTTTACTACAAAGAAACTGAACTTGTTGCAAGGGAATAAGAAAACTGTCTTCCGGTTTCTTAGATTTGTTGAACTTAGCTTCTTCTTCCGTAAATTTTAACAAGTTATATACAATTTCTTAGTTCTGTCTGTGCAATTTTTTATTTTTTACTTTGCTTTTAATTATAGGATTCAATATTAACGAAAAAAATCTCACAAAAATAAATTGTTTTGTTCACGTGAATACCGTAACACCATTAGGCTCTGAAACAAAAAGAAACTACAATCCGTTTTCAAAACCCACGCATAATATACTTTACAAACAGAAAAAAGTTATAATTCTTAAAATATTCACTTATAAATTTAAACAAAAAGCGCACAAAAATATTTATTGAACTTACCCTGTTACAGTACAGACGATAGCGATCCTACTGTTACTTAAGAGAACACTAAATACTTATTATTTATTGTTATACAAAATTGTTGTTTATAAATTCAAGGGCCTATACATCTACTGTAATATGTGCTGTATAACACGAATTATAGTTAAACATAACTTTAAATTCAAATGTAAATACAGTAATTAGACGATGATGACATTGTCAATATGATTTCGTAATATTATTTTTGTAACAACGATGTTTGTGGAACGCATGCATAACAGCTCTTCAACCCTCCGCGCAGTCATCTCACCGTCACAACGCTAATTGTCAACTTACAGCGCGTACCCAACAGCAAAGCCAGCAGCCGTTGCAGTAATTTATCTCCACCTTAAATAAGATTTCTAACTTTAATTTTCGTTATACCGACCGCTTCCCTTCTGCAGAATATTCCGTTTATTATAGTTGTAGATATCCGAAGATCATGATAGCACTATATTTTATATAAATGTAAAACGGAACTATAGGTTGTTCTCTGTAATACTTTTTGGTATAATACGGATTATCCCATATATCATCAGAAAGTAAAAACCTTTGTAAACTGCTGTACATGCGTTACTTCTAATTTCTCCTTCAGATAATTAATACTTCATCAAAATTTATTTGATATTACTGAGTGGGCGTCAGAAATCCTATTCCTATAAAACATTCTCACATGTTATTCCTATGTATAGAATAAAGGCTTCAGTGTAATCCATTATATATATATATATATATATATATATATATATATAACATTAAGCTTGAATGTAAAAAAATGTTGTTCATATACGATTTCAGAATTAATAATATTTTTTAACTCGAAAATTAAGCCCTTCCGATTAAATTTAGCCTTACATTCAAGATTCAATTATAAGTTTTATACCGATTTTTCAAAATTCTTAGAACTCTAGTTGTCTCGTCACCTTTCTAAAAAGTACTCTCTAAGTTTTAAGTATTAACAAATAAATTCGAATACATTATCTGAAAGAAAAAGAAGAATTTTTGTTATATACAATGATAAAAAATTAATTTTTTTTTTTCAGTAAAAGAGATATTTCTTTTTCAACGATTCATATGAGTGCAGTCTTCTAATAATGAATGATTTAAGTAAGAAGTGTTGAATTATATCCAATATTTTAACCGAGCGTTGGTTGATAATAATTTTTTATTTCTTGATTGATTGAAATCTTCGGTTTTAATGACTGGAATATTTTCATAATTCGTTGAAGAAATGTTGAGTTTTTATTATGTAAATATTATAATTTAAACATTACAAAATACATTTTTTGATTACTTTTAATTAATTTCTCTATCCTGAGATAGAGAATATATGCATTTTTATAAAGTATTTATATTTATTTATTTTTTTTTACAAAGTAAAACTATGCTAAACGGATACAAAAATTTATTCAAAAGTAATGAAATGTTCAAAACCCGTTTACAAAAAAAAAAATTAAAATCTAACACTAGATGGTCATTTTTATTGTTAAACAATCACAATTACGAGAGGTTATTTCTAAAGTAATGACCGTTTCATTGTAAAAAGATTATTCTGAAAACTTAAATAAATATTTTTTGTTTCTCTTAAACTACAAGCCTTATACTACATCTCTATATAATCGCCACATGAATTAAGACATTTATCGTAGTCATACCCCAGGTTTAATATACCCTGGACGTATTTTTCTGCCGTCAGTCCAATTAGTCACTATGAACAGAATTTTTAAGTTCATCGTCACCTGCGAATTGCTTACCGCTCAAAAATTCTTTCAATTTCCCAAACAAATGGTAATCAGAAGGAGCTAAGTCCGGACTATGTGGTGGGTGATCGTAAATTTCCCATCCAAATGCGCTCAGTAAATCACGTGTCGGATCCGCAACATGTGGATATGCATTATCGTACAGCAGGACGACGCTGTCGCTCAGCTATCCACGTCGCCGATTTTGAATGGTGCGCCGTAACTTACGTAGCGTTTCGCAGTTACTTTCTGCATTTATAGTCGTTCCACGTGGCATAAAATCAATCAGCAGTTTACCAAATCGATCCCAAAAGACTGTGGCCATCAGTTTGCGTCCAAATGGCAGTGGCATGACCTTTACTGGTCTGGTTGTAACAATCGAACTAAGGAACTCATCACCGCTTTTCTGTGTAGCGCATAAAAAATTCCAAAGCAGATCCGATTCGAATTTTTTTCTACGTTCCGTTAAGACGTGCGGCACCCAACGTCACAAACCTTTATGAAGCCTAAATGGTCATGAATAATGCGACTAATAACAGGTTTTGAAACATCAGGAAAAAGAAGGGCCAGGTCGGAAATCGGTAAGCGACGATCTTTTCTGATTTCATCATCGACGCGTTTCAGCAAGCGATCGGTGATTATCGAGGGCCTCCCCGAGCGTTCTTCATCATGCACATTAATTCTGTTATTTCTGAATCTTCCATACCATTTCCGGACGTTTCATTCATTCATTAAATTATCACAGTATACAGCAAACAACTGCCTATGAATTTCAGCCGGCTTAACGTTTTGATGGTTTAAAAAACGTATGAATCCACGTATTTCACAGTCGGCGGCAACATTGATTTTCCTATTCATTTTATAACGTAATAACTCGCACGTAATCAAAGATACTGCAACGCGACAAGTTACAAGTAACAATGCAGTGTGTACATTACTAGCGTGGCCATGAACGACAAAGGTTCGCCAAACTTAAGCAGAGGAAATTCCATACTTTAGAGATATCCCTCGTAGTAGATACTGAGAAAATAGTATAAAAATAAAAGTACGAATAAATTAAAATATAATAATGAAGAAACAATAGCGATAACTTAAATATTAATTTTAAAATAAACAATTTTACTAAACACTATGAAACGAGTATCTCTGTCTCTACAACGTTTATTGAATAAACGTAACAGAAACGAACAACTGTTGTTTTAGGCAATCCCTATAGAAAGCGTAAGGTTAGTGAAACCTTCGACTCGGTTTGCACATCAGTCCAGATTACTTATTACTGTTTCAGACTGGAGTAATCTTTCAGTTGTTAAACCTTAACAACCTACACCTTTAATCGCTTAAAACAACAACTGTTCGAAATATACATTTTATAGTTTTCACTTGTATTTTTACTTATTAATTAACATTTATTATTATAATTTTATTTATTTATTTATTTTTTACATCCTACGAGGATCATTCAATAATTAAAGAGACAAATGATTGTAAAACAAATATTATTTATTCGATGACAATCAAACTAACCCTACATTTCAACAAAATCCAGAGATAAGTGCCTACACATTTAGGCACTTGTCTCATCTTTCTGCGAGCTATCTTATTCCAGCGGTAAAGAATTGTTTACCACTTCTGTAGCCATATTCATTAACATCTGAGCCGTTCTTGTACGGCACTATCGATCCGACTACGGTGGCCGAATTCTGTGTCAAGTAAAAATTCTTTGAGAACATCAAATAAAAAAAATATATATCTCGTGCTGCGAGATCAGGACTGTAAGATGGATGCGGCAACATCCCCCGATCCAGATATGTTGCAATTACCCACCGGGTTGGTGTAGTGGTTAACGCGTCTTCCCAAATCAGCTGATTTGGAAGACGAGAGTTACAGCGTTCAAGTGCTAGTAATGCCAGTTATTTTTACACGGATTTGAATTCTAGATCGTGGATACCGGTGTTCTTTGGTGGTTGGGTTTCAATTAACCACACATCTCAGGAATGGTCGAACTGAGAATGTACAAGACTACACTTCATTTACACTCATACATATCATCCTCATTCATCCTCTGAAGAATTATCTAAACGGTAGTTACCGGAGGCTAAACAGGAGAAAGAAAGAAAGAAGATATGTCGCAATTGTATTCACTGTTGGTTCTTGTCTTTTCAAATAACAGCGATAAATTGGGCCTATATAGTCCTAAAACATCGTTAGCACCACTTTACCCGCTGTTGAAAATATTTTAAGTTTTTCCTGGCGGGACAACTCCGATGTTTTCATTTCATGAAATGTATGATGTTTTGCTTACGGGTCAAAACGATGAATCCAAATTTCATCAGAAGTTATTATGCGATCTAAAAAACACATTAACTTCCGCTAAAAACCGTAGTTTAAGTTCCGAACAAAAGTGAATTCGGGTGTCTGTAATTTTAAGTAGACTGTCTCGAAAACCAACCTTGAATACATTGTGCGGTAATTCAGCTATCATAAATAATAGAATGGACAGTACTGTAATTCGCACTCTACAAATTTCAGCAATTTTCCAAGTTGTATGAGTCTGCCCTTCGAATTAGATCATTAATGCGACTTTCCAAAACGTCAGTCGAAACTTCCACCTGTCTTCCGCTACGATGAAAATCAGTGATTCTTGATCTTCCCGGTTTAGACTGTTCGAAACACTTATAAAAATTTGTACGATTCACTTTTTATCATACTGTTGTAACAACCGCGAATGAATTTCGGCCGGTTTTACACCTTCAGAAAACAAAACTCATATCACAGCACGCTGATACGAGTTTTAATGATAAAAAAGGGTATTAAGACACCAAGCAAGTAAAAATGAAATTTACCCCAATATTCCAACTTAATTTGCTAAATTTGAAAAAATAATTTTTACCTAAGTAAGACAGTTTCAGTTTAATTTAATTAAATAGTTTCTTCGGCTGTTGTCATTTATCTCTTTAATTATTGAACGACCATCGTATTAACTGTATATCTACTGACGATGATCATTTAATCATCGAAATGGGCATCTACTTTTACATTTAAAACATTTTTTTTTGTTTGTAAATAGTTTTTATGTGTTTTCTTGTTTTAAAAGTGATAATATCAACAACTTTTATTTCTTTATTTCAATTGCTAAATAAGGAACAGAAAAAAAGTATTTAATAAATTATAATCTATAAAAACTTATTTCGTTAAAAGATAAAAATAAATAAAAACAAAAAAGGCATAAACTAAACGTTAATTGGTTTGTATAATTATTTTAACAATATTTATTTTTAAAAAAGCCATTAGTCATTCTATTACTAGCACAACTTAAAAAAAAATTATGCAAACAAAAATAAAATAAAAACCTTATCGTGTAAAATTATTTTTCTTTATTAAAATCGATGATATAGCGCGAATTATTTATTATAAACAAAGTTGTTAAGTAGTAAAAAATGATGATTAAGTGCACTATTTGAATATTTGTCGGACAATTCTGGATGAAATTAAAATTTTAATTTAAGAAACAATTTAGTCATTTCCTATTTTGCATTTCCTTCGTAAATTATAACCGTGTTATAATTGACAGATATAAAATTAATTTTTATAAATATAATGTGTAAATAGAGGATAATTTTAGAGGAAATAACATTAATAATTATGATTACCTTAATTTTCCACATAAAGAAAACAAAAACAATGACTTTTTTGTACTGTCTAATTTATAAAGATAATAATAATAATAATAATAATAATAATAATAATAAAAACAACAACAATAATAATGCACCTCCGTGATTTACTGCGAAGGATCGGAGACTCCATCTCCGAGGCCTCAGATACTTTGGAATTCGACATCAAGGCCTTCAGAAAGATGGAAAAACGGAAAAAGAAAGGATGGCCTAAGGGAAAACCTAGGTGATAGAATTAATTATGATAGGTTTTTATGAACTTTTGAAGAATTTTAATCAAAAGAGTATTATTTTTCTGTAGTTTGTCACTGAATTTATTTTAACAGTGTTCAAAACGTTTCGCTGGAAATGATTTCAGCTTTTCTAAGTGTTTTAATGTGTTTTAGTATGTTGATTTTAAATGTTTTTTGAGTAACAAGGGCTTTTACATCCTTACCACAATTTGTTTTATTTTTGTTTCTTTTTGAGTTTTTTTTAATATGACAAGACAAGTCTATTTCTAGATGATCCATTATGACAAGACTAATCTACAGACTATTTCGCTAGTGTTTTTTAACAGGTAGCGGAAAGAAACTTTTCTTTTTGATGTGGAAAGGGGCTAATGACCGACCACAGTAGTTGCCGTAGTACTACACTAGTGTGACCGCGATCTGGTTATACTGACGTCGGGTGGACTGAGAACGAGGAGTGCTTATCCCCCTCCCGAGGGTGGAAACTGGGTTGGGACTAGGCTGATGTGAGCTTATTCTGCTGACGTCATGCACCATTCAGCGTGAGCCAGTCACTTCGGCCCTTGGCAGAGAGTGTTCAACTGGTAAAGGTATCGGAACCCTTACTACTAAGTATGAACCCTGGTATGTTGGTATAGTGGCTCAGGCAGTATCTGATACCACGCCCTGGGTTAAATCTGTAGGAGGCAGCTGACTGGGAAACTCAGGAAAGATAAGTGATCCGGGGCTTGCCCGACCTCCTCTCCCTCAACACCTTTGTTTTTTAAAGAGGTGGAGGAACCCCATTTATGGGCTCACAAGCAGTGTCAGACTCGCTAACAGGTTCCGCAAGATGATATTAGGTGCTTGTTGTATTCCTGCGCACTACCGACTAAACCTCCACCCCTGGCTAGCCCCTTCCTGATACAGCTGGTGTGCATTTCATCAGCTGGTGTCTCGGATCCTTCGCAGTAAATCACGGAGGTGCATTATTATTGTTGTTGTTTTTATTAGTATTATTATCTTCATAAATTAGACAGTACAAAAAAGTCATTGTTTTTCTGTTTCCTTTATGTGGAAAATTAAGGTAATCACACCAATCGCACACCATACACCATTCACACACACACACACATACACACACACACAATTTTTTTTCTCTCTCTCTCTCTCTCTCTCTCTCTCTCTCTCTCTCTCTCTCTCTCTCTCTCTCTCTCTCTCGCTCACTCGCACACACACACACACACACACACACAATCGCATAATACACACATCCTTCAACAACACACACATACACACTCATAAACACTCACTGACATACAACATACTTACCACATACCCTTACCACAAGCCACCATCGGACGTATGGGGTGTCCCCGGCCTCATCCATCGGTATAGGAGTGTCCCCGGCCTCATCCATCGGTATAGGAGTGTCCCCGGCCTCATCACACCCAGGTGACCCCTATACGTACGGGGAACCCCCAAAGCGTTCAGCCAGGCGCCTGTCCTCCCAAAAGACCTCCGGCGACTCCTTCTTCGCCTGCCCCTGCGGGACTCCTCTCAGGCGCATTACCTGACGCAATGTTGTCCAACATTGTTACGGCCGTCCAATTACTTGCATTCTCAAGCATGATCCGTTGCACTTCCTCGGGTATAAACATATCCCTTCTGCCTATTGCATGCAATACTTCGCTCGTATGATCCTCGAATCTGGGACAGCTTAAAAAAACGTGGTATGCTATCTCATCCACACTCTCACAAACCGGACAACATGGGAAATAGTCAAGTACAAACCTATAAAGGTACTCTCTAAATCCTCCATTACCTGACAGAAACTGTATAAGATAGTAATCCAGCGAGCCATGAGTACGCCCGCACCAACCCTCCGGGTCCCTGATCATGCGGTACGTCTATCGACTCCTCTCACTGTCATCCCACCGCCTCTGCAATCCCTTCTCAAATCTTCCATGATGGAACTAGCCAATCTCCTTTTTTCAGCGGGTATTAGATCACCTAGTTCTTTCATCCTCTTCCTACGAAGAATCTTAAGGTCTACTGGTAATATTCCCGTTAAGACGTCCGCAGCCTCGCGGAAACCGAGTGGTACGCTGCTGTGACTCAGAAACAGCTCCTTCTTTGTATCGCTTCGAGAGCACCTCTGTATTTACCATATTTGGTGACTCCTCCCCAGACCTCGGCACCATATAGTAGCACAGAGAACACGACGCTAGACGACAACCTCTTCCTCTGCTGCCGTTATTCAGTATCAAACAAGCTATTAGCCGCCTCACCTTTTCTGCCTTTTTGCATGTCTCCATAACACGAGTGCCAAAGCGTAACCTCGCATCCACCCATATACCTAGATACTTGGGAGCCTTCGAAACTACCCTCTGACCGTCAAGGACCATTTTCAAAGTTGGTCTTCTCTTGGTAATTGTTATAACAACGACCTCAGTCTTGCCTGGGGCCCTGGTTAACCCTGCTCCTGGCATCCAATCTAATCGCGGCATTGGACTCCTGTGTTCGGGCAACGGCTCCCACAGTTTGGTCGCCTCAACCACGAGGGCAAGATCGTCCGCATACCCTACAACCATGACTCCCGGCGGTAGTGGAATCCGGAATACACTGTCGTAGACAATATTCTAAAGTATCGGTCCGAGGACCGATCCTTGTGGTACTCCCCTATCTATACGTCGTTCAAACGTTCCGTCCGTCGCCTTGCGACATTTTAACCGACTTTTTTTTATGGATGGCTTCTTTTACTTCCGCACTTTCTGTGGCAGAGGGTTTACTCAAAAACCCTCGTCCTGGAGAGCCTTTGTCTTCACAAGCAAAGCTATGGAAGAGCGTAGAATTCAGCAATGTAAAAAAGTCAGATCTAACCAAGTTTTGAACAAAGAGTAGTGTAGCGATGCCAAAATATTTGGTTATCAAGTGGAGTGAAAGGGATTTCACTAGATTAGTCTTTCGTGATAGAACGAGCCCTCAGGGAAGCTGCAGGAGGACCAGTAAAGGAGGTAAGAAAGACTGTTATGGGACTGTTTGTCGAAACCGTAAACGATTTATAATCGTCATGACTACTTGAGGCCAAGAAGATTAGAGTGTTGGACATTGACGTTGCATCAGTTGGTTCTCTAAATACCTCAAAGGTAGTATTCCTGTTCAGCGACTTGTTGAACTGCCCAGAAGAGGGAATTGTCCAAAAATTTAATGAACAAGGAGTTGTAGCATGTCGAGGATTGGACAGACGACGTAACGGAGAAGTTGTACCCACCCGTGTCGCATGTCCTCACCTTTAATAAACCGAAGCGTCGGAAAAAAATAAAGGCTGGTTTCTACAGATTGGAAGTACGTTGGTTGTTCCAATTCCATTGCGGTGCATTGGTTGTCAGAGATTCGGACATACAACAGCACGATGTACAAGGCAACATCTTTGTTTTGGTGACCCACTGCATCCGGATGACCTGTCCAGGGATCCCACCTTGCCAGATGTCATGTGCGTGATTTGGCAAGATCTCAAAACGAAACTACCCAATGTATAAGGAAGAAGTAACAATTCAGGAGGTAAAGACTATTCAAAATGTCAGCTACTTCAAAACAAGGAAAATCATAAATAGTAGAACACCATACGTAATAACGTCTTATGGAAGATCGCTGAGGCTTTTGCAGCTTCTTTCAAATCAAAAGAATAATCTCTGAACTAGCACCAGCCCTAGCTAATGTGGTTGAACGTATTATTAATAAGAAATTGAAAAGTCGACCAACCAGAGAAAGCAGCCCAAAACCGGTTCAGAAAGAAATCAGATGTTAGTAAACAAAAGAATATTTTTCAACCCAGGAATGCCTTTTACTAATCAATCATAAGGCGAAGGAAAATGAAGCAAAAATACAGAAGAAATCTAAATCAAATGTTATGCAGATAGGAGTTGAAATAGAGAAAATCCCCGATCAGGGAAGTAAGAAAGATGACGAGATTATAATTGTGGATAAAGAAACTGTTTAACAAGTAACTATGGTGTCTCAAAACGCACTGAGAACTCCAAAAGAGAGGGCGGAGAATCTTAGCCGCACCAAATATTTTAGGAAGAGTGCATCCAATACACTTGGATGCAATATTTCCCGCTCCATCTGAGCCGATACTGGATGATAGAGGCCGCAAAACAACCTTTCAACCACTATCGGTTATAAGAAGTGGATGAAGATCCCATCTCCGAGGCCTCAGACACCCTGTCTTAAGAGGTGGAGACTGTCAGGAGGAAGGAGAAAAGAAATCAAAAAGGTTAACCTAAGGGAAAACCTAGGCGATAAATCGTATGAAGTAAATTTTCTAAGCTTTGCACGAATTTATTTTAATGACGTTTTTTTAATAATTTCGAGCCCTTTACATCCGTTTTGATAGTTTTGACAACATTTCTTTAGAAATAAATCGTAACTTTGTAAGTGGTAAGGGCTCATATATACCCTTGTCATTTTGTTTTCTTTTGGGGCTTTTAATATTCTATGACACGTGTGTTTTCGGGATGATCTGTTTGACAAGACTGATCTTTTGACTTGGTAGCTTTCTCTTAATCAGGGTGGGGAAGTAGTAGTTTGAACAAGGGGTAATAACCATAGAGCATATGACCACAGTGACAGGTCAATACTCGCTAACCTCTCAAAAAAAAAAAAAAATAATAATAATAATAGACGATCCAGTATTTTTCGTTCCTTCTGTGTTCACCTCTAGTGGATGAGTGGATATCAGTTTAATCATTTATAGTATGTATTTTACGTTTGTCTTGTATTTTATTCTGTCTTTTTTCCGTACGTATTGCAGTTCCAAAGAGAAGTATTTTTTAAAGAAAGGCTGTTTATGGAATAAAAGTTTTAAGTTTAAGAAGGTAAAGCAACTTACTTTTGCAATGTGTATTTTCATTTAATCCAGTCAAACCAAAAATAATTAATCAGTAACGTATATTTTCATTCCAGTGAAATAGGAAGGGTTGCGAACGAGATACGCTTTGTTAAACTTCTTTCCGTAGGGATATTTGGCTTGTCCCAATCTCACTGACAGAAAATCTTCGTTTCCCTTCAACCACCGTATTTCCCTTATATTTTATCTTTAACTTTCCCGATTGGACTCCGTTTACGTCGGATTCATGCTAAGATCCGTAGAATTTTTACTTAAAGCATAATATACTAAATTTATGACCTGGTGGGGACAGCTCAATCAGTTATTCTACCCGGCGAAATTGTTTTCTATTCGGTTGCAGCACAGAAATGATGGTGCATGAGGCAGTTTTTGGATAAAGACGATTTTAAAAAGCTTTCCAAATCATAAACGGATAGTAAATATATTTGAAATTTATCTTCTTTTATTTCTTGTATTTTGTAATCTACCAGAATAATAACAGCTTGTTTTGCAATTTGATAAATCTAATTATCTAATATTGAATGTATATGTTTTTATTTCATCAGGTCAGAAGCAGTGGTATGGATCAAAGATGTTTTGTAACGATTCAGCAAAATTATAAATCATTATTCATATTTCTTTTATATTATTCAGTCTGTAAAAAATTAAACACAATTATTTAATGAATACATACATTACATTATTGAATACATCTATAACAAATTTCATCAAAGTGTGTAAATCCGTTCTTACGATAAAAATTATATTTAAAAAACCACAAACTGGTGGATAGAGAGGAAATTGAAGCGAGTTAGGGCACTTGTACACATGAAAAGAAAGAATTTATTTATTTTGTACTAAACCATCACATATGTACATTGTGGCATGAAGCAGAATTTCATACTCCGAATTAATTATAAAACAAAAACGAGATTTCGAAGTCTTGTTTCATAACAGATCTTCGTTTTCAGTTCCAACGAAGTAAGTGCGAGAGAATTCAGTATGATTGAATTTCCGAACCCATCCAGAAAAAATATAAAAATAATATATATAAATTAAATTTATCGATTAAGCTTGGTGATTACTAAATCTCAAACGAACAGGAGTAAAATAATATAACAAAGCTTTTTACCTGACATGAATAAAATCTTATATAATATCTAATTTTTTATTAAATATTTTCAGTTACAACTTTCTTTATTTAAATGAGTAATCAAAAAACAAATACAGGAGCTAGTGAAAGGTGTAGGGATAAAATTATGGAGAATGTAGTGTCAAGTAGCACAAGGAGATAAAAGAAAAGAAAAAAATCAAAGTTAGAGGAGAACTGAAATTATGGAAAGGTCCTTACTACTCAAGATTCTTACTATTCTGTATATAACTGATACGTCAGTTTTTAAAACACTGTTCCGTTGTTTTGAGCTTCCAAATTTATTGTTCTTTCCTACGCTCCTTAATGAGTCCAGTTTAAGATTTTTTCCACTGACTACAGTGGCATTCCTCGATGTACTAACAGAAGATATTGCAATGTTTATTGATATAGGAAAATACGCATTGATGCAAACGTTTCCTACACAACGTCTATCCATTAAAAAGATCTAGATACCTGTTTAAAAACCATTCCGCTTCCCATTTCACTCCGAAAGCTAAAATTAGTTTGATCCTGTACCAAAGCTGATGATAAGGAAACGAAGTTCCTTGATCAATGAATTTCTTTGTTAGTAGCTTCACTACATTTAGATCTAAACCGTTTGTTTATTGACCTTTACGATTTTTTTTTTTTTTTTTGAGTTAATTTATTTGATTTATCGCACTCTTCTTATCGATTTATTAATTAACTTAGCGGTATGTTAATTTGTTTTTATTTTTAAATTCCTACTATGCCTTTACTTATATCTTGTTTGTTGCTTGTTATTAACATTTATATAATGCTGAATAATGATGTGTATGTTTTTTTTTTTTAATTACGACAAAATATTAAATATATATTATGTGGCGTGCGGTAAATAAATAATAAAAAAAAACATCTTCAATATTGGAAAATATTAAATAAGAATCGATGAAGAAAGATATCCTCTTAAAAGTAAAATCGGGAGCAATCATACTGGAGGGCCGCCCTAGAAAAATATGGAGAAAATAGTTTACCGAAGCGATAGAGAGAGAAATTTCTGAGAGCAGAATTTTGTAGAAACAGCTGAGTGACGGTTAGAATATGAAAAGACTGCATTAAAAATGTAATATTTCACGGTCTTCTAAGTGTATGTAAGGTTGAGGCAAATAAGCGACCTAATTTTGTAGATTAATCATGTTCTACTCGTGTTACCAATAATGATTATCTTATAGCCTACATGGTGTTGATGTATGACACTGGTTTTTTTTTTCCAAAGTATTTCAGGGGTAACGTACGTAATGTAGGTCGATGGTCTCTGATCCCTAATAATTATAATAATAATAATTTGGGCTATATAATATAATAATCAGTAAATCGTAGATTTGAAAGATTTTACCAAACTTCAATCGAAAACTTGAACTTATAACTCTAAGGCCAGTTTAACTGATAATTTTATAAAGTTTAATAAATGACTCTTTCGGCCTTCAATCAAATTATTAAATGTAACGAGTACGATTTCCATCAGAGTAAACAAATATTTAAAAAAAAATAAAACACGTATGAGAAGAAAAACGTGAAAAAGGAAAACGTGTAAGAAACATTTAAAAGTAATAAATTATTTGATGAGACAAGTTTAAAAGTTAAAATAAAAAGCAGTTATGTAATTCTCATAAATTAGTTTGAGGAAAATAATCAGAAATAATCTCTCTCTCTCTCCTTCACTCACTCTCTCTCTATCTATCTATCTACATATATATATATATATATATATATATATATATATATATATATATAGAGAGAGAGAGAGAGAGAGAGAGTAAATGTGGTTTATATACCATATTTACTCGGGTAATTCACGCACTTTTTTGACCAACATTTTTTTATCTAAAGGTAGGTGCGTGATTTATGCGAGGAAACGATTTTACATAGGTTTAGAATGAGACTAAAGTGTAATAATCGATAAGATAATATTTATTTGACTGAATATGTTATTATTAAATATTTTTAAAAAAATATTGTTTAAAAATTTAGGCGCTTGAATTAGGCGAATAAATAGTGTATGTAAATATATATAAACAAAAAAATATAAAATATTTATATATATATATATGTATGTATGTACACAGAGTGTCCCACGAAGAAACGAAGAAACTTTCAGAATATGCTGTAATGATGAAAATAGTTCATATTAAAGATAGGTCTGGAAACGCTTTGTTTTCGAGTTGGCTAGCGAAAATTTTCGTCCAGATTTCAGCACTTTTATAAAACAAGCCCTGCTATAATCTTTGGGACTCAAATTAAGGAATAAAGTTGGTGGTTTCTTATGTAATTTGAACCGGAAGTAGGATAAAACAGGTCCCAGAATTGTAATTCCAGTATTTTTTTTTTAAATAT
Source organism: Lycorma delicatula (assembly GCF_047948215.1). Taxonomy (NCBI): domain Eukaryota; kingdom Metazoa; phylum Arthropoda; class Insecta; order Hemiptera; family Fulgoridae; genus Lycorma; species Lycorma delicatula. The sequence goes on from NC_134458.1 coordinate 77,996,558, forward strand.
CCGACATAATACACAAAATTCGGTGTCGAAAAACAAGTTTTTTAGGTTTAGCTTTGTTAAATGACTAACAAATGCGAAAGATTTACAAAACTTATAGAGAATTTAATTCTGAGAAAATTAATGTAAATACAGCCAATAAAAAGTAAATAAAGGCTTTTAAAAATCGGGTTTTTATTGAAGCAAAACAGAAGAAAAATAGGCAGAAAATCGTATTATTCTTTCTATCCCTAATAAACATTATTCTTAAAATAGCAAAAGAAAATACATGAAATGATAAATGGTAACAGTATAACAAATCTCAATTACAGTAACTGTTTCAAATTCCTTCCTTCACAATGTACACAGCACTCTGCCTAACGTAAAATATTTCCGGTGGCTTTCCGTATCATCTCAGGATCGTTTCGTATAAATTCAATTTTTTTTTTTTTTTTTTTTTGTCTTCAGTCATTTGACTGGTTTGATGCAGCTCTCCAAGATTCCCTATCTAGTGCTAGTCGTTTCATTTCAGTATACCCTCTACATCCTACATCCCCAACAATTTGTTTTACATACTCCAAACGTGGCCTGCCTACACAATTTTTCCCTTCTACCTGTCCTTCCAATATTAAAGCGACTATTCCAGGATGCCTTAGTATGTGGCCTATAAGTCTGTTTCTTCTTTTAACTATATTTTTCCAAATGCTACTTTCTTCATCTATTTGCCGCAATACCTCTTCATTTGTCACTTTATCCACCCATCTGATTTTTAACATTCTCCTATAGCACCACATTTCAAAAGCTTCTAATCTTTTCTTCTCAGATACTCCGATTGTCCAAGTTTCACTTCCATATAAAGCGACACTCTAAACATACACTTTCAAAAATCTTTTCCTGACATTTAAATTCATTTTTGATGTAAACAAATTATATTTCTTACTGAAGGCTCGTTTAGCTTGTGCTATTCGGCATTTTATTTCGCTTCTGCTTCGTCCATCTTTAGTAATTTTACTTCCCAAATAACAAAATTCTTCTACCTCCATAATCTTTTCTCCTCCTATTTTCACATTCAGTGGTCCATCTTTGTTATTTCTACTACATTTCATTACTTTTGTTTTGTTCTTGTTTATTTTCATGCGATAGTTTTTGCGTAGGACTTCATCTATGCCGTTCATTGTTTCTTCTAAATCCTTTTTACTCTCGGCTAGAATTACTATATCATCAGCAAATCGTAGCATCTTTATCTTTTCACCTTGTACTGTTACTCCGAGTCTAAATTGTTCTTTAACATCATTAACTGCTAGTTCCATGTAAAGATTAAAAAGTAACGGCGATAGGGAACATCCTTATCGGACTCCCTTTCTTATTAGGGCTTCTTTCTTATGTTCTTCAATTGTTATTGTTGCTGTTTGGTTCCTGTACATGTTAGCAATTGTTCTTCTATCTCTGTATTTGAACCCTAATTTTTTTAAAATGCTGAACATTTTATTCCAGTCTACGTTATCGAAAGCCTTTTCTAGGTCTATAAACGCCAAGTATGTTGGTTTGTTTTTCTTTAATCTTCCTTCTACTATTAATCTGAGGCCTAAAATTGCTTCCCTTGTCCCTATACTTTTCCTGAAACCAAATTGGTCTTCTCCTAACACTTCTTCAATAGCGTTAAATTCAATAGCGTTTCGTATTTTAATGAATAACTCTTCTTTAGTGTTAACGTTTTGTCGATGTACTACGGTTTTCATATGGCCCCAAATGAAGTAATCTAGTGGTGTTAAGTCAGTTGATCGTGGTAACCGATCGATTGATTCAATCTAGTTCAAGAGATTAGCATTCAAGTGATTTCTTACTACCAAAGAAAAATGTATCGTTGCACCATCGTGCTGGAAAATCAATTGCAGTCTAGTTTGTTAAGAAAATATCCTCCATAAAAGCCGGAAAATTTTTCAAGAAATGAATATGCATTTACCGTAAGGTTTTCATCGAAAACAAATGGTTCCAGAATTTTGTCATAAATAACGCCACACCAAACATTAATGAATCTAAATTTATGTTGGAAACTAGTTTCCACAGTACCGTGTGGATTTTCTTCGCTTCATAAATGACTGTTTTTAGGACTGAAGACTTCGTTTCTCATAAAGGTGGCTTAATCAGTAAATAAAATCGAATTTACTTTATCAGCTTTCTCTAGAAGCCAATGACACAAGTTTAACCGCTGGGGTTAATCTGTTGACCGCAACTTTGAATCTTCTGCAGGCGAAAAGAATAAAGATTTTCTTTCCGTAGGATGCGCCTCACTTTGTTTTTGACAAACGAGTGCGACATGAAATTCCCTTGTACTAGTGCTTGGGCTACTCTGAATATTCTGAATCACACGATCTTCATCATTAATACGATGATTTATTTGAAGTTCTATAGAAAAAAAACACGTTGGAAATGACCCTTTCGTTCGTAAATACTCATACACGGAAAAATGTTTATAAGAATGTTTTAAAAATAATGTTTATTACGTACACATAGACTAATACGATTTTCTGTCTATTTATCGTCTGTTTTGCTTCAATAAAAAACCGATTTTTCAAAGGTTTTATTTACTTTTTATTGGTTGTATTTACCTTAATTTTCTGAAGATTATATTCTCTATAAGTTTTGTTACTGATTTTTTCACATTAATTAGTCATTTAACAAAGCTATTGTACTTCTAACTTAAAAAAAAATTGTTTTTCGGCACCTAAATTTGTGGTTTACGTCGGATATCTTATAAACTATTGCAGATAAAGTTCTGGAATCTGTTTTATCCTATTTCCCAGCTCAAACTAAATAAGAGACCACCAACTTTACTTCTTAATTTGGGTCCCAAAAATTACAATAGGGCTTGCTTTTATTAGAAGAGCTGAAATCCGGATGAAATCTTTCCTTAGCCGTAACTCGAAAACAAAGCGTTTCCAAACTAATGTTTGTATGAACGTTTTTCATTATTTTCACCACTAGATGTCCTGAAAGTTTCTCAGTTTCGTCGTGGGACACTCTGTATATAAAATTCACTACGTCTGACTTTTCATTTAAAGTAAATTAATCCCAAAAACTATTCATGATTTTTATAAGGTGTTCATGAATTGATAATTAAGTATTAAAAACCTACTTATTAATTACTTGAAACCTAGAACTGACTTTTATTACAGTCACCTATAGAAAACAGAATTTCTCCATAGTCATAGGTACGGCAGATCTTATGAACCCACATCAATAACATTATTAGCACGTTTCTACCCGTTGAGGGACTACGAAACGAGCCGAAGAATCAAAGCAGTGACGTGTTTAAGTGATGAGTGAGTTTTTTGGATTACGGACATACTTTTTATTGTGATTTTTATAGACTCAACCTTATTGCTATAAGTAATAAGGTCTATAATTGATCGATTTCTTACTCTGCAAGTCTATACAAGAAGGTAGTACTAGTAAACAAGGACTTAGGAAATTTTTCGCATTCTACCCAGGTTAGTGTAAAATATTCTATGTCCTCAGACGGAATTACAAGGGGAAACACTTTTCCCTTAATATCTCCTTCCTCTTTTATTCCAGCCCCAAAACTCCCCCACGGGATCTATCCGATCCGGGTCCTTTCCTAACCCCTGACCCCCCATTTTTTTGGGATACATTTCTCCACCACACCACTAATTTTTTATTCCATTTTCAGCTCCATACATTTTACCTAACCCCCCCAAAAAAACCGTCCCCCCTTTTTTTAATTTTCTTAACCCCATCGTTTGGGCTATCAGAGAACACGGAATTGAGGACTGAACACTCTCGTGATAAGTAGAATGTTTTTCAACCTCCCTGAAGCAACGAGAAGCAAAGTTCTTAATGGAAGACGACAAATCAACTTCTGCGGCTGCGGCTGGGCCAGATGTATCTAAAACAAGTAGGAATGTCAAAGGACGGAAGAGGCCGAAGCAGTGGTCGAATGAGGAGGAGGATAATCCACCTGGAAACCTCAAGGATTTGACTAATCGATTGGGACTTGCACTATATGTCCTAAAACAGAAACACTATACTGGATTGACTGATTTTATTAATACCCACGACCCCGATGGTTAAGTTAGCGACGCCGGCGGTAGCCGACAGTAGCTCTTCGTTGTGAAATCGATGAGGAGATCTTATGCGGATCTTCTCCGAACTGTTAAACAGTCGGTAACAAAACAGGAGGCTGGCGAGGTATTGGCACTACGAAATGGAGGCGTTGATGAGCTTTGTATTCGGGTTAAAGGCCATGCAAATGCTGAAGGACTGAAAACTGTACTGAGGGACAGAGCTGCCGATTTACAGATCAGTCTGAAAGCACGTGGTAGCCGTAGGACGGTGGTCCATCAGAAAGATTTGAATCGTGACAACTGTCACAGAGGTCAGAGATAATGTGGCCCACGTGGTAGGGGACAAGGATGAGTTCAAGATATCCTCAATTCGCCCCGCTTATGGAGATACGCAGAACGCGTCTACTATCACTACTTATTGGGCGGCTATGAAGCTTAAACAGGCAAGAGTCCGTGTCGGGTGGGTTCTCTGCGGAGTGCAAATTAAATCAGATACTCATTGTTTCCGGTGTTGGGAGGCGGGTCATTCCTCCTCCCAGTCTAATGGGCCGGACCGATCCAGCAGATGCTATAACTTGGTGGCTTGGGTCATAAAAAAAGGATCTGCTCTGAGCTTTCAAAATGTTTAAAATGTAATTCAGTTGGCTATCTGACCGATAGTGGGGCCTGTACACGAGCAGAACGATGAAGAGAACGCAAATTAATGCGAATCGTAGCGCTATCGCGTATGATCTAATGTGGAGGATGGCAGTGGACGAAGAAATCGTCTTCCTGGCAATTTATGAGCCCAATATGAGGAGGATGGCTGCTCACACATGGAAAGTGGACTGGTATGCTGATGCAGCCATATTAAATGTCACAGGTCGGTATGCGCAGCTAGGTAACTGTTTTGTCACCGCTGAGTTAACGGATCATGTCTTGATGGCGGCTTATATTTTCCCTAATTCAGGGGTGATAAAATTTCATGAATTCATCGTCGAGCTTGAAGTCTTTTCAGAAGACGCCGAAAGCCCATCGTTCTAATGGGGTACCTTAATGCAGAAAGCCAAGAATTGGGTGGTAGACTTGGCAGAATTGGTTGGTTTCAACTAGGCGTGGATATGCACTGGCGATGTTTGCTGCGGTAAGGCTAGTAGTATGTAATAGGGGTCTAGCCCCCACCTTCATCGGCAGGGGGAGAGGTTCAGTTGTGGACGTAACGGCAGTTACCGAAAGAATAGTAGCGATAATTAGTGAATTAGACAGGAAGAACTGTGTCGATGTGTTGGGCAAAATGACGGTCCAGGAAAATGTAGAGTATACTGATGGTCTCCTGTCATTGCTGAGAAGAGGGCGTCTACACTTGGCTGGAGGAGAAGGATGCAACGTGATTCAAAAAGAAATAACAGGGTAAATGAACAACTGCGGATGGACTCTTGTAAGGCAAGGAAGGTAATAAACGTAGCGATAAAGGATACTAAGGTAAGGGCCTGGAATGAGCTGATTGCTGACCAGGATGCTGATCCATGGGGGGTGCCTATTAACTGGTTATGGAGCAGTTCCCCTTCTTTCTAGCGAGGTGGCTCTTCGTGCTGTCGAGGAACTGTTGCCGGTTGTTGAGTCCGTATGACATGAGAACCCGGTTGAACAGAACTCAAGGTTTACAATTGAAGTAGCTATGACCCGATTCCATCCTACTAAAAGTACAAGACCAGATTTGGTTCCTGGAAAGATTGTCAGAGAATTGGTGAGTAGACATCCTTGGCTTGTGCTTGACGCTTTTAAACATGCCCTTGAGAGCCTTCGTTTTCCAGACTGCTGGATGGAAGTGCACTTAAGTACTAGTACTGATACCCAAGAAGAGCGATAACGGACTAGACAGGATTTCGTATCGGCCGATCTGTTTATTGAACCACTGGGAAGTTATTCGAGAGGTTGATTGCGGATATGGGATCTGAAGGTGAATGGTGAACTCTCCCCAAAACAGTACGGGTTCGTGAACGGGAGGTCCACGGTTGATGCGTTGCGACATGTACTTAATTGGTATACAGATCGAGCCCGTGGTTCCTGGCGTCGAAGTAGGATCACGTTAGTGGTCTGAGGATTATGTTCGATGGTGATGTCGAGTTAATTAGCTGATTGTAATGATCTTTTCAAAGAAAAAGTTATAATGGATCTGTTGACTATCAGCAATTTACTGAATTAAAGGCTACCGTATCTATACCGATAATTTTTAGAACACAACTCCTGTTAGCGCAAAGATTACTTGATAATAGCACTTTTCACGGGAACAATAAATAAATGTTCTAAAGATCTTCTAAAACCGTTTAAGCTATTAAACTATAACCACAGAGCTCAATTTATTTTAGAATACAAAATATACTCTTAGTTGGTTACAAAGAAAAATCCATCAGAAAACCTGTTTACCTGATAAGTACCGGCTGTCATGCGGAAGACAGAATTACTCGTAGCAGAAGTGGAAAGAAATAATGAACCTGTACTAATAAATGGATATAACTTAAAGATGGGAGGAGTTGACAATAAAGACAAAACAAATTTGTGTATCATGTAATATGCACACGAATAACCAGAAGATACTGGAAAAATATTTTATAATCTGCTAGACATGGTCATATTCAACGCCTATATCTTATACTCAAAATACCCCTTTTACGAGATGATTTCATGGTCAACAAAGTAGAAACTTGTAGATGAAGAGTCACTGCAGAATGTTCAACCTTTAGCAATCGCAGACCAATCTCACCGAGTTGTTCATCTTCCGGGGAATACATTACAGATGTGTATTGTTTGTTCCACTTCACAAAAAAAATTTCGTAGCCATTTTTGGTGTCCAGCATTTAATTGCGTGTGCAAACACAATGTTACCATGAATTGCAACACTTCTGGAGACCTATGAAAGCAGGAAGAAAAAGAAAACAGCCAGAATATTCAGAAGAGTCGGACTGAGTCAGCATAGTTAGAAAAAATAAGTGTACATACAATAATTTTTTAGCTTTTATTACTTTCATAGTGGTTTTAGGTAGTATAAATTGTATATATTCTTGATCTACATAAAATTCTGAACGTTTTTTATATAATAGAATCTTGATTTTTTTTTCTGTTTGCGGAATTGTACGAGGAACAATTTTTTGTGACTAAAAAAAATGTTTTAAATTCGTGAATTTTCATCTGGGCTGTTTGAAAGGAATTATTGTGGTAAGTTAAATTTTTACATCAAAAAATAGTTTATCTTTTTATAATTAAAATGATATATTATACTTGATATTTTGTAAATTAAAATAATTTTTTATGAATTTTGAAAAATGTACTTGCAAACTTTTTTAATTCGGGTAGCATTTGAAGGTATTTTATGCAGCGGTTAGAGGTTAAGTATTCCTGACATTTTAAGAATGATTGCAATTTAAAGTAACTTCCAACAACGAACGCACGTTGAGACTGGAAGAAACGCATGTTTGTCAGTAATCAAAAAGGAGGGAAATCGTTTAGCTACCGTGGGCTACTCTTCTACCACAAGATCATCCGTTGCCAATACACACATTCCGCTGGCAAAAAACTAAATTTCCCCTCACTCTGAATATAATAAGATAAACGTTTACAAAAAAAAACACAATTGAAGTTTTTAAAAACAATAACAGGAGAAAAGGAAACAGTTACGCAATGATAAAAGATAATGACGGGATGGAACGCAGTCGTTCGTCTATCTGAAGATTTATAACTGAAGAGGGAAAAGTTAAGTTTTAACTATGATAACAATAATTCCATTAACAAAATTTATAAACAGCCTGTAATATTATTTTTAAATATGATTTGTGTATTTATTTTTGTAATCTGTTTATAATTCTCTTTGTTAAATAAAACAAATGTCAACTATTCTGTTTTAAATTAGTTATATAAATCATTATTTGTACAACAATTACGTCATTCATATCATATTATTTTTATTATTACTTGGCTTTAATTTACTTTTCTTGACACTTTATGATTCCGTCAATATTAATAACTGTGATAACAAGATGATGATAATAATAAAAATTATAATAATAATAATTACAAAATAAATCAAAACCTTCGGAAATTTTTACATGTACATATACACACAACTTAATAAAAAAAAAATTATACAGCAGCGAACAGTTACTCTCCTCTTTATTTATTAAGCGGTGAATTTTTTCCTAAATCTAACGAAGAATCAGAAAACATTAAATTTTTACATATTTATTTTTACAGGGTTTTTTCTGCATATTATTTGGCATGCATTTTTAAGATTAATTTCTACAATTTTTTTTTAATTGGATACAATTTTAACTTTTTTCAACGAAAACCTAAAAAAAATAAGTTTATAACTTTTTCAATAATATTTTATAAATTTTCATATGATTTTCTTTAGAAACGAATACAATCATTTCAATTTCATCTTTTAAGGAATTACATAAAAAAATTATTGATTTTATCTTATAAATCGTGTATTTCTATAAGAGCCATTAGTTTTGACTTGTTTCATCATTAAGACCGAAAAGAGAGAAATATTTAATTAATCATAAATATTAAATAAAAGAAATAAAAATACTCTCTCTCTCTCTCTCTCTCTCTCTCTCTCTCTCTCTCTCTGTGTGTGTGTGTGTGTGTGTGTGTGTGTGCTCTTTGTCTCTATATATATATCTAAATTGAAAACAAATGATACTGATTTTATTTTTTCGGACCTTTCTTATGTATGTTATGTGAGAGTTATTAACTGGATGTCCTCGAACATTCGATTCTGCACATCTTCCTCTGTAAGTTATTCCTTCCTTGACATTTGTTTCGTTTCAAGATTCTTCTTCCTCTTCCTTTTTTCCTTCTACTTTTCTCTCTGCGATTGATAATTAATACGTAATATGCGACACAAGATACCATGTCCGTGATTTTTCATTTCTCATTAACTCTTCTTACCACCGTCCATTCTTCATTTACTTCGTCCATCCACTCTTAGTTCAAATTTTAATATTATATATATATATATATATATATATATATATATATATATATATATACTTACCAAAATTAAAACGACAAACGCTGATCTTCATTATAAAGGGACGAAATCCATATCCAAATTTGCTTCGCAGACTATTTTATGAAATTTTTCTCGTTTAAGAAAATCGCTAATATAAGCCATTTTAAGCGATAACAACAGGTATTATAATTTTTACAGAAAAACAATTTATTTAATGAACACGGTCACAGAATGAAATGTCAATTAAATTACATGCGTGGGGTTCACCATATATGAATTTACAGAAAGTAAGCGAAGTAAAAAGCGAGAGCTAGTTAAGTCGCTGTGAATGTTGACCGGTTACGCAGTTTAATCCTTTAACCGTTTCATTAATTCAATTAACAGTTGGTCCGATCATTATCTCATATCTGTTAAAATCAATTTTCTATCGCGATATTGGTGGAGCTCCAACTCACAATTAAAAAAAAGTCATTACAAAATTTACGATATTAAATGTTTCTTTTGAAAATTATTTTCTATGGTACATCTTAGGGTAAGTTGATACTACAGTTTTGCTATTGGCACTACGTACTCGCCTGAGCAGTTCATATTGCAATTTTGTGGTTGGATTTTTACCATTGAACATTTTAATTTTAATTTTAGGAAGAATTAGGTTCACGGATGTGTACTCCAAACTATTTGGTGTATTGTGCAAACAGTGTCTCCAGGTCTTTTTATATTTTTACTGGCAGTCAGTCCTCAACCATCAAACATTCGTAATAAATCCTCGCTTTACAGGTTCTGGTTTCTTTAGCGCTGACCCAGCAGGGTCTTAATTATATTCATGGAACAGAAAGTAGTGGAAAAAGGACCGAGAATAAGGTGAAGGAGTGGATGCTAAGAAGGAATGATTCAACCCCGCAAGAAACTTGAAGTGAGTTTAACAAATCTATCCAGGGTACATCTTCAACATTCCTTCCAAATGGTACGCGTCCATCCCGCCCACAATCTCACCAGTGACCGGGGGGGGGGGGGCTTTATACCCGGTTTAATAATCAACGATTTAGTCAACCGGCTTAAATATATGGAGTTACAGAACTTGTTTTTCTTCTAGAAATTTAAGAGTCTCTCGATTTCAGATTCAGGCTTACTAAAAACATAACCTTATTCATTCCTATGTGAGTGATGTGGAAATTATCCAACCGAACTATAGCACTTTCAGTTCCTTCTTGGAGAGTTATAAAATATTTGCTCTTAAATCTTTACAATTACGTCATTTAATTATTGAGATTTTGGTAAGAGGAAAAATGATCGAGTACAGTGTGCGTTCTTCAAATTAATAATGCCCTTACTACGTTTTATTTCATAATTTATAAATTGTTGATATTAGTGCAACTATTTCAAATAGTAATTAAATTTTCACTTTTTATTTTAATAGTTACTTTTTAATCAAATCTATTTCTATAGATCAACAAATTAATTATTTTTTATATTTATTTTTAAAAATCAAATTTATTTTATTAAGCGATTAAATCAGTTACATTTTGAAATATTAAAAAAAAAAAAAAAAAAAAAAACATGAATTAAAACTTGCTTCTGAACTAAATATGATTTATTAAGTGGTAATAATCTAATGACTCAAGAAACCAATCACAGCACAAGCTTAAGAATGCCGGATGATGAAGCTCGAAAATCAAACTAGTTTGCTGTGCAAAGTATAATAATCAAAGTAGCACCAAAGTTGTACGATAAATGAACAGATAAAATTAACTAGTTTTGTTTTATTACTGCCAGATATTCAATACGAATGTTTACGACTTTCCAACAGATCACGTTTTTCAGGATAAACATACTCTTTGTGACATTTTCCTGAGCACTTTACCAAGTAAATAAGCAGAAACAAAATTTTCAAATCATAAAAATGAATTAAAATATTAAATAAATAAACTAAAAAATGACCGATAAACAAATCAGACGAAAAATACCTTAAAAAATCACATAACAACCAACAAAGTAGCCGGCCTCCGTGGCGCGAGTGTCTCGGTCTTTCATCCGGAGGTCCCGGGATCGAATCTCGTTCAGGCATGGCATTTTTATACGCTAGAAAAATTGTAATTCAACTCATCCTCTGAAGTAATACCTAACGGTGGTCCCGGAGGTTAAAAAAACTAAAAAAAAAACCAGCAAAGTAAAACCAAATATAATACATTTTTAAAAAAATAATTAAACAAATAGAAAAAGTATAAAAAGAATAAAAGAATGAATTATAAATCAAATTATTAAAAAAATCAAAAATTTCACCTTCAAATATTTAAAAAACAAATGCATCATCATAAGGACAAACAAAAATAAAGAAAAAAAGATAAATATTTACATAGAATTTTTAACAAAAATTAATTTAAAGAAAAAAGTAACCTAAGATATTAAATAATCTCGTAAAATGATTACTCTCAAAGAGAATATGTCAAAATAATAATAAAATATATGTTTTTTTGTAATCGGCGAAGCAGGGAAGCTTGCAAAGAATATTTCTATATCTTTTTAATTAGATTATAAGTTTCGTTAAAACAGTTTGAGCCGATTTTTTTTTTCTTTCTTTTTTTTTAATCGTGTTGAAAAATAACAGATAGGAGGAATCATTTTTCAAAAGTTGATTAAAATCGCATCTATATCGCCAGAAATATCTTAAAGCATAAAACACCAAAAAAAGTATAAGCACTGCATTTTTATTGTTGTAGTAAAGATGTATATAACAAAATATCTTTGTAACACCGCTTTCATTTCTCATATAATTGTCATTAGATTTATATATGAAGAATATATACTATACAAACACAAAATTATTATTAGAAAGGATAAACAAATTTCTAATTCTAATAATGAAGATCAGCCTATTTAATAAATAATAATAATCATTCACTGTAAAAACCATGAAAGTGATCACGAGAAATGACCATAATTATTTAAGTAATATGATACAAATATGTAATAAAATACAAGAAACACTTTTAATAATAAAGATAATGATTATGAAAGATCAGTAACACAGAACTGGTTTTTGGGTATACTATATATTAAAATCCTGTTTCAACTAGTTAGATTTTTTTTTTTAACCTCTGATAGAGAGATTACTATTCACATTTGATATTATGTTGTTCCAAACGAGTTAATCATGTTTTTCCGATAATTTTTGCAAAGATCTAGTGATTTTTGATATATATAATTTTTATTAAAAAACATACTAAAACTAATGTTAAAGTATATTTCATAAAAAATAAAGAATAATATCTTGCGTGCGCACACAAACACAACAAACATATCCTTAAGCTGTAAGCGAGCTCTATTAATCGCTGTATTTAAAAATATAATTTCTTGTCAGTAACTTTAATTAAAAAAACCTTTTTAAAACTGGCTGAAAAATTCTTCAAGATAAACAAGCCGAGCTGGCTTTTTTAATAAATCAATCTTCGCCCTGGGTGTTTTAATACTGCTGAATGGAGTTCTACTGTTTGGAATAGGTTTTAAAATATTTTGTCGTCGGTGATGTTTTTGAAGTATATGTATGATTTAAATTATGTTTGTTCATGTAAAATGTTTTTGATATTTTGAATAATTCAACCTTGTCTAGTTTTCATTTTTTACTGCGATTACCTGAAAGGTTTTTGTGAAAAATGAATTCATCGGTACGTTTTTGCAAATCACGTATACTGAAACAAATCGCTCGGACACAAACATCAATAACGAAATCGTGAAAATCATACACGTATTTTACTAATTCGGAAGCCTGAATTAATACTGACATTTTTTATTAATTATCGGGGAACTTCTACGAAAAAATACTACGAAAAGCTACTGAATACTGTTCCTTAAGATTTTTAAATTTAAAGACCTGTTCTTGACATTTCATTTATTTAAAACAGGGACATCAGAGTAATTTTATGTTATTTTCATGTTAATCTAAACTACTTAATCGTATGTTTCGTGTCAGGAAAAGTAAACCTTCTTTTTCTTCCGGAAGTGAAAACAGATTTGTTTTTGATCTTGAACGATTCAATTTACGAACAAAGTACGATGTGTTTATTACTGCTTATTTTAAGTATCGTTTTCATTATGAGAAAGATTTCCCTTTTTCAATGCGTATTATTCTATGAAAACTACAACACGGTAATATATATTTTTGGGAAAAATATTCATAAAAAGTCAACCTCTGATTATAAATTTAATTAACAATTTACTGGGGGACCCGTACTGCCGTGTAGCATCAGTAAATAAATTAACTTAAATTATAATAGATAAATTAATTCGTGGTTCATAAGAATTCCTTTTGGACAACATTACATATCCGTCGACCCTTAGGTTTCATCTCTACTTTTACATTTCTAAAAGATTTAGCGCGCGATAGGGCAACGTACAGTTGTCCACGGCTAAATAATGGTTCAGGTGGATAGATTCCTACTCGGTTCAGAGTATGTCCTTGCGCCTTGTTGATGTTCATGAAAAACGCTAACCGTTTAGAAAATTATCTTCGTTTAAAAGAAAATGGGAGAGTATTGACAGACGGCGTCACATTAATTTAACGCAGAAGCAGCCGTTATCCAACATTTACACTTGTTATAACTTTCACGTCCGAACTTTTGTCATACATTTTTTTATCTGTCTCGTTCCATTCAATAATCCCTTCACTGTGTAAATTATTTTTTCGTTTTGTAACAAATATTTTTAATGTGTAGAATATTGTGACTTAAATGATAATAAATAAACATCATATTCTTTCCTCCGAAAGATCCAGAAATAATGACAGGGAGTCATAAAATAATAAAATCTGGAAGTCTTTTCAACACGTCCGATGCATCATTTTATATCCGATATCTGTATCCCTTTACCGTTAAGTGGTCCATAGTTGAGTCCGATATTCTAGGTTTGACAAATAAGAATGTTGTTAATTAGAACCAAACAAGAAAACAGTGACTTGGTGAAAAAATCATACTATGTTTGTGCGATTATGCTTAAATCCAACAAATAACATACTAATACAACAAATAACAGGAGTAACTCGATTCATCTTCTACTTTGTTTGCTTCTGATAGCTTTACTAAATCTGAACCGATCTAGATAAAATTTTTCGTGTAGTTTGATCAAACAATGAAGAATGTGCTTCTTACATTCATACTCGTACATCCCTCTGATTACCTACGATTTTGAAAAAATTATGCTTTTCAATATGTCTTAAATTGATATGTTATGAAAGGTACTGAGTGCTTTCCAAACGAAAAAATATTTTTGAAAAATAAAATGTTTTAGTTGTTTGTATTTGCTTAATTTAATATAATTTTGATAGTCCTGATTCTAAGGTTAATATTTCGTGATTATGCTGACTAACTAAATCTTTCTTTTAGTTGAAACGGAATCGTACGTAATAAAGTAAATAATTTTCTGTTAACAGTCCTGTTATTTTAATTCATTTTAAAGGTAATAATAATAATAATAATAAATTATTAATATTATTATTGTTAATAATAACAAAAATAATACTGATGGTAGTGGTGATAATAATCATTTTCGTTTATTCGTAGAGTACTTGTTTTACTTAATTTTTCAGGAACTAACAGTCAATTAGCTTGTAGTCATAAACGGTCTCTACCGATGGTAGTGAAGTATAGTCGCTCCCTAGCCGGAAAGTCACGACCATTTGAATCAGAGATATATCAGTACATCAATCGATGTAAACAGGTAAAATATTTCACTCGACTGAGAAAAGAAGTCGATGATGAAAACTCATCACTAGTACACGACTCTGATCGATTAAATATACAAGGCAATAGGAAATGTACTTGTACATACCGTATCCCATATATTAAAAGCGATTATCCTGCTTTATCCTGTAAACACCTCAACCTTAACGTTAGGCTTTTTGTACAGCCGCCGTTTAGGAAACCAGACCTCTCCAGAATTGTTCATAAATAAAGCCCGGAATTTTCAAACATTTTCGTAGTCTAAACCCCTACCAAATTCAATCCTGATGAGGGTACCTAAAACACTGCCCTATGGACAACCTTTTGACAGGGGCTTTGCTAGTTCCAAACCGCCGTCATGAAAGACGACGGTCCTGTTGCTGAAATAGCTCGACAGAGTCTATATCTCATTTTGTGTGCAACCACGCTATTGTAATTGAAACAACACAGAGAGCCACCGCAAGTTATTGAATGCCCCGAATATGCCCAAAAAGACGCCAAGTACATATTTGCACTCTTTGGCGGAAGCTATATCTAGCACTTTAAGAATAACGTCCCCCGTGCCCTTGCCAGGGCACGAAAACCATACTGGTTGTCCACTTGCAAACGACTAGAAGTCAACCTACTATTAATGCGGAGGTACAGGACCTTCTCAAAAACCTTACCTACAACAGGCAACAGCGTCAGAGGCCGGAAAGAAGAACTAAGAGGGATCCTTTTCGCCAACAAAGAGCAGTTTGAACAGCAGTTTCAATTCACCACGTTTCCAACAAGCTGGGAAATATCCAGCAAAAAGTATTCTATTAAAAATTCTAGTAAGGGGACCAAGAGTCAGTGGCAACGCGCGAACAAGAAGTTCGGGGACTTTATTCCTAGCCAGGCTACAGATCACTTGATGGACCTTCACCTCAGTAATCTCAGAAGACTGAATCTCAGAACGAAAACCTGCGACTTCCCTTCGGACATGTAGATAATATGAGGTTTCACCAACGTCAGTATCAGGAAGCAGATCGTTCTCAGAAGATGGAGGACACGATCTTTATCTATTACAATTCCATCCTGGGTTGAGAGAGCCGACAGAAGAATGTCTTTTTTCTTCTTTTCCCCAAGAACTTTGTAAACGACACTCCACGGGTCCTTATTTTGCTGCTCTTGTACAAAAGAGCGCCAGGAATCACGCTAGAAGACCTAACTTTATGAAAATACTCGGTCCTTATCCGACGATAGTACGCAAATAGGGCTGTACGTCGATCAGGATCATCCTCACGGTGTGCGGCTCTCCTGAGCCCACAGTCCGTTTCATCGCATAAAGTCCCAACTCCACCAACCGGCAACTCTCTCTTGACCCGTACCTCGGGGAATGGAATGGTCAGCGGCTTCAACTACCGCAGAAGAAAAACCCTCTGCCAGCTCCTCTAACGGGAGCTCGTCCAAACTTCGAGCAAAAACACGAAGTCTGGTCGCAAGAATATTAGAAAACTTTGGTCAATCCGCCCGACTGTGCAAGAAGCAGCCCTGCTGAACAGGGACGTACCCCCTATAGACATCGCATAGCCAACCTACTAAATTAAAAGCAATTAGCCGATGATCACTCGCGCAATCAACTACCGACCGGTTCTGAATCCTACCAGCGATATCTTTACCAATGGTAACATCAATTTTGGTATTACGGAAGGTCCTCCGTCCCTCAATTGTGCCGGCGAAAGTAACCAACTCGTCGGCAACATTTAAAAGATCAAAGTTATGCTGCGCGATGAAAGCTTCGATCAATTCGCTGCCATCATCCGTGATCCCACTGTGCCAAAAAGGCGAAATGGCATTTGCATCAGCAACTATCAGAATCGGACAAGCAGCTACCAGCCTAATAATTCTATCCCATCTCTCCAAATGTTGTTCACTAGGATTCCTATACTGAAAGTACGAACTAACAACCAATAGGTCCAAACCATTCACGGCAAGCTTGACAACGACATGAAGTGTGTCAGAGGCCTGCCGTATGAAAACACTATATATAGACTTCCTGCACAGAACGGCGGATTTACTGTCACCAACGAAAAACGTTTTCCATTCTTGGAAACCTGGCAGATCACCCTTGACCACGTACGAGTGCTGTACAAGAACAACATCGAGACTCCGCTTTTCAACGACCTCACCTAACTCAACTTAGACAACATAGGAACCCTGGGCATTTAGTTCACCAAACCTAACCATCAAGAGAGTTGAAGTATAGCTCAACCGCTCTCAAGTAGCAACCACACTCCTTAATATTCATAAGTCAACCAGGAAAAGGAATTCAGAGCTAAATATGCTCCGTTAAAAATATCAGAAAATAATGGAAAAAGATGTTGGGAAATTTAAATCCTTTAAGCCTATCTCATTAACATGGTCAGAAGACCGGACTATCACTTTAAGAGAAACCCGTTGCAAAGGTCTTCTAAAGCGTTTTTCCAGCGTTTAATCTGGAAAACCATTTTTTATTCCCCGATTATTGTTCCATTTACCTGAGTAATAAATCTCGGAATGTGTATTTTTGTTGTAAAAAAAAAAAAAAATCCACTTTTATGAGGATATCACAGACCACATGTAATAATGCGGTCTGATAGAACAATACGTATTTGAAAGAACTTTTAACAGCATTTCACACTTTAACACGCTAGAAAATTATTTATTCCTCGGCTTCGATCAATCGGTGTAGAAATAACTCTCACTTTATAGCAAGATGGATTTCCAGTTTATTATATACAAAAGGTAAGGGAATTTAAATGAACATATTTTGAACGGCGGTGGATTGGTAGAGGTTCCAAAATCTGTGGCCGCCTACAAGTCCAGACTTAACAAGCTGTGTTGGAACATAATCAAATCTCCCATTTGCTACTAAAGGATGCTGATGAGCTGAAAACTACAATCAGAGACTATTTTCACGACTTTGGTCCTTCAACAAGGAAGAGTACATCTAAACGCACTTGGCGACTGATAAACAGTGTACGAACAATGGAGGAACACACACAGATGTAATTTAAAATAAGATTTAAATTAAATAAACTAATAAAAAACAAATCATTTCTTTGTACGGAAAGAAACTTTGTATTCACTATAATAACAGTCCCACGCACTCGATCCTGTAATAAGCCAGATTCAGGACAAAATGTAACATAACATTTTTCATACGTTTTATTTTTTTTGCAAATCTTATTGCTCTTTAAATCAATAACATTAGCAATTATAATAATTATGACAAAGTTATATTTTATAACAGAAATTAATAAAAAATAATAAAAAAAGGAAATAATTTGAAAATGATAAGTCAGCTACTTAAAACTAAAGGAGATTTAATTGTTTAAAATATTTGTTACTTCATAAAATATGAGAAAGTTAGTTAAAATGAAATAAGTTTTGCGTATTTTTAAACACAATGTTAATTTTCAATGGCTCTGCATTAGGAAGATGGAGGTCATTAATTTTTTAAACAAAATGATTCTATAAGAAATGTTTACGATTTTTTTATTACGCAATGCTATTTTCCGACTAAATGAATAACAACTCATTTTTCAAACTTTATTTCAATTTTACGAACTCAAGAATGTTTTATAATTTATGCTTTAGTTAATGAAATATTTAAACCCGATTAAATAATAAATTACTTGACATATATGTTTATTAGCATAGTATGAAGAAAGTAACCTAAATAGGGATATGGTAAAATGTTTCATAGGCAACACATACTTGCTGAACAGCAAGTATGATGTTACGCATCTGAACAGATGCGTAACATCAAACGGGTACACACACAAATATAAAATTCAACATATACAAACAGTCTAGAAACAAAGGGGAGTTTTATCCAGTTCTTAAAAATATAATTGTGTATAAATAATCAAAATGTTTCTTTTACAATGTTCAATAATCTTTTTTTATTTTTTTTTTAATATCGTTATACTTCTCTATTATTTTCTATTGGCCAATTCCTCTTTTTTGTAATAAAATTTAAAACTTGAATAAATAATTCAAGTTTTATTATAATAATATATATATATATATATATATATAATAATTACTATTATTATATATATATATATATATATATAATAATTACTATTATTATTACATACTAAATCACGATATCTAATTCATGAATTCTGATCTCTGTCTTTCCTTACAGTTTTTACCCTTTAATTTTAAATATACTAAATTTTAAGAGAATTAGGCAATCAAGTTTTATGCAAAAGAAACTTCAGCTAATAGTTTTGATTATTTATGCAACCCTCTTCCCTCTCGGACAGGAAAAAGAATCACTGGATAGTATTACAGGCACATTCACCTACTACTGGACCCCAATTAAAAAACTACTGTTCTACCAACTTATAGAGGATGGCAAAACAAATCCTGCGCGGGTGATTGACATTTCCAATAGTATCTATTCGAGGATAAAGGGACAAAGAATAAACATCAAGGTGGTAGAGGAAGGCAGAGATCAAACTGCAGCATCACTGCTAATAATCAGGGAAGATTTTTAATATAGCGCTCGTTTTTGTAATTTTATTTTTGTTTTAGTTTTGATCAGAACACGTTTTTCTAGCCGATTTACCGGAAAAAATAGACAAGTTTAATTATTAAAAAATATTAAATTAGTTATAAATGAAAAACTGTTAAATTTTGTTATGATTAATCGAGAGAAAAGAAAAAGAAAATTATATATATATATAATTTTCTTTTTAAGAAAGGAAGGTAATAATGAATTAAAAGGGCAATATAATACAACACTGATCAAAGAATTTTGTTATTTAGACTGTGTAACCATAGCAGTGAGAAAAAATAAGGACGGTGGCTAGCACAAGCAAGAAAACTTTCATTAAAGAGAAAAGAAATCTATCTTAAAAAAAAAACATAGTCATTTATGCTTTAACTTCCACCAAACCAGAGGTAACTGAACTATTTTCGCGTTATACAGAATAATTATTTTGCTTACAAGAAATAACTGTATTATGCATCCGTTGGCATTTTCAATAAATTACCTAATAATCTGAAATATCTTCCGATTAACTCATTTAAAATCGCAAACTTTCTAATTATAAAAACAATATCTCCCAGTGTAGTATTATAGTTTTTAAATAGTACTAATTACATAAATTTGAATTTTATAAATTCACATTAGACCGAGTACTTAATATTATTAATTCAAATAGTTCTCTACTAAAATCGAAATTTTCACTGCATGCGAAAATAATTTTATTGAAAATATTTTGTTACAAGTATATTATTTCAATCACGAATTATAATTGCTTTTATATAATGCAATTTTCAATTACTTATTTTAAATAAATAAATGAATAAATATATATATATATATATATATATATATATATATATATATATTTCAGAGTATCAATCAATTGACTGGTTTGATTCCTTTTTGTTTGGTTCTATTGCTTTTTTTTTTGCTAATCTTTTTAACCTCAGCGAGGTACTACATCTTATATTCTCTCTTATTGTTAATTTATCTACATATTTATTTTTTTTTACCATCGATATCTTGTATATATCCCTTCTTCACCAGATTTAAACCTGAATATCTTAGTACATATGGTCCATCGACCTACTTTGTTTCTTTGAAAGGTTCTACCACGAATTTCTCTTCTTAAATCGTCTTAAAGGTATATTTTGAATTTTATCGATTTTACCCCTTATAACACCACATTTCGAAGGTCCTCTAATATTTTTCTTTTTGATTTTCCTATTATTCATATTTCACTATCATAAAGCGTAGCATTACAGACAAATATTTTCGAGAATCTTTCTAATTTTTAGATCTATACGAATAGATATCTCTTCCGATTTAAAAGTTCTTCTTGTTTGTGCCGGTCTACTTTTGATGTTTGTATTTCTTCAACCGTTCTTTTTAATCTTAAAAAAGAAATTCGAAATAAACCGCTACCAAGAAAAATCCTTTTTTCTTAGGAAAGAAATCCCTTTCTTTTGTTCCTGCGCGGTCCCGTTGTAATTTTCTTCTAGATAATTTCAACGTAAGATTTTTTAACGAAAAATTATGTAAACAATTTAAGATATTTTTAGTTTGTTTGTCGTCATTATTATTTAATAATCCATTTTTATAGAGCAATGATTTATATAGTCTGAACCCAGTAGTTATTCTAATTTTAAAGGAATTTTCGCGTGAAATTTTAAGAAAAATCATATGAAACCTTCACATCGTTTCTTTACATTATTTCAAGACTTAGCAGTCATATTCAACTTTTTGCGTTTCTTGGGATTGGCGTTTTGTGCTATAGGCAGCCGGTTTTTATAGGTTCACCCATATTATAAAAAAAAAAAAAAAGTTAAAACAAAATATTTTTCAGAGAATAATTAAACCCACTGCAAATAAGCTACTGATAAAGAAAAAAAAGACAGTTCTGAGTTAAAAAATTATTAAAGAATTGAATAGAATTATTTTCAATGCATTTCTTTTGCCGATTCTATTTCTTTTTTTAAAGCTAGTTGTATTTTTATTATTTTATATATCTATATACATGAATAATAATAATAGGCTGATATATGTCATTCTTAATGTAATGGTATAACATAGTTTTATTGTATAATGATATGATATGTGTGTATATTATGTATATATATGTATATAAGTAAAAGTAGCAACGTAAATAAATCCAGTAACTGACTATAACTTTAGTAGTTATCGTCAGTGTAACTGTTCTTCAGCACAATTTTCTTTGCCCGTAGCAGATCTTAAATCTAGAACGTTAACTTTCTCTTGAGACCTACATATTGCTATTGCTTGTATATACACTAACACGCTGTTATCTTGTACAGCAATACATTCGCAATGTCACGACCAATAACAGTACAACCAACCCAACAAATCTAACAAATAACATAACTGATACAAATAACTACTTAAAAATTAAACTAAACTCTCTGAACACTATTGTCCTCATTATCCCGCCATACCTCAAAATGTACTTCTACACAGAACACACACACACACACACACACAAAGCGGACAAGAGTGTATATTGTTATACAACATATTACTGTTATATTCTATTACTATTGCTATCACTATTATACGAATATGTATAAGAAAAGTTAAATTAATATATTTGTATGTATTTATTTAATATCATTTATACACACGTAAAATTAGTAAATAATAAAAAGATATAGTAACCTTGAAAGTCATTGTCTAAAAGAAAGAAAAAATAAAAATTTTAGCAAAAATTGTCGACAATATTTTTTCGTTCACTTGCTGTAAATTACAAATTTATTAATGAAATTATATAAATAAGCTATTTAAACTTTATAATGATGGTTGAAATCCATCATACATAGGCATCTATATTTCTTATCAATAAACTAGATGAAAATAAACTATGCTAAATTTATAATAAAAAGTTTTTTTTTATAAACTAAATAGTAAAATTTCTTAAGCCCATTCGCCATCATCCACTAGTCGTAACAGTGTCAAAAATGCAATGGAAATATTAATAATTGAAATTTTAAGAGTACTTGAAAGAATTTTTGGAAGTATATTAACAGATGATGATTAATATTTTGAATTTATCGACATTACACCATAATGCTTGACAAAGTCTTCTTTTAGTAAATACAGAACCGATTTATATTATTCATAAAAATAATAACGTTGTATATATTTACATATTACTACTTAATTTTTACAAGGAAGAAGCAGTAATAATGGAAATAAAAGGGTAGTTTAGCCCTTACTAACGGTCCAAGATAACCTGCAGTTAGGGTCTGGCTGACCCCCTCGGTTGCCACACAATTTTGAAAATGTCCGGGTATTTTTCTTAGGAAAATACCGATCTATTTCTGGTGTTTCTTCAGTATTTGGAGAAAAATTCATAATCGTTTATCAGTAGCACACTGCACCAAACCGGATTAAAAGTAAATTGATCTTCGAAAAATTACGGGATGGATGTCCGATATCTGAAATGGATGTTGAAAATATACGCCTAGGATGAGGTTGTCCCGATTCCCGATCCTTATACGAGAGGATCGGTTTTTTGTTTTATTACCTGACTCTTTTCCTTACCTAGAATCCCTTCTTTACCTAGTATTTTGTGAAGTTTAGCTAGATGCATACTGTTGGGAACCGTTCGAGTTACTGTGTCCTGGGTATTCTTATGGTTCAGTGGAGAGCATTCTGGTTTAGAGCTGTATTGAAACGCCTCATTACTCTCATTACATAATTGCAATACGATATAAAATTTATCCGACCCCACAGAAATCTAAGTTAATTAATAAATAAAAATAAATAATAGAAAATATATTTTATTTAATTTTAAATCCTATTTTTTTTAAAGCAGAATTTTATGATAATTATTGAAAATAAATCTCTACCACCTAATTCTGGGAGAGCTTGAATTTTTTATTCGCATTTTTGAAAATCATTCTTAATGTAGCTCGATTAATTTTTTCAATTTAATTTTTTTGTTCTTATTTAATTTGTTTAACGTTGTGATGATTATCATACACAGTATTTTTCAAAAGTACCTGGAGAAAGAATCTAGTTATATAAGACAAAGAGGTAGAGGACCAACATCGTTTAGAAATTATTCAATCGTTAATTTTTCATATTTTTTTTTAATTAATGATTTCGGCTGCTGTATTTCCTTCGGTACAGTCTTATAAGAATCCTCATCGTCAGGCTCTAAAAGAGCAGTAAATTTAGTAATAATGTCTAGGTAAACATGCTCGTTTACAGAATTTAAAAAAAAAAATCTATTCGATAATTTTCTCCCGTGAAATGGTAAACCAAATACACTTTTTTTAGTTTTATGAAGGCCATTCGTGAAACGCGTCTGGATACAGAAACGCTACTTCAAATTTGGTTATTCCATATGTTAGTCGTTTAGATAGGACCACGCTTTATCACTGAAAAAGTACTATCCAATTACATATACGTATTTTAAAAAAACGATTGCAACCGCTCGTAGTAATTAATCTGTTTAACTTTATCCGGTCCTTTAAAATTTATGAACAACATCGATCTTGAAAAGTCGTAATTTTAAGCGACACGTTGCACTTAAAACTGCTGTTTCATGAATTTTCTCTGAAAAGATAATTCACATTACGATTTTTCAGGAGTGAAGCAGATTATTGTTAACAACTTCACGCTTGAGTGTTAATACTGAAGGACGACCAGATTCGCGCATCGTCTCAGCTCATAATTTTTGCGTTTTATACTAGATTTTTTTCAGCACATGAATAATTAGAAAACATATTCCTAAATAATTATCTCGTTTCATATAAAAATTCGTTTACAGATAACTTTTGTTGCTCTAGTTAAAAACTCTTATCTCTAACAACAAATATTTCATAAAAAAGTACGGCTGAATGTTTAACTAAAGCCTTGCGAGAAAAATATCAGTGTTTTGAGAGTCATAAAAATAATTTTCCTGTATATCTCTGCTTCCTAGAGATATATTTTCAAATTCTGGGTTACATGACGTTTGGGCTATCTGTTCTATATATATGGGTTATATACTTTAAACAGAAAGTAGTTCAGAAGAGTTTATGATATCGAATTATAATTTTTTAACTTAAGTAAAAAATGATACAGAATAACCTACATTTTGTTGTAAAGTTGAAGTAATTTTAAGTTCCTAATACATCATATAATATATATAAGTTGAAGAAATTGCAATCGTTCTGAAGGAAATTGTTATGTTTTGTTTAATTATTTAAGAACGTTTAAATTAAAAATTAATTTTCAGAGCTTTTTTAAATAAAAGTATATCAAAGGGATACAACCGCTGTTTATACACAGTGTGTTACCGTAGTTAAAAATATGAACCCGGTCGGAAAATCTAATAATTATTACTAATAGGTCAAGCCGATTTCATTAATATTCTACATTTACAACAACAACAAAAATCGACTATTGTCAACATTATATAATAGTAAAAATATTTTTAATTATATCACAAATGTAATATTCCGTCATAAAGTATAACATCCGGTCTTTCTACTCGCTTTTATTTAGGATGTAGACGATAACTGAAATGTACACCGGTTCCGTATACTTTATAAATTTAACTAAATTTGATTTTGGTGTTATGATTACGGAAGAAAACAACTACTGGACAGAGCTGGATGAACGGCAGGAATTTTAAGTAACTGTTAGGAATTGTTTTTCTAGGAAAGGTCAATAATTTTGTTCATTATTATAACAGAGGCCGATGTTTATAGAAATATTTGTATAAGCAGAATAAAAAAAGAACGTTACGTTATTAATGTAATCTTAGAAATTTATTTTATTAAAAAGTAATTTAAAATTATATTTTAATTTTAACTTGAAGTAATAAATAAAAACTTAAGAGTTATGAAGTACCCAGAGATGTTTGAAAGAATGATCTACGCTTTTAATTAAAAATTAACTTAAATTAATTAAAACTAAATTACAATGTAAGAGTTTAAAACTGAATATAAAACAGAAATCTTAACAAAAAATATATAAGGGACATAAAATTATGTTTTAAAATTTTAATCTATTTCATTATACTATATTAATTTAATAATCTGTTATATGATAGGATACTTTGTATTAACTTCAAATTATTTTGTTCGGTGAATATTCTCTTGCACTGTATTCATGAAAATATTTTTTTTTAGGTTAGATGTAAGTATTTAGGATTTCTAGCTGCATTTTATTTAGTATATGTAGGAAAAAAATAAGAATAATTAGAAGATTAAAGTATAACGCTGTATGAAAAACCACATTCATTCTGTCTGAATGAAGATTTATGATAATCCGAATATGAATAACATATGTTAATTCTGTAGTATATATTTTTATTTGGGTGGTGTATTGATGTACCAGTGATGTAACCTTCTAAGGGGGAAAACTAACCTTCCTATAATTTTTAGCTAAGGAAACCTCTTTAGTATCGGTTTGGATTTATAAATAGCGAACAGTAGAAAAAAATAGTTACTTCTAACTCGTGTATTTGGTATTACGCATCAAATATAATTAATCTTCAATGAAAATATATCAATAGATCGGGAAAAGCTGAATTACAGTTTATTGAACTATATTCGTTATTCTACGTTAAAAAAAATGAAGTTTGTATGTTAAATTAAACAATATGATTAGGAAAAAACAATTTATTTATTGATATAAAAGTACATCTGACATAACTCTATTTACATCGATATTGAAGCTTTTTAAGTCAATATATAAATTAAATAAATTCTGAAATTTTAGGAAGTTTGCTATTCCCAATTATCGATATACCAACAGATCGAAAACCGGCTACTTAATTACTAATAACTTTGGTACTTCGGAATTTATCGATTTATCAATTAGATAGAACAATTTTAGTCGCTAAATTAAATTGCGATAGACTAGAAAAATAGACCTCATTTTATTTGAAAGAGGTTTACTTATATAAAAAAAGCCGTAGTGATCTGGATATGGTACGCTATTTAAAAAGAAATAAATGTAAAAAAAAATAAAAAAATTGTCAGAAAAGGTTTGAAAGGTTAATTTAAATTAAATTTTGTTATTCTTGCTTGAGAAAAAATGGTAAATCAATTTTAGATACTATTTTACAAATTATAAGTTTCTGTATTCAAATCCAGTAATTAACAGAAAAAGATTTGGTATTTTAGGTCCTAATCGATGAAAACATCCTATTAAAAGACCATTAAATGAAATGATTGTCAATAATAACAATTTTTGAAAAGATTTCTTTCACTACATAAATTATATCACGTATACATATTTATGAATGTATCTATATATTCAAGTGCTCATGGTTAAAAGGAGAGTTTAAAACAACGGAAGTGATTATTTCCTGTTAGTATGTTTATTAATTCAGGGTCGATCGACATAAAAAAAGGTATATATATATATATATATACCTTTTTTATGTCTTTTTTTATATATTACCTTTTATATATATATATATATATATATATATATACCCAAAAAAAGTTATATATATATATATTAAGTAATACTTTGAAAAACCCTAGTGAAATGTAATAAATTCAAAATTAATTAAATAATAAGAATGAAATAATTTAATTTTTTTTGTAACATTTTATGCGTTACGACATTGAAACAGCTTAAATGCGGCTATTATCTCATTTAGTAACATGTATCTAAGTGGTGTGTGTGTGTGCGCGCGCGCGTGTGTGTATTAATGTACACTTTATATACTAACTAGCCCTGCCTGCATTCGCATGCATATGAAACAGGATACAAAGAGAGAAAAAGAGATTTGTGTTTGTTTGCGTACGTACCTCATATCATAATCGAATTATATATTTTTATCATCTTGCTTTAAACACAGAACACTCAGATTTTTCGAAAAAAAAAGTTAAAATGACCTGAAACAAACGATTTCGTTTTCTTTTACCTTCTATTACGATTAGAGACCTTGTATAAATAATTCTTTTCATAATAAGCAAGCTATATTTATTTCTTTACTTTTACAGGATACTATCTCCGAAATATGTAAACACAATACTACTGTGACTAAAAAGAGATAATATTTTATTATGCTACTTAGCAAGCATAATAATAAAAAAATAAACACGAGTATATACGTATTTTTGCTTATTACTATGTAAATATATACCTTTAATGAATTGAAAACTGATTTGTTTAAAATTATTTTAAGATATTTTTTAAAATCTAAGTACAAATAAAAGAAAGTTATTTAGAAGGTGTTTTTTTTTTTTTTCATTCAAATGGTAACACGTTGGAACCCTAGAAATAAAATTTTAAAAAATGTAGAGCTTTCTCAACAAATTAACTATTCTGATTAAGAAAGTGACAATATTTTACTAAGGATTAAACACATCTTCATAACATTTTTAATCTCACTATTAACTAAACTGAAATGTGATTTCTAGTACAAATTTTTTTTCTTCATGATTTTACATAATTACCAAGAATTATTTTAAATAGAAATGAAAATATATTCTAAAAGCAAACAAAACATCATTAGAAATGAAGTTAATAAACTAAATGACATTACTATCTGAAACTTCTACAACATCTGTGAGAAGGGAGAAGATGAGTTACCCGCCGCTTATGGAAGAATTACGCAGACTACTTGGTGTATACCTATCTAGCTTTCCCACTTAATCTCTTCTGAAATATTTTCTTCATTTATAATTAAAATAATATTCGTATATACGAGTAATAAACTAACGTGTGCGTGATTTAGTGTTATATGAGTGTGTGTGTGAGTGTGTATAATGACTTGTAAAATAAATACGGTTTACTTAAATATAACATTTGATAGGAGATAAAGAGATGGTAGCTAGCCAAGTAGACCCGTGCATAGCCCTACAACGAACTGACCCGGTTACAAATTGCAGGAACGCAAAATGAACCGAGGAATAACATATGTGGATCAACTTCCTTTGGAATTTCACAGGTAGTAGCATCCTAAGAAATAAAAGGGAACTAAATGATGACAAATCGCAAATTACGAAAGATCATTTAATTTAATAAACCAGTTTTCTTGGATCTATGAATTTAAACAACGCTGGATTACACCGCCTTTTCCATACCTAATGCCTTTGCCATTCAGATAGCAATATTTGCGATCTGAATTGTGTTAGCACATAAAATTAATAAGGAAGATTAAGAAAAGCTCAGTAAGTCGGGATTGCATTCTTTCTTTAACAACGGTTACTCATCAAATTTAAAAAAACCAAATTTACGGCATAATTTTGGGCAACCACGTGCTTCATGAACCATCTCAATTCCGTAGGGGAAGACACTCGCCTTGTGACACTTCCGATCGTCACACCCCCCCGTCCTGCTCATGGCAAGGAATCGAAGGCAGCCAGCCACAATAATCCATTCTCTGCGAGTCTTTAAGTTGACACGCAGATCAAAGAAGGAGTCCACTCTCTCGAGTTCCCTAACAACTCTGGTACGTTCAGCCACGTACCGAGGACAATCATAGAGGACATGGTTCACAGTGTCATCGACCCTACAGTCTGGGCACAAACCGGAGTCAACCAAACCAAGCCTAACTATTCCTAAAGACACCATGTCTCAAAAGGAATTGAGTTGTATACTGATTGGGGGAAACTCAACTAATTGCTCACAGATCCATAACATTTGGAAAGATACCATGCGTGTATCGACCAGTAGAAGAATCGTTCCACCTAGCTTGCCAAGAGTCAAAAGCTTGGTCTTCAATTTCTCGCATACGCCCAGATGTAAGAAGGCCTTCCTTCTTAGAAGTGTACCGCTTGCTACGTTCCGTAGCTAGAATGTCAATGGCTTTAATGCCAGCGATCACAGAGACTGCCTCTCTCGAGACAGTTCTGCAGCCACCGACAACAGCTAACAATAGAAGACGCTGGGCTTGCAAAAGAATGTTCTTATCACATTGGAATTGTAAACGATGAGCCCAGACGGGCGCAGCGTAGAACATTATGGCCTCACAGACACCTTTATGAAGAATACGCATGGTACGATAATTCAACCCCCAATCGGGATGGATGACTCTACGGACACCAAAGAAGGCATCGATGGCCTTCTTTGAAATAAATTGGAGGTGCTCCTTAAATTGAAGCCTCTCTTCAAGGATAACACCCAGATATTACTGAACGGTAACATACCTAATCGGAAGGCCGTCCGTCACAACCCGTGGGTGACAGGTCGCGGCTAGACGACCTTGAGAAGCATCATAGTGGTTTTCTCCACACTGAAAACCATATTATACTGAAGACTCTACAACCTGAGGACCTTACATGCTTGCGTCGCTCTGAGCACTATCTCGGCACGCGAGTTGCCCTCGACCAGATGCAACCAATGGGCTGCATCTGTTCGATATGCCGCATATGCTGCATCGTGGCTTATGCTGACAATGGTCGGCATAAGCCACGATGCGGCAGCCACTGGGCATCCGCAACCGCATGAAAGAATCGAAGTCAGCGACTCAGACGAGTAAACCTAAAACACTGCCCTGCGGACAACCTTTTGACAGGGTCTTTCCTACTTCCAATCCGCCGTCTCGAAGGACGACGGGTCTGTCGCTGAAGTAGCTCGAGGGAGTTCTAATCTCATTTAGCGTGCACGTACGCTGCTGAAGTTGAAACAAAGCAGAGGGCCACCACAAGTTATTGAAGGCTCCGGATATATCCAAAAAGACGCCAAGCACATACTTCCACTCGCTGGACGAAGCCAGATCCATTACCCTAAGAATTGCGTCCTCTGTGCCCTTTCCGGGGCGAAAACCATACTGGTCGTCCATGAGCACGTGGTAGAAGTCAGCCTATAATTAATGTGGAGGGTCAAGACCTCGAAAACCTTACCTACTACAGGCAAGAGCATCAGAGGATGGTAAGAAGAACTTACAGTGGGGTCCTTTTCGCCACATTTGGAGCAATTTCACACACCACGTTTCCAACCCGATGGGAAATATCCAGCAAAAAGCATCCTATTAAAAACCCTAGTCAAAGGACCAAGAATCACCGGCAATGTTCGAACAAGGAGCTCCACTGTGATACCATCATATCCGGGGGCTTTATTCCTAGCCAGGCTACAAATTACTTGGCGGACTTCCGCCTCAGTAATCTCAGAAGACAAATTATCAGAGCGAAAACCAACAACTTCCCTGCGAACACATCGATGATACGAGGTTTCACCAACCTCAGCATCATCTGGAAGCAGATCGTTTATCAGAAGAGTAAGGACACGATCTGTATCTTTAACAACTCCATCCTGGGTTGAGAGAGCCGACAGAACAATATCTTTTTCCGCTTATGACCAAGTACTCTATAGGCAACACCCAATGAACCTTTGTTTTCCTGCTCTTGTACAAAAGAGCGCCAGGAATCACTCTTAGAAGACCTAACCTTGTGAAAATACTCGGTCCTCTTCCGACGATAATCCGCAATCAGAACTGCACGGCGATCAGGATCACCCTCACGCTGTGCGGCTCTCCTGCGCCGGCCCACAGTCTGCTTCATCACGGTCAAGTCCCCATTCCACCA
Organism: Lycorma delicatula; assembly: GCF_047948215.1. Taxonomy (NCBI): domain Eukaryota; kingdom Metazoa; phylum Arthropoda; class Insecta; order Hemiptera; family Fulgoridae; genus Lycorma; species Lycorma delicatula. The sequence goes on from NC_134458.1 coordinate 78,027,328, forward strand.
TCCAGCCACTCACTCTCGACCCGTGCCGCTGGGAATCGACTGTTCAGTGGCTTCAACTACTGCAGAAGAAACATTCTCTGCCAGGTTGTCTAACGGGACCTCGTCCAGACTTCGAGAAAAAACTCGCAGCCTAGCCGCAAGGATATTTCAAAACCTAGGCCAATCCGCACGCTTGTGTAGGAAGCGCTCCAACTGAACAGGAACGTTCCCTCTAAAGACATCACGCAGCCCATCTACCTATTCAAAAACTATTAGCCGATGATCACTCTCACAATCATCAACTACCGACCAGTTAAGAATCCTACCAGGGATATCCTTATCCATGGTAACATCGATGCTGGTACCATGGAAGGCCCTCCGCAAACCAACTGCACCGGCGAAAGTAGACAATTCGCCGGCTACATTAAAGACATCAAAATGATGCTGTGCAATGAAACCTTTGATCAATTCGCCACCATCATCCGTGATCCCACTGTGCCAAAGAAGCGATTTGGCATTCACATCAACTCCTACAAGAATAGGACGACCAGCTACCAATCTAACAATCCTATCCCGTCTTTCCAAATGCTGTGCAGTAGGATCCCTGTACTGAAAGTACGAACTAACGACAACCAGGTCCAGACCATCCACGGCAAGCTTGACAACGACGTGATGCGTGTCACAGGCCTGCCGTTTGAAGACGCTATCTGAAGACATCCTGCACAGGACGGCGGATTTGCTGTCACTAACGAAAAATTTCTCCCAACCTGGAAAACCTGGCAGATCAACCCTGACCACGTACAGGTGTTGCAGAAGAACAAGATCGAGTCTCCGTCTCTCGAAAACTTCACCTAACTCAACTTGGACTGCATAGACACCCTGGGCATTTAGCTGACCAAACCCAACCATCAAGGGAATTGAAATAAATCTCAACTGCCCTCTTGTAACAACCACACTCCTTGCTCAAAACCTCTTACAGTTGACGCAAGTCGGAGCCTCTTTTTTCTGTGGATAATCGTCACGCTTGTGGCCCTCTTCACCACAATGCGCGCAGACCGACGCATACTTACAGAATTTGGGTCTATGGCCGAAGCGACAATATTTGAAACATAGCTGCACGTCAAGGTAATCCAAGACCAAAGCGACCAAAGGTCGCTTGACGCGACAGGATGCGAAATCCAGGAAAATTCTACCCTCCGACAAGAATTTCTGGAAGAGACCAGCGCCAAATTAAAAATCCCCGTGATACCGAGCGGCATCACGTTTTCCTCTTTTGAAGACTAGCCTACACTCCTTTTTGAACGTAGCCTCGTCCAACTCGGTGTTCTGCTCCCTCATCAGGGCCAGAACCTTCTCATCGGAGAGACCACGGTCAATGTTATAGACTATGACACGGGGCCTACGACCTCTCTTGGAGTCTACCTTGACCTCAAGCTTCTGCACTGCAGTAGAATCCTTGATGACCTGGACCGTCTCCTTGTGGTTGGCAACCACAACTAGACTCTTGCTGGTCTCTTTTATATCCCTAATACGCAGGCCCTTCCGGCTGTCATGAAGGGCAACCTGGAAGTCCTTTTTCAAATTAGAACTTGTCTTAGTCGAGCCCTCTGCCTCTCTGATGAACAAGACCTCCGGTTTTTTGGCCTCGCTGGCCTCTCTTTGGCCACGAACGACCTCATCACTGCGCCTGGGCTTTGCTAGTGCAGGAGCTGGTCTCTGAACCACTTTGACGTCCTAGGTCTTGGAGGCCAAAGTCTCATAGCCTTCCGCCATAGCGGAGAAGGCCTCTTGAATTCTGAGCAAACGAGGAAGAATTGTCTTCCTCGCACCTGAGCCGACGCTGCCGGGTAAAACCAAGAACTCAATGAGGTAGTCCACGTCGCCCTGGACTGCCTTGGCCAGCGGGACAGAACTTCCAGGTCTGCCACCGCTTTTCTAAATGTGTCTACTGCAGGGTTTAACTTACGTCGGGCAGGTGTCTCTGTACCCATTCCGAAGCCTCATCCTCCGACGAGGTCGTAGGAACTTGCTCCGGCTTTCTCTTCCGCTTGGACTTCCTGACTTCTACAAACTCTGACATGACCGGAGATTCCTTAGCCTATCCTGACATCAACAAGACGCTCGCTGTCTTCTTCCTACTTGAAAAGTTGGGCAAGTCCACAGGCGTGACTACTACCCGCAGCGAGCTACGGGCAGCTTCTGTATTCCCCTGTCACTCTCTGTACTTGTTGGCCGCTACTGGATCGATTCGAAAACCACAGATTACGGTCCTCGTTCTGAAAAGAACGCAAGCAGAATTAGGGAGTATTCCCTTGCTCGTTACAGGGACTTACGACCAGGATTTGTTGCCACATTTCAGCCGCGATGAGGCGGGTACGCGTCGATAAATCAGCAACTTGATACCTCCACAAAAAGTGGAGATGACGAGTGTTAAAATTAGTGCTAACTGTGATAACAGCCTAGATCTAAAAAAGCCCGACATTGCTGGAGGGGTCGTACACAACCAGATAGCCCGAAAATTGATGTAACTAGATACAGCTCACAGACCTCTGGACCCACTCAAGGAGAGCAGAGATTGTGCGTCATGGACCCTAGCAAACAACTTAATATCTATTTCCATCAACTGTTTTATATTTTCTTGATATTTATTTTTCATTATTATTTAGTTTTGTTTTCCGCCTCAACCACCTATCAAGCTGGATCTGTCTCATACTACTAATTACGTTTTGCACATTTACGTGTTTGTAATAGTAGTTTTTTTTATTTTTACTGTTCATGTAATTAACGAAATATTTATTATATGTACTAATATTTACATAAAATATTAATTAAAATATGTTGGTTTTTACAATTATAATTGTAGAGAGAGAGAGAGAGAAAGAGAGAGAAGAGAGAGTGAAACAGAGATGTAAAAAATAATTTATGCGATTAAAAACTTTTTCTACGAACATACAGAATTAAAAACGTAATGTTAAAATCTTTTATTAACAATTTTTTATCGAATTAATTTAATTATATCTTGTCGTGATAGTAATTATCTTTTTTAAATAAAAACAAAAATGTATATTTTATATTATAAAAATGTTTATGCATTAGCCAGTCATTTAAATTCTTTTTTAATGTCCAAATTTACTATGTTTTCAAAATTAAATATTAGCACTTAATACTTTTATAGTCTGGATAAAATTGTTGCTATGTTCTCAATCCGGACAAATTTTCCCGTTTGCAATCTGGACTGCCACATACATTTTATTCTAGAACGCATTAATTTGTAACCATCAAGAGTAGTTGTCGTTCTGGTTAATTGAGTGGAAGGAATTTTTTTTTCTGGTTTTATAGTATCAAGTATATAATATCACGCATGTATATTAAGTTTTTAACATATACGCGTATATGTTTTAATAAGTTTTTGTTGATATAAAATCAAATTTTCTCATTATTTAAAAAAAATTACTTCCGATTTTCCTAGTAGACTTAAAAAGGGAAAGTAATTTTTTTATTGCCTTTCCTTTTTAAAACAATTACTGTAATAATATCTCACAGATAACTTTTTTGGGGGATATCTGTCGAAATTTCTTATTAACTATTAAATACTGGTCTCTTTCAAAGATAAGGTTAATATTTTTAAATCGTTTATCGCGATTTAAGATATCGTGTTGTTTACCATGACGCCAGTACTCGGTTTTGGGAGACTTAACAAATTCTATTCTTCGTAAAAATAACAGCTTTATAATATTCTTGAAAAATATTTTGATTACGATAAGAAAATTAATTTACAAAACTTAATTAAAATATAAAAAATTAAACTGTTGAAGATAGTAAAATTATATTCTAAACATATTTATGCAGTTGTGTTTTCCTCTAAACTCCGGATGATATCATCTAACAATTTTTATATCATGAAATGTTATCAGAACGATGTTTTATCCAATTTATGTCTCTTCCTTCCTCTTTAGAAATTAAGTCTATTTTTAGCTTGTAAAAGCCTTAACTGTATTTCTTTTTATTTTTCAATTATTTTAAAATTATATCTACTTTACAACATTGTATTGTATAATTATTACAGATTATTACACAATATCGTATCGATCATTCACAAAGAATCAAATACAATCTTGTCTGATATACACAGTGATCATAAAATAATCAACGAAGTTTACGTGTTAAAAATAAACAAACCGATGTACTTAAATGTTTTATTGTTAAACAAGGCATTTAAAACAGCGTTAACTTCAAACAATTTCTACACGAGCACAGTTTGTGACACGTATAATATCTAGACGATATTCGATTTCACACCACACGTTACGAAGAATATTTGGAATTATTCCATTAATTACACCTTCGATTCTTCTTTTTAGTTCATTGATGTCGACAATCCTCGTTGCGTACACTTTATCTTTGACAAACCCAAAAGAAAGAAATCGAGCGGTGTAACATCAGGGGATCGAGACGGCCAGGGAATTGGTCCATCACGGCCGATCCACCGTCGAGGAAATTGTTCATGTTAGCAATCCCTAACATCTAAACCCTAGTGTGGTGGTGCGCCATCTTGTTGGAAGTGAATGTTAGGTTGCCGATGCTCAATTTTCGGTAACTATTGCTAGTAACCGTTTGCTCGGGGAAGAAGAATGGTCCGATCAGCAGTCAACGCATACCAAACGTTAAGTTTCGGGCTATCACATTGTGTTTGTCGAACGGCATGATTTGCTACCCCAAATCCGAAAATTATGACGGTTAACGTGAAACATGGGAGGTAGCTACGTCAAAGAAGATTACTCTTACTAAAAACGCATTATCTTTTTTTACTTTATCAAAAATGTCCGCGGCAAAAATTAAATGGCGTGGTTTATCTTCATCTTCAATTGCATACACCGACAGAACTTTGTACTCGTGAAGTTTTAGGCGCTTGTATAGAAGCTTCACACTTGTCGATTGCGATATTTCCAGTTCTAAACTCGTACAAGTCGATTTACTCTGGTTTTTCTGAAAATTTTCTCTTACTCGATTCACAACTTTCTCGGAGAGATGGGAGGTCTGCCATGCCGCACCTTTTTTTTCACAAATCATTATCTTTGTTTTATAATATTTATTTTTAAACCGAATTTCTTTCCTAAGAATAAATCTAGGCCGTTTAGAATTTTCTTTAATTTAAATTTTTGTTTCTATAACAGATCAATGTAATCGGTGAATTTTAAAATTAAAATTCTTCTCTTTATTTACTCGCATTTGCTTCACTTTAAGATTCATCGTTAGAGTTCAGTTTACTCCTACATACGAGTTGAAATGAAATGAGGATAGACTCTATCCTTATCTCACTCCTTTCTGAATCAATGCCTTTATCATTGCTACCTATGCTTGTACTGCTAGAGTAAATATTCTTACCCTATATTCCAGTGCAATTTAATTTAAATTTTAAATAGTTTATACCATTTTACATTATCGAATGCCTATTCCGTATAAAAAAATGGCTTAATTAAACGGTTTTATTATTCTTAAACCTCTCTTCTATCATTGATATTTATTAAAATAAGATTTTGAATATTCGTAAGGTGACCGCTTTACAAAATCAGAAATGTTTATTATTACAAAAACTTTAGGTTCTAAATATGTTAAGACGCTCCTAATGTACTATTTTGTAAGTTAGCGGTTTGAGATTGATTTGTATATAAACGGAGGCGGAAACGATATCAGATGTTTTTATACGAGAAAACTTATGCAAAAATATAGTGATTTCAGCATTCGGTTGATGTCCGGCAGAGGTACGGACGATTAACTTAGGCACCAATTCTTTTGTGAACTCACGGGTTGGCCGACCTTGAACGGACCTGACCGTGTGTTTACATACACAAATCTTTCGATTCGATTTTTTTTTTAACGAAAAAAAACATGTCGCATTATATACTTATTCAAGAGAATATTAAAGTGAGATTTTAAAGTTCAATAACTCGCTTCATAATAAGGGTAAAACGTTGAAAGCGGTGTTTATTTTATCATTAATATATTTTTTTTTTAATCGATATAATTTCATTTCATTTTAAAACAATTTCTTTAAAAATAAACTAAAGAAAAAGAAAAGTTTTGACTAATTTTTTACCTAACTCGATTTTGCGCCCGTACGAATTATTTATTACCGGTTTATTTTATTGTTAGTATAAACCAAGTTATTAAGTTTAAACTCATCGGTGAAGTTTTATAACTATACTAGTATTTTTCTTGAATACTTTATATTTGTTTAGTACATAAACATCAAGTATTAAATAAATTTGAATTTTATGCATCCTCCTTAAATGTGTATTTAAATATTACGCTCAATTATTTTTCTACATACTTCATAATATTCAACTATTTTTTAATTTATTTATATTTTTGAAAATATTCTATAATGTATTATTTCTCACAATTACAAACCGGTTGTTAAATAATATTTATAAGACGTAGTCCATATTTATTTATTATCTTCATTAAAAAAAATTGAATCTAATATCCATATATATTTTATTTTTGATTTATTTACTTTTGGTTTTATATATTATTTTCTTGTACCTTTATATAAGAAGAATCTTACATTCGTTAAATATAAATACCTTTATTATGAAGTCTTAACAGGAAGACGTGCTTTAAATTTAAAAAAATTAATATATGTATATATATATAATTAGTTTTTGACGCTAGCGCTAGCATCAGTTTTTAAATCGATGAAATTATTATCGATATCACTTAATTATTAGACTTAAAAGTACCAAGCTATGTATTTAAAATTTAAAAAAATAATACTGATAACAGTGTTAACCTGGAAAATAAATTATATTTAATTTAAAGTTAACTCTTCTGCAAAAGTAAAAAAAAATCATTTTAAAATATTATCGTAGATACAATGAATACTTTTAATAACAGCCATATGTGTTTTTTAAGCCTAGTATTAAACAATGTATAAAATAATAGGAAACATTTCAACTGCAATTATGTTAGCTTCTTATCTATAAAAGTTTTGACCTATTACACAACATTTGATAAGGAACACTATGTGTAGTACCATACATAACAATTTAATTCTAAAATTAAAAATAAAATAAAATTCTATAAGAAATGTATATCTATTTAAGAACACTTTATGATAATGCAATCATTGTGTGGTTGTGTGTGTGTGTGTGTGTGTGTGTGTGTGTGTGTGTGTGTGTGTGTGTGTGTGTGTGTGTGTGTGTGTGTGTGTGTGTGTGTGTGTGTGTGTGTGTGTGTGTGTGTATGTGTACATACTTAAAATTAATTAAAGAAAACAATGTAATAAACAATTTTTTTTTGTTCATTGATAAAATAATTGTTTTAATTCACTGAATAAAGAAATTTAATTAAATGGTTCAGCCATGTTAAATAAGACAACAGCTATTGTTATTATTATTATTAGTCGATTATTATTGTACCATCAATCAGTTATGCAATGTGGAAAAATTAAATAATTGTTTATATAACAAAATTACAACATCATTTTATTTAAACTCTAATAAACTCTAATTCAGTTAACTAGCCGATTTCAAAAATTGTCTAAAATTTTGAGTTACAACATTTTTTTATCTTAACTTTTAACTTTTATTTATCTACATACCGATCGAAAAAAATCCACATATTTGAAAAACAGTACTTCAGTTGTTTCTCAAAATATATTTAAGTATTTCCTTAAGAATAGCCAAACAACAAAAAATTTCAACTTCTAACTTTTGTTTTCAATGAAAGAGTTTAATTTATAAATTAAAAAAAATAATAAATAAAGCATCATCATATATCTCTTCATTTTACCTGTATTTTAGGCACATTACGAGACAGGTTTACTCGACAGCTTGTTGTAGGGCATACATAGGACGAGATATTGAAACTAACAAATTTACATATTTTATAGTACAGACTCTCCTACCAGATTATAAAAATTATGAACCGGTCAACCGATTCCCATATCCTTACGATAAATCTAAAGGGATGCCCAAAAGAATCGAAAATGGAGAATGAGAAATAAACGGTAAGGAAAAAGGATGAGTGGTGAGAAAGGAGTATTTATCCATGAAAAAATAGAGGTCATATACTCTGATTTTTGTTTTTCTTATTTAATCTCTCCGTTAAGTTACTTTAAACTGGTATTATTCAATTTGTACTACTTGAATATTCATAAAATACAACTTAACCACAAAAAAAAAAAGATTTTATATTTTTTTGATAATGAAGAAAGGTTTTTCTCAGCCTACCGATATATCTTGAAGCTATTCACAAATTCCTTGATCCATTGAGTGGTTGTGACGAAGTTTCAGGAGTGAATCGATTAGGGTCGAAAAGCATACTATTTGTTGCCTGTAAACATTTTTCTAGTGTATATTATACTTTATGACGAAACAATTTTACGTCATTAACAAAAAAAATTCTACGATGAAATTAATAAATGTTAAATTTAATTTCTTTAGAGGTTTTAAATAATATGTAAAAATGAAAATAATTTAGTAAAACTCTAATGAGTGTAAACTGTGTCATAATTATCTACTTATAATTTATTTTTCTTATGGGAATAAAAAACAATTAATGTTCTTTTAAAGAATTGTATTCATTTTTTATTTTTATTTTTATTCATATTTAATGTAGATTCTACGCAGTAAATAAATAATGTTAATAAATAATTAAATAAATATATTAATTTTTATTCAATCTATGAAAAAATGGAAAAGTCAGAATTTGTAAGAATAAAGTAGTACATAAAGATGTACGTTACGTTGATGATAAACTTTAATTTTTCGTAGTGTTCTATTCGTAAATTAACATAAGTACGAAAATGAGAGTTTGTACGCGCGCGCACGCACATACACAACTCACAAATATTTCTAAGCAATAAATAATTATAATTTAAATGTTTTTTTCTTCTAAGGAAACTATAATTTATTTCCTAATTAATAGATATACATTTTTTTATGACTTATTCATGGTAAAATTTTTTTTAACTGCATTATCATTTAGTTAAAATAATTAATATTCTCGTTTTGTTTTAAAAGAAATATGAGTTTTCATAATTTGTATATATATATATATATATATATATATATATATATATATATATATAATAATAATTTATAAATCTTAAAATTGACTAATGTTTTTTCTAATAGGATATCTTTTAGGGGACACAATTTTAGGAGGGGACGGAGTCCTGGTAAACATCACGGTTTATCATTAGGGAGGGTATAAAATTTATAAAAAATGCATCACACAATTTGTGAATGACCCTTGTTCAAGAAATTATGCCTTATTCGAAGGTCAAGATCCCCTTCTATCTGATACGTTTTTTATGACAAAAATATTTTTCATTCAAATAATATATGTATGTGTACGCGCGCGCACGTTTTATAATCGAATACTATCTTTTTGCTTAAAATAATCATAAATGAGCCGTGAAAAGAGAGTTAACACATTTTAACATAAATTCCCAAACATAAATAATCCTTTTTTTACTGTTTAGCCACCGGGAATTACAGTTCAGGTATTGCTTCAGAGGATGAATGAGGATAATTTAGGATATGTATGAGTGTAAATGAAGTGCAGTCTTGTAGAGTCTCAGTTGACCATTCCTGAGATGTGTGGTTAATTTAAAGCCAACCACCAAAGAACACCGGTATCCACGATCTAGTATTCAAATCCGTATAAAAGTAAGTTGCCTTTACTAGAACTTGAACGCTGGAACTCTCGACTTCCAAATCAGCTGATTTGGGAAGACGCATTCACCACTAGATGAACCCGGTGGGTCAAATAATAATCCTAAGAGGTTCAATTTTTACCGCATGGTTAAAAACTAAATCTTTAATTGAAATATTTTATGAAACTGTCTAAAACTGGCAATCTTTTTAATTAAAAAGTTAGGTTGTTTAACCTTTTATTTAAGAAGAAAATTGAGATATGCCCATTTAATTTAGGAAATTCATAAAAATATTATCTATTAATAAAATCAGTTTTATGGCGTTTACTAATGCATCACAAACTTGATAAATAATGAATGATATTAAATAAGATTGATATCCAGTACTTTACATTCCAATTCTTTAGAAGTTATTTTAAAAATACAAAAATGTTAATAAAATAAAATATTATTAATAGTTTTTTTAAGTACGCAGACCACAAAAGCCTTTGCGGCTATCGGGTTGTATAGCTGTGGTCTAAAATTAAAATGTTGTTATTTGAGCTGTTCTAAATTAAGTTTTGTTACCGTAGCGTAGAATTAAGATTTACTGGATTTAAAAACCAATGCAAAATTAAAATTATAAATCGATACAAAAATAATTCAAAATTATTTTTCTTTATATAAGGATCAAGAAATGTTTTTACATTTTTAAATGAAAAAGAAAATAAGATGGAAGAACTGTTGAATAGTATGGTTTTAACTTTTAGTATAGACATTTATTAGAAAGTAAATGACAGAAAAGGGAAGGTTATGAATTGTGACAAAAACAAGATAATTGTGGATTAGATATTAAGACACGAGAACAGTATGTACCAAAAATAGAAGAATTTAGTTATTTAGTCAGCAAAGTAACAAAGGAAATGCTGTTAAGAAGGTTAAAAGGATAGACGATGTATAGTTAATTTGATGGTGGAAGGAAGAAGAGAAGATGAAAAGTGTAGGGGAAGATAAAGGTTTGAATACATAAGTAATTAATTGATTATATAACATACCAGCATCCCCATCGCGGCGTCGTCCGCGCTACATGGTTACTTGCGTTTCCCATCGTGGTCAGGGAATGTTTATCCGATCATACTACAGTTTTGAAGTAATATTAGCTGGGAATTTGCATAATTTGTTTCTTTTAAATAACTTTTATCTGTTGTTTACCTTACTTTTAACAAACACTAGCCGGTCAGGACTCGCTTCGCTCCCCTTCCCGTCTAGCCAGGAGGCTCTGCCTCTGGACTCCTCTGCGTTCATTAAACTCATACTTGTAAGAATAATGCTGATAAATAAAAATTAAAGCCGGAAAAGCTCTCTTTACTCCAACGTTTCCCTCGTTCTGGTACCCACTCGTACTCCCTTCGATTATTTCGAAAAGTATCAAGTTTGATGTAAAGTGCTAATCGGTGTCATCAGGTCATTTAGGTCTTCTATTAGAATATAATATTTGTTTTGGTCGATTTCGTATTAATGTCCCGCCTAGCCAGGAGGCTCTGCCCCCTTGTCCTCACTGCGTTCATTAAACTCATGCTTTTGAGAATAATAATGATAAATAAAAATTAAAACCTGTCCAATTTATAAAAATAAAAAAATCAGTGTATTGTAATTTCTTCAGAGCAACAGTTTGGTCAGCACAGAACTCATTAATTGGTTTTTCCCGTCGCGTCTTCGCTCGCGAAATACGTAATCAAAATTACATACATACAAAATCTCAGAAAGATTGATTCAATAGCGGTATCATAAGATGACAAAATATAAGAAACAATTTATGTTTTTTTACCCCTTAAAATATTAAAATTCAAAAAACCCGAAAATATTTTTTTATATATTTACCTGAAAAGTATTTGCAAACCCAAATTGAGTGAATATCTCCTTTAGTATAGTCGAAAATGGGGAAAATTTTTAATCATTATTCGACATTTTTTTACGTTTCTTCGCCCCTTTCCAGGTCGAATTTCGAAAAATCTAGAATTTTTAAAAAAATATTTACAAGAAGATTACACACACCAAACATCAAATCGATATCTTCATTTGTTACCGAGAAATTGAAAAAATAATAAAATAATTCAAAGAAATTTAATTTTACCGCTTTTTAACCCGTTAAACTCGGGATTTCAAAAAATCTAGAAATTGGTTTTTAAATATTCAAATGATGATTATTCACACCAAAAATCGGGTTGATATCAAGATGATATTTTCATTCGTTACAGAGAATTAAAAAAATAATAAATTTCAATGTTATTTCATTATAAACCTTTAAACTTGGACTTTAAAAAAATCCTTTCTAGTGTTCATTTACATCATACGAATAATGTGTATATAAATTTTCATCAATTTATATTGTTAGTTTTTGCTATGCGTTGATTATGAATCAGTCACGACATGTTTTTTTTACATATAAAGATAATAAGTTGAAATTAAAATATTAGAACAGAACGTAATGGACAAGTGAGTGATGTAGGTTCAATTACTGCTACACAGACTATTATACAGTCTGTTAAAACTAATCTACCAGTATTTTTTTTTTTTAATAACAATTCCTGACCGAAATAGTTATTACTTGGAACAACATGAAATGTATAATTGCAATAAAAACACACAGGAAAATTTAAAAATCATTTAATGGATGTAACTTTGCTAGTTCATGACGAATAAAGTGATAAAATGTAAAAATTCTCTCTTATTCTCTCTTTAAAATTAATAAAAACTGTTGTATATTTAAGGGAACAAGCAGAAATAATTCACGTCTACATTGTGATAAGCATCATACGGTAATATAATTATTGAAGGCTGAACAATTGAATAGAGACTGTATTCGACAGTTGATTGATGGCTTTGTTTCATTGTAATTTCTATATTCATAATTCCATTATAAGCTTCTAATATCTATTTAATGTTTAAAAACGCTAATCGAATTCCATATCGTTCTAAAAATTCAAATGATACGACTGTTTCTGTAAAATATTCATAACAACCAGAAATGAAAAACATCCGAGACAGTTTAAAAGTAGCTTAATATTGAGTAGAAACTTTTCTATATTATGATGAATTATAATCCGTTTTCTTATGGTGAATGTTAAAAATTTACATTAAAAAAAAATCGCTAAAAAACCGCGACTTCTTCCCTCTCTACATCAGTAATAATTAAACTAAAGAAAATTAAACAAAGGTTAAATTATTCATTTTTTACATAAATAATGGAAGATTTCACGGATTTTAAACATATTTTATCATGTTTTTTTTAAAAAATACGTTACATCTTAATATCATCTTTCACAAACTAAAATAGTACTTTTTTGTCTTACGATCAAAATTTTTTTGTTTAATAAGTTCACGAAAATGTAAGTTTTAGGCTTCAGTAAAAGCCTCATGTAATGAGTTTATAATACCTTGAGAAGGTATAAAATATCTTATGATTTGTATGATACCTGTCTTTTACTCTGTAAGCACCTTAGCTGTTAGTTTGGGGTAATGTATGTAGATTTGTATATAGATTGTGAAGGCTAATTTATAATCGGGAACATTTTATTCTAGACAAATTAGAAGTGGAAGAGAACGATTACGGTCCACTTTTTGTTAAAAAAGACATTTAAAAATGAAGATGCATAACTTGTAACGACTGAAATATCTAAGTTATACGGTAACTACATAGTAATTAGTTACGTACAACTGATATTGTAAACTACTCTCCACATATCCCCTGCCTAAAGCAAATATAACTACTAAGTTGATTCAGCTGCGAAGAATTATCTGATGTACACGCTATCTTCCGTAAAAAAAGCGTTTTATTTCTCCATTTTAATATTTGTTTTACTATTAATTTTAAATTATCTTCAATATTCATTTTACTGAAAAACAGCAACTGTTACTGTAAATCTCAATTTGCAATCGATAATTATTTATAAAATAAATGTGAATTAAATTACACGGATCGGAATGCGACACATAGAATTGATATGATTCAGACGATGCGTTCCTTTTGTATCTTAATCGGTAAACGATTCTAAATTTGATATAGATAAAAAAGATTATTATATAAAATACTTCATTAGATTACCTTTTCATTACCATTATTTCTAATACAAATTAAAGATCTTAATACTTAAATATGATTTTCAACAAGAAATCTAATATGCATGTAACAAAACATGTAAAGACTCGATAAATTTTTATTTTAAGTAAATATATAAGTTAAATAAAACAAAAAAAAAAATGCATATATTGTAATAAATAGGACGAAATAAAAAAAATAATATATAAAATAAAATAGATTTTAAATAAATGCAAAATATAATATTGTAAAAACGTTTAAGATCAGTTTTTAAAACAACAAACACCACTAATTACGGAGTGAAGTTATCAAAATGAAAAATTTACTCACCCAGGTTTTGGTATTTTTATATGTTATACGATTACCTGAATGCCTAAAAATATTGAATACAAAGATTAGATTATGCTAAACGAAAATAAAAGTAAAATTAAAAAGAAAAGCGCTCAAGAAGCGTTAAACAAAATTAAAATTTAACATTAATCATATTTTGGTTTTTAAAGAATCATCATTAAAATATACAGAGATGTTTGTAAAAAATATATAATATAGATAGTAAAACGAAATTTATAGTAGATAAATGAATATAGAAGAAATATTAATAAAAAATAAAAAAATTACCAATGTACTATTCATAAGAAATTATAAAATTAAACATAGAAATATAAATACAGTATAGATCCAAAAAGATTTATGCTAACGTTTATTTAGATAAATTGTAAAACAAGGATATGATTATTAATTACAAAAAGGAAAACAAGGAAAACCCGTTTACAAACGCTTTACTTAAAACCTTTAACTAGGTACCTATTTCGACTGTTATACAACCATCATTGATAATCTTTGCCCATATGTACCAACACAGAGAAAACAAGATTTAGTTTGATAAACCAATCAACTTTTTCCATAAGGTTGTTTTGAAAAACTTTTTTTTATGGGGGTGTTTTTAATTTGGAGCGTAATAAGTTGAAAATAGACAATAACTATGTAGAATATATTTTTATCTGACTAATTTTATCTATTATTCAACAAATAGTATAATAATAGCCTACTATTATTAGTAATAATATGGTTACTATATAGTTAGTAACCATATAGCTTACTAACTATATTTAAGGTTACCCAACCTTAAATGTTGGTAAACTCCTCCTAAATGTCCTTTTATAGCTTTTTTTCTCTAAAGATGGTTAATTTTATCATATTGAGAACTAATTTAATTTCTTTTTTCTTATTTTTTTTGAAAGAGTAAGAATTTTTATAATGTATGTTTTAAATTAACTAATTTATTTAATAAATTGATTTTTTTTTAAAGTCGCATTTCATTACACATGTTTTAGTAGGGAAAGAAATAGTTGATTATTATTAAAGCGGTAATGTTATCCATCATTATGATGTAAAAAAAATGTACCTAGTCGGCTGTCTAGGAAGCACGTACTCCCATCTTTTCTACCTAATTAAAAATAAAATAAATATGCATTATGTTCTCGAAGTGTAAAAGATTTAAATAAATAAAAATATAGTAAATAAATGTGAATAATAAAAAATAATTGTTGTATAATGATATCAATAAAAAAAACAAAAGAAAAAGTATGTTTTTTTCTGATATAATTGTTGTTTGCTTAAAAAAAAATTAATTATAAAACAAATAGTGTTCTAGTTTATAGCAATGTCCGTCGACTGAATAACGTAATACACGTGACAAAGAGTCACTTGTATATATATAGTTATATATTTCATTTAAGCACGTTTTCTGATTAGTATATAATTATACTAGATAAAACATTTCTGGTAGCTTCTCTGACGCATTCTCTTTTAGATGTATCTATGTTATACTGAAAGATTAAAATCTAATATCGTTAATTAATGTCACCTGACATAAATGTATTAATCGTGAAGTTTTTCAGTAACATTAAAAAAATTAAGTTTTGTTTGCCACCTTACCGTAAATAATCGATTATCTTTTATTACGGTTATTTAATTTATCCCTTAATTTATTTTCAGTCATCAGATGTAATACATTTAATTTAACAATTTTTTTTACAGTCATTATTCTTGGTACATATTTATTACACGACTGCCCAAAAAAAAAGAGTAATGTATTTAGGGCGTAAGTATGTATGTATGTATGTATGTTTGTTCCACTGTAACAGCTAAACGGCTGAACCGATTTAGATGTATGACCCCGCGTTATTATCCTTCCGTTACCAAGAATGTCATCGACTACATAAATGTATATATTTACGTAAATTTAAAAGATTTGAAAAGAAAATTGTACTTTATACAAAATTGTCAACCTTACGCTCTTTAATTATCCTATATTAAAGAGTAATATTCTTTTTTGGCAGTCGTGGTTTTTAATTTTTAATATTTATCTCTTGTTTTTACTTATCGCTTCACATTGTAGCTTATTTCCAGATGTTTCCACCATTATATATTCACATAATTATTTTTAAATTTCCCAGGAGAAAACTAAATGCAAAAATACTAAACCCGAGAAAAGACGACTATTATGTTAAAAATCGAAGTTCTTGATGTGTCTAGAGCGGATCTGATCAGCGAGACGGGAGCCAAAAATAAAGAAAAGGATGGGTAATGAAAAGGGAATATCCACCCAAAGAGGGATCGCGAAACGAGGCAAAGACAATCAGCCATACAATGAAATGTTTTAAAGCAGTGTTCAAAGCACTGGGTAACAATCTCACTTACAATCATTCGAGAGATCGGAATATCATCGCCTTAAATCGGGTAGTAGCTCATCGTTGATAAACGATTTGCATCGTCCGGTAAAAATATGAGTAGCAACAAATTACGCAATATGTTTTCCTATATTATTAATATGTAATATATATTATGCAATATGTTACTAAAGAAATACCCGAGAAAAAGACTCGGCTGTTCTTAAAGAAAACCCTCATCCATTCCCATAATTATGCATGAAGATTCCCCACTGAACCGTTTAACCGATCCACATTGCTGCGTTGATCACATGTAAATTTATAGTTCGCCGGGATTTTGTTTTTCAATATCAAGATCCTGGAATAATTTGACGATTCCACTATCCAACTCCCGTATTGTTTTCCGGGCTTTACCGACATTATCAAGCTTTATTTTGAATCCTTTACCGACTTTATAACAACCTAATATATGTCGTCAACATTCGAGGTAAAAACATTTTATATGAAAGTAACAGTAGAAAAAATATATTTATTTCATTTTTTTTAAATAAAAATATCGAAATATTTTTATTCTGTTACATTACCTATCGTCAAAATCGATCTGATGGAACACCAGTTATGGGATCTATAAAAACAAAGCTTAGCGTTTCAAATTATAAATTATATATAAAAAATAAATATTTAGATAAAATGCAATTTTTTTAATCCCTAAAACATTTTAGATTAAAATGAATATATACAGTTAACATTTTTAAAATTAACACAAAATCAAGTTTTGGAAAAGAAAACAAAATATAAAAATAAACGTATAAAAAAAAAGTATAATTTAAAAATAATTATTATTTTTATCAAAAAACTGTATTAGTTTAGATATAGGGTAGATAAAATACAATAACAAGTTGCGTAAGAAAACAAATGACGTAACAAGATGGACGACATTTTATTTCTTTTCTAATTCAACAAAATTTAAAGCTATGTTTTAGTAACAGTTAAAAATAAAAAAAAATTCAATATCTAAATATTATTTTTATGTCGGAAAGTTTCACATATCTGTATATAACAATACTAAATAATAAACATATCCATACTCCGTACGGCATACGGGCACGTTTTTGTTCAGAAATACTGTTCTACTGATATATTTACTTTATCAGAAAAGCAGTAGTAAATATACAGTACATAAATATAAAATATGAATTTATCGATTAATGTATTTAAAGGATCACTTTAATATTGCCAAATTAATGTTTTTGTCAAATTTAATGTTTTTTTTTTTTGGAAGATAATACTGTTTACCGATATAACGTTCAGTTACTAAGTTATGTACGGATAATTATTAGAATATCGGCAGAAAAATAATCTTTAAGATGAAGATAGTGGAATTTGCTGATATTACGAACACGAAGTTAAATTTCACTCTATCGATTCCCAGATCTTTCTTTTTCCTGTTTACCCTCCGGAATTATCGTTCAGATAATACTTCAGAGGATGAATGAAGATGACATGTATGAGTGTAAATGAAGTGTAGTCTTGTACAGTCTCAGTTCGACCGTTCCTGAGATGTGTGGTTTATTGAAAGCCGACCACCAAAGAACACCGGTATCCACAATCTAGTATTCAAAGATTCCCAGATCTGATTTCTCTTTATTTTCCTTAATTCCAGTATATTTTTGTAAATAATGTTAAGTATAAGAATAAAATGCCTTATCGATACACACTTAAAAATATATTCCACCTGTCGACCTAGTATATCAATAATTCGTATCGGTACCATCCTTCGTTGCTACGGTTTTGATCGGTGTTCTGTTTGTTAAAGCCAAAACAGGTCCAAAGATCATAAGCTTTTTCTTTGTTCTTTACGGTAAAATACTTTTGTATTTCACTAATTTCAATCACAAATATCTTAAATAGTTTTGTATTCCTAGTCATAAAGTTTCAAATAATACAAGTGACACGAAAACGGGAACTTTTGAAATGCGTAGTGGCAGCCATGAACAGTTGGCAGCACTGCTTATGCAAAGGTAACCTTGCCACTCGGTCATCATGGAGCAGTGGAATAGGCGGTAGCGTGTGTTCGTCATAAAAATATTTTACAAAACCAACGATAGTTTGGAAGGTGCACAGTGGGACTTTCTAAAGTTCCAGTTTTTTTATGGCACTCTGGATTAGGGTTTAATGTATTAAAACTACAAAAAAGGTACTAAATCAAATATCCTCAAACGGCATATCACCCTTTTTACTTATATAACCTTTCCGGAAGCTGTTTCCTTCTAAGCAAGCATTGATTTCTGTACTTTCTGAAGTGGACGTCTTATTCCTGAAACCTGAAAACTCTTTTTATGCCACTCTGCTTTTCTTTATCTTTCTTACTTCGTCAATTTCTGCTAATTTTACCACCTCAAAATAAAATTCTTGTTCCACCAAAATTATCATTTCTTTAATATTTCATTACTCGTTTATTAACGAATTTTTAGTTATATATAATAAAACAATATCATCAGTAAATCTTGAACAACCTTTCTGAGCTATCGCTGAATAACTACTTTATCGCGATCAAATTTTTTATTTAATTTCATTACTGTTTCTGCAATACACAAAATTGAAAGGAGCAGAAAAAGATCATGATATTGTTTCACGTTTTCCAACATCAATACGTTCATCAAATAGTTATTTCTAGCTATCCTTTTTGGTTTCCTGATTCCTGATTTCCTGACAGCTACTACTTCTTTTTACATCGGCTATAATTTTTACCCTTTTACATCTCTTGCCACCGATTATTGATTTAGTACATTTTTAATAACAATGTCTCAACTCAAGTCTCAACTCGTTCATTTTCTTCATTTCTTTTTATCATTCATCCCTTCAGCCCGTTAAATTTTCTCCGATCTCCTCTATACTAGCGTTTGAAATGTCTCTAGCCTTTCTCTATTAATTAATTTTTTTTTTTGGTTTCTCATTTCATATTCATACTGAAGTATACTCTAAACCTAACTTTCCTGGTGCTTCTTTAAATCAAATACCATTTTATTTCATAACAAATGTTCTTTCTATAAAATACCTCCTTAGCTTTTATTTATCATTTATTTCACTTTCATCTTTGGAATACTCTGCGACATATTTCCTCCTCAAATACATGTACTTTATTATTTGTTCAATTATTAATTTTTCTGAGCAATCGTTCATTGCCTTATTATCTCCTACCGTGTTAATTTTAGATTTTTAAAATTAATTTTCGTACCGTATTCTATTCTGTCATATTATCTTTTAATTTTTAAATTGTCTGTTGAATATCCTGTACTTCATTTCTTAAAAATACCATATCGTCTGCAAACCTTATAAAATGTATTTTCCTTTATCCTTTTCTTAGTATTTTTTTTATTAAACTTTCAATATACAGGTTAAACAATGTTAAAGATAGACAACGAACACCTTTGCCTGTTTCTTTTTCCTATATCGGACCGTTTAGTTTGGTATCCTTTATTTGCGTAACTGTTTTCCGATTCAAATATCTTTTTTTAAAATTGTTCGGTTTTTCAATTATCAAAATAATTTCATCTTTTAGTGATCATATGAAACTTTTCTTTCTCAGTATTTTAAACCGATAAACAAAAATATAAATGATTATATATTAACAGATAAGACAAAATAATAATGTCCTTTTACTTGTCATTAATATTTCTGGTTTAGTACATAATTATTTAAATATTAGTAAAAATAGGCTGCTTACGGGTAGGTACTAAATACATTTTTTATTCATATCACTTTTGGTCGATTTAAAAAAAAATTGAAATTCGACTCCCTTTCATGTTTTTCAATAATTTTTTAATGTTGTTTTTATAACTACTTACATACACAGCGAGTTTTTGCAAGTACGAATTAGTTTTATTCATTACAGGTTTGTATTTAGCGTGTACTTTAACGAGGTTTATGACTATTTTTTATTATCTTTTTTATTATTCTGCGTATCGTGTATATATATATATATAATAAAATACTTGTACAGTAGGCTACTTTATTCTCCACTACGACACAATCTTATCATTCGAACATATTTATTACACTACCACATCAACGTTATTGTTCAGTGTAAAAAAAAATTGATTTACCTTTAATATAATCAATTTTTAAAATTATATTAAAATACCTTTATATCCCGTTCTTGATTAAACAAGAAGCCTACTAATATGTTACTTTAATCAAGCAAACGGAATCAGTTGAATGAACTCAACAGAATTTTCTTTATATTTCTGCTCTATTTCTAAAAAAATTACGTCTCCAAAATTATTCTCTTTTTTAAATTCAGCTATTTAATCATAATGCTCTTATAGATTCAGTTTTATTCTGCTTGCATCTTACATCGATTCAAATTAAATCTCTAATATAATCTGATTTGGTTGTTAAAAACCATGATAGTTTTGTGAGTAATTCAGATCCGATGCGATGATCTTTGGGGACCTGCTTTTAGAAAATTTTACTTAATAGAACGACGTCATCATTCACGTACAATAAGAAAAAAATGAAAATACATTTGCTTATAAAATCTAGCTGTAGTTTTCCATTACGTTTTGTTGTTTAATACTAAAATCCTTTTATTTGCTAACTTTCAGATTGTACTGCATACAAAAAGATTGTCTGGTCTTAGATCTCTGTAGCTCAGCAGTAGGAAAACTGATAAAAATTTTATTTATGAATTGAATTAAAACTTGTTTTATTCTTTTTTATTTTTACTACTTTATGTAAGTTATTTAAAAACTTTACAACTGTTAATAAAAACTGAAAAAATTAACCAACCCTTTTTTAAAGACATTCGTTTTTAAGATGTGTAATTTTTAAAATAAAAAAAATTATTTTTCTTAGGTAAAAATATCCTTGTGTATATATATATATATATATATATTTTTTGAATATCAGCAAAGTTTAGTAATGTTGTAAACAGTTAAAACTAAAAATGCTTTGTTCCTGATACACTTGACGAATTGGTTTAAAAATTATAACTTTTTAAAGTAAAAATTTCTTCAACTGATATTTCTAAAGTAGTAGCGAAGTCTATAGTATTAACAAAAATTTGGTGTGTGTGTGTGCGCGCGCGCGCGCGCGTGTGTGTGTGTGTGCGTGTGCGGGTGCGCGCAACGTTTATACGAAATCGAGCAAAAAAATATTATATTCTAATAGAGGGCCAAAAATGTACTGATGACACCAATTGGCATTTTGCATCAAACTTTATAGTTTTCGAAATAATCAAGGGCATATGAGGGGACATCACGCAAGAACCAACCGACCGATTGCTTTCAAATCTTAAAAATAAATTCGTGTTATCTCAGGAAAGATTTCAAGCCATAGATCGAGGCCCTAGCCCCCTTAGGAGGATATGAGGAGGGTATCAGAGCTCCTATGTCAAGAACGGGGAAAAGAAAGCTTTTCAGGTTTTAATTTTTATTTTTCATTATTACTCTTACAAGCATGAACGCAAGTGGGTACCCCAAGGGGCAGAGTCTCCTGGCTAAATGGGAAGGGCGAGCGAAGCGAGTCAGAACCGGCTATTGATTTTTAAATAAGGTAAAGTCAGGTAAAAGCGATTTAAAACAGACAAATTATGCAAATTGTCGGTTAGTATTACTTCAAAATGTAGTATTTGATGTAATAATAATAAAACATATTGTAAATTTATTTATAAAAATTGTTTAAATCGATTAATTGTTGAAAAATTAAAGTTTAATATATATAAAAAAATGTGGTAGAGTTCATTATAAAACAGTAATTTTTGTAAGCTTAGTAACTTCCGTTTTTAAAAAGCTATGTAAAGATTCATAATAAAAAAATTTTAAAAGTTATGAATTAATATGAAAAGAATAAGTTATCAATAATGAGATATATTTCTAATTTAAAATATTTCTGACTAATGTAAATACGTAATTCATTACTTATCTCTGGCATACCGTGTCAAACAATAAGCTCTTACATATATTTATTCGTTTATCATTACCTTATTACATACACATTCTGCTATTAATATTGTTATTAAAATTATACTATGTAGAATTTGTTTTTCATTAAGTCTTGAGTAAATAATAATTACTTCATCGTTCTTAATACATACATATACAAAACGAAAATTTAACAAGGAAATTTGATTAAAAAAAAATTTAGGTATATTGCTACATAACTCGGTCATAAACAAATAAAAATTAGGTAATAGCCGTAATTACTTTTAAATACCGGATAAAATGACATTATTTAAAAACCTCTGTATCATCTGATAAGAAATGTTATATTAATTTATAAACATTTAAAAGTTCGATATTACACGTTTTTACTGGTGATATTCTATCTACGTTTTGTTTTTCTTTATTACCCAAAACTGGGAAAAGATCAATTTATTTCCATTAGATTTTCCGTAAGATTTATTTCCATAAGATTTTTGAAATTTTTTTCGAGAAGGGACCTAAGTAAATACATTAAAAGTAAATTTGAAAAAAAAATGTATGTACTTAAATATTTATCCGATAAAAAGTTCTGAATATTTTTGTTTATAAGAACTAAGTTTTCAGCCGATTAAACAAAACGAATGCCAAAAAAATAATAATTAATGGATAAAATTAGACTTCTTAAATTCGCAGAAAAAATTTTCCTAAGCGCTACTGAATGAATTCTTAATGTTATGACTTTCGAAATATAGGGCCAAGACCAGATACACATATTTCTACAGGTGTCACGAAACGTTTTATGAATATTCTACACTACGTGACGAGATTGAACATTACATTTTATTTCGTAAATAAAGAATTATCGGTTAAACATATCTATACTTATTTTTGTTATTTAACATAATAATTTAAAAATCTATTCGCGTACTGGTACAAAAACAGCTGGCGGTAAGTTGAGCTAAGAACATCCTTAATACATGAGGGGCGGATGCACAGGGAGACTTGCATTTCCTTTAATGAGTAAATAAAATGAAAATTTATCTTTTCTATAACAGATTTAAATTTAACCTAAGCGGCTTATATGTAAAAAGGATGTAGGTGACCCGATTTTAATTAAAATTCATCTCCAAAATTCACAGTCACTCTCAAGAACTACATGTGGTATTCGCATCGGTGGCATCCTGACTGAGGCAAGAACAAGGCAGAGAGTAGTAGCCCTTTGCCGAGGTTCTGAAGATGACCTTCGGTAAAGCCCATAAGGGCTAGGTGAGGAGGGGGTGGCGTGGCGACCGAAACTGCCACTTGGATGGTGTCTTCACCTACGGGGTCAGAAATTCATTTCAGGGTTACTAGGAAGAATGGCTCCCCGTTATCTTTTTATAGAGACAAACTTATTGGAAATCGGCATGTGAAGCCTATCAAAATGGAGGTCTGTTTACCCCTACAAGTGACATCTTCATTCTGAACACTACAGGAACCGGTTATAGTGATACATCATTACTTTCAAAGAAAGAAAGTCTGATAGTTTGATCGGTGCTTTCACAACCGTAAGAAAAACTGGGATTCGTAGTAAAGTAAATAATTAATATCCCCTTTTCAGTCGACAAAAAAGACATATCTACTTCGAAGATATGAGTGAATTTTATGATGTCCTATGTCAATAATTGATTCTATTATTAGGAAATTGTAGTAAATTACCTAGAATATCTCTAGTATCTGGGTATCAAATTACAGCTTTATACAGCTATATGTTTTTTAATGAAGAAAAAGCAATTCAACAATAACAATTACGGTGTTATATATTATGAACCTTATACAGAAATAAAGGCAACAGTAGAATACAGTCAATCACTGTTTGAAGTTAACGGTTAGAATAACAATTTCAACATTTCACTACTTTGCTCTGCTTCATGTTAAAGATAAAAATAATATTAAAAAAAAAAAAACAGAAAGAAATAAAAACTAATTTTCACGAATTATTTCCTATCGTTTATTTACAGTATAGCTTGAAATAAAATATTCCGTAATTCAAAATGTTTACGGTTTAAATACTAGATATTACATTTAACAGTTTGGATATTAATTTAAATGATAAAATTGTAAAAGAATGATAAAAAAAATCAAAATATATTATGATAAAAATAACGCCACTTGATTGGCGTTATTTCAGGTAAATTTATCAAATTTATTATACAAAATATAACACAACACATAAGGAAACCAGTAGGAAGATTCCAATATAAGAAATCCAACCGATCAGTAGGAGGCGAGGCTAATCAACGGAATGGAGCAATCAGGAGTCGAGTGTATCGCTTACTTGTCGTTTTTGCGTTTGCTCATTTTCATATCTTAAAAATCGAACGAAAATATAATTTTTTGTGGAATACGATGAAAAACAATAAAATATTAACAATTTTCATAAATTATTATTTCCAATAATTCTGTCTGACCAAGTTTATAGTTGTTTTGTACATTGAAATAAAGTATTTCTTCATACACATGGTTACATCTTATAGATTGATTTTAGAGTCCCTATTTATATCGATTTAATCGTAGTAATCCAAAAATTGTGCACTGCTAATTGGTTTTCACACGTAACTGATAAAATACAGTCAACGAATTGAAATCTATAAATCAAGAAATAAGGTATTCTATAATCACCCAGTAATCGAGATTATCCGTTTATCTTTATCAACCGCTTATCAAAGTTCAACACCTCATTGCCAAGTTATAAAATTAAACGAAATAATTTCTGTAAAAAATAAATTATAAAATAGTAAAAAATTAAGCCCATAAATTAGTTTCGTAATTTAATTTTGATTTGAAGTAAATAATTCTGAGATAAGAAGATCACAGGTAACTGACATTTTAGGGGTTATTTTCTATAATTTTAACTGTTAGTATATATAATAAGTTCTTAAGAAAATAAATATAAAAATACGGTGATTATAAAATGTAGTTTACGAATAAAATTAAAAAAGAAAGTTTTACTTATATTTTACGACATCATATGACAACGAAATCCAGCCGATTGGAATTTACGAGCAACCGGCTATTTCTGGTCTTTTCCGCTATCTTTTTGATCCGTTTCATAAGATAGATATGGAAATTAATTATTCTTTGTAGAAACTAACTCCGAAGAAAATTTAACGATTTTCATTAATTTTTTCTGTTGTTTTTCTGCTACCTGAAATAAATCATTCTGTGATATGAGTTTGAAATTGAACGACTTCAACCTCATAAAAAAACTCATTTAAAACGGTGTTTTTAAATTAATAATGAATCTATATATAAATATTTTAATTACATCCACATGATGGAAAAAGTTCTAACAGAAACACGAAAATTAAATTGTTTTTTTTTTAAAGTATTTTTTCTTTAATTTGTTATTAAGCTATCCGGTTTTTATCAGAAATACGTTATTTGTGATAACGAATAACATAAAATATACCGATATCCATTTTATCACGAAACGATTATAAGGAATATTGTTAAAATTTTGGTTATTCGAAATTCTCTCGTTAATGGAAGTTTATACAGATGTTTTAATAATCAAGACCTTTCTTTTAGTAAAAAAAGAAAACTACTTTCCGTCATGGACGGGAAGATCTAGGTAATTATAATTTTTTCGACAATCTATGAGGATCTTTTGTTCTCAAAAAAATAACTTCACGTACGGTGACCGATAAAGATTTAGCAAGAATAAGAGTTAATTTGTGGGCTGTCGTGTACGATAAGAAATACAGACGGTGAACTAAAAGCTAATTTTCACTACGGCATATAAATATTTAAATTCCGTAACATTTAGTAGTAAACATACGTTATTGGTAGTAATTAGTTCGTTCGTTCTCAAAGTGGGCAATAACGCCCTCTGGGCGTTATTCTAAAAGGCGCTGGCGGCCTTTTAGAGGGCGATAGAAAGCCTACAGAAAATTCGGGGGGTTCGGATGGTCTAGGATGGCGATACCTGATTAAAGAAAAGGCAAAAATTATATTTTCCTGATTTCAAACTAAAATGTAAAGTTAAACGTAAGTTTCAACTCAGAAATAGGATATGCTACCGTTTAAAAACATCAATTAAAATTGCTATTTTTAACAGATGGTGAGTTTAAAAATTTTGGGGGGCGCTAGAAAATTTTTGATCCTCAATATGGGCGGTGGACGGAAAAGTTTGAGAATCGATGAATTAGATGATATAATAGTAATTATTATTACTACTACTCAAAAGTTGTTTCATTTATTTTTGTATTATCTTAAGAATAATGGAGTTTAAATTCACAAAACAAGAACGAGCTCTTTTTTTAATGGTTAAACAAGAGATAAATATTAAAAATTAAAAAAAACATTGCTCTTTTTGTTCTAGTTTGATTCCTTTGTGATTTTGTATTATAATAGCAAATACCTCGTTTGAATTTTGAAAATCGGAAAATTGGTTGCGAAGATATAACAACATTTCCGAATAACCGTGATCTGTTAGATCGAGAACATACCTGATGCGTAAAAAGGTTAGCACTTCAACCTACTAAAACACCGCTTTTGAATTTTGAAAATCGGACGATTGTTTGCAGAGATATTATACAATGGAATAGAGGTGCCCCATTGCACCTCCCAAAACAGCGCTCCAGGGACACTATTCCAACCCTCGTAGGGGAAGACATCCCCTACGAGGGTTGGGGGAAGACACCCTCGTAGGTGAGTTGTGACGATTCCCGTCGTCACAACTCCCTCATTCCTAGTCCTGATGGGCTTAATGGGAATCGTCTTCAGACCCTCTAACTGATTACACTTCTGAGTAATAAGCCACGCCTCGGTTGGGATGCCATCGATGTAAATGCCTCGGTAGACATTTTCATCAGTGAGTTTTAATTTGGTTTTTCCTTCGCTGCAGGCCTCTTCCGGGCATCTTGACTATCTTACATCATTGTCCTCTAAACTAGCTAACCGAGTTCACGAATCACGAACCCCGCGCCTAATTCTACATTTTAAGTAAGCTGCTTGTGATTGTAAATATCTCATATCGTACGAGTCTATTTGGTAAATATAATGCATACCACCAGCAATGTTGATCGCAACAACGAAATTTATTCCTATTTCCCTTAATGTTCTCAGCATTTTCTGATCTAAGCCTTCAATTAGATTACAACTACGGACTCCGGTCTGGTCTACTAGGGAGAGGTGGGCAGACCGCCGACTCCCACTCATCTCCATTCCAGAGTCCCGCGTGAAATTTACTTCATCACCTAAAACTACCATCGTCAAGATGGCACTGCCAAGGCCATGGGTGTCCATACACCTCACGGCTGTATGGATACCCACGGCCTTGGCAATGGAGTCACCATCCCGCCGACAGCTTATTCTTTACATAATTCCCAATATACTTCTAACTTACCGAGGCGCGATGCCAATGCACCTTTTCTTTCTTTTTCCTGTTTAGCTACTGTTTCTTTTTACTTTCTTTTTCCGGTAACTACTGTTTTTAGATAATTCTTCAGAGGATGAATGAGGGTGATATGTATGAGTGTAAATGAATTGTAGTCTTGTACATTCTCAGTTCGACCATTCCTGAGATGTGTGGTTAATTGAAACCCAACCACCAAAGAACACCGGTATCCGCGATCTAGTATTCAAATCCGTGTAAAAATATCTGGCTTTACTAGGACTTGAACGCTGGAACTCTCGACTTCTAAAGCAGCTGATTTGGGAAGACGCGTTCACCACTAGACCAACCCGGTGGGTTACAGGAAGTGTCCCTGTTGAACAGGAACGTCACCCTTTAAATTGTGCTGCGCGATGAAACCTTCGACCAATTCAACGCCTTCATCCGTGATCCCACACCACAGGGGCACACCGTTTGTTACCAGTTGATGATGATGATCAGTCTAGCCTTGCACGAGGTACTCACATCACGTCATCACTCCAACCTCACACGCAGCCTCCCAATAGTGTCCCCGCCTAGAGTTCTATGAAGGACTTTTAGAAGTGTGTGGTTTTTTGGTGTGAGTTTAATTTCTGATAAATATAAATATTGTTGGGGTGGTATTGTCAATGCGAACAAAGTTTGACGTCACATTTCCTAATGAAGAATGCGGAATGAACAAGAAGATTACCAAACGGCATGAAATGCTGACAATGAATGTTGTGTTAAAAAACCTTTGTTAATTGTTCGGTGCATAAACCTGAGGATGTACATTTAATTAAAAAAAGAGCTGTTTATAGAGTATTTCATGAAACATAATTTTTGCCTTTTTGTTTTAATCAACCATCGCCTTCCTAGACCGCCAGAACACCCTCAACTTTCTGTGGGTCTTCTACCGCCCGCCCTGAAGGCCTCCAGCGCCCACAAGGGAGCGTTATTGCCCATTTTGAGAACGAATTCTAGCTTTAGATTATTAGAGGATATTAGGCGATCGATGTCAGACTTAACTGAATATCGTAAAATAAAACGAATTTATGTGCCTTTGAACAAACTGCTATTTTATCATCAAGAAAAACTGAACTATCTTGCCAACATTAAAACTGGAGGTGAAATGAAGAGCTACCATATGCACAAAAAAAAAAAAAATAATAATAAAAGTAAAATAGGATTATTCAGTTACATTGAATCTAAGAAAAAAATATGTATCCCAAATGTATGGTAACAGTTTTCTAGAACAAGAAATGGCCCTCGGTTGGTTGATTTCGTTATCGTAAGCGAAAGAATTATTTTCGATTATCTCAATGAAATTTTGCAGACGTTGAGAAAGATAATTCGTCGGTATACTGTCGGTAAAGTAATCGGCTTATCTTTGTTTTATTTTTGTGTTTAGCCTCCGGAACCACCGTAAGGTATTACTTCAGAGGATGAATGAGGATAATATGTATAAATGTAAATGCAGTGTAGTCTTTTGCAGTCTCAAGTCAACCCTTCCTGAGATGTGTGGTTAATTGAAACTCAACCACCAAAGAACACCGGTATCCACGATCTAGTACTGAAAGCCGTATAAAAGTAACTCCCTTTACTAGGATTTGAACCTTAGAACCCTCGACTTCGAAAACCAGCTGATTTTCGATGGCAAGTTCACCAATAGACCATCCCGGTGGGCAAAGTATTTTCCATGTTAACGTAACTTCGTACACTGTTGGAAACAAGTCAAGAAATTGAGAAGATGAAGTAAATGAGATAAATTATCGAAAATATCTTTATATCTCAGACCTCACATCCTTTGACTTCTATTTTATTTTGTGAGCTGAAGGAATCTTTTTCAGGTAAACGAGAAGATAAACTGGGTAAGAAGCATGGGCGTAGAAATTTTAAACGGACGGCATTTTGAGACTAATTTCATACTGGAGATTTTTTAAATGAGCTTAGAAGTGTTAAAAAATTAATACTATATCAATTTGGTTTATAAATGTTCTTTATTGTAATAAAATTTTCGTTTGTTTATATTAATTATACTGTACCCGGTGTAAAGTGTGGCAGTCATGTTGATAGAATGCATCATGTAAAACCATTCTCGTCTTTTTGAGTTATATTACAACCGTTTAGTGTTAAGTTTGTACACCCATCGGGTTGGTCTTGTGGCTAACGCGTCTCCCAAATCAGCTGATTTGGAAGGCGAGAGTTCCAACGTTCAAGTCCTAGTAAATCCAGTTATTTTTTACACGGATTTGAATACTAGATCGTGGATACCGGTGTTCTTTGGTGGTTGGGTTTCAATTAACCACACATCTCAGGAATGGTCAAACTGAGAATGTACAAGACTTACACTTCATTTACACTCATACATATCATCCTCATTCATCCTCTGAAGAATTATCTAAACGGTAGTTACCGGAGGCTAAACAGGAAAAAGAGAGAGAGAGTGTTACGTTTATACATTACGTATTTTACATATGGGAGTGGAAAATAATAATGTATTACTTAAGTGTTAATTAATCTCTGTGTCGATTTAAAAGAAAGATTCTACATTTCAGCTTTATATATAAGAAAAAAAATCAAGATTTAAAAAAAAAAAGTGCGTGTGTGTATATCTATTGAATTACTAATTCCTATTAAAATTTAAATAGATTCGGGTGCTAACACGAAGTTCATTCGGTTAAACCAGCACTTCAAAGTAACAATTTAAGTAACCCGATAGCCTACGATAAAATCCAATTTTTTTTGTAAAAGAATCTGTACAAACAATTAGAATCCACTTGTATTTTTACTACAGAAATTACTAATTTGTCTCCATTTTGCACGATACTTGTGTTTAGAATAGTGTAGTAATAGTAGTAACATAATTGTTGTTTAAAGAAATAAATTATTATCGTTACTTGGGTGAGTATTTAAAACACTTTATAAATGTTATTTTAATGCTTTGATTAATTTTAAAAAACAACATGTTCATAATAATACTTACTGAGTGTAATGACATAATTTTATTTCTAGTACACTATAATAACGTGTCATTTAGTAAAAAAGAAAAAAAACAATAGCCTAAGACAACGTTGCTTGAAATATGACTCACTGTTGTTATTGCAAAGGCACAGACATTGAACTCCGCTACCTACTTCACCCAACTATCTCATTTCACAACCGACAACTTTTTGCCGACTGTTTGTACCCAAGCAACCCTCATACAATTACACTTCGATTACCGATCAAAGAACGCTTCTCTGCTAGATAGACTAAACAGATAGTCTTGTAGTGATACAATCGGGTACCACTTTCAAATAGAAAGTATTTTTCCCTGTATTTTATGAAAGGTTTTAATTCGATAACGTTATAGTAAGGACGACTGAACCTATACGAGCGCATCGAATTTTTATAGAGTTAAAATTACGTTTACCTTTAACTGCATTTGTTGAAAAACTGATTTTCAACACATTTTAGAGTTACGTTATTCCAAATAGGTAAATTATACGTATTTACATAGCTGATATGTAAATCATTATTTATTCGTAAACATTTTTGAAGATTGTTATTGAATCGCTGAATCATTTTTTTAATATTATTAAATGTAAATAATGCAATTTAATAAAATCCAGTGGCTCAACACATACGTGTCGTTACGAATACTGCAGGTACGGTTAAGAAATTCATGTTCGTTAATTATTCTTTACTCGTAGCCGAACACGAATATTTTCCGTCTGGAATCGGCATATGAACACACATCAAAATGGAAGAATATTTCCCAAATATTTGGCTAAACAAGTGTACATGCGGAGGGATAGTGATTGTAAACAACCCATCGGGTTGGTCTAGTGGTGAACGCGTCTTCCCAAATCAGCTGATTTGGAAGTCGAGAGTTCCAGCGTTCAAGTCCTAGTAAAGTCAGTTATTTTTACACGGATTTGAATACTATATCGCGGATACCGGTATTTTTGGTGGTTGGGTTTCAATTGACCACACATCTCAGGAACGGTCGAACTGAGACTGTACAAGACTACAATTCATTTACACTCATACGTATCATCCTCATTCGCCCTCTGAAGTATTATCTGAACGGTAATTACCGGAGGCTAAACAGGAAAAAAAGAAGTAGATTGTAAACAATCAAACACAAATATTTGTGATTAATTGAACGTTCGGCGACGCATATGTGGAGCCGGAGGTAAATAAATCGTCAGAAAGTAATTATCAAATTTAAAATAAAAACTTTAAAATTGAAACATAGCTGTTACTATTTCTGTTAAGGAATTCATTCAAACCGAACGGTTTTGTAATTTATTTTTATTAGTGCTCGAAATGCAATGAAGATTGTGGGTTCAGAAGGGCATGCAGCCGTTTAGTAATAATTGCATTTAACAATTCAACCGCCCTGTAAAATATTATTAAAAAATTGATCAAGGGGCTTTTAATTAGTAATTATGAAATAATATATTTTATTAATTTCAGATTGAATTAAATTCAATCAGAAAGTTTTCTTTTACCAAGCAAAATAGTTACTAGAGCTTAACAAGGTCAAGTTTTATGCAATAACTTGCGAATTGTATATTCGGATGATATATGAAGTAATTCTATTATATATATGCGTACGAAAGATTACTATATACAAGAAAATTTTCAGTTTCATATAACGATGATCTATACGGAATAATAATTAAGTGTGTTACAACAAAAGAAATGAAAATGAGTCGACGGAACCGCATCGAACTACACGATCGTTATTTATTTATGAGAAATAAGTGTAGACGATGAAATAAAATAACAGAAGTCACAGTACTGTGATGCAAACTGACATTGAATATATTTTTTAAAAGAACATTTCTTTTTTTCTTATTCTGTCTCATCAGTGTGTTTATTAACGACGAACGGTCGTTGTGTAAATGATTTGTATCATAATTTCTTAGCCATCAAATAATAACGTTAGAATAATACGGAATAATAGCGAACAACGCCGCTGTTGTTCATGCCACGCCATGTCGGTGATTTGAGGTCATGAGCAATCTGCTCAAGAGAAAGCTTACTATTACCATAGTTGTTGCTGTGAGGTTCACTGCCGTACCGTACCGGTTAGAAAATAATGTCGATGATAATAGTATTAAGACGGCGAATAACAGTTACCTTTCTCATTTATTGCTATATTACATAACTATTAAATACAAATTAAAATATCTTGAATTAATGTCATCATCCTTAATCAAAATTTCCAAGTGCAAACAAACAATAATTTTATTTTATTTTAATAAAAAAAAACCTTTTACGTAAAATAGCAAAAAAGAACCTTTTACGTAAACTAACATATTAAGTAAGTTCGCTCGTTTCGAATATCATTATTAAGTAATTTATAATAATATTTTTACTTACACTAATTACTTTACCGGAAAAACGATTTTTTATATTTTTATTCGACTTATCAATTTAATTAAAAAAAATTACGCTTTGCTAAACGGTTTGTGAATTTAAATCGTAATCGGAAAATACTCAAAAACTGTTTACAAGAAACAAAATTAGATAAGCATTCGATTATTAAGCGATCATCATTGAAAAAATGAATATAAATATAAAAACAATGCTTACATAAAAACGCTAGAAATGAAATTTGCTAAAAAAGAAATCAAGCTGAAGGGAAATTTCACTTCTTGAAGCAAATTTTGAGTAAAATTGGTTGGATATACTGTATCCTTAAAACATATACGTGACTCTACAGTAGTGGTTTGATGGTGAGTAAAATAAAGGAAGAGATTTTGATACTGAAAAATAATTAGGTCTATCCAATTGATTAAATTTTATAAAAGTTACAAATGACTGGTTTTCATTAGCCGTATTAATTTTTATTCAATTTCAAATGACCTAATTTAGAATACCTTATAATACTGATTAATAATTATATCCTACAATAAATTGGTGTGTGTGTGTGTCACACACACACACACGCGCGCGCGCGCGCGCGCAGAGAGAGAGAGAGAGAGAGAGAGAGAGAGAGAGAGAGAGAGAGAGAGAGAGATTGAGTGAGAGAGAGAAAACACATGAGTGTTGCATACCCTGTTTATACTACATAATCTTTGATCGTAATACTTAAAGTAAATAAATGGAATTGATCCTAGGCAAACCACATAACATGTCACTTCCGTTCTTGTAATTTAACCTAAATATAAACTTTTACAACAAATTTATAAAACATCAATTGAAGTTTTATAAGTAAAAACAAAAACAATATCTGTAGAGAAAAAAACAGAAATTCAAGATTAAATGCATATTTCCCACTTTAAATATCACACACACACGCCCGCGCATATATATATATATATATATATATATATATATATAAATGGGTGTCTACGTTACGACTTATGACGTTGAACTTGACCTAACCATCTACTAGTATTATTTTAGTCAACGATGATCTATTTAATAATTTTACATTAAGAGGGAAACCCCAATTTTCCTTCCTTTTTTTTGGGATACGTTTTGTAAATTGTAAAGTAAAAAAATTGTTTTTTACAAGTCGTTCTACAAATTATCATTTATTTTAAATTAGACTTTGATAGAATTTTAAATTAAATTTGACATTTTTATCTGTTTTGATCTAATATTACCTCATGTATAAAAATAAATTTAGATAAAAAACGTAAAGAATGTTGCACGTAAAAATATTATTTAGTTTTATTTTACTTAAATGATACAGCACATAAAAGTTTATTTCAGAAGTATTCTGTTGGTAAAACATCTTATAAATTTAGAGAGGTTTTATCGTTTGACCTTATTTCAATTTCAAACTTTTGGTGACGTAACGATATCTTAATGTCCTACAAAACAAGAAAGTTAAAAATAAAAAATGATGAATCACAAACACTTTAGTAACTTTATTTGTTTTTATAAATATGAAATAAATTATTTTAATCTTTAAATGGTTTTCTCTATTTAGACTACTTCATTTTGACAACCACAACTCAACATTTTTTTACGGTTATTATTTTTTAATAGTTATTGTAAAATTCTTACTTTGAAAGTACCATTTAGGTTCTTTACCTGGGGTTGGAGATATATGTTATTTTAAAACTGAGATAATAGACGAAGAGACCTGAAATTTAACATGAGCTGACGAAGATTGTGATGTAGTTTAATTGTGAGATGATAGTTTAGATTGTGATGTTAGTTGGCGGAAAGGGACGGTTTCGACAAAACCAAAAATTGCTGAAGTTTCTTTTTTCAATTTTATTTCGGTTTATAAAAATTAAGCTGTATGATATTCGAAGTAACCCTCACGGGGACTCCAGAGCTAAATTAACTTTAAATTCGAATCGTATAGTCCTAACAACTTTAATCGAAAATGCCATGCAAACAATCAAAATTATATTATAATAAAAGATGGAAGAAAAAATAATAAGATGAAGATTTAAACTGATTTTTATTTCTTCGTTCGTTTCAGTATTTATAATCAATCTATAGACTCCAAAATTTTACACATTTTGTTTCATGCATTAATTTATTTACAAAATAAATTCATCTAGATGATTACGGATCTTAGCATACCGATCGATAACGCGATCTATATCTATTTGCATGTCGTTATGAATACGAATTAGAGGAAGTGACGTCGGCCTCGCTTAATTACCTATTAAGAAAAAAAGATATTCACGTTAATTACAGAGTTGTAACTTGCAACTGGTAATTTTTACAATACAGTATTGGTAAAATGTTTCAGTTCTTTTCAACTGGGTTTTCAAAGTGGAAGGCCTTCGGGCCTTCAGGGGGGCCATGGCCTTCATGGCCCCCCCCGGATCCGCCATTGATTTTTTCCTGAACTATTTGCAAACAAAAGATACCCTATTGTTCAGGCCTAGATTATTAACTGCGACCTTTCATGGCTACTTCATATGAAAATTAATTTAGATCTACTTTTACTTTAATTTTTAATTTGTTTTATCTTATCCGTTAATTATTCTTTAATGATGACAAAACTGATTTTTCCATATTAATTTTTGAAAATAAAGAAATACTTATTTACTCATTGAATTACAAATCTTTTCGATGACCGACAAGAAGCTCGCTTACTAAACTATCCGTTTATAAAATATTTCCATTGATAGAAGACAATGGCTCCTTTGTTTAATTAATTAGAAAACAAGGCATTAATACTGTGCAAGATTATATTATACATTTCTGATTTACCGTTGAGGTGATTTCATGAGTTAATCTAATTAAATACGGTATAAAAAACGCTTCTGCATTCCTAAGAATGTGTAATTAAATGAAACATTAAAAGTAACAGTAAAATAGAATATTTAATTTTAAAAAAATAATAAATTCGTTTGCAGAAATAGTCTCAATTCTCAATATCTCTGAATGGTCTCGTTCAAATAAATAGAGGATACCGCCATGTTTGTGTGGTAAAAATAAGATTATTATGAGTAACCTCTATTAATAAACAGGACGATATCTATGCGGTAAAAATAATATAAATAAATAACTTTACATCAGTATGTATACGTATAAAAAAAGGAGTGTAAACATTCACAATTACGTACTTTACAAATTAAACATTTCGAGTAATTTTGTTAAAAATTACTTTACCCGAACAACTTTATTATTTATTTATTTGCTTCTCTTATATATATTTCATAAAAAATAAGTACTGGATAAATCAGTCTAGGATATTTAAAAATGTATTTATCGAATTCGCAAATCGTTAGAAAAATAAGTCCAAATTTGACTTCGATTTTAGTTACTAGATTCCAAGGTTTAAAAAAATTAGTAATTAACACACCTCAGATAACAATATTTTAATTAACAAAAATATATTTTTAAAACAATTTGAAACTTTATTGTTACATACGTACAGAGTTTGCCTACTGTTACGGTTATCTAACCCGTTGTTTCACAACAGAAAAAAAAGAAGATTAATTTGTTTTTTTTTAAACTATCTCTCCCAAATTTTGATCTGGGTATGATATAAGAGTTTTTTTCTCTGAGAGTAATGATGTTTACTATACAGCCACTCCCTGTCGTGAACAGACTAAATAAATAAATGTTTAGGGCTGTATATCCTCTAAATATCCATAGGCATAGCATAATAACGTGCGATTGTGTACGAGTATTTGACATATTGAAGAAGACAATGGGAGTTCACTTTTCTCCTCACATTTCCTCTTAAGCCTACATGGAGTGCGTGATATTCTTGAAGATTGCTATCTAATTTTTGGAAATAACTTTTTATTGGTGTAATAAGTTACACCAGCGTCTAATAATATGCGTACGAAGGAAGAAAATTCTTTTCATTCGGATAACTTTTCGTTTTGAAAAAGTAAGAAAAGTTTTAAGTCGGTAGGTTCGAGTAGCAAATAAACCAAAATTAAAATTACTTCTAATTTTATTTCCTTCTAATATTAGAAGGTAATAAAATACCTTCTTAATCTAAAGAAAATAATGAAGCCGGACGATTGAAACGGTAAAAAGAAAAATGTATAAAAATCTTCTTTTCTTTTTTTTTTCTTTTTTTTAGCTGTAGGAATTTATGACTATCGTTTTAATAAAGATTAAAACAGGTTTTCAACTTAGTAATGCCTGAATTTTGCAAGAAAAAAGTTTTGTATTTTAAATAAATAATTAAAAAATTGATAAAGTTTTTCTAGCGGATTTCTTTTTATTTTATTATAAATACTAACGTACTAAATATTCGGGTTGTAGGAAATGCTACTCCTGATATATAATGCAGAATAGAGGTTCATACAAAATTTAGCAAACGAAATTTTTTTTCTAGGGTTTTGGATTCAAGGGACGTAATATGTTTTTTTTTACAGAAAAGAAACATGATATAGGTTACATCGGTGTTATACATAACAATAAGTTCTGTCTTAACTTCCAAACAATTTAAGAACTTTTATAGTTTACGGTTTAGTTTTATAAAATAATTAATAACGTTTTAAATTTCTTCGATCAATCTTTTAAAATGATTTCCTTAATGGTTAGTTTTGTAAAACTGTGTAAAATTTCCTTTTTTCTATTTAAATTTGCGATAATATTTTAAATCAACAGCGATATTTTTTAATAAATTAATGTAGAGAGAATTTATTTAATTTTTATCGAAAATTCGGTAAAATAAAATTGTATTGCTGGTGGTTTCGTCGGCCGAGCTTTAAGTTATTGTTAGGTAATCTGCCTTGTTAAAAATGTCAATACTTTGAAGTATAATTAAGAGCAGAGTATAAAATAAGTATTTTATAAATCATTCTCAACCCCGTATGTCGTTTAATTGTCCAGATGGTATCTGTTTTAAAATGGGCATATTTAGATTTTTTCTCTATGATCGCTAATTTTTGCTTTAACGCCTCCGGAATATCATCAGAAATGATTATTTCGTTAAGCCCCAGTTGAAAAAGGTGTGCTTCAATTTTTATTAAACAAAATGGAAAAAAAAATCACAAAAATATTCACTTTTTCTCCTATTTCCCTAGATAACTCGATAACTGTTCGTTTTAGTGAAAAAAAACGACAGAGAAAAGTTTATTTATTAAATTTTACACAAAATATCATCGGTTGAAAATCGAAAAATACGTTATTATTGATGCAAAAGTAGCAGTAACTGTCAAAAAATGAAAAAACCAAGGTTTTCGGGAAATTTTTTCGAATACTTATATTATATATAGGATCTTCAGATTTTTCATCAAAGAACGTTTTGGTATGATAAAGCAACACGCCAAATTTCAACAAAATCGGTCTGACAGTTTTTGCACAATAATTTTGCAATCCATATTAAAAAAAAATGCGATTTTTCCAATTTGTGTAGAGCCTTAAGTAAAGCCTCTAGATACTTGAAAATTCAATCACATATAATAGAGTAGTCAGACTTTTAAATGCATTTTGAAAAATTTGAATCAGTTAATTAGGAGAGCCTACGGAATTTTTCAAACATACTTGCAATTTTTTCGATTTGCAACCGATGTTATTGTGCGAAAAATGTAATATCAAAACCTTTTTCTATCTAGAGTTTTTCCTCTAAAATGATCAGTTATCGAGTTATCTAGGGAAATAGAAGAAAAAAGTGGATATTTTTGAGGTTTTTTTTTTTTTACATAAAAATTGAAGCACCTTTTTCAACTGGCGGATAACGAAATACTCATTTCTGATGATATTCCGGAGGCGTTAAAGCAAAAATTAGCGATCATATAGAAAATGTCCAGCCCAAAACAGATACCGCCTGGAGTATAAAGAAAATGTACGGTAATATTAATCAAAAAGTAAAGAAAAACAGGGATGTTTCGCTAACGGCTATAATTACCCGACGCATAAGAAAGGTCGATTATGTCAGACATCCTTATGATATACGTAACACATGTATGTAACAGTTTGTTACACTAAAACTAAAAAACGACTGCACCGATTTTCATGAATAACATAAAAAATAAGACAGAAATCATGCGACGGATATTCGACGCGCGATGGTTTGGAAAAAAACTTTATGAACATTATTTAGCAGTCGTGAAAACATAAAGGTATTTCCGATCTAAAAAATTCCGCTATTCAGAATTTATAAATATTTTACTTTTTTCTTGTTTATATATTTCTTTAATAATAAATAACCTATTTATTTTTTATCTTTTTGTATTAACTTATTTCTGTAAAAATTGTCTACAGTACAGTACAGTTGTCTACAGTAGAATTTTTCCCCCAAGCGCGCAATTTTTTAACATTATAAATTTTTTCTTTAAATATGCAGGGCCAGAAATGGAAAAAAGTAAAATTAAAAATCTTTCTTTTATTACTATCACGAATTTTTTTTGAGAGAAATTATTTACTACAACAAAAGCTGGAGGCTTGGTGCGCGAGATAGGACAAATTGAATATAAGGTAATATGTTATTAGAACTGGGACATAGTTGGAACGGAAGAATTATTAAGCGATCTAGATTAGTTAATGTACTAATGAAATATAAACTAGTAATTAACGTAATCTCTAATGGTAGCCGAAAAGCAAGGAATAAGATTCGATATCTTAATAAAATGGCGAAAAAAAATCAGAACGAAGACATTAAAAAGAATTATATATCGGTTAAAAAATACATAAGCAAAATAACATCGTACAACAAAATGTTAGCTATATTCTAACAGACTATCTGTTACATGGAAGGAAAGTTTCTTGAATAATCGAATCTATTATGTCTTCATCCGTTACGAAAAAATGTCCGTTATTAATCTGTATAACCTTTGTAATAATTAATCTGGCACACAGAAGTCTATTATTAAATTATTATTATTAAGAGGCGACCTTTAATTTTGCTGTGTTCCTAAAGAAAGATTTCATACGTACAAAAATTATAGAAAAATATTATATATATATATATATATATATATGAAGGCGATTTAAATGTATCACGAGGAAAGGCTTGTAAAGAGAAAAGGATATGACAACAGAAGAGAGTAAGGTCAATGTCCTTGCACTAGCTCTCTCTTCAGGTCCCGGGAGAAATTCCAACTCGTGCTAGCAGCTATGCACTATGTAGCTTTTGCTATATAGCTAAATAATAACAACAACGAGGTCTGTTCTGACAGAAGGTAGTAATAGTAGTAATAGTAGGTACGATTATGATCATTATTATGTAGTGTGTGTGTCTGTGTGTTTGCATGCAAACACTCTCCGTAAGATCCGCGCTACAAAGTAGTTATGGAAGCTGTGTACTTACAGATTAAACTTAGCAATTTCTTTCTTAGTATTACTGTTGATGACGTACATAAAAAAACCAAAACTTTCTACGGCAGAAAAAATAAAAAGATATAACTTCTATAAGCTAATATAATTCTGTACCACTGTAATTTCCAATATATATATATATATATATATATATATATATATATATATATATGGAAATATTCTTTTTCAATGATTCATATATTCATTTTTTTATTCTTAAAGTAAAGGAAATTAAACCTCTTGATTTTTGTTTATTTGAACATTGTGCAATAACAATCCGATCTATTTTACAAACTGGTGGATAAATTTATATCAAGATTTACAGAAATCTAGGATATGATTCAACTTTAAATAATCACTGGAGATTCCTTACTAAGTTAAGGAAAAATAATTTTTCGTTATAAAATACAGATTTTTAATTTTTTTTTTTAATGAAGAATTAATTTTTTTGAAGAAAAGTTTCTATCATACTTTTAGAATACGATTACAAGTGATCTTAAAAATCTTACAGTTTTTAAAAAGGTGCATTTGTGTTCCTTTTTGTTATTAAAAAAAATATTTTTGTTATTTTGATATACTTTCTCATAGTTTACTTCAGAAAAATAATTTCAGAGAAAAAGAATTAAAAATAATTAAAAAAAATATACAATTAAATATTTGTTTAGTAGGATGCTAATATAACATTTATACATCCCATGACTTTTATTGTTTATTTGAAAACAAATAGAATAACCTGAATTTTTTACCTAATATTAATTCTAAATTCATAAAATGTAAGCCAAGTAAACAATAAATAATGATATTTTTTATATTCTGCCCACCTCTTCGTCAATGATAAATTCTTTGAAATTACTACAT
Source organism: Lycorma delicatula (assembly GCF_047948215.1). Classification (NCBI taxonomy): domain Eukaryota; kingdom Metazoa; phylum Arthropoda; class Insecta; order Hemiptera; family Fulgoridae; genus Lycorma; species Lycorma delicatula. The sequence goes on from NC_134458.1 coordinate 78,068,597, forward strand.
ATTTCTAGTTTAAATTAATTATGATTTATTATACCCTGTTACTTGTATTATTATTATTATTTGTAAAATGTATCATCTACTCTTTCGTTTCCTTAATTATGTTTTAAAAATTGTATGTTATATGTTATTTGAGTCAATCTTAAGATATGGTATCACTGCTAGGAGACACGCTGAGGATTTTTATTTAAATGTAACCTTTCCGTTCAAAAAAATGCAATTAAAACTGTTCTAAAACCTATAACAACAAACGTACTTCGATAAATACCCAAGATTTTCATAGAATCAGCAGACTTCTGTCACCCAGAGGTCTCCTGTATCAAAATATTATTACGGATAACTTTTCTCATTGCTCTTTAAAAATAAAAAATGATCTATGAAACTAGTAACACACCTTATTTTATACACAGCCTCTTAATAAATATGATTATCGTACATTGTCAAATCTTGTCCCAAAGATTTTCTCAGATTTGTCACCGGACACATTAAATTTCATTTCAATGAAGTTGAAGGATACATTCCTAATTTTTGTTTAACTATTTAATTAATTTTAAGTAACATGAAAGAGAGAACTGTAGAGCAGAATATTGATGTTTATGAGGATAAGGAGATTTTTTGTTTGTTTTGTTTATGTTAATTAATCATAAGTTATGAATTTTTTTTTAATGTTTTATTTTTCAGCAGAATTATTTCTGTGTTTTGTTTTAATTCTGTATTTATTATCTATATGGAAACCCCTGACAAACTGCTGTCAGTTTACAGGATCCTACAAAAATGTAAATTGAATGAAATAAAAAAAAAATTATTATTATTATATATTATTACAGTATAATATAAAAATTTACTAATTTTTTTATTTTTATTTTCTGATCTTAAGAATTTAGTCAAAATCTAATTAATTTTATTATAAATATTATTCACACCGTATAGAATGTCGTATCAAATAGACTTTGAAAACACGAGTAACGGAAGTAAATGAGAAATGAATGTAACAAAAGTTGGTAAAGTAGAATTTATTTAAAGTAAATTTAAATAATTTTTAATAATAAAAATTAAAAAAAATCATCTGAACAATTGTTTTTCTTACGAAATAAAAAGGTTCTGTTTAAAGTTATACTTGGTAGAAGAGAATTACATTAATTCTCTTCTACCACGATTATTTAAATCTCAATAAATCGCACATAACTACGTTAAAAATTCAAGATTTATTTTATTCTTTGTTAATCTACGAAAGTTCATTTCGTTTCTCAAATTTCTTTTAGGAAAAAGAATTTTGGCTATATTTCATAATATTTTATCATTATTATCGTCAGATTTTGATTTTTTTTTGGACTAATCGTATTCCTGTTATTCGAAATTTTTTCAAGTAATAACTATTTCAGTAAAAATATATTAGTTTTAAAAATGAAAAAGAATAATTATTTATTTAAGATGAATGAAAAAAATGTGTAGAGTATTTAAAAATAAGTTAAGAAATAAATTTGGTGGATATGATGTAGTATTTAAATAAAAAAAATATATATTTTTTTAAATAACTGTTACAGAAAGATTTTTATTTGTAATATTTGTAAGAATAAGTACACGTCACTCGTACTAATGCAGAATATTTAATCAAATTTTTATTTACAAATACTAATTTACTCTCGACTTATTAATATTATTATTTATTAAATAAATTTTAACTAATGTATGTTTTTATATTTGGTTACGAATGTAACGTTCTTTTTTAAGTAATAATGGTGTATTATTTAAGAATAGATCTTTTATAAGTAACACTTAAAGATTTCATTGTAATAACAATCTATCTTTTTCTAGAAAGTCTTTCCTTTACTTTCTACCATCTAGAAACTAATTTATGTCTACTTTATCTTTACTACTTATTTTATAAACTTTTCATTTATCTAAATAAAATAAAAAAATTAAAGTTTTGTAACTATAAGCAATAATTTAAGTACCGTATGACTAATAAAAAATAATTGAGTATTTGCAGCCTTTAGTGTACAAAAAAATAACAATATTAAATTTACAACTATAAGAAGCATTTAAGAAAAGTATTTTGTATTACTTAATTAGTTTTACTTTCTTCAGTAAATTTTAGCAACTACATAAAATTATATTTAGTTTTACATCCCTATAATTCAATTTATACAGGTATAATACGTATTTATACTTACTGTTTTCACAAATCGTTTAAAAATTTGTATTCTGTTCAACCTGATCTTCCTTTTCTTTTTTTCTTTACCGTCTAGTTAGTTTAAAATCTTGTTTTTTATAAAAATAATTTTTACTATGCATTATATTTCTAAATGCTATTATTCATTCATTTGTAAGTTTCTGTTAATTGTTCAAATGAACTGTTAAAATGATTGAATTATACTAAAATGAAATATCAGTAATGACTTTTTTTTGTAAAACGACGTACATAGAACTATATAAGCTAAAGAAAATGAAAGAAGCATCATTCATAACTGCTAAAATCGTGGAATAAATATAATTAACCTTGACTCTTGAGGATAGATTTGCTATTCCAACGAAGTAAAATCTTTTTCTTACATTTATTCGGTCTTTTTCTCAAGATTTTAAATTTTATAATTTAATATTCTGGAATAGATGATAAAATAGGAGCTTTGTTTCTCGTTTTATTGTATTCTTTTTTTTAGTACCATCGGATAAAATAATTTTTTTTCATTTTTTTTCTTATAGAATTTTTTATATTTGAAAACGGCCTTTTAATCTTAATTTCTAATTTCCTACAAAATTTAATTATATAATGCAAGGAAACTTTAAAACGTAATAACAGCGTAAATATTATTATTATTTTTAGGAAAGGGAGACGGATCAAGGGCAACAAGCCGCTTCAGCCATAAAGCTTTTTAAGTATTTTCGAAGAAATGATGTGTCCCGTTCTATAATTCTAATGATTACCAAAACTTTCCCGACTAGGTTAGAAATGGTCTGATCTCCCCCCCCCCCAAAAAAAAAAATACAGGATCTAATGATATGGGAACGTTTCCCATATTTAAGAGGATGTGTTTAAATTTTCTAGAAAGTATAGGAAAACCTCATGGAATATTACCGCGAAGTAGACAGTCCGTTAGTACAAAGTGTATAGGTTTCTCCGGAACGATCATTGTCCAGAAATAAATAATAGGGCTTTCTCGAGCTCTCTTTATCCAACCGGTTCAAGATGTTAGCTTAAGAGTTTTGTAAATTACGGTCTTTCTTATGAACTTGGTCCATTATATTATGCCAATTATTTGTGTGCACAATTTACACTCATCTGTTGTTCTCGTTACACTTGAGTTTTTTGTTACAAACAGGCTCAGTGACTTAAGCCATTACTTACCGGCTAAAAAATTAAACGATATGAACTCGAAGCCCTAAAGGTTCCTCGATTATCAATATATATAAAAGAATATGCATTTTCCACTGTAGCTTGTTTTACTGACCGATTAAAACAACATAAAATTGCTTAAATTTCAGCTTGAAAGATTCTGGCGTACTTATGTAAATTTAATCATCGGGTAGTTTTCACGTATTCCAAACCTGTAGACTCATTAAAACAAAAATCCGCGTTAATCTGTATAAACAACCGGTTTTTCGAGGAAGTCCCTTTAACGAAATCATTCTATGCTCTGTTCCAAATATTACCAGTTAGTAGATGAAATCATAAGACTTCTGTGAATTATAAGATCTCATATTACAGATAAACATCTGTAAAAATAACAGTGATGTATATACCACCCTTCTATTGTCCAACGCAAATGACCTGATATGCCAGTTAGATGATCCTTAACAGACATTCATAGGACCAGGGCAGTAGTCCTACAGCGGTCATCGACATAACTTTTCTCAAATTTTGAACGTCCTTCTCGATAGAACGTACGGCTTACCTCTACCATTTGAGTGAAAACACGTGATCTTGGTTTCATCACAAACTCGTACTGCTCCCCGCACCGAAGTTTTAATTTTCACTGGTACTAATAGACGACGCGACTCGTCTTTTCAAAAACCACTATTGTCCACCTGGCTTTTTTTATGATTATCTCGATGGGCTTTCGACGCGAGTTCCCCAACTCTTACGTACTTAACCTCACCCAAAAGCTTTCGGTGATGTCATCCAAAGTAAGATTCAATACGGTCCACAGACCGTATAATTTTCTTTTCTTTTTTAGTAAACGGTAGAATCATTGTTTCCCAAGGGTTTAATTCCTAGCTCTTCCTTAATCTTAACACTCCGATAACAGATCATATTCCATACAGGTGCAAGAAAATTCTCCTTAGATAAGTATAGCAAAGTCAAAGGCATAAACTTGTGCATAGAACCCTTTCTGTTTTTCTTTTTTTTTATATCCATTCCATCCACAAGAAGACACCATAACAGAGGGATTAAGATCTTCTCAAGAATGACGACTCCCATGGTAGAAATCTCCGCTGTTATCTGTAAAAACAGTTCTGCTCTCACTAATCCAGACAGACTTAAAAATGGTAATAATAAAGAAATCCTTGGTATTTTTAAAACCCATAACACTCCTCGGGTGATGTTAAATTAGAAACGCTGACAGATTAAAAAAAGAATTACTAGAAATATAAGAAAATGTTTTACATTCACTGTATTCATCTCATTAATTATTATTCATTACCAGAATTCTTATTTTAAAAACATTTATCTAGTATTACATTAAAAAAAATCACCCGCAATGATCGACTCGCTATTATTTCTGTATCCTATAATAGAGCTTGTATAAAGATGTTAATTAATAATTAGTTGTAAAACATGATATATAATAATTCTTACCATTGTTAAAATACAATACAATATTTATTTCAGGAATCTGTTTTTTACACGAACAATTATACATGGAAATATTTCCCTACTATATTAATTAAAACAGAAGAATTTCAAGGAATTATTAATAGCTCCTATTAATTTACAACGTATTAATAACTCATAGAGATTATTAATAATTTTACATAACTTAATTTTCACACAATATATCTAAAAAAAAATATTTAGTTATAGATTTATCTTATTCACGTGTTATTTTATTAAAAATAAAAACTAAAGATACAAAGAGATCTATTTTAAACCGGTGTCCACAACGTGAGAGTATCGTTACATACGTGGTTTGTAGGTGTTTGTTATTTAACCACGATTAAACCAAAACCTATCGGATAAAAATGTTAAGCCAGACAACGTGACTACTGTTATCTAACGGAACTACCTACGGGTTATAATAAGCTTCCTTTAAAATTAAAAAACTTATACCCAAAGTAATTTTGTTTGAAAACGAAAAATCTACAAATTTTGTATAATCGGTAAAAAAATCAACATTTGAACGAAGTTTGAAAGATATCGTTTTGTTTTAACGTCTTCACTTATACATGCATAAATGTACCTTTGGAAAGCGATTAGAACAATATCAAATAGATTAGTATACAATATTCAATGAAATTTGCTCAAGGTAGATTTTATTCGATAGAAATTATTGTTTAAAAGTAATTCAAATAATGGAGAACACGTACGAGGAGTTTGAAAACATTTCTGTATTCCTTACTGTAAGGATTTTTACCAATTTTCCAGACCGTCACTGTTTTTCTCTTCATACCTCCTCCCTTGAATGTGTAAACATGATGTCAATAGATCATTTTACCGAACAGAAACGAAAATAAACTTTATGTAAAAGGTTTACAAATGTTTGATATCGGTTGTTTAATATATCGAAATGAAAAAGTAGTAGATTTTTAAATGCTATCGTATGAACGAATTTCGACATTCCAACATTCCTCAAGATTAAAAAACTGCCCTTCCTGTAGTAGAGAAAACAGAATTTGTAAAAATATTACATCTTGCCTATTAAGATTTTCAGGTAGAAAACCTTAAAAAAAATATGTAAAATACAGTTTACACGATTTATGTATTGAATAAGGTTTATTTTATAATTAATTACTTTATCGAACTGGTATACGATTTGTTATGCAGAACTGTTGTTTCTTATTCCGCCTTGAAACAGGATGGAATAAATTCTTAGAATAAAAGAGAAAAATAAAAAATCATCACTTATATATACATTGGTAATGATCTTAAATAAACGTTATACAACAAGGTGTAAAACTGATTTTCGAATTGCAAGTAACTGATTCGTTTTTGTGTTAAATCAGTGTTAAATCGGTGTATGTGTATTTATACGAAAACAGCGTTTTATTAATAATTCAAAAAACTAATTCGTTAAAAAAAAGAATTGGGTTTATTAAGAGCATCTATAATTTATTTAAAATCTTTTGCCCTTTCATTGTTGCCGATCCAACGACGTGTGAAGGTTTACATTTCGAAGCGAACAAATAAACTAATAACGATAATAATAATAATAAAACTAAAATCAAAAGCCACGAAACGGATTAATTTCATTAAAATCGAGAAAAAACGATGAAGTTTATAATAGAACTTTATGTGAAACTGTAGGAAGAAAGTCGCCCTAAAATAGAACGTGAATGCAGTAAAGGAATAAAGCCGATGCAGACTTGTCTGCCATCTCGGCCGTGGAAAGGAGGTCAACATGTAATAATAAGGGCCCTGCTTTCACCAGCTTTCTTTCTGCAGAACATCGGTTTACTTTTCAGGGTCGAAGAACTCTAAATATTACATTAGAACTGACAACCTATACAAATGAATGGTGTGCGACACATGTGCCCCTCCTCCTTCCATCCACCCCACCTGCTTAACGAGTAATTGCCTGCCGCCTACCTTGATTTTCAACCCAGTTACGTTGTCCAAAAATATGTGGCGTAATTTTTAATTCCTGACTTTCAAGTTTTAGTGTAATAGTTGTTCTAAATAAGCAGAGTACATTATCCACAACTCCGTTTCTATTTTAGTACGCACGGCACACTTATAAAAAACAACAACATAACAAACGCACGCATTTAAATATACATCATTATACTTAAGTATTCAGTATACGTACACATTATAAGAATATCTCCTAATCATTTGTAATAAACTTTTCAGTAATAGTTGTAATAAGTGAATGTCAAACTAATTTGTTTAAAATTATCGCTAAAACTAATTCCGATTTAGTGATATCAGTTATAATTTTCAGACTATACTTTTATTTATAAAATACAAAATAAAACAGCATGTATGTGATGTATGTAAATTTTACTTTTTTAAATGTACTAGTTTTCCGATTGACCTAGTGTAAATAAAAGTTGTAAACCTTTTTTTTTAACTTTTTTGATATCGATGGATATTATTTTTTAATAATGTAACTATTAACAAAAATTTTATATTTATGTTATATAAATATTATATGTTATACGTTATACGTGTTATATAACGGATAAAATTGTGATTTGTAAATATAAAGCAAAGTTAACGTATAAATTTGTTTCATATAAAAGATATATCCTTGGTATTTTTTATGAATATATCGCTTTAAAACAAATAAAAATCGTTCTAAATTTGTTTTAGTTAACCTTATAAGTTGAAGAACTATAAAGTTAATTGTAAATGTAAATTATCCTGTAGAATAATTAATACATGAAATACTCCAGACAGGATTTCTTTTTATTATACATTACATACGGAACTGTTTTATCAGTTAACAAAATATTTTTAAAATCGTTTTAAGGTCTATGCTAAGTAAAATCCAAAATCATACTCACAAGTTATAATTTTTCAATGGTTTTATTAAATAAGTGAAAAGAATTTTAAAGGAAATCACCAAAATCAAACGTAAGGATTTAACAATATAGAAAATTGAGTGTATTTTATTGCAAGGTAACTTCATAAAATATATTGATTTTATTTGTTAGGTGAACGATAAAATGTGCGATCTCTATGGTAACGTCATTAGATTTCACCCTGCGTGCTTTCTAAACGGGAATAATACGTTTTTATTTCAATATAAACTCATTTCAACATTCCAAAATAAGTATCAGTCAGATGTCAGAATAAGTGAGATGTAACTCTGTTATTTATTAATTAAAACATTATATCAACATTTTTGTAATTATAACAAGGAACTTGTTGTAATTTTGTTTTTTGCACAAACAGTATTTATTGAAAATTAATTTTTTACTTAGTAAAACTGTTAAAAAAACTAGAAATTTTAAACGGCATCAGGAATGAGGCTGGTACTGGTGGAGGGGTTGATGAAGGGGGAAAGCAAATTAAAAAGAATTTATTAGTTGATAATAGACTGGATTTGATTTTAAGCGAATTTGATAACACTTAAAGGAAAGGAAACTAAAACTGAAACAAGAACAAAGGGATATTAAATATAATGATAATATTTACGAAATGATGATTATCATAAATTCAAAAATGGAAAAACATTATAACGATATTAAATTTTCTGTAATAAACTGACTAAAGTAAATAATGAAAATGTAAAATTAAAACTGAACATAAAAAATTTAAATATTGAAAATAATAATATAAACCGATATTTGGGAAAGAATTATTTGTATGTAATCATATCCCATTTGAGTTAACTGAGCATATTTTTAATAGAATATAATCTGTAACTGGGTTTCAGTTAAATGAAGGAACGACTGACAATTATCACACAATTTTTTCAAGAAATGCTGACACTCGCAGTTTACCTCCAGTTATAGTAAAATTTAGTAGTTTTTGTACTAAAGATGAATTCCTGAATGTAAAAAAAAAGAAATAGGAAAACTCTTAAAGATATTGGATGGAAAATCAAGATAACCTTGTTTACATTAATGAATCTATGTCTTCTGAAAATAGGAAGATCTTCAAGGTGGCCAAAAGTATGCTGAAAAGTGGTATATTAAATTATGTCTTGTTCTAAAATGGGAAAAACTTATGTTCATAGTGACAGTACATCTGCAGCTAAAGTTATACAGCCATCCTCAGACTTAAATTCTTAAAGCTGTGCACTGAAATACAATTTCATTAAATACATATTGTTAATGGTAATTAGGATACGGGCTAAATGATAAATGTACTGCATTAAAACTCTTAAAGGGGACTGTTGAGTTTTATTTATTTTATTATTTTTATAATTATTATATTTTTTTATTCATTTCTTTCTGTTTAGTCCTATTGCAAGGTATAAAGTGACAGTTGCATATTTTGAGTTGAGGGAGTATTCCAATATTTTATCAGTTTTCAGTCTGGGATTTAAGAGTTCTTTTGTTGTACCTACCTTTATCCTTTAGAGGATGCGTTTCTGTTCAGCTGACTTTAAATTTAATTAATACTGTTTGTTTTTTCTGTTTTTTGTTTATTAATTCTATTTTTGCTTGTACATTATGCAGAAACAGTCAGTTACTGTATTACATAATTTGAATATACTTAACTGAATTTGGAAAAAAATGATTCTACAATACTTTAAGTTAAGCATTTTTACTTTGCATTATAATGTTTGCCATCAGTAATTAATGAAGTGGTAGCCTATGATTTATTTAGGGGCTACATAGGGATAGTGTCTTTTCTTTGGAAGGTTTTTTTTTTTTTTTTGTCTTCAGTCATTTGACTGGTTTGATGCAGCTCTCCAAGATTCCCTATCTAGTGCTAGTCGTTTCATTTCAGTATACCCTCTACATCCTACATCCCCAACAATTTGTTTTACATACTCCAAACGTGGCCTGCCTACACAATTTTTCCCTTCTACCTGTCCTTCCAATATTAAAGCGACTATTCCAGGATGCCTTAGTATGTGGCCTATAAGTCTGTCTCTTCTTTTAACTATATTTTTCCAAATGCTTCTTTCTTCATCTATTTGCCGCAATACCTCTTCATTTGTCACTTTATCCACCCATCTGATTTTTAACATTCTCCTATAGCACCACATTTCAAAAGCTTCTAATCTTTTCTTCTCAGATACTCCGATTGTCCAATTTTCACATTCAGCGGTCCATCTTTGTTATTTCTACTACATTTCATTACTTTTGTTTTGTTCTTGTTTATTTTCATGCGATAGTATACCTTCCAAAGGTATACTATCGCATACCTGTTTATTTTCATGCGATAGTATACCTTTGGAAGGTATATTGATGTTTTTTCTTTTTGATTTTGTGAATGCATGTGTGTAATATGTGAGTGGATGAATGTGAGTGTGAGAGAGTTATTTTGTCTGTAATTGATTGATAACGGGTTTATGAGCGATATATCTACGGGTATGTGTGTGAAAAAAGGGTGTTTGTGGTGTTAAGTAATGCTGAGTCACTTTTACCGGCCAGGGAAGCGTATTTTTAAATTCTGCCATCATTATGGGGAATAGTTTTAATACTTGTTGTGTGAAAGTTTTAAACAGTAGCTTCTTAATGAATCAGAATAACCTAATGATCACTCACCAAAATATTAAGAATTTTGATATTTTTGTGTTGCGATAAGCTGGTGGAAGAGTAAACCAAACATTATCATTCTATCTGAGATAAGGCTGACATCAGTTGATGAATCTTCTTTATATAGAATAGGTGGATAAATATCTTTTTGTATGTGCCGTGATCTATCTAAAGCTATTGGGGTTGTTGTGTTTGTATCTGTTGTAGAGGGTATTACCTGTATGACAGTAGGTTGTGAGTTACTGGATGTTATTCTTTTGAAATGTTAGTGGTTTAGTTATAATTTTTATGTTCTCGAAGTTTATTGCTGGAATAAGCCAAATTGACAACCTATTGAAGGCCTCCTAGACCTTCTTCCTATGATTCCAACATGCGATAATATTTTAATAGGAGATATTAACAAATATTAATGAAAGAATAGATAGTAGTGGTGAACAATATCTAGAAATACTTAGTAAGACTGGGTACAACACTTTAGTTAATGTTGATACTGAGAATGATAGGCCATCCAGTATTAACCACATTTTTTACAAATCAATTTTATATAAGCACAATATTTCTAGCGTTGTCATTCTGACACATTTTAATAATCATATTGCTTTGCTGTAGCTACTTTTAAGGACAGAAATCAAAATAATTTGCTAAAGGATTTTAAAAACGTACTGAATTATGATAAATTAAGGTCACATTTATATGAACATGACTGGAATGAAATTCTTGATGATGATGATGATGATGATGTTGATTTTCAGTTTGAATAACATTTTTGATGTTTTATTAGGCTATATTAAATCATCAAAATCTGTTATTTATTTTAAAAGGGGGGTTAAAAATTCCAAAAGCTTAAACCATGAATAACAATTGGGCTGTGGATTGCCGTTTCTTAAAGTGATGGATTATATAGGAAACGGTGTAAAAATTCTCACAGCCACAAAATTAAGACTGAATACATTAAGTTTAAGAAAAAAATAAATGTATGGATTATGATAGCTAAAAATCAATATTTTAAAAATATGAAGGAATTACCTGCCAAGAATCAGTAAAGTATTATAAACCAGTATATTGGTATGTCTATAATTAAAAATAAAATATCAAAGATACATGTAAATGGTAATATTTCTGATGAAGGTGAAATTGTTAATATTTTTAATGAATACTTCGTTGGAGTATCTAATGAAGTTATCAGTAGCACTAGTACTGTGAATGATGTAATGATTCAGCATAATCATGATGATTTTAATTCTCCACTTCATTTAAATCAATTTTTTTATATCCCATTAGTTATTTGAAGCTTGGTATATATATATATATATATATATATATATATATATATGAACTATATATATATACATATATAAAACATCTTTAAAAGCAGTTAAATGTCCAGGTATTGATAATATCTCTTCTACTGTGGTTAAGGAAATGTCTGTTCCAGTGATCCCTATTTTATCTGCTATATTTAATAATAGTACTGCTATGACCAAATTTCAATCTGCCCTGAGATTGTAAAAATTTTTTGAGTTCATAAATCAGCCTCTTTAGATGTGATTGGCGACTATCAACGCATTTCATTAGTTTTTCAAAATTTCTAGAAAAAGTAATTACAAAAAAGTTGATTAGTTTTTATCAACAAAAAAAATTTTTTTACCCATGTCATTTTGGGTTTCAGAATGGTGTGAGTACTGAATTTTTCATTGCATGAGTTTATAACAGTTGTTTATTTTAGACTTAATTCAGTAGATAAGTAAAAGATTTCTGGCTTATTTCTTGATATTCATAAAGCATTCGATGTAGTAGTCAATCACTTTTATTAGATAAAATGTATAGTGCTGGTAATACATAGAGGTCTACCTTTTAAATGGTTTGCATCTTATTTGAAGGGGAGAAGTCAGTTCGTAGTTGTCACTGATTGTTTGAGGAATATCCTCTTTAGGTGAATTGTGGAATCCCTCATCAGTTCTTTGACCTAATCTATTTTTAATTTTTATTAATGATCTGTTTTCTCATAAATTTTACGGTAAAGCTATATCTTTTGTATATGATACTGTTCTAGTATATTCGTCTAAGAATCTTGATAGGTTGCAGACTGATCTGGATAATTTAGGCTTACGGTTTTAGGTGATTAAATTAGCTCTTAATGCTTTAATAATCAATTATTTAATTTTTACTTTATCAGTCTGCTTCCAGCTAATTAACTCCATTAATATACTATAATGTTGATTATGCTCATATTCAATTACAATGTGATCATTCAGTCATATCTCAGGAAAATTTTGTTAAATACTTAGGGTTGATGGTAGTCAACAAATTATCATGGAATTTTCATATACATAGTTTGAAAATATATTTGTTTTTTTTTATGCATTAAAAATGTTGTTTTTCCTGTAGATGTTCTTCATTAAATCTACTTTGCTCTAGTTCATTCAAAATTAAATTATAGATTCCATTGCTGGAGGACAACCTATATCAGTTATCTTCAATTGATTATAATTTTACAAAAAGCTGTTGTACTGATAATGTGTAATGTGCACAGGAAAACTCATTCTTTCCCTTTTTTCAAAAAAAGCCTTTTTTACAAAAGATCTGGTAATGCTGAAGTGGTGATAACTAAGAGTGAAGGCTATTATAAAACTAGGCAGACACTTTTAGAGGAAGATTGATGTTCCAAGGTCTTATTGTACTTTCTTTCAAAAAACTCTTTTTTTCTAACACCTAACTTCTTTAACTACCTGCCTGATAGTGTAAGAAATGCCTGCAATCTGAATCAATTTAAATTTAATTTAAAGGAGAGGATTTTCTCCTTGACAACTGATAAGGTGGAAGTATGATTCAGTGATGATTTAGTTTTATTTTCAGTTGTCAATTTTAAATTTAAATGGGATGTAAATATTGTGTGTGTGTGTGTGTGTGTGTGTGTGTGTCACACAAAAAAACACAACAATCAACAATCATAATTGTTGACCTGGTACTTCTAACTATGGTCAATTTTTATCTTTTGTAGGTAGTGTATTTTCATATGCAACTACAGTATTATCTTTGTCAATAGCAGGGTGCTAAATTTATTGACAAAGTAAATTGATTAGATATCAGTGCGTGTTAAATTAAATAATTAAGGGCTTTATATTTTATATAATGCATTGTATTGTATCACTTCTGTATTTTTTGTGTATGCACTGGTATTATATAATCATGTTGGAGTTGAAAAGACAAAAATAAGTAGATTAGTGCAATATTTATGGAGCAGATTAATAATCGAAAAAGGTTAAGATATCTATTATTATTAATTTAAAAAAAACAATATTTTGTATTTTGTGGATTCATTTAATATGTATATTTCTTATAGATGAGTTCTACAACAGTTCTCAACGAGTTTTTAAATATACTAATAAAAAAAACCTTAATTTTTTGAATCTTCTTTTAACCTGTAGTAAATATATTCATTCATTAACGCCGTCTAAATATTTCATTTTTGGTAGTTATTTCGTTATTATTTTATGTATTAATAAGGACATAATCTCTTCTAGTTTTCTTAAACAATTGTGTATTTTACGACGATACTACTACGATCAAAGTTTTACTACAGTTTCTTTTGATTCTTCCACGAAATGCTTGGCAGATCCTTTTTTATCTGTTTATTAACTCACCAATCGATTTCTGACGTGATCATTGTAACGGGTATTAATATACAGTTGAATAAAGTATTTATTTATAATCAATTTTTATTTATTATAGAGAAACATTTTAGCTGTATATGTCAGATGAGGTGACGATTCTTTGTTTATACTATCTTTAATATCATACCAATGTAGGATATTTTAATGAAAATACAAACCTACCGTCATTATTATGGATTTTATGATGTAATTCTTTACAGGTAAACTGGGATGAAGTCGTTCAAGGGCTTAAAGAAGGAATTTTTCTCTCCTTAAAAAAAACATAATATTACTGTTATAATAAAGGTCACAAAAGTATTAAAAAAAAATTAATATCTCTTTTACATACTTCAAATTTCAAGTATTGTGCTTGGTTTGTTTATAGATTTAAAATTAATTATCGTTTATTTTATTATTTATGAAGCAATAATTAATTACGGGTAGACAGATTAACAAAAAAACTATTCTCGCATTCGTAATTACTTATGAAAGAAGGAGGTTTGTGGAGATATATATAACAAACTACATTATTTTAAATTAAGATACCTTATACAATGTCAAACACCAGAATTAGAAAATATCTAAAAGTAATACATAATACCACTCAGTAACATAAAATAATAAGTTGTATTTACAAGAAAGGAATTTGCTTCTGCGTGTGAAACTAAACTAAACTGAATGTTGTCGGTTTGGATAAGAAGCACAGTTATTATCGAAAAAAAGGAAAATATTTACTTTTTTGCTAAGTCGTTTAACAATAGATTTACGCATAATTAAATACGCGTATTTTCGAGTATTTTATTATTTTTGTGATTGTATAATTAAATTTCTTTAAATGTTTGTGTATAATACGAAATTAACTTATATTTCAAACTTTCCATTTATTCGGAAACGGATAAGATAAAAATATTCCAGTAAAACAAGTTCTGCTCTATTATTTTAAGGTCGATATTGATATCTTAAATGCAATATTTTCAGCCGGTTATATAATTTATATATTGTTGATTTAGTTACTACGGTCTCATTAAATCGCTGGAAATTACACAGAATAAATTCCTTTACCGACTGTAAATCGACGGAATTGGTACTATAGTTGGATCATCGGAAACAAAACCGATGAAAATACCACGCCATCGAAATGAAACCACCCTTTGTAGTCTACAAATTACTTTTCGAATTTCAGTTTAGTAAATCAAAATTGAACAGGAATTAAAGAAGGATATGAAGCCTATTATATTAACTTACGTATCTGCTTTTCTTTATAGTTTTCTCCTACATTCAGCCTTTGGAATGTACCTTTCCAGTCTTCGACAGTAATAGTAAACGCTTAGTAAAGTTACACGAGAATTACAACACATATGAGAGACCCAAGACTTGATCTTATCTTGTCCTCTCGAAGGGAAAAAGCTTTAGGATTTATACTTCTACAAGACATTTTTATGTAAAATACTACAACATACAAAAAACAATTCGTGTGAAACACGACAAAAACAAAAGTACGTCTATACCGCAAAAAGTAAGAATAAAACAAAAGACCAAACACGCGATGGTATACACACGAAAACAACAACGAAACTGATTCTTTGGTACGGGTTATTCCACAGTAAAAACAGATTGAAATGACTACATCAATTATTATGTCATTAATAAAGGCTGTTAATTAAATAATATTACTGTGATAAATCTAATTTTCCTAGAGTCATAGTCAACGGTTAGTATCGATATCATTCTATGATGTAATACCATATTAGTCACACTGGTCACTCCTCCAAATTATTCCAATCTTAGCCAAAGTTCCCTTTAATTTTTTCAGAGCTGCGCACAACGATCAGTTGTGGCAAAAAAAAATACTCAAAAATCAATTTGTGCAAAATGTGTTTTTGTTATTATGTATCAATTATATAATACATACATTTATGTATACATATTTAAACGAAAACAATTAGATAACTTATTTTACTTTAGATTAACATTTTTCTTAACTTTCTAAACCGTTTATCTTCTGACTTTTATAAAAATCCATTCTTTGCAAACTTCATTTGCGTTTACTTCTTGACCGTTTGCTAAATGTAATTTAATTGTCTTAAGGTCACCCAAGCGTTCATTTTCCAGGCTGTTTTGGTATTTTGTGTTTATGGAATTCGTAACAGAAAATTCACGTTCGCAGTCTGCGCTAGATGCTTGAAAAGTTCCCATAATGCTATATAGAAAGGAAAGGCTAGAAAATTCAGGATTAGTTCGAACAAAAATTAATGTATCACTAAAAGTCTTGAACAATCCTAGTTTACTTTTCTCTAGAATTGTAAATTTCAATTCTCAATATTAGTTTCATATTTTATTTATATTAACGTTTTTATTTGCGATAAATTCTGAATATTTTTTTGGAAAGGTGTATTATACGCTGCTTTCCGAAATCAAAATTATTTCCGGAATTTATAATAATTTCATTATCAAATGCTTGCAATTTTTTAATTCTTCATTTGAAAATGTGCTCTCTAAGTGCAAACATATACGTTCAATAAATCGAAAAATAATTTTCAATCAAATAATAATGATTATCGTTCAATATACTTTTGATGTTCCAACAATATTTCTCTTACAGTGTATTCCAAAAAATTTCGTATCTCATATATTGAATCTTCAGTTTGTTAATTTTATTCTTTACATACCGATGAGCATCAATAATTATTAAATCACGTTTTTGTGGATATTTGCACAAAGAAGTAAGCTCGTTTAATACATCTTTCAGAGCAAATATTGCTACTCGATATTGTGAATTAGTCTGAATTTTTTCACAATATTTACAAATAGGGTCATTACATACTGTTATCTGATTTTTACAATACTCAATTAATGTATCGTAATTTTTTACTGAAGCACCAACTCTGCGAAATACATGGATAACCATCTAACTTCATTTAACGGTATAGATGATATAACATCCTGGTCTGACACTTGAGTTAATTCTTAAAAACTTTTCTTTTTGATGCTAGATCGGTGAAACATTGTATACGAATTTCTAATAAAATTTTCTATATCCTACATAATAGATACATTTTCCATGTATCATCTAATCCAAAATCTTCCCTAAGAAAGTCTTCCGTAAGAAAGTCACGGTGTATTCTGTTCCGTAGTCTGAACTAGACGTGTCATTGAGTATAACTTGCATATTTACAATAGCTGATTGTTTATGCGCGGGGAATAAATTTATCTGTGCAATTTATTGCAAATCCTTTAAAATTATTGCGCGCACCCGCACGGCTTAGATGGAACTATGCTCTCAGTTATTTATGAATAGGTTCGATTATAAACATCTTTAGAAGTTGATATTTCATTTATAAAGTTGATTCACAACAAATCTTTACAGGTATTATTTTTAACGGAGATAAATCGTTTTAACAATTTCATTTTTTTTTACGATTGACAATTACAAAAAAAAATGAAGCCCTATGATAAATGTTGAGGTCATATTTCGATTCAGCATCAAAAGTACATAAGAATAAGCCAAAATT
This sequence comes from Lycorma delicatula, assembly GCF_047948215.1. Taxonomy (NCBI): domain Eukaryota; kingdom Metazoa; phylum Arthropoda; class Insecta; order Hemiptera; family Fulgoridae; genus Lycorma; species Lycorma delicatula. The sequence continues at coordinate 78,086,076 of NC_134458.1, forward strand.
AATCTGTGTAACTAAACTCTTGTGGATCATTGATGGCTGAAACTATCGTGTAAAATCTCAAAGTGGAAATTCTTAAAAGCCAGATAACATACACGCAATCGTATTATAACTGGAATGTGGGCAATAATCATAGAGTACTATATAATTTAAGTATTTATAATAGTATTATAAATATAGTTTTTAAATAGTATTATTTATTTATAGTATTATAATAGTATTTATAATACATTTTTAAGTAATTATTTGAGTATTTATAATTTTTATTTTTCTTAATTTCAAAGTCCCTATTTTCTGTTAGGACTGGATCCAAACAATAAAATTTAAAAAAATAAAAATGTTAACAGGTGGTAAAAATCTAATTATTTTTAAAAGATCATTTAAGGTTTTTTTTTGCTTTATATAGAATTTTATTAAACTAATGAACTTATTTTATCTCAAAGTTTTTCATACTATTTACAAGTTAAAAGTTATAGGTTATCATAGAAGAGAAACTAATGGAGAGAATAGCTTCAAACCAGTCCACTGACTGATGACTTAACAAAATGTATGAACTTTTAGCGTTGTTTATTTTCCAATGCTTTAATGTTTCCAGAGTTTAATGAATAAAAAAAAATCAGTTAACATTGTAGGGATCGATAGTAATGTTGAAAAATTATTAATCGTATTTGTATTTTTCGATAAAAAAAGAACGAGTATTTTAATTTTAATTAAAAATGAGAAGTGTATACAGTAAACTGTTAGCAAAATAAAAACAAATTTAATTAATACGAGTAACTCTTTAAATAATTGTTAAAAAAAATACAAACAAAAATTAACAATTGATCTATAACAACAATAAAAGTTGTTCTAGATCTTTGTGTCTATTTCATTTTGATGTATGTGATACAGAATCTATAAAAAAAGAGAATATTCATAAATATTGCTTTTTTACAGATGTCTAATTCATTATATAAACACGTAGGCAGGAATATAACGTAAAAATTTAGTCGCCAACAAAAATTGCAAAGCCTGACCGAGAATAAAATCCGAGACCTTTTGAACGAAAAATTGTGATGCTACCACAATGCCGCGGAGAAATAAGTAACAGTCAAAAGGAAAAGAATTCTGGGCAAATATTATTGACAGAACCTCCTCCTTCCAATTACTCAGATCTCCAAAGACGCAAATCAACGTTACAGAACCTCACATCCTTGAGTCAGATTCAGTGGATTTTTAGCCAAACCTCACATAACACCTTGGAATAATAAAAAAAAATACGGTAAGTGGATACGAGAAAGGAACGGTCTATCCTAAGGAGGGATTAAGATACAAAAAACATGCCTCCAAAAAGGAGTATTTTTTTAAAGTCCCTTCCAAGTAGTGGATTCCTATTCCACTCACAATCCCTCAGAAGTAGAAGAAAATCTTCACCTGAGGAATGAAATTTACATAACTGATCGACTATTCAGTCTTATAAAAAACGGGGACTTTGTCAATAATCTTAAATTATATTGTGCTCTGTGATTATTGATCACATTCCTATTATAATACGGTTGAGTGTATGTTATCTGTCCTTTAAGACTTTACACTTTATGAAATTTTACATAATACTTTACCGATTTTCAACTGATCAACGCATTGATAATTTTTAAATGTATTCAGGTACAAATATGTTTTTTTTAAAGTAGAGATTCACCGAGAACAGTTTCCGAATTCCTTAAGAAACGACTTGGAAAAGTGTACCGTATTAAAGTAATCTAGTGAACTACATACTATTCAAAAAAACCTCAATTAAGGTTTTAAATCAATTAGAGAATGATGGTAATTTTATTAGCTACTGTGTGCCAATTCCTCTTAAATGAGGTTGTCATATACGTCTGCTTTATTTTTAAAATTCGTCATACGGCTAGAACTGTTGATTATAGATCTTTTTATTTTTGATGAAAAACAAATTTTATTTACCATCTAGATAAAAATAGTGATTTTAATTTTTTAAACACATGTGATACATCAATTAATCGTTTCAAATTAACAAAAGGGATCATATTTCATAAAAGTGTATTCTGCAATAATGTATAATATAAAACGGTTGTATTTTGTATTTATCTCACAGATATATGTATTTCGTTATCTATGAAGCCATACAGCTAACTTCAACGGCCTATTTCGGCAAGGGTAAAGTAAATCGAATTTCCTTGACACGGAAGAAACAAGCTCTGAATACCTACGATAGTCGTTCAAAAGTTATGGATCAAAATTCATAAAATTGTTTATGTATATATATTTAGTAAGAATCTTTCAAGAATAATTTTTTTATTTTTAAAATTTTTTGTATCTTTAATAAATTAAGAAGGCTATATAAAAAAATGTTACGTTTCTAGTCCGATCAGAATTTTATCGATATGTTAATCAGTATTTAAGAATAATAGCATTATGTTGTATAAATTGATGTAATTACGCTCGCTTCGCGAAAAAATTACATTATAAAAACATATCTGTAGTCTAACGTTTAAGTTAAGTAAATATGTTTAAAAGACATTTTGAAAAAGCAGTTTTTATCTTAGAAGCTGTGTGTACAAAAATAGTTGCACTTGAACTAGATACATAGTATAAAACCAGCGCATCACTACAGTGCTTAATATAGGCCCGTATATAAATGCATATTCGCAAAGCAGACAACGCAGACACATACATTTCCTTTAAACTTTTCAAAAGAAACAAGAAAATTAATATTCTTATTATACAACAAAAATTTAAGTTAATAAAAGAAAGTAAAAAAGGATAGGAGAAAATATATATATTACAAAAATTCATAAACATACGTAGCGAATTTTACATTTACTTAAAAACGGTAATCAATTACTAAAAAAAATAAAAAATAAAAAAGCCTCTTTTAATACAAGAAAAAATGCTTAAAAGCCATAAACATTAGATATAGAAAATAAAAGTTTATCATAAATACGTATGTATCTCCTCTTTAAATACAAATAATTAGATTTTGACAGCGACATATCTACAGAGCAAACTTACATAACATTTAAAAAAAGGTAACGTAGTTGAATATTTTCTTTCAAAAATAATATAAAATAAACACCACTATTATTATGGGCACTAGTTTTAAAACAAATCGGTAACCAACTGATTAGGGGATCGAATAACATGTTAATTTATACAGGTGATTCTAAGAAACGGGAAATGTTAAAAATTAAATAACGTTAATGAAACATTTTTTTTAGAAAATGTATATTATTTCATGTAATTATACAAATGTTGCCATTTTAGGATACATTTTGGTTTATTTTTTAAAGATAACATCTTGCAGGTGACCTCCTCTTCTACGTAAACACTCACGAAGTCTCTTCGTTAAATTGTTCATGGTTTGATGTAACATCTCAACTGGAATTTCCGCAATTGCTTCTCGGATCTTTACCTTCAGTTCTTCCGTTGTAGCAGGTCTACTGTGGAATACTTTGCTTTTAAGGTGACCCCACAAAAAGTAATCGCAAGCTGAGAGATCAGGCGATCTGGGAGGCCATCTAATGTCACCATTTCGTGAAATGACACGTTGTCCAAACAATCGGCGTACAGCTGTCATCGATATTCGTGCAGTATGTGACGTTGCTCCGTTTTGTTGAAGCCAGGTTGTGTTAAGAATCGGTGAAAATCTGTTTTGTTATTCCACAACAAAGGTTTCAAGCACGGCTACGTAACGAGCCGACGTCACTGTAATCGCAAGACCGTTGTCATCCTCAAAAAAATAAGGGCCTATAACACCGTAAGATGACATAGCACACCACAAGGTCACTTTCTGGCTGTGCAACGGACGTTGGTGTAGCTGCGAAGGATTTTCTTGTGCCCAGTATCTGAAATTTTGCGTGTCAACAAATCCACTGAGGTGGAAATGCGCTTCGTCTGACATCCACAGTTCGTGAACCAACTCTTCGTTATCATTTATTTTCTGAAGCATTACATTACAGAATTGTGCTCGCACAACTGCATCATTCGGTTTCAGTTCCTGGACGATCTGCAACTTTTATGGATGGTATTGCAAGTCCTTCACTAACATTCTTCGAACACTTGTACTATGCAATTGTAAAGATGCTGAGAGACGACGGATTGACCGATGTGGACTTCGTGTGACAGCATCTTGTAAAGCTTGAACATTCTGTGGTGTGCGGACGGTTCGCTCACGGCCTGGAGGTTTCTTTTTCATTGCCGAACCGGTTTCCTCAAAATTAGATATCCATGTTTTAATTGCATGTGCTGATGGAACACGGTCGTGCCGTCCCAGATTAAAATGATGGCGAAATTCTCTACGCGCTCCCTCCACACTGTCATTGTTTTTGTAAAACGCTTTGATAGCAAATGCACGTTGCGCACCACTCCAAGGATCCATGACAACTAAAAATGGCAGGTTAGGTTGGAGAGGCTTGCGCCACTTATCAAGTGGTACCAATCGCCCACGGCTACCAACATAACTTTCAAAATTTCCCGTTTCTTTGAATCACCCTTGTTTCTTTTTCAAAATTAGTGTGTAACTTGATATTGTTCAAATGTGTTGAGATATCGGTTTACATATATTAAATAGAAAATTCTTATTGTTTGTACGCATGTCCTGTTTGTATGAAGAAGTGATTTGAAAAATTTGATTCCAGGGTGTGTAGTGTCTGTGTTTGTTTCCTATATTTGTGACTGAATGTTCATCCAATCTGCCTAATGCAAAATTTAATGGAATCAGTACAGTTTAATTTGTATGATGTTGAATGTATGATCTTTGTACTCTGTTTATTGTTTTGAAAGCAACGAAGAATCCTTTTTTCACAAAGTTTTGACAATTTCATAAAACTGTCGGTTGGTTGATGCGAGTAATGTATTTCTAGTTTTTTTTATATATTCTTGATTTTGTTATAAATTTCATGTAACAGATTGTCTATAAGTGTCAGTATATATAAATATTTATTGTGTTCAACGATACGTTTTTTATGGATTTAAACATTTACCAGGCGTTTAGAGAAATTATTTTGGAAAATTCATGAGATGGTGTTTTTAGAGCTATGATTCTGAACGATTCTTTGATCGATTATAGTTCACGAAATCCATATCCGGGTCGTTTCAAATGTTGAAACATTATTAGTCAATGTATTTTAAATAGATCTGCCGAATTTCATACAACTACCTTTTATATTTTTTCATGTTTTCCATTTTTTAAATACTTTTTATAAAGTTATGATATCTTCGTTGACTTAGCTATAATTGGTAGAGTTATGGGACGCATTATATCGTGTTGACTTCATTATGAATTCAGTATTATAATAAAATGTAAACTGCAGTTATATAGAGAGATTTTTTTAATATATATATATATTTTTTTTTAATAACGTATTGTTGATTTACAAGGGAAGGCTCGCAATGTTGCCAAATTAATTTCAAACTAACCTTTATATCTCCACGGAATCTACATACTTTTATACCCGAAAATAATTTGGCAAAATTGTGACACCTTTGCTGTATCCACAATACGTAATAAACCATTCACGATAATAAATGTGTTCTAAAGTCAAAATAGTGTCCCGTATATCTTTAAGCATTGTAGTTACGAAGATATCATGCCTGCATAAAAATCGTTAAAAAAAATAGAAACGTATAAAAATGAGTAATATTAGAGACATGAAACATCCATTTAAAACATATTTCATAATAATGATTAAAAAATTAACGTATTGATTAAAAAATTGAAACAATGATCATAGATTTTGTGAGAAGTAATTAACCAGAATAATATTTTCAAAAAAACAGCTCTAAAAATTGTTTCTGTTTTCTGATTGACTAAAGAAAAAAAAATCTAAAATAAAGCGGCCGGAAAATGTAACTAACAAACTAATATAAAATTGAACAATCAAATTTTTATGTATACTTTATCAAAATCTGACTGCTTTTTCCAAGATATAAATTTTTTAAAATACTTAAAGTTAGTTAATTTTATAAAGAGAGTAAATGTAAATTATTAAAATCTTATTGAAGAAAACGTTTCGTACATTTAAAGTACAATAATTGAACGTGTATGTAACATTTACTAAATAATAGAGATTAAAATACAAACTTAGTGTAGGAAAAACGGAGAAGCACGTAATACCAGTCATAAATCTGATGATTAAAAAATGGTATATGTCTGTATTATATAGCATACGGTTCTTGAATTTGTCTAATATAACATCCTACGATAACATCATACTGTGTTTAATAAAATAAAAACCAAAATATTCATTCTTCTTTTTATTGATTTCTTTATGATGTCTTCAAAATTCAGTTCGTAGAATTTGTTTAATGTTTATTATATTACGATCATTTTAGCTGTGATAATAATACTGTAAATTAGTCCACGATATCTTATTTATACTTAAGTCGTCGGATTAGGGAAATTAGTCCAAACCCGATACAGAAAAAAGCAGATGTCTCCAAATAAAAATTTGTTACACAACCGGGGAATGAGCTTTCAGTAGTTCAGAAATGGAGGGACTGGAGCAACTTTGACCTTAACCCCTAATGTAAAGGTCAGGAAAAGGGTAAAAAATCAAAGGACAAAGGTCAAAGGAGTATAGTATTTGGTGATACCATCTATGATTGGACAAGATTAACAATGTACTGTTAGGTGGTAGATGAGAGAAAGATGATATTGTTATCATCATAGCTCATCATCCACCACCAGCTCATCCATTACCACCATCTAGGGCTGACGAGATAACACCCCATCATTCACCACCGCATCATCCTCTAAGGCTGTTGACTCAACAGCCGATCATCCACCATCATCATCCACGCCTCTAGAAGAGAGGAGTATAACCCGAAGGGAGCGTAAAGAGATAAAAGAATTACGTAATGTAATAGAAGAATTAAGGCGGGGGGTTATTAAATTTCGTCGAATTATGATCAAGTTTTATAATCGACAGCGGGGGAGTTTGAAGAGGCTATATAAACTTGAATAAAAATTTCCCGCTATTCTGCTAAGATCTATGCCGCTTCTATCGCCCACATTACAATCGGGACGGTGACGGTGAAAGCACCGTCACATAGGCTCTCTGAGCCTTTATCCGATAATGATGCGTGGTTCGAAGATAATATAGTGTATATCCTGCAAAAGAGCCCGCACCCTCATTTGGGCGATGTGATGCTAGAATCAGTATCATCTACGCTCTTTGAGCCTTCACCGGGTTCGACAACGCTGGCGGATATAAGTTTCGATACCGCCATGCAGGAAAATCTCCCAGCAAAGTCCTCTGGGGACTTGGAGGTAGACTATCCAGAGTTATTAAGACTCCTTTCTTGGACCCGGATCAGGACAGGCTGCGGCGCGAGCGTGCGGCTGCAAGTTTTGGAAAGACTCCATGCGCGAGTTGCAGCGCAACCCCTGGCAGCTCGCGAAGTTATGTTACCGGTCAAAGCCATTGCACGTGCTGTCCAGTGTTCGATGCGGGTTTGGTGGTCGTGACCACACTTTAACATCTGTGGGGACTTACCAGGCGTTCCTGGATACTCTGTTTCCAGATGCTCTGGAGGGTGAAGCAGAAGTCAGTGTTAAGGCGGGTGAGACACCATTCCCTGGTGTACGGACTGTGGAACCCGTTTATATAGACCGAGTGGTTTCTCGAATGGCACTGAGAAAGGCACCGGGGATTGACCAACTTGACCCGGATATTTTCTGTCATATGCTGCCTGTCTTAAGAGAGCCGCTTGGCAGACTGTTCTTGGGGTGCCTTAGCTGGGTTGTTTTCTAACTTGTTGGAAGGTAGCTTTGGTGAGGGAGGAAAGGATCCGAGTGAGGTCAGCAGTTATCGGTCCATCAGCATCTTGCCGGTAATCGGCAAGTTGCTTGAAAGGCTGGTTGTGGAACGGCTCTGGGAGGACATCAATATGAACTAACTTCTAAATCGAGGCCAGTATGGCTTCATGAAAAGGGTTGGCACCGAGGATTGCATCTTAAATGCTCTTGATCAGGTGGAATGCGCCAACTCTAAATATGTTTTGGCAATTTTTATTGACATAGAGGCAGCATTTCCTTCCTTATGTTGGAGTTCTGTCCTCTATGAGTTGGAACGCCGCAATGTTCCCGTAGCCCTGCAAGTCGTAGTACGTGACTACTTGTCTGATCGCACGGCTCTGTTTAAGGATGTGCACCTAACTGTGGAAATGTCCGTCACCAGGGGAAGCCCAGACGACTCCGTTCTCGGTCCCTTGGTGTGGAACCTGGTATTCGACGGATTTTTGGGACTGACATTTTCGGAAGGGGTTACGGCCCAGGATTTCGCCGATGACTGTCTCCTGTTAGTTCGTGGTAACTCACGACCGCAGCTTGAAGATCGAGCGCAGGCGGCTTTGTCAACCGTAGAGGGCTGGATGGACATTCAAAATTTAAAGATTTCTGTACCTAAGACGAATTTTATGCTTCTCAAGGGTGTAGACAAATTACTATACAGTCGTAACCCCCGTATTAAATATAAAGGCTGTGTAATCAGCTGAATTAGAGTTCATAAGTACCTAGGTGTTACAATACCACCTAGGTGTTAGTATACCACCTATTGCATGGGTTTCCTATGCGATAGGTGGTATAATTGAAATTTTTTGTAAGATTTTTTGACGAATTTTCATTAAGGATGAGTTTTTAAGAATTGCGGGTTTATTGCACCCGGTTTGACAGATATAACAATATTTATTTGAAATGGGAAGTACGTTTTTAAGTGGCAAGGACCCTATATTCCCTTATCATCTTGTGTTTCTTTTGAGGTTTTTAATGTTTAATGACAAGTTTATTTCTAGATCTGTCTGACAAGACGTCTTTGGCTAGTAAAAACTCTGTCTGTAAAAAAAAATTTAGCATTACTCGCCAAAATATTTGTCTTCATGAAACATTGAAAAAAACACACATGAATTTAAGTGGTTAATTTTAGAGATGATTAGAACAGAGAACAAGTGTTTTTCATAGAAGTCTCCCTTTTGAATAGCGAGATAATGAAGAAGTGGTCATGATATAGTTTGTCACACGACTTATGTTGTAAATCATTTAATTATGTTTAAAGTTTACCTGACACAATAAAGTCTCTTGTCAGCTCACACCTTTAGAATTGTATTTTTAAAAAAGTAAATGTTTTTAGTACGCCCAATACTAATATACGATGCATGGTAATAGATATCAGTCTTGACATATTTTTGTCACGCCATCTCCCGCGCCAATTAACTTATCGCCTAAGAATCAAAAACAAGTAGGAGATGCGGGAAAGAAAAAGTCTCTTATATTGATTTAAATTTTTCTCATTACCGGTTGCTACTGTAATGGCGACGAATTTGGCAAATTTTTATTTTAATCGATCGTATTTTGATTCTAGGATATGTTTTATTGTTTAAGATTCGTGCTAATGTTTATTCTGTTTTGTTCAGAGTGCTGTTGGTACCTCTTTTTTGAGAAAAACTGAAAATTATTTTATTACAAAATTATTAAAAAATTGCAGTAAGATTAAAATTATAAAGTTATTATTAATCATTCATTATTTTTATGCAATATTTTTATGTATAATACCACGAAATGGACAAATAAATAGAGTGCACAAATTTAAATATTTAGGAGAAATCATGCATGCCACAGGGACAGAGAAAGAAGGTCAAGAGTACAGATTACAGAAAGTAAACAGAGCATTCTGGACAACTGGAAACATTTATAACAAAAACATGCATGTCCAAACAAACAAAGATCAGACACTACAATACGATGATTAAACCAGAAGTATATGCTTGTAAAACAATGGCAATGAACAAGAAAGAGAAACTTGAAAACCTCCAAAAACAAGAAAGAAAATAATATCCTTGGTCCGAAAATGACAGAGGAATATTTCAGACTAAGATCAAGAAAAGAAACCAGAAAACTTTCTAACGTAGTAAAGAGCATGAGGAAGAGAAGACTGAAGTTTTGCGGGCACACAGAGACTTCCACCAACACGCCTGACCAGAAGAATCCTAAAATACACAGAATCAATCAAGAACATCCTGTGGAACACAGAAGTCCAAAAAGACCTACAGAAAGCTGGAATCACAGCAAACGATATAAATGACAGAAATATCTACAAACATAAAATATACAAGGAGGAAGAGAAAAAGAGGACTGGTACAAAGTGGATAGAAGAAAGAAAGCAGGAACATAGTCAAAAAATGAAGCTCCGCTTCAAAACCAAGATAGAAGAAGAAAACGGAAGAAAAACAAGCTCAAGTAAAATTGCCTCATGTAGTCCTGGCAGGCCTCAGACACGTCAAATAATAAATAATAATAATAATAATGTTATTATCTGTTACAGAAGTTTTGGTTTTTCTTGTTTTTATGATGTGGGTTAAATATTTTTTTCACATGCGATTTGTTGAGCGATTTTATTATTTTATAAAATCTCTTTAAAATAAACTTATTGTCTAACTCTTATTTTCTTATCTTGTCGTAAAATAAGAATGTTTTGTAATCGAAGTTAACCGCAGAATCTCAATTTTGGATGAACATTATTGTTTATTGAAATTTTGAGATATCATTCTATTACTTTTATTACATGAAACTTCGAAAAAGAACTACATTATCTGATATGTATGTTGATATTGCGTGTTATCAAAAAAAGCTCGTGTGTACTTATGTACGCATGTAAGTGATACTTCTTTGGCGTGAATAAAAAAAAAGTTTTTTTACGCATTCAAAAAAATTTGAAATCTGTCAAACGATCGATAGACGACAATAAATACCACGAATAAAGGTTTGAATAAGTAGTACTTAAATTAAATAATATTTATTTTATAGAGTTTAAAAAGTATTGAAAAGTATTCGTTGTCATATAAAAAAAAGTTCATCGAATTTATTTCGATTAGTTTAATTCTATTAATTCTTCGGATGAAGATTGAATAGGAACGAGGGTTATCAGCGGCTTATGATATGAAAAATATGATACAAATAGTTTTATTTTATAATAGTGTATTTTATCAAAAAATTTGTTTTTTGTAAATTTAAAATTATTTATGCAAAATCAAAAATTTATCTGATGTGTACTATTTTCTGTGTCGTTAAAAAAATGTAATTTTACTCAAAAATAAACGTTAAATATAACCTCAAATCTTGATACACAATTTTCGTAAAAAAAAAGTACAAATACTCTGCAATATAAATAAAGATTTTATCAATATGAAAAGTATTCACAGTTTAAAATATCCGTCTTCATAAATCCGTGTATATAAATATATATTTATTACGACTCAATATCTGTTATGTTTACAACACGAACTAATCACTTAATTGGATTGAACGACTGACTGAATGAGACACTACACACATGTGCGTGCAAACTGATCCGCTTGGGCCTGCGCAAATCTTCATGGTGTGTTACATAGGCGCGCGCAACTTCCGTAACTTGGCTGAAAATACACTCTAATCAGTCTCTCCTAACTCGCCAAAAGAAGCATAACTTCAATAACGTTTTTGAAATTTTTGCGGTGATGCTAAAATGATTAAAAGTTTGCTTTTTTATTCCTCTCATATTTGTATAGTACGTAAATAAACGATGCTTCTAAAGATTTCAACCGATCACCCGTTTTAAAAACCAATAGTAGGCTACCCAGGGAACAGCTTGTTGTTTGGTATGGCAGTTAAGAAATAAGTAATACCATATGAACTCGTTGTTGTACTGTAAAAAAAAACATAAGACCATGTTAGATTAATATTATATGGTGAAATCAACGATAAATACCTGTACTGTTATAAAAACAATTCTCTTACTGATTGAAATAGCATTGAAACTGTAAATAAATACGATACAAAAATACTTTAATACGAAGGATATTTAAAAGAAAAATGACTATTTAAAAAAAGATTATTATGAAATCAGTATTATTAAACATATTTATTATTATTATTTAGTTTTTTAGTGAAACTAAATACTTAAGAATACTTGTACACGTAATCTCCGCCAACACTGAGGCATTTAACGGTACCAATCTACACCACAAAAATACTTTCGTTATTAACTCCTTTACCGTCAGTCCATTTAACCATAGCTTCTTTCAAATTATCGTTATTAATGAGTCGATTGTTACTCAAAAATTTCTTTAACCTTCTGAACACATAGAAGCTATTAAGACAAAGGTACGGAATCTATAGCGGTTGATTACAAACTTACCGAATATTCTCAGTAGAACGTGAATTTTCCTGAAAATTGCCTAATATTGTGTAATAATACAACTCCCTTTGTTAATCTTCACTGATTTTTTTTTTAATGTGATACAGTTTTCGAAACATTTCACAACAGTAGGTACGTACAATAACACACCAACCATACACCCCTATGTTGTGTATTTTTTGCCATTATAACATTTTTTTGAAATTATAATAATCTTGTCGTTGTCTGAATTTCATAATAAATTCTATAAATACGGATTTTCTTATATATTTTAAATATTTCAATTCATACATATGACCACGGGAAGGTGATATATGAGGCAGTGAAGTTGAACAAACCGATCAAACTTAAATTTCACAAAAGTGTTGTCAAATTTCGTAGGTGAAATTACTAATCGATTTTTGATTTCAAAATAAGCCCTTATATTTGTTTAAATTGATTTTCAACCAAGAACTGACGTAAGAGATGGAGATGCTTTTTAATTGTAGGATCACTAAAAATGGATTTTGTGGGAATATGTGATTGAAATAGTTATTAAAAAAAAGTGGTTGCTAAGTAATCTGAAATCTCCTTTGGGTATTTTACCGAGAGTACGTATATGTGTGTTTTAGTTTACTTATCTATTCTTAAAGAAATTCTTTTTGATCCTTGTTCATAAATAGTATTGTTTTTTATTTTCTCAGTATTTCTAAAATGTTGATCTTTAAACTAAATAAAATTGTTATTTTGTATAATCTTTTGAAAATTGCTTGCAAGTGCAAAAGTACCAGGAAACATTTTTTAAATACATTATTTTTAAATTACATAAATAAATGTACTAAACTAATCTCAATCCGGTTAAGTTTCAATCATTATAGATTTGTACCGATTTAGAAAAAAAATTTAAAACAGAATAATTATTTTGTATTTATGAGGACCTAACAGCCATCACTTCCAATCTAGAAAATCCGAAAAATCAGATATAATTTGATTTTCTATTAAATTTCCTTTCACATTAAGATTTTTTAAATTTAAGTTTAAATTTAAGTTTTTTAAATTTTTTCTTTTAATTTTATGTCGATGAAAGAATTTATTTAATATCTTATATTATAATGCGAGGTTTTTTTTAACCTAATAAAGAAGTTATGTTTATAAGTAGTGTCATGTAAATACTGAAAAAATCTTAAATGTTTAAAATTTCATTTTTTATTTTACGTTAAGAATAAGTCGATTTATGATTAGTTTTACTTGAGAAAAGCTGAGTTTTCTATTTTCATTAAATTCTAAAAAATATAGATAAGTGGTAAAAGAAAGTACAAGAGAAAGAAGAAGAAGAAGAACTAATAAATAAATATAACATAATAGAAGTTAAAAGAAAGTATAAAAGAATATAATTGTGGTCGAAAAAAAATTAATTTTTTGCTTTACATTTTATGGTCATTATTACACAATTACATTTATATTCGATAAATTATTAATAATAATTACTTTAAATAGATTGATAAAATTATAATAGGATGGTTGCTTCGTAATAGTCTCGCGCATACCCTCGTGTATGTCCAACGTTATGGATATATTTATGCAATGTGATTGACTACATTATTGTTTTAAGCGAACGCAGCCGTGCAACAGATACACGTTCATTGTAACGTGAACGAAGCAAATTATGCCATACCTGCAATTACACAACCGATGTTCTGAAAAAAAATCTTTCAATGTAAATAAGTCAAGAAACAACATATTGGATAAGAATAAAACATTTACTTAATCGGATGTAATATTTTTATAAATAGAATGTTTTTCTTCTATTTCGCAATAACAATTACCTTAAATATATAACTTTATATTTTTAAACTAAAACCTACAACAGTCCATTGTGTGTGTCCGCAGGCGTGCGCATATATACCGGTACGTATATATATATATATCTTTTAGATTAATTCTTTGCTTATATTCGTAATACTTCAATCATTAATAATAAACAACAGGTAAAATAAAAATTACGATATTAGCATAAAAAAACTAACTTAGAAATAATACTCGTACTTTTGTAATACGAACTATTCTATTATTATGAATTTCTGTAATATTTATAGATAGACCTTTTTCAATTTGTTTTGGTTTATAAAAAAGTTTTAATGATATTGATTTTTCAATAGTATAAGTTAGTATCCACAAAACTTATCTCCTTTTAGAAACCGTCTTGTATAAAGTTCTCTGGACGATGGTATAACAATTTGTTATCTCCTTACTTATGAAAATCGGTGCACCGTAGGCACAACTTACACTACGTAAAAAATAAAGTTCATTTAAAAATTGAAGACTGCACGAAGACAGAGTGTCTTAAAATTGTCAATATGAGATTGAAAAATCGTTTATATACATGATCATCAAAGTGTACGTAACATCAAACAATATGCACCGGCACAGCAGCGAATTGTATCTGAATTACATTTTATTTTCTTTCGTCTACAAATTTAATGTATTTTTTTTAATATAAATGTTTAAATTATCTTATGATGTACCAAAACGATACGATTAATAGAATATGATTATTAAAGATATATCCACCTTCTGTAGTTGGATAAAAATTAACTTATCTAATTACTTGTACTAATGTACGTATATCTCGGAAACTCTGGACATTTTTCTTATATAGAACTATATTAACTTTCCTGCTATTCTATTACATAAATTTTAGACTTTTTTTAATATAATTTTATAATTAATTTTCAGAATACAGTGATGGAAAAAACTACTATTTGTTTTTTCTTGATTCCTATTTAGAAATTCAAATAAACATTTAATAAAATGTTTTAGAAAAATTTATCCAAACAATGGAAAATGATCGATCATACGTAAATAACGAAAAGAATTCATTTAAACATATATACGAAATTGATTAGTTGCAGAAATTCATAATAAAGAAAAACAGATCTATATGTTTCATTGAAATGTTATACATATATGCTTTATAAAACAAATAAATAAACTGGGTTTTATTGACAAAAAACTGAATAAATAATTCAGTTGTCATAGTAACTATATGATGTAGCGTGCATATTTCCCGCTCGCTGCCACAGATTAAACTAAATTTCTCGTTGATCGCGCTTAATTTATATTTTCAAATTATCTTTAATTAGACATATCGATATTTAAACCATAGTCCTATGAACAAGGAATAAACTAGGGAATTTTTGTTAAATATTTCAAATAGTTGCAGAGATATCTACGCCTGAATGTGAAAAACGATTTAAAATTTTATAAGCGATTCAGCGCTCACTATACGTTCAGTTACATTACTATTAAATATTACGTTAATTTTTAATAATTAGCTGAGCTTTTATTAGCCTCATATAGCTGATATTTAAGATAAATATAAGTAAACTTAATAGAAAAAATCAAGTTATTGGTACTTCCCTGGTGAAAAATTATAAAAAGTAGAGAAATGTGCAAATATTCTTTTTAACATATTCCCGTCGACACGATATCAGAAAGTAAAACAATTCTATATTCAACATTGATTCAATTTTTATCGAGAAAATTAAAGTTATGTATATCTATTTTAAACATACATATGAACACTAATTTGTTTTAAAGAGGGAATTTTATATACAATTATATATACTGAAAAATCTACATTTACTGGAGTTTTTAATTAAAAATAAACTTTTCGTCGATTGAAAGAGACATGAAAATGGTTCTTTTGCCGGGAAATATTTTGCTAGTAATATAGAGTTATCTTCATTACGGTTTGCACATGGTTGATGGAATTTTTTATTTCCGACGGAAAAAATAAAGTCTCGATCATGACTTTATTTTTTAATAGTTTCATTTTTTATTTTAAAGACAGAACTTTTTTGAAAACGACATATCTCAAAAAGTAGGCTTTACCTTTTTAAACCTTTAGACTTCTTCAATCGTCATCTTTGATCTAACATGATTAAAACGAATGAAATTACTTTTAAATCCGAAATAAAATATAACGCGTATTTTTTAATATAATTTTTATACTTTTCACAGTTTTCAATTTTCGATAAAGCGCAAAAAGTAGATAAAATGATCAATTAGGTGTAGGAGGAAAAAAGTGTTAACGAGTGTTGTGTAAAGAAAGAAGATACCTTAGGAATCGCCGTTTAACTACTTAAGGTCAAGCTTCTTCTTACAGAAAACAACTTATACAATAGTAAATAAATCAAATCTGAACGTCAATCAAAAACGAACGTGCAATAAAATATTTTTGAATGCTCAAGAAAAACAAATTTTAGTTAAAAAAAGATCATAGAGATAAAGAATAATAAATTTAAGAACATAAGAAACAGAAGAGTTGTAATATTTCATCCAGAAACATATTATGTAAGAATCGAAATGTAATACTATATGTTAAATTTACATTTGTCGGCAAAACTTTCTTTTGTTAGGTCGTAATAGAGATATTTACGTATTTTAAATTTCAGACAGCGTTTAGTAATATATGTAACACACAAATCCGGCGTAAGATTTAAATTTAAGATATTCAGTTTCTGGGCATAATCTTTTTGTTGTAAATTTAAGTCGCAGAAGGTCCGTCGGAGATGATTTACTGAAGCCGTGGTATAAACAAATGAGGGTAATTTATAAAATGAGTGATTCATAATGAATTATAAGTCGCTGAACGATATATAGATGGAATTTACAGTTATTGTAAAAATCGTCTTTGAGTTATATTTTATGATGGTCATAGGGGGTTACGGAGACCGTTTTGAAGTATGAGTTCATGACGATGAAGCCGCGGGCGTTGAACGCTGAATTGAACATCCTTTGGCCGGCTGCACGCATGATTCAAGGATACATTTCATCGCGGTCAATTTTCTTTGGTAATATATGTTAACATACACACACCCACATAAATATAAATAACTGTATGTATACAAAACGATGAATAAATAAATCCTTCATTTAAGATTTTATGATGAATTTATAATATCAATCGTTTACAAAAAATAAATTGTTAAGAAAAAAAAATTAAATATTCGTTTGAGTACTGTCTTTTTTCTGCAAATTCTTCCATAATGATAGTTCCACCGACCTAATTGATTTGGAAATTTTGTGTACGGAATTATTATTATTATTATTTTTATTTTTATTATTATTATTATGCAGCTGTTTCGATCGTTTACAAGATGTAGCCTCTTCAAGTCTAGTTCGACAGGTAAGCCTTCAACAGTTCTCGCCATGCTTGTCTGTCCTGCGCCGTCCTCTGCCGGTTGGTTCCAGCCACCCTTCTAATGCCTCTGACCCATCGGTCTGGTGGCCTGCCTGTTGGCCTTTGTCGCTCTCTTGGACTCCACTCAAGGACCGCCTTTATCCACCTTCCATCGCATCTTCTCGCGATGCGCCCTGCCCATTGCCATTTCAGAGCTTTCACTGTTTCCATTATGTCATGTACTCTCGTTATGGCTCTTATGTCTTCCGCTCTTTTCCGGTCCCTACTTGTATAGTCTAGCATTGACTTTTTCACGCCTCTTTGTGTTGTCCGAAGCTTTCCTTTCACGAACTCATTTAAAGTCCAGGTCTCGCATCCGTAGGTGAGTATTGGAAGAACACACTGATCAAACACGGTCTTTTTCAAGACCACTGGCGCGTTAGATTTGAACATTGTTGAATGTCTTCCGAATGATTTTCAGCCCGTCCTGATTCTCCGGTAAATTTCAGGTCTGTTGTCCCCTCTGGTGTTTATTAGCTGCTGCAGGAAGACGTATTCTTCCACATTCTCTAGGATGTTGTCGTCAACTACTATCTCTCCTGCAGCAGCCCATCTGTTGTACATTACTTTTGTTTTGGTCAAATTCATTTTCAGACCCGCTTCTCCACACTTTTCTGTAAGACCCTCGATAAGCGATTGCAGTTCATCAACATCCTTAGCCAAAAGTACAATATCATCTGCAAACCGCAACTTTTTCCCTCTATTTACCTTGACACCACTTTCAGACCGTTCAATTTTGGACATAGCCATCTCAAGGACCTCTGTGAAAAATTTAGGAGATATGGAGTTTCCCCATATGTTTAACTCCCCTAATGTACAGGAATTAAGCGCCATTAAACTAAATTAAGTTCTATATGCTCTTTTATAAAATTCCTATTGGAAAGATCTGGGTTGCATACTTTAAACGGCATCACTTCCTTGATATTGGCAATCAAAATAAATTAACGTTAAGTCCTGTATATGCGCGCAAATATTTTTCCGTTAAAAAAAGATAAACTTCATAAAAAACAACTTTTTCAGGCAGAATGTATAATTATGATGCGACTTGTTTTTATTAATAAAAGAAAACAATTTTCCTGACGAGACAACACACGACGTTATTCAAAAGAATCTGTAAAGTATCTAGAATTAATCTGAGTGGTAATTATATTTAGCTATTTTGTATTATTGTCAAATAGGTAAATTAATAAAGGAATAAAAACACGGTAAGTGTAAGAGGATTTATGTAGATGGATATAGCATTTAATTATTAACGATTTTAACTGATTTTAATTATTATTTAATAACTGTAGGATTTTTAAGTTCCGAATAAAACCTTCTGATGCGAAAGCTAACTATCAAAAACACTAAGTTTTGAATCACAAAAAAGACACCTATACATTAAATTTTTTAATGATCTCCAAAAATTACTTGCGTTAATTAATATGTGTTAAATAATTTTTTTACAATGCCATATGTACATATATATGACACTAAAAACATTTCCGAGCTCTACAAACAATTCTTCACTTTTCGTGTTCGTGTCAGAACCCAAATGATTTTTAGCTTAGTTTTGTCTCTACTTTCAATTAAAACATTACGATGAAGTTTACATAGAAGTAAATCTAACAGATAAATTTCCCCACAATTATATTGTAAATTTAAAAATAAAATGATTTTATTGAAATTTAAATATCAGCATAAAAAATATATTCAGAGATTTACTCTCTTAATTATTATCACCAATTAACGAAAATGAGCGATTAAACATCAGTAATACTTCATTATAGACAATAATATTTTCTTAAAATCTTTATTTGTCGTCTGTTCAACGTAATTCTTTAAACTTTTTATGCATATTTTATATTTGTAAAAGATAGTTAGTTATTCATACAAATGTCTCTATATATAAACGGTATTTAGCTATGTAGTATGTAACTATTCTATATTTAATTGATTCATTAAGTTTAATTTAGATTTACCGAAAAGATTTACGAATATTTTCTAATTTTTCTATTCTATTAGATTCCATTAAAATGAAACGATTATAATAATATACTTTGTTTTTTTTTAATCTCTAGTACCCTCTGTATTTATCTCATTTATTTGGTTGATGAGATTCTTAGTTGCGTGAGACTGGATTTTAAAAATTAATAACGTTATGGGAGTAATGTTCCGCAAGAAAAAGGAAAGAAATCATGAATTCACTGTATTATGAAGGTTGAATGTAAACAGATTTACATCATAGGCTGACCCTGTTCTCGGATTCCGCTAATAGCCGGGTTCCCTGCAACAGAATATTATATGAAGTATACTGTAATTTCAAACTTCTGTGACTTTTTTCCGTTTTTTTCCTCTTTGAAGAAAAAATAGTGATGTTTTGAGTAATTTAATTATCACTTTCCATAAATCAATTAGTAATATTTATCATAATTTTAAACGGAAAGTTACAGTAATCACTTACGATTATTGTAATACATGAGTAACACTAAAAAATCAGGAAACTGGAAAAAGTAATATCAATTTTAACATATCACGTGGTCACGTGACCGAACGAGTGAGTGGACGAGATCTACGTGACTACGCAGTAAGGAAAGAAAATGTTTTATGTATTCAGTCATCGAGGTGGATGTACTAGCGCGCTAATTTTTTATTATTCCGTTAAGATGTTGTGATATTTCAATTGGATTACCTATATGACATCTGAATTTGTTAGCAAGTAGTTCATAGTCTCTCCTTAAATAAATAAATAAATATTTTTTACTTTCTACCTTTAAATGTCATTCATATGCACTTTAAATAACAGAATTACTTTACGTTCATTATTCGAAAATTGATTAAAAAGTGGGCCAATATATTATTTGCCGTTTGAACAAAGAATTTATTTAATATTATACTACTACTACTACTACTACTACTATTAGTTAAGATTAAAAATTAAAACGGAAGTTTATACTTGTTGATTTAATTAGTTTCGTATTAATATTTTATGTTGAGAATCTACATACGTTATAAAACATAATATGTTTAAATTTTATCATTAATATACGAACAATAATGTGATACCTAATATTTACAAAAACGTTTTTTGTTGTTATTATTTATTTTTTAATAAAAAAAGATAGTATCATAAAATTATGCAAGCATATATGTATGCTATATGTTACGAATTTAATACCTGGAATTGTTTTTTATGTAAAGTGTAACAGTATTATCGATAACCAGTCTCCAGTCTACATGGCAATTTCTTACAATAAAACTAATATATTGTAAAATATTATAATATTACAACATATGAGGTGACATTTAAGACCGGCAGTGACCGAAGTTATTTAAACGCTTCGGAAATTTAGAACGACTATAATCGTCAACGGAATTTTTATCAGGACATTATAATTTTTAAAGAGAGACCGATTGCAAAATATTTACATAAAATTTGTATGAAAAATTTTAAATTCAAGAAAAGTTTCAAAATCGTAAGACTTGTTATTTAAAAGTCTACTCTATTACAACGTTAAATTTTTTTTAATAAACTAAATTCAAACTAATAAACACAATCCATCATCAGGTAGTAATGGAAATTACTATCGCTGTTCTAATTTTCAAAATAAATATTAATTTATTTATCCGTTTTCGGAAAAATTCTAGATTTCCATGAAGGATGAAAAGAAATAGCAGTTCCAATAATCCAAGTTGTCAATGAATAAAAAAAATAAAAGAAATATACGAAAAAGAGAAGAAATAACGCAACTTTACTTTAAAAACATTTGAATCCAAATTCAAAACTTCCAGTCTATAAAGCTTTAAAAATATTTCACACGGAATTAAAACTAAAAAAGAACTATTAGACATATTCAACGTACATACAAAGAAATAAGAACTATTACACAACTTCACGGCTACATTTAAAGAATTTTAATTTAATAAATAAATTGATAATTTAATTATTTAATAAATAATTAATTTAATAATAAATAGTAAAAATTTAATGAATATTGATAATTGTTGTTAAAGTCCTCCTCCGACCTAGACATTTCCTTAACTTTTTTGATTAAAAGTTTTTATACTTTCTAATATCATTAAATTTTACTTAGTACAATAGTAACCGTAATCGTATTAAGAAATCGTAATCTTGAAATATGTATATACTTTAACATAATCTATTAGAAAATACTAAATTTGCATGAACGTATAAAAAAATCCATTGAATTCAGTTTATGTCATCGGAACTTTAACTTCCGTTTTAGGTATTTCTTTCATTTACGTATGATTTTTTTTTTAAACTTTACATTAAAAACAAAGTTACTTAAATTATAACACTTACTCTAATCTATTTATTCATAATGGATAAAAATTAATATTAACAGAGAAAATTTAATTTGAAGTTGATGAAAAAATTCGAAAATCTCTGGTTTGGTTTCGGCTAATTATTTACTTTACATTAGTATTTTGTACTATATCGAATTTTGATAAAGAAAACACTATTGGCGTTCTGCTGAATTTAAACTTATTGAATATGAAGCGGCTAATTGGGGGAGGGAGATGGAAACTAATATCAAATGAATTTAATATAATAAAGTCACTCAGTAGGTCTTCATACGTCTAACGTCTGACCTAAGCGTCGTCCGTTGACCTGTTTTCGTCAAAATTTCTCCATTTCTCTTAAACAATAAAAATAAATTCATACGTCCAATAAAAATAATGTACAGAACAATTTAAAAAAAATATATATACGTAAATAATACTATAAAGCGTATAAATACAAAAATTAGGTTTGATGAATGTAAACCTCCGGGCAGGTCAAACCATCTATTTTTTGAAGTGTTGTTGCTTTAATAAATTTAATCGATATGAATCAGAAAAGGATAAATTTAGTAAAATATACCATAATTTAAATAAGTAAAAAACAATTAATAGGTCATTATAGGTCATCATTCCGACCTAGAAATTCATTCGTTAATCTTTGTATACATAAATCAGTATATCCGTGTGGATATTTGTTAGTCTACATAATGTACTGATGTTCGTTTAAAATTACAGAACCGTCGTTCCGATTTGAATAATTGTTTTGTCACTTCTTTTACTGAACACTGCGAATAAATTTAGGTGTAAAATTAATTCAGATATCTTCAATATTCGGTGTAGTAAGCTTAAAGAGCTCTTTCGTATCTTACAGTATCAATTTTCGTTTACTAATATTTTGAGTCGCTGACTACATCACATTCTGTAAGTGATGTGGTTCCCACATGGGGAATTAAAAAAAAATTGATTTCTGGTGTGGTTATTCATTTATCAAATTCAGACGAACCGTTCTCCAGATATCAGAGATTAAATAGATCTTTTTCAATCCCCGTATATAGGCGAATGATGTAATTTTTTGTTCTTATTACCTATAGTTATTTAGCTATATTTAACGATAAATTTTAACGAATTCTGAAGCGGGAAATCAAATTCTGAAGTTTGACTATATCAGTCGATATGAAATGACTGATTAGAATTACTAAAAGCTTTTTTTATTAACAGAAAAACTTTTATAATACTCTCTTAAAAATGTTAAAGTTGGATTTTTGCACAGTATGTTACTGAAGAAGATTATATTTATCCGGTAATCTTTTCTAATTCCTAATCGGTTATAGTTTAAATAAATTTCTTCCTATGTGTATCAACACAATGAAAAACAAATTTTAGTTTGATAAAACATTCAATTTCTGTTCATGAAGTTATTTTGTAAAATTCAACTTTTCCCGTAAAATATTTTTTGGAATGTAAGTTGAAGAATACGCATTAATTATGTAATACGTATTTTTACCCGACAGCAATTTTTACTTTTCAGTAACCCGATTAGTAACATACTAACTTGGCAACACATAATCAAATATTGGCTTAGTACGCTTCTAATTATTGGCTAAACGTCTAAAGTGCTGTTAAAGCTTTGTATAACAGTTTATATTACTTCTGATAATAGTAAACTTTAATACTAATTTTAAATAAAATTTCCTTCATGTAAAAGTTACAAGTGCGGTTTTCCATTTAGCTACACAAAACTAGTTATAATTACTTCTTTTAGGAAAAATTGAAAAAATATATATACAGAGTGATTCAAAGAAACGGGACATTTTAAAAATTAAATAACGTTAATGAAATATTTTTTTAGAAAATGTATATTATTTCATGTAATTATACAAATGTTGCCATTTTAGGATAATTTTGGTTTATTTTTTAAAGATAACATCTTGCAGGTGACCTCCTCTTCTACGTAAACACTCACGAAGTCTCTTCGTTAAATTGTTCATGGTTTGACATCTCAACTGGAATTTCCGCAATTGCTTCTCAAATCGTTACCTTCAGTTCTTCCGTTGTAGCAGGTCTACTGTGGACCACTTTGCTTTTAAGGTAACCCCACAAAAAGTAATCACAAGCTGAGAGATCAGGCGATCTGGGAGGCCATCTAATGTCACCATTTCGTGAAATGACACGTTGTCCAAACAATCGGCGTACAGCTGCCATCGATATTCGTGCAGTATGTGACGTTGCTCCGTCTTGTTAAAGCCAGGCTGTGTTAAGAATCGGTGAAAATCTGTTTTGTTATTCCACAAGAAAGGTTTCAAGCACGGCTACGTAACGAGCCGACGTCACTGTAATCGCAAGACCGTTGTCATCCTCAAAAAAATAAGGGCCTATAACACCGTAAGATGACATAGCACACCACACGGTCACTTTCTGGCTGTGCAACGGACGTTGGTGTAGCTGCGAAGGATTTTCTTGTGCCCAGTATCTGAAATTTTGCGTGTCAACAAATCCACTGAGGTGGAAATGCGCTTCGTCTGACATCCACAGTTCGTGAACAAACTCTTCGTTATCATTTATTTTCTGAAGCATTACATTACAGAATTGTGCTCGCACAACTGCATCGTTCGGTTTCAGTTCCTGGACGATCTGCAACTTTTATGGATGGTATTGCAAGTCCTTCACTAACATTCTTCGAACACTTGAACTATGCAATTATAAAGATGCTGAGAGACGACGGATTGACCGATATGGACTTCGTGTGACAGCATCTTGTAAAGCTTGAACATTCTGTGGTGTACGGACGGTTCATTCACGGTCTGGAGGTTTCTTTTTCATTGCCGAACCAGTTTTCCCAAAATTAGATATCCATGTTTTAATTGCATGTGCTGATGGAACACGGTCGTGCCGTCCCAGATTAAAATGACGGCGAAATTATCTACGCGCTCCCTCCACACTGTCATTGTTTTTGTAAAACGCTTTGCAAATGCACGTTGCGCACCACTCCAAGGATCCATGACAACTAAATGGCAGGTTGGGTTAGAGAGGCTGGCGCCACTTATGAAGTGGTACCAATCGCCCACGGCTACTAACACAACTTTCAAAATTTCCCGTTTCTATGAATCATACTGTATATATTTTCACAATTTTTTTTTTAATTTTAATTTTATTATTTTTTCTCTCTCTCTATATTATTCTTATATATATATATATATATATATAGAGAGAGAGAGAGAGAGAGATATTTTAAAAAAAGGCTTAAGACAGATTTATCGGTATTTTTACAATGGCTGAGGTAAATGATTCTAACTATTCGGAGGTCAACCCACCGGGTTGGTCTCGTGGTGAACGCGTCTTTCCAAATCAGCTGATTTCGAAGTCGAGAGTTCCAGCGTTCAAGTACTAGCAAAGGCAGTTAATTTTATACGGAGATTTGAATACTAGATCGTGGATACCAGTGTTGTTTGGTGGTTGGGTTTAAATTAACAACACATCTCAGGAATGGTCGAACTGAGACTGTACAAGACTACACTTCTTTTACATTCATACATATCATCCTCTGAAGTAATACCTGAACGGTAATTTCCGGAAGCTAAACAGGATAAAGAAAACTATTCGGAGGTCATGTTCATTCAGGCAGATCTGGAGTTATCACACTAACAATTATCCCACTTCTTTGATTTTCCCTACATTATTACATACAAAGTGATTTAGGAGAAAAGGGAAATAATGTTGAAACTGTTTCTAGACCTTGAAATAAGGGAAAAGTATATACTAACATATGTCCAAAAATACTTTGTTATCGAGTAATGGCTAGCGAAAAATTTCGCCCTGATATTACTTCCTCCGGTGAAATAAGATCACACTGAAATTTTTAGGCGTTATGTAAGGGGCAAAGTTGATGGTGTCTTATTTTTTTTTGATCTGAAAAATTGAATAAATTAGGTTTGAGAACTGTATCTCCTGTAGTTTTCATGATATCCGAAGTAAAACTAAACGATTTGTTGACTGAAAACCTTTTTTTTTTTTAGGTTTGCAATATAATAACTTTGTTATTTGACTAATAAATGCGTAAACTTTATTCTTGTAGAGAATTTAATTATAAAATTATTGATGTAAGCCCAATAAAAATCAAATTTTACTGAAGAAGAAGCAGAACAAAAATAAATGAAATGACTTATTCTGGAAGTTTTTGTAATTCATTCATTTGTTTGTTTAAAAAGATAGCTAATATTAAACGAATATAGTATACTGTAGTATACAGTTACCTAAATAGTTACAAAACAGTTTTAAAACATTCTACAAAAACAGGATTTCAAGAATACTGTATTAATTGAGATTCTTTAAGTTATCGAAAGTTGACAACACTGTTGTTTTCAGAAAAAAACATGTGAATCGAAGTTATTATATAACCGTTCCACAATTAATTCATTATTAAACATAACTAGTCTCTTATTTGCGATTTATGTAGTGTACGTGCGCTTTTTGTAATTTGTATAAAGTATTTGTGATTTAAAAAAAAAGTGAGATGCCATTCAAATTAAGAATATGAAGATATTGTTTTCGTTTACGGTTTTACTAATGAAAATGGCAGGGCTGCAAAACGTAAATATCCGGTCAACTGAAAATCCGAATGCAATTAAAAAGTCAAACTTTCAAACCCGATTTTCAATAAATGTACTGTATGATGTGGTATAATTGTAGACCAGTTAATCGAACCATTTATTTTTCAAAATCCCCTTTCTGGTATTGTGTATAAAGATTTTTTTTTTACAAAACAATTGCCAGTTCTGTTAGAAGTTGTACCTCATGAAAAAAGGGAGCAACTATTATTGCAACATGACGGTACATCACCTCATTATTCCCAAGACGTTAGACAGCAGTTAAACTTAAGTTTTCCGGGTAGATGGATTGGTCGAGGTGGGCCGATTAATTGGCCTTATAGGGCCTCCGATTTAAATCACTTGGACTATTATTACCTTTGGGGTTATTTAAAGAACTTGTTTTCGCAGAAAAAGTTAATTCCAAAGAAAAATTATTGAATAGAATTTTAAGCGCATTTGAACATCTTAAGAACGATCGTGAATCATTAAACCTTCCTTGGATGTTATACGCCGCACTATATTTTGCATAAACTACCTAGGAGATCACTTGAACAATGTCTGTAAGGTATGAAAATTAAATTTAAAAAAATAAAACATAATTAAGTACAATAATTTTTTTTTAATATACTAAAAAATAAGCCATCTCCAACGTATAAGTCATTTTATTTGTTTTTTGTTATGTTTCTCCTCCAGTAATTCTGATTTTTAAAAATTTATTTGATTTTTATTGCACTTACATCAATATTTTTAGAATTAAATTCTCTGCAGGTTTTTTTTAATAAATTTTACGCATTTATTAGTCATATAACAAAGTTATTTTATTGCAAACCTAAAAAACAGTTTTCAAACAACAAATTTTTCAGTTTTACTTCGGATATCATGAAAACTACAGCAGATACAGTTCTGAAAGGTATTTTTTCAATTTTTGTCCTGAAAAATTGAATAAAATAGCTCCCAATACTGTATATCTCGCAGTTTTCATGATATCCAACGTGAAACAGAAAAATTCAGTGACGAAACACGTTGTTTTTTTAGGCTTAAAGTAAAATAAGTTTGTTAAACGACTAACAAATGCTTAAATTTTATTATCAGAACTTGTAGAGAATTTAATGCTGAGAAAGTAATTCTGAAAACTACGGGAGATACAGTTCTGGGACCTACTTTATTTGATTTTTCAGATCAAAAAACCGTAAGGAACCATCAAGTTTACCTCTTATAAAACGCGTTAAAAATTTCACTATAACTTTATTGAAAACTTTAAACTGTTTCTTAATATAGGAAGTGACTGCTCCTAAGTACTTCAAAATTCAATTTAATGATTTAGATTTGTAATAAAATGTCAGAAAAATTCAAGGAGTTAAACTGAATTGGAGAATATCGAAGGAGCACATCGTTATTTAAGAATTACCAAAAGCGCCAGTTTTATTGTGCAGTAATACTACCGAAAACGAGCATTCTTTCCCTCATTATCTTTTACTTATCATTATACTTCAATAGCCTCCTTTCAAATAAAATATATGAATAATTTTTGATGATGGATAAAGAGAGTGGATATAATAATAAAAAAAGAGAGCAGACATATTTCTATCAACAGAACATCTTTAATTAAATTAAAAATTTGTGTATTGACTTTTTGATATTTACAATATTATTTTAGCACAAAAACCGGTTCAGAATTTCCTTAATTTTCTATGCTTAAGTAATCTTTGAAGATAAATTGGTCGATTATACTTCGGAAGTTAAGATTTGCGATACCTGTTCGGCAGTAATACGTCACTTCCATTAATCTTAAGGATATCCAATGAAATTACTAAAGCGAGTCGCCAATTTTTGCGAATCTTTCTGGTTTAATTTTAAATAAAGTTTCAACAGTCTCCATCCAATCATTTACGTTCGGTTGATGTACTGAAAGGATTTCTGGAAAAATCTTTGTATTTATATAAGCACTACTTAGTATCTACCGTCAACAGAATCTCTTCTATAAGTGCGCCGATCTTTATGCTAATACATTGTAATATAAAGACAATACAGATCGGTTTTTCTTTTATTTTAGTCTTACAACCTTGGACACAGTACACGTCTATTTTACGTATGAGGAATAAAAAATAAACGAAATAGAAGATGAAAAGAAAGCCAGACCTTTGTCGGGGATTGATTTTGAGTTAGCTAATCTGAAAGCCAGCATTTACTTTTTAATACTACATATATAAAGAAATTTATTTATTAGATTGTTTATGTCTAAATCGGCTATAAGGTGTCATTAAATATTAAAAATATTCAAGAAATTAATTAAAATAATAAAACTGAATTAATTTGTATATTATTATTGTTATTAATATTTCCAAAATAGTCATTTCTATATATATATGAAACATACACATCATTTTTAATTTTATTATTATTGTTTGGTTAAAATAATGTCCAATTTTAAACAACTCAATGTTCTATGAAAAGTGTGGTTCATAGGGCTTACATTACTACCGAGTGTCGCAAATGTAACTAAAGGCGAAAGATTTATACAAAATGAAAAGAGACCAGAGTTGCTCCCAAATGTAACTAAACAAAAGCATCTGAATCTCAATCAATAAAATACGAATTAACTTATTTTTTGATATAGTCAGCAATGAATCTTACTGCTGGATTTATTCAAAGCTGATTTACGTGTTTCATTGTTGACAGTACTTTTTATTTCGCTAAAGCTTATGTTAACTCTTTTGTTTCCAACGTGTGGCAATGATTTTAACACTTGAAGCTCGTACTTTCAAACGATAAAAGCAACATTCTATAATTTTGATTTTAATATTTAAAATATCTATTTTTCTTTTAGGTAATAAGTACACAAAGTACGTGAATAAAATGTTTAATTAAAGATCACCGATGTTTCACATCGCAATGCTGTACTAAACTTGATGAATACGTTTCAAGAGACTGGATCTTTTAAAGAGGCACCAAAATCCGAAGACCAGCTGTCCCGACAGAGAAAAGGTCGGATGATACTTTCAAAAATATGCGATCAGTAGCGTAGCTCAAAGTAACTGCAGTACATTATTTATACCGTACTGGTTTTTCAATACGTATGATTTTGAAGTGGTTTTTGAATTTTATAAATGAAAACGGAAAAAAAATGTTTGAAGAAAATTTGTTTCAGGTAAAATGCGTGTTAATTTATCGCGTAGTGTCAGTAGCCAAAATGGGCAGGTGTGGCCTGTTAATAAGCCTCATGAGATCTTGGGACAACCAATACATGACGAAAAATACCCCTTTCGGCATGCCGGAAGGCGGAGGTAGATTTCACCGCTGCTAAGTAGGGGATAAATAAAGATTTCCACCTTAAAGTTAAGGAAAACTTCAAATTTACTCAATACAACAACGGTTGCATGTGAAAAAAGTTTCACATGTTCAGCATACCACAAGCCCCATCTTCTTAAAATTCCAGCAATATTCTGGTTATCCCTTTCCGTAAGAGTTGGTCATATCAAAAATTGTTTCAGACTTAAGTTTTAGGTAATGTTTAGAGGACTAACGACCACTTTAAACCGATTCGATACTTGCCTATTAAGGGAGGTATGATTTTTTTTGTCTTCGAAACCCCATTTTTTCCATCCCCTGGGTTAATGGTTGGTGATATCAAAAAACTTTAGTTTTAGGCCCTTATCCAAAGAATAGTAGGAACTTTAAATGAATTCGATATTTTATTTAATAATAAAGTTATAGTGATATTTTGTTTTTCCGAAAAAAAAACATTTCCTAGGTCCGATTTTTCCCATTAACGAAATCGACCGAGATTTTGGGTCGTTATATTTTATGTATCAATTTGAAAGTGATTGGCGCAAAATAACGGCAGTTATCGTGTCCACAAGAAAGTGAAATATATATATATATATATATATATATATATATATATATATATATATAAACTTTTGAACTGATGGTGGTTTTGGGGTCTGGGGGATGTGAAACACGAAGATATGTCGAAATTTTCCGGAAGTCATGGTACCCATTACAATAGGTAGCTTTCTTATGAAATCTACCTAAAAAAAAAATTGGAATTTGGTATGTTATATTACATAAGCGGATAAACATTCAGTTTTTCCAGGACAAATAATAAATTGAATATATACGAGTATACTGAATTTAATGTTTGTAAAAATGGTGCACGTTTTATTTGGGATACCCAATATGTAAACAAATAACTATACTTTATATAGGCTACTCTACGTGCAGCCAACTGCAAACTACGCAAATAACTCGCAGGACCGCTCAGTTATAAGGATTTTTAGCTTTTATTATAGGATGTATATTTAGGGCTATGTTTTCCTGCAAATATTGTTTTCCTGTTGCTCGCTTTTGGATTCATCCCATCAGAAAACTAATAAGATGTTAACGAAAACTTAAAATGGAAAACTAAAAAGTGGTATGAAAAAATTACGATTGAAACCGACAAACAGTAGGCATCAACCGGTAGTTATTTCTCATTTATAAGATTTGTTTTATTTATTATTTTTTTTTTAAATCAATGAAATAAATAATAAAACTAGGATTTTAATTGTAATGCGGTAAGTACAAGAAGCCAGTTTCTAACCGGATAAACACATTTTCTTTATAACTACTCACTTAATTTCCCACAATGAAATAAGTAAAAATATTCTTGTATATGGTAGTTAAATATGAAAAGATAAAACTGGGTTTCATGAATAAAATTTTTCTATTTTTAACCGCTGCAAACGTACAATTAAAATTTATAATCGAGTATTTATAATATTTCTGCACAAAAAAGTACCGTATACTGATATTTTTATTTTAAATTTTACTACAAAACTGGACGATATTTTATATTACAATAATTTATTTTTTATTAGAAAAATAAAATTGATTATACCTTAATTCTATTAAATATTTTTTCTAAAAAAAAATATATTTATAAAATAAATTTATTATGCTTATTTTTACCATATACAAAATTGAAGGTCATAAATAATCTTCAAATGTACAATATTAACTACTTCGTTAATGGCCTTCTCAAGAAGAAGGTGATTCATTTAATGTTACCTATAATTTTACAACTTACACTGATATTTATGATTAATATTACGTTAAAAGACGAAAAAACTTAATACGCGTACTCGTTTTTATTAATCACCGATTTTTAACTAGTCTATTATTTGGATTTGAGTGTATTTTATAAAGGGATATATTTACTACCTATAAAGAAGTGATATTTGCTGCTAAATAGATTCACTCTTTCCTGTAAAAAGAGGAAGCAAACAGTTAAGGAGGATAAAAATAGATTTTAAGCAGAAAATCTACTTTAAAAAAAATAAAATCTATTGAAAAAAAATGAATCTGTTTTGATGAGTTTTTTTAACATTAATAAAATGATGATTCACGTCACACTGAAGTAGATACAGTAGGTAAAAGATTCATTACTCTGAAAGGAACCACAGTCTTTTCTCGATAAGTTAAAAGATTTACCTTCTGGTAATTTATATCAGAAGGTATAATTCTGGCATACAACACTTCGTGCTGCCTCACATAGAAGTTATAGGGTCCAACTTATTGTTACCGTAAATGTATAACATAAGAGAAAGCCCTTTCTACCTTATTAACCGACTTACAAATGTAAACAGACACTTAATCACCTTTCGTTAATTATGACTTTAAATTAGAAAGACTTGTACTGTATATACTGGTTACAGATGTTTAATAAAGTTACCGCAGCAAGCCGTCAACAACGTAATACATCAGGAATCTCATTATAAAGATACCGAAAGCACGCATCCCATTTAAAAATGACCAAAAACCGCGCATTCTTTTGCAAATTACTTTCAGAGCCCTTATATCTCAACAATTTTTTTAGTAGCCTACCCGTGTCGCAGGCTAGTACTTGATAGACTATAGGAATTATAATATGTGTTTAATCAGAAATCCAAGCGCTCTCAATTATTTTTTAATTTTGGAAAAACATTTAAATGCACGAATTATTCTCGTAATCACATTTTAAAACTATACAATACGCATCCAAAGTTTATTTTTTCAATAGTTGTAGTATTGTAGTACATTCACTAATAGCTAACGGTTAGAACTGATAGCTTACCAAAATGAAAGTTTTAAAATTTAAAAAAAAGTAATAAATCACAATTATACAAATAATAGTTCAACATTAAAGTTTAAAAAATAAAAAAAATAAGATTAAATTTAAGCCAAATGTAACTTACTCTCGCTTCGCTCGCTAACATCTAATTAACATTAAACGTACAAATTATATACGTTATTCTCCAACACTGGAAGCGATTAATCAGATTCACCGCATTCAGCGTGATCCACCGATGGTAAAAGTTGAATAAAAATATTTTTATAAAAACATTGAACAATGGGCAAACCATCTGACCATTTATTTCTATCGTTATCGTTCATCCGTGCAGTTAATATATTATGTATATCCTGATTGGCCCTTTCAATTTATAAAATGCTGAAAATTTGATGAATTTTTTTTTATAAATGCGGTGAATTTGATTAATCGCCTTCAGTGTTGGAGAATAACATATGTAATTTGTGTATTTAACGTTAATTAGACGAGGTTAGCCAGCGAAGCGAGCGTAGGTTATGTTTGGCTTAAATTTAAACTTCCTTTTTTTATGAGGGTTTCTCGTAATTTATTTGCCTTAGAGACTGGTATCGGTAATTTTCTTAATTTCTAGTTATAGTTTCGACCCCCATCAGAGCTTATGTATGTTTGTCGACATACGAGTATACCGGCGAAGGTCCGAATAAGCAAATATTTTGTCTTTCACCGACGTATTTGGTATGTGTCGACATTCACCGAAAAATATCGACATCTGCCAGATATCGGTCTTTCACGGTAACAAATATATGCATATTACTTTGTAATACATTATTCGTGAGTTGATTATATTTTTCATACCTAAAACAGGATGTTTCACGAAGAAATGAAACAATTTTGTAGGATTTGTTCTAGTGATGAAAATACAGAGAAAATATTATATAAATACAGTTCCGTAAACTTTTCGTTTTCGAGTTACCGTTAGTGAAAAATTTCGCTCTGATTTTTGCTCCGACGGTAAAATTATACAATACTGAAATTGTTTACAGCAGAAATCAGGGAGAAATATTTCGTTAGCCGTAACTCGAAAAAGAAGTACTTATGCCTATTTATACATAAATTTGACACTGCTTCGCAACACCTTTAACGTTCATTCCATGTATATAAAAAACAATTTGAAAGTTTTATGCTAGAAGCAGAATATAATTATTTATAAAAATAAATTCTAATAATCAGTTACATGATTATCATGTGTTTTCCTTTTATTCTATGTGTTGAGATCTTTCGTACAGATTCGTCAAAACGCATGAGTATATAAATTTTGAATAAAAAGTTTAAAGTATAAATATACTGACACATTTATATCAGCGACTGAGATGATAAACATCTTTTATATTTTATTTTTTTAACTACGTTTTTTATTCAAAACCGATTTATTCATGAAGAAGAGATCTCTATGAAAGCGCTCAATACAGAAAATAAAGAATATATATTTACAAACTTATAGTGTTTTCTGAAAAAAATTACGTTTACATAATGAAAAAAGTATACCGAAAACAAATTAAAAATTTAACCGATGCATGAGTTATCTCCTCAATTGGTTTAATAAGACCTAAATGATATGGTAGACAAATAAACAGAATTTAAAAAATATTATTCAGAGATCGCCTTGTTAGCAAAGCCAGGTCTTGCAACAACTTCTACATTAATATAATTTTCCTAGAAAAGCAGGGTTGAATTACTAAAACAAAAAACATAAGTTCATTGAACTTTTTCAAAAGAATTCCTAATTGTTATAATTTATTTAAACCGATGCGATCTAGATTTTAAGAGCGGCAGGTAGGTTAAAGAGATTTCTTTGTTATTTACAATAAGCTAATAAATAAACAGCTTTCCTTCCATAGAGTAGGTATAATTATTAAAATAGATATTAAAATTTATTTTTAAAATTATTCAAGTTAATCTTTTTGACTCAAAAGCGGGTTATGCGATAATAATAGTTATAATACTCAAAATAAATTTCAGTTCGGCGTCAGGCTGCAATAAGTTTATAAAAGGAACTGTTCCTAGACTCGTTACATTTTTTCCATTGAGTTTGAAGCTTCATTAAACTCACTAAAATATAACTATAAAAAAATAAAAAATGATACTTCTTTGTTCTGTAATCATTTGTGTTAACCTATGTAAGTTAATACCATTACCGAACATTTTTTCAAAGAGAAGTAAAGAAAAAAAAATTTTTTCTACTTTTTAATCTAATATGTCTTACCATGTAAAACGGGCAAACAATGATGTATTAAATAACCTATGACAATCTTTTCTCATTACTTTCATCCCATTTGAGCGGCTTTAAATCAATGATGCCACATGTAGTGGCCATTTTTTAATTAGTAGTTGTTGTTTGAGTCTGAAATAGTTAATTTTAAAAATAAAAACTGGTATTTCGTTTTGAGAAGCTGAATAAAAATAATTGTATGCTGAAACCTGAAGAGAATCTGTATATCTGCTTCTTGGAACAATTTGGATTTCAAATTATTCTTTAACAGCTTACAAATGAAAGGTTCATAACTAATTACTACTATCAGTAATAACTAAGCAATTTTCATAGTGAAATGTTTTTATTTACTTAAATGAAATTAAGTAGAAAAAAAAAAATATTTTTTTAAAGTTAAAATTATAAATGTTTTTAATTGTATTTTAAAGTAATACAAAATTCCCGTAGTTTTAGATAAAAACATGAAAACTTTCTAGAAAAAGAATGACAAAATGGTTAAAATAGGAACCAAAAACCAAAATCTAAAAAAACAACTGTCTCGCTTTCGCAGATGATCTAACCTTGCAAAATCATAAGAAGACGCAGTTTCACAAATTAACGAACTAAAAGAAACAACAGAAAAAGCAAGCTTGCAAATTTTCCTTCTAAAAAAAGAAATCATAACAAACATCAAAGATTATCACAAAAAATCAGAGACAAGTATTGAAAAAAAAAGTCACAACCCATCTTAAATATTTTGGAGAGCTAATCAATAAAAAAGGGACATACAAAGCAGCTTTGGAAATCCGGAAATCCATATTGGAAAAATTAAATTTCCTAACCGAAGAAATTAACAACAAAAACGTAAAATTTCAATTAATTTTATATAAACGCAAAATTGAGGTATTAAAATACTGCAGTAAGACTAAGATTGAAACAGCAGATTAGACTGGCCTAGAAATATCAAATATTGAAAGGAAAACCTTAAATAAAATTTACGGTTCCAGAAAAATCGAAGAATGATACAGAATAATATCATATAAGGAAATTTATAAAACCTACGAAGATTTAGAAACCGCAATTAGTAAAAGAAACTGAAAATTCCTCCAGTACAAGATACGAATGAGTTCAAAAAGTATGAATAAAAAATTTTCGAAAAACTTTGGGAACTAAAAAGCCAAATAGGATACATAAAGCGGATGAAAGAGGAACTTCAAAATTTAAGGCTAAAAGAGGAGGACCATTTAGATAGAATGAAATTTAGCGAAATAATTTATAATGCAAATGTTCTTGTCGTTAAAGGAAGAAAGAATACCAAAAGAAATTTAACAGAAGAAAAAAAACGGGTGCATTTCGAGAAAATGAAGACATATGGACTAGAAGTGTGATACGGAAGGAAAATAGAAGTGATATTGGCATGGTACCTAGTAGACCGCTTTGAAATTTAAAAAAATACTATAAAAAATAGACAAACATTACTGAAAAACAGATAATTATAAAAGTTATAAAAAAAAAAAAGTAAAAATTTACTTCAAAATTTTAACAGATTGTTCCGATATTACATAATAATTTACTTATTTTATTTATTACGAGTAGGTTGTTCAAATTTATACTTATTTGCTGAGCTTTCATCAAATAGTTTTACTTTTCATTACAAGCAACATACAAACTTTTCTAACAGGTCATCGGTCAGTTGTCGGTCACAAGCGACCGTCCAAGGGAGTTTGGTTGTGGAAATTAATGGCTGATTGTAAAAAATTACATTAAATTGAAAAAAAATAACAAACTCCAACCTAACCTGCTTTTATTTATTTATTATTTTTTTATTTAAATAAGATACAATTTCTTTCTTACAAACCGATTATTGGAGGCCTATATTACCTATACAAGAAAATCCAATTTTTTTAATTTTCTATACCTGTAAGTCGGTCGAGCATTATAAGATTTGATGTCACGTACAAGCCAACCGTTCTCTAAGTCGTTAGTATATTAAAAGCGCTGTCATTCAGCGATTAATTGATGAAATAGTTAAGGTATTTGACCTGAATGTCGTTAGCAGGAGTATCTAGGTACCTCTGCTAAACAGACATCTAGATACTCGTACGAATTTCACCGGGATTAAGCTGCAGTAGTTCACGCTCCAGCTATTTCAACAAATAAAGCGCTTAATTATGCTACTCAATAATCAGGAACTACAATTCAAATATTTTTCTTATCTCATAATGGATCTTGTTAACATTTTTAGAGCTAAAACTGAGCTCTCAGAATGAACTTATCTATACTGACTGAAGAAAAGATTTTTGATGTCAATATTTCAATGAATACAGTAATCATTTTTTTGTTTTATTTTTTGTTTCATTCATCAGTTTTAATTAATGTAATCTTAGTGGATTTTTTTTGGAGAAGACACCATACAGATAAGGAATTTCGGTTAATAAAAATTCTAGTAAATAAATTTACATTAATAATCAATATCTTTTAAAATCGCCAACTTTTTAAACGGAAAGACAAGGTGGTCGTGTATTCGTATTGTTAATTTCATTTTAAGATTAGTGAAGAGGAAATGTAGAATGTAATTTTAAGAAGGGTAAAATAATGAATTACACCAGTTACTGTAAATTACAACTACAACATATTTCTAAATTAAATATCGGATGAAACAAAAAAACAAATAATAGTTTTAAACGGTTGTTAAACGCGTTTAAAAAACAAACCAACCAACAATAATTTATCATTTTTAATTTAATTATTATTGGCATGAAAGAAAAAAAAAATCGTGTTTTTTTAAAATTAATATTTATCTACAAAATTGGGATGAGGAGAAATTTTCTTCGTAAGCTCCCGGTAGATGGTTTTAGGATGGCAAAACTCTATTTATATTAATCAAATTTGGCACCACTTTCGTTTTTGAAAGGACCATATCACTAAGCATTTTTAGAAAGAATGTGATTCGTTAGTTTATTTATTTAAAAGATACTGCGTCTTGAAAAGGGAGGAATGGGACTCAGGCTGCTAAAAAAGTTAGTGATATTTATGCACGTGATACGGTATCAATACGTGTGACACAAAGCTGGTTCAAGCTTTTTCAATCTGAAAATTTTGATGTCCATGTACCTCGCAGTCGTGGTCGGCCGACGACTGAAAAAGTCGATGAAATCATGGAAAAAACTGACTAAAACTGTAAATTAGCAGTAGTGATATCAGTAACTAACCAAAATCTCCCTTAAAATACTTTTAAACAGTTTGAAGAAGGCTGGATACAAAAAAAATTCGATATTGGGTGCTACATTAGTTAACAAAGAAAGATTTAACGGATCTAATCTCCATCTGCTAATCGTTGCTAAAACGGAACGAAACAAAACCGTTTTTGAAACGGCTGATTACGGGTAACGAAAAATGGATCACGTACAACAATAATGTATGGAAAAGATCGTGGTCGAGGCAAGGTGAAACTTCGAAAACGACGGGAAAGCCAAGATTGATGCCAAGAAAAGCGATGCTGTACGCGTGGTGGGAAGGAATTATTTAAAAGGAATTTATGCTTCTTCCACCAGGTGAAACAATTAATTCTAATTTTTACTATCAAGATATAGTGACCAGAATTGATCAGTAGGAAAGGTGTCGTCTTCAATCACGAAACGCCAGAACCCACACACGTTTGATGACCTGTCAAAAATTAAGAGTGCTTGTTGGAATGTTTTGATGTTTCCACCATATAATCTTGATCTTGCACCGACAACTTACAATTATTTTTGTCTATACAGAATTCTCTTAACGGCTTCAAATAGAAGACCATGAAAATTAAACATCATGATTTTCGCCCAGAAAACATAAAAAGTTCTACAGTGACGAAATTATTATTTAACCTCAAAAATGGCAAAAAGTGGTCGTAAAAAACGGAAATGTTTAAGAAATTTTCGAAAAGGATTGGTAGTAAAAATTATAATCTTTTAAACCATTTAATAAAATATTTTTTTATAACAAAGCAAGGTTTTAACATAATTATGTGAATTTTAAATCACCTAGGAGATTTTACATAAAACAAACGTGAATTTCAAATTGAAACAAACTTTTCTCGGGAAGAGCGAGATCATAATAAAACAATATGATTTAAAAAAAAGGTGCATGTGTGAATGTTCATATATATGCATGCATGCGCGCGCGCGTGTGGAACGTTGGAAACTTGTAGTGGAATTGCCAATGAAATAAAAATCAATTTAAAATGACAATCGTTTCACTACCGAAGTCTTTAAATAATGCACTATTCGGAATGCTGCAGACTAACTTATGACCCTAATCCAAAATAGAGTTTTATATAAAAAAAATTCTTCTTTTTTCATAAATTTAAAGAAATTTAGCGTGAAATCTTTACAGTGCTAATTCCATCTGACTATCTGTATTTTTGTATTGGTAACTTGTTACTGAACCAAGCGCCAAATAACTTGGAGGCGACTTTACCGCGTTACTGTGTCTTCAAAACAACTGTAGTAGAAATTTTAATCCATTAGTATCCTCAGTCTATTTGTGTAAAATGTATAAATCGATACTTGCATGTCCTTTTTTATTTCCTTTTTATTGCGGTGAAAATAAGACAATTTTTTAGAAAGATATTTGTATTTATTGATGGTATAAACATGCACCATTATCAAACGAATAAACTTAAATTTATGGTATATAAATTTTACAAATTAAATAGTATTATATGTATATATTTTCTTAAGATGATTTACTATGGTTTCGTTTTATCTATTTTGCAATATGGAATTATATGGGGTGGAACTGTGGATAGACTGATACACGACATGTTTGTCACGCAAAAATGTATATTATAAAAGCAATTATGAAGAAGCATAGATTACAGCTAACCACAGAGTTATTAAAAGAATTTAATGTATTATCAGTTAGACAACTTTACGCCAAAAAACTTACACTTTATGTAAAAAATTATAAAGACGAATTTAACACTAGACATAATGCATTGGAAATAATTATGTTCTGAGAATCCTGTAGCAATAAATATGTAATAAATGATTCTAAACTCGCTGTATGCAGAAGAAAAATTGATTACATCGGTTTTAAACGGATCAATATTGTTCCCAATACAATTATAGATAAACCTATTAAAAAAAGTAAATATGAAATACATAAGATAGAAAATTGTTTTAGGAATGTGATTTGTTTTTTATTTTAACTTCCTTTATTAAACTATTATATGTTAGAACTGAATTTAGGAACATTCAAGCTAACACCAGAAAAATGACATGAACGCTTAAGGGAAGGCGGAAATAGAAAAAAAAAAATTTTTTTCAAAAGTTTTTTCCGTCATGTAATAGTTCAATGTTTACTGGTTCCTTTGATGTGTAACGCTTGTATATTAGTGAGATATTTGGTTGTGTAATTAATTTTAAAAAAATCTATTACATGTGTAATTTCTTAATATTTAAAAAAATTAGCGTTTCACAAAATCAAATGACTTTTGATCGAGTCAGCGATTTTCCTAATTGTTTAAAAAAATGTTTGATAATTTACAATCGTTATTTTGGTATTATCATCGAATGTAAACAAATAACATCTGATTTTTATAGTGTATATCTAACCTAATGTGCTACGTATTAAAATATTGAAATGAGTGTGCTTTTGTGATAACTTTTTTTATAATTATTGCTTCTAAATATGCCTTGTTTCAGTAATAGACTAATTAAAAGCCAAAAAAAGAAGTTAAGTAAAGGAATCGGGGGTACACTGAAAAAAAAAACTGTGAAAAATGTTGATTAATCGCCATCGACGTCTGAGATTAATGTTAGAAATAAGGACAAATCGGTAAAATCGCCATCTAGTTCTAAAAAAAATTAAACAGCGACTACGATAAATATTCGCAAGAATATAATGATGTTTATGAATTTTTAGATGTACGTAAACTGTCTAGTATTCTTGTAAATAATTTAATATGTAAAAACTGTAAAGTTAGTGGCTTTTAAGATCTACAGATATGCATGTTGGTTTAGCAATGCGGCTTGAAATCTTTTGCTCCGTTGAAATTTTTCCAAGAAATTATGCCTAACTGATAAAGTAATAGACCGATTGCAAACCTATTATGGGCAAGCAGTAAGAAATAATTCTGGAGATTTGGTTGCTATGCAACGAGCAGTTTGGGCTATTTATTACCATAAATATTCTACAGACGAAAATCCCTGTCATTGACTGTGCTCAGTTGGTAGTAATTCATGGTGGTCCATACAGAAAAGCAGAAGCCTTGCGTAATACAGCTGAATACAAGCATAAACTTACAGAAATCCCACATGCCATTCTTAGAAAGATTAAACCTATTTTTAAAGATCTTAGTAACCCTGAACTTCTGAGAAAGTGTCTACATGGCGAGACTCAAATGCAAATGAAAGTCTCAATCGTGTAATTTGGATCTCTGTACACAAAAATGTTTTTATTGCATTAAATAGATTAAAGCTGGGAGTATTGGATGCAATGCATACATTTAACAGAGGAAATATTACAAGTTGATATTTTGAAAGAGTGTGGAATCAATCCAGGAAATAGGAGTATAGACAATGAAAGGTTTGGATTACAAGCGCGTGAGACGGGCTAATTCTTCAGTTAGCGTGTTTGAAAGAGACGCTAGGAGAAAGAAAAGGCTGTTAAAAAAAGAAAACTTGAGAAGTTTGTCGAAATTGCATACGAAGCTAGGGGATGTATTAAAATTGGTAGTAGTTTTTGAATTTTTTTACAGTTTTCCGTAAATTTAATTTTTTGTGGTTTAAGGTACATTTTTTCTGCAACCAGTACTTCAATATATATGCAATTTTTACAGGCGATTCAGATGTTTCAGTGAATTAAGCTGAGTTTTCAAGCTAAAAATGCGTTTTTTAATTCGTAAAAACTTTTTAATACAAAAATATAAAAAATTAAAAGTAAGATCCTAATTTTTTTTCCAGTTTATGCAGTAGTTTTTTAACCGAATTAAATCAGGTTGTATAGGAAAGTCTAAAGAATCTTCCGTAAAAATTTGGAACAAATCGGTGTAGTGAGTTCTGAGAAAATGTTCCTTATCTTAACATTACATTAGACAGGGATTCCGCATCCCCTTAACTCATTGACAGCGATCAACCTTTGCGCAATTATTTTTTTATTTCTCGTGTCCCCTTGCGGCTTCGCAGCGTTATTATTACAAAGTACTGTTATATATTTTTAAAAATCAGCTAAAATCCTGTTACATTTAAGTCACGTCTCACCACCAATTCCTTTGTTTTTCTCTTTCCTTTCCAGGCAAAATGCGTGCTCAAAAACTATGTCCAGTCAGCCTAGTCGTTCTACTGGACGGATCAGACTGATCTTTTTTTCTGCTCGGAATAGTTTACAGATATGTTATCAAGCATCGACGGACCTTTAAAGTGAATTTCCTGTGAGTAATTACTCACAAAACTTACTTAGATTGTTAATTAATTTATTTTACTTAATTGAGTTCCTGTTAAAGCCCATCAGGGCTAGGAACGGAGTGGGTGGTGTGGCGACCGGAAGCGTCGCAAGACGGTTGTCTTTCCCTACGGAGTTGGGATGTACTTAATTGAGTAACAACTTACTCAATTAAGGAATAAACCAGAAGTTTTTTGAGGATTTCCCAGAGGAGACTCAAGGACTGGAAATAAACTTTCAGCCCAATTTTTTATATATATGAGATTATTATTAATTCCTAAGCAGAAGTAATATACTTCTTTCTTTTCTCTTTTTCCTGTTTAACCTCCGGTAACTACCGTTTAGATAATTCTTCAGAGGATGAATGAGGATGATATGTATGAGTGTAAATGAAGTGTAAGTCTTGTACAATCTCAGTTCGACCATTCCTGAGATGTGTGGTTAATTGAAACCCAACCACCAAAGAACACCGGTATTCCACGATCTAGTAGTCAAATCCGTGTAAAAATAACTGGCTTTACTAGGACTCGAACGCTGGAACTCTTGACTTCCAAACCCTTTGGGAAGACGCGTTCACCACTAGACCAACCCGGTGGGTTGACAAAAATAGCTAGAATAGCTTTATGATTTTTTTCTTACTTCTTAATGATTTATTTATTGATTCTGTATTATTTTTACATTGAAATATACAAAAAAGCTGTAAAAGGCTCTTTAATGATTGACAAGAACATTCAAAAATGTTTAGAACATTCCATAATAATGAATCAAATATATTAGTCATACACACATAATTTTTACGGGTGGAATAACTTAGTTCTAAAATTTGTAAACAATTCATAACATAATGAAATAAAATTAGATTTATTTCTGTAGATATACTATGTGAAAGTTTTATCAAACAAATGAAGAAACTATAATTAAATAAAATATTTTTTCAAAATTTAACTTACTAACTAACTATATACTAAACTAATGTATTTTCATGGATTATTAAATATTTGATAAGCCTACTGTGTATGCGGTAGTGAGTATAAAAATGTTACTTCTAGAAAGAGCTTGGACTTTGTACCGTACTTTCTGATCATGTGATAAAAAAAAAGTTAATAAAATGTTAAAAAATAAAAATAAAAAAAATAAAAAATTTTAATCAATGTTTTTTTTTAATAGGTGATCTGCAGGTAGTCTGTTCCCACAAAAGACATTTTTATACCACTCGCAGTAAGTAAAAGATTTGTGTTTTAATACTTGCAGAATGTATGTTCCGATCTACCAGTGCATTTGTTCAAGGGAAATGCTGTTTGGCGCACGTCTTTTAAATTCACAAAATAATTTTATGTCTACGTACATCACTCGTCTCCATCACTTTACTTCGATTTCTAATTGTTGTAGTCTAATTCGTACTGCTCTGACGACTCCGACGACGACAAATTTATCGCAAAACGCCGGTCAGATTCCAGGTTGCGTTTCTTTTGCAAAAAAGGTCATGAACGTTTAAAAAATCGTTTTAAAAACTGGTACTCTGCAGAGCGATAAGTAAAGGTTAGAAGAACAATATGGTAGAATATAGAATTTTTCTCGCTGTTGGTTTTTTTAATAGCTAATAGGAAATTTTCGAAAAAATTCTATTTTTTCGAAAATTTCCAAAAAAAAACTGCGTTTTTTCTATCTTTAGGCAAGTATTGTTTTGTGTATTTTATGACGCTTAGTATAACAGATAAAATTATCAAAGCCATCGATTCGTTTTTTTTAGAAAAATGTATATTGATAAATATACAATAGCTTAGCTTTTAAAGTAATTCCGAAAACTGAAAACAATAACATTGTTTAACAAAAGCAGATTGAACACAATGAACATATTGTGTTTACTGAACGTATTAGAAAACAAAACAGCGGTTCATTCTTATTAATAAACATATTTATAGATTCTATGTAAATTTTATTACTTGAAATTTATAAAAGTACATACATTTGCTATAAATCGTTTTTATTTAATTATTATTTATAATTTATTATACTTGTTATCCTATAGATTCATTATTAATTATTTATTTAAAAAATATATTCGACGTGAACTTACACTTAAAACAACTGTTATACGGTTGAAGCAATCAACAAAAATTTAAAAAAAGATAAATAAAACTACGAAAATTTATAAACTTTGGAAGAATTCCGAATACCGAAAATAAACCAAATCTTA
This sequence comes from Lycorma delicatula, assembly GCF_047948215.1. Classification (NCBI taxonomy): domain Eukaryota; kingdom Metazoa; phylum Arthropoda; class Insecta; order Hemiptera; family Fulgoridae; genus Lycorma; species Lycorma delicatula. The sequence goes on from NC_134458.1 coordinate 78,130,274, forward strand.
CGATTGTATATAACTGTAAAATACGGTTATTCAATGAACCGAATGAAAAAAACTCGCAACCCCGAATAAAAACAATATAATAAAAGCATTTGAGACTACAAATTTTTTAATAATACGAAACATATATATATATAAAGAATTTTTGGCAATTTCAAATTTAAATGTATAGTTTAAATAAAAATTGCTGTTGTTACTGATCCGGTAACGCGAGAGTTCTCTATCGTACATAAATGCAGTATTTTTGCAGTTGTTTTCAGAATTGTTTAATAAACAAAAAAATTGATTGAAATCAGTTTTTTAGTTTTGGTGTAAAGTAACTTTAAACAAAACAAAACATACAGTTAAACTGATAAAGGATTTAATTCTCAGAAAGTCGATGTAAATAAAGTCTATAAAAAATGAATAATAGTGCACGAAAATAATTTATTCTTCAATGTAGAACAATGCATACCAATATGGAAAATACTTTCAATACATTACAATTTTAAATTAAAACGAACAGCCTATTCAATTATTAAATAAAATTGTAAAAACAAACGAAACTTCTAAAACAAAATAAAGGCATAACTTATTATTACATTACATCAACTGTTCAAAAAATTTGCCAACAACCTGAAAACACATTTCAGCACGGCGAGTTACAGATGAGACAGTATTTTCTAGCATTCTTGGGTTGGTTTGATTTCTTCAACGGCCCGCGTGATTCTTTGTAAAAGTTTATTTGTATTTTTTGATTTTTGTGCATACACTAACGCTTTCATATATCCCCCAAAAAATAAATTCAAGGAATTCATATCAGGTGATATAGCTTTTCTTTCTTTTTCCTGCTAAGCCTCTGGTAATTACCTTTCAGATAATACTTCAGAGGATGATATATATGAGTGTAAATGAAGTGTAGTCTTGTACATTCTCAGTTCGACCATTCCTGAGATGTGTGGTTAATTGAAACCCAACCACCAAAGAACCAACTAGACCAACCCGGTGGGTAACCACTTGACCCACCGGGTTTAACGGTCGCCTTAATCACTAGACCCACCGGGTCTAGTGGTTAACGCGTCTTCCCAAATCAGCTGATTTGGAAGGCGAGAGTTCCAGCGTTCAAGTTCTAGTAAAGTCAGTTATTTTTACACGGATTTGAATACTAGATCGTGGATACCGGTGTTCTTTGGTGGTTGGGTTTCAATTAACCACACATCTCAGGAATGGTCGAACTGAGAATGTACAAGACTACACTTCATTTACACTCATACATATCATCCTCATTCATCCTCTGAAGAATTATCTAAACGGTAGTTACCGGAGGCTAAACAGGAAAAATAAAGTAAAAAAAGGTGGGTCAAGTGGTATAGCTGGCCATAGTTGAGATCCATCTTGACCGATCCAGATTAGGAAATGTTTCATTCAGATAATGAATAACAGGACCATATAAACTGGCTGGTGCACCACCGTGTTGGAAATACATATCAGTTCTTTTACTAATGTTTACTCAGTGAAATAAAGTGTTGTGTTCTCTTATGTATTTTAATAATTTTATGGTTCATTGATATTTAATTGTGTAATTTGTGTTATATGCTGAATGTAATTGTTATATCTTCACGCTAATAGCGGACGTGCGATAATTAAATATGGCGTATCAATTCCGTGCAAGTGGCGGTATAGGTATTTCAAGAGGTAATTCTTTGTGAGAACACTGTTTTGTCATCATTGTAGGAAAAAAAAGGCGGAGGCCAACGAATCGTGGTGATGATTAGGGCCAGGCAGGCAGCCACCTTGCCTAGGACAGTCTGGCTTGCCAGCACGCAAGAGCTGGCGGGTCGGGCTGCTTCTGATTATGGCAAGATGGACCCTGAAGGTGTGAGAGGGCGCGATGAAGGGGAAGGGCGCGCGAAACGCGTGTCCGGACCCTGATGGGTTAGGGACGGGGTGGGTAGCCTCCCTGCGGAGAGCCATCGGGACCATCCACAAGCGGAAGGTTTGGATGACTCGAGGATGCACGGAGGACCCCGATGGAGGCCTGAATAGGCCAAGCTAGGGGTGGAATCTGCTTCCACGTCACTACGGGTGTAACGTGAGGTAATGCCGCAAGGTGATGCCAGTTACCCCCGGGGTGGTTAAGAATGATAACAAAAAAAAAAAGTTCTTGTACTAATACAGGACCGGTGTGTTCTGTGATTTGTAGATACTGCGAATCACAGGACACACCGGAGCACACCATATACCACTGTTGTAGGTGGAACGGTGTTCGACAGGAGCTGGGTTTGACCCGGCTTACTCCAGAGAGGACTATGGGTTATATGCTTTCCAGTAGGCAGGCCTGTGGAAATGTGGGGAAGCTAGCTATTAGAATATTGAAGAAAAAATCCCCTGACGGTTGGGACCTCGATCGTGTGTAACCGTGTGTGTGTTTAGTTTGGGAGGGCAGCCTCGATCTGGAGAGGACGGTTCGCCGTTCTTGATGAGGGATCGGGGACTCCTTGTGGTAGTTTTTGTATAATGACAACTGGAAGCTGGATAGCCTCATATAGGAACACTGCTAAAGAACTGCGCAGGAAGTGGGGTACTCTAATGGGTTGCTAATAGTAATGGCTTACTAATATAATATAAAATAAAAATCTGACCGGCAGGCCGACCTGCCATGCTGGACATACTGCCGGTAGGTGGGAAGGGCTGTCAGAGTAGAAAGGATACCCCCTACGCTGTTCTATGCTTAACCGCGGGTCTGGCTTAGGGGAGTAAGGAAAAAAAAGAAAAAAGTTCTTGTACTAAACGGAACAGCCTCTAAAAGTATTGAAAGTTTATTTGAAGAAATTTCTGGTAACCGTTATCTGTGATTCTACTGTTGAAAATGTGAGGGTTGATAGGAACATTACCTATTATCCCACACCAGACATTTAATGAAAAACGGTAGTGGAAATTAATTTCAATTCCATTTATCTTCAAAAAATGTTTGTTTAGTGTATTGTTTATCCCATCTCGCGTAAATGTTGCTTCATTTACAAATAATATCAGCGATGAAAGCACGTTGTTTTGTAATAACCATCAACAATAATTCAGCCGTAGCTTGTAATCACGTTCTTTAAGACACTGAACCGGTTGAGGATGATATGGATAGAGACTTTCATTGTATAATGTCGGCCATATACAGTTGCTTGGAATCCCCAAACGTGTAGATAATCAACGAGTACTAGTAGTTGGACTTCGCTCTATCATACGTAAAATCTAATCGTTTACATTTGTTTCCCGTTCAGATATTACATTAAATGTTGCGCTTTCCCATACGTATCGATGAGTATCTGTAAATACTTGCCGGTTAGGAATGTTTCGATTGGGAAATTGCTGACTATCTTCTTCACTTCTTCATCGCTGACTATCTTCTTCAATATTGTACAGTATTAAAGCGCCCCTAGCGGATTAATACACTAAAAATTAAAAAATAACATCATAATACTGCAGACAGACAAATACGTATTAGCGTAAGTTTTCTTTTTCTGATTTAAATGGAAGTATAACTAAATTGCTGTTGTGGGGTGTTGTTAGTAGATAATGTATATAAATTTTCACAGAATTAAATTCTCTATCAATTAAACCAATACGCTTTATTTGTTTATTGATAATTTAACAAAGTTATTTATTTTAGGCCAAAGCTAAAATCTGTGTTTTTCAACCCGATTGTTATGTTTATTACACCCTATTTCGTAGAAAAGAACGGTGATACATATCTAGGACCCATTTTTGTTAATTTTTCAGGTCAAAAACCATAAGCAACTGATAAATTCGCCCCTTAATTTACCTTCAAAGAATTTCAGTAGGGCTTCATTTCAGTGGAGGAACAGAAATCTGGGCGAAATCTTTCACTAACCTTAACTCGCTAATGATGTGTTTTCGGACCTATGTTTATATGAACAGTTTTCATTATTTTAATGAGGGAAATACGCCTATTATGTTTAGCAGAATCCTCCCGGGATACTCTGTGTATATATACAAATGTACGTATATAATAAAAAAATAATAAAAATTTACAAAAATCAGATGCACTGCTAAGAGTAGGAGATGAAGAAAGGTTCTGATTCAGAAAGGAGTAACACAATGATCTCTGCCCCATTGTTTTTCAATTTTTTAAGAAGAAGCAATGCAGGAATTGAAAGATAAGTGCGAGTGTGGAATAACTATGTAAAGAGGAAAAAATTAAAACATTAAGCTAGTTATTAGGTGGTATATTAATGCCAACATTTTGGGAAATAGATAATTCGAAACACTGTTAGGTTAATATCCGCCTACTTAATTATCAAACCTTTTCGTCATCTAAAATTATTGATATATAAATAATACTGAACCGTATCTGTTCGGTATGAATAGTATTGCAGTTGTACAGATATATAGTTCGTTCTAAAATGTTCCTCCTTTTTTAAATTATTAATTACCACTGTTTTTTTTAAGGATTACTCTACTTTTTTAAAAGATAGGCTGAAATTGATAAATGGATTACGTCAACATAAATAATATTATCTTATAGCATAACATTTTTTAAGTATAAAAAAAATGTAATTTTAGTATTTTTTTTTTTCTATAAAAGAAAATGTTCAAAAGCGAAGCGATAAAAATACTTTAGATATATGAAAATGCAAGATAATTTTTATCTATGAAGGAGTGACTACATGTTTAAAACCGTTAAGTACTCGCCCCTCCCACAAACAAAAATGGATATCGTAGATAATTGAAATTTAATAAATGAAGAGTAATATTTACAGATACACAAACTGTGAAAAAAGTACGGATGAAACTTTGTGTACTTCTTTTACAACAGACGATCGTATGATTACATTCGTACAAAATATCGGTATGAAAATTTTGTTAGGCGATAAACTTAAAACTGAAATTTTGAGTCGTGAGTTCCGGATGAGGTTATGCTCATTCTCTTCATTGCTTTCTGAATTATTTAATGACCGTTCAAACTTATCGTTTATTGTTATGGAATTTAAGGAATCCCTTACAGGAAATAACTTGTTCATTGGCCTAAATACAATTTTTCTTTTCTTAACCATTACAGCACTCACAGGTAATATAGTTTAGAAAAGTTTTTACTTTTGTTTTCTTATTTTAACTTAAAAAATACATTAAAGACTGGTTAAAAATCTCTTTTTATACCATACGTAATATACTTTAATTTCAAATACCGTTACTACATTCATTTTAAAATTGTCTGTTCAGTAACGGTTCCTTCACTACTTATTTATAAGGCAACTAATCAACTGTAGGCGGACAGGATTGTTTTTTCTAATTTTGATATTCAAAATTATGACACAAGAAATGGAACGACCGATTTATGGAGTTCATTAAACTACATCGTTTGAATGTAAGCGAAAATATACAGGATCTAATCTCATTATATAGATAAAATCCATGAACTATTCAAAAGTACAGATCATAGTTCCTAGATATTTGTATCTTTTAATTGTTTAATTTTTCCTTCTTCTGTTACAACATCCATATCTTCCCTCTCATTTTACCTTCATAACTTTTGATTTCCTCACATTTATTTTCATCCCGTATTCCCATTCCTACTTCCAAAGCTTTTAACATTCCTTATAATGTCTGAGTGTTTAGTTACAACCAGCAAATCTGACACAATTTATATTTCTTCCACCTACGCTTACTCCTTTTTGGCCATCCAGTATTTTTTTCTATATTTCTTCGACATAAGGGTGAACAGTGTTGGCGATAAATAGCAGCCTTGCCTCGCTCCTCTACCCAATTCTAACCGATTTGTGAGATTCTCATTTATTTTTACAGCTGTTTTTTGCCTCATATACAATTCCCCGATCAGTCTCCCGCCCTTTCAATCGGTATCAGCAAGCCGAAGATTTTACCAAAGTACGAGGATCTTATAGTAGAATAAAAAAATGTCGATTACCCCGTTGAGAAGTTATAGATTAATACATATATTTGATGTTTTTTCCCCACTATAAAACGTACTCTGTACTCCGACTGTTGTGAGTAGAAGAGACTTGACTTGTCTTGACATGAATGAAATATCTATGAAGAATCTTAGACGAAGCAAGGAAGATACAGTAAAAAATGAGAAAATCAGAGAAAGGGTTACATTTCTCTTTCTTTTGCGGTTTCCAACTGTAACAAAATATTTAATAAAATATCCCGGATATTTAAATATAACCGAGAAAATAATGGTAACTGAAATTATTTCTCTACTTAGAAATATTAAAAAGCAATCGAAAGGCGAAAGTGGGCAGATAAGATATTGAAGGATGTTGTCAAGAGGTGATATGAACTTAGTTTTTATGAAGAAAAAAGAAGGAACATGCCGGAGGGTTGGTCTACAGGGCCGACCCACATTTGACTGGAGGTACGAAGCAACAAATAAAAAAAAGACAAATTCTTTCATTCTACCAAAGAATACTGAAGTTATAAAAAGACGTATAGAAAAACCTTTGTAGATGTATCGTATATATAAAATCACCATTTCTGTCTTAATTTTAGTAATTACAATTAATCGTTATGAGTAACCGAACAGAATTTATACTAAGCGTAAGATTTGAGATAATTTAAAAATATTTTTAATTCTTACAGAATTCATCGGTGGCAGGTATTGTTCAGAATGAGGTCGGTAGCTTATTTCAAATGGTTTTTTAAAATCAATAATGTAATCTTTCCCCGCTGAATGCCAATATATAAGAAAACCATCGCCGATAGATAAATAATTGATAAAAATTTGAATTTTTCATACTTCTATTTCATATTATTATATAAGGAAACGTTTATCACTTTCATGTAATATTTTTAAAGAAATTAAACAATCTATAAAACAAAAATGTAATGTTATTTATAAATTATTTCCGATAATTTTCAATTTAATTATTTTGCTGATTTTACAAAATAAATCGACTCTACGTCATTTTATTTAATTCAGAGTAGTAATAATGTTTATAAACATGTGAATATATATATTAAATTTCTATCCTTGACTAAAATAAACAAGGAAATAGTATGATGATATCTATTTGTTTTTTTTTTTAGTCGGTCGTGGAAATTTCTAACCTAATGAAATATAATGATAGTAAGAATAATATATTCTATAGTTTTGAAACACTGTATAGATAATTTATAATACAAGTAAATAATAATAATAATTGCTTGTTACGATTACAAAATAACTATTTTTGAATTCGACTATTTAGTAACACTTTATTAGTATTATTATAAATTATTATTAGTCTATTTTTTCAATATTACGATTATTATTTATTAGTATCGACAGTCGGTAGCTGTTAGTAGTAATGGCTTAGCGATGGGTTTTTAAAATTATCCAGCAGCACTAGCCGGTTACGTCTTAGCACGCGACTAGTCCGCGTGATGTTACGCGACACGTGAGCTCAGCTCACACGCCACTCGCTTTTGCTTACGTAACACTACTGCTTAATCATAATACAGGCCTAATATTATTATTTTTTACCCTCCTATTTCCTTGCAACTCTTCCGCGCGCTTAACTATTGTATTTACAGTATTATTATTATATTCTGGGTTTTTAGTTGATTTTCCTTTCCATGACATTGTAAAATGTAATGATTGTTTTATTCCTACTGATATACATTTATAAAACAATAATAACATTATACTATACGTAAATAAAAACCTCTTTAAATAAATATTAAAGTCGATCGCGATGATAAATTATCTAATACTAACTTTTCCTCTTAAAAAACACTTGTTTTTTTAGAGGAACGATGTGATATTCTATTAAATGTATTTTTGACATAACATCTCTAATCGTTAATCTTTAATGCATCCTTCAGAGAGGGAAAGGAACCGGCTAGAAAATAAGTTTTCACCAAGACCCCTTCTTAAGTTTAATCTAATCTTTAGAGGGTAGATAATGATAGTGCTGGAAGTACCAAAACAGTCTTCGTGCAGACAACTACATTAATTTTCACGAAGAAATGTAAATCAGAAATAAGTTTGTAGTATTAGTAAAATATTTTGCAATTTTGATGGATTTACAATTTTTTTTACCCGAGAGACTTTTGTTGTATTGGAAAGGAAACAGAGTTCCTGAGTCGGTCGATATGAAGCCCCCGACCAGATACCAATAACGGGCAGGCTTTTCAGGTCATGGCATCCTCAGCACGGAGAACCTTGCAGGATCTGATCGCTTTGCATCAACAGAATTAACAACCAAGAAAAAGGAATAGAAGGTAAAGAACACGGTGGGGAGATCGTTAAAAAAGGACGTTTAGCTATTACAGTAGACTAAGATATTTCATTGTCATGCCCAGGACCCATTCTTTTTGTGCGTTCAAGCCTTACGAACAAATGCGCCGATTTAAACGATTCTTTTATTATTTGTAGAGAAGGTTCCTCTGTCGGTCTCGAAGTAAGTTTTGCCAAATAACTTAAGCGGGACATTTTTTAAACTAAAAATTACATAATGACAATTTAAAGATGAATATATATTATAATTATTACTATGGCTAATTATGTAAAGATTATATAATTATGACTACTAACCTTTATCCGCGAGCGGGAGAACCAACTGATCGGCTTGAAACAAATTTGGCAAACATCGAATAAATTCGGAACAAAATCAGAGAAAGATCAGGTAATTGTGTTACATCTTGAACACAATTCCTAAGAACAATTTAACCGGACAAGACAGAAATTTCAGAAAATGAAATACTTATGTTTAATATAATAAATAATTTATTGAAGTTATAAGTTTTCTGTAACTCTGGTTATTACACAGGTTTATCCAGAATAAAGTGGGTACTATTGGCCTGTATTTTTGAAGAATTTCGTTCAGGCCGATAACAATTAAAGAATACCTGTCAGGATATTAGTAAATTACTTAATAATATAATATTTTTTTTAGAATAAATAAGATAATTATATCATGAAGCTCCCCCAAACACCCAAAAAAGCCAAAATTTTTCATAAACTAATGATGATAAGAAATTATTATAATGTTCAATTTTTCAAAATTTTAATTGAGAATAATAAAAGCTAATCACCTCTTAGTAACTCAGAAATTACAGGTGGTTACTGTTGTGAAATTATCAAGCCCAATTAGTTACGTGATTTTTAAGATTCAAATAAACATTTGGGGGAAAATTATATTATATTAAAGTCACAACTAATTGGTCGTTATTAATCTACAATAAATATTATCTAATCCAAAGTTATATTAATGAATAAATATGAAAATGTTAATTAGATGATAAAACCACCTTCTTATCGAAAAAATTAAAAACAAACAACATCCAGCGCTTTCAATTATGACATCATCAGGAACGTGTATAAAAAATTAATTAAATAAAAATGTCTGTTGTCATCTGTAACGGTTGTCTCAGATTTAATCAAAATATTTAATATAAGTAGCGAAATAAAATTAGATAACAACTAAAAGAATGATGGAGTGAAGAGCGAAATCAGTCAAGTTGTTTCTTTGTATATATTTGGAAAGAATCGGTTTTATTATTATTAATTAATAAGAATAAAATTCAGGGATTTTAAGAATATATTCTTAAAATATACTATATTAATGAAAAATAATATAATAAGTATACAAGAAAATAAAAATAAGTAACCGCAATCAGTCGACTGATTATTACTACAGCTGAAATACTCGTATAAAAGATAGGCTAAGGATTAATTATGTAAAATAACATTGTTAAGGGTATTCATTTTCTACAATAAATGTAAAATATTTATTATTTCTATATTTATATATCTATAATAAATACGAGGCAAAATCGATAAAATTGTAAGAAAAAAAATTAGATTAAAATGTTAAAATTATAGAAGAGAAATTCAGATTTCAAATCATTATCAATGTGATAAAACAAACATTTATTTCGAATAAGAATCTTTCTTCAAAAAACGCCACCCGTATCATAAAATCCATTTTAAAGGAGTACAAAGCAGGAAGCTTGCATTTTGATAAAAATAATATTAAAAGGAATACAAAAAAACGACGTCGAGTACCTGCTATCAAGTCTCTCAAGTATAGTAATGTATTATTTTTCACCGTTACTTTTCCCACTGATTTCCTTATATTTTCACGTGATAATTCTTTTAATATCGAACTATTAGGATATACATCGTTACGCTATAACAATCAAACGCTAAACAATTATAAGGACAAAGTTATATTAAACAAATCTCTTCATAGAAATTTCAATTTTTAGTTTAAAAAATTTCCACTATATAATCTGGAAAACTTAGAACGGATCCCCTTCAGACATCTTCCTTATAAATTTAAAGAACAATCATCGACATCAAAATCTGTCCGTCGCTGTAAAAAATAAGTTTCGAAGCCAAAAATATCAGATGTTGCTTAAAAAGTTCGTTTGGTTATAATAGAAATATTAAATTAGATTTTCTTTAATAAGTTCATCCTATATTACATATTACTAGATTTTTCCGTTATCGGTGAGGGTAAGAATAAGAAGAAAAGAATTTACAAATCCAAAATTACCTGGGATTGTAGTTTTCTCAAAGCAAGATATTCAGATTCATATATGATCTCCATATATCGGGTAACCGTTACAAAATTAAATCCAGAGCCTGTCCTAAATAAAAGACCCGAATGTCATGACAGCAGAATTGAAAGGTGAAAAAAGATTGATTTCCTTTGAAACTGATTTGTAATAAACTTAATCACTCTATTCTATGAAAGATTGAACTTCCACACAGAAAAATGTTACTGTTGAAATTTCCTTGTTCTAAATAGCCCTACTTGAATCTCTTCAAACAACTTTTGCTGTACATGTATCTACAAAAAGTAATTAAAGTCCGTGATTTTTTTTATAATCAAATCGTACTTTTAAAAAAAATAAAGACAGCTTTCATCCATTTATTATACTTAGGCAAAATGTAATTCTTTTTTTGCGTTAAATCTATTTCTTATAAAAAGTGTCTTTTTTAACGGGTAAAAAGTAAATAATCTGCTTTAGAAAATTTCCTTTCTGCTTTTAAAGAACGTAATATGAAAAGAGAATATTTATTTTGTGTACTATTATGTGTAAATACCTAATATACTGACATCATCTAAGTCGTACAATAAGCAGTTGGTTGATTTTGAAGAAAGAGAATTGGTTTTATTAGCTTATTAATAGTAACTAAACATAAAAAGTAATCTAACCGTTTCGTCATCATTAGGTTGTTGATGTTCAATCGCTCTCAAAATTAAAAAACCTTTTTGGGAAAAAAATTAGTATATTTTCAAATTTTTGGTGGTACAAAATGATTTGAAAGGAAAGTCGATAAACGCGATCATATGAAAGGAAAAAAACTGAAGAAGTATTGTATTCGGATGTGAAAACAGTTAAAAATAGTGCTCGAAAGAATCACGCAGGAAGAAACAAGCATGTAAATGTATTCTATACTAGTGATGTTATAATTTTGAGAATGAGTTTTAAACAGTACTCGCACTACAGCTACCGCTAAAATGTCGAGAGTTATGTAATTTTACTCCCGATCAGTTTTCTGTTTACCTGAGACATTTTATTTATTTACTGAGAAATATATTTCTTTAAAAAAGAAACTGAAAATAAAGAAGATACTTTTTTTATTATTTTATTTTTTTATATAATCAACGTATTTTACGCCCTTATTCAACGCCCACGAAAGATTCTAAAAATACATCCTATTAACCATCCGGTAACTCATCTTTTCTCATTGTTCTCAGAAAATTTAGACGTTTCTGATACGAAGATGTTTTACTTATAAACAATTTTTTAATCAATACGTATTTCAGTAAGCCATTTTTATTTTTTAAAAAATATACATGAATTAAAAGTCTTGATTAGCTAAAGAAGAAAACATGTTCATTAATAATACCCCCCCGCGCGCGCGCACACACACACACAACTATTTTTAAAATACAAGTATTATAAGAATATATTCTTAACGTATAATATTTATTTTTCATAAAATTAAACATTTTATTTACCAACTCATCGATACGAAAATACCAGTTCTTATTACTTTTTATAGCTAAAATTGTTCTTGACTAAAATAGAATTTACTCGAAAAATAACCGATAATATTGAAAATGCATGGTTCCAAAACGCTAACATTTTCTGAAGGCAATGAGGAAATTTAATTACATGGCAGTTTAAGTCGAAATCTAAACTATTTTTGGGGGCGTTTTATAAGGGATATTGTAAATGAAGTGCAAAGGGGGAAAAGAAATAGATAATACGATTCGGTCATGTGAACAGGATGATCGATGAAAGACTCTAAGTTCTTGGTTGGGCTCCAGCTGGAACGCGATCACGGCGTGGCTGGAATAACGAAATTCGAAAGGCGATGTCTACAGGTTGAAGGCTGCCTGGACAGGAAAAAAATGAAAACTGAGGAAGGAGAAACAGCTGCAGTTGTTAAATTCTACTAAAAATAAAAGTAAGTATAACGGAGTAACTTTGAATAAGATTAAAGATTAATTCGTTTAGTTTTCAGTATGTATATATATATATATATTTTTTTTTTTATTTGAGAAAAATATAAGTACAGTTGCACTGTTTAACAGCAATATAACTGGAGAAAAAATACGATGCCACTCTCGATCTTTTACCATTATTATGAAGTGAGTTAATCTGAAAACTCATCGGCAAAAATATATCTCAGTCGGTTAAGAGAAATAATAAGACTATAGAACACTAGATTACAGTAGTTTGTGATATTTTATAACCTTTAACTTAAATGATACGATAAAAATATAAATGGTTAGTATATGAACGTGTGTATGCGTGCAAGTGCGCGTGCTCCAGTGTCAACAAAATACGGTCAAGAATAGTAGATAACCGTTCATCCATCAATTATCTCAACTATTCTATTCATTCTACATAGATATTACTGTTCTAAGTATATATATATATACAAACTAACAATTAATCTTAACCCGATTACAAATAACGAAAACATCGCGTAGGCTACAAACTTGCTAGTAACGGAACTAAAACGTTTTGTGTTTTATAGTTTACCAGTTCACTATATACTAAATTAAAATCTGAAACACTGAAGTTTTATATATTTTACCTTTATCTATACGATAATTTTGAGAACTTACATGATTCAAAAGCTTACATTCTAACTTCTTTGGAAAAAACCGAGCTCGATAAAAGTTATTACATTTGGATGACAAATAATTTATTTTGAAAAATATGGCCGAATATTCTGATAAAATTTTTATCATTTTTATAGATATGTAAAATATTACTATATATACTTACAAGAATTTCAGCACCTTCACATCATTTGACGTACAATTAATGAAAAAAAATGTTTTCATTAAATACTTAAAAGTAGCTGCAATTTTTAAAAAAATATTAGAAAAATAAATAAATAAAAAATTTGATCCGGTACTAGAGTGAATGAATACATTCATACGTACGGGTACATATGAAAGCACCCGAGGGAGGTCCACACTGTACTGCCAAACGCGACTGGAATTCGAACGCAGGACCTTCTGGATGAAAGGCTAGGATGCTACCGCTACGCCGTGCAGGTCGACTGTATCCTAATATTATTTTTTATACTTCTGTAAGCGTTCTCATGATGTACATTATTTAAGTGAACAAAAATAAATTTAAAACTATATTAAAAGTTTAAATAGTATGGACAACAAACCCTCTGTCAGTCGTGATTTGATTAACACCATTTTCGATTAAACATGTTATGTTGTTATCAATCATATTTTAAAATACAACTTTTCAATGGAATTTAATTCTGAAAAAATTCTTTCACATAAACTTACTCGAAAATAAATACAATTTTAAGAAATTTATGTCGATTGGAATTAGCGGCTAGCATCTGGAATGGTGGGGAGGAAACCATATGTCATGTCGGTGGCTTGGCGATGAAAACTTCCCGTCTTCCTCCCCCCGGAGCCACCTCACAACCTTTCTGCAAAATTTCATAAAAATCGGAAAACTCGTTGGCCGTAACTGCGTCACAGTCACACAAACAGACAAAATGCCAAGAGGTCGAATAAAGACTCGCTTCGCTCGGTCAATTAACTTCGTTGAATATTCGTTGTGTTTATACCGTAGTTAAAAAATTTAAATATACAAAAGGAAATTATTAAAAAAAATAGGGGTATAGGGATCCGGTATTCCTAGAACATAATACTTCAAAATTAGTAATACACAAAATTGACAGAGATTCAAACAATTTTTCACACAGGTGATGATTCTAAGGTTGTAAAGTAGTCCATCCGTTACAAAAACTCAAAAGTTTTATAAAACGTTATAGAAAGCAGGTGCATAAAGCATTCTAGAACAATATAACGATCTCTATCTAAAATATATAAGTATGAACTTTTTTTTAATTTATCCTTTTTTATTTCTGCTATAAATAAACTAATCGTTCATTATTTGCTACTTAAGGTAATAAAAAATAAAATCATCCATAACTGAATAATTGCTGAATTTAATTCCTTTTTACTTTAAAAATGATCGGTCGAAAGCACTTAACAATAAACATCAATTCCATTTTTAAATTAGATATTAAAACATTCATTATATTTAAAAGATACTTTAAATATAATAAGCAAAGAAACAGCACATGTAAAACAGAAACATTTCTTCCCATAATATAAGCAAAAAACATAATGAAAAGAATGAAAAACGGTAAAAATTATTATTTTTAAAAATAGTTCTGATTAACAATTTTAAAATAATTAATAAATAAAATAAATGTTTAAAATTAACTTTTAAATTACCAGTTTTAATATTTAATTAATTATTAATAGTTATAAATATTTTATTTTATTTTTATTTTAATATTTTATAAATGTATCATATAAGTCGTATTTTTTGTACTAATATTAAAAAACTGCTAAATAGCCAGTTTATTAAAGCAATTAGCGTTCTATACTTGACAGTATTTATAAAAAAAAAGATATCATTTCTTTGGAAGTCGAGAGTTCCAGCGTTCAAATCCTAGTAAAGGCAGTTACTTTTATACGAATTTGAATACTAAATCGTGGGTACCGGTGTTCTTTGGTGGTTGGGTTTCAATTAACCACCCATCTCAGGAATGGTGGTCGAACTGAAACTGTACAAGAGTACACTTCATTTACACTCATACATATCATCCTCTGAAAAAATACCTGAATGGTAATTCCCGGAGGCTAAACAGAAAAAAAGATATCATTTCTTCCGCTCAAAAAACACAAATTTCTGTAATACAAATAAAACTTTTTTTTAACAAAATGATACTGATATCAAAAAAGGAAAGACGCTACATTTCTGTTATCAAAACCTATTATTAATTTAGAATTTTGTTTAAAAAAAAATACATGTTAAATATATGTAATAGACAATAGAGACACAATAACAAATAATAAACAATGTTTAAGCTTTCCATATAATAAGCAAAAAATAGAAAAATTTGTTACAAAACTCTTAACCGGCCCGGTTTCATTTACAAGTAATACACATTACATTTACAGAAATAATACAATTCTAACGATTATTCGTTGTTAAATAAAATCGGGCCGGTAAGAGTTTTGTAACAGATTTTTATATTTTTTGCTTATTATATGGAACGCTTAAACATTGTTTATTATCTATTGTCTATTACATATATTTTTTTTTTAAACAAAATTCTAAATTAATAATAGATTTTGATAATAGAAATGTAGTGTCTTACCTTTTTTGATATCAGTATCATTTTGTTAAAAAAAGTTTTATTTATATTACAGAGATTTTTGCGGAAGAAATGAAATCTGCGAGAATATTATTAAAATTTATTGCCTTTCTAGAACAAACATATATACATTTTTTGAATTTCACAGTCAATTGTTTTGTCGATAGTCACACCACTCTCTTCATATCCCTCTTTCCTTTTTTAATAAAACTAGAATAATGACCTTCATGAATCGAAGATCCGTGATGTAATATTGCACTTATTACTTTGTAAGTGTAACCCTCGATTTTTATCGTATCCGTAAACACACTTTTTATGTTATTATTAAATAAACATTTTTCATTTCTCCATCAGTTAGTTCAAATAGTTCTAATTGTAGAATAAAAATTTTACCAATCGAATCTATTTCTTTTTATGTAATAAATCTTTGTTGCCACAATTGCAACACTTTCCTACTGTTCGTGTTTTTTGTGTTTTATTAGCAGCTATAATCTCTTTTAAACTAATACTTTTATTTATTTTTAATGAAAGGATAGGATTTAAAAAAATCGTTTCATCTTCAGTACTTTCATTTACATAAGAGCATTTATTATTAAAACAAGCAATAGTATATTTTCTTTTAAATTTTATTATTTCAAGTACATTATCAAGTTTTTGTAGGCTACATAGTACTATCAAGTATTTCTACCTTTTCTTTTTACCTGTTTAGCCTCCGGTAACTACCGTTTAGATAATACTTCAGAGGATGAATGAGGATGATATGTATGAGTGTGAATGAAGTGTAATCTTGTACATTCTCAGTTCGACCATACCTGAGATATGTGGTTAATTGAAACCCTACCACCAAAGAATCCACGATGTAGTATTCAAATCCGTGTAAAAATAGCTGGCTTTACTAGTACTTGACCGCTGGAACTCTCGACTTCCAAATCAGCTGATTTGGGAAGACAAGTATTTCTACCTAGCGCCGCGATTCGTAAACCCACCTTTTTGAGGAAAAAGTGACATATTCGATTCCCGCGGTTCATCAAATGGAAGAAAAAAACGTTGTCTAACAAAATTCGAGGTATTTTTTGAAAGTATTCTTTGTTACAAATCTAATTGAACTGAAATATAATGTTTTCATGTTTTTTAAATTTTTTCCCCTTTTTTATTTCACATTTAGGTTAGGTCATGCTTAGAACTGTAAACATAGTCGTTGATGTTTCCGTGCCGTCCACTTCTGCGAACTCTTACCGGCAAAGTTCTAACGAACTTCTTGATACTTGTTTTAGTTTGGCTTATTTGTTATATTTTCTGATAAAATGTACTTGAGCAAGTTTATAATGAAAGTCGTTTGAACTTTAACAATATTTTTATTCAACGAATTTTTTATCGTAGAATTATTTTTATAAATCTATTCTAAACGTGTTCATCGTATGACATTATTTCCGCCAGAATAAGAAGATTGGACCACACACGTTCGTAATTTAAAAAAAAGAGAAATTCTTTCCACAAAGTTTTTTGAAAAATATTTTAGGCTCTTTAAGACATACAATTTTTATTTGCCTTTCTTATGAGGAAAAGGTTAAGGACCTTGTCTGACTATTTTAATACAAGAAGTAACCTAAATCTATGTACTGTATATAAAAAAATTATACCAATTCTGTCTGTAACAGTTTTGCGGGCGCAATACTTAATATACGTTAACCAAACTTTACAGGGCCCATATCCACACCTTCAGGATCGTTTTAAAACAAAAATTCAAAAGTTATAACTAAAAAAAAAAAGTAAAAAATGCACCTCTTTTCACCATTTGGCAACATCAATATACATGGCAACATCGATATATATATATAAAATTTTATCCTATATGTTTATCATCGCCTAGCGGTCACATTATTTAACATTTAAATCCAGTTTTTAAGGGGTCACTATTTTATAGGGGCTACGAGATGTATATAAGGCAAAATAAGTTTTAATTTGATTATATTCATGGCTAAAAAAAAAAGAAAATTAAAATAATTTACGCTTAGAAATTAAATTAAATAATCTGTAAATTAATTGACAGCGGACTGCTTCTATGCCTCTAGCGGGAGCCGTGTGCAGCCGCTTGGCGCAACTAAATATATATATAAATTGTAAAAATTTATCAACGAAGTTCCAAACATTTATCTCCGCGGTCTTATATAACGCGTTAAACAAATTGCCAAAAATTAAATAAAACGATCGTTCCTGTCAAAACAATCTTCTATATCATATGTTGTGGATACCGGGTTTTCTTATTATAATGAGTTACGAATTAAGTTCTTCTGCTCTTCATTACGGCATAACTACGATCGCCTTTAAAGTTAAACGGAAAAAAATGAATTGCTTTTGACACTTTTCTTAGAATGCCAAGAAGTTCAACTGGTTATTGTAGCAGCAGAACAGCTGCTAAAAGACGATGTTTAGATCGAAAAACTTCAGAAGAACGGGAAAAAAGGATGGAAGAAGATTGGCTTCGCACAACTGCCTGGCGAGATCGTCAAAAAAACAAGCAAAAACCTTTTTTAAAGGTGCATTTAATTACGATTATAGGTACAACTACAAGGATGATCCGAAGGCAAAAATTGGATTAATGGACAATGTTTGCGATATCAAGTTCACAATGCGACATCAATGTTGGACTATCAAGTTCTTCGATACGCAATACGCAGACGAATGTGAACGAATTGTTGTAACAAAGGAAATGTCATTTTACCAACTCTTGAGACGCCTCCAGAACCACTTAAATCATTAATATTTGGAAATGATCATCATTCAAATCAATTTTTAAGCAATATCAGAAAGTATAATTCATGCTTTCAAATGATATTTTTCAGTGGATAAAGTCAATCGCCAACAGAATTCCAATGAACGTTTCGTATTCAAGGAAACATTTATCATCAGATGGGATCTTTGTTGCCTATGGATGGTGAAAATTCGAATATATTTTACAGAGTTACTTTATTGGAGACCCTGAATTACGTACAAACCTCAAAAAGATGTGTTGTCATCAATCTTTTCTTCACGAACATCATCGATTAGTTTTTTTATTCAAACTGGCGTTGGAACAAACGACGTCTGATTCTTTCAAAGTAGTTATTTGGCCAGTAAGACACCTACTGGGGAACACGAAAGAAGATTCAATATCCCAACGGTGGATGAAATTGCGATAGTAACAATTGGAAATTAATGTACATCCAAGAAATATTGCTTTACATCGACGAGATGGAACTTTACAGCGAATTTAAGAAATGCACAGATCATATGACTGCCTTCAATACCCATTAAGTTTTTGGAAAAAGTCTGACGGATACCACTTCAATTAAGTTTAAAGCGACCCTACCACTGGTATGCTGACAACAAAGAAAATATCCTCTCAACATTTACTTGCTTTCGCTTAATGTTATGAGCTAACCACGACAACTAAATTTTGAAATATAGACAACTCTTAAATCAATTCGTGGTAGATGTGTACGAAAAAATCGAAAGTGAACGACTACTGTACATCAAACTGAATCAATAATATTTACGATGTGAAGATTATATTCACCTTCAAGACGCGATACAACCAGTTGTTCCAGTTGTTCCAAGATGTTGGTAAAAAGGTGTATTTACCATCATCATTTACAGGCAATCTGCGACACATGCACGAGTATACGCAGGATGACATGACTTATGTTCGAAAACACGGCCGTCCATGTTTATTACCTTTACATGCAACCCAAAATGGCCAGAAATCGAAATTATTTTGAAAGGTAACGAGGAAGCTTCCGATCGCCATGATGTTATCACCAGAGTGTTTAAAAAAAGCTTTCAAAATTGATGGGTATTATCGTTCGCCATGGAATTTTTTCAGATGTTGTTTGTTGGGTATGCTCCGTAGAAGGGCAGAAGCGAGGTTTCCCGCATAGGCATATCCTAATTTGGCTAAAGGAAAAGGTTCATCTTAACTACACTGATTTGATTATTTCATCAGAGCTACCCGATAGCAACACGGATGTTGAATTATCTGATATAGTATGAAAGAATATGATGCATGGACCGTGCGGTCAGCTAAATCCAAATTCACCATGCATGAGAATAACAGATGTAGCAAGCGCGTCCCGCGAATGTTTTTAAATTTAACAAAAATAAGAACAGATGTATATCCGTTATATCGTTGACGCTGTCTTAACAATGGAGTATTTACGGCCGAATTACGTACCCGATCCAGCAGTGTTTATCAAAATTGGATTGTAGACAATAAGTGGATCGTACCATGTAATCTACTATTATCAAAGATGTTTAACGCTCATATCAACGTGGAATACTGCAAATCAGTGAGATCAATCTAATATATTTGTAAATACGTGAAAAACGGTAGCGATATGGCTGTTCTTCAAATACGTAATGAAAATCCGCATGATGAAGTGCTTCAAAATCAGACAGGACGTTATGTAAGCTCCAATGAAACTTTTTGGCGTATTTTTGGATTTTCCATTCATGAAAAATATCCAGCGGTAACCCATCTTAGTATTTACCTTGAAAATGGTCAAAGAGTTTAATTTTCATCTGATAATATTCATCGCGTTTTAGAAAAACCGTCAGATACAACACTTACCGCTTTCTTTAAACTATGCCAGAGCGATAGTTTCACAAACCACTATTATATTGCGATGTACCAACACATTATACATGGGATAACTCAAGGAAAAAGTTTTTCGACGCCGCTGAGGAACACCAGTACCTGGATTTCCACACGTTTTTTCATCCAACACTATGTCACGTGTTTACACTGTACATCCAATTCAATCGGTGTTTTTATTTGAGAATGCTTCTTCATCGCATTCGAAGACGTGAAACATTTGCGGACTTACGTACTGTAAACATGAGAGTTTGTTGCACATTTCAAGAGGCTCGCTTTAAACTGGGACTTTTAGAAAATGATGACGTCGGAAAGAGACAATGATTGACGCAATTCTTATAAAATCACCTTCTCAACTTCGACAGTTGCTTGCAATCATATTAATATGTTGTATACCAAGTGACCAACAATTGCTATTGAATCAGTTTAAGGATGAGCTTTCAGAAGATGTTCAACACGAAAAAAATCCTTAAACCTGGTGCAATTTTTCGATAGCGAAATTTACAATCGTGGGCTTATTTTGTTGGAAAATGTTTGCATTGATGCTGGCTCTAAAACATTGTCCGAATTATGACTTCGACCTCCTCAACGTGATGCTTTCACTGTGATTAAATTGGAGTTTGACAAGGAAACAAATTACGATGAAAACGAACCGAGAAGATTCTTTTCTGAGAACAAAGAAAAACTAACAACCGAACAACTTTATGTTTTTAACACCGTTGTTGATGCTACAACAAAATCAAATGGATCTATGTTTTTTTTTTTTTATACTCCTGGTGGAACTGGTAAAACCTTTCTTATCAACTTCATCTTGGCTGAAATACGAATCAGAAAAGGAATAATGATAGCTGTTGCACCATCCGGAATTGCTAGAGGGAGGTTGGACAGCACATTCAGCTTTAAAGTTGCCACTTGATATTGACCACGAAGAAAATGTTACATCCATTATTTCTAAATCATCAGGAAGAGCAAAATTATTGAAAGAATGCAGTTTCATTGATTGTTTGTGATGAATGCAGAATGTCTCATCGGAAAGCTTTAGAAGCACTTAACAAAACATTTTAGGATTTTCAAAATAACACATCTCTTTTTGGAGGGAAATTACTTGCAGCAGATTTCCTACAAACCCTTTCTGTTATACCGAAATCAACAGCGGCCGATAAAATTGACGCTTGTGTAAAGCGTATCTTTGCATATCTTTGGAGAGACGTTATGATACTATCGCTTATAATTAACATGCGAGTTTATCTTTAAAACTACTGCGAGGCTAAACAATTTGCCGATCAACTACTAAGAATGGGAAATGGAAAACTACAAAAATCATCACGGGATTCGAGAAAGGGCAATTTTGGCACCTTACAATGAATACTACTTTATATTATAAATTATAATATTATAAAACTCATTCCTGGGTCGTAAAAGATTTTTCATTCTATGGATACTGTAATGGAGCAAGATGCCGCCATAAGATGCTCCAGGTGATGCCGCCACATCACCTGTAGCTAAAGGTAGGAACTACTGTTATGTTCCTGTGGAATCTGAAGCCACCGAAACTATGCAATGGCACTTGACTATATAACAAAAATTTATCGAGAAATATCGTAGAAGCAACATTTCTTACTGGAAGAAGTTTTCATTCCAAGGATTCCAATAATTTCAACCGATCGTCAATTTCAATTTAAATGTTTGGAGTTGCCTTTAAAAATATCATACGCAATGACCATCAACAAATCACAAGGACAATCCCTAAACACTGCTGGATTACTGTTGGAAAATAGTTGTTTTGGTCACGGTCAGTTATATATGGCGTGCTCAAGAGTCTGTTTAGCGCGAAATTAATTCATTCAAGCTGAGAATCGCCAAACAACATAGTTTACAAATTACCTAATTAACTACGTGGGATAATCTTTTTATTTTTTTATATTTTAATATTTTTTATTTGATTTTACTCCATTGTATTTTTTTTTATTGTTCGGCGACATTATCCAACATCCATGCGGTGTCACTGGTAACATGTGTGTAAGTCAAAATAAGTTTTAATTAATCTGATTATATTTATGGCTAATGGATAGAATATTAAAAAAACTTAAAGAAATTGTAGCTTATATTTTTTCTTCAATATGTAAATCATTTACTCCACGAAAAGACTACTGCTAGGACGGCGAAGCCGCCCCAGTCGACTTTAACGATAAAAATATAACCCTATCCGTCCCCGAAGAGCTAGTCAACGGGCCGGCGAAGCCGGCCCAGGCGGCTAGTATAATATATATTTTAGAAATAACCTAAAATATTGAGTGCAATATTTTTGTAAAATTAAATTAGCTTTTATAAGTTTATTCTGCAAGTTTTCACCTTTTTTTTTTTTGAGATGGACAAACATTTAATCACAACTTAAGTAAATACATTAACAAATAAAACCTGAAAATAACATTTAACTAAGGGAAAAGATAAAACTTACGAACTAAATAATGATTGATCTGGGGGGTTCTAAAACTCAGCAACGATATGTAAAATATAAATACAGAACAAGAACAAAACGCTAAACATTTAAGAAATTTAAAAAAAAAAAAAAAAAAAAAAAAAAAAAAACAGATTAAAAATAAAAATAAAACAGGAAAAAGGTTTTAAAATAGTACGGGAAGAAGTATAATGTACTCCTTCCGCTTAAACTTATACATTAAAATACAAGAATAGCATAAAAAACAATAATAATTACAAAATAAAACATACTTCATAATGAAAAAATGTAAAAGGCTTATTCTCATATAAAAAAAATCACGTTTTACGAAGCAAATGAATATCGGGTACAAACTTTACAAACAAGTCTAAGTTTTCATTTTTGGCTTGATACTGTACAATAGATACGATCCATCAGTGTACGGTGGACAGTGTAATTACGATGAACTCATTCGGGCAGAAGACTCATAGGTATAATATACCAATCGGTGTTTCTGGTATGCCCCGAACTTTAAATGCCGAATAACGACTTCTTTCCGTAACTTTTTCTGGAAGAACTCCGAGGCGATAGAACATCTTTAAGACGATAAAGCTTATCATAAATAATAGTTATTCATTTGTTTTATCATTTAACATCAGTGCGCAATTTAAAATTAACATAATAAAATTTTATAACATATATATATATATATATATATATATATATAAATCACAGTCTATGATAGCAGACCATATTACCTTAAAGAATTTCGTTTTTTTTCTTTCTGCCGTCAAAAATTTTGATATTTTCAAAGCATCAATAATGCTACAAAAGAAATTTCTAAATTTATCGAACTGAAGTACTTCAAAACTTTGAGAAAAGGAAATATCATGACGTTTTGAGCTATATAATGATTTTATTATTAAATTCTGTTCTTAAAAATCTTTAAAAAATTAAAAATGTTATTCGGATATACGTAAATTATATCATTTTATTAAGAGTAATGTAATTATCTTTTATAATTTATTTATCTTAAAAGAATAGCGTTTACGCGGGTACGCAATCTTCAGTTCGACGCCCGTAGTTAAAAACAACTCGTCAAAAACTTTTACCCCCATTGCATTTTAATAACTGACTATCTTAATTTACCAGAACTTTTTTAAATATAGATTTCAATATTCGACTTCAAACTGAAGATGGTGATACCCACCGAAGCACTCTTCTAATAAATTTAAGGTAAGATAAAAATATCATTATGTTATGTAGATCACGTCGGTGTTAGCAGTTGTGTTATACCAGCAACGCAAAGTTCCCTACTACTTCCTTAATCGACGTAAACCGTAGGAAAAATTTGATTAGAGCAAATGTTATGAAATAAAAAATAAAATAGGAAAAGATGTTAAAAGTCTTTATTAATGTATAAAAATAATATATGTGTGAAATAACAGTGATAAAACCACAGATTATAAATTGTTAATCTTGAAGGGGTAAACGAAAATCTTTAAATTTTAAGGGTCACAGATTTTACTTACATCTCAGTATGGAATTTCTGACGGAAGTACAGTATTTTTACTATACTCCTTAGAAACACAGTCACAATTTACGTTCTTTAATGTTATAGCAACAATCATAGTAATTATTCTAGCAGAGTATAAAAATACACATTAACCTTCAAAAACTAATTAACTCATAACATAACAATACAGATGAGAATGTTTTTTTTTTTTTTAATTATAATTTATGAAATGCAAAAATTATTCTCGGAGAATAAAAAAAAAAATATATTACATTTTTTAGATACCTATAAAAATAATAACACTCTTTCTGTAATTTGATAATTTAAATAAGTGTTTAATTATTTAATATGTAAATGATTAATCTTCAATAATAATTTTTTTTTTCTGAATATTACTACAACCTGGTCTGTCTCGTATTTCACGTGCTTTTAATGCATTTGAGATTTTAATATTCTTTTAGGTGTATCGTAAATAGTTAGTGTGTATTATTACCTTAAGAACAAAAAGTAATTTTAAGTATAAGTGTCTGGATTTGCACTGAAATAAATCTTTCCTGTTATTTCCACAAGCATTCTCTCGTTTCTTGCACTTCAATTTACTTGTTTTTCCGACATCGCTTTTAAAATATTATGATTTCATATCTAGTAACATTAAAACGTCGTGTTCTTTTGGGATGTTCTGATTTAGAAATGATTTTTAATAAGGTTGTAATAAGCTAAAAATATCTTAAAACCACAAAAATTTCATAACATCGAGGAGAAAAAGACAGGCAGGATAAGAACTCGAAATGTGTAAATAGATTCTATATTAGTGGAGGGATATATATTTATGGTTATTCTTGCTTATTTGAAAAACACAATAGTTTTACTACATTTTATATTTTCGAAATTTTTTACTCTTTAAAACATAAAAATTATCCGACCAGGCAGTTGAAATGTTGCACACTTAAAAAATAAATATATTAACAATCATGCTCTGTCTCTTCAGAGAGTAACAGCGTTGTCAAAATTACATATTTATGTAACTGTTAGCTGTTACAAAGTCAGAACAGTTGTTTAAACATCACTACCGACCTGATTATTATGTAGTACTGAATAGTAAATATGAGTCATTTTATAATAAAATAATCTTTGAAAAAGATGTTACTCTTTAACTTTTTTTTAATATAATTCTGGGTTTTTCATTTTCAGTAAAAAAAGTTTATTAAACATCCATCTAAAGAAATAAAAGCAAATTTTATAAACAAAAAAATATAATTTGTAGATAAATGTACTTAAGTCTAGTCGATAAATTTTCATAACAATTTCAACAGAGGTAAATGAGATTTAGTGGGCATTCACTAATTTGCATTAAATATAAAAGAAAATATACAGTGTTTTTGAATGCTGGTCTTTTGAACAGCATAAATGATTGATAGATTAACGAATGGGTTTACCTGTAGCTTGTTACACCCATGAATTGTCAGGCCAGCTTGTGTTTTTAATTAGAATTTATACCACTTTGACAAAGCACAATGTGAATTACAATTAAAATGTAACTGTTTTGATTAGAGGACAAAACATTAATTTTCCACCCGGAAGGTTCTCAAACTCAACCCGTATTAATCACTTTCAGAAGTGAAGCTGTGAGATCAAGTCAATCGCACTGATGAGTTACGCGACTCTAAATTCAAGCTTTATCTTTCGATGTGCAGTTGTATCCATCAATGATTGATTTAGGAATAAAGAGGATAACATCAAAAAATATTTATAAGTCCAGCGCTTTATACTAGCAAAACGTGACAGCAGGAAAACTGTAAAGGAAAATATTAGTCTAAAAGACGAATTTGTGAAAAGAGAATTTCATGAGAGTTCTGCAAAAAGGCTGATTAGGTAATGATCCTCCTGGTTTAGTTAATATGATGATGGGAGATTGTAAAAACGATAAAAAGTATAAGAGAGAAAAAATTGGAACGCATGAAATAGATAATAGTATGTACTAAATATTTTTAGATTTTAAACTGAAAGGAATGAAGAATTGCGTTAAAAAAAGTAAAGAGAATAACATTGCTCTAAGAATAATTTGCATAGCGTAAAACATCGAAGTACACAAGTGGATTGTGCGCTGTTATGTTGAAAATGGTTCTTTTTAGGGTCGTGAGCTTGTAGAGCTTTCTCCCACTTCCTTACGTCAACTAAACCGTACAGTACATGCTGTCGAATACATAGAGGTAAATGTTACCCGAACAAGATTTTTACCTATGAGCGATTGCTGGACTTCTTACCGTTGAAATTTATCAAAGTTGATTGAACAGCATTCGCTGATAAGTTTTTGTCTCGATTCTGGTCTGTACAACAAATAATTGTGCGAATAGATAGAAGAAAGAAAGTGGGAATATCTTTTCATCTGTAAGTATATAATATGTTATTTAATGATTGTGTTTCATTTTACTATTTTATGAATATACAGTGTCAGTTCTGGTCCCAGGCAGGATGGGAACTCGCCTCACCCGGTTTTCATGAAAAATATAAATTAAAATCAGCAGAAGAAAGACCATTAAAACTTACATTTTTATAATTGATCTTACAATATTTATGAGTAACTAATCAAAACGAATAGTTTACAAACTAAAAGTTAATCAGAAAATATAGTTCTAACTTAGTTGCGCATGTTATACATTTAATATTATAAAGTTTGCTACTTTTTGGGTTATATTTATGCGGCTAATAAAGAAAATAGTGTGTGTGCGCGCGCACGTGTGTGTATGTAGTCATGAATTAAATGAATTCAGCTATAATAAAAAACAAAAAAAAAAATCCATTTTGCTTATTTAACGCAGTGCTAAACATTTTCTGCCTGCGCCTGTTTGGGTATGAGAAATTATTTGTTCTCTCCAAATGTGCGCTCACCGTATAGTTTCACTCTTCAAAGTATTACAAATATTTAACGAGTATAAATATTTGCATATCAATTCCTTCTACTACAAAAGGATTTTGCGTTTTAACTGTTCTACAGGTTGTTTTTTATAACAAGTATTTTTATCTTTAAGTAATAATGTTAATGCTCTAATTTTCCAAACTGTTTCACTGAAGGGAAATTTCAAACCGATCAAAGGTTATTTCTTTATAGATAAAATAACAGCAGTAACCCTATCACAGTTAAAATCTTCAGTTGTTGAGGTGCCGTTTCACCGACACATACGGTGAGGTGAGTCATTTTGATATCCCTTAATTTTTTGTTACTTTTTACGTCATTTTTAAGTAAATTTTTAATTTACGTTACTGTTAAGTGAATAAAGGTTTTTAAAACACCTTTAATACTTTAAACCACTTTTTAATACAGCAAAACACTTTAAAACAGGAAATAGGAAAATAGTTTATTCCATACTCCAATTTCACTTTCATTTCGAATATTACGCCTGTTACCAATTCGTAATGTATTATGTACCACAACTCGGACATTTCTTCTCGGTTTTACTTTAAACAATCTAAAATTGTATTTACTCAGATAAACGCTTTCATCTAATTCCCGGTGTTTATCAATCCCTTCATTTTTACCACCTCCTGAAACTTCGATCTCAGAATCTATATCATTTTCGCTGACAATACAGTCATTCCGATCAACAGCATTTTCCTCATTTCTTACACCAACCACCTATCGATTTCCATCTGTAGCCCATTCTTGATTACCATTTGCACCTTGTTCCCTATTTTGACCTGTAATTGGTTCATCAATATCCGAATCCTCGCTTTCCCATCCATCCAGTTCACGAAGAATTGCTTCTTTGAAATTCTGATCAATCACGTTCATTTTTACACTGGAAAAAATTAATACAATTTGCTAATAAAACTGAAACAACTGCACGCAAAGAAATTTATATTTAAGCAAAAATCTGCATATTTCATCATTTTACGAAAGGAAACTTACATAGCTTATTTACAAAGGAAGCTTACATAAATCGTGAGCACAGGTCAGTTTGACATCGGACACGCGATTAAGAAAAAACAGACGCTATAAAAACTCTCAGTGCACGGCATTCTAACTATAACTAAAAAAGAACCAGCTACTGCAAAGCAGGTTTCATTATGTAATCAAATGATAATCACTTAGCGACCAGACGTGCGACGTCATTTTGACATCACCTCACCGGTTGAAGATTAATCAGAATGAGAATTTTAAAAATTGCATGAATTGGGAATATAAGTTCAGAATGAAACTTTTGAATGAGTTATTTCAATAAGGACTTTGAAAAACTTAGGCTTTGTTTCCTGATAAACCGTTCTATCGAATCAACGGAATAAACCAAAATGTTTGTGTTATACTGGAGCCTTCTCACATACTAAAATTAAACCGTAATGCTCAGTCAGATATGAGGGTTATTCAGTACAAAAACGGCATGTTTAATTTTAAATATATCTAGAAACGCTTAATGAAATTCAAAAGAAACAAGGACTAGGTAATAAGTCACCCGACACGTGTTTTACAGAAACCACAAAATGAAAAGTTGCACACAAACGCTAAGTTCTAGCATTGTCGAAGCATTGGAATTTTTTTGTTTCAAAAAGCATCACCAGTTTGCTAGTTGTAGTGCTTCAGAACAATTCATTCGAGGGATAAACAGCCTATTTGATTATTTTAATATTAGAGATCCTTTTGGGAAAGGGTTTAAAGGTCCAGTAAAGGTAGTAAATAAAGTAAACGATGAAGAAATTCTAAAATATGCTGAGGTTTATTTGCCTTCACTTAAACTAGTACAACTTTGGACAACCCCAGAAAAACCCTTGTTCTTGGGTTTTAAAGTAATATTAAAATTATTAGAATTTTACGGGATACATTACTAGCACTAGGCTACTTTAATTGTTTATTAAACTATAAGTATATGTAATTATTTACCTAAAGAAAAAACTATTACTGCTGCTGTATCAGATATAGTTTACGCCCAAAACGTACAAAATTAGTTTTATTCAGCAACCATATACTGCGTAGTTGTATGAAATAAAAAAAAAAATAATATTTGTACTTTATTCATGATTTATTAATGATAAAAAAAAAGTTTATTTAATGAACATATATCGAAAACTACATTAATATTTAATTATTTATCAGAATTATTTTTTTTCGTATTCATTTGTGTTCAATATTGAAACATTTTGTGAAGTTATTTACATACCCAAACCATAGTAAAAATTTCAAAATAAACTGTTTAGATACTTATTTAAACAAATAACTCATTCAATTATAAAGCTAATATAAATAAATTTAATGATTTACTGAATATTTAAAACATAATTTAGACAAAATTATCTCATTTCATAATCGGAATCTCGACATAACACGCACATGGAGGAAACTCTGTACAGCACTCAACCGTGTTTACAACACTTGGCTAAGATTTTATTTATATACATCATTGGTGTAACCTGAAAACCCGAAGTGTTTAACGACCAAAGCAGCAGTACTAGTTCTGTTTGCTTACCCTTCAGAGAAATAGTCTTATAAAGAGTGGTACAGTCGCTTTTAATAATCGTATGCAAGCGTATAAAGTTATAATATTATCTTTAGATATAATAAGTGATATGATATTATCTAAAGATAATATTATAAGTTTGTCGTATAAAATAATATTGTTTGTCATATAAAGTTGACACAGTTCTGTTTAATTAACTGAATTAATAAACTTTAACTTGCTCTTATTTCATAACAATATTGTACAGTTGATTGTAGTAAAAAGCTTTTAAAACAATACGGTAATAAAATTCCTACATAAAAAAAATATATCAAATTTTAAGTAACAGAATTAATTTTTATATTTTTGAAAATCAGATTGAACCTTGCTAATAAATAACTGGATTAGAAGTGATGAAATATACTGAAAGACAGACAAGACGTACAAAGAATTTTGTACTGCTTATTTATTGTGAGGAAATATTGTACTGTTATCGTCAGATTTATCTTATAAATGTAGTTCAACAAACCTTCAGTTTGCTACTCGGGTTTACCAAGTAGTAAAGTAACATGCTATTTCAATGTAAAAAAATATTATATGGTTGATTTCTTCATGAATTCAGAATGAAAATTCGTTCAAGAATCTATTTCCATTGATTTTATCAATCAACTGATCCAAAAATACATATCTTAAAGTTCAGAAAGCAAAGGTTTTACTAAAATATGAATACAAAGTAATTCTCAAGCAGTTAAGTATTTATTTAAACAAACATGTTTATAGACTAGTAAGAAATAGTGGAATCGCAATGAAGAATAAATTTATATTACCAAATAGAATATGCAACACACAGACTAGTTACAGGGTTTTATAATAATTTTATATAAATTATTTATAATGTTGTCGGAATTTTTATGCCTTTATTAATTTTATCCGTAGAACGAATCAAACACAGTCAAATTCGTATAATTTTACTACTTATATATTTTTTTATCATCTCAGTGGATTTAAACAGCTCAAATTTTTCTTGATCACTATTAAAAAAAAACTAATTTCGAAAATCCAAAATGATTCTTGGTTAATCTAGGGTGAGTTCGTTTGTGGATTGTTCATTTGAATAGTAGATATTTTTAACCGACTTTGTTGACTGTTTTTTTTTTACACTTGTTGAAGCAAAAATATCAACATTAAACTAAAATAAAATCCCTCAAACTTATATTTTTATTTTACCCCTCCAACTTATATTTTCACGACTGCCCAAAAAGGAATGTAGTGTATTTAGGATGCATCAATTAAATGTATGTTTGTTCCACGGTAGCAGGTCAACGGCCGAACCGATTTACATGTATGACCCCGTGTTGGAATCCTTCGTTACCGGGAGTGTCATGGGCTTATGTAGTAGTAGTGATTTGCCGGTTGAAGCAGAAACTTTAATGAATTGAATTAAAATCACCCGATTTTCAAAATTCAAACGGGGTATTTGTTAGTAGGTTGAAGATTAACTTTTGAATGCATCAGGTACAGTCTCGAACTAACAAATCACGGTTATTCGGAAATGTTATATCTTCACAACCAATCTTCCAATTTTCAAAATTCAAACTGGGTATTTTCTATCATATTACAAAATCACGATGGAACCAAACCACAACAAAAATTAACTCAGAAAAATCGAGTGGCCTGCGCTGCACCGAGACTAGCTTAAGTCCGGAGAGCTCCCACAAACGGTCTTTGAAAAGTTTGATGACAGTGTGATTAATGTCAGCATGGAATTGAGGATCGAGCTTACTTTTGTCGAATTTGATGCTTTAGGGGGACAGGGAAAAGTGGAATGGCGTATGCTGCCACTAATATTGTGGTGGTCTGTGACGGTGGATAAACTACAAGGGACTACCCTAGATACAGCTGTGGTAGATCTGAGCACTCACATTTTTGACTGCAATAGCTAGGGGGAACCAAACAATTAATTTCCATTTGTTACCATTTCAAAATTCATTCTAAAATGATTTTCATTTCAAATCGTCCTTAGAAGTGATCTAAATAATAACAATAACAGTAGCAACAACAATAATTCCCCAGAAAAATCCGGCCCCATGTCCGTGCAATAACATCTACCCACACATCCGGAACGGAAAACAACATAGTACGTCGGTACTTCCACTTATGTCAGCCAACGGGGCAACGACCTTGCTCAGGAGCTCCTTTGTGAAGTACGAGAATGGTGGCCCTGGTTGCGGTTGTACTTCTCAGTTTCGATGCTTGCAGCGAAGGCGGAATCTGATGACCGCCGTTCTGTTCACGGATCTCATGACCGTGATCTGTTTTTTTTCGATGCTGGGCGGAATGCGGACGAGGAGTGCTCATCCCTTTTCCCGGATGTGGAGCCGGATGGTGGACTACTGTGAGCTTGCTCTGCCGAAGTCTTGGGCCGTTCAGTGTAAGTCAGTTATTTCGGCCTTTGGTAGGGATAATCCCATTGGTAAGGGTATCGGAACCCTTACTGCTGCGTACGAGCTCTGGGTTGTCGGTATTATCAGTCAGGCAATCAAATATATTTTTGTAATTTTTTTTTTAATTTATTTTTTATTTTTTACTTTTTAGTCTTAATGAACAATAAACTTTTTACATCCAAAAAAAATATTCTTAATATTTATATCTGAATATTATTGTTTGTTCAATTTTGTTTGTTTATTAAAACTAAAAAGTAAAAATATTTATTTTTTACGCATCGAAGTTACATACGTGTACCAAATTTTAATCATTTTCATACGATAGTTCATGAGAAATGAAAATTTTCAACTAAATGCATGAATTTAGCGTAGGGGTAGGGAGTAGGAGCGTGGAGGTGGGTCATATTAAATTCCAACACCATAGTGCTGTATTGTTACCAAATTTCATTGATTTTCATACGATAGATCAAAAGATATAGCAGTTGCAAGATTTGATTATTCCTAAAGCGAGTTAAATAAAAGCTTTGTTTGTTTATTAAGACTAAAAAAAAAGTAAAAATATTTATTTTTACACATCGAAGTTACATACGTGTATCAAATTTCATTGATTTTCATACGATAGTTAATGAGAAATTCTGCGAGTATCCAGCTGTGCCGCAAACAAACATACATTCATGGACGATAAAGACATGCTTACTAACGGAGAAACCGAGATATGTCACATTCCGATTACAGACCGATGTAAAAAGACAAACCCACATTATCCATGACTCGTTTCGATATGTGCGAGTTAATAAATGTACGGCTCTATCTGAATTCACAATACTACCCGTACGACAACTTATAATGCGATGTAAATATGATGTACGAAATGCTGGCCAGATTTCGCTCTTGTTATTACAACAGGCCGGAAGATGAGTGTCCCGCTTACAATTTGAAAGAATTCCACATGGAAGTACAGTAGATTGTAATCTATTGTTGTAAGCAGAACGAATCTATGAGGAAAAAATTTCCCCATGGGGATATAATGGTCCATTCATGTATCTGACGTATAAAGCACGGTTACATTTGAATATTTATTTAACATCCCAAAATAAGGACATACGGTCATTAAAAAAACCACACACCGTAAACATAAAGACAGAAGAGTAGTTTTTTAAAAACCTGAAAGCACCTGATATCACTTTTTTTTTGGAGAGACATTGAATAGCAACTGATAAATATTTCTAGTTAAGGGATCTCTTAGCGTAGTTATAGATAACGAATGGTATACGTTTTATTTTCAGCGAGAAAACACAGTACCCACAATTTGGAATAAAATGACCCTCTTGGAGGACGTGTTACGTAAAAAAGGTTCTTAAATGTTGTTTTCTCCTAAAACGCCCGATTTATAATTATGATGTAGGATTTGATATTGTTAATTTTTTTTAAATATATCTGTTTAGTATTTAACTAAAGAACTTCAACCGGTCTTTTCGGTAGAGAAGACCTCTCTACCGAGGTTCTTTAGTTAAATATTAAACAGATATATTAAACAAATTAACACTATCAAATCCTGCATCATAATAATCATTGGGTTGTAACTTTTATAACTTTAAATGTTATAATTTATATTTCTTAAATAGGGAATATTAGATTAAATAGAGAATAGGGGATATCCTATGTAGTTTCGGGACTTTCATTTTTTGTCTGTGATATTTTATGTTTTTATGTATTTTTTCGTGATTTCTTTTATTAATAGAAATTGGATTCTCATCCCACTTTACTCCTATAATATGGGTAATAAAATAATTTATTTAAGATCTAAGCTTAATTTTGAGAAATTAGTTTGATCTTTAAACCGCAGTCAGTCACATTGGCCAATAAAACATCCGAATACTGAAAATCTATATGGAAAAACGATTGATTTCACAAGTCCAATTTTTATATTAAAAGAACTTTTCTAAATTGTTTTTAGGCTACGAGTACCAGAAAAAAATTCATTACAGATAACGAGATCGGTTCAGATTAGATTTTTATTGATACTGCAATAAAGTTTGATGATAATTCAATGGATACCCGATCGACATGACTTATCAAATAATCAGTGTACGTGTTAATAATGATTTATTATTCTACTATGTCTAACGATAATCGATTAAGCTATACCGACCGATAATACCGACTGGATAGGTTTATCTCCTACGGAGTTAACTTTTGTACCGTGATTTTTTACAGATTTGTTTAAAGCCTTAACGTCATTGTTAATATTATTTATTGTTTGATTCAGATCATAAACGCCTTAACAATAGTAACTATATACTTCAGCAACTTATGACTTTATTGTTTTGATTTAGAAGAGAGTTTATTTTTTTACAGAAGACGAATATGCTATGGCCTAGGGTAGATGCATTGGAGTTAATGTTAGTACGGTCGGCATCTCTTCCCGCTGGATTACCCTCATAATACGAATAAAAGTAAAATCCATAATATAGACCCTTAAAATAATGAAAATATCGATTAACAGAACGATATGACGTTAATAATCATTACGCTTAAAATCTGGTACAGCCCTTAAACGCAAATTACAATTTTTTATGATCAATTAATTATTTCTCTAATACGAAAAGTTTTCAAAGATATGAAAAACTACAGAAAAAGTCTCAAAACGCATTTTATACTCATTTTCATCAGTTTTTCTAAGTTATATGGGAGGGATTTGACGCCTAAAAATGTAAATTATTTAATAAAAAGTCGGTAATAATAAATTTTATTTACAATAATTTTTAAACTGATCTTAAATTATAATAGTGGAAATATCTTTTCTTAGAAGGAAAAATAATTGTCAAAATAATAATATTTATGAAACTATAATTTTTTTTTACGGCCTTGAAATAAAATAGTAATTTTTTTTAAACTTTGTATTAAAATTATAAAATTATTGAAATTTAAAGAAATATTATAGTTTATTTGTTTTTCTTTTAAAGATTATAAAAATTAATGAGCTATTAAAAAGAGATTTATATATATATACATACAAACAGAAAATAGGTGTGATATCATTCGATAATTTTTACAGGAAATAAAAAAACCTTCAATGAGGAAGTTTGGGCTTAATGAGAGTGATTAATTGTTTATTACAGGGAGATGTTACCGCCATAAATTAGTTAAAGGTTCTAACTTAAATGAATAGATGATGTTAGCGTCTATTTTTCACTTTATGAGGTGTGTAAAAACCTATTATGAAACACGTGATTAGACGCGTGACTTGAGAGTGAGGTGTTCACGTTTTGTTAGCGACAACCCCGACCGTCAATCGGACATATGTTAATGAAATATTACGCATTTAATGTAGGCGTATGTTAAAGTTTAGCGGGTATAAAATACAAAATGTCTGTGAATATTAGGATTACAAAGGTCTGCTTTTATGCATTTATATTTAACAAACAATTGGACGGATTCACTTTATGAACGATATATATTTATCTACTTAAAAAACCACCCGTGCGAACACATTTGAGTAGTGACGAAATATCAGCTGGCAAATGCAATCGCACGTATTCCTTCCACTAAATCAGATTTTATTCGATCATTATGAATAGCGACTGTATCAACTGATACTTCTCTAGCGTAGAACAATGTAAGTTGAATATTAAAACAAGAGAAGACAATCTAATAATACAGTAATTATTATACACGATATCCAGTTGGGTGATGTACTCTGAATGAAACCGACTTGACGTTCCTGTTGATGACAGAGGTTAACTTTTTTTTCTAAGTTTTCGTCGATATTATTTTTAATGATATTACATTATAAGAACTGAAAACGTTTTAAGAGTAAATATTTCGAAAAATTATTAATTATAAATATATATATATATATGATAGCAGTTGATAATCTGCTTAAAGGTGTAATAACCGTTTAAATATCTTTCCTATACATCAAGCGATTAAAAGAATATTAATTATATAGATTTCTTAATGAACAAGTTAACGTATCTAATTTCATGATTATCAATTTAATTGGTTCTAAGATATAAATCTAAATACAGTCCGACACACGTACACGTACATTTTATATTTTTAACTAAAAGTTTTAGTATATTTAAATCGAGGACCTCGAAAAGTTAAGAAATATAAATATTCGGGTGATATTTTTTATTTTATTGGTAGAAGTATTGTTACTTTGTTCTTAATGCAACTGCCGGGAAAAGTAAATATAAGTAGGACTGAACTGATAATTTAACTTTCAAAATTTTTTGTGGTAAAATTGTAAAGTTTAATAATAACAGAAATATAGATAAAAAAATTAATATTAGAAAGAAAAGTAGTCGCACAAAAAATAAAAAGAGAATAATTTACATTTTCATTTTTTAAAAAGTTTTTCATTAAATTTCACCTATTAAAAGAATATTGAGATAAAATATATATGCAAATAATTTTAATCCTAATATAAAAAAATAAAGTATACCGTAGATTCTATTAAAGCCATTTCATTGTTTTCGAATTATGTCAGGAGAAGAAAAAAGCTGACAGCCAAGTTATAATATTTTCCTGGCATTGGTTATTTATTCTTATACAGTGGAAAAATAATTATACATGAAAAATAAATAAATTTTTTTTTTTTAATTCAATAGATCGATATTCTTAAACTTTGATCGGCTCCCCCACCCCAAATATTGTCTCCAAAGTATTTTTATTATTTTTGGTCATTTGCACTACTACTATGCTTAGGAAGACAAAAAATATCTACAATAAATAAAAGAAAGCTTTTTCCGGTTTTTGTGGAAAGGGGGAATTTTGGGACAATTTTTTTTTTTAAACGGTAAGATAATACAACTGAGCTTAATATATAGTGGGGGTAAACGTTTGATAAAATTGACCCTCAGAAACTACCTACCCCACCCTTTGGAGATATCGTCTCCAAAATTGTACCGATAAATTGCCACATATACACTTTGTACCATTGCCACATTGTACTCTGTACAAAATTTCGTCAGCATCGGTTTATCCAGTCAAAAGTTATTAAGCTTCGAAAACGCCAACACACGTGCATACGTACGTACGTACGAACGTTGCCCACTCTTTATTTGTCTTTTGAGGTCCCTGGGTCATGAAAAGTCGAGAAATGTAAAAAACCCGTACCCATTAATTCACTGATTATCATACTTTACTTCTTGCACCATAGATCTAGTGTTATGATGCCAGGAACGTACTAAAAGGGATTTACAGTAGAGATTTAACATATTTTTTTTTATTACAGAAAGAAGCGCATTAGTTTGTTGATTGACGCTATATATCCTAGTCATTCTTATGGGTGTGACATACATACAGGGATTGAAGTATACGAGGCGCTAGTTAAAGTTTTTTTCTGAGCGTAATGATGTTCACTATACAACCTCTCCCTACAATGAACAGAATGAAATGTCACTAATAAAACTGAATATTATCTACTTCTCACAGAGCTGGACGTGCTGATGTGCAGCCGTATAATTAGTTCAATGTAGAACGCGATAGGAAACCGCTTCACTCCTCACTTTCCTTAGTAAACCTGGCTGGAATATTTATCATTTTTTAAGGATGGGTTTGCTATTTTTTACAGTGACTTACGATTCATGGCAGGGTTACGGAAGTTACAAAACAATAGTTGCAGTTCGGTAGGGTAATCGCGTACTATTGACGTTTCCGGTTTATCACCTTAATAGTCGATGTCAATAACAATTAACGCGAAAACCAGGCAGATATTGATCGGTTTCAATCAGGAATATTATAGATCACTGCTCATCCGAACATAGGTTATCGTAAACCCATGTTATCCGAAATGCCGGATAAAAAATATCTGAAGTAATGTGTGAGTTCAGAGAGGTAACGATAAACCCGAAGAATTACTTGAACGAAAGGCGGTTAAATACGAGTATTTATTCGTATAGTATAGGCTATGCGAATTCAGTTTAATTTAGTATACATTTTATTAAATTCACGTATCCAAATCGTAATTTAATTCATACAAATTCTCTATCAACTTAATAGAAATAACATCTTTAAAGAAAATAAACTGCATTACTTTACATTCTTTTTAGAGATTGCTGCACGTGCCTTTGTTTACATAATGTCTATTTGATTATATCATATAATTTCTGTATACATGTCATCTTAATAATGTCATATTGATATGACAGCTGTCCGGTGTTTTATTATTTAGAATTATGTTGTATACGATAAAATAGGAAACTGATATCTATTTAATTTTTCGAACTGTTAAAATAGATTTGACTGTTATTCGTAATTTATATTTACGTTACTTTATTTAGTTCTTTATTAAATATTATTTATAATAGTAAACGACAGAAATATAAATGAATAAATTTACAATTAATATAATCCACCTTATTAGCACGTTGACATGCACTCTAGATCTTTCGGCTTACTTGGAAGTCATCATCGCGACTTAAAATTAATACATTTAAAGCAAAAAGTTTAAAAAATCATACTTAAAATTTAAAAACAGACATGACTGTCCCGGTTTCGGTATTAATTTTAACGTTACGGAAAGGAATAGTTATTATTGCCTTTATTTTACTCGATTGAATTAGGATACGATCGAGTTTCTCTCTCCAAACCTCTGAAGCCTTGTAAAGAGAAGCCCAAGGCGAAAACATATGGTTGTCGTTATTTGTAAGAAGAAAGTATATTCTATTAGCGCTGGTTATTAAAATATTGTTAGAACCATCGATATTTGGGTTCAGTTAATTTAGAAGGAATACACAATTTTCCTACATACTGATACGTAGCTTATTAAATTTTTATATTACTGATAAATAAACAAATAAATCTGAATTACCTGTAGTTTATGTCATTAGAAATTCATCATCAGTACGGTTAACCGTGGTCAGATTGTATTTCAATAGTCTTTCATTCATTTAAAATGAAACAAATACACGTAAAACAGTATAACCTTTGAATAACCATTAGGAGAGATAATTACACTAATGATTCGGCCTAATATCTCTTTTTCTCCCTTACACGATCCATCAACCTTTCGGTCCGTCATGCTTCGTTTAAAAATTAACGCATGGTTACCATTATAAAAAAAAAAAAAAAATGAAATACACTAATAATAATTCACACTTGAATTATTACCCGATTATAATGACAATAATTTATTATCTATCTTATTAATTCGATGTAAAATGCAATAAGGATCGGAATTTTTTTTAAAATGAATAAAAAGAACATTCTCCATTATAAAGAGTAATCCATAAGTTTCAATAAATAGGAAAAATAAACTTTTTTTTTTGTGAAAGCCATGGTGTATCAGGAAAAGATACAAAATATAAATCATCTCAAGGAACGTATCACCAACGCCATTACAAGCATACTCCAGCTGTGCTAAGCACATGGTATTTCAGGATGTAATACACACTCTGATATACCATGGTATTCGTAAAAAAAATTTTATTTTTCTATCTGTGGAAACTTACGGGACACTTTGGATAACTTAAAAAATCGGCTTAAAAAAAGGAGAATTTATAAATTTGTGAAATCTATCTTAAAAAACATAATAATAATTTCAAAGGATTATGCTAAATTATTTCCTGTACAAAAAAGTATATTTATTCTAAATTCAGTTACATTAGGATTCTGTATTTACAAAACAAAAATTTATTACATCGTTGGAGTATCATCAGATGTAGAAATATTTTGCACTTGCATAAAACAAACTTAAAAAATAACTAATAATATTAATAATAATAAAACCAAATTCATTATAAAATACTAAAATTAAAAATAATTCTTTCTTTAATTTTTTTTTTGTTTTTTTTATTTACAATTTTTTATGTCGGCACCAAATTAAAGCCAACCAAGCCAATTGAAAACAGCAATTTACAAACTAAAGCTCAATATTACCCTTTTTTTATTGCCTTCAGTCAGTTAACTGGTTTGATACAGCTCTCCAAGATTCCCTATCTAGTCCCAGTCGTTTCATTTCGGTATATGTAAAACAATTTGTTTTACATGTTCCAAACGTGGTCTGCCTACACAATTTTTTCCTTCTACCTGTCCCTCCAATATTAAAGCGACTATTCCAGGATGCCTTAATATGTGGCCTATAAGTCTGTCTCTTCTTTTAGCTATATTTTTCCAAATGCTTCTTTCTTTATCTTTTTGCCGTAACACCCCTTCATTCGTCACTTTATCCACCCATCTGATTTTTAACATTCTCCTATAGCACAACATTTCAAAAGCTTCTAATCTTTTCTTCTCAGATGCTCCGATCGTCCAAGTTTCACTTCCATATAAAGCGACACTCCAAACATATACCTTCAAAAATGTTTTTCTGACATTTAAATTAATTTATGATGTAAACAAATTATATTTCTGACTGAAGGCTCGTTTCACCTGTGCTATTCGGCATTTTATATCGCTCCCGCTTCGTCCATCTTTTGTAATTCTAATTCCCAAATAACAAAATTCTTCTACCTCCATAAACTTTTTTCTCCTATTTTCACATTCAGTAGTTTATTTTTTCTATTTCTACTACATTTCATTACTTTCGTTTTGTTCTTGTTTATTTTCATGCGGTAGTTCTTGCGTAGGACTTCATCCATGCCATTCATTAACATCATTAACTGCTAGTTCCATGCAAAAATTAAAAGGTAACGGGGATAGGGAATATCCTTGTCGGACTCCCTTTGTTATTACAGCTTCTTTCTTATGTTCTTCAATTATTACTGTTGCTGTTTGGTTCCTGTAAATGTTAGCACTTGTTCTTTTATCTCTGTATTTGAACCCTAATTTTTTTAAAATGCTGAACATTTTATTCCAGTCTACGTTATCGAATGCCTTTTCTAGGTCTATAAATGCCAAGTATGTTGGTTTGTTTTTCTTTAATCTTCCTTCTAATATTAATCTGAGGCCTAAAATTTCTTCCCTTGTCCCTATACTTTTCTTGAAACCAAATTGGTCTTCTGCTAACACTTCTTCCACTTTCCTCTCAATTCTTCTGTATAAATTTCTAGTTAAGATTTTTGATGCATGACTAGTTAAACTAATTGTTCTGTATTCTTCACATTTATCTGCCCCTGCTTTCTTTGGTATCATAACTATAACACTTTTTTTGAAGTCTGATGGGAATTCCCCATTTTCATAAATATTACACACCAGTTTGTATAATCTATCAATCGCTTCCTCACCTGCACTGCGCAGTAATTCTACAGGTATTCCGTCTATTCCAGGAGCCTTTCTGCCATTTAAATCTTTTAATGCTCTCTTAAATTCAGATCTCAATATTGTTTCTCCCATTTCATCCTCCTCAACTTCCTCTTCTTCCTCTATAACACCATTTTCTAATTCATTTCCACCGTATAACTCTTCAATATATTCCACCCATCTATCGACTTTACCTTTCGTATTATATATTGGTGTATCATCTTTGTTTAACACATTATTAGATTTAATTTATGTACCCCAAAATTTTCCTTAACTTTCCTGTATGCTCCGTCTATTTTACCAATGTTCATTTCTCTTTCCACTTCTGAACACTTTTCTTTAATCCACTCTTCTTTCACCAGTTTGCACTTCCTGTTTATAGCATTTCTTAATTTCCGATAGTTCCTTTTACTTTCTTCATCACTAGCATTCTTATATTTTCTACGTTCATCCATCAGCTGCAATATATCGTCTGAAACCCAAGGTTTTCTACCGGTTCTCTTTATTCCGCCTAAGTTTGCTTCTGCTGATTTAAGAATTTCCTTTTTAACATTCTCCCATTCTTCTTCTACATTTTCTACCTTATCTTTTTTACTCAGACCTCTTGCGATGTCCTCCTCAAAAATCTTCTTTACCTCCTCTTCCTCAAGCTTCTCTAAATTCCACCGATTCATCTGACACCTTTACTTCAGGTTTTTAAACCCCTATCTACATTTCATTACACTAAATTATGGTCGCTATCAATGTCTGCTCCAGGGTAAGTTTTGTAGTCAACGAGTTGATTTCTAAATCTTTGCTTAACCGTGATATAATCTGTCTGATACCTTGCAGTATTGCCTGACCTTTTCCAAGTATATATTCTTCTATTATGATTTTTAAACTGGGTGTTGGCAATTACTAAGCTATACTTCGAATAACACACAGACTTCAAAATTTCATACACACCCATTACAATAATGGGTCTTTGTAATCCTTCAAAGACCCATTATTTTGATATTTCTGATAAAACCCTGATTACAATAAGATTAAATTCATAAACGTGTAAATTCCCACTAAAAGTAAAAAATTCTGTGTCTACTCAGATATCCAGTGTAGTATCATAACGGAAGTGTAATTTAATTTTTTTTCTTGATAAGCTCGAATATATTTAAAATAATTATGAAATGATGTATTATTTAAGTTTACAAATATAATTTCCGTAAAATGTTTATATCACGATTAATTTGAAATTAAATTCTCTACTTTATAAGCTTCGTTTTTATTAACTGTCTTTTCAAAGTTCCACTTTTTGCTTCTTTTAGAATAATAAAAAAAATTAATTTTATTCGTAAATTATTAAAACTTTAGTAAAAAAAATTAACAAAAATAAAAATTTAAATATTAATAATAATAACAATTATTAAAGGAATAAGTAAAACAATGTGAAATAATTATAAAAAAGAGAGATAATTTTATTTTAATATTATTTTTTTAAACAAGCACTCTGTAATTCAAATGAATTATTATAACTGTTGAAGAGTGTATTTAATTATAAATATATAATAGATTTATTTATTTACTGTTTTATTTTTCCATATCTATTATTATGTAACATTTTCTTAAATGACAAGTGAAGTTATGTAGCAAATCGAAAGAATATATAAAAAAATACGGAAAGATAATGGATGTACTTAGTATAATATTTTTTTAATGTAGAGTAATTTTAAAAAAAGTCAATAAAAGTAAATATTTATGATAAAATTTATTATAGAGAATAAATAAGATGGTGTATAACAATGCACTCAAACTAGGCTTTCCTTATCATAAAAACAAGGTCGCAGTACTCAAGGACAGATTAAAAAGTTCATTTTTTATACAATAAGGAAAAAACAAAAATTACGATACAATTTTTTAAATTTCTAAAAATAATATCTTATGTGACCAAATTGAATTTGAGTTTCATAAAGAAATTAAATTTTAAATTTATGAACATTCAAGTCGTAGTAGAACAAGAATTTAAAGAGTAACCCTTACGAAATGCACATAAATAAAATTTAAAAAAATCATGTTTCGGAAGCATAACAAAAAAATTGTATTCTTCGCTTTTAATATAAAATCATTATTGGAAAAAATATTTTGTTAAAAACGAGATCTCAGGAAATAGACAAAAAAGGTTGAACGAAACAACAAGGGAGTGGCCGGACTGAGTTGTAATGCAGTTGCTGTATCACTCATTGAGGTTGTACTCGCTCATTCTCTGTTAAAAGGTGATCGATCATTCAGTAAGTATGATTTCTGTACTTACTGAAGTACTAATGAATAAGTTCCCTGATAACTATGGTATGATGATATACCAATGCAGCGGATCGGCCGGCTTGTTACTAGGTTATGGCCAATAACATTAGAGCAACTAAATGACGATACCTAAGTCCCTATCCCAACTATATCTAGTATTCAACAGTAAATATTACGGGATAGTTGAATTTAAACGTATCAGTTCCTTGGTTCTGTCTTCCCAGCTCCAATTATACTTTCCCGGCTATAATTCTATTGTTGCTGCTAGAGCATAGCTAGAAAGGGAAACATTTGCCATCGACCAAACCTTTTGGTATCTCAGTTTTACAAACGTCGACGTTTTAAACCCTATTATTAAAAGATATATATATATTATATATATATATATATATATATATATATAAGAAATTTCTGGATGATGTATGTACGTACATATGTTAGCTTGTATTTTGATCAATATCTCCTGACCAGCTCAAGGTAAATTCTTCCAAAATGACTTAAATGTTTCTTCATATATGGAGCATTGATATCATTAAATGATCGACGTTTTATATAGCAGTCATAGAAAATCGAGCTTGATACAATGAAACTACTTATTAAATTATTTAAAATCCTAAAGTTTGAAATCGAT
This sequence comes from Lycorma delicatula, assembly GCF_047948215.1. Classification (NCBI taxonomy): domain Eukaryota; kingdom Metazoa; phylum Arthropoda; class Insecta; order Hemiptera; family Fulgoridae; genus Lycorma; species Lycorma delicatula. The sequence goes on from NC_134458.1 coordinate 78,174,485, forward strand.
CGGATCAAGGAGTGGGGGGATATTCAACATTATTTTTAAACAGTTTTTGCCACGTATCTCGAAGACACGTCTACCAAAAAGGTTGAAATTTGACACAAATATTTGGCTATATACATCCCATATTTGGCCTGATTTTTGACGCCATCGGACAAGAGGGTTTCGCGGTACCCATATTTATTTTTTAATAAACAGTAATTTTTTTAGTCTTGTTGAATAACATTGCATCAAACTGGGTAGACGTACTGAAGTAAATAACTACTGCGATAAATAAAATTTTAAGCTACTAAAAAACAAGTAACTGAATGGGATCCGTGCTTAAAATATGAATTTTTTCAACTTTAATTTCCAAGATTGAAAATCCAACTATATTCAAATGTAGAATACATGGAATTTTTTTTAAAGGAATCCCATGGGTACTGACTTAAGTATTTTGTTTTCATTTTTTATAATTTGTGTAACTTTATCTTTTTTTTCATGTTCTGGCAAAATGTCAAATGAGGTAGTGTTGAAAACGGGTCAAATAGAACCCTAATTTTTTCATAAAAATTTTAATTTTTTTTTAACAATTGTAGTGTATTTACAGTAAAACTTTGATGATAAAAAGGTCATTTGATCAAGGAGGACAAATTGTACCCAACTGATTTTGCTGAAGATTTTGATCTGTTTCGCAATTGTACTTCAAACAGCGTAATTAAGTCGATAATATTTAAAAACCCTATAATGTACCTGAAATAATCATTTATCTAGGGACAAAGCCAGGAGGATTATGCGACTCTGCCGGCTTTTTTAAAGTATTTATTAACAAATACATCCTCGCATTACTTTTATTTATTATCCTTAGCGTACTATTATTAAATCCTATTTTTTTGGGGGTGTAATGTAAAAATTAATCATGTTCAAAAAATGCGTAAGATTTGGTGTAATGTTTCTAACAAATTAAAATATCTTATATTTAAAGGAGTCACATTAACATGAGTGAATTTTAAACCCTAAATCGCGTTTATTAAAACAGGAAAGTAAGCTTAAGTATTCCGAAGGTCAACATTTCGTATACAGTTAATTCATGAATCACATTTTTCATTTAAACTGAAAAAAAATTGATTCGTTTCAATAATATACTCAATTAATACTGCATTCACATTATATCTGAATGAAAATACGATGGGTAAGTTATTTCGAGATAACCATCCAACTGCAGTTGGCTCAACTGCGCCATCTGCGCATGCGGCCGTGTCATTACTAGCCTAACCGAAAACATCATTCTCGCTTCTGTTGGATGAAACCTGTAGTACGGCTAATGTGAACTGCTAAACTAACATTCATCAAAATTTAACTATTTGATAATAGACTTCATTAATATGTAATTTAGAAATAATTATTATGAATTATATATAATTATTATTAATTAATGTTTGAATTTATAATATTAAAATCAAAATATGATTTTATAATCCGGTACTTTATCTATAAAATAAACTACGCATATTATTCTAATTCCAACTTATCCAATAAATTGCGAAATTGTTTAATAAAATACGATGCTATTGAAATAGCGCTATAAAATAATTAGGTAGTGTAATATTTGAAAGCATATTTTCTTCCAGTTATTCGCAATTACAACTATTATGAACTATTTCATAAATAAATATATATATATTATAATAAATTTTATTATAAAATAGTAAAAAGCGATATTTACTAGTGCTGTAATTACCTTACAATGAATTGTTAAAAAAATGTTACGGTTTTACCTATCACTTATCACTTAACTATTAGCACTACGTTAACAATCAAAGCATTATAAAAAAGTATTAATCAAGGCATATTTTATACAAATCGAAAAAATGTCATTGGTTAATATTTCAAGTACCTTCACTTTTTCGCTCAAGCGGCTCAATCCCGCTCATGTCATCTGAGTTTTCATCTCTGCTCTCGGAGTCATAATCGCTCTCCAATGAGATGACGAACGATTCAACGAAGCTATCGATCTCACTTTCTTTTGATAAGTACTCGTCTTCAATTTTGTTTACGTGGTCGCCCTTCCTTACCCAGTCTTATTGGCCCATGCTAGCAATCTTCTCTTCGGTTAGCGTTTGAACTTGAGGAAACCTACAAGATGTATTTTTACTAGCGACATAACATCAGCCCGTATGAGTTCAATCGGGCTGAGGTCCGGATGATATGACGACAGTCTTAAGATATCATGATTCTTCTCTTGAACAATTTCATCAAGGACATAGCTGCAAAATGTAGGTTCGTGCAATTTTACCAGTTTGTACAGCTCGGGCACATACATAGCATTGGTGAAAGAAATGTGTTTCACAAGCCAGTCTTTCGTATCTTGTTTTCTGCTCTTTGAGATCGGGGCCTTATCGATTTTAACACTATGGTAAGGAGCTTTATCTATTACTAAAACACTCTTTGGGTCCAAATTTGGCAGCGATTTTTCTTTCATCCATTTCATAAAGATATCACTGTTTACATTATCGTGATAGTTCCAAGTTTCATTTGTCGCTTTCCACGTTGTCAAGGCATTTTGTTCGAAACCTTTTTCACTGCCAGCATGAATAATTATTAATCTGAACCCTTTAAAGATTGAACGTCGGACACCATTGTTGGAATTGTCTGAAAACGATTGATTTTTAAGGCGATTGTTAAGTATGTACGATTCATCGAGATAAATTATGGGCCGTTCTGATTTCTTAAACCGCTTCATTGCCCTCAGATAAGAAACTATTTGTTCTCGAACGGCTGGCGTTTCAGTTAATAGTTTTCTTTTAGTTTGGGTCCTTTACCATTTGAAGCCAAGATCCTTCAGAATATATTTCAAACTGCTCTTGTAATAGAATTTTCACTATATGAAGACAATGTTTTTGCAGGTGAAAATTATGAACTGTTCGTCTTACCATGCGTTTATCGAAGTTGTCCAGTTCTGTGATACGCCTTTTAGAAGTTGATGGTTTGCCTGGCGTTGAAAAATGTTTTGTTTCGTTATCATCACTACCTGTTATTTTTTCAGTACTCTATTAATTGTTTATTAATTGTTGTCACCACACGCTTCCTCGAGCTTTTGATAAAGGAATTTTGGTAAAGCCTTGTTATCTACTTTTTCCTTCATAAACTTGTAAACGTTAGAAATAATTTCTCTGTCTTGATTATGAATGATGCATCCTTTCAATTTCGATTGAACGCCGTTGACCGTTTTTAAACTTTTTTGGGCAAACACAAACTTTTTAAATATTAAATTATTACCAACGAACTACCATAAAATTGTTTGTAAGCAAAAAATCACTATCGCAACACTTTATTTCATTTATCACAGCTAGAAAACTATACAAAAATCTTACGATCATACACAACTTTGCAACGCTCGGTTGAAAGATTGTCAATTTATGCAATCTGTTTGTAGTTTTATAAAGGGATATTTGAGGGAGGGTTGTTTAAAAATTATAACATTAGTCATCAAACTACAATAACTGGTCGTTGCTACTGTGTTGACATTAGTCATCGTATCAGGAAATCCTTAGATAAATACAGAGTGATTCAAGGAAACGGGAAATTTAAAAAATTAAATAACGTTACTGAAAATGTTTTTTTAGAAAATGAATTTTATTTCATGTAATTGTACAAATGTTGCCATTTTAGGATACATACATTTTAGTTTATTTTTTAAAGATGACATCTTCCAGGTGACCTCCCTCCTCTTCTACGTAAACACTCACGAAGTCTCTTCGTTAAATTGTTCATGGTTTGACGTAACATCTCAACTGGAATTTCCGCAATTGCTTCTCCGATCTTGGCCTTCAGTTCTCCCGTTGTAGAAGGTCTACTGTGGAACACTTTGCTTTTAAGGTGATCCCACAAAAAGTAATCGCAAGCTGAGAGATCAGGCGATCTGGGAGGCCATCTAATGTCACCATTTCGTGAAATGACTCGTTGTCCAAACAATCGGCGTACAGCTGCCATCGATATTCGTGCAGTATGTGCCGTTGCTCCGTCTTGTTAAAACCAAGCTGTGTTAAGAATCGGTGGATATCTCTTTTGTTGTTCCACAACAAAGGTTTCAAGCACGGCTACGTAACGAGCCGACGTCATTGTAATCGCAAGACCGTTGTCATCCTCAAAAAATAAGGGCCTATAACACCGTAAGATGACATAGCACACCACCCGGTCACTTTCTGGCTGTGCAACGGACGCTGGTGTAGCTGCGTAGGATTTTCTTGTGGCCAGTATATGAAATTTTGCTTGTTAACAAATCCACTGAGGTGGAAATGCGCTTCGTCTGACATCCGCAGTTCGTGAACAAACTCTTCGTTTTCATTTATCTTCTGAAGCATTACATTACAGAATTGTGCTCGCACAACTGCATCGTTCGGTTTCAGTTCCTGGACGATCTGCAACTTGTATGGATGGCATTGCAAGTCCTTCACTAACATTCTTCGAACACTTGAACTATGCAATTGTAAAGATGGTGAGAGACGACGGATTGACCGATGTGGACTTCGTGTGACATCATCTTGTAAAGCTTGAACATTCTGTGGTGTACGGACGGTTCGCTCACGGCCTGGAGGTTTCTTTTTCATTGCCGAACCGGTTTCCTCAAAATTAGATATCCATGTTTTAATTGGATGTGCTGATGGAACACGGTCGTGCCGTCCCAGATTAAAATGACGGCGAAATTCTCTGATCGCTCCCTCCACACTGTCATTGTTTTTGTAAAATGCTTTGATAGCAATGCACGTTGCGCACCACTCTAAGGATCCATGACAACTAAATGGCAGGTTAGGTTAGAGAGGCTTTCCTTTCTTTTTTCTGTTTAGCCTCCGGTAACTACCGTTTAGATAATTCTTCAGAGGATGAATGAGGATGATATGTATGAGTGTAAATGAAGTGTGTAGTGTTGTACATTCTCAGTTCGACCATTCCTGAGATGTGTGGTTAATTGAAACCCAACCACCAAAGAACACCGGTATATTTACTAGGACTTGAACGCTGTAACTCTCGACTTCCAAATCAGCTGATTTGGGAAGACGCGTTAACCACTAGACCAACCCGGTGGGTTAGGTTAGAGAGGCTGGCGCCACTTATCAAGTGGTACCAATCGCCCACGGCTACCAACACAACTTTCAAAATTTCCCGTTTCTTTGAATCACTCTGTATTAGTCTACATACGGTGAAGGAATTATAATAATACCATAGACATAATAAAACGTTAACTCTGATGAGTCATTGCTTATATGATAGGAATGCGATACTATGAAAGTAACGTGCTGACAAACAGTCAACATGATGTTTTTGGAAGAGAGACCCCTCTCCACCGCGCGCCCATCAGTCGGCCTGGACATGCGCGCAGATAGTTTGCCACAACTGTAAGTGCTGGCAGAAATGATAAGTTTTATACTGTCAAAATTTGGACCTATTCACTTTCTGTAAATTTTATGGAATAAATAAAATGTTTTGCAACGGGATTAAAATAAAAATGTATACACAAATAATCCGATGTCGACCATCTCGTATATCCAAAATTAATAAATCATTAAATTCATCAAGAAATAACTTTCATTTTATTATTTTCAACTCAAAAATATTGTTGTGAGCTTGTACAAAAATAAAACAAGAAGGTGTAAAAGCTATTGGGTCCGCGCTGTAAGTTGACGATTGGCGCTGTGATCGTGAATAGATGGCGCGGGGGGTTGAGCTGTTACGCGTGCGTTCCACAAACATCGTTATTTCAAAATAATATTTTTAATGACATCATCGTCTAATTACTGTATTTCAATTTTTTTTTTAAAGTTGTGCTTAAAGTACGATTCGTGGTATCCAGCACATATTACAGTATATTTATAGGCCCTTGGATTTATAAAAAACAATAATTTATAACAATAAATAAGTATTCAGTATCATCTTACGTGACAGTATGATCTCTGAACTGTAACAACGCAAGTTCAATAAGTTTATTTCTGCGCTTTTTATTTAGATTTACAAGTGACATTTTTTTAAGATTTATAACTTTTTTCGTTATAAATGTTTTTACGTTTTTATATCATTTTCAACAGATTTTATTGTATAAATATCATGTATTTATAATCGGGTTGAGGTACGAAAATCTGACTAAATATTCTCAAGGACACCATTTATTAATTTTTTCTCTTGAATTATTGAACATAGATGAAAAATGGGTTTCTATTTTACTACATTATATTATTTTACATCGGTATGTAAAATAATCGGTAATTTTACCGTACCTATTTTATATCGGGATGAAAATATTATGGGAAGTGTAAATTTGAATATTAATGTACTTGGCCGGAATGAAAAATATATGAGTATTACTAAATATAATGTTGAATAATATTTGCTTACACGTTCTTGATTTGTTAAATTACATAGTTATTTCTACAGATATTTTTACGCCTGGATATGTTTCACCGTGAAATGAATAATTTCGCGTAACGTTTGGCATTGTCGTTTGAATTTCTATAACATTAGAATTTAATTTCGATAATTTAAAGATAAGTTGAAATGCTGGAAAGTTTCATTCGTGTAGGATATAAAAAATGAATTTAAATATGCGATCGATCGGCTAATTTGGTATAGTCTACTATAATATAACTGTTTGGCCGAAGTAATTTTTTAAAAAGAATTACCCGTAATTTCTTGAACAGATGACAAAGGTTTGAATAATTTAAATAAAAAAGATTAAGAACAATTGATTTATAAATTTTTTAAATGAAAATAAATTTTTTTCTTAATTTTTATTTACTTTTTCTACCGTTGAAGAAATTATGATTTAAAACCGATTACGTACAGAACAAATTCTACACATTTTTCTTTATATTTTTTTTTTTACGACTAAGTTCTAATAAATTGGTAAGCAATAAAACGTTCGTAGACCGTATACAAAAAAAAAAAAAAAAAAAAAATTACATCAAATCTTAGTATAGATGGACGATTTTGGTTGTTAAAAAATAATTATCACTAATTTTCCTCAGTGTATACTGATGAACAATCAAAACAGAATTATAGTTTTAGATTTAAAGTAAAACTTTTGAAAACTGTTTAAGTGTTTTCTACTTATATAAGTAAAATACATTCTCCATTTTCCGAATAACTAGATAGTTGAAATTTGGCGTATTTATTCTCATGGGCGTAAGCAAAAATTATTTTGAATAACTGCAGATTTCTTAAGATTTATTATTAAATTATTTAAATGTATTAAAAAGTAACGCAATTATTTATCTGGTTTTAAAACTGAACTGATACGGTTAAAAATATTATATGCTATAAAAGAATGCTGTTCCTGTTTCAATAGAACAGTTAATATTTTTATAATTATAATAATAACTATAGGATGTATCCATTTAGTAAAATATTTTATTTAAAATCTCCATGATTATAATATTTGTTTTAGTTACAGAAAAATGCTTTTTGTCTTACAAATACTGGCTCCAAGAAATAAAAAATGAAGAAGTAAAAATGGAGGGGTGGCTGAAATGTAATCCACATCGGCCAGTGAAATGAATATGTATAAAAGTACATCTTATTCGCTACAAAAGCTTAAATTAATTTTCCACGTAGTTACCAGTTACAGCTACATATTTCTCCCAACGGTGAACCAGTTTCTCATTCTGTCAACAAAAAATGCTGCCTATCTTTCCTTGATCCACCACCTCATTATGTTCTTCAGTTCATCTTCCGTGGTGAAATGAATACCCTTCATATCTCTCTTTAATTACGGAAAGTGAAAATTTCAGGGAGACAAATTTGGTGAGTATGGAAGTTGTGAAATAAGTTTAAATTTCGATTTCACAAGAGTCGGTGGTCGCATGGATATACGTGTGGTCGAATATTATAGTGTCGCATAATTATCGTCTCCGTGTATTATCGATCACGATACGCAGCTCTCCTAAAGTGTTTTAACATCTCCATGTTTTGCACAGAATTTATAGTCGACCTGGCTTCAAGGAGACGGTCACGTATGCGTGTTTGGAATCCCAGAACATTGTCAAGAAATATTTTTGCAGAATTGTTATGAATATTTTTCGGTTTTGGTGAACCACACTCAATGCTCTGCAGTTTTTCTTCTGGGTCGGAATGATACACTCAAGTTCTGTCTCCCGTCGCAATGCTGAAAAGAAAGTCATCATTTCCCACTTCACGATAACGTTTCAAAAGCTGTTCATAATATTCCTTTTGTTGTTTGTTCTTTTCTGTGAGTTTGATTGGAATCCACCGCGAACAGATTTTACGGAAGTCCAGTTGTGCCTTTAATATGTCCTACTCCTTCTTTTCTGCCTGTCTGTGTGACGATGTTGTGTAATGCTACGGACATTTTGCATCGATTCGTGAACCTCCTTTTAGTGCTTCTAGTCAATCGTAGAAACCGGTCGACCGGCTACAAGATTCATCCTCAATATTCGCTTTACCGGCTTTTGATGCAAGAAATGTTATTGCCTACCTACTTACAGTAATTCTATCAGCGGTTTTTAGATGACTATGAATGTCACTAGAGTTCACTTTCTCCGCTGTTAAAAATTCAATCGCTGCACTTTTGGTTTTAGATACGTTGACATATCATGCGTACTCGACTGCATAACAACCATGACTGACGGAAAATAAAATGACGAGGGTCAACGAATTTTGGAATGTTAGTGGAAGGGGAACCAAACTACAAGATGGTAACACCTATCAATTTGTGCAACATTTTGTTCTCCCGTTACGTTCCAGTATGCTATACATTTTAGCCGCCCCTTGGTGGAATAGATTACATGTGGGAATCGTTAGTGATACGATAACGTAGAACTTTGAGAAAATCATTTTGAAATTGTCTGTTTTTGTTTTTTAACGCTTGAGTTACATCTTAGAATACATTACTAAAATAAAAAATACCTAATCGCCTAGATACCAGCAAAACTTTCGGGTTAATTTACTTAAAAACCACAAAATGCTTGCAATTATTTCGCTGACGGCATTCGCATAGATCTTTTAATACACCCTTCTTCAGAGTAATAAATTTGACAATTATTTTTACCCCTTTGAACTTACTTATTTATTAATTATAAGTAAGTATTTAATAATTACTTACTTATTATTTTATTAATTATAATTATAAAAATTATAATGATTTCTTAAACCGATAAAAAATTGGCACGAATTCAATCTTGAGCTGGGGTATTCTATATCAAAGAATCTTTTATACAATTATCTTTCAAACTGTTAATTTAAGAGTTAAAAAATTATTAAGGATATTTTGCGACGTTTGCTTTGAAAAAAAATTAAATGTCATCTGCTCATCTAATGTACCGACACCTTAAACACAGAATGTGATTGTTTTCAGTTAGGATATTTTTCGAACCCATCAAGTTGGTCTAGTGGTGAACGCGTCTCCTCAAATCAGCTGATTTGGAAGTTGAGAGTTCCAGCGTTCAAGTCCTAGTAAAGCCAGATATTTTTACACGGAGTTGAATACTAGATCGCGGATACCGGTGTTCTTTGGTGGTCGGGTTTCAATTAACCACACATCTCAGGAACGGTCGAACTGAGAATGTACAAGACTACACTTCATTTATACCCATACATATCATCTTCATTCATCCTCTGAAGAATTATCTAAACAGAAAAAAGAGGCTAAACAGGAAAAATAAAGGGTATTTTTCGTTATGCCGATAACTTCAAAAAGAGTGGAAGTGAAAATTTTAGATTATTTGGATACTAGTACATTCATTTTTGCAACATCAGTATAGTAAATGCGTATAAAGTTTAGTTAACTTTTATGCGTCGATAACCAAAATTTAAAACGTAACAATAATTTATTTAATAATTATAAAATTAAATATATTAATAATAATTCCATTCGATACAAAAAGAAAAAAAAATTTTTTACTTTATTTTTGTTAACTTAACGTATGTTTAGTCTCTTATTGATATGGTGCCAACAGATTGTGCAATAAAATTTAGTTATATAATACAGATAATAGTTTGAACTAATTATTAAGTGGTTGGCAATTGATTACATATTGTCAGATAAAATTAAAATAATAATAATAAAAATTCTTTAAACAATGTATGATAAAAGATATGAAAACAATCACAATATAAGAACAAAATTTAAAAAATTTATTAAAATCGTTACATCAAAGGATCAGTGTACATGTTTGTACAACATTTTAACTGCTTAGCTAATGAATTATACAGAATTGTCGGTTGCGTAAGTAATCAAATAAGCAAAATATTTATCGGTTAGAATGTTATTATTTAAATTGAAAAACACGTTATTTTAATATTTTAGAGCCCGTCCACTATATAAATCCATACTTGTAAAGATTTCATACATTGTTTAAAACTTTAGATGGGTTAATTTTTATGATCCTAATAAAGAAGAGACATGTTACTCGTTGGATGAATCGTTCAAGATTAAAAATTTTAAATAGTTAATTAGATAAAGAATAACAAAAATTATAGTTTCACAGGATTCTTTATAAAATAAAGAACAAATCATTACGTGATTTCATGTCTGAACAAATACGTTGCGTTAATACAAAAATATTCTTACTTCGTTAACGTTACAGTAAATTAGTGACCAAGATGGCTTAGCCAGTAGAGTAATCAACTCTACTGGGATTGAGCTGCACGCACAGTCTGAAATTTTCGTAATCTAGAAGGACCAAATTATTTAGCCGAAACTGAGGGGGTTAAATAAACGGTTAAGGGTTTTGGGTGAAATATAAAAGCACTAAAATAAAGTAAATTATAAAAAATGTTAAGAATTTATTTGTAATTACAAAATAAGTAGAAAGAAAGAACTAAGAAATATAATATTATACATGTAATATTAAAGCGATGATTATTTGGAATCAACATCAGATTCTTCAAGATTACTTTCAGATTCTTCTGAATCAGAAGAATCTGAAAGGGTTGCTTCCTGGTCAACTGGAGTTGGATCTCTCGCCTCCAAGAGATCACACCTATTGATTTTGCTACGTTTGGTTTGTGGGGGAGCACGTAAGCTTGCTATAAATGGGTCTGAAGTTAATAATAATCTATTAATTAAATTTTTATTTGTATCAACCCTTGATTATTTCCTTGTGAATAGTTCTCTAAATTTCCTGTTGTCCTTATTTCTGGCCTCTTGTGCCTCTTCCGAAAGTTGGACTATTGGAAGAATACAGGATTCTATAATATTTTTGCCGTGAAAGAGAATTTTGTGTACGCTTACGGGCATTGCGTACCATGAATATTCTCATATATAATTCTCTGGTTTATTCTAGGTATTAGTAGAATTTTTCACTGTTAATGGAGAATCCGCTGTTTAAGCACTCTAATATGATATGGAAGCGCTTAATAAGCTTAACTTTCACGTCTGTTATTTTAGCTGACTTTTCAGTATTGCGAAAAACCTTACGAGCTGTATTACCGTCATTGGCATTTCCAGTTTGTTGTTTAGGCAGTTTGTCTAACAAACCTAACTTACCCTTAAACTTCTTTTGTACTTGTTTTTTCTTTTCAGCCACTTTTTTTTTATTTTCACCTCCCCTAGCTTGCCATGATTTTATTTCAAGACGATATGAAAGGTGTAATAAGTACTAAAAAAATCTAATCCAAGAATGCAGAGGTGACAAGCCCAAGAAAAGAAGACCACTTTTTACAGTTTTTTTGCAAGATGATCCTTTCATCATTCATCTCACTAAGCTTGGCATCACACAAGTAACAAGTTCGTGTTGATGCACATGCAGCTATGGCATTACAAATTTTGCCATCGATCTTGCAGAACATCAACGTTGGTTTTACCAAGATTTCCGTGTCATTTATACTAATTTTAGTATATAACAATGATGTTACGTGCTCCTTGATCTTCTCGACTTCTGTCTTTATCAAATTCACAGTTTAATTTTAATCTTTATTTTTTTTTTACATTTTTGTATGAAGTTTTGATCCAACACTACTAGCACAGGATACTTATTCAGCAAACTCAGACGAATGACACAATCTCTTAGAACACTTCACAAGCCAGAGGGCAGGTAGTCGGCCGCCCGACCCTTTTTTCTACTGTCCGGCACGGTTTCTTGGAATTTAAATTTTAGTCCCGGATAATATGGTTTTTCCCTTTGTAAATAAACAGTAACTTAACCTTCATAGATAGCTAAAAAAATTCACTTTTTTCCCTCTAGATTACGAAAATATCACACTGTGCTCCGGTTTGACTGTATTTTATTAAGCATTTTTTTTTTACAAATTGCCTAAGCACAAGCCTAAGCTAATGTAGAGACCATCGATAAAAAAAAATGCATAATTTTGAGGAAATTAATATATAAAATATTTGAGAAATTCTCATTATCATTATAACTGTTAACGCTCGATGGTTATCCGACGGCTACCATAATCTTACTGATCACTATCATAATCTTACTGGCATCTGCTCGATATAATATTTCTGCGGATTCAAGTGTATAAGTCACGTAATTGTTACCAACTGAGACACGTCTTCTAAAAAAAAATAAAAGACTTTTTCTGTAACATTATATCTAAGATTAATATCACGATATTAAATAACGTGGCTATCATCCTGAATATTATTTCGCTTAATTGAACACAATGCTATACTTATTTTCTTGCTGTTAAGTTACAATGCTAATTGCTTACACATAGCATAGATATTTTACCGTTAATATGCGCAGATATTGGCTAGAATTAACTTTGAATAATAACACCAATTAAAGAATGCTTATTTTTCCAGCAATTAAGAAAATAAAATCGAATGCTGATATCAGTAACCCTTTTAGATAACTACAGTCAAATATAATAACCGTTTTAATGTACTTATTACAGGATAATATTTTATTATTAATTAAATATGTTGTAACCTAGACCTCTAAACTTCTTACGGGTTATGTAACATACAAAAAAAGAAAACTGTTAGATTTACAAAATAAAATTAATCTGTTATTTGATTTGTGGCTCGTTGGTATGTGCTGTGTGTGTGTGTGTGTGTGTGTGTGTGTGTGTGTGTGTGTGTGTGTGTGTGTGTGTGTGTGTGTGTGTGTGCGCGCGTATTTTACGTTATATAATAACAAATATTCAATACTATGTTGCTATTACAAAGCAGTGGAATTCTGCCAAATAAAATTTTTGCTCACTAAAGACAAACGTATGCTGACCGGTCAAAAAACGATTACACAACTTTTTGTATTTATTACGACTTTAATTTAATTCATGAGAGGATAAAACTGTATGATTTAGTACCTTTCAGAGTTATAGCGAAGAAGGAGATCCTTTATTTTAGGGGACAAGTTAACGTATCAGTTATGTGATTTTTGTACATAGTTTTCAAATTGTAAAAATTAAAACAATTTCGTTTAATTACGTCGACGTTTTGTATGGGATATCCACTTTTTTCTTTAGACCTTTGGAGTATTTGTAATTTAATGCTTAGAAAATGCAGAATAAATTTTATAAGTATATCGCTTACGAAATTAAATTTTCTTTATTCGATTCACGAATCATGAAAGCCTAGTAGAATACGGATTTATTCCATTTTTGTCATTTATTATAGCGAAAGTTCGTCGTCGATAGATTTCAAGAATAAAAAACTTGCAATTTTAAGACTTTGGTCCATATAATGTTACCGTATATATGATTTTCATGATAACTGGGGTTTGTAGATTGTCAGACAGTAGTGCAAAAGTTGTTAAAATATAAAATTTATTAGAATTCTATCATGAAGTTCGTTAGAACTTCGCCGGTAAGAGTCTGCAGAACTGGACGGCATGGTGAAGTCAACGAACTATATTTACAGTTCTAAACATGACCTAACCTAAAAGTGAAATGAAAATGGGGAAAAATAAAAAAATAAGCGTGAAAACATTATATTTCAGTTCAATTAGATTTGTAATAAAGAATACATTCAAAAAATACCTGAGTTTTGTCAGACAACGTTTTTTTCTTCCATTTGATGAACCGAATATTTGAGCGGAACTCGAATATATCACTTTTTCCACAAAAAGGTGGGTTTACGAATCGCGCCGCTAGGTAGCGGTACTTAACGGCGCCTTTGAATTTACGAATGATTTCGTACAGAAACTTGATAATGTACTGGAAATAATAAAATTTATAGAAGAAAATATACTACACCTTGTTTTAATACTAAATGCTCTTACGTAAATGAAAGTACTAAAGACAAAACGATTTTTTAATTCCCATTACGTCATTAAAAAAAATAAAAGTATTAGTTTATAAGAGATTATAGCTGCTAATAAAACACAAAAAAACATGAACAGTAGGAAAGTGTTGCAAATGTGGCAACATAGATTTCTTAAAACTAAATTCGATCGGTAAAATTCTTATTCTACAATTAGAACTATTTGAACTAATTGATGAAGAAATGAAAAAAAGTTCATTTAATAATAATATAAAAAGTTGGTTTACGGATAAGATAAAAATCGAGGGATACACTTACAAAGTAATAAGTGCAATGTTACATCACGCATCTTCGATTCGTGATTCAAAAATCTTTTCCTGATATTTAAATTAATTTTTGATGTAAACAAATTATATTTCTGACTGAAGGCTCATTTCGCTTGTGCTATTCGGCATTTTATATCGCTCCTGCTTCGTCAATCTTTAGTAATTCTACTTCCCAAATAACAAAATTCTTCTACCTCCATAATCTTTTCTCCTCCTATTTTCACATTCAGTGGTCCATCTTTGTTATTTCTACTACACTTCATTAATTTTGTTTTGTTCTTGTTTATTTTCATGCGATAGTTCTTGCGTAGGACTTCATCTATGCCATTCATTGTTTCTTCTAAATCCTTTTTACTCTCGGCTAGAATTACTATATCATCTGCAAATCGTAGCATCTTTATCTTCTGACCTTGTACTGTTACTCCGAATCTAAATTGTTCTTTAACATCATTAAGTGCTAGTTCCATGTAAAGATTAAAAAGTAACGGAGATAGGGAACATCCTTGTCGGACTCCCTTTCTTATTACAGCTTCTTTCTTATGTTCTTCAATTATTACTGTTGCTGTTTGGTTCCTGTACATGTTAGCTACTGTTCTTCTTTCTCTGTATTTGAACCCTAATTTTTTTTAAATGCTGAACATTTTATTCCAGTCTACGTTATCGAATGCCTTTTCTAGGTCTATAAACGCCAAGTATGTTGGTTTGTTTTTCTTTAGTCTTCTTGCTACTATTAATCTGAGGCCTAAAATTGCTTCCCTTGTCCCTATACTTTTCCTGAAAGCAAATTGGTCTTCTCCTAACACTTCTTCCACTCTTCTCTCAATTATTCTGTATAAAATTCTAGTTAAGATTTTTGATGCATGACTAGTTAAACCAATTGTTCTGTATTCTTCACATTTATCTGCCCCTGCTTTCTTTGGTATCATGACTATAACACTCTTTTTGAAGTCTGACGGAACTTCCCCTTTTTCATAAATATTACACACCAGTTTGTATAGTCTATCAATCGTTTCCTCGAAACGATTTTTTTAATTCGTGCACTGCGCAGTAATTCTACAGGTATTCCGTCTATTCCAGGAGCCTTTCTGCCTGTTTGTTCTAGAAAGGCAATACATTTTAATAATAGATCCATAAGAAAACAATCAGTGATTCAAGAAAAAGTAAAAGAATAATCTAATAAAACTCAGTGATTGGCAAAAAAATTACAATTGTAAACCTTACAGTAAGGGTCTCGCATATAAGCAAAAAATAGAAAAAATTGTTACAAAACTCTTACCGGCCCGATTTCCTATATATGTAATGAATATCACATTTACAGAATTAACACAATTCTTATGATTATTGGTTGTTTAATAAATGAAATCCGGCCGGTAAGGGTTTTGTAACAAATTTTTCTATTTTTTGCTTTTATATGGAACGCTTAAACATTGTTTATTATCCAATATTGTATATTTATTGTCTATTACATATATTTAACATGTATTTTTTTTAAAACAAAATTCTAAATTAATAACAGATTTTGATAATAGAAATAGAAATGTGTAGTGTGTACCGTTTTCTGACATCAGTATCATTTTGTTAAAACAATTATACATATAATTGTAATATAAATTATTACAGAAATTTTTTTTTTTTGAGCGGAAGAAATTATATCTGCAAGACTCTTACCGTTTACGATTTCATTGTAATCTTTTTGCATAAATATATCCGTATAATAACCGAGTATCAGTTTCACTGCTTAAGTTATTCAAAAGAAACTTAGAATCTATTCTTTGTACAATTTAATATAGAAGAAAAGAAAATTTTCTCAAGCCGTACTTGAGCTGTCGAACGCAAAACCTTTGATTAGTTATCTATTTCTTCATCATGGGTACATACGCTCAACCTTTTATCGAATTTTTGGCAAAAATGGACACCCAGTACGTGGAAAAATACTGAAAACAGTATAAGAAATTAAGAACTGTAGAGATCTTTTCTTGATATTGGCGCTGTTCGGGTCAGTACTGTGTGTGGAATTATCTAGGGACTACGTTTCTTACCCTCATTAATATAAGGGTTAGTAAACGTATATTTGATCAGCCCCATCCCAAAGCATAAACTATTAAATTTTAACGTTTATTCGTGTGTGTTTACTATCGATCCGTCTCATTATTAGAGGTTGACTTGATCCTTCGCATTAACTGTTATAAAAACTCTATGCAGAAATAAGTTGATGTATTCTCCTAGGCTATTATACGTAACCTTAGCCGGTTCCTTTCAGGTCAGGAGAATACAATTTATGACTAGTAATCGATTGTTTTTTTAGCCAAATAAAAATATATAATAGTCGATATAAAATGCATTATATGTTCTATAAAATATTTATCAAGCAAACCTGTGAGGTAATAAATACAGCATAAACTTTTTTAAAAATTAAGCTTTTTTCAAAGGTGTAGTCTTTATTAGAAAATACGTTTATCGTTCAGTACGTATAATGAATTATTTGATATAATTAAAAAAATATAACTTCCGACATATAAAACTATTATTATAACTGCCGATTGTTTTTAAAATGAATTTTTTTGAGAGTTTTTTAAGATGCATTAATTAACTCGAAAGAGTTTGTGTTATTCGGTTGATAATAACCAGACCACCGGATTTTGTTTCTTATTTAACCTCGATTAATCGACTTTAATCCGACGTTTTAATAATAATAAAACTAATATTGCAAAAAAAAAGAAACATTTACATGTCGTGAAATAAAGAAACTATGGAAAGAATAAGGACGAAAGGGAGATATTGGTGAATTTTTTAAGTTAGTACGACTCGATTTGAGGTCACTGGATGCGGTGACTTCCTCCGCAAGGATTCGACGCATGACTTCACCACTTCTTCACGCTTTCCAGCATTTAGGGGCCAATGTCTTAGACAACAGCCTTCTTAATTCTTCCTTATACACGTCTACTCTACGTATTTAGTATTAATTTTCAGTAGTTCCTGTTGCATAAACAAGGTTGTTAATCTTATGTTATTTTTATTAAAATAATTTTAAAATAATTTATACGACAATAAAATATAATGAAGATTTATCGTACTTTTTATTTCATCTTTATCGTAAACGATGTAATAGTATTAACATAAAGTAATAAAAATTCACGAAATAAGTAAGAATAGTTTAGTTCAACTCATTGTAATTTAAATATATTTTTAAGACCGAACCTATTTCTTTATTTCGCCGTCTTTATACAAGCCCCGTTTAAATTTATAACAAAGTAATACAGCGAGTTAAAGTAAATAAAACTAAGATACTGAGAATAATTTTGAGTAATCTGAAACACCGGCTACTTACAAATAATTAGTTAACGATATAATCGCCTGCACCGACACTTTTTTTTAACTGAAATCTCATCATTAAATAAACCGGCAAAGAGTACATCTATGACGATTATGCCACACCGTAAATGCGTTACTCAAATAGATGCTTTTTCAAAAACAAAAATAGATAAATGGAGATTGGTGTTCTTTATCTGAAAGGATGGAATAAAACCTTCACTGAAGTGTCATAACGAAGAAAAAGATTAATTAATAAAAACGAGAAGTAGTTAAGATCGATACGAATATAAAAAAAATAATAATTATAAAATATGATGATGCGACTATATACAAGACTGCCCAACAAGGAGTGTAATGTATTTAAAGTGTATGTATGTTAGCCAGTTCCTTTCACTCAGGAGAATACAATTATGACTACTAATTGATTGTGTCAAATAGATATATATACCGTATAGTCGATATAAAATGCATTAAATATAATTAATAACACCGTAGCAGCTCAACGGCTGAACCGATTTAGATGTATGACCCCGCGTTGGAATCCTTACATTACCGGAAGTGTCATAGGCTATATATATATGACACATTATATATGTATGTATGTATACAGCTGATTCAAAAGGAAAGGGAAGTAATTTGGAAACTATAATAATAAGGAAAAATTCTTACAAGCATATGTCCGATCATGTTACGGCTAGCAAAAAATTTCGCGTGGATTTCAATCGCGCGGCGGAATTTCAGTATATTAGGGGGTAAACGTGATGGTTTCTTATGTTTTTTGACCTGAAAAATCGATACAAAAGGTCCTAGAACTGTATTTTTCGTAGTTTGCATGATATTCAACGTAAAACAGAACATTTCGGTGGCGAACAACATTTACTTACGTTTGTAAATAGATATAAAAAATTCGAAAAAAAATGATACTATATATAAAATTGTCATCCGCAAGCTCTTTTATTATCCTATATTAAAGAGCAATGTTTCATTTTTTTGGCAGCCGTGTTTTTTTAATTTTTAATATTTATTAAGACATTTGTGTTTATTGAAGATACTGTATAAATAAAATCGATAGGCGTAAAATAACAATATTGAAATTTATATAAAATAAAAATTAAATATTAAAAACGATTTTATTCAGCAGAATAATATTTTTTCTATAAAGGAAGTCTTTTTATTTAATTCTAAATAAATTCATCGGAAGGCTTTCAAACCGTAGGCAATTTATTAAAAGTAGAATCTGAAGCATAATAAAGATCCTCTCTCATAAATTTCATAACGTTGAAATAGTTCTGTTGTCTGGAATAAACAATAGTTTATTCGTAAACAGTATTAGTACCATGATTTTAAATGACATATCACTCGGTCAAACAATGGTGTAACTTTGCGATCGAACTGGCCCGTAACTGTTTCTATAAAATAATATTCACTTGTAAATCTGTTGACGGATCATAATTCTATCGGAATGACCTCTCTTGGAAGTATATTACGTTTGTAATAAAATAAACTTTTATATCTTTGATCTAAGATTAGTATCCAGTCTTGGCAAAATGATAAATTGTTGAAAACAGCTTATCATAGATAGATCATTTCTCATATAAAGTACTACTCGATACTGTTCTAGGAAACTCGATCAAAATAAAAAAATTTTCAGAATTTTTAAGCTAAAGAAGAAGGTCATTGGATATAACGGTAATAACAGTGAAATATGAAACCGGTAAACAATGTCTTAATAATAATATATAAATATAATTAATTACATTTAGCAATTATCGACAAATCTATTTTATTGCTTTATCAGGCATTGTAATTTAACTTTTTTTAAATTAGCTACTTATCCTATTCATTTTTAATTATAATTAGAGTAATCACAATGTGAATTGAAAAATTTTAATACGGATTAATATGTTTTTCGAAAGTTGAATTTAAATACTTTTTTAAAAATGTTGTTGTATAGGGTTTTTTATTTTTCTTATTTTATATATTTATAAATGTATTTTCTCTATCACTCAAATTTAATATTAAAAAAGATTTATTTTTGTCCTTCTATAATTGTTAAATTTGTAATTTATTGTGTTTTTTTTTTAATACCCGGTAATTTATTCTCCGAAACATGAATTTAATATCATTTATTAGCTGTTCTAACACTTTTAATAAGGTTTTCTATAAATATTACATTTTATTTTATTAATAATTTTTAAGATTAAATAATTAATTCGATGTTTATTTTTAAAATTCGTAAATAAATCTAAAACTTTTATTTTATTTTTGTAATATTTTAAAATGTTAATGTCTTTTTTATATATCTTGGTTCAATTTAAAAGTTTTCTTAGTATGCCTTTTAAAAAAGCGTTAACTATCTGCTATAAAAGATGATTTAATTTTTATCATTAAGTTTTTTACGATTGAATTTGTTTATAGAAATTTAAGTTATATACCTGAAAAACCCATAAATACTTCTTCTACGTGATTATAAATTTCATTATTAAATAAAAGAAAAATTATTTTGTTTTAACATACTATTTAAACTTGTACTTTTTATAGTGCGTTTTTAGTTATTTCTACTAATTTATTTATACATTTTTTTTAATAATATAAAAAAAATCATAACCGTTCCGGTTTTAAGCGACCTGACACGAGCGAGTAATAAGTAACTACCGCAAATGACGTATCCCTTTCAATAATAAGAATGTCATTTCAGGCTTACCGCGGAAAATGTCAAGTGAAGTGGTATCCTGTTGCCTACTTAACCGAACCGATTTGCATATCACTATGAAAATGTTCACCGAAATAAATACTATTCAGCTCGCTAAATGATACTTTCAGTTTGTTCACCGAAGAAGGCTGCCGCATATAAAATGAATATCATTACTCCCTGTTTTACGATAAAGAAGAATAAATATTTTTCCACATGAAATATAAAATTTTGACCGATTATTAATGATATCGCTTAACTTCAGTGTTCAACTATTAGTTTTCCCTAGGAAGGAATCATTTTATTTCAACAATTAAACAAACTTAATACTAATTGAAAAAAAAATTTGTGGCACAAATTTGACGAAAAGTAAGTACAGGTCGAAGGGGTTTACTGAATTTTGTTACCGTACTGGGTTTCACTGAACTTCAAAAGAAAAGACTTTCTTTTTGATATAAGGAATTTTTTTCCCTCGATTAAATTTAATTTGCAGGACTGTTTAGATCTTACGGTACTTAATGGTCTCAGACCGCTTTAGATTTCGATTGTAGAAGGTTATACGATGCTGTTCGGGCTGACAGATCCCGGTCTGTTAACGATATTTGTGTTTACTTTTGAATAAAATGCGACTTTAGAAATATTTTTTTTAATGATTTTCATAATACATTTTTTAACTTTATAAGATGCAATAAAAATTTAGCTAATGTTTATAATAACTAAAAATAATAAGAGATATAATAAACTTAAAAATACTATGTTAACGAAAATTCAAGTATAGAAAAAACTGGCAAAGGTGTTGTTTCATGTTCCCATAATCTGCATAGATCTTAAAACTTAATCTCTTTTCCTAGGACAAAATTGGAAATTATGTTTACCCCTAAGACCTTACATAATTTCTAATATAAAAAAAATTTCTCGAGATACTATGGATGAGTATGACGGATACCTGTTAGCAGGGCAGACCTCAAAAAAAACAGCTTTTATCGACTAATTTGTCTTGTTTTACAGTCGTTTATACGTCGGCAGTCCCTCTTTTAATATACATTTCACTCCCTTATGTTTGATTCCTTCCTCCCCGGTAGTGTTCTGGAAGGTTCTGGTTAGACCCCGAAACGCAGTATTAAAAAATAAGATAAGATTATAGAAATCTGTTTAAGTTTATGATTTTCTGTTACATCCCGGCCTTAAAACGAAAAACTTTCCGGGCTCAAAGACTAAATGTAGTACGATGATTAATCGCGAATAAATATTTTAAGATATATGCTATGAGACATAGAAACGACTTTCATCATCGGTTCGGTGGTTCTGGGAATTTATGATTACGTTCGCGTAAAACAATGCATTTTTTCATATAGACTATAATCATATATTTATAACTTCTAAATTTTTCTCTATGACATCGGCGATGAAAATTATGTAAAATTTCAAATTTCTTTTACGAAATACTGCAAAGAATCTATTAAATATAACGTTTTTTTAAAACCCACATCGTAACATTCTCAGTTGTTTTTGGGGCCGGTATAAGCAGTTTATTTAGTTAGGTCATGTATGTTGAATGTGTTCGAAAAGCGTGTTGAATTTGAAACATGTCCGTTCATTTAGGACATCATTGCCGTATGATTTTTCTTTTAATTATATCACAATATTCGAGCATGTTAATATGTGGCCCTTTTTTATTCTCATCTCGGATATTAAGGTTATCGTTAGAATAAACGGTAGAAGAAGGCTCCCCCTTATAACTGTTCGAGTATGCGGTACAGTTATACACCCGGTGGCCTCAGTTGAGTACCTAGGAGTATGGCTGGATCGTAGTGTGAAATTTACGACCGATGCCCTCAAAACTTCGCAGAAGGTAGAAAAGACGGCAACGGCGCTCTCTAAGCTTGTGCAAAATGTGGTGGGAGGGCCAAGGTTATCTGAGAGGAGGCTCTTGGCTACGGTAATCGAGTCAGTGGTCGTATACGCAGCCCCTGTTTGACATGAAGCACTGGACCTCTCGCGAAACAAAAGAACCTTAAATGAAATTCAAAGAAGGATGGCGTTACGAGTTGCCTCAGCATATAGGACAGTGTGCAGCGAGGCGGTCTTCGTTGTTACAAGCGTGCCTCCTACGAATCTAAAAATACGTGAGCGAGTGGACAGATGGATGAACATCCCAAAGAAGCAAGCCTGGATGCAATGCTGGAAAGGTGGCGAAAGAGATGGAATGAGACTACATCTGGCCGCTGGACGTATGGAATCACTCCAGTTGTACGTAGATGGGTCTGTCGGGGGCATGGGGAGTTCAACTTTTGGCTCACCCAGCTGCTGTCAGGCCATGGAGCGTTCAATGCCTACCTGGCGAGCAGGAAAAGAAGAGAAGACGCCGGGTGTGTATATTGTGGCCTGGACGATACAGTCAAGCACACCTTTTTTGATTGTGACAGGTAGGCAGAGGACAAACAACGGTGTACAGCGGTCACTGGGGAGGTTGGCGAGTTAATTAATTGGCAGTTAATTAACTGAATTAATGAAAAAAAAAAATGTAAATTTTGTAAAGAAGTTAAAATTATAAATCATTTTTTATAAGTATGTCTTGTTTAGTACAGAGAGAAAATATAAGAAAAAACGAGAGAAGCCTTGCAGCCTTGACTACTGGGCTGGGTGTGAAGAAAACAACCAGGGCAAAAGGCAGTTGGGGGCCGTTAGGAGTTGTCACTGATGCTGATGTGCCCAGGACTTTTCGACCCATCCAAGGAGTCCCACGAGTGTACAAAATCCTCTGATTAATGCCGAAAGGCGGGTATCAGGGCATGTGGTATAAGGGGGAGGGGTTTTAGTCGCCGAGAGCTCGACACTTGGCGTCTGTACGGGCAGGCGTAGTAGGCTGGAAGAGCTTTCCCTCCTCTGACGAAAAAAAAACAGATGTTGACTGAATACTTCTGTGGAAGTATTTGTGATAAGGGTCGCATACATCGCAATTTTGATTTCAATTTTCATCCGGTTTGTGCGATACAGAACATTGTGGTGGCGAAACAATTTTGTTTAATTTTCTAGGTGTTTTGTTTTGCAATGTGTTCTCAGCGATCACACGTACTTTGATTACATTTTAAATACCTGTCTCTCTAACGCTGAAAATCTGACGGCTGACAATGGGATGAGAAAGCAGCGTCCGTTACTGAATCTACCCGCGAAGTAACTGAAAGTAATATGACGTGAGGTTTTAAAAAGTTATAATTAATAAATCTTTTTCGGTTAGTCGTTTAAAAACATTGAGTTTTGCGTATGCTTATAACAAAATACCTATACGAATTCAAAATAATAGCCAGCGTAGTAAAGAAGTTAAATGAACCGGTTTTCATAAACGATGTCTAATAGTGTGTAGAGAAATCAATAAACAATGAATACATAATAGCTGTATGGTAAAAGACGATGCGTTATCTGTTAACTGAATTAATGAAAAAAAAAATGTAAATTTTGTAAAGAAGTTAAAATTATAAATCATTTGCATATCAGACAAATAAATTTAAATTTTTCAAGATTACTCAATAATAGGTCAAATTATTTTTGATTCTTTGAATTCAAACATTAATGTTTCATGACATTTTTCACTTTTATTTTTATTTTCTACAGTCTAAAATTGAAATTTGCGTCAGACCTACAAAAATATTTATCGATATACTTGCAGACAACGAGTTATTTATATAAAGTGGTTCAATAGACTTGCAAGTAAAAATCACCCCTATATATTTTTGTTCTTATCTGAAAGAGAACCGTCTGTAAAAATTACAAAATCTTCCCAAAACATTACAAACATTACAAAACAATTACAAAAACATTTTTTACGGCATTTATTTTCTTTTAATTTTTGCTTCCTGAAATGAACTAAAACAAATCCCCCGTATATTAAATCACTATAAACTCTTTTTGCTATAAGAGATGAGAGCCTATTTACAATTTGAAAATATCTTTATCGATCCAAATACTTCAATATCTTATTTATTTAAATTTTATCATTGAAACTCTTTAACGGTTCATCATATTAATACGTTTTCTGAAAGGGATAGCAACTTGTTGAAAAATTTTGAAGAATTTTTCCTTGTAATTTAGTACAAAATTTTAATTTATTCTTTATAATTTCAATAGCACTGCTGAAATAAAGACTTTAAAACGAAAAACTTTATTATCATTATGAAAGTGTAGGCCATATTTTTAATTTCAAGAAACATTTTTTCATAAATTTAAAAAAGTTCATATTTTTTTATGATCCGTGAAATGTATTGTTATAATAGATATCTGCTTATATGGTCAAAATCCCAATTTAAATGTTAAAAGTTATAAAATTTATATATATATTATTTGTTATATTTTTGGAGAAATTCATCCAGAGTCAGTTAATGCCAATAAGTACATCCACGAGGCAAGCACAATGTAGATATTATTTGTTAGGACCTAGCAACGACTTCAAACAGGGCTAAAATCAGTTCCACTATTCATACCTGATATCCGAACAGATAGATAAATATATAAAGAAACAAGTCGAGATAACTTTTTTTTATTTTTACATAAAAAAGAAAAACATACGCATTATGTCTGAATAATATGTAGGAAAACTGTTAATTTTTAAACAGACTTAAAATCTGTTTTTAATGACGTCCTCATATGTATGTTAAAATTTAAAGACGAATTAAAAAAAAAAGATTATTTTCTAATTTTTAGGAATTTTGTGAAATATGTTTTGCGCGCGCCCGTGTGAAGGATGGAGGGGAGATCTAAGAATTCATTAATCATCCTATTTTTAGATAGCTACTGGGAAACAGATATTTTCCATAGTTGTTCCTAATGCGGTTTTTAAAAAAATAACCAAAAGTTATTCTGATTTACAACTCATAAGGGGTTAAATAAAATAGGGGTTGAAAAGGATTCCCAAAACTGAAGGTCCTGAAACTTTAAACTTGGTAAGTGTATTCCCATTAGTTATTAATCTATCTATCTACGAAGGAAACCAGAACATTCTGTTCAATTTAGATGTAACATTGAATATTTACTCTTAATTTAGGAATTCCCAGTTTACCCTAAAATTACCCTTACATAGGATTAAAGTTGTATTCCTTAACCACCATTAGTTTTCCCATATCGGAATTTTTTCTTTAAGCCACTTTCTTTAAGCCTTAAATTTGTTTTATAAAAAATTATTTCATAAGATGAACAAACTAAATTACTAGTGTTTCTCCAGATGATAATGCTCATTTTTTATCTAGGATGTAATCCCCAGTTTCACGTCTAAAAATTTTACTTACGAACATTTTTTAAATTTTAGTTGCTTTAATTCTTTCCCCTCTTTTACTAATATTCATCCAATGAATTGATTTCAAAAAATCTGCTCCGTCATGACAGAGGAAGAATTTGAAATGTTTCCCTGAAAGTTTTTACAATACAACTTACTTTAATTCTCACCGTTTAAAGATTATTGCTAAAGTTCAATCTTACCTATTGAACTATAAAAAAAATTATGCCAATGGAAGAATAGAATCCGCCCTTCCATTGAAGAAACAAAAAATTTCGTGGTAAAGTTGTTTCAGATTTTATTTTCGTCTGTTGAAATCTTTTGAAAAATTACATGGTGAGCGGGTAATTATTTGTTTTTTGTAAAGTGTACCTTGAACAATTAAGCGCTGAAAATACATTCTTTTATCAAGAGGATGCGACCCACGGTGAATATTTCTGGTGAAGAAATAGCAGATATTGCAGTTTCATAAATATAAATTGTCGCCTAGTTAAAAAAAAGTTCATTAAGTGAGTTTAATTAAAATGCGTAATGTTGTACAAATAGAAAAACAAAAAATAAATAAAACGCATCTTAGCAATTTACAGACATAATTTTAATTTTGTAAATACCATATAAATAGCACTTACTACGAAAAATGAAGTCACTCGCCTATCTATGAAAATTGAGGTACTTTAGAATTCTCTTCTAATCACTGATAATTCGAGAACAGTTTACTCGATTTTTATGCGTGAAATATCATAATAAAATTAAGCTATTTCTAAATTTCATCTGCAGAAACCATACAGGTAGCGAAGAAATACATTACTACGCTAAAAATGATGCTGTAAAATAAGACACATTCTCTAACGTTTACGCCTTAGTTTTTACCAGATAATATTGTGTTTTTGGATAAGTAAAACCGTTCTCAAAGTTTAATTAAAAATAATGTTAAAGAATCATTCAGATCGGTCCAGCAGTTCCTAAATATATACTTTTTTGTTTTTATGAATATCACTTCATAAAAACAAACGCACAGAAGTTCTGATATATATCTAATGACAGAATACATAACTTGCTAAATCAATATCTTTATTTTTCGTATTTTCTATTATCTGGTGTTCAAAAACAGATGATATTTAGAAAGGATCACGCAATATCATTCCGAAATCGTTACAACTATTCACGTATACATTCTATATATAGATAACATATTATGTAAGATAAATTATAAAAAAAGTATCGCGATCGTTAAGAATTTTATGACGTTAATATCAGCTATAAAGTTCAGATAATAAAAAATGTAAAAAAAATCATACTTATAAAAAAAGACAGACCTTGATTTCCGCACGGTAAAAAAATTAGATACATGACGTAAGACGTAATAAGAAAATTTATTATTACATTTTAATTTTTTTTATTCTAAGAGATAATCCGTTTTAATTGAAAGAATGCCATTTTAAAATGTATTAGTTATGTAATGCATTTGAAGTCGGTTTCATAATTATAATATAAATACATTGTTTTCTTATATTAACACGTGTTTTAAAAAAAGTAGAAGAAAAGAGCATTTTATTTTTAAGAAAATTAATCGAACAACCTTGAGAGTCACGTGTGGTCTGGGTTTTAAGAAACCTGAGTAAATGTCTACTAAATTAATGTATATAGAAGGCTTTATTTTTTTTTTTTAATAAAAAACAAAACAAAATTACTTCAACATATCTTTATTAATAATTACTTTAAAATTTTTCTTAATTTATATATATATATATTTTTAAATTTATTAAAACTGTTTTGTAAAAACACAGTAAAGTAGATATAGGCGTATAAATACTGCGAATATAGATTACTCATTTTATCATTTTACGATACAAAATTTAATTACACGTTCTTAATTTAAAAACAAGAATTGCTATTAAATTAGTAATTAACTGATTGTACCGCTATTATTTAATTATTATGTTACTTTTCAAATAAGAAGTTCATAAAATTATGTTGTCGTACATTTACATATGAAAACAAAATATAATATAATTAGTGCTTAAAAAAAGTTAACCTCCTTAAAATAAGACGTATTCTTTAAATAAACGTTACAAGAATTCTTTAGAAAAAGAGAAACATATGTGTAAAGAGTAATTTATAGTAATATCTAAACTTGATGACAATAATACTCCCCCTCCTTTCACAGGATAAGCCGGAACCGTTTTTAGAGAACGATATAAGAACCGTCTAGAATTATGGTTACTTAAACGAGTTGATCAAAATGCAACGGCTACATTGTATTTATAAGCTACTAAAACCTGTATTCGATGCGTTCAATGAGAGGAATGCGGGAGCCCTCTCGCTATTTGGAATTTACTATAATACGCTGGTTTATAAGTTTAATTATTTTATAATAGTTACAGAGTGTAATAAGTATGCGACAATTAAGTTGTAATTTAATTTAACTTTTAACCGAGTAACAATGTGAATTACAAACGCACAAATGAATAATTTTAATTATAACCGAACTGTTTTTTTAAATTCATCCAAAAGATAAAGAAATTTCTTCTATAGTAATTAAAAAATTCTTTAGATAAGATCACTAATTCAATTAAACACATCCCGGTAAACGTGAATCGAGTAAATAATCGCATAAAAATTAAATGAAGAGTTTCGAAATACACTGCGTTTACGATACAAAGAAACAGATTTATTAGATATTTGTATAAATTTTGACCTTTTCAAAAAAATAATTTAGTATAAAATCTGATCTTTTACTGTGGAAATTAATCACCCTCTACTTTAGAATAATGGATAGTGATAGAATTAACTTTCAAGAGAAAAAGATCCATAAAAGCTACCTTAATTAGCAAGCCATTATTTGGAATTAAAAGTCTACGGATGGGTATCTGATAAAGCAAATAAAATCGGGCAGCCCGATCTTTATCAAACCTTTAAAAAGTTATCATTAAACAGTCTGATGAATGATAAGCATATTTGTTTATAATTAAATAGTAGAATGGTAAGAGAACGAAAGAAACCTTTTACATTGAGGTGCATTTCTTGAAAGCGTATCTGATTTAATTGTCACACGTGATGGAAAATTCAGAATTCTTATGTTATTTCGTTCGCTGATACCGATAAGTCCCGACAATAATACCAAAGATTATTTTATAGAAAGGAAAATATGTATAATGATGCTGAATAGCTGCCGTATAATGTTTATTAGAAGAGTTTATGTGAACGCAAAAAAATGAATTCAGGTTACACAATTAAAATAATATTCTTTCGATATTTCATATAATTAAGGATATTTTACAGCAATCCTTAATTTTTCTAAAGTCGATTTAGAAAGTCAACACTAAAAAACCCTCAAAAAACAGTGAATTCGTACAATCCTGAAACTATGGTTTATTCGTTCAAATTTCTGAATAAGATATTAATAAATATAGTAAAGGGGTCTATCACATTACTCCCCCGACGTAACAAATCATAGTTATTCTTTTTTCATGTATGATATCGTATCGTCAATTAAAAGTTACACGCCATTAAATATTAAATTTTAATTTATATACTGATAACCAGTGTTTACTGATTATTATTAATTAATTTATTTTTTATTGCAATAAATTAAACACTTCGAAGTGATTATTTTTTTCTTTACGGACGGGCTCAAGATTATCCAAAGTTCGCTTCTACGATAAACGGTTAAAAGTGATTTAAGGGACGATTACTGACGTAAAAAATATTTATTTACTTTAAGTTTTATTTATAAACATCTACGATAATAGGAGACAATATATAAAAATCGGCAAATTGTGTTTTAGTTTCTGTGAATACATCGGACTTCAATATCCACAAAAGTGGGTTTTATCGAAAATATTTCTCGGGGTATTGAAAAATTTTTGTCTGCTGTGTCAGGATGATCTACAGTTGCAAAATTTACTCAATCGTAGGTACTGTCTACAGTATAAGTCTCGTTATAGATTTTTAGACATTTTATATTACCGTACGCCTGTTAATTACATTGACCGGATAGTAAATAATTTGTTTCACTGAGCTAAACGTAGGGGTCTATACGAATTCGATCGAGTCGATATATATTACCGTAAAAATTCCGATTCGGGGAAACGTGAGACGCAGAGGATGATAATCGAATTGCATTTTATCGGTACATATAGCAGAAAAAGAACATTCTATTACAGACATTTTTGAGCGTATATTTATCGATACAGCGACCATTCTTAATACGTTTAAAACTAATTCAAATTTTTTATCGATTTAGAATAAAAGATACTAAAGTATCTTTTACCCGCTCTCTAATGTA
Source organism: Lycorma delicatula (assembly GCF_047948215.1). NCBI lineage: Eukaryota > Metazoa > Arthropoda > Insecta > Hemiptera > Fulgoridae > Lycorma > Lycorma delicatula. The sequence continues at coordinate 78,204,503 of NC_134458.1, forward strand.
CTCCAACAGATAGAATTAAAAACATACCTTCAATAGATATTAAAATTATGTATTATCATGACGTAAGGATTGATTTATATCTTATTTATAATTTATCACAGCTTGTTTGCCTGCGGGGGAATAACGAAAAAGATGCTAATCAAGTAAAAATTGCAGTCACCTTTTAAATTAACTTTATGTGAAACATATAAATAGTTGAAGTTTGGATCGCATAAAATTTAATGTTAGCTGTTAATTTATCTGATGCATGCATTTTATCCGGTGCGAACTGATGAACATATATAAAAAGAATCGGTATAGAAGTTTATTTAGACGCTCGAATTTAAAATGTACATTTTTATTAAAAAACGTAACCTTCCTATTTTCGAAAAAAAAAATCAGATTAAATGTTTAACCTATATGAGTAATAAAAAATATAAAAGGGTAAAACATGACAAAAGTAAGCGTAAAGATTACTTTATTAAAATTTAATGTAATCGCTTTAAATAAAATGAAAATATTTTTAAAAAAATTGTTATTAAATTATACATAATATAAGAAATAATTTTCTTATCTTATTTAAGTTTCTAGTTCAGGAAATAAGCGTAATAATAAACTATATAATAGAATCAAAACGACTTGTTACGGTTCAAGGACAACAACATTACTGCATTTGTTATATAAGACAATGTTAATAGTATTAGAAACATTAATACTAATGTTAAACCACCAATAACACCTCTATCAGCAAATTTAAAAACAGTAATATTAATCTTAAAATTCATATAATCCTGCTTCTTACGGATACAAAAAAAGATTGTCTTTTTAAAATTAAAAAATGAATAAATACAATTGAATCATCAAAGCGATACTAAAGTTCATAAAAAAAAAGTTAACTGAACTACGTAGTTATATAATACAGCAGTTGATATGATTTCATTAGGTTAGTCACGGGATCGTTACACACCGTTTTCAGGTTAAATGTGTCCTTCAAATCTGTCTGGTAGCATGCTCAGAGCGGACGTGTTTTTAGCCGAAGAGTTTTTTTTTTAAAATGTAAGAATTTCCAAGTACTGCGTTCATAGAGTGGACAAAAACGTCGAGATATTCTGGGGGATATAGATTTTTATTTTTATTATATTCTTGGTTTATCATATTTTAACTTATTCTTTCACTTTTTTTCAAAGTAGATTCCTTTTTTTTTTAAGTTAATTAAGGAACTCCATTTTTCTTTAATAAGTTTATAGTAAGTAAGCTCTTTCCTTAGTACAAGTAGCTTTTATTTTAGGATATGTATTCTGTAAAAGAGAGATATAAGCAGACAGAGAGAACAGACAGAAAAGAAAAGAAAATAGAAAAAAATAAACAAATAACTGCTACTGACATTTTTAAATTTCACTGCATCAGCCGAGAATTTGTTAATATTCTTTCTAAATCGTTCACGTTTTATAAAAATTCATGCGGCAAGTCCGTTGTCGACTTTTCACTGTTCCTATCTACAGTGACCCTATTCTACGCGAATTTACTAAGTAAATTAATACATATTTACCTATTTTTAATACACGATAAGAAACATGGATTTCCGTATAAGACGATAAAATGTAATATTTTTTCAAGAGAATAGTTATACATGACCTAAAATCTTTTCGGAACCGGGAATGCATCTTAGGAATACAAGATATAAAGTTTGATTTACTTTATAACGACCGAAACCAAGTTTAATAAACCGATACCCATACATCAACGAAGTTAAACAGCATTGAGTCGAATTCCCCTACGTGGTGTCGGCATTTATTTCTGGCTACTATCTACAGTAGTCGTGGAAAAAATGCTAGTCAACGTTTAAATTAAAATGAATAAACATAACGAACGAATTCTCAAGTTCTGATTTAGATGAGAATCCAATCGGTAATTTACATAATTTTGCCCGATTTAACTGAATTTCTTCCTGATATGGATAGGATTTTAATGCGGTAAATCCTCCCTCGAGAAAATAATGTAATTTTTCACGGAAATTAGAAACGTAATGGCATAGAAATTTTATTCGTATTTCAAAACAAAAAAAAATTCTTTTAAACCTATATCGGATATATGAATGCGTATTTCTAAGAAACAGAATTTCTCTGAAGTTCAATTTAAAGTTAAGTTTTTTATACAATATTTACATTTATTAAATGGCCTAATTGCACGACTTGTATTGGGATATTAATATAACCAGTGATAATTGAAATATTCAATCACAATTCCTTTTTTTTTACGCGAGACTGTGATCATATGATTTTATACGGTATAAAATCACTTGACCTTTAGCAGTTCAATTATACGAATACACTTTATCGTATCCAAAAATTCACGGATCTTTTGATCCAATCACGGATTTTTTGGATCCAAACCAGAACGAATACGTGATCTTTAACTGCATTTAAAGCGATAAGACTTTTAAAAACACAACAAAAAACCTTAATTTCTATCGCTCTACTAGGTCAGCTTTAACGAATCTTACATAACAAAAACTCGAATCGGTTACGCAGTTTGAGGTTTGCGGTAAAAGATACACATAAAATTAGATTAATCAGAACGGATTTTTTTTTTGTCTTCAGTCATTTGACTGGTTTGATGCAGCTCTTCAAGATTCCCTATCTAGTGCTAGTCGTTTCATTTCAGTGTACCCTCTACATCCTACATCCATAACAATTTGTTTTACATATTCCAGACGTGGCCTGCCTACACAATTTTTTCCTTCTACCTGTTCTTCCAATATTAAAGCGACTATTCCAGGAGGCGTTAGTATGTGGCCTATAAGTCTGTCTCTTCTTTTAACTATATTTTTCCAAATGCTTCTTTCTTCATCTATTTGCCGCAATACCTCTTCATTTGTCACTTTATCCACCGATCTGATTTTTAACATTCTCCTATAGCACCACATTTCAAAAGCTTCTAATCTTTTCTTCTCAGATACTCCGATTGTCCAAGTTTCACTTCCATATAAAGCGACACTACAAACATATACTTTCAAAAATCTTTTCCTGATATTTAAATTAATTTTTGATGTAAACAAATTATATTTCTTACTGAAGGCTCGTTTCGCCTGTGCTATTTGGCATTTTATATCGCTCCTGCTTCGTCCATCTTTAGTAATTTTACTTCCCAAATAACAAAATTCTTCTACCTCCATAATCTTTTCTCCTCCTATTTTCACATTCAGTGGTCCATCTTTGTTATTTCTACTACATTTCATTACTTTTGTTTTGTTCTTCTTTATTTTCATGCGATAGTTCTTGCGTAGGACTTATCTATGCCGTTCATTGTTTCTTCTAAATCCTTTTTACTCTCGGCTAGAATTACTATAACATCAGCAAATCGTAGGATCTTTATCATTTCACCTTGTACTGTTACTCGGAATCTAAATTGTTCTTTAACATCATTAACTGCTAGTTCCATATAAAGATTAAAAAGTAACGGAGATAGGGAACATCCTTGTCGGACTCCCTTTCTTATTACGGCTTCTTTCTTATGTTCTTCAATTATTACTGTTGCTGTTTGGTTCCTGTACATGTTAGCAATTGTTCTTCTATCTCTGTATTTGAACCCTAATTTTTTTTAAAATGCTGAACATTTTATTCCAGTCTACGTTATCGAATGCCTTTTCTAGGACTATAAACGCCAAGTATGTTGGTTTGTTTTTCTTTAATCTTCCTTCTACTATTAATCTGAGGCCTAAAATTGCTTCCCTTGTCCCTATACTTTTCCTGAAACCAAATTGGTCTTCTCCTAACACTTCTTCCACTCTCCTCTCAATTCTTCTGTATAGAATTCTAGTTAAGATTTTTGATGCATAACTAGTTAAACTAATTGTTCTGTATTCTTCACATTTATCTGCCCCTGCTTTCTTTGGTATCATGACTACAACACTTTTTTTGAAGTCTGACGGAAATTCCCCTTTTTCATAAATATTACACCAGTTTGTATAATCGATCAATCGCTTTCTCACCTGCACTGCGCAGTAATTCTACAGGTATTCCGTCTATTCCAGGAGCCTTTCTGCCATTTAAATCTTTTAATGCTCTCTTAAATTCAGATCTCAGTATTGTTTCTCCCATTTCATCCTCCTCAACTTCCTCTTCTTCCGCAATAACACCATTTTCTAATTCATTTCCTCCGTATAACTCTTCAATATATTCCACCCATCTATCGACTTTACCTTTCGTATTATATATTGGTGTACCATCTTTGTTTAACACATTATTAGATTTTAATTTATGTACCCCAAAATTTTCCTTAACTTTCCTGTATGCTCCGTCTATTTTACCAATGTTCATTTCTCTTTCCACTTCTGAACACTTTTCTTTAATCCACTCTTCTTTCGCCAGTTTGCACTTCCTGTTTATAGCATTTCTTAATTGACGATAGTTCCTTTTACTTTCTTTTAGAACGGATAGAAATTTAAAATTTATCGCACTCACCCTAAGGACGCATCGGACAAAAAATGCTGGGTAGTAAATACCCGTACCACTGACACTCGTACAAAGAGATAAAAAACAAAATTAGGAAAACAAAAAACTACAAAATAATTTTACTTTTATTTCTGGTTGTGGATAAAACATATATAGCAAAGAGCTCTCATATTATATTTTTAAAAAGAAACTAGTTACTATGATTTTACAGTTTCTGACTACATAATATTTGTTCATTATACACTCAACTGCAGTAATAATCTAACCAAAAAAAAAAGAGGTTATTTCAAACTCCAAAATGATCATATTTTAAGGACGGTTGCACTGTTCCACAACTACATAATGAATTAATCGGAATTTAAATTAGTTTATCTAAGAAGAACTAGAATCTGAATATAAGCGTCACCATTTTTGAAGCCGATATTTAACAATTTTTTTTAGATGTTCGACATTATTTTAGAAATATTATTTGAAGGTAAGAGAATAAAATCCAAACTTTAAACCGATTTAAACTAAAAACAATAATAAAGAAAATTTGCATCGCTGAAGTTTCTCAGCATTTTTTAGAGGGTAAAAATTTAACTGTTACTCTATTTTATTAAATAATAAAAATAATTTCGTATTAAATTGCTGAATTAGTAAAGGTTTATAAAAAATTATCATTAATTTAGCCTTACGCTAAGGTAATTAATCGTGGGAAAGCGTAAAACGTATTTCAAAACAACTTATATAAATATTTTAAGATATGAAAAGAAAAAAATTAATTTAAAAACTTTTACTTGAGATATGATTTTATTCTTTATTTTTGAGAAAAATTAAACCAAAAAATTTATAAGAAATCAGATATTAGGTAGAGTGCTTTATTGAAATTAATAAACTCTTTAAAAAAAGTGTTTCTGAGAGCATTTTACAACTAGAATTATAATCCGTTGTAAAGTAATTAAGTGTTGTTACGTAACAATAAAAGATGTAAATAATCTAATCAAAATCTTACTCTAAGGTTTTTTTTATTCTGTTTACAGCAATCGTGCCAAGAATGTTTAAACAGCACATTAAATTGTATTCATTTTAGGGTCGATACAATAATTAAAGATTATACAATAAACTTTCCACGAAATAAGTAAAACTAAATTTAAAAAAAAAATTAAAAGAAATCCAATCAAAAATAAATCGCATTGAATACTAAAACTTTCAATCGGCGCCAAATTAAAACCTATCAACGATTATTGACTAATTAGACCCCGCTTCAAAAATTTTAAATTTAAAGAAACATTTTCAAGTATTATTTTTTAATCCGGTTTTCTTTGAAGTCGGTTTCATTATCTTATTCAATTTCATATTAAACGTTTAGGTTTTTTAAATTAAGTTATGGACAGGCCTACAAAAACAAAGTTACCCGTAAAAAAAAACCGTTTGCCCGGTAAAGTAAAAAACTCAAAACCTATGTTTGATAAAAAAATAATTTAATATTGAGAAACTATTAATTTTTTTCTCGCAAAAAAATATTTTCATCATCAGAATGATAGGCTAAATACCATAAAAATATGAAAAAAATCTTCAAATTTAATATATAAATAATGTAGTTTTCCCTTTAAAACATTTTCCACGTTATTTGTTTAGAAAGGCTACACAACAGGACCATCAGAGGAACTTCATCTACAAAACAAAAAAAAATTATAGAAATAGGTTTATTAGGGCAGGAGTAAAACTTAAAAAAAAAAAATAGTACAGGTCGAACTGACAATTCGAGCCTCTTTTTGAAGTCTTAAATTAATCAATTTTGTAAAAAAATCATAAAAATGTAATTCAACCTACACTAACTGAAATTAATTAGAATGAAATGTATGAAATTTAAATTGCTGTAATAGGAAAGTTACTTTAAAACGAGAAAGGATAACTTATTTCAATATAGAGGAAAGAAAATTACAAATTTTTAGTCAGGATATTACAAGGAAGATTGGGATTAAGTTCATAAAAAAATTTCTTGTTTGAGGGATTCAATTTCTAGAAATTCAAAATTTTACTCGCATGAATTGTTATTTTCAGTAATATTATGAAAATTTCTTAAAGATACTAAAAATACGTAAGGACAATTTTAAAATACAACACTAACATTTTACTGTTTCTTTGTAAAATTAAACACAATTTTTTTTTGTTTTCAGTCATTTGACTGGTTTGATGCAGCTCTCCAAGATTCCCTATCTAGTCCCAGTCGTTTCATTTCGGTATATGTAAAACAATTTGTTTTACATATTCCAAAAGTTGCCTGCCTGCACAATTTTTCCCTTCTACCTTTCCCTCCAATATTAACGCGACTATTCCAGGATGCCTTAATATGTGGCCTATAAGTCTGTCTATTCTTTTAACCATATTTTCCAAATGCTTCTTTCTTCATCAATTTGCTGCAACATCTCTTCATTTGTCACTTCATCCACCCATCTGATTTTTAACATTATTTTAACATTTTTAACATCCTATAGCATTACATTTCAAAAACTTCTAATCTTTTCTTCTCAGGTACTCCGATCTTCTAAGTTTCATTTCCATATAAAGATGCGCTCCAAATTCTTTCAAAAATCTTTTCCTGAAGTTTAAATTAATTTTTGATGTATACAAATTATATTTCTGAATGAAGGCTCGTTTCGCCTGTGCTATGCGGCATTTTATATCGCTCCTGCTTCGTCCATCTTTAGTAATTCTACTTCCTAAATAACATAATTGTTCTACCTCCGTAATCTTTTCTCTTCCTGTTTTTATATTCAGTGGTTTATCTACATTATTTCTACTAATTTCATAACTTTCGTTTTGTTCTTGTTTATTTTCCTGCAGTACTTCTGCATAGGACTTCATCCATGCCGCTCATTGTTTCTTCTAGATATTTTTAACTCTCGGCTAGAATTACTATATCATCAGCAAATCGTAGCATCTATATCTTTTCACCTTGTACTGTTACTCCGGATCTAAATTGTTCTTTAACATCATTAACTGCTAGTTCCATGTAAAGATTAAAACGTAACGGGGATGGGGAACATCCTTCTCGGACTCTCTTTTTTATTACAGCTTCTTTCTTTTGTTCTTCAATTATTACTATTGCTGTTTGGTTCCTGTAAATGTTAGCAACTGTTCTTCTACCTCTATACTTGAACCCTAATTTTTTAAAAATGTTGAACATTTTATTCCAGTCTACGTTATCGAATGCCTTTTATAGTTCTGTAAATGCCAACCATGTTGGTTTGTTTTTCTTTAATCTTCCTTCTACTATTAATCTGAGTGCTAAAATTGCTTCACTTCTCCCTATACCTTTCCTGAAACCAAATTGGTCTTCTCCTAACACTTCTTCCACTCTCTTCTCAATTCTTCTGCACAGAATTCTAGTTAAGATTCAGGTTTTTAAACCCCAATCTACATTTCATTATCACTAAATTATGGTCGCTATCAATGCCTGCTTCAGGGTAAGCTATACAGTCGACGAATTGATTTCTAAATCTTTGTTTAACCATGTTATAATCTATCTGATACTTTGCAGTATCACCTGGCTTGTTCCATGTGTATATTCTTCTATTATAATTTTTAAACTGGGTTTTGGCAATTACTAAATTATACTTTGTGCAAAACTCTTTAAGTCGGTCCCCTCTTTCATTCCTTTTGTCCAGCCCTTATTCACTCACAATATTTCCTTCCTTGCCTTTTTCAATGCTTGCATTCCAATCTCCACCTATTAATAAATTTTCATCCCTTTTTATGTGTTTAATTGCTTCGTCAAATTCTTCATGTACACAATCTATCTCATCATCATCGTGGGCGCTTGTAGGCATATTGAATTTAACAATCTTTGTCGGCTTAGGTTTTGATTTTATCCTTATTACGATGATTCTATCACTATGCATTTTGAAATACTCTACTGTCTTCCCTGTCTTCTTGTTCATTACGAAACCCACTCCTGCCTTCCCTTTATTTGAAGCTGTCTTAATTATTCTAAAATCACCAGACCAAAAGTCGTTTACCTCTTCCCACCGAACCACGCTAATTCCTGCTACATCGAAATTTTTTAATCTATCCATTTCCCTCTTAAAATTTTCTATCCTACCGACCTTTTTCAGACTTTCAACATTCCACGCTCCGACTCGTAGAATGTTATTTTTTTATTTTCTGGTGACCCCTTCTTAGTAGTCCCCACCCGGAGATCCGAACGGGGGAATAGTTAGCTCTGGAATATTTTACCAAGGAAGGCGCCTCCATCTTTGTTACTACAGAGAGTTGCATTTTCTTGGAAAAAAAGCAGCTGTAATTTTCCACTGCTTTCAGCTGCGCAGTACTCAGAAGATTGAGTGATGTTGATATGGTCGTTTAAGCTGTCCTGACCTACGTCCTTAACAACTACTGAAAGAGCTGCTGCCCTCTTTCAGGAATCATTCCTTAGTCTGGCTCTCAACAGATACCTCTCCGATATGATTGTGGTTGCACCTTCATATAAGGAGTTAAATAAACACAATAAAATTTCATAAAAATCATTACATAACGTTTTTGAAAATTTCACAAAATAATTTTTGCACAATTAAAAACCATATTAATGTTTAAAATAATATAATTAGTAGTTTTTTATTCGATTTAAGCTAGTTTCGAAAATTTTCCGTTCATATCTTTTGTTTTGTTTTTTTTTCTTTTAACAATTTTACTACTGTTCAAGTTGATTATTTATGTTTTTTATTCGTAAACGTAGTATTGAACTCGGATCAGTCCATTTAATAAATTTATCTTGACATTAGTCGATCTGACAAGTTACTCAAGCTTGTTCATTTGAACTTTGTTTTACAACAGTATTAACATTTTTTTTTTTTTTTTAGGTTAGAGATCAAATTTTCCTTTTTGTATTTTTACTTTCATGTTAAATATATATTATATTTATCTTTTCTTTCATTTTCTTATCTTTAGTGATTAATCCATTTCATATGTCAGAATATTCTCTTTAAATGTATGATTATTTTCATTAATTTGACGACCTACTTACATCCATTTTTTTGTCTATCCCTTACATTAATAATCCTCACTTCATGTTATACTTTTTTATTAAAAACGTTTACAACGATTTGTTTTGAAATAGTTAAAATATTTCTTTTGTAAGAAAAAAATCCTTTTTTTTCTAAACTATTTGAATGTTCATTTGAAAGTTAAACGTTTTGACTATGTTTAGTGAATTCTATGGAGATCAATCTGTAGAATTTGTTTTTTGTTCATACATCCAAGTACAAAATTTAAACCTTTTAATAACATGACAGTTTGCATCAAGGAAATTATTTTGCAATTCAAGCTTTTTAAACATTTTTCTTTGAAATGTTATTCAATATATTTAAAATATTAAGTTATATTTACGTAGCACATGCTTATAAAGATGTAAAATATTATACAGTATATTTTTAGATAATTAGATGTTAATTTTAAATTGATTATGTATTAATTAATGTTAATTTATGCCTGCAGAGTCAATTGTATAAAAGTATCTATACACACAAACGCTCCCTCGCTGTCAGTCTGTCTCTCTCTCTCTCTCTCTGTGTATGTGTGTGTGTGTGTGTGTGTGTGTGTGTGTGTGTGTGTGTGTGTGTGTGTGTGTGTGTGTGTGTGTGTGTGTGTGTGTGTGTGTGTGTGTGTTAGATCATCTCGTATAGCAGGTTATGCAGCACGCGAAAATCCTGTTGGGCCTTCTTTTAATTAAACCATTTACAAACAACAGGATGCAGTATTATATATTACACATTAAACATACACACACACACAAATACATTTAAATTATCTATACAAACACGCAAAAATATAAAAGAAATTAATTTCTTGATAAATTAATTAATATTTAACCTTTAGAAATAATAGTATTACTATTGTTATTATTACCATTTTCTTTAATTTTATGCTGTAATTTTAAATTCAAATAAGAAAGTAGTATCTGAAATTACTTTTTTAAGATGTTTTAATGTTTCTTTTGTAGTTTCCTACGTATGTTGTGTGTATGAGACCGTGCGCGTACGTTGGTCGTTTCCTTTGAACCCTAGGCAAGCTCGCGCTAATGCATGCATGTCAACGCACCTTCACTCTCATTCCCTCTCTCTCTCTCTCTCTCTCTCTCTCACACACACACACACACACACACACACACACACACACACACACACACACATATATATATATATATATATACACACACACACACGATCACGCGCGGGTACCGAAAAACGTAAATAAAACAGGTATACAGTAATAGCTATTCACACAATACGAGGTAGAACAGCAATTTATGCGGATATGCTAGCATATGTATGCGGATGTAAAGTACAAATCCTTACCGAAGGATACCATCCTTAATGTGTAACATTATCTTTCATATTGTAGTGACCAATAAATCATTGACATAAAAACATCATTAAAATTACGAAAAAACCTTGATGGAGTAGTTAATAAAGTAAAAAACAATTAGCTATGTATTATTTATTTATGCAGTTTTTATGGAAAAAAACCCTTATATAATTACTTTAATTCCTGTATTTAAAAATATTTAATATTAAAATGGACTATTTTTAATGTACGTAACCTTCGTACATTCGATTAGTGTAAGAACAATGTATTATATTGACATTTTTGTATGTAATTTATTGTTCTCGATTGAAATTTTACTGTCTTCTTGTGGTTTTGAATAATAAAAGATGTCAAATAAAAAAAATCTTTAAAATTACACGGTAAAAACTCAAAATCATAAAAATAGTCAATTAAATGCCATTTTTAAATCTACACCTTTGGCGATTTTCCAACCGCATCACCAGAACAATTAAGAAATTGCAAAACACGTAGATTAAACCTTTTTTCCTTTTTTTTTTAAATTTTTATTTCGATTTATCTGTTGGTGAGTTTTATATATTTTAACTTAACAATCGTAATATACAATCGGTTTTTTTAATACATACATTCATTTGAATTTGACATTTTTGTTTCTTGCGCATAGTTTATACTCGTTAGCTTATGAATACAATACACTTTTCTTTATAAACCCGCTGAAGCAAAGTAGTTCGCTATAATATACTTCTATAAAATTGGCCGCAATTCTCGTAGATAGTATTCCTAACAATTAATCGTGTAAAGTGCAAACTAGTTTAAATAAGTTTAAAATTATAATGACTAATATATTGTCGCGTATTCACGGTTTGACAAGGATATTGAGAGACAACCCAAGTAAAAAGTCTTGCAATCACAATTTATTACTTTTAAATAAATTGTAATGTACAAAATACGAGTACAAATCCGATTTGCTGAAGATTTTATAATAACTAATGAAAATTAATGCTGACTTAACAGTAAGGTAACGATCGAAAAATAACAATTCACTCGAAGCAAGAAATATCCACTTTTACTGTATAAAAAAGAACAACCCTACACTTTATGAACGAATAGAATAAACTTTCACTCCTCACAAACTCACCGAACAGCTTCTTGTTTACAACCACTATCCAAATTTGAATGCTGATGACGCACTTTTCACTCATTTGTTACCAAACACTTAGTCGGAATGCTTCCGCACAGCGTGATCGCTTTTAACGCAAAGCTCTAGGTACCCTAGCAGAATACAAAATTTCGGCTCGGTACGATTAACTATTCCTGAGAAATATATTTTTACGTTAAAAAAAAAACAAAATGACGGATAGCCGGCAAACTAAGCGTTTCCAAACATGTTGATATAAAGTTTCTTGTTTATTTCGATGTGTAGAACCATCCCCTGAATTCTTGAAACGGTTTTTATGTACACTCTGTATATGTATGTGTATGCCGTAATTCAGAATGACCATGCGTATGTAAATTTGGATCGATCTTTACTTAAAACAAAGTGACTGTTGGGCCGATCTCTCTGATATTTTTACCACTATATTTATTGAAATTTGAGAATAATTACAAGAATAAATTAACTAGATTACTTATTAGATGACTGATTAATAAGGCATAAAAAACATGTCGTATTATTCGTTATGTTTTTTATAGTTTATAATTTATGTTTAATTAATAGCTATGTGGTTTCGACGAAGGGAGCTTAGAAAATGGCCTCCGAGAAGCTCAGATTTTACACCTCTATACTTTTTTTTTATAAGGATAAGTTAAAAACGTTATCTACAGTGAAAAATCAGGAATATACAACATTTAAGACAACGGTTCGCCGCTGCTATCGCCACAGTTACGCCTGCGATGATCCAGCGGACCTGGGCAGAAGTCGATTATCGTCTGGATGTTTGCAGAGCAACCGACGGAGCTCATATTGAAATATTGTAAGTTATGTAAAAAAGCCTTTTGAACTGGTGAATTTTTTAAAAAAATATTCGTTTGATTATCTTTATTATTTTATGAGAAACAATTTTTTTAAATTGCTGCAACCTTTTTCGATGACTTTGTAACATATAATAAAACAATCACAAGTCACCGAGATTCTCTTCTTCTTTGACAGTAAGTCCTGGAAGAAGTAAAAGTTTATTAATAATCAAAAATTGATAAAATACAATCGACCGATCGCATTGTAATGAAATTTTATCAAGCGATATATTTGATAAACGAGTCTAACAGATCGGTAGTCGAATTTGTTTATTCCTTTAGTTCTATCAACACGTTCACATAAGTATAATGTTACATGTCTATTTTACGTATCTGAGTGGAGTGTACTTGAGGTTGTTACGTTAGTGGATAGTATACCATTAATTGGAATCATACAACAGAATGGTGGTCAGGAGATTATCGAAGAACCGTTAATGTTAAAAAGTACTTAATCCGGCCGGGTGTCGACCATCTAACTTGAAATTAGATAGAGGTTTACGTAGTTCCAGTAATGTTTTCCCTTCCTTTATAACTTAAAAGAACGATAAAAATTAAATTAAAAAATTATTTTGAATTGAAAACAGATGGAATTCAGGAAAAAGTCAGGTATTACGTAAAATTATTTTTAATTTAAACTAAATTTAAATTAATAAAACTATAACTTTAATAAAAATATAAGTTTTGGAAAACATTTAAGCATGTACTCTGTTGCCCTTCGGAATTACTGCATCTTCTTCGGTTTTCACGACTGTGGGCTCTTGAGCTCCTCAGAGGCGATATCTGTTGCTTTAAAAAAACAACTTCCACGATCGTAGATATTACATAGGATTGTTCTTAGCCATCTATTGAAGCTTACATTATAAATCAACATACATCGTCGAGTGACAAAAGAGTCGACGGACAAACTTTACAGCAACCTAACATGTTAAATTTTCGGTTAAGATTTCTCGAAAGACCTAGTAACCAGTTACAGAGAAATCAGTTGATTCTAAATGTGAACTTAATTCGTGTTTTGTTCAGCTTCGGCTCTTATCGATAAATTCCCTGATTTTTCTTTTAGTTGATCGTTTTCGCTGGTAATCGGCCGCCCAAAACGATTGTCATCCTCGACTGTTACTCTATCGACCTTGAAGTATGTATGCCATTTGAAATTTTTATTCGGTTAAAAGAATATATTTAGAAAGCCTGACGAAGCATTTCAAAATTCTTGGAGGCGATCGAATAAATTTATGAAAATGACTCAAATTATCCGCTAACACAATTTATAAGAGTGTGTGTATCGTATTAAAATATACATACATAGTAAAATATATACAATTTATAACACAATTATAAGAATACAAATTTATAAGAGTGTGTGTACTGTATTAAAATATATATATACATAGTACGATACAACCTGGCAGACTGACTGAGCAGAGCCCACCGGGCTGGTCTACTGGTTAACTCGCCATCGCAAATCAGCTGATTTCGAAGTCGAGAGTTCTAAGGTTCAAATCTTAGTAAAGGCAGTTACTTTTATACGGATTTAAATACTAGATCGTGGATACCGGTGTCCTTTGGTGGTTGGGTTTCAACTAACCACGCATCTCAGGAATGGTCGACCTGATACTGAACAAGACTATACTTCATTTACATTCATACATATCCTCATTCATGCTCTCAAGTTAATACCTTACTGTGGTTCCGGAGGCTAAAAAAAGACACTGACTGAGCAGGCTTGAAAGCCATGACCTTCAACCTTCCGATCGGCTTCGGTGTAAATTATAGTCCGGGAACTTTCCGATACCACTCGTGCAAGAGTATCATAATTTTGTTTCTTAAAATGAAATTTTAACAGCTATGAATTTTTTAAATAAAAACTTATATTGTTTAATAAATTAATTATATATTTCGTAAATATTTATGTCGTTAAATCTAATTTGAAATATTTCAGATTAAATACTATTGATTTGATCGACATTGCTGTTTTGAAATTGTGTTCGTTTTGGTGTTTTTATTTTATCCATTTCTTTTTTTGTTTTATTTTAATTTCTTCTTTTCTATAAATAATAATATTACAAAAATATTTCAAAATTTTAAAAAACTTGCTTTATACTCTTTAGTCATATTTTAATCAGATTATTATCATATATTGCATGAGTTTAATTAGTAAGTTAATTTACATTTCAAAAGATAACATCATATTTTGAAATTTATAAAATATCAAACAAATTTTCAACCAAACATTTACTATACAAAGTAACGAAATAGAAAAGTTTTTTCACAGTGAAGTTTTATTTCATTTACTTAATGTTGTCAAATTCGAAACCACAAAAACTTCTGTACCAAGCTTTTGTCATTTTTTTATAACAAACGGCTATCGGATTTGTCATCTGCGACCCCAAAAACCCCGCATAGCCGTTTTGCTGATTTTACAATTTTTTACACCCGCGCCCTTAATTTACCCCCGTAGTTGGGGGGGGGGGGGGGGGTTTGCAAAAGTAATGGTTGAATATTATTCAACCATCCGACCTTAGTAACGGTGCAAAATTTCATAAATCAGTAATGTTAGGAAGTATGTTAAATTAAGGTGCAAGATTTTTAGTACAAACATGGAAAAAAAACATTGTGAGTTAAAGAAATAAAGCAAATAAAAATACGCTTGATTTTAGAAACTATTGAGTTTTAATATCGTATAGAATTTTTCAAATTCATCAAATCATCCCTGTGAGCAATTGCATAAGGTAGGCAGGTGATATAATTCATAAAAGGGTTTTAATTATAATTTTAAATGAAATTAAACTGAGTTAAATTACGTAGGAGTAATAAATAGATTATGACTACACATATCAGTTGTATAACTGTGTTGGTAACTACTGCTATGTAAAAATAAATAAACTGATCAAGTTTCTAATTTTCAAGGTAATAATAGAGTTTTGTACAATACCTTCTCAGTCCAATCATTCGCTGTTACATGACTTATTTGAATAGACTAATAATAGCTTCGCCCTATTGTGCTTGTTATTTAATAATTAGCGCGTCTGAAATTACATGGTAATCAATTGTAGCCTACTGTGATGGCTAACGTTATCTCCATTTACGTATGCTTTACAAATATTTACATCGCAAATTGAATTATTTAGACAGATCGAAAATCAGGATAATATGTACCTTAGTTTCTTCTGTTCAACTAATAAACCACAGCAAAAACAATTTCAGAATAAGAAAAAATGGAGAAATGTTCCAAAATCTTTTTAAATTCTGTGAAACGCAGAACGAATTTAGATAATTTTTTGATGGATTAAAATGAATAAATATGTAATATATATATATATATATATATATATATATATGTGTGTGTGTATGTGTGGGGGGGGGAGGAAATCTCAGGACTCACTACTAATCACTAATCATCCCATTTTTTGTATAGATACTGGGAAACAGAAATTTTCCATAGTTATTCCTAATGTGGTTTTAAAGAAAAATGAGCAAAAGTTATCCTGATTTACAATATAAAAGGGAGTAAATAAAATAGGAGTTGAAATGGGATCCTGAAACCGGAGGACCTGAAACTGTAAACTTGGGTCAGTTTACAGTTACCTATTTGGTCAGTAGATTGATATCAATCTACCGCTAAAAAGGAAGTATCTCTAAACTAGCGTATTCACTTCAGTTTAGATGTAACATTGAATATTTACTCTTAATCTAGGAATTCCCAATTTCCCCTAAAATTACCCTTAAATAGAATTAAGATTGTATTCCTTAATCTCCCTTGTCTTGCAAATATCGGGATTTCCTTTTTAGCCAATCCTTACTCGAAACTTAGCCAGATGTACTTACTTTTTTACACTTTAAATATTATTTATTTATTTAATTCTCCTGAGTATGACGTTACAGCCTAATAATCGACTACAACAACTGTACGTCAGTGTTACCAACCTTTGACATATTCCAATAATTAAATAAAACAAATAATTAATATTTAAAATGTAAAAAATAATTACGTTGGTACTCTATGAGGGAGAAGCGAATTTCCACAGGAAAAAAGGGCATTTCCAAGATGGCAGCAGAGTCATGTAACCAAAATCCTACAACGGGGTTGGCTATTGATTCCATACCCCTATTTTTGTACTAATAAAAATTATTACAAATTTTTTTAAACGTAAGACATTTCGATACTATTCCTACACTTCAGATTTAATTATTTATTAGCATAGTTTATCATAACGTTTAAAAATGTCAGATATTAACTGAATTATATATAATTTCTTTTGTTATCGTTTTCAATGTCGGTATATCATCGGATTATGCGTGAAGCTAACTTCTACAAAGTAAAAATATGTGGTAGAAAGAAACTAACGAAAGAAAGTATAAGAAAGAATACAGAATGAACAAGAAAGCAGAAATTAGTGTTTGTGCGCAATCAACGATTCGATCATTCGGTGCACAATCCAAACAAAGTTTGAAAAACGGTAAGCACGAATTCTTTAATTCCATAGTTTCTTAAATATTAAAAAGAAACAACTTCGGTAGTGATGTTAACAACGAAATTTTATGAAAATTTAATTCAGTAAGTCTCTCTAAATCATCTTTAACATGGAAAAATGGAATACATTTTCAGTTTATTTTCTGAAATGTCTGGAAATATTGAAAAAAATCTTAACATCAGACAAGCTCGCTGATCGAACTTTAAACCGATTCGGCTACAAAAATCGTTATCTGATTTACAGATAAAAGACTTTTCTTAAGCTCAAAAAGCAAGGATTTACAAAAAACGGAGCTTAAAAATTCAGTAATTTCATGTACAAAGAACGGGCACTAAAAATATCTATAATAAAACTGAGATAACATCTTACAATTTTATTGTATAGCATTTAACGTTACACAGTGTTATACACATATTAATCTAGCGTTAATATTTGTGTTATATCTAAGAACGGTATTGTTTATCGTTGAAGAAATGTTCCAAGCGGATAAATTTCTTGTTCGAGTTGTTTTCATTTTAAACGGTTGTGGAATTCAAGTGTTTGTATCAATAAAGGGAATGACAATTATAATTTCATTTTAAGTAGGATATAACAATTAACTGTAACTGTTATTCCGAATCGATTAGTTATTGATTTTAAATTTAAGTACGTAATGTTTGTTAATGTTACTGTAACATATAAATATAAATCTATTAAATATCGTTACTCAATTTTATGCACATATATATTTATATGGTGCCAAAAATAACTTAATCATCCCCGAAAGACCGACTGTCCTTGAAAAATACACAATATGACGTCATCAGTAGTGTCTCTTTTCCCTGTACTATCTAATTGCAGTTCTCTCCCACACCGCCAGTATTTCTACTCTTCCGCTTTAAAATTTCCTGTGTATACTGTGGTAATCGTCAGAATGATTACAGACGGACCTAGCACATAAAACGTTACGATAATTTAGTTTAGTAAATTCATAATATTATGTTTTGGCAATAAACGAGAGAATTAATTAGTGAGACACACCCACTTCTCATATCCTTACTGCTTGTCCCGTATTCTCAGTAATTTTCTTTTTAAATAAAATATATAACATATAAAATTATTAAATTTATTACTGTTAATAGTATTAGTATTAATATTACTATTATTATACTCTTAAAAATTAAATTGCAATTCGTTTAGTTGTTAATTCTCTAAGGGCACACGGAAAGTAAAAGAAATTTTAATTTTAATTTTTTTCGTTTAAACTGCGTGATTTATAGAAAAATTTCGTATATAATTTATGAATATACGAAGATTATTTCCATAAAAAAAGGTATAATAATTTACTAAATCAGGACTGATTTTACACCTGATTTCTATTCAAACGCAACATATGTTGATATTTCTCAATTTCTGTAAGGTAAGATATGCTAGTTACTTAGGGGATGGGGACAGTAAAGGCTATAATTCTGTTGTTGATGATAAACAATACGGTGATAAGTTTCAAATTAAAAAAAAAATTAAGTGAGTACGGCGTGTGTAAAAGAATGGGTTCGCGTCTTCGTCACTTGAAACAGAGAATGAAGGGGCAAGTATTAGAGGATGGAGGTAAAATGGAAGGTAGAAACAGACTACCTGACACCGTTATTGACCGGTTACAAAATTATTACGGACGAGCAATTGCAGGTAATTGTAGTGATGTTGAAAAAATGAGAACTATTTGGGCTTTGTTCTTTCATCATAAGTCCACCGACGAGAAGCCAATTCATGGACTATGCCAAGTAGGAGAAAAAACTAGTGGTGTAAGTATCAAAAGGCAAAAGGCTCTGGTCATAAATATATTCATAAACATTCCATCCCTGAGGCTATTATGGAAGCTATTCAGCCAGTGTTCAAAAACTTATTACATCCGACCTGCTAAGAAAATGTGTTCACGGGAAGACTCAGAATGTAAATGAGAGTCCAAACAATGTAATTTGGTCTCGAGTTCTCAAAAGGGTTTTTATTATGAAGGAAACACTAAAGTTTGGAGTATATGATGGAGTCGCATCATACAATCAGGTGAATTTCTAAGTGTCTTACGCTGCATCATCTTGAAATCCAGCCGTGGATATGGTTGGATTTGGATTTTTAACCGTGGATGTGGATATGGTCGATGCTGTGAAAGGACTAGACAATGAGCGGTTACGAGGTGCAAACAACTATATGTCGGTGTTTGATCGTCAGGCAAAAAAGAAAAACAAACTAAAGAGAAAGCTTCTGGAAGAGGCAGAAGATGAACCCGATTATGCACCAGAGATGTTCTAAGAACAGCTGGGAAAATTTGGTTTTTACGTTGATTTTTGAAAAACCGTTGATTTTACGTTGATTTTTTACGTTGATTGTTTTATATATTATATACCTTTTCTCAAAAACTACTTAACCGATTCCCTTGAAATTTTTCAGGATTATTCCATTTACTAGGGGCTTTACTTTAACACATGGATTGCTGAAAAAAAATTGTTTAGAAAAATTTTACAAAGAAAAGTATAATGAACTTTAAAAATTTCTGTTATACCAACTTCAAATTTTTTTTTCTCTGTGATAATTCTTTATTTTATTATATCCCTCTGTCAAAGTATTGTATACATATGTAAGAATACCTGGTAAAAATTTCAAGAAGATTGGTTTAGCAGTTGTTGAGAAAAGGTGCATAACGTTAACATTGTGAGAGATAGACTTTCCGTGTGCCCTTAAGTATTTTCTTTTAGCTTATACGTAAACCTGCTCTTTAATTACTTTCTTTTATGTTTCATTAAATATGTTCTTCAATCAATAATATATATATATATATATATATATATAAGTAATTTATTTTTTCTTAAAATTGGAACGTATATGAGACTATGGAGGAGAGTTAGGAGGTAGAGAAATTTATTAACATGCAAAGCGAAAAAAGAAAATGATTTTTAATGTTAAAGGGAACATTTTTCAAAGTTAAACATAACCTTAAAATTGCAATATTATTTCATAGACATTGTTTTTAACAAGAAATATAATTCTATAATAATAATACAAATAGAATAGATGATTTCTACAATAAAGATTTTATCGTATGCTACCGAACAAATTTATAAGCAACATAGTTTTTTTTTGTTGTTTTTTCCGAATTACAAGGATACTTCTATTCAATTTTAGTGGTTCTTACTGCCAGATTTCTTGTTTGTGCAGTTTTCCCTTTTATAACTGTTTCACTTTACAATTTTAAGACCAAAGGTCCTACTGCGGTACGTTATTATAAGTTGTAAGGATTAAGAGTAAAAAAAAATCGAACGTTTGATTTACAGACTTGTATAACGTAAAAATTGTAGCAGGAAAATAATTAAGAAAGCCGAGGATTTGTAAAAAAAAAAAAAAAAAAAAAAAAAAATCTACTCTAATTATTTTTGAAAGAGTACTAAAAAAATTTTTAAATATAATATTTTATATTTCAGAAAAAAAAGACACTGAGGTAGTAAACGTAGCACATCTGTATAAAGACTGAAAAATAAAGAACAATCAAGAACGCCAAACTGATAGAATTATGTAGGATCAGACAACATTACAAAAGTTGCAAGTTGACGGAAAACGGAAAATCTGATTTTTATGAAATTCTCCTATAATGGTTCCTGATTTTTTTGAATCAACATACGGTCGTAAAAAGTAATACAATTACGCGGTAAAATTAATTTATTTGATAGTAATATCATCGTAATCTATGTTTCGATAACGTACGAAAATAACAACTGGAAAAATTTACATAACAATCTATATACTATAACTTGTGCATTAAATATTTAATTAATTATTAATTAATCGTGGAAAATGTTATGAATAATGTGAACTAAAAGCCTTAAGGATGATAGTTTTTATTTAAATTTTAAATTACAATATTTTACAGAATGAGTATATTCGTTTTCCAGCATTATCCCTCTATTTCTTACTTTGGATCCCTTTATGGTACCCATGTACGGTACAATAAATAATAAAGCAATAACATGATATTTGGGCCATTTTCTGTTGTTTTACCCCAATATATGTTCCACTTAACAGTACGTTAATCGAAACCATGAAATGCAATAATGTAATGAACTTATCGTTTGTAAAAATAAACGATTATGTACATAACTACAAAATGATTATCACCGGTTCTACGAACGTGTAGTAGTATTGCTGAGTGTAACGCTTACTAAGAGATAAAATCCTGCTCGTTACATACTTATTTTCTTTCTCGATAACTTAGTCAGCAATAAAAAATGATTCAGCATTACAAAAAAGGATTTCAATACAATCCAGGTTCAGTTTTCTAATCTACTACGCTAATATGCTTATCGCTTTTGAATCATGAATCCGGTATTACTCGAATTCCTTAATTTATTCAGTGGCCTTTAAAAAAAAGCATTACCGAAGTTATTTAATTGAAATTATACAAAATATTTAACGATTAGCTTAATTATTTAAAACGAATTTACTATTACAGTAGCCTTTCATGTTTTTAAAATAACTATTATTTTTTTAGTTTCTAAAAATCGATTCAAATTTTTATAATTTTTAGCGTTTAAACCTTTCTTTTCTTTCTTTTACCTGTTTAACCTCCGGGAATTACCGTTCAGGTATTATTTCAGAGGATGAATGAGGATGATATGTATGAGTGTAAATGACGTGTAGTCTTGTACAGTCTCAGTTCGACCATTCCTGAAATGTGTGGTTACTTGAAGCTAATCCACCAAAGAACACCGATATCCACGATCTAGTATTCAAATCCGGATAAAAGTAACTGCCTTTACTAGGACTTGAACGCTGAAACTCTCGACTTCCAAATCAGCTGATTTGGAAAGACGCATTCACCACTAGACCAACCCGGTGGGTTTAAGCGTTTAAACCTACTGTGAATGAAGAATAATCTTTCCAAAAAAAAAAATAATAATCTGTTAAACCTGTTCACTTTATTTAAGATGATATAAACAAGATTTTACTTTTATATAAAAATATGGAGTAAATCCTGCCGATTCAACGATCTCAGAATTCTATACTAATTTTGGTACTTTTTACAGTAAATTACTTAAGTCTGTTACTGATACTTTTTAAAAAATTGAAAAAAATTGAAAAAATTCATTAAAGAAGATTACAAGAAGTTGTGAAAGATAGTTTTCTTGAAGGTCCTAATGTAATGTAACATTAAAAAAAGTAAACCGTGCTGATTAAACTCTGTGTATATAATGCATTGTTTCACGGTACATTAAATTTCTTTCATGATATTTGAAAGACACCTGAAACACAAACGTCAGGGTTACTTCCTTTTAGAGTAATGATGCTCACTATACAATTTTTCCCGTACGATAACTGATGTCACTTATGAGACTGAATATTGATTGGTTTTCAGTCGGTTCGGCTTAATAGAGTAATTATACACTCAGCTCTTTGAATAATTCCTTACTTCTATTTTATAAACTCGGTATGGAATTCTCCATAACCTTGCGGCAGGCTATGCCATTTTAAGAGTGATTTTTTTCGTATCCAGTCATCTAAAAAAATTTAGCGAACAAAATATACTCATTTTTATCTTCCATTGCAGACTAACATGAAATTCAGGAGGTCAATTTAATTTAATATTCTTAAAAAAAAACATTTTTGGGATATCGTTTTACTTTTAAATGGAAGGCATAAATTATAATCCGTTTCCTTTGAGAACTGATTCACTTTATTGCAACAAAATCTATACGGCCCTAATGAAGAAGAAACGAAAAATTAAAACACTTAGACCTTTATAATTGTTCAGACTTTTCTGTAACTTAGGCAACCCCTATTTTAGAGGACAGGAGCAGTCGATTATTTATTTCTACGTAGATTTACCATGTTCTAATAGATATCATACAACATTCATTGATATATTTTAAATTTGGTTTGGAGCCATCTGTAAGCAGAAAATTATGATATTTTAAATGCTCCTCACACGACGTGAGATTCAGTCATGTTTCAAGAAGATTCCTTATCCTTAGTTCTTCAAAAAAGAAAAATTAATGATTAAAGAGCAAATTAACTTTTTTGCAAAAAATTCCTATTATTTTAAGATTTCCAACTCTTTATTGCTGTGCAAGTATAGTAAACGTATTTTTATTTTTTAATTTAATTGGAATCTGTGTACATTAAATACACATCAATATACTCTACATGTAAATATATATATTTATTTTTTCTCCTTTTTTTCATTTCAAATAAATTAAGTAGTAAATGATACAATAGGACAAATATATATTTATTTAAAAAATCGTTTCGCTTAATAAAGCTACTAGGCCAATATAATGGGAGTAGTTTTTAAATATAAAAAAAGTATATTTTTTAAAATAAACAATGCACCATCATTAATCCTATATTAGGATGTTAAACCATTTTAATGGAGAATCCTTATATGACAGAGATATTAATTTTTAATTAAAAGTCTAGAAGTTTTATTATATTTAATACAATTTTTTTTTAAATCGTAAATTTTGTTCCACTTTTTCAGCGTTATATTAGAAGTTCTACATTTTCGTAGAGACTGAACATATTTATTTTCTACAATAAAAGTCGAATCAAAGGATATTATTATTAAACGAATTTGTCGCTACTTTGACTTTTAGATAAATTTTACCAATTTTTTATACTAAAATAAGAAACTTTCTATAAAATTTGTTTTTTTTTAATTCGATTTTTATCAACAAAAGGTGGGTAATAAACAAATTTGTATTAGAAATCTAACGTAAAATTATTTTAGACCGCTCCACCGTCTCATAAGATTTTGTTAAACTTCTTCCTCTTAATATTTATGTAATTAATGGACGTCTTTTTTTAGTGAATCATACATTTGCTGTCTAGAATTTACAGAAATTTACAGACAGTGAAAATTCTCATTTTGAATTTCATTTAGTAAAAATTTTCTTTGTCTAAAAAGCTTGTGTGTGTAAAACTGGTGCGTATTATATGTCTGGTGTATATATATATATATATGTAGTACACACACACACACCCATATATGTAATTTTTATATAAATAAGTACTGTAGAAAATAAAGAGTTTTACGCCTTTTTTTTGTAGCTACATGTGATTATGAACTTTCATATTAATAATAATAAAATTTAGGCTCGTTCTACCATTATTATGGCTTTTTAAAAAGAAATTGTAATCTTCATCAACAGGTATCGAATATAAATATTTTTTTAAAGGGAATGAATATTTTAACAAAAGTAATTTAAATAAAGATATATAAATTTGAATTCTGTTTAAAAATAACGAGAATAGTCAATGAAAAATTTACCTTTACAAACAATTAAATTTTACCTATTATGATGTAACAGCGCAATCGTATATTAAATATAACCCCAAAAAAGGAAAAAACACTAGAGAATATATTATAAGCATTCGCTTGCATATTTTATTTTAATAGGATTTTATGCTGTCGCGTTGAACATTTGACTCTTTCTCGTTCACAAAAGATCTAGAAAATCTGTACACAAATATTAATTTTATAACTTCCATTTTTGATATAAATAAGATTTTAATTTTGAGGATTACTACCCATTTATAAATTTGGGCTGGAAAACGATTAACTACTTTAAAAAAATCTATATGGTTGCTGGGGTAGGTAGAGCCAAAAGTAGTAACGAAAATGTAGAAAATGTCACGCTTTAATTTATTAGTGTGATTAATATGTTTTTTATAACAAAATTATGACTCCAAATATTATCTTCGGACTGCCAAACTATAATCATTTATGACAAGAATCTTACATACCCATTGTTAATTATGAGGAAATATTAAGTAAAATGAGATAAAATATACCGTGCAGAAAATATTATAAAAGTTTAAAATATTATCTAAGAAGTTCTAAAATTTTATTCCCCGAAAACAAACTGCGTATGTAAATGTTTCAACTCATATTAACATGAAATACAATGTTCACATTATATTTTCTTTAAAAGTCACATTATACCGTATTAAAATTAATGTCAAAAGGACGCGTAATTTTTATTTCGAAAAATAAGAAGGAAACAAACTTATTAGATGATAACCTAGACTGATTTAAAATTTCATAAGAATATACAGTAGTAGGTCGATCGTTCGGTAGAGATCTATAGATCACTAAAGACTTATAAATTTGTATAAATTATTTAAAATTAGCATAGGAAGTCAACTAACACGTGATCATTCAGATCTCTAATATCAACAGATTGAATTCGTTGACCTTACTATGTTAATTCGATTTCTGACTAAATTAATCTGATATCAGGGTAATATCAGATGGATCTTTAACTATGTATGAAAGAGAAAAGTCTATACGAAAAGGTTTTCGGTTAAAGGAAACACTTCGATTTCTATATATATTGTACATAGTTCTTAAATTTTCATACCTTTGCGTATTAAATAATAACGTTTCAAAGAATAGAGAAATGGTTGAAACTACCCATCTTATAATATACTATTTATAGGAGTATTACTAATAATATAACTTACGGTTCAGACTACTCTACACACCTAAAAATCTTTGTGGATGGACGAAAGTTTTCCTTACGAAAGCCAGAGATTTTTGCCGGATGGCACTTTAGTATCTGAAGGAAAACAAATTTTTGAAAGCATTTATTTTAAATGGTAGACGCAAAACTATAGATCAGTAACGTTTTGCTCATATCTAGGGTAAGGTATTCTGAATACCTTACCCAAGAAAATTCTCCGAATGATAAAAGCATACGTAAGTGGTGTGAACAGTTTTTGGAAGCGTTTTGAAAGGACATTTACAAGGTAGGCCTAGAACAAATGCCGATACAGAAAGAATTTGACTGTCTTTCTAACGAAGTCAAAAACGTTCATTTCGTAGTGTTAGTCGTCAAATAAATATTCCTAAAAGGGCTGTCCATGATGTTGGTCGCAAGCGATTGAAATGTGTTTATAAACTGAAGTTACTCTATGAAATTAAACCTAACGATAAGCCACGAAGAGCTCAGTTTGTAACGAGAATGTTACGACTTCATTTATGTTGATGAAAACTACCTACAGCGCATTTAGATTTATGATGAATCAATATTTCATGTTCATGGATTTGTGAATCGCAATAATTGTCGAGTATGCGGCTCAGAAAATCCACCCGAATCGGTGAAATTCGTTCGTAACTGTGCGAAAGTAAATGTCCGGTGTGATACCATGAGCAATCGAATTTTTGGGCCTATTTTTTCCATGTGTAGACTACTACAGACGTAGTGTACTGGGACATGTTAGAGAAATTTGTGTTTCTGCAGACTTAAAATATGAAGGATCTAATTTTCCAAATGGATGGAGCCCCTTTATATAATGCAAAAGTGGTGCGGACTACACTCGACCACAATTTTCCCAGAAGGCTGGATATGCAGAGAAGCTCCCATCGCTTGACTGCCGCGAAGTCCCGATTTGACGTCGATGAATTTATTTTTTGGGGACTACGTAAAAGACATCGTATACCAAGGAAAGATCCAATCATTTGACCACCTGCGCCAAAGAATAACAGTAACCGTGGAAGCGATTTCTCCAGACATGTTCGCCAGAGTATGAAATGAGGTTGGATTATCCGTTTGACGCGTCTACAAGGCGGTGCTCTTATTGAGTTTCATTAAGAGGCAAAAAAATAACTTTAGATTTTGTACTTTCGTATGTATAAAATTATCACTACAGAATTGGTTATCATTGTATAGATATCTACAAAATGAAACTACATCCCTAGGAACCAGCTAACTAGACGGTAGATCCCTAGCGTATTAAATGTTCACTTTTACGATTAGCTCTACTCAGTAAACGAAGTCATAAGCCGGTTTGAATTTATGAATTTTATTGCGGGTGATGAAAGATAATGAATAACCCGGTTCAACATTAGATAAAAAAGTAGAATTATCGGCAATTATCACAAAGCAAATAAGTCCATGATAAAATATATATCTAATGTTAAATAAGTTCTAATATCCACTAAAAACATTAAAAATTGCTTATGGAGTGTTATAATAGGCCATAAGATAGATAAATTATATTTTTCTATTTTTAATAAATTTTTAGCAGTATTGATTACTACGGTCAGCAAACGCTAATAAATGTCAACAGCATGCAGCTTAACTGCATCCAATGTTGTTTACTTTGAGTAATCTAGGAGAAAAGGTTTATTGAACATGCCTTTGGCATTAGCAATTTACTGTAATTCACACACGAAATTTGTGAATGGACTGATTTTTCGATTCAGTTTCCAAGATGGAAATTGGAAACCAGTTAATAAATGAAATTGTAGAGAGACTTCGTTTGGTTGGGATTGTTTCAACCGATTAGCAGGTTAAACAAAAATTAAATGACAATTTTATGAAGCAATACTAATAGATATATTTGTTTATTATGATCTTGAGTAATTTTGACTGCTTAAGAGTGCAGTAATCCGCACTGTCAGAATATTCTTAAATATTAATAATACTAAGAAGCAAGTACAAGTAATAATACTAAGAAGTTGCTAAGGTTAAGTGGCTTCAAGTCGTTTTCGACTTTAACTTCAAATGATTTGTGGGAAAGCTTTACTATTTCGATCAGTATTTTAACATAATTTATACTTTTAAATTTTCAGTTAGCTACTCGCCAAGACCTTTTAGACGTTGTGGAACCTTCAGGTTGTAAGGTATGAAGATTACTTATTTTACTCAAGACTCAAACTTGTTATAATAATAAGAGACTTATGTACATAAAATACATTTAAATAACAGATTCAACTTTTGAAATGTTTCACATCGATAAACATTTCATTACGTGACAAGAATTCATAAGCTTTTATTCTTCGAAAGAATAATTATATTTTCGTTTTTTATGTATAGAAATAATCTTTGATAGCCTATTATTTAACACATAAAATTTTTTAACGACAATTCAAATCAAATTGTGTAAAAAGAGTTTTTTTTTTTTTAATTTACTTCGAAACGTTTTCAATCGCCTAAATATCTCAGCGACTGGTGATGCTATTTTCACACTGAATTCAGCTGATTTTAGTGCTGACGGTTATTTTTAATTAGACAGGCACGTATAAGAATGTGATCGAATGGTTTGAATCCTTCTGTATATTTCGTATAATATTCAGAAACATACACAACGATAAAGCAACGAACAGACAAATTCAAATCTAACATGCTCTTCTAAAATTTTTTATTTAATAATAAGGGATATAATTTTCCAATACATATATACTTTCATAAAAAAATGAAATTATGATTCTTATTTGAGTATATTCGATAAGCGGGTGTATTTGGATACATTTCAATCTTAGAGGCAAGTAAATCTTTATAGGTTTCATATAAAGTAAGACGAATAAACGAAGACGTATCCGAGATAACGAAACGCGTAACTGCGGCAATTCAATAAACTAAATGAAACGATTACGTCATTTTATGTATCTGAAAAATAATATTTAATGTTTATTTACGTAAAAAATTTAATAAATAAGATATTAAGTTATATTACATAAAATATTTTCTTAAATGGATCTAATTTTATAACGTTTTAATATAACAGCCGAGGAAACGATACACGGCAGATGACACAAGACGCGAGCATCCAACCATCCATCCGTTCGACTAGAAGGTCATAATACAGCGGCCGGAATAGCGGTCAAGTGTAATAACACGACATAGAGGTGCTAGTTAAAATCAAATCCTATCTACGCTTACGTCATCGAGTGACAGAGAGAAAGCCGAGAAGCATGTGGGTATGTGGGTATGTGGGTGGTGGGATGTAAGGGGCAATGCACTCTGTTTTAGGGCCACGACTCTCACAGATCGGGAGAAAGTGACCCGACCTACTTACCTTTCTTTCTATTCTACTTGGCCCCCTTTCCCGCTCGTTTATATATCTTTCTCTAAACGATGAAGTCGTTGTAAGGAAAAATTTGAAATTCATTGCGCCACTTTTACATTGTATCATTATTATTGCTACTAGTTATTACTATTACACTTAACACGGATAAAATTGAGTAATGTGAATTAAAGACACGACAACCGAGCGCAATCCCCACCCGTACGCGATAAAAACAAAAAAGAAACGGCATTTCCTTTTACTAATGTTATAAATTAACGAATAATTTAGAAAGATTATTCAACATTATAAAACCGATCTCGTCAAATTCCAACGTTATAATATTACATTATCTTAAAAATTAATTTCTAACATATATAAATGTATAATTATTTACTTAGAAGATCAAGTCTCATTAAAAAAAGCCACTTTCACGACCGCGCGCGGACACACAAAGCTGATGAAAGAATATTTACTAAATAACATCTAATGACCCAAATCCATAATGGTCGTGTATTAAAATCTACAGACCTAAACAAAAAGCTGTACACAGTTCCTATTAAAACTAGTTCAAATGGGAAAATCAAAAAAAGAATTATAATATTATAACAAAGCTTAATTTTTGTAGGAATTAAAACGAAAAATTATGTACAATAATAAATACTAATTTTGATATGTTTTACGCGACAAATTCAAAGACTTTCATCAGTGAACCGTTTTCTTTTTACCTTGCTCGTTTTCTATGATAATGTTTGTTTTTCATCGCTAATTGTTCGCTAATACACGATGAAGATATAATGATTCTAAGTATTTTTCCAGCTTTGTATCAATTAACCAGTATGATATTGCAGCAATTAGAGATTTTTTCCTAACCGTACATTGTTCTTAGAAAGAAAGGAGTCGTTTGTTACTCCATAACTCTAGAATTCACACAACTTTCTAGTGTTGCCTCGGCATTGTATAACAATTCATAATAATGCTGACGAAGGTCAAAATCAGCTATTGTGCTTACGATTAACATATACAGCCTCAATCGGGTAATACGCCTGATTATATTTTAACAATTGATCCTATTAATTTTTAAATCCACCACTCGTAAGATAGTGCTACAGCAATAACTGACCTTTGATAAACGGTGGTTATTGAAACTGACCACCTGACATAGAGTCGGAGTCCGACTCTATGGTTTATAATTGAATCTCTCTTAACTCTTTAATATCGAGCAGCAATTGTTTCAACTGATTGATGTAAGATTCTTAATCAGCAAATGTTATCGGGTTTGAACCCCTTCGCGCGCGCGCGCTTGAAGGTTTTAAGTACTTTTTAATGTTAGGCCTATATAAAATAAACATACTATAAATTTACACACATATATTTGAGTATCTTTTTAAAAATTCATCTTATTCTATCCTCTAATTTCTCACTGTCAGTAACAAAATCTATCGACATAAGATCCATCCGCCGCCCTTTCTTCTTCAATAATTTAATCCACGTACTTGGAGCTGCGGCACGTAGAGTACATCACTCAACGTGCGACACAGTAGCCGTCATTCAGCATTCTGAGAAGGCGGCAGTGATCTCACGACGTGGTGGGTGTCAAAGCATATACCCCTCCTCGACTACTGAAAGAAAGGAAAGACCATCAAAGCCATGCCGCTTATTAAGAAGGTACGATAATAATACTGACCTTGTAATAAAATAAGGCCGACACCATATAAACTTACTTGTTGTGAAACATATTGTCGGGACAGCTCTGCAGTGGCAGCAGTGGATATATGAAATATTGTACTTGTCGAGCGGTATTCACTCGTTAGTCCGAGTTCAGATTTTGTTGTGGAACGTTCGTTTATGTATCGTGCATTTCGCAATTCATATTTTTAAATAGAAACCTTACACGATCGTTCCGTGTTCTTTAATATGTCTAAGCGACCTCAAAGTTCAATTTTACAATTTTTTAGCAAAAGGTCGCGTACCGGTAGTGATTCTTGTAAAGTTAGTGAAAATTTCACATTGCCAAATATTTCTTCGCTGCTGCAACATAACGATGCTGTCCCAAACGTTCTTCCCGAAACTTGTTTCACACCCTCCTGTAAAACCTCGGCTGGCATTGAATCAACACCGACATCACTCGATAATGTTGACGTGCCCGCTGAATCATTTAGAAATTACAAGTGTATTGCTCTGGTTCCGGAGGCTTCAAAATCTTCAAGTTCTAGTGAACCACACGCTTATGATATTGGTATTTACGTAGGAAAAGACTTGTGTAATGAAAAAACTGGGCGTCTTGGACAATATCTGAGAATCAAATCCAGGGTTTGTTTTTTCCAACAAAAGGAAACAGAAATCTGCGATTTCAGTTTAAATGGCCTTACCGCTGGAAGTGGGCTGCATATTCCGAATTTAAGGGAGGGAGTTTTTGTAAATTTTGTGCACTTTTTGCTCCAAGAAATGATGGATCTGGCAAGCAACCCTTAGGTCAACTTTGTAATGAGAAATTTTACAACTGGAAGGATGCCGTTGTGCGATTTTCAGAACGTGAGAAGTGTCTTTATCACAAAGAAAGTTTGGAGGTAGCCGGTACTTTGATCGATATTTCATGTGGGAAGAAAAAGTCTATAGATGTTCTAATAGATACTGCAACAACTCAAAAGAAACTGGAGAACAGGAAAACACTTATTCCTATTATTGAGTATTTTTTTTTTGCGGGAAACAATGTATCGTTCTGCGAGGCCACAGGGATTCCTGACGAATAGAGGTCGAGGTCGACTAAAGAACCAGAAGAAAATGATGGCAATTTCAGAGAATTTCTTCGCTTTCGAAGTAAGACTGATACTGCATTAAAAAATATTTTGACGTATAGTGCTGGAAATGCGCAGTACACCAGTCCTAGAATACAGAATGAAATTATTGAAGTGTACAACGACCTGATTGTTCGAAATCTCGTGAAAGAACTTAATGCCTCCAGTTTCTTCTCTATTGTCGCCGATGAGACGTCAGACATATCAAGCTTAAAACAATTATCACTGTGTGTTCATTATGTTGATAGAGAAAATTTCACTGTGAAGAAAAACTTTCTACACAGAAAGTGTAAAATTCCTTTTCCGGTCACATTATATGATGTGACCGAAAAAGGAATCACAACGGCGATATTGGGCAAGTTGCGCTCATTAAATGTAAACATAAATAAGATTCATGGTCAAGGGTAAGACGAAGCTATGTCCGTGTCAGGAAATGTAAACGGAGTCCAGGCACATGCAAAGTAAATAATTTCCTCATCTTTATACGTCCACTGCTCAGCACACAGCCTCAACTTAGCTGGATCCAGTGCTTGTGAAGTAACTGCCATTAGAAACTGTATGGGTACAATATCGAGTCTGTACGAATTTCTTTACCCCCTAAAAGGCAACATGTTTTAAAATCGGCGATAAGTGAAACGGAAACTACAACTTCGCGCCGTGAAAAACTCGTTTAACTTTGCGCAACAAGCTGGTTGGAAAGCTATAATTCCGTGGCCGCGGTGGTGAAATTGTATGACCCTATTATTGCAACCCTTTAAAGCATATCAGAATGGAATGACAAAGACTCGGTCCTCACAAGCAAATTCACTTTTATGTCTTTGACTGACTGTCAATTTGTGATATCGCTGTTTCGTATTCAGAAACTGTTTTCTTTAAGTTTCCCATTTTGTAAATTCCTGTAGAATTCATCTATTGATCTCGTGGAAGCAGTAAACCTTGCTGAAGATATTAACAGTGAAATGAAATGTATATGCAAAAATGTTGAAGAATTTTCTAAAATTTTCATTTGTGCTTCTAAATTCTTGAATAGGTTGGAGCTCTCCATTCAAATCCCTCGCATGGCAGCGCGAGCAAAAAACCGTGAAAACTTGGACTTATCAACGGTGATGTCAGAACTTTAATTCTGTGTCTCTACTTTTATTCCATTTCTGGATACCTTCATGACCCAACTAGATTCACGTTTCTGGAAACGCAAGGAAATATTGAAAGGCTTTTATTGCCTTTTACCTACAAACCCAGACTTTCTGCACCTGCTGTCTAAAGTTTATGCTTTCACTTCACTCACAGAATTCTATGCCAGTGAAATAAGAAGCGATTGCCAGAAAGATGTGAATAATGAATTAAAATTACGGTACAGAAAAATTGCACGTCTTCAGAAGGAAGAACAACCAAAAATGGCCGCAGATGGGTTAACTATCTGCAATCCCAACATAATGCCAAATATATTCACTTTGTTAGAAATACTAGCTGCACTCCCAGTGACCACATGTACAAATGAACGATGTTTCTCAACATTACGCCGTCTAAAAACATATTTGTGTAATTCTACTGGAAATACACGTTTGAATGGATTAGCACTCCTCAACATACATAGAAACTACACTCCAACTGCAGAAGATGTGTTAAATGAACTAATGAAAAAGAAACATTGTTTGGACATTGTATTGTGAATGCTGAAATTTCCGAAAGTAGTAACATATACCATAGGCTATGTACATTATATTAATTTAACTACCAGTACTTTTTTAAACAATGATTTTTCAAAACAATAATACGCTATAGTAGAATACTGATTTGAATGTCAGAGACAACTGCATTCAATTCTTTATTCAAATTCCTTCATTGAATGTGGATTCATGAGTGTTAATTTCATTCTTTAGCCTCGGTGAATTCCATATTAACATGTGTTTAATTAAATTTATTTCATTATATTTGATTGCTTCCATAGATTTTATTATGTGTTATGTAAAGTGTCTCACCTACTGTATACAAATAACCGTGGCTAAAATATGATTATTGTGTAGCCTAAGTGTATTAATGGCATATAGCACTAGCACAAGCATTTTTATTATACAAAATGAAATAGATGTTAAAAAAAAGTAGCCTAAGGCTGTGAAAAAACTGTAACAGAAGAAAGCTGTAATAGATTTTATTAGGGTATTTATGAATGTGTTACATTCGAACATTGTAAAATAAATATATCGTAACATGATATAATAATAATAAAATTTAAATTACCGATGTCAATTGTAAACTTGTAAACAATTTTATAAAGACCCCCTCCTTAAAAAAATGCTGCAAACGCCACTGTTGACTTGTACTGTGATTCCAGTGAGGATAGCTTATATTTTTTCATAGTTTTGTTTATCATCGATCCTTTCTTCCCTACTCTTCCCTACTTGTGGGGAAAGGTCTAACAAAGCCAGACACATGGTAAGGTTATCTGTACCTGTAGCGTGATCTGATTTAATGACTATAGATTGAATTATCTGTTACAGTAAGCCTGATGGCTGAAAAACCTCATTATCCCTCATAAAATAAAAATGTAATAGCACACAATGTACACCAGAAACACAGACATTTACGATTATTAAAAAACAACTAATACATTTAGATTTTAGGATGACTAAGTTTATTTGGTAGGCATTACAGTCACTAAATTGTCTTTTTATACAACCTGTGGATAGGATAGGAAACAATTTTGCAGGCAGAACTGCCACTTCAGTTGGCCTCAATGACGAGGCAGCTGCTGTTCTGGCACAGCAGCACATTTTCCCTATTGCAGGAAAAAGAGCAGAAGCATAAGGAAAGGGAAGGTAGAATAAAAAGATCAATCCACAAAAATACTTCAGAGATTGAGGTAGTTTTCCAAGGACCAAACCAACCTTCAGCCTTATTTGAAAAAAATTCTGCAATATCGTAAAACAACTGTTACAGCAGCTGATGAATCATTTTGCTAGATATAACCAACCAGTCAAATGGGATAACAGTGTTATAAGCTGCTACTGAATCTGTTACAAGATGAAGAGAGTAACAATATGCTTTGCAACTTAATGCAAAACCAAATACAATTTGAGTCGCTATCAATAAAACTGTAAATCGAGTACAGTAAATCGAGTAATAACTTTAGTTTTTGAATTAACAGTTGAGGCTGCACAATATGGCCTGCTCCTAATCTATTTTAGATCTATACAATGGTCAAAGATTAAAAAAAAATTAATAACTTCTTCAACAATTGAGTGTCAAGATTTTGTAATAATACAGGCACATTATTTGTTTTTCTGTTACTGATAGTTATTTATGTGACATCTTATAAACTGATGGTTCCACAAAACTGTAATGTCTTAAAGAATGTAGCATCCTGGGAACTGATTGTAATGATTAAGGATACATGCCAACTGTCAAAAGCAAATTAGATTTTGTAGATCGCAATAGTTAAACAAAGCTGAGTGAAGGTTTCTTGCAAGGTATTGAAATTCATTTGTGGCTAAACACTCTATCAATCAATGTCACTTAAAAACCTTAAAATTAAAAAAAAAAAAAATACTTTGAATCTTATGAATATACATATATATGATAGATGACTTTGATACAAAGATATCATGAAATGCAATACATACATATACAATTTGTATTTCAAAGAAAACATTTTAGAAACTTCAGTTCACTGTAAGAAGAATAAGGAAAATTCTCTAACCTAACTTGTTATTATGAAAATATTATACCATATGTAATATTGAATAAAGAAAATAGTTGGAGATATAGGCTGTAACAAGTATGATCAGATTAAGACTAGTGAGAATAGAAAGGAACAGAGAACTATATCAAACCAATCTAATGAAAAAAATTATATGTTAGTTATATACAGTGTTTCAAAAAGATGCTACCAAGGTATGTTTGGAATGAAAAAGAATGCCAGGATAGCAGGAGAATTTGTACTTTCCTACTAATTGCAGAAGCTGGACTAAAGTCCTTTGCTGCTAGATCTTTCTTTTATTGGGTGGGTAAGTATTTATTTAATTAATTATTTATTGGGCCATTATATTTATTTTGTTTTATTTATGGACGGAATTATTTGCTGCATTCTGATCCTTTAGACCAGGGAGAAATTGATTGACCGGGTCTTCCCTTGGGAGACTAGCCCACGAAGCTTCAATCGTCTGGCGTGACTACCCTTCATTCCATCCCCTGAAGTTCTTTTGTTGCTACAACCTCTGATCTAGCAGGAATGCACCTTTTGGGATACCTAGCATTTGGAGGATACAATGTGCTCCCCTTTCTGGAGGGAGTCACATGTGCTGGTGGTGAAGTATATTCTTATGCATTAGAACCATTTTTTCACAACATAAAACTCCAATTTTCAGATTCCATGTCTCTTAAGTTCACAACTACCTCTCTTAATTACATTTTCAATCACTTTTTGTTATACTTGAGTTCTCGCTTTTAATATATTTACAAGGGGTAGATGAAATACAATGCATACTGGAATGTAAGGGAAAACATCGCACAAAACAACAGGTACTACAATCTTGTTAATGGGTCAATCCATTTTAAGTGAGCCAAGAGGATGTTTGTGGTTGCTTGACCAATTCAAAAAAAAAATTAAAACTTATCTACATGTCTTAGGACCTTAAAACTATTTTTTTTTTTAATTTTTATTTAAGCAGTTTACCTGTGGCGGCCATTTTTGTTACGGTGCACACACCTATTTTTGGGATTATAAGGGTTTATGGAAAAAGTTAAGTAATAGAATTATTACTTATTAAGTAGACAAGAAACCCACTTTGAACACTTATTTAGCAAGTCAAAATGGTAACGCTTTTAACAGGTTTTTCATGATTTTTGAGAGGTTATAACTTTTTTATTAGTGCAATACATAAGAACTTTTTTATTTGATATAAACATCTACAAAAACACTGCAAGTTGTGCAAATTTGATATTTTTATCACCAGCCCCATCAGAGTTACTTGATGCCAAAATTAAATTAAAAAAAAAAAAAAAAAAAAAGGTTTTCAAAAATTCATGAAATTTTAGGGGTAAGTATATCACCATTAATATTATTTATGGTGAAACTACTAACATAGTTTACCAACGTATACTTACATATAAAAAAATATTTCAAATTGTGTATGCCATCCCTGCCTCTTGAAAAAATTACCAAAAGTGAAATTTTACAATTTTTCATGTTCAACTTTATTGGTAATTTTTTCATTGAAAGAAGAAAGATAGGTAAATAAACCACAGGACCAAACTTTTACCTTCAGGAAATATGAATGAATTGCTTTTTGTTTCATCCTTCCAGGACCAATAATTTTTTAGTTATGATTTTTTTCTGTAAACCCTTACAATCACAAAAATAGGTGTGCACACTGTAACAAAAATGGCTGCCACAGGTATACTGCTTAAATAAAAAATAAAAATAAAAAATAGTTTTAAGGTCCTGAAACATGTAGAAAACAAGTGCATAAGTTTCAATTTTTTTTGAATTGGTCAAGCAACCAGTTATGTTTTGACACTTCAAATGGATTCTAGTTTCATTCTCCAACATTAAGATTCCAAAACTTATTTGTCCCACATCCTCTCATTTACTGTCAGTCACCATTGTTCTGAAAAAGTACTGTTTTTAAACATGCCCAAAGAAGACATCTGATAATATAGATCTGGAGATCTTGGTAACAACAAGTTTTTAGAGATTTAGTGATGACCAACGTTCTTGCAACATATTCAGTTGTTTCATTAGTATTATGACATAAATAATTTTACTGAAACCATTATTATGTTTCATTTTCTTTTAACGATGCAATAAACTGTTGGATTTATTTATGATAAACCTCACCATCCACAGTTATATCACAAAATAAAAAATTTACAGCTCAATAATATGAGATTGCACACCAACATCAATTTTGTATGTGTGTAAGATGGTTTGTAAAAACTTTAAGACTCTCAATGTTCTTTCTATATTCAGCTCTACTGACTGTTCACAAAACCATCCAAACAAGTATCTTGTCACTAAAATAAAACAATCCAGCACCTGAATTCCATTTTTATCAACAAACAACAGAGACTAATGAAAACTTTTCATGGTCACACTCTTTTAATTTAATAATAACCCGAACAAGGTAAGCTTGTCATTATAACTTTTAATTTTCCTAGAAGCTGCTGAAGTTTAGAGAGATTCTTTTTGTGTGAGCAAGTTAAATGTCTTAGAAAACTTCTGCACCCAATAGGGATGGGCTGTTTTGATTCTGTACATTCACAGTTTTATGAAATTTGTGTATTTATCATAATATAGTTGACTTATTGACAACATCAGCTATAGGAAATTTAAAATGAAACTCTTCTTTCATATGTTTGAATAATTTATATTTAAAATAAGTTGTATAAACAAAATATGTGAAAAAACACATTCATCGTTAGAAAGAGATATAGCTGTCGCACCACAAAAAAACTGATACAAAAATTACGTTAGTGAATGACAAGGTTATTCAACTGGTATGTGCAACTAACCTTGAGTACTATTTTATCATAAGATCATTAGGTAGCATAAAATTTAACTATTCATAAGTTATAACATCATTCTATCTGTCGTACCTTCTTTGAAACAACTGTAATATTACATATTGTGCCTGTGTATATTACACCTATATTCTATTAGAAAGGATTCTCTGCTGGGTAGAATAATTTATTAAGAAAGGTTTAAATTAAATTGGTTCTGGTTATTCTGTTAACACAATCAACTCGAGTTCTGGGTAAGGCAGTCGATTATAAACCATGGAACATTGAAATTGACAATTATTGAACTTGGTAAAACCATTAAATAGTTCCTGTACATCAATGCATAGTGCCATTCTCCTGCTTGATGTTGGCGTAATAATGATATAACTACTACTAGCAATGCGATTATCAACAATTATTTATTCAAAATATTTTAAGTTTCCTTACAAATAATAACATTCTTTTAAATAACTTAAAATTAGTTTGTTAATATGAACCCCAGTAGAAAAATCAAAGAAATTCAAAAAATCTTTAACTGACATAATCTGAAAGGATTATGATTAATATATAACAGTAATGTTTTATATTAGTCATGCATAACTTGATAAATATTATCTAATTAACATATTCAAGCTTCATTGCAACTTTTATAGAGTCAAGTTTTGTCACAAAGAATGCATGACAATCTTTATAGTTTGTACTAGCGATTATAAAAAATAGATGACTTGTGGAGAAAATGAGTTATTTCAAAAAGAAATTGTTTCTAAATTCTTTTCTACTTTTTTTTATATAATATGGAGAAAATTTGACTTCATAAATAATTATTATGAATGAATTCATCAAAATAAACTGAAAACAATAAAAAAACAACATTGTCAAACTATCTATGCCTTTTTTCTAATAGTATTCACTTATAATGTTAACTAAGTAACTGTGCATGAGAAGAAGGTGGGCTAATTAATATTAATGATTTGTAATTCTAATATTATATTAAATACACATAAATGATTATAAATAATCACTACAAAACCTAACCTAACAAAACTGTTTTTAGAAACAAAAAATACATTTTCTAAACATAATTTCAGTTAGACAATGTCTTTTCTGGGAGGTGAATATGATGTAGCTATTTATACAAGTATAATATTATTAGTCCATGATCAAAATGACTGAGCTTGATCAGCAGTACTTCTAATAATGTTATTTAAAAATTAAAAAGCCAATTGAATCTAGAGTGAATATACATTAGAACTAACAAACATTTTGTTCAGAGTGGGCTTATTTTAAGTGTTTCATGGCTGGGAAATACATGTTCTGTCAAAGTCATCCATGCCATACTTATTTTGCTATAAAATAACGCCTTACTGGAGTTTTATTTAACTTATATGACAGTAGATAGTTGCACAATGGATGCAACTTTTCTACATGCAGTAAATAAAGTTATTT
Organism: Lycorma delicatula; assembly: GCF_047948215.1. NCBI lineage: Eukaryota > Metazoa > Arthropoda > Insecta > Hemiptera > Fulgoridae > Lycorma > Lycorma delicatula. The sequence goes on from NC_134458.1 coordinate 78,244,301, forward strand.
CTAAAATAAATGGTTTCATCCAAAGTAAAAAGGGTAGAGCGAAATAAAGGTTATATTTGCCTCATGCATTATGTACTTCAACACTACAACATTTGGTGTATTTGATCATGAAAACTACCAATTTTAAAATATGATGAAGGTAATACATTGCCTGAGATAGTATTTAAATAAGTGATGATGAATCACTGGATTCCAAAAACACTTCTTATGTAATTGTTGATAGTTATAATTTGATGTTTATAGTATAATTGCACAAATTTTCCAGGTAATGACATTAACAGCAAGTTAATACTGAAATTTACTGATTTCAGAAGTTACCTAAAATAATATTGAATTATAAACCAAATTTAATAACGAGATGACTTCAGAAATTGTATTGTAAGTAAAAAGGGTTTCGTTAACTGAAGAGGATACTATAAATTTAAACAACCTCATTCGCATTATTTCTAATACCTCAATAATGATTTACATCCAAAAAACCTAAATGATTAATAAGATTAGGATTTTTGATTATTTATAACACTAAAATATCAGAAGAGAATAAACAAAACTAAGGTAAAACAGACACTTTTTTCATGCATATATGAAATTTGAAGTTGTAAACCCTATAAGTTACAAATAATGCTTAAATAAAATTAATCTGATGAATCTTTTGGTTTTTGAAATAAAGTTTATCTGCTAATATAATACAGTAGAAGATCATTTGCTAGTGTTCCAACTAGCATGTGATAAGCTTAATTGATGGCTTAATAAGATTGATAAGCATGATTGGTAGCTTAATTGAACATAGCAATTTCAAAAACAATGGGCTGGCAGTTAGTTAAGTAGAGTTAATTTAATATACAGAACTCTTCAGTAGCTATATTTTACTCTGACTTTACGCCTTTCAATTTTCATACTGCTTTCCTTTAATTTTTTTTACTTTACTAATAATGCAAACTAGAAGTGGTATTTATATAATGAATGGTCAGAAAGGAATGTTGTTCAACAAGAGATTATATACATAAAAAGCCAGATCAAACAGTATTTTTGGATTAACAGAGGCACCTCAACTCTTCTTAAAATATAATGTATGATTACTTCCAAAGTAGTATGAACAACAGAATTATTTTCTGACGTTTAGTTATACTTCAGGTAAACTGATGGTGGTCAAACGTTAAAAAAAGAAATGTCTGATATTTGTACAAGAGTTCTGCCTACGATATTCTGCTAAATATGAATTTAAATAGTGCTTCACTGCACTTCACTCTAATTTTTCTATCATTCTGCACTTCCTTAATACTTTTCAGTGCTTTACATATGTGCACCTGATCCTCAGAGTTATAGATTCAGTTTACTTTAAAATGTTAGAAACAAACTGTTTCATTCACGGTGAGACAATATGTTCAGTATAAATGAGGACTGGCTTAAAATTAAAGGTCTATGTTAACAAGTCCCAGTTAAATGGGTCTTTTTTAATAACCTGATATTTTCATATTATCTGCAACACATGGGATTATCATCCTGAAAAAGAGGCATGTGTAGTAAGTATATGATGCCAGGTTTAAAACCTTTTACAAAAAGATCTATGTTGGACATTGCAGTTAAACAAAACTATGTGTGATGTCATTTTAAATAAGTAACTGCAAGCTGCTGGATATAACAGCAGATATTTAATGATTGAAGCAATGAATGTCTACAAAAAAGGAACTAATAACAAATTAATTTGTTAAAAAATTATTTCATCTCGACAACATGTCAATTCCTGCACAAGTGTCATATCAATTGTAAAATTTGATCTCTGCACAAAGTTCATTCCTATACAGACTGTGTACAGATATCAAATCAATTATGCTAATTTCTCTTTATGTAACATTGGTTAACTTCACCTTTCTCAAATCTACATCTTCTCGAACAAGTAATGTACACGGTAAGAAATACTGAATATATGTATAAATAAATGTAATACAAAAAATAAAAGAAATATCTTCAATGAATTTTATAATATGAAGCAACTCTGAAAAACAAACAGACCAATGGAAATTAAGCTACTATAAGAAAATCAATAAAATGTAAAAGATTATAATAATGAAAGTAAGTTTAAGAGATCTTAGACTTTCATGTACATGCATTTTACATTCCAAACAAATTCCTTCCTTAAGGAAGGGAATTGCCCTGTGTCAGGCCCAACACTGAATGCTCCTAAAATAACTCGACTCGCTAAAATTATGTCTTGTATTTTATTTTTGGCTCTGTTTCGTTGAACATTAATAAGATTTGTAAAAAAACAAAAATAATGATACAGCATTAAAAGAAAGAACACAATATTTAAAATAAAATAAACCAATATTAAACATAAAACTACTAATAATAAAAAAAATAGTTATGTAGGGTTAAAAATTCAATTGTTATAATAATACATTTACCTTTCAATTATAATAAACTGAACAGAATATCTTAACTAATGATTAAATAAGAGAAGAAACTGGGGATATTTTCCTTTGATCTACATTTTGTAGGCATTATTTAATGACTGATGGACCAGAGGAATCTTTGCCAATAAAAATTAGAAAGTAAACAGAAAATAACATTTGATCTACTACTCTATGAAGAGTTCTGGGCAAGACAGTACACTGCTCTGATCAGATACAGCCCTCTGAGGATCAATACCCATCCTCTTTCCTTACCTATTTATTTATTTCTTCTTCCTTCTACGAGTGTCACGGGAGCTTGATCAACCATTACCTTGTTTCTATCAGTGGTGTTATCCTGATACCTTCTAGTAATCAAAAGGGCAACCACTTCTTTATTAAGGCTAACTGGGTGTGACTCTATGTGTAAAACTGTCCATGGATTTCTAGCTGAAGGTTACAAAAAAAGTAAAACTCATATCTGTGATGTCTAATGGATTAAGCCGGCCTCCTGTTTTTACTACTGTAACATTTTTACTTTGTTTTAAGAACATTTATGACAAGCATTATTTGCAGAAAACTAATGAGACATTACGTTATGCATAAAAAAAAGAAATAAAGGTTCTAACTAACTCACGGCAAAAAATAAAATCCATGGTGTGAAATCAATAACAATATACAACTTTACTGTACTTTTTTTAATAGTTTCAATTAAAGATGTGCTTAGAATATTACAAAAAAAGGTTAACTGAAAAAAAAGTGGTGTTAATTATTAGTGAACAGTGAAACATTAACAAAAAAAAAATCTGTTATATCAAATTTTTGGCATTTGTTAAACAGTTATGTACTACTATTGTTCTTTCTACTGTTATGAAATAACATTAGATATAGATTACAATATGAATATTATTACATAACAAAACACATCAATGATAAGTATTAGCATTGAAAATGTGTCAATTAAGAATAAAATAAGTTATGCAGCTATAAATATCATTACATAACAAACAAGCTAAGCTGATCTCTTTCAAGGTAAAAATTGCATACAAAAATTAATGTATTACAAAATAGTCGTTTATTATAATTATTTTAAACTGCGCACATAAAACTGTTTTAATATGCTATTTCAGCAATAAAAAATATTCAACTTTATTAAGAGGTATCTATGCACATACGTACACCCATCATAAAATCCATGAAATATTTTGTAATATTTATAAATAAAAAAAAAAAATTAATATAAAAAAGAGGTATCTATGCACATATGTACACCCAGCATAAAAAAACCAAGTAACATTTTCTAATACTCATAAATAAAAAAAAAATAATATAAAAAAAGTAAAAGTAATATTAATGTTGTAATGAAGCAATGGAGAATTAATTTTTTTTTAATTATTAAAAATATGTTTGAAAATAAGTAAATAGTTTCTGCACAAAAATAGTTTCACAGCAAGAATTTAATGCTTATTTATACATAACATTAAAATGACAAAATGTTCTTGTTAAAATCATTGTTAGCAACAGTCTGGTGCATAGTTATAAAACTTGTAATATTGTAAAGGAAATGCAGACCTTAGAAATAGTATTCATATTTCAACCTCATACTTCGGTCATGAATTTTGCCAATGCCTTTTTACACAACCAGTAGAAGAATAACACTTAAAATATTTAAAATATCTTTAGTATGAACAAATTCACTGTTAGACATTCAACAAAAAAACAAGTTGTATAAAACTAACAGTCACAGTAATCAGTAATAAAAATTTTAATTAGGTTAATTACCATTTGCTACAATTTTAATTTAATGACAGTTTGAAGAGAGAATGGTAATTAAACAACCATGTAACACTTCATACACATGCAAAGATAGTGTATATAGAATGACTATGGTTCCTTAAATTTGAAAAATGTAGTGTCCAAGAAGAAACTGTCGAGAGTTATTGCTATGAATATCTGTGCATTGATTTTTCAAATACAATAACTTTACATACTGTTACCACATAAATGCCTAATTCAATAACAGCAGTGGACAATGGTAGCAGCTCAGATGTCAGTGGGAGCACACTATACGTACGCACTAGTATAGCGTCACTCCCACCATGCAGATGACAGTGCAATTCTCCAACCATAGCGACGCTATGGCCCCACCACTCTCAGACTCCAATAAAAGAGTGTGCGAAAGAGTGAATTTTTAATTCATTGTTGACCACCAACTGCAGAAGACCAAGAAGAAGAAGATGGAAGAAGACAGAAGTTCCTTGGCTGCCTCAACATGGGACCTCCCAGTGGATGCCAACATTCCCGCCGGAGTAGCAGGCCTGGCCGGCCTGCTGAGGGAACCGCTGGACGCGATTGGTACTTTCCCGCCCCAGCTCGCCGGGCTCAATCGTCCTAGCCAGCGGACTCACCAGCAGGATCCAGTCTAGCGTGGGATCGCTAGGAGAGAACCGCCTCGCTCGCGCCGGCGAAAGACGACCGACGCCGACCCGACACTGCGAGGCTCTGGGGTCCATCACTGCCATGCTGTAGTGGAGACCCAACTGCCGCTGAGGGAAGCCCGGTCTGATTTCAATGGATGAGCAGCAACTCCCCGACTACAGCCAAGTCGACTTCGCCGGAGACCATCCAACCCCCGTCGGGGAAGACGCACGATTCCGGTCGCCACATCACCCACCCCCCGTTCATAGCACTGATGGGTTTTAACGGGAGTCGTCTTTAGACCCTGTAACTGATTACACCTCACAGTAATAAGCCAGACCTCGGTTGGATGACACCGATGTAAATATCTCGGTGATTTTTTAACTCGGTTTTTGGTTTCGCTGAAGGCCTCATCCGGACATATTGAATGTCCTACATCGTTGCCCTCTAAACTAGCTAACCGAGTTCGCCGAAGCAAGAACTCCGCGCCTAGTTCTACACTTTGCAGAGCCATTTGTGTGTAAATGTCCCTTTGATCGAGGCAATAAAAATAAACGACATACCACCAGCAATGTTGCTGGCAACAACGGAATTTACCGAAACACAAACACAAGGAAGGAAATGCCGCCTCTATGTCTATAAAAAATGCCAAAACATATTTACAGTCGGGTAGGGGGCCGGCTGTGTAAGGCGTACGATATAGCACGGCCTAGAGCTGTCAACAACAGCTCTAGCCCGTGCTATATCAACAAGCCTATGGCGACGCTTGAACGGCCGGAAGCCCTTGGGGACATCTTTCACATCGAACGCTTACGCCTGGGACAGATTAATCTGCACCATTCCCGGGCAACCACGAGCGAGGCTATGAGGCTCCTTGAGGAGTACAACCTCGAGGTCCTTTTGGTTCATGAGCCGTACACGGTCGCGGATAGGATGGTCGGCTTCCACAGGGTGAGGGTTATTCATTCTCGTGGGGAACGGCCGCTCTCCGCGGTCGTCGTAAGGTCTGACTCTTTGGGTGTAGTCTGACTCTGGATGCCCAAGTGGTCTGACGAGCGATTCACCCTCGTCCGGATCACGAGGTGTACGCTCGATGTCGTACTCGTGTCGGGATACTTCCAGCTTGGATGCAGTATCGATGACTTGCTGTCGAAGTTGGGTGTGATTCTGGACAGTCTCCCGGGCACCAGAGTGTTGGTTGCCCTGGATGCTAACGCCAAGTCTACCGCCTGGGGTTCACCAATCACAGACCCCAGAGGCGATGGTCTCGAACAGTTCGCAGTAGCCAGGAACCTCTACCTCATTAATGATGCGGAGCAGCCGCCAACTTTCTCCAGCGAACTGGGAGAGAGTTATATAGACGTCACTTTGGTGACGGGTGACTTGCTTCGGAGGATAAGTTGTTGGACTGTCTGGCCCGAGGCCAGTGTGAGCGATCATGGGCTTATAACCTATGATATTGCTTACGGAGGCGGTCTAAGGGCACCAAATCCAGGTCGCTACAACCTAAGGGGCCTGGATCGACACACTGAGGTGTGTATGCGATGCTGCCCTGCAAGGATTGCAGTGGATGCGCACCTAGTTGTGGGAAAATCCGTCACCAGGGGAAGTCCGTAGAGTTCCGTTCTCGGTCCCCTGCTGTGGAACCTGGTGTTCGACGGATTTCTGGGGTTGACATTCCCAGAAGGAGTCACGGCCCAGGCTTTCGCCGATGACTGTCTCCTTTTAGTTCGTGGAAATTCACGACTGCAGCTAGAAAGTAGAGCGCAAGCGGCTTTGTCAACCGCCGAAGGCTGGATGGACATTCAAAATTTAAAGATTTCTGTGCCCAAGACGAAGTTTATGCTTCTGAAGGGCGCAGACAAATTATCGTGCAGTCGAAACCCCCACATTAAGTACAAAGGCTGTGTAATCAGCCGAGTAAGGGTTCATAAGTACCTAGGTGTTTTGTTTGATGATAAGTTGCTTTTTAGCAACCACATTAAGCAAGTTGCGGCGGACGCTGTCTCTGTGATGCACAAACTTAGAAGGATTGCTCAGAAGGTTTATGGGTTGTCGGGTCGCCAAATGTACTTTGTGTACCGAGGTGTCTTCGAGACTATGATCGCATACGCGGCGCCAGTTTGGGCGCACAGGTTGGATAGAAATAGAGCACTGCTTCAAAATTTAAGGAGTGCCCAGCGCAGAGCCTTAATAGTATGCACTGGCGTTTTTAAAACAACCTCCTACGAGGCTACCACCGTATTGGGAAGTCTCTCCCAATCGATTTAGTGGTGAAAGTTCGAGCAGTCATGTGGAAGTTGCGAAGAGGTCGGGAAACCGAGGTATTTGGGATGCGGTTTCGAGCCGGAGCGGAACAGTTATCACAATGCACCGGGTCAAAATTTCGTACAGTTGCCCATTTCCCGCCTGCGGAAGAGGCTATGGAGCCTCGCGATGGAGGCATGGCAGCGTGAATGGCACACCACGAATAAGGGAAGATCTCTGTATAGATTTATGTAGGATCTAGGGGGATGGTATGCCTCGAATTCATTTTTAAGGGCGGCGGGTGCCCAAGTGCTCAACAACCATGTGAATTTGATGCAATATCTGTTCAGGTTTCGCCTAGCGGCTGATCAGTTGTGTCTGCGGGGAGGTCCAGTCGAACGAACATTTGATGTTCGACTACCCTGCTCTGGGGAGGGGGCAGAGACCGGGCCAACCTGGAACTTAGAGGTCAGAGGGAAAACTGGCCGCTCATAAACGGCGAGTCAATGTGGCGGGAACCGCATTTTCGGACCGTATGGGAGTTCCTCCATGAGGTTGCGATGTTCAACCGTCATCGTTAGATGTTTAATTTAAATGGGATTTTATTGATTCCTATAGCGTAGCCGTGGGAAGACTTCTCTGAAATAATGGCTGGCCTCCAGCCACTAAAAGCTCCAAGAGCTTTAAATGGTGGACAGGCACTAGCTGGCTGACAGCGACCGAGGCGTGGCGGTTTAAATTGCCGTCTTTTAATATATAACTGCATAGTTTTTAATTTGTAATAAGGGGCGCGCCTCCCCGATTTAGTTTTAATGTGGACAAGTGAGCGGCAGGGACACTGTACGTGTCCCTAAGTGTAGCTGCTGTACAGCACCCTGCTTAATTGCTCACGCAAGCTAGGAGCTCATTAGGAGCATTTAGGAAACGAGGTCGCAATCTGTTTTAGAGGCACAGTAGCCGTTTTTTGGGACGGCCATTTGGTCTATGCTCTAGGGCGACCGAATGGGGTGGTGGCGGGAGAGATGCCAGCTAACCAAACAATTACAGTCGGCGCTTTCCACCTGGGCAAGAGCATTTATGATGCAATCCTCGGTGCTAACGCCTTTCATGAAGCCATATTAGCCTCGATTTAGAAAACAGTTGTAACTGCTGACCTCACTAGGATCCTTTCCTGGTTTTAAGAACACCCTCACCAAAGCCACTTCCCAATAAGTCGGGAAGCAGTCCTAGCTTAGCCACCCCGAGAACAGCCTGCCAAGCGGTTCTCTTATGACAGACAGTAGATGGTAAAATATATCCGGGTCAAGTTAGTCAATCCCTGGTGCCTTTTGAGAAACTAATCGGTCTATATCTACGGATCCACAGCCCGCACCACTGGGAATAGTGTTTCACCCACCCTGACGCCGACTTCTGCTTCACCCTCCACAGCATCTGGAAACAGAGTATCCAGGAACGCCTGGTAAGTCGCCACAGATGTTAAAGTGTGGTCACAACCACCGAACCCTGGACAGCAGATGCAATGTCTTTGGCCGGTAACATGATTTTGCGAGCTGACAGGGGTTGCGCTGCAACTCGCGCATGGAGTCTTGCCATAACTTGAGTCTGGCTTCCTTGATGGCATGAACATACTCATTACGGGCGCGCCGGTAGATCCACAGACCCTCAGCGCACACATCAACGATAATCCCCGTTAGGGATCGACGCTGGTATCTTCTCCTAGCGGACCTAACTCTTGCACGCAGCACGTTAAGGTCAGAGGACCACCACTTTTTCCAGGGTTTCCTCCTGTGTTTAACAGACTACTCCTCGGATGCAGGTACTCTCCGATCAGCGAACTGGCCACTACCTAAGGGTCCGTCCATTGGCTGAGGCTGCCATAGGACCCTATCGCAGCCAGTCTCGATGGCCCAGCCGAATTGTTCAGCCATCAATTCCACCTCCTCCCTGTGCTCCATGCGCCATTCCATTCCTTGCAAGACAGCTGTGCACTCGTGTCGCAGCCTGTCCTGATCCAGGCCGCTTAGGATATAGCGACCCGAATCTGGAGCTCTTAGACCGCCTCCGTAAACGATCTCATAGGTTATAAGCCTATGATCACTCAAACTGGCCTCAGGCCAGACATTCCAACTACTTGCACTTCGTAGCAGGTCACTCGTCACCAAAGTGACTTCGATGTAACTTTCCTCCAGTTCGCAAGAGAAAGTTGACGGTTCTGTGTCGTTAATCAAGTAGAGGTTCCTGGCTTCAACGAACTGTTAGAGACCAGCGCCTCTGGAGTCAGTGAGTGGTGAACCCCAGGCGGGAGACTTGGCGTTAGCGTCCAAAGCAACCAGCACTAAAGCCCGGGAGACCATCCAGAATCCTTCACAACTTCGCCAGCAAGTCATCGATACTCCATCCAAGCTGGATGTATCCCGACACTAGTAAGACATTGAGCGCACCGCTCGTGATTCTCACGACGGTGAATTGATCATCAGATCAATGGGGCATCCAAAAGACACCCAACGAATCTGAGCTAACCACGACCGCGGAGAGCGGCCGTCCCTCACGAGAATGAATAACAGCTACCCCGCGGAAACTGACTACCTTATCCCCGACCGCGTACGGCTCCTGGACCAAGAGATTGTACTCCTCAAGAAGCCTCATGGTTTCACTGGTGGCCGCCCGGGAATGATGCAGTTTAATTGCCCCAGGCAGAGGCGTTAGACATGGTGGAGTCCGTCCTCAAATATTTCCCCCAATTCAGGCGTCGCCATAAGCTGTACTCTTTACAGCTCTCGCCCGTGCAATCTCATACGTCCTACACCGCCTACCCCTGACCCGGTGTCCAGCACCGCTGCCTTTCACCAAGGTACTGGCGGCACAATTGGCAGGGCAATTGGCTACCCTGTGCCCCGGAAAAGCATAGTGACCACACATATCCGACTGCGCTCTGCAGTGGAGAGAGGTGTGACCAAAGCCCTGACACTTGAAGCATCGGGCGACTTCTATAAGGTTGACAACCCTACATGAGGCCCACCCGAAAAACAGATGTCCACCGGCCATCAAGACCTGCCTGATCTCAGGCGAGGTCTCTAAAACCCAGTGTCTCTTTGGGGTTTCCTTCTTCCCCAGTTTACGAACTACCTTGGTTTCTCTAAAGAAGTCCTCAACGACCATATCCAAGATAGGATTTTGACCGTGCACGGCCCTGAGGATTTCGGGCTCTTCTACCCTTGACATATCATACACCAATATCTGCGACCTCTGCTCGGCCAGCAATTGAGCTTTCAACCGTTCTTCTCCAGAACGTCGGCAGAAACTCCAATGCAACCCACGACCTTTCTTTGACGAGACTTTGGTCCATTCAGACCACATCTTTTCGATCCACCCGATACAGTCGGATCCGGAATTCACCTGCCTCACAGCAGGCTTCATCCTTGGGATCTCCCGCACCGGGCCGATCGCCATATCACCGGATTCCGCTTCGGCCTTGGCTCGCCCTCCACTGCCGCCCACTTGCTTCACGGTTCCGACCGCAGCCTTGCCCGCACAGTTCGTGGCAGAGGCTTCAGCAGGATTTTTAGTGCAATCCGCCGGTGCACGTGGGCGCAGTACTGCCCCTGCGGAGACCTCCTTCTCGTAGGACCGTGATCTCGGCGGAGACCTTCCGAGTGACTTTCTTGGCAAGAAGGGGTCGCCGGCAATCAGGTCCTTGGCTATGCCAACAAGGTCCTCCAAGCAATCTCCCCTGGATTACTCCATAGTGTCTCAAAGAAAACAAAAACACCGACTGCAATACCAGGCACTACAGTAACAGTCTGAACAATCCTATCACCTAGACACAAGACAAGATGAGCGTCCAGCAGTGATCTATCACTGCAAGGCCACCTGTTCTCACGTAGCCCCACTCGTAACGTCAAAAGCTAAAAGCTCCTAGAGCAGACCACTGGCGAGTTCGGAGCGAAATCGCTTCCCGAACCTGCCAGAGGATCGAAATGATTATTGGCCTCATGAATCTAAGAATGGGGACACGATGCAATAACAAAGGGAACATCCTTACTTAGTTGACAGTGGCACTACTGCAACACGCTACTCAGCTGTTTTGCCTAAACCCCACAGCAAAGCAGATTGACTGACAGCCACTGTTCGTTGTCAGCCCCGATGACGAGAACATAGGACCACTACTCTTCCCAAAAATTAAACTTACAACTAATATCTCAGATAAAATCTAAAATAAAACCAAAAGTAAATAGAATTTAACAAAGTTCGAGATGGGTGTAAAGGGCCCATTCTCGGATAACAAAAACAATAACAGAAAACTAAAAAACATTAAAGCTCTAACATAAAACTAGGTTAAAGACTAAAATAACAAAATTAAATAAAACTTAAAATAACACAAACTATATAACAAAAAATTAAAACTAGGTTAAAAACAAAAATTAAAAACGTGAAATAAAACTTAAAACTAATATCATTAAAGACTTACAACTAATACCACTAAAATCTTACAACTAATATCACAGGCGGAGTCTTTAAAACAAAAAAAACTATATAAAATTTAACAAATTCCGATAGGGATTGTAAAAGGCTCCCTATTGGATAACAAAATCAAAAACACAGAACCACAAAAATAAAAAACAAACTTATTAAAAACTCTTCCAGTAGAAAAAATATACGCAATAGTACATTTTTTGCATTAACCCAACACTACGCAAAAATAGAAATATACGGTTTAAAACTTCATTATCATTCCTTAAGACCCCACGGATGTTTCTGGGTAGTTTAAATTTACGACGCAACGCCGCATAACATATGCAATCTGAGTATGTGGCGCACAGTCATGGGACAGTTGCATCATTTTTTTTTTAGGGCGAAAAACGGTTGGACGTTATCATCGCCCGGAAAATAAATAAATAAAAGTAATTAAAGTTGTTACACAAAATTAAAACTACTATCACAGGAAACAAAATCCGGAATGGGTGAAAAAGGCCCATTCTCGGATAACAAAAACACTAACATGTAACTTAAAACTACGTTAAAAACGATCATATTAAAAATAAATAAAACTTAAAACTATTATGTTTAAAGTCTTACAACTAATATCAAAGTCTTACAACTAATATCACAGACGAATTTAAAAAACATTAAAAAAAACAAAAAAATATGATATATATAAAAAAAAAAATTTCCGATAGGGAGTGTAAAAGGCTCGCTATTCGGATAACAAAAACAATACAAACTAATTAAATTTTTTGTATTAACCATATACTACGCAAAAACAGAAACATCCGGTTTAAAACCTCTTTATCATTACACAAGATACCACGGATGTTACTGGGTAGTTTAAAATTTACGACGTAATGCCGCATAACATACGCAGTCCACGAGTTTGTGGTGCACAGTCACGCGGCAGTTGCATCGTGCGCATAGAGGTGGTTGTCCTCTTGTAAACAGGTACTCGTGTGTCCTATCCGCAATCGACAGAGAACTACTTCCTCACGCCGGGGTTTTCTGTATGAGGAGTCCCATGGTAACACAGAATCTTTAATCTGACGGAGTTTATTATCAACGGTAGCCGTCCAATCACCTTGCTCTTAGTAATTGTTTTACATATTTAATGAAATCAGAAGTAGCAACTCGGGTGGTGAAAGGAGGTTGGTTACATTCTACTTTGGCAGCGGAATCTGAATGTTCATTACCTGGAATCCCTACGTGGCTAGGGACCCAGCAAAAACTTAATTCTGTGTTGCGATTATTCAACTCAGGGACTGCGTTGTAAATTTCAATGATGATAGGATGTTTGGAATAAAAGTTTTTTAAGGCTTGGAGAGCACTACACGAGTCACTGCAAATAATAATTTTTCTATATTTAGGGTTAATGATGTTTAGAGCCTTATTTATAGCGTATAGTTCAGCGGTAAACACACTCGTAATACCGGGTAGACCAAACATATAAGTTCTTTCGTTGACAACAAATGCACACCCAACTGTATCGTTTTGTTTCGATCCATCAGTGTATACAACCGCGTCTGATTTCATCTTGGAGAGAACACACTGAAACATTTGCTGAAAGACAATAGATGGTGTTGATTGTTTATTGTATGTCGTAAGGTCAAAATAAAAATTTATAAGGTTTATTCTCCATGGAGGATATGAGCAAGGATACATAGGAAAGAATGACGGTGTGTCAACATTTATATGCTGCAGCAGACGTCGGGTACGGACACCTACAGGTGCAATACAACGTGGATGGTCCTCATACCTTCCTAAATTAGGATTTCTAAGGACTGAGTCAAAAGCCAGGTTATTTGGCTGTCCTTTGAGATGAACAAAATAATATAATAAAAGCTGGTCTCGTCTATCCCAAAGTGATGGTGACTGTGTATATCCCACAGTCTACAAGTAAGCTTGCGACAGGGCTTGATCTAAATAAGCCTATGGCAAGCGTGATGTACAGCATCCAGCATTTTAAGCACGGTATGACGAGCTGAAGAGTAGGTGATACAACCATAATCTAAACGGGAACGAACAAAGGAATAATAAAAACTTATCACACATGACCGTTCGGCTCCCCAATTGGTGTTACTAAGGACTCGCATCATATCTAAAAGTTTGCAATATTTTGTTTTTAATTCTTTTATATGTTTGACCCAAGTAAGACGGTTATCAAAAAATAAACCTAAGAACTTGACGTAAGGAGAGATAGCAATAATCTCTCCGTTCAGTAAAACTTGCGGAATAGAAGGGTTTCGTAGCATAGAAAAGACTACACATTTTGTTTTGTCGGATGAAAATGTGAAACCGGCAATCCTGGACCAAGCTTCAAGGTGAGATAGAGTGTTCTGTAGAAGTCTCTCTGCTGTGGGTGTTGAACGGCTCGCAATGTAAATAGCAAAATCGTCAACAAATAGAGAACATGAGACAGGAGCCTGCACACAATTGGTAATACTGTTTATGGCTACAGAAAATAAGGTGGCACTTAATACACTACCTTGGGGCACTCCATTCTCCAAGATGACACTATCTGAGAGCGAAAATGTAAATGTAAATGTAAATGTTCTTGATGTAGTATATGTGTATAGTGTAAAGTATTCTGCAGCTCAGTGTGTAGTAGGAAGAAAAGCTGCAGAGGCTAGGCCCGTGGAGATGCCAACCTCCAAAGTCTTAAAGAATAAGACTCCCCGTCGGGGTCCATATGTTTGAGGAAAACATATATGTTTATGTTAATTTTGAAGAAAACAAGGTTATTTTGAATCTCTGATCTTGTTTTAGAGTGCTTCATTAATAACTGAAGGATAAGAAATTTTTGGTAATAAAAAAAGGTAAGAAATTTTACTGAGTAAAATTACTCTAATCTCTCATGAGAACGTGAACATTATGTGTACTCAGCAGTAGAAGGGGCCTTGAGATATTCTCTAGGTAGATTTGTGTCTTGCACTACCCTTCTTTTGAGGAGATTATTCTTTCTCTCCTCTCTTCTTTTTATATTTGATTCTTTCTTTAAAACCATCACTGATTTTTACTGCAAGGAAGAATGGAAGAAATGGTCTTTCTATATAGTTAAGTATCTTTCTTAGGTATGGTCTTTAATAACTAATATTCTATATAGAACTACAACTACAAAAAATATTTTTAAAAAGCATACAGACTCTAAAGCAGAAAGAAAAGAATGTAACATTTAAAATATAGCATTACAAGGCAATGTTAAAATGGATAGACTGATTAAGTAGAAAATGAGGAAGTTTTTTTTAAACAAATACCAGAGAAATGTGTAACAGAATTGAAATAAAAAATTAATTAAATGTTATGAGTTAACTAATGAATAAATAGAGGAGAAAGGATGTATGCAAAAGTTCATTCTAATTTTTTTCTGTTTTATTTTTACATCTTGTTTTACGTGTTTTCTTTACTTTTTATGTTCTGAATTTGATCAATATTCATCAGACTCATCTTTGTATGCATTTATTTATGTATACCATTTAAGGTACGTATATATATATATACATACATAAACCATTCTTTGAGGGATTTCAATGGAAACCCCTCTGAAAGTCATTTTTTTTTATTCAAATTTACTTATGGTTCTGGTAAATTGGAACAAATTGTTAATTGAACACTGCAGCTAAAAAAAAAAAATCTCGTGAAATTTTTTTATTATGAGATGTAGTCTTCAGCATGAACATGCTAGGTCTGTCTCATGATGGATTTCTACCAGTTAATTTTTCATGGAAGGCATTTTTAGATTATTACCCATTTGGTAAACAGATGTTAAAGCCTGATTCTGTTTAGTGGAAAAAAGATGCAAAATGTCAGCAGCTATTCTGAGTCAATGTAAATTGCATTTTTTGATAATTAGCAGGATTATCTATAATCGTTTTCCCCTGAATCAAGTATCAAGAGCGCTAAATTTTGCTGGGGCACAGTGAGTAGGGTTTGGCAAATGCAAAGTAAAGATAGCCAGACGAGACAAAGGAAAAATTGGATTCTGTCATAAAAATGTGACTATACACATACCATCTTTTATTCTCACTTGTTTTTAACAAAAAAAAAGCCGCACAGTGAACACCTCTCTTTAACTGAAATAGCTACCCTGTTGTTTCTTCTTTTTCTTCAAAATAAAAAAAACCACTAAAGGTACATCACTGGAAAAATTAATAGGAATCCTAGAAGGTAACAAAAATACATTAAAACAAAAATAAATTCCAGGATTCCTTCTGTAATGAAACATTAATTCTCAAGAAGGTAGCAGTAATAATTGCTACTGTCTAGTAGAAGTTTTTTTTTAGAAGAGGTAAGCATACATTTTTAAGCATACTTTGGTAAGTACATAAGGCATTATTCTAATTTTGGGCATAAAATAATTGTGTGGAAATTAATACAAATTGTTTCCTACCAATAAAAAAATTTGTAACTACATCTTTAAAAGAAATTATTGGTATTTTATAACTTTTTAAAATTTTCTCATTAAAATTAACAGAAAATAAACAAAAATTCAGAAGCAGAACAATGAACTAAAAAGAAAAGATGGAAGTTATCCACTCAATAACCAAATAAGTCAGATTAATAAAAATAATAATAACAAATTGGATGTATAATATTCATCAAATATGTTTCTAAATCATATGATTGAAGAATAAAATAGGCATGCTGCCCAAGCTTGTAATCATAACCATCTGATGACAATGTAGGAATAACCGCTTCAAAGGATAATGATCACTACTCATCACAGACAGCACCCAGTTATGAATCTGCATAGAAAACCTATGCTGTTTGTTCTATCATCCCTTTGCACTATTCTCGACAGTTTTAGAAGTGATCTATGAACAAGTTAATTTACTTAACAGAACTGTATAATTTACAGCTTTTTTATGAAGTTATTTAACAATAATTATAACAAAACACAATTTTATTTTAAGTCATTCATATGATCAAAGAAAAATGAAGGGAAGCTGGGCATAAAGTAAATACAAACAAAACATATTTAACAGGTAAAAAAAAAAATTAAATTTATATAATTTTCAGAATGTCATTTCGGGAAGCTAAAGGTGGGAAATACCCAAAAATTATTTTCCATTAAATTGAAATTCGCCATTACATATTTATAATATATATATATAAATTTAGCATTATTTATTTATAAAAAAAAAATATGTAAATAAATAATGGTAAATTTATGTTATAAATATAAGCAATTCAGTTTATTAAAGCTAAACATGACAGAATTTAAACTAATTATAATGACACCAGTTGTTTGTATGTGTTACTTTCATATTTTTCCTTTCAAACTAAAAAACCCTGCAAAAATTCTTATTTTACAATATTTTTTAGGAACTGCTTATTTGTCAATATTTTTCATTCTTCTTTTTTATTTTATTTATTTACTCATGTTTTTAAACACAACTTTTTCACAGTGTCTACTGATAACGATTACATAACAAGAAAAATGGCCATCTAAGTTCAGATTTTAAGTAACATTTTGTAAGTGGTTTTTGAGTGCAATTTTGTAATCAAACTGTAATCTAATAAATGTTTAAGATAATAATTTATTTGTATTTATAAATAGTTAAACTTACTTTTTTAATTGTGTAATTAAAAATTATTCAACACACTAAGCATATATTTAAAATAAAACTCATTTTAAATTTATTTTCTAAGACTCCTGCATACCCAGAAATGCATCAGACCACATTATCCTGGTTAAATGGAAAAAGATATGCAAATATCTATTTAAATTTATAGGAATTATTTCAGTAAAATAACTGTGATGAGATCAAATTTAATATTATATATTGAATTAAATTAAAATTCAGTAATTAAAGAAGTTAAATAACATTAATACCGTTTCCCGATATCACAACCAATTACGCGATATCACTAAGCTACTTACGAGATAAATAAAATAATACATCACCTTAAAACCAGATTGATTAAATCCATTCATTATATATCACCTTAAACTTAAATAAATATGAAGTTTTATGTATATAAAACTTCTTAAAAAGTAAATTTTTCTTAAGAAAAATATATATAAATAAATTAAATGTTAATAGCAAAGACTGGGAAAGATCTTGATAGCATATGAAGTACAAAGTAAAAAAATCAAAACCTTAGAAATCTTATTTGGTTCAAATAAACCTTTCTTAAATATATGGTTAGTTATACTACACAGGTTAATAAAACATAGAAAACAAAAGAAATAAACATTTATTAAATTATTAAACAATTAATTACTTTCATCACTTTCTTCATTTTGAATTTCACCATGAATAAAAGCAGGATTTTTAAAAAGATGACTTCCAAATAATCCACCTTCTATTCCTTTAGATGATTTTTCAAGTCGGGCTAATTTACTTTTCTTTTTTAATTTTAACACTTCTTTGTATTTGTTACGTTTTTTACCCACTTTATCAGGCTTATTTTCTTTATCATCATGTTGTGTATGTTTTCTTACAATATTATTCGATTCAACACCTATATTTTCTTTCTGATCTTCATGCTTTTGTTTCTTTTTTTTATTTGATTCCCTGAAAATAGAAAAATCACAATTATAAGAAAAATTAAGTAGAATTCAATGAAATACTCAATGAATATAAAAATTAACACTAAGGTATAAAAAAAAGCACAACAGATGGTGTCCCAAGATGACTGTGAGGTTACTAAAAATACATAACATTTAGCTAAACAACAATAATATATTATAGTGGTACTGTGATCTACCCAGACTGGATGCACTCCCTCTGACAGTTGATTGCACCTTTCTCTTCCCTCCTCTTTCTTATCCTTTACTACTTCTTTCTTGAGCGCAAATGACAAGGAAAAAGAATCAGCTGCTTTGACTAACTGTGTCACTATGCTGGCACCTTCTAATAGGTGGCAGGGTAGTTGCTTCTTTTATTGTAACTTAGTGGGGTAGCAACCTTGTATGGTTGTGGAACTGTCCAAGGATTGATTCTGTTTCTTATCCAGGAGTTGTTCCTAATCAATTGATTATAAATTATAACACCATGTATCAAACTCATCTGCTAAATTATATCATACAGTAGCGACACGTACCAGTCGAGTAAAACTAGACTTCTACTCAAGTAGTTCAATATACTGAAGCAAGTTAGAAAAAATGCCCACAGAAATATAATTTCCATAGCAAAATAGTTTTAAAAAAAGCAGTTTTATACACTTACTCTCAACAGGTGCATACCCAATCATAGAAAACAATTCATTAATAATGACTATGATGATAAGAAATCTATTTTCTTAGTAATAAAACTATAGGTTTGTCAAAAAAATTAAGTTCAGAACTAGTTGAATGAAAAATCATCACAATGACAACTAAACAAATTAAGCAGTCTCACTGACTAGGAGGTTCAAATTACTAACTAGTTTAGTTCAATTTAACCTTCAGTTTGGTTACATGATATTTTACATTTTTTTTTCTTTTTAATGCTAACCTTTTAATCTAAACATACTTAATACAACACACTCCTCAGTTATCTTTTATCTTTTGTCCTTAAAGTTTTTACCTCTATCATCTTTTATATACCAAACTAACCATAACAGGATGTATTAATATATGGCCGACAACTATTCATCTCATTACAAGATTATGACATAATTTATCACCTCTTCTATCTGTCTCTCTAAAGACCTCTTCATTTTATATTTTACAAGCCCAAATCAATTTGTACTTCAGCATTCCCTGCAATGCAAAATATCAAACGCCTCAACTGTTTTCCTACTACTGTCCGTGTTTCACTAGTATAAAGGGTTATTCTGTCAAAGAATTATTTCCAAGAAATTCTTTTCTATACATAGATCTTTATTTAAATACTAACAGATTTCTATTTTGGCTGAAAACTCTCTTGCTTGTACCAGTCTGCTTTTAATTCTAGCTTAATCGGTTTATCATTTTAATTTTTCAGTAAACTATGTTCTCCTCTCTTAATATTTAATTACATGACTGCCCAAAAAGTAGTGTAATGTATTTAGAGTATATGTATGTTTGTTCCACCACAGCAGCTCAACAGCCGAACCGATTTAGATGTATGACCCAGAATTGGAATCTTTATGTTACCAGGAATGTCATAGGCTTTGTTTCTTTTTCTGTTTAGCCTCTGGAACCACTGTTAGGTATTACTTCAGAGGATGATATGTATAAACGTAAATGAAGAGTAATCTTGTACAGTCTCAGGTCGACCGTTCCTGAGATGTGTGGTTAATTGAAACCAAACCACCAAAGAACAGCCACCGGGTTGGTCTAGTGGTGAACGCGTCTTCCCAAATCAGCTGATTTGGAAGTCGAGAGTACCAGCGTTCAAGTCCTAGTAAAGCCAGCTATTTTTACAAGGACTTGAATACTAGATCGTGGATACCGGTGTTCTTTGGTGGTTGGGTTTCAATTAACCACACATCTCAGGTATGGTCGACCTGAGAATGTACAAGACTACACTTCATTCACACTCATACATATCATCCTCATTCATCCTCTGAAGTATTATCTAAATGGTAGTTACCGAAGGCTAAACAGGAAAAAGAAAGAAACCACTAAAGAACACCGGCATCCACAATCTAGTATTCAAATTGGCATAAAAGTAACTGCCTTTACTAGGATTTGAACCTTAGAACTCTAAACTTCTAAATCAGCTGATGGGAATGCCATCGGCTTTCTCTCTCTCTCTCTCTCTCTCTATATATATATATATATATATATGTATTAGTGGAGATTTGCTGCATGAAGCGCAAACTTTAATGAACTGTGAGCTTCTATCACTGTGTTAGCTGGGTTTGAATTGAATGAATATTACAAGAATAACAGAATTAAATTTACTTTAAGTAAAATAAAATAATATAAAAAAAATTCAATTTAATAATAATGGGCTTCCTGTGGAGACTGCGTGTGAGGCTAGAGTGGTGAGGTGATGCGAGGCTAGGCCAATCATCACCATCAACTGGTAACAAACAGGGTGCCCCTGGGACACTGTCTGTAGGTACAATGGAGTGTTCTTATAACATCTCTGTTAACAATTGTCTGATTTTCAAAATCAAATGAGGTATTTGTTAGTAGGTTGAAAGCTAACTTTTGCATGCAACAGGTACAATCTTGATCTAACAAATCATGAATGTTCAGAAATGTAGTTATATCTTTGCAACTGATCTTTCAATTTTCAAAATTCAAATGGGGTATTTGCTAGTATAATAAAAAATCACGATGGAACCAAACCAGAACAAAAATTAACTGGTGTACTCAGAAAAAGCAAGTGGTCTGTGCTATGACGAGACCAGCTTGAGCCTGGCAAGCTCCTACAAATGGTCTTTGTACGATTAAAGGTACTGCTGTCGATATCAGATTGAGGATCTACCCCAATATAGTAGAATTTGATGTTTTAGGAGGACGGGGCAAAGTGGAACAGCATATGCTGCCACTAATATTAAGCTGGGCTCTAACGGTGCATTAACTACAAGGGACGACACTAGATAGAGCTGTCGTAGATCTAAGTACTCACATCTGTGTAGCACTGAGTCACGTGAGACAATTGAAAAGTTTAGCCATTAGTTGTCTGGATCCCAAAAGCTTGCTGTGTATGATAAAAAGACTATCAAGGAACTCAATCACTCAAGAAATCTGTAATTTTAGATTGGTATACTGCCAATTAAATAAATAAATTGAAATGTTTACAATTTCCTCATTTGGGTCATATCTATAAGTTTTCAAAGCGTGAATTTTTCTTGATGATCACTAAAAAGTATTAAATAATAAAAACAATTATAAAAATTAAAAAACACAACTGCCAAAAATAAAAAAAAAATTAATTGAACTAAAAAAAGGAAACGGGGACTAAACATCGTTATGCAATATTTAATTAAATAAAATAATGGGTGACCATTCAACTTTCAGACAGTTTTAATCTGTTTAAACATATTTTTCATGTTGTAGAAATAGCAGGCATTTAAGGTTGTCTAACGATTAACTTCTCACCAGGTCTTACAGTGATCAGAAAATTTTGCCCTTCAATGAAAATATTTAAATGCAGTTGGGGGGCTATTTAATATAGAATAATAATTATTCAGAGCTGTTTAATGTAGGACGATTGCTATTCAGAGCCTCCCTGACTGCATTTAAATATTTTCATTGGAAAACATTTTCTTACTGATGTATGACCTGGTAAGAACTTATCATTAGATAACCTTAATGTCTGCTATTTCTACAACATGAAAAATATATTTAAACAAATTAAAACTGTCTGAAAGTTGATTGGTTACCCATTATTTTATTTAATTAAATACCTATAACAATGTTTAGCCCTTTAATTCATACCTTGTTTTCTTTATTTTTGTTCAATTTATTGTCAGTTTTTAATTCATTTTTTACTTTTAGCCAGTCATGATTTTTAATTTTTATAATTGTTTCTATTATTTCTCATTATTTCCCTTTCTGTCAGATTTCATTATTTTTTAAGTTTTAGCCTTTAACTTATTTTCAAACTGTGTTACTTACTATATTTCAGACTCATGCTTATTACTACACAAAGAACAACGGCCCTAAATTTGTCCTTCAGTTCTTAGTACTGCTTCTTCAACATACATGTTGAAAAAAATATCAAGATAATATTACATATCGAAAACCAGAATTACTTACGCAGTATTTGCATCATCTAATTTTCTTTTATTGACGTTTTGCTTTAAAAATTCCATTGAAAACTTTTCATTTACGTCAGTTGAAACTCCAGATTTCTTAATACTTAGACATAATTGATTAAATTGTTGGTAAATTTTATCAGGTTTATCCTGCAACTGTGACACAAGATAGTTAATTACACAATATATATTTTTTAAAAGCAATTATAACACACTTTTCAAATAATTAGTATTTACAATAGTGTATTTACCGAACTACTAACTGCACATTTTATCCAAACATTGGTTTTCAAACTTAATGCATGGTTTCCATGTACAACCATTAAAAATAATAAAGAACATGTTGAATGATCTATTAATGTCTAATGTACATTTCCAACAGATCCTGTAAAAGTTTGAAACACCTTGTTTGCCTTTCTAAGGTTTGTTAGTGTCTTATGAATGGCTTAAACAGGAATCATTAACACTGGAAAAATTGAAACTACACATGATATCATGGATGGATTGATTGATTAGCCAGTATGCTAGTATGTATCTTATGTACCACTTTGTCTATTTCCAGTGGACATAGTGTTAAATACTGTTAGAATTTCTGCTATGAGTTACAAAATTGTTTAACTTTGTAAAAATCAATAACTTTTTATCGGTAATTGTTCTATTCTATGGTACAACATTTTCAGTTTATACTGACGTTAAGTGAAATTGTATAAACCAAATTTTTAAAACCCTTCCAAACCAAAAATCTATAGTAGTGGAATATTATCTCCTTTTTTTAAAATCTATACAGCACTTAAATCAAAGAAAAAATGATCAGTCCAGAAGGGTTGAGATATATTTTACAATGTATTTTCTGAAATAAAAAAAAACGATTAATTTGATCGGAAGATAAATAAAAGTATTTTCCATTTCAGTAATTTTTTTTCAAATTCTCTGATATTCTTATCCTCAAATTGACTTCTGCCGCTTTCAAATGTATTTAATGAAATTTGATTACAACTGAAATATGAGTAATATTACGGCTTAAAAAATAGGTTTATAACATGATTTTCAAAACGATTTGGAAAAATGTTAAGATTCAACTCTAATACCTGAAAATGCCAATTTAATCAAAACAAAACAAATAATACAGAAACACAATTTTAAAATTCATTTCTATGATAAAGAAAAAAATACTGTAATTAGTTATAATGTTAACTATTTACAATAGCATTTTCAAGATACTTCTGCCATGCCACATTAAAAATTTTTAAACCTTTTTTAATCTTTTTTGCAAAACGTTAAATATTTGAGTATACCAGGTTAAACAATAAATATTACACAAAACATAGCTGACAACTGAAAGTAATCCAGATCCAGTGTAGCAGAGCCAAATGTAATGTATCTATAATTTATTTTATAGAAATATAACTTTATAACGTTTAATGAATATATTCTAATTATGATCTGTGGAAATAATTTTCATTTGACAAAAAAAACTGATAGTACAAGAATTAACAAATAATGATGAATCATCAATTAGTATTCAAATCATCCACTAGTTTTCCAAAGATAATATACCATTAGCTGGTTTCTAAGTGTACAGTGTTTTTCCGAGCTGTTTTTTTAATCAATACATCACATGCACGGAATCAATTTATTGATCTTACAGATCAATAGTTTCCAAAAGATTAATATTTTTCTAGAGTATGGCGCTTTTTTACACATACTAACCTCAGTGATAATAATCTTGTTTTCGTCGCTGTGTTTTAATCGATATGTTTAAAACACAGATAGACAGTATAAAAGGACCAGTATAATAGACCAGGGTAATGGATTTCTTCCAATTAAAAAGGAAGAAAGTAAAAATAATAATGAAAAGAATCTAGAAGGAACTAAAAGGAATTCTTTTTTAGAACAACGGCTCCGTTTAACAATTTGTTCTTTGCTTACAGAGACAATGGCACCTCCAAAAGCTATTCTTTAATCAGAAAAGTTACCAGATTGGAAAAAGAAGTTATAGAAAAACAAAAAGGTGTGTACAATGAAAATTGTTATGCTTCAACAATTAGATGAGTCAGATACAAGGTTTGCAGGCCAGAGGGATGTAAATAATGCCAAGGACCAGTGGGAGAGTCAGTTGTTCTGTGAGGCCGTGTTCAGTGCAGTCGTGATAATAAGCGATAACAATGAGTAGTTCTGCGAGGCTGTGTTCCGCGCAGTCATGACAACAGCAATATCAGTAAGGGTGTCATAACTAAGAGTGAAGAGTATGTCATGAGTATACCAGTGTGGACAGTGAGTGACTACAAGAAGTTGTTTGGTGAGTTATTGGTAAACAGTAGTGAAAGTGACATAGTATTATATTTATTCATAAAGTATAGGGATATTTATAGAAATTGCAGAAACTGATTTGTATGAACTTTAGACTTTTCTAGTGTTACCTTGTTATTAATGCAATATTGGTTTCTAGTAGTCATTATAATGTTTTTAGTAAACTGGACTGTATTCTGGTTTTTATAATTTAACTCTCATTAAACAAATCTTGTCCTTTTTATTTGAATTATTATTCTGTATTTTATATCTATATATTGTCATTATTACTATTATTTATTTTAAATGGTTTTTCAGTAATAAATTGTATTTATAAGGAATTTTTATATTTGTTAGTCTCTCAATATCCTCGTTGAACCATGAACACAAAATATGTTTTATCCTGTGATGAATGACATAATACACGTGGTACAATTTGATGAAGCTCAACTCAGATCTTAAGTTAAAAACAATTAAATATGCTTGACAGACTATCAATAAAAAATCCGATAGAAAATATGGACTGGACAAATTGTGCAACTTGCATGGCTTCTCAGTAATGACTATATGTTCTAATATTATTTTTAATCAAATGGCATTTTTAATGAAATGAATTTCATTAATTATGATATAAAAAGAGCACTTAAGTGACTGGACCTGCAAGTAGACTTTCCTCCATAACAGATTATTTTTTCAAATTTTACAAATAAATTTAAACATGCTAGTTACGAGCAAGTGCTGCTACTTGCAATTGGGCTAATGATACAAAGAATTAATTTCTACACATCAATTAATGCATTTAATATTTTTAAATGTCACACAAGAGAATAGGAGCTTAACAAGGTTATAAAAACCTTGTAAGTTTTGGATTAATTATACAGTGTTTGCCTGATACACTGATGTTTACGATACGCATTAAATGATATAACTAAATGCGCCGTAATTGCTAATAACATTGTTCACTTACAGTACTGAATATTTAAAAATTATTACAGAGTACTAGTTTTTAGTGAAAATGACAATGATACAATTTTTTTCCCATTAATTCTATAAAACAATACTTAACCTTACAAGTCCATACAAGGAATAAATGAGAAAAAATAAGGACAAATAATATCTATTGTCCTGGACTTCTGCCAACAAGGTCTCAGCATAAAAACAGGATTTATTACTTAAAATTATTAAAAATAAATTATAAATTCTAATTAATAATAATCATGATGTATAAATAATTTTGAATTTTTTAAATAATATTGAGCCAAACTATAAACGCAATTTCTTTAAGTACAATTAAAAGCAAATGATAGGGGAAATTATGTTAACATATTTTCCTATGTTCACAATTCACTAACCACAGAGCTAATAATATAGCTTAAATTATGTAAATTTTAACTTTTCATATATAGATAATTAATTTTATAGTTTAATTAATAAAATAATGGAAATAAAATTCTTTGGTCATCAAATAAGCAACATGAATGAATGAATTAATCAATAACCTATTTTAAAGAAAAATTCTTATTTTTGCACTTTTGACACACTTATTTAAATTTACCATTTAAATAACTTAAGTGTAAATTATTTAAATGGAAAATTAGAATGTTTACATTTAAAAATAGTTTTCATTTTTTTGTTGTATAATATAATGATAAATAACATGATGTTATTTTGATATTGAAAGTATTTTAACGGAAAGATTTAAAAAAATAGTTTGGAAAAATTAGGTAAAAAAAAACACATAATAATACCACATTCCAGATATTTTCTCATTCTCAGTAATAGTTTCTTAGCAGTTTTTTTTATTTTGATCAAAACTCAAGTTTCTTGTAAAGTCTTTTTCATATGGGCAGAATTTTTTATAATCTAGAAATATTAGTTTTTTAAATATTAAAATATGTAAAATAAACTTAAAAATTAATTAAAGAGAAGAAATAATAATTTTCCAATTCTTTAAATTTCACATTTTTGAACTTGGCACCAAATTAAGGGTCAGTAAATTGTCAGTGGTTGTTTTCAAATTGGCATAGACTACAAAAATTCAAAATTTAAAAAACTGAGAATGCACGTTAATCACTATTTATTCTATTTATTGAAGTCAGTTTTTTAAACGGTTATTTAATTTAAAAACTATTATAGCTTACAGCTATAAATAAAAAACGCTAATCAAAAAAAAAAAAAAAAAAGCTATCGAAGGCTAATTTTTATTTCTTATTAAAGTGTGAATTGCAGGTTTCTAGACATTATATAGAAAATGTTTTTTTTAGTTTAATTGCACCATGAAAATATCTTATTATACAATAAATAAAAACTAAATGGTAATTACAAACAAGTTATACAAAATAACTAACTATAAATGGTAATTTAAAAAAAAATCTTTATCATAACTAAAACAAGCTAATACAAACAAAGGTAATTTATAATTAATATTTATTACACAATGTTAAAAATAATGTAAGTGTATATAAATATTTATCATTATTAAAATAACATGGACTTTTTTAAAATGTACATGTATTTGAAAATCAATTTATTTTTAAATATCCATATTTGGTATAAACATTTACTCTAGTTACATTTCAACAAATAAGTGAAAATACTTACCAAATGCATGTTTTCAATAATTTTTGATGTTATTAATTGGATTTCATTACTATACTTTTTACAGATATCAGGAATTAGTAAACGTTTATTTTTAAAAAATATCTGTAACAAATGAAGAGCATGTCCTTGATGGAATGCACGGATATCTGAACTAAAAGCATAATCAACAATGTCCACGACTAATGAAAATGCTCCTTCCCACTGAAGGCTTAATGCAGTTTGGAACAACCCTACAGGTATAACTGAATTACTGAAATAAAAAAAAAAAATTGTAAGTATAATAAAAATAAAATTATAATAAAAAAAAAAAATAATAAACAGCTACTCTGCAACAGAAATAACTAATCAACGTAGTGCAAAAAACAAGTTGTACCCTGAAAGTATGTCAGTTAATAAATAGATTGTACCAGGAAAAGAAAACTTTAATTTTAAATGAAAGGCACCTCTGATAACGATTGAGCCCTATACGCAACTTCTGAATAGAAAACAGTGGATCCATGATCAACCTAGAAGCAGAGCTACTACCCGAATAAGCTCTATTAGTGAAGAAGGTGCTTCACTAGCTAGTCCCTCCTCAGTCTTGCAGAGGGATGAAGTGTGGAATTGAAATCTTATACGCTAGTGATAACTGGAGATAACTCTATTTAAAACAAACATTTAAGTTTTATTTCTTACTTGACTATTATAAAAAATGAATATATGGAAGGAATTTAAATAAAATTCATATAAAGCAGCCTCTCTCAACCTAGGGGTCATGAAGATATGAAAGGGGGGGTTGCAAAATTAGCGTATATCTTTACATGTAAACAATAATGAAATCTTTGTTTGGTATAACTGAATTCAAAATGATAGCGTTAGTTAAATGAGATCTGTGATTTTTTGAAAATTGTGGAAATTACTTTCCACAATTTTAAAATAAGATACCTTTAGGTATCTTATAATTATTTTCTTTTAGTTTAAAGCTGGTACAAGCATGAGATACATGACAGTGAGGTTAGGACTAGACTTGACGTTTGGCTAAAACTACTACTTAGATGGATAAATTTTGTTAGGATTGACCTTGGAACCTCATACTGCCAACGTTAGTATCAGAAAGTACACAAGGTATTATACCAGTTTATTTAAACTGCAACAATCATTAATATATAAGAATATATGGTTTGATAGTAACACTGTATTTATCGATTGTATATATTGATCAAAGAAATTCAGAAAATAAATACAATGCTGCTGCAGCAGGGAATTACTAGTCATTTGGCTTGGATTGAATAATTTGTCATCTTATCTTATCAGGTTTATTTCTGGTGTGCAGTAACCTCTTATTTTTATCATTAAGTTGATTATTTAATGGACTACTTGGAGAATTTGATTATTGAAATCATTTATAAAATTTATGATTGCATTTGTTATCAAACATCATTAATAATATAATCACCATTATAATCAGCACCATTTATATTTATAAATATAAATGGTGCTGATTATATATCAATTACATTTAAAAAAGAATTATCATTTAGTGTATTTAAACTTAATATTATATTAATATTTATTGTTTGTAGTAATTGTTAATGTGTATCACAGCCTATTGCAGTAATAATTATTTGCAATTTTTTTATCGAATCAGGTCTACTCTTTTACTCTTTAATATATATCTATATTTTTTATAAATCGTAATTACTTTTATAAATCATAATTTGGTAATACTCATAAAATAAATTTATGTTATATAGAGGAGAGACGTAGAATACAATTTTGGAAACATGGCTGTAGATAAGGCTACTCTGGTGGCTCTGCTTGACCAGCTAAAAAGTGAAATAAAACCAGACATGGAAGATATTATTAAGAAGGAGATTGGAAAGTTAAATATTAATTCGATACTTGAAGAAAAAAATAGAAAAACTGAAGAGCTAACCATAGAAAAGGAGGATCTTAAGAATACTGTTAAACAACAACAGACAATATTGGAAACTGTCCAGAGACAAAATAATTTAATTTTTTATGTTATTTGACTAGAATTTTGTGAATCTACAGTACAAATTGATTGATATATTCAACAATATTATGTTAGTAAACGTGCATAAAAAGGACCTCATTACATGAGACGGCTTGGCTCAGTGGAGAGGGAAACGAGTCCAATGCTGGTTTCCTTTCTTTTAAGGATCACTAAGACCAAGATTTTGTGGCATAGTTTAAAATGAAAGGAAGCATAATTTACGTGAATGAGGACTATGACTTGGAAACATGGAAGAAAAGGAAGACCGTTAGAAATTAGGAAAACTCTGCGCTCTGCTGGTCAGGATTCAAAATCTTTTCATATTTTGGTTGTTATTGGTGACGAGATGGAATGTTGGTTAACGGCAATTTCAAAGAAGAATTGATTCTTTGAAATATTCTGGAAATATAAAAGTACGGATGAAAGAGAGGATATGGATGGTCAGAAAGGTGAAAAAACGAAATGAATAGGTAAGGGCTCAAAAGAAGCAGTGTCAGCAGTGAAGGCTGACTTTTTTCGTCCAAGAACAGGTTCAACATCATCAACCAAGTCAAAGGATAATTAATAATGGGAAGTTGGAGTTACAAGAACTTGTGAATACTGTAGCGTACAATATATGTGGATTAAAAAGCAAAATAAATAATTTATGTTTCTGTGAAAATAAAAAGTGTTTCTTCTGTTTGAAACTTTTATCATGGATGATGAGAATTTGGTAATGTTTAAGAATACAAGGGTTATTTTTTTCAAGGTCCGATCAGTCGCGAAATAAAAACCCGCGCAAAAATCAGATGAACCTTACGCAGCGTCTCTAGTTTGGCCTTCAGTCACATCATTTAGTTCTGAACAAGCAGCTAGCACGTAAACATGTCTACAACAATAGCATCTCCTGCCAAGTGTGAAGTGCGTGCGGTAATTCAATTTCTTCAGGCTGAGGGGTGTAATGCAGCTGAAATTCATTGACGTAAAAGTGTAATAGTAAAAGTGTAAGGTGAAACTTCAATGAATGACAGCAAAGTGCGACAATGGTGCAGGAACTTTAAAGCACGACGTACAGATGTTCATGATGCAGGCGGTCAGGGAAGGGAGCGAGTGTCAACCGATGATCTTGTTGGGCAAGTGAATGAGGCAATTCAAGAAAATTGTCGGTTCACAATTTCTGTATTGAGTGATTCGTTTCCTGAAATTTCAAGGTCAGCTTTCTACACCTTTGTAAGTGAGAGACTTCAGTACCGCAAACTGTGTGCGAGATGGGTTCCCAAGATGCTGTCCGACCATCACAAAACAATGAGAATGGACGCCTCCCTAACGTTTCTGCAGTGCTACCACAATGAAGGAGAAGATTTTTTGAACAAAATTGTCACAGGGGACGAGACATGGGTCCATTTCGAAACTGAAGAAACAAAAGAACAATCCAAACAGTGGATGCATTCTCATTCTCCCAGTAAACCAAAGAAGTTCAAGCGAACCTTCTCCAACAGCAAAATGTATGTCTACTGTGTTCTGGGACCGGAATGGAGTTCTCTTGGTGGAATTCATGGAACGTGGCACGACCATCACTGCAGCCTCATACTGTGTGACTCTTCAATGTCTACGAAGGGCAATTCAGAATAAACGGAGAGGAATGTTGTCATCAGGCACTGTCTTCTCCATGACATTGCTCGGCCGCACACTGCAGCTGTAACAAAGAAGCACCTGCTGCGTTTTCGTTGGGAAGTGTTTGATCACCCACCATACAGTCCGGACTTGGCTCTATCCGATTTTCACCTCTTTGCTCACATGAAACGCTGGCTAGGAGGACAACATTTTGGCAAAGACATCAAGCTGCAGACCAGCGTAGAAACATGGCTGAAAACACAGGCGGCTCCGTTCTATGACGAGGGTATTCAAAAGTTGGTACTACGCTACGACAAATGTCTAAATTGGAGTGGCGACTATGTAGAGAAACAGCGTGTAACTATGTAAGTACTTGTTAGAAATAGAATTTTTTTTATTTTCACTGTGGTTTTAATTTTGTGACTGTCAGACCTTGAAAAAAAAATAACCCTCGTACATTAGATAATTTGTGAATACATTAATTAGTTTTGTATATTCCTGCAATTAAAACATCCGACTTTGGTAGAGCAAATGGCAGCTGAGTTTGGAATTAAAATGCGTAAAAAAATATGTAAATAGTTAAATTGGGTAATTACAATGTTATAAAAATGGCTTTCTCCTCGTATAGTGTGCATGTGGTACCTATAATACATGGTGCTTGGACTTGGAAAAGCTATACAATCTCTTGTCGGAGTACAAAAATGAGCAGTTTCTATTGCTTGGGGGATTTTAATAGTAGATTGGGATTAGAACAAGTAATTCCAGAAAATGTATTTAGTGAATTTTGAACCAGTCTAGATATTCAAAAGACAAGATTTTAAATGGTAATTTTAGAGGAGATACCACTGTGGAATGGCACTTATTGGATTGCAAGGTTCTGCAATAATTGATCTCGCAGTGGCAGATGTTAAACTATTGTCGATAATAGATAACTTTCAAGTACAGGAGGAATATTTCTCAGATTGTTTGCCAATAACTGTAAAATATGAATCACCAATAATGATCCTGGATAACATATCACCAATTCATCCAAACTTCAAGTGAATAAAGGAAAACAAAAAATCATTTCAAAACAAAGTAAAACAAGTTAGAGAAAATATTTGGTCTGGAGACCCAGAACATGATTCAAACCTATTAACAGATATATTAATAAATGATGGAGATAGTCCAAAAGCTACAAATTTTAAACAGGAATGGTTTGATATACAATGCCACAAATTGTGGAAAAAAGTGTTCAGATTTCTCTGAATGTATAAAAGGACTAATTCAAAACATTTCAAGCACAAATACCAAAAAATTCAATAAAATTTATCAAAAATTGTGCGAAAAAAGTATTGGGAGGATAGTATAGTTAAATTCAGAAAAGTGAAAGACTCTGGAGAGTTTTGGAAGTTGGTCTGCTGTTTTAAATGTAAAATATTTCATTCTGCAAATGATATTACAGATCCGGAGTGGGTGCAGTATTTTAGTAAGCTTTTAAATCCAAATATTTTTTTTTTTAGAATAATTTTCTGCGAGCCTTTAATCCTTGATTCAGTTAACAGACTTGCTTAGTATAATCAAAAGAAGTAAAAATAATAAGGTGCCGGGAGAAGATCGAATACCCTATGGGTTTTACAAGAATGCTCCCACTGTTTTATTGGATAAATTGTTGGATCTATAATAAAATATATGAAATTACTAAAGTGCCTGAATGCTTTAAAATGTCAATAATATTCACATTATATAAAAAAGGAAATTTAATTAAGATAGAGAACTACAGAAAGAAATACTATCAGAAAGTTATTCTTTAATATGTTATTAGATCGGCTTAATCTCTGCGCAGAACAAGGAATACTGCGGGAATGCCAGGACAGATTCGAAAGAGGTTATAGTACAAGAAATAATACACATAATTTAGTTAATATCATTAAAAGTAAATGGCATCAGAAACGTAAATTGTACCCATTTTTTATTGACTTGTCCATGGCATTTGACAGAGTGGATTGATATGCGCTTTTTTATAAATTGTTGTACTAGGAATGTCATCTAAAATGATTAAGCTCCTAATGGAAATGTAGAGTGGAATACAGGTGAAAATATGGAGTTCTAATGGGTTAACGGAAAAATTTGAAACAATAACAGGTCTAAAACAAGTTGAGTCCTTTTTTTCTTTTTGTTGATGATCTGGAAATGGTTTTGGTAGGGGGAGTGTTTATATAATAGGCATTTTAATAAAGTTGTTAGCTTATGCTGATAATATCATCATGCTAACTGAAGATCCGATTTCATTACAGAAGATAAGTGGGTTGCTACTGTACTGCCAGAAGTGGAATTTACTGTTAAATCTTGGTAAATAAAAAATTATGGTTTTACGAGAAGGAGGGAACTAACAAAACATAAAAAGTGGTGGTATGGAGAAGAATGAAGAGAAGTTGTAAACAGTTACAAATATTTGGGTGTAACACTTTCATCAAAATTATCTCTGAAAATGAATTTAAGGAAAATTACAACTGGCAAAATCGACCTTGAATACATTTAGTAATCTGTTGTGCAATAATATAGCATTTGAGAAAAAATTGGTTCCTTTTAATGTGGTGTGTAGATTGATAATTTGTTACGATGCCCAAAGTTGGGGGTTTAGGATGTACGATAAGGTTGAGATTCTACAGAGAATTTTTATTAAGACAATGTTTTGTTTACCGCAGGATACTCCAGCTTATAGTTTATATCTGGAAACCAGACTGGAGTCTATCTTTTTGCATAAAATTAGACTTCATTTAAAATACGTACATCATTATTTGAAGCTGCCAGAAACAAGGTATCCAAATGTTTTAGCAAGGCATATTATAGAAGAAAGAATATATTTTTACAATGAATGGAAAGAGCTTGTTTGAAAGTATAATGTAACACTCAACTATATCTACCCAGAATTTAAAGTGAATTATATTATAGAAATGATTAAGAATAAAATGAAACCAGATTTAGGTATTTAGAACAACAGTCACAGTCATCTAATTTACAAAGAACTAGACTTGGCCATTAATTATGTTTACAGTAATGAACATTTTAATTTAATTAAATGGTTTTTTAAAGCAAGAGTCGAATTTATTCATCTGAAGTACTCATTTTCTACTAACTCTCAGCTTTGTTCTATGCAAAGAGAGGAAGATATTGCACATTTTGTGGCAATTTATCCTATTCTATGGGAGATAAGGCTACAGTTTTTTAACAAGGAATTTTTGGAAATGGAGGATCTGAAGTGGTAGCTTAATGGAAGTGGTTGGCCGATATTAAGTAAATACTGTAAAAAGGGTTGGAAATATATATTTTCTCAGATTCAGGAATTTTATTTTTAATAATAAATTTTTGTTTAGCTCTACAATTCCCTCTGACAGTCACAGACCAAAGAATACTGCTTTTGTAGAATATTTTAAGTTTGTAAATATTATTTCAATAAAGTTTGTTATTATTATTATCAATATCATTTTATGAGAAAAAAATAATTTATTATAAACAAATTACTTACTTTTATAAATACACATGTAAAGAAAATAAATTGAGATGGTTGCGGTTGTTTTTCATTTAAAAGTTTCTCCATAAGTGGATCAATGTTAGAAACACAAAAGTAAATTGTTTTCAAGTGATAAAAGATGATTTCTAATTTTAGTCTATAAAGCAACCATAGATGTAAAACCCTTTTCGCAGATGTAAGACATGGTGAAGAGATTAACATTTTCAATACTTCTCTGACTAAACTTCCATATCAACTTCGACGAGCAAGCCAAAATATATCTAAATCTTCACATGTGAATTGGTAACTTGGAAGCTGTACCATTTCCCTAAATGGACTCTGTACCCATCTTCGAAAAATCATTTTTATCTTCTGGGAAATACTCCGACAACTGAATTTTTAGATAGTGCAAATGCATTTTCCTGCAAACTGTAGTGAATAATGTATCTTCTTCATCCAAATTTTCTCAATATACTCTGAAGTGAGTGGAAACATATCAAAATTTTTAGCTTTGAAGGCAAATAATCCAGATATCATGCTTCTTAATGAAAGCATGAATTTCGTCTGTCATTAATAAAATATTTTTATCATGTTCTTGTAAATTCACATTCAAGTTGTTTAAATGTGAAAATATATCACCTAAGTAAGTCAACAGCAACATATACTCATTTTTCTGCAAAAACATTGAGAATGGTGTTTCTTTATCCTGGAAAAATATTAATTTACCTCAAAATTCCAATAACCGGGTTAATACTTTCCCCCACAATAACCATCTCACTTCTGTATGGAAAATAATAATTTTTTTTCACCCATTTCATTGTGTAGTTCAGCAAACATTCTGTAGTAGTCAACTTTCAATAAAATTAACCATTTTTACAGCTTTAGAAAGAATTTGTTTGAGATTTTATAGCATATTTTTTGTGGCAAGACAAGTCTGTGAAGGAAGCAATGTGTCCATTCCACCCTTGATATAAGACGTTCTTTTAATTTTTTCAGAAATTCACTG
Source organism: Lycorma delicatula (assembly GCF_047948215.1). Lineage (NCBI taxonomy): Eukaryota > Metazoa > Arthropoda > Insecta > Hemiptera > Fulgoridae > Lycorma > Lycorma delicatula. Next base: position 78,279,445 of record NC_134458.1, read on the forward strand.
TTCTTTCCTGATTTTGCCTTTGCCCCAACACTACATACTGCAATGCATTTTGTCCAATCTATGTTATAGTTTTTAGTAGCTTCATAAAAAACATCAAAAAGACATTGGTTCTGTTGCATGACCACATATTGATTTGCAAAACCACATTATTTTTCTTAGATTGATCTGCCCCTATAGCATTCATATCTCACAAAACATAAGAGATGAGAAATGTTTGCCACATCTGTTGATTCATCAAACTGAATACTAAAAAATTTACTTGAACTCACTTTCTCAATTATCTGATCGAAAACATCGGTAGCCATGTCATAGATTCACCTTGATACTGTATCGTGAGAAACTTTTTTAAATTTTTTACTATTAATGCTATAAGTTGTTTCAACTGTTCTTTATCAGTATGGCTTGATTTATAAATAGAAGCTTGTTTTCTCAACATATGTAATTTTATTTCAAAAAATTCCAAAGATTTGCTTTTATGATCCAAATGTCAAATTTCGAAGTCTAGAATTAATTTTGATGGTTTCATGCTTTCATCAGAGATGATTTGAAAGCAAAAAATGCACTTGGGTTTTCAACCAATGAGGTGAAACCATAATTTAAATAACTGTCATTGTACAATCTTGTATTTTTACTAAACAATTCTCACTGGGTATAGATGGCTCACTTCATTTACAAATTTACCCATTTTGTATAAGAATCTAATTGAAAATTGAAGAGAAAAAAAACAGTTATACTGTTTGACTGCACACCAAACAACTGAAAACTCAATTATTATTTTTAATGAAACTATACTTTTAAAAACTTAAATAAAGCACCAGATGCATGCTTGGCATTCAAAACTAAACTGATGTTCTGCAATCCCTTACACTTCTTTTAAGGTACTGCTGAGAGCACGACGAGTTCAAACATATCATATGCATGTTTGAATATGATGCTCTCACAGCAAATATTATCCAAGCAGACCAAATTACAAGGAGCATGTATATAACATGTAGGAACCTGTAAATTGCTCATGTTTGTGTACTTCATACATGCATGTTCATACCAGTCACTATCAATACAGTCAAATAGTTTTAACTAGGTTTCCTTAGGTTGGAGTTGGAGGTCGTGGAGTTAAAATGGTTGACAATAACTGATATAAAGGAAAAATAAAATCTAAATTTATCAAAATTTCTTCATGCAAAACTGTATATTTCATTACATATAAAATTTATAGTACTCACTTTTTCGTGAAGAAGTTATGTAATGCTTTCTTATATGCTTCAAGAATAAGTGGTCTCATTTTCTTGATATTCTTCAATTTTCTTAATGATATTTTTAATATAAATGTACAACAGTCTATTATTTGAGGTGTCATATTTATGTACACAGATGCAGCTGGGAAAAAAAAAACATGAAGATATAATAAAAGGAATCAGTAACAAATGAAACACATTCTAATAAATTGAATAAATAAAATAAAACTGAACATATAAAATAAATTATGGTCCTCTAAAATATTTCATTAAAAAAATGTGTTTTTTTTTAGCAAACATTTGTATTGTTTGGTAAAATATTAATGTAAAATCTATTAAATGAATCGTTTAAAGCTTCTGAAAAATATGTAATTTGTATTAAGTATTGTTAGTTTCATAGAAAATATTTATTGGCTAAATATTCTTTTTTAGAAATATATTTCTATTGAAAAAATTTTTTTTTCTAATTAAAAAAATTTGATCTCGTTAGAAAACATGATTTCAATAAAAATTATTTTTCTCTAAAAACTTTTAATAAAAAAATAAATATTTTTACAAGTTTTATAAAAATGATTTAAAACATTTTTCACTTGCCAATAAAGAAAAAAAAAAAATTGAAACCAAATTTAAAAAAAAAACTTTTAATAAAAATCTTTTTTTGATTATGTATTTAAATTTTTTTTTTCTTTTAGAAATATACATTTTCAGAGAAACAACTTGTTTAATCATAAAATATCTACAAAGAAATTAAGATTTTTAACAGAAAAAATATCTTTCTTAAGATTTTCATATAAACAATTTTATGTAATTGCTTTGTAACTAAAAATATTAAAAAAATATTTCTATGTTCAACAAAAGAAACAATTTTTTACATTGATTTTTTTTAGATATTTTCAATGAAATTTATAACTTGTAATAAGAAATAAATAGTGGTTGTAATTATGATTCAGATGAATTTCAAAAGAAAAATTTGGTGTTAATGTAGTAGAGGATTTATTATTTTAATTAGTTCTTACATTGCACCACTGAAATGCTATATTGAAATAAAAAAATAAATAAGTAAAATTATAATCTAATCAAACTTAACAGTGTTGCTAATCTTGCTAGCCAAGATTAGCAAGCAAAGTGGGCACAGGTTAAGTTTGGTAAGATTAAATTTATAATTTTACTTATTTTCTTATTTCAATACAGCATTTCAGTGGTGCCATCTAACAACTACCTAACTAAATACAGCGATAGATCGCCTACTTCATTAATACCAAAAACTTTGTTTCTATGGAAATGAATTATGTGTGCAATTATTTCATACGAAAAATGTATTTTTGTAGTAATTCTAACAATTTATCATCTTGTACATAAAAAACATAAGGGTTAAAAAGCTATTTATATATATAGTGTGGGTGTTCTACTGGAAAGATTGGGCTGATTTTTTATTATTTTGCTTGGAATAACCCACAGATATGTCATCAGACCTCAAACTTGAGTTTCTTCTGAGAAGTCCTCAAAAAATCAGAATTTATTCCTTCTGAGGAACTTTCCATGGTATTACTCCGAGCAAAATCAGTCTGAAGGTCCAGTGATGCTTGAAGACATCTACAGGCCATATCAAACATAATAGAAAAAAAATCAGAGTCACTACCATCCAGTAGAATGTCTGGACAAACTGGAATCAGATTTTGAGCACAGATTTTACCTGTGGTAGGAAAGGAAAAAGAAAAAAGGGGGTTGGGGTGAGACGTGATATAGATTTTTAGCCAATATTTTTAAAAATATATAACATTACTTTGTAATAATAATAACACTGCAGAGCAACAAGGGGCAACTAGTTTTTACTCAAGAATAATATAAAAGACTACTTTAATGTTAAATAATATTGCACAGTATTAATATGGTAAATAAATGTTTTAATAATACTATTAAGTAATTAATGATATTTTAGTAGTTAACTATTAAGAACACTCATACAATATTAGTATTATTAATTTGAAATTTGCATAAGTAGTACTAATATGTGAATAATTAAAAGAAACATCTTATACGGATTATTTAACTTTTAAAATATTATAATAGTTAATATTATTAGTAGGACTAATTCTTAATTCATATAATTTTAGAATTCATATTTAAATTAAGAATTAGAAACAACTTACTCTTAAAAATTAATTTAGTTTTATAAAGTTATGGCGACTTGTTACCCACCACGCTCCCATTCTCCTTTGCCAGAATCTACTGGTGCAGGAAGGAATAATGGTTCTGATGCCTGAAAATGGGCTAAAAAGGTGTTGGCAATCATACCTAGTACTTCTGTAGTGCCAGCCACTGCTTCAGGTTGTCTGGAGTTAGCACCTGCAATCATGGATGTTAGTAAGGGAACCCCACTATCATGCGCTCCAGCGAAAGAGAGATTTCTGAGACTCCAAAGGAATCTCATTCTACACCTATCAGCTTCCTAAAGACAAGGAGTTGAAAGTTATGGTGTAGGGGATCCCTTTTTGAGTGATCTGCCAGGAGGTGGGTGATCAACTCTATTTCTTTGTCTACAAGGTGGCATAAGTCAGAAACTGAGCATGAGAAATTGCAGGGAAACCCCTATCTGCTCCTCATCACCTTAAAGCAAGCGCCTCAAACCAGGAAGATCTATGACATGATAAATTTGTATTTTTGTCAGGTTGAGATGATGGTGAGGAGCCTCTCCCCAAATGCCACAGGTGCCAAAATTCAAGCACTCTTCAAATTATTACCACAGAAGACAACTCTACATAAAGTGTGGAGGGAACATGACACAGTGTCATGCGTCAAAGATGCAAGAGAGAGGAATTATGTCAAATACCTACAAATAAATGTGATGCTGGCAGAGACTCATCTGAGTTGGACAAATCACTGACCCTAATAACTATTTTTTGTATAGGACTGATAGGGTAGTACAAGAGAAGGAACTGCTATCCTTGTCCACAGGCGAATAATGCACATGTGGGTCAATATCCAAACCACTGTAATGGAGCAGACCTGCATGCATGTAGAGCATCTAGGAATACTGACTGATTTTGACATACAACAGGCCCAACTTGGTGGTATCCGGGAGCAATCTGGGTGATATGTGGAGAACTAGGATGAGCCCATCACACTCATGGGCGACCTCAACTCCAAATATTTCATGGAATAGCAATGTCGTAATCACTAACGGTAGAATACTACAGAAACTATCGAAGACTTCAGCTCTGACCACTCATCAGTTCTATTGGAATTGGGCCAAGTAAGGGATCAGACGGGACCCTCCCCTATACCTAAAAGGTAAGTGAACTGAATGATGTTCTATGAGGCATTCCAATGCAATTTTACGCTGATATATTCAGAACTACTGAATATGCCAGAAGAAATCAATGCCACAATCGACTGCGTCACATCGCCCATCAGCAATGCTTTAACATCTGGTTATTATAGTATCTATTAGCATCCTGTTTTTGTTGATCTTGTATATAGGGTACTTTCCAGCTTGCTGGAAAACAACAAAGGTCATATGCTTACTGAAGCCAGGGAATTTTACTTTTCCTTCGAAACTACAGTCCGATTATGCTACTTCCAATGCTGTCGAAGTTGTTCTAAAGAGTTTTTCTCAAACAACTCCAACAGTACCTGCGGCCGGAGATCCAGCCTAAACAATTTGAGTTTTGAGAGGTCCACTTGACAACTTTCCAGCTGGTGTGGCTGGTAGAGAGCATTGTCAATGACCTATACAAGAAAGCGGTAACAGCGGCTGTTTTTCTGGATATAGTCAAGGCATTTGACAAAGTTTGCCATGACGGCCTAATATACAAGTTAGCTCAGTCTACAGTCCCAGGTCGTCATATCTATTGGCTCAGGGAGCAAATAGATATGATGATGTTACCTGTTAGGGAGCCAATTCACCATTCGCGTGAGGGATTGGGTAACCTTCACTTGAGCAATAACTGCCGGAAGTCATGCTTTAACTCCTCCTGTATATGACATATATAAACAATGTGCCACACTTGAAAGGGGTCAATGCAGCCTTCTTTGCCACAATCCATGGCTGTGCTGTTCACACACAAGTGATTTGCTCTGGTCAGGCAACAGAAATTTCAGGCGGAAATTCCCTATACAAACAAAGTTAAGTACTTGGGAGTCGTATTGGACAAATGGCTTACGTAAGAAAAAACATATAAATTATGTGACCCAAAAGGTGAAGGCATCCAGAGCCTCCCTATGCCCAATACTTACACACAAGTCCCTTCCCACTGGATATGAAGGTATTAATTTATCCTACTAATTACTACCCCACAATTCTACGTGTTCCAATTTTAACATACTCCTTCCTGGCAGAGGGGCATTGGTGTACTCCAAACTCCAGCAGTAGCTGGAAGTTTTCCAAAACATCACATTGAAGATGATATTTGGAGCACCAAGATTCATCAGAAATGCCACATTACACTACGATGCCAGTAATAAGACAATAACATTACTGTGGTCCATGACAGAGATGGGGGAAGAAATTCAGCAAATTCCGACAGAGAGAGCAAAGAGGCCTGTATACTCTCAGTTGTGATGCCCTTCCCAGGTCTCACAAGTCTTACTAAGGTTAAGGATATAAATGTTTACAACCAAAGAAAAACACGGAGTGTCAGGTAAAAAGAAAAAATGAAAAGAACATCCCACTGCAGTGAACTCGGCTCAGCTGCTGTAAGAAGAAGCAGAAGAAAAAGAAGAAGAGAAAGAAGAATCTACAAAACCTAGATTCACCATTCTCCCTTCCTTCATTTTACAATTATTGGCCCACTGACAACACATGCAACTCCCTCTGTGAACAGTGCACTGGACCCTCCAATAACTACGCTCTCATCAGACACTTAACTGCTAAACTGAAGTGTCTTCAGCGGATGGTCTGAAGGGGAATAATACCAGGAGAAAGATGCAGATACATTGCTAGTCTGCCAAGAATAACCCAAGTAATCAATAATATATTCAAATCGATCTACAAAGGATCGAAATGCAATCCCCAATTCCGTTCTAAAACAAAAACAAATATATAACTGCCATTAAATAAATAAATAACTGCCAGATATTAATAAAGATCAAGCAGCAAGTGGGCTGATGTGATGAATAAGAGGTTATGTATCCCCTATGACATCTTTGCATTCCATTCCGCTAAAGCATTCACTCTCAGATCACCATCAACAGAACAAAAACAAGAAGTCTCCTGGCTGACCCAATGTGGGACCTCCTGGCAGTAAGCCAGGAGGGATCCTTGCTGGAGCAGTAAGCCTGGCCAGCTTCCTGAGGGAACTGCTAGGCGCAGACTCCGTGTTTCTACCCCAGCCTGCCAGGCTTCAAACGTCCTCGCTGGTGGCCTGACCAACATGCTTGCTGACCAACCCTGGCTCAACATGGGACTGCCTGCAGAAGGCACATTCTCAATGAAGCAGTAGGCCTGGCCAGCCTAGCATGAAGCCTGAGACACAGCAATGAAGATGAAGTCAGACGAGTGCTGCTTGGGGAGATCCCTTGGCGAAAGACAACCTGTGCTGACCTCACAGTGCGGAACTCTGAGAACCCCACACTACTGCCACACTTTAGTGGGAACTTAACTGCCAATGAGAGAAAGCTCAGTCCAACTCCAATGGGCGAGCTGCAACTCCCTGACTACAACCCATTGAGCTGAACCAATGTCGCAGGAGACCAGCAATTGGAGTCAATAACCCTTTACAATGCTACCTCATCAAATGCACCAACGGTCCTTTTCAGGGCCACCATTAAGAATCCAAAACAGCCCATTTCTAAGGATAAAAATCTATCCAGCAGGCTATCATTTTCAACCGACAGAAGTTAATGTTTAATCATTTATATATATAAATGATTCTATAGAGAATAAGAGAGGAACATCTTGAAAAAATTGTCTTAATAAATGTAAACAGTTTTATTCAATATGGTTCTTTGAGGAAAACTATATATATATACATATCAAATAACAACAAAACAACCACCAAACACAATAACAGAACTTAGAAAGCTAATACCAGAAGTCAGCTTTCACGGTATTCCTCATCATCAGTCGATATAAACTTCTAAAAATACATCAACAAAAAGTAAAACTAAAAACTTGGAAATACGAACTTCAATATCCACAAAACAACTTTCACAAAATCCACAGAACTTGAACAACACAACTCAATGCCAAATAGGATTTTGGTATTAGTTTTTTAAGTTCTGTTACTATGTTTGGTGGTTGTTTTTGTTGTTATTTGAAGTTATTTGGCACAGTGATCAGTTGTTGATGAAATATTTGAATTTTCAGGAAGTTATTATATATATAAACATACTGAAATATCTATTCGTAAACCATATACTTTTAACCTTAGGGAACCCCCTAGGAATTATTAAACAAAATTTTACTTATTTTTCCAAAACAAACACCTCCTTGAAAATAATGCTATTTCAGCTTTTTAGCTGTCTACAAAATTGGATAATTAGTGATAACAGAGTCGAGGAGAATAACATCTTCTGTATTTGTCTATATATCAGATAATTAAACACTTTGTTATCTTAACAACAAACAGAAAAATAAATAAGGAAACAAAAGAAGTTCATAACCATTTTATATAGCTACATTATTGTGTAAATGAAAAATGTAACAGTTAATAACAAAAATAAAATAAACTTTTTTTATGAACAAAGAAACATGAAGGAAAAATAATTACTTATAGTAACAACCAAAATTATTTAAACTGATAGTGTGCCAGTTGAAAGCAGTTAACAAATTATAATAATCAACTGGAGATGTACAAGGGCTGTCCAGCAAGTAACTTAGGTTTTAAATAAAAAACCAACCAAATAAAAAAGAGAAATTTTATTATATACATTTGAAAGGGACAATCTTGAACTATTTTTCTACATAGTCGCCAATTAAATTATGGCACTTATCATAATGATGCACAAGCTTTTCAATTCCTTCTCTGTAGAAATCTGTCGTCTTAGATTTTTGGCACCCATCTTGCACAAAACTTGTGCCAAGCTTCCCTGAAGCAGTTTTATGCAGTAAACTTTGTAAAATTTGAAGGAAATGAAGCGAGAGTTCCATAATCGTAATGCTGTGATTTTCACGAATTTTATTGTTGATTTTCATTGTCACAAGGCTAGGCCGACCACAGCGGTTCTCTCATGAAAATTGGTGCAGCCATTTTTAAACTGAATGTACCACTGCCTCACTCCACCTTCACTCATTATTCCATCTCCATACACCTCAGAAAGTTGCCGATGAATTTCAATTGGTTTGAGGTATTTTGCCAGAACAAACTTTAATCACAGAATGCACCTCACAACTCACGGGATTTTCTATTGAAGCACACATCTCAATAATTCACAATGAACAAAGTAGAAAAATCACAGTCCACATGCTATGAAAGCCTGATGCATACTGAGTGTAGAAATATTTTGACACAAGATGGCAGGTCCATCCCCACCCATCTCCACACTACGCACAAAAATAAGTTACTTTCTGGACCGTCTTCTTGCAAGAACTAGCATAACAAAAATTAACAAGCTATAAACACAATGGGGATAAAAAATATTTAAAAGCTAGCATATCTCAAAATGTATAATAATAACCATAACAATATTATAGCGAAACTCTATAAAACGAAGTTAGCCTTGGTTTGTAGCCCATCATTTTTAGGAAGTATAACCAGACAAAAAAGGGAAACAAGATTTTATAAGCTTATAACAAAATACAAAAAAGAAAGACAAGATATTGCACATGAAAAAGCAAAAGATGGCAATTTATTAAAAAAAAAAAATAATTGCTACTCAACACAAAACACTAAAAAATGAACAAACAGTAAATCATAAACTAGTTCAAAAACTTACTTTTATCATCTTTATCCATTAGTTTTTCCATTACTTTAACTATTTGTGAAATATCTAATTTTTCATTATATGAAAATTTCTTTAATGAGGTCAGCTTCTTCAGAAATACTCTAAAAAAGAAAAGTAGTTTAGCGAAATTGTATTATATTAAAAACCTTAACAATGTAACTGGAAACAATTTCCCAACATTTTGCAGACATTAATTTGAGGTGAAATCCAAGTACACACGCACTAACCAAATAAAAAACCTGATCTACAACAAACAGGTTTATTAAAATTAATCAAACAGATTTTTAAAATCTACATATATTCTGTAAAAAAAAGCACCATGATTAATTGTTTTATGTATAATGAATGATCCAATTAATAATAAACAGTATATTACTGATATGCACAGAATAAGATGAGATCTGGAAATTTAAAAATCTTATAATTACAACAAAGTAATCTTGTGATTTTTAATTTAAATTAACAATTAATTTGATTAAGTGCAAGTTTTCTAAAATTCAACTAATGTCACCAGTTTACAGATTTTATCCATTACAATCTACTCAAATATAATAATCATAAAGATGGTATTACAAAATAATTACATAAAACAACATTGAAAAATGTACTATCTAACATGTCATTAAAAGAATACTTTTTAAAGATTTTGGAGTGTACACTAGAACACTAACATTTAATGTTACACTCAGAGTTTGAGCATGACTTAAGAACATCACATTTCATATACAAATCAAGCAAATACTTTGATCCTGTTTGATTGCTAAATACAGGAAATAACACTTTGAAAATTTCTGAATTTTAAATTAAATCAACAGATCATAGCAGTACATTAAGATGTAAAATTGAATGAACTTTTTTTAGCTTTGTTGTTTAGCTGCAGATTTATTTTTTCGTATACCACAAATGCAGCAGAACATTTTTCTTCAGAAAATGTAAACTGTGAAACTTACCCGTAAAAAAAAAGGACAATTTTTTTATATCATGTGTGTTAAATGAAGTTAAGAAACAAAATAGTTTAAAGTTGATTTAAACATCATAGTTTACAATGTTCAATTATATTAACCAATAACATTACTTCTTTTATACTGTACACTTTAATATACAGCATAAAGCTATAACAAATTTCTTTAATTTTAATGTTTCAAATAAAAAAGATAAGAAACGTGAAAATCCATTAATCCAAATAAGCTGGATGCCTCTCTTCAAATGCATAATAAATATTATTAAAAATATGTAACACTTTAGGTTATTTAAAGTAAATTTATTAACTTAAAATTACTTAATTATATTGTTACTTTTTACCTTATTTTTGCGTGAAGCTGAACATCAGTTCCTTCTCTAACAGAATTTTCCAAAAGCATTAAAACCGTAACCATTACATCAAAGAATAAATTAAGTTCTGGTTCAGCTCTCATCCATATCTCCAATAAATCAAGAACTCTAAACCAAAATGTAAAATACAGAATACTGTGTATTATGTATAATTATTATCAATAATCATATATAAAGCTTCAGTCATAAATCATGAGTAGTACTGAGCAGCCAACCACAATATGGAAATATTACAAACTGAAATTACACAATTAATGCCAGAAACAGTTTTCATTTCCCTGGCTATTACAGTGATCTACAATATCTTAATAGCTTGAAAATGTTTACATACCAAAACTATGAGTACCTAGTTTTCTGCATTTCTCAGTTATTTTGATATCCCCAGACTGTAAAATGCTAACAAAACAAACTGTATAAACAAATGTGTTGACACTTATTTTGAGTAATATTGCTGGATTGACTAACATATAATGCTGGATTATTTGTATAATGTGTTTGGTACCACCTGTTTGTAATCATAGTGGATTAAATTTTTATGAATGATGAACAGATTCTGTAGGGTTAGGTCCCAAGTCTTAATTGAATAAACACAATGAAATTGTATCACATTGCTGAACTTACTGTTTCTACTGCACATGAATGAACTGACTACAAAAACTATTGAATCTAGACTGAATTTGTCACGTAGCCTACCGTTGTCAAAACAACAGCCCCTAGCAATGGCAAATACATGTATATAGGCGGAAAACAGTAAATGTGTTAGGAACGCAACAGATTCTAACAGAACTTGAAAGATATATTTCTTTTAATCCTAATTAATTTTAATATATACAGTATATATATTAAAAGGAAAGAATCCTCAATATAACCCAAAAATACAAATGTATTTATAAATAAATTAAAACAAATACAATGATAAAATAAATTAAATATTTGGTTATATATATATATACTAAAGTGTTTGGTATGATATATACTAAGTACCTGATATATATATATATACACATTAAAGTATTTATTTATGAATTGTTTCTGTATTATATTGCATAGTGTATATATATAGATATAAACTGTTCACAAAAAAAATAAATAAATAAAAAAAGAAATATATATATATTAAATTCTATTATATTAATAGAATTTAATATATTAGCTGTGGTACGGGTAATATATGTCCTGTATGTTGTGGTACTGCCATGCGTCCTCGACTCTAACTGCACACCAGTTACTTGCTAAGATGCTTGTTAAAGGATTCTATTTTGTGCATTACAGCCAACATATACCACTATTCACGTTCTATACAGAGCAGCATGGAAGAATACTCCACACGCATAATGTCTCTTTATTCTTCTCTTTGTATTATAACCAATGTTAAAAACTACTTTTGAAAAGGTTTTGCCATCTATCAGAAATAGTACAAACTATCATACTCTGAAACAGTTTGGATAAATTCTGAACAATGTTTGCTACAGCCGACTTTGTAAAGGGAATTTTCACCCTGAAGGCAGTGGCAAATAAATTGAAACAGTACTTCTTTTCATATAGGCACCTGCTATAAACCACCTACATAGAATTACTTTTATCTTTTGTTATTACTTCAACAGTGGAAAAGGAAAACTTTCTCATAAAAGCATTCAATGAATGATTTAAAAGATATAGTTGAATATTTATGTTAATAAATGGTAATTATTTTTTTCAAATATCAAGATATATCAAGTTTTTAATAAATTGACATAATTAAAAACAGAACATCAAATTAAACATTATTAGACAAATTCACATTTGTCAATGTAACAGAATTTTACAGTAATGTAAATTTTGATTCAGGAAGATATAAGAAAGCATTCATTTTAGAAAAAAATGTAGTAAATTTAATTACGTGAAACAAATCATAGTAAAAAGTAAACAAATACATTGAAACTAAACAATATAAACCATAATTAAAATGTAATGAATATATTTAGTACTAAATATTATGGCACTAAAGAAAAACACAGCAAATAGTAGAAAACAAAAAAAATATGAGAAATTCTTTACAAAATGAATGAAATTACCTGAAATCATTATTTGAAATAAAAATAATAATTGTAAAGTTACAGTAAAATCAGACAAAGTAATTAGTACAAATATTTAAGAATGAACCAAATCTAAATTCAAATGAAAAATTGCATTGAATTATTTGGATGAAACAAAATTGAAATTATCTGTTTATTTAAAATTCACTAATGCCTGCATACTGTGTAATGAATGAATATTCAAACTGACTATTTCACTGAAAATTTAATCATAATTTTATAGTTAAATTACTCTGCAAAAAATTCACTATCCACCACAAAATAATCTTGCACTAAAAATACAACACAATTTTAGTTCACTACTCGTCTAACAAGATATATTCATATTTTCTCATGAGAAGAATTGAAGCATTTTAAACACAAAGCCAGCTTTCCGTCACATTCATTACAATATGTGTTAACCTTTTTGACTTTGTTGTCCCGATTTCTTGTCTTGATAGTTTGCTGTAAAATCTTGCTAACAGCCACTACATTCTTGGGGTTTCTTTTTGTCCGGATTGATTTGCGATTTCTTTTTTAAATTAATGAATGAATTCTCTTAGGAGTTCTTGGTTTTTGCATCTGAATTGTTTCTGCGACCAAAGCTTTGATTATATATTTTACCTTAAAATTTTAAATTGAATATTTTTTTTACATTTGCTATTATATAAAACCCATGCGTTGGTTAATAATGAACCAAATATTAATTCTACGGCTACTTTTATATGTCACTTGACACCTTTTCTTAAAATTGTGTAGTAGCTACTCATTTAATCATTGAAATCAGCACCTTTTTAGGCATCATTGTAATTAATTACAACTCTAGTTTTGTCACCAGTTCCTTTTACAACTTTTCCTGTTAATATTAACAAGTCGTGTTCCTCTTTTGTAGTTAGGATAGGTACCTGTTGCTTGTATTTCCACATAACTATTTTTATGTCAACCTTCATTGCCTTAATTATTTCTCCTTTTCTAATTCTTTGGTAAACAATATTCTTCGGCAGATATTTCTGATCTTTTTGTTATGTTGCGCTTATTTTTGTTTTTTGAGATAGAAAATATTTTGCTGCGTCAATGCTTGTGTAAAAGTTGTCTACATACAGTATTCTTCCAAACTCTGTTACATTTTTTAACAGTTCTTTAATTATAGATAATGTGAGACTTTCTCTGACATTAGTGTCTCCTTGTCCCTTGTAAATTTTAAAATTATATACAAAACCATTTGTAGAGCAAAGTTTGTATATTTTCACACCATATTTATGCTGCTTATTTTTTATATACTGCCTGAAAGACAGCTGACCCTGCCATGGTACCATAGACTCATCTATTATAATGTTCTCTCCTGGAATGATGTATTTTTGTAATTTTTGTAATATAGTAACAAAATCTGGCTTTGGTTATAAGGAGCAACCTAATTTTAAACAGAATAATGTCACAAATGTAGTGTGCACCTTAGATTCATGTAAATAAGGTATATTTAAACCAATACAGAACATAAATTATGTTTTAAGAGATTTTTTTTTATGCCAATGGTAAAGTTTCTTGAAATTTGTAGTCCACCTAATTTAAGATGTTTTTTTTATTCTACTGACTTTGACTCATGAGTTTTTAAAATAATAATTTTAAATCTTCAATAATTCAACAATTTGAAAACACTAGGTATAACATTTAATTTTAAAAATAAGTTTTAAAATCAAAGACAAATAAATAAGTCCATCAGTAGACATTTCTTTATATATGGATTGTGTGAACTTTTTTACTTGCTTATCAACTTTCTTTTATAAAAAAAGTTAATTTGTGACTAAATAAAAACAAAATAGATCAGATTGTGAAATTTAAACAATTTAGTTGTATGTATAAGATCAAATATTAAATGAAGCAATTAATAAATTAACCAAGAAATGGTCATAAAACAATGTTATATTTTTAACAGTGCAAAATCTGAAAACAATCTTAATATAAAGGAAGTAAATCTGAGAAAAAAATGGTTAACATACTCGTAAAACAATTTAAAGTATTAAAAATTTGCTTAAAACACATACCATGGTTAACGGTTACAACCTAAATAATTCACAGTTAAATAGTTAAATGGAAGGAATGAAGTTTAGAGGAAATGCCATAACGTAGTCACTTGTTTCTGACCATTCACTAAATTCAAGTTATGAATTCTCCCACCCTTCATCAGTCCATATTTAGTGCAAAATTTCTATGGAAATATCTGGTGTTGGTTACCAATTTGAATACTGAAAGTTAGCTGGATTGAATCAATGGCAACAATTTATACTATTCAAACACTTGTGGGTATCAAGAGAGCAGACTACTTTGCAAAATAATGAAATTACAACCCAAAAACTACAAAAAAAATGTAATACTGACCCTCAATACAGACAATATAATGTAAATTAACTTAAAGAAGAAAAAAATGTTAAGATATTTTGCCAATTAACAAAATAAGGGAAAATCACAATAAATGGTAAAATGTAATTCAAGTCTAGTACAATGAGACTGTCTATAAAAAAATTATTTCAACAAACCTCGCTCTAAAATCAGATAACTGTTTCTCTTCTGTAGACTGGGCTTTCAATTTTTGTTGTTTCATTTGTTTAAATGCTTCTGACAATGATTCATCTAATCTTTTACCTTCTTCTTCATCCATATCATCCAAATCAATTGATTCCTAAAACATGAGGAAAAAAGTAATAATAGAAAGAGAAATTTGAAATGAATGAAAACGTGTTTATTGCAAACATTTTAATATTTAAAACTTTAAACTCTTATCCATCACATAATGGCAAAAAGAAAATCTATAATTATTTGTATGATTTCTGACAATGCCTTTACCACTACTGATTTTACAATATAAATTTTTTATAAAAAAATAATAAAATCCTCCACAACAGTATCACATGGTGGATCATCATGAAGCTGTTAGATCTGCTGCAGATTCTAAATAAAATATTTCTGCAATAATGTTATAAATTAAAATAATTTAATCTGAAATCAAAGAAAAATTTTACAAGGGCTTACTTTTAAGTAATTAAATTATTTTTTATTTTTTAATAATATTCCGGTTTTCATCTTAATCTCCTCACTAAATTACTGTAATGTTTTTTGGTAACTATACGCTTTAACTGTGTTATACTAGTGTATCCAAAAATAAAATACATAAGCTTTACTTACTGTATCAGTAACAGCCCCAGCATTTCCCAGAGCATCACGAATTGTTGCCCTCAGTTTGTCACACTCAGTATCTTCATCGACATCATCACCACTCATTTCTGATTCAGTTTCTTCAGCACTTTCACCATCACTATTGTCATCATTATCGCTTTCACTATTATCAGTATCATGGTCTTTATCTTTTTTATGTTTTACTTTTTTAAATTTAATACTACTGTTATTGAAATCATCATCTGAATCATTTCCAGCAGTAGCCATTATATTATTAACATTTGGATTTAAAACCTAAAACAATGAAATGTCTTTTAAATCTAATCTAAACTGCTTTAATGATACAAATTATATGTCAACACAAGCAAGCACTAAATATATTGTAATACATTATCACTTTGATGCCACAGCAGCAACCATAAATTGCGCAGAAAAATTTCTAAGCTTGACAGTTACCATAAATTAAAATAATATTAAATTATATTAATATCTCATCAAGAAAATGTAACTTAGAACTGATCAATTTTAAAATTAGAAAAATTCACACTACAGAATAAAAGTTAGGAAAACACAAAAACATGCGTGTACATACATACACATACATATTCATGGACATGCATATAAAAAAAGTCATAATAATAAATCTAAGAAACAAACTTATTATACTCCAGAAGTAATTACCTTTAAAATCTGATGAATATTTTGTGAGGAAAGATGCGGACACAAATAAATAAATATTTTTGAAATAACATTTCTATGAAAATGATAATTATTTGATAATAATGAGAGTAATAGATCGACCACAACTTCTGTCCAATGTGGTTCTGCTGATTCATTGCTATTAGATTTGTTTGGGGTCTTTATATCTTTATTCATTCTTTCATACACAACATTGAGTTCCTGTGATAAAATCATAAAAAATATACATAGCTTATAATTAAATGTATATAATATGAACAAATAAATTAATTTAAACAAACAGAATTAAATTAAAAAAAAAAATAAATAGATTTACATAATTCTTTCTTCCCTTTGTGACTGGATGCTCTAATAGCATATTTCTCCATTTAATACAATAACATAAAACCATGTGTATGTATTTTTCAAACACATATTTACTATATGTTATTTACAGTAATACATTATTTAAATATTGTAATAATTTTTATCCCCTTTAAACAATAAAATAAATTTAACATGGATAATGATTGGACACTAAAAGACTAAATAATAACAGTTATCATTAAGTTGGTTATCATTAACTTCATCGATGATTTATCTTCATAGTACTAAATGTTTATTACAACGAAGCATAACTAATTTGAGAAATACCATAGTTTACTGTAATGTATTATAGTTTATTAATATCAATAAATTTCCACTGTTCTTTTAACCAGAGAAAATTTTATTTCACCATTTTTTTTTGTCTTCAGTCATTTGACTGGTTTGATGCAGCTCTCCAAGATTCCCTATCTAGTGCTAGTCGTTTCATTTCAGTATACCCTCTACATCCTACATCCCTAACAATTTGTTTTACATATTCCAAATGTGGCCTCCCTACACAATTTTTTCCTTCTACCTGTCCTTCCAATATTAAAGCGACTATTCCAGGATGCCTTAGTATGTGGCCTATAAGTCTGTCTCTTCTTTTAACTATATTTTTCCAAATGCTTCTTTCTTCATCTATTTGCCGCAATACCTCTTCATTTGTCACTTTATCCACCCATCTGATTTTTAACATTCTCCTATAGCACCACATTTCAAAAGCTTCTAATCTCTTCTTCTCAGATACTCCGATCGTCCAAGTTTCACTTCCATATAAAGCGACACTCCAAACATATACTTTCAAAAATCTTTTCCTGACATTTAAATTAATTTTTTATGTAAACAAATTATATTTCTTACTGAAGGCTCATTTCGCTTGTGCTATTCAGCATTTTATATCGCTCCTGCTTCGTCCATCTTTAGTAATTCTACTACCCAAATAACAAAATTCTTCCACCTCCATAATCTTTTCTCCTCCTATTTTCACATTCAGTGGTCCATCTTTGTTATTTCTACTACATTTCACCATTAATATATATAAATAATAAGAAGTTGGGAATGATTTTTATAATACTGCAGAAAAAAGTTTAACTCTTTATTTTAATTAAGCTACATAGAATTCCATCAACAAACTATTCTGAATTACTCAGGGTTACAGGGCAAACTGTACGGCGGCAGGGAAGCAACTGGTGGAAATTTTGTTTGCAGTTTTGCAGATTTGTGGTTCTATAAAAATTCATATGAAATAAAGTTTATGAATTTGAAATTAATGTTCTTTTTTCTTTTATTAACATTATATCACTGTTACAATCACTAAATTAGTGCATTACAAGCAGCTTCCTAAGTATACTACCTGGATAAGACTTTCGGTGGTTTGCTGAACAGATTTTTCTTTTAGTGCAGGTGAAAAAAAATAGATGTTATCACTCTCAATAGAATGCAACAAGTATATATACCAAAAAGGAAAAAATAAATATATAAAATATCAACACCTTGCAAAGTTATAACGCAAATAAAAACTAAAACGAAAACAAAAATATCCAAGAACTTAAAAAGAGAAGACGAAAGTGGCATGCACTTTCATCTTCTGGCATTAACAGACCAGTCCTTTTTCAAGATGGTCAAGGAAATGCTACAAATTTTATTGCAGTGCATTACACAAGAATGGCCAGAACAATTTGAGGTAAAAATTAGTTCAATTTTCACAAATTACATGGTT
Organism: Lycorma delicatula; assembly: GCF_047948215.1. Lineage (NCBI taxonomy): Eukaryota > Metazoa > Arthropoda > Insecta > Hemiptera > Fulgoridae > Lycorma > Lycorma delicatula. The sequence continues at coordinate 78,297,885 of NC_134458.1, forward strand.
CCAGCAAATAATACTGCTTATTTATCACTGCTTTAAGAGAACTTTTACCAAACCAAATTGTACCCAAAAATGTGGATACTGTTTGACTGGCTAATCTGTGATTCATTCGCATATGACCTTTTTTTGGGGGCGTTTGCTCAAGTATATGGTGTATTTCAAGCAACTGCAAATATTAGAGGTAAAAAAATGTTACCTAAAATTAAAAAACCAAGAAGTACCATGTATTACACTGGCCATGTTAGGGTGAGTAACGGAAAATTTTTGATTAAGACTACAAGAGTGTGTAAATTGTAATGGTGCATACCTATCAAGCATTATTTAAAAAAAAAAAAATAGCATGTCTTATTTAACAGAAAACTGTACAAATACTCATGTTACAATAAATGTTATTTAACTAATAGGTTTTAAAAGTTCTTGCTTCACTGACATACCCTATACAACCACCCAGATCATCAAGTATTTGAGAGATAGCACAAAAGAAGGAAAAGTGTTGTAAAATGCATTTACTATTCTTACCACTTTCAGTCTTATAACCAATGTTATATCAATAAAGTTTTTATACCATATTTTATATATATATATATATTTAGTAATTACCTGAAGGTTTTCAATGGTAGCTTGTGGCTCTTTAAAAAGAGTTAATCCAAGAAGAAGAAACATAACATGAAACACAGTACTCGTTAATTTTCCATTATTTCCATTACTCTGTTCATTACCAATAGTATTTACAACTTCCACCATATTTTTCCACGCTTTCCTCCACTAAAATCACAATATGTCTAATTAACAAATTCATTAAATAATATATTAATTACACGTACTGCTAAAAAAACTGATAAGGTAAACAATACGATTGATACACACTAGAAAAGAAAAACTAGAAACAACTAATTTCAGATTTGTATATCATTAAAAAGCAGACATACACTGGAATTATTGATTCCAGTCCAAAAGAAACATTTCCACAATGCATCAAACTCCAGGTGCATCATTGGTCAGTTTTTATGATATTGGGATTATGCCCATCAAAGAGGAACTAACTCCACCTAGTCTTTTACATAATTATTGTAACATATTATCAAATTAAAAATGTAATGTGTTAATGAAGCATTTAAAACAATAATAGAATTTATTATGCTGACTATTTTGTTAACATCTTGCAGTCTTTTATTTTCCATTATTATAAACATTTGAATACAAATATACTTCAATATACTAATTATCTTCATTAAAATATGCTTATAGTTATTTGCTTGTAATAATATTTATATGACTGTTCAAAGGCAGATAAAAAAATAAAAAAGTATTATTGTATTTTTTCTAAGTCAAAATAAAGATAGATGAATTTTCTTTAAAACATATACCAACATTTTATAAATGAAGAATTCTAGATGCTATTTAATATAATTTTTAAAAGAGAATTTTGATACATGCAGATTCAGTAACCGTTATTCACTATTGTGTGAAGATGTTATATAGAATCTAGAAATAATATATAAAAATCAAAATGTGTGTTACTATAAACTATAAGATGAAATTTTCCAGTCGCACTGCGTATAATAAATGATTCACTACTAGCCCTCTGTACACATAATGGCCCAGTTCATGCTAGCATCCATTATAATCAGTTAAGATTCTATTTCTATAATGAGAAAAAAAGTAAAAGTTGAATTTGTAAAAACAAATTCAACTTTTACAAGTAACATGTTTGATAATCCTTTTTTACAATGTTATTTATATTTTATAACAGTATGATTCTGTAATTCTAAGAGCTTACTTTAGTTTACGTTAGTTTTAATGATAATTTATCATTATTATTATTGTTAATATTTTCTTTTTTAAATTGAGAATATGAAATCACATAATTGCTTTTCACTTTTTTCTTTTCATTTTTAGAACAATCGGAAAGTTTATATTAGAGAAATGTCATGCAACATCAACAGCAAAAGTAATTTCGTTAGTAACAACCTTTTTTCATTTCATTAATCTAACTTGTTTCATATTAAAAAATACAATTTTTCAGAAGTTATATACAAATAAAAAAATCTGGCCCCAAGAATTACATTCTGCATCTATTACATCAGGAAAAGTTAACATTGGTAATGTTTTACTGTGAGTTATCTATAATTAAATTTTTATCACTTGTAATTAATTATATAAGTGAAAAAAACTGGCATAATGCTTTAAAACTGTTCATTTTCCTAGCATCTAAAATTTGTTTGAATAAATGCATACATTATTATCCACAAATATGGAAGGCAACTGTATTTCAATAAAAATATAATTATAAAACAGAGAATTATAAAAATAACATCACTGCAGAGACCTACTACTGGTAAATAATAATAAACCCATAATGTGAATTGAACCAAATGGTGGGAAAGGTAACATCTAACTGCCCATTACAAATTAGAAAACTCAAAAAAAAATCCTGCAATAAAATATAGACAATGCTAAATAAAATAATTCTGAATCGATTAGAAATACTAAAATGTATAAAAAATTTGAAAATTTCAAAAAGCATTGAACTTTTCATTTCTGTTATAATTGAGCAACAATTCCATACACTTATAACTAAACAGTTTTCATTAGTTTGATCCACACTGATTATTTTTGTGGCTGTGAAAAAAAACTTAGGAAACACTGATGAAGAGTAATAAGCTAACAGTTATAGGATAAAAATTAGATCCTTTATCTATTTAGCTACACAAAAGCATCACCTCTTCCATGTACTAATTAATTACCAATCAGAGAATGGTAAGAAATAAACAATAATTAATAAATAAATAATGTATCAAGAAAGAAGAACCAATACCTGATTATTTATCTCCACTGATAAATAATTACTGCTACAGATCTTATCATCCAAGTAGACAACTAATCCACTTAAAAATGAACGAAGATCAGTCAAACGAACAAATTTATGGTCTAATGCAACATAGAAACACCTCTGAGCTGCATCTACAATTTTTAAAAACAAAATCACAATTGAGGATGGTCTATAATGTATTTTTAAATAAATTAATTTATATCATACAACAATTACGTGATATCCTATTTGTCTTCCGGTTACTTTTTCAAAATAGCATGTTCCTCTTGGAAGTAAGTGTTACTGTAGTTGCTATTAAGAGATTTAAAAGTTGCTACTGGTTTTCATTAAGGCACAGTAATCAATTCCGTCCAGATGATGATTTCATCTCAGTGGACGGAATTATGTAAAATTCATCATACGACTTCAAACCAATACATTCAATTTTAATGGTTCGTTAGCAAATTAAAAATTGATGCGGTAAGAATTTATTTATAGTCTACAAATGGCAACACAGTTTAATATTTTCTTTTTATGGTTAGGATATTTTCAGCCAAATTTTAAGTGAAATTTTCTTTAAATGATATAATCAAAATTCATTTTTTTATGAGTTTGATACTATCCAAAAAAGTTGAAATGTACAGAATAAAATCATTTATTAGTCTACAAAACAAAATCTAGAACTTTTTCCTCAGAGAAAGGTTCTTGTTACTTTTTATACATTACGCATGTCATATATTAGTTCAAAAATCAATTATATTTAATAAAAATCACTTCATATTTACTAAAATAAGGTAAAACAAATCATTAATACAGAAAATACTATATTTTAGTGCTGTAAATAAACTCAATTATTATAAAAATAAATAATGACAAAAGTAAAGCACGATTACTTACTACAAAGTTTTGGTGACACAGATCTTGAGAAAAATGCTATATCAATAATGATTTTCATTTGATTTATTTTCCAACCAACACAACTATTCACAGCTGGATGATTAATAAGTCTGTGAAAGAAACAAATTTAATACATTATTAATAAAAAAAAGGAAGAAATTAAAAAGAATGAGAAAAATTAGGATATTTAATAGTTTTTTCAGAAACAAATAAAAAAAGATAAATAGCAAATATCTACAAATTATACTGTTAGCTCCAATTTTCAGGCCCATCAGAACCAAAATTTCTTTCTATATATTTCCACATCATTATTGAAATAAAAAAAATATATATTTATTTATTTACAATTTAAAACTTACATGATCATCCTTCAGACCTAAGTCTGTCGACAGATATACTAAAGAATTATTATTACATTATTAAGTGGTTAATGCAATAACCAATTTTATGTAACAACTAAAGATATTATTAGTTTTTCTAATAGTTATAATAGTAGTACAATTATAAAAATTAATTTAACAAAATTAAACTATATATTTAAAAACTAATGAACAAATTATTTCTTTAATATTTTTTATATATTAGATTTAGTAACTAAAACTATATTCAAGAAACAAAACTATTCTTAATTTAACAACTAATTACACAATTAATATCTTGTTGCAACAATTACGTAAAGAAAATAAATAACTAAGCTTTAACCATTCAACAATACATTATTTATTGATTTATAATAATTATTAACATTAAAATAATAACTACAATCATGTTATAATTGTCTGGACTGCCAGTATAAATCCAACATGAATCCTGTTAGTACCTATTACGTTATAGTTAATGCCCACTCAATGAGAAGTTTTTTAAAGCATTTTTTCATTTTTACATTATTGAGGTGATTCGGTAAAGAATTAAGTAATGCAGGAACAACATACTTGTTTAATCGTTTACCATAAGTATTATTATATCTATCTGTAATAAAGCTAATTGCTCTCAAATTGTATCCACTTTCTACATTTACCCTGTATTCACTGTTGTAAAAGTTCTTAAAAGTAATTAAGAATTTAAATAGACCTCTAGCTGACAGAAACCTTGTAAGATTATTTAAATTGGTGTCATAATTGTTATCAGAATCATAACGAGCAATATCTTTGAGGACCCTATTTTGTATTAAATTTATTTTATTTATGAGATATTCTGCGGCTGATCCCCATGCTGTCAAGCCGTATCGACTAAACAGATTCAAACAAGGATGAATAGAGTAAACGTTTACAGTGAATAGGGGTGAGATGTGGTGGAATTTTATAGCAACCACTCTTAAATTTTTACATATATGTTTTATATGGTGATCCCATTTAAAAAAAGTCAAAATGTACACCCAAATATTTGTATTTGTCAGCATTCTGGAGATGCTCACAATTACAGTTTATGTGGTAATTTTTTATACAGTCACATGTATGACAAATAATTTTTATTGGTCTTTGGGATCGAAGATAAGGAGATCTTACATGTAAAACAACAGTTTTTTTAACGTTAATAGGCCTTTGTCATGAAGCCACTTTAATAGATTATTAAAATCTTCTTGCATTAAAAACTCTGCTTCTTCCAATCCTTATGTCCAAGTGCTAAAACACTATAATCAGCGTATTGCAAAAGACGTGAATTAGAGATCGCGCTAGATATATCATTAACGTACAGATTAAAAAGTATTGGGCCCAAGATAGACCCTTGAGGCACGCTACTATCCGTTTCGTATCTATCACTATATTTATCTTTAATTTTAACAATAATTTTTGTGTTACTTAAATAGTTTTGTAGCATATTATTAAAAGGGCCATTAAACCCTAGCTTATTTAGGGCATCTAGAAGTTTGTGATGGTCTAACGTATCAAAGGCTTTACAAAAATCTAAAAAAAGTAAGATTACATGGTTACATTTATTTAAGTTATTATTGACAAAAATCAGATAAATCATTTATAGCATCGTTAGTCCCAATCCCCTTTCTGAAACCATATTGAGTTTCACTGATTAATTTGTTATCATCAAGGTACTTAGTAAGATGCATAGAGACATACCGTTCAAAAACTTTTTCGATACATGACAGTATAGAAATTGGAAGATAATTATTTAAATCTTTAAAAGAACCAGCTTTATAGATAGGTCAAACAATAGACATCTTCAGTAGATCAGGAACCCTCCTTGATTTAATTATATTGTTTACTATAATTGAAATTAAAGGGTTGACTTTATTAACAACATATTTCAAATCTTTGATCCGTATGCAATCTACACATGGCGATTTTTTATCATTCATAGATGAAATTATGTTTTCTATTTGTTTAGGAGAACTTAAAGGTAAATGAAAAGACACAAGCTGCATGCAATTGCCACCCGTGAATTTCAATAACTTATGTATACAATTATGTTTAATATCATCTACTGAAGTTACAAAGTGTTTACCGATAATGTCTGCAGCGACCTTACCCACGTCATTAGATGTACCGCTTACATGTTTAATTATAGTATCATCTACGTTATGCTTAGAGGATAACCCCATCAAAGAGTTAAGTAGTTTCCAGTTATCCTTAATATCATTCTTTTGTAAATTTTTTAATTTATCATTAAAATACTTCTTCGCTTTTCGTATTTCAATATTAATTTTATTTCTATATAATACGTAATCTTTTCGATTTTCCAGGTTAGCTGGTGCTTTTTTCCATTTTTTGAACAGTCTGTCTTTTACAGACCGCCAGATTTAAATGTTCATGAATTTTTACATGATCTGATAGTAACTAACTTATATATATATATATATATATATATATATATATATATATATATATATATATATATATATATATATATATATATATATATATAAGTTAGTTACTAATAAATTAAGTATTTCATATAATAATAATTGGAAATGAACTCCTGAGTTCTAAACACTTCCCTACAACAAATATACAGGTCAGTAATTTTCATAGTTATACAGTAAAACCAACTTATACATATCAATATTTAGTTTCACACAAATTGCGTAAAAAAAGATTTAATAATATATCTTTCATTTTCTTCAGCACACGAGAATGATTTTTTCACCTTATAAAGAAGCAATATATGCAGACATGGATCAATCACTGCAGATGATCTCTTAATAGCATTACAAAGCATTTTATAATTTACTATTCTTACACTTTTAGAACCAAAATAGTTACTATGACTGCTGGCACTTTTGTAAAATGATCTCTGCTAGCATAAATTTTTCTTATTAATTACACCAATGTGACCTTTTTGGCACGGCTTTGGGTTTTTGGCCGATTTAAATAAAAAATATAGGTTTTTTGTTTTTTACATTTTTTTTTACTTTTATTCTTCTGATTGTCTTATACTAAGTAATTATTACAAAATTACTAGTAAACAAAAAACTAAACTAAAAATATTATAAACCAATCAAAGACAAAGACATAAGAAGAATATATGAAACAGATAATTGAGAACACAGGATGTAATAAATGTGTTGAGATTAAAAGATTAGGAAAGAACAAACGTATGAAGATTCACATTAAATCAGCTACTGATTGGTGACTCCATAATAAACAGATAATAAACAAATAATCAATAAATCAGAAAACAAATAGTTGTAGAATCTAAAATTATATAATTGTTTTAAAGCATGTTATTGTTAATAAAAGTAAAAATTAAAACTTACTCAAGAAAATAATTAACTAATTACAAACAAAAGTAAAAATTGGATTATATGAACAAGAAAAAATGAAAAAACCCAAAATATTACAGAAATGGATTGAACAAATATCACTAAATATGAAATCTTTCTGTGACCATACTTTCAACTGACTGCTGCTTCTTTAGTGGATGTATTATGTAGTCCTTTATTTCTCAGTGTAGTCAATCTGGTGGTAATCACTCAGCAACAAGTTAGAGTTGTAGGGAGATGGTCATAATTCTTCTGCTTTGTCTACTCTAGTTATCTGCATCACCTGCAAAGTGAGGCCCTTCTATATGTCAACATCCAGGGCATTTGCTTTGATTCATCATAATGATTTATTCAACCTTTTGAAAGAATTCATCACTGGTGATTTATTATATTATCGCCCTTTTCCCCATCATTTATCATAATCGTTCACAAGATGGTATCAAATTCTCATAAAAATTCTGGCACCAATCTCTCATAACTGTGACTCAGACACAACGCAATTTTTTTATGAATCTTGGTGATGTGCCCTTTTACTTACAACAAACTAATCATGCCATTATTCAGTTAGTAGGGGTAAAATTGACCAATTCCACTTTTGATCAACACTGTTTAAACATCACTAGAATAAATGATAGGATATGCAATGGCATTACAGACTGCTGGTGGCTAATGTGTGTGTACTATGTTGTTAGTGGCATTGAAAGCAATAATAACAAGAATAATAATTAACTCTTAATAAATAATTTGAAGAATTTTTTTAAGTTTTAAACAATAAATTATATACCTAATTATTGTATTACTAGCTTTTTTCTTCTGCCCCTCTTTCCATGGACGTTTTAACGGTTCATTTTCTGAATGTTGTCCAACAACTTTCATACTCTGATCAGTGAGAACATCGGTAAATAGCTTAGTAACAGATTTAACTGTAACTTCATCAAAAGTATTAACTAACGCATAAAATATCTTAATACCTGTAGAATAAAAAAATAAAAATAAATATTTAAATAAAACACTTAATATTTATATATTAATACACATTCTGTTTATATAAACAGATAAAATCTGAAAATATGTTTGATTTTGTGAAAAAAAATACAGATTTCAGTTTAAAGTAAAGCTCTTGAACATGTTCTTAATTAAAGTTAATGCTTGGGCCCTTGGAAAAGACCTAGGAAAGGCTTTGGATCTGGAAAACAGAAGTGATGAAGAGTAATATCTGCCATCTGCATCATATAAAATAAGAATGTAGATAATAACATACTCTTAGCCTCTCTCACTTCAATCCCAACACTGACCTACACTGTGAGTTGGGAAATCCCAACCTACATGGAGTGCCCCTGTTAAGCACAGTTTTTGTAAGATTGCCTCCTTCAAACACTGTCTGATGGTTTATCAAATTAAAATTCACACACACGCACACACACATTTATATATATATATATATATATATATATATATATAGTTAATATCTTTAAGTTGTAATAGAATAATTGGAATATACTTTTCTTTGCAAGTGACTACTTTCAAAATTTCTCAAATTTAAAATAATAGGAGCAATTAAATTGCTTGTGTTTTTACATATAGGCACTAACAAAATATCCATAGAAGTAAAGGTCATTTTTACAATGAATAAATACTTTACATTTAAAAAAATTATAATAACAAATAATATATACCTGGTCCAATCAAAAAGTCAAAATTTCCTGGATAAAATAACAATTTTGATACAATATCCTCTTGTGTTTTAGAATTAAGCAAACCTTTTTCAGAAAGAATTTCAGCAAATTTGTTAATAGTATCTAAACGAGCTTCCTCAACATAATCAAGCTCACTATATGTTTCTAATAATCTAACAAAATTTGATGTTAATAAATGTTTTATCTAGAACACAAAAATAAGATACACAAATAAACACCAGACTGATTTTTAGAAACAAGGACATAATCCAATCACAAACGCACATGTAAACATAATAGAGTAACTGCCTTTAAATGAAAGAAATAACCAAATATATAAAATATCTATATATCATGGCATTTGGTAAATAACTTTTTAATATAAAAATTAAAAACTTTCTTTCTAAAATTGAAAACACATTTTAAATATAAAAATAAGAGAATATGAAATAAAAGATTAATTTTCTAGAAACATGATGGGCAGGGCTAAATTGCATTGTTTGTTTTATAAGGTCGGGGGGGGGGGGGGGGGTTTGCATCACAGTATATACCATTGCATGTATATAATGGAATAAACCGATAACAGATTGCAAATATGATGATTAGCACAGAACACAACAGTATTAAATTAATCTACAACTGTGGCATACACTTTAGAAATAATGTAAATAACAATTTACAAAAGTAAACATTTTATTTAACCTTTTAAGAATTAGGTTTTATTAGTCAAAAATATGTCTACTGACTGAGTTTTTTCTAAGTCTTCTAGTTCATTTTTTGATTAGCCTGTACAAATGAATTCAACATTCTTTATCACCAGAAAATGTATGAATTCTAAAACATGAAAAAATATCACTAATACATATATGGTAGTAAACTAGCAAACTGTACTAGTAACTCACTAATAAATATATGATAATAATATTCTGCAAAAAGGTTATATTTATTTATTATGAATAATTTGCCAGTATATTATATAGTTTTATAATCTTTTTTTCATAACTGTTTGGAGGATAAATAGACTTATAGGTTAAGACATATATGAGGTCTGTTCAGAAAATAACTGAACATTTTTAATTACGCACCAATGGAGATATTTAGTGACGTGCAGTTGGCAGCATGTGTTCCGCATAACCTACTCTATAACCACATGTTCTTGGATTGTTGATAACTTGTTTAGTTTTTGTATTATTGTTATTTGAGCACAGCGTGTTTAAGTACTACTAATGATTTTTGTAATGTGCCATTTTTTGATGGTTGAACTTTTGTCTCAATGTTGTAGCCATAAATCCAGCTTTCATCTCCCATTATCATCCTTTGCATGAATGTTTTATCGTCACTGGCTTGTTCAAGAAGTTGCCGACAAATGTCCACTTGATGTTCTTTCTGCTGTTCGGTCATCAAACAAGGAACAAACTTTGCTGTAACTCAATGCATGCTCAATTTTTTAGTCAAAATGTCATGGCATGATCCGATTGAGATGCTAACCTCTTCTGCAAGTTCTCTGACAGTCAGTTAGTGATTTACAAGCATCAGATTGTTGATTTTCTGAATGCGAGTGTCATCAGTAGAAGTCGAAGGCCTTCCTGGTTCAGGGTCATCTTTGATTGACTGACGGGCACTTTTAAATCATGAAAACTATTTGTATAAACATGTATGACCCGAGCATCATCTCTGTAAGCTTGTTTCAAAAGTTGAAACATTTCTGTGAAAATTTTCCCCAGTTTCACGCAAAATTTTACATTGTATTGTTGCTCTTGAAAATTGCACATTCTAAAAATCGCTACTAACACTTAAACATGTTGTACTAAAATAACAATAACACAAAAACTAAATGAGATATCAATAATCCAAGAACATGTGGTTACAGAGCAGGTTATGCCGAACATAATGTTGCCAACCACACATCACTAAATATCTCTGTTGGCGTAATTAAAAATATTCGGTTATTTTCTAAATAGACATTGTAAGTCAGTACTGTTTGTATGCTATATGTTAAAGGATATTACAGGCATTTTTTTCAACTAATAAAAAAAATTCTTAAACTTAAAAGTTTAAAGTCTTAAACTTCCTTCAAGACTAATTCATTCTAAGGTTAAAGGACATTCAAAACATTTTAGGAAAAAATTATATGCATACCAGATTCTTATCTTCAATGGCTTGAACAGACCAAATAAACAACTTAAATCCATGTATCATCTTCAATGGGCTTGCAGATGACAAATAATCATCTACAACTATCCAAAACTTTTTTAATAACTTCTTATCACTTACTAAACCAATAACCATTTGTTGATACATTGGAGAATCAATGTACGAAATATATGGAATCCCCTGTAATTTAATAAAAATAAAAAAGAGAATAATTAGATAATTAAGAAAAAATAAAATTAAGTGTATAAACATGAACTTATAATTAACAGTAGAATATTCTCTAAAACATTTAAACTTAATTTCATATAAGCTTTACTGCTTAATTTAAAGATCGTTAAACATATGAATTAATTTAATCAAGTCATTATACTTTAACAAACAACACTATGAAATTAGCACTACATAGAACAGAAATAAATTAAGAATGATAATTACACTGTAGTGTAGTAATAAAACTTCAATTAGGTCAGATATATTAAGAAAAATTATGTGTTAAGATAAGCTGTTTGAGTAATAATGAAGTATACAGAAAGTAAGGAACAAATTTTAATACGGTTAAGAAATTATTCATGAAATAATAAGAAGGTGATCAGGGTAAAAGCTACATTTCAACAAATTCAAAATACAGACAATAGAGTGCCAGATTGTAAACATTTGCCTTCCCACGCACTAGGTTGTCAGTTTCAAGACCTAAATGAACTAATAATATTTTTACATTAATCGCTCTTCAATGTTACACTCAGCACTATTCTATTATTGGGTTTCTAATTATTAACAGCACATTCTGGCAAAGTGACAAGTTTGCCACTTCAAGTGGTAAACTTGAAGTACAACATGAAGAAAGAATACAGTAGTTATGTACAGGCTCTGAATCAAGAAAGCTGCACTAAATATCTGGAAACTTCTGGAATAACATATTATTCGATCAAATTGACAATAGATATAAAAATGTTATTGTCAATAACAAAAAATAAAAAGAGAGTTATATAAGAGGTAATATTATAGATAGTGCTGAAATAATTAAGGCAAGAACAACACTATGACAATTGTGATATGATAAGTTGTATGTAAGGAAGCTGAATAGAAAGAGTAGGAGACCAATGGTCTCACCATATTTATCATATCATAATAAGATAAATACAACATTTGAGGGAGAGACAAGTGTGAATGAGATAGAAAATGCCAGCAAATGATGGAGAAAAAGTGGAAAAGTACAAGGCAATGAAGGATGTTAGAGAAATGCCAAGTAATCATCAAAATGGAATCATGAAAGAAAAACTTAATTCATAAGTTCAACTCCATTTATTTACTTTACTAATTCTCTACAAACCAGACATCATCTGTCTCTAATCCCACAATTTCAGAGTTAATTTATCTTTACGTTTATTGTGTGACAACAAAGGTGAAATATAGCAGCAAAAAAAAAATATACAACACAAAGATAGCAAAAACAGAATAGCATAAGTTGAGAATTTTCCAATTTAGTTAAACCAAATTAGGAAAGATATGAAAGGCATTTTAGATTAAACAAGAAGTTTTCATATAGACAAGAAATTTAATATCAAATTTAAGATTAAAAGATAAAAATTTATTTAAATGCATACCTGAAGGTCTTCACAGAAGACATGAAAGCCAAAATACAAAAAAAATTCAAATTTAATGCTAATAAATTTTATTTACCAGAAAAATTTGTAAGGAATGTGGGTTTATAAAGATTAGATGAAAAGACTTTAAGGTAAACTTAAGAAAACAGTAGCTTATGGCATCTACTAAAAAAAAAGTAACTGCTTTCCTATGTTTCCTTTTTCACACAGGCACATTTGTAATACACTTCTTTAGGTACATGTTAATATATTCATACAATAAAAATACAAATTTTTCTACCTTTTTCTTAAACATAATAAAAGTATGTTTAATTTAATGAAATATGACTACTGATCACACTTGTTCTTTCTAATAATAATAATAAGTGAGCACACTTGCTGTTTAATTTTTAATAACTTTTCTAATTAGAAATTAGTTGGGCTGCATTTTCAGACATAAATGAGAAGTCAGAATGATGCTTAGGACTAAAATGCTAAAGCCAAGAAGTAAACACACTATACTAGGCACTAGCTTTAGATGGAAAATCATTGATCACAGATATGTTTGGTGCCTTTTGATATATGATTTAAAGACAGATAAGATCACTCAATCACAGAGTGAAGAATTCTTACTGCAATGTAAATAATTCAAATAAATAATCTTGATACATACAAATGAATCATGAGCTTATTTGAAACTACAAACGCAAAATCACACATATTTAAAAGATAATAATAAAATATGCTTACACAAGCTTTTTTCATAAATAAATCTCCATCGAGAGGAAGAAACAAAAGGTTTCAACAATTAAGAATGCTAGATAAAAGTGTGATGCTTACACATCCAATTCAACTTTCATAAATCAGTTCCTACCTAAATGCAATGTGAAAATTTTAAAAAAATTGCAACAAAATGTTAACTTAAACATTCAGATAAATAAATCACATTTTACAAAATATTCTGAATAATATCAAAATAAAGAAAAAAATTCTTACCAAAAGTAATTTCCCAACTGTATCAATACTATTTTTATGGAAAATATAAGGTGAACCAATGACATCAGTTAGAAACTCAGAATTGACTGTCTGTGGAAATCTTTTATTCATAACTTGCAACAAGTGATAAAAATGTAAACTATCTCTTAATTTATCCTTTAAAATAATTTCATTTTTAATAACAATCCATAATGATTTTTTAAAAGTATTCTCATCCACCTGAAAGCATACAAATGAATTACATATCACTTTAACAAATTAAAACATTAAAATTTTTACATAAATTGCAAAAAAAGTAGGCCATCTAAACAATTCTAAACTGGTACACATGGTTGCACCCAAAAGCTAATTCCTAGTTTCACAATTTTGCCATTTGTTTCCATTGCTTGTATTTAGTAATCACACAAAAGAAAAATCAAATACATTTATAGACCTTTATAAAATGTGTCAGCAAAATTTCAAAACTATATTACTTAAATTTTTGGAGTTGCATATTTGTTAAAGTGTAATTTTAACTGATTTTTTTAGTTAGTAAAATGTTACAAAATGATATCAAGCACAGAGTTAGCTCTGGGGTCATTCCTTTTCTTGTGTTTAGAAACACTTTAATGCTAACCATTTTTTAAAGTCATCCATTTACATAACCATTCTTTTTCTTTTGTTAGTTTTAATATGGTCAATAATATTATTTAAACATTGTTTTTCTGTTTGCTGATTACTGATTTTCAATAATATGCAGCCACACAAAAAAGAGATATGCATATTGGCCTTTTATCAAAAATATTTTTATTTTATTTTGAATTAGGTCATACGTATCATTGTGATTAACACAATTATGCTCATCCATGTTACATATGGCCTGTCAAGAAAGATATAGATGCACTCTCTAATATACTTAATTCTTTTTTTTCAATCTAAACAGTATGACAAAAATCATGAGTTAATTGTATAAAACAAACACAACTGGTCATTTGATGTGTGTATGTGTGTGTGTATATAAACTGAAATTCAACTACCAAAACACAGTAACATATAAGTAAGTAAACTTAAAAAACTAACACCAATAATAGACTTTAGGATTAGCAGGATTGTGAATCCTGCTAATCCTAAAGAATATTAGATGAGCAGGATTGTGCATAATCAGTTTGTATACAATTCTGTAATTACATTAATTACTTATTAAAAAATTATTGATTTAAGTTTTTATAATAATATTATTTTTGATGTAATTATAGAATCGTATACCAACTGACATTGCGGGATCCCATGAAAGTCGATCATTGGTGCTATTTGTCACTGAATTTTGGTGGTTAAATTTCAATTAACATTGAATTTAATTAGCACAGTAGTCATCAATATGTTGAATTACAAGTGACCTAATGGACCAATACAAAATTCTCACAATGGGTCTGCAGGAGATAAGGAACACCGACCAGGACGCAATGGAATCTCAAATATATAGGCTCTACAAAGGTATACCTGGGAAGAGAGTGATGAAAAATGCCTCACAGTTTGGAACGGTTTTTAGTCAGCCTCCAAATAATAGACTCCAAACAAGAATTCAAGTCATAATCCCCAAGAATCTCAACACTTGCCCTAAAAGCATCTAATAAAATCTAAACTATAATAAACGCCCAGGTACCCACTAATAATAAAAATAACTCTCCAAAAGACCATAAAGAAACAGAAAATCTCTAGGATCTACTCAACCTGACTACAAATAAAATCCAAAAGACCATGTTAAACAATTAATCAGAGACTTCAATGCTCAGCTAGTCAGAGAAAGAAGATAACGTGACACCATCAGAAATTGGCCCGCCCAAAAGAAAACAAACAAAAATGGACAGACTCATCGATGTCTGTAGAAACCAAAACCTAATCTTGAAATCCACATATTTCAAGAAGAAACCTGAAAACATTCCAACTACACTAAAGGTGAATGGTAACTAGATCATGTCTTCATGGACAAACACCACTACAAGGAGATATGCAATGTAAAAGTCCTCCAAGGAGTAGACTTAGGCTCAGATCACTATGTAGTCAAAATTAGAATTAAATTTTTACTCCACAAAGAAAGCAACAAAATCAAGCCCCTAAAATTAAAAGAAAAATGGATACCCAACTAATCAAGAATGAAAATTACAAAAATGCAACCAAAAAAAATAACAATCACGGATAAACAATGATCTAGTAAACAACCTTAAACAAATAGCAGAAGAATTACTCCCAATAAAATCCCATAAAAACATTAATGATAGAACAGCGAATGCAATGAAACAGTGGAAAAAAGACATCAAGCATGGCTACTTCCCTAATCCTAAAAATCAGAAACATCCTTCCAAAATCTAGTAAAACAAAGGAAAGAAACCACCTGAACCCTAAGGAGAATAAAAACACAACACCATAAAGATACACTGAAGTCAGCAGAAGAAGAATTCAATAAAACACAGTCAATAGACTACCACAAAACCTAAAAAAATCAGCTCCAAAAATACAAACCACCAACACTACTAATAAAGAATGAAAATAGTAAACTGGCCTATAAAAAAAGACAACGCAGAAATCCTAGCTAAATATTTTAACAAACTCCTAAATTGCGAAGATCCAACAGAACTCCTAAACTTCAACACCAACACCCCAATAACAACAAAACGAGAAAACATCAACAATAAAAGAAGTCTATGAAGCACTGGGTAAGATGAAGAATTAAAAAGCAGCAACAGAAGACCAGACTTTTGTAGAGATCTGGAAACATGCAGGAAGATCAGCAAAAATTGCCCTTCAACTGCTTGTCAACATCTGGATCAAAGAAGATCTACCAGAATACTGGATGACAGCCCTCATCCATCTGCTACATAAAAAAGGGGACAAAACAGACGCAACACACAGTTGCAGGAGAATCTCACTCCTAGAAACAATATACAAAATTCTTTCAAGAATCATCCACAACAGGATCAGTTCACAACTCGAGAAAGAACTAGGAGAATACCAGGGAGGTTTCAGGCCTTGGAGTTGTCCAGACCAGATGAGTTCCAAGCTAATAATGGATTACAACAGGAAAAGAAACAGAAATATGGTGATAACACTTGTAGATTTCAAGAAAGCTTATGACTGCATCCAAAGAGAATCCCTACTAAAAATTCTAATACACCTTGGAGTACGTACCAAATTAATAAACATGATAAAACTGACCCTCACAAGTACTAAGTCGAAGGTAAAATTCAGAGGTGAGCTCTTGGCACCATTTGAGATCAAAACAGGACTGCACCAAGGCAATGGGCTCTCACCACTATTATTCAATTGTGCTCTAGAAATGGTAATGAGGGAATGGCTCAAGAAATGCCCCCCCAAAAGTAAATATAGACCGAAAAATCAAAACAAACTGTCTTGGTTTCACAGATAACTTGGCACTGCTAGCAAATGACATCAACAAAGCTAAGTCACAAATATTAGAACTTCTTCAAAACATTGCTTAGAATTGGCCTCAAAATATCATTCGAAAAGACAGAAATTATGCCCCTAAAACCAACACGATTAAAAGAAGTAAACATAAACGGTAACAAAATTAGAATAGTATTCAAATTTAAATACTTCTGAGAAATAATAATAACCTAAATGAATAAACCTTGATCTAAATAAGAAGAAAAGAAACAAACTAGCCAAAGCTCAAAAATTAACCCGGTACAGTTACAATAAAAAATGCCTATCAATAAACGCAAAATTAAAACACTACACAGTTATAAAACCAGAAGCCACTTATGCAGCAGAAACACTCTTCCACCTGAACGAACAATCAAAGACAGACTCCAGAAAATCAAAAGAATAGGAAGAACCTGCATCAATAAAAAGTACCAGAAAGATGGGCAGTGGACTGTGCCCGACAAAGTCATGTACAAAGAGTTAGAACCCACCACTGATATCATGCGTAAGAGGAGACTAGGATTCTTTGGACATATTATGAGGATCCAAGATTCAAGACTTCCGAAACAGCTAGTACAGTACAATCTCAACACAAAAAACAGAAAGCCAAGATGCAGATAGATCAGAGAAATAAGAAAGGATCTGAAGGAAATTAGCCTTACACCAGAAAAAAAACACAGATAAAACTAAAAAAGAAAATCAAGAACAGAAATACTCACTTCACACTCACAAGAAAAAACACACAACATGAACATTTTCAACACTAGAAAGGGCACAAAGATTGGAATGTATGAAAAAGTACTGGGAGGACTGCAAGGCTCAAAGAGACTTGGATAATGGACTGACTAAGTGTGATACTATGCAGTCATAAAAGATAATAATGGTTTCTGTGAGTCTGTTACTCTTTCATGCAAAAATTACGTAACTGATTGAGATGAAGTTTTGCATGAAGATAGCTTTATATCTGGGTAGAATACAGGACTATTGCCATTTCAAATGTTTCACTGTTTTAAGATGTTGGCAATTTTAATGGTTTGTGATAATCAGATTTCATTATTTGCCGATACTATTGCTAAACCTTACTAGTTGCTTGATACAACTTTACTATTGCTAAACCTTTGATCACATTGAATTAAGAGACCACTTACAGTATTTGAAATTAAATTTTCATCAAAAAAAGGTTAATTTGTCTTTTTCGATATCTCAGTTATACAGAAAAGAAGCTTTAAAGGTGTAACAGTGTACGGTGTGGTGACTCAACCAACACAGTCACTTTACTGTGTGTGCCATGCCTTGACTGGCTGCATCTGCCTTTAGTTATTTGACTACAAAAACATAAAATAAAAAAAGGAATATAAAACTACAAACAACGTCTCACAGTCATGACTATTCTGAAACCACATACTCAAAGTTTTGAGTTCTGTGCTGACCAAACTGTTGCTCTGAAGAAATTACAATACACTGATAGTTTTTATAAACTTAACAAACTTTAACTGTAATTTATCAGTATTATTCTCACAAGCATGAAGAAGATAATGAACACATCAGGGATCCAGTAGGGATAGACAGGAAGAGTGAGCGAAGCAAGCACTGATCAGTATGAACTTTTACTACAATTTTTTTTTTCCACTACACTTTATGCATGAAAACAGAAAAATAATAAAACCACAAGCAAATAGTTACAGAGTACACAGTCAATAATTATACAACAGCTTGGCAAGATTACACTTCTCATTTAATGTTTTTTATTGTAAAAGCATTAAATAGTTACCTCCTTCCTTGCAATTTGTCCAGGAAATAACAGAATTATTTGAGATTCATACTAAAAATTCTTATGAAAAATATTTATCTTACCTAAAATTTCAATAATGGACACGCTAGGTATTTTTTTATTTTTACTCTATAAAACACTGTTAGAAATGCTTGTTTTATAGTGTTTCATAAGAAGTCTTTATTTGTTAGTTAAAGTTAATTATCCGTTCTTTTTTTTATTTAATTATTTATTTACTTAGGATTTTATATATTACTTCCTCAGTATCTACTGATGATGACTGCTTAACAATTAAAATGACCTTCTAGTATTGGATTTTGGGAAAAAATTTTTGTAAATTATTTTTAAGAATTTTCTTTTGCCAAGTCAATTTATCTTTTTCTATATTAGAACATTTTTAAATGGTAGCATCTCGACCTTTCATCCAGAGGTCCCAGATTCAAATCACAGTCTGGCATGGCATTTTTTACACGGTATAAATTTCCATAAGGGCTACTGACCACAGCAGTCGATGCCTGGCATCTTAAAAAAAGACCATATAAATAAAATAGAACAGGCTTACCTTTCCTATTAAATCTGTCAGAAAGGTATGAACAGCTAACTTCAAATAAGACTTCTTAGTACTAATAATAATCATTTGATGAATAATCTTTTGTAATTCTTCATGTGTTGCTTCCAAAATTTTTCCAGAATGAATTAAGGCTCCATAAGCTAAAATCTGACCTTTGTATACATCTCCTTCTTCCTATTAACAGAAACTCATTGGATTAAACAAAACTATAATAAATTCATGATAAACCCACACTTTTGTGTTGAAAAGTTTTCTACTTTTTTCTTTTTTCCACCATAATAGGTGCACGTTACACAAAATAAATCTGAAATCCATACAATAAACCATCGTTTTATGATCATAAGTAATATTCTGCGTGCCAGTCATTTAATTGAAGAACTTTTTCACAGTGCCAGCAGCTTTAAATTTAGTTTACAGCTTTGTAAAAAAAAAAACAAAAAAAAAAAAACAATAACAGTTAGAGGCACAATACCTGCATAAATTAAATTTTAAACCTGCATTTTTAAATTCATATAATACTTAACACTTTAACTGGAGACATACATTTGTAAGTAATAAATAAAAAGTACACTTTGACAAATTGAAAAATAATTTCGTAATATTTTGGAATCCCATGCACAAAGGACCTTGGACGATCATCTACATTAGTTTTAAATTTCTCATCACACCTTTCTTTATACAATTAGCGAAAAATTATGTCATCATCAACAGTTTCATTCTCCATAATTGTCGTAGTGGACAATAAAATAGCACTTCTATCAGCTGTACAATAAAATGTTTGTTTGGTCAAGTTTGCATAATTAACACTATTCTCTAGCAGCATATATGTACACAACTAGTACTGAATGCTATGTTTTAGACCATGATGGCTAATGATAATAATTTAAAATTTATCAACAAACTGTATAATAAAAATCTGTTTAGTACTTACTTCAGTTTTCAGTAACCTTTTCAAACGTCCTTATGGCTGGTAGTGCTGTTTTTACATTATCATCAGATTTACATTACCATCAGTTGACATTATTACAGCTAGTGTTTTAAAATTAGCCAAACAAGTATTAAGAATGTAGATTTTTTTGTCTTCAGTCAAATGACTGAAAACAAAAAAAAAACTGATTAGTAAAATTTTTCCCATTATTTAAATTAACCTTGAATGGGTATGATTACATTATTATATAAGTTAACCTTGAATGGGTATGATTACATTATTACATAAGTATGCATTTGAAATATTTACTGATCTGAAGTTTTATCTCCTTACTACTAAAAATACACCTTTACACATTCCAATTCTCCACAGAATAGAATTAAACCAGCTGTTCTCACAACATAAATAAACTCTAAAACTGATTTTACAGAAACTAATAAGTCAAATTTATTACAACCCTAAGTGGAATTTATGCTGTCACAGAAGTCACAGCCACTCTTGCTAAATAAGTTTTTCTTTTTCACTGAAGATGAAAAAAAAACAAGACAGGATATCAGTTATGTATGTTATAATGCATAACTATGGTAATTAGATGTTCTAGAATTAGTCACAAGTCACTCTAAAAATATATACCTGTCCTTAAGACTAATAAGCATCCCACACCAGGCTTACTCTGAACAATAAGGAGTGAAGTAATTTCCAGTAATCTTTTTTACTGAACCAACTACACACTGCATACTTAGCATGCTGAGCCCAATGAAATGCAAGTAACAGACCTAAGAGTTACCTACCTTCATCTCCAGAGGGTGTTCCCGTATAATGAACATCTTTACTCCCATAACGCTCATTCTTACTGGTGCCTCTTGTATCTGAAATATTCTGCAAATACCACAACCATAAGAAAGACTGGGACAGATAGGAGAACAACTAAAAACCACAAAATTTGCAACAAATCTTTTAATACTTTGAAGTAGCTTTAATCCGTTTCATCGAGTTGACAAGGTTTTTGTGATTTACACAATCAGAATGAGATTAAAATAAATTTAAAGAACAAAAATTACAGAAAATACACTTTGAAACAACTTTCACAGGCAACATTTCTCAAAATTTTTATTTAGAACAAATCAGAATTGATTTGACTAACAGTCTGACTAATGATCAGAAAACAAACTATAACAAATAGAGGCTATCAACTAGTTTATATAATTATATCAAAGTCTTTAATACTAAAATAACTGTTATTAAAGTAATATTAAATGAACTTACGCCTTTAGAAGTAAAACTTTGTAATTCTTTATCAATAGCATGAAAACACATCTGAAGTGTAACTGTTGATGAAGAGAACATTTTTGTTAAACCCACAAGGGTGACAAAAAATCCTTTTCTTGCATTGGATCTTGGTGCACCAAGCCCTCTTATAACACGAGCAACACCCAGTTGTAACTCTTTACATCCTTCTGTACTAGATTCCTGAAAAAAAGAGATTAATAACAAAAATCATATTTAAAGATATCAGACACAGTAGAATTTAACAATTTAATTCAATGGAGGCTAAGCAATTAAAAAAATAGCAAAACAAAATAAAATTAATATTTATGTCATTTATGTTCCTCTGTTATGTTTTTGTCCTAGATTTCTAACACCATTACTTTTACCTGATACGACAGCAATTACATCTTTTTAAAAAATGTTAAGACTTCTATCTGGATTTTAGTAACGACTAATCTTCAGAATGATTTCATGAAAAACCTTTCTACAAGGAGCTATTTTCTAATTAAAAGATATATTTTAAATAATAAAAAAATAAAATAAAAACAATTTCTTCTTTTACTTACTGTAATCTCAGGTACATATCATACTAATAAAAAATGGTCCTCACTTCCAAAAGTTTAACACGAAGAAGAATCCTCATTCCTTGCTCTTAATATTTCTAGATTATCTTCCTCAAAATGTCACATGATTTGCTATTAACCTCTCTGAAGATGATACATAATACATTATCTACATCAACTGATAATTAATTAATATGGCTAGAGAATTCTGTGTTAGCAGTTACTTAACAATTTCAAACATACACCTTAAACTGTATAAACAGTTCAAGGAAATAGGAGACAAGAGTTCTTCAATGAGGACATTGTCAAGCTTGTCACCAGCCCCCAGAAATGCTTGGATGTCAATGGGAATTATGTTGAACAATAGTTTAAGGCAAATAATCATAAAACAAGCATTCTGAGTTGTAATACTGTTATCTGGTTTATGACAAAATATCATTCTTATTTAAAATGAGATTTTTGTACTTTATTTATTCCATAAACTTTTAATACATTAAGGATCATGTTATAAAATTATCACATTATTACAATATGGATCTCCAACAATATAAATAATATTTAATATACAGGATATATTCACTGTTTTTGCAGTCTATATTCAAAAAGTCTATATTAATCAAATCATCCTTTACAAAGTGAGTTTACCAAATAAAACAAAGATAGATAAATACATTAAAAAAAGGTCATAATTTAACATAAGATAAAATTTAGGTAAAAAATTAAATTTAGTTTCTTGAAACCGATTACAACAAAATTACAAGTGACAAATAATTATAAAATCATACATAAATCCTTTTATTAAAACCAAGCAGCAAATCACACAGAAAAATTAATACTAATGTTTTTAGGAAAACCTAGTGCTTTGTACAATGTATAATTTTTAAAATAACCAATTCATTCTTCATGTAACCGAACTAAATATATAACAAACTCATTCTTCTCTGTACTTAACTAACATACTTTTACTTTTTGTTTTCTTAGCAAATAATAGTAAGACTGTTACTTCAAAATACAGTCTAGATAAAAAATGTTTTAAACATAAAGCATCGGCTATGTCTGAAACGTGCTAATACGGTTTCTGGCCAAGTGAAAGACAATCATTTTAAAAAAAGAATAATTCTATGCGCTTGAATTTAAACCAAAATTCTCCCAATATCCATTCAGTTTCATAATGTTTTTAAAACATAGATACAATGCAACAATTCACAGAATTAAAAAAATATATATAGCTAAGGTACAAAAGGAACGCCGGTGAAATTGGTCAATTTAAGGTTACGTCAAATTATATTAATTATACCTTGACGAAACAGCAAACCGCAAAACGAACAAAGGAGGAACTTAAATAATGAAATTCCATATATGCAACGAAATTAAACATCGGAAAAATCATTAATTCAACAATCTTTCTTCACAACAGCAAGTTTTTCCAATCGGCACACAATTACCATGTGTTAAACATAACCTTTATTGAGCATTAAAAAACAAATACCTGTTGTTTCAAACGAAAATGATTCAGTATCTCAATACTAGAATTAATCTGCAGTTTTTCAGGACCTTGTCTTAATGTACCAAACGAATCCAACACACTTTTAGATTTCATAATTTTGAAACTTCAACAACAATCACAATTAACACAAACATAAGCACATGTCGTACAGTAAAGACTAAAGCGTACTATAAGTGTAGCCAACACACAATAACATCAATTATTCGTTCGTTTGTAAGGAACGGTATTCTAGCTTATGTACTAACTACTTATTCTGTTATGTGGGATTAATATACTATTTTGGTAATAATGTTGCATATATACGATATTTAGGTAGTTAGTAAAATACAACTGTATTAAAAATTTGCAAAAAGTCATTGTGCGAGATGCGATACCATATATAACCGTCAAATAATATTGAAATGACGTAATATAACATTTAATGATATATTTCATCAATAAACACGATAAGTAAGGAAAGAGACGATAATTTTCGAGTTATTATTAAACAATATGTAAAAGTTTAGCCAATATTTATAAAAAAAAAATTAATAATAATAAAACAGTTTATTTGTTATTTGGACTCTTTATCATGTAACACATATTTACAACTTCAATAATACTCTTCATGTTAATAATAAACAAAACTTACATAACGCATGAAAAATTAAATAATTACGGATAAACGTTTTATGAATCATCAAACTTCTTTAAGGAACAGCAACTTTAGAAAAAAGTGATTCATGTAATTAAATGTCCGAATAAATAGCAACAACAGTAATGGCATACAAATTTACTAATGTTAGTTATGATATATCTTTATAATAAAGCTTTTGTTGATCATTGGTTCGTATAATAATATATTTATGGATTTTCGGCTCATTTTACTGAAACGTTTCAGTACATTTGTACTTCCAGAAAGAACGATTAGCTTACCAATCGTTCACTCATTGATATAAATGAAAAAAATAATTGTTATGCAAATACTACACTTAAATGTGTACGAGGTTCTGAAAAAGTTAGTTTTGCTAAACCAACTCTCTCCTACAATTATTATTTCTCATAAAACCATTACTCAATAAATCATATTATGCTTATAGTTAATAATTTGATGGTTAAAACCTGGTACCTGTCAGTTATTGATAGTGTATCATTAATTATAACTTTCTTTTTATTTCAAAAGTAAGAATGAAACAGAGCTTAATATGAACTTGACCAGCCATACTCAAAAATGGCTAGTCAAGATCATATCACAACTTCTATCATTTATGTACTTCTCAAGAAAACTTGCTGGTGAAGTTGATATTAAGAGTATCAAGAATGGCTAATGTACTACTAGGCATTCTTGAGAAAGGCTAGCAGTTTTCTGGATTGACTGTTCTTTTTTGTTAGATCACCTTCAACTGATTATGGTACTTTCCATCTTCTGGAGTGACTCATGTCAAGTTGCCTACAACTGCTAAGATTAAAGCACTAGCACAAAAAAAAATTGGTTGGGTGATATTAGGAACCAAAACAAAAATAAAATAAAATTGAACCGTTTAAAATCATTGTTTTATTTTTGAAGTCTTGTGTTACAGCATACTACAGTAACTACTCCTTTTTACAACATATTACTCATTGAAGCTTTTATCAGAAATGAAGGCGAGAGAAGAGCCAAATATTACATTTTTTTATAGCACTCTTCATGAGGATTTTAGTACCTATGCTAACAATATACATTATAAATAAACAGAGGTATAATGCTAAAAGAATTACTGACAATGTTATAATACTTGAAAGCAATTTAACAATCATTATAACGGTTTGCCTTATGATATTCTAATGCTTACCATACTAATAAAGCTTTTAAACATTACAAATCTGTTATATCACATTAAATCATACCAAGTCCATTTCCATCATCATATATGTTTTCTCTTCAGTAATTCACCTCTTCACTGCACACTTTAGATGTGATTCATTTTGTTTTTGCTAATATTTGTTGATGATGATATTAATTTGAAATTTTACCTTTTGTAGTAACACCAAATCAAATTGTCCAATAAAATGTTTTTTAAAAAAGCTACTTAAAATTGTTTCCAGTTGTCTATGCAACTACCCTCAATGATTGGTGGTGTTTTTTACACTGTTGTTAATGTTGATATTGTGTTGTTTTATGCAGAGGTGTGTGGTATTAAGAATATGGCCAAATAATGTTCGAGTGATTTGAACTGCCTATCCATCTAATATACTGTTGTTTTGTGTCTATGTATTTCATAGTGTTGAAATGTCTTAAGGTATGATCCTGCTTTATTATGTATAGAATATCTTGTCAGTAATGGGGAATCTGTGTCTAAGTAGTTATCAACGAAAAAACTGCCTGTACTATCATCAATTAATGCCAGTATTAAAACTTAAATTATCTCTAATTTAATGCAATAATTCATGATTTTAATGATTTAAGTAAGTAATATTAAGGCAAGAAAATGCTCAGAATTGTTATCTAACTGGTCTGAATTGTGTAAATTCTATGTACAGGAAACTAAGAAGAAAAAGAAAGTAAATTTAAATACATTTCACTTAGTCATTTGCAAAAATTCTCCAGTTGAAATTCTGTTTTACCTTAAAGCACTTTCTGTCTTTATTTGGAGTCGTCAGGTTATTAGTTGAATGATTTAAAATAAATTTGCAACAACAGGAAACTCTCTATTAATGAAATTTTTTTTTTTTTTTTTTTTTTTTTTTAGGGCGAAAAACGATTGGTCGTTATCATCGCCTGGAAAATAGATAAATAAATAAAAGTAATTAAAACTTAAAACTACTATCACAGGAAACCAAATCCGGAATGGGTGTAAAAGGCCCATTCTCGGATAACAAAAACACTAACATGTAACTTAAAACTATGTTAAAAACTATCATATTAAAACTAAATAAAACTTAAAACTAATAAAGGAGATAAAACTTACAACTAATATCACAAAAATCTTATCTAATATAAAGAATGACGGTGTGTCAACATTTATATGCTGCAGCAGACGCCAGGTACGGATACCTACCGGTGCAGTACGACGTGGATGGTCCTCATACTTTCCTAGATTAGGATTTCTAAAGACTGACTCAAGAGCCGGGTGATTTGGTTGTCCTCTGAGACGAGCAAAATAAGATTATAAAAGCTGGCCTCGTCTATCCCAAAGTGATGGTTCACCACAGTCTACAAGTAAGCTTGCGATAGGACTTGATCTAAACGCGCCTGTGGCAAGCCGAAGGAAAGCATGATGTACACTATCCAACATTTTAAGCATGGTATGACGAGCTGAAGAGTAGGCGACACAACTATAATCTAAACGGGAGCGAACAAAGGAATAGTAAAAACGTATCATACATGATGGCTTCCTAGTTGGTGTTAGTAAGGACTCGCATCATATCTAGAATTTTGGAACATTTTGTTTTCAATTCTTTTAAATGTTTGACCCAAGTAAGATGGCTATCAAAAAATAAACCTAAAAACTTGACGTAAGTAGAGATAGTAATAGTCTCTCCGTTCAGAAAAATTTGCGGAATATAAGGGTTTCGTAGCCGAGAAAAAACTACACATTTTGTTTTTTCGGATGAAAATGTGAAACCAGTAATCCTGGACCAAGCTTCAAGGTGAGATATAGTGTTCTGCAGTAGTCTCTCTGCTGTAGGTTCCGAACGGCTTGCAATGTAGATAGCAAAGTCGTCAGCAAATAGAGAGCATGAGACAGGAGCCTGCACACATTTGGTAATATCGTTTATGGCTACAGAAAATAAGGTGGCACTTAATACACTACCTTGGGGCACTCCATTCTCCAAGATGACACAATCTGAGAGCGAATCGTCCACACGAACACGAGCCGTTCGGTGATTTAAGAATCCCCGGATAAAAGCAAGCATATTGCCCTTGATTCCCCATTCTTTGAGAGTGTTAAGAATACCACGTCGCCAGGCTGTGTCATACGCCTTTTTTATATCGAAGAAGATAGCGATGAGGTGCTGCCGATTTAGGAGAGCTTTTGTATGGCTGTTTCTAGTGACACTAAATGGTCAACAGAAGATCGTCCTTGTCGAAAACCACACTGATCTGGAGATAGAAAGCCATGTTTCTACAAGTACCATGTAAGTCTGCGGTTTACTATTCTCTCCATTATTTTACACAAAACACTTGTTAATGAAATAGGGCGGTAGCTTGAGGGGTTCGTTTGGTCTTTACCAGGTTTTAGTACTGGTATAATAAATGCTTCTGACCAGCCGGGTGGGAAGACTTGTTCGGAGAATAAACCGTTGAAAATATTCAAAAGTTGTTGTAGTGCCGAATTAGGAAAGTGTGAAAGCATGGAAAGGCGAATATTGTCCGGTCCAGGGGAAGTGCCCCGTGAATTTTTAAGTGCATGTAACAATTCTTTAAATACGAATGGAGTGTTTAATTCACCAACCGAATCACCAATGTTTAACGATAATACTTCTATTTGTATCTTGCACCGTTGAAAATCGTTATTATATGATGAGGTGAGAGACAGCGAGCGGAAAGATTTTGCTAGACTATTTGCCACTTCCGAGGATGATGAAAGGAGTACTCCTTCATCAATAAGACCGAGAATAGATTGTTTCGGTGATCCGAAAATTGCACGAATTTTCTTCCATACAGTAGACGTGGGAGTAGTGCGTGAGATAGTGCTCACGTATTTCGTCCATGAATTCCTCTTAGCATCCAAGAATACTCGACGGCACACCGCTCTAGCCCTGCGGTATAAATTTAGATGTTCTGTTGTAGACCTACGATTAAATTTGCGTAGTGCCTGCTGTTGATTCCTAATAGCATTTTTGCAATCATCGTTCCACCATGGAACGAAAGGACGTCTAGGATTACCTGATGTTTGTGGGATATATCTGTTGGCATTCTCAAGTATCATGGACGTAAAAGAAGAATATTGGTCGAGGATGTTCGCTCCATCGTCATACTGAGATTGGAATGCTTTATGGTATCTGTTCCAATCTGCCTTTTCAACAATCCATCTCCGTGGCCTTCTTTTAATCTCGGAGTCTACACCGAAACCAATAATAATTGGTCTATGATCACTGCCGTGAAAGTCATCACAAACCGACATATTAAAATGAGGGAGTACATTCGGTGAGCATATGGAAAGATCAAGGTTAGATACAATACCAGTTGATAAGGACATGAATGTATGTGATCCATTATTCAGTAGGCAAAGGTCAAAATCTTGTCTCAATCTGTTTATCATATTTCCTCGAGTGGAGCAGAAGGTTGAGCCCCAGGAAATATGATGGGCATTGAAGTCTCCTACTATTAACGATGGAGATGGTATTTGCGTGAGGAGATTTGAGACATCTAAAGCACTGAACTCAGTGTTCGGTGAGAGATACAGATTGCAGATATGCAATTTGAAGGGAATAGAAACCTTTACTGCAATAGCAGGAATGACAGTAGTTAGTTGAATTCTTGTAGTTGACACCCCATTCTTCATGAAAATCGCTACTCCACCACTCTCCCTACTGTCTATTAGGCAGTCGTATCTCTCACAGAAGTATCCTCTGAGTGTAATTCGGTCATGTTGTAGAAGGTGAGTTTCTTGGAAACACATGATTAGTGGATCATGTGTGTGCGCTAGTACTCTAATATCTTCAATGCGGGACCGAATACCTCTAACATTCCACTGAATAATGTTCATAAGTGTAAAAAACAAATAAAAAAATTAAATTTCGGAAATTATATAAAAATTAGTTGTACGTGATTCGGTTTTTCTTTTTTGTATTTTTTATTTTAAAGAACTCCGATGCCCTAAGGTCGGGTGGTTCTTCAACCATATCCTCCAGTATATGAGGTGATGGTGGAGGAGATTTATTTGAATGGGATGCTGTAGTTGACATCCCAGAGGAGATAGTTATGTGGGTTCCCTTTATGGGGAGCTTATTAGGTGGCTTACTGCCAGCTGTGATAGTCGCTATTCGTGCCGGTACGACTTTGGGAACAGGAACTTTCGTATGTATCATAGTGTACGTATGTATCATAAAAGATACGTCTGGTTTAACCAGGTTCCGTGAATTGTTTATCTTTTTATATTCTCTACGTGCAGCCGGAAAAGATAGTTTTTGCTCCGTACAGATTTTCAGAATTGCCTTTTCTTCTTTAAAAGTTGGGCAATCTCGGGAGCGGGCTGTATGTGGACCACTGCAGTTTGCACATTTTTCACTTTCTTCGCAGTTAGTGTCGTTGTGACCTTCTTTACCACATCGAGCACAGATCTCAGTTTTCGTACAAGATGTTGTAGTGTGACCAAAACCTTGGGATCTGAAACATCGCTGTGGGTTGGGTATGAATGGTCGTACCCGAACCGAGAGGTAACCCACATTAATCTTTTCTGGTGGAACAGGGAGATTGAATGTTAATATAAGAGACGGTGTCGGTTCTTCTGTTCCGTTCTGCCGTTTCATTATACGTTTCATTTCAACAACATCTTGGTGGCAAAGCTCATCAACTATTTCAGAGATATCTATATCTAAAAGGTCTCTACAAAAAATTACACCCCGGCTCGTATTTAACGTTTTGTGGCATTCTGCACTTATATTTATACCACCCATATTACGGAGACGTAAGATTGATCGACTCTGTTCGTCGTTGAATGTTTCAACCAGAATCGATCCGTCGCGTAATTTCCTGATATTCTTCGGGGAGCCACTTGCACCTGTTATGGTTTTGTTAATTAAGAAAGGTGAAACCTTTTGGAGAGAGCCACCTTCCTGACTATTTCTGAGAACAACGAATCTAATATTTTTATATTTCGATTCTAACAAGTTGTGGTTCTCTTCAGTAGGACTTTATCCTCGTCAGACAAAGCTGACCGAGGTCGCTTCACAAGACTGTATTTGGTGGTTTTTTCAGATGGACCACCAACCATCATTGTGTTTATTGTTGGAACTGAAATTTTGGTCCCACGAGCACCGGCGAAAAACGGACCACTCCAGCAGAGCCAGAGCCAAACACAACTGGGTTCGCCCCGGCGACCAGAGGACATCACTCCAGACTCACCACGTAGAGCCATTCACCCATCGGCACGATTTGTTCCCACCCCGGGCCACGGCTGCGCCTCGTAAGATGTCGCAACACCACCGAGTGCAAATGCAAGAAATATCAGTGTAGGTTGTTGTTGTGTAATTGTGTATGTGTGTATGTTGTAATTTATGTAGTGTTCTTGGTGTAGTATATGTGTATAATGTAAAGTGTTCCGCAGCTCATTGTATAGTGGGAAGGAAAGCTGCGGAGGCTAGGCCGTGGGGACGCCAACCCCCAAAGTCTTAAAGAATAAGACTCCCCGTCGGGGTTATTAATGAAATGGGCAACCATGAAGTCAGAGGCAAAAACAGATTACCTGAAAAAATGAACCTAATAACACCATTTTTACCCCTCTCTAAGAGTGTAAAACACACTGAAGTTTAAAAAGCTGTAAAAGATGTCCTTTCTAAAGTATCTCAGTAAGTATCTCTAAGTAAGTATCTCTAAAGTATCTCAGTAATTTTTAAGTAAGTACACTACTGGAATGATTTCCAAATGTTTAAATTGCACACAAAAAATTTGCAAAATTCTTTATTATAAACATTATATCATTCTG
This sequence comes from Lycorma delicatula, assembly GCF_047948215.1. Lineage (NCBI taxonomy): Eukaryota > Metazoa > Arthropoda > Insecta > Hemiptera > Fulgoridae > Lycorma > Lycorma delicatula. Next base: position 78,329,354 of record NC_134458.1, read on the forward strand.
TTAATATAATATTAGTAATTCTTTATTTGTTCTATGAAACAATAGATAAAAAAGAGGTTGGCACTTGCATAACAGAATGATTGCTACTGTATCAAGTTAATTGAACCTTACTTCTTATGAAAACCTTTTCAATATACATCCATTAAACTTTGTAACATCAGACCTCCTACTAAATTAATATCATTCACTGCAGTTCATAACATAATGTTCTCTCTCTAATAACATTATTTCTACTGTTCATTATTTCACTAGAAAGTAAAAAATACTTACAAATTTTTATTATACATCACACAGTAAAGCCTGTACATATACAAATAGCATTTACAATAAATCTCAGTAACATTCATATTATTAGATTTACCAGCAAAATTCCTTCAACACAGTTTTTGTATTCTACCATAAATATTACTAAATACATTTTAAATAATGTTAACAACATAAACATGCTGCAGATCATGGAAACCTGATCATTGTTTTGGAACGCCTGGTTAAAAAGTGAAAATTATTGATACTTTAATAAATATGATTGTTAAATTCTTCTTCTTCTTCGTTATCACTACAGCCCAATGAGAGAACCTTAGCCTCATTTCATAGGATTTCCCATATCTTGCACAACTTCATTTAATTTTGATCTTCACACACTATTAAAAGCCTGCACGAAATCCACAAATAACAAACGAAGGTTTATATCATATTTGTGAGACTTCTTAAATCTGTCTTTTGACAAACAATTAGTCAGAGGTACTCTTCTTTGGTCAGAAGCCAAGCTGATATTTGCCTAGTCCTGTTTTAATGCACTGTTTCATTAATGATAAAAGTCATGATTTTATACACTTTGCTGGGTACTGTTATTCTTTGGTAGTTGTTACATTTTAATTTATTTCCCTTCTTATATGTACAGCATATTTTTCCAATATTTAACTCCTTAAACATTAATTCTTCTGCCCAGATCTACCATGGTGTCTGCAAGTAGATGTTAATTGTCTTGCCTCCATACTTCAACAGCTACACAGGTAGGTTATCCTGTCCTGGGACTTTTTTATTTTTAAGTTTTTTATCCACCATTTCTATTTGCTCAATTTCAGATATTTTATCACAGGACGGGATCCTATATTACAAGGCTTTTTACCCATTCTAGACATAAAGGGAGAGTGCATCACGGAAGATAAGTTTACAAACAAATCGTTCCTCCCGGTTTCTGCTACTGTAATTTCCTTTGTATTGGAATGCAGTCCCAAAATTCACATAAATCATGAATATCAGTCAATTTTGAATTTATTAACCGCCAGTTTCATAGAAAGACCCAGCCAGTAAAGGATGTAAGTCCAAATAGTGCAGTAGGCAGGCAGGTATTGCAATCTCCAGCATCCTTGCATTCTGTTTATCGAGTCACTGATCACTTACAGAGTTAAATGAGCAAATTCTTTGAATCAGTTCATGAGCGGTTCACCCAAGTTTGCATGTTCTTTCTGTTCATTCTAAGAGGAAAATATCGCCACATAAACACACTGCAGACAACAGAGTGCTATGGAACAGTATGACTAAAAATATTACATATTAAACTTACAATTTTTGTAATGCCTCACAAAATTTTATACTCACTTTACACTTAATTAATTATAATTTTAATTACTATTATAATTTATTTAATTTATATTTACTTTATACTTAATTTTATACTAAACTTATAACTTTTTAATTCCTCACAAAATTTTTAATATAATAAAACTTTTTTTTTTACGAGGTGGAGGAACTCTATTTACGGGTGCCTAGGCAGTGTGGCCTCCTCTATGAATCATGAGACCTTGCCGTTGGTGAGGGGGCTTGAGTGCTCAGGGATACAGAGTAGCTGGACTGAAGGTGCAACCATATCGGAGAGGTATCTGTTGAGAGCCAGACTAAGGAATGATTCCTGAAAGAGGGCAGCAGCTCTTTCAGTAGTTGTTAGGGGCGTGAGTCACAATGACTTAAACGGCCGTATCAACATCACTCAGTCCTCTGAGTGCTGCGCAGCTGAAAGCAATGGAAAACTACAGCTGCTTTTTTTCCAAGAAAATGTGGCTCTCTGCATTTTCACATAGCAATAATGGAGGTGCCTTCCTTGGTAAAATATTCCGGAGGTAAAATAGTCCCCCGTTCGGATCTCCGGGTGGGGACTACTAAGGAAGGGGTCACCAGAAAATTAAAAAATAACATTCTACAAGTCGGAGCGTGGAATGTTAGAAGCTTAAAAAAGGTTGGTAGGCTAGAAAATTTAAAAAGGGAAATGGATAGGGTGAATGTGGATATAGTAGGAATTAGTGAGGTTCAGTGGGAAGAGGAAGGCGACTTTTGGTCAGGTGATTTTAGAGTAATTAACTCAGCGTCAAATAATGGGCAGGCAGGAGTAGGTTTCGTGATGAACAAGAAGATAGGGAGGAGAGTGGAGTATTTCAAAACGCATAGCGATAGAATCATTGTAATAAGGATAAAATCAAAACCTAAACCGACAACGATTGTTAACGTTTATATGCCTACAAGCGCCCATGATGATGATGAGGTAGAGTGTGTATACGAAGAGATTGATGAAGCAATTAAACACGTAAAAGGAGATGAAAATTTAATAATAGTTGGAGATTGGAATGCAAGCATTGGAAAAGGCAAGGAAGGAAATATAGTGGGTGAATACGGGCTAGGCAAAAGGAATGAAAGAGGGGACCGACTTATAGAGTTTTGCACGAAGTATAATTTAGTAATTGCCAACACCCAATTTAAAAATCATAATAGAAGAATATACACTTGGAAAAAGCCAGGCGATACTGCAAGGTATCAGATAGATTATATCATGGATAAGCAAAGATTTAGAAATCAACTCGTTGACTGCAAAACTTACCCTGGAGCAGACATTGATAGCGACCATAATTTGGTGATAATGAAATGTAGATTGGGGTTTAAAAACCTGAAGAAAAGTTGTCAGATGAATCGGTGGAATTTAGAGAAGCTTGAGGAAGAGGAGGTAAAGACGATTTTTGTGGAGGACATCGCAAGAGGTCTGAGTAAAAAAGATAAGGTAGAAAATGTAGAAGAAGAATGAGAGAATGTTAAAAAGGAAATTCTTAAATCAGCAGAAGCAAACTTAGGCTGAATAAAGAGAACTGGTAGAAAACCTTGGGTTTCAGACGATATATTGCAGCTGATGGATGAACGTAGAAAATATAAGAATGCTAATGATGAAGAAAGTAAAAGGAACTATCGGCAATTAAGATATGCTATAAATAGGAAGTGCAAACTGGCGAAAGAAGAGTGGATTAAAGAAAAGTGTTCAGAAGTGGAAAGAGAAATGAACATTGGTAAAATAGACAGAGCATACAGGAAAGTTAAGAAAAATTTTGGGGTACATAAATTAAAATCTAATAATGTGTTAAACAAAGATGGTACACCAATATATAATACGAAAGGTAAAGTCGATAGATGGGTGGAATATATTGAAGAGTTATACAGAGGAAATGAATTAGAAAATGGTGTTATAGAGGAAGAAGAGGAAGTTGAGGAGGATGAAATGGGAGAAACAATACTGAGATCTGAATTTAAGAGAGCATTAAAAGATTTAAATGGCAGAAAGGCTCCTGCAATAGACGGAATACCTGTAGAATTACTGCGCAGTGCAGGTGAGGAAGCGATTGATAGATTATACAAACTGGTGTGTAATATTTATGAAAAAGGGGAATTTCCGTCAGACTTCAAAAAAAGTGTTATAGTTATGATACCAAAGAAAGCAGGGGCAGATAAATGTGAAGAATATAGAACAATTAGTTTAACTAGTCATGCATCAAAAATCTTAACTAGAATTTTATACAGAAGAATTGAGAGGAGAGTGGAAGAAGTGTTAGGAGAAGACCAATTTCATTTCAGGAAAAGTATAGGGACAAGGGAAGCAATTTTAGGGCTCAGATTAATAGTAGAAGGAAGATTAAAGAAAAACAAACCAACATACTTGGCGTTTATAGACCTAGAAAAGGCTTTCGATAACGTAGATTGGAATAAAATGTTCAGCATTTTAAAAAAATTAGGGTTCAAATACAGAGATAGAAGAACAATTGCTAACATGTACAGGAACCAAACACAACAATAACAATTGAAGAACATAAGAAAGAGGCCCTAATAAGAAAGGGAGTCCGACAAGGATGTTCCCTATCTCCGTTACTTTTTAATCTTTACATGGAACTAGCAGTTAATGATGTTAAACAACAATTTAGATTCGGAGTAACAGTACAAGGTGAAAAGATAAAGATGCTACGATTTGCTGATGATATAGTAATTCTAGCCGAGAGTAAAAAGGATTTAGAAGAAACAATGAACGGCATAGATGAAGTCCTACGCAAAAACTATCGCATGAAAATAAACAAGAACAAAACAAAAGTAATGAAATGTAGTAGAAATAACAAAGATGGACCACTGAATGTGAAAATAGGAGGAGAAAAGATTATGGAGGTAGAAGAATTTTGTTATTTGGGAAGTAAAATTACTAAAGATGGACGAAGCAGGAGCGATATAAAATGCCGAATAGCACAAGCTAAACGAGCCTTCAGTAAGAAATATAATTTGTTTACATCAAAAATTAATTTAAATCTCAGGAAAAGATTTTTGAAAGTGTATGTTTGGAGTGTCGCTTTATATGGAAGTGAAACTTGGACAATCGGAGTATCTGAGAAGAAAAGATTAGAAGCTTTTGAAATGTGGTGCTATAGGAGAATGTTAAAAATCAGATGGGTGGATAAAGTGACAAATGAAGAGGTATTGCGGCAAATAGATGAAGAAAGTAGCATTTGGAAAAATATAGTTAAAAGAAGAGACAGACTTATAGGCCACATACTAAGGCATCCTGGAATAGTCGCTTTAATATTGGAAGGACAGGTAGAAGGGAAAAATTGTGTAGGCAGGCCACGTTTGGAGTATGTAAAACAAATTGTTGGGGATGTAGGATGTAGAGGGTATACTGAAATGAAACGACTAGCACTAGATAGGGAATCTTGGAGAGCTGCATCAAACCAGTCAAATGACTGAAGACAAAAAAAAAAAAAAAGGCAGTGTGGGGCTCGCTAACAGGTTCTGCAGGATGTTAATAAGTGCGTATACCGACCTGTGCAATACCGACTAAACCTCCACCCCTGGCTATCCACCCTCCTTGACTCAGTTTAAAGAAGCATTACTTCAGGAAGGGAGAGATCGCCTATACACACAGTCATACTCCAAATTACTATGATACAATAAAATACAACAAATTATATTAGCAATACTTAATACAAATCAATACAGTACTATCATAATACACATGAATCATAAAGCAGGCAAAAAAAAACAATGATACAGTACATCCACAATACATCATACTTACATGATACAATGCATCATACTTACTGGGAGGCAATCATCAAACAAGAAGGCAGAGTGTCCACGGTTTCATCATGTCCAGGCAAACCCCTCATGCACAGAGGATCCCCCTAGTCACTCAGCTGTGAACCTATCCATCTTCGAGCCCTACGACATCTCATCCTGGAATGTGACTCTTTCCAGATCATTAGGTTTTGCAATGATTGACTTGGTATAGTCAGCAATGGCCTTTCAATGTCTCTCTGAGTAGAAGAGAATATCCTCAATATCTTCAGGTGCAAACATGTTCACCCTGTGAAGTACATCCAGTAGGTGCCTCATTTTCATGTCGTACCTGGTGCAGTTGAAGAACACATGGTGGGCAGTTTCTTCCTTGTGGCACACTTGGCATGCATCAGAGTGATGAAGGCCAAATTAATCCACCATGGCCTATCAGGAACTGTGTGAGGCAGTAATCTAACGAGCCATGGCACCTGTTAATCCAACGCCTGACATCACCTATCATATGGTGTGTTCAGCGTCCTTTTTCGCTATTGTGCCACATCTGTTGCCAGATGTTGGTCATCTGCTCCAATACAAGAGTACATTGCCTCTTTCTGTCTTTAGGAGGAAGAGCCCTTACCTCCCAGTGTCTCCTCCGTTGCTCCACTACCAAGTCCATGGGGAAAAGTCCTGCAAGGACTTCAGATGCCACACCAGAGATAGTTCTATATGGAGAGATGACACGGAGGCAGCACCGTCCGTGATGTGCTTCCATTGCCCCCTGTATTTGGAATATACCATAGCTCCCGCCCACACTTCCTCACCATATAGGAGTTGGAGTGGGCCACGCTGATAAGAAGCTGTCTTCAATGTTGTTTTGGGACATTGCTATTGGATAGTAGGCCAGCAACTAGTCCCATGACCCTGTCCGCTTTCTTACATGTCTCTATCATATGTGTCCTGAAACATAGCCTGTTATCAAGCCATATGCCCAAATATTTTATGGCCAGTTTAGACAGGATGCATTGACCTTCCAAGGTAATTATCAATTTGGATTGTCCTTTAGCCCAGTTACCATGACTACGTCTGTTTTTTCAGGTGCGAGTTGAAGCCCAGCTACTCACATCTAGTCACTGATACTACCATAGGCGGTATGTATTTTCTCCTTCGCCTCTCTCTTGGTGGCTGCTTCTACCACCCCAACGAGGTCATCCGCATAGCCAGCAAGAGATACACCTGGGGGAGGCGAAAAACCCGGTTTCCCCAGGCCTCAGGCTTCATAGGCAAAGTTCGAGAGGGTCGGTCCAAGGACCGAACCCTGCGGAAATCCTCTATCCAGCGCGCAAATATAATAAAACCTATGAAAATAATAATATTATCCCAAACAATAACTACCATATAATTAAAAATTATTTAATAGGTAAAACAAGTAAACCTTACCACTTCGAAACGTTAAGAAAATAGCTTACCTTATTTTCTGTTAGTGTCAGACAAACACTGGATTACCTCCATTATATCCGATTTTTCATCACTCCCAGAAGCTGGCGTTGATGACGAATCATTTCTAACATTAATTATTAGTTCATCAACCACAACATAGAGAAAATTATCTAAGTTCCAGATCTTCTTTTCTTCTTCTGCAACGTGCTTCACGTACTGTTTCCACTTCTCAGTTGATACCTCGTTCACCCTTTTTCAAGCAGGATTTTAACGTCTTTCATTTTATATGAATTATTATTTCGGGCAACATAGCCTTTTACTTGGCTCCACACTAACTCAATCGGATTAAGGTTACAGTGATAAGGGGAAAGCCTGAACACCGTATGACTTTTCGTTTCAACCAAATCATCGATTAAAAATTTATTAATTTGTCATGATTGTGTTTTACATATTCAAGGAGTTCTGAGTTCTGCTTTTAAATGTTTTCTCCAAAACATTTTTTTGATTTCAGCCATAAAGCAATTTCTTTTTTCCTCTATAAACTGTTTGGAATATTTTTAAGTTTTAAGTAGACTTTACACGATCAATAATACTGTCAATACTTGAAAATACTGTCAGTATTATTGATCGTGTAATAAGTGTGCTGATGGATTGACGGAGCGTATTGAAGAATATCCGGATATTTTGAAATTCAAACGTCAATACTGAGTGGGGCATCAATCCTACTTCAACCCGCCTTTTTACAGAGGGGATATTGACAGTATTATTGGTCGTGTACGTGTCTGTGTAGACTTCTGAAAAAATTGAAATTTACTGCGGAGAATTCCGAAAGCATTTTCTACTACAGACCTAGCTCTAGTTAATCTGTAATTGAAAGATAGTAGTTCAGATAAGTTACAATTATATTGCGAATTCGGTTTCATTAAATTAGTTGATAATGCAAATGCTTCATCTCCAATAAACACAAATGGAAACGTTTCTAAAATATTCAGTAATGGACAAGGACTCTGCAGATTTAACGCTTTTTGCTCTATTAACTCTCCAAATTTTGAATGAAAAAGTACTCCATCTGTACTCTACCATTCATGCCAACATCAACCATGATGAACTCTTTATTTGCGCTAATTATGGCCATAAGTACAATACTAAAAAAAACCTTATAATTATAGCAAAACGATCCAGAATGTCGAGACTGTTTAATCTGTATATGCTCTTGCCATCCAACGCTCCCAAACAATTCAAAAATTGGTATTTTGTTCCAAATCATCGTTAATATGTTTCCACTCTTCAACTGTTGATGGAAACTGAAACAAAACGAGCAATTCGTTTTCTAAACATGTGAATTACATCTTTTATTTTTAGGGAGCTGAAAATGAGCCTCATAAGCCAGAAGAGTTAACTGTCAATAGCGGGGACAACATTGCAACCTCGTAAACATCATTGTCTTCTGTCCTATCCAGGCCGCCTAAGGCCAAAACGCAAAAACATTTAGGCCCCATTGCCAAGCAAAATGAATTGTTATCTATGGCTTGTAGCTTCTTGGCCAAGTCAAATTCAGAAGACGATAAATCTAACAGTGAAAGCAGTCCCGTGGCCGAATTTGGGCCCAAAAAATGTACTGCCTTGAACCACTTCAAAGATTATATGCCGAGAAAGCAATAAACGACGTTTTATTTGAGGCTGAGCTTGGTAATTTGAAAAAAGATTCTGTAAAAATTAACGAGCTGCCACCGACATACCAAACTGGTATGTCAAACTTAATGGTCATCACTATCTGCAGCGAGATCTAGCGCTGTTAGTCCTCTTTCCCTCACCATCAACGCAGGGCAAGATGAAAATATTAATGTTTTATTTTCTTCGTTTACTGAGTACGATAAATTTTTTTTTAATTGAAATTTGTTCTTATTAATTATTCACAAAACAAAAATCATTTGCTTACATAAATTAAATATTTTTATCTTTTTTACAATATAAATTGATTTATTACATATATTTTATCTTTTCATTCGTATGACTTACCTTCATGTAGCTTTGTAGTACATAAATTAATGATTCGCATGTCTCTAGGATTGCTGAACTTATAGATGATGGTGACATAATGGCTAAGAATTTTAAATTTTCGAAACATCTTCCAGTAGCAAAGCATTGTTATGTTAATCTTTCATGTATACCTAAACTGCTTCTCATAACTGTCTCATTACGAGATAATATTGGCGTAAGAACAACTAACTTGATGAAAGTGTCTTCATTCATTCGCAAGAAATTACGGTAGTCTTTCTTTTCATTTGTTACTTGGATTTCACGCAATAAGCGAATTTGAGAATATTCGTCCCGCTTTTTAGCCAGTTTTTAACCCAAAGTTTATGTTTACTGATCGTTTAGTCGCTAGTGGTATTATACTATCGCTAAACACCATTTAGTTTTATCACCATGACCACAGACCAACATTAAACAGAACACTACGACAGAAAGTACTGTTTAAAAATATTTTCAGTATTATTGATCGTGTAATGTACAGCAAGAATTAAACCTGTATTGATGGACAGATTATTGACAGTTTTATTGATCGTGTAACGTCCGCTTTACATTATGGTACGTCATTGGCTAAGTTCAAGCTGTCGAACGAGCCTTTTAATTTACCGTTTCCGTAATTGTAACGTGCTTAATCGTCTGTTAGTTACGTTGTTAAGTCGTTTATGAACTTTTTTGTTTCATCATGAATATTATATATATATTTTACATTTTGTTGTATCATGATCATTTTTGTAAGTTGTAGTATTTATTGTGGTTAATTATTTAGCTTTTTCTTTGTAATACGTTTCTGTAAACGATTTCTTCGACTTGGGGGAGCTTTGCTACACGTCATTAGCTACCGGGTTGCGATTACTACTTGGGTCTATTCGATTGTTAATGAATGCATAAAAGCTAAATACACGTATTATTTACCTTCATTGTATTCATAAAATCAGTGGCTACTAACATGTATTTAATTTCGTTACAATCGACGAAATAGATTGTTTGACTTTATTAGAGGTATTCGTTTAATTATTATTTTTTTTTTTAAAGATTACTAAACTGTTTGGTCGATTTAATGTAATATATTTTTTATTACAGGGCTCACCTTAATTGCATACTTTCTAAATAATGTTTATTTCAAACTATTGCACAAAAACCAACAGAGCTAAAACGTTTCAGTACTTAGTTGTAGAAACAATATGTGCATGAAGCCTTTGTAAATCTATACTTGTTATCTTTTGGATAATGTTTTGCAATCGCCATTCTTGGCAAATGTGCTCTTAATGCATTACATTCATCTACACAGTTTGGTAAACAAGTAACAAAATTAAAATTACCAATTTGTCTTTGGGAGCAGTATATAGTACAACCCAGCATTTAGATTCACAAAGGAGGTATGATGAAGATTGCATTTTAATGTGTCCACAGGAGATACAAGAAGGGGGGAGAATGCACATGTTTGGTTCAATAAAAGGGCAACATTCAAAGTGTGTTTCCCTTAAACTATGAATGAAACATTCATAGTTTCTGGTTAACTGAAGTTTGTTGCAGATTCTTCAGGCCTACATTTTTGTGGAATACTGAATAATAAAGGAATGCTATGCATAATTTAATTGTCAGGATCTACTTCTGTTTTTTTTGCAGGTACCAACAGGGAACCCTATTGATGCCTTATGGATGTGTTTCTGTTCTTCTTACCTCGTAGCAATGAATTTCAGGTTTGTATCGGTTAAAGGCTGAAGAAATCTGTGTAAAATCAGTCTGCATTACTTAACATTGTAGGGAAAATATATACCAGAAAGATGTGATTACTGCTATGGCCATTGGGCTAGATGATATAGTTCATCTACTGAAATGAAAGGTATGAGAAATTTTTTATAGGGTCTTTTCCCTAATTTTGCGATTATTTATAAATTTTCTTATTGATTGTAATAATGTAATTCAATAATTTAGTAATTAAATAAAATTATGTATAATATTCATTTTATTTGGCCTCTTATTATTACTTTCCTGGCCTCACAGCTCTAGAGCTATGCTGCAAGAAGGAAAGTTTGGTAATCAGTCAAAAATGGGGATGGGTTTTTGCATTTCTTTATGTTTCATGACCCAGAAATCACAGAAAAAGGTTGGGTAATGTACGTGTGTTGGTATGTTTTTAGCCTAGTAACATTTGACTAGGTAAACTGATTTTGATGAAATTTTGTACAGACTCATGTATATGGGGCAGTTTGTTGGTAAAATTTTGGGGTTAGGGATTTTAGGGTCAATTATGTCAAAATTTTATAAATAATCTCTATATTAAGCTTAATATACTTTTTTTTTTTTTGTCTTCAGTCATTTGACTGGTTTGATGCAGCTCTCCAAGATTCCCTATCTAGTGCTAGTCGTTTCATTTCAGTATACCCTCTACATCCTACATCCCCAACAATTTGTTTTACATACTCCAAACGTGGCCTGCCTACACAATTCTTCCCTTCTACCTGTCCTTCCAATATTAAAGCGACTATTCCAGGATGCCTTAGTATGTGGCCTATAAGTCTGTCTCTTCTTTTAACTATATTTTTCCATTTGCTTCTTTCTTCATCTATTTGCCGCAATACCTCTTCATTTGTCACTTTATCCACCCATCTGATTTTTAACATTCTCCTATAGCACCACATTTCAAAAGCTTCTAATCTTTTCTTCTCAGATACTCCGATTGTCCAAGTTTCACTTCCATATAAAGCGACACTCCAAACATACACTTTCAAAAATCTTTTCCTGAGATTTAAATTAATTTTTGATGTAAACAAATTATATTTCTTACTGAAGGCTCGTTTAGCTTGTGCTATTTGGCATTTTATATCGCTCCTGCTTCGTCCATCTTTAGTAATTTTACTTCCCAAATAACAAAATTCTTCTACCTCCATAATCTTTTCTCCTCCTATTTTCACATTCAGTGGTCCATCTTTGTTATTTCTACTACATTTCATTACTTTTGTTTTGTTCTTGTTTATTTTCATGCGATAGTTTTTGCATAGGACTTCATCTATGCCGTTCATTGTTTCTTCTAAATCCTTTTTACTCTCGGCTAGAATTACTATATCATCAGCAAATCGTAGCATCTTTATCTTTTCACCTTGTACTGTTACTCCGAATCTAAATTGTTGTTTAACATCATTAACTGCTAGTTCCATGTAAAGATTAAAAAGTAACGGAGATAGGGAACATCCTTGTCGGACTCCCTTTCTTATTAGGGCTTCTTTCTTATGTTTTTCAATTGTTATTGTTGTGTTTGGTTCCTGTACATGTTAGCAGTTGTTCTTCTATCTCTGTATTTGAACCCTAATTTTTTTAAAATGCTGAACATTTTATTCCAATCTACGTTATCGAAAGCCTTTTCTAGGTTTATAAACGCCAAGTATGTCGGTTTGTTTTTCTTTAATCTTCCTTCTACTATTAATCTGAGGCCTAAAATTGCTTCCCTTGTCCCTATACTTTTCCTGAAACCAAATTGGTCTTCTCCTAACACTTCTTCCACTCTCCTCTCAATTCTTCTGTATAAAATTCTAGTTAAGATTTTTGATGCATGACTAGTTAAACTAATTGTTCTATATTCTTCACATTTATCTGCCCCTGCTTTCTTTGGTATCATAACTATAACACTTTTTTTGAAGTCTGACGGAAATTCCCCTTTTTCATAAATATTACACACCAGTTTGTATAATCTATCAATCGCTTCCTCACCTGCACTGCGCAGTAATTCTACAGGTATTCCGTCTATTCCAGGAGCCTTTCTGCCATTTAAATCTTTTAATGCTCTCTTAAATTCAGATCTCAGTATTGTTTCTCCCATTTCATCCTCCTCAACTTCCTCTTCTTCCTCTATAACACGATTTTCTAATTCATTTCCTCCGTATAACTCTTCAATATATTCCACCCATCTATCGACTTTACCTTTCGTATTATATATTGGTGTACCATCTTTGTTTAACACATTATTAGATTTTAATTTATGTACCCCAAAATTTTCCTTAACTTTCCTGTATGCTCCGTCTATTTTACCAATGTTTATTTCTCTTTCCACTTCTGAACACTTTTCTTTAATCCACTCTTCTTTCGCCAGTTTGCACTTCCTATTTATAGCATTTCTTAATTGCCGATAGTTCCTTTTACTTTCTTCATCATTAGCATTCTTATATTTTCTACGTTCATCCATCAGCTGCAATATATCGTCTGAAACCCAAGGTTTTCTACCGGTTCTCTTTATTCCGCCTAAGTTTGCTTCTGCTGATTTAAGAATTTCCTTTTTAACATTCTCCCATTCTTCTTCTACATTTTCTACCTTATCTTTTTTACTCAGACCTCTTGCGATGTCCTCCTCAAAAATCTTCTTTACCTCCTCTTCCTCAAGCTTCTCTAAATTCCACCGATTCATCTGACAACTTTTCTTCAGGTTTTTAAACCCAAATCTACATTTCATTATCACCAAATTATGGTCGCTATCAATGTCTGCTCCAGGGTAAGTTTTGCAGTCAACGAGTTGATTTCTAAATCTTTGCTTAACCATGATATAATCTATCTGATACCTTGCAGTATCGCCTGGCTTTTTCCAAGTGTATATTCTTCTATTATGATTTTTAAATTGGGTGTTGGCAATTACTAAATTATACTTCGTGCAAAACTCTATAAGTCGGTCCCCTCTTTCATTCCTTTTGCCCAGCCCGTATTCACCCACTATATTTCCTTCCTTGCCTTTTTCAATGCTTGCATTCCAATCTCCAACTATTATTAAATTTTCATCTCCTTTTACGTGTTTAATTGCTTCATCAATCTCTTCGTATACACACTCTACCTCATCATCATCATGGGCGCTTATAGGCATATAAACGTTAACAATCGTTGTCGGTTTAGGTTTTGATTTTATCCTTATTACAATGATTCTATCGCTATGCGTTTTGAAATACTCCACTCTCCTCCCTATCTTCTTGTTCATCACGAAACCTACTCCTGCCTGCCCATTATTTGACGCTGAATTAATTACTCTAAAATCACCCGACCAAAAGTCGCCTTCCTCTTCCCACCGAACCTCACTAATTCCTACTATATCCACATTCACCCTATCCATTTCCCTTTTTAAATTTTCTAGCCTACCAACCTTTTTTAAGCTTCTAACATTCCACGCTCCGACTCGTAGAATGTTATTTTTTAATTTTCTGGTGACCCCTTCCTTAGTAGTCCCCACCCGGAGATCTGAACGGGGGACTATTTTACCTCCGGAATATTTTACCAAGGAAGGCGCCTCCATTATTGCTATGTGAAAATGCAGAGAGCCACATTTTCTTGGAAAAAAAGCAGCTGTAGTTTTCCATTGCTTTCAGCTGCGCAGCACTCAGAGGACTGAGTGATGTTGATACGGCCGTTTAAGTCATTGTGACTCACGCTCCTAACAACTACTGAAAGAGCTGCTGCCCTCTTTCAGGAATCATTCCTTAGTCCGGCTCTCAACAGATACCTCTCCGATATGGTTGCACCTTCGGTCCAGCTACTCTGTATCCCTGAGCACTCAAGCCCCCTCACCAACGGCAAGGTCTCATGATTCATAGAGGAGGGCTTAATACTTATTAAGCGTATTACTGCTTTATTTATATACTACTTAATACTGCTTATTTAAAAATAAGCATGCATGCTTATTAAGCATTTTTATTAACCATTTAAAAAAAAAATGTTGCCCCAAAAATACCTCTTCCCCAAAAATTAAAAAAAACTATTTTATTTATTTATTGCATATTTTTTAACAAATTTAAAAAAAAAATTTTCTAGGCATAGAAGTAGTGCGTACTACCCCCCCCCCCCAAAAAAAAAAAAACAAAACTTTGGTGGCAATATTGAGTTGGGAGTCAATCAAAGTTTAAAAATATACATTTTTTGAATCTTACAAAACTTTTTGGTTTATTTAAATTTGTATTATTATTAAAAGTTTATATAATAAAATTTTTGTAATATTACAATAAAATTCATCATAATTCACCCCCCACCACCAAAAAAGAAATCTTAGGTACCTTTTTTCATTTATAATTATTTTTCCATTATTTAAGAATAAATAATCAATACCAGTAATGTTCTACAACTTTGTTGTCAGCTTTTTTTTAAATGGAGTAATATAAGGTAAGGATGGCATCTTGTTTACTACTATGTAATGCTGCTTTCTTTAAATTTATAATGCGTGAGATTTAGAAGCAAGTAAAGATTGGTGCATTAAAATTTAAAGGAGGTAATGAAACCATTATCTGTGTTAATATAATGCGGATAAGAATGCATTGACTGAGACAGCAAACAGTAACTCTCCCCCCTCAGTAGTAAAGAAGTACCTGATGGTTTATTAAATGTGGGTTTGGCAGTTATCTTGGTTTGTTGGTATCTTGAATAGACTGTAGGCACAGGCTCCTCAGAGCCAGTGATAACAGACATCGAGCCGGGTATTCAACATTAACTAATGAATTTGGGCAACATTTGGTTATTTTGCTTTATGATATAAAATTTACATTTGCTTTCTGTAAATTTAATGATTATTTTATTTGCTGTGCATTTAAAATTGTGTTTTTTATGCTTAAGCATTTTTTTAATACTGTGATAGCACTAAACACTAAAAAAAATTACACTTGTAGCTTATTGGGATCTTTTCCATTAAGCAACAGAATTTGTATTTTGTTAGGAATAGTGTAAATGTGCCTCGGTATGGGATGGAATGACATCATAGCCGCATGGCGTATCTTTACTGCTGCCACTATGCTGTAATTAATTTATTTACAATATTCTATTCATCAGAAATCATTTATAAGAGTTGAATCCTTCATTCATTATTGTTATTCATTTGTTTATTTTTGTGTAGTGTATGATGATTGTTATTGTGTAGTGTATGTTTATTACTAAATAAAGTTAAAAATACCCATTTGTAAAAAAAAATTGTTTAAAAAATTAAAGAAAGCAATAATATTGTAATCAATCAAATACAGAATTGTTATTGCTCTGACAGTAATCTGCTGCTGCTGAGCCGTGGCCAGCAAGCTAGCCACTGCGGTGTTGCTGGCTGTATTCAACAATGATGTATTTCAGCCTATACCAAGGTGCATTTACACTACTCAAATGCTGCCACTTAAAAGGAAAAGATTTGCTTATTACAAGTTAAATATTATTTCTGTGGTTTAGTCATTTCTTCTTTTTTTGATTTCTTAAATTTAATCATGATAATACTTAGATTAAGAGACAGTGTTCCAATATTTCAAAAAGAAATAAGAAGATTTGAATGTTATCAGTTGGTCTTAAGAAATAAATATTTGGTATTTCAGTTTTGGAAATGTGTACAGAATATTATTATGAGGAAAAATGACTGACAATGCAGTTCAGATGGTAGTAGATCAGACTGAAATATTTTTTTATTTTTGTTTCATTGGCATCTATAGTTCATAGATACTGCTTTCTTTTAAGAGGTTTATTTCATTTTTATAGATGTGTGTGGCTGTTCATAGTATAAAATTTATCTGTAGCAGTAAATTTTGACAAGTCTCTTAATAACATGTTATATAAGCAGTTTCCATGAATTTTTTTTGGAATCTTAAATTTAATGAGAACTCTCAACTATCCAGAAGGTGAATTTATAAGAACAGTTGTTTTTCTTCTACCAGAGTATTGTAATTCCCTATTATTATTATATAACAATCTCCTTCTATAATATTCAATATCCAGTCTTATGGATATCAGTATTGACTAGTTGGCATGTATTCTTGTGTTAAAAGCAAACCAATTTTTTCAGTTTTTGTTTCTGAATAATATATATGTTGTAAAATTATTACTATTAACATCACCTTTCCCTTCCCATCTCATTTAACATATCAAATTATAACCATTATTAATATTTATCTCTTTTATCTATCAACATTTTTATCTCTTTTAAATTTTCTGTCTTGCTGCATATAGAAGTGTCCTTACATTTTGTTTGTGTTTGTACCTTTCCATCTCCTGCAGACTAGCAGTTTTTTTATGTTACTTCCAGTGGAGGTCGAAATGGTAGGTAATTTTAACTCGGAACATTTAACAGAAGAAAGAAGAATACTGTCATGATGATTCTAATACTTGCAGAATCATTGAGCTTGTAGTAGTCAGTAACCTACATGGAAAACATATTCTGATTAAAATATGCATAAAGATTTGTTATACTACAATTTTCTTGTATTGATATGTAAAACATGCTTAGTAATATGTAAACCAAAGTCTGTTTTATTAAAAAATTATTTACTTTTTATGGAATTCTTCACTTAATGAAAACATAAAAAAAAAAATTTTAGATTAATTTCAGTCTTTGTGTAAAATTTTATTAATAAATTGATCATATTCACTGCTATGAATCATGAGACCTCCTCTAAGAATCATGAGACCTTGCCGTTGGTGAGGGGGCTTGAGTGTTCAGGGATACAGAGTAGCTGGACCGAAGGTGCAACCATATCGGAGAGGTATCTGTTGAGAGCCAGACTAAGGAATGATTCCTGAAAGAGGGCAGCAGCTCTTTCAGTAGTTGTTAGGGGCGTGAGTCACAATGACTTAAACGGCCGTATCAACATCACTCAGTTCTCTGAGTACTGCGCAGCTGAAAGCAATGGAAAACTACAGCTGCTTTTTTCCAAGAAAATGTGGCTCTCTGCATTTTCACATAGCAATAATGGAGGCGCCTTCCTTGGTAAAATATTCCGGAGGTAAAATAGTCCCCCGTTCGGATCTCCGGGTGGGGACTACTAAGGAAGGGGTCACCAGAAAATTAAAAAATAACATTCTACGAGTCGGAGCGTGGAATGTTAGAAGCTTAAAAAAGGTTGGTAGGCTAGAAAATTTAAAAAGGGAAATGGATAGGGTGAATGTGGATATAGTAGGAATTAGTGAGGTTCGGTGGGAAGAGGAAGGCGACTTTTGGTCGGGTGATTTTAGAGTAATTAATTCAGCGTCAAATAATGGGCAGGCAGGAGTAGGTTTCGTGATGAACAAGAAGATAGGGAGGAGAGTGGAGTATTTCAAAACGCATAGCGATAGAATCATTGTAATAAGGATAAAATCAAAACCTAAACCGACAACGATTGTTAACGTTTATATGCCTATAAGCGCCCATGATGATGATGAGGTAGAGTGTGTATACAAAGAGATTGATGAAGCAATTAAACACGTAAAAGGAGATGAAAATTTAATAATAGTTGGAGATTGGAATGCAAGCATTGGAAAAGGCAAGGAAGGAAATATAGTGGGTGAATACGGGCTGGGCAAAAGGAATGAAAGAGGGGACCGACTTATAGAGTTTTGCACGAAGTATAATTTAGTAATTGCCAACACCCAATTTAAAAATCATAATAGAAGAATATACACTTGGAAAAAGCCAGGCGATACTGCAAGGTATCAGATAGATTATATCATGGTTAAGCAAAGATTTAGAAATCAACTCGTTGACTGCAAAACTTACCCTGGAGCAGACATTGATAGCGACCATAATTTGGTGATAATGAAATGTAGATTGGGGTTTAAAAACCTGAAGAAAAGTTGTCAGATGAATCGGTGGAATTTAGAGAAGCGGTAGAAAACCTTGGGTTTCAGACGATATATTGCAGCTGATGGATGAACGTAGAAAATATAAGAATGCTAGTGATGAAGAAAGTAAAAGGAACTATCGGCAATTAAGAAATGCTATAAATAGGAAGTGCAAACTGGCGAAAGAAAAGTGGATTAAAGAAAAGTGTTCAGAAGTGGAAAGAGAAATGAACATTGGTAAAATAGACGGAGCATACAGGAAAGTGAAGGAAAATTTTGGGGTACATAAATTAAAATCTAATAATGTGTTAAACAAAGATGGTACACCAATATATAATACGAAAGGTAAAGTCGATAGATGGGTGCAATATATTGAAGAGTTATACGGAGGAAATGAATTAGACAATGGTTTTATAGAGGAAGAAGAGGAAGTTGAGGAGGATGAAATGGGAGAAACAATACTGAGATCTGAATTTAAGAGAGCATTAAAAGATTTAAATGGCAGAAAGGCTCCTGGAATAGACGGAATACCTGTAGAATTACTGCGCAGTGCAGGTGAGGAAGCGATTGATAGATTATACAAACTGGTGTGTAATATTTATGAAAAAGGGGAATTTCCATCAGACTTCAAAAAAAGTGTTATAGTTATGATACCAAAGAAAGCAGGGGCAGATAAATGTGAAGAATATAGAACAATTAGTTTAACTAGTCACGCATCAAAAATCTTAACTAGAATTTTATACAGAAGAATTGAGAGGAGAGTGGAAGAAGTGTTAGGAGAAGACCAATTTGGTTTCAGAAAAAGTATAGGGTCAAGGGAAGCAATTTTAGGCCTCAGATTAATAGTAGAAGGAAGATTAAAGAAAAACAAACCAACATACTTGGCGTTTATAGACCTAGAAAAGGCTTTTGATAACGTAGATTGGAATATAATGTTCAGCGTTTTAAAAAAATTAGGGTTCAAATACAGAGATAGAAGAACAATTGCTAACATGTACAGGAACCAAACAGCAACAATAACAATTGAAGAACATAAGAAAGAAGCCCTAATAAGAAAGGGAGTCCGACAAGGATGTTCCCTATCTCCGTTACTTTTTAATCTTTACACGGAACTAGCAGTTAATGATGTGAAAGAACAATTTAGATTCGGAGTAACAGTACAAGGTGAAAAGATAAAGATGCTACGATTTGCTGATGATATAGTAATTCTAGCCGAGAGTAAAAAGGATTTAGAAGAAACAATGAACGGCATAGATGAAGTCCTACGCAAGAACTATCGCATGAAAATAAACAAGAACAAAACAAAAGTAATGAAATGTAGTAGAAATAACAAAGATGGACCACTGAATGTGAAAATAGGAGGAGAAAAGATTATGGAGGTAGAAGAATTTTGTTATTTGGGAAGTAAAATTACTAAAGATGGACGAAGCAGGAGCGATATAAAATGCCGAATAGCACAAGCTAAACGAGCCTTCAGTAAGAAATATAAATTGTTTACATCAAAAATTAATTTAAATGTCAGGAAAAGATTTTTGAAAGTGTATGTTTGGAGTGTCGCTTTATATGGAAGTGAAACTTGGACAATCGAAATATCTGAGAAGAAAAGAATAGAAGCTTTTGAAATGTGGTGCTATAGGAGAATGTTAAAAATCAGATGGGTGGATAAAGTGACAAATGAAGAGGTATTGCGGCAAATAGATGAAGAAAGAAGCATTTGGAAAAATATAGTTAAAAGAAGAGACAGACTTATAGGCCACATACTAAGGCATCCTGGAATAGTCACTTTAATATTGGAAGGACAGGTAGAAGGGAAAAATTGTGTAGGCAGGCCACGTTTGGAGTATGTAAAACAAATTGTTGGGGATGTAGGATGTAGAGGGTATACTGAAATGAAACGACTAGCACTAGATAGGGAATCTTGGAGCTGCATCAAACCAGTCAAATGACTGAAGACAAAAAAAAAATTCACTGCTAAAGATAGTGATAACAGAGTGGCTCATTACAATGAGTGACTTATTCATAATGTGTTTGCATGCTTTAGGTCTAGATTTCAAGGATGTGGTGTTAACTGAATGATAACATCTGTAATCTTAATAAGTGGCGTTTACGCCACTGATAGTGTTTTAAAGAGATTTATTAATATATAACGATTTTAAAATGTCCTACAAATATCTTTATTTAGGTATTGTTAGTAGTAAGATTATTCTAATTGCTAGTTCTAGTTTTACATAATTTATTATTTTTTTTTATGAGTATTTTTTACTGTTTCAGGTTTTTTTTGTTATGATTTGTAAGATGGAGTTGAAAGAGTATTATCTAGGAGTTGATTTGGCTTATACTATAGCATTTTAAATACCTGCTAAAAAGTAATAGCCTAATCTAACTTAAGACCACCATATGCAGTTTATAACTGTAACCTTCCTGAGGTAACTCTGTTTATACAGAATGTGGTGGATCTAGAGGTGGCAACCTCGATAAATATATGATTCTGATACTTTTTGCGATAATATACTGTAATATACAACACAGTTTGGGTAATTTGAAACAATCTAGACTACAATAAATTGGATAGCAGATAAATTACAAAAAAAGTTAGAAAAAAACACTAAAAAATACTATTTTTAGTTCCTAATGTGTATGTTACAATCTGTTTAACTAGTGAACAATAAGCAACCCCCCTCCGGGGTCCAATAAGTTCAGGATAATATGTATACCATGTAAATGAAGTGTAGTCTTATACAGTCTCATTCTGATCATTCCTGAGATGTGGTTAATTGAATCCCAACCACCAAAGTAAATCAGTATCCACTATCTAGTATTCCATATAAAAGCAATCAACCCTTATGAACCTGAGAACCTTTGACTTCAAAAATCAGCTATTAAACAAGTGATTTTTTGTGACAAGTTTACCAATAAATCAAACAGGTGGTCTGAAGTGATATCAGGTGTGTTTATGTAATAGTGCTGATTTTCTGGATACATACAAATTTTGATAATTTCTCTCTTCCTTTGTATTCTGTGTCAATCATTTAAGCATCAGTATATTTACATTCTTAATATTGCATGTTACATCCTAAATTTGTTTTATGCATTTTAAATTTTGTCTTTACTCTTTTATCCATTACAGTTACTTCTAGAACTTGAATAAATCTTGTTGAGCTTAGTGTATGACTCATCTTTAGTTAACTGTCTTAAAAATGTTACATTGTTGCATTCATCAGCAGTCTTCTCTATTTCAGTCCCCAAATAAGGGCCTTATTTGTAGAGAGTTAGGAGTTGATGTCCCCATGGCGCAAGTTATGGGAAGCCCTACATCTTGCTAAATACTGGTTTACTGATCACACAACACATTTTCTCAACACTACTAAATCATGAACATGGGATCACCATCAATATAACCACTGACAGCATAACAAATGTAATGTTTTCTCACATCATCACTAGTGGCCATTTCAAAGCTTTCTGAATTATAACCAGAGGTGATGTAGATCTCTACTTTTTGCCTTTGTTTTTCTTCTACCACAATATAATTTTTTTTTTAATGTAAATTATAATTTTTAACGTAAAATTTTAGATCTGCTTAGAGTCTTGTCTAATCGTTGGGTTGCTGTTCGGTTATGTATGTTGCATTTTTATCTAGCTCAGGTCCAATCCTGCTTAGATTATGGGTAGTATACTCAGCACAAAATAGTGCGTTAAAAATGCTTGAAGGTGTATGTAGCTCTCCTTTGTCAAAAAATTAGATCAAATAACTGCTTTTGCATTGAATTAAAAAGTAGTCGTTTGTTGAAAAATAATTGCTGTATAAAGTAGAAATATTTCCTTCAGTTTCATTCCACACCAAATGTATCTAGCGTTAACCCACCATACTGTCTCCATCTCTCCACCAGTCGTAGTCGTCCTCATCAACACGTTTATGTTTTATACATCAGTTATGAACAATACTGTGTAAGCAAGTAAGCTTATTAAAAAAAAAGTGCATTCAACATGCCATGCCACCATATACCTAATCTCACAGTTTGAGTTGTGTACATGTACCAGTACTGAAATTCTGCGGTATGTTTGTGTTTCGAAAATATTCTGAACACAGGCAAAGTGAATGATTCAGATAAAACAGTACTTCTGTGTAAAAAATTCTCAGTTTTTATAAAATATTACATATTTACAGATAAATTAACATATATTTGTTGCTCACCTGTTAATTTACTTTCTTAGTTTGACATTTTTCTGTTGCTGACTTTTTCCATTTAGAACGGTAACAAATACTTTTAGTAAACGCAACTTTTAATTGTAAAAAATAGTCTGCTACTGAGATAATACTTAATTAAAAAGTCAGTAATTGCACTATTTAAATTTTCCATCTCGCAGCATATCTTTTACATTTAACTGAAAAAGTTCAGTCTCGTACTTAAACCAAAGAAATAAGTAATTTGAAATAATAGTATACATTATAAATAGTATACATTATAGTATACATATAGTATACATTACTGATAAAAAATAACATTAAAATTATATGAAGTAACATGAAGGATTTAGATATTATTTGATAAATTACCATGAAAACGGGTGTTTCTGCTGTTATTTATTTCTATACATTTTCATTCAAAAAAATAAGCATGTCAACACTTATACTATTATAGTATACATATAGTATACATTACTGATAAAAAATAACATTAAAATTATATGAAGTAACATGAAGGATTTAGATATTATTTGATAAATTACCATGAAAACGGGTGTTTCTGCTGTTATTTATTTCTATACATTTTCATTCAAAAAAATAAGCATGTCAACACTTGTGGTTTCAGGCTGCTTTTCTCTGAAGGAATTAGCTTTCTAGAAAACGTTTGGATATACCATCTGAAAGAGTTACCTTTCTCAGGTATTTCTACCTGGGAGAGGTCCCAGGAATGTGTAAATATTTTGTAGCTAATATTAGCAACATTGGGAATGTCGCTTTATGCTTCATCCAAAATGTTGACAACTGTTGTGCGTGTTCTCATACGGTTTCTCATAATATTGCCTCTGTAATTAAAGAGCTGCTAGAAGATTTCACACTCTTGAAATTTTCTGAACTTTACTGTCTAAAATATTCCATAAATCTGATGTCTTTTGCTATTTATTGGGCTTTTTAACATCCAGTTCTTCAGCTGTTTACTCCTGCTGTTCTTTAATAACAAAGAAAATTCATTTTTCAATGAATCAAATGCATTTTATAAGTTGCTGTCATTCTCAAAAGCAGATTTTTTGTACTGTGAATCTAGAAGCATTGTGGATGCAGTAGTTTTTATTTTTTTACACCTTTCCCAAGCAGTTGCTAACTTCAGAAAATTAACCTTTTTTTTTAAATTTTTTCCTATGGAAGAAGTCACAGTTTTCTGATTGTGTCAGAACCCCCCTTCACTTAACAAAGGAGTAATTTTTAATGTGTGTCAATTTTCGGCAGATAATTTTATTGTCAAAAGGTCTAATGGTATAAGTAAATTTACACAGTGTAACTGACTGGGGGTTCCTTCAGTTCTATTAACCTTTCAAACATGACAAGCGTTGAATTCCACCTTACAACAACGAGCTTTTAATTTTAATTCTTTTTTCCCCCATTTATGACTATACTAGTCTTAATTTGTCAGCTGCAACTGCACTATGATTGAAATGCGATGCATTATTTCTACATGTTTTAATTAAATTTGGTAGCCCATCACGTTGTGAAATCGCATCATTTACTACTAGATAAAGTATATGATATGAATATTTGGGAGACCGAATATTTGGGAGACCTAAATTTTTTGTGGCACATTTCATGTTTGTATCCCCATCTGAAATCACTGCCACAATATTATTACTAATATTTCATTCATGGAAAATCTCTTAATTTTTTTGGCCAACTGTCCTGCGTGATCTTCTTGCCGTTGTTTTATACATAAAATGAAAAAGTTTAACTCACCCCGTCCTAGTTAAAAAAAAAAGACTAATTATGGTCAGAAAAGAAACCGTATTTCTCGATGTCCAAACATCCGTATAGAAATTAGAGATTTTGTATAATATGTTTTTAACCATTGATTTTGCATTTTTATAAACGTTTGGCATAGTAGTGTTGATTAATTTTTTCCTGCTTAGCAAGGTGTAGCGCGGCTCTAGTTCTTGTAACAAACTTTTAAACCCGTTCATCTTCTACAACACAGAGGGGCTTCTATATCTCTGAAAATCATTTCTGTCAAAATGATCAATTTTATTAACTTTCTTTACGGGAAAATCTATGGATTTGTATTGAGAAACGACTGGGTTAAATTTTTAGAAGATAATGGAAGATAACATATACAACGGAAGAGGTACGGAAATTGATGTGGATGCCTGGACTGATTATCCTTGCTATTTGCAATCGTTAAACGTTTTGTGAAGAGTTCGGCTCTCCCTGGCATCGAAACATTCAGTGATTATAAAATCAGCTTGGGTATGTGGTGGTACAATACCAGTTTCGTTAAATCCTACGTGTTTGCGTTGTAGGTGATCTCTAAAATTTGAGTTGTTATTGGATTTTTTGAGTTATTTTTTTACATACTTTACATATTGCTGTTGGAGAATTATTCTCAAACAAATGCTCAATACCGGATCGTTTATTCATCTTAAAATAACTAACGCGTCAGCAACTCGTAAACAACTATAATAGGGCAGACCAACTAACTTATGATTAAGAACAAAAAATAATTTTACTCGTGTACCGGACAGTAGTATTTAAATTTATGATTTATGTTGTCATTTAAGTTGCTGTGTCTGGGGGTGAAAGGACAAAGGTGAGCAAAAGATGTCTTTTTAATGACACCGAAAAAATCAAAGGTCAAGGGTCACGTCATAAAGGGCCAGGGTTAGGGCCAGATTTTGGCAATGTCACGCGTCTGTGGTAAGGCGTGATAGTTTAATATTAAAAGGGATGGGCTTCCATTGAGAGCATGCATTCGTGTAGTAGTATCAACTGAGATTACAACTGCTGCAAAAACAACAAATGTGAGTGAATTTAGGCGTGGATACCTTGCGGTGTTAACCAAGCGCCTTCAAATTTTAAGCGGTGCGGATACCTCGCTGTGTTAATGAAGCACGTTTAGTGTTATACTTGGATAAGGTGTGTGTTAATAAATAATTTAGTGTGTAGTGTGTACGAGCTTGGTAGCCCTACACTCTTACAAAAGCCTGCTGGCTAGTGTGCACGCATTTCAAAAAGCTTGCAGACTAGCGTGCGCGTTTTTCGAAAAGCGTGCAGGTATTTTAAAAAGCCTAGGTTATTTTACATGCTTTTCAAAGAGCCCTTCGCATATGCATTTAAGCTGTTTATCAGACTGCATCTATCGGTATCTTTCAGGATGGAAAACTGACCTCACTTGCCACGAAAATAATGGGCGTACTATACTTTCATATACACTGCCTAAATTTGTGAAATATGTATTACAGACTAAACGCTTGAGTAGCTTTACATTCAGGCCCATTTCATTAGAGGTCAGACCTGGTGCTCTTTCTCACGCTGGATTTTTCTACTCTGACAGAGGAGATGAGGTCGTCTGCTTTCATCGTGTTGGTGCTTTGAGAGGCTGATAGATGATGATGATCAGCATGCCTGGGTTGAACTGGCTCGCCTTTTCGGAAAAAAATGTGCAACTTCGTTCTATTGAAAGGTTTAGATTATATTGATAGTGTACAAATCAACAGGAAATGAAGAAATTAAGGGATGAGGTGGAGAGATTAAAGTTTAGAATGAGCTGATAGATAGAATCACCCATAAAAGTGCAACTGTAAACATTGCAATTATCTACACATATTGGAAGAAATAAAGACATGTGAAGGATTAAGACAATCACAACTAATAAGCCGTTAATTGCTAGACCTACTATATTCCCAAAGGATGAGTGTGTTTGTGGGGAAGGTCTCCTTTCCGCGAAGACCTTCGAATGATTAGGAGGAATGGGGATTCAGACAATACCGTGGGAAACTATGAGAACCTAGAGAGCATCGTAATGGACCGTCAGGGTTCAATGCGTACTGTCGCCTTCACTAGAGATTGGAATGATGATAATGCTGTGTAAAACCTTAAGGGCTCGATGCGTATTGTCGCCATCTCTGAAAGACTACATCCTTCAAACACATACGAAGTAGAATTTTGTAAGGTCGCTTCTTCAAAGCCAGACACGCCTCATCGGTAGCTACCACGTTGTTTATGTTCGTTCTCGTTTATGAGGAGATTGCGTAAATCGATCTGACCATAGCTGATTCAATTCTGATAGTATTCTTCCGTCGGGTAATGTCAATTCCGCTAGTGGATCAGTCTTGGACTTGAGCATTTCTTCTTTCATTGATTTTTTCCATTCACTTTCTTTATTAGAATCGGGAATCTTCACTGCTTCTTCGGTTGTAGATGTACAATTTCTAGGTGGGCACATGTAGTTACAATATAGCCTTCAGCAACATCTCATTGATTTTTCCATTCACTTTCCTTATTAGGATCGGACATCTTCACCCGTTGTAGTCTGTGCCGCTTACACTAAATCAAAATTGTTTTGCCGTAAATCTTCCCTCATGGAATCCAAGTTTGATTTGACAGTCTAGTTAGTTGTGTTAGTCCACCGTCCGCGGGATTTCAATGTTTTTCTTCTTTACAAGGCACTTTATGCCAGCCATGTTTTGCATTCTCTGGTGAGTCAGCTTTGACAGTCCATTCAGTAGTCGTGATAGTCCACCGTCCATAGAATTCGATATGCAACTGCCATGGTTTGTGTATCATGACCGGTAAGACAGTATTTTTCATTTTGATGACTGCTTTTTTTCTTTTTATGGTAGAAGTTCAATAGAAGAACTCGCACTATCGTATTGTGTGTGGTACCGAACAGTATTGAAGTCTATATGATTAACTTTACTCAGTACCCACCCACTCCCGTTTTGAATAAAGTGGGTGAGAATTTAACGTATTTTAATTAAAAATAATTAGAATAGAAAAATATTCAAATTAAAAATTATTTAAAAAAGTTTAATAAATGAATTTTTTTGCATATTATCTCTCTTGGAGGGAGTTAGTTTTTCCATGAATTTTGCCCATTGTTTTTCTACCGCTTAAGCGGGTCGATACTCGCAAGCGTACATATGCTGGCTATGATTGCCTTCAGAATTTTCTTGGGAACAGTGACTCGAACGCTTCTTCTATCGAGTTACCGATATCGTTCACGTTGATCACTGCTAATTTCTTGATTTTGAAGCAGGCGCCTGTTTGTATTTAAATCTGTATATACAATTTAGTTCACTATCCACCCGCTTCCACTTTTTAACTTCATAGACCTTCCATTGTTAACTTATGAACATTTTTTGCAATGCAGTTTGCCTACTTTTACTTACAGTGAACTTAGTAAAATATGATCTAGGTTCCATCTATATTTTCCACTTCTTTCTGACCATTTGCTTTGGTGTTCAGGTTACTGTTGCAGCTTTTATCTTATGCTCGTGCTTTGTAAGCTGGGATCCAATCAATTTTTCACAAACCAACAATGTTAACCAATGTTTCACGATTCGGATGTCATTTGCGCTAATGGATCCGCCTTGGGTTTCGATCATGTTTTCTAATCAGGAGTTCTTTTTCCATGGATTGTGCCCACTGCTCTTCGATGCCATCGACACGGTTGTCATTTGCTCTGGGTTTTGTGGAGATAAACGTTGGTGAACGTCGTCTCTTTCCAGATCTTTTCCATAACCGATTTGGTATATATATTTGGACTGCGTGATGGGAGGAGCTACATCAACCCAACTGTTTTTGACAAATTTATTGCCCGAGCGTTTTAGGATCCTAGGTCTAAAATATATTTTGAGCACGCCAAGTTAATTTGTGCTTATGTTCTTGTCATACCTGGCATTTGCGGCCAACAAAGATGCCAATATCCGGTGTGCACTCTAGTTGAGATTTTACAGGCTATATTGCTTGGAATTTATTCTTGTGCTTACTAGGTCATTACAGGAATGAGGATTAAAAACAAGATCTTTGTTAATGAAGTTAAATTGACCAAAGAAGAGGAAGTGTTGTATATTTGAGTGTGTATTCAGCAATAAATGGAGATGTTAAAAAAAATTGTTTCAATTAGTACTGCTTGCTGAAACATTAATCAGCTTCAGATTCGTTCCACGCGATAGAATCTTTTTCTCCCCGATAGAACAGTTTTTCCATACAAACATTTCGAATTTCAAAGAGGAACGTTGCTCAAACTCTTCAGCGGCTTATCTTTTACTTCTTCCTCTGTTCTAAAATGCTTTCTTTAGAGTCTTTTTTTATTTGCAAGACCAAATAAAGTGAGCAAAATCGGGCAAGGGATAACGATCATCTATTTTTTTTTTTTTTTACAAAAAGTGTTTGATGTGATGTGGAAGGCTGTATAGGTGGGGTTGTATGAAACCAATCATTCTCCGTAATCATCAGGAATTTCGTCACATGTAATGCTCTTGACACAGAAATTGCTGATTCTGACCAAGAGGAACAATTCTCAGTGAACAGGATTCGTTCGTTTCATAAAAACAGATTTACATTGTCTTCACAAAAATTGTTGGAAATTGTGCTAGGCGCTCAGCCGCGGACCTGTCCAGCCCGACACCCTCCGACGCCTCATTCACTGGTGGAACTCCTCACTTGCATGCAGCTTATCTATCACCATCTTCACGTAATTTTTGACTGCATTCAATAGAATGCAGTCAAAAATTACGTCGGCTTCCTTCATCATAATGCGTTTCGTATCTTCCGGCCGGAACATGTCCTCCAATCCCAAGGCATCCAACATCTGCCTGCGTTTGCTCCCGACACACGGATAGCAGAAATGAAGTGAAAGCATGAAAGGGAATTTCGTGATCCTCTTAAGGACAGCATTATGGCAACGTGAGAAATGCATTTAATTGCATTTCTCACGTATTCTTCTTCTTTATTCTTTTTCCTGTTTAGCCTCCGGTAACTACAGTTTAGCAAAGGTTTGCAGGAGTTACTGGCAAAAGGTTGTTTATATTTTAAAGAAATTTATTAATATGTAACGATTTTACGTAAAACGCCCTACACACATCTTAATATACGTATTGCTTCCAGCTATTCTATTTGATTCTTTTTTTCGGTTCCTGTATTTTACTGAAAGCGTTAACTGGCCTTGAAAAGTACCAGAAAAAACTTTCTGGAGCGGCACCCCCACTAATTATAGTTACTAGCCACCACTGGTATTCACTTCATCATCAGCAGTTTAAAATTACAAATTACACATCTATAATATCATCTCATGCTTTGTAATTAAAATTAAAACCTTCCTTGTAAATCATGGTAGTACATGGTGACAATTCTTATTAAAATATTTTATTGTGATAGTACTACCAATTTTATTCTGTTTCCATGGTTGGCTCTTTTCTTCTTCCCCTCTCTGAGACCGCTCATAAAGCATTAATTCTGAACGGGAGAGTGACGCCGTCAGATACCGGTATGCGGAGTGCCCGCGACCTCACCGCACTAGGACGATCCGGACATGCTTGGGGCCCTCTAGGCGCTCAGCCGCGGACCTGTCCAGCCCGACACCCTCCGACGCCTCATTCACTGGCGGAACTCCTCACTTGCATGCAGCTTATCTATCACCATCTTCACGTAATTTTCGACTGCATTCTATTCGTCGGCTTCCTTCATCATAATGCGCTGCGTATCTTCCGGCCGGAACATGTCTTCCAATCCCAGGGCATCCAACATCTACCTGCGCTTGCTGCCGACACACGGATAGCAGAAATGAAGTGAAAGCGTGTCTCCTGCTCACTAAGGACAGAGGTCTGCGTGATACAGGCCGAATCTCTGCAGATATGATCTGTAAGTTCAGGTTTCTTAGAGGACTGGCTGACCACCTCAGCATATCTACGCGGTTGCATCGGAGCCAGGCCCGATGTAACCGCTATGGTCTGCTAGCAACTGTGTTAAGCTGTATCCCAGCGAGCGATGCGTTCTCCTGCACCAGCTCTTGATATCGCCAATGACACTATGGGTCCACCGATCTTTATTCTCTTGGTCCCATGCTCTTGCCAGACCTCCATTGGCTCCTCTGCAATCTGAGATGATATACTGTTTTTATCCCTGTGGTGCAAAAGCCCTTGTTCCCAAGGTCAAATCGATCGGCATAACCGCTGCCAGGACCTTGGCCGCTTCTTTCGAAACTGTTCTGTATGCAGCTATAATTCTTAAACAGCACCTTCTATGCATCGCGTCGAGCTTGCCTCGGTGTTTAGCGTATCTGGTCACGCCGGCCCAAAGCTGAGCCCCATACAGCAGGGTGTTACATCTCACTCTGGGCAGCAGTCTCCTCTGGTGCTGCGTCGGTCTACCGCTATTAAGAAGGAGGCCGGCAATTAGTCCCATAGTCCTCTCCGATTTTTTGGTAGCTTATACGGCATGCGTGCCAAATCGTAGCCTAGCGTCGATCCACATTCCGAGGTGTTTGATTGCCAGCCTCGAAAGGATCCTTCTGTTCTGTAGCGTTATTTTCAATGTCGGTCTCTTTGCGGAGGATATAGCCACCACCTCCTTCTTCTCTGGGCCAAGCGTCAGCCCTACTCCAGCCATACAGTCGTTTGTCGCCGCACCACCTCGTCTCGACCTCCAAGGCGAGATCGTCAGCATAATTCCCCATCGTCACGCCCGGCGGAATATCCCGTCGTTTAGCAGGTTCCAGAGAGTTGGCCCAAGGACTGACCCGTGGGGCACACCTCTTTGACAGATCCGCTCAACTATTCCTGCTAGTACCCGGTACTCCAGCAAACGTCTTGTGTGGTAAGATCGGATTATCCGACGCAAACACGAGGGAATTTCGTGATCCTCTTAAGGACAGCATTATGGCGACGTGAGAAACGCATTTAATTGCATTTCTCACGTCTTCTTCTTCTTTATTCTTTTTCCTGTTTAGCCTCCGGTAACTACAGTTTAGATAATTCTTCAGAGAATGAATGAGGATATGTATGAGTGTAAATGATGTGTTAGTCTTGCATATTCTCAGTTCGACCATTCCTGAGATGTGTGATTAATTCAACTCCAACCACCAAAGAACACCGGTATCCACGATCTAGTATTCAAATCCATGTAAAAATATCTGGATTTCCTAGGACTTGAACGCTGTAAATTTCCACTTCCAAATCAGCTGATTTGGGAAGACGCGTTAACCATAGACCAACCCGGTGGGTTGCATTTCTCACGTCTAGAGTAACGAAGGCGCACATTGCCCGCCGGCCAATTCTCACGGCCCTCCCAGCCACATCGCATACAGCAGCTACATCATTCATGGTGGACCTTCCCCTGCGAAAGCCATAATGGATTGCAGAGAGCCTGCCCTCCTCCCATACTGCTTGGGATATTCTATGCTGGAGCATGCACTCCAGCATCTTGACCGGCGGCCGGTAAGAAGAGGGGGGCGCCTGACCCTTCCCGGTTGTTGCACAAGTACCAGCCACTGGTACTATATACGCCACTTCATCTCTCGGGAAAGGCATCTTCCATAAGACAAGTATTGAACACCTCCAGAAAGACCTCCGGCTGAACCCGGATCGCCACCTTGACCACCAAATGCGGAAGCCAGTCCGAACTCGGCACCCCACTAGCTACTAGTCACCACTGGTATTCACTTGATCATCGGCAGTTTAGAATTACAAATTACACATCTATTATATCATCTCATGCTTTGTAATTAAAATTAAAACCTTCCTTGTACATCATGGTAGTACATGGTGACGATTCTTATTAAAATATTTGATTGTGGTAGTAGTTCTACCAATTTTATTCTGTTTCCACCTATGGCCTGAACTAACTTTAAATATACCTAACAACCACCAGCGATTTTTTTCCTTGATATGATTTGGGAGTTCATCGGAAGTAATTTCCAAAAAAAAATTAAAATCTTTTACACGTCAACTTTTTAAGAAAATCGTTTTAAACTATTAAAATATGTATTTTTTTGTATTTCCCTTGATATTGTAGGATTTAATGAATTTTCAGTATTTTTTGTTCTTTATGAACTAACAATCTTATAATCTTGTGTGAAATATTTTATATTTAGATAAAAACACTAAAATAATTAATATCACTAATTTTTACAAAGTTACAATTTTAAACTTGCACACTGTTATATCCTTGTACAGCTTTTAACAACTGTTTTCCATAGCCTGCGTTAGTAGAAAACACTATATATTTATTCCACGTCATTTGAACATCATAATGTACACTCTTCATTGCTTGTTCGCTGCGGAAACCATGTCCATTATTACTTCTCTTACCGGATTGAGCTACGTGATAAATAACAGTTTGCACTTTCGGAGTCGCACTTAATTTCATATTGAAATAGCTTTTTTTTAAATTATTTATTAGAATCTCATAGTCACAATTCGGAGTACTGGAAAAGAAGGAATCCACTACCTTGCGGACATCTTGGAAACTGTCAACAAAAACTAAGCAACTAGTTTCTTAGTTTTTGGCAGTATAGTTTTTTTAGCAATATAGTATGCTTTAATTGCAAAGTCTTCGAAGTATATCAACTTTAATGAGCAAAGGTTTGCAGGAGTTACTGGCAAAAGGTTGTTTATATTTTAAAGAAACTTATTAATATGTAACGATTTTACGTAAAACGCCCTACACACATCTTAATATACGTATTGCTTCCAGCTATTCTATTTGATTCTTTTTTTCGGTTCCTATATTTTACTGAAAGCGTTAACTGGCCTTGAAAAGTACCAGAAAAAACTTTCTGGAGCGGCACCCCCACTAATTATAGTTACTAGCCATCACTGGTATTCACTTCATCATCAGCAGTTTAAAATTACAAATTACACATCTATTATATCATCTCATGCTTTGTAATTAAAATTAAAATCTTCCTTGTAAATCATGGTAGTACATGGTGACAATTCTTATTAAAATATTTTATTGTGATAGTACTACCAATTTTATTCTGTTTCCATGGTTGGCTCTTTTCTTCTTCCCCTCTCAGAGACCGCTCATAAAGCATTAATTCTGAACGGGAGAGTGACGCCGTCACATACCGGTATGCGGAGTGCCCGCGACCTCACCGCACTAGGACGATCCGGACATGCTTGGGGCCCTCTAGGCGCTCAGCCGCGGACCTGTCCAGCCCGACACCCTCCGACGCCTCATTCACTGGCGGAACTCCTCACTTGCATGCAGCTTATCTATCACCATCTTCACGTAATTTTCGACTGCATTCTATTCGTCGGCTTCCTTCATCATAATGCCCTGCGTATCTTCCGGCCGGAACATGTCTTCCAATCCCAGGGCATCCAACATCTACCTGCTCTTGCTGCCGACACACGGATAGCAGAAATGAAGTGAAAGCGTGTCTCCTGCTCACTAAGGACAGAGGTCCGCGTGATACAGGCCGAATCTCTGCAGATATGATCTGTAAGTTCAGGTTTCTTAGAGGACTGGCTGACCACCTCAGCATATCTACGCGGTTGCATCGGAGCCAGGCCCGATGTAACCGCTATGGTCCGCTAGCAACTGTGTTAAGCTGTATCCCAGCGAGCGATGCGTTCTCCTGCACCAGCTCTTGATATCGCCAATGACACTATGGGTCCACCGATCTTTATTCTCTTGGTCCCATGCTCTTGCCAGACCTCCATTGGCTCCTCTGCAATCTGAGATGATATACTGTTTTTATCCCTGTGGTGCAAAAGCCCTTGTTCCCAAGGTCAAATCGATCGGCATAACCGCTGCCAGGACCTTGGCCGCTTCTTTCGAAACTGTTCTGTATGCAGCTATAATTCTTAAACAGCACCTTCTATGCATCGCGTCGAGCTTGCCTCGGTGTTTAGCGTATCTGGTCACGCCGGCCCAAAGCTGAGCCCCATACAGCAGGGTGTTACATCTCACTCTGGGCAGCAGTCTCCTCTGGTGCTGCGTCGGTCTACCGCTATTAAGAAGGAGGCCGGCAATTAGTCCCATAGTCCTCTCCGATTTTTTGGTAGCTTATACGGCATGCGTGCCAAATCGTAGCCTAGCGTCGATCCACATTCCGAGGTGTTTGATTGCCAGCCTCGAAAGGATCCTTCTGTTCTGTAGCGTTATTTTCAATGTCGGTCTCTTTGCGGAGGATATAGCCACCACCTCCTTCTTCTCTGGGCCAAGCGTCAGCCCTACTCCAGCCATACAGTCGTTTGTCGCCGCACCACCTCGTCTCGACCTCCAAGGCGAGATCGTCAGCATAATTCCCCATCGTCACGCCCGGCGGAATATCCCGTCGTTTAGCAGGTTCCAGAGAGTTGGCCCAAGGACTGACCCGTGGGGCACACCTCTTTGACAGATCCGCTCAACTATTCCTGCTAGTACCCGGTACTCCAGCAAACGTCTTGTGTGGTAAGATCGGATTATCCGACGCAAACACGAGGGAATTTCGTGATCCTCTTAAGGACAGCATTATGGCGACGTGAGAAACGCATTTAATTGCATTTCTCACGTCTTCTTCTTCTTTATTCTTTTTCCTGTTTAGCCTCCGGTAACTACAGTTTAGATAATTCTTCAGAGAATGAATGAGGATATGTATGAGTGTAAATGATGTGTTAGTCTTGCATATTCTCAGTTCGACCATTCCTGAGATGTGTGATTAATTCAACTCCAACCACCAAAGAACACCGGTATCCACGATCTAGTATTCAAATCCATGTAAAAATATCTGGATTTCCTAGGACTTGAACGCTGTAAATTTCCACTTCCAAATCAGCTGATTTGGGAAGACGCGTTAACCATAGACCAACCCGGTGGGTTGCATTTCTCACGTCTAGAGTAACGAAGGCGCACATTGCCCGCCGGCCAATTCTCACGGCCCTCCCAGCCACATCGCATACAGCAGCTACATCATTCATGGTGGACCTTCCCCTGCGAAAGCCATAATGGATTGCAGAGAGCCTGCCCTCCTCCCATACTGCTTGGGATATTCTATGCTGGAGCATGCACTCCAGCATCTTGACCGGCGGCCGGTAAGAAGAGGGGGGCGCCTGACCCTTCCCGGTTGTTGCACAAGTACCAGCCACTGGTACTATATACGCCACTTCATCTCTCGGGAAAGGCATCTTCCATAAGACAAGTATTGAACACCTCCAGAAAGACCTCCGGCTGAACCCGGATCGCCACCTTGACCACCAAATGCGGAAGCCAGTCCGAACTCGGCACCCCACTAGCTACTAGTCACCACTGGTATTCACTTGATCATCGGCAGTTTAGAATTACAAATTACACATCTATTATATCATCTCATGCTTTGTAATTAAAATTAAAACCTTCCTTGTACATCATGGTAGTACATGGTGACGATTCTTATTAAAATATTTGATTGTGGTAGTAGTTCTACCAATTTTATTCTGTTTCCACCTATGGCCTGAACTAACTTTAAATATACCTAACAACCACCAGCGATTTTTTTCCTTGATATGATTTGGGAGTTCATCGGAAGTAATTTCCAAAAAAAAATTAAAATCTTTTACACGTCAACTTTTTAAGAAAATCGTTTTAAACTATTAAAATATGTATTTTTTTGTATTTCCCTTGATATTGTAGGATTTAATGAATTTTCAGTATTTTTTGTTCTTTATGAACTAACAATCTTATAATCTTGTGTGAAATATTTTATATTTAGATAAAAACACTAAAATAATTAATATCACTAATTTTTACAAAGTTACAATTTTAAACTTGCACACTGTTATATCCTTGTACAGCTTTTAACAACTGTTTTCCATAGCCTGCGTTAGTAGAAAACACTATATATTTATTCCACGTCATTTGAACATCATAATGTACACTCTTCATTGCTTGTTCGCTGCGGAAACCATGTCCATTATTACTTCTCTTACCGGATTGAGCTACGTGATAAATAACAGTTTGCACTTTCGGAGTCGCACTTAATTTCATATTGAAATAGCTTTTTTTTAAATTATTTATTAGAATCTCATAGTCACAATTCGGAGTACTGGAAAAGAAGGAATCCACTACCTTGCGGACATCTTGGAAACTGTCAACAAAAACTAAGCAACTAGTTTCTTAGTTTTTGGCAGTATAGTTTTTTTAGCAATATAGTATGCTTTAATTGCAAAGTCTTCGAAGTATATCAACTTTAATGAGCAAAGGTTTGCAGGAGTTACTGGCAAAAGGTTGTTTATATTTTAAAGAAACTTATTAATATGTAACGATTTTACGTAAAACGCCCTACACACATCTTAATATACGTATTGCTTCCAGCTATTCTATTTGATTCTTTTTTTCGGTTCCTATATTTTACTGAAAGCGTTAACTGGCCTTGAAAAGTACCAGAAAAAACTTTCTGGAGCGGCACCCCCACTAATTATAGTTACTAGCCATCACTGGTATTCACTTCATCATCAGCAGTTTAAAATTACAAATTACACATCTATTATATCATCTCATGCTTTGTAATTAAAATTAAAATCTTCCTTGTAAATCATGGTAGTACATGGTGACAATTCTTATTAAAATATTTTATTGTGATAGTACTACCAATTTTATTCTGTTTCCATGGTTGGCTCTTTTCTTCTTCCCCTCTCAGAGACCGCTCATAAAGCATTAATTCTGAACGGGAGAGTGACGCCGTCACATACCGGTATGCGGAGTGCCCGCGACCTCACCGCACTAGGACGATCCGGACATGCTTGGGGCCCTCTAGGCGCTCAGCCGCGGACCTGTCCAGCCCGACACCCTCCGACGCCTCATTCACTGGCGGAACTCCTCACTTGCATGCAGCTTATCTATCACCATCTTCACGTAATTTTCGACTGCATTCTATTCGTCGGCTTCCTTCATCATAATGCCCTGCGTATCTTCCGGCCGGAACATGTCTTCCAATCCCAGGGCATCCAACATCTACCTGCTCTTGCTGCCGACACACGGATAGCAGAAATGAAGTGAAAGCGTGTCTCCTGCTCACTAAGGACAGAGGTCCGCGTGATACAGGCCGAATCTCTGCAGATATGATCTGTAAGTTCAGGTTTCTTAGAGGACTGGCTGACCACCTCAGCATATCTACGCGGTTGCATCGGAGCCAGGCCCGATGTAACCGCTATGGTCCGCTAGCAACTGTGTTAAGCTGTATCCCAGCGAGCGATGCGTTCTCCTGCACCAGCTCTTGATATCGCCAATGACACTATGGGTCCACCGATCTTTATTCTCTTGGTCCCATGCTCTTGCCAGACCTCCATTGGCTCCTCTGCAATCTGAGATGATATACTGTTTTTATCCCTGTGGTGCAAAAGCCCTTGTTCCCAAGGTCAAATCGATCGGCATAACCGCTGCCAGGACCTTGGCCGCTTCTTTCGAAACTGTTCTGTATGCAGCTATAATTCTTAAACAGCACCTTCTATGCATCGCGTCGAGCTTGCCTCGGTGTTTAGCGTATCTGGTCACGCCGGCCCAAAGCTGAGCCCCATACAGCAGGGTGTTACATCTCACTCTGGGCAGCAGTCTCCTCTGGTGCTGCGTCGGTCTACCGCTATTAAGAAGGAGGCCGGCAATTAGTCCCATAGTCCTCTCCGATTTTTTGGTAGCTTATACGGCATGCGTGCCAAATCGTAGCCTAGCGTCGATCCACATTCCGAGGTGTTTGATTGCCAGCCTCGAAAGGATCCTTCTGTTCTGTAGCGTTATTTTCAATGTCGGTCTCTTTGCGGAGGATATAGCCACCACCTCCTTCTTCTCTGGGCCAAGCGTCAGCCCTACTCCAGCCATACAGTCGTTTGTCGCCGCACCACCTCGTCTCGACCTCCAAGGCGAGATCGTGAGCATAATTCCCCATCGTCACGCCCGGCGGAATATCCCGTCGTTTAGCAGGTTCCAGAGAGTTGGCCCAAGGACTGACCCGTGGGGCACACCTCTTTGACAGATCCGCTCAACTATTCCTGCTAGTACCCGGTACTCCAGCAAACGTGTTGTGTGGTAAGATCGGATTATCCGACGCAAACACGAGGGAATTTCGTGATCCTCTTAAGGACAGCATTATGGCGACGTGAGAAATGCATTTAATTGCATTTCTCACGTCTTCTTCTTCTTTATTCTTTTTCCTGTTTAGCCTCCGGTAACTACAGTTTAGATAATTCTTCAGAGAATGAATGAGGATATGTATGAGTGTAAATGATGTGTTAGTCTTGCATATTCTCAGTTCGACCATTCCTGAGATGTGTGATTAATTCAACTCCAACCACCAAAGAACACCGGTATCCACGATCTAGTATTCAAATCCATGTAAAAATATCTGGATTTCCTAGGACTTGAACGCTGTAAATTTCCACTTCCAAATCAGCTGATTTGGGAAGACGCGTTAACCATAGATCAACCCGGTGGGTTGCATTTCTCACGTCTAGAGTAACGAAGGCGCACATTGCCCGCCGGCCAATTCTCACGGCCCTCCCAGCCACATCGCATACAGCAGCTACATCATTCATGGTGGACCTTCCCCTGCGAAAGCCATAATGCATTGCAGAGAGCCTGCCCTCCTCCCATACTGCTTGGGATATTCTATGCTGGAGCATGCACTCCAGCATCTTGACCGGCGGCCGGTAAGAAGAGGGGGGCGCCTGACCCTTCCCGGTTGTTGCACAAGTACCAGCCACTGGTACTATATACGCCACTTCATCTCTCGGGAAAGGCATCTTCCATAAGACAAGTATTGAACACCTCCAGAAAGACCTCCGGCTGAACCCGGATCGCCACCTTGACCACCAAATGCGGAAGCCAGTCCGAACTCGGCACCCCACTAGCTACTAGTCACCACTGGTATTCACTTGATCATCGGCAGTTTAGAATTACAAATTACACATCTATTATATCATCTCATGCTTTGTAATTAAAATTAAAACCTTCCTTGTACATCATGGTAGTACATGGTGACGATTCTTATTAAAATATTTGATTGTGGTAGTAGTTCTACCAATTTTATTCTGTTTCCACCTATGGCCTGAACTAACTTTAAATATACCTAACAACCACCAGCGATTTTTTTCCTTGATATGATTTGGGAGTTCATCGGAAGTAATTTCCAAAAAAAAATTAAAATCTTTTACACGTCAACTTTTTAAGAAAATCGTTTTAAACTATTAAAATATGTATTTTTTTGTATTTCCCTTGATATTGTAGGATTTAATGAATTTTCAGTATTTTTTGTTCTTTATGAACTAACAATCTTATAATCTTGTGTGAAATATTTTATATTTAGATAAAAACACTAAAATAATTAATATCACTAATTTTTACAAAGTTACAATTTTAAACTTGCACACTGTTATATCCTTGTACAGCTTTTAACAACTGTTTTCCATAGCCTGCGTTAGTAGAAAACACTATATATTTATTCCACGTCATTTGAACATCATAATGTACACTCTTCATTGCTTGTTCGCTGCGGAAACCATGTCCATTATTACTTCTCTTACCGGATTGAGCTACGTGATAAATAACAGTTTGCACTTTCGGAGTCGCACTTAATTTCATATTGAAATAGCTTTTTTTTAAATTATTTATTAGAATCTCATAGTCACAATTCGGAGTACTGGAAAAGAAAGAATCCACTACCTTGCGGACATCTTGGAAACTGTCAACAAAAACTAAGCAACTAGTTTCTTAGTTTTTGGCAGTATAGTTTTTTTAGCAATATAGTATGCTTTAATTGCAAAGTCTTCGAAGTATATCAACTTTAATGAGCAAAGGTTTGCAGGAGTTACTGGCAAAAGGTTGTTTATATTTTAAAGAAACTTATTAATATGTAACGATTTTACGTAAAACGCCCTACACACATCTTAATATACGTATTGCTTCCAGCTATTCTATTTGATTCTTTTTTTCGGTTCCTATATTTTACTGAAAGCGTTAACTGGCCTTGAAAAGTACCAGAAAAAACTTTCTGGAGCGGCACCCCCACTAATTATAGTTACTAGCCATCACTGGTATTCACTTCATCATCAGCAGTTTAAAATTACAAATTACACATCTATTATATCATCTCATGCTTTGTAATTAAAATTAAAACCTTCCTTGTAAATCATGGTAGTACATGGTGACAATTCTTATTAAAATATTTTATTGTGATAGTACTACCAATTTTATTCTGTTTCCATGGTTGGCTCTTTTCTTCTTCCCCTCTCAGAGACCGCTCATAAAGCATTAATTCTGAACGGGAGAGTGACGCCGTCACATACCGGTATGCGGAGTGCCCGCGACCTCACCGCACTAGGACGATCCGGACATGCTTGGGGCCCTCTAGGCGCTCAGCCGCGGACCTGTCCAGCCCGACACCCTCCGACGCCTCATTCACTGGCGGAACTCCTCACTTGCATGCAGCTTATCTATCACCATCTTCACGTAATTTTCGACTGCATTCTATTCGTCGGCTTCCTTCATCATAATGCGCTGCGTATCTTCCGGCCGGAACATGTCTTCCAATCCCAGGGCATCCAACATCTACCTGCTCTTGCTGCCGACACACGGATAGCAGAAATGAAGTGAAAGCGTGTCTCCTGCTCACTAAGGACAGAGGTCCGCGTGATACAGGCCGAATCTCTGCAGATATGATCTGTAAGTTCAGGTTTCTTAGAGGACTGGCTGACCACCTCAGCATATCTACGCGGTTGCATCGGAGCCAGGCCCGATGTAACCGCTATGGTCCGCTAGCAACTGTGTTAAGCTGTATCCCAGCGAGCGATGCGTTCTCCTGCACCAGCTCTTGATATCGCCAATGACACTATGGGTCCACCGATCTTTATTCTCTTGGTCCCATGCTCTTGCCAGACCTCCATTGGCTCCTCTGCAATCTGAGATGATATACTGTTTTTATCCCTGTGGTGCAAAAGCCCTTGTTCCCAAGGTCAAATCGATCGGCATAACCGCTGCCAGGACCTTGGCCGCTTCTTTCGAAACTGTTCTGTATGCAGCTATAATTCTTAAACAGCACCTTCTATGCATCGCGTCGAGCTTGCCTCGGTGTTTAGCGTATCTGGTCACGCCGGCCCAAAGCTGAGCCCCATACAGCAGGGTGTTACATCTCACTCTGGGCAGCAGTCTCCTCTGGTGCTGCGTCGGTCTACCGCTATTAAG
Organism: Lycorma delicatula; assembly: GCF_047948215.1. NCBI lineage: Eukaryota > Metazoa > Arthropoda > Insecta > Hemiptera > Fulgoridae > Lycorma > Lycorma delicatula. The sequence continues at coordinate 78,370,833 of NC_134458.1, forward strand.
AAGGAGGCCGGCAATTAGTCCCATAGTCCTCTCCGATTTTTTGGTAGCTTATACGGCATGCGTGCCAAATCGTAGCCTAGCGTCGATCCACATTCCGAGGTGTTTGATTGCCAGCCTCGAAAGGATCCTTCTGTTCTGTAGCGTTATTTTCAATGTCGGTCTCTTTGCGGAGGATATAGCCACCACCTCCTTCTTCTCTGGGCCAAGCGTCAGCCCTACTCCAGCCATACAGTCGTTTGTCGCCGCACCACCTCGTCTCGACCTCCAAGGCGAGATCGTGAGCATAATTCCCCATCGTCACGCCCGGCGGAATATCCCGTCGTTTAGCAGGTTCCAGAGAGTTGGCCCAAGGACTGACCCGTGGGGCACACCTCTTTGACAGATCCGCTCAATTATTCCTGCTAGTACCCGGTACTCCAGCAAACGTGTTGTGTGGTAAGATCGGATTATCCGACGCAAACACGAGGGAATTTCGTGATCCTCTTAAGGACAGCATTATGGCGACGTGAGAAATGCATTTAATTGCATTTCTCACGTCTTCTTCTTCTTTATTCTTTTTCCTGTTTAGCCTCCGGTAACTACAGTTTAGATAATTCTTCAGAGAATGAATGAGGATATGTATGAGTGTAAATGATGTGTTAGTCTTGCATATTCTCAGTTCGACCATTCCTGAGATGTGTGATTAATTCAACTCCAACCACCAAAGAACACCGGTATCCACGATCTAGTATTCAAATCCATGTAAAAATATCTGGATTTCCTAGGACTTGAACGCTGTAAATTTCCACTTCCAAATCAGCTGATTTGGGAAGACGCGTTAACCATAGATCAACCCGGTGGGTTGCATTTCTCACGTCTAGAGTAACGAAGGCGCACATTGCCCGCCGGCCAATTCTCACGGCCCTCCCAGCCACATCGCATACAGCAGCTACATCATTCATGGTGGACCTTCCCCTGCGAAAGCCATAATGCATTGCAGAGAGCCTGCCCTCCTCCCATACTGCTTGGGATATTCTATGCTGGAGCATGCACTCCAGCATCTTGACCGGCGGCCGGTAAGAAGAGGGGGGCGCCTGACCCTTCCCGGTTGTTGCACAAGTACCAGCCACTGGTACTATATACGCCACTTCATCTCTCGGGAAAGGCATCTTCCATAAGACAAGTATTGAACACCTCCAGAAAGACCTCCGGCTGAACCCGGATCGCCACCTTGACCACCAAATGCGGAAGCCAGTCCGAACTCGGCACCCCACTAGCTACTAGTCACCACTGGTATTCACTTGATCATCGGCAGTTTAGAATTACAAATTACACATCTATTATATCATCTCATGCTTTGTAATTAAAATTAAAACCTTCCTTGTACATCATGGTAGTACATGGTGACGATTCTTATTAAAATATTTGATTGTGGTAGTAGTTCTACCAATTTTATTCTGTTTCCACCTATGGCCTGAACTAACTTTAAATATACCTAACAACCACCAGCGATTTTTTTCCTTGATATGATTTGGGAGTTCATCGGAAGTAATTTCCAAAAAAAAATTAAAATCTTTTACACGTCAACTTTTTAAGAAAATCGTTTTAAACTATTAAAATATGTATTTTTTTGTATTTCCCTTGATATTGTAGGATTTAATGAATTTTCAGTATTTTTTGTTCTTTATGAACTAACAATCTTATAATCTTGTGTGAAATATTTTATATTTAGATAAAAACACTAAAATAATTAATATCACTAATTTTTACAAAGTTACAATTTTAAACTTGCACACTGTTATATCCTTGTACAGCTTTTAACAACTGTTTTCCATAGCCTGCGTTAGTAGAAAACACTATATATTTATTCCACGTCATTTGAACATCATAATGTACACTCTTCATTGCTTGTTCGCTGCGGAAACCATGTCCATTATTACTTCTCTTACCGGATTGAGCTACGTGATAAATAACAGTTTGCACTTTCGGAGTCGCACTTAATTTCATATTGAAATAGCTTTTTTTTAAATTATTTATTAGAATCTCATAGTCACAATTCGGAGTACTGGAAAAGAAGGAATCCACTACCTTGCGGACATCTTGGAAACTGTCAACAAAAACTAAGCAACTAGTTTCTTAGTTTTTGGCAGTATAGTTTTTTTAGCAATATAGTATGCTTTAATTGCAAAGTCTTCGAAGTATATCAACTTTAATGAGCAAAGGTTTGCAGGAGTTACTGGCAAAAGGTTGTTTATATTTTAAAGAAACTTATTAATATGTAACGATTTTACGTAAAACGCCCTACACACATCTTAATATACGTATTGCTTCCAGCTATTCTATTTGATTCTTTTTTTCGGTTCCTATATTTTACTGAAAGCGTTAACTGGCCTTGAAAAGTACCAGAAAAAACTTTCTGGAGCGGCACCCCCACTAATTATAGTTACTAGCCATCACTGGTATTCACTTCATCATCAGCAGTTTAAAATTACAAATTACACATCTATTATATCATCTCATGCTTTGTAATTAAAATTAAAATCTTCCTTGTAAATCATGGTAGTACATGGTGACAATTCTTATTAAAATATTTTATTGTGATAGTACTACCAATTTTATTCTGTTTCCATGGTTGGCTCTTTTCTTCTTCCCCTCTCAGAGACCGCTCATAAAGCATTAATTCTGAACGGGAGAGTGACGCCGTCACATACCGGTATGCGGAGTGCCCGCGACCTCACCGCACTAGGACGATCCGGACATGCTTGGGGCCCTCTAGGCGCTCAGCCGCGGACCTGTCCAGCCCGACACCCTCCGACGCCTCATTCACTGGCGGAACTCCTCACTTGCATGCAGCTTATCTATCACCATCTTCACGTAATTTTCGACTGCATTCTATTCGTCGGCTTCCTTCATCATAATGCGCTGCGTATCTTCCGGCCGGAACATGTCTTCCAATCCCAGGGCATCCAACATCTACCTGCTCTTGCTGCCGACACACGGATAGCAGAAATGAAGTGAAAGCGTGTCTCCTGCTCACTAAGGACAGAGGTCCGCGTGATACAGGCCGAATCTCTGCAGATATGATCTGTAAGTTCAGGTTTCTTAGAGGACTGGCTGACCACCTCAGCATATCTACGCGGTTGCATCGGAGCCAGGCCCGATGTAACCGCTATGGTCCGCTAGCAACTGTGTTAAGCTGTATCCCAGCGAGCGATGCGTTCTCCTGCACCAGCTCTTGATATCGCCAATGACACTATGGGTCCACCGATCTTTATTCTCTTGGTCCCATGCTCTTGCCAGACCTCCATTGGCTCCTCTGCAATCTGAGATGATATACTGTTTTTATCCCTGTGGTGCAAAAGCCCTTGTTCCCAAGGTCAAATCGATCGGCATAACCGCTGCCAGGACCTTGGCCGCTTCTTTCGAAACTGTTCTGTATGCAGCTATAATTCTTAAACAGCACCTTCTATGCATCGCGTCGAGCTTGCCTCGGTGTTTAGCGTATCTGGTCACGCCGGCCCAAAGCTGAGCCCCATACAGCAGGGTGTTACATCTCACTCTGGGCAGCAGTCTCCTCTGGTGCTGCGTCGGTCTACCGCTATTAAGAAGGAGGCCGGCAATTAGTCCCATAGTCCTCTCCGATTTTTTGGTAGCTTATACGGCATGCGTGCCAAATCGTAGCCTAGCGTCGATCCACATTCCGAGGTGTTTGATTGCCAGCCTCGAAAGGATCCTTCTGTTCTGTAGCGTTATTTTCAATGTCGGTCTCTTTGCGGAGGATATAGCCACCACCTCCTTCTTCTCTGGGCCAAGCGTCAGCCCTACTCCAGCCATACAGTCGTTTGTCGCCGCACCACCTCGTCTCGACCTCCAAGGCGAGATCGTCAGCATAATTCCCCATCGTCACGCCCGGCGGAATATCCCGTCGTTTAGCAGGTTCCAGAGAGTTGGCCCAAGGACTGACCCGTGGGGCACACCTCTTTGACAGATCCGCTCAACTATTCCTGCTAGTACCCGGTACTCCAGCAAACGTCTTGTGTGGTAAGATCGGATTATCCGACGCAAACACGAGGGAATTTCGTGATCCTCTTAAGGACAGCATTATGGCGACGTGAGAAATGCATTTAATTGCATTTCTCACGTCTTCTTCTTCTTTATTCTTTTTCCTGTTTAGCCTCCGGTAACTACAGTTTAGATAATTCTTCAGAGAATGAATGAGGATATGTATGAGTGTAAATGATGTGTTAGTCTTGCATATTCTCAGTTCGACCATTCCTGAGATGTGTGATTAATTCAACTCCAACCACCAAAGAACACCGGTATCCACGATCTAGTATTCAAATCCATGTAAAAATATCTGGATTTCCTAGGACTTGAACGCTGTAAATTTCCACTTCCAAATCAGCTGATTTGGGAAGACGCGTTAACCATAGACCAACCCGGTGGGTTGCATTTCTCACGTCTAGAGTAACGAAGGCGCACATTGCCCGCCGGCCAATTCTCACGGCCCTCCCAGCCACATCGCATACAGCAGCTACATCATTCATGGTGGACCTTCCCCTGCGAAAGCCATAATGGATTGCAGAGAGCCTGCCCTCCTCCCATACTGCTTGGGATATTCTATGCTGGAGCATGCACTCCAGCATCTTGACCGGCGGCCGGTAAGAAGAGGGGGGCGCCTGACCCTTCCCGGTTGTTGCACAAGTACCAGCCACTGGTACTATATACGCCACTTCATCTCTCGGGAAAGGCATCTTCCATAAGACAAGTATTGAACACCTCCAGAAAGACCTCCGGCTGAACCCGGATCGCCACCTTGACCACCAAATGCGGAAGCCAGTCCGAACTCGGCACCCCACTAGCTACTAGTCACCACTGGTATTCACTTGATCATCGGCAGTTTAGAATTACAAATTACACATCTATTATATCATCTCATGCTTTGTAATTAAAATTAAAACCTTCCTTGTACATCATGGTAGTACATGGTGACGATTCTTATTAAAATATTTGATTGTGGTAGTAGTTCTACCAATTTTATTCTGTTTCCACCTATGGCCTGAACTAACTTTAAATATACCTAACAACCACCAGCGATTTTTTTCCTTGATATGATTTGGGAGTTCATCGGAAGTAATTTCCAAAAAAAAATTAAAATCTTTTACACGTCAACTTTTTAAGAAAATCGTTTTAAACTATTAAAATATGTATTTTTTTGTATTTCCCTTGATATTGTAGGATTTAATGAATTTTCAGTATTTTTTGTTCTTTATGAACTAACAATCTTATAATCTTGTGTGAAATATTTTATATTTAGATAAAAACACTAAAATAATTAATATCACTAATTTTTACAAAGTTACAATTTTAAACTTGCACACTGTTATATCCTTGTACAGCTTTTAACAACTTTTTTCCATAGCCTGCGTTAGTAGAAAACACTATATATTTATTCCACGTCATTTGAACATCATAATGTACACTCTTCATTGCTTGTTCGCTGCGGAAACCATGTCCATTATTACTTCTCTTACCGGATTGAGCTACGTGATAAATAACAGTTTGCACTTTCGGAGTCGCACTTAATTTCATATTGAAATAGCTTTTTTTTAAATTATTTATTAGAATCTCATAGTCACAATTCGGAGTACTGGAAAAGAAGGAATCCACTACCTTGCGGACATCTTGGAAACTGTCAACAAAAACTAAGCAACTAGTTTCTTAGTTTTTGGCAGTATAGTTTTTTTAGCAATATAGTATGCTTTAATTGCAAAGTCTTCGAAGTATATCAACTTTAATGAGCAAAGGTTTGCAGGAGTTACTGGCAAAAGGTTGTTTATATTTTAAAGAAACTTATTAATATGTAACGATTTTACGTAAAACGCCCTACACACATCTTAATATACGTATTGCTTCCAGCTATTCTATTTGATTCTTTTTTTCGGTTCCTATATTTTACTGAAAGCGTTAACTGGCCTTGAAAAGTACCAGAAAAAACTTTCTGGAGCGGCACCCCCACTAATTATAGTTACTAGCCATCACTGGTATTCACTTCATCATCAGCAGTTTAAAATTACAAATTACACATCTATTATATCATCTCATGCTTTGTAATTAAAATTAAAATCTTCCTTGTAAATCATGGTAGTACATGGTGACAATTCTTATTAAAATATTTTATTGTGATAGTACTACCAATTTTATTCTGTTTCCATGGTTGGCTCTTTTCTTCTTCCCCTCTCAGAGACCGCTCATAAAGCATTAATTCTGAACGGGAGAGTGACGCCGTCACATACCGGTATGCGGAGTGCCCGCGACCTCACCGCACTAGGACGATCCGGACATGCTTGGGGCCCTCTAGGCGCTCAGCCGCGGACCTGTCCAGCCCGACACCCTCCGACGCCTCATTCACTGGCGGAACTCCTCACTTGCATGCAGCTTATCTATCACCATCTTCACGTAATTTTCGACTGCATTCTATTCGTCGGCTTCCTTCATCATAATTCGCTGCGTATCTTCCGGCCGGAACATGTCTTCCAATCCCAGGGCATCCAACATCTACCTGCTCTTGCTGCCGACACACGGATAGCAGAAATGAAGTGAAAGCGTGTCTCCTGCTCACTAAGGACAGAGGTCTGCGTGATACAGGCCGAATCTCTGCAGATATGATCTGTAAGTTCAGGTTTCTTAGAGGACTGGCTGACCACCTCAGCATATCTACGCGGTTGCATCGGAGCCAGGCCCGATGTAACCGCTATGGTCCGCTAGCAACTGTGTTAAGCTGTATCCCAGCGAGCGATGCGTTCTCCTGCACCAGCTCTTGATATCGCCAATGACACTATGGGTCCACCGATCTTTATTCTCTTGGTCCCATGCTCTTGCCAGACCTCCATTGGCTCCTCTGCAATCTGAGATGATATACTGTTTTTATCCCTGTGGTGCAAAAGCCCTTGTTCCCAAGGTCAAATCGATCGGCATAACCGCTGCCAGGACCTTGGCCGCTTCTTTCGAAACTGTTCTGTATGCAGCTATAATTCTTAAACAGCACCTTCTATGCATCGCGTCGAGCTTGCCTCGGTGTTTAGCGTATCTGGTCACGCCGGCCCAAAGCTGAGCCCCATACAGCAGGGTGTTACATCTCACTCTGGGCAGCAGTCTCCTCTGGTGCTGCGTCGGTCTACCGCTATTAAGAAGGAGGCCGGCAATTAGTCCCATAGTCCTCTCCGATTTTTTGGTAGCTTATACGGCATGCGTGCCAAATCGTAGCCTAGCGTCGATCCACATTCCGAGGTGTTTGATTGCCAGCCTCGAAAGGATCCTTCTGTTCTGTAGCGTTATTTTCAATGTCGGTCTCTTTGCGGAGGATATAGCCACCACCTCCTTCTTCTCTGGGCCAAGCGTCAGCCCTACTCCAGCCATACAGTCGTTTGTCGCCGCACCACCTCGTCTCGACCTCCAAGGCGAGATCGTGAGCATAATTCCCCATCGTCACGCCCGGCGGAATATCCCGTCGTTTAGCAGGTTCCAGAGAGTTGGCCCAAGGACTGACCCGTGGGGCACACCTCTTTGACAGATCCGCTCAACTATTCCTGCTAGTACCCGGTACTCCAGCAAACGTCTTGTGTGGTAAGATCGGATTATCCGACGCAAACACGAGGGAATTTCGTGATCCTCTTAAGGACAGCATTATGGCGACGTGAGAAATGCATTTAATTGCATTTCTCACGTCTTCTTCTTCTTTATTCTTTTTCCTGTTTAGCCTCCGGTAACTACAGTTTAGATAATTCTTCAGAGAATGAATGAGGATATGTATGAGTGTAAATGATGTGTTAGTCTTGCATATTCTCAGTTCGACCATTCCTGAGATGTGTGATTAATTCAACTCCAACCACCAAAGAACACCGGTATCCACGATCTAGTATTCAAATCCATGTAAAAATATCTGGATTTCCTAGGACTTGAACGCTGTAAATTTCCACTTCCAAATCAGCTGATTTGGGAAGACGCGTTAACCATAGACCAACCCGGTGGGTTGCATTTCTCACGTCTAGAGTAACGAAGGCGCACATTGCCCGCCGGCCAATTCTCACGGCCCTCCCAGCCACATCGCATACAGCAGCTACATCATTCATGGTGGACCTTCCCCTGCGAAAGCCATAATGGATTGCAGAGAGCCTGCCCTCCTCCCATACTGCTTGGGATATTCTATGCTGGAGCATGCACTCCAGCATCTTGACCGGCGGCCGGTAAGAAGAGGGGGGCGCCTGACCCTTCCCGGTTGTTGCACAAGTACCAGCCACTGGTACTATATACGCCACTTCATCTCTCGGGAAAGGCATCTTCCATAAGACAAGTATTGAACACCTCCAGAAAGACCTCCGGCTGAACCCGGATCGCCACCTTGACCACCAAATGCGGAAGCCAGTCCGAACTCGGCACCCCACTAGCTACTAGTCACCACTGGTATTCACTTGATCATCGGCAGTTTAGAATTACAAATTACACATCTATTATATCATCTCATGCTTTGTAATTAAAATTAAAACCTTCCTTGTACATCATGGTAGTACATGGTGACGATTCTTATTAAAATATTTGATTGTGGTAGTAGTTCTACCAATTTTATTCTGTTTCCACCTATGGCCTGAACTAACTTTAAATATACCTAACAACCACCAGCGATTTTTTTCCTTGATATGATTTGGGAGTTCATCGGAAGTAATTTCCAAAAAAAAAATTAAAATCTTTTACACGTCAACTTTTTAAGAAAATCGTTTTAAACTATTAAAATATGTATTTTTTTGTATTTCCCTTGATATTGTAGGATTTAATGAATTTTCAGTATTTTTTGTTCTTTATGAACTAACAATCTTATAATCTTGTGTGAAATATTTTATATTTAGATAAAAACACTAAAATAATTAATATCACTAATTTTTACAAAGTTACAATTTTAAACTTGCACACTGTTATATCCTTGTACAGCTTTTAACAACTGTTTTCCATAGCCTGCGTTAGTAGAAAACACTATATATTTATTCCACGTCATTTGAACATCATAATGTACACTCTTCATTGCTTGTTCGCTGCGGAAACCATGTCCATTATTACTTCTCTTACCGGATTGAGCTACGTGATAAATAACAGTTTGCACTTTCGGAGTCGCACTTAATTTCATATTGAAATAGCTTTTTTTTAAATTATTTATTAGAATCTCATAGTCACAATTCGGAGTACTGGAAAAGAAGGAATCCACTACCTTGCGGACATCTTGGAAACTGTCAACAAAAACTAAGCAACTAGTTTCTTAGTTTTTGGCAGTATAGTTTTTTTAGCAATATAGTATGCTTTAATTGCAAAGTCTTCGAAGTATATCAACTTTAATGAGCAAAGGTTTGCAGGAGTTACTGGCAAAAGGTTGTTTATATTTTAAAGAAACTTATTAATATGTAACGATTTTACGTAAAACGCCCTACACACATCTTAATATACGTATTGCTTCCAGCTATTCTATTTGATTCTTTTTTTCGGTTCCTATATTTTACTGAAAGCGTTAACTGGCCTTGAAAAGTACCAGAAAAAACTTTCTGGAGCGGCACCCCCACTAATTATAGTTACTAGCCATCACTGGTATTCACTTCATCATCAGCAGTTTAAAATTACAAATTACACATCTATTATATCATCTCATGCTTTGTAATTAAAATTAAAATCTTCCTTGTAAATCATGGTAGTACATGGTGACAATTCTTATTAAAATATTTTATTGTGATAGTACTACCAATTTTATTCTGTTTCCATGGTTGGCTCTTTTCTTCTTCCCCTCTCAGAGACCGCTCATAAAGCATTAATTCTGAACGGGAGAGTGACGCCGTCACATACCGGTATGCGGAGTGCCCGCGACCTCACCGCACTAGGACGATCCGGACATGCTTGGGGCCCTCTAGGCGCTCAGCCGCGGACCTGTCCAGCCCGACACCCTCCGACGCCTCATTCACTGGCGGAACTCCTCACTTGCATGCAGCTTATCTATCACCATCTTCACGTAATTTTCGACTGCATTCTATTCGTCGGCTTCCTTCATCATAATGCGCTGCGTATCTTCCGGCCGGAACATGTCTTCCAATCCCAGGGCATCCAACATCTACCTGCTCTTGCTGCCGACACACGGATAGCAGAAATGAAGTGAAAGCGTGTCTCCTGCTCACTAAGGACAGAGGTCTGCGTGATACAGGCCGAATCTCTGCAGATATGATCTGTAAGTTCAGGTTTCTTAGAGGACTGGCTGACCACCTCAGCATATCTACGCGGTTGCATCGGAGCCAGGCCCGATGTAACCGCTATGGTCCGCTAGCAACTGTGTTAAGCTGTATCCCAGCGAGCGATGCGTTCTCCTGCACCAGCTCTTGATATCGCCAATGACACTATGGGTCCACCGATCTTTATTCTCTTGGTCCCATGCTCTTGCCAGACCTCCATTGGCTCCTCTGCAATCTGAGATGATATACTGTTTTTATCCCTGTGGTGCAAAAGCCCTTGTTCCCAAGGTCAAATCGATCGGCATAACCGCTGCCAGGACCTTGGCCGCTTCTTTCGAAACTGTTCTGTATGCAGCTATAATTCTTAAACAGCACCTTCTATGCATCGCGTCGAGCTTGCCTCGGTGTTTAGCGTATCTGGTCACGCCGGCCCAAAGCTGAGCCCCATACAGCAGGGTGTTACATCTCACTCTGGGCAGCAGTCTCCTCTGGTGCTGCGTCGGTCTACCGCTATTAAGAAGGAGGCCGGCAATTAGTCCCATAGTCCTCTCCGATTTTTTGGTAGCTTATACGGCATGCGTGCCAAATCGTAGCCTAGCGTCGATCCACATTCCGAGGTGTTTGATTGCCAGCCTCGAAAGGATCCTTCTGTTCTGTAGCGTTATTTTCAATGTCGGTCTCTTTGCGGAGGATATAGCCACCACCTCCTTCTTCTCTGGGCCAAGCGTCAGCCCTACTCCAGCCATACAGTCGTTTGTCGCCGCACCACCTCGTCTCGACCTCCAAGGCGAGATCGTGAGCATAATTCCCCATCGTCACGCCCGGCGGAATATCCCGTCGTTTAGCAGGTTCCAGAGAGTTGGCCCAAGGACTGACCCGTGGGGCACACCTCTTTGACAGATCCGCTCAACTATTCCTGCTAGTACCCGGTACTCCAGCAAACGTCTTGTGTGGTAAGATCGGATTATCCGACGCAAACACGAGGGAATTTCGTGATCCTCTTAAGGACAGCATTATGGCGACGTGAGAAATGCATTTAATTGCATTTCTCACGTCTTCTTCTTCTTTATTCTTTTTCCTGTTTAGCCTCCGGTAACTACAGTTTAGATAATTCTTCAGAGAATGAATGAGGATATGTATGAGTGTAAATGATGTGTTAGTCTTGCATATTCTCAGTTCGACCATTCCTGAGATGTGTGATTAATTCAACTCCAACCACCAAAGAACACCGGTATCCACGATCTAGTATTCAAATCCATGTAAAAATATCTGGATTTCCTAGGACTTGAACGCTGTAAATTTCCACTTCCAAATCAGCTGATTTGGGAAGACGCGTTAACCATAGACCAACCCGGTGGGTTGCATTTCTCACGTCTAGAGTAACGAAGGCGCACATTGCCCGCCGGCCAATTCTCACGGCCCTCCCAGCCACATCGCATACAGCAGCTACATCATTCATGGTGGACCTTCCCCTGCGAAAGCCATAATGGATTGCAGAGAGCCTGCCCTCCTCCCATACTGCTTGGGATATTCTATGCTGGAGCATGCACTCCAGCATCTTGACCGGCGGCCGGTAAGAAGAGGGGGGCGCCTGACCCTTCCCGGTTGTTGCACAAGTACCAGCCACTGGTACTATATACGCCACTTCATCTCTCGGGAAAGGCATCTTCCATAAGACAAGTATTGAACACCTCCAGAAAGACCTCCGGCTGAACCCGGATCGCCACCTTGACCACCAAATGCGGAAGCCAGTCCGAACTCGGCACCCCACTAGCTACTAGTCACCACTGGTATTCACTTGATCATCGGCAGTTTAGAATTACAAATTACACATCTATTATATCATCTCATGCTTTGTAATTAAAATTAAAACCTTCCTTGTACATCATGGTAGTACATGGTGACGATTCTTATTAAAATATTTGATTGTGGTAGTAGTTCTACCAATTTTATTCTGTTTCCACCTATGGCCTGAACTAACTTTAAATATACCTAACAACCACCAGCGATTTTTTTCCTTGATATGATTTGGGAGTTCATCGGAAGTAATTTCCAAAAAAAAAATTAAAATCTTTTACACGTCAACTTTTTAAGAAAATCGTTTTAAACTATTAAAATATGTATTTTTTTGTATTTCCCTTGATATTGTAGGATTTAATGAATTTTCAGTATTTTTTGTTCTTTATGAACTAACAATCTTATAATCTTGTGTGAAATATTTTATATTTAGATAAAAACACTAAAATAATTAATATCACTAATTTTTACAAAGTTACAATTTTAAACTTGCACACTGTTATATCCTTGTACAGCTTTTAACAACTGTTTTCCATAGCCTGCGTTAGTAGAAAACACTATATATTTATTCCACGTCATTTGAACATCATAATGTACACTCTTCATTGCTTGTTCGCTGCGGAAACCATGTCCATTATTACTTCTCTTACCGGATTGAGCTACGTGATAAATAACAGTTTGCACTTTCGGAGTCGCACTTAATTTCATATTGAAATAGCTTTTTTTTAAATTATTTATTAGAATCTCATAGTCACAATTCGGAGTACTGGAAAAGAAGGAATCCACTACCTTGCGGACATCTTGGAAACTGTCAACAAAAACTAAGCAACTAGTTTCTTAGTTTTTGGCAGTATAGTTTTTTTAGCAATATAGTATGCTTTAATTGCAAAGTCTTCGAAGTATATCAACTTTAATGAGCAAAGGTTTGCAGGAGTTACTGGCAAAAGGTTGTTTATATTTTAAAGAAACTTATTAATATGTAACGATTTTACGTAAAACGCCCTACACACATCTTAATATACGTATTGCTTCCAGCTATTCTATTTGATTCTTTTTTTCGGTTCCTATATTTTACTGAAAGCGTTAACTGGCCTTGAAAAGTACCAGAAAAAACTTTCTGGAGCGGCACCCCCACTAATTATAGTTACTAGCCATCACTGGTATTCACTTCATCATCAGCAGTTTAAAATTACAAATTACACATCTATTATATCATCTCATGCTTTGTAATTAAAATTAAAATCTTCCTTGTAAATCATGGTAGTACATGGTGACAATTCTTATTAAAATATTTTATTGTGATAGTACTACCAATTTTATTCTGTTTCCATGGTTGGCTCTTTTCTTCTTCCCCTCTCAGAGACCGCTCATAAAGCATTAATTCTGAACGGGAGAGTGACGCCGTCACATACCGGTATGCGGAGTGCCCGCGACCTCACCGCACTAGGACGATCCGGACATGCTTGGGGCCCTCTAGGCGCTCAGCCGCGGACCTGTCCAGCCCGACACCCTCCGACGCCTCATTCACTGGCGGAACTCCTCACTTGCATGCAGCTTATCTATCACCATCTTCACGTAATTTTCGACTGCATTCTATTCGTCGGCTTCCTTCATCATAATGCGCTGCGTATCTTCCGGCCGGAACATGTCTTCCAATCCCAGGGCATCCAACATCTACCTGCTCTTGCTGCCGACACACGGATAGCAGAAATGAAGTGAAAGCGTGTCTCCTGCTCACTAAGGACAGAGGTCTGCGTGATACAGGCCGAATCTCTGCAGATATGATCTGTAAGTTCAGGTTTCTTAGAGGACTGGCTGACCACCTCAGCATATCTACGCGGTTGCATCGGAGCCAGGCCCGATGTAACCGCTATGGTCCGCTAGCAACTGTGTTAAGCTGTATCCCAGCGAGCGATGCGTTCTCCTGCACCAGCTCTTGATATCGCCAATGACACTATGGGTCCACCGATCTTTATTCTCTTGGTCCCATGCTCTTGCCAGACCTCCATTGGCTCCTCTGCAATCTGAGATGATATACTGTTTTTATCCCTGTGGTGCAAAAGCCCTTGTTCCCAAGGTCAAATCGATCGGCATAACCGCTGCCAGGACCTTGGCCGCTTCTTTCGAAACTGTTCTGTATGCAGCTATAATTCTTAAACAGCACCTTCTATGCATCGCGTCGAGCTTGCCTCGGTGTTTAGCGTATCTGGTCACGCCGGCCCAAAGCTGAGCCCCATACAGCAGGGTGTTACATCTCACTCTGGGCAGCAGTCTCCTCTGGTGCTGCGTCGGTCTACCGCTATTAAGAAGGAGGCCGGCAATTAGTCCCATAGTCCTCTCCGATTTTTTGGTAGCTTATACGGCATGCGTGCCAAATCGTAGCCTAGCGTCGATCCACATTCCGAGGTGTTTGATTGCCAGCCTCGAAAGGATCCTTCTGTTCGGTAGCGTTATTTTCAATGTCGGTCTCTTTGCGGAGGATATAGCCACCACCTCCTTCTTCTCTGGGCCAAGCGTCAGCCCTACTCCAGCCATACAGTCGTTTGTCGCCGCACCACCTCGTCTCGACCTCCAAGGCGAGATCGTCAGCATAATTCCCCATCGTCACGCCCGGCGGAATATCCCGTCGTTTAGCAGGTTCCAGAGAGTTGGCCCAAGGACTGACCCGTGGGGCACACCTCTTTGACAGATCCGCTCAACTATTCCTGCTAGTACCCGGTACTCCAGCAAACGTCTTGTGTGGTAAGATCGGATTATCCGACGCAAACACGAGGGAATTTCGTGATCCTCTTAAGGACAGCATTATGGCGACGTGAGAAATGCATTTAATTGCATTTCTCACGTCTTCTTCTTCTTTATTCTTTTTCCTGTTTAGCCTCCGGTAACTACAGTTTAGATAATTCTTCAGAGAATGAATGAGGATATGTATGAGTGTAAATGATGTGTTAGTCTTGCATATTCTCAGTTCGACCAAAGAACACCGGTATCCACGATCTAGTATTCAAATCCATGTAAAAATATCTGGATTTCCTAGGACTTGAACGCTGTAAATTTCCACTTCCAAATCAGCTGATTTGGGAAGACGCGTTAACCATAGACCAACCCGGTGGGTTGCATTTCTCACGTCTAGAGTAACGAAGGCGCACATTGCCCGCCGGCCAATTCTCACGGCCCTCCCAGCCACATCGCATACAGCAGCTACATCATTCATGGTGGACCTTCCCCTGCGAAAGCCATAATGGATTGCAGAGAGCCTGCCCTCCTCCCATACTGCTTGGGATATTCTATGCTGGAGCATGCACTCCAGCATCTTGACCGGCGGCCGGTAAGAAGAGGGGGGCGCCTGACCCTTCCCGGTTGTTGCACAAGTACCAGCCACTGGTACTATATACGCCACTTCATCTCTCGGGAAAGGCATCTTCCATAAGACAAGTATTGAACACCTCCAGAAAGACCTCCGGCTGAACCCGGATCGCCACCTTGACCACCAAATGCGGAAGCCAGTCCGAACTCGGCACCCCACTAGCTACTAGTCACCACTGGTATTCACTTGATCATCGGCAGTTTAGAATTACAAATTACACATCTATTATATCATCTCATGCTTTGTAATTAAAATTAAAACCTTCCTTGTACATCATGGTAGTACATGGTGACGATTCTTATTAAAATATTTGATTGTGGTAGTAGTTCTACCAATTTTATTCTGTTTCCACCTATGGCCTGAACTAACTTTAAATATACCTAACAACCACCAGCGATTTTTTTCCTTGATATGATTTGGGAGTTCATCGGAAGTAATTTCCAAAAAAAAATTAAAATCTTTTACACGTCAACTTTTTAAGAAAATCGTTTTAAACTATTAAAATATGTATTTTTTTGTATTTCCCTTGATATTGTAGGATTTAATGAATTTTCAGTATTTTTTGTTCTTTATGAACTAACAATCTTATAATCTTGTGTGAAATATTTTATATTTAGATAAAAACACTAAAATAATTAATATCACTAATTTTTACAAAGTTACAATTTTAAACTTGCACACTGTTATATCCTTGTACAGCTTTTAACAACTGTTTTCCATAGCCTGCGTTAGTAGAAAACACTATATATTTATTCCACGTCATTTGAACATCATAATGTACACTCTTCATTGCTTGTTCGCTGCGGAAACCATGTCCATTATTACTTCTCTTACCGGATTGAGCTACGTGATAAATAACAGTTTGCACTTTCGGAGTCGCACTTAATTTCATATTGAAATAGCTTTTTTTTAAATTATTTATTAGAATCTCATAGTCACAATTCGGAGTACTGGAAAAGAAGGAATCCACTACCTTGCGGACATCTTGGAAACTGTCAACAAAAACTAAGCAACTAGTTTCTTAGTTTTTGGCAGTATAGTTTTTTTAGCAATATAGTATGCTTTAATTGCAAAGTCTTCGAAGTATATCAACTTTAATGAGCAAAGGTTTGCAGGAGTTACTGGCAAAAGGTTGTTTATATTTTAAAGAAACTTATTAATATGTAACGATTTTACGTAAAACGCCCTACACACATCTTAATATACGTATTGCTTCCAGCTATTCTATTTGATTCTTTTTTTCGGTTCCTATATTTTATTGAAAGCGTTAACTGGCCTTGAAAAGTACCAGAAAAAACTTTCTGGAGCGGCACCCCCACTAATTATAGTTACTAGCCATCACTGGTATTCACTTCATCATCAGCAGTTTAAAATTACAAATTACACATCTATTATATCATCTCATGCTTTGTAATTAAAATTAAAACCTTCCTTGTAAATCATGGTAGTACATGGTGACAATTCTTATTAAAATATTTTATTGTGATAGTACTACCAATTTTATTCTGTTTCCATGGTTGGCTCTTTTCTTCTTCCCCTCTCAGAGACCGCTCATAAAGCATTAATTCTGAACGGGAGAGTGACGCCGTCACATACCGGTATGCGGAGTGCCCGCGACCTCACCGCACTAGGACGATCCGGACATGCTTGGGGCCCTCTAGGCGCTCAGCCGCGGACCTGTCCAGCCCGACACCCTCCGACGCCTCATTCACTGGCGGAACTCCTCACTTGCATGCAGCTTATCTATCACCATCTTCACGTAATTTTCGACTGCATTCTATTCGTCGGCTTCCTTCATCATAATGCGCTGCGTATCTTCCGGCCGGAACATGTCTTCCAATCCCAGGGCATCCAACATCTACCTGCTCTTGCTGCCGACACACGGATAGCAGAAATGAAGTGAAAGCGTGTCTCCTGCTCACTAAGGACAGAGGTCTGCGTGATACAGGCCGAATCTCTGCAGATATGATCTGTAAGTTCAGGTTTCTTAGAGGACTGGCTGACCACCTCAGCATATCTACGCGGTTGCATCGGAGCCAGGCCCGATGTAACCGCTATGGTCCGCTAGCAACTGTGTTAAGCTGTATCCCAGCGAGCGATGCGTTCTCCTGCACCAGCTCTTGATATCGCCAATGACACTATGGGTCCACCGATCTTTATTCTCTTGGTCCCATGCTCTTGCCAGACCTCCATTGGCTCCTCTGCAATCTGAGATGATATACTGTTTTTATCCCTGTGGTGCAAAAGCCCTTGTTCCCAAGGTCAAATCGATCGGCATAACCGCTGCCAGGACCTTGGCCGCTTCTTTCGAAACTGTTCTGTATGCAGCTATAATTCTTAAACAGCACCTTCTATGCATCGCGTCGAGCTTGCCTCGGTGTTTAGCGTATCTGGTCACGCCGGCCCAAAGCTGAGCCCCATACAGCAGGGTGTTACATCTCACTCTGGGCAGCAGTCTCCTCTGGTGCTGCGTCGGTCTACCGCTATTAAGAAGGAGGCCGGCAATTAGTCCCATAGTCCTCTCCGATTTTTTGGTAGCTTATACGGCATGCGTGCCAAATCGTAGCCTAGCGTCGATCCACATTCCGAGGTGTTTGATTGCCAGCCTCGAAAGGATCCTTCTGTTCTGTAGCGTTATTTTCAATGTCGGTCTCTTTGCGGAGGATATAGCCACCACCTCCTTCTTCTCTGGGCCAAGCGTCAGCCCTACTCCAGCCATACAGTCGTTTGTCGCCGCACCACCTCGTCTCGACCTCCAAGGCGAGATCGTCAGCATAATTCCCCATCGTCACGCCCGGCGGAATATCCCGTCGTTTAGCAGGTTCCAGAGAGTTGGCCCAAGGACTGACCCGTGGGGCACACCTCTTTGACAGATCCGCTCAACTATTCCTGCTAGTACCCGGTACTCCAGCAAACGTCTTGTGTGGTAAGATCGGATTATCCGACGCAAACACGAGGGAATTTCGTGATCCTCTTAAGGACAGCATTATGGCGACGTGAGAAATGCATTTAATTGCATTTCTCACGTCTTCTTCTTCTTTATTCTTTTTCCTGTTTAGCCTCCGGTAACTACAGTTTAGATAATTCTTCAGAGAATGAATGAGGATATGTATGAGTGTAAATGATGTGTTAGTCTTGCATATTCTCAGTTCGACCATTCCTGAGATGTGTGATTAATTCAACTCCAACCACCAAAGAACACCGGTATCCACGATCTAGTATTCAAATCCATGTAAAAATATCTGGATTTCCTAGGACTTGAACACTGTAAATTTCCACTTCCAAATCAGCTGATTTGGGAAGACGCGTTAACCATAGATCAACCCGGTGGGTTGCATTTCTCACGTCTAGAGTAACGAAGGCGCACATTGCCCGCCGGCCAATTCTCACGGCCCTCCCAGCCACATCGCATACAGCAGCTACATCATTCATGGTGGACCTTCCCCTGCGAAAGCCATAATGCATTGCAGAGAGCCTGCCCTCCTCCCATACTGCTTGGGATATTCTATGCTGGAGCATGCACTCCAGCATCTTGACCGGCGGCCGGTAAGAAGAGGGGGGCGCCTGACCCTTCCCGGTTGTTGCACAAGTACCAGCCACTGGTACTATATACGCCACTTCATCTCTCGGGAAAGGCATCTTCCATAAGACAAGTATTGAACACCTCCAGAAAGACCTCCGGCTGAACCCGGATCGCCACCTTGACCACCAAATGCGGAAGCCAGTCCGAACTCGGCACCCCACTAGCTACTAGTCACCACTGGTATTCACTTGATCATCGGCAGTTTAGAATTACAAATTACACATCTATTATATCATCTCATGCTTTGTAATTAAAATTAAAACCTTCCTTGTACATCATGGTAGTACATGGTGACGATTCTTATTAAAATATTTGATTGTGGTAGTAGTTCTACCAATTTTATTCTGTTTCCACCTATGGCCTGAACTAACTTTAAATATACCTAACAACCACCAGCGATTTTTTTCCTTGATATGATTTGGGAGTTCATCGGAAGTAATTTCCAAAAAAAAATTAAAATCTTTTACACGTCAACTTTTTAAGAAAATCGTTTTAAACTATTAAAATATGTATTTTTTTGTATTTCCCTTGATATTGTAGGATTTAATGAATTTTCAGTATTTTTTGTTCTTTATGAACTAACAATCTTATAATCTTGTGTGAAATATTTTATATTTAGATAAAAACACTAAAATAATTAATATCACTAATTTTTACAAAGTTACAATTTTAAACTTGCACACTGTTATATCCTTGTACAGCTTTTAACAACTGTTTTCCATAGCCTGCGTTAGTAGAAAACACTATATATTTATTCCACGTCATTTGAACATCATAATGTACACTCTTCATTGCTTGTTCGCTGCGGAAACCATGTCCATTATTACTTCTCTTACCGGATTGAGCTACGTGATAAATAACAGTTTGCACTTTCGGAGTCGCACTTAATTTCATATTGAAATAGCTTTTTTTTAAATTATTTATTAGAATCTCATAGTCACAATTCGGAGTACTGGAAAAGAAGGAATCCACTACCTTGCGGACATCTTGGAAACTGTCAACAAAAACTAAGCAACTAGTTTCTTAGTTTTTGGCAGTATAGTTTTTTTAGCAATATAGTATGCTTTAATTGCAAAGTCTTCGAAGTATATCAACTTTAATGAGCAAAGGTTTGCAGGAGTTACTGGCAAAAGGTTGTTTATATTTTAAAGAAACTTATTAATATGTAACGATTTTACGTAAAACGCCCTACACACATCTTAATATACGTATTGCTTCCAGCTATTCTATTTGATTCTTTTTTTCGGTTCCTATATTTTACTGAAAGCGTTAACTGGCCTTGAAAAGTACCAGAAAAAACTTTCTGGAGCGGCACCCCCACTAATTATAGTTACTAGCCATCACTGGTATTCACTTCATCATCAGCAGTTTAAAATTACAAATTACACATCTATTATATCATCTCATGCTTTGTAATTAAAATTAAAACCTTCCTTGTAAATCATGGTAGTACATGGTGACAATTCTTATTAAAATATTTTATTGTGATAGTACTACCAATTTTATTCTCTTTCCATGGTTGGCTCTTTTCTTCTTCCCCTCTCAGAGACCGCTCATAAAGCATTAATTCTGAACGGGAGAGTGACGCCGTCACATACCGGTATGCGGAGTGCCCGCGACCTCACCGCACTAGGACGATCCGGACATGCTTGGGGCCCTCTAGGCGCTCAGCCGCGGACCTGTCCAGCCCGACACCCTCCGACGCCTCATTCACTGGCGGAACTCCTCACTTGCATGCAGCTTATCTATCACCATCTTCACGTAATTTTCGACTGCATTCTATTCGTCGGCTTCCTTCATCATAATGCGCTGCGTATCTTCCGGCCGGAACATGTCTTCCAATCCCAGGGCATCCAACATCTACCTGCTCTTGCTGCCGACACACGGATAGCAGAAATGAAGTGAAAGCGTGTCTCCTGCTCACTAAGGACAGAGGTCTGCGTGATACAGGCCGAATCTCTGCAGATATGATCTGTAAGTTCAGGTTTCTTAGAGGACTGGCTGACCACCTCAGCATATCTACGCGGTTGCATCGGAGCCAGGCCCGATGTAACCGCTATGGTCCGCTAGCAACTGTGTTAAGCTGTATCCCAGCGAGCGATGCGTTCTCCTGCACCAGCTCTTGATATCGCCAATGACACTATGGGTCCACCGATCTTTATTCTCTTGGTCCCATGCTCTTGCCAGACCTCCATTGGCTCCTCTGCAATCTGAGATGATATACTGTTTTTATCCCTGTGGTGCAAAAGCCCTTGTTCCCAAGGTCAAATCGATCGGCATAACCGCTGCCAGGACCTTGGCCGCTTCTTTCGAAACTGTTCTGTATGCAGCTATAATTCTTAAACAGCACCTTCTATGCATCGCGTCGAGCTTGCCTCGGTGTTTAGCGTATCTGGTCACGCCGGCCCAAAGCTGAGCCCCATACAGCAGGGTGTTACATCTCACTCTGGGCAGCAGTCTCCTCTGGTGCTGCGTCGGTCTACCGCTATTAAGAAGGAGGCCGGCAATTAGTCCCATAGTCCTCTCCGATTTTTTGGTAGCTTATACGGCATGCGTGCCAAATCGTAGCCTAGCGTCGATCCACATTCCGAGGTGTTTGATTGCCAGCCTCGAAAGGATCCTTCTGTTCTGTAGCGTTATTTTCAATGTCGGTCTCTTTGCGGAGGATATAGCCACCACCTCCTTCTTCTCTGGGCCAAGCGTCAGCCCTACTCCAGCCATACAGTCGTTTGTCGCCGCACCACCTCGTCTCGACCTCCAAGGCGAGATCGTCAGCATAATTCCCCATCGTCACGCCCGGCGGAATATCCCGTCGTTTAGCAGGTTCCAGAGAGTTGGCCCAAGGACTGACCCGTGGGGCACACCTCTTTGACAGATCCGCTCAACTATTCCTGCTAGTACCCGGTACTCCAGCAAACGTCTTGTGTGGTAAGATCGGATTATCCGACGCAAACACGAGGGAATTTCGTGATCCTCTTAAGGACAGCATTATGGCGACGTGAGAAATGCATTTAATTGCATTTCTCACGTCTTCTTCTTCTTTATTCTTTTTCCTGTTTAGCCTCCGGTAACTACAGTTTAGATAATTCTTCAGAGAATGAATGAGGATATGTATGAGTGTAAATGATGTGTTAGTCTTGCATATTCTCAGTTCGACCATTCCTGAGATGTGTGATTAATTCAACTCCAACCACCAAAGAACACCGGTATCCACGATCTAGTATTCAAATCCATGTAAAAATATCTGGATTTCCTAGGACTTGAACACTGTAAATTTCCACTTCCAAATCAGCTGATTTGGGAAGACGCGTTAACCATAGATCAACCCGGTGGGTTGCATTTCTCACGTCTAGAGTAACGAAGGCGCACATTGCCCGCCGGCCAATTCTCACGGCCCTCCCAGCCACATCGCATACAGCAGCTACATCATTCATGGTGGACCTTCCCCTGCGAAAGCCATAATGCATTGCAGAGAGCCTGCCCTCCTCCCATACTGCTTGGGATATTCTATGCTGGAGCATGCACTCCAGCATCTTGACCGGCGGCCGGTAAGAAGAGGGGGGCGCCTGACCCTTCCCGGTTGTTGCACAAGTACCAGCCACTGGTACTATATACGCCACTTCATCTCTCGGGAAAGGCATCTTCCATAAGACAAGTATTGAACACCTCCAGAAAGACCTCCGGCTGAACCCGGATCGCCACCTTGACCACCAAATGCGGAAGCCAGTCCGAACTCGGCACCCCACTAGCTACTAGTCACCACTGGTATTCACTTGATCATCGGCAGTTTAGAATTACAAATTACACATCTATTATATCATCTCATGCTTTGTAATTAAAATTAAAACCTTCCTTGTACATCATGGTAGTACATGGTGACGATTCTTATTAAAATATTTGATTGTGGTAGTAGTTCTACCAATTTTATTCTGTTTCCACCTATGGCCTGAACTAACTTTAAATATACCTAACAACCACCAGCGATTTTTTTCCTTGATATGATTTGGGAGTTCATCGGAAGTAATTTCCAAAAAAAAATTAAAATCTTTTACACGTCAACTTTTTAAGAAAATCGTTTTAAACTATTAAAATATGTATTTTTTTGTATTTCCCTTGATATTGTAGGATTTAATGAATTTTCAGTATTTTTTGTTCTTTATGAACTAACAATCTTATAATCTTGTGTGAAATATTTTATATTTAGATAAAAACACTAAAATAATTAATATCACTAATTTTTACAAAGTTACAATTTTAAACTTGCACACTGTTATATCCTTGTACAGCTTTTAACAACTGTTTTCCATAGCCTGCGTTAGTAGAAAACACTATATATTTATTCCACGTCATTTGAACATCATAATGTACACTCTTCATTGCTTGTTCGCTGCGGAAACCATGTCCATTATTACTTCTCTTACCGGATTGAGCTACGTGATAAATAACAGTTTGCACTTTCGGAGTCGCACTTAATTTCATATTGAAATAGCTTTTTTTTAAATTATTTATTAGAATCTCATAGTCACAATTCGGAGTACTGGAAAAGAAGGAATCCACTACCTTGCGGACATCTTGGAAACTGTCAACAAAAACTAAGCAACTAGTTTCTTAGTTTTTGGCAGTATAGTTTTTTTAGCAATATAGTATGCTTTAATTGCAAAGTCTTCGAAGTATATCAACTTTAATGAGCAAAGGTTTGCAGGAGTTACTGGCAAAAGGTTGTTTATATTTTAAAGAAACTTATTAATATGTAACGATTTTACGTAAAACGCCCTACACACATCTTAATATACGTATTGCTTCCAGCTATTCTATTTGATTCTTTTTTTCGGTTCCTATATTTTACTGAAAGCGTTAACTGGCCTTGAAAAGTACCAGAAAAAACTTTCTGGAGCGGCACCCCCACTAATTATAGTTACTAGCCATCACTGGTATTCACTTCATCATCAGCAGTTTAAAATTACAAATTACACATCTATTATATCATCTCATGCTTTGTAATTAAAATTAAAACCTTCCTTGTAAATCATGGTAGTACATGGTGACAATTCTTATTAAAATATTTTATTGTGATAGTACTACCAATTTTATTCTGTTTCCATGGTTGGCTCTTTTCTTCTTCCCCTCTCAGAGACCGCTCATAAAGCATTAATTCTGAACGGGAGAGTGACGCCGTCACATACCGGTATGCGGAGTGCCCGCGACCTCACCGCACTAGGACGATCTGGACATGCTTGGGGCCCTCTAGGCGCTCAGCAGCGGACCTGTCCAGCCCGACACCCTCCGACGCCTCATTCACTGGCGGAACTCCTCACTTGCATGCAGCTTATCTATCACCATCTTCACGTAATTTTCGACTGCATTCTATTCGTCGGCTTCCTTCATCATAATGCGCTGCGTATCTTCCGGCCGGAACATGTCTTCAAATCCCAGGGCATCCAACATCTACCTGCGCTTGCTGCCGACACACGGATAGCAGAAATGAAGTGAAAGCGTGTCTCCTGCTCACTAAGGACAGAGGTCTGCGTGATACAGGCCGAATCTCTGCAGATATGATCTGTAAGTTCAGGTTTCTTAGAGGACTGGCTGACCACCTCAGCATATCTACGCGGTTGCATCGGAGCCAGGCCCGATGTAACCGCTATGGTCCGCTAGCAACTGTGTTAAGCTGTATCCCAGCGAGCGATGCGTTCTCCTGCACCAGCTCTTGATATCGCCAATGACACTATGGGTCCACCGATCTTTATTCTCTTGGTCCCATGCTCTTGCCAGACCTCCATTGGCTCCTCTGCAATCTGAGATGATATACTGTTTTTATCCCTGTGGTGCAAAAGCCCTTGTTCCCAAGGTCAAATCGATCGGCATAACCGCTGCCAGGACCTTGGCCGCTTCTTTCGAAACTGTTCTGTATGCAGCTATAATTCTTAAACAGCACCTTCTATGCATCGCGTCGAGCTTGCCTCTGTGTTTAGCGTATCTGGTCACGCCGGCCCAAAGCTGAGCCCCATACAGCAGGGTGTTACATCTCACTCTGGGCAGCAGTCTCCTCTGGTGCTGCGTCGGTCTACCGCTATTAGGATGGAGGCCGGCAATTAGTCCTATAGTCCTCTCCGATTTTTTGGTAGCTTATACGGCATGCGTGCCAAATCGTAGCCTAGCGTCGATCCACATTCCGAGGTGTTTGATTGCCAGCCTCGAAAGGATCCTTCTGTTCTGTAGCGTTATTTTCAATGTCGGTCTCTTTGCGGAGGATATAGCCACCACCTCCTTCTCTGGGCCAAGCGTCAGCCCTACTCCAGCCATACAGTCGTTTGTCGCCGCACCACCTCGTCTCGACCTCCAAGGCGAGATCGTCAGCATAATTCCCCATCGTCACGCCCGGCGGAATATCCCGTCGTTTAGCAGGTTCCAGAGAGTTGGCCCAAGGACTGACCCGTGGGGCACACCTCTTTGACAGATCCGCTCAACTATTCCTGCTAGTACCCGGTACTCCAGCAAACGTCTTGTGTGGTAAGATCGGATTATCCGACGCAAACACGAGGGAATTTCGTGATCCTCTTAAGGACAGCATTATGGCGACGTGAGAAACGCATTTAATTGCATTTCTCACGTCTTCTTCTTCTTTATTCTTTTTCCTGTTTAGCCTCCGGTAACTACAGTTTAGATAATTCTTCAGAGAATGAATGAGGATATGTATGAGTGTAAATGATGTGTTAGTCTTGCATATTCTCAGTTCGACCATTCCTGAGATGTGTGATTAATTCAACTCCAACCACCAAAGAACACCGGTATCCACGATCTAGTATTCAAATCCATGTAAAAATATCTGGATTTCCTAGGACTTGAACGCTGTAAATTTCCACTTCCAAATCAGCTGATTTGGGAAGACGCGTTAACCATAGACCAACCCGGTGGGTTGCATTTCTCACGTCTAGAGTAACGAAGGCGCACATTGCCCGCCGGCCAATTCTCACGGCCCTCCCAGCCACATCGCATACAGCAGCTACATCATTCATGGTGGACCTTCCCCTGCGAAAGCCATAATGGATTGCAGAGAGCCTGCCCTCCTCCTATACTGCTTGGGATATTCTATGCTGGAGCATGCACTCCAGCATCTTGACCGGCGGCCGGTAAGAAGAGGGGGGCGCCTGACCCTTCCCGGTTGTTGCACAAGTACCAGCCACTGGTACTATATACGCCACTTCATCTCTCGGGAAAGGCATCTTCCATAAGACAAGTATTGAACACCTCCAGAAAGACCTCCGGCTGAACCCGGATCGCCACCTTGACCACCAAATGCGGAAGCCAGTCCGAACTCGGCACCCCACTAGCTACTAGTCACCACTGGTATTCACTTGATCATCGGCAGTTTAGAATTACAAATTACACATCTATTATATCATCTCATGCTTTGTAATTAAAATTAAAACCTTCCTTGTACATCATGGTAGTACATGGTGACGATTCTTATTAAAATATTTGATTGTGGTAGTAGTTCTACCAATTTTATTCTGTTTCCACCTATGGCCTGAACTAACTTTAAATATACCTAACAACCACCAGCGATTTTTTTCCTTGATATGATTTGGGAGTTCATCGGAAGTAATTTCCAAAAAAAAATTAAAATCTTTTACACGTCAACTTTTTAAGAAAATCGTTTTAAACTATTAAAATATGTATTTTTTTGTATTTCCCTTGATATTGTAGGATTTAATGAATTTTCAGTATTTTTTGTTCTTTATGAACTAACAATCTTATAATCTTGTGTGAAATATTTTATATTTAGATAAAAACACTAAAATAATTAATATCACTAATTTTTACAAAGTTACAATTTTAAACTTGCACACTGTTATATCCTTGTACAGCTTTTAACAACTGTTTTCCATAGCCTGCGTTAGTAGAAAACACTATATATTTATTCCACGTCATTTGAACATCATAATGTACACTCTTCATTGCTTGTTCGCTGCGGAAACCATGTCCATTATTACTTCTCTTACCGGATTGAGCTACGTGATAAATAACAGTTTGCACTTTCGGAGTCGCACTTAATTTCATATTGAAATAGCTTTTTTTTAAATTATTTATTAGAATCTCATAGTCACAATTCGGAGTACTGGAAAAGAAGGAATCCACTACCTTGCGGACATCTTGGAAACTGTCAACAAAAACTAAGCAACTAGTTTCTTAGTTTTTGGCAGTATAGTTTTTTTAGCAATATAGTATGCTTTAATTGCAAAGTCTTCGAAGTATATCAACTTTAATGAGCAAAGGTTTGCAGGAGTTACTGGCAAAAGGTTGTTTATATTTGAAAGAAACTTATTAATATGTAACGATTTTACGTAAAACGCCCTACACACATCTTAATATACGTATTGCTTCCAGCTATTCTATTTGATTCTTTTTTTCGGTTCCTATATTTTACTGAAAGCGTTAACTGGCCTTGAAAAGTACCAGAAAAAACTTTCTGGAGCGGCACCCCCACTAATTATAGTTACTAGCCATCACTGGTATTCACTTCATCATCAGCAGTTTAAAATTACAAATTACACATCTATTATATCATCTCATGCTTTGTAATTAAAATTAAAACCTTCCTTGTAAATCATGGTAGTACATGGTGACAATTCTTATTAAAATATTTTATTGTGATAGTACTACCAATTTTATTCTGTTTCCATGGTTGGCTCTTTTCTTCTTCCCCTCTCAGAGACCGCTCATAAAGCATTAATTCTGAACGGGAGAGTGACGCCGTCACATACCGGTATGCGGAGTGCCCGCGACCTCACCGCACTAGGACGATCTGGACATGCTTGGGGCCCTCTAGGCGCTCAGCAGCGGACCTGTCCAGCCCGACACCCTCCGACGCCTCATTCACTGGCGGAACTCCTCACTTGCATGCAGCTTATCTATCACCATCTTCACGTAATTTTCGACTGCATTCTATTCGTCGGCTTCCTTCATCATAATGCGCTGCGTATCTTCCGGCCGGAACATGTCTTCAAATCCCAGGGCATCCAACATCTACCTGCGCTTGCTGCCGACACACGGATAGCAGAAATGAAGTGAAAGCGTGTCTCCTGCTCACTAAGGACAGAGGTCTGCGTGATACAGGCCGAATCTCTGCAGATATGATCTGTAAGTTCAGGTTTCTTAGAGGACTGGCTGACCACCTCAGCATATCTACGCGGTTGCATCGGAGCCAGGCCCGATGTAACCGCTATGGTCCGCTAGCAACTGTGTTAAGCTGTATCCCAGCGAGCGATGCGTTCTCCTGCACCAGCTCTTGATATCGCCAATGACACTATGGGTCCACCGATCTTTATTCTCTTGGTCCCATGCTCTTGCCAGACCTCCATTGGCTCCTCTGCAATCTGAGATGATATACTGTTTTTATCCCTGTGGTGCAAAAGCCCTTGTTCCCAAGGTCAAATCGATCGGCATAACCGCTGCCAGGACCTTGGCCGCTTCTTTCGAAACTGTTCTGTATGCAGCTATAATTCTTAAACAGCACCTTCTATGCATCGCGTCGAGCTTGCCTCTGTGTTTAGCGTATCTGGTCACGCCGGCCCAAAGCTGAGCCCCATACAGCAGGGTGTTACATCTCACTCTGGGCAGCAGTCTCCTCTGGTGCTGCGTCGGTCTACCGCTATTAGGATGGAGGCCGGCAATTAGTCCTATAGTCCTCTCCGATTTTTTGGTAGCTTATACGGCATGCGTGCCAAATCGTAGCCTAGCGTCGATCCACATTCCGAGGTGTTTGATTGCCAGCCTCGAAAGGATCCTTCTGTTCTGTAGCGTTATTTTCAATGTCGGTCTCTTTGCGGAGGATATAGCCACCACCTCCTTCTCTGGGCCAAGCGTCAGCCCTACTCCAGCCATACAGTCGTTTGTCGCCGCACCACCTCGTCTCGACCTCCAAGGCGAGATCGTCAGCATAATTCCCCATCGTCACGCCCGGCGGAATATCCCGTCGTTTAGCAGGTTCCAGAGAGTTGGCCCAAGGACTGACCCGTGGGGCACACCTCTTTGACAGATCCGCTCAACTATTCCTGCTAGTACCCGGTACTCCAGCAAACGTCTTGTGTGGTAAGATCGGATTATCCGACGCAAACACGAGGGAATTTCGTGATCCTCTTAAGGACAGCATTATGGCGACGTGAGAAACGCATTTAATTGCATTTCTCACGTCTTCTTCTTCTTTATTCTTTTTCCTGTTTAGCCTCCGGTAACTACAGTTTAGATAATTCTTCAGAGAATGAATGAGGATATGTATGAGTGTAAATGATGTGTTAGTCTTGCATATTCTCAGTTCGACCATTCCTGAGATGTGTGATTAATTCAACTCCAACCACCAAAGAACACCGGTATCCACGATCTAGTATTCAAATCCATGTAAAAATATCTGGATTTCCTAGGACTTGAACGCTGTAAATTTCCACTTCCAAATCAGCTGATTTGGGAAGACGCGTTAACCATAGACCAACCCGGTGGGTTGCATTTCTCACGTCTAGAGTAACGAAGGCGCACATTGCCCGCCGGCCAATTCTCACGGCCCTCCCAGCCACATCGCATACAGCAGCTACATCATTCATGGTGGACCTTCCCCTGCGAAAGCCATAATGGATTGCAGAGAGCCTGCCCTCCTCCTATACTGCTTGGGATATTCTATGCTGGAGCATGCACTCCAGCATCTTGACCGGCGGCCGGTAAGAAGAGGGGGGCGCCTGACCCTTCCCGGTTGTTGCACAAGTACCAGCCACTGGTACTATATACGCCACTTCATCTCTCGGGAAAGGCATCTTCCATAAGACAAGTATTGAACACCTCCAGAAAGACCTCCGGCTGAACCCGGATCGCCACCTTGACCACCAAATGCGGAAGCCAGTCCGAACTCGGCACCCCACTAGCTACTAGTCACCACTGGTATTCACTTGATCATCGGCAGTTTAGAATTACAAATTACACATCTATTATATCATCTCATGCTTTGTAATTAAAATTAAAACCTTCCTTGTACATCATGGTAGTACATGGTGACGATTCTTATTAAAATATTTGATTGTGGTAGTAGTTCTACCAATTTTATTCTGTTTCCACCTATGGCCTGAACTAACTTTAAATATACCTAACAACCACCAGCGATTTTTTTCCTTGATATGATTTGGGAGTTCATCGGAAGTAATTTCCAAAAAAAAATTAAAATCTTTTACACGTCAACTTTTTAAGAAAATCGTTTTAAACTATTAAAATATGTATTTTTTTGTATTTCCCTTGATATTGTAGGATTTAATGAATTTTCAGTATTTTTTGTTCTTTATGAACTAACAATCTTATAATCTTGTGTGAAATATTTTATATTTAGATAAAAACACTAAAATAATTAATATCACTAATTTTTACAAAGTTACAATTTTAAACTTGCACACTGTTATATCCTTGTACAGCTTTTAACAACTGTTTTCCATAGCCTGCGTTAGTAGAAAACACTATATATTTATTCCACGTCATTTGAACATCATAATGTACACTCTTCATTGCTTGTTCGCTGCGGAAACCATGTCCATTATTACTTCTCTTACCGGATTGAGCTACGTGATAAATAACAGTTTGCACTTTCGGAGTCGCACTTAATTTCATATTGAAATAGCTTTTTTTTAAATTATTTATTAGAATCTCATAGTCACAATTCGGAGTACTGGAAAAGAAGGAATCCACTACCTTGCGGACATCTTGGAAACTGTCAACAAAAACTAAGCAACTAGTTTCTTAGTTTTTGGCAGTATAGTTTTTTTAGCAATATAGTATGCTTTAATTGCAAAGTCTTCGAAGTATATCAACTTTAATGAGCAAAGGTTTGCAGGAGTTACTGGCAAAAGGTTGTTTATATTTGAAAGAAACTTATTAATATGTAACGATTTTACGTAAAACGCCCTACACACATCTTAATATACGTATTGCTTCCAGCTATTCTATTTGATTCTTTTTTTCGGTTCCTATATTTTACTGAAAGCGTTAACTGGCCTTGAAAAGTACCAGAAAAAACTTTCTGGAGCGGCACCCCCACTAATTATAGTTACTAGCCATCACTGGTATTCACTTCATCATCAGCAGTTTAAAATTACAAATTACACATCTATTATATCATCTCATGCTTTGTAATTAAAATTAAAACCTTCCTTGTAAATCATGGTAGTACATGGTGACAATTCTTATTAAAATATTTTATTGTGATAGTACTACCAATTTTATTCTGTTTCCATGGTTGGCTCTTTTCTTCTTCCCCTCTCAGAGACCGCTCATAAAGCATTAATTCTGAACGGGAGAGTGACGCCGTCACATACCGGTATGCGGAGTGCCCGCGACCTCACCGCACTAGGACGATCTGGACATGCTTGGGGCCCTCTAGGCGCTCAGCAGCGGACCTGTCCAGCCCGACACCCTCCGACGCCTCATTCACTGGCGGAACTCCTCACTTGCATGCAGCTTATCTATCACCATCTTCACGTAATTTTCGACTGCATTCTATTCGTCGGCTTCCTTCATCATAATGCGCTGCGTATCTTCCGGCCGGAACATGTCTTCAAATCCCAGGGCATCCAACATCTACCTGCGCTTGCTGCCGACACACGGATAGCAGAAATGAAGTGAAAGCGTGTCTCCTGCTCACTAAGGACAGAGGTCTGCGTGATACAGGCCGAATCTCTGCAGATATGATCTGTAAGTTCAGGTTTCTTAGAGGACTGGCTGACCACCTCAGCATATCTACGCGGTTGCATCGGAGCCAGGCCCGATGTAACCGCTATGGTCCGCTAGCAACTGTGTTAAGCTGTATCCCAGCGAGCGATGCGTTCTCCTGCACCAGCTCTTGATATCGCCAATGACACTATGGGTCCACCGATCTTTATTCTCTTGGTCCCATGCTCTTGCCAGACCTCCATTGGCTCCTCTGCAATCTGAGATGATATACTGTTTTTATCCCTGTGGTGCAAAAGCCCTTGTTCCCAAGGTCAAATCGATCGGCATAACCGCTGCCAGGACCTTGGCCGCTTCTTTCGAAACTGTTCTGTATGCAGCTATAATTCTTAAACAGCACCTTCTATGCATCGCGTCGAGCTTGCCTCTGTGTTTAGCGTATCTGGTCACGCCGGCCCAAAGCTGAGCCCCATACAGCAGGGTGTTACATCTCACTCTGGGCAGCAGTCTCCTCTGGTGCTGCGTCGGTCTACCGCTATTAGGATGGAGGCCGGCAATTAGTCCTATAGTCCTCTCCGATTTTTTGGTAGCTTATACGGCATGCGTGCCAAATCGTAGCCTAGCGTCGATCCACATTCCGAGGTGTTTGATTGCCAGCCTCGAAAGGATCCTTCTGTTCTGTAGCGTTATTTTCAATGTCGGTCTCTTTGCGGAGGATATAGCCACCACCTCCTTCTCTGGGCCAAGCGTCAGCCCTACTCCAGCCATACAGTCGTTTGTCGCCGCACCACCTCGTCTCGACCTCCAAGGCGAGATCGTCAGCATAATTCCCCATCGTCACGCCCGGCGGAATATCCCGTCGTTTAGCAGGTTCCAGAGAGTTGGCCCAAGGACTGACCCGTGGGGCACACCTCTTTGACAGATCCGCTCAACTATTCCTGCTAGTACCCGGTACTCCAGCAAACGTCTTGTGTGGTAAGATCGGATTATCCGACGCAAACACGAGGGAATTTCGTGATCCTCTTAAGGACAGCATTATGGCGACGTGAGAAACGCATTTAATTGCATTTCTCACGTCTTCTTCTTCTTTATTCTTTTTCCTGTTTAGCCTCCGGTAACTACAGTTTAGATAATTCTTCAGAGAATGAATGAGGATATGTATGAGTGTAAATGATGTGTTAGTCTTGCATATTCTCAGTTCGACCATTCCTGAGATGTGTGATTAATTCAACTCCAACCACCAAAGAACACCGGTATCCACGATCTAGTATTCAAATCCATGTAAAAATATCTGGATTTCCTAGGACTTGAACGCTGTAAATTTCCACTTCCAAATCAGCTGATTTGGGAAGACGCGTTAACCATAGACCAACCCGGTGGGTTGCATTTCTCACGTCTAGAGTAACGAAGGCGCACATTGCCCGCCGGCCAATTCTCACGGCCCTCCCAGCCACATCGCATACAGCAGCTACATCATTCATGGTGGACCTTCCCCTGCGAAAGCCATAATGGATTGCAGAGAGCCTGCCCTCCTCCCATACTGCTTGGGATATTCTATGCTGGAGCATGCACTCCAGCATCTTGACCGGCGGCCGGTAAGAAGAGGGGGGCGCCTGACCCTTCCCGGTTGTTGCACAAGTACCAGCCACTGGTACTATATACGCCACTTCATCTCTTGGGAAAGGCATCTTCCATAAGACAAGTATTGAACACCTCCAGAAAGACCTCCGGCTGAACCCGGATCGCCACCTTGACCACCAAATGCGGAAGCCAGTCCGAACTCGGCACCCCACTAGCTACTAGTCACCACTGGTATTCACTTGATCATCGGCAGTTTAGAATTACAAATTACACATCTATTATATCATCTCATGCTTTGTAATTAAAATTAAAACCTTCCTTGTACATCATGGTAGTACATGGTGACGATTCTTATTAAAATATTTGATTGTGGTAGTAGTTCTACCAATTTTATTCTGTTTCCACCTATGGCCTGAACTAACTTTAAATATACCTAACAACCACCAGCGATTTTTTTCCTTGATATGATTTGGGAGTTCATCGGAAGTAATTTCCAAAAAAAAATTAAAATCTTTTACACGTCAACTTTTTAAGAAAATCGTTTTAAACTATTAAAATATGTATTTTTTTGTATTTCCCTTGATATTGTAGGATTTAATGAATTTTCAGTATTTTTTGTTCTTTATGAACTAACAATCTTATAATCTTGTGTGAAATATTTTATATTTAGATAAAAACACTAAAATAATTAATATCACTAATTTTTACAAAGTTACAATTTTAAACTTGCACACTGTTATATCCTTGTACAGCTTTTAACAACTGTTTTCCATAGCCTGCGTTAGTAGAAAACACTATATATTTATTCCACGTCATTTGAACATCATAATGTACACTCTTCATTGCTTGTTCGCTGCGGAAACCATGTCCATTATTACTTCTCTTACCGGATTGAGCTACGTGATAAATAACAGTTTGCACTTTCGGAGTCGCACTTAATTTCATATTGAAATAGCTTTTTTTTAAATTATTTATTAGAATCTCATAGTCACAATTCGGAGTACTGGAAAAGAAGGAATCCACTACCTTGCGGACATCTTGGAAACTGTCAACAAAAACTAAGCAACTAGTTTCTTAGTTTTTGGCAGTATAGTTTTTTTAGCAATATAGTATGCTTTAATTGCAAAGTCTTCGAAGTATATCAACTTTAATGAGCAAAGGTTTGCAGGAGTTACTGGCAAAAGGTTGTTTATATTTTAAAGAAATTTATTAATATGTAACGATTTTACGTAAAACGCCCTACACACATCTTAATATACGTATTGCTTCCAGCTATTCTATTTGATTCTTTTTTTCGGTTCCTATATTTTACTGAAAGCGTTAACTGGCCTTGAAAAGTACCAGAAAAAACTTTCTGGAGCGGCACCCCCACTAATTATAGTTACTAGCCATCACTGGTATTCACTTCATCATCAGCAGTTTAAAATTACAAATTACACATCTATTATATCATCTCATGCTTTGTAATTAAAATTAAAACCTTCCTTGTAAATCATGGTAGTACATGGTGACAATTCTTATTAAAATATTTTATTGTGATAGTACTACCAATTTTATTCTGTTTCCATGGTTGGCTCTTTTCTTCTTCCCCTCTCTGAGACCGCTCATAAAGCATTAATTCTGAACGGCAGAGTGACGCCGTCAGATACCGGTATGCGGAGTGCCCGCGACCTCACCGCACTAGGACGATCTGGACATGCTTGGGGCCCTCTAGGCGCTCAGCCGCGGACCTGTCCAGCCCGACACCCTCCGACGCCTCATTCACTGGCGGAACTCCTCACTTGCATGCAGCTTATCTATCACCATCTTCACGTAATTTTCGACTGCATTCTATTCGTCGGCTTCCTTCATCATAATGCGCTGCGTATCTTCCGGCTGGAACATGTCTTCCAATCCCAGGGCATCCAACATCTACCTGCGCTTGCTGCCGACACACGGATAGCAGAAATGAAGTGAAAGCGTGTCTCCTGCTCACTAAGGACAGAGGTCCGCGTGATACAGGCCGAATCTCTGCAGATATGATCTGTAAGTTCAGGTTTCTTAGAGGACTGGCTGACCACCTCAGCATATCTACGCGGTTGCATCGGAGCCAGGCCCGATGTAACCGCTATGGTCCGCTAGCAACTGTGTTAAGCTGTATCCCAGCGAGCGATGCGTTCTCCTGCACCAGCTCTTGATATCGCCAATGACACTATGGGTCCACCGATCTTTATTCTCTTGGTCCCATGCTCTTGCCAGACCTCCATTGGCTCCTCTGCAATCTGAGATGATATACTGTTTTTATCCCTGTGGTGCAAAAGCCCTTGTTCCCAAGGTCAAATCGATCGGCATAACCGCTGCCAGGACCTTGGCCGCTTCTTTCGAAACTGTTCTGTATGCAGCTATAATTCTTAAACAGCACCTTCTATGCATCGCGTCGAGCTTGCCTCGGTGTTTAGCGTATCTGGTCACGCCGGCCCAAAGCTGAGCCCCATACAGCAGGGTGTTACATCTCACTCTGGGCAGCAGTCTCCTCTGGTGCTGCGTCGGTCTACCGCTATTAAGAAGGAGGCCGGCAATTAGTCCCATAGTCCTCTCCGATTTTTTGGTAGCTTATACGGCATGCGTGCCAAATCGTAGCCTAGCGTCGATCCACATTCCGAGGTGTTTCCTCGAAAGGATCCTTCTGTTCTGTAGCGTTATTTTCAATGTCGGTCTCTTTGCGGAGGATATAGCCACCACCTCCTTCTTCTCTGGGCCAAGCGTCAGCCCTACTCCAGCCATACAGTCGTTTGTCGCCGCACCACCTCGTCTCGACCTCCAAGGCGAGATCGTCAGCATAATTCCCCATCGTCACGCCCGGCGGAATATCCCGTCGTTTAGCAGGTTCCAGAGAGTTGGCCCAAAGACTGACCCGTGGGGCACACCTCTTTGACAGATCCGCTCAACTATTCCTGCTAGTACCCGGTACTCCAGCAAACGTCTTGTGTGGTAAGATCGGATTATCCGACGCAAACACGAGGGAATTTCGTGATCCTCTTAAGGACAGCATTATGGCGACGTGAGAAACGCATTTAATTGCATTTCTCACGTCTTCTTCTTCTTTATTCTTTTTCCTGTTTAGCCTCCGGTAACTACAGTTTAGATAATTCTTCAGAGAATGAATGAATGAGGATATGTATGAGTGTAAATGATGTGTTAGTCTTGCATATTCTCAGTTCGACCATTCCTGAGATGTGTGATTAATTCAACTCCAACCACCAAAGAACACCGGTATCCACGATCTAGTATTCAAATCCATGTAAAAATATCTGGATTTCCTAGGACTTGAACGCTGTAAATTTCCACTTCTAAATCAGCTGATTTGGGAAGACGCGTTAACCATAGACCAACCCGGTGGGTTGCATTTCTCACGTCTAGAGTAACGAAGGCGAGTCGAGTACGGATCTCGAAGCAGTGTAGACGCCATTTATGTGCTCTGGTGTTGATGTTAAATTCTGTGCGAAATCTGGGTGTTTGTGTTTTTTTGTGTGTTAAATATTAAAATTGGGAGTAATCTGAGTGTATGTGTGTTTAAATTTTTTAAATCGGATAAGAAATAGTGGAGTTATTAACATTTTAGTCTGAAATACGGTGGCCGCGTGGCGCCAAAACACTGTGCATTTATATATAGTTTTTAGCGTAGTTTTTAGGATATCTGAGACCGTGATCTTTTAGAATAGTGTTAGATAAGTGTCTGTTTCACATTTCATGGCGATTGGACCATTTTAAAGTTAGTTATAGGGTTTTTTAGTTTTTAAGAAAACACGTGGCCGAAATTTTTCTAAGTTTTTTTCAAGTGAAGTTATATAGGGTAAACTTTCCTACCCTATATCTCCGGCTAGGGGACACCTAGCCCCAAACCCTTTTGGGTCTAGGCCGGACCCCCCACCCGACCCCCCCCCCAAGTTTCACGGGGAGCATTTTTGTCACCCCCCCCGGACCAAAATTTTTTTTTCTGCCCCTCTCCCCCAAAAAGTTTGCCCTTCTTATATAGAACATTTTCTTTCCCCGCACTTTTTTTCTCCCTCCTTCGGTTCGCCCGCTAGAGGCATTTCTTTCTTTTTTTTCCCTTACTCTTCCATTCTTTTTACTGACTCCTTCTCTACTTCACGTCGGCATGCCGAGGAAGAGGATACGGAGTGCAGGTAGCGACGACTCTGCGGAGGAGGGCCAAAGGGCGTCGCACCCAGATCTTTTGGATCTAAGGAACGAGGTGAATAAGCTGTTGGCCTTGATTCGCGAAAATACCAACACCAAGCGCGAAATCAAGGAGGCAGCTTGGATTCTCGACAAGCAGGTTGATGCTGTAATGGACAGGGTGGACGGCCTGCTTGTCAAGGAAACGAACGAGATGGCAACCCAGACGGAGCCGGAGGTGGGTGTCATGGACGTTGCTGAGGCCTCTGGAGAGGAGATTGAGGCGCAACTGGAGACGGGAGTCGCACCGGAGCAGCTTCCGGGCCTTGTCTCCAGGAAATGGCCCGGGAAATGCTTCCGGTTCACCGAGGTGAAGGAGGGGTTTCCGGAGGAGGAAGCCGGTCAGCGAGTCGCCGTGGTGCTGGACTTGGGCGGCAATAAAAAGGGTGACTTTGCGCGAGGCGTATGCGACAGGGCGCCGCGCATATGCAAGATGCTCAACGACCGCAAAGTCACGCCAGGGAGTGTACTTCGGGACTCGGTGGGGGCGGAAGTCTTGCTCGGGGAGGCGAATGGGACTCTGAGTGAGACGTTCGTCTTGGCAGTGGACCTGGAGTTGCCGATGGGAGAGATGGCTCGACACGTCGTCGAGGGCCTGCAGAAGATAGAGGGCGTCGCAGGTGGAGCGATTCCGGTGGCGATGGTTGCCGGAAAAGGGATGAGCTGTGTGCGGCGCCTTCAGGAGTACATGGCGAGGAGGGACGGCGTGCATCGGGTCATCTATGCAGCCAAGGAGGAACCAGGCCGCAGGAGGACGGCTAACATACCATCTAAACCGGCGACACCGACGAAGACAGTCGTCATCCAAAAGGAGGGACTGTCGTACGCTCAGCTGCTCCGAGAGGTTAAGGCGGGGACCGGAAGTGAACTTGCGGGGGCAGTAGTCTCCGCCAAGAAAGGGAAAGGGGAGGGCCTTGAAATCAAGGTTACTGACACGGCGGGAGAGGCTAAGGCCCTCTCCGAATGTATTCAAGGGCGCCTCCAGGGGGTTAAAATCACCCCGGGAGGAAGAGGAAACCGGCCGCGGGCGGTCACCGTTAAGGGCCTTGACTGCGAGGTAACGAAGGAAGAGCTACTGCAAGCAGTCAAGGACGCGTTGCCCACGGACGATCATTGGGCAACCAGAGTGTCCTCGTTGCGGCCGGCATACGGGCAGGCCCAAAATGCAACGGTGGTCCTCGCCAGAGGGGCAGCTGAGGAGCTCGTCGCCCGAGGGAAGCTGCGCGTCGGGTGGCAGTCGTGTCGTGTGTTCCAGTGGGAGGACGTACCCTGGTGCTTTCGCTGCGGGGAACAGGGACACAGGGCAGCGGACTGCAAGGGGCCGGATCGTTCGAAGTCCTGCTTCAACTGCGGAGGAGCGGGCCACTTACGCCGGAACTGCAGCGAGAAACCAACCTGCAGCAAGTGTGGACAGTTCGGGCATAGCCTGGGAGATCGGCAGTGTGGAGGAGCAAACAACAAAAAATGAAGCTCCTCTACATTAATGCTAATCGGAGCGGACTGGTCCACGATCTCCTGTGGGAAGCTGCCTCGCAGAAAGGCGCGGACTTCGCCCTGGTGGCGGAGCCAAATGGAAGAGTGGTCAGGGACAAGGGATGGCTGATCGACCGGCGGGAGGACACGGCATTGAAGGACCTCACAGGTAGATTCGCGGTCTCCCATCAACACACGGGAGACGGGTTCGTTAGGGAAAGGGTGGGGGAGATGTATGTATACTGTTGCTATATCTCCCCCAACTCCACGTGGGAGGGCTACGTGGAGTTCCTTAACGACCTTGGAGACGACATCAGGAGGGCTGGGGTTCCCGCCCTCGTAGTGGGGGACTTCAATGCGAAGGTCGCCGAAGTCGGAGGAGCAGTGACGGACGAGCGGGGAGAGGAGTTGGCAGAGCTAACCGCCTCGCTCGGGTTGATCAGCCTGAACGACGATACCCCCACCTTTTGGAGGGGTAACAGAGGGTCAGTCCTTGACCACGTCTACATATCGGACACGGCGGCTCAACGAGTGGTGGTCTGCGAGGTGCTGAATGAGGAGCTGGGCAGCGACCACAGGGGAATGTGGATCGAGTTGGGTGGCCCGCAACCAGTTGAGAGGCAGGGGATGTGGCTTGTCGACGAGCGCCGACTGCCGAGGCTACGACGGCGGCTTGCGAACCGTTTTGCAGACGTTTATCCAACGGACCCTGCTGGGTTAATGGAGGCGGTTCAGCAAGCCTGCACAGCAGAATTAACATCAGGGAGGAGCCCACGGCAGCGAGTGTACTGGTGGACCGCGGCGATCGGGGAGATGAGAGCAGGGATTCAGCGTCTGAGGCGTCGCCTAAACAGGAGTAAAGCAAGGGAGAGGGACGACGTCGAGGATCTGGCGCGCGACCTTAAAACTGAGAGGAACCGGCTGAAACGGGAGATCCGGAAGGAGAAGAGCGAGGCGTGGAAGAGACTCCTCGCCCAGCTTCAAGATGACCCTTGGGGGCAAGCATATAAGCTTGTCACCAAGAGGCTGGGGAGGAGGCTGCCGGTCATAGCCAGCGACAGGATCGGCGGTATAGTCGACTCGCTCTTCCCCAGTTTACCTGCGGTGGAGTGGAGAGTGGCGCCAATGGACGACGTTAGACGGATCTCCCTTCCAGAACTTCAGGGAGCCGCTGCGAAAGTTAACACCAAGAAGAGCCCGGGCCCGGATGGGGTGCCGGGGGCAGTGGCTCGCATGGTTGTGGAGGCGTTCCCGCTCTTGGTACTGGACTGCTTGAACAGTGCCTTCGTGCGGGGCGCCTTTCCGGCGTGTTGGAAGGTCGCGCGGCTGGTTCTGCTGCCGAAGCCGGGTCGCGCTCTGGACGATCCCGGAGCATTCAGGCCAGTGTGCTTGCTTAGCACACTGGGCAAGGTCTATGAACGGATCGTCGAGGGCCGGCTGACGGCGGAAGTATTGGCGGGTGGTGGGCTATCCCCCCGCCAATACGGATTCCGAAAGGGAAAATCGGCGGTCCACGCAGTACGCGACGTGATGGATTTCGTCGACAATGCCGCAGGAGGAACGTGAAGGACGAGGGAGATTCCGGCCCTGGTGTTGCTCGACGTACGCAACGCCTTCAACAGCCTGCCTTGGGAGGTCATCGGGCAGGCGTTGGAGGAGAGAGGTGTCTCCGGTCAGCTCCAACGGATAATGAAGGAGTACTTGAGCGACCGGAGAGTGTACGCTGATACTGATGCCGGACAGCGGATGTTCCACATGAGAGCGGGGGTCCCCCAGGGTTCTGTTTTGGGACCGCTATTGTGGAACATCGCATACGATGGAGTGCTGCGGCAGCAGTATCCCGAGGGGGTAGAGGTTGTCGGCTTCGCGGATGACCTGGCCCTGCTGATAAAAGGAGCGACGGAGCGGGAGATCGAGACAAAGGGGAACGAGGCGCTAAGACAAGTTCACTTTTGGATGGCTGCGCACGGGCTGTCGATAGCCCCAGAGAAGTCAGAGGCTGTCGTCTTCGCCGGGAGGCGGCCACTGCGAGATATTCGTCTGGCTATCGACGGCGAAGAGATCAGAATGGTGCGGAAGGCGAAATACCTTGGGGTCTGGGTGGACGGACAGCAATCGTTCATTCGGGCCCCACGTCGAGGAGCCTTTTGCGAAAGGTGAGCGCCTCTTAGCGGCGATCTCCCGCCTCATGGCAAACACGGCAGGGCCGACGGAGAAGAAGACCCCGGCGGGAGATCCTCCGTAAGGAGGCAGTTAGGGTGGGCAGAGACTGCTGCCACGGCACTGCAAGGCGACCATGCTATGTCTTAACAGGCGCAGGCTGGTTGCCTTGGGGTGCTTAACAACATTGCCCGCCGGCCAATTCTCACGGCCCTCCCAGCCACATCGCATACAGCAGCTACATCATTCATGGTGGACCTTCCCCTGCGAAAGCCATAATGGATTGCAGAGAGCCTGCCCCCCTCCCATACTGCTTGGGATATTCTATGCTGGAGCATGCACTCCAGCATCTTGGCCGGCGGCCGGTAAGAAGAGGGGGGCGCCTGACCCTTCCCGGTTGTTGCACAAGTACCAGCCACTGGTACTATATACGCCACTTCATCTCTCGGGAAAGGCATCTTCCATAAGACAAGTATTGAACACCTCCAGAAAGACCTCCGGCTGATCCCGGATCGCCACCTTGACCACCAAATGCGGAAGCCAGTCCGAACTCGGCACCCCCACTAGCTACTAGTCACCACTGGTATTCACTTGATCATCGGCAGTTTAGAATTACAAATTACACATCTATTATATCATCTCATGCTTTGTAATTAAAATTAAAACCTTCCTTGTACATCATGGTAGTACATGGTGACGATTCTTATTAAAATATTTGATTGTGGTAGTAGTTCTACCAATTTTATTCTGTTTCCACCTATGGCCTGAACTAACTTTAAATATACCTAACAACCACCAGCGATTTTTTTCCTTGATATGATTTGGGAGTTCATCGGAAGTAATTTCCAAAAAAAAATTAAAATCTTTTACACGTCAACTTTTTAAGAAAATCGTTTTAAACTATTAAAAATATGTATTTTTTTGTATTTCCCTTGATATTGTAGGATTTAATGAATTTTCAGTATTTTTTTTTCTTTATGAACTAACAATCTTATAATCTTGTGTGAAATATTTTATATTTAGATAAAAACACTAAAATAATTAATATCACTAATTTTTACAAAGTTACAATTTTAAACTTGCACACTGTTATATCCTTGTACAGCTTTTAACAACTGTTTTCCATAGCCTGCGTTAGTAGAAAACACTGTATATTTATTCCACGTCATTTGAACATCATAATGTACACTCTTCATTGCTTGTTCGCTGCGGAAACCATGTCCATTATTACTTCTCTTACCGGATTGAGCTACGTGATAAATAACAGTTTGCACTTTCGGAGTCGCACTTAATTTCATATTGAAATAGCTTTTTTTTAAATTATTTATTAGAATCTCATAGTCACAATTCGGAGTACTGGAAAAGAAGGAATCCACTACCTTGCGGACATCTTGGAAACTGTCAACAAAAACTAAGCAACTAGTTTCTTAGTTTTTGGCAGTATAGTTTTTTTAGCAATATAGTATGCTTTAATTGCAAAGTCTTCGAAGTATATCAACTTTAATGAGCAAAGGTTTGCAGGAGTTACTGGCAAAAGGTTGTTTATATTTTAAAGAAATTTATTAATATGTAACGATTTTACGTAAAACGCCCTACACACATCTTAATATACGTATTGCTTCCAGCTATTCTATTTGATTCTTTTTTTCGGTTCCTATATTTTACTGAAAGCGTTAACTGGCCTTGAAAAGTACCAGAAAAAACTTTCTGGAGCGGCACCCCCACTAATTATAGTTACTAGCCATCACTGGTATTCACTTCATCATCAGCAGTTTAAAATTACAAATTACACATCTATTATATCATCTCATGCTTTGTAATTAAAATTAAAACCTTCCTTGTAAATCATGGTAGTACATGGTGACAATTCTTATTAAAATATTTTATTGTGATAGTACTACCAATTTTATTCTGTTTCCATGGTTGGCTCTTTTCTTCTTCCCCTCTCTGAGACCGCTCATAAAGCATTAATTCTGAACGGCAGAGTGACGCCGTCAGATACCGGT
The DNA here is from genome assembly GCF_047948215.1 of Lycorma delicatula. Lineage (NCBI taxonomy): Eukaryota > Metazoa > Arthropoda > Insecta > Hemiptera > Fulgoridae > Lycorma > Lycorma delicatula. The sequence continues at coordinate 78,413,952 of NC_134458.1, forward strand.
ATGCGGAGTGCCCGCGACCTCACCGCACTAGGACGATCTGGACATGCTTGGGGCCCTCTAGGCGCTCAGCCGCGGACCTGTCCAGCCCGACACCCTCCGACGCCTCATTCACTGGCGGAACTCCTCACTTGCATGCAGCTTATCTATCACCATCTTCACGTAATTTTCGACTGCATTCTATTCGTCGGCTTCCTTCATCATAATGCGCTGCGTATCTTCCGGCTGGAACATGTCTTCCAATCCCAGGGCATCCAACATCTACCTGCGCTTGCTGCCGACACACGGATAGCAGAAATGAAGTGAAAGCGTGTCTCCTGCTCACTAAGGACAGAGGTCCGCGTGATACAGGCCGAATCTCTGCAGATATGATCTGTAAGTTCAGGTTTCTTAGAGGACTGGCTGACCACCTCAGCATATCTACGCGGTTGCATCGGAGCCAGGCCCGATGTAACCGCTATGGTCCGCTAGCAACTGTGTTAAGCTGTATCCCAGCGAGCGATGCGTTCTCCTGCACCAGCTCTTGATATCGCCAATGACACTATGGGTCCACCGATCTTTATTCTCTTGGTCCCATGCTCTTGCCAGACCTCCATTGGCTCCTCTGCAATCTGAGATGATATACTGTTTTTATCCCTGTGGTGCAAAAGCCCTTGTTCCCAAGGTCAAATCGATCGGCATAACCGCTGCCAGGACCTTGGCCGCTTCTTTCGAAACTGTTCTGTATGCAGCTATAATTCTTAAACAGCACCTTCTATGCATCGCGTCGAGCTTGCCTCGGTGTTTAGCGTATCTGGTCACGCCGGCCCAAAGCTGAGCCCCATACAGCAGGGTGTTACATCTCACTCTGGGCAGCAGTCTCCTCTGGTGCTGCGTCGGTCTACCGCTATTAAGAAGGAGGCCGGCAATTAGTCCCATAGTCCTCTCCGATTTTTTGGTAGCTTATACGGCATGCGTGCCAAATCGTAGCCTAGCGTCGATCCACATTCCGAGGTGTTTGATTGCCAGCCTCGAAAGGATCCTTCTGTTCTGTAGCGTTATTTTCAATGTCGGTCTCTTTGCGGAGGATATAGCCACCACCTCCTTCTTCTCTGGGCCAAGCGTCAGCCCTACTCCAGCCATACAGTCGTTTGTCGCCGCACCACCTCGTCTCGACCTCCAAGGCGAGATCGTCAGCATAATTCCCCATCGTCACGCCCGGCGGAATATCCCGTCGTTTAGCAGGTTCCAGAGAGTTGGCCCAAGGACTGACCCGTGGGGCACACCTCTTTGACAGATCCGCTCAACTATTCCTGCTAGTACCCGGTACTCCAGCAAACGTCTTGTGTGGTAAGATCGGATTATCCGACGCAAACACGAGGGAATTTCGTGATCCTCTTAAGGACAGCATTATGGCGACGTGAGAAACGCATTTAATTGCATTTCTCACGTCTTCTTCTTCTTTATTCGTTTTCCTGTTTAGCCTCCGGTAACTACAGTTTAGATAATTCGTCAGAGAATGAATGAGGATATGTATGAGTGCAAATGATGTGTTAGTCTTGCATATTCTCAGTTCGACCATTCCTGAGATGTGTGATTAATTCAACTCCAACCACCAAAGAACACCGGTATCCACGATCTAGTATTCAAATCCATGTAAAAATATCTGGATTTCCTAGGACTTGAACGCTGTAAATTTCCACTTCCAAATCAGCTGATTTGGGAAGACGCGTTAACCATAGACCAACCCGGTGGGTTGCATTTCTCACGTCTAGAGTAACGAAGGCGCACATTGCCCGCCGGCCAATTCTCACGGCCCTCCCAGCCACATCGCATACAGCAGCTACATCATTCATGGTGGACCTTCCCCTGCGAAAGCCATAATGGATTGCAGAGAGCCTGCCCTCCTCCCATACTGCTTGGGATATTCTATGCTGGAGCATGCACTCCAGCATCTTGACCGGCGGCCGGTAAGAAGAGGGGGGCGCCTGACCCTTCCCGGTTGTTGCACAAGTACCAGCCACTGGTACTATATACGCCACTTCATCTCTCGGGAAAGGCATCTTACATAAGACAAGTATTGAACACCTCCAGAAAGACCTCCGGCTGAACCCGGATCGCCACCTTGACCACCAAATGCGGAAGCCAGTCCGAACTCGGCACCCCACTAGCTACTAGTCACCACTGGTATTCACTTGATCATCGGCAGTTTAGAATTACAAATTACACATCTATTATATCATCTCATGCTTTGTAATTAAAATTAAAACCTTCCTTGTACATCATGGTAGTACATGGTGACGATTCTTATTAAAATATTTGATTGTGGTAGTAGTTCTACCAATTTTATTCTGTTTCCACCTATGGCCTGAACTAACTTTAAATATACCTAACAACCACCAGCGATTTTTTTCCTTGATATGATTTGGGAGTTCATCGGAAGTAATTTCCAAAAAAAAATTAAAATCTTTTACACGTCAACTTTTTAAGAAAATCGTTTTAAACTATTAAAATATGTATTTTTTTGTATTTCCCTTGATATTGTAGGATTTAATGAATTTTCAGTATTTTTTGTTCTTTATGAACTAACAATCTTATAATCTTGTGTGAAATATTTTATATTTAGATAAAAACACTAAAATAATTAATATCACTAATTTTTACAAAGTTCCAATTTTAAACTTGCACACTGTTGTATCCTTGTACAGCTTTTAACAACTGTTTTCCATAGCCTGCGTTAGTAGAAAACACTATATATTTATTCCACGTCATTTGAACATCATAATGTACACTCTTCATTGCTTGTTCGCTGCGGAAACCATGTCCATTATTACTTCTCTTACCGGATTGAGCTACGTGATAAATAACAGTTTGCACTTTCGGAGTCGCACTTAATTTCATATTGAAATAGCTTTTTTTTAAATTATTTATTAGAATCTCATAGTCACAATTCGGAGTACTGGAAAAGAAGGAATCCACTACCTTGCGGACATCTTGGAAACTGTCAACAAAAACTAAGCAACTAGTTTCTTAGTTTTTGGCAGTATAGTTTTTTTAGCAATATAGTATGCTTTAATTGCAAAGTCTTCGAAGTATATCAACTTTAATGAGCAAAGGTTTGCAGGAGTTACTGGCAAAAGGTTGTTTATATTTTAAAGAAATTTATTAATATGTAACGATTTTACGTAAAACGCCCTACACACATCTTAATATACGTATTGCTTCCAGCTATTCTATTTGATTCTTTTTTTCGGTTCCTATATTTTACTGAAAGCGTTAACTGGCCTTGAAAAGTACCAGAAAAAACTTTCTGGAGCGGCACCCCCACTAATTATAGTTACTAGCCATCACTGGTATTCACTTCATCATCAGCAGTTTAAAATTACAAATTACACATCTATTATATCATCTCATGCTTTGTAATTAAAATTAAAACCTTCCTTGTAAATCATGGTAGTACATGGTGACAATTCTTATTAAAATATTTTATTGTGATAGTACTACCAATTTTATTCTGTTTCCATGGTTGGCTCTTTTCTTCTTCCCCTCTCAGAGACCGCTCATAAAGCATTAATTCTGAACGGGAGAGTGACGCCGTCACATACCGGTATGCGGAGTGCCCGCGACCTCACCGCACTAGGACGATCTGGACATGCTTGGGGCCCTCTAGGCGCTCAGCCGCGGACCTGTCCAGCCCGACACCCTCCGACGCCTCATTCACTGGCGGAACTCCTCACTTGCATGCAGCTTATCTATCACCATCTTCACGTAATTTTCGACTGCATTCTATTCGTCGGCTTCCTTCATCATAATGCGCTGCGTATCTTCCGGCCGGAACATGTCTTCCAATCCCAGGGCATCCAACATCTACCTGCGCTTGCTGCCGACACACGGATAGCAGAAATGAAGTGAAAGCGTGTCTCCTGCTCACTAAGGACAGAGGTCCGCGTGATACAGGCCGAATCTCTGCAGATATGATCTGTAAGTTCAGGTTTCTTAGAGGACTGGCTGACCACCTCAGCATATCTACGCGGTTGCATCGAAGCCAGGCCCGATGTAACCGCTATGGTCCGCTAGCAACTGTGTTAAGCTGTATCCCAGCGAGCGATGCGTTCTCCTGCACCAGCTCTTGATATCGCCAATGACACTATGGGTCCACCGATCTTTATTCTCTTGGTCCCATGCTCTTGCCAGACCTCCATTGGCTCCTCTGCAATCTGAGATGATATACTGTTTTTATCCCTGTGGTGCAAAAGCCCTTGTTCCCAAGGTCAAATCGATCGGCATAACCGCTGCCAGTACCTCGGCCGCTTCTTTCGAAACTGTTCTGTATGCAGCTATAATTCTTAAACAGCACCTTCTATGCATCGCGTCGAGCTTGCCTCGGTGTTTAGCGTATCTGGTCACGCCGGCCCAAAGCTGAGCCCCATACAGCAGGGTGTTACATCTCACTCTGGGCAGCAGTCTCCTCTGGTGCTGCGTCGGTCTACCGCTATTAAGAAGGAGGCCGGCAATTAGTCCCATAATCCTCTCCGATTTTTTGGTAGCTTATACGGCATGCGTGCCAAATCGTAGCCTAGCGTCGATCCACATTCCGAGGTGTTTGATTGCCAGCCTCGAAAGGATCCTTCTGTTCTGTAGCGTTATTTTCAATGTCGGTCTCTTTGCGGAGGATATAGCCACCACCTCCTTCTTCTCTGGGCCAAGCGTCAGCCCTACTCCAGCCATACAGTCGTTTGTCGCCGCACCACCTCGTCTCGACCTCCAAGGCGAGATCGTGAGCATAATTCCCCATCGTCACGCCCGGCGGAATATCCCGTCGTTTAGCAGGTTCCAGAGAGTTGGCCCAAGGACTGACCCGTGGGGCACACCTCTTTGACAGATCCGCTCAACTATTCCTGCTAGTACCCGGTACTCCAGCAAACGTCTTGTGTGGTAAGATCGGATTATCCGACGCAAACACGAGGGAATTTCGTGATCCTCTTAAGGACAGCATTATGGCGACGTGAGAAACGCATTTAATTGCATTTCTCACGTCTTCTTCTTCTTTATTCTTTTTCCTGTTTAGCCTCCGGTAACTACAGTTTAGATAATTCTTCAGAGAATGAATGAGGATATGTATGAGTGTAAATGATGTGTTAGTCTTGCATATTCTCAGTTCGACCATTCCTGAGATGTGTGATTAATTCAACTCCAACCACCAAAGAACACCGGTATCCACGATCTAGTATTCAAATCCATGTAAAAATATCTGGATTTCCTAGGACTTGAACGCTGTAAATTTCCACTTCCAAATCAGCTGATTTGGGAAGACGCGTTAACCATAGACCAACCCGGTGGGTTGCATTTCTCACGTCTAGAGTAACGAAGGCGCACATTGCCCGCCGGCCAATTCTCACGGCCCTCCCAGCCACATCGCATACAGCAGCTACATCATTCATGGTGGACCTTCCCCTGCGAAAGCCATAATGGATTGCAGAGAGCCTGCCCTCCTCCCATACTGCTTGGGATATTCTATGCTGGAGCATGCACTCCAGCATCTTGACCGGCGGCCGGTAAGAAGAGGGGGGCGCCTGACCCTTCCCGGTTGTTGCACAAGTACCAGCCACTGGTACTATATACGCCACTTCATCTCTCGGGAAAGGCATCTTACATAAGACAAGTATTGAACACCTCCAGAAAGACCTCCGGCTGAACCCGGATCGCCACCTTGACCACCAAATGCGGAAGCCAGTCCGAACTCGGCACCCCACTAGCTACTAGTCACCACTGGTATTCACTTGATCATCGGCAGTTTAGAATTACAAATTACACATCTATTATATCATCTCATGCTTTGTAATTAAAATTAAAACCTTCCTTGTACATCATGGTAGTACATGGTGACGATTCTTATTAAAATATTTGATTGTGGTAGTAGTTCTACCAATTTTATTCTGTTTCCACCTATGGCCTGAACTAACTTTAAATATACCTAACAACCACCAGCGATTTTTTTCCTTGATATGATTTGGGAGTTCATCGGAAGTAATTTCCAAAAAAAAATTAAAATCTTTTACACGTCAACTTTTTAAGAAAATCGTTTTAAACTATTAAAATATGTATTTTTTTGTATTTCCCTTGATATTGTAGGATTTAATGAATTTTCAGTATTTTTTGTTCTTTATGAACTAACAATCTTATAATCTTGTGTGAAATATTTTATATTTAGATAAAAACACTAAAATAATTAATATCACTAATTTTTACAAAGTTCCAATTTTAAACTTGCACACTGTTGTATCCTTGTACAGCTTTTAACAACTGTTTTCCATAGCCTGCGTTAGTAGAAAACACTATATATTTATTCCACGTCATTTGAACATCATAATGTACACTCTTCATTGCTTGTTCGCTGCGGAAACCATGTCCATTATTACTTCTCTTACCGGATTGAGCTACGTGATAAATAACAGTTTGCACTTTCGGAGTCGCACTTAATTTCATATTGAAATAGCTTTTTTTTAAATTATTTATTAGAATCTCATAGTCACAATTCGGAGTACTGGAAAAGAAGGAATCCACTACCTTGCGGACATCTTGGAAACTGTCAACAAAAACTAAGCAACTAGTTTCTTAGTTTTTGGCAGTATAGTTTTTTTAGCAATATAGTATGCTTTAATTGCAAAGTCTTCGAAGTATATCAACTTTAATGAGCAAAGGTTTGCAGGAGTTACTGGCAAAAGGTTGTTTATATTTTAAAGAAATTTATTAATATGTAACGATTTTACGTAAAACGCCCTGCACACATCTTAATATACGTATTGCTTCCAGCTATTCTATTTGATTCTTTTTTTCGGTTCCTATATTTTACTGAAAGCGTTAACTGGCCTTGAAAAGTACCAGAAAAAACTTTCTGGAGCGGCACCCCCACTAATTATAGTTACTAGCCATCACTGGTATTCACTTCATCATCAGCAGTTTAAAATTACAAATTACACATCTATTATATCATCTCATGCTTTGTAATTAAAATTAAAACCTTCCTTGTAAATCATGGTAGTACATGGTGACAATTCTTATTAAAATATTTTATTGTGATAGTACTACCAATTTTATTCTGTTTCCATGGTTGGCTCTTTTCTTCTTCCCCTCTCAGAGACCGCTCATAAAGCATTAATTCTGAACGGGAGAGTGACGCCGTCACATACCGGTATGCGGAGTGCCCGCGACCTCACCGCACTAGGACGATCTGGACATGCTTGGGGCCCTCTAGGCGCTCAGCCGCGGACCTGTCCAGCCCGACACCCTCCGACGCCTCATTCACTGGCGGAACTCCTCACTTGCATGCAGCTTATCTATCACCATCTTCACGTAATTTTCGACTGCATTCTATTCGTCGGCTTCCTTCATCATAATGCGCTGCGTATCTTCCGGCCGGAACATGTCTTCCAATCCCAGGGCATCCAACATCTACCTGCGCTTGCTGCCGACACACGGATAGCAGAAATGAAGTGAAAGCGTGTCTCCTGCTCACTAAGGACAGAGGTCCGCGTGATACAGGCCGAATCTCTGCAGATATGATCTGTAAGTTCAGGTTTCTTAGAGGACTGGCTGACCACCTCAGCATATCTACGCGGTTGCATCGAAGCCAGGCCCGATGTAACCGCTATGGTCCGCTAGCAACTGTGTTAAGCTGTATCCCAGCGAGCGATGCGTTCTCCTGCACCAGCTCTTGATATCGCCAATGACACTATGGGTCCACCGATCTTTATTCTCTTGGTCCCATGCTCTTGCCAGACCTCCATTGGCTCCTCTGCAATCTGAGATGATATACTGTTTTTATCCCTGTGGTGCAAAAGCCCTTGTTCCCAAGGTCAAATCGATCGGCATAACCGCTGCCAGGACCTCGGCCGCTTCTTTCGAAACTGTTCTGTATGCAGCTATAATTCTTAAACAGCACCTTCTATGCATCGCGTCGAGCTTGCCTCGGTGTTTAGCGTATCTGGTCACGCCGGCCCAAAGCTGAGCCCCATACAGCAGGGTGTTACATCTCACTCTGGGCAGCAGTCTCCTCTGGTGCTGCGTCGGTCTACCGCTATTAAGAAGGAGGCCGGCAATTAGTCCCATAATCCTCTCCGATTTTTTGGTAGCTTATACGGCATGCGTGCCAAATCGTAGCCTAGCGTCGATCCACATTCCGAGGTGTTTGATTGCCAGCCTCGAAAGGATCCTTCTGTTCTGTAGCGTTATTTTCAATGTCGGTCTCTTTGCGGAGGATATAGCCACCACCTCCTTCTTCTCTGGGCCAAGCGTCAGCCCTACTCCAGCCATACAGTCGTTTGTCGCCGCACCACCTCGTCTCGACATCCAAGGCGAGATCGTGAGCATAATTCCCCATCGTCACGCCCGGCGGAATATCCCGTCGTTTAGCAGGTTCCAGAGAGTTGGCCCAAGGACTGACCCGTGGGGCACACCTCTTTGACAGATCCGCTCAACTATTCCTGCTAGTACCCGGTACTCCAGCAAACGTCTTGTGTGGTAAGATCGGATTATCCGACGCAAACACGAGGGAATTTCGTGATCCTCTTAAGGACAGCATTATGGCGACGTGAGAAACGCATTTAATTGCATTTCTCACGTCTTCTTCTTCTTTATTCGTTTTCCTGTTTAGCCTCCGGTAACTACAGTTTAGATAATTCGTCAGAGAATGAATGAGGATATGTATGAGTGCAAATGATGTGTTAGTCTTGCATATTCTCAGTTCGACCATTCCTGAGATGTGTGATTAATTCAACTCCAACCACCAAAGAACACCGGTATCCACGATCTAGTATTCAAATCCATGTAAAAATATCTGGATTTCCTAGGACTTGAACGCTGTAAATTTCCACTTCCAAATCAGCTGATTTGGGAAGACGCGTTAACCATAGACCAACCCGGTGGGTTGCATTTCTCACGTCTAGAGTAACGAAGGCGCACATTGCCCGCCGGCCAATTCTCACGGCCCTCCCAGCCACATCGCATACAGCAGCTACATCATTCATGGTGGACCTTCCCCTGCGAAAGCCATAATGGATTGCAGAGAGCCTGCCCTCCTCCCATACTGCTTGGGATATTCTATGCTGGAGCATGCACTCCAGCATCTTGACCGGCGGCCGGTAAGAAGAGGGGGGCGCCTGACCCTTCCCGGTTGTTGCACAAGTACCAGCCACTGGTACTATATACGCCACTTCATCTCTCGGGAAAGGCATCTTACATAAGACAAGTATTGAACACCTCCAGAAAGACCTCCGGCTGAACCCGGATCGCCACCTTGACCACCAAATGCGGAAGCCAGTCCGAACTCGGCACCCCACTAGCTACTAGTCACCACTGGTATTCACTTGATCATCGGCAGTTTAGAATTACAAATTACACATCTATTATATCATCTCATGCTTTGTAATTAAAATTAAAACCTTCCTTGTACATCATGGTAGTACATGGTGACGATTCTTATTAAAATATTTGATTGTGGTAGTAGTTCTACCAATTTTATTCTGTTTCCACCTATGGCCTGAACTAACTTTAAATATACCTAACAACCACCAGCGATTTTTTTCCTTGATATGATTTGGGAGTTCATCGGAAGTAATTTCCAAAAAAAAATTAAAATCTTTTACACGTCAACTTTTTAAGAAAATCGTTTTAAACTATTAAAATATGTATTTTTTTGTATTTCCCTTGATATTGTAGGATTTAATGAATTTTCAGTATTTTTTGTTCTTTATGAACTAACAATCTTATAATCTTGTGTGAAATATTTTATATTTAGATAAAAACACTAAAATAATTAATATCACTAATTTTTACAAAGTTCCAATTTTAAACTTGCACACTGTTGTATCCTTGTACAGCTTTTAACAACTGTTTTCCATAGCCTGCGTTAGTAGAAAACACTATATATTTATTCCACGTCATTTGAACATCATAATGTACACTCTTCATTGCTTGTTCGCTGCGGAAACCATGTCCATTATTACTTCTCTTACCGGATTGAGCTACGTGATAAATAACAGTTTGCACTTTCGGAGTCGCACTTAATTTCATATTGAAATAGCTTTTTTTTAAATTATTTATTAGAATCTCATAGTCACAATTCGGAGTACTGGAAAAGAAGGAATCCACTACCTTGCGGACATCTTGGAAACTGTCAACAAAAACTAAGCAACTAGTTTCTTAGTTTTTGGCAGTATAGTTTTTTTAGCAATATAGTATGCTTTAATTGCAAAGTCTTCGAAGTATATCAACTTTAATGAGCAAAGGTTTGCAGGAGTTACTGGCAAAAGGTTGTTTATATTTTAAAGAAATTTATTAATATGTAACGATTTTACGTAAAACGCCCTACACACATCTTAATATACGTATTGCTTCCAGCTATTCTATTTGATTCTTTTTTTCGGTTCCTATATTTTACTGAAAGCGTTAACTGGCCTTGAAAAGTACCAGAAAAAACTTTCTGGAGCGGCACCCCCACTAATTATAGTTACTAGCCATCACTGGTATTCACTTCATCATCAGCAGTTTAAAATTACAAATTACACATCTATTATATCATCTCATGCTTTGTAATTAAAATTAAAACCTTCCTTGTAAATCATGGTAGTACATGGTGACAATTCTTATTAAAATATTTTATTGTGATAGTACTACCAATTTTATTCTGTTTCCATGGTTGGCTCTTTTCTTCTTCCCCTCTCAGAGACCGCTCATAAAGCATTAATTCTGAACGGGAGAGTGACGCCGTCACATACCGGTATGCGGAGTGCCCGCGACCTCACCGCACTAGGACGATCTGGACATGCTTGGGGCCCTCTAGGCGCTCAGCCGCGGACCTGTCCAGCCCGACACCCTCCGACGCCTCATTCACTGGCGGAACTCCTCACTTGCATGCAGCTTATCTATCACCATCTTCACGTAATTTTCGACTGCATTCTATTCGTCGGCTTCCTTCATCATAATGCGCTGCGTATCTTCCGGCCGGAACATGTCTTCCAATCCCAGGGCATCCAACATCTACCTGCGCTTGCTGCCGACACACGGATAGCAGAAATGAAGTGAAAGCGTGTCTCCTGCTCACTAAGGACAGAGGTCCGCGTGATACAGGCCGAATCTCTGCAGATATGATCTGTAAGTTCAGGTTTCTTAGAGGACTGGCTGACCACCTCAGCATATCTACGCGGTTGCATCGAAGCCAGGCCCGATGTAACCGCTATGGTCCGCTAGCAACTGTGTTAAGCTGTATCCCAGCGAGCGATGCGTTCTCCTGCACCAGCTCTTGATATCGCCAATGACACTATGGGTCCACCGATCTTTATTCTCTTGGTCCCATGCTCTTGCCAGACCTCCATTGGCTCCTCTGCAATCTGAGATGATATACTGTTTTCATCCCTGTGGTGCAAAAGCCCTTGTTCCCAAGGTCAAATCGATCGGCATAACCGCTGCCAGTACCTCGGCCGCTTCTTTCGAAACTGTTCTGTATGCAGCTATAATTCTTAAACAGCACCTTCTATGCATCGCGTCGAGCTTGCCTCGGTGTTTAGCGTATCTGGTCACGCCGGCCCAAAGCTGAGCCCCATACAGCAGGGTGTTACATCTCACTCTGGGCAGCAGTCTCCTCTGGTGCTGCGTCGGTCTACCGCTATTAAGAAGGAGGCCGGCAATTAGTCCCATAATCCTCTCCGATTTTTTGGTAGCTTATACGGCATGCGTGCCAAATCGTAGCCTAGCGTCGATCCACATTCCGAGGTGTTTGATTGCCAGCCTCGAAAGGATCCTTCTGTTCTGTAGCGTTATTTTCAATGTCGGTCTCTTTGCGGAGGATATAGCCACCACCTCCTTCTTCTCTGGGCCAAGCGTCAGCCCTACTCCAGCCATACAGTCGTTTGTCGCCGCACCACCTCGTCTCGACCTCCAAGGCGAGATCGTGAGCATAATTCCCCATCGTCACGCCCGGCGGAATATCCCGTCGTTTAGCAGGTTCCAGAGAGTTGGCCCAAGGACTGACCCGTGGGGCACACCTCTTTGACAGATCCGCTCAACTATTCCTGCTAGTACCCGGTACTCCAGCAAACGTCTTGTGTGGTAAGATCGGATTATCCGACGCAAACACGAGGGAATTTCGTGATCCTCTTAAGGACAGCATTATGGCGACGTGAGAAACGCATTTAATTGCATTTCTCACGTCTTCTTCTTCTTTATTCTTTTTCCTGTTTAGCCTCCGGTAACTACAGTTTAGATAATTCTTCAGAGAATGAATGAGGATATGTATGAGTGTAAATGATGTGTTAGTCTTGCATATTCTCAGTTCGACCATTCCTGAGATGTGTGATTAATTCAACTCCAACCACCAAAGAACACCGGTATCCACGATCTAGTATTCAAATCCATGTAAAAATATCTGGATTTCCTAGGACTTGAACGCTGTAAATTTCCACTTCCAAATCAGCTGATTTGGGAAGACGCGTTAACCATAGACCAACCCGGTGGGTTGCATTTCTCACGTCTAGAGTAACGAAGGCGCACATTGCCCGCCGGCCAATTCTCACGGCCCTCCCAGCCACATCGCATACAGCAGCTACATCATTCATGGTGGACCTTCCCCTGCGAAAGCCATAATGGATTGCAGAGAGCCTGCCCTCCTCCCATACTGCTTGGGATATTCTATGCTGGAGCATGCACTCCAGCATCTTGACCGGCGGCCGGTAAGAAGAGGGGGGCGCCTGACCCTTCCCGGTTGTTGCACAAGTACCAGCCACTGGTACTATATACGCCACTTCATCTCTCGGGAAAGGCATCTTACATAAGACAAGTATTGAACACCTCCAGAAAGACCTCCGGCTGAACCCGGATCGCCACCTTGACCACCAAATGCGGAAGCCAGTCCGAACTCGGCACCCCACTAGCTACTAGTCACCACTGGTATTCACTTGATCATCGGCAGTTTAGAATTACAAATTACACATCTATTATATCATCTCATGCTTTGTAATTAAAATTAAAACCTTCCTTGTACATCATGGTAGTACATGGTGACGATTCTTATTAAAATATTTGATTGTGGTAGTAGTTCTACCAATTTTATTCTGTTTCCACCTATGGCCTGAACTAACTTTAAATATACCTAACAACCACCAGCGATTTTTTTCCTTGATATGATTTGGGAGTTCATCGGAAGTAATTTCCAAAAAAAAATTAAAATCTTTTACACGTCAACTTTTTAAGAAAATCGTTTTAAACTATTAAAATATGTATTTTTTTGTATTTCCCTTGATATTGTAGGATTTAATGAATTTTCAGTATTTTTTGTTCTTTATGAACTAACAATCTTATAATCTTGTGTGAAATATTTTATATTTAGATAAAAACACTAAAATAATTAATATCACTAATTTTTACAAAGTTCCAATTTTAAACTTGCACACTGTTGTATCCTTGTACAGCTTTTAACAACTGTTTTCCATAGCCTGCGTTAGTAGAAAACACTATATATTTATTCCACGTCATTTGAACATCATAATGTACACTCTTCATTGCTTGTTCGCTGCGGAAACCATGTCCATTATTACTTCTCTTACCGGATTGAGCTACGTGATAAATAACAGTTTGCACTTTCGGAGTCGCACTTAATTTCATATTGAAATAGCTTTTTTTTAAATTATTTATTAGAATCTCATAGTCACAATTCGGAGTACTGGAAAAGAAGGAATCCACTACCTTGCGGACATCTTGGAAACTGTCAACAAAAACTAAGCAACTAGTTTCTTAGTTTTTGGCAGTATAGTTTTTTTAGCAATATAGTATGCTTTAATTGCAAAGTCTTCGAAGTATATCAACTTTAATGAGCAAAGGTTTGCAGGAGTTACTGGCAAAAGGTTGTTTATATTTTAAAGAAATTTATTAATATGTAACGATTTTACGTAAAACGCCCTACACACATCTTAATATACGTATTGCTTCCAGCTATTCTATTTGATTCTTTTTTTCGGTTCCTATATTTTACTGAAAGCGTTAACTGGCCTTGAAAAGTACCAGAAAAAACTTTCTGGAGCGGCACCCCCACTAATTATAGTTACTAGCCATCACTGGTATTCACTTCATCATCAGCAGTTTAAAATTACAAATTACACATCTATTATATCATCTCATGCTTTGTAATTAAAATTAAAACCTTCCTTGTAAATCATGGTAGTACATGGTGACAATTCTTATTAAAATATTTTATTGTGATAGTACTACCAATTTTATTCTGTTTCCATGGTTGGCTCTTTTCTTCTTCCCCTCTCAGAGACCGCTCATAAAGCATTAATTCTGAACGGGAGAGTGACGCCGTCACATACCGGTATGCGGAGTGCCCGCGACCTCACCGCACTAGGACGATCTGGACATGCTTGGGGCCCTCTAGGCGCTCAGCCGCGGACCTGTCCAGCCCGACACCCTCCGACGCCTCATTCACTGGCGGAACTCCTCACTTGCATGCAGCTTATCTATCACCATCTTCACGTAATTTTCGACTGCATTCTATTCGTCGGCTTCCTTCATCATAATGCGCTGCGTATCTTCCGGCCGGAACATGTCTTCCAATCCCAGGGCATCCAACATCTACCTGCGCTTGCTGCCGACACACGGATAGCAGAAATGAAGTGAAAGCGTGTCTCCTGCTCACTAAGGACAGAGGTCCGCGTGATACAGGCCGAATCTCTGCAGATATGATCTGTAAGTTCAGGTTTCTTAGAGGACTGGCTGACCACCTCAGCATATCTACGCGGTTGCATCGAAGCCAGGCCCGATGTAACCGCTATGGTCCGCTAGCAACTGTGTTAAGCTGTATCCCAGCGAGCGATGCGTTCTCCTGCACCAGCTCTTGATATCGCCAATGACACTATGGGTCCACCGATCTTTATTCTCTTGGTCCCATGCTCTTGCCAGACCTCCATTGGCTCCTCTGCAATCTGAGATGATATACTGTTTTTATCCCTGTGGTGCAAAAGCCCTGGTTCCCAAGGTCAAATCGATCGGCATAACCGCTGCCAGGACCTCGGCCGCTTCTTTCGAAACTGTTCTGTATGCAGCTATAATTCTTAAACAGCACCTTCTATGCATCGCGTCGAGCTTGCCTCGGTGTTTAGCGTATCTGGTCACGCCGGCCCAAAGCTGAGCCCCATACAGCAGGGTGTTACATCTCACTCTGGGCAGCAGTCTCCTCTGGTGCTGCGTCGGTCTACCGCTATTAAGAAGGAGGCCGGCAATTAGTCCCATAATCCTCTCCGATTTTTTGGTAGCTTATACGGCATGCGTGCCAAATCGTAGCCTAGCGTCGATCCACATTCCGAGGTGTTTGATTGCCAGCCTCGAAAGGATCCTTCTGTTCTGTAGCGTTATTTTCAATGTCGGTCTCTTTGCGGAGGATATAGCCACCACCTCCTTCTTCTCTGGGCCAAGCGTCAGCCCTACTCCAGCCATACAGTCGTTTGTCGCCGCACCACCTCGTCTCGACCTCCAAGGCGAGATCGTCAGCATAATTCCCCATCGTCACGCCCGGCGGAATATCCCGTCGTTTAGCAGGTTCCAGAGAGTTGGCCCAAGGACTGACCCGTGGGGCACACCTCTTTGACAGATCCGCTCAACTATTCCTGCTAGTACCCGGTACTCCAGCAAACGTCTTGTGTGGTAAGATCGGATTATCCGACGCAAACACGAGGGAATTTCGTGATCCTCTTAAGGACAGCATTATGGCGACGTGAGAAACGCATTTAATTGCATTTCTCACGTCTTCTTCTTCTTTATTCTTTTTCCTGTTTAGCCTCCGGTAACTACAGTTTAGATAATTCTTCAGAGAATGAATGAGGATATGTATGAGTGTAAATGATGTGTTAGTCTTGCATATTCTCAGTTCGACCATTCCTGAGATGTGTGATTAATTCAACTCCAACCACCAAAGAACACCGGTATCCACGATCTAGTATTCAAATCCATGTAAAAATATCTGGATTTCCTAGGACTTGAACGCTGTAAATTTCCACTTCCAAATCAGCTGATTTGGGAAGACGCGTTAACCATAGACCAACCCGGTGGGTTGCATTTCTCACGTCTAGAGTAACGAAGGCGCACATTGCCCGCCGGCCAATTCTCACGGCCCTCCCAGCCACATCGCATACAGCAGCTACATCATTCATGGTGGACCTTCCCCTGCGAAAGCCATAATGCATTGCAGAGAGCCTGCCCTCCTCCCATACTGCTTGGGATATTCTATGCTGGAGCATGCACTCCAGCATCTTGACCGGCGGCCGGTAAGAAGAGGGGGGCGCCTGACCCTTCCCGGTTGTTGCACAAGTACCAGCCACTGGTACTATATACGCCACTTCATCTCTCGGGAAAGGCATCTTCCATAAGACAAGTATTGAACACCTCCAGAAAGACCTCCGGCTGAACCCGGATCGCCACCTTGACCACCAAATGCGGAAGCCAGTCCGAACTCGGCACCCCACTAGCTACTAGTCACCACTGGTATTCACTTGATCATCGGCAGTTTAGAATTACAAATTACACATCTATTATATCATCTCATGCTTTGTAATTAAAATTAAAACCTTCCTTGTACATCATGGTAGTACATGGTGACGATTCTTATTAAAATATTTGATTGTGGTAGTAGTTCTACCAATTTTATTCTGTTTCCACCTATGGCCTGAACTAACTTTAAATATACCTAACAACCACCAGCGATTTTTTTCCTTGATATGATTTGGGAGTTCATCGGAAGTAATTTCCAAAAAAAAATTAAAATCTTTTACACGTCAACTTTTTAAGAAAATCGTTTTAAACTATTAAAATATGTATTTTTTTGTATTTCCCTTGATATTGTAGGATTTAATGAATTTTCAGTATTTTTTGTTCTTTATGAACTAACAATCTTATAATCTTGTGTGAAATATTTTATATTTAGATAAAAACACTAAAATAATTAATATCACTAATTTTTACAAAGTTCCAATTTTAAACTTGCACACTGTTGTATCCTTGTACAGCTTTTAACAACTGTTTTCCATAGCCTGCGTTAGTAGAAAACACTATATATTTATTCCACGTCATTTGAACATCATAATGTACACTCTTCATTGCTTGTTCGCTGCGGAAACCATGTCCATTATTACTTCTCTTACCGGATTGAGCTACGTGATAAATAACAGTTTGCACTTTCGGAGTCGCACTTAATTTCATATTGAAATAGCTTTTTTTTAAATTATTTATTAGAATCTCATAGTCACAATTCGGAGTACTGGAAAAGAAGGAATCCACTACCTTGCGGACATCTTGGAAACTGTCAACAAAAACTAAGCAACTAGTTTCTTAGTTTTTGGCAGTATAGTTTTTTTAGCAATATAGTATGCTTTAATTGCAAAGTCTTCGAAGTATATCAACTTTAATGAGCAAAGGTTTGCAGGAGTTACTGGCAAAAGGTTGTTTATATTTTAAAGAAATTTATTAATATGTAACGATTTTACGTAAAACGCCCTACACACATCTTAATATACGTATTGCTTCCAGCTATTCTATTTGATTCTTTTTTTCGGTTCCTATATTTTACTGAAAGCGTTAACTGGCCTTGAAAAGTACCAGAAAAAACTTTCTGGAGCGGCACCCCCACTAATTATAGTTACTAGCCATCACTGGTATTCACTTCATCATCAGCAGTTTAAAATTACAAATTACACATCTATTATATCATCTCATGCTTTGTAATTAAAATTAAAACCTTCCTTGTAAATCATGGTAGTACATGGTGACAATTCTTATTAAAATATTTTATTGTGATAGTACTACCAATTTTATTCTGTTTCCATGGTTGGCTCTTTTCTTCTTCCCCTCTCAGAGACCGCTCATAAAGCATTAATTCTGAACGGGAGAGTGACGCCGTCACATACCGGTATGCGGAGTGCCCGCGACCTCACCGCACTAGGACGATCTGGACATGCTTGGGGCCCTCTAGGCGCTCAGCCGCGGACCTGTCCAGCCCGACACCCTCCGACGCCTCATTCACTGGCGGAACTCCTCACTTGCATGCAGCTTATCTATCACCATCTTCACGTAATTTTCGACTGCATTCTATTCGTCGGCTTCCTTCATCATAATGCGCTGCGTATCTTCCGGCCGGAACATGTCTTCCAATCCCAGGGCATCCAACATCTACCTGCGCTTGCTGCCGACACACGGATAGCAGAAATGAAGTGAAAGCGTGTCTCCTGCTCACTAAGGACAGAGGTCCGCGTGATACAGGCCGAATCTCTGCAGATATGATCTGTAAGTTCAGGTTTCTTAGAGGACTGGCTGACCACCTCAGCATATCTACGCGGTTGCATCGAAGCCAGGCCCGATGTAACCGCTATGGTCCGCTAGCAACTGTGTTAAGCTGTATCCCAGCGAGCGATGCGTTCTCCTGCACCAGCTCTTGATATCGCCAATGACACTATGGGTCCACCGATCTTTATTCTCTTGGTCCCATGCTCTTGCCAGACCTCCATTGGCTCCTCTGCAATCTGAGATGATATACTGTTTTTATCCCTGTGGTGCAAAAGCCCTTGTTCCCAAGGTCAAATCGATCGGCATAACCGCTGCCAGGACCTCGGCCGCTTCTTTCGAAACTGTTCTGTATGCAGCTATAATTCTTAAACAGCACCTTCTATGCATCGCGTCGAGCTTGCCTCGGTGTTTAGCGTATCTGGTCACGCCGGCCCAAAGCTGAGCCCCATACAGCAGGGTGTTACATCTCACTCTGGGCAGCAGTCTCCTCTGGTGCTGCGTCGGTCTACCGCTATTAAGAAGGAGGCCGGCAATTAGTCCCATAATCCTCTCCGATTTTTTGGTAGCTTATACGGCATGCGTGCCAAATCGTAGCCTAGCGTCGATCCACATTCCGAGGTGTTTGATTGCCAGCCTCGAAAGGATCCTTCTGTTCTGTAGCGTTATTTTCAATGTCGGTCTCTTTGCGGAGGATATAGCCACCACCTCCTTCTTCTCTGGGCCAAGCGTCAGCCCTACTCCAGCCATACAGTCGTTTGTCGCCGCACCACCTCGTCTCGACCTCCAAGGCGAGATCGTCAGCATAATTCCCCATCGTCACGCCCGGCGGAATATCCCGTCGTTTAGCAGGTTCCAGAGAGTTGGCCCAAGGACTGACCCGTGGGGCACACCTCTTTGACAGATCCGCTCAACTATTCCTGCTAGTACCCGGTACTCCAGCAAACGTCTTGTGTGGTAAGATCGGATTATCCGACGCAAACACGAGGGAATTTCGTGATCCTCTTAAGGACAGCATTATGGCGACGTGAGAAACGCATTTAATTGCATTTCTCACGTCTTCTTCTTCTTTATTCTTTTTCCTGTTTAGCCTCCGGTAACTACAGTTTAGATAATTCTTCAGAGAATGAATGAGGATATGTATGAGTGTAAATGATGTGTTAGTCTTGCATATTCTCAGTTCGACCATTCCTGAGATGTGTGATTAATTCAACTCCAACCACCAAAGAACACCGGTATCCACGATCTAGTATTCAAATCCATGTAAAAATATCTGGATTTCCTAGGACTTGAACGCTGTAAATTTCCACTTCCAAATCAGCTGATTTGGGAAGACGCGTTAACCATAGACCAACCCGGTGGGTTGCATTTCTCACGTCTAGAGTAACGAAGGCGCACATTGCCCGCCGGCCAATTCTCACGGCCCTCCCAGCCACATCGCATACAGCAGCTACATCATTCATGGTGGACCTTCCCCTGCGAAAGCCATAATGGATTGCAGAGAGCCTGCCCTCCTCCCATACTGCTTGGGATATTCTATGCTGGAGCATGCACTCCAGCATCTTGACCGGCGGCCGGTAAGAAGAGGGGGGCGCCTGACCCTTCCCGGTTGTTGCACAAGTACCAGCCACTGGTACTATATACGCCACTTCATCTCTCGGGAAAGGCATCTTCCATAAGACAAGTATTGAACACCTCCAGAAAGACCTCCGGCTGAACCCGGATCGCCACCTTGACCACCAAATGCGGAAGCCAGTCCGAACTCGGCACCCCACTAGCTACTAGTCACCACTGGTATTCACTTGGTCATCGGCAGTTTAGAATTACAAATTACACATCTATTATATCATCTCATGCTTTGTAATTAAAATTAAAACCTTCCTTGTACATCATGGTAGTACATGGTGACGATTCTTATTAAAATATTTGATTGTGGTAGTAGTTCTACCAATTTTATTCTGTTTCCACCTATGGCCTGAACTAACTTTAAATATACCTAACAACCACCAGCGATTTTTTTCCTTGATATGATTTGGGAGTTCATCGGAAGTAATTTCCAAAAAAAAATTAAAATCTTTTACACGTCAACTTTTTAAGAAAATCGTTTTAAACTATTAAAATATGTATTTTTTTGTATTTCCCTTGATATTGTAGGATTTAATGAATTTTCAGTATTTTTTGTTCTTTATGAACTAACAATCTTATAATCTTGTGTGAAATATTTAATATTTAGATAAAAACACTAAAATAATTAATATCACTAATTTTTACAAAGTTCCAATTTTAAACTTGCACACTGTTGTATCCTTGTACAGCTTTTAACAACTGTTTTCCATAGCCTGCGTTAGTAGAAAACACTATATATTTATTCCACGTCATTTGAACATCATAATGTACACTCTTCATTGCTTGTTCGCTGCGGAAACCATGTCCATTATTACTTCTCTTACCGGATTGAGCTACGTGATAAATAACAGTTTGCACTTTCGGAGTCGCACTTAATTTCATATTGAAATAGCTTTTTTTTAAATTATTTATTAGAATCTCATAGTCACAATTCGGAGTACTGGAAAAGAAGGAATCCACTACCTTGCGGACATCTTGGAAACTGTCAACAAAAACTAAGCAACTAGTTTCTTAGTTTTTGGCAGTATAGTTTTTTTAGCAATATAGTATGCTTTAATTGCAAAGTCTTCGAAGTATATCAACTTTAATGAGCAAAGGTTTGCAGGAGTTACTGGCAAAAGGTTGTTTATATTTTAAAGAAATTTATTAATATGTAACGATTTTACGTAAAACGCCCTACACACATCTTAATATACGTATTGCTTCCAGCTATTCTATTTGATTCTTTTTTTCGGTTCCTATATTTTACTGAAAGCGTTAACTGGCCTTGAAAAGTACCAGAAAAAACTTTCTGGAGCGGCACCCCCACTAATTATAGTTACTAGCCATCACTGGTATTCACTTCATCATCAGCAGTTTAAAATTACAAATTACACATCTATTATATCATCTCATGCTTTGTAATTAAAATTAAAACCTTCCTTGTAAATCATGGTAGTACATGGTGACAATTCTTATTAAAATATTTTATTGTGATAGTACTACCAATTTTATTCTGTTTCCATGGTTGGCTCTTTTCTTCTTCCCCTCTCAGAGACCGCTCATAAAGCATTAATTCTGAACGGGAGAGTGACGCCGTCACATACCGGTATGCGGAGTGCCCGCGACCTCACCGCACTAGGACGATCTGGACATGCTTGGGGCCCTCTAGGCGCTCAGCCGCGGACCTGTCCAGCCCGACACCCTCCGACGCCTCATTCACTGGCGGAACTCCTCACTTGCATGCAGCTTATCTATCACCATCTTCACGTAATTTTCGACTGCATTCTATTCGTCGGCTTCCTTCATCATAATGCGCTGCGTATCTTCCGGCCGGAACATGTCTTCCAATCCCAGGGCATCCAACATCTACCTGCGCTTGCTGCCGACACACGGATAGCAGAAATGAAGTGAAAGCGTGTCTCCTGCTCACTAAGGACAGAGGTCCGCGTGATACAGGCCGAATCTCTGCAGATATGATCTGTAAGTTCAGGTTTCTTAGAGGACTGGCTGACCACCTCAGCATATCTACGCGGTTGCATCGAAGCCAGGCCCGATGTAACCGCTATGGTCCGCTAGCAACTGTGTTAAGCTGTATCCCAGCGAGCGATGCGTTCTCCTGCACCAGCTCTTGATATCGCCAATGACACTATGGGTCCACCGATCTTTATTCTCTTGGTCCCATGCTCTTGCCAGACCTCCATTGGCTCCTCTGCAATCTGAGATGATATACTGTTTTTATCCCTGTGGTGCAAAAGCCCTTGTTCCCAAGGTCAAATCGATCGGCATAACCGCTGCCAGGACCTCGGCCGCTTCTTTCGAAACTGTTCTGTATGCAGCTATAATTCTTAAACAGCACCTTCTATGCATCGCGTCGAGCTTGCCTCGGTGTTTAGCGTATCTGGTCACGCCGGCCCAAAGCTGAGCCCCATACAGCAGGGTGTTACATCTCACTCTGGGCAGCAGTCTCCTCTGGTGCTGCGTCGGTCTACCGCTATTAAGAAGGAGGCCGGCAATTAGTCCCATAATCCTCTCCGATTTTTTGGTAGCTTATACGGCATGCGTGCCAAATCGTAGCCTAGCGTCGATCCACATTCCGAGGTGTTTGATTGCCAGCCTCGAAAGGATCCTTCTGTTCTGTAGCGTTATTTTCAATGTCGGTCTCTTTGCGGAGGATATAGCCACCACCTCCTTCTTCTCTGGGCCAAGCGTCAGCCCTACTCCAGCCATACAGTCGTTTGTCGCCGCACCACCTCGTCTCGACCTCCAAGGCGAGATCGTCAGCATAATTCCCCATCGTCACGCCCGGCGGAATATCCCGTCGTTTAGCAGGTTCCAGAGAGTTGGCCCAAGGACTGACCCGTGGGGCACACCTCTTTGACAGATCCGCTCAACTATTCCTGCTAGTACCCGGTACTCCAGCAAACGTCTTGTGTGGTAAGATCGGATTATCCGACGCAAACACGAGGGAATTTCGTGATCCTCTTAAGGACAGCATTATGGCGACGTGAGAAACGCATTTAATTGCATTTCTCACGTCTTCTTCTTCTTTATTCTTTTTCCTGTTTAGCCTCCGGTAACTACAGTTTAGATAATTCTTCAGAGAATGAATGAGGATATGTATGAGTGTAAATGATGTGTTAGTCTTGCATATTCTCAGTTCGACCATTCCTGAGATGTGTGATTAATTCAACTCCAACCACCAAAGAACACCGGTATCCACGATCTAGTATTCAAATCCATGTAAAAATATCTGGATTTCCTAGGACTTGAACGCTGTAAATTTCCACTTCCAAATCAGCTGATTTGGGAAGACGCGTTAACCATAGACCAACCCGGTGGGTTGCATTTCTCACGTCTAGAGTAACGAAGGCGCACATTGCCCGCCGGCCAATTCTCACGGCCCTCCCAGCCACATCGCATACAGCAGCTACATCATTCATGGTGGACCTTCCCCTGCGAAAGCCATAATGGATTGCAGAGAGCCTGCCCTCCTCCCATACTGCTTGGGATATTCTATGCTGGAGCATGCACTCCAGCATCTTGACCGGCGGCCGGTAAGAAGAGGGGGGCGCCTGACCCTTCCCGGTTGTTGCACAAGTACCAGCCACTGGTACTATATACGCCACTTCATCTCTCGGGAAAGGCATCTTACATAAGACAAGTATTGAACACCTCCAGAAAGACCTCCGGCTGAACCCGGATCGCCACCTTGACCACCAAATGCGGAAGCCAGTCCGAACTCGGCACCCCACTAGCTACTAGTCACCACTGGTATTCACTTGATCATCGGCAGTTTAGAATTACAAATTACACATCTATTATATCATCTCATGCTTTGTAATTAAAATTAAAACCTTCCTTGTACATCATGGTAGTACATGGTGACGATTCTTATTAAAATATTTGATTGTGGTAGTAGTTCTACCAATTTTATTCTGTTTCCACCTATGGCCTGAACTAACTTTAAATATACCTAACAACCACCAGCGATTTTTTTCCTTGATATGATTTGGGAGTTCATCGGAAGTAATTTCCAAAAAAAAATTAAAATCTTTTACACGTCAACTTTTTAAGAAAATCGTTTTAAACTATTAAAATATGTATTTTTTTGTATTTCCCTTGATATTGTAGGATTTAATGAATTTTCAGTATTTTTTGTTCTTTATGAACTAACAATCTTATAATCTTGTGTGAAATATTTTATATTTAGATAAAAACACTAAAATAATTAATATCACTAATTTTTACAAAGTTCCAATTTTAAACTTGCACACTGTTGTATCCTTGTACAGCTTTTAACAACTGTTTTCCATAGCCTGCGTTAGTAGAAAACACTATATATTTATTCCACGTCATTTGAACATCATAATGTACACTCTTCATTGCTTGTTCGCTGCGGAAACCATGTCCATTATTACTTCTCTTACCGGATTGAGCTACGTGATAAATAACAGTTTGCACTTTCGGAGTCGCACTTAATTTCATATTGAAATAGCTTTTTTTTAAATTATTTATTAGAATCTCATAGTCACAATTCGGAGTACTGGAAAAGAAGGAATCCACTACCTTGCGGACATCTTGGAAACTGTCAACAAAAACTAAGCAACTAGTTTCTTAGTTTTTGGCAGTATAGTTTTTTTAGCAATATAGTATGCTTTAATTGCAAAGTCTTCGAAGTATATCAACTTTAATGAGCAAAGGTTTGCAGGAGTTACTGGCAAAAGGTTGTTTATATTTTAAAGAAATTTATTAATATGTAACGATTTTACGTAAAACGCCCTACACACATCTTAATATACGTATTGCTTCCAGCTATTCTATTTGATTCTTTTTTTCGGTTCCTATATTTTACTGAAAGCGTTAACTGGCCTTGAAAAGTACCAGAAAAAACTTTCTGGAGCGGCACCCCCACTAATTATAGTTACTAGCCATCACTGGTATTCACTTCATCATCAGCAGTTTAAAATTACAAATTACACATCTATTATATCATCTCATGCTTTGTAATTAAAATTAAAACCTTCCTTGTAAATCATGGTAGTACATGGTGACAATTCTTATTAAAATATTTTATTGTGATAGTACTACCAATTTTATTCTGTTTCCATGGTTGGCTCTTTTCTTCTTCCCCTCTCAGAGACCGCTCATAAAGCATTAATTCTGAACGGCAGAGTGACGCCGTCAGATACCGGTATGCGGAGTGCCCGCGACCTCACCGCACTAAGACGATCTGGACATGCTTGGGGCCCTCTAGGCGCTCAGCCGCGGACCTGTCCAGCCCGACACCCTCCGACGCCTCATTCACTGGCGGAACTCCTCACTTGCATGCAGCTTATCTATCACCATCTTCACGTAATTTTCGACTGCATTCTATTCGTCGGCTTCCTTCATCATAATGCGCTGCGTATCTTCCGGCCGGAACATGTCTTCCAATCCCAGGGCATCCAACATCTACCTGCGCTTGCTGCCGACACACGGATAGCAGAAATGAAGTGAAAGCGTGTCTCCTGCTCACTAAGGACAGAGGTCCGCGTGATACAGGCCGAATCTCTGCAGATATGATCTGTAAGTTCAGGTTTCTTAGAGGACTGGCTGACCACCTCAGCATATCTACGCGGTTGCATCGAAGCCAGGCCCGATGTAACCGCTATGGTCCGCTAGCAACTGTGTTAAGCTGTATCCCAGCGAGCGATGCGTTCTCCTGCACCAGCTCTTGATATCGCCAATGACACTATGGGTCCACCGATCTTTATTCTCTTGGTTCCATGCTCTTGCCAGACCTCCATTGGCTCCTCTGCAATCTGAGATGATATACTGTTTTTATCCCTGTGGTGCAAAAGCCCTTGTTCCCAAGGTCAAATCGATCGGCATAACCGCTGCCAGGACTCGGCCGCTTCTTTCGAAACTGTTCTGTATGCAGCTATAATTCTTAAACAGCACCTTCTATGCATCGCGTCGAGCTTGCCTCGGTGTTTAGCGTATCTGGTCACGCCGGCCCAAAGCTGAGCCCCATACAGCAGGGTGTTACATCTCACTCTGGGCAGCAGTCTCCTCTGGTGCTGCGTCGGTCTACCGCTATTAAGAAGGAGGCCGGCAATTAGTCCCATAATCCTCTCCGATTTTTTGGTAGCTTATACGGCATGCGTGCCAAATCGTAGCCTAGCGTCGATCCACATTCCGAGGTGTTTGATTGCCAGCCTCGAAAGGATCCTTCTGTTCTGTAGCGTTATTTTCAATGTCGGTCTCTTTGCGGAGGATATAGCCACCACCTCCTTCTTCTCTGGGCCAAGCGTCAGCCCTACTCCAGCCATACAGTCGTTTGTCGCCGCACCACCTCGTCTCGACCTCCAAGGCGAGATCGTCAGCATAATTCCCCATCGTCACGCCCGGCGGAATATCCCGTCGTTTAGCAGGTTCCAGAGAGTTGGCCCAAGGACTGACCCGTGGGGCACACCTCTTTGACAGATCCGCTCAACTATTCCTGCTAGTACCCGGTACTCCAGCAAACGTCTTGTGTGGTAAGATCGGATTATCCGACGCAAACACGAGGGAATTTCGTGATCCTCTTAAGGACAGCATTATGGCGACGTGAGAAACGCATTTAATTGCATTTCTCACGTCTTCTTCTTCTTTATTCTTTTTCCTGTTTAGCCTCCGGTAACTACAGTTTAGATAATTCTTCAGAGAATGAATGAGGATATGTATGAGTGTAAATGATGTGTTAGTCTTGCATATTCTCAGTTCGACCATTCCTGAGATGTGTGATTAATTCAACTCCAACCACCAAAGAACACCGGTATCCACGATCTAGTATTCAAATCCATGTAAAAATATCTGGATTTCCTAGGACTTGAACGCTGTAAATTTCCACTTCCAAATCAGCTGATTTGGGAAGACGCGTTAACCATAGACCAACCCGGTGGGTTGCATTTCTCACGTCTAGAGTAACGAAGGCGCACATTGCCCGCCGGCCAATTCTCACGGCCCTCCCAGCCACATCGCATACAGCAGCTACATCATTCATGGTGGACCTTCCCCTGCGAAAGCCATAATGGATTGCAGAGAGCCTGCCCCCCTCCCATACTGCTTGGGATATTCTATGCTGGAGCATGCACTCCAGCATCTTGGCCGGCGGCCGGTAAGAAGAGGGGGGCGCCTGACCCTTCCCGGTTGTTGCACAAGTACCAGCCACTGGTACTATATACGCCACTTCATCTCTCGGGAAAGGCATCTTCCATAAGACAAGTATTGAACACCTCCAGAAAGACCTCCGGCTGATCCCGGATCGCCACCTTGACCACCAAATGCGGAAGCCAGTCCGAACTCGGCACCCCCACTAGCTACTAGTCACCACTGGTATTCACTTGATCATCGGCAGTTTAGAATTACAAATTACACATCTATTATATCATCTCATGCTTTGTAATTAAAATTAAAACCTTCCTTGTACATCATGGTAGTACATGGTGACGATTCTTATTAAAATATTTGATTGTGGTAGTAGTTCTACCAATTTTATTCTGTTTCCACCTATGGCCTGAACTAACTTTAAATATACCTAACAACCACCAGCGATTTTTTTCCTTGATATGATTTGGGAGTTCATCGGAAGTAATTTCCAAAAAAAAATTAAAATCTTTTACACGTCAACTTTTTAAGAAAATCGTTTTAAACTATTAAAAATATGTATTTTTTTGTATTTCCCTTGATATTGTAGGATTTAATGAATTTTCAGTATTTTTTTTTCTTTATGAACTAACAATCTTATAATCTTGTGTGAAATATTTTATATTTAGATAAAAACACTAAAATAATTAATATCACTAATTTTTACAAAGTTACAATTTTAAACTTGCACACTGTTATATCCTTGTACAGCTTTTAACAACTGTTTTCCATAGCCTGCGTTAGTAGAAAACACTGTATATTTATTCCACGTCATTTGAACATCATAATGTACACTCTTCATTGCTTGTTCGCTGCGGAAACCATGTCCATTATTACTTCTCTTACCGGATTGAGCTACGTGATAAATAACAGTTTGCACTTTCGGAGTCGCACTTAATTTCATATTGAAATAGCTTTTTTTTAAATTATTTATTAGAATCTCATAGTCACAATTCGGAGTACTGGAAAAGAAGGAATCCACTACCTTGCGGACATCTTGGAAACTGTCAACAAAAACTAAGCAACTAGTTTCTTAGTTTTTGGCAGTATAGTTTTTTTAGCAATATAGTATGCTTTAATTGCAAAGTCTTCGAAGTATATCAACTTTAATGAGCAAAGGTTTGCAGGAGTTACTGGCAAAAGGTTGTTTATATTTTAAAGAAATTTATTAATATGTAACGATTTTACGTAAAACGCCCTACACACATCTTAATATACGTATTGCTTCCAGCTATTCTATTTGATTCTTTTTTTCGGTTCCTATATTTTACTGAAAGCGTTAACTGGCCTTGAAAAGTACCAGAAAAAACTTTCTGGAGCGGCACCCCCACTAATTATAGTTACTAGCCATCACTGGTATTCACTTCATCATCAGCAGTTTAAAATTACAAATTACACATCTATTATATCATCTCATGCTTTGTAATTAAAATTAAAACCTTCCTTGTAAATCATGGTAGTACATGGTGACAATTCTTATTAAAATATTTTATTGTGATAGTACTACCAATTTTATTCTGTTTCCATGGTTGGCTCTTTTCTTCTTCCCCTCTCTGAGACCGCTCATAAAGCATTAATTCTGAACGGCAGAGTGACGCCGTCAGATACCGGTATGCGGAGTGCCCGCGACCTCACCGCACTAGGACGATCTGGACATGCTTGGGGCCCTCTAGGCGCTCAGCCGCGGACCTGTCCAGCCCGACACCCTCCGACGCCTCATTCACTGGCGGAACTCCTCACTTGCATGCAGCTTATCTATCACCATCTTCACGTAATTTTCGACTGCATTCTATTCGTCGGCTTCCTTCATCATAATGCGCTGCGTATCTTCCGGCTGGAACATGTCTTCCAATCCCAGGGCATCCAACATCTACCTGCGCTTGCTGCCGACACACGGATAGCAGAAATGAAGTGAAAGCGTGTCTCCTGCTCACTAAGGACAGAGGTCCGCGTGATACAGGCCGAATCTCTGCAGATATGATCTGTAAGTTCAGGTTTCTTAGAGGACTGGCTGACCACCTCAGCATATCTACGCGGTTGCATCGGAGCCAGGCCCGATGTAACCGCTATGGTCCGCTAGCAACTGTGTTAAGCTGTATCCCAGCGAGCGATGCGTTCTCCTGCACCAGCTCTTGATATCGCCAATGACACTATGGGTCCACCGATCTTTATTCTCTTGGTCCCATGCTCTTGCCAGACCTCCATTGGCTCCTCTGCAATCTGAGATGATATACTGTTTTTATCCCTGTGGTGCAAAAGCCCTTGTTCCCAAGGTCAAATCGATCGGCATAACCGCTGCCAGGACCTTGGCCGCTTCTTTCGAAACTGTTCTGTATGCAGCTATAATTCTTAAACAGCACCTTCTATGCATCGCGTCGAGCTTGCCTCGGTGTTTAGCGTATCTGGTCACGCCGGCCCAAAGCTGAGCCCCATACAGCAGGGTGTTACATCTCACTCTGGGCAGCAGTCTCCTCTGGTGCTGCGTCGGTCTACCGCTATTAAGAAGGAGGCCGGCAATTAGTCCCATAGTCCTCTCCGATTTTTTGGTAGCTTATACGGCATGCGTGCCAAATCGTAGCCTAGCGTCGATCCACATTCCGAGGTGTTTGATTGCCAGCCTCGAAAGGATCCTTCTGTTCTGTAGCGTTATTTTCAATGTCGGTCTCTTTGCGGAGGATATAGCCACCACCTCCTTCTTCTCTGGGCCAAGCGTCAGCCCTACTCCAGCCATACAGTCGTTTGTCGCCGCACCACCTCGTCTCGACCTCCAAGGCGAGATCGTCAGCATAATTCCCCATCGTCACGCCCGGCGGAATATCCCGTCGTTTAGCAGGTTCCAGAGAGTTGGCCCAAGGACTGACCCGTGGGGCACACCTCTTTGACAGATCCGCTCAACTATTCCTGCTAGTACCCGGTACTCCAGCAAACGTCTTGTGTGGTAAGATCGGATTATCCGACGCAAACACGAGGGAATTTCGTGATCCTCTTAAGGACAGCATTATGGCGACGTGAGAAACGCATTTAATTGCATTTCTCACGTCTTCTTCTTCTTTATTCTTTTTCCTGTTTAGCCTCCGGTAACTACAGTTTAGATAATTCTTCAGAGAATGAATGAATGAGGATATGTATGAGTGTAAATGATGTGTTAGTCTTGCATATTCTCAGTTCGACCATTCCTGAGATGTGTGATTAATTCAACTCCAACCACCAAAGAACACCGGTATCCACGATCTAGTATTCAAATCCATGTAAAAATATCTGGATTTCCTAGGACTTGAACGCTGTAAATTTCCACTTCCAAATCAGCTGATTTGGGAAGACGCGTTAACCATAGACCAACCCGGTGGGTTGCATTTCTCACGTCTAGAGTAACGAAGGCGCACATTGCCCGCCGGCCAATTCTCACGGCCCTCCCAGCCACATCGCATACAGCAGCTACATCATTCATGGTGGACCTTCCCCTGCGAAAGCCATAATGGATTGCAGAGAGCCTGCCCTCCTCCCATACTGCTTGGGATATTCTATGCTGGAGCATGCACTCCAGCATCTTGACCGGCGGCCGGTAAGAAGAGGGGGGCGCCTGACCCTTCCCGGTTGTTGCACAAGTACCAGCCACTGGTACTATATACGCCACTTCATCTCTCGGGAAAGGCATCTTACATAAGACAAGTATTGAACACCTCCAGAAAGACCTCCGGCTGAACCCGGATCGCCACCTTGACCACCAAATGCGGAAGCCAGTCCGAACTCGGCACCCCACTAGCTACTAGTCACCACTGGTATTCACTTGATCATCGGCAGTTTAGAATTACAAATTACACATCTATTATATCATCTCATGCTTTGTAATTAAAATTAAAACCTTCCTTGTACATCATGGTAGTACATGGTGACGATTCTTATTAAAATATTTGATTGTGGTAGTAGTTCTACCAATTTTATTCTGTTTCCACCTATGGCCTGAACTAACTTTAAATATACCTAACAACCACCAGCGATTTTTTTCCTTGATATGATTTGGGAGTTCATCGGAAGTAATTTCCAAAAAAAAATTAAAATCTTTTACACGTCAACTTTTTAAGAAAATCGTTTTAAACTATTAAAATATGTATTTTTTTGTATTTCCCTTGATATTGTAGGATTTAATGAATTTTCAGTATTTTTTGTTCTTTATGAACTAACAATCTTATAATCTTGTGTGAAATATTTAATATTTAGATAAAAACACTAAAATAATTAATATCACTAATTTTTACAAAGTTCCAATTTTAAACTTGCACACTGTTGTATCCTTGTACAGCTTTTAACAACTGTTTTCCATAGCCTGCGTTAGTAGAAAACACTATATATTTATTCCACGTCATTTGAACATCATAATGTACACTCTTCATTGCTTGTTCGCTGCGGAAACCATGTCCATTATTACTTCTCTTACCGGATTGAGCTACGTGATAAATAACAGTTTGCACTTTCGGAGTCGCACTTAATTTCATATTGAAATAGCTTTTTTTTAAATTATTTATTAGAATCTCATAGTCACAATTCGGAGTACTGGAAAAGAAGGAATCCACTACCTTGCGGACATCTTGGAAACTGTCAACAAAAACGAAGCAACTAGTTTCTTAGTTTTTGGCAGTATAGTTTTTTTAGCAATATAGTATGCTTTAATTGCAAAGTCTTCGAAGTATATCAACTTTAATGAGCAAAGGTTTGCAGGAGTTACTGGCAAAAGGTTGTTTATATTTTAAAGAAATTTATTAATATGTAACGATTTTACGTAAAACGCCCTGCACACATCTTAATATACGTATTGCTTCCAGCTATTCTATTTGATTCTTTTTTTCGGTTCCTATATTTTACTGAAAGCGTTAACTGGCCTTGAAAAGTACCAGAAAAAACTTTCTGGAGCGGCACCCCCACTAATTATAGTTACTAGCCATCACTGGTATTCACTTCATCATCAGCAGTTTAAAATTACAAATTACACATCTATTATATCATCTCATGCTTTGTAATTAAAATTAAAACCTTCCTTGTAAATCATGGTAGTACATGGTGACAATTCTTATTAAAATATTTTATTGTGATAGTACTACCAATTTTATTCTGTTTCCATGGTTGGCTCTTTTCTTCTTCCCCTCTCAGAGACCGCTCATAAAGCATTAATTCTGAACGGGAGAGTGACGCCGTCACATACCGGTATGCGGAGTGCCCGCGACCTCACCGCACTAGGACGATCTGGACATGCTTGGGGCCCTCTAGGCGCTCAGCCGCGGACCTGTCCAGCCCGACACCCTCCGACGCCTCATTCACTGGCGGAACTCCTCACTTGCATGCAGCTTATCTATCACCATCTTCACGTAATTTTCGACTGCATTCTATTCGTCGGCTTCCTTCATCATAATGCGCTGCGTATCTTCCGGCCGGAACATGTCTTCCAATCCCAGGGCATCCAACATCTACCTGCGCTTGCTGCCGACACACGGATAGCAGAAATGAAGTGAAAGCGTGTCTCCTGCTCACTAAGGACAGAGGTCCGCGTGATACAGGCCGAATCTCTGCAGATATGATCTGTAAGTTCAGGTTTCTTAGAGGACTGGCTGACCACCTCAGCATATCTACGCGGTTGCATCGAAGCCAGGCCCGATGTAACCGCTATGGTCCGCTAGCAACTGTGTTAAGCTGTATCCCAGCGAGCGATGCGTTCTCCTGCACCAGCTCTTGATATCGCCAATGACACTATGGGTCCACCGATCTTTATTCTCTTGGTCCCATGCTCTTGCCAGACCTCCATTGGCTCCTCTGCAATCTGAGATGATATACTGTTTTTATCCCTGTGGTGCAAAAGCCCTTGTTCCCAAGGTCAAATCGATCGGCATAACCGCTGCCAGGACCTCGGCCGCTTCTTTCGAAACTGTTCTGTATGCAGCTATAATTCTTAAACAGCACCTTCTATGCATCGCGTCGAGCTTGCCTCGGTGTTTAGCGTATCTGGTCACGCCGGCCCAAAGCTGAGCCCCATACAGCAGGGTGTTACATCTCACTCTGGGCAGCAGTCTCCTCTGGTGCTGCGTCGGTCTACCGCTATTAAGAAGGAGGCCGGCAATTAGTCCCATAATCCTCTCCGATTTTTTGGTAGCTTATACGGCATGCGTGCCAAATCGTAGCCTAGCGTCGATCCACATTCCGAGGTGTTTGATTGCCAGCCTCGAAAGGATCCTTCTGTTCTGTAGCGTTATTTTCAATGTCGGTCTCTTTGCGGAGGATATAGCCACCACCTCCTTCTTCTCTGGGCCAAGCGTCAGCCCTACTCCAGCCATACAGTCGTTTGTCGCCGCACCACCTCGTCTCGACATCCAAGGCGAGATCGTGAGCATAATTCCCCATCGTCACGCCCGGCGGAATATCCCGTCGTTTAGCAGGTTCCAGAGAGTTGGCCCAAGGACTGACCCGTGGGGCACACCTCTTTGACAGATCCGCTCAACTATTCCTGCTAGTACCCGGTACTCCAGCAAACGTCTTGTGTGGTAAGATCGGATTATCCGACGCAAACACGAGGGAATTTCGTGATCCTCTTAAGGACAGCATTATGGCGACGTGAGAAACGCATTTAATTGCATTTCTCACGTCTTCTTCTTCTTTATTCGTTTTCCTGTTTAGCCTCCGGTAACTACAGTTTAGATAATTCGTCAGAGAATGAATGAGGATATGTATGAGTGCAAATGATGTGTTAGTCTTGCATATTCTCAGTTCGACCATTCCTGAGATGTGTGATTAATTCAACTCCAACCACCAAAGAACACCGGTATCCACGATCTAGTATTCAAATCCATGTAAAAATATCTGGATTTCCTAGGACTTGAACGCTGTAAATTTCCACTTCCAAATCAGCTGATTTGGGAAGACGCGTTAACCATAGACCAACCCGGTGGGTTGCATTTCTCACGTCTAGAGTAACGAAGGCGCACATTGCCCGCCGGCCAATTCTCACGGCCCTCCCAGCCACATCGCATACAGCAGCTACATCATTCATGGTGGACCTTCCCCTGCGAAAGCCATAATGGATTGCAGAGAGCCTGCCCTCCTCCCATACTGCTTGGGATATTCTATGCTGGAGCATGCACTCCAGCATCTTGACCGGCGGCCGGTAAGAAGAGGGGGGCGCCTGACCCTTCCCGGTTGTTGCACAAGTACCAGCCACTGGTACTATATACGCCACTTCATCTCTCGGGAAAGGCATCTTACATAAGACAAGTATTGAACACCTCCAGAAAGACCTCCGGCTGAACCCGGATCGCCACCTTGACCACCAAATGCGGAAGCCAGTCCGAACTCGGCACCCCACTAGCTACTAGTCACCACTGGTATTCACTTGATCATCGGCAGTTTAGAATTACAAATTACACATCTATTATATCATCTCATGCTTTGTAATTAAAATTAAAACCTTCCTTGTACATCATGGTAGTACATGGTGACGATTCTTATTAAAATATTTGATTGTGGTAGTAGTTCTACCAATTTTATTCTGTTTCCACCTATGGCCTGAACTAACTTTAAATATACCTAACAACCACCAGCGATTTTTTTCCTTGATATGATTTGGGAGTTCATCGGAAGTAATTTCCAAAAAAAAATTAAAATCTTTTACACGTCAACTTTTTAAGAAAATCGTTTTAAACTATTAAAATATGTATTTTTTTGTATTTCCCTTGATATTGTAGGATTTAATGAATTTTCAGTATTTTTTGTTCTTTATGAACTAACAATCTTATAATCTTGTGTGAAATATTTTATATTTAGATAAAAACACTAAAATAATTAATATCACTAATTTTTACAAAGTTCCAATTTTAAACTTGCACACTGTTGTATCCTTGTACAGCTTTTAACAACTGTTTTCCATAGCCTGCGTTAGTAGAAAACACTATATATTTATTCCACGTCATTTGAACATCATAATGTACACTCTTCATTGCTTGTTCGCTGCGGAAACCATGTCCATTATTACTTCTCTTACCGGATTGAGCTACGTGATAAATAACAGTTTGCACTTTCGGAGTCGCACTTAATTTCATATTGAAATAGCTTTTTTTTAAATTATTTATTAGAATCTCATAGTCACAATTCGGAGTACTGGAAAAGAAGGAATCCACTACCTTGCGGACATCTTGGAAACTGTCAACAAAAACTAAGCAACTAGTTTCTTAGTTTTTGGCAGTATAGTTTTTTTAGCAATATAGTATGCTTTAATTGCAAAGTCTTCGAAGTATATCAACTTTAATGAGCAAAGGTTTGCAGGAGTTACTGGCAAAAGGTTGTTTATATTTTAAAGAAATTTATTAATATGTAACGATTTTACGTAAAACGCCCTACACACATCTTAATATACGTATTGCTTCCAGCTATTCTATTTGATTCTTTTTTTCGGTTCCTATATTTTACTGAAAGCGTTAACTGGCCTTGAAAAGTACCAGAAAAAACTTTCTGGAGCGGCACCCCCACTAATTATAGTTACTAGCCATCACTGGTATTCACTTCATCATCAGCAGTTTAAAATTACAAATTACACATCTATTATATCATCTCATGCTTTGTAATTAAAATTAAAACCTTCCTTGTAAATCATGGTAGTACATGGTGACAATTCTTATTAAAATATTTTATTGTGATAGTACTACCAATTTTATTCTGTTTCCATGGTTGGCTCTTTTCTTCTTCCCCTCTCAGAGACCGCTCATAAAGCATTAATTCTGAACGGGAGAGTGACGCCGTCACATACCGGTATGCGGAGTGCCCGCGACCTCACCGCACTAGGACGATCTGGACATGCTTGGGGCCCTCTAGGCGCTCAGCCGCGGACCTGTCCAGCCCGACACCCTCCGACGCCTCATTCACTGGCGGAACTCCTCACTTGCATGCAGCTTATCTATCACCATCTTCACGTAATTTTCGACTGCATTCTATTCGTCGGCTTCCTTCATCATAATGCGCTGCGTATCTTCCGGCCGGAACATGTCTTCCAATCCCAGGGCATCCAACATCTACCTGCGCTTGCTGCCGACACACGGATAGCAGAAATGAAGTGAAAGCGTGTCTCCTGCTCACTAAGGACAGAGGTCCGCGTGATACAGGCCGAATCTCTGCAGATATGATCTGTAAGTTCAGGTTTCTTAGAGGACTGGCTGACCACCTCAGCATATCTACGCGGTTGCATCGAAGCCAGGCCCGATGTAACCGCTATGGTCCGCTAGCAACTGTGTTAAGCTGTATCCCAGCGAGCGATGCGTTCTCCTGCACCAGCTCTTGATATCGCCAATGACACTATGGGTCCACCGATCTTTATTCTCTTGGTCCCATGCTCTTGCCAGACCTCCATTGGCTCCTCTGCAATCTGAGATGATATACTGTTTTTATCCCTGTGGTGCAAAAGCCCTTGTTCCCAAGGTCAAATCGATCGGCATAACCGCTGCCAGTACCTCGGCCGCTTCTTTCGAAACTGTTCTGTATGCAGCTATAATTCTTAAACAGCACCTTCTATGCATCGCGTCGAGCTTGCCTCGGTGTTTAGCGTATCTGGTCACGCCGGCCCAAAGCTGAGCCCCATACAGCAGGGTGTTACATCTCACTCTGGGCAGCAGTCTCCTCTGGTGCTGCGTCGGTCTACCGCTATTAAGAAGGAGGCCGGCAATTAGTCCCATAATCCTCTCCGATTTTTTGGTAGCTTATACGGCATGCGTGCCAAATCGTAGCCTAGCGTCGATCCACATTCCGAGGTGTTTGATTGCCAGCCTCGAAAGGATCCTTCTGTTCTGTAGCGTTATTTTCAATGTCGGTCTCTTTGCGGAGGATATAGCCACCACCTCCTTCTTCTCTGGGCCAAGCGTCAGCCCTACTCCAGCCATACAGTCGTTTGTCGCCGCACCACCTCGTCTCGACCTCCAAGGCGAGATCGTGAGCATAATTCCCCATCGTCACGCCCGGCGGAATATCCCGTCGTTTAGCAGGTTCCAGAGAGTTGGCCCAAGGACTGACCCGTGGGGCACACCTCTTTGACAGATCCGCTCAACTATTCCTGCTAGTACCCGGTACTCCAGCAAACGTCTTGTGTGGTAAGATCGGATTATCCGACGCAAACACGAGGGAATTTCGTGATCCTCTTAAGGACAGCATTATGGCGACGTGAGAAACGCATTTAATTGCATTTCTCACGTCTTCTTCTTCTTTATTCTTTTTCCTGTTTAGCCTCCGGTAACTACAGTTTAGATAATTCTTCAGAGAATGAATGAGGATATGTATGAGTGTAAATGATGTGTTAGTCTTGCATATTCTCAGTTCGACCATTCCTGAGATGTGTGATTAATTCAACTCCAACCACCAAAGAACACCGGTATCCACGATCTAGTATTCAAATCCATGTAAAAATATCTGGATTTCCTAGGACTTGAACGCTGTAAATTTCCACTTCCAAATCAGCTGATTTGGGAAGACGCGTTAACCATAGACCAACCCGGTGGGTTGCATTTCTCACGTCTAGAGTAACGAAGGCGCACATTGCCCGCCGGCCAATTCTCACGGCCCTCCCAGCCACATCGCATACAGCAGCTACATCATTCATGGTGGACCTTCCCCTGCGAAAGCCATAATGGATTGCAGAGAGCCTGCCCTCCTCCCATACTGCTTGGGATATTCTATGCTGGAGCATGCACTCCAGCATCTTGACCGGCGGCCGGTAAGAAGAGGGGGGCGCCTGACCCTTCCCGGTTGTTGCACAAGTACCAGCCACTGGTACTATATACGCCACTTCATCTCTCGGGAAAGGCATCTTACATAAGACAAGTATTGAACACCTCCAGAAAGACCTCCGGCTGAACCCGGATCGCCACCTTGACCACCAAATGCGGAAGCCAGTCCGAACTCGGCACCCCACTAGCTACTAGTCACCACTGGTATTCACTTGATCATCGGCAGTTTAGAATTACAAATTACACATCTATTATATCATCTCATGCTTTGTAATTAAAATTAAAACCTTCCTTGTACATCATGGTAGTACATGGTG
This sequence comes from Lycorma delicatula, assembly GCF_047948215.1. Lineage (NCBI taxonomy): Eukaryota > Metazoa > Arthropoda > Insecta > Hemiptera > Fulgoridae > Lycorma > Lycorma delicatula. Next base: position 78,452,083 of record NC_134458.1, read on the forward strand.
ACGATTCTTATTAAAATATTTGATTGTGGTAGTAGTTCTACCAATTTTATTCTGTTTCCACCTATGGCCTGAACTAACTTTAAATATACCTAACAACCACCAGCGATTTTTTTCCTTGATATGATTTGGGAGTTCATCGGAAGTAATTTCCAAAAAAAAATTAAAATCTTTTACACGTCAACTTTTTAAGAAAATCGTTTTAAACTATTAAAATATGTATTTTTTTGTATTTCCCTTGATATTGTAGGATTTAATGAATTTTCAGTATTTTTTGTTCTTTATGAACTAACAATCTTATAATCTTGTGTGAAATATTTTATATTTAGATAAAAACACTAAAATAATTAATATCACTAATTTTTACAAAGTTCCAATTTTAAACTTGCACACTGTTGTATCCTTGTACAGCTTTTAACAACTGTTTTCCATAGCCTGCGTTAGTAGAAAACACTATATATTTATTCCACGTCATTTGAACATCATAATGTACACTCTTCATTGCTTGTTCGCTGCGGAAACCATGTCCATTATTACTTCTCTTACCGGATTGAGCTACGTGATAAATAACAGTTTGCACTTTCGGAGTCGCACTTAATTTCATATTGAAATAGCTTTTTTTTAAATTATTTATTAGAATCTCATAGTCACAATTCGGAGTACTGGAAAAGAAGGAATCCACTACCTTGCGGACATCTTGGAAACTGTCAACAAAAACTAAGCAACTAGTTTCTTAGTTTTTGGCAGTATAGTTTTTTTAGCAATATAGTATGCTTTAATTGCAAAGTCTTCGAAGTATATCAACTTTAATGAGCAAAGGTTTGCAGGAGTTACTGGCAAAAGGTTGTTTATATTTTAAAGAAATTTATTAATATGTAACGATTTTACGTAAAACGCCCTGCACACATCTTAATATACGTATTGCTTCCAGCTATTCTATTTGATTCTTTTTTTCGGTTCCTATATTTTACTGAAAGCGTTAACTGGCCTTGAAAAGTACCAGAAAAAACTTTCTGGAGCGGCACCCCCACTAATTATAGTTACTAGCCATCACTGGTATTCACTTCATCATCAGCAGTTTAAAATTACAAATTACACATCTATTATATCATCTCATGCTTTGTAATTAAAATTAAAACCTTCCTTGTAAATCATGGTAGTACATGGTGACAATTCTTATTAAAATATTTTATTGTGATAGTACTACCAATTTTATTCTGTTTCCATGGTTGGCTCTTTTCTTCTTCCCCTCTCAGAGACCGCTCATAAAGCATTAATTCTGAACGGGAGAGTGACGCCGTCACATACCGGTATGCGGAGTGCCCGCGACCTCACCGCACTAGGACGATCTGGACATGCTTGGGGCCCTCTAGGCGCTCAGCCGCGGACCTGTCCAGCCCGACACCCTCCGACGCCTCATTCACTGGCGGAACTCCTCACTTGCATGCAGCTTATCTATCACCATCTTCACGTAATTTTCGACTGCATTCTATTCGTCGGCTTCCTTCATCATAATGCGCTGCGTATCTTCCGGCCGGAACATGTCTTCCAATCCCAGGGCATCCAACATCTACCTGCGCTTGCTGCCGACACACGGATAGCAGAAATGAAGTGAAAGCGTGTCTCCTGCTCACTAAGGACAGAGGTCCGCGTGATACAGGCCGAATCTCTGCAGATATGATCTGTAAGTTCAGGTTTCTTAGAGGACTGGCTGACCACCTCAGCATATCTACGCGGTTGCATCGAAGCCAGGCCCGATGTAACCGCTATGGTCCGCTAGCAACTGTGTTAAGCTGTATCCCAGCGAGCGATGCGTTCTCCTGCACCAGCTCTTGATATCGCCAATGACACTATGGGTCCACCGATCTTTATTCTCTTGGTCCCATGCTCTTGCCAGACCTCCATTGGCTCCTCTGCAATCTGAGATGATATACTGTTTTTATCCCTGTGGTGCAAAAGCCCTTGTTCCCAAGGTCAAATCGATCGGCATAACCGCTGCCAGGACCTCGGCCGCTTCTTTCGAAACTGTTCTGTATGCAGCTATAATTCTTAAACAGCACCTTCTATGCATCGCGTCGAGCTTGCCTCGGTGTTTAGCGTATCTGGTCACGCCGGCCCAAAGCTGAGCCCCATACAGCAGGGTGTTACATCTCACTCTGGGCAGCAGTCTCCTCTGGTGCTGCGTCGGTCTACCGCTATTAAGAAGGAGGCCGGCAATTAGTCCCATAATCCTCTCCGATTTTTTGGTAGCTTATACGGCATGCGTGCCAAATCGTAGCCTAGCGTCGATCCACATTCCGAGGTGTTTGATTGCCAGCCTCGAAAGGATCCTTCTGTTCTGTAGCGTTATTTTCAATGTCGGTCTCTTTGCGGAGGATATAGCCACCACCTCCTTCTTCTCTGGGCCAAGCGTCAGCCCTACTCCAGCCATACAGTCGTTTGTCGCCGCACCACCTCGTCTCGACATCCAAGGCGAGATCGTGAGCATAATTCCCCATCGTCACGCCCGGCGGAATATCCCGTCGTTTAGCAGGTTCCAGAGAGTTGGCCCAAGGACTGACCCGTGGGGCACACCTCTTTGACAGATCCGCTCAACTATTCCTGCTAGTACCCGGTACTCCAGCAAACGTCTTGTGTGGTAAGATCGGATTATCCGACGCAAACACGAGGGAATTTCGTGATCCTCTTAAGGACAGCATTATGGCGACGTGAGAAACGCATTTAATTGCATTTCTCACGTCTTCTTCTTCTTTATTCGTTTTCCTGTTTAGCCTCCGGTAACTACAGTTTAGATAATTCGTCAGAGAATGAATGAGGATATGTATGAGTGCAAATGATGTGTTAGTCTTGCATATTCTCAGTTCGACCATTCCTGAGATGTGTGATTAATTCAACTCCAACCACCAAAGAACACCGGTATCCACGATCTAGTATTCAAATCCATGTAAAAATATCTGGATTTCCTAGGACTTGAACGCTGTAAATTTCCACTTCCAAATCAGCTGATTTGGGAAGACGCGTTAACCATAGACCAACCCGGTGGGTTGCATTTCTCACGTCTAGAGTAACGAAGGCGCACATTGCCCGCCGGCCAATTCTCACGGCCCTCCCAGCCACATCGCATACAGCAGCTACATCATTCATGGTGGACCTTCCCCTGCGAAAGCCATAATGGATTGCAGAGAGCCTGCCCTCCTCCCATACTGCTTGGGATATTCTATGCTGGAGCATGCACTCCAGCATCTTGACCGGCGGCCGGTAAGAAGAGGGGGGCGCCTGACCCTTCCCGGTTGTTGCACAAGTACCAGCCACTGGTACTATATACGCCACTTCATCTCTCGGGAAAGGCATCTTACATAAGACAAGTATTGAACACCTCCAGAAAGACCTCCGGCTGAACCCGGATCGCCACCTTGACCACCAAATGCGGAAGCCAGTCCGAACTCGGCACCCCACTAGCTACTAGTCACCACTGGTATTCACTTGATCATCGGCAGTTTAGAATTACAAATTACACATCTATTATATCATCTCATGCTTTGTAATTAAAATTAAAACCTTCCTTGTACATCATGGTAGTACATGGTGACGATTCTTATTAAAATATTTGATTGTGGTAGTAGTTCTACCAATTTTATTCTGTTTCCACCTATGGCCTGAACTAACTTTAAATATACCTAACAACCACCAGCGATTTTTTTCCTTGATATGATTTGGGAGTTCATCGGAAGTAATTTCCAAAAAAAAATTAAAATCTTTTACACGTCAACTTTTTAAGAAAATCGTTTTAAACTATTAAAATATGTATTTTTTTGTATTTCCCTTGATATTGTAGGATTTAATGAATTTTCAGTATTTTTTGTTCTTTATGAACTAACAATCTTATAATCTTGTGTGAAATATTTTATATTTAGATAAAAACACTAAAATAATTAATATCACTAATTTTTACAAAGTTCCAATTTTAAACTTGCACACTGTTGTATCCTTGTACAGCTTTTAACAACTGTTTTCCATAGCCTGCGTTAGTAGAAAACACTATATATTTATTCCACGTCATTTGAACATCATAATGTACACTCTTCATTGCTTGTTCGCTGCGGAAACCATGTCCATTATTACTTCTCTTACCGGATTGAGCTACGTGATAAATAACAGTTTGCACTTTCGGAGTCGCACTTAATTTCATATTGAAATAGCTTTTTTTTAAATTATTTATTAGAATCTCATAGTCACAATTCGGAGTACTGGAAAAGAAGGAATCCACTACCTTGCGGACATCTTGGAAACTGTCAACAAAAACTAAGCAACTAGTTTCTTAGTTTTTGGCAGTATAGTTTTTTTAGCAATATAGTATGCTTTAATTGCAAAGTCTTCGAAGTATATCAACTTTAATGAGCAAAGGTTTGCAGGAGTTACTGGCAAAAGGTTGTTTATATTTTAAAGAAATTTATTAATATGTAACGATTTTACGTAAAACGCCCTACACACATCTTAATATACGTATTGCTTCCAGCTATTCTATTTGATTCTTTTTTTCGGTTCCTATATTTTACTGAAAGCGTTAACTGGCCTTGAAAAGTACCAGAAAAAACTTTCTGAAGCTGCACCCCCACTAATTATAGTTACTAGCCATCACTGGTATTCACTTCATCATCAGCAGTTTAAAATTACAAATTACACATCTATTATATCATCTCATGCTTTGTAATTAAAATTAAAACCTTCCTTGTAAATCATGGTAGTACATGGTGACAATTCTTATTAAAATATTTTATTGTGATAGTACTACCAATTTTATTCTGTTTCCATGGTTGGCTCTTTTCTTCTTCCCCTCTCAGAGACCGCTCATAAAGCATTAATTCTGAACGGGAGAGTGACGCCGTCACATACCGGTATGCGGAGTGCCCGCGACCTCACCGCACTAGGACGATCTGGACATGCTTGGGGCCCTCTAGGCGCTCAGCCGCGGACCTGTCCAGCCCGACACCCTCCGACGCCTCATTCACTGGCGGAACTCCTCACTTGCATGCAGCTTATCTATCACCATCTTCACGTAATTTTCGACTGCATTCTATTCGTCGGCTTCCTTCATCATAATGCGCTGCGTATCTTCCGGCCGGAACATGTCTTCCAATCCCAGGGCATCCAACATCTACCTGCGCTTGCTGCCGACACACGGATAGCAGAAATGAAGTGAAAGCGTGTCTCCTGCTCACTAAGGACAGAGGTCCGCGTGATACAGGCCGAATCTCTGCAGATATGATCTGTAAGTTCAGGTTTCTTAGAGGACTGGCTGACCACCTCAGCATATCTACGCGGTTGCATCGAAGCCAGGCCCGATGTAACCGCTATGGTCCGCTAGCAACTGTGTTAAGCTGTATCCCAGCGAGCGATGCGTTCTCCTGCACCAGCTCTTGATATCGCCAATGACACTATGGGTCCACCGATCTTTATTCTCTTGGTCCCATGCTCTTGCCAGACCTCCATTGGCTCCTCTGCAATCTGAGATGATATACTGTTTTTATCCCTGTGGTGCAAAAGCCCTTGTTCCCAAGGTCAAATCGATCGGCATAACCGCTGCCAGTACCTCGGCCGCTTCTTTCGAAACTGTTCTGTATGCAGCTATAATTCTTAAACAGCACCTTCTATGCATCGCGTCGAGCTTGCCTCGGTGTTTAGCGTATCTGGTCACGCCGGCCCAAAGCTGAGCCCCATACAGCAGGGTGTTACATCTCACTCTGGGCAGCAGTCTCCTCTGGTGCTGCGTCGGTCTACCGCTATTAAGAAGGAGGCCGGCAATTAGTCCCATAATCCTCTCCGATTTTTTGGTAGCTTATACGGCATGCGTGCCAAATCGTAGCCTAGCGTCGATCCACATTCCGAGGTGTTTGATTGCCAGCCTCGAAAGGATCCTTCTGTTCTGTAGCGTTATTTTCAATGTCGGTCTCTTTGCGGAGGATATAGCCACCACCTCCTTCTTCTCTGGGCCAAGCGTCAGCCCTACTCCAGCCATACAGTCGTTTGTCGCCGCACCACCTCGTCTCGACCTCCAAGGCGAGATCGTGAGCATAATTCCCCATCGTCACGCCCGGCGGAATATCCCGTCGTTTAGCAGGTTCCAGAGAGTTGGCCCAAGGACTGACCCGTGGGGCACACCTCTTTGACAGATCCGCTCAACTATTCCTGCTAGTACCCGGTACTCCAGCAAACGTCTTGTGTGGTAAGATCGGATTATCCGACGCAAACACGAGGGAATTTCGTGATCCTCTTAAGGACAGCATTATGGCGACGTGAGAAACGCATTTAATTGCATTTCTCACGTCTTCTTCTTCTTTATTCTTTTTCCTGTTTAGCCTCCGGTAACTACAGTTTAGATAATTCTTCAGAGAATGAATGAGGATATGTATGAGTGTAAATGATGTGTTAGTCTTGCATATTCTCAGTTCGACCATTCCTGAGATGTGTGATTAATTCAACTCCAACCACCAAAGAACACCGGTATCCACGATCTAGTATTCAAATCCATGTAAAAATATCTGGATTTCCTAGGACTTGAACGCTGTAAATTTCCACTTCCAAATCAGCTGATTTGGGAAGACGCGTTAACCATAGACCAACCCGGTGGGTTGCATTTCTCACGTCTAGAGTAACGAAGGCGCACATTGCCCGCCGGCCAATTCTCACGGCCCTCCCAGCCACATCGCATACAGCAGCTACATCATTCATGGTGGACCTTCCCCTGCGAAAGCCATAATGGATTGCAGAGAGCCTGCCCTCCTCCCATACTGCTTGGGATATTCTATGCTGGAGCATGCACTCCAGCATCTTGACCGGCGGCCGGTAAGAAGAGGGGGGCGCCTGACCCTTCCCGGTTGTTGCACAAGTACCAGCCACTGGTACTATATACGCCACTTCATCTCTCGGGAAAGGCATCTTACATAAGACAAGTATTGAACACCTCCAGAAAGACCTCCGGCTGAACCCGGATCGCCACCTTGACCACCAAATGCGGAAGCCAGTCCGAACTCGGCACCCCACTAGCTACTAGTCACCACTGGTATTCACTTGATCATCGGCAGTTTAGAATTACAAATTACACATCTATTATATCATCTCATGCTTTGTAATTAAAATTAAAACCTTCCTTGTACATCATGGTAGTACATGGTGACGATTCTTATTAAAATATTTGATTGTGGTAGTAGTTCTACCAATTTTATTCTGTTTCCACCTATGGCCTGAACTAACTTTAAATATACCTAACAACCACCAGCGATTTTTTTCCTTGATATGATTTGGGAGTTCATCGGAAGTAATTTCCAAAAAAAAATTAAAATCTTTTACACGTCAACTTTTTAAGAAAATCGTTTTAAACTATTAAAATATGTATTTTTTTGTATTTCCCTTGATATTGTAGGATTTAATGAATTTTCAGTATTTTTTGTTCTTTATGAACTAACAATCTTATAATCTTGTGTGAAATATTTTATATTTAGATACAAACACTAAAATAATTAATATCACTAATTTTTACAAAGTTCCAATTTTAAACTTGCACACTGTTGTATCCTTGTACAGCTTTTAACAACTGTTTTCCATAGCCTGCGTTAGTAGAAAACACTATATATTTATTCCACGTCATTTGAACATCATAATGTACACTCTTCATTGCTTGTTCGCTGCGGAAACCATGTCCATTATTACTTCTCTTACCGGATTGAGCTACGTGATAAATAACAGTTTGCACTTTCGGAGTCGCACTTAATTTCATATTGAAATAGCTTTTTTTTAAATTATTTATTAGAATCTCATAGTCACAATTCGGAGTACTGGAAAAGAAGGAATCCACTACCTTGCGGACATCTTGGAAACTGTCAACAAAAACTAAGCAACTAGTTTCTTAGTTTTTGGCAGTATAGTTTTTTTAGCAATATAGTATGCTTTAATTGCAAAGTCTTCGAAGTATATCAACTTTAATGAGCAAAGGTTTGCAGGAGTTACTGGCAAAAGGTTGTTTATATTTTAAAGAAATTTATTAATATGTAACGATTTTACGTAAAACGCCCTACACACATCTTAATATACGTATTGCTTCCAGCTATTCTATTTGATTCTTTTTTTCGGTTCCTATATTTTACTGAAAGCGTTAACTGGCCTTGAAAAGTACCAGAAAAAACTTTCTGGAGCGGCACCCCCACTAATTATAGTTACTAGCCATCACTGGTATTCACTTCATCATCAGCAGTTTAAAATTACAAATTACACATCTATTATATCATCTCATGCTTTGTAATTAAAATTAAAACCTTCCTTGTAAATCATGGTAGTACATGGTGACAATTCTTATTAAAATATTTTATTGTGATAGTACTACCAATTTTATTCTGTTTCCATGGTTGGCTCTTTTCTTCTTCCCCTCTCAGAGACCGCTCATAAAGCATTAATTCTGAACGGGAGAGTGACGCCGTCACATACCGGTATGCGGAGTGCCCGCGACCTCACCGCACTAGGACGATCTGGACATGCTTGGGGCCCTCTAGGCGCTCAGCCGCGGACCTGTCCAGCCCGACACCCTCCGACGCCTCATTCACTGGCGGAACTCCTCACTTGCATGCAGCTTATCTATCACCATCTTCACGTAATTTTCGACTGCATTCTATTCGTCGGCTTCCTTCATCATAATGCGCTGCGTATCTTCCGGCCGGAACATGTCTTCCAATCCCAGGGCATCCAACATCTACCTGCGCTTGCTGCCGACACACGGATAGCAGAAATGAAGTGAAAGCGTGTCTCCTGCTCACTAAGGACAGAGGTCCGCGTGATACAGGCCGAATCTCTGCAGATATGATCTGTAAGTTCAGGTTTCTTAGAGGACTGGCTGACCACCTCAGCATATCTACGCGGTTGCATCGAAGCCAGGCCCGATGTAACCGCTATGGTCCGCTAGCAACTGTGTTAAGCTGTATCCCAGCGAGCGATGCGTTCTCCTGCACCAGCTCTTGATATCGCCAATGACACTATGGGTCCACCGATCTTTATTCTCTTGGTCCCATGCTCTTGCCAGACCTCCATTGGCTCCTCTGCAATCTGAGATGATATACTGTTTTTATCCCTGTGGTGCAAAAGCCCTGGTTCCCAAGGTCAAATCGATCGGCATAACCGCTGCCAGGACCTCGGCCGCTTCTTTCGAAACTGTTCTGTATGCAGCTATAATTCTTAAACAGCACCTTCTATGCATCGCGTCGAGCTTGCCTCGGTGTTTAGCGTATCTGGTCACGCCGGCCCAAAGCTGAGCCCCATACAGCAGGGTGTTACATCTCACTCTGGGCAGCAGTCTCCTCTGGTGCTGCGTCGGTCTACCGCTATTAAGAAGGAGGCCGGCAATTAGTCCCATAATCCTCTCCGATTTTTTGGTAGCTTATACGGCATGCGTGCCAAATCGTAGCCTAGCGTCGATCCACATTCCGAGGTGTTTGATTGCCAGCCTCGAAAGGATCCTTCTGTTCTGTAGCGTTATTTTCAATGTCGGTCTCTTTGCGGAGGATATAGCCACCACCTCCTTCTTCTCTGGGCCAAGCGTCAGCCCTACTCCAGCCATACAGTCGTTTGTCGCCGCACCACCTCGTCTCGACCTCCAAGGCGAGATCGTCAGCATAATTCCCCATCGTCACGCCCGGCGGAATATCCCGTCGTTTAGCAGGTTCCAGAGAGTTGGCCCAAGGACTGACCCGTGGGGCACACCTCTTTGACAGATCCGCTCAACTATTCCTGCTAGTACCCGGTACTCCAGCAAACGTCTTGTGTGGTAAGATCGGATTATCCGACGCAAACACGAGGGAATTTCGTGATCCTCTTAAGGACAGCATTATGGCGACGTGAGAAACGCATTTAATTGCATTTCTCACGTCTTCTTCTTCTTTATTCTTTTTCCTGTTTAGCCTCCGGTAACTACAGTTTAGATAATTCTTCAGAGAATGAATGAGGATATGTATGAGTGTAAATGATGTGTTAGTCTTGCATATTCTCAGTTCGACCATTCCTGAGATGTGTGATTAATTCAACTCCAACCACCAAAGAACACCGGTATCCACGATCTAGTATTCAAATCCATGTAAAAATATCTGGATTTCCTAGGACTTGAACGCTGTAAATTTCCACTTCCAAATCAGCTGATTTGGGAAGACGCGTTAACCATAGACCAACCCGGTGGGTTGCATTTCTCACGTCTAGAGTAACGAAGGCGCACATTGCCCGCCGGCCAATTCTCACGGCCCTCCCAGCCACATCGCATACAGCAGCTACATCATTCATGGTGGACCTTCCCCTGCGAAAGCCATAATGCATTGCAGAGAGCCTGCCCTCCTCCCATACTGCTTGGGATATTCTATGCTGGAGCATGCACTCCAGCATCTTGACCGGCGGCCGGTAAGAAGAGGGGGGCGCCTGACCCTTCCCGGTTGTTGCACAAGTACCAGCCACTGGTACTATATACGCCACTTCATCTCTCGGGAAAGGCATCTTCCATAAGACAAGTATTGAACACCTCCAGAAAGACCTCCGGCTGAACCCGGATCGCCACCTTGACCACCAAATGCGGAAGCCAGTCCGAACTCGGCACCCCACTAGCTACTAGTCACCACTGGTATTCACTTGATCATCGGCAGTTTAGAATTACAAATTACACATCTATTATATCATCTCATGCTTTGTAATTAAAATTAAAACCTTCCTTGTACATCATGGTAGTACATGGTGACGATTCTTATTAAAATATTTGATTGTGGTAGTAGTTCTACCAATTTTATTCTGTTTCCACCTATGGCCTGAACTAACTTTAAATATACCTAACAACCACCAGCGATTTTTTTCCTTGATATGATTTGGGAGTTCATCGGAAGTAATTTCCAAAAAAAAATTAAAATCTTTTACACGTCAACTTTTTAAGAAAATCGTTTTAAACTATTAAAATATGTATTTTTTTGTATTTCCCTTGATATTGTAGGATTTAATGAATTTTCAGTATTTTTTGTTCTTTATGAACTAACAATCTTATAATCTTGTGTGAAATATTTTATATTTAGATAAAAACACTAAAATAATTAATATCACTAATTTTTACAAAGTTCCAATTTTAAACTTGCACACTGTTGTATCCTTGTACAGCTTTTAACAACTGTTTTCCATAGCCTGCGTTAGTAGAAAACACTATATATTTATTCCACGTCATTTGAACATCATAATGTACACTCTTCATTGCTTGTTCGCTGCGGAAACCATGTCCATTATTACTTCTCTTACCGGATTGAGCTACGTGATAAATAACAGTTTGCACTTTCGGAGTCGCACTTAATTTCATATTGAAATAGCTTTTTTTTAAATTATTTATTAGAATCTCATAGTCACAATTCGGAGTACTGGAAAAGAAGGAATCCACTACCTTGCGGACATCTTGGAAACTGTCAACAAAAACTAAGCAACTAGTTTCTTAGTTTTTGGCAGTATAGTTTTTTTAGCAATATAGTATGCTTTAATTGCAAAGTCTTCGAAGTATATCAACTTTAATGAGCAAAGGTTTGCAGGAGTTACTGGCAAAAGGTTGTTTATATTTTAAAGAAATTTATTAATATGTAACGATTTTACGTAAAACGCCCTACACACATCTTAATATACGTATTGCTTCCAGCTATTCTATTTGATTCTTTTTTTCGGTTCCTATATTTTACTGAAAGCGTTAACTGGCCTTGAAAAGTACCAGAAAAAACTTTCTGGAGCGGCACCCCCACTAATTATAGTTACTAGCCATCACTGGTATTCACTTCATCATCAGCAGTTTAAAATTACAAATTACACATCTATTATATCATCTCATGCTTTGTAATTAAAATTAAAACCTTCCTTGTAAATCATGGTAGTACATGGTGACAATTCTTATTAAAATATTTTATTGTGATAGTACTACCAATTTTATTCTGTTTCCATGGTTGGCTCTTTTCTTCTTCCCCTCTCAGAGACCGCTCATAAAGCATTAATTCTGAACGGGAGAGTGACGCCGTCACATACCGGTATGCGGAGTGCCCGCGACCTCACCGCACTAGGACGATCTGGACATGCTTGGGGCCCTCTAGGCGCTCAGCCGCGGACCTGTCCAGCCCGACACCCTCCGACGCCTCATTCACTGGCGGAACTCCTCACTTGCATGCAGCTTATCTATCACCATCTTCACGTAATTTTCGACTGCATTCTATTCGTCGGCTTCCTTCATCATAATGCGCTGCGTATCTTCCGGCCGGAACATGTCTTCCAATCCCAGGGCATCCAACATCTACCTGCGCTTGCTGCCGACACACGGATAGCAGAAATGAAGTGAAAGCGTGTCTCCTGCTCACTAAGGACAGAGGTCCGCGTGATACAGGCCGAATCTCTGCAGATATGATCTGTAAGTTCAGGTTTCTTAGAGGACTGGCTGACCACCTCAGCATATCTACGCGGTTGCATCGAAGCCAGGCCCGATGTAACCGCTATGGTCCGCTAGCAACTGTGTTAAGCTGTATCCCAGCGAGCGATGCGTTCTCCTGCACCAGCTCTTGATATCGCCAATGACACTATGGGTCCACCGATCTTTATTCTCTTGGTCCCATGCTCTTGCCAGACCTCCATTGGCTCCTCTGCAATCTGAGATGATATACTGTTTTTATCCCTGTGGTGCAAAAGCCCTTGTTCCCAAGGTCAAATCGATCGGCATAACCGCTGCCAGGACCTCGGCCGCTTCTTTCGAAACTGTTCTGTATGCAGCTATAATTCTTAAACAGCACCTTCTATGCATCGCGTCGAGCTTGCCTCGGTGTTTAGCGTATCTGGTCACGCCGGCCCAAAGCTGAGCCCCATACAGCAGGGTGTTACATCTCACTCTGGGCAGCAGTCTCCTCTGGTGCTGCGTCGGTCTACCGCTATTAAGAAGGAGGCCGGCAATTAGTCCCATAATCCTCTCCGATTTTTTGGTAGCTTATACGGCATGCGTGCCAAATCGTAGCCTAGCGTCGATCCACATTCCGAGGTGTTTGATTGCCAGCCTCGAAAGGATCCTTCTGTTCTGTAGCGTTATTTTCAATGTCGGTCTCTTTGCGGAGGATATAGCCACCACCTCCTTCTTCTCTGGGCCAAGCGTCAGCCCTACTCCAGCCATACAGTCGTTTGTCGCCGCACCACCTCGTCTCGACCTCCAAGGCGAGATCGTCAGCATAATTCCCCATCGTCACGCCCGGCGGAATATCCCGTCGTTTAGCAGGTTCCAGAGAGTTGGCCCAAGGACTGACCCGTGGGGCACACCTCTTTGACAGATCCGCTCAACTATTCCTGCTAGTACCCGGTACTCCAGCAAACGTCTTGTGTGGTAAGATCGGATTATCCGACGCAAACACGAGGGAATTTCGTGATCCTCTTAAGGACAGCATTATGGCGACGTGAGAAACGCATTTAATTGCATTTCTCACGTCTTCTTCTTCTTTATTCTTTTTCCTGTTTAGCCTCCGGTAACTACAGTTTAGATAATTCTTCAGAGAATGAATGAGGATATGTATGAGTGTAAATGATGTGTTAGTCTTGCATATTCTCAGTTCGACCATTCCTGAGATGTGTGATTAATTCAACTCCAACCACCAAAGAACACCGGTATCCACGATCTAGTATTCAAATCCATGTAAAAATATCTGGATTTCCTAGGACTTGAACGCTGTAAATTTCCACTTCCAAATCAGCTGATTTGGGAAGACGCGTTAACCATAGACCAACCCGGTGGGTTGCATTTCTCACGTCTAGAGTAACGAAGGCGCACATTGCCCGCCGGCCAATTCTCACGGCCCTCCCAGCCACATCGCATACAGCAGCTACATCATTCATGGTGGACCTTCCCCTGCGAAAGCCATAATGGATTGCAGAGAGCCTGCCCTCCTCCCATACTGCTTGGGATATTCTATGCTGGAGCATGCACTCCAGCATCTTGACCGGCGGCCGGTAAGAAGAGGGGGGCGCCTGACCCTTCCCGGTTGTTGCACAAGTACCAGCCACTGGTACTATATACGCCACTTCATCTCTCGGGAAAGGCATCTTCCATAAGACAAGTATTGAACACCTCCAGAAAGACCTCCGGCTGAACCCGGATCGCCACCTTGACCACCAAATGCGGAAGCCAGTCCGAACTCGGCACCCCACTAGCTACTAGTCACCACTGGTATTCACTTGGTCATCGGCAGTTTAGAATTACAAATTACACATCTATTATATCATCTCATGCTTTGTAATTAAAATTAAAACCTTCCTTGTACATCATGGTAGTACATGGTGACGATTCTTATTAAAATATTTGATTGTGGTAGTAGTTCTACCAATTTTATTCTGTTTCCACCTATGGCCTGAACTAACTTTAAATATACCTAACAACCACCAGCGATTTTTTTCCTTGATATGATTTGGGAGTTCATCGGAAGTAATTTCCAAAAAAAAATTAAAATCTTTTACACGTCAACTTTTTAAGAAAATCGTTTTAAACTATTAAAATATGTATTTTTTTGTATTTCCCTTGATATTGTAGGATTTAATGAATTTTCAGTATTTTTTGTTCTTTATGAACTAACAATCTTATAATCTTGTGTGAAATATTTAATATTTAGATAAAAACACTAAAATAATTAATATCACTAATTTTTACAAAGTTCCAATTTTAAACTTGCACACTGTTGTATCCTTGTACAGCTTTTAACAACTGTTTTCCATAGCCTGCGTTAGTAGAAAACACTATATATTTATTCCACGTCATTTGAACATCATAATGTACACTCTTCATTGCTTGTTCGCTGCGGAAACCATGTCCATTATTACTTCTCTTACCGGATTGAGCTACGTGATAAATAACAGTTTGCACTTTCGGAGTCGCACTTAATTTCATATTGAAATAGCTTTTTTTTAAATTATTTATTAGAATCTCATAGTCACAATTCGGAGTACTGGAAAAGAAGGAATCCACTACCTTGCGGACATCTTGGAAACTGTCAACAAAAACTAAGCAACTAGTTTCTTAGTTTTTGGCAGTATAGTTTTTTTAGCAATATAGTATGCTTTAATTGCAAAGTCTTCGAAGTATATCAACTTTAATGAGCAAAGGTTTGCAGGAGTTACTGGCAAAAGGTTGCTTATATTTTAAAGAAATTTATTAATATGTAACGATTTTACGTAAAACGCCCTACACACATCTTAATATACGTATTGCTTCCAGCTATTCTATTTGATTCTTTTTTTCGGTTCCTATATTTTACTGAAAGCGTTAACTGGCCTTGAAAAGTACCAGAAAAAACTTTCTGGAGCGGCACCCCCACTAATTATAGTTACTAGCCATCACTGGTATTCACTTCATCATCAGCAGTTTAAAATTACAAATTACACATCTATTATATCATCTCATGCTTTGTAATTAAAATTAAAACCTTCCTTGTAAATCATGGTAGTACATGGTGACAATTCTTATTAAAATATTTTATTGTGATAGTACTACCAATTTTATTCTGTTTCCATGGTTGGCTCTTTTCTTCTTCCCCTCTCAGAGACCGCTCATAAAGCATTAATTCTGAACGGGAGAGTGACGCCGTCACATACCGGTATGCGGAGTGCCCGCGACCTCACCGCACTAGGACGATCTGGACATGCTTGGGGCCCTCTAGGCGCTCAGCCGCGGACCTGTCCAGCCCGACACCCTCCGACGCCTCATTCACTGGCGGAACTCCTCACTTGCATGCAGCTTATCTATCACCATCTTCACGTAATTTTCGACTGCATTCTATTCGTCGGCTTCCTTCATCATAATGCGCTGCGTATCTTCCGGCCGGAACATGTCTTCCAATCCCAGGGCATCCAACATCTACCTGCGCTTGCTGCCGACACACGGATAGCAGAAATGAAGTGAAAGCGTGTCTCCTGCTCACTAAGGACAGAGGTCCGCGTGATACAGGCCGAATCTCTGCAGATATGATCTGTAAGTTCAGGTTTCTTAGAGGACTGGCTGACCACCTCAGCATATCTACGCGGTTGCATCGAAGCCAGGCCCGATGTAACCGCTATGGTCCGCTAGCAACTGTGTTAAGCTGTATCCCAGCGAGCGATGCGTTCTCCTGCACCAGCTCTTGATATCGCCAATGACACTATGGGTCCACCGATCTTTATTCTCTTGGTCCCATGCTCTTGCCAGACCTCCATTGGCTCCTCTGCAATCTGAGATGATATACTGTTTTTATCCCTGTGGTGCAAAAGCCCTTGTTCCCAAGGTCAAATCGATCGGCATAACCGCTGCCAGGACCTCGGCCGCTTCTTTCGAAACTGTTCTGTATGCAGCTATAATTCTTAAACAGCACCTTCTATGCATCGCGTCGAGCTTGCCTCGGTGTTTAGCGTATCTGGTCACGCCGGCCCAAAGCTGAGCCCCATACAGCAGGGTGTTACATCTCACTCTGGGCAGCAGTCTCCTCTGGTGCTGCGTCGGTCTACCGCTATTAAGAAGGAGGCCGGCAATTAGTCCCATAATCCTCTCCGATTTTTTGGTAGCTTATACGGCATGCGTGCCAAATCGTAGCCTAGCGTCGATCCACATTCCGAGGTGTTTGATTGCCAGCCTCGAAAGGATCCTTCTGTTCTGTAGCGTTATTTTCAATGTCGGTCTCTTTGCGGAGGATATAGCCACCACCTCCTTCTTCTCTGGGCCAAGCGTCAGCCCTACTCCAGCCATACAGTCGTTTGTCGCCGCACCACCTCGTCTCGACCTCCAAGGCGAGATCGTCAGCATAATTCCCCATCGTCACGCCCGGCGGAATATCCCGTCGTTTAGCAGGTTCCAGAGAGTTGGCCCAAGGACTGACCCGTGGGGCACACCTCTTTGACAGATCCGCTCAACTATTCCTGCTAGTACCCGGTACTCCAGCAAACGTCTTGTGTGGTAAGATCGGATTATCCGACGCAAACACGAGGGAATTTCGTGATCCTCTTAAGGACAGCATTATGGCGACGTGAGAAACGCATTTAATTGCATTTCTCACGTCTTCTTCTTCTTTATTCTTTTTCCTGTTTAGCCTCCGGTAACTACAGTTTAGATAATTCTTCAGAGAATGAATGAGGATATGTATGAGTGTAAATGATGTGTTAGTCTTGCATATTCTCAGTTCGACCATTCCTGAGATGTGCGATTAATTCAACTCCAACCACCAAAGAACACCGGTATCCACGATCTAGTATTCAAATCCATGTAAAAATATCTGGATTTCCTAGGACTTGAACGCTGTAAATTTCCACTTCCAAATCAGCTGATTTGGGAAGACGCGTTAACCATAGACCAACCCGGTGGGTTGCATTTCTCACGTCTAGAGTAACGAAGGCGCACATTGCCCGCCGGCCAATTCTCACGGCCCTCCCAGCCACATCGCATACAGCAGCTACATCATTCATGGTGGACCTTCCCCTGCGAAAGCCATAATGGATTGCAGAGAGCCTGCCCTCCTCCCATACTGCTTGGGATATTCTATGCTGGAGCATGCACTCCAGCATCTTGACCGGCGGCCGGTAAGAAGAGGGGGGCGCCTGACCCTTCCCGGTTGTTGCACAAGTACCAGCCACTGGTACTATATACGCCACTTCATCTCTCGGGAAAGGCATCTTACATAAGACAAGTATTGAACACCTCCAGAAAGACCTCCGGCTGAACCCGGATCGCCACCTTGACCACCAAATGCGGAAGCCAGTCCGAACTCGGCACCCCACTAGCTACTAGTCACCACTGGTATTCACTTGATCATCGGCAGTTTAGAATTACAAATTACACATCTATTATATCATCTCATGCTTTGTAATTAAAATTAAAACCTTCCTTGTACATCATGGTAGTACATGGTGACGATTCTTATTAAAATATTTGATTGTGGTAGTAGTTCTACCAATTTTATTCTGTTTCCACCTATGGCCTGAACTAACTTTAAATATACCTAACAACCACCAGCGATTTTTTTCCTTGATATGATTTGGGAGTTCATCGGAAGTAATTTCCAAAAAAAAATTAAAATCTTTTACACGTCAACTTTTTAAGAAAATCGTTTTAAACTATTAAAATATGTATTTTTTTGTATTTCCCTTGATATTGTAGGATTTAATGAATTTTCAGTATTTTTTGTTCTTTATGAACTAACAATCTTATAATCTTGTGTGAAATATTTTATATTTAGATAAAAACACTAAAATAATTAATATCACTAATTTTTACAAAGTTCCAATTTTAAACTTGCACACTGTTGTATCCTTGTACAGCTTTTAACAACTGTTTTCCATAGCCTGCGTTAGTAGAAAACACTATATATTTATTCCACGTCATTTGAACATCATAATGTACACTCTTCATTGCTTGTTCGCTGCGGAAACCATGTCCATTATTACTTCTCTTACCGGATTGAGCTACGTGATAAATAACAGTTTGCACTTTCGGAGTCGCACTTAATTTCATATTGAAATAGCTTTTTTTTAAATTATTTATTAGAATCTCATAGTCACAATTCGGAGTACTGGAAAAGAAGGAATCCACTACCTTGCGGACATCTTGGAAACTGTCAACAAAAACTAAGCAACTAGTTTCTTAGTTTTTGGCAGTATAGTTTTTTTAGCAATATAGTATGCTTTAATTGCAAAGTCTTCGAAGTATATCAACTTTAATGAGCAAAGGTTTGCAGGAGTTACTGGCAAAAGGTTGTTTATATTTTAAAGAAATTTATTAATATGTAACGATTTTACGTAAAACGCCCTACACACATCTTAATATACGTATTGCTTCCAGCTATTCTTATTTGATTCTTTTTTTCGGTTCCTATATTTTACTGAAAGCGTTAACTGGCCTTGAAAAGTACCAGAAAAAACTTTCTGGAGCGGCACCCCCACTAATTATAGTTACTAGCCATCACTGGTATTCACTTCATCATCAGCAGTTTAAAATTACAAATTACACATCTATTATATCATCTCATGCTTTGTAATTAAAATTAAAACCTTCCTTGTAAATCATGGTAGTACATGGTGACAATTCTTATTAAAATATTTTATTGTGATAGTACTACCAATTTTATTCTGTTTCCATGGTTGGCTCTTTTCTTCTTCCCCTCTCAGAGACCGCTCATAAAGCATTAATTCTGAACGGCAGAGTGACGCCGTCAGATACCGGTATGCGGAGTGCCCGCGACCTCACCGCACTAGGACGATCTGGACATGCTTGGGGCCCTCTAGGCGCTCAGCCGCGGACCTGTCCAGCCCGACACCCTCCGACGCCTCATTCACTGGCGGAACTCCTCACTTGCATGCAGCTTATCTATCACCATCTTCACGTAATTTTCGACTGCATTCTATTCGTCGGCTTCCTTCATCATAATGCGCTGCGTATCTTCCGGCCGGAACATGTCTTCCAATCCCAGGGCATCCAACATCTACCTGCGCTTGCTGCCGACACACGGATAGCAGAAATGAAGTGAAAGCGTGTCTCCTGCTCACTAAGGACAGAGGTCCGCGTGATACAGGCCGAATCTCTGCAGATATGATCTGTAAGTTCAGGTTTCTTAGAGGACTGGCTGACCACCTCAGCATATCTACGCGGTTGCATCGAAGCCAGGCCCGATGTAACCGCTATGGTCCGCTAGCAACTGTGTTAAGCTGTATCCCAGCGAGCGATGCGTTCTCCTGCACCAGCTCTTGATATCGCCAATGACACTATGGGTCCACCGATCTTTATTATCTTGGTTCCATGCTCTTGCCAGACCTCCATTGGCTCCTCTGCAATCTGAGATGATATACTGTTTTTATCCCTGTGGTGCAAAAGCCCTTGTTCCCAAGGTCAAATCGATCGGCATAACCGCTGCCAGGACTCGGCCGCTTCTTTCGAAACTGTTCTGTATGCAGCTATAATTCTTAAACAGCACCTTCTATGCATCGCGTCGAGCTTGCCTCGGTGTTTAGCGTATCTGGTCACGCCGGCCCAAAGCTGAGCCCCATACAGCAGGGTGTTACATCTCACTCTGGGCAGCAGTCTCCTCTGGTGCTGCGTCGGTCTACCGCTATTAAGAAGGAGGCCGGCAATTAGTCCCATAATCCTCTCCGATTTTTTGGTAGCTTATACGGCATGCGTGCCAAATCGTAGCCTAGCGTCGATCCACATTCCGAGGTGTTTGATTGCCAGCCTCGAAAGGATCCTTCTGTTCTGTAGCGTTATTTTCAATGTCGGTCTCTTTGCGGAGGATATAGCCACCACCTCCTTCTTCTCTGGGCCAAGCGTCAGCCCTACTCCAGCCATACAGTCGTTTGTCGCCGCACCACCTCGTCTCGACCTCCAAGGCGAGATCGTCAGCATAATTCCCCATCGTCACGCCCGGCGGAATATCCCGTCGTTTAGCAGGTTCCAGAGAGTTGGCCCAAGGACTGACCCGTGGGGCACACCTCTTTGACAGATCCGCTCAACTATTCCTGCTAGTACCCGGTACTCCAGCAAACGTCTTGTGTGGTAAGATCGGATTATCCGACGCAAACACGAGGGAATTTCGTGATCCTCTTAAGGACAGCATTATGGCGACGTGAGAAACGCATTTAATTGCATTTCTCACGTCTTCTTCTTCTTTATTCTTTTTCCTGTTTAGCCTCCGGTAACTACAGTTTAGATAATTCTTCAGAGAATGAATGAGGATATGTATGAGTGTAAATGATGTGTTAGTCTTGCATATTCTCAGTTCGACCATTCCTGAGATGTGCGATTAATTCAACTCCAACCACCAAAGAACACCGGTATCCACGATCTAGTATTCAAATCCATGTAAAAATATCTGGATTTCCTAGGACTTGAACGCTGTAAATTTCCACTTCCAAATCAGCTGATTTGGGAAGACGCGTTAACCATAGACCAACCCGGTGGGTTGCATTTCTCACGTCTAGAGTAACGAAGGCGCACATTGCCCGCCGGCCAATTCTCACGGCCCTCCCAGCCACATCGCATACAGCAGCTACATCATTCATGGTGGACCTTCCCCTGCGAAAGCCATAATGGATTGCAGAGAGCCTGCCCTCCTCCCATACTGCTTGGGATATTCTATGCTGGAGCATGCACTCCAGCATCTTGACCGGCGGCCGGTAAGAAGAGGGGGGCGCCTGACCCTTCCCGGTTGTTGCACAAGTACCAGCCACTGGTACTATATACGCCACTTCATCTCTCGGGAAAGGCATCTTACATAAGACAAGTATTGAACACCTCCAGAAAGACCTCCGGCTGAACCCGGATCGCCACCTTGACCACCAAATGCGGAAGCCAGTCCGAACTCGGCACCCCACTAGCTACTAGTCACCACTGGTATTCACTTGATCATCGGCAGTTTAGAATTACAAATTACACATCTATTATATCATCTCATGCTTTGTAATTAAAATTAAAACCTTCCTTGTACATCATGGTAGTACATGGTGACGATTCTTATTAAAATATTTGATTGTGGTAGTAGTTCTACCAATTTTATTCTGTTTCCACCTATGGCCTGAACTAACTTTAAATATACCTAACAACCACCAGCGATTTTTTTCCTTGATATGATTTGGGAGTTCATCGGAAGTAATTTCCAAAAAAAAATTAAAATCTTTTACACGTCAACTTTTTAAGAAAATCGTTTTAAACTATTAAAATATGTATTTTTTTGTATTTCCCTTGATATTGTAGGATTTAATGAATTTTCAGTATTTTTTGTTCTTTATGAACTAACAATCTTATAATCTTGTGTGAAATATTTTATATTTAGATAAAAACACTAAAATAATTAATATCACTAATTTTTACAAAGTTCCAATTTTAAACTTGCACACTGTTGTATCCTTGTACAGCTTTTAACAACTGTTTTCCATAGCCTGCGTTAGTAGAAAACACTATATATTTATTCCACGTCATTTGAACATCATAATGTACACTCTTCATTGCTTGTTCGCTGCGGAAACCATGTCCATTATTACTTCTCTTACCGGATTGAGCTACGTGATAAATAACAGTTTGCACTTTCGGAGTCGCACTTAATTTCATATTGAAATAGCTTTTTTTTAAATTATTTATTAGAATCTCATAGTCACAATTCGGAGTACTGGAAAAGAAGGAATCCACTACCTTGCGGACATCTTGGAAACTGTCAACAAAAACTAAGCAACTAGTTTCTTAGTTTTTGGCAGTATAGTTTTTTTAGCAATATAGTATGCTTTAATTGCAAAGTCTTCGAAGTATATCAACTTTAATGAGCAAAGGTTTGCAGGAGTTACTGGCAAAAGGTTGTTTATATTTTAAAGAAATTTATTAATATGTAACGATTTTACGTAAAACGCCCTACACACATCTTAATATACGTATTGCTTCCAGCTATTCTTATTTGATTCTTTTTTTCGGTTCCTATATTTTACTGAAAGCGTTAACTGGCCTTGAAAAGTACCAGAAAAAACTTTCTGGAGCGGCACCCCCACTAATTATAGTTACTAGCCATCACTGGTATTCACTTCATCATCAGCAGTTTAAAATTACAAATTACACATCTATTATATCATCTCATGCTTTGTAATTAAAATTAAAACCTTCCTTGTAAATCATGGTAGTACATGGTGACAATTCTTATTAAAATATTTTATTGTGATAGTACTACCAATTTTATTCTGTTTCCATGGTTGGCTCTTTTCTTCTTCCCCTCTCAGAGACCGCTCATAAAGCATTAATTCTGAACGGCAGAGTGACGCCGTCAGATACCGGTATGCGGAGTGCCCGCGACCTCACCGCACTAGGACGATCTGGACATGCTTGGGGCCCTCTAGGCGCTCAGCCGCGGACCTGTCCAGCCCGACACCCTCCGACGCCTCATTCACTGGCGGAACTCCTCACTTGCATGCAGCTTATCTATCACCATCTTCACGTAATTTTCGACTGCATTCTATTCGTCGGCTTCCTTCATCATAATGCGCTGCGTATCTTCCGGCCGGAACATGTCTTCCAATCCCAGGGCATCCAACATCTACCTGCGCTTGCTGCCGACACACGGATAGCAGAAATGAAGTGAAAGCGTGTCTCCTGCTCACTAAGGACAGAGGTCCGCGTGATACAGGCCGAATCTCTGCAGATATGATCTGTAAGTTCAGGTTTCTTAGAGGACTGGCTGACCACCTCAGCATATCTACGCGGTTGCATCGAAGCCAGGCCCGATGTAACCGCTATGGTCCGCTAGCAACTGTGTTAAGCTGTATCCCAGCGAGCGATGCGTTCTCCTGCACCAGCTCTTGATATCGCCAATGACACTATGGGTCCACCGATCTTTATTCTCTTGGTCCCATGCTCTTGCCAGACCTCCATTGGCTCCTCTGCAATCTGAGATGATATACTGTTTTTATCCCTGTGGTGCAAAAGCCCTTGTTCCCAAGGTCAAATCGATCGGCATAACCGCTGCCAGGACCTCGGCCGCTTCTTTCGAAACTGTTCTGTATGCAGCTATAATTCTTAAACAGCACCTTCTATGCATCGCGTCGAGCTTGCCTCGGTGTTTAGCGTATCTGGTCACGCCGGCCCAAAGCTAAGCCCCATACAGCAGGGTGTTACATCTCACTCTGGGCAGCAGTCTCCTCTGGTGCTGCGTCGGTCTACCGCTATTAAGAAGGAGGCCGGCAATTAGTCCCATAATCCTCTCCGATTTTTTGGTAGCTTATACGGCATGCGTGCCAAATCGTAGCCTAGCGTCGATCCACATTCCGAGGTGTTTGATTGCCAGCCTCGAAAGGATCCTTCTGTTCTGTAGCGTTATTTTCAATGTCGGTCTCTTTGCGGAGGATATAGCCACCACCTCCTTCTTCTCTGGGCCAAGCGTCAGCCCTACTCCAGCCATACAGTCGTTTGTCGCCGCACCACCTCGTCTCGACCTCCAAGGCGAGATCGTCAGCATAATTCCCCATCGTCACGCCCGGCGGAATATCCCGTCGTTTAGCAGGTTCCAGAGAGTTGGCCCAAGGACTGACCCGTGGGGCACACCTCTTTGACAGATCCGCTCAACTATTCCTGCTAGTACCCGGTACTCCAGCAAACGTCTTGTGTGGTAAGATCGGATTATCCGACGCAAACACGAGGGAATTTCGTGATCCTCTTAAGGACAGCATTATGGCGACGTGAGAAACGCATTTAATTGCATTTCTCACGTCTTCTTCTTCTTTATTCTTTTTCCTGTTTAGCCTCCGGTAACTACAGTTTAGATAATTCTTCAGAGAATGAATGAGGATATGTATGAGTGCAAATGATGTGTTAGTCTTGCATATTCTCAGTTCGACCATTCCTGAGATGTGTGATTAATTCAACTCCAACCACCAAAGAACACCGGTATCCACGATCTAGTATTCAAATCCATGTAAAAATATCTGGATTTCCTAGGACTTGAACGCTGTAAATTTCCACTTCCAAATCAGCTGATTTGGGAAGACGCGTTAACCATAGACCAACCCGGTGGGTTGCATTTCTCACGTCTAGAGTAACGAAGGCGCACATTGCCCGCCGGCCAATTCTCACGGCCCTCCCAGCCACATCGCATACAGCAGCTACAGCATTCATGGTGGACCTTCCCCTGCGAAAGCCATAATGGATTGCAGAGAGCCTGCCTGCCCTCCTCCCATACTGCTTGGGATATTCTATGCTGGAGCATGCACTCCAGCATCTTGACCGGCGGCCGGTAAGAAGAGGGGGGCGCCTGACCCTTCCCGGTTGTTGCACAAGTACCAGCCACTGGTACTATATACGCCACTTCATCTCTCGGGAGAGGCATCTTACATAAGACAAGTATTGAACACCTCCAGAAAGACCTCCGGCTGAACCCGGATCGCCACCTTGACCACCAAAAGCGGAAGCCAGTCCGAACTCGGCACCCCACTAGCTACTAGTCACCACTGGTATTCACTTGATCATCGGCAGTTTAGAATTACAAATTACACATCTATTATATCATCTCATGCTTTGTAATTAAAATTAAAACCTTCCTTGTACATCATGGTAGTACATGGTGACGATTCTTATTAAAATATTTGATTGTGGTAGTAGTTCTACCAATTTTATTCTGTTTCCACCTATGGCCTGAACTAACTTTAAATATACCTAACAACCACCAGCGATTTTTTTCCTTGATATGATTTGGGAGTTCATCGGAAGTAATTTCCAAAAAAAAATTAAAATCTTTTACACGTCAACTTTTTAAGAAAATCGTTTTAAACTATTAAAATATGTATTTTTTTGTATTTCCCTTGATATTGTAGGATTTAATGAATTTTCAGTATTTTTTGTTCTTTATGAACTAACAATCTTATAATCTTGTGTGAAATATTTTATATTTAGATAAAAACACTAAAATAATTAATATCACTAATTTTTACAAAGTTCCAATTTTAAACTTGCACACTGTTGTATCCTTGTACAGCTTTTAACAACTGTTTTCCATAGCCTGCGTTAGTAGAAAACACTATATATTTATTCCACGTCATTTGAACATCATAATGTACACTCTTCATTGCTTGTTCGCTGCGGAAACCATGTCCATTATTACTTCTCTTACCGGATTGAGCTACGTGATAAATAACAGTTTGCACTTTCGGAGTCGCACTTAATTTCATATTGAAATAGCTTTTTTTTAAATTATTTATTAGAATCTCATAGTCACAATTCGGAGTACTGGAAAAGAAGGAATCCACTACCTTGCGGACATCTTGGAAACTGTCAACAAAAACTAAGCAACTAGTTTCTTAGTTTTTGGCAGTATAGTTTTTTTAGCAATATAGTATGCTTTAATTGCAAAGTCTTCGAAGTATATCAACTTTAATGAGCAAAGGTTTGCAGGAGTTACTGGCAAAAGGTTGTTTATATTTTAAAGAAATTTATTAATATGTAACGATTTTACGTAAAACGCCCTACACACATCTTAATATACGTATTGCTTCCAGCTATTCTTATTTGATTCTTTTTTTCGGTTCCTATATTTTACTGAAAGCGTTAACTGGCCTTGAAAAGTACCAGAAAAAACTTTCTGGAGCGGCACCCCCACTAATTATAGTTACTAGCCATCACTGGTATTCACTTCATCATCAGCAGTTTAAAATTACAAATTACACATCTATTATATCATCTCATGCTTTGTAATTAAAATTAAAACCTTCCTTGTAAATCATGGTAGTACATGGTGACAATTCTTATTAAAATATTTTATTGTGATAGTACTACCAATTTTATTCTGTTTCCATGGTTGGCTCTTTTCTTCTTCCCCTCTCAGAGACCGCTCATAAAGCATTAATTCTGAACGGCAGAGTGACGCCGTCAGATACCGGTATGCGGAGTGCCCGCGACCTCACCGCACTAGGACGATCTGGACATGCTTGGGGCCCTCTAGGCGCTCAGCCGCGGACCTGTCCAGCCCGACACCCTCCGACGCCTCATTCACTGGCGGAACTCCTCACTTGCATGCAGCTTATCTATCACCATCTTCACGTAATTTTCGACTGCATTCTATTCGTCGGCTTCCTTCATCATAATGCGCTGCGTATCTTCCGGCCGGAACATGTCTTCCAATCCCAGGGCATCCAACATCTACCTGCGCTTGCTGCCGACACACGGATAGCAGAAATGAAGTGAAAGCGTGTCTCCTGCTCACTAAGGACAGAGGTCCGCGTGATACAGGCCGAATCTCTGCAGATATGATCTGTAAGTTCAGGTTTCTTAGAGGACTGGCTGACCACCTCAGCATATCTACGCGGTTGCATCGAAGCCAGGCCCGATGTAACCGCTATGGTCCGCTAGCAACTGTGTTAAGCTGTATCCCAGCGAGCGATGCGTTCTCCTGCACCAGCTCTTGATATCGCCAATGACACTATGGGTCCACCGATCTTTATTCTCTTGGTCCCATGCTCTTGCCAGACCTCCATTGGCTCCTCTGCAATCTGAGATGATATACTGTTTTTATCCCTGTGGTGCAAAAGCCCTTGTTCCCAAGGTCAAATCGATCGGCATAACCGCTGCCAGGACCTCGGCCGCTTCTTTCGAAACTGTTCTGTATGCAGCTATAATTCTTAAACAGCACCTTCTATGCATCGCGTCGAGCTTGCCTCGGTGTTTAGCGTATCTGGTCACGCCGGCCCAAAGCTAAGCCCCATACAGCAGGGTGTTACATCTCACTCTGGGCAGCAGTCTCCTCTGGTGCTGCGTCGGTCTACCGCTATTAAGAAGGAGGCCGGCAATTAGTCCCATAATCCTCTCCGATTTTTTGGTAGCTTATACGGCATGCGTGCCAAATCGTAGCCTAGCGTCGATCCACATTCCGAGGTGTTTGATTGCCAGCCTCGAAAGGATCCTTCTGTTCTGTAGCGTTATTTTCAATGTCGGTCTCTTTGCGGAGGATATAGCCACCACCTCCTTCTTCTCTGGGCCAAGCGTCAGCCCTACTCCAGCCATACAGTCGTTTGTCGCCGCACCACCTCGTCTCGACCTCCAAGGCGAGATCGTCAGCATAATTCCCCATCGTCACGCCCGGCGGAATATCCCGTCGTTTAGCAGGTTCCAGAGAGTTGGCCCAAGGACTGACCCGTGGGGCACACCTCTTTGACAGATCCGCTCAACTATTCCTGCTAGTACCCGGTACTCCAGCAAACGTCTTGTGTGGTAAGATCGGATTATCCGACGCAAACACGAGGGAATTTCGTGATCCTCTTAAGGACAGCATTATGGCGACGTGAGAAACGCATTTAATTGCATTTCTCACGTCTTCTTCTTCTTTATTCTTTTTCCTGTTTAGCCTCCGGTAACTACAGTTTAGATAATTCTTCAGAGAATGAATGAGGATATGTATGAGTGCAAATGATGTGTTAGTCTTGCATATTCTCAGTTCGACCATTCCTGAGATGTGTGATTAATTCAACTCCAACCACCAAAGAACACCGGTATCCACGATCTAGTATTCAAATCCATGTAAAAATATCTGGATTTCCTAGGACTTGAACGCTGTAAATTTCCACTTCCAAATCAGCTGATTTGGGAAGACGCGTTAACCATAGACCAACCCGGTGGGTTGCATTTCTCACGTCTAGAGTAACGAAGGCGCACATTGCCCGCCGGCCAATTCTCACGGCCCTCCCAGCCACATCGCATAGAGCAGCTACAGCATTCATGGTGGACCTTCCCCTGCGAAAGCCATAATGGATTGCAGAGAGCCTGCCTGCCCTCCTCCCATACTGCTTGGGATATTCTATGCTGGAGCATGCACTCCAGCATCTTGACCGGCGGCCGGTAAGAAGAGGGGGGCGCCTGACCCTTCCCGGTTGTTGCACAAGTACCAGCCACTGGTACTATATACGCCACTTCATCTCTCGGGAGAGGCATCTTACATAAGACAAGTATTGAACACCTCCAGAAAGACCTCCGGCTGAACCCGGATCGCCACCTTGACCACCAAAAGCGGAAGCCAGTCCGAACTCGGCACCCCACTAGCTACTAGTCACCACTGGTATTCACTTGATCATCGGCAGTTTAGAATTACAAATTACACATCTATTATATCATCTCATGCTTTGTAATTAAAATTAAAACCTTCCTTGTACATCATGGTAGTACATGGTGACGATTCTTATTAAAATATTTGATTGTGGTAGTAGTTCTACCAATTTTATTCTGTTTCCACCTATGGCCTGAACTAACTTTAAATATACCTAACAACCACCAGCGATTTTTTTCCTTGATATGATTTGGGAGTTCATCGGAAGTAATTTCCAAAAAAAAATTAAAATCTTTTACACGTCAACTTTTTAAGAAAATCGTTTTAAACTATTAAAATATGTATTTTTTTGTATTTCCCTTGATATTGTAGGATTTAATGAATTTTCAGTATTTTTTGTTCTTTATGAACTAACAATCTTATAATCTTGTGTGAAATATTTTATATTTAGATAAAAACACTAAAATAATTAATATCACTAATTTTTACAAAGTTCCAATTTTAAACTTGCACACTGTTGTATCCTTGTACAGCTTTTAACAACTGTTTTCCATAGCCTGCGTTAGTAGAAAACACTATATATTTATTCCACGTCATTTGAACATCATAATGTACACTCTTCATTGCTTGTTCGCTGCGGAAACCATGTCCATTATTACTTCTCTTACCGGATTGAGCTACGTGATAAATAACAGTTTGCACTTTCGGAGTCGCACTTAATTTCATATTGAAATAGCTTTTTTTTAAATTATTTATTAGAATCTCATAGTCACAATTCGGAGTACTGGAAAAGAAGGAATCCACTACCTTGCGGACATCTTGGAAACTGTCAACAAAAACTAAGCAACTAGTTTCTTAGTTTTTGGCAGTATAGTTTTTTTAGCAATATAGTATGCTTTAATTGCAAAGTCTTCGAAGTATATCAACTTTAATGAGCAAAGGTTTGCAGGAGTTACTGGCAAAAGGTTGTTTATATTTTAAAGAAATTTATTAATATGTAACGATTTTACGTAAAACGCCCTACACACATCTTAATATACGTATTGCTTCCAGCTATTCTTATTTGATTCTTTTTTTCGGTTCCTATATTTTACTGAAAGCGTTAACTGGCCTTGAAAAGTACCAGAAAAAACTTTCTGGAGCGGCACCCCCACTAATTATAGTTACTAGCCATCACTGGTATTCACTTCATCATCAGCAGTTTAAAATTACAAATTACACATCTATTATATCATCTCATGCTTTGTAATTAAAATTAAAACCTTCCTTGTAAATCATGGTAGTACATGGTGACAATTCTTATTAAAATATTTTATTGTGATAGTACTACCAATTTTATTCTGTTTCCATGGTTGGCTCTTTTCTTCTTCCCCTCTCAGAGACCGCTCATAAAGCATTAATTCTGAACGGCAGAGTGACGCCGTCAGATACCGGTATGCGGAGTGCCCGCGACCTCACCGCACTAGGACGATCTGGACATGCTTGGGGCCCTCTAGGCGCTCAGCCGCGGACCTGTCCAGCCCGACACCCTCCGACGCCTCATTCACTGGCGGAACTCCTCACTTGCATGCAGCTTATCTATCACCATCTTCACGTAATTTTCGACTGCATTCTATTCGTCGGCTTCCTTCATCATAATGCGCTGCGTATCTTCCGGCCGGAACATGTCTTCCAATCCCAGGGCATCCAACATCTACCTGCGCTTGCTGCCGACACACGGATAGCAGAAATGAAGTGAAAGCGTGTCTCCTGCTCACTAAGGACAGAGGTCCGCGTGATACAGGCCGAATCTCTGCAGATATGATCTGTAAGTTCAGGTTTCTTAGAGGACTGGCTGACCACCTCAGCATATCTACGCGGTTGCATCGAAGCCAGGCCCGATGTAACCGCTATGGTCCGCTAGCAACTGTGTTAAGCTGTATCCCAGCGAGCGATGCGTTCTCCTGCACCAGCTCTTGATATCGCCAATGACACTATGGGTCCACCGATCTTTATTCTCTTGGTCCCATGCTCTTGCCAGACCTCCATTGGCTCCTCTGCAATCTGAGATGATATACTGTTTTTATCCCTGTGGTGCAAAAGCCCTTGTTCCCAAGGTCAAATCGATCGGCATAACCGCTGCCAGGACCTCGGCCGCTTCTTTCGAAACTGTTCTGTATGCAGCTATAATTCTTAAACAGCACCTTCTATGCATCGCGTCGAGCTTGCCTCGGTGTTTAGCGTATCTGGTCACGCCGGCCCAAAGCTAAGCCCCATACAGCAGGGTGTTACATCTCACTCTGGGCAGCAGTCTCCTCTGGTGCTGCGTCGGTCTACCGCTATTAAGAAGGAGGCCGGCAATTAGTCCCATAATCCTCTCCGATTTTTTGGTAGCTTATACGGCATGCGTGCCAAATCGTAGCCTAGCGTCGATCCACATTCCGAGGTGTTTGATTGCCAGCCTCGAAAGGATCCTTCTGTTCTGTAGCGTTATTTTCAATGTCGGTCTCTTTGCGGAGGATATAGCCACCACCTCCTTCTTCTCTGGGCCAAGCGTCAGCCCTACTCCAGCCATACAGTCGTTTGTCGCCGCACCACCTCGTCTCAACCTCCAAGGCGAGATCGTCAGCATAATTCCCCATCGTCACGCCCGGCGGAATATCCCGTCGTTTAGCAGGTTCCAGAGAGTTGGCCCAAGGACTGACCCGTGGGGCACACCTCTTTGACAGATCCGCTCAACTATTCCTGCTAGTACCCGGTACTCCAGCAAACGTCTTGTGTGGTAAGATCGGATTATCCGACGCAAACACGAGGGAATTTCGTGATCCTCTTAAGGACAGCATTATGGCGACGTGAGAAACGCATTTAATTGCATTTCTCACGTCTTCTTCTTCTTTATTCTTTTTCCTGTTTAGCCTCCGGTAACTACAGTTTAGATAATTCTTCAGAGAATGAATGAGGATATGTATGAGTGCAAATGATGTGTTAGTCTTGCATATTCTCAGTTCGACCATTCCTGAGATGTGTGATTAATTCAACTCCAACCACCAAAGAACACCGGTATCCACGATCTAGTATTCAAATCCATGTAAAAATATCTGGATTTCCTAGGACTTGAACGCTGTAAATTTCCACTTCCAAATCAGCTGATTTGGGAAGACGCGTTAACCATAGACCAACCCGGTGGGTTGCATTTCTCACGTCTAGAGTAACGAAGGCGCACATTGCCCGCCGGCCAATTCTCACGGCCCTCCCAGCCACATCGCATACAGCAGCTACAGCATTCATGGTGGACCTTCCCCTGCGAAAGCCATAATGGATTGCAGAGAGCCTGCCTGCCCTCCTCCCATACTGCTTGGGATATTCTATGCTGGAGCATGCACTCCAGCATCTTGACCGGCGGCCGGTAAGAAGAGGGGGGCGCCTGACCCTTCCCGGTTGTTGCACAAGTACCAGCCACTGGTACTATATACGCCACTTCATCTCTCGGGAGAGGCATCTTACATAAGACAAGTATTGAACACCTCCAGAAAGACCTCCGGCTGAACCCGGATCGCCACCTTGACCACCAAAAGCGGAAGCCAGTCCGAACTCGGCACCCCACTAGCTACTAGTCACCACTGGTATTCACTTGATCATCGGCAGTTTAGAATTACAAATTACACATCTATTATATCATCTCATGCTTTGTAATTAAAATTAAAACCTTCCTTGTACATCATGGTAGTACATGGTGACGATTCTTATTAAAATATTTGATTGTGGTAGTAGTTCTACCAATTTTATTCTGTTTCCACCTATGGCCTGAACTAACTTTAAATATACCTAACAACCACCAGCGATTTTTTTCCTTGATATGATTTGGGAGTTCATCGGAAGTAATTTCCAAAAAAAAATTAAAATCTTTTACACGTCAACTTTTTAAGAAAATCGTTTTAAACTATTAAAATATGTATTTTTTTGTATTTCCCTTGATATTGTAGGATTTAATGAATTTTCAGTATTTTTTGTTCTTTATGAACTAACAATCTTATAATCTTGTGTGAAATATTTTATATTTAGATAAAAACACTAAAATAATTAATATCACTAATTTTTACAAAGTTCCAATTTTAAACTTGCACACTGTTGTATCCTTGTACAGCTTTTAACAACTGTTTTCCATAGCCTGCGTTAGTAGAAAACACTATATATTTATTCCACGTCATTTGAACATCATAATGTACACTCTTCATTGCTTGTTCGCTGCGGAAACCATGTCCATTATTACTTCTCTTACCGGATTGAGCTACGTGATAAATAACAGTTTGCACTTTCGGAGTCGCACTTAATTTCATATTGAAATAGCTTTTTTTTAAATTATTTATTAGAATCTCATAGTCACAATTCGGAGTACTGGAAAAGAAGGAATCCACTACCTTGCGGACATCTTGGAAACTGTCAACAAAAACTAAGCAACTAGTTTCTTAGTTTTTGGCAGTATAGTTTTTTTAGCAATATAGTATGCTTTAATTGCAAAGTCTTCGAAGTATATCAACTTTAATGAGCAAAGGTTTGCAGGAGTTACTGGCAAAAGGTTGTTTATATTTTAAAGAAATTTATTAATATGTAACGATTTTACGTAAAACGCCCTACACACATCTTAATATACGTATTGCTTCCAGCTATTCTTATTTGATTCTTTTTTTCGGTTCCTATATTTTACTGAAAGCGTTAACTGGCCTTGAAAAGTACCAGAAAAAACTTTCTGGAGCGGCACCCCCACTAATTATAGTTACTAGCCATCACTGGTATTCACTTCATCATCAGCAGTTTAAAATTACAAATTACACATCTATTATATCATCTCATGCTTTGTAATTAAAATTAAAACCTTCCTTGTAAATCATGGTAGTACATGGTGACAATTCTTATTAAAATATTTTATTGTGATAGTACTACCAATTTTATTCTGTTTCCATGGTTGGCTCTTTTCTTCTTCCCCTCTCAGAGACCGCTCATAAAGCATTAATTCTGAACGGCAGAGTGACGCCGTCAGATACCGGTATGCGGAGTGCCCGCGACCTCACCGCACTAGGACGATCTGGACATGCTTGGGGCCCTCTAGGCGCTCAGCCGCGGACCTGTCCAGCCCGACACCCTCCGACGCCTCATTCACTGGCGGAACTCCTCACTTGCATGCAGCTTATCTATCACCATCTTCACGTAATTTTCGACTGCATTCTATTCGTCGGCTTCCTTCATCATAATGCGCTGCGTATCTTCCGGCCGGAACATGTCTTCCAATCCCAGGGCATCCAACATCTACCTGCGCTTGCTGCCGACACACGGATAGCAGAAATGAAGTGAAAGCGTGTCTCCTGCTCACTAAGGACAGAGGTCCGCGTGATACAGGCCGAATCTCTGCAGATATGATCTGTAAGTTCAGGTTTCTTAGAGGACTGGCTGACCACCTCAGCATATCTACGCGGTTGCATCGAAGCCAGGCCCGATGTAACCGCTATGGTCCGCTAGCAACTGTGTTAAGCTGTATCCCAGCGAGCGATGCGTTCTCCTGCACCAGCTCTTGATATCGCCAATGACACTATGGGTCCACCGATCTTTATTCTCTTGGTCCCATGCTCTTGCCAGACCTCCATTGGCTCCTCTGCAATCTGAGATGATATACTGTTTTTATCCCTGTGGTGCAAAAGCCCTTGTTCCCAAGGTCAAATCGATCGGCATAACCGCTGCCAGGACTCGGCCGCTTCTTTCGAAACTGTTCTGTATGCAGCTATAATTCTTAAACAGCACCTTCTATGCATCGCGTCGAGCTTGCCTCGGTGTTTAGCGTATCTGGTCACGCCGGCCCAAAGCTGAGCCCCATACAGCAGGGTGTTACATCTCACTCTGGGCAGCAGTCTCCTCTGGTGCTGCGTCGGTCTACCGCTATTAAGAAGGAGGCCGGCAATTAGTCCCATAATCCTCTCCGATTTTTTGGTAGCTTATACGGCATGCGTGCCAAATCGTAGCCTAGCGTCGATCCACATTCCGAGGTGTTTGATTGCCAGCCTCGAAAGGATCCTTCTGTTCTGTAGCGTTATTTTCAATGTCGGTCTCTTTGCGGAGGATATAGCCACCACCTCCTTCTTCTCTGGGCCAAGCGTCAGCCCTACTCCAGCCATACAGTCGTTTGTCGCCGCACCACCTCGTCTCGACCTCCAAGGCGAGATCGTCAGCATAATTCCCCATCGTCACGCCCGGCGGAATATCCCGTCGTTTAGCAGGTTCCAGAGAGTTGGCCCAAGGACTGACCCGTGGGGCACACCTCTTTGACAGATCCGCTCAACTATTCCTGCTAGTACCCGGTACTCCAGCAAACGTCTTGTGTGGTAAGATCGGATTATCCGACGCAAACACGAGGGAATTTCGTGATCCTCTTAAGGACAGCATTATGGCGACGTGAGAAACGCATTTAATTGCATTTCTCACGTCTTCTTCTTCTTTATTCTTTTTCCTGTTTAGCCTCCGGTAACTACAGTTTAGATAATTCTTCAGAGAATGAATGAGGATATGTATGAGTGCAAATGATGTGTTAGTCTTGCATATTCTCAGTTCGACCATTCCTGAGATGTGTGATTAATTCAACTCCAACCACCAAAGAACACCGGTATCCACGATCTAGTATTCAAATCCATGTAAAAATATCTGGATTTCCTAGGACTTGAACGCTGTAAATTTCCACTTCCAAATCAGCTGATTTGGGAAGACGCGTTAACCATAGACCAACCCGGTGGGTTGCATTTCTCACGTCTAGAGTAACGAAGGCGCACATTGCCCGCCGGCCAATTCTCACGGCCCTCCCAGCCACATCGCATACAGCAGCTACAGCATTCATGGTGGACCTTCCCCTGCGAAAGCCATAATGGATTGCAGAGAGCCTGCCTGCCCTCCTCCCATACTGCTTGGGATATTCTATGCTGGAGCATGCACTCCAGCATCTTGACCGGCGGCCGGTAAGAAGAGGGGGGCGCCTGACCCTTCCCGGTTGTTGCACAAGTACCAGCCACTGGTACTATATACGCCACTTCATCTCTCGGGAGAGGCATCTTACATAAGACAAGTATTGAACACCTCCAGAAAGACCTCCGGCTGAACCCGGATCGCCACCTTGACCACCAAAAGCGGAAGCCAGTCCGAACTCGGCACCCCACTAGCTACTAGTCACCACTGGTATTCACTTGATCATCGGCAGTTTAGAATTACAAATTACACATCTATTATATCATCTCATGCTTTGTAATTAAAATTAAAACCTTCCTTGTACATCATGGTAGTACATGGTGACGATTCTTATTAAAATATTTGATTGTGGTAGTAGTTCTACCAATTTTATTCTGTTTCCACCTATGGCCTGAACTAACTTTAAATATACCTAACAACCACCAGCGATTTTTTTCCTTGATATGATTTGGGAGTTCATCGGAAGTAATTTCCAAAAAAAAATTAAAATCTTTTACACGTCAACTTTTTAAGAAAATCGTTTTAAACTATTAAAATATGTATTTTTTTGTATTTCCCTTGATATTGTAGGATTTAATGAATTTTCAGTATTTTTTGTTCTTTATGAACTAACAATCTTATAATCTTGTGTGAAATATTTTATATTTAGATAAAAACACTAAAATAATTAATATCACTAATTTTTACAAAGTTCCAATTTTAAACTTGCACACTGTTGTATCCTTGTACAGCTTTTAACAACTGTTTTCCATAGCCTGCGTTAGTAGAAAACACTATATATTTATTCCACGTCATTTGAACATCATAATGTACACTCTTCATTGCTTGTTCGCTGCGGAAACCATGTCCATTATTACTTCTCTTACCGGATTGAGCTACGTGATAAATAACAGTTTGCACTTTCGGAGTCGCACTTAATTTCATATTGAAATAGCTTTTTTTTAAATTATTTATTAGAATCTCATAGTCACAATTCGGAGTACTGGAAAAGAAGGAATCCACTACCTTGCGGACATCTTGGAAACTGTCAACAAAAACTAAGCAACTAGTTTCTTAGTTTTTGGCAGTATAGTTTTTTTAGCAATATAGTATGCTTTAATTGCAAAGTCTTCGAAGTATATCAACTTTAATGAGCAAAGGTTTGCAGGAGTTACTGGCAAAAGGTTGT
Organism: Lycorma delicatula; assembly: GCF_047948215.1. Taxonomy (NCBI): domain Eukaryota; kingdom Metazoa; phylum Arthropoda; class Insecta; order Hemiptera; family Fulgoridae; genus Lycorma; species Lycorma delicatula. The sequence goes on from NC_134458.1 coordinate 78,488,797, forward strand.
TTATATTTTAAAGAAATTTATTAATATGTAACGATTTTACGTAAAACGCCCTACACACATCTTAATATACGTATTGCTTCCAGCTATTCTTATTTGATTCTTTTTTTCGGTTCCTATATTTTACTGAAAGCGTTAACTGGCCTTGAAAAGTACCAGAAAAAACTTTCTGGAGCGGCACCCCCACTAATTATAGTTACTAGCCATCACTGGTATTCACTTCATCATCAGCAGTTTAAAATTACAAATTACACATCTATTATATCATCTCATGCTTTGTAATTAAAATTAAAACCTTCCTTGTAAATCATGGTAGTACATGGTGACAATTCTTATTAAAATATTTTATTGTGATAGTACTACCAATTTTATTCTGTTTCCATGGTTGGCTCTTTTCTTCTTCCCCTCTCAGAGACCGCTCATAAAGCATTAATTCTGAACGGCAGAGTGACGCCGTCAGATACCGGTATGCGGAGTGCCCGCGACCTCACCGCACTAGGACGATCTGGACATGCTTGGGGCCCTCTAGGCGCTCAGCCGCGGACCTGTCCAGCCCGACACCCTCCGACGCCTCATTCACTGGCGGAACTCCTCACTTGCATGCAGCTTATCTATCACCATCTTCACGTAATTTTCGACTGCATTCTATTCGTCGGCTTCCTTCATCATAATGCGCTGCGTATCTTCCGGCCGGAACATGTCTTCCAATCCCAGGGCATCCAACATCTACCTGCGCTTGCTGCCGACACACGGATAGCAGAAATGAAGTGAAAGCGTGTCTCCTGCTCACTAAGGACAGAGGTCCGCGTGATACAGGCCGAATCTCTGCAGATATGATCTGTAAGTTCAGGTTTCTTAGAGGACTGGCTGACCACCTCAGCATATCTACGCGGTTGCATCGAAGCCAGGCCCGATGTAACCGCTATGGTCCGCTAGCAACTGTGTTAAGCTGTATCCCAGCGAGCGATGCGTTCTCCTGCACCAGCTCTTGATATCGCCAATGACACTATGGGTCCACCGATCTTTATTCTCTTGGTCCCATGCTCTTGCCAGACCTCCATTGGCTCCTCTGCAATCTGAGATGATATACTGTTTTTATCCCTGTGGTGCAAAAGCCCTTGTTCCCAAGGTCAAATCGATCGGCATAACCGCTGCCAGGACTCGGCCGCTTCTTTCGAAACTGTTCTGTATGCAGCTATAATTCTTAAACAGCACCTTCTATGCATCGCGTCGAGCTTGCCTCGGTGTTTAGCGTATCTGGTCACGCCGGCCCAAAGCTGAGCCCCATACAGCAGGGTGTTACATCTCACTCTGGGCAGCAGTCTCCTCTGGTGCTGCGTCGGTCTACCGCTATTAAGAAGGAGGCCGGCAATTAGTCCCATAATCCTCTCCGATTTTTTGGTAGCTTATACGGCATGCGTGCCAAATCGTAGCCTAGCGTCGATCCACATTCCGAGGTGTTTGATTGCCAGCCTCGAAAGGATCCTTCTGTTCTGTAGCGTTATTTTCAATGTCGGTCTCTTTGCGGAGGATATAGCCACCACCTCCTTCTTCTCTGGGCCAAGCGTCAGCCCTACTCCAGCCATACAGTCGTTTGTCGCCGCACCACCTCGTCTCGACCTCCAAGGCGAGATCGTGAGCATAATTCCCCATCGTCACGCCCGGCGGAATATCCCGTCGTTTAGCAGGTTCCAGAGAGTTGGCCCAAGGACTGACCCGTGGGGCACACCTCTTTGACAGATCCGCTCAACTATTCCTGCTAGTACCCGGTACTCCAGCAAACGTCTTGTGTGGTAAGATCGGATTATCCGACGCAAACACGAGGGAATTTCGTGATCCTCTTAAGGACAGCATTATGGCGACGTGAGAAACGCATTTAATTGCATTTCTCACGTCTTCTTCTTCTTTATTCTTTTTCCTGTTTAGCCTCCGGTAACTACAGTTTAGATAATTCTTCAGAGAATGAATGAGGATATGTATGAGTGTAAATGATGTGTTAGTCTTGCATATTCTCAGTTCGACCATTCCTGAGATGTGTGATTAATTCAACTCCAACCACCAAAGAACACCGGTATCCACGATCTAGTATTCAAATCCATGTAAAAATATCTGGATTTCCTAGGACTTGAACGCTGTAAATTTCCACTTCCAAATCAGCTGATTTGGGAAGACGCGTTAACCATAGACCAACCCGGTGGGTTGCATTTCTCACGTCTAGAGTAACGAAGGCGCACATTGCCCGCCGGCCAATTCTCACGGCCCTCCCAGCCACATCGCATACAGCAGCTACATCATTCATGGTGGACCTTCCCCTGCGAAAGCCATAATGGATTGCAGAGAGCCTGCCCTCCTCCCATACTGCTTGGGATATTCTATGCTGGAGCATGCACTCCAGCATCTTGACCGGCGGCCGGTAAGAAGAGGGGGGCGCCTGACCCTTCCCGGTTGTTGCACAAGTACCAGCCACTGGTACTATATACGCCACTTCATCTCTCGGGAAAGGCATCTTACATAAGACAAGTATTGAACACCTCCAGAAAGACCTCCGGCTGAACCCGGATCGCCACCTTGACCACCAAATGCGGAAGCCAGTCCGAACTCGGCACCCCACTAGCTACTAGTCACCACTGGTATTCACTTGATCATCGGCAGTTTAGAATTACAAATTACACATCTATTATATCATCTCATGCTTTGTAATTAAAATTAAAACCTTCCTTGTACATCATGGTAGTACATGGTGACGATTCTTATTAAAATATTTGATTGTGGTAGTAGTTCTACCAATTTTATTCTGTTTCCACCTATGGCCTGAACTAACTTTAAATATACCTAACAACCACCAGCGATTTTTTTCCTTGATATGATTTGGGAGTTCATCGGAAGTAATTTCCAAAAAAAAATTAAAATCTTTTACACGTCAACTTTTTAAGAAAATCGTTTTAAACTATTAAAATATGTATTTTTTTGTATTTCCCTTGATATTGTAGGATTTAATGAATTTTCAGTATTTTTTGTTCTTTATGAACTAACAATCTTATAATCTTGTGTGAAATATTTTATATTTAGATAAAAACACTAAAATAATTAATATCACTAATTTTTACAAAGTTCCAATTTTAAACTTGCACACTGTTGTATCCTTGTACAGCTTTTAACAACTGTTTTCCATAGCCTGCGTTAGTAGAAAACACTATATATTTATTCCACGTCATTTGAACATCATAATGTACACTCTTCATTGCTTGTTCGCTGCGGAAACCATGTCCATTATTACTTCTCTTACCGGATTGAGCTACGTGATAAATAACAGTTTGCACTTTCGGAGTCGCACTTAATTTCATATTGAAATAGCTTTTTTTTAAATTATTTATTAGAATCTCATAGTCACAATTCGGAGTACTGGAAAAGAAGGAATCCACTACCTTGCGGACATCTTGGAAACTGTCAACAAAAACTAAGCAACTAGTTTCTTAGTTTTTGGCAGTATAGTTTTTTTAGCAATATAGTATGCTTTAATTGCAAAGTCTTCGAAGTATATCAACTTTAATGAGCAAAGGTTTGCAGGAGTTACTGGCAAAAGGTTGTTTATATTTTAAAGAAATTTATTAATATGTAACGATTTTACGTAAAACGCCCTACACACATCTTAATATACGTATTGCTTCCAGCTATTCTATTTGATTCTTTTTTTCGGTTCCTATATTTTACTGAAAGCGTTAACTGGCCTTGAAAAGTACCAGAAAAAACTTTCTGGAGCGGCACCCCCACTAATTATAGTTACTAGCCATCACTGGTATTCACTTCATCATCAGCAGTTTAAAATTACAAATTACACATCTATTATATCATCTCATGCTTTGTAATTAAAATTAAAACCTTCCTTGTAAATCATGGTAGTACATGGTGACAATTCTTATTAAAATATTTTATTGTGATAGTACTACCAATTTTATTCTGTTTCCATGGTTGGCTCTTTTCTTCTTCCCCTCTCAGAGACCGCTCATAAAGCATTAATTCTGAACGGCAGAGTGACGCCGTCAGATACCGGTATGCGGAGTGCCCGCGACCTCACCGCACTAGGACGATCTGGACATGCTTGGGGCCCTCTAGGCGCTCAGCCGCGGACCTGTCCAGCCCGACACCCTCCGACGCCTCATTCACTGGCGGAACTCCTCACTTGCATGCAGCTTATCTATCACCATCTTCACGTAATTTTCGACTGCATTCTATTCGTCGGCTTCCTTCATCATAATGCGCTGCGTATCTTCCGGCCGGAACATGTCTTCCAATCCCAGGGCATCCAACATCTACCTGCGCTTGCTGCCGACACACGGATAGCAGAAATGAAGTGAAAGCGTGTCTCCTGCTCACTAAGGACAGAGGTCCGCGTGATACAGGCCGAATCTCTGCAGATATGATCTGTAAGTTCAGGTTTCTTAGAGGACTGGCTGACCACCTCAGCATATCTACGCGGTTGCATCGAAGCCAGGCCCGATGTAACCGCTATGGTCCGCTAGCAACTGTGTTAAGCTGTATCCCAGCGAGCGATGCGTTCTCCTGCACCAGCTCTTGATATCGCCAATGACACTATGGGTCCACCGATCTTTATTCTCTTGGTCCCATGCTCTTGCCAGACCTCCATTGGCTCCTCTGCAATCTGAGATGATATACTGTTTTTATCCCTGTGGTGCAAAAGCCCTTGTTCCCAAGGTCAAATCGATCGGCATAACCGCTGCCAGGACTCGGCCGCTTCTTTCGAAACTGTTCTGTATGCAGCTATAATTCTTAAACAGCACCTTCTATGCATCGCGTCGAGCTTGCCTCGGTGTTTAGCGTATCTGGTCACGCCGGCCCAAAGCTGAGCCCCATACAGCAGGGTGTTACATCTCACTCTGGGCAGCAGTCTCCTCTGGTGCTGCGTCGGTCTACCGCTATTAAGAAGGAGGCCGGCAATTAGTCCCATAATCCTCTCCGATTTTTTGGTAGCTTATACGGCATGCGTGCCAAATCGTAGCCTAGCGTCGATCCACATTCCGAGGTGTTTGATTGCCAGCCTCGAAAGGATCCTTCTGTTCTGTAGCGTTATTTTCAATGTCGGTCTCTTTGCGGAGGATATAGCCACCACCTCCTTCTTCTCTGGGCCAAGCGTCAGCCCTACTCCAGCCATACAGTCGTTTGTCGCCGCACCACCTCGTCTCGACCTCCAAGGCGAGATCGTCAGCATAATTCCCCATCGTCACGCCCGGCGGAATATCCCGTCGTTTAGCAGGTTCCAGAGAGTTGGCCCAAGGACTGACCCGTGGGGCACACCTCTTTGACAGATCCGCTCAACTATTCCTGCTAGTACCCGGTACTCCAGCAAACGTCTTGTGTGGTAAGATCGGATTATCCGACGCAAACACGAGGGAATTTCGTGATCCTCTTAAGGACAGCATTATGGCGACGTGAGAAACGCATTTAATTGCATTTCTCACGTCTTCTTCTTCTTTATTCTTTTTCCTGTTTAGCCTCCGGTAACTACAGTTTAGATAATTCTTCAGAGAATGAATGAGGATATGTATGAGTGTAAATGATGTGTTAGTCTTGCATATTCTCAGTTCGACCATTCCTGAGATGTGTGATTAATTCAACTCCAACCACCAAAGAACACCGGTATCCACGATCTAGTATTCAAATCCATGTAAAAATATCTGGATTTCCTAGGACTTGAACGCTGTAAATTTCCACTTCCAAATCAGCTGATTTGGGAAGACGCGTTAACCATAGACCAACCCGGTGGGTTGCATTTCTCACGTCTAGAGTAACGAAGGCGCACATTGCCCGCCGGCCAATTCTCACGGCCCTCCCAGCCACATCGCATACAGCAGCTACATCATTCATGGTGGACCTTCCCCTGCGAAAGCCATAATGGATTGCAGAGAGCCTGCCCTCCTCCCATACTGCTTGGGATATTCTATGCTGGAGCATGCACTCCAGCATCTTGACCGGCGGCCGGTAAGAAGAGGGGGGCGCCTGACCCTTCCCGGTTGTTGCACAAGTACCAGCCACTGGTACTATATACGCCACTTCATCTCTCGGGAAAGGCATCTTACATAAGACAAGTATTGAACACCTCCAGAAAGACCTCCGGCTGAACCCGGATCGCCACCTTGACCACCAAATGCGGAAGCCAGTCCGAACTCGGCACCCCACTAGCTACTAGTCACCACTGGTATTCACTTGATCATCGGCAGTTTAGAATTACAAATTACACATCTATTATATCATCTCATGCTTTGTAATTAAAATTAAAACCTTCCTTGTACATCATGGTAGTACATGGTGACGATTCTTATTAAAATATTTGATTGTGGTAGTAGTTCTACCAATTTTATTCTGTTTCCACCTATGGCCTGAACTAACTTTAAATATACCTAACAACCACCAGCGATTTTTTTCCTTGATATGATTTGGGAGTTCATCGGAAGTAATTTCCAAAAAAAAATTAAAATCTTTTACACGTCAACTTTTTAAGAAAATCGTTTTAAACTATTAAAATATGTATTTTTTTGTATTTCCCTTGATATTGTAGGATTTAATGAATTTTCAGTATTTTTTGTTCTTTATGAACTAACAATCTTATAATCTTGTGTGAAATATTTTATATTTAGATAAAAACACTAAAATAATTAATATCACTAATTTTTACAAAGTTCCAATTTTAAACTTGCACACTGTTGTATCCTTGTACAGCTTTTAACAACTGTTTTCCATAGCCTGCGTTAGTAGAAAACACTATATATTTATTCCACGTCATTTGAACATCATAATGTACACTCTTCATTGCTTGTTCGCTGCGGAAACCATGTCCATTATTACTTCTCTTACCGGATTGAGCTACGTGATAAATAACAGTTTGCACTTTCGGAGTCGCACTTAATTTCATATTGAAATAGCTTTTTTTTAAATTATTTATTAGAATCTCATAGTCACAATTCGGAGTACTGGAAAAGAAGGAATCCACTACCTTGCGGACATCTTGGAAACTGTCAACAAAAACTAAGCAACTAGTTTCTTAGTTTTTGGCAGTATAGTTTTTTTAGCAATATAGTATGCTTTAATTGCAAAGTCTTCGAAGTATATCAACTTTAATGAGCAAAGGTTTGCAGGAGTTACTGGCAAAAGGTTGTTTATATTTTAAAGAAATTTATTAATATGTAACGATTTTACGTAAAACGCCCTACACACATCTTAATATACGTATTGCTTCCAGCTATTCTATTTGATTCTTTTTTTCGGTTCCTATATTTTACTGAAAGCGTTAACTGGCCTTGAAAAGTACCAGAAAAAACTTTCTGGAGCGGCACCCCCACTAATTATAGTTACTAGCCATCACTGGTATTCACTTCATCATCAGCAGTTTAAAATTACAAATTACACATCTATTATATCATCTCATGCTTTGTAATTAAAATTAAAACCTTCCTTGTAAATCATGGTAGTACATGGTGACAATTCTTATTAAAATATTTTATTGTGATAGTACTACCAATTTTATTCTGTTTCCATGGTTGGCTCTTTTCTTCTTCCCCTCTCAGAGACCGCTCATAAAGCATTAATTCTGAACGGCAGAGTGACGCCGTCAGATACCGGTATGCGGAGTGCCCGCGACCTCACCGCACTAGGACGATCTGGACATGCTTGGGGCCCTCTAGGCGCTCAGCCGCGGACCTGTCCAGCCCGACACCCTCCGACGCCTCATTCACTGGCGGAACTCCTCACTTGCATGCAGCTTATCTATCACCATCTTCACGTAATTTTCGACTGCATTCTATTCGTCGGCTTCCTTCATCATAATGCGCTGCGTATCTTCCGGCCGGAACATGTCTTCCAATCCCAGGGCATCCAACATCTACCTGCGCTTGCTGCCGACACACGGATAGCAGAAATGAAGTGAAAGCGTGTCTCCTGCTCACTAAGGACAGAGGTCCGCGTGATACAGGCCGAATCTCTGCAGATATGATCTGTAAGTTCAGGTTTCTTAGAGGACTGGCTGACCACCTCAGCATATCTACGCGGTTGCATCGAAGCCAGGCCCGATGTAACCGCTATGGTCCGCTAGCAACTGTGTTAAGCTGTATCCCAGCGAGCGATGCGTTCTCCTGCACCAGCTCTTGATATCGCCAATGACACTATGGGTCCACCGATCTTTATTCTCTTGGTCCCATGCTCTTGCCAGACCTCCATTGGCTCCTCTGCAATCTGAGATGATATACTGTTTTTATCCCTGTGGTGCAAAAGCCCTTGTTCCCAAGGTCAAATCGATCGGCATAACCGCTGCCAGGACTCGGCCGCTTCTTTCGAAACTGTTCTGTATGCAGCTATAATTCTTAAACAGCACCTTCTATGCATCGCGTCGAGCTTGCCTCGGTGTTTAGCGTATCTGGTCACGCCGGCCCAAAGCTGAGCCCCATACAGCAGGGTGTTACATCTCACTCTGGGCAGCAGTCTCCTCTGGTGCTGCGTCGGTCTACCGCTATTAAGAAGGAGGCCGGCAATTAGTCCCATAATCCTCTCCGATTTTTTGGTAGCTTATACGGCATGCGTGCCAAATCGTAGCCTAGCGTCGATCCACATTCCGAGGTGTTTGATTGCCAGCCTCGAAAGGATCCTTCTGTTCTGTAGCGTTATTTTCAATGTCGGTCTCTTTGCGGAGGATATAGCCACCACCTCCTTCTTCTCTGGGCCAAGCGTCAGCCCTACTCCAGCCATACAGTCGTTTGTCGCCGCACCACCTCGTCTCGACCTCCAAGGCGAGATCGTCAGCATAATTCCCCATCGTCACGCCCGGCGGAATATCCCGTCGTTTAGCAGGTTCCAGAGAGTTGGCCCAAGGACTGACCCGTGGGGCACACCTCTTTGACAGATCCGCTCAACTATTCCTGCTAGTACCCGGTACTCCAGCAAACGTCTTGTGTGGTAAGATCGGATTATCCGACGCAAACACGAGGGAATTTCGTGATCCTCTTAAGGACAGCATTATGGCGACGTGAGAAACGCATTTAATTGCATTTCTCACGTCTTCTTCTTCTTTATTCTTTTTCCTGTTTAGCCTCCGGTAACTACAGTTTAGATAATTCTTCAGAGAATGAATGAGGATATGTATGAGTGTAAATGATGTGTTAGTCTTGCATATTCTCAGTTCGACCATTCCTGAGATGTGTGATTAATTCAACTCCAACCACCAAAGAACACCGGTATCCACGATCTAGTATTCAAATCCATGTAAAAATATCTGGATTTCCTAGGACTTGAACGCTGTAAATTTCCACTTCCAAATCAGCTGATTTGGGAAGACGCGTTAACCATAGACCAACCCGGTGGGTTGCATTTCTCACGTCTAGAGTAACGAAGGCGCACATTGCCCGCCGGCCAATTCTCACGGCCCTCCCAGCCACATCGCATACAGCAGCTACATCATTCATGGTGGACCTTCCCCTGCGAAAGCCATAATGGATTGCAGAGAGCCTGCCCTCCTCCCATACTGCTTGGGATATTCTATGCTGGAGCATGCACTCCAGCATCTTGACCGGCGGCCGGTAAGAAGAGGGGGGCGCCTGACCCTTCCCGGTTGTTGCACAAGTACCAGCCACTGGTACTATATACGCCACTTCATCTCTCGGGAAAGGCATCTTACATAAGACAAGTATTGAACACCTCCAGAAAGACCTCCGGCTGAACCCGGATCGCCACCTTGACCACCAAATGCGGAAGCCAGTCCGAACTCGGCACCCCACTAGCTACTAGTCACCACTGGTATTCACTTGATCATCGGCAGTTTAGAATTACAAATTACACATCTATTATATCATCTCATGCTTTGTAATTAAAATTAAAACCTTCCTTGTACATCATGGTAGTACATGGTGACGATTCTTATTAAAATATTTGATTGTGGTAGTAGTTCTACCAATTTTATTCTGTTTCCACCTATGGCCTGAACTAACTTTAAATATACCTAACAACCACCAGCGATTTTTTTCCTTGATATGATTTGGGAGTTCATCGGAAGTAATTTCCAAAAAAAAATTAAAATCTTTTACACGTCAACTTTTTAAGAAAATCGTTTTAAACTATTAAAATATGTATTTTTTTGTATTTCCCTTGATATTGTAGGATTTAATGAATTTTCAGTATTTTTTGTTCTTTATGAACTAACAATCTTATAATCTTGTGTGAAATATTTTATATTTAGATAAAAACACTAAAATAATTAATATCACTAATTTTTACAAAGTTCCAATTTTAAACTTGCACACTGTTGTATCCTTGTACAGCTTTTAACAACTGTTTTCCATAGCCTGCGTTAGTAGAAAACACTATATATTTATTCCACGTCATTTGAACATCATAATGTACACTCTTCATTGCTTGTTCGCTGCGGAAACCATGTCCATTATTACTTCTCTTACCGGATTGAGCTACGTGATAAATAACAGTTTGCACTTTCGGAGTCGCACTTAATTTCATATTGAAATAGCTTTTTTTTAAATTATTTATTAGAATCTCATAGTCACAATTCGGAGTACTGGAAAAGAAGGAATCCACTACCTTGCGGACATCTTGGAAACTGTCAACAAAAACTAAGCAACTAGTTTCTTAGTTTTTGGCAGTATAGTTTTTTTAGCAATATAGTATGCTTTAATTGCAAAGTCTTCGAAGTATATCAACTTTAATGAGCAAAGGTTTGCAGGAGTTACTGGCAAAAGGTTGTTTATATTTTAAAGAAATTTATTAATATGTAACGATTTTACGTAAAACGCCCTACACACATCTTAATATACGTATTGCTTCCAGCTATTCTATTTGATTCTTTTTTTCGGTTCCTATATTTTACTGAAAGCGTTAACTGGCCTTGAAAAGTACCAGAAAAAACTTTCTGGAGCGGCACCCCCACTAATTATAGTTACTAGCCATCACTGGTATTCACTTCATCATCAGCAGTTTAAAATTACAAATTACACATCTATTATATCATCTCATGCTTTGTAATTAAAATTAAAACCTTCCTTGTAAATCATGGTAGTACATGGTGACAATTCTTATTAAAATATTTTATTGTGATAGTACTACCAATTTTATTCTGTTTCCATGGTTGGCTCTTTTCTTCTTCCCCTCTCAGAGACCGCTCATAAAGCATTAATTCTGAACGGCAGAGTGACGCCGTCAGATACCGGTATGCGGAGTGCCCGCGACCTCACCGCACTAGGACGATCTGGACATGCTTGGGGCCCTCTAGGCGCTCAGCCGCGGACCTGTCCAGCCCGACACCCTCCGACGCCTCATTCACTGGCGGAACTCCTCACTTGCATGCAGCTTATCTATCACCATCTTCACGTAATTTTCGACTGCATTCTATTCGTCGGCTTCCTTCATCATAATGCGCTGCGTATCTTCCGGCCGGAACATGTCTTCCAATCCCAGGGCATCCAACATCTACCTGCGCTTGCTGCCGACACACGGATAGCAGAAATGAAGTGAAAGCGTGTCTCCTGCTCACTAAGGACAGAGGTCCGCGTGATACAGGCCGAATCTCTGCAGATATGATCTGTAAGTTCAGGTTTCTTAGAGGACTGGCTGACCACCTCAGCATATCTACGCGGTTGCATCGAAGCCAGGCCCGATGTAACCGCTATGGTCCGCTAGCAACTGTGTTAAGCTGTATCCCAGCGAGCGATGCGTTCTCCTGCACCAGCTCTTGATATCGCCAATGACACTATGGGTCCACCGATCTTTATTCTCTTGGTCCCATGCTCTTGCCAGACCTCCATTGGCTCCTCTGCAATCTGAGATGATATACTGTTTTTATCCCTGTGGTGCAAAAGCCCTTGTTCCCAAGGTCAAATCGATCGGCATAACCGCTGCCAGGACTCGGCCGCTTCTTTCGAAACTGTTCTGTATGCAGCTATAATTCTTAAACAGCACCTTCTATGCATCGCGTCGAGCTTGCCTCGGTGTTTAGCGTATCTGGTCACGCCGGCCCAAAGCTGAGCCCCATACAGCAGGGTGTTACATCTCACTCTGGGCAGCAGTCTCCTCTGGTGCTGCGTCGGTCTACCGCTATTAAGAAGGAGGCCGGCAATTAGTCCCATAATCCTCTCCGATTTTTTGGTAGCTTATACGGCATGCGTGCCAAATCGTAGCCTAGCGTCGATCCACATTCCGAGGTGTTTGATTGCCAGCCTCGAAAGGATCCTTCTGTTCTGTAGCGTTATTTTCAATGTCGGTCTCTTTGCGGAGGATATAGCCACCACCTCCTTCTTCTCTGGGCCAAGCGTCAGCCCTACTCCAGCCATACAGTCGTTTGTCGCCGCACCACCTCGTCTCGACCTCCAAGGCGAGATCGTCAGCATAATTCCCCATCGTCACGCCCGGCGGAATATCCCGTCGTTTAGCAGGTTCCAGAGAGTTGGCCCAAGGACTGACCCGTGGGGCACACCTCTTTGACAGATCCGCTCAACTATTCCTGCTAGTACCCGGTACTCCAGCAAACGTCTTGTGTGGTAAGATCGGATTATCCGACGCAAACACGAGGGAATTTCGTGATCCTCTTAAGGACAGCATTATGGCGACGTGAGAAACGCATTTAATTGCATTTCTCACGTCTTCTTCTTCTTTATTCTTTTTCCTGTTTAGCCTCCGGTAACTACAGTTTAGATAATTCTTCAGAGAATGAATGAGGATATGTATGAGTGTAAATGATGTGTTAGTCTTGCATATTCTCAGTTCGACCATTCCTGAGATGTGTGATTAATTCAACTCCAACCACCAAAGAACACCGGTATCCACGATCTAGTATTCAAATCCATGTAAAAATATCTGGATTTCCTAGGACTTGAACGCTGTAAATTTCCACTTCCAAATCAGCTGATTTGGGAAGACGCGTTAACCATAGACCAACCCGGTGGGTTGCATTTCTCACGTCTAGAGTAACGAAGGCGCACATTGCCCGCCGGCCAATTCTCACGGCCCTCCCAGCCACATCGCATACAGCAGCTACATCATTCATGGTGGACCTTCCCCTGCGAAAGCCATAATGGATTGCAGAGAGCCTGCCCTCCTCCCATACTGCTTGGGATATTCTATGCTGGAGCATGCACTCCAGCATCTTGACCGGCGGCCGGTAAGAAGAGGGGGGCGCCTGACCCTTCCCGGTTGTTGCACAAGTACCAGCCACTGGTACTATATACGCCACTTCATCTCTCGGGAAAGGCATCTTACATAAGACAAGTATTGAACACCTCCAGAAAGACCTCCGGCTGAACCCGGATCGCCACCTTGACCACCAAATGCGGAAGCCAGTCCGAACTCGGCACCCCACTAGCTACTAGTCACCACTGGTATTCACTTGATCATCGGCAGTTTAGAATTACAAATTACACATCTATTATATCATCTCATGCTTTGTAATTAAAATTAAAACCTTCCTTGTACATCATGGTAGTACATGGTGACGATTCTTATTAAAATATTTGATTGTGGTAGTAGTTCTACCAATTTTATTCTGTTTCCACCTATGGCCTGAACTAACTTTAAATATACCTAACAACCACCAGCGATTTTTTTCCTTGATATGATTTGGGAGTTCATCGGAAGTAATTTCCAAAAAAAAATTAAAATCTTTTACACGTCAACTTTTTAAGAAAATCGTTTTAAACTATTAAAATATGTATTTTTTTGTATTTCCCTTGATATTGTAGGATTTAATGAATTTTCAGTATTTTTTGTTCTTTATGAACTAACAATCTTATAATCTTGTGTGAAATATTTTATATTTAGATAAAAACACTAAAATAATTAATATCACTAATTTTTACAAAGTTCCAATTTTAAACTTGCACACTGTTGTATCCTTGTACAGCTTTTAACAACTGTTTTCCATAGCCTGCGTTAGTAGAAAACACTATATATTTATTCCACGTCATTTGAACATCATAATGTACACTCTTCATTGCTTGTTCGCTGCGGAAACCATGTCCATTATTACTTCTCTTACCGGATTGAGCTACGTGATAAATAACAGTTTGCACTTTCGGAGTCGCACTTAATTTCATATTGAAATAGCTTTTTTTTAAATTATTTATTAGAATCTCATAGTCACAATTCGGAGTACTGGAAAAGAAGGAATCCACTACCTTGCGGACATCTTGGAAACTGTCAACAAAATCTAAGCAACTAGTTTCTTAGTTTTTGGCAGTATAGTTTTTTTAGCAATATAGTATGCTTTAATTGCAAAGTCTTCGAAGTATATCAACTTTAATGAGCAAAGGTTTGCAGGAGTTACTGGCAAAAGGTTGTTTATATTTTAAAGAAATTTATTAATATGTAACGATTTTACGTAAAACGCCCTACACACATCTTAATATACGTATTGCTTCCAGCTATTCTATTTGATTCTTTTTTTCGGTTCCTATATTTTACTGAAAGCGTTAACTGGCCTTGAAAAGTACCAGAAAAAACTTTCTGGAGCGGCACCCCCACTAATTATAGTTACTAGCCATCACTGGTATTCACTTCATCATCAGCAGTTTAAAATTACAAATTACACATCTATTATATCATCTCATGCTTTGTAATTAAAATTAAAACCTTCCTTGTAAATCATGGTAGTACATGGTGACAATTCTTATTAAAATATTTTATTGTGATAGTACTACCAATTTTATTCTGTTTCCATGGTTGGCTCTTTTCTTCTTCCCCTCTCAGAGACCGCTCATAAAGCATTAATTCTGAACGGCAGAGTGACGCCGTCAGATACCGGTATGCGGAGTGCCCGCGACCTCACCGCACTAGGACGATCTGGACATGCTTGGGGCCCTCTAGGCGCTCAGCCGCGGACCTGTCCAGCCCGACACCCTCCGACGCCTCATTCACTGGCGGAACTCCTCACTTGCATGCAGCTTATCTATCACCATCTTCACGTAATTTTCGACTGCATTCTATTCGTCGGCTTCCTTCATCATAATGCGCTGCGTATCTTCCGGCCGGAACATGTCTTCCAATCCCAGGGCATCCAACATCTACCTGCGCTTGCTGCCGACACACGGATAGCAGAAATGAAGTGAAAGCGTGTCTCCTGCTCACTAAGGACAGAGGTCCGCGTGATACAGGCCGAATCTCTGCAGATATGATCTGTAAGTTCAGGTTTCTTAGAGGACTGGCTGACCACCTCAGCATATCTACGCGGTTGCATCGAAGCCAGGCCCGATGTAACCGCTATGGTCCGCTAGCAACTGTGTTAAGCTGTATCCCAGCGAGCGATGCGTTCTCCTGCACCAGCTCTTGATATCGCCAATGACACTATGGGTCCACCGATCTTTATTCTCTTGGTCCCATGCTCTTGCCAGACCTCCATTGGCTCCTCTGCAATCTGAGATGATATACTGTTTTTATCCCTGTGGTGCAAAAGCCCTTGTTCCCAAGGTCAAATCGATCGGCATAACCGCTGCCAGGACTCGGCCGCTTCTTTCGAAACTGTTCTGTATGCAGCTATAATTCTTAAACAGCACCTTCTATGCATCGCGTCGAGCTTGCCTCGGTGTTTAGCGTATCTGGTCACGCCGGCCCAAAGCTGAGCCCCATACAGCAGGGTGTTACATCTCACTCTGGGCAGCAGTCTCCTCTGGTGCTGCGTCGGTCTACCGCTATTAAGAAGGAGGCCGGCAATTAGTCCCATAATCCTCTCCGATTTTTTGGTAGCTTATACGGCATGCGTGCCAAATCGTAGCCTAGCGTCGATCCACATTCCGAGGTGTTTGATTGCCAGCCTCGAAAGGATCCTTCTGTTCTGTAGCGTTATTTTCAATGTCGGTCTCTTTGCGGAGGATATAGCCACCACCTCCTTCTTCTCTGGGCCAAGCGTCAGCCCTACTCCAGCCATACAGTCGTTTGTCGCCGCACCACCTCGTCTCGACCTCCAAGGCGAGATCGTCAGCATAATTCCCCATCGTCACGCCCGGCGGAATATCCCGTCGTTTAGCAGGTTCCAGAGAGTTGGCCCAAGGACTGACCCGTGGGGCACACCTCTTTGACAGATCCGCTCAACTATTCCTGCTAGTACCCGGTACTCCAGCAAACGTCTTGTGTGGTAAGATCGGATTATCCGACGCAAACACGAGGGAATTTCGTGATCCTCTTAAGGACAGCATTATGGCGACGTGAGAAACGCATTTAATTGCATTTCTCACGTCTTCTTCTTCTTTATTCTTTTTCCTGTTTAGCCTCCGGTAACTACAGTTTAGATAATTCTTCAGAGAATGAATGAGGATATGTATGAGTGTAAATGATGTGTTAGTCTTGCATATTCTCAGTTCGACCATTCCTGAGATGTGTGATTAATTCAACTCCAACCACCAAAGAACACCGGTATCCACGATCTAGTATTCAAATCCATGTAAAAATATCTGGATTTCCTAGGACTTGAACGCTGTAAATTTCCACTTCCAAATCAGCTGATTTGGGAAGACGCGTTAACCATAGACCAACCCGGTGGGTTGCATTTCTCACGTCTAGAGTAACGAAGGCGCACATTGCCCGCCGGCCAATTCTCACGGCCCTCCCAGCCACATCGCATACAGCAGCTACATCATTCATGGTGGACCTTCCCCTGCGAAAGCCATAATGGATTGCAGAGAGCCTGCCCTCCTCCCATACTGCTTGGGATATTCTATGCTGGAGCATGCACTCCAGCATCTTGACCGGCGGCCGGTAAGAAGAGGGGGGCGCCTGACCCTTCCCGGTTGTTGCACAAGTACCAGCCACTGGTACTATATACGCCACTTCATCTCTCGGGAAAGGCATCTTACATAAGACAAGTATTGAACACCTCCAGAAAGACCTCCGGCTGAACCCGGATCGCCACCTTGACCACCAAATGCGGAAGCCAGTCCGAACTCGGCACCCCACTAGCTACTAGTCACCACTGGTATTCACTTGATCATCGGCAGTTTAGAATTACAAATTACACATCTATTATATCATCTCATGCTTTGTAATTAAAATTAAAACCTTCCTTGTACATCATGGTAGTACATGGTGACGATTCTTATTAAAATATTTGATTGTGGTAGTAGTTCTACCAATTTTATTCTGTTTCCACCTATGGCCTGAACTAACTTTAAATATACCTAACAACCACCAGCGATTTTTTTCCTTGATATGATTTGGGAGTTCATCGGAAGTAATTTCCAAAAAAAAATTAAAATCTTTTACACGTCAACTTTTTAAGAAAATCGTTTTAAACTATTAAAATATGTATTTTTTTGTATTTCCCTTGATATTGTAGGATTTAATGAATTTTCAGTATTTTTTGTTCTTTATGAACTAACAATCTTATAATCTTGTGTGAAATATTTTATATTTAGATAAAAACACTAAAATAATTAATATCACTAATTTTTACAAAGTTCCAATTTTAAACTTGCACACTGTTGTATCCTTGTACAGCTTTTAACAACTGTTTTCCATAGCCTGCGTTAGTAGAAAACACTATATATTTATTCCACGTTATTTGAACATCATAATGTACACTCTTCATTGCTTGTTCGCTGCGGAAACCATGTCCATTATTACTTCTCTTACCGGATTGAGCTACGTGATAAATAACAGTTTGCACTTTCGGAGTCGCACTTAATTTCATATTGAAATAGCTTTTTTTTAAATTATTTATTAGAATCTCATAGTCACAATTCGGAGTACTGGAAAAGAAGGAATCCACTACCTTGCGGACATCTTGGAAACTGTCAACAAAAACTAAGCAACTAGTTTCTTAGTTTTTGGCAGTATAGTTTTTTTAGCAATATAGTATGCTTTAATTGCAAAGTCTTCGAAGTATATCAACTTTAATGAGCAAAGGTTTGCAGGAGTTACTGGCAAAAGGTTGTTTATATTTTAAAGAAATTTATTAATATGTAACGATTTTACGTAAAACGCCCTACACACATCTTAATATACGTATTGCTTCCAGCTATTCTATTTGATTCTTTTTTTCGGTTCCTATATTTTACTGAAAGCGTTAACTGGCCTTGAAAAGTACCAGAAAAAACTTTCTGGAGCGGCACCCCCACTAATTATAGTTACTAGCCATCACTGGTATTCACTTCATCATCAGCAGTTTAAAATTACAAATTACACATCTATTATATCATCTCATGCTTTGTAATTAAAATTAAAACCTTCCTTGTAAATCATGGTAGTACATGGTGACAATTCTTATTAAAATATTTTATTGTGATAGTACTACCAATTTTATTCTGTTTCCATGGTTGGCTCTTTTCTTCTTCCCCTCTCTGAGACCGCTCATAAAGCATTAATTCTGAACGGGAGAGTGACGCCGTCACATACCGGTATGCGGAGTGCCCGCGACCTCACCGCACTAGGACGATCTGGACATGCTTGGGGCCCTCTAGGCGCTCAGCCGCGGACCTGTCCAGCCCGACACCCTCCGACGCCTCATTCACTGGCGGAACTCCTCACTTGCATGCAGCTTATCTATCACCATCTTCACGTAATTTTCGACTGCATTCTATTCGTCGGCTTCCTTCATCATAATGCGCTGCGTATCTTCCGGCCGGAACATGTCTTCCAATCCCAGGGCATCCAACATCTACCTGCGCTTGCTGCCGACACACGGATAGCAGAAATGAAGTGAAAGCGTGTCTCCTGCTCACTAAGGACAGAGGTCCGCGTGATACAGGCCGAATCTCTGCAGATATGATCTGTAAGTTCAGGTTTCTTAGAGGACTGGCTGACCACCTCAGCATATCTACGCGGTTGCATCGGAGCCAGGCCCGATGTAACCGCTATGGTCCGCTAGCAACTGTGTTAAGCTGTATCCCAGCGAGCGATGCGTTCTCCTGCACCAGCTCTTGGTATCGCCAATGACACTATGGGTCCACCGATCTTTATTCTCTTGGTCCCATGCTCTTGCCAGACCTCCATTGGCTCCTCTGCAATCTGAGATGATATACTGTTTTTATCCCTGTGGTGCAAAAGCCCTTGTTCCCAAGGTCAAATCGATCGGCATAACCGCTGCCAGGACCTCGGCCGCTTCTTTCGAAACTGTTCTGTATGCAGCTATAATTCTTAAACAGCACCTTCTATGCATCGCGTCGAGCTTGCCTCGGTGTTTAGCGTATCTGGTCACGCCGGCCCAAAGCTGAGCCCCATACAGCAGGGTGTTACATCTCACTCTGGGCAGCAGTCTCCTCTGGTGCTGCGTCGGTCTACCGCTATTAAGAAGGAGGCCGGCAATTAGTCCCATAGTCCTCTCCGATTTTTTGGTAGCTTATACGGCATGCGTGCCAAATCGTAGCCTAGCGTCGATCCACATTCCGAGGTGTTTCCTCGAAAGGATCCTTCTGTTCTGTAGCGTTATTTTCAATGTCGGTCTCTTTGCGGAGGATATAGCCACCACCTCCTTCTTCTCTGGGCCAAGCGTCAGCCCTACTCCAGCCATACAGTCGTTTGTCGCCGCACCACCTCGTCTCGACCTCCAAGGCGAGATCGTCAGCATAATTCCCCATCGTCACGCCCGGCGGAATATCCCGTCGTTTAGCAGGTTCCAGAGAGTTGGCCCAAGGACTGACCCGTGGGGCACACCTCTTTGACAGATCCGCTCAACTATTCCTGCTAGTACCCGGTACTCCAGCAAACGTCTTGTGTGGTAAGATCGGATTATCCGACGCAAACACGAGGGAATTTCGTGATCCTCTTAAGGACAGCATTATGGCGACGTGAGAAACGCATTTAATTGCATTTCTCACGTCTTCTTCTTCTTTATTCTTTTTCCTGTTTAGCCTCCGGTAACTACAGTTTAGATAATTCTTCAGAGAATGAATGAATGAGGATATGTATGAGTGTAAATGATGTGTTAGTCTTGCATATTCTCAGTTCGACCATTCCTGAGATGTGTGATTAATTCAACTCCAACCACCAAAGAACACCGGTATCCACGATCTAGTATTCAAATCCATGTAAAAATATCTGGATTTCCTAGGACTTGAACGCTGTAAATTTCCACTTCCAAATCAGCTGATTTGGGAAGACGCGTTAACCATAGACCAACCCGGTGGGTTGCATTTCTCACGTCTAGAGTAACGAAGGCGAGTCGAGTACGGATCTCGAAGCAGTGTAGACGCCATTTATGTGCTCTGGTGTTGATGTTAAATTCTGTGCGAAATCTGGGTGCTTGTGTTTTTTTGTGTGTTAAATATTAAAATTGGGAGTAATCTGAGTGTATGTGTGTTTAAATTTTTTAAATCGGATAAGAAATAGTGGAGTTATTAACATTTTAGTCTGAAATACGGTGGCCGCGTGGCGCCAGAACAGTGTGCATTTATATATAGTTTTTAGCGTAGTTTTTAGGATATCTGAGACCGTGATCTTTTAGAATAGTGTTAGATAAGTGTCTGTTTCAAATTTCATGGCGATTGGACCATTTTAAAGTTAGTTATAGGGTTTTTTAGTTTTTAAGAAAACACGTGGCCGAAATTTTTCTAAGTTTTTTTCAAGTGAAGTTATATAGGGTAAACTTTCCTACCCTATATCTCCGGCTAGGGGACACCTAGCCCCAAACCCTTTTGGGTCTAGGCCGGACCCCCCCCCCGAACCCCCCCCCCTCAAGTTTCACGGGGAGCATTTTTGTCACCCCCCCGGACCAAAATTTTTTTTTCTGCCCCTCTCCCCCAAAAAGTTTGCCCTTCTTATATAGAACATTTTCTTTCCCCGCACTTTTTTTCTCCCACCTTCGGTTCGCCCGCTAGAGGCATTTCTTTCTTTTTTTTCCCTTACTCTTCCATTCTTTTTACTGACTCCTTCTCTACTTCACGTCGGCATGCCGAGGAAGAGGATACGGAGTGCAGGTAGCGACGACTCTGCGGAGGAGGGCCAAAGGGCGTCGCACCCAGATCTTTTGGATCTAAGGAACGAGGTGAATAAGCTGTTGGCCTTGATTCGCGAAAATACCAACACCAAGCGCGAAATCAAGGAGGCAGCTTGGATTCTCGACAAGCAGGTTGATGCTGTAATGGACAGGGTGGACGGCCTGCTTGTCAAGGAAACGAACGAGATGGCAACCCAGACGGAGCCGGAGGTGGGTGTCATGGACGTTGCTGAGGCCTCTGGAGAGGAGATTGAGGCGCAACTGGAGACGGGAGTCGCACCGGAGCAGCTTCCGGGCCTTGTCTCCAGGAAATGGCCCGGGAAATGCTTCCGGTTCACCGAGGTGAAGGAGGGGTTTCCGGAGGAGGAAGCCGGTCAGCGAGTCGCCGTGGTGCTGGACTTGGGCGGCAATAAAAAGGGTGACTTTGCGCGAGGCGTATGCGACAGGGCGCCGCGCATATGCAAGATGCTCAACGACCGCAAAGTCACGCCAGGGAGTGTACTTCGGGACTCGGTGGGGGCGGAAGTCTTGCTCGGGGAGGCGAATGGGACTCTGAGTGAGACGTTCGTCTTGGCAGTGGACCTGGAGTTGCCGATGGGAGAGATGGCTCGACACGTCGTCGAGGGCCTGCAGAAGATAGAGGGCGTCGCAGGTGGAGCGATTCCGGTGGCGATGGTTGCCGGAAAAGGGATGAGCTGTGTGCGGCGCCTTCAGGAGTACATGGCGAGGAGGGACGGCGTGCATCGGGTCATCTATGCAGCCAAGGAGGAACCAGGCCGCAGGAGGACGGCTAACATACCATCTAAACCGGCGACACCGACGAAGACAGTCGTCATCCAAAAGGAGGGACTGTCGTACGCTCAGCTGCTCCGAGAGGTTAAGGCGGGGACCGGAAGTGAACTTGCGGGGGCAGTAGTCTCCGCCAAGAAAGGGAAAGGGGAGGGCCTTGAAATCAAGGTTACTGACACGGCGGGAGAGGCTAAGGCCCTCTCCGAATGTATTCAAGGGCGCCTCCAGGGGGTTAAAATCACCCCGGGAGGAAGAGGAAACCGGCCGCGGGCGGTCACCGTTAAGGGCCTTGACTGCGAGGTAACGAAGGAAGAGCTACTGCAAGCAGTCAAGGACGCGTTGCCCACGGACGATCATTGGGCAACCAGAGTGTCCTCGTTGCGGCCGGCATACGGGCAGGCCCAAAATGCAACGGTGGTCCTCGCCAGAGGGGCAGCTGAGGAGCTCGTCGCCCGAGGGAAGCTGCGCGTCGGGTGGCAGTCGTGTCGTGTGTTCCAGTGGGAGGACGTACCCTGGTGCTTTCGCTGCGGGGAACAGGGACACAGGGCAGCGGACTGCAAGGGGCCGGATCGTTCGAAGTCCTGCTTCAACTGCGGAGGAGCGGGCCACTTACGCCGGAACTGCAGCGAGAAACCAACCTGCAGCAAGTGTGGACAGTTCGGGCATAGCCTGGGAGATCGGCAGTGTGGAGGAGCAAACAACAAAAAATGAAGCTCCTCTACATTAATGCTAATCGGAGCGGACTGGTCCACGATCTCCTGTGGGAAGCTGCCTCGCAGAAAGGCGCGGACTTCGCCCTGGTGGCGGAGCCAAATGGAAGAGTGGTCAGGGACAAGGGATGGCTGATCGACCGGCGGGAGGACACGGCATTGAAGGACCTCACAGGTAGATTCGCGGTCTCCCATCAACACACGGGAGACGGGTTCGTTAGGGAAAGGGTGGGGGAGATGTATGTATACTGTTGCTATATCTCCCCCAACTCCACGTGGGAGGGCTACGTGGAGTTCCTTAACGACCTTGGAGACGACATCAGGAGGGCTGGGGTTCCCGCCCTCGTAGTGGGGGACTTCAATGCGAAGGTCGCCGAAGTCGGAGGAGCAGTGACGGACGAGCGGGGAGAGGAGTTGGCAGAGCTAACCGCCTCGCTCGGGTTGATCAGCCTGAACGACGATACCCCCACCTTTTGGAGGGGTAACAGAGGGTCAGTCCTTGACCACGTCTACATATCGGACACGGCGGCTCAACGAGTGGTGGTCTGCGAGGTGCTGAATGAGGAGCTGGGCAGCGACCACAGGGGAATGTGGATCGAGTTGGGTGGCCCGCAACCAGTTGAGAGGCAGGGGATGTGGCTTGTCGACGAGCGCCGACTGCCGAGGCTACGACGGCGGCTTGCGAACCGTTTTGCAGACGTTTATCCAACGGACCCTGCTGGGTTAATGGAGGCGGTTCAGCAAGCCTGCACAGCAGAATTAACATCAGGGAGGAGCCCACGGCAGCGAGTGTACTGGTGGACCGCGGCGATCGGGGAGATGAGAGCAGGGATTCAGCGTCTGAGGCGTCGCCTAAACAGGAGTAAAGCAAGGGAGAGGGACGACGTCGAGGATCTGGCGCGCGACCTTAAAACTGAGAGGAACCGGCTGAAACGGGAGATCCGGAAGGAGAAGAGCGAGGCGTGGAAGAGACTCCTCGCCCAGCTTCAAGATGACCCTTGGGGGCAAGCATATAAGCTTGTCACCAAGAGGCTGGGGAGGAGGCTGCCGGTCATAGCCAGCGACAGGATCGGCGGTATAGTCGACTCGCTCTTCCCCAGTTTACCTGCGGTGGAGTGGAGAGTGGCGCCAATGGACGACGTTAGACGGATCTCCCTTCCAGAACTTCAGGGAGCCGCTGCGAAAGTTAACACCAAGAAGAGCCCGGGCCCGGATGGGGTGCCGGGGGCAGTGGCTCGCATGGTTGTGGAGGCGTTCCCGCTCTTGGTACTGGACTGCTTGAACAGTGCCTTCGTGCGGGGCGCCTTTCCGGCGTGTTGGAAGGTCGCGCGGCTGGTTCTGCTGCCGAAGCCGGGTCGCGCTCTGGACGATCCCGGAGCATTCAGGCCAGTGTGCTTGCTTAGCACACTGGGCAAGGTCTATGAACGGATCGTCGAGGGCCGGCTGACGGCGGAAGTATTGGCGGGTGGTGGGCTATCCCCCCGCCAATACGGATTCCGAAAGGGAAAATCGGCGGTCCACGCAGTACGCGACGTGATGGATTTCGTCGACAATGCCGCAGGAGGAACGTGAAGGACGAGGGAGATTCCGGCCCTGGTGTTGCTCGACGTACGCAACGCCTTCAACAGCCTGCCTTGGGAGGTCATCGGGCAGGCGTTGGAGGAGAGAGGTGTCTCCGGTCAGCTCCAACGGATAATGAAGGAGTACTTGAGCGACCGGAGAGTGTACGCTGATACTGATGCCGGACAGCGGATGTTCCACATGAGAGCGGGGGTCCCCCAGGGTTCTGTTTTGGGACCGCTATTGTGGAACATCGCATACGATGGAGTGCTGCGGCAGCAGTATCCCGAGGGGGTAGAGGTCGTCGGCTTCGCGGATGACCTGGCCCTGCTGATAAAAGGAGCGACGGAGCGGGAGATCGAGACAAAGGGGAACGAGGCGCTAAGACAAGTTCACTTTTGGATGGCTGCGCACGGGCTGTCGATAGCCCCAGAGAAGTCAGAGGCTGTCGTCTTCGCCGGGAGGCGGCCACTGCGAGATATTCGTCTGGCTAGGCTATCGACGGCGAAGAGATCAGAATGGTGCGGAAGGCGAAATACCTTGGGGTCTGGGTGGACGGACAGCAATCGTTCATTCGGGCCCCACGTCGAGGAGCCTTTTGCGAAAGGTGAGCGCCTCTTAGCGGCGATCTCCCGCCTCATGGCAAACACGGCAGGGCCGACGGAGAAGAAGACCCCGGCGGGAGATCCTCCGTAAGGAGGCAGTTAGGGTGGGCAGAGACTGCTGCCACGGCACTGCAAGGCGACCATGCTATGTCTTAACAGGCGCAGGCTGGTTGCCTTGGGGTGCTTAACAACATTGCCCGCCGGCCAATTCTCACGGCCCTCCCAGCCACATCGCATACAGCAGCTACATCATTCATGGTGGACCTTCCCCTGCGAAAGCCATAATGGATTGCAGAGAGCCTGCCCCCCTCCCATACTGCTTGGGATATTCTATGCTGGAGCATGCACTCCAGCATCTTGGCCGGCGGCCGGTAAGAAGAGGGGGGCGCCTGACCCTTCCCGGTTGTTGCACAAGTACCAGCCACTGGTACTATATACGCCACTTCATCTCTCGGGAAAGGCATCTTACATAAGACAAGTATTGAACACCTCCAGAAAGACCTCCGGCTGAACCCGGATCGCCACCTTGACCACCAAATGCGGAAGCCAGTCCGAACTCGGCACCCCACTAGCTACTAGTCACCACTGGTATTCACTTGATCATCGGCAGTTTAGAATTACAAATTACACATCTATTATATCATCTCATGCTTTGTAATTAAAATTAAAACCTTCCTTGTACATCATGGTAGTACATGGTGACGATTCTTATTAAAATATTTGATTGTGGTAGTAGTTCTACCAATTTTATTCTGTTTCCACCTATGGCCTGAACTAACTTTAAATATACCTAACAACCACCAGCGATTTTTTTCCTTGATATGATTTGGGAGTTCATCGGAAGTAATTTCCAAAAAAAAATTAAAATCTTTTACACGTCAACTTTTTAAGAAAATCGTTTTAAACTATTAAAATATGTATTTTTTTGTATTTCCCTTGATATTGTAGGATTTAATGAATTTTCAGTATTTTTTGTTCTTTATGAACTAACAATCTTATAATCTTGTGTGAAATATTTAATATTTAGATAAAAACACTAAAATAATTAATATCACTAATTTTTACAAAGTTCCAATTTTAAACTTGCACACTGTTGTATCCTTGTACAGCTTTTACCAACTGTTTTCCATAGCCTGCGTTAGTAGAAAACACTATATATTTATTCCACGTCATTTGAACATCATAATGTACACTCTTCATTGCTTGTTCGCTGCGGAAACCATGTCCATTATTACTTCTCTTACCGGATTGAGCTACGTGATAAATAACAGTTTGCACTTTCGGAGTCGCACTTAATTTCATATTGAAATAGCTTTTTTTTAAATTATTTATTAGAATCTCATAGTCACAATTCGGAGTACTGGAAAAGAAGGAATCCACTACCTTGCGGACATCTTGGAAACTGTCAACAAAAACTAAGCAACTAGTTTCTTAGTTTTTGGCAGTATAGTTTTTTTAGCAATATAGTATGCTTTAATTGCAAAGTCTTCGAAGTATATCAACTTTAATGAGCAAAGGTTTGCAGGAGTTACTGGCAAAAGGTTGTTTATATTTTAAAGAAATTTATTAATATGTAACGATTTTACGTAAAACGCCCTGCACACATCTTAATATACGTATTGCTTCCAGCTATTCTATTTGATTCTTTTTTTCGGTTCCTATATTTTACTGAAAGCGTTAACTGGCCTTGAAAAGTACCAGAAAAAACTTTCTGGAGCGGCACCCCCACTAATTATAGTTACTAGCCATCACTGGTATTCACTTCATCATCAGCAGTTTAAAATTACAAATTACACATCTATTATATCATCTCATGCTTTGTAATTAAAATTAAAACCTTCCTTGTAAATCATGGTAGTACATGGTGACAATTCTTATTAAAATATTTTATTGTGATAGTACTACCAATTTTATTCTGTTTCCATGGTTGGCTCTTTTCTTCTTCCCCTCTCAGAGACCGCTCATAAAGCATTAATTCTGAACGGGAGAGTGACGCCGTCACATACCGGTATGCGGAGTGCCCGCGACCTCACCGCACTAGGACGATCTGGACATGCTTGGGGCCCTCTAGGCGCTCAGCCGCGGACCTGTCCAGCCCGACACCCTCCGACGCCTCATTCACTGGCGGAACTCCTCACTTGCATGCAGCTTATCTATCACCATCTTCACGTAATTTTCGACTGCATTCTATTCGTCGGCTTCCTTCATCATAATGCGCTGCGTATCTTCCGGCCGGAACATGTCTTCCAATCCCAGGGCATCCAACATCTACCTGCGCTTGCTGCCGACACACGGATAGCAGAAATGAAGTGAAAGCGTGTCTCCTGCTCACTAAGGACAGAGGTCCGCGTGATACAGGCCGAATCTCTGCAGATATGATCTGTAAGTTCAGGTTTCTTAGAGGACTGGCTGACCACCTCAGCATATCTACGCGGTTGCATCGAAGCCAGGCCCGATGTAACCGCTATGGTCCGCTAGCAACTGTGTTAAGCTGTATCCCAGCGAGCGATGCGTTCTCCTGCACCAGCTCTTGATATCGCCAATGACACTATGGGTCCACCGATCTTTATTCTCTTGGTCCCATGCTCTTGCCAGACCTCCATTGGCTCCTCTGCAATCTGAGATGATATACTGTTTTTATCCCTGTGGTGCAAAAGCCCTTGTTCCCAAGGTCAAATCGATCGGCATAACCGCTGCCAGGACCTCGGCCGCTTCTTTCGAAACTGTTCTGTATGCAGCTATAATTCTTAAACAGCACCTTCTATGCATCGCGTCGAGCTTGCCTCGGTGTTTAGCGTATCTGGTCACGCCGGCCCAAAGCTGAGCCCCATACAGCAGGGTGTTACATCTCACTCTGGGCAGCAGTCTCCTCTGGTGCTGCGTCGGTCTACCGCTATTAAGAAGGAGGCCGGCAATTAGTCCCATAATCCTCTCCGATTTTTTGGTAGCTTATACGGCATGCGTGCCAAATCGTAGCCTAGCGTCGATCCACATTCCGAGGTGTTTGATTGCCAGCCTCGAAAGGATCCTTCTGTTCTGTAGCGTTATTTTCAATGTCGGTCTCTTTGCGGAGGATATAGCCACCACCTCCTTCTTCTCTGGGCCAAGCGTCAGCCCTACTCCAGCCATACAGTCGTTTGTCGCCGCACCACCTCGTCTCGACATCCAAGGCGAGATCGTGAGCATAATTCCCCATCGTCACGCCCGGCGGAATATCCCGTCGTTTAGCAGGTTCCAGAGAGTTGGCCCAAGGACTGACCCGTGGGGCACACCTCTTTGACAGATCCGCTCAACTATTCCTGCTAGTACCCGGTACTCCAGCAAACGTCTTGTGTGGTAAGATCGGATTATCCGACGCAAACACGAGGGAATTTCGTGATCCTCTTAAGGACAGCATTATGGCGACGTGAGAAACGCATTTAATTGCATTTCTCACGTCTTCTTCTTCTTTATTCGTTTTCCTGTTTAGCCTCCGGTAACTACAGTTTAGATAATTCGTCAGAGAATGAATGAGGATATGTATGAGTGCAAATGATGTGTTAGTCTTGCATATTCTCAGTTCGACCATTCCTGAGATGTGTGATTAATTCAACTCCAACCACCAAAGAACACCGGTATCCACGATCTAGTATTCAAATCCATGTAAAAATATCTGGATTTCCTAGGACTTGAACGCTGTAAATTTCCACTTCCAAATCAGCTGATTTGGGAAGACGCGTTAACCATAGACCAACCCGGTGGGTTGCATTTCTCACGTCTAGAGTAACGAAGGCGCACATTGCCCGCCGGCCAATTCTCACGGCCCTCCCAGCCACATCGCATACAGCAGCTACATCATTCATGGTGGACCTTCCCCTGCGAAAGCCATAATGGATTGCAGAGAGCCTGCCCTCCTCCCATACTGCTTGGGATATTCTATGCTGGAGCATGCACTCCAGCATCTTGACCGGCGGCCGGTAAGAAGAGGGGGGCGCCTGACCCTTCCCGGTTGTTGCACAAGTACCAGCCACTGGTACTATATACGCCACTTCATCTCTCGGGAAAGGCATCTTACATAAGACAAGTATTGAACACCTCCAGAAAGACCTCCGGCTGAACCCGGATCGCCACCTTGACCACCAAATGCGGAAGCCAGTCCGAACTCGGCACCCCACTAGCTACTAGTCACCACTGGTATTCACTTGATCATCGGCAGTTTAGAATTACAAATTACACATCTATTATATCATCTCATGCTTTGTAATTAAAATTAAAACCTTCCTTGTACATCATGGTAGTACATGGTGACGATTCTTATTAAAATATTTGATTGTGGTAGTAGTTCTACCAATTTTATTCTGTTTCCACCTATGGCCTGAACTAACTTTAAATATACCTAACAACCACCAGCGATTTTTTTCCTTGATATGATTTGGGAGTTCATCGGAAGTAATTTCCAAAAAAAAATTAAAATCTTTTACACGTCAACTTTTTAAGAAAATCGTTTTAAACTATTAAAATATGTATTTTTTTGTATTTCCCTTGATATTGTAGGATTTAATGAATTTTCAGTATTTTTTGTTCTTTATGAACTAACAATCTTATAATCTTGTGTGAAATATTTTATATTTAGATAAAAACACTAAAATAATTAATATCACTAATTTTTACAAAGTTCCAATTTTAAACTTGCACACTGTTGTATCCTTGTACAGCTTTTAACAACTGTTTTCCATAGCCTGCGTTAGTAGAAAACACTATATATTTATTCCACGTCATTTGAACATCATAATGTACACTCTTCATTGCTTGTTCGCTGCGGAAACCATGTCCATTATTACTTCTCTTACCGGATTGAGCTACGTGATAAATAACAGTTTGCACTTTCGGAGTCGCACTTAATTTCATATTGAAATAGCTTTTTTTTAAATTATTTATTAGAATCTCATAGTCACAATTCGGAGTACTGGAAAAGAAGGAATCCACTACCTTGCGGACATCTTGGAAACTGTCAACAAAAACTAAGCAACTAGTTTCTTAGTTTTTGGCAGTATAATTTTTTTAGCAATATAGTATGCTTTAATTGCAAAGTCTTCGAAGTATATCAACTTTAATGAGCAAAGGTTTGCAGGAGTTACTGGCAAAAGGTTGTTTATATTTTAAAGAAATTTATTAATATGTAACGATTTTACGTAAAACGCCCTACACACATCTTAATATACGTATTGCTTCCAGCTATTCTATTTGATTCTTTTTTTCGGTTCCTATATTTTACTGAAAGCGTTAACTGGCCTTGAAAAGTACCAGAAAAAACTTTCTGGAGCGGCACCCCCACTAATTATAGTTACTAGCCATCACTGGTATTCACTTCATCATCAGCAGTTTAAAATTACAAATTACACATCTATTATATCATCTCATGCTTTGTAATTAAAATTAAAACCTTCCTTGTAAATCATGGTAGTACATGGTGACAATTCTTATTAAAATATTTTATTGTGATAGTACTACCAATTTTATTCTGTTTCCATGGTTGGCTCTTTTCTTCTTCCCCTCTCAGAGACCGCTCATAAAGCATTAATTCTGAACGGGAGAGTGACGCCGTCACATACCGGTATGCGGAGTGCCCGCGACCTCACCGCACTAGGACGATCTGGACATGCTTGGGGCCCTCTAGGCGCTCAGCCGCGGACCTGTCCAGCCCGACACCCTCCGACGCCTCATTCACTGGCGGAACTCCTCACTTGCATGCAGCTTATCTATCACCATCTTCACGTAATTTTCGACTGCATTCTATTCGTCGGCTTCCTTCATCATAATGCGCTGCGTATCTTCCGGCCGGAACATGTCTTCCAATCCCAGGGCATCCAACATCTACCTGCGCTTGCTGCCGACACACGGATAGCAGAAATGAAGTGAAAGCGTGTCTCCTGCTCACTAAGGACAGAGGTCCGCGTGATACAGGCCGAATCTCTGCAGATATGATCTGTAAGTTCAGGTTTCTTAGAGGACTGGCTGACCACCTCAGCATATCTACGCGGTTGCATCGAAGCCAGGCCCGATGTAACCGCTATGGTCCGCTAGCAACTGTGTTAAGCTGTATCCCAGCGAGCGATGCGTTCTCCTGCACCAGCTCTTGATATCGCCAATGACACTATGGGTCCACCGATCTTTATTCTCTTGGTCCCATGCTCTTGCCAGACCTCCATTGGCTCCTCTGCAATCTGAGATGATATACTGTTTTTATCCCTGTGGTGCAAAAGCCCTTGTTCCCAAGGTCAAATCGATCGGCATAACCGCTGCCAGTACCTCGGCCGCTTCTTTCGAAACTGTTCTGTATGCAGCTATAATTCTTAAACAGCACCTTCTATGCATCGCGTCGAGCTTGCCTCGGTGTTTAGCGTATCTGGTCACGCCGGCCCAAAGCTGAGCCCCATACAGCAGGGTGTTACATCTCACTCTGGGCAGCAGTCTCCTCTGGTGCTGCGTCGGTCTACCGCTATTAAGAAGGAGGCCGGCAATTAGTCCCATAATCCTCTCCGATTTTTTGGTAGCTTATACGGCATGCGTGCCAAATCGTAGCCTAGCGTCGATCCACATTCCGAGGTGTTTGATTGCCAGCCTCGAAAGGATCCTTCTGTTCTGTAGCGTTATTTTCAATGTCGGTCTCTTTGCGGAGGATATAGCCACCACCTCCTTCTTCTCTGGGCCAAGCGTCAGCCCTACTCCAGCCATACAGTCGTTTGTCGCCGCACCACCTCGTCTCGACCTCCAAGGCGAGATCGTGAGCATAATTCCCCATCGTCACGCCCGGCGGAATATCCCGTCGTTTAGCAGGTTCCAGAGAGTTGGCCCAAGGACTGACCCGTGGGGCACACCTCTTTGACAGATCCGCTCAACTATTCCTGCTAGTACCCGGTACTCCAGCAAACGTCTTGTGTGGTAAGATCGGATTATCCGACGCAAACACGAGGGAATTTCGTGATCCTCTTAAGGACAGCATTATGGCGACGTGAGAAACGCATTTAATTGCATTTCTCACGTCTTCTTCTTCTTTATTCTTTTTCCTGTTTAGCCTCCGGTAACTACAGTTTAGATAATTCTTCAGAGAATGAATGAGGATATGTATGAGTGTAAATGATGTGTTAGTCTTGCATATTCTCAGTTCGACCATTCCTGAGATGTGTGATTAATTCAACTCCAACCACCAAAGAACACCGGTATCCACGATCTAGTATTCAAATCCATGTAAAAATATCTGGATTTCCTAGGACTTGAACGCTGTAAATTTCCACTTCCAAATCAGCTGATTTGGGAAGACGCGTTAACCATAGACCAACCCGGTGGGTTGCATTTCTCACGTCTAGAGTAACGAAGGCGCACATTGCCCGCCGGCCAATTCTCACGGCCCTCCCAGCCACATCGCATACAGCAGCTACATCATTCATGGTGGACCTTCCCCTGCGAAAGCCATAATGGATTGCAGAGAGCCTGCCCTCCTCCCATACTGCTTGGGATATTCTATGCTGGAGCATGCACTCCAGCATCTTGACCGGCGGCCGGTAAGAAGAGGGGGGCGCCTGACCCTTCCCGGTTGTTGCACAAGTACCAGCCACTGGTACTATATACGCCACTTCATCTCTCGGGAAAGGCATCTTACATAAGACAAGTATTGAACACCTCCAGAAAGACCTCCGGCTGAACCCGGATCGCCACCTTGACCACCAAATGCGGAAGCCAGTCCGAACTCGGCACCCCACTAGCTACTAGTCACCACTGGTATTCACTTGATCATCGGCAGTTTAGAATTACAAATTACACATCTATTATATCATCTCATGCTTTGTAATTAAAATTAAAACCTTCCTTGTACATCATGGTAGTACATGGTGACGATTCTTATTAAAATATTTGATTGTGGTAGTAGTTCTACCAATTTTATTCTGTTTCCACCTATGGCCTGAACTAACTTTAAATATACCTAACAACCACCAGCGATTTTTTTCCTTGATATGATTTGGGAGTTCATCGGAAGTAATTTCCAAAAAAAAATTAAAATCTTTTACACGTCAACTTTTTAAGAAAATCGTTTTAAACTATTAAAATATGTATTTTTTTGTATTTCCCTTGATATTGTAGGATTTAATGAATTTTCAGTATTTTTTGTTCTTTATGAACTAACAATCTTATAATCTTGTGTGAAATATTTTATATTTAGATAAAAACACTAAAATAATTAATATCACTAATTTTTACAAAGTTCCAATTTTAAACTTGCACACTGTTGTATCCTTGTACAGCTTTTAACAACTGTTTTCCATAGCCTGCGTTAGTAGAAAACACTATATATTTATTCCACGTCATTTGAACATCATAATGTACACTCTTCATTGCTTGTTCGCTGCGGAAACCATGTCCATTATTACTTCTCTTACCGGATTGAGCTACGTGATAAATAACAGTTTGCACTTTCGGAGTCGCACTTAATTTCATATTGAAATAGCTTTTTTTTAAATTATTTATTAGAATCTCATAGTCACAATTCGGAGTACTGGAAAAGAAGGAATCCACTACCTTGCGGACATCTTGGAAACTGTCAACAAAAACTAAGCAACTAGTTTCTTAGTTTTTGGCAGTATAGTTTTTTTAGCAATATAGTATGCTTTAATTGCAAAGTCTTCGAAGTATATCAACTTTAATGAGCAAAGGTTTGCAGGAGTTACTGGCAAAAGGTTGTTTATATTTTAAAGAAATTTATTAATATGTAACGATTTTACGTAAAACGCCCTGCACACATCTTAATATACGTATTGCTTCCAGCTATTCTATTTGATTCTTTTTTTCGGTTCCTATATTTTACTGAAAGCGTTAACTGGCCTTGAAAAGTACCAGAAAAAACTTTCTGGAGCGGCACCCCCACTAATTATAGTTACTAGCCATCACTGGTATTCACTTCATCATCAGCAGTTTAAAATTACAAATTACACATCTATTATATCATCTCATGCTTTGTAATTAAAATTAAAACCTTCCTTGTAAATCATGGTAGTACATGGTGACAATTCTTATTAAAATATTTTATTGTGATAGTACTACCAATTTTATTCTGTTTCCATGGTTGGCTCTTTTCTTCTTCCCCTCTCAGAGACCGCTCATAAAGCATTAATTCTGAACGGGAGAGTGACGCCGTCACATACCGGTATGCGGAGTGCCCGCGACCTCACCGCACTAGGACGATCTGGACATGCTTGGGGCCCTCTAGGCGCTCAGCCGCGGACCTGTCCAGCCCGACACCCTCCGACGCCTCATTCACTGGCGGAACTCCTCACTTGCATGCAGCTTATCTATCACCATCTTCACGTAATTTTCGACTGCATTCTATTCGTCGGCTTCCTTCATCATAATGCGCTGCGTATCTTCCGGCCGGAACATGTCTTCCAATCCCAGGGCATCCAACATCTACCTGCGCTTGCTGCCGACACACGGATAGCAGAAATGAAGTGAAAGCGTGTCTCCTGCTCACTAAGGACAGAGGTCCGCGTGATACAGGCCGAATCTCTGCAGATATGATCTGTAAGTTCAGGTTTCTTAGAGGACTGGCTGACCACCTCAGCATATCTACGCGGTTGCATCGAAGCCAGGCCCGATGTAACCGCTATGGTCCGCTAGCAACTGTGTTAAGCTGTATCCCAGCGAGCGATGCGTTCTCCTGCACCAGCTCTTGATATCGCCAATGACACTATGGGTCCACCGATCTTTATTCTCTTGGTCCCATGCTCTTGCCAGACCTCCATTGGCTCCTCTGCAATCTGAGATGATATACTGTTTTTATCCCTGTGGTGCAAAAGCCCTTGTTCCCAAGGTCAAATCGATCGGCATAACCGCTGCCAGGACCTCGGCCGCTTCTTTCGAAACTGTTCTGTATGCAGCTATAATTCTTAAACAGCACCTTCTATGCATCGCGTCGAGCTTGCCTCGGTGTTTAGCGTATCTGGTCACGCCGGCCCAAAGCTGAGCCCCATACAGCAGGGTGTTACATCTCACTCTGGGCAGCAGTCTCCTCTGGTGCTGCGTCGGTCTACCGCTATTAAGAAGGAGGCCGGCAATTAGTCCCATAATCCTCTCCGATTTTTTGGTAGCTTATACGGCATGCGTGCCAAATCGTAGCCTAGCGTCGATCCACATTCCGAGGTGTTTGATTGCCAGCCTCGAAAGGATCCTTCTGTTCTGTAGCGTTATTTTCAATGTCGGTCTCTTTGCGGAGGATATAGCCACCACCTCCTTCTTCTCTGGGCCAAGCGTCAGCCCTACTCCAGCCATACAGTCGTTTGTCGCCGCACCACCTCGTCTCGACATCCAAGGCGAGATCGTGAGCATAATTCCCCATCGTCACGCCCGGCGGAATATCCCGTCGTTTAGCAGGTTCCAGAGAGTTGGCCCAAGGACTGACCCGTGGGGCACACCTCTTTGACAGATCCGCTCAACTATTCCTGCTAGTACCCGGTACTCCAGCAAACGTCTTGTGTGGTAAGATCGGATTATCCGACGCAAACACGAGGGAATTTCGTGATCCTCTTAAGGACAGCATTATGGCGACGTGAGAAACGCATTTAATTGCATTTCTCACGTCTTCTTCTTCTTTATTCGTTTTCCTGTTTAGCCTCCGGTAACTACAGTTTAGATAATTCGTCAGAGAATGAATGAGGATATGTATGAGTGCAAATGATGTGTTAGTCTTGCATATTCTCAGTTCGACCATTCCTGAGATGTGTGATTAATTCAACTCCAACCACCAAAGAACACCGGTATCCACGATCTAGTATTCAAATCCATGTAAAAATATCTGGATTTCCTAGGACTTGAACGCTGTAAATTTCCACTTCCAAATCAGCTGATTTGGGAAGACGCGTTAACCATAGACCAACCCGGTGGGTTGCATTTCTCACGTCTAGAGTAACGAAGGCGCACATTGCCCGCCGGCCAATTCTCACGGCCCTCCCAGCCACATCGCATACAGCAGCTACATCATTCATGGTGGACCTTCCCCTGCGAAAGCCATAATGGATTGCAGAGAGCCTGCCCTCCTCCCATACTGCTTGGGATATTCTATGCTGGAGCATGCACTCCAGCATCTTGACCGGCGGCCGGTAAGAAGAGGGGGGCGCCTGACCCTTCCCGGTTGTTGCACAAGTACCAGCCACTGGTACTATATACGCCACTTCATCTCTCGGGAAAGGCATCTTACATAAGACAAGTATTGAACACCTCCAGAAAGACCTCCGGCTGAACCCGGATCGCCACCTTGACCACCAAATGCGGAAGCCAGTCCGAACTCGGCACCCCACTAGCTACTAGTCACCACTGGTATTCACTTGATCATCGGCAGTTTAGAATTACAAATTACACATCTATTATATCATCTCATGCTTTGTAATTAAAATTAAAACCTTCCTTGTACATCATGGTAGTACATGGTGACGATTCTTATTAAAATATTTGATTGTGGTAGTAGTTCTACCAATTTTATTCTGTTTCCACCTATGGCCTGAACTAACTTTAAATATACCTAACAACCACCAGCGATTTTTTTCCTTGATATGATTTGGGAGTTCATCGGAAGTAATTTCCAAAAAAAAATTAAAATCTTTTACACGTCAACTATTTAAGAAAATCGTTTTAAACTATTAAAATATGTATTTTTTTGTATTTCCCTTGATATTGTAGGATTTAATGAATTTTCAGTATTTTTTGTTCTTTATGAACTAACAATCTTATAATCTTGTGTGAAATATTTTATATTTAGATAAAAACACTAAAATAATTAATATCACTAATTTTTACAAAGTTCCAATTTTAAACTTGCACACTGTTGTATCCTTGTACAGCTT
Source organism: Lycorma delicatula (assembly GCF_047948215.1). Taxonomy (NCBI): domain Eukaryota; kingdom Metazoa; phylum Arthropoda; class Insecta; order Hemiptera; family Fulgoridae; genus Lycorma; species Lycorma delicatula. The sequence continues at coordinate 78,525,248 of NC_134458.1, forward strand.
TTAACAACTGTTTTCCATAGCCTGCGTTAGTAGAAAACACTATATATTTATTCCACGTCATTTGAACATCATAATGTACACTCTTCATTGCTTGTTCGCTGCGGAAACCATGTCCATTATTACTTCTCTTACCGGATTGAGCTACGTGATAAATAACAGTTTGCACTTTCGGAGTCGCACTTAATTTCATATTGAAATAGCTTTTTTTTAAATTATTTATTAGAATCTCATAGTCACAATTCGGAGTACTGGAAAAGAAGGAATCCACTACCTTGCGGACATCTTGGAAACTGTCAACAAAAACTAAGCAACTAGTTTCTTAGTTTTTGGCAGTATAGTTTTTTTAGCAATATAGTATGCTTTAATTGCAAAGTCTTCGAAGTATATCAACTTTAATGAGCAAAGGTTTGCAGGAGTTACTGGCAAAAGGTTGTTTATATTTTAAAGAAATTTATTAATATGTAACGATTTTACGTAAAACGCCCTACACACATCTTAATATACGTATTGCTTCCAGCTATTCTATTTGATTCTTTTTTTCGGTTCCTATATTTTACTGAAAGCGTTAACTGGCCTTGAAAAGTACCAGAAAAAACTTTCTGGAGCGGCACCCCCACTAATTATAGTTACTAGCCATCACTGGTATTCACTTCATCATCAGCAGTTTAAAATTACAAATTACACATCTATTATATCATCTCATGCTTTGTAATTAAAATTAAAACCTTCCTTGTAAATCATGGTAGTACATGGTGACAATTCTTATTAAAATATTTTATTGTGATAGTACTACCAATTTTATTCTGTTTCCATGGTTGGCTCTTTTCTTCTTCCCCTCTCAGAGACCGCTCATAAAGCATTAATTCTGAACGGGAGAGTGACGCCGTCACATACCGGTATGCGGAGTGCCCGCGACCTCACCGCACTAGGACGATCTGGACATGCTTGGGGCCCTCTAGGCGCTCAGCCGCGGACCTGTCCAGCCCGACACCCTCCGACGCCTCATTCACTGGCGGAACTCCTCACTTGCATGCAGCTTATCTATCACCATCTTCACGTAATTTTCGACTGCATTCTATTCGTCGGCTTCCTTCATCATAATGCGCTGCGTATCTTCCGGCCGGAACATGTCTTCCAATCCCAGGGCATCCAACATCTACCTGCGCTTGCTGCCGACACACGGATAGCAGAAATGAAGTGAAAGCGTGTCTCCTGCTCACTAAGGACAGAGGTCCGCGTGATACAGGCCGAATCTCTGCAGATATGATCTGTAAGTTCAGGTTTCTTAGAGGACTGGCTGACCACCTCAGCATATCTACGCGGTTGCATCGAAGCCAGGCCCGATGTAACCGCTATGGTCCGCTAGCAACTGTGTTAAGCTGTATCCCAGCGAGCGATGCGTTCTCCTGCACCAGCTCTTGATATCGCCAATGACACTATGGGTCCACCGATCTTTATTCTCTTGGTCCCATGCTCTTGCCAGACCTCCATTGGCTCCTCTGCAATCTGAGATGATATACTGTTTTTATCCCTGTGGTGCAAAAGCCCTTGTTCCCAAGGTCAAATCGATCGGCATAACCGCTGCCAGTACCTCGGCCGCTTCTTTCGAAACTGTTCTGTATGCAGCTATAATTCTTAAACAGCACCTTCTATGCATCGCGTCGAGCTTGCCTCGGTGTTTAGCGTATCTGGTCACGCCGGCCCAAAGCTGAGCCCCATACAGCAGGGTGTTACATCTCACTCTGGGCAGCAGTCTCCTCTGGTGCTGCGTCGGTCTACCGCTATTAAGAAGGAGGCCGGCAATTAGTCCCATAATCCTCTCCGATTTTTTGGTAGCTTATACGGCATGCGTGCCAAATCGTAGCCTAGCGTCGATCCACATTCCGAGGTGTTTGATTGCCAGCCTCGAAAGGATCCTTCTGTTCTGTAGCGTTATTTTCAATGTCGGTCTCTTTGCGGAGGATATAGCCACCACCTCCTTCTTCTCTGGGCCAAGCGTCAGCCCTACTCCAGCCATACAGTCGTTTGTCGCCGCACCACCTCGTCTCGACCTCCAAGGCGAGATCGTGAGCATAATTCCCCATCGTCACGCCCGGCGGAATATCCCGTCGTTTAGCAGGTTCCAGAGAGTTGGCCCAAGGACTGACCCGTGGGGCACACCTCTTTGACAGATCCGCTCAACTATTCCTGCTAGTACCCGGTACTCCAGCAAACGTCTTGTGTGGTAAGATCGGATTATCCGACGCAAACACGAGGGAATTTCGTGATCCTCTTAAGGACAGCATTATGGCGACGTGAGAAACGCATTTAATTGCATTTCTCACGTCTTCTTCTTCTTTATTCTTTTTCCTGTTTAGCCTCCGGTAACTACAGTTTAGATAATTCTTCAGAGAATGAATGAGGATATGTATGAGTGTAAATGATGTGTTAGTCTTGCATATTCTCAGTTCGACCATTCCTGAGATGTGTGATTAATTCAACTCCAACCACCAAAGAACACCGGTATCCACGATCTAGTATTCAAATCCATGTAAAAATATCTGGATTTCCTAGGACTTGAACGCTGTAAATTTCCACTTCCAAATCAGCTGATTTGGGAAGACGCGTTAACCATAGACCAACCCGGTGGGTTGCATTTCTCACGTCTAGAGTAACGAAGGCGCACATTGCCCGCCGGCCAATTCTCACGGCCCTCCCAGCCACATCGCATACAGCAGCTACATCATTCATGGTGGACCTTCCCCTGCGAAAGCCATAATGGATTGCAGAGAGCCTGCCCTCCTCCCATACTGCTTGGGATATTCTATGCTGGAGCATGCACTCCAGCATCTTGACCGGCGGCCGGTAAGAAGAGGGGGGCGCCTGACCCTTCCCGGTTGTTGCACAAGTACCAGCCACTGGTACTATATACGCCACTTCATCTCTCGGGAAAGGCATCTTACATAAGACAAGTATTGAACACCTCCAGAAAGACCTCCGGCTGAACCCGGATCGCCACCTTGACCACCAAATGCGGAAGCCAGTCCGAACTCGGCACCCCACTAGCTACTAGTCACCACTGGTATTCACTTGATCATCGGCAGTTTAGAATTACAAATTACACATCTATTATATCATCTCATGCTTTGTAATTAAAATTAAAACCTTCCTTGTACATCATGGTAGTACATGGTGACGATTCTTATTAAAATATTTGATTGTGGTAGTAGTTCTACCAATTTTATTCTGTTTCCACCTATGGCCTGAACTAACTTTAAATATACCTAACAACCACCAGCGATTTTTTTCCTTGATATGATTTGGGAGTTCATCGGAAGTAATTTCCAAAAAAAAATTAAAATCTTTTACACGTCAACTTTTTAAGAAAATCGTTTTAAACTATTAAAATATGTATTTTTTTGTATTTCCCTTGATATTGTAGGATTTAATGAATTTTCAGTATTTTTTGTTCTTTATGAACTAACAATCTTATAATCTTGTGTGAAATATTTTATATTTAGATAAAAACACTAAAATAATTAATATCACTAATTTTTACAAAGTTCCAATTTTAAACTTGCACACTGTTGTATCCTTGTACAGCTTTTAACAACTGTTTTCCATAGCCTGCGTTAGTAGAAAACACTATATATTTATTCCACGTCATTTGAACATCATAATGTACACTCTTCATTGCTTGTTCGCTGCGGAAACCATGTCCATTATTACTTCTCTTACCGGATTGAGCTACGTGATAAATAACAGTTTGCACTTTCGGAGTCGCACTTAATTTCATATTGAAATAGCTTTTTTTTAAATTATTTATTAGAATCTCATAGTCACAATTCGGAGTACTGGAAAAGAAGGAATCCACTACCTTGCGGACATCTTGGAAACTGTCAACAAAAACTAAGCAACTAGTTTCTTAGTTTTTGGCAGTATAGTTTTTTTAGCAATATAGTATGCTTTAATTGCAAAGTCTTCGAAGTATATCAACTTTAATGAGCAAAGGTTTGCAGGAGTTACTGGCAAAAGGTTGTTTATATTTTAAAGAAATTTATTAATATGTAACGATTTTACGTAAAACGCCCTACACACATCTTAATATACGTATTGCTTCCAGCTATTCTATTTGATTCTTTTTTTCGGTTCCTATATTTTACTGAAAGCGTTAACTGGCCTTGAAAAGTACCAGAAAAAACTTTCTGGAGCGGCACCCCCACTAATTATAGTTACTAGCCATCACTGGTATTCACTTCATCATCAGCAGTTTAAAATTACAAATTACACATCTATTATATCATCTCATGCTTTGTAATTAAAATTAAAACCTTCCTTGTAAATCATGGTAGTACATGGTGACAATTCTTATTAAAATATTTTATTGTGATAGTACTACCAATTTTATTCTGTTTCCATGGTTGGCTCTTTTCTTCTTCCCCTCTCAGAGACCGCTCATAAAGCATTAATTCTGAACGGGAGAGTGACGCCGTCACATACCGGTATGCGGAGTGCCCGCGACCTCACCGCACTAGGACGATCTGGACATGCTTGGGGCCCTCTAGGCGCTCAGCCGCGGACCTGTCCAGCCCGACACCCTCCGACGCCTCATTCACTGGCGGAACTCCTCACTTGCATGCAGCTTATCTATCACCATCTTCACGTAATTTTCGACTGCATTCTATTCGTCGGCTTCCTTCATCATAATGCGCTGCGTATCTTCCGGCCGGAACATGTCTTCCAATCCCAGGGCATCCAACATCTACCTGCGCTTGCTGCCGACACACGGATAGCAGAAATGAAGTGAAAGCGTGTCTCCTGCTCACTAAGGACAGAGGTCCGCGTGATACAGGCCGAATCTCTGCAGATATGATCTGTAAGTTCAGGTTTCTTAGAGGACTGGCTGACCACCTCAGCATATCTACGCGGTTGCATCGAAGCCAGGCCCGATGTAACCGCTATGGTCCGCTAGCAACTGTGTTAAGCTGTATCCCAGCGAGCGATGCGTTCTCCTGCACCAGCTCTTGATATCGCCAATGACACTATGGGTCCACCGATCTTTATTCTCTTGGTCCCATGCTCTTGCCAGACCTCCATTGGCTCCTCTGCAATCTGAGATGATATACTGTTTTTATCCCTGTGGTGCAAAAGCCCTTGTTCCCAAGGTCAAATCGATCGGCATAACCGCTGCCAGGACCTCGGCCGCTTCTTTCGAAACTGTTCTGTATGCAGCTATAATTCTTAAACAGCACCTTCTATGCATCGCGTCGAGCTTGCCTCGGTGTTTAGCGTATCTGGTCACGCCGGCCCAAAGCTGAGCCCCATACAGCAGGGTGTTACATCTCACTCTGGGCAGCAGTCTCCTCTGGTGCTGCGTCGGTCTACCGCTATTAAGAAGGAGGCCGGCAATTAGTCCCATAATCCTCTCCGATTTTTTGGTAGCTTATACGGCATGCGTGCCAAATCGTAGCCTAGCGTCGATCCACATTCCGAGGTGTTTGATTGCCAGCCTCGAAAGGATCCTTCTGTTCTGTAGCGTTATTTTCAATGTCGGTCTCTTTGCGGAGGATATAGCCACCACCTCCTTCTTCTCTGGGCCAAGCGTCAGCCCTACTCCAGCCATACAGTCGTTTGTCGCCGCACCACCTCGTCTCGACCTCCAAGGCGAGATCGTCAGCATAATTCCCCATCGTCACGCCCGGCGGAATATCCCGTCGTTTAGCAGGTTCCAGAGAGTTGGCCCAAGGACTGACCCGTGGGGCACACCTCTTTGACAGATCCGCTCAACTATTCCTGCTAGTACCCGGTACTCCAGCAAACGTCTTGTGTGGTAAGATCGGATTATCCGACGCAAACACGAGGGAATTTCGTGATCCTCTTAAGGACAGCATTATGGCGACGTGAGAAACGCATTTAATTGCATTTCTCACGTCTTCTTCTTCTTTATTCTTTTTCCTGTTTAGCCTCCGGTAACTACAGTTTAGATAATTCTTCAGAGAATGAATGAGGATATGTATGAGTGTAAATGATGTGTTAGTCTTGCATATTCTCAGTTCGACCATTCCTGAGATGTGTGATTAATTCAACTCCAACCACCAAAGAACACCGGTATCCACGATCTAGTATTCAAATCCATGTAAAAATATCTGGATTTCCTAGGACTTGAACGCTGTAAATTTCCACTTCCAAATCAGCTGATTTGGGAAGACGCGTTAACCATAGACCAACCCGGTGGGTTGCATTTCTCACGTCTAGAGTAACGAAGGCGCACATTGCCCGCCGGCCAATTCTCACGGCCCTCCCAGCCACATCGCATACAGCAGCTACATCATTCATGGTGGACCTTCCCCTGCGAAAGCCATAATGCATTGCAGAGAGCCTGCCCTCCTCCCATACTGCTTGGGATATTCTATGCTGGAGCATGCACTCCAGCATCTTGACCGGCGGCCGGTAAGAAGAGGGGGGCGCCTGACCCTTCCCGGTTGTTGCACAAGTACCAGCCACTGGTACTATATACGCCACTTCATCTCTCGGGAAAGGCATCTTCCATAAGACAAGTATTGAACACCTCCAGAAAGACCTCCGGCTGAACCCGGATCGCCACCTTGACCACCAAATGCGGAAGCCAGTCCGAACTCGGCACCCCACTAGCTACTAGTCACCACTGGTATTCACTTGATCATCGGCAGTTTAGAATTACAAATTACACATCTATTATATCATCTCATGCTTTGTAATTAAAATTAAAACCTTCCTTGTACATCATGGTAGTACATGGTGACGATTCTTATTAAAATATTTGATTGTGGTAGTAGTTCTACCAATTTTATTCTGTTTCCACCTATGGCCTGAACTAACTTTAAATATACCTAACAACCACCAGCGATTTTTTTCCTTGATATGATTTGGGAGTTCATCGGAAGTAATTTCCAAAAAAAAATTAAAATCTTTTACACGTCAACTTTTTAAGAAAATCGTTTTAAACTATTAAAATATGTATTTTTTTGTATTTCCCTTGATATTGTAGGATTTAATGAATTTTCAGTATTTTTTGTTCTTTATGAACTAACAATCTTATAATCTTGTGTGAAATATTTTATATTTAGATAAAAACACTAAAATAATTAATATCACTAATTTTTACAAAGTTCCAATTTTAAACTTGCACACTGTTGTATCCTTGTACAGCTTTTAACAACTGTTTTCCATAGCCTGCGTTAGTAGAAAACACTATATATTTATTCCACGTCATTTGAACATCATAATGTACACTCTTCATTGCTTGTTCGCTGCGGAAACCATGTCCATTATTACTTCTCTTACCGGATTGAGCTACGTGATAAATAACAGTTTGCACTTTCGGAGTCGCACTTAATTTCATATTGAAATAGCTTTTTTTTAAATTATTTATTAGAATCTCATAGTCACAATTCGGAGTACTGGAAAAGAAGGAATCCACTACCTTGCGGACATCTTGGAAACTGTCAACAAAAACTAAGCAACTAGTTTCTTAGTTTTTGGCAGTATAGTTTTTTTAGCAATATAGTATGCTTTAATTGCAAAGTCTTCGAAGTATATCAACTTTAATGAGCAAAGGTTTGCAGGAGTTACTGGCAAAAGGTTGTTTATATTTTAAAGAAATTTATTAATATGTAACGATTTTACGTAAAACGCCCTACACACATCTTAATATACGTATTGCTTCCAGCTATTCTATTTGATTCTTTTTTTCGGTTCCTATATTTTACTGAAAGCGTTAACTGGCCTTGAAAAGTACCAGAAAAAACTTTCTGGAGCGGCACCCCCACTAATTATAGTTACTAGCCATCACTGGTATTCACTTCATCATCAGCAGTTTAAAATTACAAATTACACATCTATTATATCATCTCATGCTTTGTAATTAAAATTAAAACCTTCCTTGTAAATCATGGTAGTACATGGTGACAATTCTTATTAAAATATTTTATTGTGATAGTACTACCAATTTTATTCTGTTTCCATGGTTGGCTCTTTTCTTCTTCCCCTCTCAGAGACCGCTCATAAAGCATTAATTCTGAACGGGAGAGTGACGCCGTCACATACCGGTATGCGGAGTGCCCGCGACCTCACCGCACTAGGACGATCTGGACATGCTTGGGGCCCTCTAGGCGCTCAGCCGCGGACCTGTCCAGCCCGACACCCTCCGACGCCTCATTCACTGGCGGAACTCCTCACTTGCATGCAGCTTATCTATCACCATCTTCACGTAATTTTCGACTGCATTCTATTCGTCGGCTTCCTTCATCATAATGCGCTGCGTATCTTCCGGCCGGAACATGTCTTCCAATCCCAGGGCATCCAACATCTACCTGCGCTTGCTGCCGACACACGGATAGCAGAAATGAAGTGAAAGCGTGTCTCCTGCTCACTAAGGACAGAGGTCCGCGTGATACAGGCCGAATCTCTGCAGATATGATCTGTAAGTTCAGGTTTCTTAGAGGACTGGCTGACCACCTCAGCATATCTACGCGGTTGCATCGAAGCCAGGCCCGATGTAACCGCTATGGTCCGCTAGCAACTGTGTTAAGCTGTATCCCAGCGAGCGATGCGTTCTCCTGCACCAGCTCTTGATATCGCCAATGACACTATGGGTCCACCGATCTTTATTCTCTTGGTCCCATGCTCTTGCCAGACCTCCATTGGCTCCTCTGCAATCTGAGATGATATACTGTTTTTATCCCTGTGGTGCAAAAGCCCTTGTTCCCAAGGTCAAATCGATCGGCATAACCGCTGCCAGGACCTCGGCCGCTTCTTTCGAAACTGTTCTGTATGCAGCTATAATTCTTAAACAGCACCTTCTATGCATCGCGTCGAGCTTGCCTCGGTGTTTAGCGTATCTGGTCACGCCGGCCCAAAGCTGAGCCCCATACAGCAGGGTGTTACATCTCACTCTGGGCAGCAGTCTCCTCTGGTGCTGCGTCGGTCTACCGCTATTAAGAAGGAGGCCGGCAATTAGTCCCATAATCCTCTCCGATTTTTTGGTAGCTTATACGGCATGCGTGCCAAATCGTAGCCTAGCGTCGATCCACATTCCGAGGTGTTTGATTGCCAGCCTCGAAAGGATCCTTCTGTTCTGTAGCGTTATTTTCAATGTCGGTCTCTTTGCGGAGGATATAGCCACCACCTCCTTCTTCTCTGGGCCAAGCGTCAGCCCTACTCCAGCCATACAGTCGTTTGTCGCCGCACCACCTCGTCTCGACCTCCAAGGCGAGATCGTGAGCATAATTCCCCATCGTCACGCCCGGCGGAATATCCCGTCGTTTAGCAGGTTCCAGAGAGTTGGCCCAAGGACTGACCCGTGGGGCACACCTCTTTGACAGATCCGCTCAACTATTCCTGCTAGTACCCGGTACTCCAGCAAACGTCTTGTGTGGTAAGATCGGATTATCCGACGCAAACACGAGGGAATTTCGTGATCCTCTTAAGGACAGCATTATGGCGACGTGAGAAACGCATTTAATTGCATTTCTCACGTCTTCTTCTTCTTTATTCTTTTTCCTGTTTAGCCTCCGGTAACTACAGTTTAGATAATTCTTCAGAGAATGAATGAGGATATGTATGAGTGTAAATGATGTGTTAGTCTTGCATATTCTCAGTTCGACCATTCCTGAGATGTGTGATTAATTCAACTCCAACCACCAAAGAACACCGGTATCCACGATCTAGTATTCAAATCCATGTAAAAATATCTGGATTTCCTAGGACTTGAACGCTGTAAATTTCCACTTCCAAATCAGCTGATTTGGGAAGACGCGTTAACCATAGACCAACCCGGTGGGTTGCATTTCTCACGTCTAGAGTAACGAAGGCGCACATTGCCCGCCGGCCAATTCTCACGGCCCTCCCAGCCACATCGCATACAGCAGCTACATCATTCATGGTGGACCTTCCCCTGCGAAAGCCATAATGGATTGCAGAGAGCCTGCCCTCCTCCCATACTGCTTGGGATATTCTATGCTGGAGCATGCACTCCAGCATCTTGACCGGCGGCCGGTAAGAAGAGGGGGGCGCCTGACCCTTCCCGGTTGTTGCACAAGTACCAGCCACTGGTACTATATACGCCACTTCATCTCTCGGGAAAGGCATCTTCCATAAGACAAGTATTGAACACCTCCAGAAAGACCTCCGGCTGAACCCGGATCGCCACCTTGACCACCAAATGCGGAAGCCAGTCCGAACTCGGCACCCCACTAGCTACTAGTCACCACTGGTATTCACTTGGTCATCGGCAGTTTAGAATTACAAATTACACATCTATTATATCATCTCATGCTTTGTAATTAAAATTAAAACCTTCCTTGTACATCATGGTAGTACATGGTGACGATTCTTATTAAAATATTTGATTGTGGTAGTAGTTCTACCAATTTTATTCTGTTTCCACCTATGGCCTGAACTAACTTTAAATATACCTAACAACCACCAGCGATTTTTTTCCTTGATATGATTTGGGAGTTCATCGGAAGTAATTTCCAAAAAAAAATTAAAATCTTTTACACGTCAACTTTTTAAGAAAATCGTTTTAAACTATTAAAATATGTATTTTTTTGTATTTCCCTTGATATTGTAGGATTTAATGAATTTTCAGTATTTTTTGTTCTTTATGAACTAACAATCTTATAATCTTGTGTGAAATATTTAATATTTAGATAAAAACACTAAAATAATTAATATCACTAATTTTTACAAAGTTCCAATTTTAAACTTGCACACTGTTGTATCCTTGTACAGCTTTTAACAACTGTTTTCCATAGCCTGCGTTAGTAGAAAACACTATATATTTATTCCACGTCATTTGAACATCATAATGTACACTCTTCATTGCTTGTTCGCTGCGGAAACCATGTCCATTATTACTTCTCTTACCGGATTGAGCTACGTGATAAATAACAGTTTGCACTTTCGGAGTCGCACTTAATTTCATATTGAAATAGCTTTTTTTTAAATTATTTATTAGAATCTCATAGTCACAATTCGGAGTACTGGAAAAGAAGGAATCCACTACCTTGCGGACATCTTGGAAACTGTCAACAAAAACTAAGCAACTAGTTTCTTAGTTTTTGGCAGTATAGTTTTTTTAGCAATATAGTATGCTTTAATTGCAAAGTCTTCGAAGTATATCAACTTTAATGAGCAAAGGTTTGCAGGAGTTACTGGCAAAAGGTTGTTTATATTTTAAAGAAATTTATTAATATGTAACGATTTTACGTAAAACGCCCTACACACATCTTAATATACGTATTGCTTCCAGCTATTCTATTTGATTCTTTTTTTCGGTTCCTATATTTTACTGAAAGCGTTAACTGGCCTTGAAAAGTACCAGAAAAAACTTTCTGGAGCGGCACCCCCACTAATTATAGTTACTAGCCATCACTGGTATTCACTTCATCATCAGCAGTTTAAAATTACAAATTACACATCTATTATATCATCTCATGCTTTGTAATTAAAATTAAAACCTTCCTTGTAAATCATGGTAGTACATGGTGACAATTCTTATTAAAATATTTTATTGTGATAGTACTACCAATTTTATTCTGTTTCCATGGTTGGCTCTTTTCTTCTTCCCCTCTCAGAGACCGCTCATAAAGCATTAATTCTGAACGGGAGAGTGACGCCGTCACATACCGGTATGCGGAGTGCCCGCGACCTCACCGCACTAGGACGATCTGGACATGCTTGGGGCCCTCTAGGCGCTCAGCCGCGGACCTGTCCAGCCCGACACCCTCCGACGCCTCATTCACTGGCGGAACTCCTCACTTGCATGCAGCTTATCTATCACCATCTTCACGTAATTTTCGACTGCATTCTATTCGTCGGCTTCCTTCATCATAATGCGCTGCGTATCTTCCGGCCGGAACATGTCTTCCAATCCCAGGGCATCCAACATCTACCTGCGCTTGCTGCCGACACACGGATAGCAGAAATGAAGTGAAAGCGTGTCTCCTGCTCACTAAGGACAGAGGTCCGCGTGATACAGGCCGAATCTCTGCAGATATGATCTGTAAGTTCAGGTTTCTTAGAGGACTGGCTGACCACCTCAGCATATCTACGCGGTTGCATCGAAGCCAGGCCCGATGTAACCGCTATGGTCCGCTAGCAACTGTGTTAAGCTGTATCCCAGCGAGCGATGCGTTCTCCTGCACCAGCTCTTGATATCGCCAATGACACTATGGGTCCACCGATCTTTATTCTCTTGGTCCCATGCTCTTGCCAGACCTCCATTGGCTCCTCTGCAATCTGAGATGATATACTGTTTTTATCCCTGTGGTGCAAAAGCCCTTGTTCCCAAGGTCAAATCGATCGGCATAACCGCTGCCAGGACCTCGGCCGCTTCTTTCGAAACTGTTCTGTATGCAGCTATAATTCTTAAACAGCACCTTCTATGCATCGCGTCGAGCTTGCCTCGGTGTTTAGCGTATCTGGTCACGCCGGCCCAAAGCTGAGCCCCATACAGCAGGGTGTTACATCTCACTCTGGGCAGCAGTCTCCTCTGGTGCTGCGTCGGTCTACCGCTATTAAGAAGGAGGCCGGCAATTAGTCCCATAATCCTCTCCGATTTTTTGGTAGCTTATACGGCATGCGTGCCAAATCGTAGCCTAGCGTCGATCCACATTCCGAGGTGTTTGATTGCCAGCCTCGAAAGGATCCTTCTGTTCTGTAGCGTTATTTTCAATGTCGGTCTCTTTGCGGAGGATATAGCCACCACCTCCTTCTTCTCTGGGCCAAGCGTCAGCCCTACTCCAGCCATACAGTCGTTTGTCGCCGCACCACCTCGTCTCGACCTCCAAGGCGAGATCGTCAGCATAATTCCCCATCGTCACGCCCGGCGGAATATCCCGTCGTTTAGCAGGTTCCAGAGAGTTGGCCCAAGGACTGACCCGTGGGGCACACCTCTTTGACAGATCCGCTCAACTATTCCTGCTAGTACCCGGTACTCCAGCAAACGTCTTGTGTGGTAAGATCGGATTATCCGACGCAAACACGAGGGAATTTCGTGATCCTCTTAAGGACAGCATTATGGCGACGTGAGAAACGCATTTAATTGCATTTCTCACGTCTTCTTCTTCTTTATTCTTTTTCCTGTTTAGCCTCCGGTAACTACAGTTTAGATAATTCTTCAGAGAATGAATGAGGATATGTATGAGTGTAAATGATGTGTTAGTCTTGCATATTCTCAGTTCGACCATTCCTGAGATGTGTGATTAATTCAACTCCAACCACCAAAGAACACCGGTATCCACGATCTAGTATTCAAATCCATGTAAAAATATCTGGATTTCCTAGGACTTGAACGCTGTAAATTTCCACTTCCAAATCAGCTGATTTGGGAAGACGCGTTAACCATAGACCAACCCGGTGGGTTGCATTTCTCACGTCTAGAGTAACGAAGGCGCACATTGCCCGCCGGCCAATTCTCACGGCCCTCCCAGCCACATCGCATACAGCAGCTACATCATTCATGGTGGACCTTCCCCTGCGAAAGCCATAATGGATTGCAGAGAGCCTGCCCTCCTCCCATACTGCTTGGGATATTCTATGCTGGAGCATGCACTCCAGCATCTTGACCGGCGGCCGGTAAGAAGAGGGGGGCGCCTGACCCTTCCCGGTTGTTGCACAAGTACCAGCCACTGGTACTATATACGCCACTTCATCTCTCGGGAAAGGCATCTTACATAAGACAAGTATTGAACACCTCCAGAAAGACCTCCGGCTGAACCCGGATCGCCACCTTGACCACCAAATGCGGAAGCCAGTCCGAACTCGGCACCCCACTAGCTACTAGTCACCACTGGTATTCACTTGATCATCGGCAGTTTAGAATTACAAATTACACATCTATTATATCATCTCATGCTTTGTAATTAAAATTAAAACCTTCCTTGTACATCATGGTAGTACATGGTGACGATTCTTATTAAAATATTTGATTGTGGTAGTAGTTCTACCAATTTTATTCTGTTTCCACCTATGGCCTGAACTAACTTTAAATATACCTAACAACCACCAGCGATTTTTTTCCTTGATATGATTTGGGAGTTCATCGGAAGTAATTTCCAAAAAAAAATTAAAATCTTTTACACGTCAACTTTTTAAGAAAATCGTTTTAAACTATTAAAATATGTATTTTTTTGTATTTCCCTTGATATTGTAGGATTTAATGAATTTTCAGTATTTTTTGTTCTTTATGAACTAACAATCTTATAATCTTGTGTGAAATATTTTATATTTAGATAAAAACACTAAAATAATTAATATCACTAATTTTTACAAAGTTCCAATTTTAAACTTGCACACTGTTGTATCCTTGTACAGCTTTTAACAACTGTTTTCCATAGCCTGCGTTAGTAGAAAACACTATATATTTATTCCACGTCATTTGAACATCATAATGTACACTCTTCATTGCTTGTTCGCTGCGGAAACCATGTCCATTATTACTTCTCTTACCGGATTGAGCTACGTGATAAATAACAGTTTGCACTTTCGGAGTCGCACTTAATTTCATATTGAAATAGCTTTTTTTTAAATTATTTATTAGAATCTCATAGTCACAATTCGGAGTACTGGAAAAGAAGGAATCCACTACCTTGCGGACATCTTGGAAACTGTCAACAAAAACTAAGCAACTAGTTTCTTAGTTTTTGGCAGTATAGTTTTTTTAGCAATATAGTATGCTTTAATTGCAAAGTCTTCGAAGTATATCAACTTTAATGAGCAAAGGTTTGCAGGAGTTACTGGCAAAAGGTTGTTTATATTTTAAAGAAATTTATTAATATGTAACGATTTTACGTAAAACGCCCTACACACATCTTAATATACGTATTGCTTCCAGCTATTCTATTTGATTCTTTTTTTCGGTTCCTATATTTTACTGAAAGCGTTAACTGGCCTTGAAAAGTACCAGAAAAAACTTTCTGGAGCGGCACCCCCACTAATTATAGTTACTAGCCATCACTGGTATTCACTTCATCATCAGCAGTTTAAAATTACAAATTACACATCTATTATATCATCTCATGCTTTGTAATTAAAATTAAAACCTTCCTTGTAAATCATGGTAGTACATGGTGACAATTCTTATTAAAATATTTTATTGTGATAGTACTACCAATTTTATTCTGTTTCCATGGTTGGCTCTTTTCTTCTTCCCCTCTCAGAGACCGCTCATAAAGCATTAATTCTGAACGGCAGAGTGACGCCGTCAGATACCGGTATGCGGAGTGCCCGCGACCTCACCGCACTAAGACGATCTGGACATGCTTGGGGCCCTCTAGGCGCTCAGCCGCGGACCTGTCCAGCCCGACACCCTCCGACGCCTCATTCACTGGCGGAACTCCTCACTTGCATGCAGCTTATCTATCACCATCTTCACGTAATTTTCGACTGCATTCTATTCGTCGGCTTCCTTCATCATAATGCGCTGCGTATCTTCCGGCCGGAACATGTCTTCCAATCCCAGGGCATCCAACATCTACCTGCGCTTGCTGCCGACACACGGATAGCAGAAATGAAGTGAAAGCGTGTCTCCTGCTCACTAAGGACAGAGGTCCGCGTGATACAGGCCGAATCTCTGCAGATATGATCTGTAAGTTCAGGTTTCTTAGAGGACTGGCTGACCACCTCAGCATATCTACGCGGTTGCATCGAAGCCAGGCCCGATGTAACCGCTATGGTCCGCTAGCAACTGTGTTAAGCTGTATCCCAGCGAGCGATGCGTTCTCCTGCACCAGCTCTTGATATCGCCAATGACACTATGGGTCCACCGATCTTTATTCTCTTGGTTCCATGCTCTTGCCAGACCTCCATTGGCTCCTCTGCAATCTGAGATGATATACTGTTTTTATCCCTGTGGTGCAAAAGCCCTTGTTCCCAAGGTCAAATCGATCGGCATAACCGCTGCCAGGACTCGGCCGCTTCTTTCGAAACTGTTCTGTATGCAGCTATAATTCTTAAACAGCACCTTCTATGCATCGCGTCGAGCTTGCCTCGGTGTTTAGCGTATCTGGTCACGCCGGCCCAAAGCTGAGCCCCATACAGCAGGGTGTTACATCTCACTCTGGGCAGCAGTCTCCTCTGGTGCTGCGTCGGTCTACCGCTATTAAGAAGGAGGCCGGCAATTAGTCCCATAATCCTCTCCGATTTTTTGGTAGCTTATACGGCATGCGTGCCAAATCGTAGCCTAGCGTCGATCCACATTCCGAGGTGTTTGATTGCCAGCCTCGAAAGGATCCTTCTGTTCTGTAGCGTTATTTTCAATGTCGGTCTCTTTGCGGAGGATATAGCCACCACCTCCTTCTTCTCTGGGCCAAGCGTCAGCCCTACTCCAGCCATACAGTCGTTTGTCGCCGCACCACCTCGTCTCGACCTCCAAGGCGAGATCGTCAGCATAATTCCCCATCGTCACGCCCGGCGGAATATCCCGTCGTTTAGCAGGTTCCAGAGAGTTGGCCCAAGGACTGACCCGTGGGGCACACCTCTTTGACAGATCCGCTCAACTATTCCTGCTAGTACCCGGTACTCCAGCAAACGTCTTGTGTGGTAAGATCGGATTATCCGACGCAAACACGAGGGAATTTCGTGATCCTCTTAAGGACAGCATTATGGCGACGTGAGAAACGCATTTAATTGCATTTCTCACGTCTTCTTCTTCTTTATTCTTTTTCCTGTTTAGCCTCCGGTAACTACAGTTTAGATAATTCTTCAGAGAATGAATGAGGATATGTATGAGTGTAAATGATGTGTTAGTCTTGCATATTCTCAGTTCGACCATTCCTGAGATGTGTGATTAATTCAACTCCAACCACCAAAGAACACCGGTATCCACGATCTAGTATTCAAATCCATGTAAAAATATCTGGATTTCCTAGGACTTGAACGCTGTAAATTTCCACTTCCAAATCAGCTGATTTGGGAAGACGCGTTAACCATAGACCAACCCGGTGGGTTGCATTTCTCACGTCTAGAGTAACGAAGGCGCACATTGCCCGCCGGCCAATTCTCACGGCCCTCCCAGCCACATCGCATACAGCAGCTACATCATTCATGGTGGACCTTCCCCTGCGAAAGCCATAATGGATTGCAGAGAGCCTGCCCCCCTCCCATACTGCTTGGGATATTCTATGCTGGAGCATGCACTCCAGCATCTTGGCCGGCGGCCGGTAAGAAGAGGGGGGCGCCTGACCCTTCCCGGTTGTTGCACAAGTACCAGCCACTGGTACTATATACGCCACTTCATCTCTCGGGAAAGGCATCTTCCATAAGACAAGTATTGAACACCTCCAGAAAGACCTCCGGCTGATCCCGGATCGCCACCTTGACCACCAAATGCGGAAGCCAGTCCGAACTCGGCACCCCCACTAGCTACTAGTCACCACTGGTATTCACTTGATCATCGGCAGTTTAGAATTACAAATTACACATCTATTATATCATCTCATGCTTTGTAATTAAAATTAAAACCTTCCTTGTACATCATGGTAGTACATGGTGACGATTCTTATTAAAATATTTGATTGTGGTAGTAGTTCTACCAATTTTATTCTGTTTCCACCTATGGCCTGAACTAACTTTAAATATACCTAACAACCACCAGCGATTTTTTTCCTTGATATGATTTGGGAGTTCATCGGAAGTAATTTCCAAAAAAAAATTAAAATCTTTTACACGTCAACTTTTTAAGAAAATCGTTTTAAACTATTAAAAATATGTATTTTTTTGTATTTCCCTTGATATTGTAGGATTTAATGAATTTTCAGTATTTTTTTTTCTTTATGAACTAACAATCTTATAATCTTGTGTGAAATATTTTATATTTAGATAAAAACACTAAAATAATTAATATCACTAATTTTTACAAAGTTACAATTTTAAACTTGCACACTGTTATATCCTTGTACAGCTTTTAACAACTGTTTTCCATAGCCTGCGTTAGTAGAAAACACTGTATATTTATTCCACGTCATTTGAACATCATAATGTACACTCTTCATTGCTTGTTCGCTGCGGAAACCATGTCCATTATTACTTCTCTTACCGGATTGAGCTACGTGATAAATAACAGTTTGCACTTTCGGAGTCGCACTTAATTTCATATTGAAATAGCTTTTTTTTAAATTATTTATTAGAATCTCATAGTCACAATTCGGAGTACTGGAAAAGAAGGAATCCACTACCTTGCGGACATCTTGGAAACTGTCAACAAAAACTAAGCAACTAGTTTCTTAGTTTTTGGCAGTATAGTTTTTTTAGCAATATAGTATGCTTTAATTGCAAAGTCTTCGAAGTATATCAACTTTAATGAGCAAAGGTTTGCAGGAGTTACTGGCAAAAGGTTGTTTATATTTTAAAGAAATTTATTAATATGTAACGATTTTACGTAAAACGCCCTACACACATCTTAATATACGTATTGCTTCCAGCTATTCTATTTGATTCTTTTTTTCGGTTCCTATATTTTACTGAAAGCGTTAACTGGCCTTGAAAAGTACCAGAAAAAACTTTCTGGAGCGGCACCCCCACTAATTATAGTTACTAGCCATCACTGGTATTCACTTCATCATCAGCAGTTTAAAATTACAAATTACACATCTATTATATCATCTCATGCTTTGTAATTAAAATTAAAACCTTCCTTGTAAATCATGGTAGTACATGGTGACAATTCTTATTAAAATATTTTATTGTGATAGTACTACCAATTTTATTCTGTTTCCATGGTTGGCTCTTTTCTTCTTCCCCTCTCTGAGACCGCTCATAAAGCATTAATTCTGAACGGCAGAGTGACGCCGTCAGATACCGGTATGCGGAGTGCCCGCGACCTCACCGCACTAGGACGATCTGGACATGCTTGGGGCCCTCTAGGCGCTCAGCCGCGGACCTGTCCAGCCCGACACCCTCCGACGCCTCATTCACTGGCGGAACTCCTCACTTGCATGCAGCTTATCTATCACCATCTTCACGTAATTTTCGACTGCATTCTATTCGTCGGCTTCCTTCATCATAATGCGCTGCGTATCTTCCGGCTGGAACATGTCTTCCAATCCCAGGGCATCCAACATCTACCTGCGCTTGCTGCCGACACACGGATAGCAGAAATGAAGTGAAAGCGTGTCTCCTGCTCACTAAGGACAGAGGTCCGCGTGATACAGGCCGAATCTCTGCAGATATGATCTGTAAGTTCAGGTTTCTTAGAGGACTGGCTGACCACCTCAGCATATCTACGCGGTTGCATCGGAGCCAGGCCCGATGTAACCGCTATGGTCCGCTAGCAACTGTGTTAAGCTGTATCCCAGCGAGCGATGCGTTCTCCTGCACCAGCTCTTGATATCGCCAATGACACTATGGGTCCACCGATCTTTATTCTCTTGGTCCCATGCTCTTGCCAGACCTCCATTGGCTCCTCTGCAATCTGAGATGATATACTGTTTTTATCCCTGTGGTGCAAAAGCCCTTGTTCCCAAGGTCAAATCGATCGGCATAACCGCTGCCAGGACCTTGGCCGCTTCTTTCGAAACTGTTCTGTATGCAGCTATAATTCTTAAACAGCACCTTCTATGCATCGCGTCGAGCTTGCCTCGGTGTTTAGCGTATCTGGTCACGCCGGCCCAAAGCTGAGCCCCATACAGCAGGGTGTTACATCTCACTCTGGGCAGCAGTCTCCTCTGGTGCTGCGTCGGTCTACCGCTATTAAGAAGGAGGCCGGCAATTAGTCCCATAGTCCTCTCCGATTTTTTGGTAGCTTATACGGCATGCGTGCCAAATCGTAGCCTAGCGTCGATCCACATTCCGAGGTGTTTGATTGCCAGCCTCGAAAGGATCCTTCTGTTCTGTAGCGTTATTTTCAATGTCGGTCTCTTTGCGGAGGATATAGCCACCACCTCCTTCTTCTCTGGGCCAAGCGTCAGCCCTACTCCAGCCATACAGTCGTTTGTCGCCGCACCACCTCGTCTCGACCTCCAAGGCGAGATCGTCAGCATAATTCCCCATCGTCACGCCCGGCGGAATATCCCGTCGTTTAGCAGGTTCCAGAGAGTTGGCCCAAGGACTGACCCGTGGGGCACACCTCTTTGACAGATCCGCTCAACTATTCCTGCTAGTACCCGGTACTCCAGCAAACGTCTTGTGTGGTAAGATCGGATTATCCGACGCAAACACGAGGGAATTTCGTGATCCTCTTAAGGACAGCATTATGGCGACGTGAGAAACGCATTTAATTGCATTTCTCACGTCTTCTTCTTCTTTATTCTTTTTCCTGTTTAGCCTCCGGTAACTACAGTTTAGATAATTCTTCAGAGAATGAATGAATGAGGATATGTATGAGTGTAAATGATGTGTTAGTCTTGCATATTCTCAGTTCGACCATTCCTGAGATGTGTGATTAATTCAACTCCAACCACCAAAGAACACCGGTATCCACGATCTAGTATTCAAATCCATGTAAAAATATCTGGATTTCCTAGGACTTGAACGCTGTAAATTTCCACTTCCAAATCAGCTGATTTGGGAAGACGCGTTAACCATAGACCAACCCGGTGGGTTGCATTTCTCACGTCTAGAGTAACGAAGGCGCACATTGCCCGCCGGCCAATTCTCACGGCCCTCCCAGCCACATCGCATACAGCAGCTACATCATTCATGGTGGACCTTCCCCTGCGAAAGCCATAATGGATTGCAGAGAGCCTGCCCTCCTCCCATACTGCTTGGGATATTCTATGCTGGAGCATGCACTCCAGCATCTTGACCGGCGGCCGGTAAGAAGAGGGGGGCGCCTGACCCTTCCCGGTTGTTGCACAAGTACCAGCCACTGGTACTATATACGCCACTTCATCTCTCGGGAAAGGCATCTTACATAAGACAAGTATTGAACACCTCCAGAAAGACCTCCGGCTGAACCCGGATCGCCACCTTGACCACCAAATGCGGAAGCCAGTCCGAACTCGGCACCCCACTAGCTACTAGTCACCACTGGTATTCACTTGATCATCGGCAGTTTAGAATTACAAATTACACATCTATTATATCATCTCATGCTTTGTAATTAAAATTAAAACCTTCCTTGTACATCATGGTAGTACATGGTGACGATTCTTATTAAAATATTTGATTGTGGTAGTAGTTCTACCAATTTTATTCTGTTTCCACCTATGGCCTGAACTAACTTTAAATATACCTAACAACCACCAGCGATTTTTTTCCTTGATATGATTTGGGAGTTCATCGGAAGTAATTTCCAAAAAAAAATTAAAATCTTTTACACGTCAACTTTTTAAGAAAATCGTTTTAAACTATTAAAATATGTATTTTTTTGTATTTCCCTTGATATTGTAGGATTTAATGAATTTTCAGTATTTTTTGTTCTTTATGAACTAACAATCTTATAATCTTGTGTGAAATATTTTATATTTAGATAAAAACACTAAAATAATTAATATCACTAATTTTTACAAAGTTCCAATTTTAAACTTGCACACTGTTGTATCCTTGTACAGCTTTTAACAACTGTTTTCCATAGCCTGCGTTAGTAGAAAACACTATATATTTATTCCACGTCATTTGAACATCATAATGTACACTCTTCATTGCTTGTTCGCTGCGGAAACCATGTCCATTATTACTTCTCTTACCGGATTGAGCTACGTGATAAATAACAGTTTGCACTTTCGGAGTCGCACTTAATTTCATATTGAAATAGCTTTTTTTTAAATTATTTATTAGAATCTCATAGTCACAATTCGGAGTACTGGAAAAGAAGGAATCCACTACCTTGCGGACATCTTGGAAACTGTCAACAAAAACTAAGCAACTAGTTTCTTAGTTTTTGGCAGTATAGTTTTTTTAGCAATATAGTATGCTTTAATTGCAAAGTCTTCGAAGTATATCAACTTTAATGAGCAAAGGTTTGCAGGAGTTACTGGCAAAAGGTTGTTTATATTTTAAAGAAATTTATTAATATGTAACGATTTTACGTAAAACGCCCTGCACACATCTTAATATACGTATTGCTTCCAGCTATTCTATTTGATTCTTTTTTTCGGTTCCTATATTTTACTGAAAGCGTTAACTGGCCTTGAAAAGTACCAGAAAAAACTTTCTGGAGCGGCACCCCCACTAATTATAGTTACTAGCCATCACTGGTATTCACTTCATCATCAGCAGTTTAAAATTACAAATTACACATCTATTATATCATCTCATGCTTTGTAATTAAAATTAAAACCTTCCTTGTAAATCATGGTAGTACATGGTGACAATTCTTATTAAAATATTTTATTGTGATAGTACTACCAATTTTATTCTGTTTCCATGGTTGGCTCTTTTCTTCTTCCCCTCTCAGAGACCGCTCATAAAGCATTAATTCTGAACGGGAGAGTGACGCCGTCACATACCGGTATGCGGAGTGCCCGCGACCTCACCGCACTAGGACGATCTGGACATGCTTGGGGCCCTCTAGGCGCTCAGCCGCGGACCTGTCCAGCCCGACACCCTCCGACGCCTCATTCACTGGCGGAACTCCTCACTTGCATGCAGCTTATCTATCACCATCTTCACGTAATTTTCGACTGCATTCTATTCGTCGGCTTCCTTCATCATAATGCGCTGCGTATCTTCCGGCCGGAACATGTCTTCCAATCCCAGGGCATCCAACATCTACCTGCGCTTGCTGCCGACACACGGATAGCAGAAATGAAGTGAAAGCGTGTCTCCTGCTCACTAAGGACAGAGGTCCGCGTGATACAGGCCGAATCTCTGCAGATATGATCTGTAAGTTCAGGTTTCTTAGAGGACTGGCTGACCACCTCAGCATATCTACGCGGTTGCATCGAAGCCAGGCCCGATGTAACCGCTATGGTCCGCTAGCAACTGTGTTAAGCTGTATCCCAGCGAGCGATGCGTTCTCCTGCACCAGCTCTTGATATCGCCAATGACACTATGGGTCCACCGATCTTTATTCTCTTGGTCCCATGCTCTTGCCAGACCTCCATTGGCTCCTCTGCAATCTGAGATGATATACTGTTTTTATCCCTGTGGTGCAAAAGCCCTTGTTCCCAAGGTCAAATCGATCGGCATAACCGCTGCCAGGACCTCGGCCGCTTCTTTCGAAACTGTTCTGTATGCAGCTATAATTCTTAAACAGCACCTTCTATGCATCGCGTCGAGCTTGCCTCGGTGTTTAGCGTATCTGGTCACGCCGGCCCAAAGCTGAGCCCCATACAGCAGGGTGTTACATCTCACTCTGGGCAGCAGTCTCCTCTGGTGCTGCGTCGGTCTACCGCTATTAAGAAGGAGGCCGGCAATTAGTCCCATAATCCTCTCCGATTTTTTGGTAGCTTATACGGCATGCGTGCCAAATCGTAGCCTAGCGTCGATCCACATTCCGAGGTGTTTGATTGCCAGCCTCGAAAGGATCCTTCTGTTCTGTAGCGTTATTTTCAATGTCGGTCTCTTTGCGGAGGATATAGCCACCACCTCCTTCTTCTCTGGGCCAAGCGTCAGCCCTACTCCAGCCATACAGTCGTTTGTCGCCGCACCACCTCGTCTCGACATCCAAGGCGAGATCGTGAGCATAATTCCCCATCGTCACGCCCGGCGGAATATCCCGTCGTTTAGCAGGTTCCAGAGAGTTGGCCCAAGGACTGACCCGTGGGGCACACCTCTTTGACAGATCCGCTCAACTATTCCTGCTAGTACCCGGTACTCCAGCAAACGTCTTGTGTGGTAAGATCGGATTATCCGACGCAAACACGAGGGAATTTCGTGATCCTCTTAAGGACAGCATTATGGCGACGTGAGAAACGCATTTAATTGCATTTCTCACGTCTTCTTCTTCTTTATTCGTTTTCCTGTTTAGCCTCCGGTAACTACAGTTTAGATAATTCGTCAGAGAATGAATGAGGATATGTATGAGTGCAAATGATGTGTTAGTCTTGCATATTCTCAGTTCGACCATTCCTGAGATGTGTGATTAATTCAACTCCAACCACCAAAGAACACCGGTATCCACGATCTAGTATTCAAATCCATGTAAAAATATCTGGATTTCCTAGGACTTGAACGCTGTAAATTTCCACTTCCAAATCAGCTGATTTGGGAAGACGCGTTAACCATAGACCAACCCGGTGGGTTGCATTTCTCACGTCTAGAGTAACGAAGGCGCACATTGCCCGCCGGCCAATTCTCACGGCCCTCCCAGCCACATCGCATACAGCAGCTACATCATTCATGGTGGACCTTCCCCTGCGAAAGCCATAATGGATTGCAGAGAGCCTGCCCTCCTCCCATACTGCTTGGGATATTCTATGCTGGAGCATGCACTCCAGCATCTTGACCGGCGGCCGGTAAGAAGAGGGGGGCGCCTGACCCTTCCCGGTTGTTGCACAAGTACCAGCCACTGGTACTATATACGCCACTTCATCTCTCGGGAAAGGCATCTTACATAAGACAAGTATTGAACACCTCCAGAAAGACCTCCGGCTGAACCCGGATCGCCACCTTGACCACCAAATGCGGAAGCCAGTCCGAACTCGGCACCCCACTAGCTACTAGTCACCACTGGTATTCACTTGATCATCGGCAGTTTAGAATTACAAATTACACATCTATTATATCATCTCATGCTTTGTAATTAAAATTAAAACCTTCCTTGTACATCATGGTAGTACATGGTGACGATTCTTATTAAAATATTTGATTGTGGTAGTAGTTCTACCAATTTTATTCTGTTTCCACCTATGGCCTGAACTAACTTTAAATATACCTAACAACCACCAGCGATTTTTTTCCTTGATATGATTTGGGAGTTCATCGGAAGTAATTTCCAAAAAAAAATTAAAATCTTTTACACGTCAACTTTTTAAGAAAATCGTTTTAAACTATTAAAATATGTATTTTTTTGTATTTCCCTTGATATTGTAGGATTTAATGAATTTTCAGTATTTTTTGTTCTTTATGAACTAACAATCTTATAATCTTGTGTGAAATATTTTATATTTAGATAAAAACACTAAAATAATTAATATCACTAATTTTTACAAAGTTCCAATTTTAAACTTGCACACTGTTGTATCCTTGTACAGCTTTTAACAACTGTTTTCCATAGCCTGCGTTAGTAGAAAACACTATATATTTATTCCACGTCATTTGAACATCATAATGTACACTCTTCATTGCTTGTTCGCTGCGGAAACCATGTCCATTATTACTTCTCTTACCGGATTGAGCTACGTGATAAATAACAGTTTGCACTTTCGGAGTCGCACTTAATTTCATATTGAAATAGCTTTTTTTTAAATTATTTATTAGAATCTCATAGTCACAATTCGGAGTACTGGAAAAGAAGGAATCCACTACCTTGCGGACATCTTGGAAACTGTCAACAAAAACTAAGCAACTAGTTTCTTAGTTTTTGGCAGTATAGTTTTTTTAGCAATATAGTATGCTTTAATTGCAAAGTCTTCGAAGTATATCAACTTTAATGAGCAAAGGTTTGCAGGAGTTACTGGCAAAAGGTTGTTTATATTTTAAAGAAATTTATTAATATGTAACGATTTTACGTAAAACGCCCTACACACATCTTAATATACGTATTGCTTCCAGCTATTCTATTTGATTCTTTTTTTCGGTTCCTATATTTTACTGAAAGCGTTAACTGGCCTTGAAAAGTACCAGAAAAAACTTTCTGGAGCGGCACCCCCACTAATTATAGTTACTAGCCATCACTGGTATTCACTTCATCATCAGCAGTTTAAAATTACAAATTACACATCTATTATATCATCTCATGCTTTGTAATTAAAATTAAAACCTTCCTTGTAAATCATGGTAGTACATGGTGACAATTCTTATTAAAATATTTTATTGTGATAGTACTACCAATTTTATTCTGTTTCCATGGTTGGCTCTTTTCTTCTTCCCCTCTCAGAGACCGCTCATAAAGCATTAATTCTGAACGGGAGAGTGACGCCGTCACATACCGGTATGCGGAGTGCCCGCGACCTCACCGCACTAGGACGATCTGGACATGCTTGGGGCCCTCTAGGCGCTCAGCCGCGGACCTGTCCAGCCCGACACCCTCCGACGCCTCATTCACTGGCGGAACTCCTCACTTGCATGCAGCTTATCTATCACCATCTTCACGTAATTTTCGACTGCATTCTATTCGTCGGCTTCCTTCATCATAATGCGCTGCGTATCTTCCGGCCGGAACATGTCTTCCAATCCCAGGGCATCCAACATCTACCTGCGCTTGCTGCCGACACACGGATAGCAGAAATGAAGTGAAAGCGTGTCTCCTGCTCACTAAGGACAGAGGTCCGCGTGATACAGGCCGAATCTCTGCAGATATGATCTGTAAGTTCAGGTTTCTTAGAGGACTGGCTGACCACCTCAGCATATCTACGCGGTTGCATCGAAGCCAGGCCCGATGTAACCGCTATGGTCCGCTAGCAACTGTGTTAAGCTGTATCCCAGCGAGCGATGCGTTCTCCTGCACCAGCTCTTGATATCGCCAATGACACTATGGGTCCACCGATCTTTATTCTCTTGGTCCCATGCTCTTGCCAGACCTCCATTGGCTCCTCTGCAATCTGAGATGATATACTGTTTTTATCCCTGTGGTGCAAAAGCCCTTGTTCCCAAGGTCAAATCGATCGGCATAACCGCTGCCAGTACCTCGGCCGCTTCTTTCGAAACTGTTCTGTATGCAGCTATAATTCTTAAACAGCACCTTCTATGCATCGCGTCGAGCTTGCCTCGGTGTTTAGCGTATCTGGTCACGCCGGCCCAAAGCTGAGCCCCATACAGCAGGGTGTTACATCTCACTCTGGGCAGCAGTCTCCTCTGGTGCTGCGTCGGTCTACCGCTATTAAGAAGGAGGCCGGCAATTAGTCCCATAATCCTCTCCGATTTTTTGGTAGCTTATACGGCATGCGTGCCAAATCGTAGCCTAGCGTCGATCCACATTCCGAGGTGTTTGATTGCCAGCCTCGAAAGGATCCTTCTGTTCTGTAGCGTTATTTTCAATGTCGGTCTCTTTGCGGAGGATATAGCCACCACCTCCTTCTTCTCTGGGCCAAGCGTCAGCCCTACTCCAGCCATACAGTCGTTTGTCGCCGCACCACCTCGTCTCGACCTCCAAGGCGAGATCGTGAGCATAATTCCCCATCGTCACGCCCGGCGGAATATCCCGTCGTTTAGCAGGTTCCAGAGAGTTGGCCCAAGGACTGACCCGTGGGGCACACCTCTTTGACAGATCCGCTCAACTATTCCTGCTAGTACCCGGTACTCCAGCAAACGTCTTGTGTGGTAAGATCGGATTATCCGACGCAAACACGAGGGAATTTCGTGATCCTCTTAAGGACAGCATTATGGCGACGTGAGAAACGCATTTAATTGCATTTCTCACGTCTTCTTCTTCTTTATTCTTTTTCCTGTTTAGCCTCCGGTAACTACAGTTTAGATAATTCTTCAGAGAATGAATGAGGATATGTATGAGTGTAAATGATGTGTTAGTCTTGCATATTCTCAGTTCGACCATTCCTGAGATGTGTGATTAATTCAACTCCAACCACCAAAGAACACCGGTATCCACGATCTAGTATTCAAATCCATGTAAAAATATCTGGATTTCCTAGGACTTGAACGCTGTAAATTTCCACTTCCAAATCAGCTGATTTGGGAAGACGCGTTAACCATAGACCAACCCGGTGGGTTGCATTTCTCACGTCTAGAGTAACGAAGGCGCACATTGCCCGCCGGCCAATTCTCACGGCCCTCCCAGCCACATCGCATACAGCAGCTACATCATTCATGGTGGACCTTCCCCTGCGAAAGCCATAATGGATTGCAGAGAGCCTGCCCTCCTCCCATACTGCTTGGGATATTCTATGCTGGAGCATGCACTCCAGCATCTTGACCGGCGGCCGGTAAGAAGAGGGGGGCGCCTGACCCTTCCCGGTTGTTGCACAAGTACCAGCCACTGGTACTATATACGCCACTTCATCTCTCGGGAAAGGCATCTTACATAAGACAAGTATTGAACACCTCCAGAAAGACCTCCGGCTGAACCCGGATCGCCACCTTGACCACCAAATGCGGAAGCCAGTCCGAACTCGGCACCCCACTAGCTACTAGTCACCACTGGTATTCACTTGATCATCGGCAGTTTAGAATTACAAATTACACATCTATTATATCATCTCATGCTTTGTAATTAAAATTAAAACCTTCCTTGTACATCATGGTAGTACATGGTGACGATTCTTATTAAAATATTTGATTGTGGTAGTAGTTCTACCAATTTTATTCTGTTTCCACCTATGGCCTGAACTAACTTTAAATATACCTAACAACCACCAGCGATTTTTTTCCTTGATATGATTTGGGAGTTCATCGGAAGTAATTTCCAAAAAAAAATTAAAATCTTTTACACGTCAACTTTTTAAGAAAATCGTTTTAAACTATTAAAATATGTATTTTTTTGTATTTCCCTTGATATTGTAGGATTTAATGAATTTTCAGTATTTTTTGTTCTTTATGAACTAACAATCTTATAATCTTGTGTGAAATATTTTATATTTAGATAAAAACACTAAAATAATTAATATCACTAATTTTTACAAAGTTCCAATTTTAAACTTGCACACTGTTGTATCCTTGTACAGCTTTTAACAACTGTTTTCCATAGCCTGCGTTAGTAGAAAACACTATATATTTATTCCACGTCATTTGAACATCATAATGTACACTCTTCATTGCTTGTTCGCTGCGGAAACCATGTCCATTATTACTTCTCTTACCGGATTGAGCTACGTGATAAATAACAGTTTGCACTTTCGGAGTCGCACTTAATTTCATATTGAAATAGCTTTTTTTTAAATTATTTATTAGAATCTCATAGTCACAATTCGGAGTACTGGAAAAGAAGGAATCCACTACCTTGCGGACATCTTGGAAACTGTCAACAAAAACTAAGCAACTAGTTTCTTAGTTTTTGGCAGTATAGTTTTTTTAGCAATATAGTATGCTTTAATTGCAAAGTCTTCGAAGTATATCAACTTTAATGAGCAAAGGTTTGCAGGAGTTACTGGCAAAAGGTTGTTTATATTTTAAAGAAATTTATTAATATGTAACGATTTTACGTAAAACGCCCTGCACACATCTTAATATACGTATTGCTTCCAGCTATTCTATTTGATTCTTTTTTTCGGTTCCTATATTTTACTGAAAGCGTTAACTGGCCTTGAAAAGTACCAGAAAAAACTTTCTGGAGCGGCACCCCCACTAATTATAGTTACTAGCCATCACTGGTATTCACTTCATCATCAGCAGTTTAAAATTACAAATTACACATCTATTATATCATCTCATGCTTTGTAATTAAAATTAAAACCTTCCTTGTAAATCATGGTAGTACATGGTGACAATTCTTATTAAAATATTTTATTGTGATAGTACTACCAATTTTATTCTGTTTCCATGGTTGGCTCTTTTCTTCTTCCCCTCTCAGAGACCGCTCATAAAGCATTAATTCTGAACGGGAGAGTGACGCCGTCACATACCGGTATGCGGAGTGCCCGCGACCTCACCGCACTAGGACGATCTGGACATGCTTGGGGCCCTCTAGGCGCTCAGCCGCGGACCTGTCCAGCCCGACACCCTCCGACGCCTCATTCACTGGCGGAACTCCTCACTTGCATGCAGCTTATCTATCACCATCTTCACGTAATTTTCGACTGCATTCTATTCGTCGGCTTCCTTCATCATAATGCGCTGCGTATCTTCCGGCCGGAACATGTCTTCCAATCCCAGGGCATCCAACATCTACCTGCGCTTGCTGCCGACACACGGATAGCAGAAATGAAGTGAAAGCGTGTCTCCTGCTCACTAAGGACAGAGGTCCGCGTGATACAGGCCGAATCTCTGCAGATATGATCTGTAAGTTCAGGTTTCTTAGAGGACTGGCTGACCACCTCAGCATATCTACGCGGTTGCATCGAAGCCAGGCCCGATGTAACCGCTATGGTCCGCTAGCAACTGTGTTAAGCTGTATCCCAGCGAGCGATGCGTTCTCCTGCACCAGCTCTTGATATCGCCAATGACACTATGGGTCCACCGATCTTTATTCTCTTGGTCCCATGCTCTTGCCAGACCTCCATTGGCTCCTCTGCAATCTGAGATGATATACTGTTTTTATCCCTGTGGTGCAAAAGCCCTTGTTCCCAAGGTCAAATCGATCGGCATAACCGCTGCCAGGACCTCGGCCGCTTCTTTCGAAACTGTTCTGTATGCAGCTATAATTCTTAAACAGCACCTTCTATGCATCGCGTCGAGCTTGCCTCGGTGTTTAGCGTATCTGGTCACGCCGGCCCAAAGCTGAGCCCCATACAGCAGGGTGTTACATCTCACTCTGGGCAGCAGTCTCCTCTGGTGCTGCGTCGGTCTACCGCTATTAAGAAGGAGGCCGGCAATTAGTCCCATAATCCTCTCCGATTTTTTGGTAGCTTATACGGCATGCGTGCCAAATCGTAGCCTAGCGTCGATCCACATTCCGAGGTGTTTGATTGCCAGCCTCGAAAGGATCCTTCTGTTCTGTAGCGTTATTTTCAATGTCGGTCTCTTTGCGGAGGATATAGCCACCACCTCCTTCTTCTCTGGGCCAAGCGTCAGCCCTACTCCAGCCATACAGTCGTTTGTCGCCGCACCACCTCGTCTCGACATCCAAGGCGAGATCGTGAGCATAATTCCCCATCGTCACGCCCGGCGGAATATCCCGTCGTTTAGCAGGTTCCAGAGAGTTGGCCCAAGGACTGACCCGTGGGGCACACCTCTTTGACAGATCCGCTCAACTATTCCTGCTAGTACCCGGTACTCCAGCAAACGTCTTGTGTGGTAAGATCGGATTATCCGACGCAAACACGAGGGAATTTCGTGATCCTCTTAAGGACAGCATTATGGCGACGTGAGAAACGCATTTAATTGCATTTCTCACGTCTTCTTCTTCTTTATTCGTTTTCCTGTTTAGCCTCCGGTAACTACAGTTTAGATAATTCGTCAGAGAATGAATGAGGATATGTATGAGTGCAAATGATGTGTTAGTCTTGCATATTCTCAGTTCGACCATTCCTGAGATGTGTGATTAATTCAACTCCAACCACCAAAGAACACCGGTATCCACGATCTAGTATTCAAATCCATGTAAAAATATCTGGATTTCCTAGGACTTGAACGCTGTAAATTTCCACTTCCAAATCAGCTGATTTGGGAAGACGCGTTAACCATAGACCAACCCGGTGGGTTGCATTTCTCACGTCTAGAGTAACGAAGGCGCACATTGCCCGCCGGCCAATTCTCACGGCCCTCCCAGCCACATCGCATACAGCAGCTACATCATTCATGGTGGACCTTCCCCTGCGAAAGCCATAATGGATTGCAGAGAGCCTGCCCTCCTCCCATACTGCTTGGGATATTCTATGCTGGAGCATGCACTCCAGCATCTTGACCGGCGGCCGGTAAGAAGAGGGGGGCGCCTGACCCTTCCCGGTTGTTGCACAAGTACCAGCCACTGGTACTATATACGCCACTTCATCTCTCGGGAAAGGCATCTTACATAAGACAAGTATTGAACACCTCCAGAAAGACCTCCGGCTGAACCCGGATCGCCACCTTGACCACCAAATGCGGAAGCCAGTCCGAACTCGGCACCCCACTAGCTACTAGTCACCACTGGTATTCACTTGATCATCGGCAGTTTAGAATTACAAATTACACATCTATTATATCATCTCATGCTTTGTAATTAAAATTAAAACCTTCCTTGTACATCATGGTAGTACATGGTGACGATTCTTATTAAAATATTTGATTGTGGTAGTAGTTCTACCAATTTTATTCTGTTTCCACCTATGGCCTGAACTAACTTTAAATATACCTAACAACCACCAGCGATTTTTTTCCTTGATATGATTTGGGAGTTCATCGGAAGTAATTTCCAAAAAAAAATTAAAATCTTTTACACGTCAACTTTTTAAGAAAATCGTTTTAAACTATTAAAATATGTATTTTTTTGTATTTCCCTTGATATTGTAGGATTTAATGAATTTTCAGTATTTTTTGTTCTTTATGAACTAACAATCTTATAATCTTGTGTGAAATATTTTATATTTAGATAAAAACACTAAAATAATTAATATCACTAATTTTTACAAAGTTCCAATTTTAAACTTGCACACTGTTGTATCCTTGTACAGCTTTTAACAACTGTTTTCCATAGCCTGCGTTAGTAGAAAACACTATATATTTATTCCACGTCATTTGAACATCATAATGTACACTCTTCATTGCTTGTTCGCTGCGGAAACCATGTCCATTATTACTTCTCTTACCGGATTGAGCTACGTGATAAATAACAGTTTGCACTTTCGGAGTCGCACTTAATTTCATATTGAAATAGCTTTTTTTTAAATTATTTATTAGAATCTCATAGTCACAATTCGGAGTACTGGAAAAGAAGGAATCCACTACCTTGCGGACATCTTGGAAACTGTCAACAAAAACTAAGCAACTAGTTTCTTAGTTTTTGGCAGTATAGTTTTTTTAGCAATATAGTATGCTTTAATTGCAAAGTCTTCGAAGTATATCAACTTTAATGAGCAAAGGTTTGCAGGAGTTACTGGCAAAAGGTTGTTTATATTTTAAAGAAATTTATTAATATGTAACGATTTTACGTAAAACGCCCTACACACATCTTAATATACGTATTGCTTCCAGCTATTCTATTTGATTCTTTTTTTCGGTTCCTATATTTTACTGAAAGCGTTAACTGGCCTTGAAAAGTACCAGAAAAAACTTTCTGGAGCGGCACCCCCACTAATTATAGTTACTAGCCATCACTGGTATTCACTTCATCATCAGCAGTTTAAAATTACAAATTACACATCTATTATATCATCTCATGCTTTGTAATTAAAATTAAAACCTTCCTTGTAAATCATGGTAGTACATGGTGACAATTCTTATTAAAATATTTTATTGTGATAGTACTACCAATTTTATTCTGTTTCCATGGTTGGCTCTTTTCTTCTTCCCCTCTCAGAGACCGCTCATAAAGCATTAATTCTGAACGGGAGAGTGACGCCGTCACATACCGGTATGCGGAGTGCCCGCGACCTCACCGCACTAGGACGATCTGGACATGCTTGGGGCCCTCTAGGCGCTCAGCCGCGGACCTGTCCAGCCCGACACCCTCCGACGCCTCATTCACTGGCGGAACTCCTCACTTGCATGCAGCTTATCTATCACCATCTTCACGTAATTTTCGACTGCATTCTATTCGTCGGCTTCCTTCATCATAATGCGCTGCGTATCTTCCGGCCGGAACATGTCTTCCAATCCCAGGGCATCCAACATCTACCTGCGCTTGCTGCCGACACACGGATAGCAGAAATGAAGTGAAAGCGTGTCTCCTGCTCACTAAGGACAGAGGTCCGCGTGATACAGGCCGAATCTCTGCAGATATGATCTGTAAGTTCAGGTTTCTTAGAGGACTGGCTGACCACCTCAGCATATCTACGCGGTTGCATCGAAGCCAGGCCCGATGTAACCGCTATGGTCCGCTAGCAACTGTGTTAAGCTGTATCCCAGCGAGCGATGCGTTCTCCTGCACCAGCTCTTGATATCGCCAATGACACTATGGGTCCACCGATCTTTATTCTCTTGGTCCCATGCTCTTGCCAGACCTCCATTGGCTCCTCTGCAATCTGAGATGATATACTGTTTTTATCCCTGTGGTGCAAAAGCCCTTGTTCCCAAGGTCAAATCGATCGGCATAACCGCTGCCAGTACCTCGGCCGCTTCTTTCGAAACTGTTCTGTATGCAGCTATAATTCTTAAACAGCACCTTCTATGCATCGCGTCGAGCTTGCCTCGGTGTTTAGCGTATCTGGTCACGCCGGCCCAAAGCTGAGCCCCATACAGCAGGGTGTTACATCTCACTCTGGGCAGCAGTCTCCTCTGGTGCTGCGTCGGTCTACCGCTATTAAGAAGGAGGCCGGCAATTAGTCCCATAATCCTCTCCGATTTTTTGGTAGCTTATACGGCATGCGTGCCAAATCGTAGCCTAGCGTCGATCCACATTCCGAGGTGTTTGATTGCCAGCCTCGAAAGGATCCTTCTGTTCTGTAGCGTTATTTTCAATGTCGGTCTCTTTGCGGAGGATATAGCCACCACCTCCTTCTTCTCTGGGCCAAGCGTCAGCCCTACTCCAGCCATACAGTCGTTTGTCGCCGCACCACCTCGTCTCGACCTCCAAGGCGAGATCGTGAGCATAATTCCCCATCGTCACGCCCGGCGGAATATCCCGTCGTTTAGCAGGTTCCAGAGAGTTGGCCCAAGGACTGACCCGTGGGGCACACCTCTTTGACAGATCCGCTCAACTATTCCTGCTAGTACCCGGTACTCCAGCAAACGTCTTGTGTGGTAAGATCGGATTATCCGACGCAAACACGAGGGAATTTCGTGATCCTCTTAAGGACAGCATTATGGCGACGTGAGAAACGCATTTAATTGCATTTCTCACGTCTTCTTCTTCTTTATTCTTTTTCCTGTTTAGCCTCCGGTAACTACAGTTTAGATAATTCTTCAGAGAATGAATGAGGATATGTATGAGTGTAAATGATGTGTTAGTCTTGCATATTCTCAGTTCGACCATTCCTGAGATGTGTGATTAATTCAACTCCAACCACCAAAGAACACCGGTATCCACGATCTAGTATTCAAATCCATGTAAAAATATCTGGATTTCCTAGGACTTGAACGCTGTAAATTTCCACTTCCAAATCAGCTGATTTGGGAAGACGCGTTAACCATAGACCAACCCGGTGGGTTGCATTTCTCACGTCTAGAGTAACGAAGGCGCACATTGCCCGCCGGCCAATTCTCACGGCCCTCCCAGCCACATCGCATACAGCAGCTACATCATTCATGGTGGACCTTCCCCTGCGAAAGCCATAATGGATTGCAGAGAGCCTGCCCTCCTCCCATACTGCTTGGGATATTCTATGCTGGAGCATGCACTCCAGCATCTTGACCGGCGGCCGGTAAGAAGAGGGGGGCGCCTGACCCTTCCCGGTTGTTGCACAAGTACCAGCCACTGGTACTATATACGCCACTTCATCTCTCGGGAAAGGCATCTTACATAAGACAAGTATTGAACACCTCCAGAAAGACCTCCGGCTGAACCCGGATCGCCACCTTGACCACCAAATGCGGAAGCCAGTCCGAACTCGGCACCCCACTAGCTACTAGTCACCACTGGTATTCACTTGATCATCGGCAGTTTAGAATTACAAATTACACATCTATTATATCATCTCATGCTTTGTAATTAAAATTAAAACCTTCCTTGTACATCATGGTAGTACATGGTGACGATTCTTATTAAAATATTTGATTGTGGTAGTAGTTCTACCAATTTTATTCTGTTTCCACCTATGGCCTGAACTAACTTTAAATATACCTAACAACCACCAGCGATTTTTTTCCTTGATATGATTTGGGAGTTCATCGGAAGTAATTTCCAAAAAAAAATTAAAATCTTTTACACGTCAACTTTTTAAGAAAATCGTTTTAAACTATTAAAATATGTATTTTTTTGTATTTCCCTTGATATTGTAGGATTTAATGAATTTTCAGTATTTTTTGTTCTTTATGAACTAACAATCTTATAATCTTGTGTGAAATATTTTATATTTAGATAAAAACACTAAAATAATTAATATCACTAATTTTTACAAAGTTCCAATTTTAAACTTGCACACTGTTGTATCCTTGTACAGCTTTTAACAACTGTTTTCCATAGCCTGCGTTAGTAGAAAACACTATATATTTATTCCACGTCATTTGAACATCATAATGTACACTCTTCATTGCTTGTTCGCTGCGGAAACCATGTCCATTATTACTTCTCTTACCGGATTGAGCTACGTGATAAATAACAGTTTGCACTTTCGGAGTCGCACTTAATTTCATATTGAAATAGCTTTTTTTTAAATTATTTATTAGAATCTCATAGTCACAATTCGGAGTACTGGAAAAGAAGGAATCCACTACCTTGCGGACATCTTGGAAACTGTCAACAAAAACTAAGCAACTAGTTTCTTAGTTTTTGGCAGTATAGTTTTTTTAGCAATATAGTATGCTTTAATTGCAAAGTCTTCGAAGTATATCAACTTTAATGAGCAAAGGTTTGCAGGAGTTACTGGCAAAAGGTTGTTTATATTTTAAAGAAATTTATTAATATGTAACGATTTTACGTAAAACGCCCTACACACATCTTAATATACGTATTGCTTCCAGCTATTCTATTTGATTCTTTTTTTCGGTTCCTATATTTTACTGAAAGCGTTAACTGGCCTTGAAAAGTACCAGAAAAAACTTTCTGGAGCGGCACCCCCACTAATTATAGTTACTAGCCATCACTGGTATTCACTTCATCATCAGCAGTTTAAAATTACAAATTACACATCTATTATATCATCTCATGCTTTGTAATTAAAATTAAAACCTTCCTTGTAAATCATGGTAGTACATGGTGACAATTCTTATTAAAATATTTTATTGTGATAGTACTACCAATTTTATTCTGTTTCCATGGTTGGCTCTTTTCTTCTTCCCCTCTCAGAGACCGCTCATAAAGCATTAATTCTGAACGGGAGAGTGACGCCGTCACATACCGGTATGCGGAGTGCCCGCGACCTCACCGCACTAGGACGATCTGGACATGCTTGGGGCCCTCTAGGCGCTCAGCCGCGGACCTGTCCAGCCCGACACCCTCCGACGCCTCATTCACTGGCGGAACTCCTCACTTGCATGCAGCTTATCTATCACCATCTTCACGTAATTTTCGACTGCATTCTATTCGTCGGCTTCCTTCATCATAATGCGCTGCGTATCTTCCGGCCGGAACATGTCTTCCAATCCCAGGGCATCCAACATCTACCTGCGCTTGCTGCCGACACACGGATAGCAGAAATGAAGTGAAAGCGTGTCTCCTGCTCACTAAGGACAGAGGTCCGCGTGATACAGGCCGAATCTCTGCAGATATGATCTGTAAGTTCAGGTTTCTTAGAGGACTGGCTGACCACCTCAGCATATCTACGCGGTTGCATCGAAGCCAGGCCCGATGTAACCGCTATGGTCCGCTAGCAACTGTGTTAAGCTGTATCCCAGCGAGCGATGCGTTCTCCTGCACCAGCTCTTGATATCGCCAATGACACTATGGGTCCACCGATCTTTATTCTCTTGGTCCCATGCTCTTGCCAGACCTCCATTGGCTCCTCTGCAATCTGAGATGATATACTGTTTTTATCCCTGTGGTGCAAAAGCCCTGGTTCCCAAGGTCAAATCGATCGGCATAACCGCTGCCAGGACCTCGGCCGCTTCTTTCGAAACTGTTCTGTATGCAGCTATAATTCTTAAACAGCACCTTCTATGCATCGCGTCGAGCTTGCCTCGGTGTTTAGCGTATCTGGTCACGCCGGCCCAAAGCTGAGCCCCATACAGCAGGGTGTTACATCTCACTCTGGGCAGCAGTCTCCTCTGGTGCTGCGTCGGTCTACCGCTATTAAGAAGGAGGCCGGCAATTAGTCCCATAATCCTCTCCGATTTTTTGGTAGCTTATACGGCATGCGTGCCAAATCGTAGCCTAGCGTCGATCCACATTCCGAGGTGTTTGATTGCCAGCCTCGAAAGGATCCTTCTGTTCTGTAGCGTTATTTTCAATGTCGGTCTCTTTGCGGAGGATATAGCCACCACCTCCTTCTTCTCTGGGCCAAGCGTCAGCCCTACTCCAGCCATACAGTCGTTTGTCGCCGCACCACCTCGTCTCGACCTCCAAGGCGAGATCGTCAGCATAATTCCCCATCGTCACGCCCGGCGGAATATCCCGTCGTTTAGCAGGTTCCAGAGAGTTGGCCCAAGGACTGACCCGTGGGGCACACCTCTTTGACAGATCCGCTCAACTATTCCTGCTAGTACCCGGTACTCCAGCAAACGTCTTGTGTGGTAAGATCGGATTATCCGACGCAAACACGAGGGAATTTCGTGATCCTCTTAAGGACAGCATTATGGCGACGTGAGAAACGCATTTAATTGCATTTCTCACGTCTTCTTCTTCTTTATTCTTTTTCCTGTTTAGCCTCCGGTAACTACAGTTTAGATAATTCTTCAGAGAATGAATGAGGATATGTATGAGTGTAAATGATGTGTTAGTCTTGCATATTCTCAGTTCGACCATTCCTGAGATGTGTGATTAATTCAACTCCAACCACCAAAGAACACCGGTATCCACGATCTAGTATTCAAATCCATGTAAAAATATCTGGATTTCCTAGGACTTGAACGCTGTAAATTTCCACTTCCAAATCAGCTGATTTGGGAAGACGCGTTAACCATAGACCAACCCGGTGGGTTGCATTTCTCACGTCTAGAGTAACGAAGGCGCACATTGCCCGCCGGCCAATTCTCACGGCCCTCCCAGCCACATCGCATACAGCAGCTACATCATTCATGGTGGACCTTCCCCTGCGAAAGCCATAATGCATTGCAGAGAGCCTGCCCTCCTCCCATACTGCTTGGGATATTCTATGCTGGAGCATGCACTCCAGCATCTTGACCGGCGGCCGGTAAGAAGAGGGGGGCGCCTGACCCTTCCCGGTTGTTGCACAAGTACCAGCCACTGGTACTATATACGCCACTTCATCTCTCGGGAAAGGCATCTTCCATAAGACAAGTATTGAACACCTCCAGAAAGACCTCCGGCTGAACCCGGATCGCCACCTTGACCACCAAATGCGGAAGCCAGTCCGAACTCGGCACCCCACTAGCTACTAGTCACCACTGGTATTCACTTGATCATCGGCAGTTTAGAATTACAAATTACACATCTATTATATCATCTCATGCTTTGTAATTAAAATTAAAACCTTCCTTGTACATCATGGTAGTACATGGTGACGATTCTTATTAAAATATTTGATTGTGGTAGTAGTTCTACCAATTTTATTCTGTTTCCACCTATGGCCTGAACTAACTTTAAATATACCTAACAACCACCAGCGATTTTTTTCCTTGATATGATTTGGGAGTTCATCGGAAGTAATTTCCAAAAAAAAATTAAAATCTTTTACACGTCAACTTTTTAAGAAAATCGTTTTAAACTATTAAAATATGTATTTTTTTGTATTTCCCTTGATATTGTAGGATTTAATGAATTTTCAGTATTTTTTGTTCTTTATGAACTAACAATCTTATAATCTTGTGTGAAATATTTTATATTTAGATAAAAACACTAAAATAATTAATATCACTAATTTTTACAAAGTTCCAATTTTAAACTTGCACACTGTTGTATCCTTGTACAGCTTTTAACAACTGTTTTCCATAGCCTGCGTTAGTAGAAAACACTATATATTTATTCCACGTCATTTGAACATCATAATGTACACTCTTCATTGCTTGTTCGCTGCGGAAACCATGTCCATTATTACTTCTCTTACCGGATTGAGCTACGTGATAAATAACAGTTTGCACTTTCGGAGTCGCACTTAATTTCATATTGAAATAGCTTTTTTTTAAATTATTTATTAGAATCTCATAGTCACAATTCGGAGTACTGGAAAAGAAGGAATCCACTACCTTGCGGACATCTTGGAAACTGTCAACAAAAACTAAGCAACTAGTTTCTTAGTTTTTGGCAGTATAGTTTTTTTAGCAATATAGTATGCTTTAATTGCAAAGTCTTCGAAGTATATCAACTTTAATGAGCAAAGGTTTGCAGGAGTTACTGGCAAAAGGTTGTTTATATTTTAAAGAAATTTATTAATATGTAACGATTTTACGTAAAACGCCCTACACACATCTTAATATACGTATTGCTTCCAGCTATTCTATTTGATTCTTTTTTTCGGTTCCTATATTTTACTGAAAGCGTTAACTGGCCTTGAAAAGTACCAGAAAAAACTTTCTGGAGCGGCACCCCCACTAATTATAGTTACTAGCCATCACTGGTATTCACTTCATCATCAGCAGTTTAAAATTACAAATTACACATCTATTATATCATCTCATGCTTTGTAATTAAAATTAAAACCTTCCTTGTAAATCATGGTAGTACATGGTGACAATTCTTATTAAAATATTTTATTGTGATAGTACTACCAATTTTATTCTGTTTCCATGGTTGGCTCTTTTCTTCTTCCCCTCTCAGAGACCGCTCATAAAGCATTAATTCTGAACGGGAGAGTGACGCCGTCACATACCGGTATGCGGAGTGCCCGCGACCTCACCGCACTAGGACGATCTGGACATGCTTGGGGCCCTCTAGGCGCTCAGCCGCGGACCTGTCCAGCCCGACACCCTCCGACGCCTCATTCACTGGCGGAACTCCTCACTTGCATGCAGCTTATCTATCACCATCTTCACGTAATTTTCGACTGCATTCTATTCGTCGGCTTCCTTCATCATAATGCGCTGCGTATCTTCCGGCCGGAACATGTCTTCCAATCCCAGGGCATCCAACATCTACCTGCGCTTGCTGCCGACACACGGATAGCAGAAATGAAGTGAAAGCGTGTCTCCTGCTCACTAAGGACAGAGGTCCGCGTGATACAGGCCGAATCTCTGCAGATATGATCTGTAAGTTCAGGTTTCTTAGAGGACTGGCTGACCACCTCAGCATATCTACGCGGTTGCATCGAAGCCAGGCCCGATGTAACCGCTATGGTCCGCTAGCAACTGTGTTAAGCTGTATCCCAGCGAGCGATGCGTTCTCCTGCACCAGCTCTTGATATCGCCAATGACACTATGGGTCCACCGATCTTTATTCTCTTGGTCCCA
Source organism: Lycorma delicatula (assembly GCF_047948215.1). Lineage (NCBI taxonomy): Eukaryota > Metazoa > Arthropoda > Insecta > Hemiptera > Fulgoridae > Lycorma > Lycorma delicatula. Next base: position 78,566,159 of record NC_134458.1, read on the forward strand.
TGCTCTTGCCAGACCTCCATTGGCTCCTCTGCAATCTGAGATGATATACTGTTTTTATCCCTGTGGTGCAAAAGCCCTTGTTCCCAAGGTCAAATCGATCGGCATAACCGCTGCCAGGACCTCGGCCGCTTCTTTCGAAACTGTTCTGTATGCAGCTATAATTCTTAAACAGCACCTTCTATGCATCGCGTCGAGCTTGCCTCGGTGTTTAGCGTATCTGGTCACGCCGGCCCAAAGCTGAGCCCCATACAGCAGGGTGTTACATCTCACTCTGGGCAGCAGTCTCCTCTGGTGCTGCGTCGGTCTACCGCTATTAAGAAGGAGGCCGGCAATTAGTCCCATAATCCTCTCCGATTTTTTGGTAGCTTATACGGCATGCGTGCCAAATCGTAGCCTAGCGTCGATCCACATTCCGAGGTGTTTGATTGCCAGCCTCGAAAGGATCCTTCTGTTCTGTAGCGTTATTTTCAATGTCGGTCTCTTTGCGGAGGATATAGCCACCACCTCCTTCTTCTCTGGGCCAAGCGTCAGCCCTACTCCAGCCATACAGTCGTTTGTCGCCGCACCACCTCGTCTCGACCTCCAAGGCGAGATCGTCAGCATAATTCCCCATCGTCACGCCCGGCGGAATATCCCGTCGTTTAGCAGGTTCCAGAGAGTTGGCCCAAGGACTGACCCGTGGGGCACACCTCTTTGACAGATCCGCTCAACTATTCCTGCTAGTACCCGGTACTCCAGCAAACGTCTTGTGTGGTAAGATCGGATTATCCGACGCAAACACGAGGGAATTTCGTGATCCTCTTAAGGACAGCATTATGGCGACGTGAGAAACGCATTTAATTGCATTTCTCACGTCTTCTTCTTCTTTATTCTTTTTCCTGTTTAGCCTCCGGTAACTACAGTTTAGATAATTCTTCAGAGAATGAATGAGGATATGTATGAGTGTAAATGATGTGTTAGTCTTGCATATTCTCAGTTCGACCATTCCTGAGATGTGTGATTAATTCAACTCCAACCACCAAAGAACACCGGTATCCACGATCTAGTATTCAAATCCATGTAAAAATATCTGGATTTCCTAGGACTTGAACGCTGTAAATTTCCACTTCCAAATCAGCTGATTTGGGAAGACGCGTTAACCATAGACCAACCCGGTGGGTTGCATTTCTCACGTCTAGAGTAACGAAGGCGCACATTGCCCGCCGGCCAATTCTCACGGCCCTCCCAGCCACATCGCATACAGCAGCTACATCATTCATGGTGGACCTTCCCCTGCGAAAGCCATAATGGATTGCAGAGAGCCTGCCCTCCTCCCATACTGCTTGGGATATTCTATGCTGGAGCATGCACTCCAGCATCTTGACCGGCGGCCGGTAAGAAGAGGGGGGCGCCTGACCCTTCCCGGTTGTTGCACAAGTACCAGCCACTGGTACTATATACGCCACTTCATCTCTCGGGAAAGGCATCTTCCATAAGACAAGTATTGAACACCTCCAGAAAGACCTCCGGCTGAACCCGGATCGCCACCTTGACCACCAAATGCGGAAGCCAGTCCGAACTCGGCACCCCACTAGCTACTAGTCACCACTGGTATTCACTTGGTCATCGGCAGTTTAGAATTACAAATTACACATCTATTATATCATCTCATGCTTTGTAATTAAAATTAAAACCTTCCTTGTACATCATGGTAGTACATGGTGACGATTCTTATTAAAATATTTGATTGTGGTAGTAGTTCTACCAATTTTATTCTGTTTCCACCTATGGCCTGAACTAACTTTAAATATACCTAACAACCACCAGCGATTTTTTTCCTTGATATGATTTGGGAGTTCATCGGAAGTAATTTCCAAAAAAAAATTAAAATCTTTTACACGTCAACTTTTTAAGAAAATCGTTTTAAACTATTAAAATATGTATTTTTTTGTATTTCCCTTGATATTGTAGGATTTAATGAATTTTCAGTATTTTTTGTTCTTTATGAACTAACAATCTTATAATCTTGTGTGAAATATTTAATATTTAGATAAAAACACTAAAATAATTAATATCACTAATTTTTACAAAGTTCCAATTTTAAACTTGCACACTGTTGTATCCTTGTACAGCTTTTAACAACTGTTTTCCATAGCCTGCGTTAGTAGAAAACACTATATATTTATTCCACGTCATTTGAACATCATAATGTACACTCTTCATTGCTTGTTCGCTGCGGAAACCATGTCCATTATTACTTCTCTTACCGGATTGAGCTACGTGATAAATAACAGTTTGCACTTTCGGAGTCGCACTTAATTTCATATTGAAATAGCTTTTTTTTAAATTATTTATTAGAATCTCATAGTCACAATTCGGAGTACTGGAAAAGAAGGAATCCACTACCTTGCGGACATCTTGGAAACTGTCAACAAAAACTAAGCAACTAGTTTCTTAGTTTTTGGCAGTATAGTTTTTTTAGCAATATAGTATGCTTTAATTGCAAAGTCTTCGAAGTATATCAACTTTAATGAGCAAAGGTTTGCAGGAGTTACTGGCAAAAGGTTGTTTATATTTTAAAGAAATTTATTAATATGTAACGATTTTACGTAAAACGCCCTACACACATCTTAATATACGTATTGCTTCCAGCTATTCTATTTGATTCTTTTTTTCGGTTCCTATATTTTACTGAAAGCGTTAACTGGCCTTGAAAAGTACCAGAAAAAACTTTCTGGAGCGGCACCCCCACTAATTATAGTTACTAGCCATCACTGGTATTCACTTCATCATCAGCAGTTTAAAATTACAAATTACACATCTATTATATCATCTCATGCTTTGTAATTAAAATTAAAACCTTCCTTGTAAATCATGGTAGTACATGGTGACAATTCTTATTAAAATATTTTATTGTGATAGTACTACCAATTTTATTCTGTTTCCATGGTTGGCTCTTTTCTTCTTCCCCTCTCAGAGACCGCTCATAAAGCATTAATTCTGAACGGGAGAGTGACGCCGTCACATACCGGTATGCGGAGTGCCCGCGACCTCACCGCACTAGGACGATCTGGACATGCTTGGGGCCCTCTAGGCGCTCAGCCGCGGACCTGTCCAGCCCGACACCCTCCGACGCCTCATTCACTGGCGGAACTCCTCACTTGCATGCAGCTTATCTATCACCATCTTCACGTAATTTTCGACTGCATTCTATTCGTCGGCTTCCTTCATCATAATGCGCTGCGTATCTTCCGGCCGGAACATGTCTTCCAATCCCAGGGCATCCAACATCTACCTGCGCTTGCTGCCGACACACGGATAGCAGAAATGAAGTGAAAGCGTGTCTCCTGCTCACTAAGGACAGAGGTCCGCGTGATACAGGCCGAATCTCTGCAGATATGATCTGTAAGTTCAGGTTTCTTAGAGGACTGGCTGACCACCTCAGCATATCTACGCGGTTGCATCGAAGCCAGGCCCGATGTAACCGCTATGGTCCGCTAGCAACTGTGTTAAGCTGTATCCCAGCGAGCGATGCGTTCTCCTGCACCAGCTCTTGATATCGCCAATGACACTATGGGTCCACCGATCTTTATTCTCTTGGTCCCATGCTCTTGCCAGACCTCCATTGGCTCCTCTGCAATCTGAGATGATATACTGTTTTTATCCCTGTGGTGCAAAAGCCCTTGTTCCCAAGGTCAAATCGATCGGCATAACCGCTGCCAGGACCTCGGCCGCTTCTTTCGAAACTGTTCTGTATGCAGCTATAATTCTTAAACAGCACCTTCTATGCATCGCGTCGAGCTTGCCTCGGTGTTTAGCGTATCTGGTCACGCCGGCCCAAAGCTGAGCCCCATACAGCAGGGTGTTACATCTCACTCTGGGCAGCAGTCTCCTCTGGTGCTGCGTCGGTCTACCGCTATTAAGAAGGAGGCCGGCAATTAGTCCCATAATCCTCTCCGATTTTTTGGTAGCTTATACGGCATGCGTGCCAAATCGTAGCCTAGCGTCGATCCACATTCCGAGGTGTTTGATTGCCAGCCTCGAAAGGATCCTTCTGTTCTGTAGCGTTATTTTCAATGTCGGTCTCTTTGCGGAGGATATAGCCACCACCTCCTTCTTCTCTGGGCCAAGCGTCAGCCCTACTCCAGCCATACAGTCGTTTGTCGCCGCACCACCTCGTCTCGACCTCCAAGGCGAGATCGTCAGCATAATTCCCCATCGTCACGCCCGGCGGAATATCCCGTCGTTTAGCAGGTTCCAGAGAGTTGGCCCAAGGACTGACCCGTGGGGCACACCTCTTTGACAGATCCGCTCAACTATTCCTGCTAGTACCCGGTACTCCAGCAAACGTCTTGTGTGGTAAGATCGGATTATCCGACGCAAACACGAGGGAATTTCGTGATCCTCTTAAGGACAGCATTATGGCGACGTGAGAAACGCATTTAATTGCATTTCTCACGTCTTCTTCTTCTTTATTCTTTTTCCTGTTTAGCCTCCGGTAACTACAGTTTAGATAATTCTTCAGAGAATGAATGAGGATATGTATGAGTGTAAATGATGTGTTAGTCTTGCATATTCTCAGTTCGACCATTCCTGAGATGTGCGATTAATTCAACTCCAACCACCAAAGAACACCGGTATCCACGATCTAGTATTCAAATCCATGTAAAAATATCTGGATTTCCTAGGACTTGAACGCTGTAAATTTCCACTTCCAAATCAGCTGATTTGGGAAGACGCGTTAACCATAGACCAACCCGGTGGGTTGCATTTCTCACGTCTAGAGTAACGAAGGCGCACATTGCCCGCCGGCCAATTCTCACGGCCCTCCCAGCCACATCGCATACAGCAGCTACATCATTCATGGTGGACCTTCCCCTGCGAAAGCCATAATGGATTGCAGAGAGCCTGCCCTCCTCCCATACTGCTTGGGATATTCTATGCTGGAGCATGCACTCCAGCATCTTGACCGGCGGCCGGTAAGAAGAGGGGGGCGCCTGACCCTTCCCGGTTGTTGCACAAGTACCAGCCACTGGTACTATATACGCCACTTCATCTCTCGGGAAAGGCATCTTACATAAGACAAGTATTGAACACCTCCAGAAAGACCTCCGGCTGAACCCGGATCGCCACCTTGACCACCAAATGCGGAAGCCAGTCCGAACTCGGCACCCCACTAGCTACTAGTCACCACTGGTATTCACTTGATCATCGGCAGTTTAGAATTACAAATTACACATCTATTATATCATCTCATGCTTTGTAATTAAAATTAAAACCTTCCTTGTACATCATGGTAGTACATGGTGACGATTCTTATTAAAATATTTGATTGTGGTAGTAGTTCTACCAATTTTATTCTGTTTCCACCTATGGCCTGAACTAACTTTAAATATACCTAACAACCACCAGCGATTTTTTTCCTTGATATGATTTGGGAGTTCATCGGAAGTAATTTCCAAAAAAAAATTAAAATCTTTTACACGTCAACTTTTTAAGAAAATCGTTTTAAACTATTAAAATATGTATTTTTTTGTATTTCCCTTGATATTGTAGGATTTAATGAATTTTCAGTATTTTTTGTTCTTTATGAACTAACAATCTTATAATCTTGTGTGAAATATTTTATATTTAGATAAAAACACTAAAATAATTAATATCACTAATTTTTACAAAGTTCCAATTTTAAACTTGCACACTGTTGTATCCTTGTACAGCTTTTAACAACTGTTTTCCATAGCCTGCGTTAGTAGAAAACACTATATATTTATTCCACGTCATTTGAACATCATAATGTACACTCTTCATTGCTTGTTCGCTGCGGAAACCATGTCCATTATTACTTCTCTTACCGGATTGAGCTACGTGATAAATAACAGTTTGCACTTTCGGAGTCGCACTTAATTTCATATTGAAATAGCTTTTTTTTAAATTATTTATTAGAATCTCATAGTCACAATTCGGAGTACTGGAAAAGAAGGAATCCACTACCTTGCGGACATCTTGGAAACTGTCAACAAAAACTAAGCAACTAGTTTCTTAGTTTTTGGCAGTATAGTTTTTTTAGCAATATAGTATGCTTTAATTGCAAAGTCTTCGAAGTATATCAACTTTAATGAGCAAAGGTTTGCAGGAGTTACTGGCAAAAGGTTGTTTATATTTTAAAGAAATTTATTAATATGTAACGATTTTACGTAAAACGCCCTGCACACATCTTAATATACGTATTGCTTCCAGCTATTCTATTTGATTCTTTTTTTCGGTTCCTATATTTTACTGAAAGCGTTAACTGGCCTTGAAAAGTACCAGAAAAAACTTTCTGGAGCGGCACCCCCACTAATTATAGTTACTAGCCATCACTGGTATTCACTTCATCATCAGCAGTTTAAAATTACAAATTACACATCTATTATATCATCTCATGCTTTGTAATTAAAATTAAAACCTTCCTTGTAAATCATGGTAGTACATGGTGACAATTCTTATTAAAATATTTTATTGTGATAGTACTACCAATTTTATTCTGTTTCCATGGTTGGCTCTTTTCTTCTTCCCCTCTCAGAGACCGCTCATAAAGCATTAATTCTGAACGGCAGAGTGACGCCGTCAGATACCGGTATGCGGAGTGCCCGCGACCTCACCGCACTAGGACGATCTGGACATGCTTGGGGCCCTCTAGGCGCTCAGCCGCGGACCTGTCCAGCCCGACACCCTCCGACGCCTCATTCACTGGCGGAACTCCTCACTTGCATGCAGCTTATCTATCACCATCTTCACGTAATTTTCGACTGCATTCTATTCGTCGGCTTCCTTCATCATAATGCGCTGCGTATCTTCCGGCCGGAACATGTCTTCCAATCCCAGGGCATCCAACATCTACCTGCGCTTGCTGCCGACACACGGATAGCAGAAATGAAGTGAAAGCGTGTCTCCTGCTCACTAAGGACAGAGGTCCGCGTGATACAGGCCGAATCTCTGCAGATATGATCTGTAAGTTCAGGTTTCTTAGAGGACTGGCTGACCACCTCAGCATATCTACGCGGTTGCATCGAAGCCAGGCCCGATGTAACCGCTATGGTCCGCTAGCAACTGTGTTAAGCTGTATCCCAGCGAGCGATGCGTTCTCCTGCACCAGCTCTTGATATCGCCAATGACACTATGGGTCCACCGATCTTTATTATCTTGGTTCCATGCTCTTGCCAGACCTCCATTGGCTCCTCTGCAATCTGAGATGATATACTGTTTTTATCCCTGTGGTGCAAAAGCCCTTGTTCCCAAGGTCAAATCGATCGGCATAACCGCTGCCAGGACTCGGCCGCTTCTTTCGAAACTGTTCTGTATGCAGCTATAATTCTTAAACAGCACCTTCTATGCATCGCGTCGAGCTTGCCTCGGTGTTTAGCGTATCTGGTCACGCCGGCCCAAAGCTGAGCCCCATACAGCAGGGTGTTACATCTCACTCTGGGCAGCAGTCTCCTCTGGTGCTGCGTCGGTCTAACGCTATTAAGAAGGAGGCCGGCAATTAGTCCCATAATCCTCTCCGATTTTTTGGTAGCTTATACGGCATGCGTGCCAAATCGTAGCCTAGCGTCGATCCACATTCCGAGGTGTTTGATTGCCAGCCTCGAAAGGATCCTTCTGTTCTGTAGCGTTATTTTCAATGTCGGTCTCTTTGCGGAGGATATAGCCACCACCTCCTTCTTCTCTGGGCCAAGCGTCAGCCCTACTCCAGCCATACAGTCGTTTGTCGCCGCACCACCTCGTCTCGACCTCCAAGGCGAGATCGTCAGCATAATTCCCCATCGTCACGCCCGGCGGAATATCCCGTCGTTTAGCAGGTTCCAGAGAGTTGGCCCAAGGACTGACCCGTGGGGCACACCTCTTTGACAGATCCGCTCAACTATTCCTGCTAGTACCCGGTACTCCAGCAAACGTCTTGTGTGGTAAGATCGGATTATCCGACGCAAACACGAGGGAATTTCGTGATCCTCTTAAGGACAGCATTATGGCGACGTGAGAAACGCATTTAATTGCATTTCTCACGTCTTCTTCTTCTTTATTCTTTTTCCTGTTTAGCCTCCGGTAACTACAGTTTAGATAATTCTTCAGAGAATGAATGAGGATATGTATGAGTGTAAATGATGTGTTAGTCTTGCATATTCTCAGTTCGACCATTCCTGAGATGTGCGATTAATTCAACTCCAACCACCAAAGAACACCGGTATCCACGATCTAGTATTCAAATCCATGTAAAAATATCTGGATTTCCTAGGACTTGAACGCTGTAAATTTCCACTTCCAAATCAGCTGATTTGGGAAGACGCGTTAACCATAGACCAACCCGGTGGGTTGCATTTCTCACGTCTAGAGTAACGAAGGCGCACATTGCCCGCCGGCCAATTCTCACGGCCCTCCCAGCCACATCGCATACAGCAGCTACATCATTCATGGTGGACCTTCCCCTGCGAAAGCCATAATGGATTGCAGAGAGCCTGCCCTCCTCCCATACTGCTTGGGATATTCTATGCTGGAGCATGCACTCCAGCATCTTGACCGGCGGCCGGTAAGAAGAGGGGGGCGCCTGACCCTTCCCGGTTGTTGCACAAGTACCAGCCACTGGTACTATATACGCCACTTCATCTCTCGGGAAAGGCATCTTACATAAGACAAGTATTGAACACCTCCAGAAAGACCTCCGGCTGAACCCGGATCGCCACCTTGACCACCAAATGCGGAAGCCAGTCCGAACTCGGCACCCCACTAGCTACTAGTCACCACTGGTATTCACTTGATCATCGGCAGTTTAGAATTACAAATTACACATCTATTATATCATCTCATGCTTTGTAATTAAAATTAAAACCTTCCTTGTACATCATGGTAGTACATGGTGACGATTCTTATTAAAATATTTGATTGTGGTAGTAGTTCTACCAATTTTATTCTGTTTCCACCTATGGCCTGAACTAACTTTAAATATACCTAACAACCACCAGCGATTTTTTTCCTTGATATGATTTGGGAGTTCATCGGAAGTAATTTCCAAAAAAAAATTAAAATCTTTTACACGTCAACTTTTTAAGAAAATCGTTTTAAACTATTAAAATATGTATTTTTTTGTATTTCCCTTGATATTGTAGGATTTAATGAATTTTCAGTATTTTTTGTTCTTTATGAACTAACAATCTTATAATCTTGTGTGAAATATTTTATATTTAGATAAAAACACTAAAATAATTAATATCACTAATTTTTACAAAGTTCCAATTTTAAACTTGCACACTGTTGTATCCTTGTACAGCTTTTAACAACTGTTTTCCATAGCCTGCGTTAGTAGAAAACACTATATATTTATTCCACGTCATTTGAACATCATAATGTACACTCTTCATTGCTTGTTCGCTGCGGAAACCATGTCCATTATTACTTCTCTTACCGGATTGAGCTACGTGATAAATAACAGTTTGCACTTTCGGAGTCGCACTTAATTTCATATTGAAATAGCTTTTTTTTAAATTATTTATTAGAATCTCATAGTCACAATTCGGAGTACTGGAAAAGAAGGAATCCACTACCTTGCGGACATCTTGGAAACTGTCAACAAAAACTAAGCAACTAGTTTCTTAGTTTTTGGCAGTATAGTTTTTTTAGCAATATAGTATGCTTTAATTGCAAAGTCTTCGAAGTATATCAACTTTAATGAGCAAAGGTTTGCAGGAGTTACTGGCAAAAGGTTGTTTATATTTTAAAGAAATTTATTAATATGTAACGATTTTACGTAAAACGCCCTACACACATCTTAATATACGTATTGCTTCCAGCTATTCTTATTTGATTCTTTTTTTCGGTTCCTATATTTTACTGAAAGCGTTAACTGGCCTTGAAAAGTACCAGAAAAAACTTTCTGGAGCGGCACCCCCACTAATTATAGTTACTAGCCATCACTGGTATTCACTTCATCATCAGCAGTTTAAAATTACAAATTACACATCTATTATATCATCTCATGCTTTGTAATTAAAATTAAAACCTTCCTTGTAAATCATGGTAGTACATGGTGACAATTCTTATTAAAATATTTTATTGTGATAGTACTACCAATTTTATTCTGTTTCCATGGTTGGCTCTTTTCTTCTTCCCCTCTCAGAGACCGCTCATAAAGCATTAATTCTGAACGGCAGAGTGACGCCGTCAGATACCGGTATGCGGAGTGCCCGCGACCTCACCGCACTAGGACGATCTGGACATGCTTGGGGCCCTCTAGGCGCTCAGCCGCGGACCTGTCCAGCCCGACACCCTCCGACGCCTCATTCACTGGCGGAACTCCTCACTTGCATGCAGCTTATCTATCACCATCTTCACGTAATTTTCGACTGCATTCTATTCGTCGGCTTCCTTCATCATAATGCGCTGCGTATCTTCCGGCCGGAACATGTCTTCCAATCCCAGGGCATCCAACATCTACCTGCGCTTGCTGCCGACACACGGATAGCAGAAATGAAGTGAAAGCGTGTCTCCTGCTCACTAAGGACAGAGGTCCGCGTGATACAGGCCGAATCTCTGCAGATATGATCTGTAAGTTCAGGTTTCTTAGAGGACTGGCTGACCACCTCAGCATATCTACGCGGTTGCATCGAAGCCAGGCCCGATGTAACCGCTATGGTCCGCTAGCAACTGTGTTAAGCTGTATCCCAGCGAGCGATGCGTTCTCCTGCACCAGCTCTTGATATCGCCAATGACACTATGGGTCCACCGATCTTTATTCTCTTGGTCCCATGCTCTTGCCAGACCTCCATTGGCTCCTCTGCAATCTGAGATGATATACTGTTTTTATCCCTGTGGTGCAAAAGCCCTTGTTCCCAAGGTCAAATCGATCGGCATAACCGCTGCCAGGACCTCGGCCGCTTCTTTCGAAACTGTTCTGTATGCAGCTATAATTCTTAAACAGCACCTTCTATGCATCGCGTCGAGCTTGCCTCGGTGTTTAGCGTATCTGGTCACGCCGGCCCAAAGCTAAGCCCCATACAGCAGGGTGTTACATCTCACTCTGGGCAGCAGTCTCCTCTGGTGCTGCGTCGGTCTACCGCTATTAAGAAGGAGGCCGGCAATTAGTCCCATAATCCTCTCCGATTTTTTGGTAGCTTATACGGCATGCGTGCCAAATCGTAGCCTAGCGTCGATCCACATTCCGAGGTGTTTGATTGCCAGCCTCGAAAGGATCCTTCTGTTCTGTAGCGTTATTTTCAATGTCGGTCTCTTTGCGGAGGATATAGCCACCACCTCCTTCTTCTCTGGGCCAAGCGTCAGCCCTACTCCAGCCATACAGTCGTTTGTCGCCGCACCACCTCGTCTCGACCTCCAAGGCGAGATCGTCAGCATAATTCCCCATCGTCACGCCCGGCGGAATATCCCGTCGTTTAGCAGGTTCCAGAGAGTTGGCCCAAGGACTGACCCGTGGGGCACACCTCTTTGACAGATCCGCTCAACTATTCCTGCTAGTACCCGGTACTCCAGCAAACGTCTTGTGTGGTAAGATCGGATTATCCGACGCAAACACGAGGGAATTTCGTGATCCTCTTAAGGACAGCATTACGGCGACGTGAGAAACGCATTTAATTGCATTTCTCACGTCTTCTTCTTCTTTATTCTTTTTCCTGTTTAGCCTCCGGTAACTACAGTTTAGATAATTCTTCAGAGAATGAATGAGGATATGTATGAGTGCAAATGATGTGTTAGTCTTGCATATTCTCAGTTCGACCATTCCTGAGATGTGTGATTAATTCAACTCCAACCACCAAAGAACACCGGTATCCACGATCTAGTATTCAAATCCATGTAAAAATATCTGGATTTCCTAGGACTTGAACGCTGTAAATTTCCACTTCCAAATCAGCTGATTTGGGAAGACGCGTTAACCATAGACCAACCCGGTGGGTTGCATTTCTCACGTCTAGAGTAACGAAGGCGCACATTGCCCGCCGGCCAATTCTCACGGCCCTCCCAGCCACATCGCATACAGCAGCTACAGCATTCATGGTGGACCTTCCCCTGCGAAAGCCATAATGGATTGCAGAGAGCCTGCCTGCCCTCCTCCCATACTGCTTGGGATATTCTATGCTGGAGCATGCACTCCAGCATCTTGACCGGCGGCCGGTAAGAAGAGGGGGGCGCCTGACCCTTCCCGGTTGTTGCACAAGTACCAGCCACTGGTACTATATACGCCACTTCATCTCTCGGGAGAGGCATCTTACATAAGACAAGTATTGAACACCTCCAGAAAGACCTCCGGCTGAACCCGGATCGCCACCTTGACCACCAAAAGCGGAAGCCAGTCCGAACTCGGCACCCCACTAGCTACTAGTCACCACTGGTATTCACTTGATCATCGGCAGTTTAGAATTACAAATTACACATCTATTATATCATCTCATGCTTTGTAATTAAAATTAAAACCTTCCTTGTACATCATGGTAGTACATGGTGACGATTCTTATTAAAATATTTGATTGTGGTAGTAGTTCTACCAATTTTATTCTGTTTCCACCTATGGCCTGAACTAACTTTAAATATACCTAACAACCACCAGCGATTTTTTTCCTTGATATGATTTGGGAGTTCATCGGAAGTAATTTCCAAAAAAAAATTAAAATCTTTTACACGTCAACTTTTTAAGAAAATCGTTTTAAACTATTAAAATATGTATTTTTTTGTATTTCCCTTGATATTGTAGGATTTAATGAATTTTCAGTATTTTTTGTTCTTTATGAACTAACAATCTTATAATCTTGTGTGAAATATTTTATATTTAGATAAAAACACTAAAATAATTAATATCACTAATTTTTACAAAGTTCCAATTTTAAACTTGCACACTGTTGTATCCTTGTACAGCTTTTAACAACTGTTTTCCATAGCCTGCGTTAGTAGAAAACACTATATATTTATTCCACGTCATTTGAACATCATAATGTACACTCTTCATTGCTTGTTCGCTGCGGAAACCATGTCCATTATTACTTCTCTTACCGGATTGAGCTACGTGATAAATAACAGTTTGCACTTTCGGAGTCGCACTTAATTTCATATTGAAATAGCTTTTTTTTAAATTATTTATTAGAATCTCATAGTCACAATTCGGAGTACTGGAAAAGAAGGAATCCACTACCTTGCGGACATCTTGGAAACTGTCAACAAAAACTAAGCAACTAGTTTCTTAGTTTTTGGCAGTATAGTTTTTTTAGCAATATAGTATGCTTTAATTGCAAAGTCTTCGAAGTATATCAACTTTAATGAGCAAAGGTTTGCAGGAGTTACTGGCAAAAGGTTGTTTATATTTTAAAGAAATTTATTAATATGTAACGATTTTACGTAAAACGCCCTACACACATCTTAATATACGTATTGCTTCCAGCTATTCTTATTTGATTCTTTTTTTCGGTTCCTATATTTTACTGAAAGCGTTAACTGGCCTTGAAAAGTACCAGAAAAAACTTTCTGGAGCGGCACCCCCACTAATTATAGTTACTAGCCATCACTGGTATTCACTTCATCATCAGCAGTTTAAAATTACAAATTACACATCTATTATATCATCTCATGCTTTGTAATTAAAATTAAAACCTTCCTTGTAAATCATGGTAGTACATGGTGACAATTCTTATTAAAATATTTTATTGTGATAGTACTACCAATTTTATTCTGTTTCCATGGTTGGCTCTTTTCTTCTTCCCCTCTCAGAGACCGCTCATAAAGCATTAATTCTGAACGGCAGAGTGACGCCGTCAGATACCGGTATGCGGAGTGCCCGCGACCTCACCGCACTAGGACGATCTGGACATGCTTGGGGCCCTCTAGGCGCTCAGCCGCGGACCTGTCCAGCCCGACACCCTCCGACGCCTCATTCACTGGCGGAACTCCTCACTTGCATGCAGCTTATCTATCACCATCTTCACGTAATTTTCGACTGCATTCTATTCGTCGGCTTCCTTCATCATAATGCGCTGCGTATCTTCCGGCCGGAACATGTCTTCCAATCCCAGGGCATCCAACATCTACCTGCGCTTGCTGCCGACACACGGATAGCAGAAATGAAGTGAAAGCGTGTCTCCTGCTCACTAAGGACAGAGGTCCGCGTGATACAGGCCGAATCTCTGCAGATATGATCTGTAAGTTCAGGTTTCTTAGAGGACTGGCTGACCACCTCAGCATATCTACGCGGTTGCATCGAAGCCAGGCCCGATGTAACCGCTATGGTCCGCTAGCAACTGTGTTAAGCTGTATCCCAGCGAGCGATGCGTTCTCCTGCACCAGCTCTTGATATCGCCAATGACACTATGGGTCCACCGATCTTTATTCTCTTGGTCCCATGCTCTTGCCAGACCTCCATTGGCTCCTCTGCAATCTGAGATGATGTACTGTTTTTATCCCTGTGGTGCAAAAGCCCTTGTTCCCAAGGTCAAATCGATCGGCATAACCGCTGCCAGGACCTCGGCCGCTTCTTTCGAAACTGTTCTGTATGCAGCTATAATTCTTAAACAGCACCTTCTATGCATCGCGTCGAGCTTGCCTCGGTGTTTAGCGTATCTGGTCACGCCGGCCCAAAGCTAAGCCCCATACAGCAGGGTGTTACATCTCACTCTGGGCAGCAGTCTCCTCTGGTGCTGCGTCGGTCTACCGCTATTAAGAAGGAGGCCGGCAATTAGTCCCATAATCCTCTCCGATTTTTTGGTAGCTTATACGGCATGCGTGCCAAATCGTAGCCTAGCGTCGATCCACATTCCGAGGTGTTTGATTGCCAGCCTCGAAAGGATCCTTCTGTTCTGTAGCGTTATTTTCAATGTCGGTCTCTTTGCGGAGGATATAGCCACCACCTCCTTCTTCTCTGGGCCAAGCGTCAGCCCTACTCCAGCCATACAGTCGTTTGTCGCCGCACCACCTCGTCTCGACCTCCAAGGCGAGATCGTCAGCATAATTCCCCATCGTCACGCCCGGCGGAATATCCCGTCGTTTAGCAGGTTCCAGAGAGTTGGCCCAAGGACTGACCCGTGGGGCACACCTCTTTGACAGATCCGCTCAACTATTCCTGCTAGTACCCGGTACTCCAGCAAACGTCTTGTGTGGTAAGATCGGATTATCCGACGCAAACACGAGGGAATTTCGTGATCCTCTTAAGGACAGCATTATGGCGACGTGAGAAACGCATTTAATTGCATTTCTCACGTCTTCTTCTTCTTTATTCTTTTTCCTGTTTAGCCTCCGGTAACTACAGTTTAGATAATTCTTCAGAGAATGAATGAGGATATGTATGAGTGCAAATGATGTGTTAGTCTTGCATATTCTCAGTTCGACCATTCCTGAGATGTGTGATTAATTCAACTCCAACCACCAAAGAACACCGGTATCCACGATCTAGTATTCAAATCCATGTAAAAATATCTGGATTTCCTAGGACTTGAACGCTGTAAATTTCCACTTCCAAATCAGCTGATTTGGGAAGACGCGTTAACCATAGACCAACCCGGTGGGTTGCATTTCTCACGTCTAGAGTAACGAAGGCGCACATTGCCCGCCGGCCAATTCTCACGGCCCTCCCAGCCACATCGCATAGAGCAGCTACAGCATTCATGGTGGACCTTCCCCTGCGAAAGCCATAATGGATTGCAGAGAGCCTGCCTGCCCTCCTCCCATACTGCTTGGGATATTCTATGCTGGAGCATGCACTCCAGCATCTTGACCGGCGGCCGGTAAGAAGAGGGGGGCGCCTGACCCTTCCCGGTTGTTGCACAAGTACCAGCCACTGGTACTATATACGCCACTTCATCTCTCGGGAGAGGCATCTTACATAAGACAAGTATTGAACACCTCCAGAAAGACCTCCGGCTGAACCCGGATCGCCACCTTGACCACCAAAAGCGGAAGCCAGTCCGAACTCGGCACCCCACTAGCTACTAGTCACCACTGGTATTCACTTGATCATCGGCAGTTTAGAATTACAAATTACACATCTATTATATCATCTCATGCTTTGTAATTAAAATTAAAACCTTCCTTGTACATCATGGTAGTACATGGTGACGATTCTTATTAAAATATTTGATTGTGGTAGTAGTTCTACCAATTTTATTCTGTTTCCACCTATGGCCTGAACTAACTTTAAATATACCTAACAACCACCAGCGATTTTTTTCCTTGATATGATTTGGGAGTTCATCGGAAGTAATTTCCAAAAAAAAATTAAAATCTTTTACACGTCAACTTTTTAAGAAAATCGTTTTAAACTATTAAAATATGTATTTTTTTGTATTTCCCTTGATATTGTAGGATTTAATGAATTTTCAGTATTTTTTGTTCTTTATGAACTAACAATCTTATAATCTTGTGTGAAATATTTTATATTTAGATAAAAACACTAAAATAATTAATATCACTAATTTTTACAAAGTTCCAATTTTAAACTTGCACACTGTTGTATCCTTGTACAGCTTTTAACAACTGTTTTCCATAGCCTGCGTTAGTAGAAAACACTATATATTTATTCCACGTCATTTGAACATCATAATGTACACTCTTCATTGCTTGTTCGCTGCGGAAACCATGTCCATTATTACTTCTCTTACCGGATTGAGCTACGTGATAAATAACAGTTTGCACTTTCGGAGTCGCACTTAATTTCATATTGAAATAGCTTTTTTTTAAATTATTTATTAGAATCTCATAGTCACAATTCGGAGTACTGGAAAAGAAGGAATCCACTACCTTGCGGACATCTTGGAAACTGTCAACAAAAACTAAGCAACTAGTTTCTTAGTTTTTGGCAGTATAGTTTTTTTAGCAATATAGTATGCTTTAATTGCAAAGTCTTCGAAGTATATCAACTTTAATGAGCAAAGGTTTGCAGGAGTTACTGGCAAAAGGTTGTTTATATTTTAAAGAAATTTATTAATATGTAACGATTTTACGTAAAACGCCCTACACACATCTTAATATACGTATTGCTTCCAGCTATTCTTATTTGATTCTTTTTTTCGGTTCCTATATTTTACTGAAAGCGTTAACTGGCCTTGAAAAGTACCAGAAAAAACTTTCTGGAGCGGCACCCCCACTAATTATAGTTACTAGCCATCACTGGTATTCACTTCATCATCAGCAGTTTAAAATTACAAATTACACATCTATTATATCATCTCATGCTTTGTAATTAAAATTAAAACCTTCCTTGTAAATCATGGTAGTACATGGTGACAATTCTTATTAAAATATTTTATTGTGATAGTACTACCAATTTTATTCTGTTTCCATGGTTGGCTCTTTTCTTCTTCCCCTCTCAGAGACCGCTCATAAAGCATTAATTCTGAACGGCAGAGTGACGCCGTCAGATACCGGTATGCGGAGTGCCCGCGACCTCACCGCACTAGGACGATCTGGACATGCTTGGGGCCCTCTAGGCGCTCAGCCGCGGACCTGTCCAGCCCGACACCCTCCGACGCCTCATTCACTGGCGGAACTCCTCACTTGCATGCAGCTTATCTATCACCATCTTCACGTAATTTTCGACTGCATTCTATTCGTCGGCTTCCTTCATCATAATGCGCTGCGTATCTTCCGGCCGGAACATGTCTTCCAATCCCAGGGCATCCAACATCTACCTGCGCTTGCTGCCGACACACGGATAGCAGAAATGAAGTGAAAGCGTGTCTCCTGCTCACTAAGGACAGAGGTCCGCGTGATACAGGCCGAATCTCTGCAGATATGATCTGTAAGTTCAGGTTTCTTAGAGGACTGGCTGACCACCTCAGCATATCTACGCGGTTGCATCGAAGCCAGGCCCGATGTAACCGCTATGGTCCGCTAGCAACTGTGTTAAGCTGTATCCCAGCGAGCGATGCGTTCTCCTGCACCAGCTCTTGATATCGCCAATGACACTATGGGTCCACCGATCTTTATTCTCTTGGTCCCATGCTCTTGCCAGACCTCCATTGGCTCCTCTGCAATCTGAGATGATATACTGTTTTTATCCCTGTGGTGCAAAAGCCCTTGTTCCCAAGGTCAAATCGATCGGCATAACCGCTGCCAGGACCTCGGCCGCTTCTTTCGAAACTGTTCTGTATGCAGCTATAATTCTTAAACAGCACCTTCTATGCATCGCGTCGAGCTTGCCTCGGTGTTTAGCGTATCTGGTCACGCCGGCCCAAAGCTAAGCCCCATACAGCAGGGTGTTACATCTCACTCTGGGCAGCAGTCTCCTCTGGTGCTGCGTCGGTCTACCGCTATTAAGAAGGAGGCCGGCAATTAGTCCCATAATCCTCTCCGATTTTTTGGTAGCTTATACGGCATGCGTGCCAAATCGTAGCCTAGCGTCGATCCACATTCCGAGGTGTTTGATTGCCAGCCTCGAAAGGATCCTTCTGTTCTGTAGCGTTATTTTCAATGTCGGTCTCTTTGCGGAGGATATAGCCACCACCTCCTTCTTCTCTGGGCCAAGCGTCAGCCCTACTCCAGCCATACAGTCGTTTGTCGCCGCACCACCTCGTCTCAACCTCCAAGGCGAGATCGTCAGCATAATTCCCCATCGTCACGCCCGGCGGAATATCCCGTCGTTTAGCAGGTTCCAGAGAGTTGGCCCAAGGACTGACCCGTGGGGCACACCTCTTTGACAGATCCGCTCAACTATTCCTGCTAGTACCCGGTACTCCAGCAAACGTCTTGTGTGGTAAGATCGGATTATCCGACGCAAACACGAGGGAATTTCGTGATCCTCTTAAGGACAGCATTATGGCGACGTGAGAAACGCATTTAATTGCATTTCTCACGTCTTCTTCTTCTTTATTCTTTTTCCTGTTTAGCCTCCGGTAACTACAGTTTAGATAATTCTTCAGAGAATGAATGAGGATATGTATGAGTGCAAATGATGTGTTAGTCTTGCATATTCTCAGTTCGACCATTCCTGAGATGTGTGATTAATTCAACTCCAACCACCAAAGAACACCGGTATCCACGATCTAGTATTCAAATCCATGTAAAAATATCTGGATTTCCTAGGACTTGAACGCTGTAAATTTCCACTTCCAAATCAGCTGATTTGGGAAGACGCGTTAACCATAGACCAACCCGGTGGGTTGCATTTCTCACGTCTAGAGTAACGAAGGCGCACATTGCCCGCCGGCCAATTCTCACGGCCCTCCCAGCCACATCGCATACAGCAGCTACAGCATTCATGGTGGACCTTCCCCTGCGAAAGCCATAATGGATTGCAGAGAGCCTGCCTGCCCTCCTCCCATACTGCTTGGGATATTCTATGCTGGAGCATGCACTCCAGCATCTTGACCGGCGGCCGGTAAGAAGAGGGGGGCGCCTGACCCTTCCCGGTTGTTGCACAAGTACCAGCCACTGGTACTATATACGCCACTTCATCTCTCGGGAGAGGCATCTTACATAAGACAAGTATTGAACACCTCCAGAAAGACCTCCGGCTGAACCCGGATCGCCACCTTGACCACCAAAAGCGGAAGCCAGTCCGAACTCGGCACCCCACTAGCTACTAGTCACCACTGGTATTCACTTGATCATCGGCAGTTTAGAATTACAAATTACACATCTATTATATCATCTCATGCTTTGTAATTAAAATTAAAACCTTCCTTGTACATCATGGTAGTACATGGTGACGATTCTTATTAAAATATTTGATTGTGGTAGTAGTTCTACCAATTTTATTCTGTTTCCACCTATGGCCTGAACTAACTTTAAATATACCTAACAACCACCAGCGATTTTTTTCCTTGATATGATTTGGGAGTTCATCGGAAGTAATTTCCAAAAAAAAATTAAAATCTTTTACACGTCAACTTTTTAAGAAAATCGTTTTAAACTATTAAAATATGTATTTTTTTGTATTTCCCTTGATATTGTAGGATTTAATGAATTTTCAGTATTTTTTGTTCTTTATGAACTAACAATCTTATAATCTTGTGTGAAATATTTTATATTTAGATAAAAACACTAAAATAATTAATATCACTAATTTTTACAAAGTTCCAATTTTAAACTTGCACACTGTTGTATCCTTGTACAGCTTTTAACAACTGTTTTCCATAGCCTGCGTTAGTAGAAAACACTATATATTTATTCCACGTCATTTGAACATCATAATGTACACTCTTCATTGCTTGTTCGCTGCGGAAACCATGTCCATTATTACTTCTCTTACCGGATTGAGCTACGTGATAAATAACAGTTTGCACTTTCGGAGTCGCACTTAATTTCATATTGAAATAGCTTTTTTTTAAATTATTTATTAGAATCTCATAGTCACAATTCGGAGTACTGGAAAAGAAGGAATCCACTACCTTGCGGACATCTTGGAAACTGTCAACAAAAACTAAGCAACTAGTTTCTTAGTTTTTGGCAGTATAGTTTTTTTAGCAATATAGTATGCTTTAATTGCAAAGTCTTCGAAGTATATCAACTTTAATGAGCAAAGGTTTGCAGGAGTTACTGGCAAAAGGTTGTTTATATTTTAAAGAAATTTATTAATATGTAACGATTTTACGTAAAACGCCCTACACACATCTTAATATACGTATTGCTTCCAGCTATTCTTATTTGATTCTTTTTTTCGGTTCCTATATTTTACTGAAAGCGTTAACTGGCCTTGAAAAGTACCAGAAAAAACTTTCTGGAGCGGCACCCCCACTAATTATAGTTACTAGCCATCACTGGTATTCACTTCATCATCAGCAGTTTAAAATTACAAATTACACATCTATTATATCATCTCATGCTTTGTAATTAAAATTAAAACCTTCCTTGTAAATCATGGTAGTACATGGTGACAATTCTTATTAAAATATTTTATTGTGATAGTACTACCAATTTTATTCTGTTTCCATGGTTGGCTCTTTTCTTCTTCCCCTCTCAGAGACCGCTCATAAAGCATTAATTCTGAACGGCAGAGTGACGCCGTCAGATACCGGTATGCGGAGTGCCCGCGACCTCACCGCACTAGGACGATCTGGACATGCTTGGGGCCCTCTAGGCGCTCAGCCGCGGACCTGTCCAGCCCGACACCCTCCGACGCCTCATTCACTGGCGGAACTCCTCACTTGCATGCAGCTTATCTATCACCATCTTCACGTAATTTTCGACTGCATTCTATTCGTCGGCTTCCTTCATCATAATGCGCTGCGTATCTTCCGGCCGGAACATGTCTTCCAATCCCAGGGCATCCAACATCTACCTGCGCTTGCTGCCGACACACGGATAGCAGAAATGAAGTGAAAGCGTGTCTCCTGCTCACTAAGGACAGAGGTCCGCGTGATACAGGCCGAATCTCTGCAGATATGATCTGTAAGTTCAGGTTTCTTAGAGGACTGGCTGACCACCTCAGCATATCTACGCGGTTGCATCGAAGCCAGGCCCGATGTAACCGCTATGGTCCGCTAGCAACTGTGTTAAGCTGTATCCCAGCGAGCGATGCGTTCTCCTGCACCAGCTCTTGATATCGCCAATGACACTATGGGTCCACCGATCTTTATTCTCTTGGTCCCATGCTCTTGCCAGACCTCCATTGGCTCCTCTGCAATCTGAGATGATATACTGTTTTTATCCCTGTGGTGCAAAAGCCCTTGTTCCCAAGGTCAAATCGATCGGCATAACCGCTGCCAGGACTCGGCCGCTTCTTTCGAAACTGTTCTGTATGCAGCTATAATTCTTAAACAGCACCTTCTATGCATCGCGTCGAGCTTGCCTCGGTGTTTAGCGTATCTGGTCACGCCGGCCCAAAGCTGAGCCCCATACAGCAGGGTGTTACATCTCACTC
The DNA here is from genome assembly GCF_047948215.1 of Lycorma delicatula. Lineage (NCBI taxonomy): Eukaryota > Metazoa > Arthropoda > Insecta > Hemiptera > Fulgoridae > Lycorma > Lycorma delicatula. The sequence goes on from NC_134458.1 coordinate 78,587,955, forward strand.
TGGGCAGCAGTCTCCTCTGGTGCTGCGTCGGTCTACCGCTATTAAGAAGGAGGCCGGCAATTAGTCCCATAATCCTCTCCGATTTTTTGGTAGCTTATACGGCATGCGTGCCAAATCGTAGCCTAGCGTCGATCCACATTCCGAGGTGTTTGATTGCCAGCCTCGAAAGGATCCTTCTGTTCTGTAGCGTTATTTTCAATGTCGGTCTCTTTGCGGAGGATATAGCCACCACCTCCTTCTTCTCTGGGCCAAGCGTCAGCCCTACTCCAGCCATACAGTCGTTTGTCGCCGCACCACCTCGTCTCGACCTCCAAGGCGAGATCGTCAGCATAATTCCCCATCGTCACGCCCGGCGGAATATCCCGTCGTTTAGCAGGTTCCAGAGAGTTGGCCCAAGGACTGACCCGTGGGGCACACCTCTTTGACAGATCCGCTCAACTATTCCTGCTAGTACCCGGTACTCCAGCAAACGTCTTGTGTGGTAAGATCGGATTATCCGACGCAAACACGAGGGAATTTCGTGATCCTCTTAAGGACAGCATTATGGCGACGTGAGAAACGCATTTAATTGCATTTCTCACGTCTTCTTCTTCTTTATTCTTTTTCCTGTTTAGCCTCCGGTAACTACAGTTTAGATAATTCTTCAGAGAATGAATGAGGATATGTATGAGTGTAAATGATGTGTTAGTCTTGCATATTCTCAGTTCGACCATTCCTGAGATGTGTGATTAATTCAACTCCAACCACCAAAGAACACCGGTATCCACGATCTAGTATTCAAATCCATGTAAAAATATCTGGATTTCCTAGGACTTGAACGCTGTAAATTTCCACTTCCAAATCAGCTGATTTGGGAAGACGCGTTAACCATAGACCAACCCGGTGGGTTGCATTTCTCACGTCTAGAGTAACGAAGGCGCACATTGCCCGCCGGCCAATTCTCACGGCCCTCCCAGCCACATCGCATACAGCAGCTACATCATTCATGGTGGACCTTCCCCTGCGAAAGCCATAATGGATTGCAGAGAGCCTGCCCTCCTCCCATACTGCTTGGGATATTCTATGCTGGAGCATGCACTCCAGCATCTTGACCGGCGGCCGGTAAGAAGAGGGGGGCGCCTGACCCTTCCCGGTTGTTGCACAAGTACCAGCCACTGGTACTATATACGCCACTTCATCTCTCGGGAAAGGCATCTTACATAAGACAAGTATTGAACACCTCCAGAAAGACCTCCGGCTGAACCCGGATCGCCACCTTGACCACCAAATGCGGAAGCCAGTCCGAACTCGGCACCCCACTAGCTACTAGTCACCACTGGTATTCACTTGATCATCGGCAGTTTAGAATTACAAATTACACATCTATTATATCATCTCATGCTTTGTAATTAAAATTAAAACCTTCCTTGTACATCATGGTAGTACATGGTGACGATTCTTATTAAAATATTTGATTGTGGTAGTAGTTCTACCAATTTTATTCTGTTTCCACCTATGGCCTGAACTAACTTTAAATATACCTAACAACCACCAGCGATTTTTTTCCTTGATATGATTTGGGAGTTCATCGGAAGTAATTTCCAAAAAAAAATTAAAATCTTTTACACGTCAACTTTTTAAGAAAATCGTTTTAAACTATTAAAATATGTATTTTTTTGTATTTCCCTTGATATTGTAGGATTTAATGAATTTTCAGTATTTTTTGTTCTTTATGAACTAACAATCTTATAATCTTGTGTGAAATATTTTATATTTAGATAAAAACACTAAAATAATTAATATCACTAATTTTTACAAAGTTCCAATTTTAAACTTGCACACTGTTGTATCCTTGTACAGCTTTTAACAACTGTTTTCCATAGCCTGCGTTAGTAGAAAACACTATATATTTATTCCACGTCATTTGAACATCATAATGTACACTCTTCATTGCTTGTTCGCTGCGGAAACCATGTCCATTATTACTTCTCTTACCGGATTGAGCTACGTGATAAATAACAGTTTGCACTTTCGGAGTCGCACTTAATTTCATATTGAAATAGCTTTTTTTTAAATTATTTATTAGAATCTCATAGTCACAATTCGGAGTACTGGAAAAGAAGGAATCCACTACCTTGCGGACATCTTGGAAACTGTCAACAAAAACTAAGCAACTAGTTTCTTAGTTTTTGGCAGTATAGTTTTTTTAGCAATATAGTATGCTTTAATTGCAAAGTCTTCGAAGTATATCAACTTTAATGAGCAAAGGTTTGCAGGAGTTACTGGCAAAAGGTTGTTTATATTTTAAAGAAATTTATTAATATGTAACGATTTTACGTAAAACGCCCTACACACATCTTAATATACGTATTGCTTCCAGCTATTCTATTTGATTCTTTTTTTCGGTTCCTATATTTTACTGAAAGCGTTAACTGGCCTTGAAAAGTACCAGAAAAAACTTTCTGGAGCGGCACCCCCACTAATTATAGTTACTAGCCATCACTGGTATTCACTTCATCATCAGCAGTTTAAAATTACAAATTACACATCTATTATATCATCTCATGCTTTGTAATTAAAATTAAAACCTTCCTTGTAAATCATGGTAGTACATGGTGACAATTCTTATTAAAATATTTTATTGTGATAGTACTACCAATTTTATTCTGTTTCCATGGTTGGCTCTTTTCTTCTTCCCCTCTCAGAGACCGCTCATAAAGCATTAATTCTGAACGGCAGAGTGACGCCGTCAGATACCGGTATGCGGAGTGCCCGCGACCTCACCGCACTAGGACGATCTGGACATGCTTGGGGCCCTCTAGGCGCTCAGCCGCGGACCTGTCCAGCCCGACACCCTCCGACGCCTCATTCACTGGCGGAACTCCTCACTTGCATGCAGCTTATCTATCACCATCTTCACGTAATTTTCGACTGCATTCTATTCGTCGGCTTCCTTCATCATAATGCGCTGCGTATCTTCCGGCCGGAACATGTCTTCCAATCCCAGGGCATCCAACATCTACCTGCGCTTGCTGCCGACACACGGATAGCAGAAATGAAGTGAAAGCGTGTCTCCTGCTCACTAAGGACAGAGGTCCGCGTGATACAGGCCGAATCTCTGCAGATATGATCTGTAAGTTCAGGTTTCTTAGAGGACTGGCTGACCACCTCAGCATATCTACGCGGTTGCATCGAAGCCAGGCCCGATGTAACCGCTATGGTCCGCTAGCAACTGTGTTAAGCTGTATCCCAGCGAGCGATGCGTTCTCCTGCACCAGCTCTTGATATCGCCAATGACACTATGGGTCCACCGATCTTTATTCTCTTGGTCCCATGCTCTTGCCAGACCTCCATTGGCTCCTCTGCAATCTGAGATGATATACTGTTTTTATCCCTGTGGTGCAAAAGCCCTTGTTCCCAAGGTCAAATCGATCGGCATAACCGCTGCCAGGACTCGGCCGCTTCTTTCGAAACTGTTCTGTATGCAGCTATAATTCTTAAACAGCACCTTCTATGCATCGCGTCGAGCTTGCCTCGGTGTTTAGCGTATCTGGTCACGCCGGCCCAAAGCTGAGCCCCATACAGCAGGGTGTTACATCTCACTCTGGGCAGCAGTCTCCTCTGGTGCTGCGTCGGTCTACCGCTATTAAGAAGGAGGCCGGCAATTAGTCCCATAATCCTCTCCGATTTTTTGGTAGCTTATACGGCATGCGTGCCAAATCGTAGCCTAGCGTCGATCCACATTCCGAGGTGTTTGATTGCCAGCCTCGAAAGGATCCTTCTGTTCTGTAGCGTTATTTTCAATGTCGGTCTCTTTGCGGAGGATATAGCCACCACCTCCTTCTTCTCTGGGCCAAGCGTCAGCCCTACTCCAGCCATACAGTCGTTTGTCGCCGCACCACCTCGTCTCGACCTCCAAGGCGAGATCGTCAGCATAATTCCCCATCGTCACGCCCGGCGGAATATCCCGTCGTTTAGCAGGTTCCAGAGAGTTGGCCCAAGGACTGACCCGTGGGGCACACCTCTTTGACAGATCCGCTCAACTATTCCTGCTAGTACCCGGTACTCCAGCAAACGTCTTGTGTGGTAAGATCGGATTATCCGACGCAAACACGAGGGAATTTCGTGATCCTCTTAAGGACAGCATTATGGCGACGTGAGAAACGCATTTAATTGCATTTCTCACGTCTTCTTCTTCTTTATTCTTTTTCCTGTTTAGCCTCCGGTAACTACAGTTTAGATAATTCTTCAGAGAATGAATGAGGATATGTATGAGTGTAAATGATGTGTTAGTCTTGCATATTCTCAGTTCGACCATTCCTGAGATGTGTGATTAATTCAACTCCAACCACCAAAGAACACCGGTATCCACGATCTAGTATTCAAATCCATGTAAAAATATCTGGATTTCCTAGGACTTGAACGCTGTAAATTTCCACTTCCAAATCAGCTGATTTGGGAAGACGCGTTAACCATAGACCAACCCGGTGGGTTGCATTTCTCACGTCTAGAGTAACGAAGGCGCACATTGCCCGCCGGCCAATTCTCACGGCCCTCCCAGCCACATCGCATACAGCAGCTACATCATTCATGGTGGACCTTCCCCTGCGAAAGCCATAATGGATTGCAGAGAGCCTGCCCTCCTCCCATACTGCTTGGGATATTCTATGCTGGAGCATGCACTCCAGCATCTTGACCGGCGGCCGGTAAGAAGAGGGGGGCGCCTGACCCTTCCCGGTTGTTGCACAAGTACCAGCCACTGGTACTATATACGCCACTTCATCTCTCGGGAAAGGCATCTTACATAAGACAAGTATTGAACACCTCCAGAAAGACCTCCGGCTGAACCCGGATCGCCACCTTGACCACCAAATGCGGAAGCCAGTCCGAACTCGGCACCCCACTAGCTACTAGTCACCACTGGTATTCACTTGATCATCGGCAGTTTAGAATTACAAATTACACATCTATTATATCATCTCATGCTTTGTAATTAAAATTAAAACCTTCCTTGTACATCATGGTAGTACATGGTGACGATTCTTATTAAAATATTTGATTGTGGTAGTAGTTCTACCAATTTTATTCTGTTTCCACCTATGGCCTGAACTAACTTTAAATATACCTAACAACCACCAGCGATTTTTTTCCTTGATATGATTTGGGAGTTCATCGGAAGTAATTTCCAAAAAAAAATTAAAATCTTTTACACGTCAACTTTTTAAGAAAATCGTTTTAAACTATTAAAATATGTATTTTTTTGTATTTCCCTTGATATTGTAGGATTTAATGAATTTTCAGTATTTTTTGTTCTTTATGAACTAACAATCTTATAATCTTGTGTGAAATATTTTATATTTAGATAAAAACACTAAAATAATTAATATCACTAATTTTTACAAAGTTCCAATTTTAAACTTGCACACTGTTGTATCCTTGTACAGCTTTTAACAACTGTTTTCCATAGCCTGCGTTAGTAGAAAACACTATATATTTATTCCACGTCATTTGAACATCATAATGTACACTCTTCATTGCTTGTTCGCTGCGGAAACCATGTCCATTATTACTTCTCTTACCGGATTGAGCTACGTGATAAATAACAGTTTGCACTTTCGGAGTCGCACTTAATTTCATATTGAAATAGCTTTTTTTTAAATTATTTATTAGAATCTCATAGTCACAATTCGGAGTACTGGAAAAGAAGGAATCCACTACCTTGCGGACATCTTGGAAACTGTCAACAAAAACTAAGCAACTAGTTTCTTAGTTTTTGGCAGTATAGTTTTTTTAGCAATATAGTATGCTTTAATTGCAAAGTCTTCGAAGTATATCAACTTTAATGAGCAAAGGTTTGCAGGAGTTACTGGCAAAAGGTTGTTTATATTTTAAAGAAATTTATTAATATGTAACGATTTTACGTAAAACGCCCTACACACATCTTAATATACGTATTGCTTCCAGCTATTCTATTTGATTCTTTTTTTCGGTTCCTATATTTTACTGAAAGCGTTAACTGGCCTTGAAAAGTACCAGAAAAAACTTTCTGGAGCGGCACCCCCACTAATTATAGTTACTAGCCATCACTGGTATTCACTTCATCATCAGCAGTTTAAAATTACAAATTACACATCTATTATATCATCTCATGCTTTGTAATTAAAATTAAAACCTTCCTTGTAAATCATGGTAGTACATGGTGACAATTCTTATTAAAATATTTTATTGTGATAGTACTACCAATTTTATTCTGTTTCCATGGTTGGCTCTTTTCTTCTTCCCCTCTCAGAGACCGCTCATAAAGCATTAATTCTGAACGGCAGAGTGACGCCGTCAGATACCGGTATGCGGAGTGCCCGCGACCTCACCGCACTAGGACGATCTGGACATGCTTGGGGCCCTCTAGGCGCTCAGCCGCGGACCTGTCCAGCCCGACACCCTCCGACGCCTCATTCACTGGCGGAACTCCTCACTTGCATGCAGCTTATCTATCACCATCTTCACGTAATTTTCGACTGCATTCTATTCGTCGGCTTCCTTCATCATAATGCGCTGCGTATCTTCCGGCCGGAACATGTCTTCCAATCCCAGGGCATCCAACATCTACCTGCGCTTGCTGCCGACACACGGATAGCAGAAATGAAGTGAAAGCGTGTCTCCTGCTCACTAAGGACAGAGGTCCGCGTGATACAGGCCGAATCTCTGCAGATATGATCTGTAAGTTCAGGTTTCTTAGAGGACTGGCTGACCACCTCAGCATATCTACGCGGTTGCATCGAAGCCAGGCCCGATGTAACCGCTATGGTCCGCTAGCAACTGTGTTAAGCTGTATCCCAGCGAGCGATGCGTTCTCCTGCACCAGCTCTTGATATCGCCAATGACACTATGGGTCCACCGATCTTTATTCTCTTGGTCCCATGCTCTTGCCAGACCTCCATTGGCTCCTCTGCAATCTGAGATGATATACTGTTTTTATCCCTGTGGTGCAAAAGCCCTTGTTCCCAAGGTCAAATCGATCGGCATAACCGCTGCCAGGACTCGGCCGCTTCTTTCGAAACTGTTCTGTATGCAGCTATAATTCTTAAACAGCACCTTCTATGCATCGCGTCGAGCTTGCCTCGGTGTTTAGCGTATCTGGTCACGCCGGCCCAAAGCTGAGCCCCATACAGCAGGGTGTTACATCTCACTCTGGGCAGCAGTCTCCTCTGGTGCTGCGTCGGTCTACCGCTATTAAGAAGGAGGCCGGCAATTAGTCCCATAATCCTCTCCGATTTTTTGGTAGCTTATACGGCATGCGTGCCAAATCGTAGCCTAGCGTCGATCCACATTCCGAGGTGTTTGATTGCCAGCCTCGAAAGGATCCTTCTGTTCTGTAGCGTTATTTTCAATGTCGGTCTCTTTGCGGAGGATATAGCCACCACCTCCTTCTTCTCTGGGCCAAGCGTCAGCCCTACTCCAGCCATACAGTCGTTTGTCGCCGCACCACCTCGTCTCGACCTCCAAGGCGAGATCGTCAGCATAATTCCCCATCGTCACGCCCGGCGGAATATCCCGTCGTTTAGCAGGTTCCAGAGAGTTGGCCCAAGGACTGACCCGTGGGGCACACCTCTTTGACAGATCCGCTCAACTATTCCTGCTAGTACCCGGTACTCCAGCAAACGTCTTGTGTGGTAAGATCGGATTATCCGACGCAAACACGAGGGAATTTCGTGATCCTCTTAAGGACAGCATTATGGCGACGTGAGAAACGCATTTAATTGCATTTCTCACGTCTTCTTCTTCTTTATTCTTTTTCCTGTTTAGCCTCCGGTAACTACAGTTTAGATAATTCTTCAGAGAATGAATGAGGATATGTATGAGTGTAAATGATGTGTTAGTCTTGCATATTCTCAGTTCGACCATTCCTGAGATGTGTGATTAATTCAACTCCAACCACCAAAGAACACCGGTATCCACGATCTAGTATTCAAATCCATGTAAAAATATCTGGATTTCCTAGGACTTGAACGCTGTAAATTTCCACTTCCAAATCAGCTGATTTGGGAAGACGCGTTAACCATAGACCAACCCGGTGGGTTGCATTTCTCACGTCTAGAGTAACGAAGGCGCACATTGCCCGCCGGCCAATTCTCACGGCCCTCCCAGCCACATCGCATACAGCAGCTACATCATTCATGGTGGACCTTCCCCTGCGAAAGCCATAATGGATTGCAGAGAGCCTGCCCTCCTCCCATACTGCTTGGGATATTCTATGCTGGAGCATGCACTCCAGCATCTTGACCGGCGGCCGGTAAGAAGAGGGGGGCGCCTGACCCTTCCCGGTTGTTGCACAAGTACCAGCCACTGGTACTATATACGCCACTTCATCTCTCGGGAAAGGCATCTTACATAAGACAAGTATTGAACACCTCCAGAAAGACCTCCGGCTGAACCCGGATCGCCACCTTGACCACCAAATGCGGAAGCCAGTCCGAACTCGGCACCCCACTAGCTACTAGTCACCACTGGTATTCACTTGATCATCGGCAGTTTAGAATTACAAATTACACATCTATTATATCATCTCATGCTTTGTAATTAAAATTAAAACCTTCCTTGTACATCATGGTAGTACATGGTGACGATTCTTATTAAAATATTTGATTGTGGTAGTAGTTCTACCAATTTTATTCTGTTTCCACCTATGGCCTGAACTAACTTTAAATATACCTAACAACCACCAGCGATTTTTTTCCTTGATATGATTTGGGAGTTCATCGGAAGTAATTTCCAAAAAAAAATTAAAATCTTTTACACGTCAACTTTTTAAGAAAATCGTTTTAAACTATTAAAATATGTATTTTTTTGTATTTCCCTTGATATTGTAGGATTTAATGAATTTTCAGTATTTTTTGTTCTTTATGAACTAACAATCTTATAATCTTGTGTGAAATATTTTATATTTAGATAAAAACACTAAAATAATTAATATCACTAATTTTTACAAAGTTCCAATTTTAAACTTGCACACTGTTGTATCCTTGTACAGCTTTTAACAACTGTTTTCCATAGCCTGCGTTAGTAGAAAACACTATATATTTATTCCACGTCATTTGAACATCATAATGTACACTCTTCATTGCTTGTTCGCTGCGGAAACCATGTCCATTATTACTTCTCTTACCGGATTGAGCTACGTGATAAATAACAGTTTGCACTTTCGGAGTCGCACTTAATTTCATATTGAAATAGCTTTTTTTTAAATTATTTATTAGAATCTCATAGTCACAATTCGGAGTACTGGAAAAGAAGGAATCCACTACCTTGCGGACATCTTGGAAACTGTCAACAAAATCTAAGCAACTAGTTTCTTAGTTTTTGGCAGTATAGTTTTTTTAGCAATATAGTATGCTTTAATTGCAAAGTCTTCGAAGTATATCAACTTTAATGAGCAAAGGTTTGCAGGAGTTACTGGCAAAAGGTTGTTTATATTTTAAAGAAATTTATTAATATGTAACGATTTTACGTAAAACGCCCTACACACATCTTAATATACGTATTGCTTCCAGCTATTCTATTTGATTCTTTTTTTCGGTTCCTATATTTTACTGAAAGCGTTAACTGGCCTTGAAAAGTACCAGAAAAAACTTTCTGGAGCGGCACCCCCACTAATTATAGTTACTAGCCATCACTGGTATTCACTTCATCATCAGCAGTTTAAAATTACAAATTACACATCTATTATATCATCTCATGCTTTGTAATTAAAATTAAAACCTTCCTTGTAAATCATGGTAGTACATGGTGACAATTCTTATTAAAATATTTTATTGTGATAGTACTACCAATTTTATTCTGTTTCCATGGTTGGCTCTTTTCTTCTTCCCCTCTCAGAGACCGCTCATAAAGCATTAATTCTGAACGGCAGAGTGACGCCGTCAGATACCGGTATGCGGAGTGCCCGCGACCTCACCGCACTAGGACGATCTGGACATGCTTGGGGCCCTCTAGGCGCTCAGCCGCGGACCTGTCCAGCCCGACACCCTCCGACGCCTCATTCACTGGCGGAACTCCTCACTTGCATGCAGCTTATCTATCACCATCTTCACGTAATTTTCGACTGCATTCTATTCGTCGGCTTCCTTCATCATAATGCGCTGCGTATCTTCCGGCCGGAACATGTCTTCCAATCCCAGGGCATCCAACATCTACCTGCGCTTGCTGCCGACACACGGATAGCAGAAATGAAGTGAAAGCGTGTCTCCTGCTCACTAAGGACAGAGGTCCGCGTGATACAGGCCGAATCTCTGCAGATATGATCTGTAAGTTCAGGTTTCTTAGAGGACTGGCTGACCACCTCAGCATATCTACGCGGTTGCATCGAAGCCAGGCCCGATGTAACCGCTATGGTCCGCTAGCAACTGTGTTAAGCTGTATCCCAGCGAGCGATGCGTTCTCCTGCACCAGCTCTTGATATCGCCAATGACACTATGGGTCCACCGATCTTTATTCTCTTGGTCCCATGCTCTTGCCAGACCTCCATTGGCTCCTCTGCAATCTGAGATGATATACTGTTTTTATCCCTGTGGTGCAAAAGCCCTTGTTCCCAAGGTCAAATCGATCGGCATAACCGCTGCCAGGACTCGGCCGCTTCTTTCGAAACTGTTCTGTATGCAGCTATAATTCTTAAACAGCACCTTCTATGCATCGCGTCGAGCTTGCCTCGGTGTTTAGCGTATCTGGTCACGCCGGCCCAAAGCTGAGCCCCATACAGCAGGGTGTTACATCTCACTCTGGGCAGCAGTCTCCTCTGGTGCTGCGTCGGTCTACCGCTATTAAGAAGGAGGCCGGCAATTAGTCCCATAATCCTCTCCGATTTTTTGGTAGCTTATACGGCATGCGTGCCAAATCGTAGCCTAGCGTCGATCCACATTCCGAGGTGTTTGATTGCCAGCCTCGAAAGGATCCTTCTGTTCTGTAGCGTTATTTTCAATGTCGGTCTCTTTGCGGAGGATATAGCCACCACCTCCTTCTTCTCTGGGCCAAGCGTCAGCCCTACTCCAGCCATACAGTCGTTTGTCGCCGCACCACCTCGTCTCGACCTCCAAGGCGAGATCGTCAGCATAATTCCCCATCGTCACGCCCGGCGGAATATCCCGTCGTTTAGCAGGTTCCAGAGAGTTGGCCCAAGGACTGACCCGTGGGGCACACCTCTTTGACAGATCCGCTCAACTATTCCTGCTAGTACCCGGTACTCCAGCAAACGTCTTGTGTGGTAAGATCGGATTATCCGACGCAAACACGAGGGAATTTCGTGATCCTCTTAAGGACAGCATTATGGCGACGTGAGAAACGCATTTAATTGCATTTCTCACGTCTTCTTCTTCTTTATTCTTTTTCCTGTTTAGCCTCCGGTAACTACAGTTTAGATAATTCTTCAGAGAATGAATGAGGATATGTATGAGTGTAAATGATGTGTTAGTCTTGCATATTCTCAGTTCGACCATTCCTGAGATGTGTGATTAATTCAACTCCAACCACCAAAGAACACCGGTATCCACGATCTAGTATTCAAATCCATGTAAAAATATCTGGATTTCCTAGGACTTGAACGCTGTAAATTTCCACTTCCAAATCAGCTGATTTGGGAAGACGCGTTAACCATAGACCAACCCGGTGGGTTGCATTTCTCACGTCTAGAGTAACGAAGGCGCACATTGCCCGCCGGCCAATTCTCACGGCCCTCCCAGCCACATCGCATACAGCAGCTACATCATTCATGGTGGACCTTCCCCTGCGAAAGCCATAATGGATTGCAGAGAGCCTGCCCTCCTCCCATACTGCTTGGGATATTCTATGCTGGAGCATGCACTCCAGCATCTTGACCGGCGGCCGGTAAGAAGAGGGGGGCGCCTGACCCTTCCCGGTTGTTGCACAAGTACCAGCCACTGGTACTATATACGCCACTTCATCTCTCGGGAAAGGCATCTTACATAAGACAAGTATTGAACACCTCCAGAAAGACCTCCGGCTGAACCCGGATCGCCACCTTGACCACCAAATGCGGAAGCCAGTCCGAACTCGGCACCCCACTAGCTACTAGTCACCACTGGTATTCACTTGATCATCGGCAGTTTAGAATTACAAATTACACATCTATTATATCATCTCATGCTTTGTAATTAAAATTAAAACCTTCCTTGTACATCATGGTAGTACATGGTGACGATTCTTATTAAAATATTTGATTGTGGTAGTAGTTCTACCAATTTTATTCTGTTTCCACCTATGGCCTGAACTAACTTTAAATATACCTAACAACCACCAGCGATTTTTTTCCTTGATATGATTTGGGAGTTCATCGGAAGTAATTTCCAAAAAAAAATTAAAATCTTTTACACGTCAACTTTTTAAGAAAATCGTTTTAAACTATTAAAATATGTATTTTTTTGTATTTCCCTTGATATTGTAGGATTTAATGAATTTTCAGTATTTTTTGTTCTTTATGAACTAACAATCTTATAATCTTGTGTGAAATATTTTATATTTAGATAAAAACACTAAAATAATTAATATCACTAATTTTTACAAAGTTCCAATTTTAAACTTGCACACTGTTGTATCCTTGTACAGCTTTTAACAACTGTTTTCCATAGCCTGCGTTAGTAGAAAACACTATATATTTATTCCACGTTATTTGAACATCATAATGTACACTCTTCATTGCTTGTTCGCTGCGGAAACCATGTCCATTATTACTTCTCTTACCGGATTGAGCTACGTGATAAATAACAGTTTGCACTTTCGGAGTCGCACTTAATTTCATATTGAAATAGCTTTTTTTTAAATTATTTATTAGAATCTCATAGTCACAATTCGGAGTACTGGAAAAGAAGGAATCCACTACCTTGCGGACATCTTGGAAACTGTCAACAAAAACTAAGCAACTAGTTTCTTAGTTTTTGGCAGTATAGTTTTTTTAGCAATATAGTATGCTTTAATTGCAAAGTCTTCGAAGTATATCAACTTTAATGAGCAAAGGTTTGCAGGAGTTACTGGCAAAAGGTTGTTTATATTTTAAAGAAATTTATTAATATGTAACGATTTTACGTAAAACGCCCTACACACATCTTAATATACGTATTGCTTCCAGCTATTCTATTTGATTCTTTTTTTCGGTTCCTATATTTTACTGAAAGCGTTAACTGGCCTTGAAAAGTACCAGAAAAAACTTTCTGGAGCGGCACCCCCACTAATTATAGTTACTAGCCATCACTGGTATTCACTTCATCATCAGCAGTTTAAAATTACAAATTACACATCTATTATATCATCTCATGCTTTGTAATTAAAATTAAAACCTTCCTTGTAAATCATGGTAGTACATGGTGACAATTCTTATTAAAATATTTTATTGTGATAGTACTACCAATTTTATTCTGTTTCCATGGTTGGCTCTTTTCTTCTTCCCCTCTCTGAGACCGCTCATAAAGCATTAATTCTGAACGGGAGAGTGACGCCGTCACATACCGGTATGCGGAGTGCCCGCGACCTCACCGCACTAGGACGATCTGGACATGCTTGGGGCCCTCTAGGCGCTCAGCCGCGGACCTGTCCAGCCCGACACCCTCCGACGCCTCATTCACTGGCGGAACTCCTCACTTGCATGCAGCTTATCTATCACCATCTTCACGTAATTTTCGACTGAATTCTATTCGTCGGCTTCCTTCATCATAATGCGCTGCGTATCTTCCGGCCGGAACATGTCTTCCAATCCCAGGGCATCCAACATCTACCTGCGCTTGCTGCCGACACACGGATAGCAGAAATGAAGTGAAAGCGTGTCTCCTGCTCACTAAGGACAGAGGTCCGCGTGATACAGGCCGAATCTCTGCAGATATGATCTGTAAGTTCAGGTTTCTTAGAGGACTGGCTGACCACCTCAGCATATCTACGCGGTTGCATCGGAGCCAGGCCCGATGTAACCGCTATGGTCCGCTAGCAACTGTGTTAAGCTGTATCCCAGCGAGCGATGCGTTCTCCTGCACCAGCTCTTGGTATCGCCAATGACACTATGGGTCCACCGATCTTTATTCTCTTGGTCCCATGCTCTTGCCAGACCTCCATTGGCTCCTCTGCAATCTGAGATGATATACTGTTTTTATCCCTGTGGTGCAAAAGCCCTTGTTCCCAAGGTCAAATCGATCGGCATAACCGCTGCCAGGACCTCGGCCGCTTCTTTCGAAACTGTTCTGTATGCAGCTATAATTCTTAAACAGCACCTTCTATGCATCGCGTCGAGCTTGCCTCGGTGTTTAGCGTATCTGGTCACGCCGGCCCAAAGCTGAGCCCCATACAGCAGGGTGTTACATCTCACTCTGGGCAGCAGTCTCCTCTGGTGCTGCGTCGGTCTACCGCTATTAAGAAGGAGGCCGGCAATTAGTCCCATAGTCCTCTCCGATTTTTTGGTAGCTTATACGGCATGCGTGCCAAATCGTAGCCTAGCGTCGATCCACATTCCGAGGTGTTTCCTCGAAAGGATCCTTCTGTTCTGTAGCGTTATTTTCAATGTCGGTCTCTTTGCGGAGGATATAGCCACCACCTCCTTCTTCTCTGGGCCAAGCGTCAGCCCTACTCCAGCCATACAGTCGTTTGTCGCCGCACCACCTCGTCTCGACCTCCAAGGCGAGATCGTCAGCATAATTCCCCATCGTCACGCCCGGCGGAATATCCCGTCGTTTAGCAGGTTCCAGAGAGTTGGCCCAAGGACTGACCCGTGGGGCACACCTCTTTGACAGATCCGCTCAACTATTCCTGCTAGTACCCGGTACTCCAGCAAACGTCTTGTGTGGTAAGATCGGATTATCCGACGCAAACACGAGGGAATTTCGTGATCCTCTTAAGGACAGCATTATGGCGACGTGAGAAACGCATTTAATTGCATTTCTCACGTCTTCTTCTTCTTTATTCTTTTTCCTGTTTAGCCTCCGGTAACTACAGTTTAGATAATTCTTCAGAGAATGAATGAATGAGGATATGTATGAGTGTAAATGATGTGTTAGTCTTGCATATTCTCAGTTCGACCATTCCTGAGATGTGTGATTAATTCAACTCCAACCACCAAAGAACACCGGTATCCACGATCTAGTATTCAAATCCATGTAAAAATATCTGGATTTCCTAGGACTTGAACGCTGTAAATTTCCACTTCCAAATCAGCTGATTTGGGAAGACGCGTTAACCATAGACCAACCCGGTGGGTTGCATTTCTCACGTCTAGAGTAACGAAGGCGAGTCGAGTACGGATCTCGAAGCAGTGTAGACGCCATTTATGTGCTCTGGTGTTGATGTTAAATTCTGTGCGAAATCTGGGTGCTTGTGTTTTTTTGTGTGTTAAATATTAAAATTGGGAGTAATCTGAGTGTATGTGTGTTTAAATTTTTTAAATCGGATAAGAAATAGTGGAGTTATTAACATTTTAGTCTGAAATACGGTGGCCGCGTGGCGCCAGAACAGTGTGCATTTATATATAGTTTTTAGCG
The DNA here is from genome assembly GCF_047948215.1 of Lycorma delicatula. Lineage (NCBI taxonomy): Eukaryota > Metazoa > Arthropoda > Insecta > Hemiptera > Fulgoridae > Lycorma > Lycorma delicatula. The sequence continues at coordinate 78,603,455 of NC_134458.1, forward strand.
TAGTTTTTAGGATATCTGAGACCGTGATCTTTTAGAATAGTGTTAGATAAGTGTCTGTTTCAAATTTCATGGCGATTGGACCATTTTAAAGTTAGTTATAGGGTTTTTTAGTTTTTAAGAAAACACGTGGCCGAAATTTTTCTAAGTTTTTTTCAAGTGAAGTTATATAGGGTAAACTTTCCTACCCTATATCTCCGGCTAGGGGACACCTAGCCCCAAACCCTTTTGGGTCTAGGCCGGACCCCCCCCCCGAACCCCCCCCCCCCTCAAGTTTCACGGGGAGCATTTTTGTCACCCCCCCGGACCAAAATTTTTTTTTCTGCCCCTCTCCCCCAAAAAGTTTGCCCTTCTTATATAGAACATTTTCTTTCCCCGCACTTTTTTTCTCCCACCTTCGGTTCGCCCGCTAGAGGCATTTCTTTCTTTTTTTTCCCTTACTCTTCCATTCTTTTTACTGACTCCTTCTCTACTTCACGTCGGCATGCCGAGGAAGAGGATACGGAGTGCAGGTAGCGACGACTCTGCGGAGGAGGGCCAAAGGGCGTCGCACCCAGATCTTTTGGATCTAAGGAACGAGGTGAATAAGCTGTTGGCCTTGATTCGCGAAAATACCAACACCAAGCGCGAAATCAAGGAGGCAGCTTGGATTCTCGACAAGCAGGTTGATGCTGTAATGGACAGGGTGGACGGCCTGCTTGTCAAGGAAACGAACGAGATGGCAACCCAGACGGAGCCGGAGGTGGGTGTCATGGACGTTGCTGAGGCCTCTGGAGAGGAGATTGAGGCGCAACTGGAGACGGGAGTCGCACCGGAGCAGCTTCCGGGCCTTGTCTCCAGGAAATGGCCCGGGAAATGCTTCCGGTTCACCGAGGTGAAGGAGGGGTTTCCGGAGGAGGAAGCCGGTCAGCGAGTCGCCGTGGTGCTGGACTTGGGCGGCAATAAAAAGGGTGACTTTGCGCGAGGCGTATGCGACAGGGCGCCGCGCATATGCAAGATGCTCAACGACCGCAAAGTCACGCCAGGGAGTGTACTTCGGGACTCGGTGGGGGCGGAAGTCTTGCTCGGGGAGGCGAATGGGACTCTGAGTGAGACGTTCGTCTTGGCAGTGGACCTGGAGTTGCCGATGGGAGAGATGGCTCGACACGTCGTCGAGGGCCTGCAGAAGATAGAGGGCGTCGCAGGTGGAGCGATTCCGGTGGCGATGGTTGCCGGAAAAGGGATGAGCTGTGTGCGGCGCCTTCAGGAGTACATGGCGAGGAGGGACGGCGTGCATCGGGTCATCTATGCAGCCAAGGAGGAACCAGGCCGCAGGAGGACGGCTAACATACCATCTAAACCGGCGACACCGACGAAGACAGTCGTCATCCAAAAGGAGGGACTGTCGTACGCTCAGCTGCTCCGAGAGGTTAAGGCGGGGACCGGAAGTGAACTTGCGGGGGCAGTAGTCTCCGCCAAGAAAGGGAAAGGGGAGGGCCTTGAAATCAAGGTTACTGACACGGCGGGAGAGGCTAAGGCCCTCTCCGAATGTATTCAAGGGCGCCTCCAGGGGGTTAAAATCACCCCGGGAGGAAGAGGAAACCGGCCGCGGGCGGTCACCGTTAAGGGCCTTGACTGCGAGGTAACGAAGGAAGAGCTACTGCAAGCAGTCAAGGACGCGTTGCCCACGGACGATCATTGGGCAACCAGAGTGTCCTCGTTGCGGCCGGCATACGGGCAGGCCCAAAATGCAACGGTGGTCCTCGCCAGAGGGGCAGCTGAGGAGCTCGTCGCCCGAGGGAAGCTGCGCGTCGGGTGGCAGTCGTGTCGTGTGTTCCAGTGGGAGGACGTACCCTGGTGCTTTCGCTGCGGGGAACAGGGACACAGGGCAGCGGACTGCAAGGGGCCGGATCGTTCGAAGTCCTGCTTCAACTGCGGAGGAGCGGGCCACTTACGCCGGAACTGCAGCGAGAAACCAACCTGCAGCAAGTGTGGACAGTTCGGGCATAGCCTGGGAGATCGGCAGTGTGGAGGAGCAAACAACAAAAAATGAAGCTCCTCTACATTAATGCTAATCGGAGCGGACTGGTCCACGATCTCCTGTGGGAAGCTGCCTCGCAGAAAGGCGCGGACTTCGCCCTGGTGGCGGAGCCAAATGGAAGAGTGGTCAGGGACAAGGGATGGCTGATCGACCGGCGGGAGGACACGGCATTGAAGGACCTCACAGGTAGATTCGCGGTCTCCCATCAACACACGGGAGACGGGTTCGTTAGGGAAAGGGTGGGGGAGATGTATGTATACTGTTGCTATATCTCCCCCAACTCCACGTGGGAGGGCTACGTGGAGTTCCTTAACGACCTTGGAGACGACATCAGGAGGGCTGGGGTTCCCGCCCTCGTAGTGGGGGACTTCAATGCGAAGGTCGCCGAAGTCGGAGGAGCAGTGACGGACGAGCGGGGAGAGGAGTTGGCAGAGCTAACCGCCTCGCTCGGGTTGATCAGCCTGAACGACGATACCCCCACCTTTTGGAGGGGTAACAGAGGGTCAGTCCTTGACCACGTCTACATATCGGACACGGCGGCTCAACGAGTGGTGGTCTGCGAGGTGCTGAATGAGGAGCTGGGCAGCGACCACAGGGGAATGTGGATCGAGTTGGGTGGCCCGCAACCAGTTGAGAGGCAGGGGATGTGGCTTGTCGACGAGCGCCGACTGCCGAGGCTACGACGGCGGCTTGCGAACCGTTTTGCAGACGTTTATCCAACGGACCCTGCTGGGTTAATGGAGGCGGTTCAGCAAGCCTGCACAGCAGAATTAACATCAGGGAGGAGCCCACGGCAGCGAGTGTACTGGTGGACCGCGGCGATCGGGGAGATGAGAGCAGGGATTCAGCGTCTGAGGCGTCGCCTAAACAGGAGTAAAGCAAGGGAGAGGGACGACGTCGAGGATCTGGCGCGCGACCTTAAAACTGAGAGGAACCGGCTGAAACGGGAGATCCGGAAGGAGAAGAGCGAGGCGTGGAAGAGACTCCTCGCCCAGCTTCAAGATGACCCTTGGGGGCAAGCATATAAGCTTGTCACCAAGAGGCTGGGGAGGAGGCTGCCGGTCATAGCCAGCGACAGGATCGGCGGTATAGTCGACTCGCTCTTCCCCAGTTTACCTGCGGTGGAGTGGAGAGTGGCGCCAATGGACGACGTTAGACGGATCTCCCTTCCAGAACTTCAGGGAGCCGCTGCGAAAGTTAACACCAAGAAGAGCCCGGGCCCGGATGGGGTGCCGGGGGCAGTGGCTCGCATGGTTGTGGAGGCGTTCCCGCTCTTGGTACTGGACTGCTTGAACAGTGCCTTCGTGCGGGGCGCCTTTCCGGCGTGTTGGAAGGTCGCGCGGCTGGTTCTGCTGCCGAAGCCGGGTCGCGCTCTGGACGATCCCGGAGCATTCAGGCCAGTGTGCTTGCTTAGCACACTGGGCAAGGTCTATGAACGGATCGTCGAGGGCCGGCTGACGGCGGAAGTATTGGCGGGTGGTGGGCTATCCCCCCGCCAATACGGATTCCGAAAGGGAAAATCGGCGGTCCACGCAGTACGCGACGTGATGGATTTCGTCGACAATGCCGCAGGAGGAACGTGAAGGACGAGGGAGATTCCGGCCCTGGTGTTGCTCGACGTACGCAACGCCTTCAACAGCCTGCCTTGGGAGGTCATCGGGCAGGCGTTGGAGGAGAGAGGTGTCTCCGGTCAGCTCCAACGGATAATGAAGGAGTACTTGAGCGACCGGAGAGTGTACGCTGATACTGATGCCGGACAGCGGATGTTCCACATGAGAGCGGGGGTCCCCCAGGGTTCTGTTTTGGGACCGCTATTGTGGAACATCGCATACGATGGAGTGCTGCGGCAGCAGTATCCCGAGGGGGTAGAGGTCGTCGGCTTCGCGGATGACCTGGCCCTGCTGATAAAAGGAGCGACGGAGCGGGAGATCGAGACAAAGGGGAACGAGGCGCTAAGACAAGTTCACTTTTGGATGGCTGCGCACGGGCTGTCGATAGCCCCAGAGAAGTCAGAGGCTGTCGTCTTCGCCGGGAGGCGGCCACTGCGAGATATTCGTCTGGCTAGGCTATCGACGGCGAAGAGATCAGAATGGTGCGGAAGGCGAAATACCTTGGGGTCTGGGTGGACGGACAGCAATCGTTCATTCGGGCCCCACGTCGAGGAGCCTTTTGCGAAAGGTGAGCGCCTCTTAGCGGCGATCTCCCGCCTCATGGCAAACACGGCAGGGCCGACGGAGAAGAAGACCCCGGCGGGAGATCCTCCGTAAGGAGGCAGTTAGGGTGGGCAGAGACTGCTGCCACGGCACTGCAAGGCGACCATGCTATGTCTTAACAGGCGCAGGCTGGTTGCCTTGGGGTGCTTAACAAGATAAAAAAAAAAAAAAAAAAAAAAAAAAAAAAAAAAAAAAAAAAAAAAAAAAAAAAAACATTGCCCGCCGCCCAATTCTCACGGCCCTCCCAGCCACATCGCATACAGCAGCTACATCATTCATGGTGGACCTTCCCCTGCGATAGCCATAATGGATTGCAGAGAGCCTGCCCCCCTCCCATACTGCTTGGGATATTCTATGCTGGAGCATGCACTCCAGCATCTTGGCCGGCGGCCGGTAAGAAGAGGGGGGCGCCTGACCCTTCCCGGTTGTTGCACAAGTACCAGCCACTGGTACTATATACGCCACTTCATCTCTCGGGAAAGGCATCTTCCATAAGACAAGTATTGAACACCTCCAGAAAGACCTCCGGCTGATCCCGGATCGCCACCTTGACCACCAAATGCGGAAGCCAGTCCGAACTCGGCACCCCCACTAGCTACTAGTCACCACTGGTATTCACTTGATCATCGGCAGTTTAGAATTACAAATTACACATCTATTATATCATCTCATGCTTTGTAATTAAAATTAAAACCTTCCTTGTACATCATGGTAGTACATGGTGACGATTCTTATTAAAATATTTGATTGTGGTAGTAGTTCTACCAATTTTATTCTGTTTCCACCTATGGCCTGAACTAACTTTAAATATACCTAACAACCACCAGCGATTTTTTTCCTTGATATGATTTGGGAGTTCATCGGAAGTAATTTCCAAAAAAAAATTAAAATCTTTTACACGTCAACTTTTTAAGAAAATCGTTTTAAACTATTAAAATATGTATTTTTTTGTATTTCCCTTGATATTGTAGGATTTAATGAATTTTCAGTATTTTTTGTTCTTTATGAACTAACAATCTTATAATCTTGTGTGAAATATTTTATATTTAGATAAAAACACTAAAATAATTAATATCACTAATTTTTACAAAGTTCCAATTTTAAACTTGCACACTGTTGTATCCTTGTACAGCTTTTAACAACTGTTTTCCATAGCCTGCGTTAGTAGAAAACACTATATATTTATTCCACGTCATTTGAACATCATAATGTACACTCTTCATTGCTTGTTCGCTGCGGAAACCATGTCCATTATTACTTCTCTTACCGGATTGAGCTACGTGATAAATAACAGTTTGCACTTTCGGAGTCGCACTTAATTTCATATTGAAATAGCTTTTTTTTAAATTATTTATTAGAATCTCATAGTCACAATTCGGAGTACTGGAAAAGAAGGAATCCACTACCTTGCGGACATCTTGGAAACTGTCAACAAAAACTAAGCAACTAGTTTCTTAGTTTTTGGCAGTATAGTTTTTTTAGCAATATAGTATGCTTTAATTGCAAAGTCTTCGAAGTATATCAACTTTAATGAGCAAAGGTTTGCAGGAGTTACTGGCAAAAGGTTGTTTATATTTTAAAGAAATTTATTAATATGTAACGATTTTACGTAAAACGCCCTACACACATCTTAATATACGTATTGCTTCCAGCTATTCTATTTGATTCTTTTTTTCGGTTCCTATATTTTACTGAAAGCGTTAACTGGCCTTGAAAAGTACCAGAAAAAACTTTCTGGAGCGGCACCCCCACTAATTATAGTTACTAGCCATCACTGGTATTCACTTCATCATCAGCAGTTTAAAATTACAAATTACACATCTATTATATCATCTCATGCTTTGTAATTAAAATTAAAACCTTCCTTGTAAATCATGGTAGTACATGGTGACAATTCTTATTAAAATATTTTATTGTGATAGTACTACCAATTTTATTCTGTTTCCATGGTTGGCTCTTTTCTTCTTCCCCTCTCTGAGACCGCTCATAAAGCATTAATTCTGAACGGGAGAGTGACGCCGTCACATACCGGTATGCGGAGTGCCCGCGACCTCACCGCACTAGGACGATCTGGACATGCTTGGGGCCCTCTAGGCGCTCAGCCGCGGACCTGTCCAGCCCGACACCCTCCGACGCCTCATTCACTGGCGGAACTCCTCACTTGCATGCAGCTTATCTATCACCATCTTCACGTAATTTTCGACTGCATTCTATTCGTCGGCTTCCTTCATCATAATGCGCTGCGTATCTTCCGGCCGGAACATGTCTTCCAATCCCAGGGCATCCAACATCTACCTGCGCTTGCTGCCGACACACGGATAGCAGAAATGAAGTGAAAGCGTGTCTCCTGCTCACTAAGGACAGAGGTCCGCGTGATACAGGCCGAATCTCTGCAGATATGATCTGTAAGTTCAGGTTTCTTAGAGGACTGGCTGACCACCTCAGCATATCTACGCGGTTGCATCGGAGCCAGGCCCGATGTAACCGCTATGGTCCGCTAGCAACTGTGTTAAGCTGTATCCCAGCGAGCGATGCGTTCTCCTGCACCAGCTCTTGATATCGCCAATGACACTATGGGTCCACCGATCTTTAGTCTCTTGGTCCCATGCTGTTGCCAGACCTCCTTTAGCTCTTCTCCCCGACGGGGAGTCTTATTCTTTAAGACTTTGGGGGTTGGCGTCCCCACGGGCCTAGCCTCCGCAGCTTTTCTTCCCACTATACAATGAGCTGCGGAACACTTTACTTTTTATACATATACTACACCAAGAACACTACATAAATTACAACATACACCCATACACAATTACACAACAACAACCTACACTGATATTTCTTACATTTACACTCGGTGGTGTTGCGACATCTTACGAAACGCAACCGTAACCCAAGGTGGGAACAAATCGTGCCGATGGGTGAATGGCTCTACGTAGTGAGTCTCGAACGATGTCCTCTGGGCACTAGGGCGAACCCAGTTGTATTTAGCTCTAGCTCCAGTACGCGTGCGCTCTGCTGGAGTGGTCCATTTTTCGCCGGTACTCGTGGGACCAAAATTTCAGTTCCAATAACAAACACAATGATGGTTGGTGGTCCATCTGAAAAAACCACCAATTTAAGTCTTGCGAAGAGACCTCGATCAGCTTCGTCTGACGAGGATAAAAGTCCTACAAAAGAGAATTTCTTAGAATCAAAATATAAAAACATTAGATTCGTTGTTCTCAGAAATAGTCAGGAAGGTGGCTCCCTCCTTTCACCTTTCCTTATAAATAAAACTCTAACAGGTGCAAGTGGCTCCTCGAAGAACATCAGGAAATTACGCGACGGATCGATTCTGGTTGAAACATTCAACGACGAACAGAGTCGATCAATCTTACGTCTCCGTAATATGGGTGGCATAAATATAAGTGGAGAATGCCATAAAACGCTAAATACGAGCCGGGGTGTAATTTTTTGTAGAGACCTTCTAGATATAGATATCTCTGAAATAGTTGATGAGCTTTGCCACCAAGATGTTGTTGAAGTAAAACGTATAATGAAATGGCAGAACGGAACAGAAGAACCGACACCGTCTCTTATATTAACATTCAATCTCCCTGTTCCACCAGAGAAGATAAAACTGGGTTACCTCTCGGTTCGGGTACGACCATTCATACCCAACCCACGGCGATGTTTCAGATGCCAAGGTTTTGGTCATACTACAACATCTTGTACAAAAACTGAGATCTGTGCTCGATGTTCTAAAGAAGGTCACAATGACACTAACTGCGAAGAAAGTGAAAAATGCGCAAACTGCAGTGGTCCACATACAGCCCGCTACCGAGATTGCCCAACTTTTAAAGAAGAAAAGGCAATTCTCAAAATCTGTACGGAACAAAAACTATCTTTTCCGGCTGCACGTAGAGAATATAAAAAGATAAACAACTCACGGAACCTGGTTAAACCAGACGTATCTTTTGCCACCGCTACAACTAAACAAATTCCTACAAATGCTAATAATCAGCAGTGCGGATCGTGCAATGAGCTTAAAAAACTTGTTCAGATGCTATCTGATCAAGTAGCTTCACTTACAGCCACTATCTCAGAGCTGACAAAAATGAATAAAAAGTCCTCCGTCGCAGCTAGTGAATCAAACAGTGTGATACATACGAAAGTTCCTATTCCCAAAGTCGTACCGCCACGAATAGCGACTATCACAGCTGGCAGTAAGCCACCTAATAAGTTCCCTATAAAGGGAACCCACATAACTATCTCTTCTGGGATGTCAACTACAGCATCCCATTCAAATAAATCTCCTCCACCATCACCTCATATACTGGAGGATATGGTTGAAGAACCACCCGACCCTAGGGCATCGGAGTTCTTTAAAATAAAAAATACAAAAAAGAAAAACCGGATCACGTACAACTAATTTTTATATAGTTTCCGAAATTTATTTTTTTATTTGTTTTTTACACTTATGAACATTATTCAGTGGAATGTTAGAGGTATTCGGTCCCGCATTGAAGGTATTAGAGTACTAGCGCACACACATGATCCACTAATCATGTGTTTCCAAGAAACTCACCTTTTACAACATGACCGAATTACACTTAGAGGATACTTCTGCGAGAGATACGACTGCCTAGTAGACAGTAGGGAGAGTGGTGGAGTAGCGATTTTCATGAAGAATGGGGTGTCAGCTACAAGAATTCAACTAACCACTGTCATTCCTGCTATTGCAGTAAAGGTCTCTATTCCCTTCAAATTGCATATCTGCAATCTGTATCTCTCACCGAACACTGAGTTCAGTGCTTTAGATGTCTCAAATCTCCTCACACAAATACCATCTTCATCGTTAATAGTAGGAGACTTCAATGCCCATCATATTTCTTGGGGCTCAACCTTCTGCTCCACTCGAGGAAATATGATAAACAGATTGAGACAAGATTTTGACCTTTGCCTACTGAATAATGGATCACACACATTTATGTCCTTATCAACTGGTACTGTATCTAACCTTGATCTTTCCATATGCTCACCGAATGTACTCCCTCATTTTAATTGGTCGGTTTGTGATGACTTGCACGGCAGTGATCATAGACCAATTATTATTAGTTTCGGTGTAGACTGCGAGATTAAAAGAAGGCCACGGAGATGGATGGTTGAAAAGGCAGATTGGAACGGATACCATAAAGCATTCCAATCTCAGTATGACGATGAAGCGAACATCCTCGACCAATATTCTTCTTTTACGTCCATGATACTTGAGAATGCCAACAGATATATCCCACAAACATCGGGTAATCCTAGACTTCCTTTCGTTCCATGGTGGAACGATGATTGCAAAAATGCTATTAGGAATCGACGGCAGGCACTACGTAAATTTAATCGTAGGCCTACAACAGAACATCTAAATTTATACCGCAGGGCTAGAGCGGTGTGCCGTCGAGTATTCTTGGACGCTAAGAGGAATTCATGGACGAAATACGTGAGCACTATCTCACGCACTACTTCCACGTCTACTGTATGGAAGAAAATTCGTGCAATCTTCGGATCACCGAAACAATCTATTCTTGGTCTTATTGATGAAGGAGAACTCCTTTCATCCTCCTCGGAAGTGGCAAATAGTCTAGCAAAATCTTTCCGCTCGGTGTCTCTCACCTCATCATATAATAACGATTTTCAACGGTACAAGATACAAATAGAAGTATTATCGTTAAACATTGGTGATTCGGTTGGTGAATTAAACACTCCATTCGTATTTAAAGAATTGTTACATGCACTTAAAAATTCACGGGACACTTCCCCTGGACCGGACAACATTCGCCTTTCCATGCTTTCACACCTTCCTAATTCGGCACTACAACAACTTTTGAATATTTTCAACGGTTTATTTTCCGAACAAGTCTTCCCACCCGGCTTTTTTTACTTTTTTTCTGAGTTTTTTATTTTTTTTTATTTTTTATTTATTTTTTATTCGATTAGTAGCCTTTTACACTCCTTATCGGAATTTGTTAAATTTTATATAGTTATTTTTTATTTATTTTATTTATTTATTTTTAACATTTTAAAGACTGTCTGTGATATTAGTTGTAAGATTTTAGTAATGTTAGTTTTATGTTTTATTCCAACTTTTTAATTTTTATTTTTAACCTAGTTTTAATTATATAATTTGTGTTAGTTCTAAGTTTTATTTCATTTTGTTGTTTTAGTTTTAAGTTTTATATTAGATCTTTTATGGTTTTTAGTTTTTTTTTTTTTTTTTTTTTTTAGTCTTTTGTTATCCAAGAATGGGCCCTTTACACCCATCTTCGACTTTGTAAAATTCTATTTACTTTGATCTTATATTAATTTTTACCTTCGATATTAGTTGTAAGTTTTATTCATCATTTAGAATAGTTTTAAAACATTTAATTTTCTATATAAAAAAAGGATCCGGGCGATGATAACGCACATGCGTTTTTCGCCCTCAAAAAAAAAAAAAAAAAAAAAAAAAAAAAAAAAAAAAAAAAAACATTCGCCTTTCAATTCTTTCACACCTTCCTAATTTGGCACTACAACAACTTTTGAATATTTTCAACGGTTTATTCTCCGAACAAGTCTTCCCACCCGGCTGGTCTGAAGCATTTATTATACCAGTACTAAAACCTGGTAAAGACCAAACAAACCCCTCAAGCTACCGCCCTACTTCATTAACAAGCGTTTTGTGTAAAATAGTGGAGAGAATGGTAAACCGCAGACTTACATGGTACTTGGAGAAACATGGCTTTCTATCTCCAGAACAGTGTGGTTTTCGACAAGGACGATCTTCTATTGACCATTTAGTGTCACTGGAAACAGCCATACAAAACGCTTTCCTAAATCGGCAGCACCTCGTCGCTATCTTCTTCGATATAAAAAAGGCGTATGACACAGCCTGGCGACGTGGTATTCTTAACACACTCAAAGAATGGGGAATCAAGGGCAATATGCTTGCTTTTATCCGGGGATTCTTAAATCACTGAACGGCTCGTGTTCGTGTGGATGATTCGCTCTCAGATAATGTCATCTTGGAGAATGGAGTGCCCCAAGGTAGTGTATTAAGTGCCACCTTATTTTCTGTAGCCATAAACGATATTACCAAATGTGTTCAGGCTCCTGTCTCATGCTCTCTATTTGCTGACGACTTTGCTATCTACATTGCAAGCCGTTCAGCACCTACAGCAGAGAGACTACTGCAGAACACTATATCTCACCTTGAAGCTTGGTCCAGGATTACTGGTTTCACATTTTCATCCGAAAAAACGAAATCTGTAGTTTTTTCTCGGCTACGAAACCCTTCTATTCCGCAAATTTTTCTGAACGGAGAGACTATTACTATCTCTACTTACGTCAAGTTTTTAAGTTTATTTTTTGATAGCCGTCTTACTTGGGTCAAACATTTAAAAGAATTGAAAACAAAATGTACCAAACTTCTAGATATGATGCGAGTCCTTACTAACACCAACTGGGGAGCCGATAGATCATGTATGATACGTTTTTACTATTCCTTTGTTCGCTCCCGTTTAGATTATGGTTGTGTCGCCTACTCTTCAGCTCGTCAAACCGTGCTTAAAATGCTGGATAGTGTACATCATGCTTTCCTTCGGCTTGCCACAGGCGCGTTTAGATCAAGTCCTGTCGCAAGCTTACTTGTAGACTGTGGTGAACCATCACTTTGGGATAGACGAGACCAGCTCTTATAATCTTATTTTGCTCGTCTCAGAGGACAGCCAAATCACCCGGTTCTTGACTCGGTCTTTAGAAATCCTAATCTAGGAAAGTATGAGGATCATCCACGTCGTACTGCACCTGTAGGTGTCCGTACCTGGCGTCAGCTGCAGCATATAAATGTTGACACACCGTCATTCTTTCCTATGTACCCTTGCTCATATCCTCCATGGAGAATAAACCTCATAAATTTTAATTTTGACCTGACTACATACAATAAACAATCAACACCATCTATTGTCGTTCAGCAAATGTTTCAGTGTGTTCTCTCCAAGATGAAACCAGACGCGGTTGTATACACTGAAGGATCTAAACTAAACGATACAGTTGGGTGTGTTTTTGTTGTCAATGAGAGAACTTATATGTTTGGTCTACCCGGTATTAAGAGTGTGTTTACCGCTGAACTATACGCTATAAATAAGGCTCTAAACATCATTAACCCTAAATATAGAAAAATTCTTATTTGCAGTGACTCGTGTAGTGCTCTCCATGCCTTAAAAAATTTTTATTCTAAACATCCTATCGTCATTGAAATTTATAACGCAATCGCTGAGTTGAATAATCGCAACACAGAATTAAGTTTTTGTTGGGTCCCTAGCCACGTAGGGATTCCAGGTAATGAACATGCAGATTCCGCTGCCAAAGAAGCATGTAATCAGCCTCCTTTCACCAACCGAATTGCTACCTCTGATTTTATTAATTGTGTAAAACAATCACTGAGAGCGTGGTGGCAAGGTGACTGGACGGCTACCGTTGATAATAAACTCCGACAGATTAAAGATTCTGTGTTACCATGGGACACCTCATACAGAAAAACTCGGCGTGAGGAAGTAGTCCTTTGTCGATTGCGGATAGGACACACGAGGATCACACACGATTACCTGATGATAAGAGGACAAGCACCCCTATGCGCACGATGCAACTGCCTCATGACTGTGCACCATATACTCGTGGATTGCATATGTTATGCGGCGTTGCGTCGTAAATTTAATCTACCCAGAAACATCCGTGGTGTCTTGTGCAATGATAATGAAATTTTAACCCGGTTGTTTTTATTTCTTCGTAGTGCTGGGTTTATGCAAAAAATTTAATATCGTTGCGTATATTTTTTAATGCTGGAAGAGTTTTTAATAAGTTTCTTTTTTTCTGAGATTTTGATTTTTTTATCCGATTAGGAGCCTTTTACACTCCTTATCGGAATTTGTTAAATTTTATATAGTTATTTTTTTTTTTATATTTTAAAGACTCTCTGTGATATTAGTTGTAAGATTTTAGTAATGTTAGTTTTATGCTTTATTTCTCCTTTTTAATTTTTATTTTTAACCTAGTTTTAATTATATAATTAGTGTTAGTTTTAAGTTTTACTTAATTTTGTTATTTTAGTTTTTAACCTAGTTTTAAGTTTTATATTAGACCCTTTATGGTTTTTAGTTATCCAAGAATGGGCCCTTTACACCCATCTTGGACTTTGTAAAATTCTATTTACTCTTGATTTCATATTAGTTTTTACCTGTGATATTAGTCGTAAGTTTTATTCATCTTTTAGAATAGTTTTAAATCCTTATTTTTATATTAAAAAAAAAAGATTCCGGGCGATGATAACACGCAAGCGTTTTTCGCCCTAAAAAAAAGAAAAAAAAAAAAGAGCACAAACATAATGTTTAAACGATCTTTAACATGCAATAAAAAGATTCATTGTTAAAGAATATGTGTAATTTACTTGTTAACTGCATGAAGTATAAACTTTGACTAAACAATATTAGAATTGTAAGACGCACTAATGATTCTTCGAATGATGGTCAGAGACTGTGATCAGAGAGAGACTGCCAGATGACACTACGAGAGACTGCAAGAGAGAAAAAACACACAACGAGAGGCTGCCAAAGAATAATGACCTGACTGGAATGGAATGGAATGCAAAGTTGGCGGGAGTTTGCAAATTCTCCCTTCGGATTGCAGAGCCTGGACAGTGTCCCTTGCTGCTGGGTGATTCTATCGGGCGTGTTTTTAAAGGTTTACTTTATATGACGGGTCTAATTTTTAATTTTTGTCTTTATTTTATATTTTGATTTTAAGGACGGATTTAATTGCATTCCAATCCGTTGTTAAATCAGCGATTTCGAACCCATTTCATGGGCCGATCGCGGAAGGCGGTCGGCCTTTTGAAAACCTGTCCTCCCGACGTAATTCCCCTTCAGACCGTCCACTGAAGTCCTTTCGGTGCTAACGCTACATAGGCTAGCAGGAATATGCCACAACGGGACAATAACTATATGGAGGGAGCAATGCGCCCCGTTCTCCGGAGGAGTCGCAATTGCTGATTTAAACTAATTTAATTGTAAGTTTTAAGGGAAAGTTTGAGTAGAAGCTCTTCACCACTTCTTTGTTGGCTGCCCTTCAGGACGCATCTCTGCTGGGCTCTTTCTCGGACTCCCGTCCGGGATGTTGGGTCGCGTAGACGGTCTTCTATCTTCTTCTTCTTCTCCTTCCGATGACCTCTTCGTTCTTCTTTGGCCTGCACTTTCCGAGAATTGGCAGTAACCGAAGTTACATGCCATTAACCTTGAAATTCCCGTGGCGCTGAAGGACTGAACGGGGAAAAGTGCAGGTTTCTTCTTTCTTCGTTCTTCTGTTCAGTCAGTGGCCGCTGGGCAGGTGGCTGCTGGGCTCGTTCCCTCTTCTTCTTTCTTGAAAGGAAAGGGAATGGGGAACTTACAATTTTTGATGATACCTATTCGCGATCGCGGGTATGGGGTGGCGATCGCCTTCTTGGAAGAAGCAAGAAGCAGGTTCTTTACTACATATCATAATCTTAATCTCCAGACACACGTGTGTCCGGGAAGGGTTTGGGGGGACCGCGTGGCTGCAGTGAAAGAAACCATTTTTTTGTTTGTTGAAACATTTTTTGTTGGCTGTTGTGAGTATCTGTAACAAAAGAAACAACAGAACACACACACGAAAAAAAATTTTATATTATATTTTTTCTTTTGGGATGGTGGAATTAAAAGAAAAGGCGTTTCCCTCTCTATTTCGATGATCCAACGACCTCACGTATGTGTAACAAAAGAAACAGAGCATACACACGCGGAAAAAACTTACCGCATTCTATTGTCTTTTATCGAGACAGTATAACTTGTTGCCTTGTTTCATAATTAATACTCAAAACTTATTCACTCGCGACCCCGGAAACGTTTCTAACGCATTTTTCCGTTTATGGCTCATGTGATATGGAGGCCCCTAAGCCTGGTTTGTCGATTCTCGGCTCCCGCACCGCATCATCACGGTGGTTCTCCAGTACGGTGTGAGGCCGCTTCCTTACAACTGTCGGGGTTGGGTCCTCTCGGCAGACGTCCCGGAGATGACTGTGTTCGGACACAGCCGCTCTCCCGAACAGTCTGCGCGCCTGCGCCACCCCCACCTCGGACACGGATTGCAATCTCGCATCGGATCGGAGAGTGGCGTTCCTGACGAACCACGGAGCTCCAAATATCGTCCGCAATGCAATGTTTTGGACGGCCTCAATCTTCTTTTGAAGCGAGGAGCTCAACACTGCCCCCCCATGCCGGGTAAGCATATGTCAGAATCGGCAGTACGTACAGCCGAAAAATAAGTAACTTAGTTGCCAGTGGGTACAGGCTGGCACTGTTCAGTACTGGGTATAGTGAGGCTCTGGCGAAATTGTTTCCCCTACGCGCACGACAAAACGTCGGTCTAGCAAATATGACCGCATCAGTCTGACATAGCGGTATGGAATCGCTGATTGTGGTAGTTTATAAAGCAGCCCGCTATGCCAAACTTTGTCAAAGGCCTTGGCCACATCCAGAAAAACGGCTGAAGTCACCGCTTTCCTGTTCAGGCCTCCGACAAGGTCATCTATTATTTTTACCAGTTGGAGGGTCGTTGAGTGACCCTCCCTGAACCCAAATTGCTCCGGCCGCACTTCTCCCTCCATGTATCGCCTCTCAAACGAAATTCTCTCAAACAAATTAGACAATACCGGTAACAGGGAGATTGGCCTATAATTCCGGGGGAAAAGTAAACTTTTCCCCGGTTTGGGTAGACATACGACTTTGGTCGTTTTTCAACAATTCGGGAAATATCCAACGTACAAAATGGACGTGAATATCACCGAAATAGTTGTAATCACGGAGGCCGGTATGTTCCGGAATGCACGGGCGCTGATCCCCTGACCTGACTCTAGTGGGGAGCCGGCTTATATAGTGTAGGTGGAGCCGAGTGAACTGTGAAGAGCCGCTAGATCGTCAAGAGCCGAGTGCATCCGAAAGGAGCCGAGTGAATCATCAGGAGCCGAGTGAATGTAACATGTTTACGTTTTGTTGTTCTTCTTTTTTTTATTTTATTTTTTTTAAACATTATACACATGAAATAATACAGAGTTAAATCTTAATAAATAATCAATACAAAAGTCATAAATAAAAATCAACTGAGCATATATTTATATGTACGTTGAATGGAATGCATAAATTTCAGTGTATGAAAAATTTCTTATTTATAATTTAAATATTCATTACATCGAAATACTGTTAAATTTTAGATGAAAATAAGTCAAATACCAAACCAGTTGAATTAACTTAAAACAGCTTTACGCATTGGCGTAAACATACTGGGGGGCGAGCGAGCAACATCAAGCAGTGAAGAAGAGGGGGTAAAACACAGGAAGGAAATTTGATACGAAAACCTATGCATGACTGGGACCTGATAAATGGGTACTATAATAATAGAGTTTGATTGTTATATTAGAGGTTCTGGAGCAAATTTTGTCCCATTGACTGAACACAACGTATGAGGAGTGTGTGCGATATACAATAAAATTCCAAGTGTGTGAAAGAAACACAGCAGAGACAGAGAGATTGACACACACACACACACACACACACACACACACACAGAGAGAGAGAGAGAGAGAGAGAGAGAGAGAGAGAGTGCGCGCGCGAAATTGGGTCGGAATATTGGGGGGCGAGCGGGCAAACTCAATCAGAGAAGACCGGAGGGTGAATCTTATTCACAGGACGGGTGACAAATCCAGAAAAAAGTTTGATGTGAATAACACGACAAATACCGTCTTTACCAAGAAATATCTCGGAGATAACACCAATGGGCCAACGAAGAGGAAGAGTACCAGAGGACTTGCAACATGACAAGATCACCTACAACAAGGTTGGGTTGGAATTTGTTCCATTTTGAACGAGAAGTGAGCTCATGCAAATATTCTTTGGACCATCGATTACAGAAATGTTGAATTTTTTGCTGTAGAAGAGTCCAGCGAACACGAAGAGAGAGATTCGAATCGATGGGTTTTTCGGGAAGTCCAAGGATTGGAGACCCAATGAGAAAGTGTCCGGGAGAAAGGGTGCAGGATTCCTCAGCAGGATCCGGGGAAAGAGAAGTGAGAGGTCGACTATTCAATATTGCCTCAATACGAGCAAAGATTGTGGAAAATTCTTCAAAGGTAAAAGGGGTATCACCAAACGTTCGAAGCAGTAAAGTCTTGGTTGACTTAACAGCGGCTTCCCACAAACCTCAAAGTTGGGAGCATATGGCGGATTGAAGTGCCAAGAGACCTTGAGATGATAAACTGGTGAAAATTTCATCTTGGGATTCAGCAAGTAGAGTTGAAATTTAATTTAAATGTTTCGAAGCGCCGACAAAATTTGTTCCATTGTCAGAGTATGTCGTATGAGGAAGGCCTCGACGTGACGTAAAGCGTTGAGGTGCAGCAAGAAAGGCTTCAGCGGATAAATCAGAAACAAATTCCAAATGTGCTGCTTTTGTGGACAAACATATAAAAATACATAAACAACCCTTTTGAATTTTGCAACTTCTTAAGCTGAAGGATTTGTGCCCCAAGGTAGTGTATTAAGTGCCACCTTATTTTCTGTAGCCATAAACGATATTACAAAATGTGTGCAGGCTCCTGTCTCATGCTCTCTATTTGCTGACGACTTTGCTATCTACATTGCAAGCCGTTCAGCACCTACAGCAGAGAGACTACTGCAGAATACTATATCTCACCTTGAAGCTTGGTCCAGGATTACTGGTTTCACATTTTCATCCGAAAAAACAAAATTGTAGTTTTTTCTCGGCTACGAAACCCTTCTATTCCGCAAATATTTCTGAACGGAGAGACTATTACTATCTCTACTTACGTCAAGTTTTTTGGTTTATTTTTTGATAGCCGTCTTACTTGGGTCAAACATTTAAAAGAATTGAAAACAAAATGTACCAAACTTCTAGATATGATGCGAGTCCTTACTAACACCAACTGGGGAGCCGATAGATCATGTATGATATGTTTTTACTATTCCTTTGTTCGCTCCCGTTTAGATTATGGTTGTGTCGCCTACTCTTCAGCTCGTCAAACCGTGCTTAAAATGCTGGATAGTGTACATCATGCTTTCCTTCGGCTTGCCACAGGCGCGTTTAGATCAAGTCCTGTCGCAAGCTTACTTGTAGACTGTGGTGAACCATCACTTTGGGATAGACGAGACCAGCTCTTATTATCTTATTTTGCTCGTCTCAGAGGACAGCCAAATCACCCGGTTCTTGACTCGGTCTTTAGAAATCCTAATCTAGGAAAGTATGAGGACCATCCACGTCGTACTGCACCTGTAGGTGTCCGTACCTGGCGTCTGCTGCAGCATATAAATGTTGACACACCGTCATTCTTTCCTATGTATCCTTGCTCATATCCTCCATGGAGAATAAACCTCATAAATTTTAATTTTGACCTGACTACATACAATAAACAATCAACACCATCTATTGTCGTTCAGCAAATGTTTCAGTGTGTTCTCTCCAAGATGAAACCAGACGCGGTTGTATACACTAATGGATCGAAACAAAACGATACAGTTGGGTGTGCATTTGTTGTCAATGAGAGAACTTATATGTTTGGTCTACCCGGTATTACGAGTGTGTTTACCACTGAACTATACGCTATAAATAAGGCTCTAAACATCATTAACCCTAAATATAGAAAAATTCTTATTTTCAGTGACTCGTGTAGTGCTCTCCAAACCTTAAAAAACTTTTATTCTAAACATCCTATCGTCATTGAAATTTACAACGCAATCGCTGAGTTGAATAATCGCAACACAGAATTAAGTTTTTGCTGGGTCCCTAGCCACGTAGGGATTCCAGGTAATGAACATGCAGATTCCGCTGCCAAAGAAGCATGTAACCAGCCTCCTTTCACCATCCGAGTTGCTACTTCTGATTTCATTAATTATGTAAAACAATTATTAAGAGCAAGGTGGCAAGGTGATTGGACGGCTACCATTGATAATAAACTCCGTCAGATTAAAGATTCTGTGTTACCATGGGACTCCTCATGCAGAAAACCCCGGTGTGAGGAAGTAGTTCTCTGTCGATTGCGGATAGGACACACAAGGGTCACACACGAGTATCTGTTTACAAGAGGACAACCACCTCTATGCGCATGATGCAACTGCCGCGTGACTGTGCACCACATACTCGTGGACTGCGTATGTTATGCGGCATTACGTCGTAAATTTAAACTACCCAGTAACATCCGTGGTATCTTGTGTAATGATAAAGAGGTTTTAAACCGGATGTTTCTGTTTTTACGTAGTATAGGGTTAATACAAAAAATTTAATTAGTATGTATTGTTTTGTAATTGTATGTATTGTCCTATGTATTGTTTTTGTTATCCGAGTAGCGAGCCTTTTACACTCCCTATCGGAATTTTTTTTTATATATATATATATATATATATATATATATATTCATATTTTTTGTTTTTTTGTTTATGTTTTTTAAATTCGTCTGTGATATTAGATGTATGATTTTTGTGATATTAGTTGTAAGACTTTAAACATAATAGTTTTAAGTTTTATTTCCTGTTTTAGTTTTAAGTTTTATTTATTTTTAATATGATAGTTTTTAACGTAGTTTTAAGTTACATGTTAGTGTTTTTGTTATCCGAGAATGGGCCTTTTACACCCATTCCGGATTTTGTTTCCTGTGATAGTAGTTTTAAGTTTTAATATTATGTAACAATTTTAATTACTTTTATTTATTTATTTTCCGGGCGATGATAACATCCAACCGTTTTTCGCCTTAAAAAAAAAAAAAAAAAAAAATTTGCTTAGATTATGGTTGTGTTGTATACTCAGCACAAAATAGTGCGTTAAAAATGTTTGAAGGTGTACACAGCTCTCCTTTGTCTTGCTATGGGTGCCATTAGCTCAAGCCCTGTGGCAAGTTTATTGGCTGATTGTAGTGAAACATCATTTTGATACAGGAGACACCAGTTCTTAACATAAAGCAGCACAAATTAAAGTTCAACCAGAACATCCAAATTTCAATGTTTTGTTTTTGAAAGCCTATTTGTAAAGTTATAAAGAGTATTCTTGATGCACGATCCCAGCTGTTGTATTAGGGTTTGCTGCCTATATCAGTTCTTATACGTGCCCTCCATTTTACCTGTTATGAGTGCTTGTCACAATCTTTTAAGATTTGTTCACGTAATGTAAATTTTACCTTTAGTAAGTACAATAAAAAATTTATGTTACTACATATAAGACCTTTCTGCTGGATTTCTAGACATGTCAGGCCTTTGTTGAAACATGCCTTTGTCAAGCTACATCAACCTTCCTTGGGAAAATGAAATTCTACAAAGATATATACTAAGCATTATTCACTTTTTCATCACCATCAACTCTATTATGCTATGCATCAAGTTGATGATGAAACGTCAGGATGATATTACTTTGTGTCTACGCACCTGTGTTTACAGGCAAGAGGAGGCAACAATTAACACTTTCAATATAGGAATCATGATCAAGATGAATGGGGTGGTTTACTTTTTCTATCAACAAAGGTGCAGTGCATGGTTTTCATATGTGGTACATCGACTATATGTGTACGGTGAGTGTTCCCGGTGATGCTCATTAAGAAATTCCTTGTGGTCCACATTGATAACAGATTCAATTGGTGTACGCATATTGTAGAACTCTAACCTGCTTCTTACTTAAGATGTTCTTTGCTTTTGCTTGTTTACAGTGTGGTGTGTGTTGCAGTTTATTGGGCAGTAATATCCAGTAACTGTGGCTTTTACTCGATTAAATGAACAATCTAATTTATTGGTGGACTACTAATGATCTGTAATAATAATGGAAAAATTTACTGCCTATGCATGTGGCTATATTCAAACAAAAATCTTCCTTTGTTTTACTTGAAGTAAAAGTTGAGCTTTCACAGTCTTCTGAAAAAAGATTTAAAACTAGTCATGGAGTAGTTAGACTAAAATTAGTCAATTAAAATTAGTCGACTAATATAACACACATATTAGTCAACTGATTTTGAATTAGTCGTTGTGTATGACTAACACGCTCTTACAGTCACGTAAAAAATTCGATGGAATTAACTGCTTTTGCATTGAATTACAAATTAGTGCTTAGTCGAAATTAATAACCGCTATAGAAGGTAGAAACATTTCTCTTAGTTTCACTCCATACCAAGCGTATCTCTTCTTTCTTTTTTCCTGTTTATCCTCCGGAAATCATTTCCACTACCACACGTTTAATTTAAATACACCAGCAATGAACAACAACCCACCGGCTTAGTCTAGTGGTGAACCCATCTTCCCAAATCAGCTTATTTGGAAGTCGAGTGTTCCAGTGTTCAAGTCCTAGTAGTCAGTTATTTTTACACGGATTTGAATACTAGATCGTGGATACCGGTGTTCTTTAGTGGTTGGGTTTCAATTAACCACACATCTCAGGAACGGTCGAACTGAGACTGTACAAGACTACACTTCATTTACACTCATACATATCATCCTCATTCATCTTCTGAAGTAGTATCTGAAAGGTAATTACCGGAGGCTAAACAGGAAAAAGAAAGAAAGCTAATGAACAATACTGATTAAGCAAGTACGCTTATTAAAAAAAGTGCCTTTCAATATTTTATGCCACCATAATAACATATCATCATTATACCTAATTTGACAGTGAGTTGTGTACCTGTACCGGTAGTTAAAATCTGCGGTACGTTTGTATTTCGAAAATATTCTTAACACAGGATTATGATTTAAATTAAACTACTATATAACAATACTCAGTCTTTATAAAAATATTATATATTTACATTTATATTAACATATATTTGTTACTCACCTGTTAATTTACTTGTTTAACTAGACATTTTTCCGTTGTTGACTTTTTCTATTGATGGCGGTAACATAATTTTGTTAAACACAAATTTTAATAATAAATAATAGTTTTTTAATGAGGCACTACTAAATCAAAAAGTCAGTAATTACCCTGTATTTAAATTTCTAACTCACAGCTTATCTTTTACATTTAATTGAAAAAGTACGGGGCTGTAGTTAAACCAAACAAATAGTAATATGAAATAATAAAACGCATATTACTAATAAAAAAAAAGCAAGAAATAAAATTAAAAATATAAGGAGTAACATAAAGAATTTAGTTATTAGATGATACATTACCATGAAAAGGGTGTTTTTGCAGTTGTCTATTTCTATAAATTTTTTCAAAAAGGTAGCATGTCAGCATTTTTTGGTTTCTACCTGCTTCTTCTCTTCGAAAGAATTAGACCTTCTTTGGAGAAAACTCTTTCGTATGGTATAGAGTTCCCAGGAATGTGTAAATATTTTGTACCTAATATTAGCTACTGTGGGAAGGTCGTTTTATGCTTTATCCAAAATGTTGACAACTCGCGTGCTTGTTCTCATACAGTTTATCAATATATTGCCGGAGAGTAATTAAAGAGCTACTAAAAGATTTCACACTTTTGAAATTTCTTGAACTTTACGGTCTAAAATATTCCATATATCCGATGTCTTTTGCTATTTATTGGTCTTTTTAACATCCAGTTCTTCAGCTGTTGACTGCTGCTGTTCTTCTTGGTTTGAATAAGAAAGGCAATTCATTATTGTACGAATCTAACGCATTTTATAAGTTGCTGTCATTCCTAAAAGCAGCTTTTTTGAACCATGGACCTTGAAGCATTGTGGATGCAATTATTTTTTTCCACGTTTTCCAAGCGGTTACTAATCTCAGAAACTAAATCTTTTTTTAACTTTTCGCCTGTGGAAGAAGTCACAGTTTTCTGATTAACTGTATGCAGAATTCCTCTTAACAAGGGGAATAATTTTTGATAAGGTGGGATAATTTTCTGTAGATATCTCTATTGTCATAAGCTGGAATGGTTTAAGTAAATTTACACATTTCCTCTTTTAATTTTTCGGCTAAATACTGATCTGTATGATTTTCTTGCCGTTGTTTTGTACATATAACGAAAAACATTAACTCGCCCTGTCCTAGTTAAAAAATAAAAAGACTAGTTACGGTCAGAAAAGAAACCACATTTCTTGATGTCCTAACGTCCGTTGTTTTAGAAAAATAAGAAATTTTCGATATGTTTTTAACCATTGATTTTGTATTTTTATAAACGTTTGGTGTAACAGAACTGATCAATTTTTTCCTGCTCAGGAAGGTGTAGCGCGGATTTAGTACTTGTAACAATCTTTTAAACCCTTCATCTTCTACAATAGAAAGGGGCTTCTAAATCTTCAAAAATTATTTCTGCCTCTAAATTATCAATTTTATTAACTTTCTTTACAGACTAATCTTTAGATTTGTGTTGAGAAACGACTGGGTAAATTTTTAGAAGATATGGTAAATGTCATAGATAACAGAAGTAATACGGAAGTTGACGAGGATGTTATGGACTGACTTTCCTCGCTATCTGTAATCTCTGTCTGTGTAATCGCTATCTGTAACAGCTCGGCTCAACCGTGGAATCGAAACATTCAGTGATATCAAAATCAGTTTGGGTATGTGGTGGTACAATCCCAGTTTCGTAAACTCTTACGTGTTTTTGCTTTAGGTGTTCTCTTAAATTTGAAGTGTTGTTGGATCTTTTAAGTTTTTTTTTTTACATATTGGAGTACTGTTCTCAAAAAAATTCCAAATACCGGATTGTTTATTCATCTTAAAAAAAAACTAACAGGACGACCAGCAACTGGTAAATAACTATAATGGGGCAGTCCAACTAACCTATAATTACGAAAAATAATTATTTTACTTATGTACCAGACCTACTAAACTACACCGAGAGATAACTTTGAAATAATAAAATAAGAATGAATTCAGTTTTCACAGAAGATTATTACCATCTAGCAAATATAAAGACCATAAATTATAATTAAACACACCGTACAATATAAGAAACTTTGCACCAAACAAGAATACACGACCTTTTTATTTACGCAGATAAAAAAAACTATATTGGAATACTAATAATAATAATAAGAGGGAATAATTTATTTCCAATTAATTGCACAATGATGAGCAAAGCCGGCGTCATCAGAGTTGTGTATGAGTGCACCTTATTTATTTTTATTTACTTTCCTGACTGACGACTAATATCAGTCGAGAATTAAGTCTTCGACTAACGGTATTATTTGCATTGGTTGCGTGTCCACTCAACTTGGACAAGGAGTCTGACTAATGTTAGTCGAAGTAGTCGATTAAAGAAATTGTCAATGGTCCTGTCCATACCTCTTATTTCATACCTCTTCTGTTGCCTGTCAACAGCTTTGGCCCCTGACTATTCATTATCAAAGATCATTTACTTCATGAACAGGCCAAAAGCTATGTATTTGGACTGTGTGATGGTAGGATCAACATCAACCCAACTCCTTTTCACAAATGTATTGGCTGATCTTTTGGGAGATCCTTGGTCTAAAATACACTTTGAGCACGGTAAGTTAGTTTGTGCTTATATTCTTGTCGAACCTGGCATTTGCGGTCAACAGAGATGCCATTACCAGGTGTGTAATTTAGTTTAGACTTTACAGACTACTTGTCTTGGAAATCATTCTTGTATGACAGCTAGGTCATTATAAGATTAACAGCAAGAACTTCATTAATGAAGCAGTTAAAGTGACCAAAGAACTGGAAGTGTTGTGTATTTGAGGATGTTTCCAGCAATAAATGGAGAT
The DNA here is from genome assembly GCF_047948215.1 of Lycorma delicatula. Lineage (NCBI taxonomy): Eukaryota > Metazoa > Arthropoda > Insecta > Hemiptera > Fulgoridae > Lycorma > Lycorma delicatula. The sequence goes on from NC_134458.1 coordinate 78,628,426, forward strand.
GTTAAAAAAAAAATTGTTTCAATTATTACTACTTCCTGAAACATTAATCTTCTTCAAATTCGATCCATGTAATACAGTGCGCAGTTTTTCCATAAAAACCATTTGGAATCCCAGATGAGCAACAATGCTCAAAGTCTGCAGTGGTTTATCCTTTACTTCTTCCTCTGTACAAGTATGCTTTTGTTAGATTTTTCTTTTCATGTGCGAGAACAAAAAAGTTGAGCAAATTCGGGCAAGGAATAACGATCATCTTGTTTATTTTTTTGATAAAAGTGTTTGATATGGAGGGTTATATAGACAAATCATTCTCCCATACTGCCAGGATTTTCATCACATGTAGTGCTCTTGGTGTAATGAAGTTGATGATTCATTCTGTATAGGAGGAACAATTCTTAATGAACAGGATTCATTAGTTTCATAAAAACAAATTAACATTGTCTTCATAAAAATTTTTAATTTACTAGTGGTACACATGATTCATATTTATGGGTGCTAAGTAATAAAAAAACAACGGCATACCCTGTGACATCCTGCATCTTGCAAGTTGATTAAAGGTTTAGAATTTTATATTTGTGTTATCAAAAGATGAAATTTCAACTGCCATTTACACGTAGTAAGGTATGACTAACTACTGTTAGTGGTACCATAACTGTTTTTATTTAGTAAACAAACCTTTTGATGTGTTAATCAAATGATCTATGTCAGCTAAGTATTGTAGTACTAAATTTAATGCTTTACTAAGATCATAAAAACTGGAAACTGATTGACAGTAGACAATCTTTCTTTAAAACCGGTGAAAGTTTTTTGGTACATGATGCTTTTCAAAAAAATGTTAAAACTTCACTTTTACATAGATTTTTTCAAAGTAATACGTATAGTAACAGAATTTGGCCTATAATTTTATAAACTAATTACAGTCCCTTTCTTGAGGAAAGAAATAACAATTGAAATTTTAAGGTAGTTGGGAAATACTCTATTGTTAAAAGATTTCTTTTTTGTTGGCTGAATCGGGGTTCCAGACAATAAATATACTAATATATAATCACCCAATAAGCTCTAGCAATTCAAATAATTAATGTTGCCTAGGACTTTCCCAGTATGTTCGTAATGTGGTTGCTGTCTGTTTTATTGTTATAATTTCTGAATTAGATCTGGCGAAAGACTGTGTGGTCGATACCAAAACCGGTAAAATCTCTCGTGTAGATTCTAAGAAACTAGATTTCATTAAAATCTTCTCTACTAGTTGTTTAGTTTTGTAGGTTTGGTGTAAAAATGCCATTGAGATTTATTTTTGTCTTCATTGTGCATTTTAACTATTGCTTAATGAGAAGTTTTAATTTTACTGTAGTCAGAGGTAGTGTTATCTCCTATTTTTCTGGGCCTATTATCCTTATAAAGCTTTTATATTTAAAATTATTTCAACTATTAGTGATATATTGATTCCTGAAACTGACATCGCAACTCCATATTAAATTTAAAATTTTCTTAAGTTAAATTGTCTGTAAACAAAATTATTTCTGTTCATGATGATATCTTATAGCTGTAACTGGAATAAATGTTATTGTAGGTATTATATCTGATATTAGAATCAAATTTTTTTTTGATAATTATATCAATCTTTTAATTAATTCATATAATGCATAAATAATATAAAATAATAATGCATATTTCTATGATTATAAACATTGAATTTAGGTTTAGTAATTTTTACAAAAATAAATTTATTTCGTTTTATAGAATTAAATGTTAATTCAGAATTAACTTTCGTTGTCTAACTCTTGTGGTTCATCTAATGGATTTGAAGTATTTATTGAAGATACTGATGTATTTGTTTGCCCAAATCTATCGTTTAGACTGTAAAATAGTGGTGAATCTTGGCAAGCAACAGAATCTTCTGGCCTTGCGCAAGTAAACGTTTCCTGAAAAATAGTAAGAATAACAATTACTATGTTGTAACATCAAGTTTTAAATTCATGATAACATAAATTGATAAAATATGTTTTATAAATGCTATTTGTTTTTTGATAACAGAACAATTTTAATATGAGTAGTAATATGTGTGATACCAGTTTAATCATTCCACTTGTTTATTCAACTAGTCAAATTGGGAAAATCTTTACAAATGGTTCATTCTTAATTCATAGCTGGTAAGATTTTCTCCCTTTGTTGCTTTATTAGACTGTAGTTTTCATTTAAAAACTAATGCTACCTGATCTATGACATGTGCAACCAACTTATGATTGTTTACAAAATATGACAGCTGTATGCTCAGTTATTCACAGCTTCTGGTTATTATTGTTCTTTACATTCTAAATGGGCATGAAGTGATATTTTGTTTATTTTCTAAGTAATAAAAAATAGAGTTTTCTTGTTTTAAGTATAGTAAATTAAAAATTTAAATTGTGGTAATCTGATCACATAGGGAATAGTATCAAAAACTGTCTGCATAACTTCAATTCTACTCTGCTAATTTTTCTTTCTTTGGTGTAGGAGGGTCAATATTTCCATTAGGATGATTTGAGGTTGGTTTCATGGTCATACACAGTTATTATGTTCTTAAGAGTGTCTGAATCTTTGATGGCACCTACCAGCTTATGCGATCTCTAAATAGTCTTCACACATGTAATGATTATATGACAAAAAAATTTAGCATGATGTTATACAATAAGATTGTAAGACTGTACTGACAAGGCTGAAAAAAAAACTTTCATGTAAAGCTAGATAACAACAGCACTGTGATAAGAACCCCCATGGCTGGTCTAGTGTGGAACGCATCTTCCCAAATCAGCTGATTTGAAAGTCGAGAGTTGCAGTGTTCAAGTCCTAGTAAAGGCAGTTGCTTTTATACGGATTTGAATACTAGATCGTGGATATTGGTGCTCTTTGATGGTTGGGTTTCAATTAACCACACGTCTCAGGAATGGTCGAACTGAGACTGTACAAGACTACACTTTATTTACACTCATACTTCATCCTGTGAAGTAATACCTGAACGGTAATTTCTGTAGGGTCCCATAATATTTGTTGGAGTTGCCAACAACTCCAGCAGTAACCCTAACCTTCAGTTTCTTTTCTGTGAACAAGCTGTAGTCCTGGACACAGGTCTTATCACAGTGCTTCTTCTTCTTTCTTTTCCTCTTTAGCCTCCGGGAATTACTGTTCAATAACATGCTCCATTATGGGAAAGCATGTGTGTAGTTATCTTAAACTGGTTACCCCATTGATGTCATTAGTTATCATTGACTGATTGTAATGTTGTAGGTGCAGTATAATAAAAGTATATATATTATCCTTTTCAAACATTTTATCAACTACTGTACCGAATAATGAAATTTAATTAATTTTAATACTTAAATCATCTATACAGTCAATTAAAAGTAAGAAACACTAACCTACTGGAGCGCTTTTGAAGTATTCATTTCATCATCAACAGTCTAAAATTATAAATTACACATCTATTACATCAGTGTACCATGCTTTGTAATTAAAATTAAAACCTTCTTTGTTATATACTATGGTAGGAATGGTGTCAGTTCCTATTAAAATATTCGATTGTATAGCAGTTCTACCAATCTTTTCTGTTTGCACGGATGGCCTGAACTAATATTAAGTATAGCTAACAACCACCAGGGATTATTTTTACTGGAAATGATTGGGGGGGGGGGGGGTCCTCAGAAGTAATTTCAGATGAAAATTAAAATCTTCTACTTGTCAACTTTTTATTAAAATAATTTTAAATAATTCAAAATTAAAATATTTTTTAAAAATATTTTCCTTGACATCGTAAGATTTAATGTACTAACAATTTTATTACAAATAATTGCGTGTTAAAGTATTTTATAACTAGATAAAACAAATAAAATAATTAATTTATTAATATCGCTAATTTTTACATTCAAAGATAAGATTTTAAACATGCAGACTGTTATATTCAGACACAGCTCTTAAGAAATGTTTTCCATATTTAGGGAGAGTAGAAAACACTTTATATTTATTCCATGTCATTTGAAAATCATAATGGAATCAAGTTCTTTTTTACTTCTGTTACCGAATTGGGCCACATGATAAAAAATTGCATGCACTTTCGGAGTCCTTAATTTCAGATTCAAATAACTTTCTTGGAAATTATTTATTAGAATTCCACAGTCAGGATTCAGAGTATTGGAAAAGCAGGAATCCACTACCTTGTGAAAATCTTGGAATCGGTCAACAAAACTAAGCATTTTTTCAAACATTGTTACTGCTGATAGAATAAATTATTAAAACAGTGAAAATCCATCTTACCAGCAAATTAAATATGTTTCTCTAGATCTTTCAGTCCTTAGACCATCATCAGGAGAATAAAATAATATAAAATAAAGTTAAAAAATTAAAATGATTAAGCAGTCGTGACTGTTTGGTAGTTATCGGTATACCGAATTGAAATGAAAAGTGTATTCTGGTGGAATAAAATGAAACCAGTTGTAAGAATATTTTATTTATTAAAATTATCTCTTTATATTTATATTCAGGCCATGTTTAAACAATTCATAATCTGTAAAAAGTTTTTGCTCATTAATTAGCTTTTTATGATTACTGTAAATAGGATATTTTTCTAAATTAAATGTATAATTATAAGAAATGTCTAAAATTTTCATAAATGTATTTGGATTGTATGTATGACCATTATCTAATATATGTTTAGCAAAGTTAGAATTTTCTGTTTTTTTGATTTTGTTACAACCCATGTGTTCTTTTGCATGTATAGAGAATTTATAATTGCTCATACCGATATGTATCATGTCACAATTTTCACAAACCAAACTATATACCCCTTGTATTTCAAAATTAGCATCATTATTATATGATATCTTATAATTATTATTGATATATTTAATTAATTTATTATTTGTAGTATATGCAGGTGTTATGTTAATTTTTTTATACAGTTCTTCAATTTTTTGACTAAATAGAATGTATTAATTTTTTATTTATATTTTATGCTTTTTATCTGGTGACAGTTTTATATTGTTAGTTGTATTAATTTTATTATTTATTCTATTGTATAATTTATTTATAGTATTAATATTATAACCGTTACTAATAGCAATATTTTTAATTATTTTTATTTCTTTGTTTAGAGAAATTGTATCATTTTATGGCTCTATAGACATTTAATGTAGTGCATTAAAAACAGCCATCTTTTGGGACCGTGAATGAAATGAATTGTAGTTGATTATTACATCATTTGAAGAAGGTTTACGAAGTATTTATAACTTTATTTTGTTATTTATTTTATTGTTATGTATTTTTTATGTAAAAAACTTAACTTCATTTTCTATTTCCATAGTAAATTTTATGTTTATCAAATTTATTAAATTTATTTAATATTGTATCTGATTCATTTTGATTATTTTCATTATATATGATTATGGTGTCATCAACATAACGTTTTTATAACATAATATCATGTTGGGTTAGAATTTGTTTAATATAAAAGTATCTTCTAAAAATTGTAGTTGTATTTCTGCCATAATTGCCGATAATGGTTCACCCATCGCTAAACCAAAAGGTTATTTATAATATTGGTTATTAAAAGTAAAAAAGAACTACAATCACAACTTAATTCAATCATATCAATTAATTCGTTTATATATAGTATATTTAAATCTGTTGTTTATTGTCGTTATTTTAAACCGTACGGTTTACAATTTAATTGGATTTTTTTTTATACCATTGCGTTTTGCTAGATTATGCTTTTATTATTTTTTTTATGAATTACCGGTTATATTATGGATTTATTATTAAAATTTATTGCCTTTCTAGAAGAAACGATATACATTTTTTTAAATTTCTCGTCCAATTTTTTTTGTTGATAGTCATATTCATTCCATACCATATTTTTACTTTTTTAATAAAACTAGTATAATGACCTACACGAATCGGTATAATGACCTTCACGAATCGAAGATCCGTGATGCAATATTGCACTTATTACTTAGTAAGTGTAACCCTCGATTTTTATCGTATACGTGGTCACACTTTTTATATTATTATTAAATGAACGTTTTTTTATTTCTCCATCAATTGGTTCAAATAGTTCTAATTGTAGAATAAAAATTTTAGCAATCGAATTTATTTCTGTAACAAATCTTTGTTGTCACATCTGCAGCACTTTCCTACTGTTCGTGTTTTATTGGCGGCTATAATCTCTTGAAAACTAATACTTTTATTTTTTTTTAATGAAGTGATGGGAATTAAAAAAAATTGTTTCATCTTCAGTTCTTTCATGTACATAAGAGCATTTACTATTAAAACAACCTGTAGTATACTTTCTTTCAAGTTTTATTATTTCAAGTACGTTATCAAGTTTTTGTACGAGATCATTCGTAAATTCTGTGACATCTACTTGTCACTGAAGCGTGTACTTTTCATGTACAAATCGTTTAATTCTCATAATTTCAACGATTTATTTCAATCGATATAGCTATCTAAATAAATTCTCATAGTATGTTGTTCAGGGAGTTGTAATAATAATTTTTTTATGGAACTACAGTTAAAGAAACATTGTATTATAGAATTTATGTAACATGATATTGCATCTTCATTTTTAACCCTCGTAATTCTATATCAATGTGAATTTCAATATTTTTTCATCACTTTGACAGTTAGAAATTTCCTTACATATTACCCATTGACGGTCAGAATTTTTATTTAAATTTACAATATTTTTAATTTCAATAAGTGGCAAGTCTGGTCTGTACTTTTTTATATCTATTATATTCAACTACAGCTTCAGAACTTGCTTTCACTGAAGCTGGATCAAATAGTCAAATGCAATCCTTCAATTGAAGTAAATCTAGACAAGGCAACATATACTTGTCCGTAAGCAAAAATCTTAATTCTAGCATCGAAAACTGCATTCCTAATACTTATTCCTTGTGACTTATGAACCGTTATAGCATAATTGTACATATTTGGAACTGTTTTCTATTTACAAGCCTTATCAATAAATTGAAATTTAACATCAATTTTGCAATAGTGTGAACTGATTCTGGAGATGTCGAAATTTGTATTTCTTGAATATAATTTTTATCTATACATCGTTTGATCGGTTTGACGAAACCTATCGTACCATTTACTAATTCTTTACTTACATCGATATTTCTTGTTATCATTATCTTTGCACCAATTTTGATCTTCATAACTTTGGGAAGACCCCCAGTTCGAAAACTGTCATCGTCATATTTTAACAGAGATTTTTGAAACTTTTTATATAAATAACGAATGCAGTCTAAAGTATCATGAGCAATCAGTTGTATTTCTTCGTGATGCGTGAAAACATTTCATTGTTTAATACTTCACACATATGTTTTGTTGGAAGTAAGCAAATTGCTTCAGCATGTAAATTACTTATATATTTACACAGTTCGTTTAATACTTAGTAGATATGAAACAAATCATATGCCGATTTAATTCTTGTAAATCGTCGTCAGTAAGAAAACCAACTCATAATCGAAAAGCATTTGGGAGTAAGATACATCATTTTTCTATCTCATGTTGATTCGAAGTTCATCATATCTAAACAAATTTTCTCATAAGTTAAAATTACCGAACGACCATAAATACTTGCTTCTTTCGACTGCTGTTTTCATGTCCATCCTTCCTCAACTTCACTCTTATCGAACATTTCAATCAATCTTAAATATATACATTAAAGTAAGATTAGATATTATCGATACTTCATTAATAATAATCAAACCAGTATCTTTCAATTACTCTGTCAGCATTTTTAAAGGTATGTCAAAAGCCATGGTACTCATGATTAATGCCGTGATAGTTTTTTTTTTTTTTTTTTTTTTTTAACTGAATTTTTACGGGCATCGACTGCTAAGGTCATTAGCCCTCGTCACATTCTTTAAAAGAAATTGTTATCTCCATCAGGATCGTCATATGTAAGGGTGTAAAGGGCCCTTACATTTTATTTAAAAACACAAACTTCACAATAAACATTAAAACATGAAAGACAAGGACAATTACAAACACTTACGGGGTGTAAAGGGCCCCAATATAAAAATTTGAGATAGGTTCTCAAAAGACCATGAACTTAAAATTAAAATTAAACTAATCAATACCATATCTTTCTTTCTTCTACGAAGTCTCATTTATAGTTTCCTTAAGCACCCTCGGGGCGACCAGAACCGCCGTTGAGCAGTATATCAGTCGTGCCAGAGTGCCGTGGCAGTTGAATCCTTCTTATATCAGGCCATAGGCATGCACGGCGTACACCCATAGCCTCGCGCCCTCAATCCACCCTTGAGGGTCCCCCATGCCATCATCGGACACACCCCGACTCACTGCTCTTGAATGCAGGTGAGCCAAAATGGCCTAGGCAAGAGGGCTACCTCCCGTCACTATACGTGCCACGCTTCGAGACTCCCTTATATGTATATATAAAACTACCGCTTAGAGTATCTCTTACCACAGCTTTAAACTTCCATTTTATAGACTTTTAAGAAGTCCACTGGCGTGTAAAAATGCAACTATATTTTCTTCATTTCCATTATCCAGATCAGCACTAATATTATTTGTAAGACGGAACCTCTTTCTGAGGTCCTCATATATGGTACACTCTTCTATTAGATGCTTGATTGTCAGTGTTTTATTACAAACACCGCACATTGGTCTCACTTCGCCGGTTAACAAATATAAATTTGTTAATCGCGTGTGACCGATTCTAAGTCTGGTCACCGCTACTTGTTCACGGCGAGTCAACTTAAAGTCGCTTTTCCATTTATAAGGAGAAGTTTTAACCGAGTTTAATTTTGTATTTAAACTCCTCCATTCAGCGTTCCACTTGTTTCTTACTATGTTGGTTAGACGGTTTTTAACATCTGCCACTCTTACAGGAAATGCATCCAAGTCATCGCAGACTGTTGCCTTTCTGGCAGCTTCGTCTGCGATTTCATTACCTATAATACCAGCATGCCCTGGAGTCCATACAAATACGCATCGCTGTCCTCGTTGTTTTAGTACGTATAAAATGGACAGGATGTTTGCAATTAGGACATCCTTAATGTTCTTGTTCCGAATTGCGACGAGTGCACTTAATGAATCGGAACATATTAGCACTCTCTCTTCGCAATAGTGTTCAGTGTAGCGAAGAGCTTGCTGAATTGCAGTGAGTTCTGCCGTGTAGACACTGGCCACATCTGGCAGTCTCCAAGAGTGGGCTTCTTCATTTACATATATCGAGCATCCAACCCATGTTCGGTTTTAGAACCGTCAGTTCTAATATGTTCTTCGTAACTACTGACGGTTGCTAAAAATTCCTGCTGGATGATCACTGCTGGTTTCTTTTTTATTTCTCCTTGAGAGAGATCCAAACTTGTATTTACCGCTGGCAAGAGCCATGGCGGTATTTCTCTAGTAGAAATTGCTAGTGTCTAGTATAGCAATTTCATATTTTCTTCTTAATTCGTGGTACCTAATTCCGGTTGGTCTGGAATAGGTAGCACGATGTTCATATACTGCAGCCATAGGATGATTCGTAAACAATTTATTATTTATATGAGCAGGGAAAGCCCATACATTTGCTGCATATCTTAACAAAAGGATATCTCTTCTATAATGTAGTGTCATTATTCCGGCTTCAGACATTAGACTAGCCGCCGGACTTGTGCGGAAAGCGCCTGTTGCATATCTTATTCCGCTATTATGAACTACGTCTAACTTTCTTAAGTGCGACTTTCTAGCGGATGAATATACGATACATCCGTAGTCTAGTTTAGATTGAACCAATGCTTTATACAATCTCAATAATGTCTCTTTGTCTGAGCCCCAATTTAAATTCGATAAACATTTTATAATGTTTAGGGCTCTTTTGCATCTATCACTCAAGTCCTGTATATGTAATCCCCATGTAAGGGATTTATCCAATACTAATCCTAAATATCTTACGCTATCTTTATATTGTATTGGATTATCGTCAATTGTCAACGCAGGACTTTGATGAGGAATTCTCTTCCTACAAAAGTGTACACAGCACGTTTTCTCTGGTGAGAATTGGAATCCGTTATTCCTTGCAACTTCATTTAGAGCATTGATCGCTCGTTGCAATTTGTACCTCACCATAGCAGTCTTGTTGCTGGCATACACAATTGCCAGATCATCAACATAGACGCTTTTGCTGATTTCTACTGGAATGGCTAGTATCAATTTATTAATGGCAATGGTAAACAAGGTACCGCTCAACGGCGAACCCTGCGGTATGCCATTTTCCAAGATTCTTTCACATGAATATTCATTGTTGACGCGTACTTGGAAGGTACGGTCATTCATGTAGTTGCTGAGCAGTATAGGCAGATTGCCACGAATGCCCCATTCATGTAACTGGAGCATTATACCATGACGCCAGGTCATATCGAAAGCCTTCTGAAGATCAAAGAAGACTCCGACACAATGTTTCCTTTTAATAAAGCTGTTATATATAATGTCCTCTAAGCTGATCATTTGATCAGTGGTAGAATGGTATTGCCGAAAACCTGCTTGATACGGTGTTATCAGGTTTTCTTTTTCCAAAACCCAGACGAGTCAATTATTAATCATTTTTTCCAGTATTTTTCCCATAGCACACGTCAAAGAAATAGGACGATAGCTATTGGGGTCTGTTAAATTTTTATTTTTCTTTGGTATTGGAACAACATGAGCTTTTTTCCACTGCTGCGGGTACGTTCCATCCCGCCAAATTTTATTATAAAGTTCTAATAATCTGCGTTTTGCAGTGGTATTCAGCTGCCTGATCATATTATAATGGATTTCATCCGGACCAGCAGCTGTGTTACCTGCTTTTTCCAACGCTTTCGCGAGTTCTTCCATTTTAAATGGTACATTATATGAGTAATTATACTCAGTTCTAAAATTTAGTAGACCTTCGAGTTCTTCTTTTTTGGTTCGAAAACCTTCCTCGTAGTTGGCCGTTCTGCTGGCCTTTTCGAAGTGATTGGATAACAGCTCTGCAATTTCATATGCAGTGTCTTTTATTTCATCATCTTGAAGGCTAGTTATGGGAGCAAAATCATTACGCCCACAAATCGCCTTCACTTTCCTCCAAACATCTGATGCAGTAGTAGTTTTGTCGATGGATGACACGTATTGCTGCCAGGATCGTTCTTTCGAGTCTATCATAAGACGTTTTGCATACGCCCTGTATTTCTTAAAGGCAACAAGATTTTCTATACTAGGACGCTTCTTAAAGGCGTTATACGCCCTTTTCTTTGTTTTTATAGCTTCACTTATTTCATCATTCCACCATGGAACGGGTTTTTTCGTAAGTTTCCCAGATGTTTTGGGAATATATCTCGATGCCGATTCAATTATTGCATTTGTTATGGCGTCGACATCGTCTCCGATAACTCCAGTTGTTTCTGGGAGTATCGTTCTAGCTGTGAAGCTCGTCCAGTCTGCCTTCTCAAATAACCATCTTTTAGGGATGGGATATATTGTTCTTGTAACATCAGTTACAATTTGCACCGGGAAATGATCGCTTCCATGCAGATCATCTATGACATGGAAGCTGTACCTTGGTGCTATCGATCCGCTTATAAGTGCAAGATCTATACAGGACGTCGATCCATCTCTGGCATTGAAAAAGGTTCCTGATCCGTCGTTTAAAATAATAAGTTCTGAATTCATCAGGAACCCTTCCAGTTCTCTTCCACGGGGATCTACTCGATCTGATCCCCAAAGAGAATTATGAGCATTAAAGTCACCCACCAGTGAAACAGGTGGGGGAAGCTCGGAAATTAGTCTTGCTATGTCATCCTTATTCCAATCAAAATACGGCAAGTATATGCTGCAGACAGTGACCTGGAGTGGACGCTTCATTCTAACGGCGACCGCTTGTAGGTTTGTGTTTAGAACAACCGCTTCGGTGGTAGCTCTAGTCGATGTTAATATAGCTACTCCACCTCTAACTCTTACATTTGGCGGTTGATCTCGCCGAAATATATCGAATCCTTTTAATTTAAAATTTTCATTTCGGCGGAAATGCGTTTCTTGCAGACATATACAAATCGGGTCTACATCATGTACCAAGCGTTGGAGCTCATGGATGTTTGAAAAACATCCATTGATGTTCCATTGTACAATCGACTCGCTAATTTTTAATTAAATTATTGTCTGGGTTTTCCTTTCGGCCATCCCTTTTTCCTTTTCTTCTCCATCCTACGAACAGCATCGTGTTCACGGAGAAGGTCGTCGCCTGTAAGGCTTCTGGTCTCCGTATCGGAGACCACCGAAGCCGCCGACGACGACGGGCATGGATCGGCGCCGGTTTCAGGCGCCGATTGAGACGCGGCAACTTGGCCGCTCCCCAACACGGGGGTCGCACCGGTCACCGCCTGTGGGAGGGGGGACACTCGCCCTCCCTGTGTGATTTTTTGTGGCCTCTGAGGCTTAGAGGCCACTTCAGTTACAGGAGGCTTGGGAGTCTCCATAACAGTCTCTGTAGGTATCACCTTTTTCTTTTCATCAAGAATCTCGCTGAGACGGACTTGACATTCTGGTTTGGTGTCCGTTTTCTTTTCTGGAGGAGCAACTTTCACTTTTATCGACTTATCTTCAGCAGGCTGTACCACTATCTTTGGCTTAACAAATTCTTTATTGCCAAAAGGTTTCATCTTGTTTTCGATGATCCTCTCAATCATGTTAGCCAAAGTAGGCGCAAGTTTATTTATAATTTGAGCCTCATCTACAGCAATCGGAGCAGGAGCAGGAACAGTAGCCGCAGCCTGAGCATAAGATGTTGTTGCTCTAGGTTTGCGGGCGTTAACAATCTTTTTGGCTTCGATGTAGCTGACTTTCTGCAGGGTTTTAACTTCCTGCACAGCTACTTCTTCTTTGTAGACAGGACAATTCCTGGATCTACATGAATGTTGTCCCTTGCAATTGATGCATGTAGGGGGCTCTTTACACGGCTCTCCCTCATGCACCTCTCGCCGCACACGCATATTTGCGTTCTCTCACATTTGATAGCGGTGTGGCCAAAACGTTGGCACTTGAAGCATCGCATAGGTTGCGGGATAAATGCCCGCACATCCAATCGATGTATCCCCGCTCTAATCTTCTCCGGCAAGGTAGGCCGGTTAAATGTGAGAACATGAGAAGCTGAAGGTAGGACTTCGCCATTCCTCCTCATGTTCAATCGGCGACACTCAATTACTCCCTGTGATGACAACTCCTCAACAATTTCTTGCTCCGTGCAATTTAGAAGATCCCGACAGACGACCACACCTCTTGAGGTGTTGAGCGTGCTGTGGGGATCGACATGCACAGCCAGTTCTCCAATCTTTTTAAGCCCCAAAATCTTTTGAGACTGGACTTCATTTACAGTCTCAACATGAAGTCCCATAAAGGTCTTCCTTATTTCTTTTACAGGTCCACCAGCGCATTTGGTTATCTCCCGAGCGATGAGAAAAGGACTCACCCTCGAGAAATTTCCATCCTCCTTTGTAATGACCAAATATTTGGGTTTCGGTACATTACTACTTTTAAAAAAAGCTTTTTGTAAGCTTTTTCTAGCCTCAATCTCAATCCTTTTAGTTTCCGCACTTTTTCTCCGTTTTGCTTCAGGCGAAACGGCCGGTTCTAAACGAGGGTGTTTGCGTGAACCCTCTGCCACGTTTAGTTGTTCAGTTTCCATGAACAAATAATCCCTTCTGTAGTAAGGCTAGCCGCCGGGGTACACCCCCACTCCAGGGCTACCAACCCTGGAGGTCCGTTCCGGTACTCCGGTGGAACCGGCATATGTCCTGGCAGAGAGCGGATGCGCAGTCTCTGCACTGACTCCAGGCCCCTACACACCGAAGCTTTCAGGGCTCCCATGCTCCGAACATGGGCACCTTAACTACATGCTTGCCATCGCGGGGGGCATGTGGACGACGAAAGGTCTCCGTTACACCTGCAAATAACTTTGACCGTGGCCGCCACATCGCCAGCTCTAGGTTTGGTATATGTCCACATCCTAATCAACAAATTGTTCATATCCTGCAGGTAGCCGAAAAATCCAATCCATGAGGGGACCTGAAGGTGGAAACAGGTCAAAAGAAAAGCATATCCGAGGAGTTTATTCGGAGCCCCGTTAGCCAGCTATATGTATTGTACATAAGTACGGCTGTTACCGCCCTGGACGTAGAACGTAGATGTTGTGTTCCGGACGTGGGGATTACCTACCTCAGGCTTAACTATCTAAACAAATTTTACCTAAATTACCTAAATTAACCATCTAAACAAATTTTCCCATAAGTTAAAATTACCGAACGACCATAAATACTTGCTTCTTTCGACTGCTGTTTTCATGTCCATCCTTCCTCAACTTCACTCTTATCGAACATTTCAATCAATTTTAAATATATACATTAAAGTAAGATTAGATATTATCGATACTTCATTAATAATAATCAAACCAGTATCTTTCAATTGCTCTGTCAGCTTTTTTAAAGGTATGTCAAAAGCCATGGTACTCATGATTAATGCCGTGATAGTTTTTTATATTTAGGTGTATTATTATGATCAATTGGCAGTTGAAATATTCTGTGAATTGTCAATTAAATATTTACACAATAATATTCAATCTTTGTTACTATATAATTTTCAATTGTTGCTTTTTCTTTGGAAATAAAAGGCGCCGTTAAGTACCGCTACCTAGCTGTGCGATTCGTAAACCCACCTTTTTGAGGAAAAGTGACATATTCGAGTCTCGCGGTTCATCAAATAGAAGAAAAAACGTTGTCTAACAAAATTCGAGGTACTTTTTGAAAGTATTCTTTATTACAAATTGAACTGAAATATAATGTTTTCACGCTTATTTTTTAATTCTTTCCCCCATTTTCATTTCACTTTTAGGTTAGGTCATGTTTAGAACTGTAAACATAATTCGTTGACTTCGCCGTCCCGTACAGTTCTGCGGACTCTTACCGGCGAAGTTCTAACGAACTTTTTGGTAACATTTCACAAAATTTTTAACAAATAAAGATATGTATTGTAAAGTTCTATATTTATACAGTTTCTTTTATAATAATCTTGTTTTACCTCCTGTTTTATTCTAAATTTCTCAGAAAACAATTTTGTTTTGATTACATTTTTATTGTATTGGGA
The DNA here is from genome assembly GCF_047948215.1 of Lycorma delicatula. NCBI lineage: Eukaryota > Metazoa > Arthropoda > Insecta > Hemiptera > Fulgoridae > Lycorma > Lycorma delicatula. The sequence goes on from NC_134458.1 coordinate 78,643,561, forward strand.
ATTCCTTAAATTTATTTTGGCATACTTAGGTGTTATATTCAACTTTAAAGATGTTTTATTAAATTTTATTGAATGTATAACATTATAGAGTTTAATACTTAATTTATAAAAGGACTTTTGGCCTGGCATTCATAATAATTTTGGAAAAAAATTCCTTTTTTGTCCATATCTTCCTCTGTACTAATTAATTCAAAAGCATAAACAAAATTCAGCTTAACCCACCAAAGTTCAGAATTATTGACCTCTTACCTTGTCTTATTATTTTTCTTTTTCTTTTTTCCCTCTTTTTTACATATCAATAGCGCTTTCGAGAGAATTCCTCATCATCAATTGAAAAAAATTATAATTAAAAATCGATTACACATTAAAACATTGAAAAGATTAAAATATTTTTTTATTATTAAACATGTTTGTTGCCAGCCACAAAATACAGCATTTCACTAATATAATATAAAATTTACTTAATATTAACAAAAGTGCTGCTGTCTGTAGCAGCTTTGATAAGAGTATCATTATGAAATTCTGCTTGCATATTGATCAAGCTGAATTTCTGTCCATATTTATATATGACATAATTCTAAAATGTCCTATTTTTTATTGTTATTATTTTCTTTTGCGATTTAATTTATTTCCAAACTAGTTCTAAGTCAGTAGTAGAATGTTTATTTACTATTAGATGGTCGGCAAAATTAGATAAACCCAGTTTATTGTTTATATAATATCTATAATCTGCGAATCTTACTTTAAATGAACTATTCATTTTCCCAATATAACTTTCGTCGCATTTTATTTTATAAATTTCACACAAACTATTATTAAAATCATTGTTATAATTATGGTTTTTAAATGTTTTATTAGATGGTTGTTGCACTTATATGCTGGTTTATATCTTCTATCTTTATAAACATTAATTAAATTTTTAATAATGTTGTTAGTATAAGAGCATTTTATATAGATATTACCAACGCTGTTTGTTATTTTATAGGTTCGAACGTTGTTACGTTTTTAGATTAAAAAATTTTTTTTTTATAAATATTATCAATTAAAAATGCTTTATATCCATTTTATACTGCAATACTCTTTATAATATTTATTTCTGCATCTAATTTTTCCCTGTCGTTTTGTTTGTAATCTATCGCCCTATTCAACATATTTGTAAATATAATTGTGTGGCCATGGAAGATTTGATTGTCTATTATTTTACTTGCTATAGGTTTTTTCTATACACGGATGTTATAATATGATTATTTTTATTGATTTCAATGTTAACTTCTAAAAAACTTATTTTTCTCCACTTATCTGTTTCAAATGTAAATTTTAAATTATGACAGGAGCTGAGTTTTTTCAATATTATAAGATGTTCATCATTTATGACGGATTTAAAGATAACAAAACTGTCATCAACTTATCGAACTCGTGGTAGAATTTTGTGTATATGAGTAGTACCATCAACTATCTTATTTTCAAATTCCTGCAAATAAATTTCGGACATAACGGCCGATAAAGGAAAACCCATCGGTAAAGTATTCTCTTGTTATAATACGCGTTATTAAATTCGAAATAGTTTTGTCGACGTATGTTTGTAATAATGGTGAGAAAATTATCAATAGATTTATGGTTTTCATTATAATTTTTTAGTTTATTTTTTTATTATACAAATTGTAAGATCTATAAGAATATTAGGGTACATATTGGTTATGTCATAACTTATCATTCTAGTATTTTTATTTAATGTCAAATTATTTAATTTCTTAACCAAATCATACCCATTTTTTATATTATATTTATATGGTAAATTAATCTTGACCTAAATATCTTATCGATTATTTTGGTAATAAAATAACAAGATTCAGATTTAAAGTTAACTAACGGACGCATTGGGTTATCTTGTATATATATTTTAGGAAGACCAGTATGTTTTGGGGCAAATGGTTTAATTGGGTATCATCTAGTGTGATACTTAATGTGATACTTAAATACTTAAGTGTGATACTTAAATAGTGTGATAATTTATTAAATTATAATATTTAATAATATTTTATAATTATAATATTATAATAATTTAATCAAAAATTGCTTTATAATTTGTCAGTAAACTTTTTGTAATCCTTAAACATTTATTAGTTGGGTCTTTTATTTGCCTAAAATTATTATCAATTATATATTTTTCCATTAAATTATTATATTTTTCAATTAACACACTGCGTTTTTGTTTTATTTGATTTTAGTATAGTACAGTTATTTTCTTTTAACTTATCTTATAATTATATATTGTTCTCTTATTATAAAGTGGTTTCTTATTTATATACATATTTTTAATTTTATAGATTTTATTACCAATAATATTACGTAGTCTTTCTTTACTTTATCAGTATGGTCAATTTTATTAATTTTCAGTTCAGAATCAATAGCAATATTTTTGATAATCTTAATCGTATTATGATCTGGTAAATTAAATTTAAAAATATTAGCAATTATTAACTTTTCTTTGTCACGAAAATCAACATTCGTTAGATTTACAAGGTCATTATTATTATCACAATTACTTGAAATTTCTTGTGTTTTAACTAAATTTAAATTATCTTTTTCTTCTTTATCACTGACATTATACTTTTTGTGAAATTTATTATTATAAAAATTCTTATGTTTAATTTTTTTTTCTATTTTAATCAATTCCGCTATTATTTTATTTTGGAATAATTTTAATCTGTATTTATATACATCAATATTAATTTTAATTAAATTTACTGCGTAATCAAACATAACATTTCCCAAAATTTTTAACAAATAAAGATGTGTATTGTAAAGTTCTATATTTATACAATCTCTTTTATAATATCCTTGTTTTACCTCCTGTTTTATTCTAAATTTCTCAGCAAACAGTTTTGTTGTGGTTACATTTTTATTATATTGGGAATTCTTTAAATTTATTTTGGCATACTTAGGTGTTATATTCAACTTTAAACGTATTTTATTAAATTCGTTTTGTTTTGTTAATACTGTTCTTCGGTGGGTCAAGCTGAATTCTGTTTATTCTTTTGAATTAATTTGTACAGTGGAAGAGGGGACAAAAAAATAATTTGTTTTACTAGATTAATATATATGCATTTTTTTTTTTACATATCATGACTAGTTATATTTCTTATCAATAATATCCATTCTTTCTATATTATATTAAGTATCAGTATTGTGATTTTTATTTTATTATAAAAAGATTTTTAATGTAAAATTTCAAAAATTGATATTGATTCTGTTTTTTGTTTTTGATAATTATTATAATTGTTATGAGAATTAGGTTGATTATAATTCTTATGATATAAATTGTGTTTTCCATTGTATTTATTGCTATTAAATTTCCTTAACTTATTTATTTTTTTATCAAAAATTTTATTTAATTTTTTTGTGTTTATCTTTTTAAAACACAATTAAATCTCTTATAATTCATTATTAATAATAATCTTATCCTTATAAACCTGTTTAATTTCTTATTTTATTCTGAATTTTTCACATAATTCTTTTGTCTTTTTAATAGGTGTATAATTAGCATTTTCATATTCGTAACTGCGTATTTAGGTGTTATTTTGCAGTCCAAACATGCCTCATTCAATTTAATTTTATGTATTAAGTTTAATAGTTTAAAATGTAATTTTACATAATTTGAATATCGTTTTTGCTTAGTTAGCATTTGTAATAATTTTTTGAAAATTCAAATAATTCATTAACATATTGACTGTACTGCATTAGATTTAATATTAAATGAAACTTAAACCACCAGAAAACAGTTAATAGATAAATTAAACTTACCAAATTAATACCAAGATCGATACTTGCGGGATCCTGAAAGTGTTTTTCATTTTTATATGTAAGTTGTAAAATTGAAAAATCAGTTGGCCTGGTCAGGCGTCAAAAATATTTTTTCAAATATTTTATCAACCACTGCATCGAATAATATAATTAAATTAATTGTAATACTTTAACCACCATATATAGTCAATTAAAAGTAAGAAACATTTATCTACTGCGCTTTTGAAGAATTCACTACATCGTCAAAAGTCTAAAATTACAAATTACAGATCTATTACATCAGCATAACATGCTTTGTCATATAAAATTAAAACCTCCTTTGTTGTATACCATGGTATGAATGAGTGACAGTTCTCATTAAATATTTGATTTTTATATCATTTCTACCAATTTATACAATGAACTATCTTATCTATAGATTTCCCTGCTATTGTTATTTATTTCCTTTATTCCTAAATTGTTATATATATCTGTAATTGTATGTTTATTTTTTTTAAAGGTGATTAGTTACATTTGAAAACGTATTATTTCCTCTTTTATAATAATTATTAAATTTTTCTGAAAACATTTTAATTATGTTCGATGAGATATGACAAGTGGATTTAGTCTGGTCGAAGGAACGCAATTTTTCTAATAATGTACATTCTTAGTTTAATCTTGCTAAAAATGAAACTTGTTAAATTTTGGTAATTTACAAAATTGGCTGATTAATAAACAAATTATATTACCTGATTAAATACTGTTTCTTGAGGGCATATAAAGCTCCATTTAAAAGTTTCTTGTGATCCGTCAACATACTGTACAGGAAGGCAGACATGAAATAGTTGGCAGTCATTTTCTGGATCTGCGTAATAACCATAATTTCTACTTTCACATGTGAACGATGTAGATATCTGGTCTCTTATAGTGGTAGCATTGCTTGGTAATCCTAATAATTCAGGAGGAAGTTGACGATTTATCTAAATAAAAAATAACGCATCATATTAATTTCAATTTGTTTAAAATAAATATTATTTCTCCTGAATAATGATGTTTTATAGAATGATGATATTTAAAATAAATATCTTCCTGGAGGTTGCTTTGAGCATCTAGTTATGTAATTGGCAACAGTAAGAAGACTAAGTGGGAATTTTCTCGAGCAAAAGTTATAATGGTTAGTCAGTTTTTCCCAGAAATAAGTGTATATCAACTAATTTTTGGTTTTTGACTGGATAAAAATGCTAAAAATGTAAACTCCTTCACTAAACTTTAAGCATATTATAAATAAGCATTGGTGAGCTTGGTTAATAAGTAATGATTGGAAGATTTAGAAGGATTGAAAACTTATCATTCGAAACTCCTTTGGAAGTCAGATAGAATAGTATGGATAATCTAACAAACTTAAAAAAAGGAATTGAATAATGAAACTGTGAAAAAATATACTGTTCATTGGGTTTGTGTTATTGAAGTGTATAATAATTTCTCTTTCAGAATGAGTCATTCTTTGCTGTAACTAATTGTGTCAAATGAAATTATTTTTTAATTTCATGCTTATAACTATTTATTTTTATGTAATGTACAACTTTTTGAGACTGATATCGGATGAGAGATCTTCTGATATCTTACTTACCTCTGGAGTGACAGATTATGTAAATTTGTAATTTATTTATTTGATTTACAATGATCCCCAACAGTATATACCAATTACAGGGGAATCGTAAATTTACATAAACACCAAAATTGGAAAGACAAAAAAATTATACCCATCGATAATGATTCAAACTAAATTTTGAAAAAAACAGACTATGCAAGTAGCAAAAATTTAAGCTTGATTACATATATCTATAACAGCTATAAAAACATTATAGTAGGAAATAAACAAAATAAATGAACAAATAAGCAGAATTCACATTCTATTAATAGTTTACACATGGTTACTCTTGCAAGAATAATAGCCAATAAGTAAAATATAATAACCATAAATACTACGTAATTTTTTATGGTTACGGGGGTGAGTATTATCATTATTCTCAATAAAATGTGATCGCTTATGTGATCTTTCTGTTATATAATTCTGGAAATGGCATAAAATTAAACTGTAAAGTATTGTCTCAAACCCTGCTTAAAATTGATAAAATAACATGTTTATAATTTGATATCTTGAACTCCTTGTCCTGTCTAAAGAGAGGAGTTATTTTAGTAACTTTCTAAACTGGATACATGCATTGTTGAAAGAAATTTTTAAAATGATAAAAACTGGATAAACTAGTGAATCTGCTCAGGCCCTAAAATTTCATAGGGAATTATTAAATCTGTAGTATTTTTTCTTGCATAAAGTTCAATTTAATAACTTGAATTCAATTTAGAATCTACTGAATAATCATTGTTACTGTCACTATTACAGCTAATTATCATGGACATGGTTGTATAGTCAGTTGTAAGGTTAAACCCGTACATAATGTTTCTTTATTTTATAATTAAAATATCTTGGCTTAGAAATAATGCATTTAAAATTATAACACGCAATGCAATAACACACTTACATTGCGATAACATCCAATACTTTTGCCGATTACAAAACAAAAGTATAAAAATGTGAAATCCCAAAAACAAGCATAGCTGCAGTCAGTACAAAAGATGCATTAAACTACAGCTATTTTATATTTTATGAAAATTATATCAACTGAAGAAAATCTAAGAAGTTGATTGAAAAAACAAATTTTTGTATTGAGTTATACGAGTACAAGAAAAATTCTATACGATAATGCGATATGTTTTATAATTAATATTTATTATTATTCTTGGGAATATATAAAATACAATCAATTATGTTTAAACATGTTTTTCTGCCTAATTTTACATATACGAGTATGTTAATATTTAACGGTAATACTTACCCTAACGTGAGGTTTTGCCCACAGTAAAACAACGTCCAGAAACATTATACCTGCAACATACATTAACCTGGTATTATTATTGCTATCAGGGCCGCCCCTAGCTGTTGCTGGGCTGGAAGCAAATCTGAAATTGCGGGGCCCTTTCTAAAAATAAACTATGTATTAGTAAAAAAAAAAAAATAAAAAAAACATACGTATAATAATTAACTTTAGCTTTTAAAAATTTATTTAAACAAAATTGCTACAATTATAAAACAAAAAGTGTAAAAAGAATATTTTTTTAAGATTGTATGTTTGTTTTTATTTATTTTTAACTTAATTTTTTTTAACGAACCTTTCGTGCTATTATATGAAATATTAATTTTGCGGGCTTTTATTTCAGCAAAATCTTTTATTAAATCATCGCAATTTAATTTTTCACATATTTCGTGCTCAATAGGTAAAAGTGTCAGATTTGTTAATCGTTCCTGTGACATTATTGCCCGTAAATAATTTTTAATTAGTTTTAATTTACAAGAACTTTACTGGCGTTGCATTTTCAACATTAGTACAGATCAAACAAAAAATTTTAATTTCTTCGTTTAAATCGGCTCCATTTATATCACGATTATCATCTTGTCTTAATTTTAAATCTAAATCCACGAAAAACTTTTTAAGTTGGTCGTTTTCCATTGTTCGTAATAGTGGAATATTGTAAAGAAAACCAAAATATTAATATGATTTTCAATTTGTTCAACTCTTTCTCGTAATGAAGATATGGCTTGATCTATTATTGCTAAGAATAATTTCTGTAGAAGTTTCTTTCTGGATCATTTACACGTTCATCTGCTCCTGCTTCTTCATAATCAAATAAACGTTTACGTTTTCTTATTCTTAATTTTTTTAAATTTATTTGAAATATTAATTTTTTCACAAATATTATTTGCTTCCATTTTAGATTTAAAAAACCATTCTCTCTAAATTGTTTAAAAAATCCATCAACCCTTTTAAAAGCTTAGCTGCTAAACTTAAATCATAATTAGGTTTTTGTACAGTTTTACTTACTGTATTGACTGTCGATAATAATTCGTACCAAATAACTGCAGATAAAACAAATTCAAAATTAATTGCATGCTCAAGTAAGGAATCTGTTTCACTTTTTACACTAGAATTTACTGTTACGTCATTTAATTCTAATGTTGTTATAATTTTGTCTAAATCAAATCTGACTGTCTTCACAGAATTTATTCGGCATTCCAACATATATCTAATTATGGTTTTAGAGTTGAATTTGTTAAATGTTTCATTAAAATAGCTCACCTGTGAGCAGACGTGGAAAATAGTGTATACAGTCTTGAAAGTGTTCCAAAAAAATGTCATAGCCATAGGAATCGAGAAGGCTATATCACCTATTAATAAATTTAAATTGTGCGTAAAACATGACACAAAAAATGCTGTGGATTTTTTCAAAATCCTTGCTTGTACGCCTTTTCTCTTGCCTACCATATTAGCCCCATTGTCATAAGCTTTCCACGGCAATCGTTCAAAGAAATATTTAAAGTTTTAAGTTCTTTACATAATTTTTTTGATAAATCAAACCCTGTACTATTCGGCATAGGAGAAAAACCAATAAAATAATTATTAATTTCAACTTAATTTCGTTCTTATTCGTCAGGCATTTCTACAATTCGAACAATAAAAGTCAATTGTTCAATTACAGACTAACAATTGTTAGTCTAACTGTATTGCATAATATTTACTTTTTTAATTATTTCATTTTTACTTTGTTTGCCAGATTAATTATCTCATTTTGAATTTTCCAACCTAAATAATGATCGTTTGTTTCTTTATCTTTGATACGTTTTATATGTTCTGCCTTTCTTGCACTGAATTTTGAAATTAATTCAATTAAACCTAAAAATTTACCATTCATTTTTTAAAATTTGCCTGATTTGTTCCACCAAGTGCATCGTTGGTTTTAGCTAAATACTGCATACAAAATATAATTCTTCTAAGAACTTCACACCAATGTTCTGCATCTGAATATAATTGTCTCTCATGAAAATCGTCAACTGTTTGTTCTTTTTACAACCTGTTTTTTAGCTCCATAAAGTCTTTAAGTGATTTTCTGTGTGGTAATGATAATTCATGTTCATTTAAGCGAGTTCCAAGGTGCTTCCAGTCATAAACACCTTCATTTACTAATGCTAAAGATGACCTTGACAATTGGTTAAGACATAAACAGCAGTAAAAACAAAATACCATATCTTTTAGTTTTGAACAGAGAAGGTAGTTTTTGCAATATTTTTCTCCATGTAATAAGATACATTAAATTTTCTACCTAGTTCATCTATGGGAAAATCATAATTTGTTACTTGAACAATGTGTTTATTAATAATAATAATCTGATTTTTTCAGAAGGGTGTGATGGCCAGGATTGTCTTCCAATATGGTTGATAATTTTTTAGTTTCCTCGTTTGGGCTAAGAAAAAAAATCTTCTTGACCTTCTTCATCATTTATAGCTCCATCTTCATTCAATAATGAAGGTAATCCTTTGTGTGTAATTTGTAACTCTATTGTGTACACTAGTGCTAGATATAGCCAAATTTTTTTCTTCGTTATCAGTTTTAAAATATTTTAAAAGTCTTTTCGACGATTTTCTAAATCTTTTTTATTTTCGGCACGTTTTCTTTCCTGGTTATCAGTTAAATAATTTCTATTTTTATCGCGATCTCTACTCGTAATCATTGCTAATGTTCTAAATCCTAGAAAAAATAGAAAATATATTTTCTATTTTTAATATATATTATAACACTATATTAACCTGTCTCGTGTCACTATATTTCTAAATAAATGTATTTACTAACCTAATTAATTGTTTTTAAGAATATTTAATGTGGCTCGCCACGCGTCCGTCGCACTGTTTTATAAAAAAGCATTATAACTATTTTTTCACTGAGTATTTCGCGTTCCGAACTCACACATCTCTAAATCACTTCAGAATACATCATCAACACTCAAAACAAATATAAAAACTCAAAAATATGCCTCACAAAAAATAAAAACCACCTGGTTCCTCTATGAGGTACTTTTTCTCGCTAGTAATGGTTTAAATATCCTATGCTATGCTAGCTATACTAATCTGACTTGGCGCCTAGTTTTGTTGGTAGGTTACATTCTGCCAACTTACAATTTTTATTATGTAAACTATTTTTTCTTTATTATTATTCTATGATTATTTTTAAGGTAATTATTCTTTTATAAAAAAACTACTAATAAAAACAAATATATTTGAACTTACACATTAAACAGTTACTCTTTTTGTAGATAATAAAATCAATTAGTAGGAAAGTTGTATCAAGAAATCAAGATTCATGAGATTTTTTTAGTGTATCTTACAATTTTACTTTAAAATAAAGTTTTATATTGAAATACAAGTTGTTACATTTTAATTATAAAACATTAGTATGCCACATCCTATTAGGTGCGTGGCCCGGTTGGGGGGGGGGGGGGTTGTCCCAGCTGTTCGGCTCTAGGGATGACTCTGATTGTTGTCATGCAATTTTTAAAAATTTTTAATGGTGTTGATAATAATGGTGGTTATTTATCTCAAATTAATTGTTTTTTTTGTATTTATAAATATTACATTTTTTATTGGTTGCTTTATGTATTGGCCAGTAACAAATGTCAATAAATGGGAGGCAGAGAAACTATATTCATCACTTTATTCTAATCAGTGGGATGGGATTTTCATCCCACTGAAATCCCATCTAAAATTATTTATTGAAACTACCTGCTGAATAACTCAGGGGTTTCATCCTTGAGATGTTCCCCGAGGTGGAATATTGAAACACCTTGAACAGATGTTGTGGTCCCATCAGCTGTTAAAGATACACTTTACTGTCTTACCCAGCATCTAAATAATAAACTCTTATAATAATATACTAAAAGAACAAGCATTAGTATATACATTTATTGTGTAATTATAATTAGATTTCTTACATACTGTTGTAAGATGAGTTATAAAAGTGCTTATTATATGTAAACTAATATTTATTCTGAATTGAATTTTGCAAATTCAAGTACCCAAGCACCTCGGGTAAACCATCACGCCCAACATATCCAAAAAAAAGCAATGAACAAACAAGCTTGCAAACAGGAACTCCCATACCAACTCATTCAAAACATCTACAATAAAAATTGTATCTTTCCATCAACACTAAGATCCACCACTACAAGATGGCAATCCAATCAGAATGCCTGTATGCAGTGGAATGACTGGGACCACTAACTAATGTATTAATAATACATTAATAGACCCCAACCTTGAACACAAAGAAAGAAAGATCCTCAGGAAAATCCTGGGCCCAAGGAAAGCTGATGATAACTAAAACTCCGAACTGACAAGAAACTCTTCACTTGTGAAAAACTCACTAGTATAATCTGAAACCATAAGATCCAACTTTATGGCAACAATTCTTGCCTGGATAACTAAAACTCATAAAATGTATCATCATGTACATCAAAATTCAAAAGAACAATTAATGAATTGACAATATTTACAATGATATGCAAAAATTAAACACCAATGTGGAATAAACACGACTAGAACGCATTTTGAAACAGTCAAGAATTTCAGTTGGTTGCAAAAACTAACGAAAGAAGTTGACAACAATTTGGCGTGGTCTGAGGAGTGAAATCCCATAAAAAAAAGGAAAAATTATTTATATAATATATAATATAAAAAGTGAAATGCATAGTAATTATAATTGTAGCTTAATAGATATTAATACATACTAATAAATAAATAGATTAATAATAATATAATACTATATTTATAAAAACTATACTTATTTTCCTGATTCATTTTGACTATCATATATATAGTATTTTTATGTCAAAAGAAAGAGTAATATTAAATTCAAGAAGTAATTCATTGTAATTGAAAGATCTTCATTATTTGATTTTAAAATTGAAAACATTGTTTATTTTGTCTTTGTATTAAAAATAAAACAAAAAAATTTATATTCTCTTTTTAATTTTTTAATAGATTTCTTTGAGGCATTCAGTTGATAAATAATGCTGCTTTAGTTACAATAAAATTTGTTTTTTTCATCAGAAGATTTGTAGGGTTTTATATTTTCATATATTATTATCCTTACAACTCATCTAAGCTTAAAAGTAGAATTATTTCCTTTAAACTTTATATATATATATATATATATATATATATATATATATATATATATATAGTGTGTGTGTGTGTGTGTGAGAGAGAGAGAGAGAGAGAGAGAGAGAGAGAGAGTTCAACTCTATTGAGATGATCACAAAAATCATATTTTTGAAAAAAAATAATAATTTTTTTCCAAAAATTGTTATGATTAAACATCATGAATGTAATTTATATATAATATCTACATTAGCTTTCTTTAAAATTTATGAAGTTCGTAACAAATAGGTTTCTGGAATTTAGAATATTGAATGTTTATATCTTATTGTTTTTGTGGAAGTTTGACAGACTGAGACCTGACCATGTATTTATACTTTTTATACTATTATCAGTTCCTCGATTCTGCCTTCTATCCTCTGGTTGTTGGGTTTTAACTAATTACTGCTTGAAACAGTTGTGAAAATAGAATTTTATTTGAACTACACGTTAAGCATGCAGTCACCTACAGGTGGTTTTTGACTGATTTTAAGTCATTCTAATTATCATGCCCCTTTTAGAATATCACATAAAATATGTGTAAAAAAAAAAATATATTATAGATTATGAAGATTCTAATGTTTTTAATTAAAAAATTTTTTTAAAATTAATTGCATAGATGCATAGATTTTAGGTTGTAGTAATTTTTATGTACTAAAATATTTATTAAATGTTAATTATTATGTTTAAATAGTAATGTTTTTAGAAATACATTATTGAAATAATATAAAATAATCAAAACACTTTAGACTGCTGTCATCTTTTTAGTGAGCAAGCTTAGATCTTTTAGTATTTGAGAAAATCATGAATTTATCTTGACCGTTAATTTTTGTAAACATTTACTTAATTTAAAATATAGATAATTCAAAGAAAATTCAGTGACAGTAAAAAAAAAAAAAAAATTGGAAATATTTAAAAACCTATAAAACAAGGAATTATGAATTTACTTACAGATAGCAGAAGTGTAAAACATCCTTGTGTGGGAAGAATAATGTTTTTTGAATGGCAAACATTTGTTTATATATGCTGGCGAGGCAGGCATTACCAGAGAAGTTGGCACAGTACCTAAATATAAGGCCATTTACCTCTACATACTGACTTGGTTATATATTCTGATCAGTTTCCTATTTTGCAGTGCAATTTTTTGAAGGACTAACCTAAAACATTTGTTATTTGCATAGAACTCTGTAGCTGATTACAATATCCGTCTGTGTATGATCAGAATTCTACTCTTTGAATACTTTTCATGACAACATTTTTCTACATTTACTGGTAAAATATGTGAAATGGAAGATAAAGATGTCGCAAATATTCCTTTATTAAACTTCTTTATTTGCAGAACCAGATTTTGTGTTCATTTTATACATTTTGTAGCTGTAGCAATATATTTTCTTAAGGAAGAATATAAAATACGTAGAACTGTTTGAAATTTCATGTAATAATTGAGAGTTATGTACTGGCATGCGTGTACATGGGCTTACCACGATTTCTCTTCATCCATCCAGCAAATATCCATGGAGTAACATGTCTATCCATTATTTGTGATCTGTATTATGTGTTATATATAATTATTGTAAAACGATATTAATAAAGCATAATTTTATTTTTACATGGTATATTCTTGTTTCTTTTTTTAACAAAAAACTGAACATTATTTGTATAAAAGCATTGTATTTGTACAGTCTACTAATGAAATTTATTCAAAAATACATATATCTCACTTTTACACGACTGCCCCAAAATGTGCAAATGTGTAATGTTTTTAGGGTGTATGTATGTGTATCTATGTACGTTTGTTCCACCGTAGCAGCTCAACGACCGAACTGATTTAGATGTATGACCCCCGCATTGGAACTATTACCTTAAGGGGAGTGTCATAGGCTATATAAATAAGTATATACGTATGTTTAATTGTAACTAAAAGGCCACAAAATATCATATATACAATTCTAAATCGATAATCGTAGTATTTTCAATATCGATTTATTTGTATCGAAAATAGTTCTGTTTTAAGATCTGCTACAATATTGAATGAATGAATTACGGTAGTAAAATTTATTAATTTATTTTATAATTTTTATTACTATTGTAATATAAATATTTAAGAAAAAAAATCGTTTTTTTTTACCAGCAGTATGTTCTATCATGTAGGCATGTTTTTTTTTACTGCTAAATATTAACTTATAATTCCTTTCTGTTATTAATAGAACTAATAAATAATAAATAAATAAAAATACAAATAAAAAATATAAATAAAATTAATCTTCGCTTAGAAATGAAATTAAATAATCTGTAAATTAATTGACAACGGACTGCTTCTAGCGTGAGAGAGTCATGGAGGGAGCCAGGTGCAGCCGCCCGGCGCACCACCATTGGTCCACTTTGCGCCACAATTTTATTGCTAAATATTAACTAACAATTCCTTTCTTTTATTTACACGACTGCCCAAAAAGGAGTGTAATGTATTTCAGATGTATGTATGTATGCTTGTTTGTTCCACCTTAGCAGCTCAATGGCTCAACCGATTTAGATGAATGAACCCGTGTTGGAATCCTTATGTTTTAGGCTGTATAAATATGTATATACATATACATATATTTAAAAAATTTTAAAAATTGAAAAAATCTATCTGATGAATGAGTCATTTTTGAATAACTCGCATCTCATGTATGTGATACGAGGTTTCTGAATCGTTCACATTGAAGCGTTGAGATGCGAGTTATTAAAAAACGACTCATTCATCTGATAGATTTTTTCAAATCTGTCATTTGATAGATCAAATGATTAATCTTGTTCATGCAATGCACTTATTAGTGCTTTTATACGACTGCCCAAAGAGGAGTGTAATTGTTACTGTTTTTATTTGTGTATGTACATTTGTTTCACTGTAGCAGCTCACGGCTGAGTTGATTTAGATATATTACTACGCGATGAAATTCTTACCTTACCGGGAGGCTATATAGATATGTATATATTATATATATTTTTTAAAAAAATAAATTGAAAAAATATGTACAAAATTGTCACCCGCACGTTCTTCAATTATCCTATATTAAAGAGCAATATTTGTCAGCAATGTTTTTCTGCAGTCTTGTTTTTTAATTTTTATTAATTATTTCTTGTTTTGTTCAATCGGAATAGACTAAAAGTTTACAATTTTTATGAAGTTTCACTGGCCTCCTAAATATTACGTGTATATACTTAATTAATTTAGAATTTAGCTTATGAAGTAAGATTAGCTCATTATAATTTCTTGTTATTTTGGTTTGCTTGTGTAAAAAAAAATTGCTTC
The DNA here is from genome assembly GCF_047948215.1 of Lycorma delicatula. Classification (NCBI taxonomy): domain Eukaryota; kingdom Metazoa; phylum Arthropoda; class Insecta; order Hemiptera; family Fulgoridae; genus Lycorma; species Lycorma delicatula. Next base: position 78,658,719 of record NC_134458.1, read on the forward strand.
CTTTAAATATTGTATTTCTTTATTATTTTATATTTTAAATTTTATAATATATTGTATTACTTCAGAACTTGTCTATTTCATATATGTTAAATGTCTGAATTCATGTCTGCCTCTAATTTTAGACTATTTAAAGGCCATTTATATGATCTTTATGATCTAAAAATATTTTCTTCACCGTAATCATTTTTTTTTTAATTGTATTTCTTTAGTGCAAGTGTGTATAGTAAATACACATACGCACTAGATAATTGATAGTGCATTTCGTTCTCTATCATCAGTTGTTTCTTGTAAAGGGAAAAATATGTCGAATCATAATTTTGATTTTTAATTCAGGATCACCTTTGTCATGATGTTGTATAGGGAATTGGTATGTTCATGCAATTCATCTGTAATTTCTTGATTATGTTATCACCCGTACTTGTGAACGGTAAACTCTTGGACCGATGCTGATGTCATAGGTTTCATAGTTAGCGAAACCGAGATGGTAAATGTTTTGCTACTTAGTGTATTTTCTTTATTGTTATTTTTTTATTGTTCCTCTAGAAACTGGAATAGTGAAAGACTCAATATCTGATTGGAGTATTGTGTATGAAGTGCCGATGAGTAATCTTGGAACCGCATTATACAAACCATTTTGTGCCTAGGTTGTATACATTGATATGTTAGAGTGTGGCTGCTCTTATTTAATGATAAAAAATTATCATCAAAAGTTGAATTTTGTTACCGACAGGTTAGACGCACTTTTGGACGAGAGGCAATGTTAGTTTAACAATTCATCTTTTTTTAATCCAAACCGACCCGTTTTTGTCTCTGTTGGTGTTGATTAGGCAACGGTGAAAGTTGTGTAACTTCATATATGTCTTTTTGTTTCAATATATGTTGTAAAATTGGGGATTTTAAGTTTTGTTCTTTTATAAAATTAATTTATTCTGTTCTTACCGGTGACTGTTTTTTATTTTAAAAATAAATTAGTAGTGCGGTACCAGGGTAAGGAGCAGTACTTAATGAATTTTGTTAATAGTGTTACTAACAGCACCAAAGGTAGAACAGATTTATAACATCTCGCACATCTAAAACAATAATGCCACAATTAAAAAAAGTACTTTTTCGGAATTTCATAGCCAAAAAAAAACTTTTTTTTAATCAATGTATAATAACAATAATTTGATGCTCTATTGAGAGTTTACTGCATGGTGTGGATCACGACAGAGGCTGAAAATATGAAAACGAAGAAGAAAACCAAAGCGAAGATGGAGAAGATAAGGACGGGTGAGCGAGGAGGTAAAGGAAAGTCTCCTGCAGAGTCGTCCGCGTTTGTGTGGATGGGCGACGGTGATGATGCACACGGAGGCTGGAGGATCCCCCGAGCTCGAGACACCTCCCGGAGCTGAATAATGCTTATCTGCGGGTCCGGCCCCGGGAGGGGAGTACGGTAAGATATATTATTAATAGGTTGTATCATATAATTTGTTTATTTAACGTTAATTAATCAAGGTTTGCCAGTGAAGCGAGCGTAAGTTATGTTTGGTTTGGTTATGCTGATATACGTACGATTGCTTACGTTCGCTGACCTCGTCTAATTAATGTTAAAAATAAAAATTATACAGGAAGATTCTAAATTGTACGGCAATATCTCAAGAGATGATTCTATAGCCAAAAATAAGAAAAATAGTTTATATAAACAGCTCAGAAAAGTTAGCGAGTTTCGGCTCGGGAAACATTTAGCCCTGATTTCTGCTCCCTCTGTGAAATTAAACCGTACTAAAATTCCTGGGGTACAAATCGAGGGATAAATTTGATTCTTCCTTAAGACTTTTGATCTAAGAAACTAAATAAAAGTTGTCCCAGACCTCTATGTCACTTAGTTTTTAAGAAAAACGGAGTAAAATACGAAAACGTTTTGTAGGAAAATAAACTTTTTTGAATAAAATTACTTTGTTAATTTACCAATATACAAAAAAAATTCTAGTTAAGTTGGTAGAGAATTTAATTATAAGAAAATTGATGTAAATAACGTCTATTAAAATTAAACATGAATTTGATAAATTCAATTCTAATTAGAAGCAAAACACACTAACTGGATCGGAAAATTGATACGATTTTAAACAAAAAGATTTTCATCAATGTTTGAACGACATAATGTAAATGAAAATAAATAGAAGACTTATCAACAACAACAAAAATAAAAAATCGATTTAAAAAAATAAAAATCACATACTTTTTGGTTTTTTCTAAATATTATGAAATGTCAAAACGGTTATTTGATAAAGCTGCAAAAATTTCTTCAAAGCAGTTGCTCAATGTGGCCGCCATTCAGTTCAATGCATAGTTCAGCTAGGTGAATCCATACTAACCGGGCACGTCTAATACCATCATTATTATTCCTAATAGTAGCTCCATCTTCTATTGTACGATATATCAATTCTTCTGGTGTATCAAAACAAGCTGAATATACTAAATACTTCCTCTAACCCCAAAGGAAAAAGTCCGCTACCGTGAGATAGGAAGATCAAGGTGGCCATTTTACTGATCCGTTTTTACCTATTCATTGCTTACTAAAAGTGTTATTTAAATGATTCATCACATCACGACATTAGTGAGCAGGTGTGTCATTATTGAAAACCCATTCTACCTGCAAGTGTAATATCTTCCAAGACATCCATCAGACCTGTTTCCAAAAAAATACAAGTACTGCTCTCCATTGAATCTTGGCGATAAGACAAAAGGGCCTATGAGATTATCACCAAGAAGACCACACCGCACGTTAAACGAAAAAGTGCGTTGGAAATGACTTGCAGCAATCTCATTGGGATTCTTTTCTGCCCGAGTATGAGTTTTTCGATAATTTACGATATCATTTCTTGTAAATCAGGATTCATCAGTAATTAGAATATTTCTTAGGAAATCGGAATGATGTTCACATTTTCTAATTAACCATCGACAGAATTTCACCCGTTTATCACAATCTGAGGGTAATAACTCTTGTACACGTTTGTATGGAATGGGTATAATTTTTTCTTCCGTACGTTCGCCACTCGCTTGATTGGGAAACATGAAAGCGATGTGACAACCTTATGGTGCTTGAGGTGAGAGATAATTGCACCGCATTCAATACTGCTTCTTTAGCGTTGGTATTCTCATAAAATGTTCACGACCAACATCGAATCGTTGTGGTTTAAGCATACCTGTTTCTCGAACTCGGCTCTTCAAAGCCCCAAATCTTTTACGATCGGATACTCTTCGATTTGGATAATATTCTCGGTATTCTCGCACAACAGCCGATCCATTTTTATTTACTTTACCACTAATTAACATGTCCATCAACTCTTCAAATGAAAATAGATTTTGGTATCACCCATTGTGACTGACTGACCGAACAATAACAGCACAAACGAATATTAAATTGCTAGACACTAAACTTAATTGTTTATCAGCTGTTATTGCAACCTATTGGAAAATAAACATTTTTAATGTGTTTTAGAAGGATGTCTTTCAACTCCATTCTTTACGAATATAATTTTTAGCATTTGTATGTAAATTGTTCTGTTTAAAATCGTATCACTTTTCCGATCCAGTTTTCTGTGTTTTATTTCTAATTAAAGTTGAATTTTTCATTTTTCAGTTTTAATTTAGTTTGTAATTGAAGTTAATAATAACAAAAAACTACGATTTAAAAAAAAAAGAGAAAACTAAGTTTTGGCATATAACCTGTATTTATATGAAAATGACACAGCCAGATCTTGATTTATGGCAGTAGATTTCTGTACAGAGTAATGTTACAAAACAAAATAAGCCAGTGTTTGTATTCTGGTTTCGTCTCCTAGGTTTCGCCTCCTATTTAAGCGAGGCTGTGTATTATATATTTTTAAAATAAATTATAATCAGATTCATAATGTAATATTTTAAAAATATTATCACATTATTATTTTTATAAATAATAAAGAAGTATAAACTTGCCATAAAATTAAAAATTATTTACTTTTATTTTTAAAAACTCTTAATAAAGTAATAAATAAAAAAATCATATGACTTACAATACTCGTTTGAAATTTCCTAGACTATGACAATCATGTTGTCTGTTCGTACAATTAATCAATACTTAAACCACTATAGCCCTAACCTAAAGGTGAACACTGTGAATGTTTATATAAAAAGCTGATGTGGACACCGCATAACTTCCTTGTACGCCTATTAAATTACATATACACATTTTTTGCTGCACTTCGTTTAAACTTATTTCATTTAAAAGTGAGATACGATCCTTCAATTCTTTAATAAAGTGAACAGTTACACAATTAATAAAATATTAGTTTTTATTAACATCAAATATTTATACGATTATTAATTCAACAATCTTATATGAAATATTAGGATAGAGTAAAAGTCCCTTTATTGCTCTTTAAATAAATGTAAGTCTTATTTCTATTTAATACTATGTTTTTTAAATTATTATGATGTAACCATCAACAAAATGAAAACAAAAACGAAACAGGAGAAGGTTACTAAATTTTATAGCGATATTTATTATCAAGTAGACTGAAACAAATGCATAAATAAAAAATAAAAAATATTTATACAGGAGAAATGGAGAACCAAGTGTTACCTATTCACGCGTATCATATTTTATCATTATATATATATATATATATATATATATATATATATATAATGATATATATATATATATATATATATATATATATATATATATATATAAATAAATAATATATATTTATATATATTATATAATAATATATATATTATTTATATATTAAATATATTATTTATATTAATTATATAATATATATTATAAATAAATAATAAATCATATATATATATATATATATATGAATATTAACTTAAATGTAATTTATTTAAGTTTATTTTCTTCTTGATTGGATAGAATTAAATATAATAAAAGACGTATTTTACTTAAAAATATTACCTTTATTAATTTCTTGGGTTAACCAATCGACTGTACAAACTTATAAATTAAACACACAACGTTTCACTGTACAGATGATTGGTTAACCCAAGAAATTAATAAAGGTAATATTTTTAAGTAAAATATGCCTTTCTATTATATATATATATATTTTTTTTTTTTTTCATTAAATTCAACTGAAAATAAAAACAAAATTTGAAAAGATTACTAAATTTTAATTTACATGTTTTTATTGGTTTTAAAATGAGTATGGCGTTGGGTTTTTGTCTTTATATATTTATTCTGCATTTATAACACTCCTTACTACAGTTTGTGAATTTTCAGTAGGTCTCCATCTCGTCTATACTTTGGTTTCAAAAGAATGACATTCAAACTTTTAGGTAAAATTGCAGAATAATGAGCAATGTTTGTTCCAACATCAGTATATAGTACGGATATAGGTTTTAAAGACACGAGTCATTGTCATTGTTTGAAGTATTTTTTGTAAACAATAAATGATTTTTATTCAATAGCCCTGAATCACATTTATTTCTTGTAATTGCCTTAAAGTCTTTCTTTTATCATGTCGTCACTTTTTATTTCTTCATAAACATAAATATTTTTTGAAACTGCAATTGCAATCGCTTTTGTTTACTCTTCATTTCTCCAAGTTTTATTGCCCGCAGTATTATTTATTAATTCTATTACGTTTGCCTATTCGAACAAAAAAGTCATTCTATCAGGGTGTTCAAAATATAATCAATATAAAAAAAAAATATAACAACATAACATTCTAATGCGTATATGTAATTCTTGTATCCCAAATAAACATAACGATAAAAACATATAAACATAACGGGAAGGCACGGGCTTCGGGACACCTATTTGAACCGTATTTTGAATAGTATTCTGTTTACATGTCTTCATCACAAAATAGTGACACGCAATATTCAGTTGTACTAAAGAAAAATGGCCCTAAAAATTTCCTTAGCATTTTATATTAGTTTATGTATTCGTTTTGTTTCACGTCAAGTAGATATCTGGTGTAAGTGAGAACGTGTCGGATCCGTAACCATGCACACATTGGTTCGAATCTACTTCATATACATACATTTTTTTAAACTTTTTATTTATTTTTAATATACTGATTTATTAATAATTACTAACCTCTGATTGTAAAATTTTTTAATTAAAATGAAAAGTACATAAAATTTTATTTCACTAATAATGATTTTTAAATGATTTTTTTTGTATTGTTATTATTGAATTATTATTTATTGTTAATTTTTTTTTACTATCAGTGTTAACAATTATTAATAAATCAATATATTTAAATTAAAAAAAGAAGTTAAAAAATATATGTATATGAAGTCGAATTCGAACCGATGTGTCTCCCCCGTGTAAGATCCAAATATTTCATTAATTAAAATTTTATTTGGCTATAACTCTGGAATAAATGAAAATAAGTATCACTTACGATATATTGTTGAAAATTTCTCAATGAGGGCTTATTACTGCAGTTAAGAAAACGTACAAAATCCAAATGTTTCAAAATGAAATCCCGCATTATTTATTTAGATGTCTGACTGTATACACATTTTTGGCCGGCCGATTGCAATCAAAAGGGGAGGTGCATAACTAGATGTTACAACAGTCCTAAATACAAAATTTCAACATTTTACGGCTAATCGTTTTTGACTTATGCGAGATACATACGTACAGACGTCATGCCGTCCGAAACTATTCAAAACGAATAGGAAGTAAAAGTAACTTACAATTTAAAATACAAACAATGTATTAACCGTTAAGCATTAACAATGTGCATTAACCGCTAAGCATATTATTTTTGCAGAACAAAAATAAAAATAAAAAAAATAAAATAATCATTTCACACTGTGTGGGGGCCAGAAAAGAGATATTCAATTCAGTATGTCTCCAAACAGTGCATTTTTGGAAATTTTTGCTGAAACATCAGTTCAGCCAGGTAGGATTCCAAGCGGTGTCGAGCGGTACCCCAGTGTTTTTTTGTTCCTTCACTTAACTGATCCCTACATTCTTTCGATATGTTGAGTTTCTGATCCCGTCTCCGGGTCGATGAAATGTAACGACGGTTAACTTGTAGGTGCGTGTAACCAGCCGCCTCCAATTCATCACGCCGATACCACGCCAACGATCGATCCCACTTCAACTTTTTCTTTAATAATTCCCTGCAGAGTTTTTGCAGAACGATCAGCAACTTCAACGATGGCCATTTGGTTTAGTTATTTGTGCAAATTCCCCCCAAAATCCACTGTTGTGGAAGAACCCTGCTCGCATTATTTTTTCGTCGTGTAAACAGACTTTTATGAATCTCCACGACTGCACCGTTACCACCTGTTTTGCCCGTCGGAAACCGATGTACAATAAAAGCGCATATTTATCTTGAGTACATGTTCCAGTCGACCTCAGTACGTTGACTTATGTTCAATTATCGATCGAAAAAGTTTACTGAAGTCGATTCCTAGTACCGACAATAAATGAATAGTATTATAGTAACTACAGGAAGCCCACTACCCTCCAGTCAATTTTCAACACGAAATCGCTTAGTTTCGTTACAAGTTCTTTTTATACATTTTGACTTCGCTGAAATATAATTTCATGCCGTGATCCTGTCTGCATTTTCGGGAACGTAACACTACTCAATATTCCTGTAATAACTGTACCGCTGCCTGTTCAGTATTTAACAGGTGACAAAGATTCATTACTTTTACTTCTTGTTACAACGGAAGGAAACTGAATGATAAAAACTTGACTGATAAATAAACTAAATAAATGCGATAACAAGGAGATAACGAGGAATAAAGTAATTTCGATAATAGCGCGGACCACAAAAATAATGCTTAATGATGCTAATAATAATAATATAAATTATAATATAAAATAGCTATATATGCAAAATAATATCTTTGTATGTGTATGCAATAGCTGTATATGTAAAAAAATATGCGTGCCGGTTAATGCACAAGTACTAAAAATATTGTTGAAAATTTATTTTCAAAAACCTTAAAATTTAAATTAGAGACAACCTGCTAAATACTTATACAAAATTTTGTTCGATGAAATAATTTAAAAACTAAAAAAATATGAAAACTTTAAATACTTACAATCGGTATACAAAATAGGCATGTAATATTGTTTATATTTCTGTACTTCTAAAAAACACGTAAATGTTATCATCGCCCTTAATAAAATGCATAAGAATATATAACAAATAAATAAATAATAACACATTAAAGTCATGTAGATATTGGTGAGAATTTATTTTCTATATACAATTCTTGTAGTTTTATCGGGGAACTAATGCAATTTTTCAGAAAACTGAACAGTTTTTGTCTGGCATTTTAGCTATAAAGCTTTTTCACAAAAGCCACTGATCAGAGAAATTGGCAAGTGGTTAGATTTCAATGCTGTTCCAAGAAAAATCTATGAGATCCATGCCTCTAGTAACAGATGACTAAATTCACACAATGTAGCCTTTTTTTTTGTCTTTGCATTTCTTCCTTTGTATGTTTTACGATTTTATTGGGTATAAATTTTCTGTTTAAAATAATTTTAAACGCACTGCATGTTTAACATCTTTACAGGCTGGAATCGGTCTATCAATGTCGATTTAAAACATTTATACTTCAATGTTTCAGGGTGTAAGGTAATCGATGATTAAATTATTTAAAAATATTTTTAAAGTTAATTATTCTTTTAGATTTTATTTATTTTTTTAAGTTTTTACTATTTCACAATACGTGATTTAGAATAGTTCAAAAATAATGATTTCAGCAAATCTTTTATCGTGTTTCTAAAAGTTAAATCTATTTATTCATTAAAATAATTTGTAGTTTGCTTTCAATAATTTATAACGATTTAGAGATACTCTTTATAATTATTTGTTATTGTTAATACGAAAAAGGTCTCAACAGAAACTGCTGACTATCTAGTGAACAAACCTGATACAGCGTAAAAATGTAATTACCGGTATTATGTAGATAATAACTATCTAGGTGTAAGTTCATTAAACATGAACACGAGTTTTTTCAACCAACAAAGCAAATATTGTTACTATTTTTATTTATAATTTACGAACATAACTTTTGTAAAGAAATATCCTGCAACAAAACAATTATAAAGACTTCAGTATGGCCTAAATCTCCATAAGTAGCTCGCTTGCGAATGGCAAAAAAAAAAATCGTTCGTCATATCAGGCCATCAGCAGATTCTCGAAATTAAATTTCAGGTTGTAATAAATATTAAAGAAAAAGGTGAAATAAATAAAGAATATTGCAAAGGGTTTTGTAAATATTGAAGTTATTATTCATATACAAAAAGAAGGATGACAAGATTGTTTACGGTAATTGCAAACCGACTGCAATGAACATCAAAGAAAACGCTGTGTGAAATGTTGAAGAAATCTTTTCATTACGTTTATGTTAAATATTCGTTTTATTATTATCAATTAAAGTTCTATTTCTATTATAACAATTACAAATTTTTTGAGCTATCATTGTATTTAATACGTTCTTCTAGTTTCCTTGTCATTAAAAAAAAATAAAATAATAATAATGAAAATGTAGATTATAATCAAGAAATAAAATGTATATGAACGTAAAGACTGGTAAATATACAGCCTGTATGTGTTAATATAGCAAAGGGAAAAATATGTGCTTTGTTTGGATACTACGAAGCGCTATCGATGTTGAAATTGTAATTAGTTACCGTACTTTAATTATACTTGAAAGTAATTTATAACACAATAAAAAGCCTTAAATAATTCTACAAAAGATTCGAAATACTCTCTACGCCGATGTCATTGAAATGGGCTACACACATCCTTTTGACAGAGAGTCCGGGACTGTGGGAACTGTACTTATTAAGTCAGTTGGCGTGAAACACGCACTGGCACGCTCTTCTTTTTCCTGATCCATTACATTAAAAATAATGTTTCTGCGCAATCGTATGCCAATACATTAATGTATTTCCTTGCAAAATTATATATTTATTTATTTAACCACCTCATACACAAATATCTAAAATACTATTTTTATTTTTTTAAACGCGAATTTTTTCAGAATGTTATACGCGAATTATACACGATCAGTATAATCGGGTAGGAAAAATAAATATTCAGCAATACTAAAACTGTTTCCATCACGTGCCATAATCGATTGTTTAGGACGAAGTAATGATTATGGACTGTTTTGGATTCGCTTGCCAATTTTAGCGATAAGCTTTGTCCCCTCATCACCCCCCCAAATAAAAGTAAATCTATTGGCGCAAGATGTAAAACATTTACATCACACGCGCTATAAATGTTTTCAAGTGTACAAATTGTTATTACACGATAATGTCTGAATTTAGGTGGATATCTAAACTTCACCAAACTAAATACAAGCATATAAAATATTTGTAAATTGCGTACGTCACTTAGTCCCGATATGCGATATTGGTTTTATTGTTGATACTCTCGATTTTAACTAACTCTGATACTGAATTATTAGTTAATATATTACAAAATTATTAACAAACTATCATTTTTGTTGTTCGTTACATATTAATTCAGCATGCTGATAAATATTTGTATACAAGCGTTATTGATTTATTTAATAACCAGACGTTCGAGAAGTAGAATACTGTATAACGATATACTAGCCAGACATTCTAATTATTATTCTTGCGAACGATGTTACTTATTATCAGAATCATAATAATATCGATCTAACTTTTCCCCGGTTTCGAAAAGAAAACTGGCGGTTAGTCGACATCATTAACACTGAGTACAATTCTGTGTTCTTGGAACTGCGAAAATAGCCCCTTTAGGATCTAGTAGTCTGCATCTTTAAGACGCTCTGAAGTAAAGAGTTTGGACCCAAAACTGCCAGAATCCATCGCTCCAGACTGTCCAGAAAGAAGCGTAACCCCACATACTCGTATAACAGACAAGGGCTGGTCAATCAAGTCATACGCCCATATAGTATCCGACTGGTCTGAACATATTAGCGCGATCAGAAACCGGACCCTTCGAGTATGCACCGCAGCAAACCCGATTACAGTTCTAAAAAAGTATTTTTTCGGAAATACTTAAGATTCAGCACTACTCCAGACGCGTAATAGGGCGTGATCGACGCTCAAAAATCTTTTACCGAATTACGGCTCGCCGTAGGCCGTTAGTTGAATCAACCTAATCTGCACTTTTAACTGCTTCGCACATCGCCGACTCCTGGTACGTTATGTTCTTGCATAAAGCAAACAAGGTGGCAGGGCTCTATTAAGAAATGACTTTATCTCGTTCTCCTCTTTGATTTAGTGACCGTATACAACCACGGAAATGGGACAATAGCGCTGGAATTTAATAAGACGAGGCACCCGTTCCACAGCAGTCAATGGTGTAATTTACAGCAAACAAAAGTTCTTCCTTAAAATGATTAAAGACCGATCCTTTGAAACGGTAACATATCCTGCAAAGTTAACATTAAGGAAGGATCTAGCTTTAATGTTTTAAAATCAGCTATACGACTTAAGAACCAAAGGGTGGCACACGTTTCTAAACATAAAAAAATTGTAGGAAAATGTAAAATGGGGAAACTTTTTTCTGGAGTCATCAATGTCTGAATAACATTTTTTGGTCCAATTATAAACAAAATGCAAAATATTTAAAAACCATGTAGTAATATAACACACGATGAAATTTAATCAGCTTGAGGAAGAATGTAAAGGGTTAAACCATGCATGCCAATAAAACACTGTTAATAATAATAATAATAACAACAACAGTAATAATAATAATAATACAAATGTTATAAAAATCTAAGCTAATATCTGCTGGTCACGTCGATAACATAGTTCACCATGATCCACCAATAAAGCTACAACGGGATTTGTAAAGGCACCCTTTACAATCGAAGAACGGAGTCGTGAACCGCGTCAAGCGGCTTCACAGCAGTAGACCGGAATGAGGTGTATGTAAACGACACAACCATAGTCTAAACGTAAAGTGATGAAACAAATAGCACCCCATAGTATTCGTATTTAGTGGAGTTACAATGTTATCAGCATATCGCTTATGACCGTTTCAAAGAGATGTTTGTACAGACTTAAAAGCCTTTATTCGCGGTCAATCTATCAAAACTTAAGCAAATGTTAAAAAATAATTCAATTTACGTGTGTAACTTAGATAAGCTATCATACAACATACTTTTGGAAAACGTGTAGCCCAAGTACTGTGTGTACACAAGTACTGTTAAATTTTTACAAATGTATAAAAAATAAATACGGAAACGACAAGCTTCAATTAAAGAGTAAGTAATTTTTGCAGCGAAAATGAGGAAATTCTTAAAAAAAATTACGAGTAGATTATGAGTGTTTGAATACTATACAGAGCAGTTTATTATCATTTAAACAAACGATATGTTTTAAATTAATTACTTGCTATCGTAGAATTTTTTCGTTAATATCCTCTTTCCATTCGTACAGAGAATTCGATCTAATCTTATTAAATCGGCATAAAAAGATTATAATCAGCAAAATAAACAAAATTAAAAAAAACGTACGATTTTGCATTATTTGTGCTCCATGAAATCGTAATCGAAATGTATCACAGGAGCCGAGTTCTCATTTCTAAATATGAAAAAATGTTTGCTTTACAATAATCTTCATAGATATAAATAATCTTTACGGGTTGTCCCCATAAATAGATATTAAGAAAAAAAATCCGAAATTGTATAGGATCTTTTTTGATTTAAGAGGAAATTATTATAAGTTTCATAAAAATATAAATTTTTTAAAATAAAACACTAGACTTTAAATAAAAATTAACTTGAACTTCATGTATAACCGAAAATGCTGGTACAAATTTTTTTAATTTGTTTTGATTATTCGACTTATTTCATGCTCGGTTAAGATATTGATGAGGTAATGCAATCTGCAAAAATGTCAACATCGCATGACTCGATCAATAATCATATAAAGTAACAAACGTATATTCAAACAGATTCTATAATGTATTTACTTTTTGAGCGATTCTGTATTCTCGATCATAATTAATTAATATTACTACAAGTTGTTTTCTTAAATTTAGGATAAATATTCTAATCGGTAAAAAATCGTTTTAAGAAATAATTTTTGAAAGTTAAGATAATGCTCTGATGACCTCCTAGATAAACTTTATCTTGTGATTTGTGTACTAAGAATGAATTTTAGCAAAAATTAAATATAGAAAATAATTATTATGTTAATATATTTGAGTAATCTTTTGAAATTTTTATCTGGGATTTCACTCTCAGTGATATTTGAATCTCTGGCCAATGATTCTTTAATTCAGCTATTTGTATTACATACCGCAATAGTGGTAGAATATAAAGTTTTCGTTGCACTGGTGAGCAATTGCGTGTTTCAATTATTATTCCGAACAACACTACATACCATTTCGCTGGACTGTTTTCATATTCATCTACTCTTTCCTTTAATTATTCCTAACATTAGGCGCTTAACTGTTGACATACCCTTTAATCCAAAATATTCATCGTTAATCAAAATTATTATAATTATTAACGCATATTATTCCCTAATTATCTAAATATAATTAAATTTTTTTAATATTACATTGGTCATCTAAAGTATACTATCTTTACATTTCTTTTTTACACGAGCACAAAAAAAAAAACACGTGAAAACTATAATCACTCTCGTTAAAAGAGCAATAAAAATATAAAACATATGGAAATAAATAAATAATACAAAACCTTACAACTGAACAACATGAAATAAAAAACAAAACAAACAATCACAGCTAAGATGTTAAAACAGGCAATAAAAACAATGCGGGTGTAGATAATGATAATCTCAAGTATTAAAAAAAAACAAACAAGAAACAGATTATTTAAAATAACTTAACAGTGCGAGTGAAGGTGTAAAGAGCCATCGCTTGTATTAACTATAGAAACAAAAACGATACAAACATAAAATAATATAATATGAATTAAAAAAAACGTTACAATAAAACGAACAGAAATACTAAAATAATAACATCGATTAGTAAAACTTTATTAGGTGCTTTCCTAAATAAATGAGAAAGACGTGACGATAACAAGATTAATTCAAAAGGAGTCGGTCGTCTTAATGCTCCGTAAAAGAGGAGAACGTTATGTAAGGGGGCTATGTCGTTTTTTTAAATACCGCGAGTAGTGAGAGGTGGTTTGAATTTACTCCGCAAGGCCGAGTAACGCACAGTCAACCAGAATGTGGCCGACTGTGAAGCGGCAATTACATCTTTCACATATCAGGGCGTCGCTTGAATTCATCATAAGTGGTTGAATCCATCATACGTAAGAAGTTCTTGTATGTCCGATCCGTAAACGAGTAACCACGACTTCCGGCGATTATCTGGACTGGAGGAAAACTTCAAGACAATAAGTATCCTTGATACGGAGGTACTTATTATAGTTTGTAGCAATCCACTCTTTATTTCCACTCATTATACAGAAATCTCTGTTTTCTCTGGAGAGAAGATAAAATTAGAAAATTTGAACCAAAATTCTATTCAAGATATTGCACCTCTCGGCAGTGACTAAGGAACTAGAGGCAACAGATTGAAAAATTAACGTATAATGAACGTAAACAGGTTTCTTGATCCATTTCACAATATAATTTATTGACAGCGTAAATAAGGTAACACTCTGTACACTTTCTTGGGTAACCTATACTCTAAGTAAATTTGTTAAAAGTGTAGTTCCTATGGGGGAACGTGCTTCCGTCTATTCCCATTCCTTCAGAATGCTTAAAATACGTGTTTACCAATCCGTGTCATACGTTTCCTTTAAGTAAAAAAGACAGTAACGAGTGATTGCCGAAAAAGACAAGATTTTTCTACAGCCGATTCCAGTCCAACAAGGTGATCGACGGAAGACCGAACCTGAAACCGCGCTGCTCAAGGTGAATGAGAAATTGTTTCTTTGAAAAATCAACCAGACTACAGTTAACCTGCTCTATCAAGAACTCTCGTAACAAGAACACTTGCCAACGAGATGGTTGATAGCTGGAGGGACAAATTTTGTGCTTTTAAGATAGGGATAACCAAGTCTTCCGACGATAATGCGGAAAAACTTGTCTGGAGTAGATTCCGTTATTGATACACAAAAAATGTTTCAGTGCTATGTCTAGAAAGTGGGTACTGGATCTAAATTCTATCATTACCTAGATAAATCTAATATTATCAGTAATTGGGGATGTATTACGAGAATTTTTTTAACGAAAACATTAGTTCATCAAACCTAAAAATAGAACGATCAATCGATTTTTTGATTTTCTAATAAAAAATGAGTCATTTTCATTTGCAGCTTTCAAATACTTCATTGTCCCATAAGTTACTTTAATCACTGTATAAATTAACAGTAACGGGAACATTATTTTGATGTTCCATTTATTTGATTTTGTTTTCTTATGTTTTATATTTTTATGGAGTTTCATCGATGCGGATGATAACCTTCACGGTGTTTTTCACACTTTTAAAAATAATGGAGTACTGAAAAAATGAAGAAAGAACTCTCAACAATTTTTACAGGTATTGATTACAACAATAGAAAAACTTCATTGTTTTTGATTCCGGAGATGGAATTATTGTTTCGTACAACCCAAAGAAAAGTAATCTTGTCCTGCTGATGTCGATAACTGATATAAACATGGGTAGATTTTAATAAAATTAAAATAATTCACTTTCGAACAATCTCGTTATTCCGTTTACCTCACAAGAACATCGTTATTCAATATGTTATTTATGAAATTACGTATTTATTAACACCTACAAAGACGTTTAAAGTTGTCGACCGTGACAACAATGTTTTGCAGAGTAGGGTGTGATTTTATGTACTTCTTTACAAAATATATAACGCAAGAAATTCTTAATTTCTACTCTGTAAAGAAAAATAATGTGTGGGTATGAGGTGCTATGAGTTAAATAATTTAGTAAGTTTAGCTGTAAATTTCGCTACCTTGTTACTTCAATTTTTACATTATGAGATAGAATATAAAGATGTAATAATTCTTTTTTTGATCCAATACCTCTCCTTAGAGATAGAAGATACCAGGTAGCCAGTGGACAACTATAGAGGGGATACAGCACAGTAGAACAACAAGAGCCACGGTATACTGTGACACAAATGAAAAATGATTAAGAAAACTAATTATGTATATATGTATTGTTATTATTATTTTTGTACAAAGATTAACTATTGCGGAAATGATTTGATAAACGACATACGCCTGACTCAAAAATTACAAGAAATTTCAGGTAACAAAACAAAAGAAACGTTGAAGGTTAAGAGTAAAACTTAGACTTTAATCTACGTTTGAAGTCTCGGGGAGACAAAAAATCAACATCATTCGAATATTGAGAAGCAGTAAATGAAGATCTAGAAAATGGCAAAATAGAAAAGTACACAGGAATAACGAGGCAAATACCTAGACTATTATCTCCAGAAGCTCTTAAGGAAAGAGGAACAGAGAACGGGTTAAGAATGTGAAGGGGTGTTTGTAATAGAACTGACATGCAAGAAATGTCGTCTGGTTGACAGCAACAGCAAATGGAAATGTCACCAAAAATCATCCATATTATGATTCTAAAGTCTGAACCTATGACGAAGCCAGCGTAGAAAATTATTCTGCACATATTCTACCTATTACACAATTCCGCTTCCTGCTCCATATCACCGAGCAATAATCAAGAACGCTTCGCACCAGGGCGGTGAAGAGCATAATACAAGTCGCAGGATCTTGAAATGTCTTCGAAAGCCATTTAGTTAGAAAAGATTTCTTTTTGCCTTATTTGTAATTACTTGAACGTGGTCAGTTAAATACAGTTTATCATCTAACAAAACACCCAGATCTTAACGGAATTCTGCCGACGTATAACTGTACCAACAATTCAGGTTGAACATGTCCAACGGTACAAGAAGCTTCAACAAAACAATTAGACAAAATAAGGTCCAACTGACATTACGAAGTGTAACCAGAGACAGAATCAAAGCCAAAAAATACCAAATTAACATTGTCAAAGAAGTAAAAAATTAATTCCGCTCTACATTTTGAATAATAATTTATTTTATACGAGACAGTACAAGATCTCCACTTCACACCTGCATTAAAACCCCCGAGAACCAGCAGATCATACTTGAGGGGATCAAGCTTGTTGATCACGTCATTAAAATGTCTCTCTAGTACAGATAGTGGCAACAACGGGACAAAGTAATGATTGCCGATTAGTAAACTCTTCTTACCAGCACGTGAAATCTCAACCCAAACGGATTCTGGAACAAGCTCTAAATCACTTTTTCAAACATATGACATAAAGTTCTCAATGGCAATCAGAGAACCACCGCCTCATGAGATTGATGAACTTTTCAGAGCGTCAAAAAATGGCGAAATCAAAAGCACATGCCAGATCTCAGATTCATTAATCTTCCCAAACTCAAGACTTTAACATGAAAAAAATTATATGATGGAAAACGCGTTCGATGTTTCGTACATTTCAAATCAGTAAGACAAAAACCTATCAAGACAACTCACCATCTCTTTCGGTGACTTCAGTATTAAATCGAGAAAGAAAAAATGCTCTTTTCTTGACTTTATCTATATTTCGAGTCATAATCTGGCAGACAAGATTTGTCTTTGTTGAATTTTCCAAATACAGGCTTACTATTTCCGCTTTCCAAGGGAAGTGGTCTTAGATGCGACGTCGCCTGATTCAACGTTTGTTGTATGGAACACTTTTTTACGATTCTTCTTAACAGCTGAAAACCATGATGGTCATTCTCAGAATTAGAACCAATGACAATTGCACTTGGAGGTAACATAATATTAAAATAATTATGAAGACCATCGTTAGTCGTGTCATTACAAGGTACTTTGTTCTTATTGTTGAAATGTTATTGGATATAATAGAGTCATGAAGTACAAAATGTTCACTCACGCCAGAAATAATAGCACTTTCACTGAAATTGCCTTCACAAATGTGTTCAACTAATCAATATTAGAATTTTCATTAGCACTATTAATTATACCAGTATCAGTGTTATTGGTCATCTTTTTTCCTCGCGTACGCTCTTTCTTACTAATAACACAAGAATTAGCAGTGTCGCCGCTAACTATACTGTACTACATTATAACTAACTATACTACATTACAGATCAAGAAATTTGGATGTAGCAAATGATTTTATAGAAACGGATGTAACGGGAGTTCTTTATAAAATTGGCTAACTCAACGATCAGTTCTTTCATATCACCACACTCAAAGCGGAGGCATATACAAATTTTTTTTAAAGGTTACAAAATCATTAACCTCCGAAATCTTCGTAATCGTATAAGAGGCCTCCAAGAGCAACTTCTTTAACTCAGAATTTTCAGATCGGAAAGCCAAGACTTCTTGAGTTTTCCAAGGTTGGAGTCAAGAAATTCCAAGATACTCAGATTTTGGTTACTTAGCATCTTCAAAAGTGACGTCACATAAAAGCGGCCGAACAATACTGTAAAAAAAAAACATTAAAAGAAGCAGTACATCATTACAAACAGGAAAACAAAAGGAGCAGTACATAGCTAAGCAAGAGCGTCGGGTGAGAGGCCGAGAAGCGATAATAATAATAACAATAATCAGTTATTGTATATATGAGTATATGAACGCATGAATGGTAAATCCATGCATAAATTTTAACTACAAAAGGGTCCAGCTAAATATCTTAATACTCGTCAATATGTACGAGCTACTACAATTAAAATTTACTGCAGTGTGATCGTTAGATTTCTTAGAAGTTATTTTTTAAATCATAAATAAAATAACATAGTAGTTAAATTACGAAATTTACGAATAATTGTAATCACTTTACGTAATTTACATACTTTTCGATTATTTCTTCCAGCAAATATAAAAAAAAAAATATAAATATGCAATAACAAGTTTATATTTGATCTGTTGTTACATAACTGCAGACAGATGATCAATGACACTTGTAATGATGTCACATTGTTGAGAAATGCCAGTGCTTTCACTAAAGATAAAACAAAATATTTAATTCATTTTTTTTTGCAACCATAAAATATTTTAAATGGACAGCATCGAGTAGAGTAGGCTGTCAAGTTGTATTAGTGAATATGGAAAGCAAATTTAAAATAACCTTTACATGTACGTATTTTAACTATCGGTTTTATACATAACTACTGCCCCATTATTTTTTCCGGTCTATGAATACGTTAACTCGGTCAAGAATGCGATCTACACCGAAATGATTTAACTAACTATAATTCGCTTCCGACTGAATATTTGAAATAGAACTTCTAAGCATATAATGTAAACTCCAAGAAACTAACACTTAACTTGTTTTTTTTCTTAATTGTATTTATACGTGAATTTTAAACGAGTTATGGCCAAATATTTTCACCAGGCCGTTTTCATCACGATTTAAAGAATTTTTAAGATATAAAAACGTCTTATAATAAAGCGATTTTAATGTACTTATATATTAACGGAGGGAGCACTAATTTTCTCCTTATATATTTTATGGTGACTTGTATAAATTGTCGTATGTATATCTGAATTGCGTTCTAGTATCTGTTTTCATTATTGTGTGATTAACAGCAGGCAGAAGCCTAGTAGCACGTAGGATCTCTATGAAAAGGTCATATGAAAGGGATCTCTATGTAGGGTCTGTGACGGTAACATGCTGCCGTCATTTATCCGTTAAATAGTGATAAAATTTTACAATTCTGCAAAGCATCATCACCTTCTCGCTAATTGGAGAATAAGGGATCAGCGGAGTAAATGAAATACAGTGCGTACAAGGAAAATAAAAACTTGTGATAGAGAAGGTCGAGACTGCATTACTACCGAACCTGAAAACATTTACACCCATTTAATAGGACAACAATAACAATGATAATCATTTTTATTTTATTTTTACACAATTTATTACAACGTTTTGATATTTTATTAGTTCTAATTCATTATTACATAATTAGTATTAATAATTCAATAAATAAAAATTGCAAAAATAAGAATTTTAATTTAGGAGTACTTTTAAGCTAAAAAAAATAAAATAGTGCTTGAATGAATATTGTATCCGTAATTACTTTAAATTAGATGTACAATTATTATTGTGTAATTCTTTTATGCACAATATTCAGAATTTTCAAATTTTTGTTCGGTTGTTTTCATTTTTGATTGTACTATTATTATTATTATTAACACTTGAAATTTGCAATATATGACCACTTCCTGTGCAAGTTGACCATCTTCTCTGTCTTCATCGAGACAGTCACTTTACTGCCATTGTCTAGATGTATGAATTTATTCTCATTTCGTCGATTAGCGGTTCTATCTTTTTATACTCAGTTTCAGCTTCTTTTTTTTACATGTTCGCAATATGATTTTCAATCATCTTATTCATTTTTTCCTCAGAGAATTTGACCTATTTGTTACCTTTATACGGATTTGAATATTAGATCGTGGATACCGGCGTTCTTTGATGGTTGAGTTTCAATTAACCACGCATCTCGGGAATGGTCGACCTGAGATTGTACAAGACTACACTTCATTTACATTCATACATATCATTCTCATTCATGCTCTGAATTAATTCTTATAGTGGTTCCAGAGGGTAATTAGAAAAAGAAAGAAGGTGTGGTAGTCACCGCTTTTTGAACTCGTTTTCCAAGTTAAAATCGCCTCGGAATGAACCCCATTTCTCTTCCAGCGTGGATTATGATAAACCGATCACCTTTATTAATCGACACTTTTACTGCTGCACCACTGTCATCCGACTACGATTTTGTCGTCGAATGGAACGTTAAAATATACGATTCTGTCCAAATAAACAGTCGAAGAATTTTCTTTACTGAAATCGGCCATTTTTCTTAAATACTCTACCCTCTATCTTCTTTCTTAATCAAAAGTTTCTTATTATTATCATTAGTTTTACAGTATTAAAACCACCTTAACTCTTTCGTGATAGCTGCTAGTGAAGTTCTAGAACCTTTAAATTGAATACTCTTGAATTTATTTATGTAGGCAATTCATTATTTTTTGCGTGAAACTGGTTAACTGTTCTTCTTACAATGCCTTCATCAAAACTATCTAATCCACCTGGTTTTAAATGTTTTTAATTTTTTGGTGTGCTGAATGAGCACGACTGCGATGTAGATGTAAGAAGATCCTGCTTTTTTTCGGAGTTTTTGAACTTGTGATCTAGAAATCCACAAGCTGCAACGGTTCTTGCTTCACATTTTTGAATGCGTATTAAATGTTTGTCATCTTCTAATTTTCCTAATTTTATAGCTTCTTTCTTCGTATAGATTATATTAACTATTTCACAAGCTATGAATAAACTATGGATTTAAATTCAGCCATTAAAAAAAAATACGCCAACAAGAAAACGCAAAATAATACGAATTCATTGATACACACAAAACATTAACACACCACGCATTACAAAAGGAAACAACTGTATTATTTGCGCCGGGACACGTCAAGAATTGATCTAAATCAGTTTATTGAAAATAAAAAGTAAACATTAATATTGAATATTAGTCGGTCAACAATGCGATACAAAAATTACTTAGCTTTTCTATGATTACGTATAAAATTATTAAGCAACTAATAAATTATAATTTGTTGGGTGCAGGCCTATTACTTAATGATAATATTTGTTATAATAAACATCATCAACGATAATAGTACCCATTACAACAAGTACATATAAACATACCTCAAATGAAATATTTTGATAACCTTTATTCGTAGAAAGTGGTCATTCATTTTATGATTCATTTGATGGAGGGAGTGTAATAATAATCTATTAATGCAAGTGTTAACTATTCGTTTTTGTACCGTGTACAGAAAGAAATATATGTAAATACGCTAAATATTTAAAAAAAAATTAAATCGATAATAGGTTTTTTAACTGTGCAAAGAATGTTTTGCTATTTATGAAAGTAGTTTAACGCTGTGTATGGCAGAATATTGGGTTTCTGAATGAGCCTAACGTTACGAGAAAAGAGTAATATAATGCCCTGCACAGCGATTGTCTGTCATGTGCAAGCAAGCTATTTTCATCGTATCCATTATACACTTTACTAGATTTTACTATGTAGAGTAGTAAATTTTTTTTGTCTAGGGGTAGGGATGGTATTTGTAATTGTATCCCCTACCCCTTAATATTGAGACCCCGTAACATAATGTATGTTTAAATACAGTGAACGTGCATTCCTAATTGCATACTTTGCACCTTAGTATATAGATCACTTATTTACTAGTTTAATGATTGCACTTCGTACCACACGATTTTTAAGGTATGGTTAGCTAGGTCAGTGCCGGACACCCAGGAAGTATGTTTTAATACGTTACGATGTACCTTCTGCAGGTATCGTGAATTCCATGACCGCAAATAAATACTAATGAAATGTTCCTTCATTGTTACTTGCGTTTAAATATTCCACGCTATCTCTCGGAATATATTGTGGCATATTGATGATTCTGTCAGTAATTTGGTGTTACTGTTGTTGGATCTGTGTTTATATTTCTTGTTAGTTTAAGGACTGGAATGCTAATACATTTTTGGGTTCACTTTTCATCCGAAAAAATCTAATGGAATTAATATATTTCAGTCAAAATAAATTATACGTAGTCTGTTATAAATAAATATAGTTCTAAATAAATAAAGAAACGACTTAAAATTAACAGCAGCTAATAATATTTTATTTTGGTAAAACGTGTACTTTTTCCTTTCAGGAATAAAGTGTTGACCGAACTAACATTTGTAACAAACCGAGCGACAAAAAATGTATAAGTAAGTTATTACAACAAACTGGTGTAAAATATACATCTTGCCGTAAGATTCTTCATGATTTAAATTTAAAACCGTATCGTGTAACAACTTAAACGAACAGACAAACCGAAACACTTTAATTATTGTGATTAGCTTCTCAAAAACATTTTCGGTAGGGAGGTAGACCCGATCCTGTATCTCATGTCAGACAGGGCTCCATTTCATTTATCTTGGTGTGTTAATTCATACAAAAACGATACTGGATGACTGAAAATCCTCACCGGATATTTGAGCGTCTACTTCACGATGAGAAAATCGGTGTACAGTGTGCCATTTCTGGTAGTGTTATAGTGGGATCGATGTTTTTTGACTGGATTGTCAATGCAGAACTGCACCGTACAATTTTCGAAGAATTTGAAGCTCAGTAAAAAGATGGTGAAAAGCAGTACGGCTTCTTGAAACAAGACGTACCAACGTGTCGTACATCAAACGATCCACTAGCATGCGGTCATGTAGATTTTGCAGAAAAAACTGCTAGCAGAGGGCAGTGGCCTCCGAGTTCCCCAGATTTATGTAGCTACGATGTTTCCCTTCCAGGCTATTTGAAGTATAGATTTTATGAATTAAATTACCACTATGGTCTAGAGATAGTACTATATAAAACAAGTAATGGGAAGCATTATTTAAGGTTTCCAATTCAAAATATATTCCATTACTTATTTTATATAGTACTACCACTGGATATCAGTGGTTGCTACAGGCTTGTGTATTTGCTTATAAACAGTGACTTAGTAACTTAAAGTTGATTCTCAGCCTACAAGCCAATTCAAGTTTGTGTACTAAGGCCGTGTTCCTTCCGTTTTTAACATGTGCTTTCCACATTAGCTTCAGCGCGTCTAGCGTAAGGCTGTGATAATACTTTTCTGTGTCTGAATGTGGCATGATGCTTCCTTTATAGTTACTGTAATATATCCTACTTTTCTGTTAGTGAAGTTTACATGTACCGATATCGTTTCATTTAATTTAATCATCCGAATTTTAATCAAGTCTTTACATAGTTTACAGATTATTATAGTTGACAATGACCTCAAAAATGCTATTACTGACAATATCGTCTGCAAAATTAGTTACGGTAACACTTGCTGGCTCTGGTATGTCATATGTGTACGGTAAGTATGAAATCGGATTCAAAACAGTGTCCGTGGCAAATCGCCACTAATCTTTCGAAGAGTAAAGTATCCCGAAGGCTCCGGCAGCGGTAACCTGCACCATTCAGAATCTCTTACACCATCTCAGCTCGGGTGGCATGATAATTTTTGTCTTTGGTAATTTTCTTTCGGGTTTTGCTTCTTGTAGCCTTTGAAGTCGTAACTCATGACTGAAAGAAGGAGCTGCTGGTTTTGGTCCGTCCCTGCTATTTTACCCGGTGCTTATCATATCATCATATCTGATGAGGATTCCTTTATCCTTCATCTGGGGAGGCGCGCTGTAAACTCATACTATTAGCAAACTCTACACCGGTTAGGGTGTATAATTATTGTTTTATCATTGTGTTGGTTTATTTATTTGCTATTTTGTTCTTAAAGTTTTATACAGTTATTGCTTTTTATGGAGGGTGATAACATTGACTTTTTTCGGGCCTTAAAATAATCTAACAAAAAACTTTTTTTATTTCATTAATCTAAGTTAAAAAAAGAGAAAATCGAGAATACTTTAACAGATTCAATCGTATTTGTTTATGCCATGGGAGAGGAGAATAAAAAATAATTAATAATTATGCATTATAACTTGTCTAATATTAAAAAAAAAAAATAAGGCAGCAGCTCCTGTTGTGGCGGTGGTGGTGGTAGTGATGATGATAGTGGTGGTGCTGGATGTGCTGGTTTATTTTTAGTAGTTATATGTATGTAAATAGGGATATAAATTTTGGTTGAAGTGATCGTTCGAAATTAAACACAATTTTTCAAAATTATTGCTTTTTTTACGTACATAAATGTTTTTATAATTGTATATAAATATATAAAAAGTGTGATTTTTAAGACATTATTTCCTACTAATTTGACCTTTAGAAATATATCCAATTAAATTGGCCATTTTTCAAAATTGATAATTTTATAAAAATTAAATAAATTAATTTTAATGAAAACAATTTAATTCTTGTTACCTTCAAATGTCAAATGCAGAAACTGCAGAATTTGTTTTACTATTTTAATTTTAAGTGCGTTCGACCTTTTATTGTCACCTTAATCGGGTTTTGTTAAAAAAAATTGTCCTTGTTAAAAATAGACGATTTTTATCTTAAAGAATAAAAAAATAATACACTGAACATTTTGTAATGCAGAATATAAAAATAGACGACTTTTATTCTGTAATTAAAATGATTTCATATGTTTTTTTTTTTTTTTTTAGTATTATTATTTGTTTTTAAAAATTGCATTCTTATTCAATCTACTTTGTTAAACCTTTGTACAATTTTAAATTAATTTTTACGCAGAGTATTGTAAAAAATTCGTTAGATTCTAATTACGATGTTCAACGCTAACTAGAATAAAATATTTTTGAACTAATAATTTGTATTGTAAATTTTTTTATTGGAGTTTTTATCGAATCAAGTATGACAACATTTTTTTTAAAAGCAGCCTGTGAATGAAGATTTTGTTTTAACATGTTCGATGGAATTTTTAGATAAATAATATTTATTCTTTAATATGTTAAAAAGGAATTTTCTGTTTAATTTTATGGATTTTTTTATACTATCTATAAAACATAATATAGTACCATTTTTAACGTTAGAATAGAAGGCACTTAACATTTAAAACTCGTAAAATAAATATTTCACTACTAAATTATGTATATATTATACATGTGGTTCTATTTGATGTTTATAAAATTCGCATTAAATATTATATATGATTTAAACAACTTAAAATTTTCTATTAAAAATTACACATTGTTCTTTGATTGCCTAATGGGATGATAAACTGTACGTAATGGAATAATAATTATTTTTTCAACATATTTTCAAGCAACGTAAAAGTATTTTTGTATCCGTCAATCTTTTTCATTCCTTCGTTTAAACAGAATGAAAAATCTGTAGCTTACCGTACCTTTTTGTACTCTTTCCATTTACTGTATAACGCGGTCAGTTACTACATCTCATTTTTGTCGGCTTTGTATGCTATGCGATCTCGTACTCAGAAATTTATTTTCTTGCTACTCTCTTACTTTATCTACTATCTAAGTCCCTTTTTATTTATTAATATTTTGTCCGGTTTCAAAATTTTATTATTTGACGATAAACTAAGTATTAGATTATTGTTTGATAAGGTAAATTATTCGACCGAATTCAGATAAATAATTTCGTGTTTGAAAGCTGGTTTTAGTCTAGATTGCGTATAAAGAATGTAATTTTAAAAACAAAGTAATGCGATTTTATCAATACCTTAATATGTATATTATACATATATTTATCGATAATCGAGATTTTTATTGAATATTCAATAGATTAATTTATTTATTTATTAAAAGAAAACGAGGAAAGAATTTTTCACTTTTTTGTAATTTGATATTAATCAACTCAGAAACCCTAAAATACGAGTATCTCTCACGCTTCGTCACCTTTTACTTTGTTTCATCGAGGACTTTAAACATTGGAACTTCAAGCTATAGGAAAAAAGAAACATATTTACACAAACTTTATACAAAACAAAAAATGGTTTTTGTGATTTATTTTTATAGTCTATAACAGTTGTGAGCCTTTACACCCGCACTGTTCTTATTATTTATTTTTAAGTTTCTACCTGCGATATTCTTTGCTTGTTTTTGTTTTAGCTTTTATTTCTTGTTATTTTAGTTTAATGAATTGATGCTTTACTTATTTACGTGTTTTCTTTATATGTTATATTTTTAATTTATTTTTATTGAATATGATGATAACCTTCAAGAGTTATTTTTCACCCCTTAAAAAAATAATATTTTATTTAAAGGTTTTGCTGTTATTATTGCATTAAGAGTACGAGGGTCACTTGTACCTCTGTTGAGGGTCACCTTTAACTCTGTTGTATAATCTTATAATTATTTCCATTAGTTATACGTGTGACTGAATTGATTTATTTTTGGACATTTAGTTACGTCATTATTTGACTGATGATAGTCAAACGTCTTTGAAAGTCGACGACCAAATCAGCACGAGAATCTCTGCAAACGGGTCATTTGTGCCGTGCTGCCGCAACGAATCCAAACGGTACAGCTTGTTTGTATCCAATTTCTAACCTCCACCACTGTGGCGGTTAGAAATTGGATGCGCCGTAGCCTAGCAGCAATAGTTAGTGGTGGGGGTAAACAACTTGTCAGTTGTGATCAGAACTCCGAGCGTAAAACATCGTGTTGACGTACTTTTCTGAAAACATTGTGTACGTTTTTTATAACCAAAATTACTGGATTTAATACTTACATAATCGATGTTTGTATGCAACTGTTATTTGTTAATAAGTTTACTAATAATGATAATGTCGTTAAAGGAAAGCTATTTTTTAGTTAACTTCATTTGAATTGTTTGTAAATTTAATTTATTCTAGTGTAAACATAAACCCGTAATGTCGACAAAAATCGATAAAATTGGGGGAAAGACTATTATCAAACGTCAGACTCGAGCGGTTCTTCTCAATATTTATAATTTTATGAAGAAAGAAGCCGAAAAAGGACAAGCAAAAAATTCAGAGTCGCGTTTCTAAAGCGACCGATGTATCCGTTAGATCCCTTCAGCGCATTTTAGAGCAACAAGAACAGCTCGAAAAAAATGGAAGCGAATTCAGTACTCCTCGTAAGAAACGGCCGAGGAAGAAACTGAAAACTGACATGGACGATTTCAACAAAGGTGTTATTCGGAGGACGGTGAATGAGTTTCACCTACTGCATGGAGAACGCCCCTCTCTCAGGAAACTTTTGTCATCAGTAAAAGAGAAAATTACGTTTGAAGGTGTATTTGGGCTCTTCGTGTAGTCGTGAAAAATTTAGTTTTCCGGTGGAAAAAAGCTGTAAACGACTGAAAGATTTTGATCGAGAATGATAATGTAAGAGATAAAATATTGCATTATCTGCGCTCCATAATCCGTTACAGAGAAAAAAATCGTCCAATATATGTAGATGAAACCTATATTCTTTTCACACGAAGGTCAAGTATTGACCCTTTGGTTTATTCCAAGTATTGACCTAGATGATAATTCAGAAGGGCTGAAGATCCCGTTTCTAAAGAGTCGAGCAATAACAGTTAATGTAGGAGGAGAAGACGTTTTTATCGAAAATGCTCTCCTAATATTTAAGTCGGGTCAAAAAACGGACGATTACTATGACGATATACATTTTTCAAAAATGGGTTGTGCCTTAATTGCTATCGAATCTTGTCACCGAGATCTGTAAAAATCACGGACAACACAACTTACAACAATGTTCAAATAAATCCAGCCCGTAATTCGAATTCAAAAAACAACACATGATCGACTGGTTCGTTAAAAGTAAGATACCATCTTCACATGAAATGTTCAAACCTGAATTGTATAGGCTGATAAAATTACATAAACGGAGATTTAAAACGTACAAAATAGATTCTTTGTTTGATGAAAACGGACATACTGTTGTCACATTATCACCTTATCATACCGACTTAAGAGCTATTGGGAATGTCTGTGCATGTACTAAAAATTAAATTACTCGAAAGAATGTTACATTCAATTTAGAAGACACAATATTGGCGAACGAAAAATTTAGAGAAATAAATGTAAACATCTGGAAGGCAGGTTGCAAAACTATGGAAAATAGCGAGATAAATTATTTATAACTTGAACCGATGTTAAGAAGAAATTTCCGAGCGTTTTATTGTAAAATTACATAAAACTGATTTCCGTTCCGACAGTTTCATAGACGACAGTGATGACGAATTGGAAGACATGCTGAGTGGAATTGAAGAAACAGTGAAACTTGGAAAGAAATGAAATATATTGTGCGTTAGGTAATATGTTAATTTAGTCAGTTGTAAAATTTATTTATGGAACAAATTTGAAACAGGTGTAATGTTATAATGTGTTTAATTTTGGAATTACGGTAAGTCGCTGGTTTTTTAATAAGTTAACCTTTTACATTACTATTTGTATTTTGATCATAATATGTTGTCATGATTTTTTTGTCATTATTTCGCTGAAAAGTTAGATTCTATTGATAATAAATGAGTTAAGATTTACGAGATGATTTATGGCGTATATTTTGTTTAATATGTTTGATTTGCGTACAGTTTGTTAATTGTGTATACGTTGGATATGTGGTGATGATTTTTGGAAATAAAAATAATCATGAATTAATGTCACCATTTAAGATCATATAGCTAAATATAGAACTAAAACTATGCATAGTTAAAGAAAAGATAAAAGACAAGCTTTGTTTCACTGAAGTAGATTATGATTAGCTACTGAAGTGTAATATATTACGGACATAAGGAACTTTGGCGAAGGCGAAATTATGGAGCAGAGTGTTCAACTACGATTGTAGATGAAGGTTTGCTCTCTGTATTCCAGTCTGCAGACCGAAACTCTCTTTAATTGTATCGAGCCAATAAAGAGTTCGCAGCTCATACGCCACCACTCGCCAAACAAACTGTACCGTGTTGTTCCTTGATGCTGTTTGTTCTGCCATTTTGTATTTCCCCACAATCTTTGCAATTTTCTGCTTTCAATATCTATCGCTTTCTATGTTCTATCTGTAGTTTATTTGATATAATTGGCCTTAGTTGTTTTAATTGTAGAGGTACAAAAAACTCGTTAAGAAGTGGAATAAATAACATACCTTTTTAAAGTTGATTTTAATGGCATCCAAATTTAAATGTTAGGCACTTTTAAGAGAAACTAAAAAAAAAAAAATACATCTTTTCACTGATTTTCATAAAATTACTTATGGAAGTTAAACGTGTGGTGAAAAACAATTATTTTCATAAAAATAAATCCATAACAGGTTTTATTTAAAATTGTATAAATCGCTTTGAGAAATTCACGCTGTTGAATTTTTTATATTTTATGTAATAAGAAATAAACCCTGGTTTGGTGACAATTTTATTTTTTAAATCAAAATATAAATCATTTTTTAAAAAGCCCTTTTTTAAACTGTAGTTTCTGGTGATGCAAAATTTTAATTTTATAAAAAAAGTAAAATTTTTCTCATATAAGAAATGAAAATTTCTTTATGTAAAATTTATTCATTAAGTTGTGGTTAGATACTTAGGCACGACCATTCTCTCATTTTGGTCCTGCCTGTGATGGATCGGAATGACTATGACTCACCCATTCAGCCTTATACTATCTTAGAAACAGATCACTTCATACTGAGGTTTCATACGTGTCGAAAATTTTGGATTTTTAAAAAGCCTATTAATTTTTAATGTAGGTTCATTTTATGAAACACAACTGAATATTTCAAGATAAAGTGTTTTTTTTTTTTTTTTTAAAGGAATAAACTGTGAGAACCATAAATTATTCCACTTAAATGACTAAAGGTGAAAAGATAAAGATGCTACGATTTGCTGATGATATAGTAATTCTAGCCGAGAGTAAAAAGGATTTAGAAGAAACAATGAACGGCATAGATGAAGTCCTACGCAAGAACTATCGCATGAAAATAAACAAGAACAAAACAAAAGTAATGAAATGTAGTAGAAATAACAAAGATGGACCGCTGAATGTGAAAATAGGAGGAGAAAAGATTGTGGAGGTAGAAGAATTTTGTTATTTGGGAAGTAGAATTACAAAAGATGGACGAAGCAGGAGCAATATAAAATGCCGAATAGCATAAGCTAAACGAGCCTTCAGTAAGAAATATAATTTGTTTACATCAAAAATTAATTTAAATGTCAGGAAAAGATTTTTGAAAGTGTATGTTTGGAGTGTCGCTTTATATGGAAGTGAAACTTGGACGATCGGAGTATCTGAGAAGAAAAGATTAGAAGCTTTTGAAATGTGGTGCTATAGGAGAATGTTAAAAATCAGATGGGTGGATAAAGTGACAAATGAAGAGGTATTGCGGCAAATAGATGAAGAAAGAAGCATTTGGAAAAATGTAGTTAAAAGAAGAGACAGACTTATAGGCCACATAATAAGGCATCCTGGAATAGTCGCTTTAATATTGGAAGGACAGGTAGAAGGGAAAAATTGTGTAGGCAGGCCACGTTTGGAATATGTAAAACAAATTGTTAGGGATGTAGGATGTAGAGGGTATACTGAAACGAAACTACTAGCACTAGATAGGGAATATTGGAGAGCTGCATCAAACCAGTCAAATGACTGAAGACAAAAAAAAAAAATGACTAAACAAGAATTTAACTTTTCATTAAAAAGTAAATAATAATACTATAAAGGCAATCATGAATGTAATTTTACAGTTACACGACATACAAAAAAAATTAAACTGGTATAGTTTAATTTATTTAAATTAATTTTGATTCAAATGAATAAGTATTTTTGTTTGTTTTTTTTTTAATAATAGTTTACTGCAGAACATAGCAATACTTGTATTTAGTAATCATGCTTGTTTTATTTGTATTTTGATAGACACACACACACATGTGTATGTGTATGTGTATATGCTTGCTTAATATATGATACACGTAAGATATAGTTATATGTGTTTTCCTTTAATTCCTAGTAACGAACTGTGAAGTAAATTTAAAGTTCAATTTGATTTATTGATACATGATGCAAATAAGGGTCCAAGTGGTACGCCACAAATAACTATACAATGTAGTCTCCAAGATTGGTTGTTCACTTCTGGAATAAAGAATGATATTTTGAATCGTTTAAAAAACATGTTAGTTTTAATAACAACTTTAAAAAAGTATTTGTTGAAGAATAGGCATGAAAAGATTCTTCTATCACTTATAGTATGTGTTCATTTATCTTTATCTCACAATATTTTAAATTTATCTTAATTGTGTGTGTGTGCCTTCGCACGCGCTCGCTCACACACACCCAACCAACCAAACATACACCCACACAACACATACACATAAACGCAAAGTAGTATTATGTTTATCCTTTTTTTCTAAAACTCTTTCTTTTCCTTATACATAAAAATAAATTCTAAATATTTAAAGTAGTTTACAGTTGAAATAATTGATTGAATTAAATTTAATTATGTAAAACTAACACGTTAGTTACCTAAATTTTCAGTTCAATACATTTTATGAATTTATTTCCCAGATGTCCCCCGACGGGGAGTCTTACTCTTTAAGACTTTGGAGTTTGGCGTCCCCACGGCCCTAGCCTCTGCAGCTTTTCTTCCTACTAAACCGAGAGCTGCAGGACACTTTACACTATACACATATACTACACCAAGAACACTACACAAATTACAACATATACCTTTACACAAGAACTTCCAACACTGTTTCTTCTTATATTTACACTCGGCGGTGTTGCGACATCTTACGAAACGCAACCGTAACTCAAGGTGGAAACTAACGTGCCGATGGGTGAATGGCTCTACGTAGTGAGTCTCGAACGATGTCCTCTGGGCACCTGGACGAACCATGTTGTATTTAGCTCTAGCTCCAGTACGCGTGCGCTCTGCTGGAGTGGTGCGTTATATAGCCGGTACTCGTGGGACCAGAATTACAAGTTCACAAAAATCTCATATGATGGTTGATGGTCCATCTGAAAAAACCACCAACTTTAGTCTAGTGAAGTGGCCTCGCTCAGCGTTATCTGACGAGAATAGTTCTAAACGAAGGTCAGTTTAAATGGTGAGAAATCAAGTCTCCAATATAAGAACATCAGATTTGTAGTTCTTCAAAATAAACAGGAAGGTTTCCTTCATAAGGTCTCACCTTTCCTGATTAACAAAGTTGTAACGGGTTCTGGCGGTTCTCCGAAGAACACCAGGAAATTTCGAGACGGATCGATTCTGACTGAAACATATAATGATGAGCAGAATCGATCTCTTTTACGACTTGCTAATATGGTTGGAATAAACTTAAGTACGGGATCCCACCAAAAACATTGAATACAAGCCGACGGGAAATTTTTACCGTGACCTTCTGGATATGGACGTTACGGAAATTGGTGATGAGCTCCGTCCCCAAGAAGTGTTTGATGTTAAGCGAATAATGAAACGGTAGAGCGGAATGGAAGAACTAACACCTTCTCTTATGTTGACTTTCAACCTCCCAGTACCACCGGAAAATATAAAATTTGGTTACCTGTCAGTTCAAGTACGACATTTCATTTCTAACCCACGGCGATGTTTCAAAAGTCAAGCATATGGCCACAATACAACATCTTGCCCGAAAACTGAGATATGTGCACTATGTGCTAAGGAAGGCCACAATGACACTAAGTTTCAAGAAGATGAAACATATGCGTACTGCAGTGGATCACATACAGCTCGCGCTCGAGATTGCCCAACTTTTAAAGAACAGAAGGCAATTCTCAAAATCAGTACGGAGCAGACACTATCTTACCCAGTTACATGAAGAGGATATAAAAAGATACAAAACTCTCGTAACCTGGTTAAACCAGATGTTTCTTTCGCCGTTACTACATTAAGTAAAGCCCCTGCAAATGCAGGTAACCAACAGTGCGGATCCTGCAATGGGTTGAAAAAGCTTGTTCAGATGTTACCTGATCAGGTTGCTTCACTTACTGTAACTATTTCTGAGGTAACAATGACGAATGAGGTCGGTCGTTGCAGCTAGTGAAAATAACACTGGTGGGATCCTTCTTAAAGTTCCTGTCCTAAAGATTTACCTGTACGGGCAGGATTAAATACAGCTGGCAGTAAGCCACCGAATAAAATCCCGTTAAGGCCACACAACCACGCCCTCTGGGATGTTGTCTGCGAGTTCCCATTTTTCAAAATTTCCCCCTCTATCACCTCGTTTACTGGAGGATATGAGATATGAGAAACCGCCCGAATCCAGGGCATCGGAGTTTTTTAAAATAAAAAATCCGAAAAAGTAAAACCGGATCACCTACAACTAACTTTTTTATACATTTCTCTGTATTTTGTAACCTATAACTACCTTTATTTATGAGCATTATTCAATGGAACATCAGAGGTCTTCGGTCCCGCATTGGAAATGTTACAGTGCTGATGCGCGCACATGAACCATTAATAATGTGCTTCCAAGAAATGTATCTACTACAGCAAGATGCGGTAACACTCAGAAGCTATTTTTGTGAGAAATACGACTGTCTCGTGGACAGTAGAGTAGTGGAGCTGCTATTTTCATGCGGAATGAGGTGTCGGCTACAAGGATATCACTAACTACTCTCATTCCTGCTGTTACTGTAAAAATCTCTCCGTTAAATTGCATATCTGCAATTCGTATCTCTCGCCAAATTCCGAGTTCAATGCTATAGATATATCAAATCTCCTCATACAGATTCCATCACCATCGTTAATGGTAGGGAATTTTAATGCCCTCCATATTTCGATGGGGCTCATCTTTCTGTTCCTTTGAATGATGGATCATACACATTCATGTCCTTATCGTCTGGTACACGGTTGAACATCGACCTCTCCTTATTCTCACCGAGTTTACTCCCTTGTCTTAATTGGTCTGTTTGTGACTTTTACGGCAGTGACTATAGGCCAACTATTATTGCTTTTGGGGTTGACCGCGAGGTGAACAAAAGGGCACAGTGATGGATTGTCGTAAAATCTGATTGAAACGGTTACCATAAAGCCTTCCATCACAGTATGACGATGATGCAGACGCCCTTCATCAACTTGCTTCTTTTACATCCCTGATACTTGCGAATGCTTAATAGATATACTCCACAAACATCTGGAAGTCCTAGACGTCCTTCCGTTCCTTGGTGGAATGATAACTACCAAAACGCTATTAGAAACGACGGCTGACACTGAACAACGTAGGCTTAAAAACTAACATTTAAATTTGTACCGTAAGGCTAGAGCGTGTTGTCGTCGGGTATTCTTCGACGCTAAGAGGAAGTCATGGACGAAATATCTGGACACCATTTCACGTACTAATCCTACATTTACTGTGTGGAAGGAGCTTTGTGCAATTTGCGGTCACCGAAACAGTCCATTCTCGGACGCATTCATGAAGGAGAACTCCTTTCATTATCATCATCTGCAATAGGAACTACCTTAGCAGATTTTTCCACTCGGTGTCTCTCACTTCATCATAATAGATTTCAGAGGTACAAGATACAGTTGGAAGCATTATCGTTAAACGTTGGTGATTTGGTCGGTGAATTAAATGCTCCATTTACATTCAACGAGTTGCCACATGGACTTAAAAATTCAAGTGACACCTCCCCTGGACCTGACAACATTCGTCTCAGTGTGCTCTCACACCTTTCTGATTCGGCGCTGCAACACCTTTTGTGTATTTAAAATGGTTTATTCTTCTCACAAGTCATCCTGACGTCTGATCAGAAGCCATTTTCATACCAGTAATTAAATGTGATAAAGACAAAGCATCCCAAACAAGCTACCGCCCTATCTCCTTGACAAGCGTCTTATGCAATGTGATAGCGAGAATGGTGAACTGCAGGTTATCATGGCACCTAGAAACATGGCTTTTTATCTTTAGAACACTGCGATTTCCACCAAGAACGATTTTCCATTGACCATTTAGTATCACTGGAAGCAGCTATTCAAAACGCTTTTCTACTCCGCCAGCGCCTCGACTCTTCTATTTTTCCAACTTTTCGGTGTTCATATCCTCCATGGAGAATCAACCCTGTAAATCTTAACTTTAGCCTTACTGTATTAAAAAATCAACAGCTCCTTTAGTCTTTCAGCAAATGTTTTACCAAATTCTCTCCCAAGACAAACTCAGACGCAGTACTATATACAGATGGCTCGAAACAGAATGACACCGTTGGATGCTCATTTGTAGTTAAAGACAGAACGTATATGTTTGGCCTACCTAGTATACAAGTGTCTTTACTGCTGAACTACAGTACAGCCCCGCTATAACGCGGCTCGATACACCGCGGATATGGATATAACGCGGATTATAACCTGTCCCCTAAAAAAATATCTGAATATTTGAAAAAATCAAATAGGATAAAGAAATTCTAGTCACTCTACGTCTGTATTCGATATCGGTGTAAAACCCACCATTAATGCTTTGAAATTGTCAACAATACGCTTCTAATATAACATCTGCCAATTAGTCACGATCAATTTTAAATTTAAAGCCTTGGAATTACTAAAAACATGATTCAATAAAACTAAACTACGATTCCAATACAGTAATAGGAGAAATTCTTATGATGTACTGCACATGACTAATTTCCTGTAACAGCGATAAGACCATCAATGTACTGCCTGTACAAGGCACAGTAAAAGGAATCTGAATATTATTACGTATTGTGATTTATTCGTAGCTGCTTTTACTGTGAATATCAGTATCGTTAAGTTTTATTACGTTGGTTAATTTATTAGATTTTGTAGTGCTTGTTTTCGTTCGTATTTGCCTAACATATCGTCTAAACGAAAAACGTATTCTGTAAAGGAAAAATGAGAAATTATTGAAAAGATTAAGGCAGGTCGATGAAAGCCAGTTTATCCCGGGAATTCGGTGTGCCTGAAGGTACTATCCGTGGTTGGGTGAAAGAAGAAGATGAATTGCGTTCTTTTATTGATTCGGTAGATGAAACAGTCGGACGTGATCGCAAAAAGGTTAGACTCGGTGATGTTACTGTTGTAGGTGAGTGCATGTACCTTTGGTTTTTGTAAAAACTGAGTGAAGGAGTACCACTATCAGGGTCAATACTTCAAGCTCAGGCACTAAATTTTCATGAACAAATTAATAATGGAGAAGAATTCAGTGCTTCTAGCGGTTGGTTATCGCGATGGAAAATCCGTCATGGCATAGGCTAAGTGTATATCGAAGGAAAATCTCGTTCAGCAGATGCGACGGCAGCTGAACATTTTTCACAAACAATATTACAATCAGAATAACTTCAGCGACGAACAGTTGTGTAATTGTGATGAAACTGCTTTGTATTGTATCTATTGACAACAAAAACATTTGATGCGAAGCGGGCATCACATAAGTCTGGTATGAAAATGAACAAAGAAAGGGTAACTTTTCTTTTGTGTGCCAATAAGTCAAGAAATCATAAATTGAAGCCGTTGCTCATTGGCAAGTACGTCAACCCACGTTGCTTCAAACACGTTAATATGAATTCATTACCGGTTACTTTTAAAAATAGTAAAAATGCTTGGATGATGTGTAATATTTTTTTAACGTGGTTTAACGACGAATTTGTGCCTAGTGTTAAAAATTATTTACGAGTTCGAAATTTGGAAGAAAAAGCTTTATTACTTCTTGACAGTTACCCTGCTCATCCGCCTACGACTTGATGAAATCTAAATATGAGAAAATAAAAGCAATGTTTTTACCCAAGAACACCACATCTTTGATCCTACCATTAGACCGAGGAGTTATTCGGGCATTTAAAGCGTATTACCGACGAGAGCTACTGACCGCTATCGTTAACTCAGAATTACAAGTAACAGAATTTCTTAAAACCGTGTCATTAAAAGTATTGTATACAGCGCTGGAACAGCATGGAGTAGCGTAAATTCTATAACAATTAAAAATTGTTGGTCGGTATTGTCAGAGAGTAATACAGAAGATATTGAAACAGAAAATGTTCATATTTTTACTGACGAACACGCAATGGAATTGTCACATTCAACCGGGCAAGAATTGCCTGTAAGTGGTCTCAATGAGTGGGTTGAAGAAGACAATCAAACACCCGTTGCCCATTATATGACCGATGAAGAAATTCTGTTCTACAACCTAATGATAATTTGTCGGAGGAAGAAGAGGAAGGTGTTGTAGAGGTCGCTGATACG
This sequence comes from Lycorma delicatula, assembly GCF_047948215.1. Lineage (NCBI taxonomy): Eukaryota > Metazoa > Arthropoda > Insecta > Hemiptera > Fulgoridae > Lycorma > Lycorma delicatula. Next base: position 78,696,356 of record NC_134458.1, read on the forward strand.
GAGAGCTGTACACTCTCAATAAAAGACTTCCTGGAAATTATAAATAGTGTAATAATATGGATGGAGCAACAAAGTGATAGTGATGATCGTCATTTATTGCACTTAAAAAAGTGTAAAGTCATATATTATAAAGAAGAAACGTACAACCGCGAAACAAAAAACAGTAACTTCTTATTTTAAAAAATAATTTACATTCAAAGAAAAAATATCTTATCTTCCGCACTTAACTTGTTTCTATGTAAGTACATGTTATTCTGCATTGGCTTTTTCTATTACACCATTATTGTTTGATTTTTTGCCTATTTTTTTTTAACTGATCCCTTTGTGATTTTAAATTTACTTCTCGAAATAACATGGTTAGCCTATAACGCGGGTACACGCAAATCCTCCGATAACTGCGTTATAGTGGGGTTACACTGCATATGCTGTCAATAAAGCTTTGAATATCATCAATCCGAAGTACCGTCATATCCTTATTTGTAGCGACTCGTGCAGTGCACTACAAGCTTTAGAAGATTTGAGCTCTAGAAATCCTCTCGTTACCGAAATCTATAATGCAACTGCTGAAATGAATCATCGCAACACACAAGTAAGTTTTGCTAGATTCCTTGCCACGTCGAATTTCCGGGTAATGAAAGTGCGGAATCCGCTCTTAAAGACGCATGTAGTCAACTGTCCTTCCCCACTTCTGTTATTACATGCGATTTTATTAACTGTATAAAACACGCTGTTTGAGTAAAGTGGCAAGGTAATTGGACTGCTACAGTGGATAATAAACTCCGGCACACCAGAGATACTGTGTTGCCACGGAACTCTTCATGTAGAAAAAATCTTCGAGAGGAAGTGGTCCTCTGCCGATTGCAGTTACGACATACGAGAGCCATTCACGAGTTTCTGATGTCGGGGAAAACGCACCAGTATAGTTGCATAAGATGCAACAGCCGCTTGACTGTGCATCACATTCTTGTGGATTGTATATGTTACGCGACTTTACGTCGTAAATTTAAATTGCCCAGAAACATTCGTAGAAAGGGTGTTTACACTCCTCTCGGACTTTGTTAAATTTTATTTAGGTTTTGTTAATTTTATACTTTTTATTTTAGTTTTAACTAGCCGATTAGGGCTCGCTTTGCTCTACCAACCGTCTAACCAGGGGCTCTGTTTCCTAGACCCTCGACACGTTCGCATCCTCATGTTTGTGAGAATTTTAAGTATTTTGCTGAAATATTTCAAGAAAATAGATATTAGCATTTCGCCGCGATGAACTTATTGTAGTGATTTTTTAGCCACAGCTCCATTTATCAAACCGCAACTTATGCTTCGCATTTATCGCTCCATCTAACTGCTCAGCCAGGCATCGCTTCGCTCTGCTCTTTGGGGCGTAAAAGGAGATTCAGTTTTTGAAAACCGATTTATTTGTCGTAAACGTGAAAAATACATAATTTTAACTTTAATTATAAAATTAACTAAACTTTTACAAGATAATTGAAACTGTTTTCCAGACAACCCATGAGGTACAGTCAAATGTGCGTTACTTTATAGTCTTGAAAAGTTTTTCCAGACACGATTCATTTTTGCATGCCTCACAATTAACTGCGTATTACGAGAAATTACTGTAATTAAAAGATTTCTACTATTTATTTTTCCGGTACTTTAATTATTAATTTCGGTTTCTTATTTCTATTTCATAATTCCAACGTTAGCCCTTGTACTGCTAGCAAATACGCTGTTTGAATTTTTAAAATTGCTCGTACCGTTCCGGAGATATAAGTAAATTTCGGAAAAATAGCGGATAACCGAATGATACACCTTTTTTATGCAAAGGTTAGCACTCAACGTAGTAAAAAATAAGCCGTTAGAATTTTTAAAATTGGTCATACCGTCTCGTAGATATAACTGAATTTTGGAATAAGAGAATGACCTCATAACCGGACAACTGGATAATCGAGACTATAAAAGAAAAAAAGAAAAACCACCCTCATAATAAATAGAAAATTTTTGTCGTATTAGATTTATTTGTATACCTATGGGATCCTTTATCTTACATTTCAAAGAAATCGACTCCTCTTTTATATATGTATATATATATATATATAGATAAAAATAATTTATTTTGAGTTTTGGTCTGTGATATTAGTTTTAAGTGAGTCTTAAGTGTCGGTAGTACTGATGAACAATAATCGAGATAATATTCGGGTTGATGACATATAAATATAAAATCATTCAAAAAATTGAATAATAGTGTGAGGGAAAAGTCTACAAACGGTTTTGATTTTTCTTAAACTTGCATAAATTATTAAATTATTTTTTTTCTAAAATTAAAGTAGAAAGAATACTTCATTCTGATTTATTAAACAGATTATGGGAGATCCATTATGTTATATAATATACTAGTTAAATTTATGTAAGAATAATAATAATATTTCACTAATGTACAGAAGAAAAATATTCGAAGTATTTTTGTATTAAGTATTCCGAAAAATATACGATGAACTGTGTATACTGCCAAATAATTATTTATTCAACGTATAGCATACCTGTTGATAGTATAGAATAAAAATTTAAGAACTCGTAAAATCAGCAACTTACTTATAAACATGTATACATGTAAATACATCAAAATATTTTGTACAAGGTAGTTAATTTATACAAATATCTTCCAGCATAAAATAAGGAAATTATAATTTAATGTTTAGAATAGTAAATTGATGTAATTTAATTATATATTTTTTTCATTTTTGCCTATTAACAAATTCAAACCTACAGCAGTAATGGAGTCATTAATAACGTTTTGTGTATATATGCGCACACTTACACTCACATACACAAAAAACTAGGTATGCTAGCCTATACTTCCGCGCCAGGTTACGAAATAAGCATATCTTTAAAACTGCGTTTATTTAATGATGTTTATATTAAATGCTACAGTTTTGTTTAAATAAGTTAAGCCTGTAGGCATAAAAAGTGTAAAAACCTGGCATATTTTATTTAATAGGTCATTATTAACATCAATTATAAAAAATTCTGATGTGGACACCACATGACTTCCTTGTACGCCTATTAAATTACATATACCCATTTTTTTAAATGAAAAGAACGTAAAATTTTATTTCATTAATAGCTTCCGATATTTTTTCATAATTTTTTATTTTTATTTTTATTATTGAATTATTATTTATCGTAAATATTTTTTTACATTCAGAGGTTAATAATTCTTAATAAATCAATATATTTAAATTATAAAAAGGAGATGTCTGATTCGAACCGATATGCCTTCCCCTTATAAGATCCAAATATTTCATCAATTAAAATTTCATTCAGCTATAACTCTGGAACCAATGAAAATAAGTACCAGTTATGAAATATCGTTGAAAAGCTCTCAATAAGGGCTTATTACTATAGTTAAGAAAAAGTCCAAAATCCAAATTTTTTTTGGATTTTCGGCTTCTTTTGACACTTTTGGTTCAGTCGATTGCAATCAAAATGGGTGGTGCACAACTAGATGTTACAACAGTTCTAAAGCCAAAATTTCAACATCCTACGGCTAATCGTTTTTGAGTTATGCGAGATACATACGTACGTACAGACGTCACGCCGAAACTAGTCAAAATGAATTCAGGAATGGTCAAAATAGATATATCTGTTGAAACCTGAAAACCGAAGTTTTTCTCAATTACAATACTTCCTTTATTTCGTACAAAGAAGTAAAAAAGAAAAAAGCATCTATTTAATATATTAAGATAATTCATTTATTTATCGTTCACAAACAATTTCTTTTATAAAAATTAAAATAAAACAAAACAATTACAAATATCTATTTATTATTTAATTTTTAATGACCTTAGTCGGTCGTTGAAATCAAAGTAATTTTATTTTCCATAGGAAATTATTTACATAACGTTATTTAAAATCCCGATAGTGGTGGTTCGTTGGCGCTCAAGTAATTGGTGATATATGTGGAGTAAATAATCCGGTCTATACGGATGATCGATTATCTCAGTGGATAAAAACGGCCGGATACTTGATGTCAAGAGATTACAGAAATAAAAAAAATCAACAAACTTGTATTTCTATTTTATAGTTAACAGTTTAAATTAACTAATAAACGAAATTTTAAAAGACCTTTACTGAAGCGTGCAACAAAATTTTGTAAAATGTTTTTGAGTATGAGAATATTTGAAAAAAAGAAACAGGTTATATATAGTCGAAAAATGTTACGTAGTAATAAACACATTTTTTTAAATCAAAACTTTCTTCACAGAAAAATATTGTGCCGTATTATTAATCTCATTTTATTCCTGTTGAAATCTGATAAACCTTTGTCATAGCTAAAGATGACACTACGGTGCATGAATCTGTTCGTTGTTAATGAAAAATTCGTTAACGATTTTAGAATTCTAAAATTATCTTAAATCGTTGACGTTATAATTCTCGTTTTAATTAGCGAGAAATAGAGGTAGTCACTGTGGTGACGATTCGAAAACTTATAGTTATATGTTATATAATATTATTGTAGTTAGTTATTTTACAATAATTTCGTTTAAAAACTAAGTACAGAAACCTTTTCTACCGTTTTTGAAAAATATTTATAAATAATATGTGTATTAGCGCTTCATTTTTTCCATTCATTTATGCCTTCTCACATCGGTTATATTAAGTTCAACTTTAGCATATTTTATACAGTTTACTAATTACTTATATATTTTCTGTAGTATCACTTATTTCAAGATTATTCTCTGTATAATTTTTTAATAAAGATCATGTAGAAAGTAGTAGTCCTTCCATGACGGATATGCAGACGTCTCAGAGTACCAAAAGGCCGGACAACTCAAAGTAAAAATGTTTTTAAAGAAAAAGAAAATTTAACATATATTTAAGTCTAATTAAATAAAGTTTTTTCCAATATTATTTTTATCCGGTTCTCCGGCCAATTTCAGGCACGTGATAAAGTTTATACATTTCTCACAACAATAGATAGGTCTCTATGATGCATGTTCAACGATAACATTTCACTTAATATTAATGCGTGATCTAAATAATAATACATTATACAATGAATAGCATAAAATATTTAAAATTTTATAATATATTAGTAAGGAGGACGTGATCAGTAAATATTCCATATTTTTTATTAATTCGTTTCGTAGTAATTCTTGTTTCTTTGATGAATTTATAAATACCTTTTTTTGTTATAAAGGTTTGTTTTTTAATTTTTCCATGAAAAAAATCTTATTTTCCCATATCCTATCTATAACGAGTTTTCCGGTCCATTTCAGGCATTAGTTGAAATTCGAAACGTCTTTCGTTCAAAAAAATATATCGTTCTACGGAGCATGTCCCAGAACACCTTTATCATTGACATTAATGGCGTGATCTATATAACGTATTATTATGGACCGATCAGAATAAAAAATGTATTAATAACATATTTTTTGGAATAATAGTAACAAGAAATCGGGATTAGTAAATATTCTATTTTTTTTTCAATTACCTTCGTAATAATTCAGGTTTTTTGTTGCACTGTAAATTAAGCTTCTTTTAAAAGAGGCATTTATGATTTATTTTCCATAAAAAAAAAAATTGTCCCCCATATTCTGTCTATACAGTGTTCTCCGGCCCATTTCAAGCCCGAATTAAAATAAGTTAAACCTTTCTTTCAAATAAGAAACAGATCGGCTTATCTTCTATGTTTCACAAACAAATTCATCGTTGAGATTAATTGCGTAACACAGTGTTTCTCAACGTGTGGGGTGTACGCCTCCCTAGGGGTGCGTGATAACACTAAATGGGGGGCCGCGAGCATATCGAAAAGAAAATATTAAATAACTTAATTAATTTACTGAGAGGAAAGCAAAAAAAAATTCATTCTGACATAATAAATAATAAAATTCAGATTTACACTGATATAGTACACTTATAAAAAGGATTGTATCAGTACTGCACAATGTATTTAATAATTATTAATGACTCCCTTGGTCCTGTCTTGCACAGCAAAGTTTTACGAAGGAAGGTTTAATATTAGAAATAGACACTCTGAGTTCTTTTTCTATATTTAGCAGAGATTTATATTTTGTCTTAAAAGCAGCCACCGCAGAAAATCCGGTTTCGCAAAGATAGGATGTTGAAAACGGTAATCGCATACAAAATGCTCTTGTTTTCAGTGCAGAAAACTCATCATCCACCCCTTTCCAAAATTCACAAAGCGATTTATTACTAAATTCTCTTTTGATTTCGCCACTTGCCGTGAAGTCTATGAAGACTTCTTCTTCGGCAATTGAGAGCACTTCGGGAGTATTTTGAAAAGGATCCCTAACCCGCTCGTAACTTGCTAACAAGTTGTCGTCAGCAAGAAAATACTTTTTTAAATTCTTTGTCGGCACGGCTAAATGATTTTCAACAGTTACAAAAGCAACTTTCATATGTTGTTCTTCAGCCTTGTAAGTTTTAACACATTCATCTACATTTGCAAACATTTATAGGTTTTTTTGCTTTAAATTTCTGTTCCGCAATTACAATTTTCTAAAAAAATCTTTAATTTTATCACTCGTATCCAATATCGTATGTGTATTTTCTCCTTGGAGTTGAAGATTCAAGGATTTGAATTTCTTGAATATGTCTACCATGTAGCTCAATTCCACCACAAATAAACCATCTCGAAACTTCTCGGCTTCCGATCGGTTTTCCTTTTCTAGAAAAATGGCGATTTCATTTCATAATTCATAAACACGTTGCAAACATTTCCCGCGTGATAACCATGTTTCCTCGCAATAAAATAGTAACGCTGAATGTACTTCATATTTATTTAATACCGTGAACGGCAATTAACACGCAAATTCCGACATATAAATTCACGATAGATTCGACAGCGATGGAAGGATCGACTCGACAGAGACTGGCTGGAATAGAACGAGGTGTAGCATTTATACACGTTTGCGCAGACGGTTGCGCAGTTGTTCCAGAATTTTCGAGCCAAATCGGAACTTCTCGTGAAGCCGCGAGAATGTCCGATATGGTGGACGTAAGACAGAGACCAATTGAGAAGCATCGATTCTGGTTTTATCAATGCAGCGGTTCGGTGTTGCCAAATATCAATAAATTTACTTATTCTTGGTAATTTGTAATGTTTTTAATTAAGGCCTTAGTGTAGCTTTAGCGTAAAATTAGTGAAAATACTATATTATTGTATGAGAGGTGGGGCGCAATGAAAATTTTGATTGAAAATTTATCGATTAAAATAAAAAAGTTATCGATGACATTTTTTTTGGAATATCAGTAATCAGATCTGTATCTGTAAATATTCTATATATTTTTTATTATTGGTTTCGTAATATTTGACGAGAAATTGAGGTTTTTATAAACGTGATAGTTTTATAATTTGAAGATTATATTTATATTGGCTCTTCTTCAGAAAACTAAAGTATGTATGATCTGTATTTAACGAGTTAAAACATGTGTCCAATATGCTACGACTATTATTTTGAGTGAATATCGGTTGGCCGGGCCAAAGTATAACTAATATATATTCTATTTTTTAAAATCAGTTAAAAAAAGATAGCTAAGTAACTTCAGATGAAAGATATTTATAGGAAAAATAGACAGGTAACTCCTGTAAAACCTTTTAGATGTCACTGTTATAAATAAACATTTTTCAAAATCTTTTCCTTTTTGTATATAATTTTTGGTAGTTTTATTTAATAAGAATTCTTTTTATAAACCTTTCCAATCGTTGTCGGTTTAATTTTTTTTTATCCTTTTATATAGGATTTGCGAGTTTTTTTGCCTTATTAAAATATTAGCACGGAATAACCAATTCCGTGCTACTTTTTGAATGATGCTTTTGCTGTTGTAGATTTACTTGTAGTATAATTCTTGTGTATGAATACCGGTTAGTATACTGACTTCTGATTTTAATTTTCATTTAATATCCTCTCAGGAAATATATAAAAATTGTTAAATCGATCGCTAAAACAATAATTTATTCTAGTCTGTGTACGCTGCGACTTGAAAAAATACAACTTAGCGTTGACTGGTGCCTGTAGTTGCTTGTTTGTTATTTGATGATTTTATCTTTAAAAAAGACAATTTAATTATTTTACTTCTTTTTTTTTTATGAAAACATGAAATATTTAATTTAAGAAATGTATAATTGTATACGAATATATTTTATAATTTGATAAATTGTCGTTCACTTCAATATTTTACCTTTTTTGCACTTGTTTGTTGTAGTTTGTGAGTATATTATGACGAGTACAGCTTATAGATAAAATGTGAAAGAAAAACTAAACAACCTGAATAACGATTATTTAAAATTTGTTTTTATTTCATATCAGAGTAACAGTTTTTTAATACCCTGTGTACTATTAATATTTCGTTATTAAAATAATAAAAAATATTAAGTTGAATTATTAACAAGTTATAAAATAGTTTTTTTCATTACGTACAATGTATGCACGGATGCGTGGGTGTAGATACACGTCTAAAAATATATAGAGGATATGTCTGGATTAGAAATTATGTTATGCTTGGTCGAACTGAAAGCAAAAGATGTGCAAGTACAGTCTTTTCTCAACATATTAATGTGCATGATAAAATTACGTAATCGCATAAGAAAAATTCATAATTCTCACTTATATAAGATAGCTAAAACCTGGGAAATGATAAACCGGATTTTGCTTATATCTTGTATAAAGATTTTATGAAAGTTCACTATGAAATAAAGAACTCATTTTTATTTCATTGAACGGTGGAAATATTTATGTTTATTTATCTACTATTTCATTTTCTCTTGTATTAATTTTTTTAGTTTATTTTATTGTCTTTTTATTTTGAGCAACCTATTTTACGCGAATGAAGATAAAGATGGCAAACAAATAAAATTAGAAGTTGTTCGTTAAGTTCCATAATTCATGTTTTTAAATTTAGTAAGTGTCAGTATTTGATTTTTACGTGATCTTTGGAAAGGGAATTAGCTTTTTGTAAGATAACGTATTTTACAAAAATTGTGGTCGATCATATTTTGAATCATCAGTCAAAGAGCTAACAGCTTTTGGTTATTTTATGTAAATGTTGAGAATATGAGAAGAAAAGATTAAAAGCTTTTGAAATCGGTGCTGTAGGAGAATGTTACTTGTAAAAATCAGACGGGTGGATAAAGTGACAAATGAAGAGGTATTGCGGCAAATTGATAAAGAAAGAAGCATTTGGAAAAATATAGTTAAAAGAAGAGACAGACTTATAGGCCACGTATTAAGGCATTTCTGGAATACTCGCTTTGATATTGGAGGGACAGGTAGAAGAGAAAAATTGTGCAGACAGGCAACGTTTGGAATATGTAAAACAAATTGTAAGGGATGTAGGATGTAGGGAGTATACCGAAATGAAAAGACTGGCACTAGATAGGGAATCTTGGAGAGCTGCATCAAACCAGTCAAATGACTGAAGACAAAAAAAAAATATAAATGTTATTTCGTTTCGCTTGTTAACTTTTCAGTTAGGTAAATAATGCTTCTTAAAGACTATTGACTAATTAATCTAAAGCTGAACACTTACAATTATTCCTATTAATTTATAAATAACACGAAAATATAGATATAGATATAGAAAAAAATTTGATCCGCATATTTTATATATCATAAAATTATAAAATTAAATCAATTAAAATAAGTTTAAATTGAACCATTGGAGATTCTTCATAGACTTAGTAATGATGTTCCAACGATGAAATTAAACTGGAAAAAGTAGCGTTGAATCTAATTAAAATTAACCGTACACTTTGGCATAATGTTTGATAAACTTTCACAAAGTTTAATACCCTGCAACTAACTCCTGCAAATAACTCATCTGTTTGTCTCGCTACAGGCGTCTTACATTCGAATCCGGTCGTCAAACAATCCGCTTTGGAACAGACGAGATCAGTTGATGTCGTCCTATGTAGCCCGCATCAAAGCTCAGTCACACCGTCCAAAGTTTGAAGTTCTTTTTTCTAATCCCCATGTTCGTCGGTACGAAGACTCTCCTCAGTCACCTGCTAAGCTTGTGTTAGAGCTGTTCGCCTATTTTCTTTGTTAAATGTTAAGTTCTCTTCGCTCTTCTCATTTAACGTATGTTCTTATTCGCCTTGGGGATTAAATCCTATAAATACTGATTTGACTGAATTTGTATTACAAATTACAAACAAACCGTATATTCTTAGTGAAGAATTCTCTCAAATCCTGTCTGATTTAAAGTCGGATGCAAGTGTCTATACGGATGGCTCCAAATATAATAATTTAGTCGGCTACGCTTTTGCAGCGGATTAACAAAGTTCTCTTTGGACTCCCCACTATCACAGTGTCATTGCCGCTGATCTTTATACTATTAACAAAGCACTGAACGTCGTGAATCCTAGACGTCTTCTTGTACTTATTTGTAGTGATTCGTCGAGTGCATTGGAAGCAATAGGTATCATGTATTCGAAACATCCTCTTTTTTTTGTAAATACCACGAAGCACTCTGTATGCTTACCTACCGTAATACACGTGTCAGCTTTTGCTGGATTCCAAGCCGCTTCCGAATCCTAGGGAATGAGCGGGCTGACGTCGCCGCTATGTAAGCATGTACTCAACCCGTCTTCACTACTCGTATTCTTGCCTCCGATTTTTCTAATTTTATAAAACGACTACTACGAGTGGAATGGTAGCAATGACTGGAATGGGACGGTAGATAACAAGCTATGACTTGGAAAGAAACGGTACGTCCTTGGTTTTTGTCCAGTAGAGTATATAGGAAGTATGAAGTTGTTCTTTGCTATCTGCGGGTAGGTCATACAAGACTTACACACGTACATCTTATGCTGTCCGGTGATATTCGTACGTGTCGTCGATTCCGATTAATTGTTTTCCGTATTCTTGTGAATTAAGTAATTATGCGGCCTTACGTCGCAAATTTAAAGTTCCTACCATAATACGGCGTATTCCAGTGACGATCTTAACACGATTGATAAAGTGATTAATTTCGTTCGTTGCATAGAATATGACGTCAATAGTGATATTTTTATTTTATTTATTTTTATTTTATTTTTATCCTTTATACATTATACTGATTTTTCTTTTGTTTGTGTACTGTTTTATGTAGTCTATATACCTGTTTTTTTAGTTAGTTTTTAATTTTATTGTTAATCTAGAAGAGGCCCTTTACACTCCTCTTGGAATTTGTTGAAATTTATTTATGTTTATTAAAATTTTATATGTTCTATGTGTATTGTTATTTTTTTAATAAGTATATCTTTGTTTTTAAGATCCCGGCTGTGATATTAGTTTTACTAATATCTTAATTAAGTTTTTCGGATGTTGACTATGATACTAGTTGCAAATTTTTTTGTTTTTAATGTCCTATATGACTTCTTTGTTCCGGGTGATGATATGGAAAAGCATGTTTTTCGCTCAAAAATATAAATCTTGTCCCGAAGCAGCCCTATGTAGAATACCAGATTACAGAGGGAGATAAATAAAAACGAAGAGTCTAATAGATTATCAACATAATCCAAAAATGTAATATAATCTAATATTAAATTATGAAATCTAAATTTATGATGATTAGTTATTCAGTCGTATTCGATTCTTGGCGATTCCACAGGCGAATGTTCTCCCCGATTGTCGATCATGTATGGCTTCTTTAAGCTGCGGTATTATCCTGCTGGTGTCATTTTTTATGGTTGATGGTGTCAAGTCAGCGTTAGCTTGAGGGAATCATGTTAGGTTGGATGTGAAAATGTTCGTATGAGGCCTACGTGAAGGTAAAATTTGATTTGTATTTTATTGATGCAAATGTTTGCCGAAGCGTTTACATCGGTGGCATCCCGACCGAGGCCTGGCTGATGACTGTGAGATGTAATCAGTTAGAGGGTCTAAAGACGACCTCCGGTAAAGCCTCTCAGGGTTTGAAACGGAGGGGGTGGTGTGGCGGTCGGTAACGTCACAAGGTGGGTGTCTTCCCCCTACGGGGTTGGAATGTCAAGTCAGCGTGTCCGTGGTCGTCCTGTTTTTATTTTTCCGCTGACCATACTGAGCATAATCGAAGTTTCTGAGCAATTTGTGCGCATGACGTGGCCAAAGTATGACGGTTTAAGTCTTGTGATTTTTTCTACGAGTGAAATTTCCGGTTTTATATGTTCGAGAACTTCTTTCTTTGTGATTCTGGCGGTCCATGGGATTCTCAACAGTCTTTGCTAGCACTACAACTCTAATGCATCGATTTTCCGCCGTTCTGATTTCCTGAGAGTCCAGCTCTCACAACCGTACATGGTAATTGCAGAAACTATCACTTGTACGGGTCTGCATTTTGTGTCCAATCCGACATTTCTACTTTTCCTAACCTTCTTCATCGCGGTTCGTCCAAGTGCTATACAGCCTTTAATTTCAGAGGCCGATTCTGCATCGCGGTTGATGTTGGAACCAAGGAAAATGAGATCTTGGGCGCATTTAATTTCGTTTCCGTTGACGCTTTAAATTTTAGTATTTACGATGTCCAATTTTCCGATGCTCATACCTCATACGTTCCATGTTGCTATTTTGTGATTGTCTATGCAGCGCAGGCTAGGTCTTTCACCACTGGATGTATCAGCAACCGGGATTTCGCAGAGATTTGCTTCAGCCATATCATAATGTCCACAGCTACTAGTGCCCGGCCGTTGCTCATCCCTAATCACAGTTCGAGGTCCAAGAGAACCTCGGATGCTCGCTGATCCATAGGTCCCATCAACGGACACCATGTCTGAACTTTAGTTTTGATATTTTTCCATTGAAACTTCCAGACAGGTTTTACGGGTGGTTCGCTGTTGCCTTTTCAACCGTCCTCCTTTATCCTGGCTTAGGACAGGCTGTAGAGCTACCACAGTCGCCAACAAAGTCGCTTAGAACTTCGTTGAAGTAGTAGGTAAATAGTTACGTAGTGCTAGTAACATTGACAAACCCACCCGCGGCAACTCCACAGGGAGAGTTTAATGTAAATTATAATTGTGTAATCTACACCCAAAACATTGGACTATTTGAGTAATCGTTAGGTACTGCTTTTTTTTTCACATGTTCATTATGTTTTAAAAAATACAATTCATTAAATTTGATAATACAATACGGTCAAGATTAGCAGATGGCGTACTTCAATTTGAACGCGTTTGCGGTTAAATAATATGAATTAAATTTAATTATAGAATGGGATTCGTTTATTGAAGAAATATTGGTTTTTTTGTTACAAAAAGAGTAGCTTTTGGAGATTCTAATAAATAATAACTTTTGTATACTTTACGTCATAATGTAAATGTAAAGAAAGAGTATTTTATTAATGACGGATGTATGATGAATGAGTAGTATGAGACCAGTAAAACCTTATCATGTTGTGCAAACTCGATTGTTCTATACACGCGCGTGTGTGTGTGTCAGATTAGAACAAGCATCTACAGGTAGATAAGTTTAAAAGTATGGCAAAAATAAAATGAATTTTTTAAGTAGATCTGTAGTAATATGTTACAGAATATACATTTCATTACAATTTTAAACGGTTAACCGTTATTTAGTAATGAAAGTAGTAGTCGTGGTCATATTGCTCAGATTTTTTATGTAATTTTATAATTAAATTTAAGAGAGGTAGAAATATTTCTCAAATCAGACTTGCTTCACGTTCAAACAAACCTATTATAATTCTGCATGAAACGTAGAAAATAAAACAATGGTTTCAATGTAAAAAGCGAAAAAGAAAAGAATTGTTTGTATACTCGAGATGAAGGCAGGAATTTTATTATTATGCACTCTTTCCAGAAGACAAAGAACTCCGCAGAAGACATGAAAAGTTGGAAAGAACAAAGCTTATAGTAAAATGCTAATGCAGAGATATAAATTACTTACAAAGTAATAGTTTTGACGACGTGTCTTGTTCGTAGATGAGAAAAATTAATGCCCTTTAACGAATTCGTATTGTTTTTAACTGTTGAATTCTTTTGCGAGGTAGAAAAAATCACCGGTCAATGGCCGTCGAATAGCAAATGAAGTTTGGCAATCGAATAAACAAACAGAGTTTTACGATAAGGCCGGATAATGCAAGTTTTGAGGACTGTTTGAATGATTTTCTATAATGTGTGTCTGTGTGTAACCGTGATTTTGTATTATATACCTCATACCTTAATGTGTTAATAAGCGCACTGACATTTTATTATACAGCGGATTACAGTAACTAATGTAAGAAATTACTCCTTGCCTTATAATAGTAAAACTGTAGAAAAAAATTACAACGTTTGCATTATTTTCAGGAGAGTTACACACTGTTCTCACGGCAAAGTAGTCATCGGCCGAATTAAATCCCATGATCTGTAAGGTCTTAATTCTAATAATGAATCGCTTGGCCTGATTACCAAGCTCCGTCATCACCAGCTCGAAAAGGGTTCTATCTTCCTGGCATTGATATCTGGGCAAGAAGAAGGCGGGGGAGCTGTTCTACCTTCTCCTGCCTTCTTTGTTTCAGAAAACATCGTTTTAACAAACCGAAAACGTTTTTTATTGTGACTCGTTTTTCCAAAACACTGTCGATCGTCGGATAGAACCGATGCTATATTTAATTTCAGACGAAGTACGAATTCATTTATCTGGGTGTGTTAATTCGCACAACACCAGGCATTTGATGATTAAAGTCGTCACCGGATGTTTGAGAGTCCACTTCACGATGATAAAATCGGTGTACGTTGTGCTGTTCCTGATAATCGTACAGTGGAGTTAATATTTTTGGACCGGATTGTCAATGCAGAAGTTTATCTTACAATTTTCGAAGAGTTCTACTTTCAGTAAATATATCGTGAAAAAGAGTACCGCTTCTTCTAGCAAGTCGAAGCAACGTGTCGTACGTAAAACAATTCACTAACACGCTTTCATAGGGCTTGTACAGATCGAACTGTTGGCAGAGGGTGGTGGCCTACGCTTTCACCAGATTTTTCTATTTGCGATTTCTTTTCGTAAAAAGATCACTTAGCGATGTATTTTCTTTTTTACATTATTAATATCTAGTAAATAAAATCCTTCATGAAAATGTATTCCATTCAATAAAGAGTTACTATTTAAGTTCTTGAAAAGCGGAGTATAACGCAATATCATTCCTTATGTTAGAAAAATGTTTACTTCTTACAAAGAATGGATTTATTTGTCACAGAGTAATGTAATATTTTATTTAAAAAATAAGAAAAAAAATGTATGGTCGTTTATTTATTGACAGTAAAAATTATTTTATGTAATGCCATCGGATCATAAATTTTATAATATGCTACCTTAAGTTGCGAAATGTAATAAGTTATGATTAAAGAAAAAAAGTGCTGTTCTTTTCTTTTGAAACTGTAAGCTAATTTTACTGAATAAAAAATACGCAAATCTGAATAGTCTTATTTACTGCTTTTGCGAGCTGGAAGGAGAAGCTAAAAAGAAAAAGATAAAAAAATACAAACTTTTTTTAGATAAATAATTCACTTACACACTGAGAAATCATTTGATAGTAAACTTTCACTAAAATGTCTCAGAGTGAGTAAGGTTGTTGTAAGTTTAATTTAAAATCACTTTTGATCAATAGTAATTGTTTAAAGCAAAACGATTCTTTTTTTAACCGGTTTAAAATGTATAAAAAGTCGTCGTCTTACATTTATCCATTTAAATCAAAATTAATTATTGCACTGACACGTATGTATGTATGGACGAGGTAGTTTTATAAGTTTATAACAATACAAATGTTAAGAACACTAGTTACGCCAAATAAATTTGACAACGTATCATTGGAACAAACACATGTTAAAATATGTTAATTTTTCAAGATAATAATACTCGTCAAAAGTTAACTTAACAATTATATTAACGTTTGTTATGTTTAATCAGTTAAATACAGAATATTTCTAAACATCTTTATTTTTATTCATCAAAATTTTAGATTTTTAATTTACATTTATAATGAAATAGTTTATTTTTGTGTAGTATTTCTATCGTAGTGCTATCAAAAATCAACTAGCCTATTTTCATCGTTACGAAGAATATCCTCGATGCACTGCTTCACCGTCATTTCCAGTCCTTAAACTTAAACTTGCTTCCACTTTCTCTGTCGATCAGTGTTCCTCAATACTGTGAGATTTGTCCTCTTAATTTAAATTTTACGCTAAAAATAATAAGAAACGCGTAAACCCAGTTGTACGCAACAGGAATCTCGTAACAACGTTACTGACTTAAAATAGATGCATTTATTTACATTTACAGTACTGAGGATGATAATTTTGTCCGTTGTGCTTTCTTTATCGGTAACAGGACGAATAGTTTTGGTTGGCCATCTTTAACTATAAGGCCCTTAACATTATTAGTCCAAAATATTGCCCGCCACATCTTCTTGTGCTCAGATTCGATGAGTGCATTGCAAGCGATGAGAGACTTGTATTCAAGAAACACTTGTATTCAAGAGACTTGTGTCTCTTGTTGTCAAGAAATAGATTCGGCTATTGCTTCAGTGATCCGCCATTATACATGTGTGATCTTATTGCATATTGTGGCATATCCGGCAAAGAATAAGCGGATAACGCGGCCAAAGAAGCCTGATCTCAGATGTTTTTTACGAATCGTGTTTCATCTTCCGAATTCAATCTTTTTTTCAAGCGTCATCTGTGGAATGAGTGGCAATACGAGTGGACTGCTAATGACGATGACAAGCTCCGTGCTATACCGTCTTGGGATTCTTCCAGTCGGACTAATGATTAGTCTTTTACGGATCGATTATATGATATTCACTCTCGGGTACTTGACAGGATCTAGCGAGGCCCCGATAAATATGTTGATGTAATTGCAGCTTCACAGTCCGCGTTCTCATTGATTGTATGCGGTGTCCAGATATTTTTGCGTCGTAACTGATTACCTCTACTTATTTTTGTAATTTTTATGATAATTAATAACAAAATTAAATGAATTTGAACCGCTTATCTAATAGACTGCATTATTAGTGTAATCAGTTTACCTATGTAATAAGCGATTCATTTATTTGTTGATTGTAGCGACTAATTTGCCGACAAATAATGAGTTTTTTCTCGCTTGTCTGTATTATTGCTAATGAAGTCTGTTAAACACAATTGTATCACTTAAAGCATTTTTCTGTTCATAAACTTATGAGTTTCGTAAGGAATATGATTAGTAATTACGTTAAAAATGCCTAACCGGGTTCGAATCCCGGTTAGGCATGGCATTTTCACACACGCTACAAATCATTCATCTCATCCTCTGAAGTAATGCTTAACTTTGGACTCGGAGGTTAAACGAAAGAAAAAAAAAAAATTACGTTAAAAATGTAATTCGATTATTACCTGTGTATTATTTTTTAATATTAAAAAATAAGAAATAATACAAGAATTTTAATTTAAGTGTTATCCTGGAATGCGAACTACGCGTTAAAACAATTGTTTATCTATCTTACGTATTAAATCTATTATTTGATGTAACTGCAATGGAATTGATATAACCCGTTGTATTGTATCAATTTCGAAGGAGAGTTTTATTCTTTAAGACTTCTGGAGATTGATGACCGGCACGGTCCGAAAAAATGTATTGTATCAGAAGAATTATATATACAGTAAACAAGTAAAACTGTACATCATTCGATCTATTTCTTTACTTAATTTTTTTTTTGTTGTATAGAAATTAAATAATAGATTTTTACAAGAATTTTCATTTAGGATGTTTCCTCTTCTGAAATACTACTTCCTTCTCAAAGTGATTAATTATTTGTCAATGCATGCTATTAGTTTACACTGTTATAAGGTGGTAGGCTTTTGTTTTAATTTTAAAAATGATTAAATGCATCGCGTAGACAATGCATTTTCCTCCTTGTATTTCTTTCTGTGCGATTATCCCCTTCTTCTCTTTATCTCAGTTCCCTTACTACGTCAGTTATTCCCTTACTATCTCAGTTATTACTACATAATATTTTGGGCTAATACCTCATAATCATATATACATATATAAAGGGCGATAAATATTATTCATCGGATTTTAAAATTCCATATTTAAAAAAGTACCGCACATAAATTTATGAATTTTAGATGAAAATAAACAGAAACTGTCCAAGTTTCAGTCGTACCTTCATAAATATTTGATATGGCCTCCATTCGTCACACGCCATACCTCTATGCGTAGTCCAGTTCAACCCAACACATGCGTTAACATACGATGGTCATAAATGTAGCTATAATGCGTTCCTGTAGCTCAACCAAAGTTATTGGGTGTGGTGGCACGTAAACACAGTTTTTAACATAACCCCAAAGGAAAAATCTCAAACCGTGAGATCAGAAGCTCTAGGAGGACATTTTAAGAGCGCTAAGTCGTCATCTGCACATCGCCTGATCCAGCGGCGCGAGTTCTTCGTTCAGGAAGCCTCGTACTTCAACATGCCAGTGAGGCGGAGCCCCATCTTGTTGGAATACAAAGTTATTCCAACTCTCGTCTTTCAATGAAGGCCGTCTTTCAATGAAGGAAACAATCACAACTGCACAATATCAAGATATGAAATACCCGTCACGGTATTTTCCGAGAAGAAAAACGGTCCGTACACCTTTGTTTTAGAGATTGCGTCAAAAACATTAAGTTTTGGGTAATTACGTTCTCGTTCTACAGAATTAGGTTGTTCAGTACCCCATATCCTGACTTTATAGCGCTTCACTTTTCCATTCAAGCGGAATGTTGCCTCTTCACTAAACACCGGACGGTTAGTAAGATCGTCATCCTCCATAGCTTCCTGCATGTAATTACAAAGTTTTTATCGTTTTTTGAGGTCATTTAATTATAACTTTTATAATAAATTTGTACGGTACGGTTTCAGCCGTAATCGAGTTCGCATAATCTTCCAGACAGTTGCTGCGGAATATCGAGTTCACTACTAGCACGTCGAGTTGACTTCTTTGGGCTTCGAACGAGTCAGGGCGAACGAAATTCGCCCTGACTCTACTGTTTCATGCGAAACGCTTGGGCGTCCGGTTTTTTTACATTTGCACAAACAACTAGTGTCTTTAAGCTGTCGATACCATCTTAGAATGCTTTGGTGGTCTGGTGGTGCTGTTTCAAACCGTTTCCGGAATAAACGCTGCACGGTAACAATGGATAAACATTTCTATACTCTAAGGCACAGAATGTATTCTGTTGCATAGACGCCATTTTAGAAACTGAACTTGTGCTTCTACCTGTCGGCGACCACTTTAAATCTAACCTGAAACTTGGAAAATTTCTGTTTATTTTCTTGTATCATTCGTAATTTTATGTGTATTACGTTTTTAAATATAGATTTTTAAAATCCGATGAATCATTTGTAATCACCCTATAGGTGTATTCCGAAGTTCACTCGGTACTTTCATAACCTATTCTACTCGTGAAAATAAAGGAAAAAGTTCATATAAATATAGTTTTAAAGTGCTTCGTTTTCGAGTTACGGCTATTGAAAGATTTCGCTCGGATATCAATTATCACGGTAAAATGAGGTCGTACTAAAATTTTTAGGACATTAAGTAGGGTGCAGAACTTTTTATCTGAAAAATCGAATAAAATAGTTCGAATAAATTAGGTAAACTAATCCAGATACGGATCTGTATTAGTTTTTGAGAAATCTGAAGTGAAGACCGATAAATTGGGATAAGCCGTTTTTATGTTTGACGTACAATAACTTTGTTAAAGGGGTAATAAACACATAAATCTTTTAAACAAAACTAAGGGAATTTAATTTTGTACAAAACTGTGTAAGATAAGTCGAATAAAAGAAAGAAATGTTAGAATAATTCGAATTTGATTTTAAAAATGGTGAATAACTTGTTTGAAAATCTTTATTTACCTTCACATTCTGTACAATTGATGCTAATTTCTTACAGCATTTATCGTTTTAATCGAATTTATTTTTATACAAGTACAATATGTAACTGCTGTAGAGAATTATAATAATTAATTGTATTTTTAACAAAACCACTTATTACCGTATTCAATTTTTTAATTGTGTTTTATGAAATACAAATTGCAAATAATAGTTTTCTTTCTAGTATTTTATTTTATTTTTATTTCTTCCGCGAAATAAAACTATCCAAGTACGTTATTGTTTACATTACAAATCAATGACACTGGTTTTCGGATTTTTAGGATGGTTTTTAGGTTTCAATTTTTTAAAAGTTGAAAAATGATTTATGCACGTCATGATTATTGCTTAATATTTTTGACCGGTTAATACTTTCGCCTATGTAAACTAATCATCGTGTTTTAAAATATTTTTACTGCTCATAAACACAATATTATAACTAATGAGTTAAATCAGGATCATAAACATAATAATTTATTATCAATGAAATCCTTTATTCCTCTTTTATATTATAAATAAAAATAAAAACAATCGATTTCAAGATATTTCTAATCGTTTTTACATCCTTTCTGGAAAACTGTTAAAATGAAGCATTTATATATATATTCTTCATTCTTTTATATAATGCTTATGTATAAATTCTCGCCACTGAAGTAACGGGTTTTGTAATTTGTAGTCATTTGGATTTGATTTTCAAAAAAGTGAAAAACTTTCTATGTAAGAGACGTGTTTTACCTCGAATCTCTGTGTAATTAGTCTTTTCTTCTCATTCAATCATTCAGTATCGTAATATTATGTATAATATCTATGTATGAACATAATATAGTATTCAATAATACTTAATACGAAATACGAATACTATCTAATACGATAATACGTATAAGAAACTCACAAAAACTTTACAAATAAAAT
The DNA here is from genome assembly GCF_047948215.1 of Lycorma delicatula. Taxonomy (NCBI): domain Eukaryota; kingdom Metazoa; phylum Arthropoda; class Insecta; order Hemiptera; family Fulgoridae; genus Lycorma; species Lycorma delicatula. Next base: position 78,717,131 of record NC_134458.1, read on the forward strand.
AATTTGTTATCACTGTATTTAGTAATTTAAGATTAAATAATAATATAAAAAATACAAGTTAAAGAATTTTACATAATATAATCGCAAGTAATATGCCAACCTTTTGTTTATAGTATTAATGCATATAATTGATTTAGGTGGGTGTTAATTTAACATGTTACCTTTTCTTATAAAAAGTTGGAAAAACTTGTATTTACAAGATATGTTTACCTTGGATTTCTGTACAATTTAATACTGGCGTCTCTTTTTCAAACCGGTCGTAGTCATTCATAATTGTACTATAATAATTTACCTGTATTATCAGAAAATTAGCATTAACAATTTTATTAGCAAATTAATTTTTTAACACAGTATTCAATTCTTTAGATTATTAATTTTGTATAAATAAAATTTTAATCGGCTTTCTCATTTCGTTATTATTTCATATATGGAAATAATCGAGAATGAGAATATTCTTACGTATTGAAACTCATATACTACTGATTTACCTCGGTTTAAATGTAGTTCTTTGTTTTAATTTAAAAGTTATGAAAACGTTTTACGCACAAAGTGCGTTCAACATTATAGTTTTATTTTGTAAAATGACATCGGATTAGGCTAAAAAATTTCATACCCGTTCACAAATGATAGGAACACTGTTAAAATAGTTCACGGTAGATTTAGTAATTTACTGAGTCTTGTTGAAAAACATTCTTATTTTGTAAAATTTTTCTTTTCTTTAGGCAATGACAGAAAGACTTTTCCAACCATTACAAGCGGAATAAAAAATCGTAACTACTAAAAATATGTGTGTCTGTAGTTTTTTTTTATCTAATCCTGCAGCAAACACTTTAATAAAGGATAGTGGATCGTGTTTTTGGCAAAGGTAAGATAATTTAACAAATATATTAACTTGCCCAAATTTGGGTAGGTTTTTTTTTGAACAGTGATAACTTAACTATTACAATAAGTTAACAGAATTTATTAAGTAAAGTTTAAGTAATAAAAGTTTGAAAAAATTTACAAAGTTCAAGAATTTAAGTTTTTCATTTTCTTTTTAAAAATTTAAGTTTATTTCTGGCACAAAAGTCACAAACGAACACCGCTGACCCAACCTCAGCGCAAGATGTATGAGACAATCTGAATGAAGATGAGCAGCGCACCCAGTCTTCACCGTTATGGTCCTTTGAATAAAGTCCTGTGCAACAGATGCACTCTGCTTCGACGTTTCGTCAGAAAATATGTGGTAATCTTCAGCAGAGCCATAAGTGTGTAGTATTGGGTCGTCATCATTTTCAGAAGAGCTATCAATCAACTTGCGGACTACTTTATTAATTTTTTCAACATCTTTCTTTCTAACATTTTTATTTTCTGTTCTTTCCTGTTTAACTTCGGTTTTTTTGATATAGCTTTCTTAACAATCTTCAAATTTTTTTGTTTATGTTAATCACTTTTAGTCTTTTCTTCTCATCTCCTTCCTAATTACTTTCTTGTGAAGATTCCTAGTTATAATAGCTGCTGATTCGGCTCGAACATGTTTCGTGTTCTGTTCTACACTCAAAAATGGATTGGGGGAAATATTAGAAGCTTTAATATCTGAAATGGAATGATTTTTGTCGCAACATGTTACGGTTTGATCAGGCGTAGAACTTGTTTCTTGGACAGCCGTAGAACTCGTTGCTTCTTGAGGTTCTTGTTTGGAATCTTTCTCTGGTCTTGAGGAGTCATTTGATCTTGGTTGTTGATGAAGCGAAAAATCTACAAATCGATATTTGTTCATAGGAAAGAGACCAGTCGTTTGAAAACTCTTGACGGCGTCTTGGACAGTGGCTGCTTTCATACAAGGTTTCCTAAATAACTATTTGATTTGGTAAACGTTCATAACTCTTCCAAAATTTGCTCTTAGCCACATTTCAATTTCCTATGCGTAGAATGTTTTCAATGGCTTCATAAATCCATGTCAAGAGGTTGCATTTTATGTGCGAACTTAGGGAGAGGGGGTGCAAACATACTATAATTACATGGTTATCTCGAGCAATGTAAATTATATCAATGCGTCTGGTAATGTTCGTCAAACACTAACAACATTGGGTCTGCTTCTGTTGGCTGAACATGATTGATAAAATGATTTAACAACTTAGTATCTATTCGGATGGGTGGCTTTCGAAAATTGAAGCAGGAGGTTTGCCATTCATAAGTTCTAATTTCATATTTTTACGCGGGAAAATAATCGCTGGAAGGACGAATTATCCCACAGCGTTTGTGCACGTCACCATTGTCATCATGGCTCTGCGTTCTGCGGACTGCAACGTTGCTATTTGCCGCTTACCCTTCAATGCTATCACCTTCCTGTGCTTGTACTGTACAATTGTGATTCCAATTCTATCACAATTAAACAAATGTGATTACTTTTTATTTGCTGGAGACAAGGATCATACATTTCAAAACATTTTGATACCTGTTCAGGGTTGAATCCTGTAGCCCTAGAGAAAAACAGTCCCTGTGGTTGTCTTACAGAGAGATTGGGATTCCTGCGAAAAGAGATTTTAACCACTTTTTTCTGCGAGCTCAGATGTTTCTGAAAAGCTATGTTTAAGCCCATCCAAATAAGCTAATTTGAACGCCATTGCACGCCCATCTCTTATAGTTAATCCATAAAACTTATTTTCCATAATGGTACAGTATTTTACAAGGTCCTCTTCAATATGTTTGGCAAAGTTTGCAATCGATAAAGATGTAAAAGACCCTTTTTCGTTATTGGAAATTTTCACTTAACGCTCTAACGTCAATTGGGGGCGCACTGAAAATCCGAGCAGTTTTAAAAGATCCCATTTCTTTATTTTCCACTGAGTTGACAGCAGTTTTCATTCTCTCAGGATACCATTGCTTTCTAGGCGCATTTTGTACATAAAGAAGTGTGATAATACTTTAAAAAATCTAAGGTAAGCGCAGTTCGGGGCTCCTTAAATTAGGCAACACAACACCTCCCCAAATTAGGTCACACCACGTGTTAAAATATAACTGTAATTTTTCCTTAGTATGTTAAAACAAACAAATAGGAATAAAACTGGCTTGTTACTTCACTAAATAGCTTTGTAAAAACGTGTTAAGACTCAAAATATCATTTACCATTTGCGAAATAACAGTCGACAGCTACCGTTAAGAAAACTTTGAGCACGAACAAAAGTAAAACCACTACCACACTCTTGCTATTCACGTAAGACACTGGCTGTTGTATGCGAAGGCTGGACTGACTGTCTAGTTACTTTACAAAATGTCCGCAACATCGCAGCACATCCTGGATCCAAGAAACTTGACCACCTCAAATTGGGAATATTCCCCAAATTAAGCCGACTTACTCTACGGGTTGAATAAGTTCACCCCCAAAGCATACGTTTTATAACACAATTTTAAAGAACGGGTACATGCACTCTCGCTTTTCTGCACCATTAATTATCTATCCTGTATAGAATTACTCAGTATTGCCTCCCTAGATTATTCCTTGGATTTTACTTAGGTCTGTCAAATTATATGTGTTTATGGCTAAGCTCTTCGCCATTTGTAAATCCTTCATATAGCCACTGATTACACGCCCCATTTTGTGCTGCGACACAGTCAGTATTTAACAGATGTTTTCTGATGTGTACGTAGCAGATTTTTTAGTTTCCGAGATGAATGCAGATGTTACTCGATTTGGCGATAAGTTTATCAGTATCAGCTGGATTTCTTAATCGCGTATGAATTCCAGCTGACGTAACCGCCCGAGAAGTTTTTACTCAGCCGGTCTTTACAGATCATATTAATAATTAAACTCTTTTACCTGCTTGTTGAAAAATCAGTTAACAGCAGAACGGCAAAGTGAGTAGTTAACTATATACCTCGATGGATAATATATTCCTGTACAGGAGTTCACTACGAGATTTACGTTTTAACGAAGTTGCAATTTGCGTTTCGATATACTGGGAAAATTAATAAGTATTAAAATGCTATCTACGAGAAACCCGATCTATTTTGTCTGCAGTTATCATATAACGGTGTGTCATGTTCATTTTGATTGTATTGAAGACGATGCTGTACGTATATATTTCGCGGTGTTTTAGATGACGATTGAAAAAAAGTGGGGTGCGTTTTTGTGAATAGCTGATATTTTGGGAGGGGTTTTGTTTATAACTAGAGTACTTCAGTTTTGGTAATAATTGATGACACCTTAATAAATGTTCTAGATCATTTCAGGGACCTCTGGATCGTCATTCATATTTGCTATTTTAGTTTTATGGATTTATTACTGAGCTTTATATTGCTATACCATATATATGCTGGTCGTCTTAGAGTAGTTATTTTAACTAAACTAAACCAATATTTATAGTATAAAAACTAAGTTATCGATTAACAGTACATATTTAAGACATTTATTTTAAAAATATCGTATATTCACTTATATATGTGCATACAAATTATAATTTTGTTAAAGCATCTAATGAATGTTTATATTTTTCCTTTTCTATGAGACAGTAAATAATGTCTGTTAAATCCGGTGATAATTAATAAATATAAAAGTAGCCGATGGTTATGTTCGTTTGACATTTAATATTTTATTTAATTGATCTTGACTTCGTGTAGGAAAATATATCTTCTTGATGTTGACTTTAGATGAGAGTGTTCCCTTCAACCTTTAAAGGCAACGGTTAAAGGCTGAAAACCTTTTTCACTTCAGTATGTATCTTATGTAGATGTATAATATTATACATCTACATAACATTTAAACGAAATAATAATCACAGAAATTACATTATAAAACATTAATTATTTCGTTATATATATATATATATATATATATATATATATTTATATGACAGGATAGTTAAATAAATTTCTTCTTAAGTTACTTTAGTAGCAAACAACTATTAATCACGTTCAGATCAATCACCACAGTTGTGTTTAGGTCAGTTCATTATGCAGTTAAGATGCGTAGATTAAGAGTGTAATGTTAATTTTACGTTATTTATTTTGAACTATATACGATAAAAGAGTTTATTCTGCACAAATTTTTAACGATGAACTATTCCTCATTTTTTATTTTTACACGTAAGCACTGATTTTAGAAAATAATGAGGTAGAGATATATGTGACATGAATAAAAACTCACATAGTTGGAAAGAACCAGTTATAGTATATCAGTGCCTATTGAAATCTGAAATATCAAAGAAACTAAAAATCTATGTAATTTTCTACTAAATGTCTTGTAGGAACGGTGGGATGTGTATTACGTTTAATGTATGCTGGGAAAAATTTATGCGTTTTGCAACTAAAGGAGTTGGAAGAATAAAAAGCGCTCCTTAATTACGTGTCTTCAATTTTATTATATTTTTATTATGGGCGATGTTAATGCAAAAGCATGTTTTTCGTCTAAAAAAAGTGTTCAGGAAACGCACCGTGAAAGAGGGATGTCAATCTTTGTGTTTATCACCGTGAACGTTTTGACTACGCCACTGCAGAAAGAAGATATATCTGGCAATTCTCTTCAAGGGCATATTGTTTGCTACGTGGATTCCATTGGGTGCTCCCATTATTGCTGTTGTAGTTAAAATTACAGCCTCATTCAAGGTAAAATTGGCCACGTAAATCTTTCACTCGCCTCTAACTATCAAAAACAGATATTCTGAATCTCTTTTCCTAGATTCCGATGTCTTTCCAAAGAACATCGGAATCACGTCTTTGGTTGGTAATTTCACGATCCACCATTCGTCATGGGGCTCAGTTTCTGTCTCCTCTAGGTCATGTGATTGATAAAGTGAGAAAAATCTTAGGTTTGCCTATTGAACAACGGAAAGTACACCTTTTATTCCATCCTTCATTGGCACATGGTCCAACATTGATCTGTTCTTCAACTCAGCTTCTGCCCTTCCCTGCCTTGAGTGGATATTTTGTAATGATTTTTACGGAAGTGATCACAAGCTAGTAGTCTCTATGAACGTACTAAGCAACTATACAAAGGAAGACAGAAATGAGTTATCGAGAAAGCCAACTAGAGTGTTTTCAGGTAAACTCGATTGGCAGTATATGACGACTGTGTACATCAGAAGTAATAATGTACTAGCTGTATTAACGGAAATTTTACTCGATACTGCTAGGGATAATTCCACTAACTTTCGGAAGCCTTAGTGGCTTCTCGTCCTTTGGTTGAATTTGGTGGAATGAGGAGTACCAAAAACGTTTAGAAATCCCGAGCACTTCAACATTTTTATGGCCGATCGAGATACAACGCCTAATCAAGTATAACTACATGTCGACGGGCATTCGTGAAGGCAAAGAAGCAGATATGTTGGTAAATTTGCCCATACCACGGCTAATTCTACTGTATGGAAGAAACGTCAAGCGTTTTATGGTTCCAAGGGAAATCAGTCTCTCTCTCTTTTTCCTGTTTAGCCTCCGGTAACTACCGTTTAGATAATTCTTCAGAGGATGAATGAGGATGATATGTATGAGTGTGAATGAAGTGCAGTCGACCATACCTGAGATGTGTGGTTAATTGAAACCCAACCACCAAAGAACACCGGTATCCACGATCTAGTATTCAAATCCGTGTAAAAATAACTGGCTTTACTAGGACTTGAACGCTGTAACTCTCGACTTTCCAAATCAGCTGATTTGGGAAGACGCGTTAACCACTAGACCAACCCGATGGGTTAAGGGAAATCAGTCTGTCTTTGGACTGAAACACTGCGGCTTTCTAATGATATTACACTGAGATTGTTAATGCTAGCGCCAGTTCCTTCAGCAAAGTGTCTCACACCATATTGCCCGGACTTTCAACAATATGAACTGCAGATTGAAAGAATCCCGTTTATTACTGCGGAATTTTATAATGAAATAAATATCTCCTTTCCTTCGATAAGGTAAAATACGCTCTTAAGGTTTCACGTGAGATTCCACCGGGATGTGATAACATGAGGCTTAGTATGCTCTGCTGTCTTTCATATTCCTGGGTTACACATCTTCTCTCTATTTAAAACAGAATCATCTGTGTTCGAGCCGTCCTATCAAATTAGTCATCCCGAAAGCTTTGGTATTCCCGGAATCAAAACCTGGTAAAATAAAGTAGTATTTCCTTGGAGCTACCGTCCTCTTTCGTTAATAAGCATTGTATGCAATCAGGTGGAGAGGCTGTTGAACCGTAGACGTATACGGTAGTTGGAAAAGTACTCCTACCCTCTCCAGTGCAGTGTGGTTTCAGGCAAGACATGTTTTGTATTGACCACCATGAAAGTCTCAAATCAGCTACAAACAATCTGTTATTATTCTGTCACTCCTGATCACTGTCTTCTTCAGGATACATAATTTATATGACACAGCCTTGGGAAGAGGCATTCACCCTTAAGGAATGATCTATTAAAAATTGACTCGACTGGTTTTTTCTATCATCCTCGCAATCATCCATTTCATTTCAAAAAAAGAAACAAACAAAAAAAAAACAACTATTCAAAGTCGCCCACACTAACTCCGAGGTCTCGCGGCTTTGCACAAGAAGGTCTAGAGTAGCTCTATCTCACGATCAGTAACGCGAGAGAACTACGGTTGCAAATTAGAACTACGCAAACAAATTGGTTGTGAAATTGAATTAAAATTAAAAAGAGAAATAGGTAGCTAGTTAATAACCCACCGGGTTGGTCTAGCGGTGAACGCGTCTTCCCAAACCAGCTGATTTGGTAGTCGAGAGTTCCAGCATTCAAGTCCTAGTAGTCAGTTATTTTTACACGGATTTCAATACTAGATCGTTGATACCGGTGTTCTTTGGTGGTTGGGTTTCAATTAACCACATATCTCAGGAACGGTCGAACTGAGACTGTACAAGACTACACTTCACTTATACTCATACATATCATCCTCATTCACCCTCTGAATTATTATCTGAACGGTAATTACCGGAGGTCAAACAGGAAGAAGAAAGGAAAAGGTAGCTAGTTACTAATAACAACTACTACAAAATAATAACACTACAAGTGTAAACGACAACACAGGTAATTAACTTATTCAGAACACAAGCACATTAACCTAGTATTTGGTGTAGCCTAATTCAGGTTATGCAAAACAACTATACACAATTAGTAAGGATAATCAAGCTCCGCGGCACAGTTAGTACGAAAAATACTAATCTAATAAGTGAGTCGTGTATTAGAATGTTTCGTTATGATATTTACAGAATTCAGTTTATTATAGCGAATGCAATTCTGCCTACTTATATTCATATTAACTAAATAATATTTTAAATTTCAGAAATTCATCCTAGATTTCTGAGAGTGATACACACTTTCCTTGTGTGTAAACCAAACAAAACAATGTTTCCTTAGCACTTTTAAATGCTATCAAAATGTAGATGATTCTTCGTAAATTCCAATATTTTACCGGTTTATTTTACATCGTTTTAAGAATAGAAGTCAGAATTTTTAATTCAACAAATCAAGTCGTGCATTTCTTTCAAAATACATTAAAAAAAAAAATATGGATGTAATAAAATTTGATTCATAATTAAATTTTATTTAAAGCTGCTGTCGCAATAAAAAGATAAATTAGGCAGTGGACAGTAACATACCAATAAAGATCCTATGAATTTCACAGGAACTGGAATTGAAGTCGATAACTTATGTTTGCTAACCTCATTACAACTCTTATAAACTATGTTAATGTAAAAATATAAATATGATATCGCAGTTTTTAAATATAAGTTTTATTTTAAGTTTTTAAATATAAAACTTACCGCCGATGACAGTATTAATGATCACTCTTAATCTAGAAGTTATTAACGAGTTATTTGAGTATTAACACTCGTTTACAACATTGTTGTTACACGGATAATTTTGGTTTATTATTTTGTTTTTTGTCTCCAAATAACACATCTGAATTCAAATAAAACTTCAAAATTTGTTCCAAGGGATTAACTGTTTTATAATTGTCACTCGTTAAAAATGAAAACTGTAAAAAATGTTTTTTTTTTTTTTATTAAGACAGCACTTGTAAAGATTTGTTGCGAGTCAATGTTTATATTTATGAAATATGAATGTCTGAAGATATCTGTATGAGTATATGAACCACATATATTTATAAACGGTTCAGAATGAAATAATGTGGAGTGACTAGTGTGACTAACAGATATAGAATGGCATCGATGTTAAACTATTTAATATTACTCATTCCTTCTAGGAAAATAAAATTTGATTAGTCATTTCACTATATTTTTGCAGAAGACTAGATAATTAGTTTCGTTTTGGCTTTCGTACGAATACCATCGCGTATTTTGTATTTTGTATTATTCCTACTTTTTCTGATGCAGATGTTTATTGTTTTCGTTATACTTCATACATATTGTTTTTTCTGTATTAGTAATTTATTTTAAAATTTGTTTAAATCCTCCTAAAACTCTTTGCTACCTGTTCGGTGAATATACTTTTAAATCTCTAGAAGAAATATTATCCTTTGAGTATAAAATAGGAGGTTAGGGAAAGTCTTGAGCCCCTCATGTCTGGCGCAATTCTTGCCTAACTTTACTAAGCACGTAAGTGGGATGCTGCGATATATACCTTTTGCTTTTTCTACGGTATGAAGAGAGCATAAGGATCACTCGACAGTCTGTTATTTTTATATCACAAAAATCAAATTCATCACATGTAAATTTAAAAAATCTGTTATATATTTTTGTATTCCTTCAAGTGTAAAATCTATTTTACACGATGAAGAGTTCTGCCAGAAATATGGAGTTCAGTAGAAAGCGTTGCGATGAAGAAGCTATGGTGATTTAGAAAGAATTGAAGAAGAAGAGGACCTATATTTCTAAGGTGAGAGTATTGAACCGTATAAAATTACTCAAACAGAAGCTAATGATTTATTTCGCGATCTTAATTTGTTTAATATACAGTCAAGAGTTAATCGCTGCAAGTTAAAAGGCTGGAACCTCCACGAAAGTAGCACTTAAATATGCTTTTTCCGTGTTAGGCAGCAAACATTTCTGCACTGGTTCTTTTTGTACAAATGAAGGAGTTGTATGTAATGTGAAATTTTTACTGACCGATACAGAATGAAAAATATTCTTGGCATTTATGTGTGGAGATTTAAAGATGATACGCTTTTATTAGGTATGCTAAGTACTGTTATTTCTTATTCGAGTGGCACAGTAGTCAGAAAAAATCACTACATTAAAAAGGACTGGTCAAAAAGAGACGCAATCGTAGCCGGGAAGAAAAATGTTATTTATCAACTTCTTGTTAATCCGAAGAATGTGTGTAACTTTTATCATTAGACCTAAAAATTGGTTTGGAGAAACATTTTTTCAAAGCAGTGATCGTAACGGCCAAGGTTTGTTATACTGTAAGGGCACGTTTTCCAGGATCACAAAATTTTCAGGAGATAAAAATCAAAGAAGAAATATTTTTTGGACCGCACATACGTAAGGTAGGAAGAATTCCGGCTTTGAATAAATTTGAGAAAACAGCGCGTGTAACGTTTCAAAATATTATTAAAAGAAGGCTGAGAACTGTGAAGAATTGGTGAGTGAACACGTTTTTAAAGCTATGAAAAATTGGGGTGCAATATATCTCTAAAAATGGTAATACGAAATATGAATATAAAAATGTTATCGCCTTGTTGTTGAATAGTTGAACTAATTCAATGTTTCTTAGTATTTTCAAAGTAAGGTGCATTTTGAAATAAAAACAACACTGAAAAATACGAACAAACTTTATTACTTACGCATAAAAACTACGTGTATTTGCTACTTTTCTACACAGCTGCCTTTAACTTCATAGGACATTTCATGAAATGTGTTTCAGCACACTTTCCATAGCGTTTCACTAGCTTCTTCATCCCTTGTTCTATAAATTCCGCTGCCAGTGTTTTAAAACCACGCAGTAACGCCATTTTTCAATTTGTCATCATTGTTTCATCGCTCTAGGACTATAGGATGAATAATTGAACATTTTCCAACGAAAATTTTGAAATTGCCTCACTGTCTGATTTATCGTGTTTCCGGACTTTATCATCTAAGAACAAAATCTCGTGGGGTAGCATTCCACGTCGTTTGTTTTTTATAGCCTTCTAAAATTTTTTAACGCTTTCGCAATAAGTAATCGACATTCACAGTAGTTCCGCGATCGCTAAATTCGACAAGCAAGACACCCTTTTTTCCCCAAACAAACAGTAGCCATAAACTTCTATACTAAAGGTTTCTGTATGAACTTCTCCGTCAAGGAGATGATGAATGTCGTCATTGCACTGGCTGCTGCTTTGTCTCAACGTACGAATAAGAAATCCAGATTTTATCTCCGGTAACAGTGTTCAAACAATTCATCACTTTCATTTTCGTAACGCCGCAAAAATTCATGCGCTGATACAAGATGTTTCTCCTTGCGTGTGTCGGTTAAAATTTTCAGGACCCATCTGGCACACAATTTTTATAGCCCAATTTTTCAGTCAAAATTTCATAAATCAAAGATCGTAAAACAACGGGAAACATCAAGACAGTTGTAACATGAACAGCCAATTTTCTCAAACTTTTTCCATAAAATCATTGTTAACACCGACAGCCGGCCGCTACGTTTTCCATAATGAAAATTTGTTCGCTGTTCTTGAAATAATAGCTCCACTATCTTACTTTAGTGTCACTGATAAAATTTAGTCCGTAAACGTCCGTAGAATTGTTTTCTGCCATAAAATATCGGATTACTACTCGTACTTCACACTTGGCCGGATCAAGAATTGTAGTACTCGTTATAAACAGATGAATATAAACAACTAACAACAAAATGAGTGAACTATTGTTTATTGAAATAACTGAGCTACGCAAGCTCCGTCTGTCTACATCGCGTATGTAGGCGGAAATTCAAAACTGATTTTACTTTAAAAACATGCCTCGTAACTTAAAATTTACCGCTGATGACTGTATTAATGACTATTATTAAACCAGAGATTATTAACAAGTTATTTCTATAATAATTAATATCGATTATTTTGATAATTCACAAACTATTATTATATTATTTTGGGAGTAATTAGTGCATTCAATATACGTCCAAAACCGAACGACTATCGCGTAATAAAAAATACATCCAGTATTCTTACTACCACTCAAGAATAAGAAACATTCTTGCTATAATTTGAAAAAAATGTGAAGCGAATTACTTTTACTACCGTAAAAATGTACAGTTATTCGCAAAATTTCCGAGTTCGCAGAACTGTGGGTGACATTCATTCATTTCATCACGTTGACATCTTCATTCTCCTCACTGCAATGACTGATTGTAAAACGGAATCTCATTTTTTTTAGAAACAATATTAAATTTTAATTGTTATCCTTGTTCTTTTGACGCTTTATATAAAAGAAAGTGTAAATTTTCTGTAAGAAGCATTAGCAGAGATCGCGTAAAACTACAAAGTAATTATTTCTTCGAGAATTGTTTACAGTAGTTATATATCTTGTGAAATGTATAACTATGTATATAATGTATATGTATATAATCTCTCTCATGTGTATGTTATATATGTAATCTCTCCTATACAACAGAAAGAGAAAAAATATTTTTGAGAATATGTTTTTGTTTTATAAAATATCACTACACTATGAAACGTGTATGTTTCAGTTTGTTTTGCAGGTTATATAAACAATTTTTAAGGGCTTATATATGATCATTATTTGATTTTCTGCAGACAACGGTCGTGTTACATTATTATCAGCCCGGAACGACAAAAATTTACTAATTTAACTTAAACGTCATTGCGTGTTTTGTGTATTGTTTCGTAGTTAAATATTAATTAATTATCAGATATTATAGTGTCCAAATGGTAATATTATTATTAAGCCTCGTTACAGTTTGAAACTATTTTTTACCCGGTTTTCTTTTCCGCTAAAATAATATTTATTTTTCATAAAACCTGTGTTATTATTTTTAATTTATCTTGGTATACATTTTAGTTTTAAAAGTATGCATAAAATTTGAGTTTTTATTACGATGTATTTTTATTTATTTTAAGTGTTAATGTAGGTAGTAAAAGGTTATCAATTTTATATATTCTACTTAACTGTGCCTTCAGTACCATACACGCGAAAATACTTGTCCATTATACGGGTGATTCAAAAAAGGACTTTACAACTTTAAAATCATATAAAAGCTTATTAGGATAACTTTCAGATTCGGTTGAGGTCACATTTCGTAGAAAAACACATAAAAAATGTCACCCGATATTCACTTTGGTTTGATATGGCTTTTACTTGTTAAACGACGTACAGTCGATTTTATTTCAGACTGTAGCCAGCAAGTCGGTCGTTACCTCTGCAGTTGCTGCGGAAGTCAGCTTTAACATCACCAACAGGCAGAGATGGTACATAAACCCGATCTTTAATAAAATCCCACAAGAACATCTACCGGGATCAAATCTGGGGAGCGAGGTGGCCGTGCAACTGGACCTTCACGACCGATCGAACATCAAGAATTCCCAGGTCTTCCCGACCTGCGAATCGAGTATCAAGAAATTCTCGGGCTTCTAGGCGGTATTGAGGTGGTGCCCCGTCTTGCTTATAGTAATTGCGTCTTGGTCGTTATGGTCTAGCTGAGGAATTAGAAAGTTTTGAATCACATCCAGATAAACGATACCATTACGGTTGCCTCTTGGAAGAAAAACGGGCCGTACAGTTTTTGTGTCCTTACAAAAAACATTGATTTTGGGGACATCACGAATATGCTGCAGTTTCATGACGTTTTCGCTATCTCATAGTCGGCAGTCTTGGGTGTTCACCTTTCCATTGATGTGAAACGTTAACTCGTCATTAAAAATTACGTTGTCTAAAATTGTATCATTGTCTGCGATTCTATCCATCATTTCCGCACAGAATTGCAGCCGAGCAACTTTGTCGTCATCTATAACGTATTGAACTACCATTAGTTTGTACGGCTTCACGTGCAATAGTTTTCGTAATATGCGCTAAACAGACGTTTGTGAAATGCCAGTCTCCATGAAGCTTACATTACTAACAGCTAACGTTTATTTTGTGTTTTCAATCTATTTTATTTAATAAAAAAAAAATATATATATATAACATTTTACCAAACGAATATTTTCTATATTATCAGACAGCAGAATAATATATTTTAAATCAACTTTTTAGGAGAAGGCTCATAATTTAAACGTATCCGAATCAAACTGTGATGTAAAAAGAAATAGAATTTTCAATTATATTAAATTTTTGTTAAAATATTATTTTTAAAAATAAACAGTGCAAAAATAAAACTGAATTTAGAATTATCATTTTTAAGAAACTACTATTCGTTTTTTTGTAGCATTTCCTATCACACCGTCACTTTAAAACAATTTTTTTTTTTAAAGAAGGCGTTTAGGAGCTTTTGTTGTTAACGGTATCTAAAATTACGTTAAAAAATATCTATTGTTGATTCCTTTATTTATGAAAGTAATTTATTTTCGTATTTAATCTACCTTACTCTCAAAATGAATTTTTTATTTAAAAATATTTAAAAAATTAGAAAAATCAACAATCCTGATAATAATTTACTGATTTGAACATTTAAACACCGGGATGATCACTAACTTCCGGATCACTTTATTATAATCGCTACATCAAACCGTGAAGGGATGAGCCGTCTATCCGTGTATTCAGTAGCTATTGATATTTCATATATATAAATTGAATTTACCTTAATAAAAATCTTATTTTTTAAAATATTTTTCCATGAAGCCCTTTTGTAATTGTCACGAATAATTAACAGTCTCCATTAGATAACTAATTTGGATTTATATTTTCATCTCTTCTTAAACAGAAAGAGATTCAATCGGACAGTGCTGTATTGGCTTCTTTGATTTTGCGATTCATCCCGGTTTGAGGTTGTACAAAAGTGTAACCTGTTTAAGAGGTAAAAAGCGCATATGTAGTATTGTTATGTAAAATTCCATCTTCACCATCTAGTAAGTAAAATGTATACGTACTGTATCTTTAACAATTATGTAAAGCGCAGATCTGTTCGTTTTGACATAAAATATAATAATTATTGCACATATTATTGTGTTATGTTAATAGACTTCTATTCTAGGAATTTTTAATTTTAAGCGTGCGTATACCTTCTCTTGTGTAGGAAAGCAGAAGTTAGAGATGGGTTAGCATTTTATGGTGGGGGTATTTTTCACGTTTGACCGTCATTTTCCGCGCACCAAAAGCCGTTAGTGAACTTATATGTAACTAAAAAGTAAGAAAAATAATTTTCTTTGGGTTGAAGATATCAGCAGATAAGCTTGAAGTTTGCGTGTGGGATATGGAAGTGGAACATTGTAGCATATGAAACATATCACGCTTGACCGGGATGCAAAGCCGGGACCTTAGTTGAAAGGCCGAGACGCTACCACTCTGCCTCGGAGATCGGCGTAAAAAAGGAAAGTAATTATTATTTATCTCCGTTTAAAAACTGATAATTTATTACTTTTCTCCTAATTCGATTACTTTTTTATATTGGTACATAATTCGGTGTTAGAAATGACATTTAAAACGGCTTGTACTCTGCTAATTATGTACCGGCTGAATAAGTAATCCAGAAGAAAACAACGTTATATCCACAATAATAGTATTTTTTTTATCGACAAAATACAACGTTAATATTGTTTACTTTAGCAAAAAAAACAATCGTATCTTTTTTGGACAGAATTATTATTTGTTCGGCTATTGTAATTTAATTATAATCGCTTGATATATAGTACCCAAAAATAAATTTTTTTAAACCGAATCTTCTATTAAACCGAAAAACAAAAGCTGCCAGTTGTGGACTAGCACTGTTCTACCCGACAAGCGATTTACGGTTATATATTTTTGCGAAATTCATATATAATTTCACAATAGGTGGTGGTATCGCATACAAATTATTATAAATACTTTTATAAAAACTTAGATTAAAAAAAAAAATACATATCTTATACAAAATTAAAAAAATAAAATTGTAATTAATTTGGTTATTATTACTATCAAATATCCTATAGTTTCAATAAAAGAAAGACCACGCCTTTAAGCTGAAACTAAATAACAGATATATGTGTACAGATAGGCGCGCGGAGTGGGAGGCATATATAGCCCATCTTCCTGCAGTGTCAGGACAAACCTGGCGCCGGTTGTTGCACAGCTCTCTTCAGGTATGCGTCTCAACTTCGCACACCTTTAACTAGTAGATATAAATATTTATATGTTATATTACTTTTACATTTAAATTGCTATTCGGAAACCTTTTATTAAATTTAATACTAACACGTCAACAATACGTTTATGTAAAGGATTTCTAAACGACCGAAATAATAACTATTGTATTTTTATATATAAATTTTATTATTTACTAATAATTTTTTTGATTACTGTATAAAATTTTTAATTAACTAATTTTAAATACTAATATAACATCAAGAGTTAAAAAAGACTGAAAGTTTTGCTAAAAAAATTTGTTTTTGTAGGATTTTAACTAGGTAGCGAATTATATAAACAAAAAATTTAAAATAATGCGAGCACAAAAAAGGAACTAAAAAAATTTTTTTAATTTGATAAATTCCTAACTTCTTTTTGTTAATGCTAGTATTATACAATTAATAACAAAACAATTGTTTAATAATGCTAACTAAAAATAAAATCTCTTGAATAAAATTAATTTGTTTAAATATTTTAACTAAATTAGCATATTTTTGGAAAAAATAACTGTATTTTTTAACGAAATAGTCAGTATAATAAGTTTTATTTCTAAAAATAGCATGATTTTTTTGTTTATAAAAATTTAATATTTCAGGGTAGATGTAAAACAATGTCGCTTAACATTGCAGCTTATTAATATAGAAGATTCAAACTTAGTCAGAGGTATATTATTACGCACTGTTATTTTGATTTGAGTATCTATTTATCGATATGTTTTGGGTATAAATTAACTGTACTATTTTAAGAAAAACGGACTGACATTACTAACTGTTAAATTTTATTGTGTGCTTTCATTATATATATATATATATATAATATTTTACCAAGTATTTTATTATATTATCAGAATAGTAAAATTAAGATATTTAAAATTAACTTTTAGGAGCAGGCTTGTAAGTTAAACGTATCCGAATCATACTGCGTTGTAAAAAGGAATAAAATGAGTTAAAAGAAATTTTAAATTATTTTCAATCATATTAAATTGTTGTTGATAAATTATTTTTAAAAATGAACGATTTAAAAATAGATTTAATTTAGAGATAAGATTAATTATTTAGCTTATTATCAAGTCCCCCTTAAACAGTATTACCCAAAATAAAACAGTAGGTGCACTCTTGTCATACACACGCTCACTGTGTTGTTAATGAACCTATCCGTATTCTTACATGGAACTTTTTAAATTTTCTTATAATACAAAATCAGAAATTATGACAACGCTAACGTATATTCCGATTGTGTTCTAATTTGTTTTAGGGTGGATAACAAAGCAAAATTATGAGTTAAAGCCGTTGTAATTTTGTAACTAACGGTGTACACACTACACACGTGCGCGTGCGCGCGCGCACACACACACACACACACACACACACATATATATATATATATA
Organism: Lycorma delicatula; assembly: GCF_047948215.1. Classification (NCBI taxonomy): domain Eukaryota; kingdom Metazoa; phylum Arthropoda; class Insecta; order Hemiptera; family Fulgoridae; genus Lycorma; species Lycorma delicatula. The sequence goes on from NC_134458.1 coordinate 78,734,710, forward strand.
TATATTATATATATATATATATGTTTAACTATTCACAATGAATGCGGGAAAACAAAGTTTTTATGAAATTTTTTCAAATCTATGACTTAGATGAAATCATTTTGAAACGTTTGGTCAATACATGGACTATCTTTACTCTTATCGAAATTCAAGACGTATCGGTGATAGTAAACCCTTAAAAAAAATGATAACTCCATCTATAGTTCTCTAGAAATGATGTTTTTAAAAATAGAATTGAATAATTTTGTAACGGGAATTAAAAAAAAAAAAAAAATCGTTTCCTGAAAAACTAGAATCATAATATTACTATGATCATAAAAGTGTTTTATAATTTTCGTGTAGATTCTCATAGTTTTTCGGATGAGGGTAGGGATCACATTTTTTTTTAATAACTGAGTTGCGAAATCTTAACATTTTAACTTGTTTAACTAGAAATTAAATATGGATTATTATTAATTAATATTTTTAGTTTTTATTAGTTGTTATTTTGTATTAAATTGTAAGCATTAATTGTATTCAGTATAATTTATTTTTAAGTATAGAAGAAAAATTGTATAAATGACTAATTTTTATTATTACGATTATTTCTACTTTATTCACTTATTATTACTTTTTATTTTATTTTTTTAGAATTTTGTTGTTGATGTTTGGGTATGCTTTGACAAAAATTTATAAGTTTCTTAAATCCCTCATATCGGGTGATTAAGTTATTATCACTACTGTTCGAATTAAATTTCAGCTAAATGGTTCAACCGAAAAATTATCCTTATTTCGAAATTTTTTAAAAATAAAAATATGTTTTAAAATATATATATTTTTTTTATTACACATTACAAATGTAGATTACGGTATCAAGAATATAAGGTTTAAATTTTTCACGTACTAATGTATCTAATTATACGATATTATTTGTAATTTTCTTGCTGTAAGAAAAAGAATGTAAATGTGTCCCAACTTTTGTTTTCTAAAACTTTTGTCTTAATATATGAAACTTCCATTTTCTTTGTGCAATCTATCCGTTGCAGTATTATATTACAAGATGAATTAATAAATATATATATATATATAACCTATAAATTATGCAGATCATTGATTTTCGAATTTATTTTATTTTATCTAATCAACGTAATTCAAAATTCTAAATTTTCAGACTTCTTTTATTTCCTTCAATGTGCACATGTTAATGAAATTCTATATTTTCACTTTTCCTGAATTAATTTTAGTCTACTTTGTAAATACGAACATTCACAAAGACATCTTGACATCAATATATCAATATATATATATATATATATATATATATATATATATATATATGTGACATCTTTGACATCAATATATCGGACTACTTTGTATATAATAGTATGAAACGATTCTTAGCTTTAAACCAGTCTGTCTAATGAATGATGAAAAATCTGTCATATACGTAATATCTTGGTATAATTTTTCTGCTATACTTCTATTTTAATTATAATCTGAAAATGGTTATTTTTCTATAGAATATGAAGGAATTTATAGAATAGGTACTAAGTAATGTCAATATTATTCCGTGAATCCCACATAGAAGTAAGGTTAAAAAAAAAAAATAGCTTCATCGAATTGTAAAATAAACTTTCCCGATTTTTTTGCCACTATCTCCTTTTATATTGATTTGATAATAAGTAATAAAAATCTTTTAGAAAATTTTTACATTTTTTCGTGGTAATTCTTTTCGATAAAAATTATTTTGGCGGAATTAAAAATACAAAAATAATTATTTAAATATTTAGAACCTTGTTTCTTAGAGTTATTTAAAAAAAAAAAATTATAAAATCCCAGTTATGCTTCTGATTCATACCGTAGTAGAGTACATAAAAAAAAACTTTTTCCTACATAAATATTTATTTTGTAAAAAGTAATGCCACCGTCCCAAAAAAAAGTTTTAGAAGCTAAAACTATTTTGTCACTTCCTCTTTAGCCACTTCCGGTTTAGCCTCGTTAATTTATTTCTGTTATCCACTAATTATATTAATAAATTAATCCACAAATTCATGGAACATAAATATAATCGTAAATAGAATATTTTATGATATTACTGAACTGTTTATATCTAACTAGTGAATTTTTATCTCGCAGAAATAAAATTTTAGTATAACAATTTTTATTTACTTACTCTTTTTGTAATTCAATAATTCGATTTATTAGTAAATTTATTTTAATCTAGTTTGAAATTATTTGAAAAGTTAGCCTTCGAGAGTAACTTAGCTGTTTTGGAAATGATGCTTGTTAAATCTAAAGGTAACTTATAAACAATTAAACAAAATTTTAAGAAAGTATTTTACAACAATTTTGTTTATTTTATATAAAAAAACCTGTTAATTGGACGCAATTATACAGAATTTTTTTATTTGTTGCATAATTAATGGTTTTCTTTAAAATATTATTCTGTATGAATATGATGATGTGTTATAATATAATATGTTATAATAATAATAATGGATTCAATGCCTATTAAAAAAAAAATTAAAAAAAAAGATTGCATTAACTGGTTTCTACGGTTTATTCTGAACGAGGTCTATCGTAGATGTGTAGGTATCATTAACTGCAAGTAATAACAGTATATCAGGATCCGAGGTACCCAGGGACTGAAATTTATGATTACAAGCTTGAATAAATTAAAAAAATGAATAGCTTTTGTTTGCATTGTATATATAATATGAACACTAAATAACAAATATTTACTGAAACTACACAGAATAAATTTATCAAAATTTTATTCAAAAAATGTTTTGAATTTTACAAAGTAATTTATAAAATATGTTAAATAACCGATTTTTATGAATGTTAGATCTGGTATGCGTGTATTACTAAAAACGTCGTAGGCGAGGAGGGTAGGTAATTGTCAATGAAGAGAATCTGTTTAGTTATATTTAATCTATTTAAAAAAAAAAAAATTATTCTAAAATAAAATATGAAATTATTTGCAAACTTTCCGATCCGATGGAAAGAAAAACAACAAACTACTAAAATTTCACGAGTTACGTTGTCGTTTCTAATATTATCGGTCGTCTTTGTTCTGTGTTACAATTATTTTCCGGAATGAATCTACTACTTTCAACAGATAACGAAATTGTTTTGTAAAATTTAAATAAAGTTTTATTTGTTAAAAAATTACTTTTTTATAAAAATATGCGTCCAAAACGTACGTCAGAATTAAAATTTTATAACGGAACAAAACATTAATGAGTTCGGCTTATAATATATAAGCGTATAAAAATTTCTACATAGTCATATCAGATTCATGACTTTAACTAAAATCAAGAAATTTATCATTTTCATTAACAGACTTGTATAAAACAATGAATTCTGGGTAAGAAACTTTTTACATTTCACCAAAATATCGTTTTATTAACGATGCGATTTGCCTGTACGCATGATCGTCGGGTGTGTCAGTACCTTTCTTAATTGGTTGTTATAATTGTGATACCATGCGTTTGAACGGAGCTCAATTCTGCTACCGGTTGTTACCTATCCTGTTAGTAGAATTAAATTAATGCACTAAAGGTTGGTAAATTTGAAATCGGAAAATATCAACTGCCGTATTCTAAGAGGCTATCGTCTTTAATGAGGTCATATAATATCTCAAAGGTTCCTTAAAAATAAAATTATTCCTTAAATAATTTCTTAAAGAATTAGCTACTAATTACTTTTTCGTTTATTTATTTATTTTTTAACGAACTCTTTATTATTTCTCTTCCGCCGTAATGTTTAACCTCAACGTTCATATCGAGTTCTATGTTTTGCTATTATCCTTAAATATCTGATGTAAATCTAATTTACCGTTTTATTCAGACCGAATTAACAAATTCAGATGTTTTAAAATGTGGCCAAACAAAAGTTTGTTTTTATTCTAGAAGGTTTTACCAAAAAATTATTTATTTGTGTTTAAAAAAATTCCTTCATATTGAACTCGATCAAAAATATGTAACGTTCAACATTTAGTGTAACACCACATTATACGATTCATTATTAAATGCTTTTCTGTCGTCTAATTTTTTCTGATCCATATTAACATATTTAACCAGGATAATTTCATAAAAATGACCTAGGCTTGTTTTAAAATTTTTACTTGCCTTAACTTAATAATATGATATAAGATATAAATATACAAATTATTTGCTCACTTTTTCGTTAATTAGAAAAAACTGAATAAAAGAATTTGTACTATTGTTATTCAATATATATTTTTTTATATATTTGCATACAATACTTTATTAATTTGCTTTTCGCTAAATAAGTATAATTTATTGTAAATAGCAGAAATTAATTAAAAGGTTAAATCTTTGCTAATATATCGATAAAGAATGCGTGAATATCTTTTCCAAAAGGAGTTGTGCGAAAGAAGCTAAAGTTTCTTTCAGTGCTCTGCGTACATTTTTGTTTCCTTTTTGAAAGTTCTTCTGGGTATTTTTTTTTTTTTTTTACTGAGTTCGTCCCGATCGTTAAAATAGTAACGATTATTATTACTGTTTTAATTATTAAAAATTTGTGAAATAATATAATTGTTCTTCATCAAATAACTAAATAAGTATTTTTTTTACTATATTAATTCTTCTGGTTGTTTTCCATCTGATCTAACAAGAATAGATTTTAGTTGATTTTATGTAGGCGTTCTCAATTTTATTAACATTACTATAGAACCTATTTTTATTACTACTTCAACGAACAAATAGTGCTGCAGCATAAAGGTGAAAAAATAATTTGGTCTTCATTGATATTATTAATATGTTTCATTTCATTATTCGAACAACAAATGTTATAGTTTGACATTACTGATAATAATTTGTGAATTACATGTGCATGCGTTCAAATCGTCTATGACGATTTGACTGCAAGTGTCTGAAGGTAGATTTATCAACATCTCCCGACCGGACTTTTGAATAGTTTCACTTGTCTTTTTAGCGGTGTTGAGGCGGGTGTTATCACGTAAAAGAATTACGCATTTTGGGAGACAACCATGGAATTTAATCCTTTAGCGGGTATATCTTTATTTTCTAGCATTCACTTTACTATTCGCTTTTGATTGTACGTTGCTATTCCAAGTAATCGCAGTGAACTGGCCTTTATAGTCCCAAAAGACCATTAGCATCATACCGTAGGTTTTGAAGTCTTTCCTGGCGGTTACACTCGGATGTTTTTATTCCTTACTGTGATTATTGGATTCCAGTTAATAATGATCAATCCAAGTTTCATCACAAGTTATTATGCGATCTAAAAAAAGCATTCATTACCTTTCGCTAAAACCCGTTGTTTAAGTTCTGTATATATGTAAATTCGAGTATCTTGGTGATTTTTAATCGATCGTGTCTGAATCCAACTTGAACACGTTTCACGGTTATTCAGTTTATGGATAATGAAATGAACAGTGTCGGTATTTTCACTACGAATTTAAACAGTTTCCCTAATTTTTATGCGACTGTCCTTGCGAATTAGATCATTAATGCGATTTTGCAAAATCTCAGTCGAACTTCCACCTGTTTTCCGCTACGATGAAAATCGGTGACACTTGCTTTACCCAATATAAACTTTTCAATCAATTTTTAAAAGTTTTTCTGGTTAATACAATTTTAACCGGACTGTTTTAACATCCGCGAGTGAATTTCGTCGTTTTACACCTTCAGAAAATAAAATTTTTATCACAGCACGCAGTTTTTCCACGGTACAAGTTTCAAGCAGAGCCGACATTTTGAAAAAAAATAAAAGAGGTTATAATGATAGGATTTCTTTTGGAAGTGCTAATATTTTCTGTTTGATGAGTGCTAACTTGAATGTTAGATAGTTTTAGTTTATTCTATTAACAATTTTTTTTGCTGTTGTAATTAGTATCTTTAATTATTGAATGACCCTTTTTATTAGTGATATTTAAATAAATTACAATCCATGAAGTTTGTATGAACTTTGTTTTGCTACCTTTATTTTTGTTGAATATAAATTTTTTATCGTCCTGTCTTACAATCACTTTCAATACATGAAGTACAATCTTTAGGTGTAATTTCTAAACGATCAGTCAAAATATTATAATTAGAATAAAACCTAAGGATACCGATACATTATCAGTACTTTGAAATTAAAAAAAAATTAGATTCTGATGTTTCTTGTTTATTGTGTTTTGTGTTGAATTGGCTTAGAACCTTTGTTTCGTTTAGCAATAAACAGAATTTTAGTAATAAGCAGAATTTCTTTTGTAATAATGAACTCGTACCAAAAAATATATCGTTTTGGTTTAAAAAATAATATTATCAGAACTTCGTACGTAGCAAAATTAAAGACATCTATTTAAACATTTTAATTTCGTACTACTGATAACGTTAATATTTTTAGTTACTTTACCGATTTAAAATACATAAAAATTAATTGATAATATTAGATAAGAATTATTATAATATTTTTGAATTGAGAAACACTAATTGAAAAATTCTTTATAATTATTGTTCTGTCTCGGGATGAACGATTAACTGGATTCCTTACAAACTGATAATTACTCAATACTTGAACTGTTTCAGATAGTAGCGTCTTACAACCGAAGTTTGTGAAGTAAAGACAAATAACGAAGCTACGTTTAATAGCCCTTTCCTATATTTAATCGACTTCGGGTCTATTTCATTGCTTTCCGTTGTCATTTACTACATCTGTTTTTTGATATAACTATTGGAACACACCGATGTTAAAGATATATCTTTAGAGAAAAGCAAATTTGTAAGTTTTAATAAAAATATTGGATTTTAACCAAAACAGTATAAAGAATCAAGTAAATTGGGTTGTAACTAACATTGTTGATGTTTAAGTTATAAAAAATTATTGTATTAAAAGAGAGATTTAAGCAACTTATAGAAATTAATCTGTAAGTATAATAATAACTTTGTTTCTTCTTTAAGATAAAAATCAAATATTTAAAAATTACACTCAAATAAATTTAAAAAAAATATCTTTTGTACGAAGTATGCAGAGAATACAGTCATTATACAGGCATCCCATCGGAGATCTAGATAGATTTATATGTTATGATGGTTCTTGACTCAAAAAAAGTGGTCGTTAAACATATGTCGTTCTTTTTATCTGTGTGTTTGTGTATCTGTTTGCGTGAATGTAGCCTGTATTTGAGTCTGAACAACTGAATTAATTTCACTACCATTTTCTACGTTTACTGGTTTATATATATATACATATATATATATATATATATATATATATATATATGAAAATTGTCATACGAATTTAAAAAAATAATATATATTTATTATAGTTTTTTGTTTCAAAATGTATCTTTAATATTAGCATATTCTTTTCTACATATACATCTACTACTTTCTGTTAAACTAATTTGGATATCTTCATTTTGTATAAAAAATATTTACCGTAGAGAATGTATAAAATGTAGTTTTTCTGCCTGTCCTAGCCGCGTTATGTCTGTATCTATTTTTTTTAAGCTTAATAACACGTCTAAAAAATAACTGTAAAAATCGGAAGTGGATTTAATTTATTTTCGAAGAGCAGTTGTCTTACCCTAAACGATTCTATATCATTACAGAACTTTGTTTTCAAAAGACTGAAAGAAATATTGAAGGAAGTTACGATTTATATATATATATATAGTTATATAGTTATCTTGTTTAAATAAGTCGATTAAGAAAACATATATAGCTTATTACCACATTACATCGGGGATGAAATGATATCTGTAAATAAAAATGAGAATATTTTCTTAATTTGAACGGGATAATTAGTTTTACGGGCTAATTTGTTGTTAAAAACATAACACGGAAACGTAAATATCAGATCTTTATTAGGGAAACCCTTCTTCGAGAATTAAAAAAAGTAATAAAAATAAATACATAAATCTTTTGCATTGAACACTGTGTTTATTATTATTATTATTATTGTTATTAAAATTAAGGATAATAAATAATAACTTCTAGAAAAACAGGAAATATATGTATTTAAAATATGTATGACAGAACGCTGTAATAATACTGGTTTTAAACGTCATACATTTTTTCTTTACTTGTAAAGTTTACGGATTCTCTGATAAAATAGCTTAATCAGAATCGTGTTCTGATGTTGACATTCATTCATATGGAGAAATTTCTAAGTCACGAAACAATTATTATCATTAAACATAAATAATGGGAAAAAAATTATTTTTAAATATTTATTCTTCTTAACTCAAGATTTTAAAATAGAATTAAGGGATGACATATGCTTTTATCCAGATTCGCATCCATACATACATATACAAATGTACGTGTATTCATACATATAAATTCAATATCGTTATATAATTACAAATCCGTGGAAATTTATTGTAGCTTGTAAAAATGATTTAGTACGCTTGGTTTTTTGTTAAAAATAAAATCTTTACTTTCAAAAGTAAAAATTTCCCCCTTATAAGCTATTAGTAGGAGTGTTACCGACCTAAGGTTTAAGGTTCAGAAGTTATAGTCAAATTTGAAGCTATAGTCTAGCGAAATGTTTAAGCCGAGTTTAAAATTAATCACTCTAAAATTTTGACTTGTTTCCTTACTAAAAATTCTTACTTTTTCATTCCCCTCCCAAAAACACCAGACATTCAATTACCGTATTCTTTTAATAAATTTTAGCCTGAGATAAAATGTTTTACGTATATCTTATGATACGAGATTTTATTGTTTTTATTTTCCTAGCAACATAGCTTTAGAGCTATGCTGCAAGAAGGAAAGTATGGTAATCAGTTAAAAAATGGTGTATGGGTTTTTTTGCATTTCCCGACGTTCATGACCCAGGGACTCCCAAAAAACAAAAAAATGAGGGGTAATTTTCGTACGTATGTTTATATGTACGTGTGTTGGCGTGTTTAAAGCTTAATAACTTTTGACTGGATAAATCGATTTTGATGAAATTTTGTACACAGACTCATGTTTATGGAATAATTTGTTAATAAAACTTTGGGCTCAATATCTCTAGTGGGTCGGGTAGATAGTTTTTTGGGGTCAATTTTTTCAAAATTTTTCAAACATCACCTCACTTTATATTAAGCTCGATAAATGCGTACATGCTTATCTTACCATTTTTAGAAAAATTTAGCTTCAAAATTACTCCTTCACCAAAAATAGAAAGAAGGTATCTTTTTTTTTACATTGCACATTTTATTTTAACAGAATCGTTTGTATGTCTTCCTAGGCATAGCAGTAGTTCATTTGATCCTAAAAAAACTTTACGGGGTTGGGGAAGCCGATTAAATTTAAAAAATGGCAATTTTTTAATACTTTTTTCGGTTTATTTAAACTTTTAATATTATTAAAAGTTTATTAAAAAACATTAATGATAAGATTAAAATAGAATTTCATCATACGAGTAATCACCCCCTAAGAAATAAATCTTAGGTAACTTTTTATTGATTGTACATTTTTTCAGTGGAATATTTTTTAATTTCTTCCATTTAACATAGTAAACCTCAAAAAAAAAAAAAATACTTGGAAGTAATTCTGAAAGTGGGAGAGACGAAAGTATAAAAAATACAGATTTTTTGGATTTAAAAAAAATGTTTTTGGTTTATTTAATTATATAATGATAATTTTGCAATAAAACTTAATCATAAATTACCTCCATCCAAAAAAAGGAATCTTAGGTAAATTTTTTCACGTATCATTATTTTTTTACGATATGAGAATAAATAACCAATATCAAGGAGCATTACAACTTTGTTGTCAGCTTTTTTCTTTGGTTTTAATTCATATCTTGAAATAAAGAATAATATCATTGAAGATAGAAAGTCTAATTTATATATATTTAATTTCAAGAAATTTAATGAGTTAATAGATTACCAAAAAACCTGTGTTATTAACTTACGTATTGATAACACTAACTCTAAAATTTTAATAATTATTACTTTAAAAAAAATTTTTCTTACATTTAAAAGTTGAGTAATTTATGTAACAAGTTTAGTAAGTTGTGTAACTAAACACTTCCATAAGCGCACGCAAACAAAACTTTCCATTATATAATAGACCCCTTCACGTAAACAGTAAAATAAATTACTGGACATAATCTTAAAATTTGTACTATTGAAGGCATTTTCGGTAGAACTAAACACTAAACTGAGATGAAACCCTTTATTAAATTTTATTCTAGACTTTTATTTCTATATATTATTGTTAAATTCTTACAAAAAATCTCGTATTAGAATTTTGTACATCGGATAAATACTACATTGTAGATTGTTTTCCTTGAAAGATTTCTACATTGAAATTTATTACTATTCATCGGGACATAGTATGCGAACTTACCCTTTTATTAATTTAAAATAGCATTAGTCTCATTTTAATTTTCTCATTATTATCAAATAAAAATGTATTATTAAAACTCAGCAGAATATCTGTTAAATCTATGCGTAGACAAGAAAATAAGATAATTTGGGGATTAATATTTTGATAAACGTACGTTTCTCGAAATAAAAGTAAAATTAGGGTTTCCTCGGCATAAAAGCTTTTCTAAGTTATATTCAGTAAGTTTTCACTTCCTGTAAAAAAAATATTTTTGTACTAACATTTGCTGTAATAATATTTTATATAAATGTATAACTCAAAAGAAAAGTTAACTTGGATTTTTTTTAATTCTGAAGATTACGACCGACACCTCGTACAACGGATACCGCTTCTAAATAGCCCCGACAAAACAGCCCCTATAAAATAGCCTATTCTAATATAGCCCAAGACTATATATACAAACACAGATAAGCACTGGTGGGGGTCGAAACGATAACTAGAAACTGAAAAAAATCATCCATACTAACTTCTAAGGAAAATATATTACGAGAAACCCTTGTAAAAAAGGAAGTTTAAATTTAAGCCAAACATAACCTACGTTCGCTTCGCTCGCTAACCTCGTCTAATTAACGTTAAATATACTAATTTTCTTCTGGGCTATTTTAGAATAAGCTATTTTGTCGGGCTATTTTGATGGGTCACGCTTACAACGGTTAATGCTATATTTTTTTGTTCGGTAACTAAAAGTGATTTTTCACTAAGATTGTGTACAAATATCGGTAATGAATTAACTCTCATCGTCTTTAAAATAAGTAGAAATCTTTGAAGAACTGTTAAGATTAAAAAGTTTGCGTCGCGATCAAGCATATTACATTTTTTTGATCATTTGTTTTCGTTTCAAGTCAATACTGATCAACAGCAATCGAAATTTTTATAACTATATATCTAATTTGTACATCTTTTTACAAATATTATTTCGATTATTTATCAATTTTTTATAAATTTATTTGCATAAAGAAATATGTAAAATTTAAAAAAAAAAATAGAAAATCTACTCGCTTTCTAAACAAGTTTTAAGTGAACTTCTAGAAGATGTATTCGAAGTCTTTATTCAGTTACATAGTTAGCTATGTTGTGGGTGGCGTTATCTCAAATTAGTTACGTGGCCAAACAGTATATTTAATTATTTAATTATTAAGTTGTTCGTTTAATGTGGATTTTCGTTTACTTTGCCGCTATTTCGTTTATAAGAGTTGTTCTTTACATCACAGACATGAATTAATTTTGTTATATGAGATTTATTATTTTTTTAGACTATTTATAAATATAGTGCGAGAATCAGTGTCCGGGTCCGGTTTTCTATGCTTCTTATAGAGAAGGAACATTTCGATCTACCACAAAAACTTAGCTTAGCGCGACTTATTATTGGTTAGTGGGGTTAATAGAACAATTAACAATATTGATGAGGATCCAATCAGTTTTCGTGTTGGTCACACACACACATGCACAGACACACACAACACACACACATATATATATATATATATATATGTGTGTGTGTGTGTATGAACGTGTGGTAACTTCTTTTACCAAAGAAAGTGTGCATGGGAAGAAAGAATATTGGTTTAAAACATCAAGTAGTGGTTATTTTAAAGGCTAAATGCTGCTGGAGAGGAGATATAACGATTTAATTTCTTCTTTTTTTCGAACTACGAGTAGAAATTAATTATATATTCCTCAGAAAAATATTATTGAATCATATTTCTATTTTTCACGCACTTCTCCTTAGAATTTTTTCGTGTTTCGAACGTGGCGACTCTGTAGTGCTGGCAATAATTTAAATGAGTTTAATATTAACTGCTAACAAAGTTAATGAAATTATTATTTCTTTTCTAATTTTTAAGGTTTAGTAAGCATCAAATTTATCACTAATCTAAATTTCAATATTTTTTTGTATTTTTAAAAATTATAAATAATCATTACTACGACATAAAAATAAAGAATTCATTGGAGTAGTAATGACCTTCTTTTAGTTAAATTATGAAATTTATGACTGAATTTTCATGTAAAATAAGCTTTTAGTACATGGAATACTTTAACAATAAATTTCTTTTCTCTTTATGATTTTCTTTTATATAAAATTTATTAATATTTGGTTTAATTGATATTTACTTTAAAAAAAGAAGAAATTAAAGAAATCATTAACTTATTTCCCGATTACTATTAATGCTGCTGCTACTACCACACAACCATAGAAAATTCTTAAATTGCTGCCCCAAAATAACTCTCAAGTTATTTAAAAACTGCCTCAAATTGTTAAAGTCTGGTTTTTCTTACTACATAAGCCAATTTTTTTTTTTTCTAATATGTACGTTGCAATATGTTTAACTAGTGAAAAATTAGCACCCTCCCCATCCCCACGGACCAATGAGATGATGATGATATGTAGATGTAGTCTTGTGCAGACTCAGGCCGACCATTCCCGAGATGTGTAGTTAATTGTACCCCAACCACCAAAGTACACCGGTATCCACTGTCTAGTATTCAAATCCGTAAAAAAGCAAATAACCTTTCCTAGGATTTGAACCTCAGAACCTTTGACTTTGAAAATCAGCTGTTAAACAACTGATATCCGACGACGAGTTATGTTATTGCGACCAACATCGGGCAAATTAAACAAGATTTTTTTTCACTTGTAAATAGAATGTTTTAAAAACAACAAATATTTCAAAGAATTTGATTGCCTTGTAATTAAAAGCTATAAAAATGTATTCGGTTTACTTGCGGAATTATTTTTTCTAATTTAAAAGTTTTCAATATTTAATAATTAAAAAAAACAAATAAAACAGTAGTAGAAAATATTATAAAGTGATTCTTTCTATCTATATGTGCATGTTTATTTATTTGCCCGTTTTATCCGTATCCCTTTAATTGCTAATGAAAGGGTCAATTTAATTTTTCTGTGTTTTTTTATCAGATGGTCAATATTTTTTGGAATGATAATATTAGATTTTTAACGATCAATCCTTTCAAGTGAAAATCCTTTCATCATTATTCCCTCCACACGCAGATTTAAATCTATTATTTTTTAAAAATAATTCTTCAGTAATAATAATATTTTCCTGAACATTACTTTATATTTAATGTTATTTTATGGCCGGGTAAATGTAATTTAAAAAAAGATTCATACGCGTTTTGATTGTTCAAAAAAGTGAAATTAAAAGAACCGGTCAATCCATCGCAATGAATTTGCAACTATACAGGTAGCACAGTGATACTGAAAATCTTTATTAAAAAAATTCCTTCGATGTTGCAATTTCGTTCAAATACGACTTTTAACTGAATAAAGTCTATATATGTATAAGGCAAGAAACACGGTATACCGAAGACCGACTCCTTGATTCGTCGAGATTAAAATCTGGCCTTTCAAGTTCCTAAATAGCCTCTAAACATTCCACACTCGGCTACCGTTTGTATTTAATTAACTATGTAAAAATATATTTTATAGCCCTTAATGTAAACATTAAAAAAACATTCAAACAAACACATGCAGCTAACGAATTCGTAAATTACATAACGATGTATAGTCCGTTCAATACTAAATTTAAAGAAACAAAATATATATATTTAATAAGTATTTCTCCCCTGCTGGTTCCGTTAACTAAGATCGGTAGGGGGCACGATGTCAGCATCCTCGTTTTCGTTCGCTTCTTTTACTTCGTAAAAGAGATTGAAGGTTATCAAAATCGGTAGTCTTGTAGAAAATAATTTATCGGTTATTTTATAAATTGAGGACGTGAAATATTCATAAAAAATCTCTTCCACATTTTGATGTATCATTATTTTAAAAATTATACCGTCTACTTAAATTAATCAATTTTATAATTTTTTTAAATCGTCAGTTGATCGATTTAATTTTATCATTTATCCCTCTCTATTTTGTGCTAAACTTACAATCTAAATGTATTTAATACGTTTATAATTTAGTATTTTTAAGTATATTTAATCTTTATCTATAAATTTACTCTACAATTCCTTATATAAACAGATTAACTACCCCTAGATGCCTTAATGTTGGACTATTCAACTTAATTCTCTTGGGTATGTGAGACGCACACAAAAGATTAATCTTCTCTTTTCCGGATTTGTTTTAAAATCTCTTTATTTGATGTTCCATTAAACCGTTTAATTTTCAAAATTCTGTCTTTTTAACTTCCTTGTCATATTTTGTTCCCATTGAGTGCAATATTTCATACAAACGTTTTAGACTGGACTCCAATATTATCCTTGAATACGGTTTCATGATATTACTTTTATTTAAGCAAACAAACAGAAAGTTAAAACTTTTTAAGAAAGTTTTAACAATATACACATAAATTGTGTTAACGTTTTGACTATACGAAAGCCTACAAATATATTTATGCGCAAACGTACCAAGCCGCTCAAGTATTTTAGCAATTATTATACTAAATAATAGATTACCTGATTTCCGGTTCAATTTCTGGCACGGATAAATTATTTTTTTTACCTGTATCTCGTTTCCTATTGCAATATATGTAAAACATAACCATTAAGGTTGTTATATTAAAAATTAAACAGATTACTGTAGAAAAACAATCTCAAAATATGAAGCGTAGTTTAATATTAGTTATAAGTATAAAAAAAAATGTCAGGCAGTAGGATTTGGTTTCGGAGAAGTATTTCGTTTTTTCCTGCTACCTTTACTTATTTTTATTCATATCTACCTCTCCGCTTATCCTTTAATGGGAGTCAAGTTTTTTAATGTTTTTTAATCTACTGGCTGAGTGTTATTTTCTGTCCTTCCTAGCACTGTCACTCTAACATTCGTAGTTGACCCGTTTCGGCGTACCTTCATTCTCAAAGCTACTTTTAGCACTGAGTCTTCCTGAGTTGGAATCACCGAATAAATAGCTATGTTAAGCTCCTGCAAGTCCCCATCCTATCGCTATTTACAAATGTTAGAGTGACAGTGCTAGGAAGGGCAGAAAATAGTACTGAAATCAATCGTGATAATCCTAGCGAAAATAAAAAATATGGTGAAAATTTTAGTCTATTGGTTTTTGAAAATTTTAAATATTTAAGATATATTGTAGTACTCTATTCTAACGATTGTGTCACTTGATATCCTGTTCAAAATTGTCTACTATATAGATTGTAGGTTCCGAGCACTAGGAAACCGAATGGTGGGAAACTTAGCTTTATTTATCAGAGCCAGCAAAAGATTAAGCAAAATAGTAGAATCTATGTAAATTATGAGGTTATGAAATAATTAAAAACATATACCCGCATAAAAAAACTCTGGCGATGGACTCTCAACGTCAAAAAATATGGGTGAATTTTAAGCGGAAAGTACGCGATGAAAAGTGTAAAATATTTTAGTTTTGAATGTTCATACGAGTTACTACTTTTAATTAGGGGGAACCGAGATGGCAAAACTGAAAAATTTATAACGTAAAAAAACCTGATTTTTGAAAATAAGTAAACTACAACGTCTTAAAATACGCATAAAAGTCGTTTTACACGTTATAAAGCTATGAGAGAACAGAAAACCTTGATTGAACTCCAGATTAATAAAATACACGTTCCCTCTGTTTTCCCTCATGGGAAAAGTTGATTAAAAATTACAGAAAATCAAATGCGTTAATAAAGTAAGTAGAGTATACTACCGAATGGTTGAAATTAGAAAAAATTTGTTGCGATCAAATTGCTGAAAGTCAACGAATTTTAAGTTTTATTTATGAACGAATAAGAACACATTAGCAATTTGGTTAAAATTATGAAATACATCTGAATACGGTTGCGTTTCGTTCGAACAGTTTTAAGTTTATGTACAATTTATTATCAGTTTAACATTTTATTTAAATATGTTCCTTTTAAAATTTACTTTAAAATGATAGATTTTTTTTTTAACTCTTACCATAGCGTACACGTAGTTTGGATGACACACACATATATTTTCGAATTATATGTCTAATTAATTACATGTCGGTATAGTTATATAAGAGAATGTTTAAGTTGTTAACATTGAAAAATTGTATTTTACAAATAAATAAAAGTGTATGTATATACTCGTATAAATAAATATATATTAAATATATAATAATATGCTATATTATATATTTATAATAGTTAAATATATATATATTTAACGCCATTAAAAAAAAAATATTTTTATAGACTGTAATAATCTAAATGAAATAATATGAATCATACCATTTTAAAACTTACACACCATGATCTAATCTCTTTTTAGATTTTTTTAATTAGGCTTTGTGCCTTCTAAATTACGAAGCTGTATAACATATTCAAATGAAGCTATCCATAAAAATAGTATTAAATACTAATATAAATGTACATTTAATATCTGTACAGATATAAATTAAAAAAACATAAATTTATCTGTTAACTCAAAATTCACGCTTAACTGATAATAATAAATAAATATTTTATTTTTATATTAAAAACAAACATGTGTTAGTTATTATTTTTTTTTAATCTTCGCTTAGAAAGTCACGCATGGATTATCTTAAAAAGAATCTCTTTAGAGAAAGGTCATGGCTCATATCGTTTTAAAATTATTAATAAACTTTAAATTGCCATTTTATTTCCGTTATATAACTTATAATCATTGTTTTTTTTCTTTTTGATTTTTAATAATTAAAATAATAGTAATTTATTATCATTTTTTAACAATTTATATAGCTAATATATAATTAATATTCTTTTGTGCTAATTCTCTCCGTTTATAAAATGAATAACATAATCTTACTTAGTTCTGAAAACCTGAAAAGAAGTAGACATTAAACTTTCTTTGCAGTTATATATTTAAATTATTCTTGCAAAACGATTGGTGCCTGTTCCCCGTTGATGTGATCGAACACAGGTAGACAAATGTGTTAATTTTGCATTTTACTAAAATTAAATGTAATGTAAACAATATGAACACTTCGATGATATATTTTATAAACTTGGGAAAATATTACGGTGTAAAATTCTACATTATGGGTCGAAAGATTTTGATTAAATTTCAAACAGATTTATTTATGTAATTAGTCAACTCTGAAGTCACGCTGGACACTAAGTAAATAATCCCCATACAGAAAAATTATTTAAATATTAATACATACGTTAAATAATATCAAAATTCACCTATTATTTTCGTAAAACTGAACAAAACTTAAAATTTTAGGTTGAAATTAAGGATAGTTAGAAATCATAGTAGGTATGCCCTCTTCCATCAAACATCTCTACTCTCATCGGGGTGTACGTCAAAAAAGCCGAAAAATTATTTTTTCAAGACTAAATAACATTAACATTAATCGGTGATTTAAATTAAAAATATAATTAGTTAAAAGTATACAAAACTCTTATTATATTACTCCATATTTATTTACTACAGACAAATTATCAGGCAAAAGGCCGGTTTCATTTTCACTGGTGCCATTAACCGTATTATCCAGTACGTAGAAGGTACTAAAAAAATTGAGTTAATAAAATTGAAGTGAAGGTCAGTTATGTTGATCCTGTAGAATGAAGACTCGGTAGATATTTCTATTTTCGTGTTAAGACGGTTGATATTTTTTGTCGAGACATTACCAATAAAATCCGATAAAGTCATAGATCTTGGTCTCATATATCTTACATATCTTACATATATCTTATTCCTTTTGCTTATTACAGTCTCTGTGTATCAAATCTAAAACCCATTCGGTCCACATCTCATCAGGACTTCTTGCTACATGCCGGGAAAATTGAAATGCCAATTTTTTTATTAATTGTATTACATCAGTTTCCTCGATCCTCTGATCGTATCATATAGTATTTTTTGTCGTTGTATTCTTTTTTGAATGCCAGAACATACCTTTTATCGGTTTGGAATTTCAAATTAACTTTTTTTTAATGATCATCAATATATGACGTAAATAAACGTTGTCTATAGCCTTAATAAATTTGTAGATTTTCACAGTTGAAATATTTGATCTAAACAATTCTGTTACCGCAGAATAATTTCCATGCTAATTTTATTTATTCCTGTATTTCTGGCATTGTATTGTTATGAATAATAAAAAAAAAAACATGTATCTCTATTTCAAGAAAATGATCTGCCGCTCAGTTTTTACTGTTCTTCAAGATTTTTTGTCTCATTTTAAACTAAATCTGCTTTGCTACGTCTGAGTTCGGCGAATCGCGTACCGTTTATTCTACATTTACCAGGTAATTTTACAGATAGAAAATTTTAATTACGCAGATAGCGCCAATTTAGGAGATGAAAAACGTTTCATCCAATAGGATACGTATTATCCGCTAAACTAAAATAGTTTGATCCGAAGGTTAGACGATATTCAAAGGAATTGTCAAACGTTGGTAATTATCCAATTACCTACATGTAACAAAAGAAGTAGGAGTAGAGGCCTGTAGCTGATCTATATCTATTATACCTTCGTTTAAATCAATAATTCCAAACCATATTTTACTTTACAATACATGATTTTACTCTAGGAACATCTCATTTCAAATTTTGTATTTTTAAACAGTCACCCGTATTCTCTTACAGGTTACTATAGAATTTATTAATGAACCGAATAAATTAATCGCTGTTATTTCACTGTTTATTTTATTTTGGCCGACAATATTTTAAGCTTGTTTTTGACGTGTCATAATTTTTAATTTTTTTATAAATCTCCTTTAATCCAAGCAAAATTCCATTGAGATCTAATAATTAATAAAATGACATTAACTATCTTTTAAATTACTGTTTGAAAGTACTCTTGAGTATTGAATTCTATCCTTATTTTTTTGCGACTTAACGTACCTTCGTGTTCGTAACCGGTTAGTAATCTCTTGATGTCTCTTTTAGAATTTATTTGATATTAAATTCATCGCATAAATTTCGGTGAACGAAACCAAACGAAAACCGCGTTAAATTCTAAATAATTTAGCAAAATTTTAACGCGGTTTTATTTGGAAATTGCCGTAAAAATTTCGCTTTCCTATTTATAATACTTTAAATTTTGAATTGAATTCGTCCTTGTAGGTATAGAAACTGGAATGAATTCCATCAATAGTAATTAAAAGAAATCATATGTTTTTTCGCCGATAAAAGATATAGAGGTCTCATTTTGAAACAAATCACACCCGTATTACTTTATATCTTTTATTGGAAAGAAAAGATTTTTCTTAAATATTCTTTGTTTAAATTTATTGTTATAACTTTTTAAAATTTAATATACATATTACTGTAATCTCGTACACCCTTTTGCTAATCTGTTTTGGTTATCTTTTAACGTATATAGTTTTAAAGAGATTAATATTATTATGAAAAAGTTTACCTACCTTTTTTAAGAAAATGTGTAATGAAATACACCACTATTGAAATTTTGGTTGGTGGATCAACGTCAGGAAATTCAGGTCTGAAATATCGTGCGGGACTCCAATAGATTGTCAAATGCAATGACCCATGCACAACATTTAACTTTTTGTTCAGTTGTAAATCCCATTTTAGCCATTAAATGTTAACACAAGAAAGTGAAGCATATGACTAACTTGTTTTATTAAATTTTAACAGCTGTTTAACAATATACCATTTGGTTTTAATGATTTTTACCAATTATTTTGTAATGAAAAAAAATGTTGTTTATCCGAAACTGATGATTTTATTTGAAAGCTGCTATTTTGTTTCTATAATTCCTAAAAGGTTGAAATTTTCGTAGAACATTTTTAGAACCTTCGTTAAAAGGTGTGTATTCAATAGAATCGGTTGAGGAATGGGCGAGTGATACTAAATGAAACGCGTAAACCTCTTCGTGGGACACACGGTATATATCTGTACATAGCCTACTCGTACATTATTCAGAAAAATGTTCATTTTTAGGTTTACTGGGATGTAAATTTATGCATATATTTTTTTTTTACCTACTTCAACTACGTTTATTATTTTTTCGTTACACGTTTGTATTTTTTCTATTTCTCCTATTGTTATTCTTTTGAAAATGTTAAATACTTTAATCAGCTAATTTTAAATACGTATCTGAATATTTAAACGATGCCTCAAGATTTTCGTTGATGCATCAACCTAGAGATGAAAAAAATATGTTAATGAAAATTAGACTATTTACATTCTGTATGTAAATCATCGCTTTTTGATTTTAAATAATCTGTTATGATGTATTTCTAAAAATGATTAGTTTTTAGGCCTGTTATTTTGAATAAATAACGATTCTCACTCTGAATACCTGGTATAGTATATTAATTATATGATGATATTAATTACATGTATATTATATTAAATATTTTTATTTATATAATTTTAAATTCGACGAATGATATGAATTTTTTTCATTGTAATGATGAAAAACTTTTTCACCTTTCATAATTTTTTTTCATCTTCTGTTTCCCTAATATAAAATCATAAATATTTTGTTTTACTCAGTTAATATTTTTATTGTGTTGTTAAAACTATTTTGTTTATGAATATTCCTTGTTAAATTATTTCATTATGTTTTTTACAGCTTGTAGCAATTAAAAAAAAAAAAAATATCCTATTTTGTTAATTAAATAATCCTTAGGCATGATTTTTTGTTTGTTTTATGAAACATTAACTAAATTATTTATAAAAATTATGAATTATTTTATTAGCAATCTGTTACCCTTTTTTCTGTTTATTGTGTTATTGTAATGCAAATAAAAAATTTGTGATATAAGCACCTTATTTCATGCATGTTAATAATATTCAATATTTTTATGGTTTATTTTTTTACAACGCGTTTAAGTAAAGATTATCAACGTTGAATAACCTTATCGTGCCTCTTATATCTTAGAAGTAACATGAAACTTCCCGTTGTAGAAATTACTTCATTTTACATTATTCTTTTTGTCTGTGTTTTTTTTTTGTCATTGTCTGTGTACATGACGTTTCTTCAAGTTGATTTTAAGTTTAAATTCCTGTCATAATCCCAATAATGAAACAAAGTTATCATAGACAGTAAAATATATAATAATAATCGTAATTTTTTTAATAACTTTCTTACACTAATATTAAATATACAATATATATATGTTTTACCAAAATCACAATCATCATTTTTTTAAATATTTTATTATTTTTCATATTAATTTTATTTTATAATTCATAATGGTTGCGGGAATTAATTTTATTTGTAATGTATATATATATATATATATATTACTTTTTTGTTTTAGCGTTTATTTAATGTTATTTAGTTGTAAGGTGCTGATGTTTTTCTTCACTTTGATATTTTATGTTTTTATACGGTTATTCCTTTTATTACAAATGTAATGATACCATTCGCTCCTTTAAAAATAAACTATCATAAGAAATACGATTAAATTCATGTCTTTTAATATTTCCTACTTTATAAAGAAAAAAAAATCTTTTACAACATTTTTTTCGATATTTTTAAAATCGCGATCTTGTATATTATTATCCACATTGATTCTTTGTTACAAATTTACATTATATATCTTAGTTGTGTTTGTACAAAATATAAAGATTTCAAAGAAGATATTAAAGAAATATATACTTATCTTAATCTCCTTTACGCTAGCATAATTTATATTTTGGTCTGTTTTTTGTTAATTTATTTAAATCTTCATTAAATAAATAAATCTATTTGAATTTTTACAGTTATTCTAAAGTAATTAGTGTTCACCTCCCTTCTTTCATATGGATAAAACTTATCAATTCGAATAAAAACGTGAAAATTTCACGAATTTAGATTTTATACATCGCTCATCTATTAGTATACGATTAACGATTAATAATAATAATAGTAATAATAATAATAATCGCTCATCTATAATATACGATAACATTTATCCTTTTTTTATATTTTTCATTGCTATTCGTGCTGCACGATATGGGGTCGCTCCATAATCAGGATTTAGTTTTACAGATCCTTTTTAATGATAAAACCGACCCGTTCTTTGTACGATTAGTCGGTCTTTTTTGATGTTTTTTTTTCTTATTTCTTCCTCCAGCTTTAATTTTCACTTCCTTGTAAATAAACAGTAATTTAAAACAGAAAAACAATTTAATTACCCAAATATTAATAAATATTATAATAAAAACTAATTCAAAACACTTTTATTATAAAAAAATATATATACATAATAAATAGGAATGATAATTAAAAAAAAGAAAAAATGTATGAAATACCCTACAAATTTATGCAGATAACTACGTATAAATATAACTAAAAATCAACTGATATTGAACGTTAATAAAAATTATAAATAAAAATAGTTGTAAAATAATAAAAACTCAGTATTAATATAATATTAATAAGTAAATTAATAATATTAAAAAAGAATAAATATATATTTATTTAACCTTTTTTAATGTTTTAATTTTACTTGTTTCAAACTTACCACAGAACTGTCTTTTCGTTACACATTAAATATTAATACTTCAGCCTATGTGACAAGAAAGGACTTCGTAATGTTTTAATTTTTATTGTAATAGTTCATTTATTGATTTAAAAAATCTTTTAACCAATTTATTTAAAATTAAATTATAACAAGATTTCCTTTTACAGGATCAATTTTGTACAGTAGATGAAATCTTTTTAATTTAAAAATTAAATACACGTTAATTTCTTTTGTACTCCTTTTACAAGTACGAAATACGTACTTAAATAATTACCAACTCAAGCCTGTTTACTTGGATGTATTATTATTATCTTTATATAGTAATAAAGATTACAAACTCTTCTCTTATTTATTTATTTATACTTTGTAAAGCTGCTTTGACAAAGATTTTTTCTCGGTTTCCCTTGAATCTTCCAGGAAAATTATAGTCCCTTTTTTATCCGTGGATTATCTGACTTACTATTCATGACGTGATATCTGTATAATATTTATTTCTTTACTGGGCAGTTAATTTGATTAAAAATACATTTTTCCATCGAACCAGTAATGTATTTTCGTTATATAATTTATTATATTTGTTATACCTGC
This sequence comes from Lycorma delicatula, assembly GCF_047948215.1. NCBI lineage: Eukaryota > Metazoa > Arthropoda > Insecta > Hemiptera > Fulgoridae > Lycorma > Lycorma delicatula. Next base: position 78,757,986 of record NC_134458.1, read on the forward strand.
AAGTTATTCTTATGCTGTAACTCGTTATATGTTTGTGAATATTAACTTTAAAGTGACCTTACACACAGGGTTACAACGAAAGTATTTACAGAGACGTAACGATTACACGGTATTATTTGTTTATCTCTCGCCCGTGCTTATCGATATGTTGTTTTATGGTAGCTGCCTTGCAGATAGATTTATATTAACAGATCCGGCATAAGTTTAATGTTCTGACTAAACTTTCTAATTTATAATTATATAGTTATAATATTCGAATGTAATTTATTTTTTATTATTTTCTAATTTTTACTATTTAATACGTTATACTAAAAGGTTTTTAAATTTTTTCAGTTGTGCGATAGTTTATACTCTTATTTAGTACTTAAAATATTTTAGTAGAAAAAGAGATTACGTGCAGGAAGGATGTTGGCGTAGTTTTAATAATAAATATTATAAATAAATTCCGTATGAAAAAAAATTTAATAAAATATCTGAATAATTCCAACAATTCCTTAATGGAACTAACGAGAAATAAAGGTCCAAAACATTGAAAAAAAAACAGTGATTTTAGAATTAATAAACACCTAATATGAGGACGTTGGTCAATAGGAATGTTATCGAACATCTTTCTTTTAAATCATTTAAATAAACTAAAGCCCATGAACGATGTCATTTATGAGTAGAAGAAATAAACGTAGTGGAGAATTTTAAAACTAATTCCTAATATTTATTTTCAATAAGCTGAAAAATAATAACCTATAAATTATAGAAAATATCTATCTAAATTTTCGCCATAAATAAAAGGAAAGTAATCGACCATTACCTTCTAACCGGTCATTTTGTATAGATTTATAATTATGTCTATGCACTGTATAATAGTCAGTATTATCACTAGTAAGTGTAGAACTTTCCTTGGATCTTTTAATTAATAAATAAATTTGAACTAATATAAAATATAAATACATAGAATGTCTTTAAACGTATGAAATGTTTAATTTAATTTAAGTATCTGCATATAACAATAAACCGCACATTAAGGTTACAAAACAAATTAATTGTTTGTACTGTATTTAACCGAATGAAATTTGTAACCTAATGGGATCGATTCATCAGTAATGGGTAATTTATCGTTACTCATTACTTAATCGATGGTAGAAGTTAAAAGGGAGATGAGTGCTATTCATTTTTCATGTAACACTATTGTGTATGTGTATCTTTGACTATGAAATGAGGTTTTATATATATATATATATATATTGAGAAGCCTCTATTATTTAAGGGAAAGTTAACTATACCATTGTAAAATAACGACTTTTAAATTATAAAGAAATCATTTCACGTACAATTAAACAATATTTCTAATATGATAAGGCAATTAAGAATTTCATTTTAGAATTTTTTTTTTAAATTAGAGAAGATTATTATGAGATGTAAATTAATTGCATGTATGAAATACTTTTTTTTGAGAAAATAATATTAAATTTGAAAGTACTGTCTAACCCTCAATTTTTTAGAATCTGTGCAGATATATCCGCTGATTTAAGAAAAAAAATTAATACCGTTCTATTTTTAATATCCGATCACTTCCATATTTATAGGAGATAGAAAAAGCTATTCATGTGTCATTCCATGATGACGTTTACTTAATTAAAAAAAAATAATTCATGCTATATAAATGTAAAAGCCTATTATTTTTTCCTAGAATAAAATATATCTGTGAAAAAATTAAATCTAAAAAAGATTTATTGTTTATTTTTTGAACGGTTACTATTGTGAGTTTTTTCCACATTTTATATCAACAGTACATCAGAGTTTTATGCAGTTTACATTTTACAGTCTTTTTACTTCTCGATTACTGACGATGATGGATTCGTTAATACCGGGTCGGTTCATTACGTCGCATATTTTAATAATTATTGTTAAAAGCTAATTCTGTAATTTAGCTAGTAAAATTCCTAATGTACATTTAACGTGTACTTAGACTCATGCATAATATATATAAAGTGATTAATTATTCGAAGTAAGGTACGAATAAAAAGCTCGCTTTAAAACTGAGAGTTATCGCGTGCGCATAAAGTTTAGCATAATAGTTACAATCTTTGATGTCGAATGTAAACGTGAGGGAGTTAAAAGAATAAAAAGAAAAACGGTTGACAGTAAGGTCAGACGTGGTATTTAACTTACGTGTACGGGAAGGACGAATACGATGGATGGTTAGTCGTGGAGTAAGCAAGAGTTCGCTATGTAGGGTACGAGTACAGTAGGAGACTAGCGCTAGATGAGATGGTATTCCGTAACCGTAATCGATACCTGGAGGCGTGTGTTTATTTACTTTTATTGCCAAAGTTGAAAATGTGAAACTACTGTACATATGTACAACACCTTTTCAACAGTGCATTAAAATTTGCATTTAAAATATGTCGTTTTTAATGGTTATATTACAGTGAAGTGTGGTCGGCTGTTATGCTGTAACGAACCGGTTGTTATTCGGTGAGGATGCGTTGCGGTACGGCAGCGCAACTGGCAGTGATTTAGTGCGAATGAACGGAGAAAGTGTGACCTTTGCCGGGACCGGTTGCAAACGCTTCTTCCGCTGTGTGGGCGGTTCGGACGGTTTTGCAACCTCGTAAACGGCGCGTCGGGTAACGGCGTTTGGAAAACGACCTGACATTACAAATCATATAGCACTTCCTCGTAATCCGATAGATATACTATCTTGGATATACCTTAAAAAAAATTGAAGAATTACAGGCTAAACAAACAACCCGTAGCGATGTATACTGTTATTCATGACGAAATTAAACGTGTTTATAAATAACGAACGAATCAAATCTTTAAAATATTTCATTTTTACTAGCGATTGACGTAAGAATTATTCGTACGTTAAAAATTGATGATACAGTCTTTTAAATGTTTTATAGATACGCGACTACTTTGGTGTTATGAAACATATATACAAGTGTAAACCCCTCTTGACACAAATTCCAAGTGAATTCATTAAGTGGTAAATTCAAGGTTTTTGTCTGTTCCATGAAACGCTTCCTTGTTTTCTTCTATTACTGTAGAGGCAATATTATGCCATACATATTTATATTTATTGTCAATAGCGATTAATAAATTACGGTAAATTCTTCTTTATCTCTTGTTTATTTATATATCGCAATATTATTCTAATAATTTACTATTATGAAACAGCAAATGGAACTAACACACTCACAAAGTATATATATATTTCATCGATATGTAATCGGATCACTTAAGGAAAACAACACTTACGGAATATATGTCAATGGAAAATTAGACTTGGATAGATATAATACTGAGTATCGCGAAAAATTTTCAGTAGGATAGATAACTCTACGAATTTTACACGTATATGCCACTTGCCTATCACAATAGGGGATAGGATATGACGTTATTATACACTTTAATCTGAAAAAATTGAACTCATATTAAACAAAATTTGAAGCGGAAGAATTCCAATAAATGTACAAAGAAAGTAATTAATTCAAATTCTAACTCTGAATTAATCTCACGTAGTTCAAATTACAAACGTGAATTTTAAGGAAATATTTAAAAAATAATAATTTTCTTATAATCTGAATTTCCATTCTACAAATTATTTAGATATTTTAAGACAAAACAAATTATGAACAATTTTTTTTCAAATCGGTGAACGAATAAAAATAATAGGGTTGTTTCCCTGAATAAGAAAAAAATAATCAGGTACAAATACAAGCGTCTGTTATGTAAAAATAAAATCTTGACAAAATTAAACGCATATTTTTATTATATTTAAGGATATATCTTACCAATTTGATTATTTATCCTTTATAATTTTTAAAAAAATTGACCAAATACTTTATTTAATTTCATCAAAATGCGGTTGAAAAATAGTAAAATGCGATAGATTAAATGATAAAATAGCAAATCAATATGTTTTTCAAAAGTTATCTTTTTTACTGTTAATATTAACTTTATTAGACTATTGAACCAGGTAGTTAATTAGTTATTCGTCAAATTTGTTTTCTGATTTTTATAGCAGACGATGTCTAAAAAAGTGGACTTTTCAAAAAACTTTTATCTCTACTAGTCTAAAGAAGTAAATAACTGCTTCATAAATATTTTCTTAACTCATATGATACTGTAATATTAATAAAATAATATTACAATAAAAAATATTAAAAAAAAATTTATTTTTTATTTTTGTACTCATCAATATGTATTTTTTAAATGCCGTTAATAACATACATTTAAAAACAAACAATTTGAAACGGTAATCTTATAAGATGTACCAGTAGATTATACGATCACAATTTCTTTCGAATTGGCAAACAACCCTTATGGAGATCAGATCACATCATAAAAATTTCACCAATACCTACAAGAATAATTTAGGCGACCGCTGCAATAAAAATATTCAGAAAGTTCTGACTTATTAGGCTGTATGTCAATTTTTACTACACGTTTACTATAGATAGATACATCTTTCGTTGCTGTGCAATATATTTGTACAGATACTGTAAATTACGCTTCCCGTACTGTATTTTACAGTTAATTACAGTCGGAACAATTTATGCAGAATATTATCCGGTTCGAAAACAATTATAACATTTTTGTGCAATGATCAACGAATAACTCTATGATATTACGAGATTATTTTCTTTTTTTCAAGTTGAAGAAAAAAGTAGAGAGGAACCACCATATGGTAAATGAATTCATTCAGACATATATATATATATATATATAGAGGGGTTATGAATGAAACAGACGATTAATAAACTTTACTGTATAGTAAAACAAGAGATAAATATTAAAAATTAAAAAACACGACTGCCAAATTAAAACATTGCTGACAAACATTGTTTTTTTAATATAGGATAGTTAAAGACCGTGCGGGTGACAATTTCCTATACAGTATTTGTGTATAGTATACTTTTGTTTTCAAAATTTTAAATTTATTTACACATTTATATAGGTTATGACTCCCCGTAACGTAAGGATTCCAACGCGGTGTCATTGATCTAAATCGGTTCAACCGTTGAGCTGCTACGGCAGAACAAACATACATACACCCTAAATACATTAAATAATTTTATTTAATCATTTCTTAAAATTCTATGACAAACATTTCCCTTGTTAAATTATATTCGACTAATGTGTAAAAACACCATCGTTCGGGATTTGAGTAGTATTTCATGTTAACCAGTATCTTCGCGTTATTCTTTTTGCTTTAAATGCTTTCCATTGTGTATAGTAAACTACGAATGCCAGTTTTTTTTTAGAATTAGCGTTTTTTTAACAACTTATGCTACAGGGAAGACTTAATGCTAAACTTTTAGGCCAAACTGTAACTTATGCTAAACAAGGATGAACGAAAATGTATCTATATTTCAGGAAAATCGTAATCAAAACCAGCATTTAAGAGGTTTGAAATTTTATCCACTTTTACTTCAGATAGTCTGCTTGTAAATAATTTCATTTACATATTAGTTAGTAAGGCTCTTATGAACCTGTAATTATAAAATAAAAATTATTTTATGATATTGTTGCAAAAAGAAGGCTTATTTTATTTATATAAAATACTAATTTTTATAAATAAAATTATGTTAAGTGTGACTGGGTAGTAAGAAATATACTTCTTCAACTAAATTATATATCTTTAATATGTATAATATAAATTAGCTTTTGTAAATATGTTTTAATGATGAGCGCCATCAAACTGAATTGAACTGATTCTAAGCCGGATATAATTGTGCAAAAATAAATTGCATGTATAAAAGAAATTCTCTTTCGTTTACCTGTGTGTAGAAATTCGTATCCGTTTCCTTTATTTGTTACCGTCAAATATATTCCCGTTATTTTGTACAATCTACATATAATCCAGCATTACATTTATTACGATTACATAAGAAATAGGTGTGATTCCTTTCAAGTTATCTTTTTTTTTTATTTACTTGTTTCACTAGTCGGCGCTACAGTCTGTGGAGAATCCTGGTCTTTCACACTACATTTCTCCAAACATCTCGACTCTCGGCAACCCTCCTCCATTTCCTACATCATCTAATCACATCCGTCTTGGTGTTCCTCTTTTTTTTCCATGTAGAAATTTCTACGTCTCGTTTCCAGAATTCGAAGTCAGTTTCGGTGCCGAGTTTCCTGTGTTGCTCCTAAAGCAAAGTAGCAATTTCCGTAATCTTTTTAAAATTCAGGTATGTGGAGGATCGGCTAACAGTACTACCCTATCATAAATGGAGAGTTGCCTCCTTATGAGCTCTGTGTTGATATTGAAGATGAGTTTGTACTTCCTATTTCCCGTACTCCTTGAGAAAATCCGGTGTTCTGACCCTTTAAGCAAAGTGTTAAACTAAGGATATAATTCCCAGTCCCCACACAAACCTATTCGCTGAAACAATAACCTGCTATGATTGTTACCCAACTTTCCAGCTGGGTTGCTCGGTTTAGCAGGGACGCCTCTTGTTGAGAAAGGCTGAGAGAATTCTCTTACAATTTCTCTTAAATTTTTATATTTTATGATATAAGTGGCAATTTTCACTACGTTTCACTACTTCCATTTTCCAGGGCCGAAGGTATCCCTCCCAGGTAAGCTCCTAGTGCCCTTATTCCTGTTTTTACAATTAAAAAATGAATCTGGTAAAATCAGGACATAGTCGGAACCATTTTATAAAATCCTCACAGACAATTAACTTTTCTTCTTAAACATTATATCAAGCCTTTCCTTTATCCATTTCACTCAAGAGGATTTTAATTAATACTTTACTGAAAGAAAAGAGCAATGTTTTTTATTGTAGTTTTATGATACACGAAAACGCATTAGCTTTTTTTTTTAATTGTGACCACTCAAAAACATCTAAAATTAGATGGAGAAAACATTACATTACTGTATAAAAGTAATGGGACTTATAGGCAAAGTGGCGGCACTTTAAACTAGATCCAGTAACATCACAAAAATCAGCCTGATTTAAACAAAACCGAATTACGGAAATTTTTCTGGAGGTTGAATACTAGGAACACTGGTTCGGCAAAAAAAGTTGTTGATTGTATGTACACGTAATTTAATCTATAAAAATGTTGTTGATTTTTCATACGCGAAATCAAGCATATTATGGATTAAACATCAATATGTATACTATTGTCAAAAAGTTAGTAATATTAGCTTTTTTTTTTTGTTAGTAATTTTACTATTTTCGTGAACTTAAAGGAATTCTATTTTCTTCTGAATACAATTTGATTTGTTGAAATGGAAAAAATGAAGTTTTAATAAGTCCCTTTTAAATTATAGAATTTATTAATCAATATCAAAACGAAAAGAACCATTTAGTTGCTTTGTACATGAATATTTTACATATTTAAATTTATACGAATAAGTCTAATCTAATTGTAATGCTTATGTCCGATGATATAATAATATTTACTGTACGATTGTTAGCTCTAATTATATATATCTGATTAACTGAAATTTGTTTAAATCTGTTTCAGGGTCAAAAATGCTGAGAGAAACGCTTATAGTGGCTATTTGCTTAGGTAAAATTAAAGTTATTAATAAAGTTATTGTATTTAATTAATTTCTGTATTAAAAAAGAAATTGTGATTAAAAATATATCGTACTTGAATAAAAAAATTATTTAACAATTAAAAATGTGAATGTAATCTATTACATTTATAGATTTCTTTAACTTCTATTACATCGAACCGGTAAATTTTTGTAGCGGAATGTAACCAATAGTGCAGTCATTCAGTACGTTTTCATTCGTGTAATGCAGCCCTCATTAGTCAAAGTCCTACCATTGTCGGCTACATCATTGAACAATTTCGTTGAAACAGAAAAATAGTTCAAATATTGTAAATATGTTAAAAGGATATAAATAAATCTTAAGTTGGATGTATAAAATTTAATCTGTGTATAAGTTACCTTACCGAGGGGTTATTTCTAGCCAATTTCTTTTTTTTCATACTGGCCATTTTTTATAGTAATAAGAAGCGATCTACGTTTGAACTGAGGTGGCACGTGACGATCTGCAATTATACATTCGACCGTGTAACTGCATCCAAATTTAATTTTCGTTTAGGTTTTTCAGTTTATCCTAAAATTAACTCTAAATGACAAATAAATGGATTACTGTTAAAATTTATTAAATATTAAAGTAATAATGTAATAACTGCCTTTTTTCATGCTTTTTTAACAAAAAAAACTTGGTTTTTTCCCCCAAAATTTGCTCAAGATAACATTTCATTGACCCGCAGATATTTCTCAGACGTCCTCGGAAACGATCTATGGATAATTTGGCAACTCTTACTCGGACTATAAATGAGGATCTACATTAATAACAGTAATAACACGATCAATTTCAGCATCAATAGTAAAAGATGTGGTCTTGTAATACGAATAATTTAATTCTTTTTTATCTATTTCAAACATATTTCCGATTAAAAAAATGAGGCTAAGCCTCAGCAATTTACAAATGCGTGTTTCAAAATGAATATCGGGGTTTTAAAATTATGTAATCTGTATTATTAAGTTTTACATTGATAAGTTATACGTGAAATGAAACAACAACTCAACCAGTTTTTTATATGTGTTCAATATGAGAAGCATTCGTTAAATGTCACACATTCAGCCGATAGGAGAGTTCATCCCATACTTTAATCAGCAAGTCTGGAGTAATTGATGCGACATCTGCTTCAATCCTTTGTCTTAAGTCGGGTAGGTCAGCCGGTAACGGGTAGCACATAAACATTATCCTTTATAAACCCCCAACCGGGCGATGAACACGCCGAAAATTTCCCCCGGAAAAAACAAAAAAATAATAAAAATAAACCCCCAACGAGAGTAATCGCACAGGGGTTTGACGGGCTAACGTGGAGGCCACGGCAAACAAGCTCAGTCATGTGGACCCAGGCCACCAATCCAACGGTCGGGAAGAATTTCATTCAACCAATCACGTACAGCGTTATGCCAGTGAGGAGGCGCACCATCTTGTTGCCAAATAAATTTCTGCGGTTCGTATTGCAGTTGAGGAAAGAGTCATAGCTGTAGCATATCAAGATAATTCATTCCAGACACTCTGCGAAAAAGAACGGCCCGTAAACTTTCCGTCGGGATACTGCACAAAAATCATTCATTTTTGGGAGTCTTGTTTACACTGCAATATTTCTTGAAGATTTTCTGATTTCCAGATACGCAACGTATGAGTGTTTACTTTTCCGTTAACATGAGATATTGATTCGTCACTGAATACGACATGATAAAGAAAGTCTTCATCGTCACGGTGCATCGTTTCATTTGCGGAGCTAGCACGCAAATCATAACGATATGGACGCAGTTACAAGAATTTCCTTAAAACCCCCGTCCACATAGACATCACTGGATATCACTGCTAATTTGCGGCTAGCAAATTATTGTCTAACGACAAAAAACTCTTACATGTTTAATATTATCTTCGGACACACTCGGTCGTCCTGTACTCTCTTCTTTACAAATATAACCAGTAGTTTCAAATTGTTTATATCACTACGAATGTTATTGTCACTCGGGGATTACAACGGAACGTCAAACGGTACGCATGTTAAACGGTAATCATAGATTCACACTTTGCAAACTGCAAAACACAGATCGTTTTCTGTTGGGGGGCATCTTTGCTACTAGCGCTTTCAAGCGGAAGCTACAGGAAACCATTTATGAGCTTGTGCACAGCTAAAACTGCTTGATTATCTGTTTCATTTTATGTATAATTAATGAATGTACGTGAAACATGAAAAGTATTACACAGTTTTAAATCCCCGATATCCATTTTCAAATACACGTTATAATTGACAAATACCGCATAAAAAAAATATTGCAAAATCTAAGAGATCAAATTATACATTATTATTTACTTTTTATTTATCCGTACAGTATTACATATTATTATTACACGGAAACATTAACGTACACACCTATTGTCAAATATTTAATAACTGTATCATAAAATAATAAAATTCTTTACAAACAGGCTAAATCATTAATACTACACTGAACATAAGGAATATTCATTCGATTAAATTTAGACTACAGTGCATCCTCAATTTTCGCGGGTGTTACGTTCCGGAAAATTTCCGCGTATAATGAAATCGCGTAAATTGAGACTCACATTTAACGCAGAAATACAGGTTAGGTTCTTGTTAAGTTATACGATAAATGATATATGCAAATTACTGTATTTTATTTTACTGTTTTATTATTACAATATCATTTTACTATTATTTTAATGATGTTTCAGTACAATGTATGTATTTAAAAAGAAAAAATTATGTACTGTACAAAGATTATTTCAACTAACGTCATTTAGCATTTATCATCATTTAGTTTTTTTTTTCACTTAATATTAAAAACACTAGTAATGGTGGACTGTATGGATTTGTTCAGTAAAAGTCTTAGTTGTTCCTTATAAGCTGCGACTATATTTTCTAGTTCCCGTTGAAACCGCAAACTACCTCCATCACTGGATCTTGGCAATGATAAATTCTTTCAATTCTTCCGCCATTTTTACAAATTTGTTAAAGTCAACCGTTTATTTTTTATCGAAATTTTCTCTTCTTCATTTTCGTTAATATCTTGTATGATTTCGTTTTCCATCATCTCCATAAGTTTCGACTCACTTAATTCTTCATTTACATCCTGTATAAGTTCATTTTCATCCTGTACCTGTATCTCTAAACTTCTACTGTCTGGCAATGTTGATTGTTTCGTTACAAGTATCCTCTACATCTTTATTTATTTTGTCTCTGTACTCTACGGCTTCGTTACGTCCTCTCTTTGGCTAGGCCTTTACCCTTTGGGCCAAAGCTTCTTCCAGCAGGTCTTTAATGTTTTCTGTTGTAACTCGTTTAAAATTTTTTTTACGTTTACGTTTACAGTAAGCGATTGAATAGTTTTTCCAGCATTCGCTCAAAGTTAAAGATTTGTTCTCTTCCATGTCATCAAAAAGTTTTTTTAAATGTTTGACGAATGTAATACGCTTTTTACACAGTAGTCAAGGGGTTGCCAGTTATTTTTACACGGATTTGAATACTAAGAATACTTAATACTTAAGAATTAACCTCTAAGAATTATTTACCGGAGGCTAAACAGCAAAAAAAAAGAGTCAAGGGGTTGCAAAAGTTGTGTAATTTTTGGCGGGAGAAACTCAATTTGAATATTTTCATCAGCTTCTTTCAGTAGCACCTTTGGGTGAGCCGTACAGTTGTCTAGAACAAGCAAAACGCTGTATGAAAGATTTTTGGACGCTAAGTACTTTTTAACCTTTGGCTTAAAACGATTATTAAACCAATCCATAAAAATATCAGCAGTCACCCAAGCAAGATTATTAGCTCGCCAGAAAACAGGAAGGTTATTTTTATTTTTTAATGAGCAAGGATTCAAAGATTTATAAACTAGCAACGGCTTAATCAAGCAGTCTCCAGACGCATTCGAGCATACCAACAACGTAAAACAATCCTTTGCTGCTTTAAGACCCGGTGCGGTTTTTTGTTCTTTAAAAAGGAATGCACGGTTTGGCATTTTTCCAATACACACCTATTTCATCTGGATTGAAAATCTGTTCTGGTACGTAAACTTTCTCCTTTATGATGCTTAAAAAAGCTTCAGCAGTACTGAAATCTGCAGAAGCTTTTCCACCTTGAAGTTTCACATTGTGCAAACTGTGTCTTTTATAAATCTATCGAACCAGCCCTTACTAGTATTAAAGCTGAAGTGGATGAACTATCGGTAGAAATTTCAGATTCATTACCTCTTTCACTGGACACCCAGCGATAAAGCCGCATAGCCTTTTCTCGAATTAAAGCTGATCTTAATGGCTTAATGCTTTTGAGTTTGGTGTTCAATCCATGTCACGAACAACTTTTCGACTTTCTCCAATATCGGATTTCGCGTGTACAAAACGACCTTGGCATAAACCGGTACACTGGTCGCGATACTTTGGCGTATTTTGTCTTTATTAAGCCGTATTGTACGTTTTGTTTTATTCATTTACGTTAAACTTTCCAGCTAAAGACGTCACAGTATGTTTATTATCTAGACAGTTTAAAATTATATTTTTTTCTAATAACGATAAAACGTTTTTTTGTTTCTTAGGTTTTAACACAGCACTCGTTTTTTATCTCAGCACGTAAAGAAACAGTACAGTGCAAAAAAAGTAGTCTTATGAACATAGCTGCAAAATACACTAAAACTTTATAACAGTAACGAGACGTATTTTACGCTGTTTTTGTACACAGGCACACGTAGGCTAACGTAAACTGCGAATGAACGATGATTGTGAAAGCAGCAGTGCACTGTTCATTATAATGACTCATAGGCACTTACTGCTAGTACAGGATAAATGTACTAACCCACCTGGTTGGTCTAGTGGTGAACGCGTCTTCCCAAATCAGCTGATTTGGAAGGCGAGAGTTCCAGCGTTCAAGTCCTAGTAAAGCCAGTTATTTTTACACGGATTTGAATACTAGATCGTGGATTACCGGTGTTCTTTGGTGGTTGGGCTTCAATTAACCACACATCTCAGGAATGGTCGAACTGAGAATGTACAAGACTACATTTCATTTACACTCATACATATCATCCTCATTCATCCTCTGAAGAATTATCTAAACGGTAGTTATCGGAGGCTAAACAGAAAAAAGAAAGAAGGATAAATGTACTAATAAATTTGCGGATGTTTATCTCGTAATCGAAATATGTACTGCACTACAGTATTTTAGATTGTTTTACAAAATACGATAATGACTGTGTGACCGCGTATAAGTGAAACCTGTCGCGTATTCGGAAATAATTTTCCTAACTTATTTGAACGCGTATAACTGAAATCGAGTAAAAAAATTACGCGTAAATTGAGGGTGCACTATATTTCAATTATATTCAGGCTGTAGTCAGAAAATTCTTTTACAGAGTAGAAGCAGTTCTTTAACAATAAGAACTTTAAATTATTTTAAAATTCGGTAGGATTAGATTATGTAACAGAATGTATAGTCCTTTGTACTACTCTTCATTAATTATGAAGATATATCGCGGCTTGATTTCATATAGGGCACAGGTCAGTTTTAGCCACAAAATTTACAGCTTCTTCAGGCCGTATACATGTTATAAACGAATAGTGTTTTTACACATAAAGGAAAATTTTAGTTTACAAATTCCGTTTCTTTATGTTAATAAAACATAATAGTTAATATATGTAGATGAAAGAAGGATGTTAAGCAGTAATGTATACAGACACATTACTACTGACCCGATTATTATTATAAAAAAAGTTATTCGATTACAAGACTTTTATTTATTAAGCTTTTTTTTTTCTTGTTACAGCGTACGCCTATGTATTTACAAAACCAGTCGCACATCATAGGGTAAGTAAAATTTTATTTCATTTATTTAACATTTATCTATTAGTTATCTAACGCAAACATTTTTTTATTGAAAAAAAAAGACATAGCAATTAACGGATATTAATTCTAGCGGAATAATTGTGTATTAAAAATAACCGTTTGAAACGTTGAATCGAAACATACCTTTACCGTTTTCCATTTTTCTAACAAAGCGGCTTCTATAGAGATAGTCACGAAATAATGAACTCGTCTTTGAATAGTTATATTTTATAATTTTTGATCAAAAAGAAATTGAATTTATATGGCAGAAAACATTGATTTTCTCATACTTAGGTTTTGTTTAAAATTAATAAAATAAAAGTTGTAAGAATACGGAAAATTATGCATGTAAAAACCGTACTAGTTTTTTCACCTGTTTTCTTACTAGTTTAATTTTAACGTCTATAATATCGTTAATGCTTAATGCAAAAAGATTAGTATTCAAACATCATTTTTTAAAAAAAAAAAACATCGTTTCGATAATTGGTTTTACCTTATCTACTATTGTATTTTAGTTAAAAAAAGAAGATTATTTCGGCATTCGATGAAGGCAGAAAATGTTTTCTACACCGAAATATATGTTATACAACACTATTACGGTACGTAAGTAATTTCTTAATTTACTACAGATTGCAAAAGTGTTGCAAAGGATAAAAAGATTAAAACTGCTGGCAACCGATGTTTTCTTTACAGAAAGTAACTTCACAGTTCTCATTAGCTTAACAGCTGCCCAGAGAATATAAGGTCTGTACAGTTGTATCGGTTACGTGAAGAGTCTGACTATACGTGTATTATTTATAACGCATAGTTCATGATATAAAAATGGCACATTAATTTGCCGCTATTCTCTTTTCGTATTTTCTATCTCATGGTTTTTATAAAAACGAAGCACCTGAGGTACAAGAATCACTATTCTGTGTTACTTTCTCTTTGAATAATTATATCTACTCAACGCACAGCCCTTGTGGTGAACAGAATGAATGTTATTCGTGCGGGGTTAAATAGACGAGGTTTATTAAATCTGGTGGATCGAGATAGGAGAAAAAATTTTCCCAAGCATGAGACCAAGCGGAAAGGGTTCCTAAAGGTGTGTGGATTAATGTATGAAACCTTTTATAAAAATATATTTTTGCAAATTTTTTTATTAACAAATTACTGTAAAAAAAATATCGTTTTATTAACTTTTCTTTCGGTTTTTCTTAAATATATCATTTATTTAATAAAACACCGGACTATAGAATAACCGAATTTAACACAATTTTGCTGATAGGTACTTTTTTCTACAACCAGTATTTTCGGCAGTATTTTACATACAAAGTAGACGGGCGACTGCTGGCTGCAGCTGTACATACGAGTCGCGCGCGCCATAAACAAATGCCTATAACTTTTGAACCATTAGTTTGAGAAATTCAAAAAGGCACGTTTAGCTAATACTCAAGACAATTAATTAATCATATTTTGAAAGTATTTCGAATGTTTTAATTCGTGGTTTTCTTTTTTAAATAAGAAATTTTACAAATTGTTGATTTAAGCATTTACGTATAAACAAATCTGGAAAATCTAAAAAGTCAATGTTATAAATCAATAGAAGACATATTTATCTACAACTTCACCAAGTTTTAAATGAATATTTAATTTTATTATCTTTTTATAACAATTTGTTTATAGCGATATTTTCATATTGTTGAGTAGTATTTTAAACTTTTGCTAATAAAACTCACTGAAAAATTAAAAGTCTTAGTAAAACCAATTCCACCATCTGAAATTACGTGTTTAACCTCACTGATGAGTGGTAAATCATTTTTAAATCAAAAGAATTACAATAAATAGTGATTGGTTTTTTAATTGGATTAGACGATGTGAAAAGCATTTTTCGTATAAGACAACTGAAAATTTCTCATAAAAAAATAATAAATAACCTATAGAAATATACCTTACTAAATTCGTAGATAATAACCTTAACAAGAAATTACAATAATGTCTTTTTAGTTTTTCGAAATCTGTTTATAAGTACAGGGCTTAAAACAACAAATTGGAAAATTTCACACTTAAACAAGAAAACCGAAAATTCAAACATTCGAAATACTTTCAAAATATGATTAATTAATTAATTGTCTTGAGTATTAGCTAAACGTGCCTTTTTGAATTTCTCAAACTAATGGTTCAAAAGTTATAGGCATTTGTTTATGGCGCGCGGGACTCATATGTACAGCTGCAGCAGTTGCGCTTCTATTTAGTGAGTGGTTTTTTGTTTATTAATACGACTGAATCTACTGATCGTAGAAAAAAGTGCTCATTAGAAAAATTGTGTAGAATTTTCTCAGCTTTCCAATGGTATCAGTAGCGTTTCGCTATTTTAATAAATTACCGATATAGTAAAGAAAAATGAAAAAAAAACTATTTTTGTACAATAATTTGTTAATAAAACAAATTAGCTAAAAAAATTTTATAAAGAGTTTTATACATTAATCCACAAACGTTTAGGGACCCTTTCCTCCTGATTTCATGCTTATGAAACCTTTTTCTCCTATTTCAACTCTCCAGATCCAATATTCCTCGTCCAATTTTATTCTGATGATTGATATTTCTGACATCCAACATATATTAACTTGTGTAAAGAAGGCGATGATAAATCGCTTCACAAGTTACTTTTCCTATTAAGCATGGCATGTAATTCTTGTTATTCTCTTCTTGAAGATAGTTATGTCATTTTAAGAACAGTTTGCGACTTACGTAGTCTGTTAAAACCGTTACGATAATGACACTTAAATAAATGCCGAAAAAATAATGTTTATTGGCAACGATAAAAATATCAGTGGAAGAGCGTTGCGACGGAAGTTGGGATTTAGTGAAATTCGTTTGTTTTTGTTATACTTTTAAAAAGATTTGAGGTTATCCGTTATTTCTTTCTTTGCTGTTATTTAGCACCTGTTTCTATAAAAGGAAAGTATATAAATCGGACCAAAATCTCGATGTTGGATTATTTACGACTGTTAAGGTTTCACGTCCCCTAAGTTCAAAACACTAAAACAAAAAGACGTATCTATGGAAGACGCCTTGTTACACGCCTTGTTTTAAAGATATATATATATATATATATATAATTTAGTAGCCGAAGTTAGTGGTGGATAATATAGAAGTTTAAATATAAATACTTCTAATACGATTTCATTCAAGGCGTTGTAACGGTAGGATAGATTAGTACGTAATTTAAATTCATCTATTGAATTTTTTCTGAAATTCGTTTTTTCTTGTGTAAATAAAAAATACTTTTTTTCTTAGATTTCCTCTAAGAAAAAAAATATTTTCATTCCGTTCCCCAGTTTATTCTGTCAGCGAATAAACGTAAAAAATATCGTTGTAACAGAATCACACGGAGCTCCTGTTAAAAAACTAAATGAGTGCAATTTATTTAATTTAAAAATACATCAAATGTTTATCGTACGGGTTTTATTTATTATATTGTAATCTTCTTTTATAATCTTTTTTATTTAACGATTCTCCAAGTTATAAATATAAAAAATGCTTCAAGAGGAAATTGACATTCCTTTTATATGTTTTAGCTTGCGTAGTCAAGATTTCAGCAAGAGATATAATAAATTCATTCTTCAAGATTATTTAACAAAAATTTGGAGAATTTTTATCGAACAATTTTAGTCATTCATTTCTTTAATTATAAAAACGTTATTTAGTAAACTTTTATACATAAACCTTCAGTGCGATATAAAAGAGACATTTTATTTTCCTTTAAGTTGCTATCTTCTGGCTGAAAATTTATGACTGTTAGAGATTTTTATATTAAAAAATTTGATTTTTCCTTCGTTCTCCTTTTTAAGATAACTTTTTTATTTTATAAGCTGAATTTGATGTTTAGTTAATTTTTGTATCTTTAAAATAATGAGAAAATTAGAAATAATAAAGAATACATATAAATAACATTGTGTGTATGGTTAAATAATTTCTACTTAAATGCTAAGAAAATCGATTTAACGTTTGAAGTAGTAAAATCATAATTTCAAAATTATTGTACATATACAGAATTATGAGTTTCTAAATAATTATTTTATTTTTATCGTAATTATCTTACAAACAATTAATAAAACTATTTTTATAACAATTGCAGGCGAAGCGATGGGAAGATTTTCCAAACCTAACGTTTACATTTGATTGTACGGATCGTGCTGTTGGATTTTATGCTGACACTGAACATCATTGTCAGATATTCCACATGTGTGATGAAGACGGCAGGCGTATACCGTATATATGCGCTAATGACACATCATTTAATCAACAGTTTAGAGTTTGTGACTGGGAGTACAACTTCGACTGCGCTGACGCGCAAAACTGGTCAGCAATTTATAAATTATTTTTCATCTGTATAGTAATATGTGTATTTATTAATTCCAGTCGGAACGAATTAATTTTTGCCCTCAAGGGTTATTATGTAATTATTTAAACTACATCAGAAATAAATATTTAAATAAAATTAATTATGGTTTTTCATTATATGGGTAAAGACAATGTATTTAACGCATTTTGTTTTTTTTTTGCTGCAAAAAGGATACGTTATCTTTATTGCTTTGGCTCTATTTGCCTCAAACTTTGTCATGGGTTTCAAAAATGTAAACCACTTGAGGTAAAACTCCACCGGACAGAGCTATTTTAAGAGAAATAATATTCATTACATAGAATCGATCCTGTAGTACGATGTCGTTTGTAGAGGCGAATATTGCAATCTTCACTTTGCCGTGCAAAGTGAAAATTGCAATAAGAGTTAAGGTTAAGATCCACCGAGAAATCTTTGATGAAATCCAAATATTGAAACATATTTTACGTATAGAATTAAATAATATATTACTTACACGGCTAAAATATTAGTAGATTTAAAATGTAGGTAATTACCCTAGTGATAGATACAATTTAATGTATCGGTAACGCATTTCTACTGATAAAAGGTAACAATTTAACAATTTTTATTGTAAATATTTTATTATTACATTATGTCATTAATATTTATTCGTAGCTCTTAATAATTTGAATCAAAATAAAAAAGATGTGAAAAAAAAGGTATAACATGTATGCCTATATTTTATCATTGAACGTTCATGATAATCATAGACATTAAATTTCAACCTCCCAAGTATGATAAAAATAAAAAAAATAAATAGTACTTGCTAGATTTAACAGCCTCATTTATTTATTTATCTATTCTTTTTGGGGAAAATGAATAAAAAAACAATTAGTGTGGTTCAAATAAAATAATAAAATGTTTTACACTTTAGCTAAACTTTACGGCTCTGCATAATGTATTAAAAACCGTATTGAAAATCATAAAATGATAATACTTGAGTAATTATAACAAAAACGTAATTTAACAATTTTATTATTTTCTGTAGTAAATTTGAAAATATTTCTGCCTAAAATCTTTCATTTAGAGATAAATAATAAAATATTTCAAATCCACGGTCATTATCAGTAAATGTTAGAAAATATATACAGAACTTTGCTTTAGTGTAGGAGGATATCTTTTACACCGTAATAATTTTACCAGGAGAAATAAAAGGTCCAAAACGAAATGAAATATCTTAATAAAAGTCATGCTTAAATCTTTAAGTAATAATTAATTCGCAGCCGGTTTGAAAAGGAATGTAAAGGTTCTTCATGACATTCTCTATTTTTCTTTCTGAAGAATTATAGAAAGGAATTATAGAAACCTGGTTGTGCACGTTTGACAGCGACTCAGACTGATGATAACGTGGTTGTCACCGGTAAAATTTGTGAGCAGGTTTTCCCTGGACAGAAATGTTCAGTGCGTTCATTTAACACTTGAATTCAGGGAATTTAACTTTAATACTGAAGTTGGAAAAATATTCATATTTTCAAGTGTAACTTTAGAGTTCAGCAGATGATCTAAATTAATAGAACCTCTTTGCAATAGAAAAACCACAATAAATTCAGACAGTTGTGTTGTGACAATCATCGCAAATTTTACAGTAAAAACATGAATAAAAACAATATATAATAAAAAATAAATCACGTTAAATTCGGTTTTTATGAAAAGTTATAAGGTTAATGCTTCACCAAAGCACTTAATTTTATTTATGTAATTCAAAAATTTTAACACTTTTTAGCATTTAATTCTAATTTCATTCGCCGAATTATGTATCATATTGGACTGGGTTGCATTGTCTCTATGCTCGGTGGTGAAAGGATCCGCCGTCAAGAGTAACACTTGACGTTGCCCAGGGTACGCCCGATTGCTATTTGTTTGTGCGTATAATTGCAATCTACGTGGAGGCTCCTTTCAGGTACCCCAGTTTTAAAGCTGTAAATTTTAAAGCTGACAGAGCACATTGAACAGGGCTTTCAGGAGAAACTCATCACAGGCGTTGCATACGTCGACTTATCGGCGGCTTACGATACCGTAAACCACAGACTGCTTCTACAAAAAATACTTATATCAACAGCGGATCACCAACTAGCTAAAATAGTAGAATCATTACTACAGAACAGGCGTTTTTACGTTAGCTTCGAAGGAAAGAAAAGTCGCTGGAGAAACCAGAGGAATGGACTGCCTCAGGGCGGTGTGCTATCACCCTTACTTTTCAACCTGTATACCAACGATCAACCTAACTTCCCCGAGGCCGAGCATTTCCTGTATGCGGACGACCTTGCCTTGGCTGTTCAAGATCGAACTTTTCCGGAAGTTGAAAAGAAACTTACCGCAGCCCTAAATGGTTTAACTGAGTATTATAAAACAAACTCCTTAAAACCAAATCCAGCGAAAACAATTGTATGCGCGTACCATCTGAAAACCAGGAAAGCAAAGAGACGATTGAATGTTACATGGAACGATCAGCAGCTGGAACACTCAGAAGCGCCAAAGTACCTTGGAGTTATATTAGACAGATCACTTACGTATCCAGGGCTCACTGTCAAAGCACAATGTTGAAAGTAAATACGAAGAACAATCTCCTGAGGAAACTCCGAAGCAGTAAATGGGGCGCTAAGCCAACCGTCCTGTCGACGACAGCTAGAGCTTTGTGCTATTCAACAGGCGAATATGCATGTTCTGTGTGGAACAGATCAACACACACCAAAAAGGTTGATATAGCGCTGAACGAGACTTGTCGTTTAATAACGGGATGTATGAAACCCACTCCTATTGAAAAGTTGCATCGAGCGGCAGGCATGGAGGAACCTGGAATACGTCGAGCTGAAGCCGAGTACATTGAACGGATCAGAAAATCTTTCGATACACGACATACAATGTACCAGATGGAGCGACCACCCCCTCCGAGACTGAAATCGAGAAAGGGATTTTTGAACTTTACATCTATCGAGCCCCGTCCATGGTTCCCAAAAAGAGCTCCAACACTTCCAGGACATGACCTGGACTGGCAAACGTGGGTGACTTTAAACCGGCTTCGAACTGGGGTTGCACCAACCAGAGTTAACCGCGCTAGATGGCATCAAATAGAGCCTAACGACCTGAACTGCGAGTGCGGTGAGATTCAGGACTCTGAACATCTCATAAAATGACCCTCTGCCCAACCAAATGCGCACTAGAAGATCTGTAGCAAGGAAATGCTTCTGGCAAAGGTTTTAATGTCTCATCGCTTGGACACGAAAAAGTAAAGTAAGTATGTATCATATTGTTTGATAGTCTTGCTGGTATTCACTTACCGTTATAAGAGGATTAGCGATACTGCACTTCACATTACGTAATGGAACACGATTCTAAGAATCGCATTTTCATAGTTGTTTTTCAGTTTTCTGATTCTTCTTTGTTACGCGTACTATTTGCAGTACCGATTGTTTTATTTTTATATGTTTAATGTAATGCTTAGAATTAATTTTGATTTTATTTAGATATTAATTTTTTGATTTCTTTTTATTTTCTTATTTCCTCAATCAAGTCGTTAATAAGTTTGACTGGTGATTACTTGTTCAGTTCGTCGTATAAGCAGTTTGTATGACCAGTAATATCTGGAAAGATTTAAAAAAAAAAATGGGTAATTTAATGCTAATGTAGATTATGATGTTCACCTGAATGAAGTATGTGAAGAGAAATATCGCGGCACTTCTATTAATATTTTTTTTCCAGTTCTTAAGTGATCATTTATTACTAAATGAAATAAAAATACATTTTGTGTATGAAAATGGATTAAAAAAGAGTTTTTTTTTCTTATTTTCATCGGTATTAAATAAAAGTGACTACGATCGAGATGTTAAAAGAATTATATAATTAGCGGTCGATATTCACCGTACTTGAGTACGATGATTTTTTTTTTGTGAATTAATTAATAGAACTTCGGACCTTTGTTAGATGATTTATAAAAAGTCTTCCGGAAAATAAGGATAAAAATAAATCAAAGGAAACAAAAGTCAGGCTATCTGTCGGAAGGTGTAATATCATATACTTTTGAAACTTTTGTGTAATTTATTTATCTCGGACAATTCTTTTTATTCTATAATGACGTATTTCCAGAAATACAGTATTGATTAGCGGCAAAGATATATTTATGTGTAACTCCATGATTTTTTTAGATCAAACATGTTAACATTATTGAGAAGAATTTCAAATTTGCAGTTTATACTACTTAAGTTTATCTATGGGGACGGGTGTTCAGTAATAAAAACATATTCTAATAAAATTACCTCATTGTAGATCGATAGAAAGATCTGCGCTGTTAATTATTCGAAGAAAAAAAAGACGATAAATCAAAGGATAATGATAATCATGAACTGGAGAAGGAGGAATTAAAACGAAAATTAATATAAATTTCTTCTGCATAATCGAATCTAATCAAAATGAAAGATTAATGAAATATTAATCTTTTTTTAAAATTTATATGATACATAATCGGGGGTTTTTCTGTAACTTATATCATTATGCGGAAGAGTGGAGAATCCGCTTGAAGTATTATACTTAATACTAGGTAGGAGATACGAGAGTAGAATTATTAAGGAGCTACTACGAAATGTGTGAACTCATGCTGGCATGCAAGACACTTACAGTCAATGAATACATAATATAAATTACTCAATGCTAAGTAACTTCAAGGTCAGCAGCTATAAGTTAGAATGGTCACCATCTCACATCAATTTATGCAAACCCTAAATGTGACGTAGTAAATGTATTATTTAAGATGGTTTTTAATTCACTTCAATATTTGTATCGTACGTACATATTACCCGTGCATATTATCCACTACATGTATACACGTGCAACATAAAAAACACGAAGAGTAAATGCATCAAGCATCATTGACGCTGATGGTTATTTTTTTTTGACTTGGTTGCCCCGATCATTTTAATTTGATAAATTAAAAAATTGTGATTGTCAATTTTTCATCATAATTTAAGTGTCGAGCGGTAAGTGGCAATAAATTAATATCGTGCGACTATCCCGTGTTAAGATCACGGTCCAATTCGTAAAATACTCAAGAGTGGCATTTTCCACTTAAATGTAAACAATAAGATGAGATCATTACCTATACGGCTTTTGTTTTTTAAGCAAGTGAAAAATAATTCAAATCCTTAAGTGGTAATACTCAACGTCCTTTTAACTGTTATAAAATTTAAAAAAAACTTTGCGTATAACATCAGGTCATTCTGAATTACAAAATGAATTAGCGAGTTAGAATATATTACGCTTTCAGTAGTATGACCTCGAATTATATATATTTTAATGAGAAAAAATGACATAAAAGTTTACTATGATAAAATGATTAACTTTTACGGAAATTAAATTTAAGACCGGAGAATCTAGTCGGAATGCGAATTATTTGCAACTCTTTTGTAAATAAATGGTGGTGTATTTTTCATTCAAATTTCAATGACTTAATACCACAAATAACATTAAAGCTTTCTACAACAAATCCAAAAAAAAAACATAATTAAATAAAACGCAATGAATACAGTCGTATACAAGATTTATCGATTACAAAATAAGCAAATAATTTCATCTATTTATTGGAGCTGAAATAACTAGTAATTGATAAAATTGAGGTGCAATGGTGTTGATGCGATAAATTCTTTTGGGGTTAAATTCAAGTGTGAAAATTTCGCGATTACGTAACTAATTTTTTTACGATTTAATTTATTATTATAATACATATTTGTAAGAATATCTTTTCTTTCTGAAATAAAATCCATTAAAAAAAATTGTTATCTTGTAAACATGTGGTTTTGTTTAGCAGGGAACTGATATATTTTAGGGATTTTCTTTGATGAATTTTTCTTGACTGAAAGAAATCTGTGTGTTAAATTGCAACTTTTTAGAATATCTGAAAATAACCTTTATCGGTCTGATAGATGATAATATATTTACCTAGAATAGGAATTCAAGGATCTTACAAAATACAACAAATAAATAAAAAGTTTCAATATATGATGAATGGAACGTTAAGAAAATTATGATGTAAACAAAGCCGTTATATTGTTTTTGCAATGTAGTTCAAGCTTTATATATTGATTTTTTAATCAAGTTTCCGGTCAAAAGATATTCGTGTATTTCTTAACGGTATGTAATATCCTTCACCTGTTTTTCTATTTTACTGTACATCTAAACATTTTTAATTTTAAACCACTTCGACAAAAATAGGAAAAATAAAAAACCTGATTGTATAATCAAATAAAATGTAATAATTTTATAATAAAACCACGATTCGAAACCGGGACCTATAATGTATCACACAGTATCGTAGGCCGCTAAGCTGTTCGGGTCAATAACCTAGAGTAGAATGGAAGATTCAACATCGGTCAGCATAAATGATGAGGCATACTATTAAAACATTTATAAATTACTGCTTGATACTAATTCACTTGATTTTGGACTGAATTAAGATTTAGCCTTACATTTAAATCGCTGATAGCGTATTAATAAATCTAAGCGAGATTTAATATTAAGAATGTTTTTTCTGTATTTGTTTACCGTATAATTCGAGAACTAAGAAAGCTGAAATTTTACATTGATTTTATTATTAAAGTATTCATGTTTTTGATAAATAAATTTTTTTTAAATTTTCCATTAAATCATTTTTTATAGTAAAAAATGTGATCCTTTGTATTGAATAAAAACTGTAGCTGTAAATTGAATTTTTTTTTTATATATATATATATATATGTAAGTTAACTTTACAATAGAAAAAATATAGATTTTAAATGGAAATTCTTTAATATCTGCTTATTATTATTACTTTCACGATGAATTGGGGGTATTATGGAATAAAAATAATTAAATAAAGTTAACATTGGAACCTAATCCAGTTTTAGCGGTTAGAAAATCCTAATATATGTAGTATTTTTTGGATTGTAGACACTGAAGTTACGAGAGGATTAATGATAATGAATTTTAGATCGAATTCGTCTATTTCAGGTCGGGATCCTTGACCGAAGTCGTTTTTAATTTTTTCGGGAACTATGAAAGGTAGTCTACAATCAACCGGAATAAAGTTATTGAAAAGTATAAGTATGTAAATTCCCACATAGTCAACGCAAAAAGGAAAAAAAAATAATGAAATATTTTGCGGATTTAAATAACCAAAAAGGTATCATAATGAAATCTTGATTCAATTTTTACTTCCTTGTACGAAATAAAGGAAGTATTGTGATCGCGAAAAATTTCGTTTTTCAGATTTCGACGGAAATATCCATTTTGACCAGTTTCGGCGTGACGTCTGTATGTACGTATGTATCTCGTATAACTCAAAAACGATTAGGCGTAGGATGTTGACATTTTGGATTTAGGACTATTGTAACATTTAGTTGTGCACCTCCTTTTTTGATTACAATCGATTGGACCAAAAGTGTCTAGAAAAACCCAAAATCCAAAAAAAAATTGAACTTTTTCTTAACTGCAGTAATAAGCCCTCATTGAGAGCTTTTCAACGATGTATGATAAGTGGTACTTATTTTCATTAGTTCCAGAGTTATTGCCAAATAAAAGAAGGAGAAGGCACATCGGTTCAAATCCGACTTCATCTACTTTTTTTAATTTAAATAAATTTATTAAGAATTATTAACCTCTGATTGTAAAAAAATTTCTACAATAAATAATAATAACAATAAAAAAATGAAAAAATATCAGAAGTTATTAATGAAATAAAATTTTATGTACTTTTCATTTTGAAAAAGATGTGTAAATGTAATTTAAAGGGAGTAAATATAATTTATGCGTACAAGGAAGTCATATCGTGTCCACATCAGATATTTTTCTAATAAGGTGGAGAGTAATTTTCAAATAATTTGTGAACGATTCACATGTTATCATAAAACTGTTTTTGTTAATATAAATTCAAATGAAAGCTATTTATTTTTATTAATAATTTTCAGCCTCTTATTAACTTTGATATAATTGCAAGTGTTTTCACATCCCAACGTTTTTCAAGTGTATGTTAATTTAAATAATTATACCCAGGGGAAACATCTTTATTTTTTTTCTAAATCTATATTTGGAAGTGATGGATTTCTTTATCTGAACTCTCCCTTTTTAAAATGTATTGCCCTTCTTTATGTTAATATTTTCATAAAAATATTAGGTTGAAGCTATAATACGAGATACCGCTTGTCTATAAAAACTATCGTAAACACCCAAAATTGTTATTTTTTATTTAATAAAAACATAAACTATACACGGGATTCCACTGCCGTACGTGCCAAAGTCACACGAAATTGTTTTTGGTATAAAACAATAGAAACAAAAGTTGACATAGTGTTATCTTAAGTTAGTTTGCCGCTCTTTGCTCGTAGCTGGTTCAGTTGTAGGCTTACAGTAATTTCTTAACTAACGAATAAATAAATATTAGTGACATCCATTATTAGTGATTTACAAATTCTCTGATTTAAATTATGTTTTTTTCTTCTAAAGAATAAAGTGTGATAATTATTAAAATTCTTTTTAACATAAATAATTAGAAATTTCTTTACGACAATTAAATAAATAAATAATATTCAAGTAATTTTACGTATACTTTTATTTGACTAGATAGGTCTTTATATGGTTATGTTGTATAATATCAACTGGTTTTGTTAAGTATTATCTTTTAAGAGTGTAATGTCACATAACCATAGCTAGTATTAGGTGAAGGAATCTACGAATTAATTATTCAAAGTAATGTTTTCTAATTTTCTAATAATATTCCAATAATTCTGGTTTTTTAAGTGCTTTTATATGTTTGCTTGTTAAAAATTAAAAAAAAATATTACTAATTATATTTTTAAGTTTCTTTTGAAAAATTATTTACGTTGAGAAATAACTTCGACATGGTAAAAAAGTGAGTAAAAGGGTGTTTTTTCTACGGTTCCTCGAAAACATTTGATGCAAATTATTTCTTATTGTTTTGTTGATTTATATTAGTCGAGATATATCAACAACGTAATATCGAAAAATTAGAAGCTAATTAATAATTTTAAATTATCTGTTTATTTATAATTTCATTCTTATAATTAATCTGATTTTTATTTAACTCATTGAGTTCAGAGAATATAATTTCTCACGTGTACGTTAAATACAATTAAGTATTAAACTTTAGCCTCGCGAGGGCTGCGTTATTTATACTGTATGTTAGATCTAATGTGGCCAAACCGAACACTATATTTTGAATTAAAATTTATTATTTCTTTAATAAATAAATTTTAGTACATTTTACTATACATTATATGAATTAATTTATCCAAAAAAATACATTTTCTCCCACGTCAATCTCTATATTTTTTCTTTCTCGGCTACAACTCAATTGCTAGTTTAGTAGTATAGGTATAAAAAGAAAGTCAGCGGTCGACCAAAACTTTATGTATCGAAGTTTTCCAAATTTCGACGTTTCAAACAAAAAAGAAGTTATAGAATTTTCCGGAAGAAGTATTTACGTTCGTGTGTTGGCCTGTACTTTAATGAATATTTTCGTACTGACTCAACATAATTTCTTCGAGAATTGTACAAAGAATTTCTGTATATGGGGTATTGACGGCATTAACTTATGAACAAAATGAACAAAGTGTTTTCGATATTTTGATTTTTGTATATTATTTTGATTTTGTATATTAATATTTAGCTGTATATATCACAGTTTAAACTCAGTTTTGATTACATCGGACAAGGGGCATTAGCGTATCCTTAATTTGTTTTTTAGTGGAGTATAATGTTTTTTAACCTTTTTGAACAACAGCACCAAATTGGGTCGACTTAAAAGGAAATAATTACTCGAATAAATAAACTTGTAAGCCCAAAAATAATTTAAGTTTTCGACAACTTCCATCGGCTGATTTGAGGTTATGTATTCTTCCTCATGCTTATCAGATTTCGATCACATCAGTCACAAATCGTACAGTTCTTTCACAAAATCGTTCTTATGAAAAACAACCATCGCATAATGTGCTAACAACATCACTAGCGTGTCGATTTGGATGACATTAAATTCTACATCAGGACGGATTGCCCCTGTTGGCAGCCCACCGGCGCCATCATGTATATTATGTTTAAAATTTTTCCTTTACTCGGCCGGGATGTGTTATTAATATAACACGATAACATGTGATGGCTAAAGGATACAATGAAGGGCCGGTGTATTAAAATTGAACGAGAACGGAAAGACTGAAAATTTAATTCAACTTATTACTTTTTTAATATCGAGTCCATACAGTAATACGATCGACAAACCGCTGTACCCCTCCCTTTCCATAACTCGATGACTAGCTTGGGAGAGAAGATGGCATAAACCGGTCAAAAAAAAAAAAACATTTCTTAATAAATAATTATATTACTTTCTGGTTCGTTTAGTTTAAAATTGTTTACATTTTACTGGAAATTTATGCTGTCTTACTATAATTTACAATTTAAAATTTTACAGATTTGATTACAATTTATAGAGTTGATTTCAGATTTTAAAAATAATTTATTTAATAACAGTTTATATCATGTGTGAAACTGGTTTTCATAATCAAATTCTTATCGTAAATAAACAAATACACTAACGTACTCGCGTATTCACATAAATGTTTGAAAGAACAATATATGTGCTAACTCATGATGAAAATGCAAATCGAAAGAATGCAGCAATGTTTCTCAATACAGGATCTTGTATTATTAAATATATGATACTTACTAAATCTTCAAACCACCTCGGCGTATTTTTATTGAGCGGCTACCTCATTCGTTTACCTCTGCATTTTTTCTATATTTTAATGATTATATATCGGCACGTCACTAGTTTTATTCCTTCCCTATTAATTCTGTATAACTTTCTATATTAAGAGATTAATAAATTAATTAGAATTATTCCTTTAAAGGATTATATTATATAATTTATTTATTAAATTATTATAAATTTGGATAAATTCCAAACAATCAACGGATTTTATGCAAATAAGAAATAATTTTTAAAACGTTTTTATACCACGCTTGCTAACTGTGTTTTGGTATACTCAAAATTTTGACTTTCTTTGTCTTATTTTTTTAAATAAGAATAAATAAAGTAATTCATTGGGCTTCATTCTTATTAAAACTAAGATAGAAATCTCATAGTATGGACTGAATTATCATAGATCCAATTTTGCAGTTAGGCGAATAAATTGATGAAGGATTTAAATAACATTTATCTTATAATAATGTTATTTAATAATAACAAAATCTGTGTATTTTTTTCAGTAATCGAATTTTTTCATCATACAATTATATAAGTATTTTTCTTTAATCATATTTTATTATTACTACCTCTTATATACTTCCACGCTTATTTTAATGGGGTGGGGGGAGATATACAATACTCATGTTGAAAATCAAACCGATTAACTTAGAAGTAAGTATGCAGATTACTATATCAATCGGGCAATTAATTATATATTGTGATAATATTAACGTCAAATATGACTATTTTATTTATTTAACTTATTCGTAACCTAGAGTATGAGAAATTTCAGTATATTAAATAATGTTTTTAAAAAATAATTTACATTTATTTTTTTATTTTTCAGGTATTACTTGAACGAGCTAACATACGTCACGGATCCTCCGAAAACAAAAAATCCAGTTTATCCTCAATAAATCTAAACGATATAGTTGAGGAAATATAATCTTTGTAGGCTTCAGATAATCGGTTATCATTATTGCTATGAATACCTGTTTTTATTAGATATATATTTAAATGTAATGATGAAGAATACACACAAACACACACACACACACATACTCATATATATATATATATCTTTAAATCTGTTTTCATTTCAGATTATTTATAACAAACAGATGTTGCAGTTTTGTAAATGCAAGTTAAAATACGATTTCTTATATTAATATTTTTTTTTTTTATGTTACCGACTAACTGTATTAAAAGTTTTATCAGTAGCTTTTTTGGACATCAATAATTATTGCTATTCTGTTAAAAAATTAATCTTTGTAAAAGTAAAAAAATAATAGTAATGGTTTTCCCTCCAAAAATGAAACCTATTTTACGGTAAGAAAAGGAAAATATTATTATTTCTTTTAATAGTATTTCCTGGGAAGAATCTGCCTAATTTAAAAATTGTACGATTTAATTTATTAGAATATGTCAGTATATTATTTTATACAAATATATTTGAAATATTTTAACGATATATAATTTATAAAAGTGTGAAACTGATTTTTATAAATTCCTTTTTCTACGAATTTACGGTTTTATATTTTTTTGTTAAGCGAATGAAGTAGATACCGATATAAAATATATCATGAATTAATTTGCTGAGTAAAGAGATGTTTATAAATTCTGTAAAAAAAAAAAAAATAATAAAATTAAGATTTTTTTTTATGTACTGTTTCCAATATAAAACAGTACAAAAAGCAAAATAACAGTTAAAAAACTGTACATTCAGTTACTCTCCATTACAGTTACAAAATTGTAATATAATTTTATTTTTGAAATTCTATAACTAATAATACTTATAATTTACAATTTTAATATTTTTTAGTAAAATAGAAGCGTCAATTACTTTACATCAGTAGTCAAATTATGTCTTGTTTTTTTTTTCACCGTCTTTATTTACTTGACCTAAAGTTGGAAGATTTTGATGGAACGTCATTTTAGTTTAATAACTAAAATTTAATTGGAAAAAGTCTTTGATATTTCGATGAAATTCAATGAAAACTTGTCGTAAAACATCAATTTTTTTACTTCCTTTCGCATTTAAGACATTAAATTTTACAACAGTACAAATTTTATAAAATTATGTACTTGTTTAATATTAAAAAATCTTCTGTAAATACATTCTTTTCTCAGTGTTGTCAGAAATCGCGTAATGCTATTTAAAAAAAATAAAATAATAGTGAAAACTTATATTACTCTTGCACTACTTTGTATATAATATGTGAAATTTCGTACTTTACAAAATTAAATGGACGTAACGTCGATAAAACCGTTATATAAATAAAAATTGTATTAAATATCTATTATCTGGAGCTTACCAAATTGCCTATATGTATATGACAATGTGAATTATATGTACATGACAGTTACCTATGTAGTTAATATTCTTAAGTATAAACGTTTTGTATATTTTATTATTATTTCTTACAATTATCTTTGTTCTAGTAATTGATCTTAAAGAAATGTTTATCAGTATGAATGTGTTCATTAATATATTGTATTTTTTTAATTTTCTTTTTTATACCATTGAATTTTATTACTAACATATAAATTAGAATACATATTTCAAACAACGTTTTAATGAAGGGAATTTGTCATTGTTATGAACGCCTGTAATTGTTTACATTCTAAATAATTTAGTAATATGTAAAATATAATAATCTAAAATAAGTTGTCACGACAAAGCCGACTTAATTGATAAAACTTTTTTTCATAAAAATATGTTTTTTTAATTTACATATAAACGCGTGTGTGTGTTTGGTAATATACAATTAAAGTAGGTCCTTCAAATAAAACTTTACTCGTTTGAGTTTAATTTTTTTTTAAATTTATTGTAATATGTATGCATGCACACACGCACACACATCCATAAAAAAACAAAAAAAAAATAGGCGTGAATTCAAAATTTTCTATAATTCATAAATTTTCTTCCCATTAACGTTAACTTAAAGTATCATTTATTTTTAAAAAAAGGAAAAAAATGCGTAAAAAGAAACTATGTGAAACACAACAATAGATGTATTTAAATAAAATAATTAATAAATAAATTAACTTTAAATACGGTTTAAAAATAATAAACAATATTTTTCTTAACCGTTTACTAATTTTTATAAAAAAGTCGTGTCCCATTTTGAGAATCACAAGCTTACTATTCTCATGATAAAATTTTAGTAGTATTCGACTTTAAATACTTCATATTTTTTCATTTCTCTCCGACCACAGCGCTAAAAAAATATATTAATTTTGTTACTATAAAGGTTACTCGGTTATGAAGCGTGCCAGAGAGTTGCTTCGTTTATGGACTATTCGCTAGAAGTATTGTCCGAAACGAAAGCCCGTGGTTTAGAGTATTGGAGTTCAATTCTCAATTTGTATCGAGAAGATATTGATGAATTTGAACCGTAATATCGATAATTCTTTGAAGGTAACTAATATAAAGCATTGTTCCCTACTCAAATCGGTAAGAAACGACATCATCCTGTTAGTTGTTAAACTTCTGTCTATTCAAACGACTCGTATTTTGCCATAATTCTTTTCGCTTCGATTACATGATTTTGTATATGTTTTACACTTTAGCTCCAGTGAATTAAAGCATGCGAGAATGTTAAATTATTTTTTTAATTTTGATTGTAGAAGTGGGTTTAATATTAAAATTGAAATAACATTTGAAAATATTTAACACAAGCTAGAAGACATTTTCGACGTTTTGTTAAGCTTTTTTTTTTTTATTTAACAACTAACCTACAGATTCAACTAAACAACAACCTACAGATTTAATGAACTAAATTTCTTTGCTCCATTACATAAGGTTTATCGGAATGCTCAATTTATACGTAGTGAAAAATTAACATAAAAGTTTTTTAAATAGATTCTTTTAAATTTAGAGATAAAAAGAATAAATCCACTATTCTAGTTTACTTATCCTAACAAAACTATTAGGATCTTTTTTGTTTCACGCACCAACTTGTAATATTATGCAAAGTTTCTTACTGTTTTCACCAACCTTTTACTGGATGCAATTGAGAATTTACATTTTCTAGAATATTGTTATATAATTCTATATAAATATTTCTTATGTACGGTACCTATCATTTCTCGATATATTGAGGAAGTATAAATGACTTTAATTTTTTGAAAATTAGTTGAAACTAAAATACGGTAATATTACTTTGCTATAAAGGAAAGCTTACAACGAAAGGTTTCCAGCAACACTTACTACTCATTTAGTATAATTTAAGATTTTCTTTAATTAATTAAGTATAATTTTTAATCTGTTCTTAATATAATAAAATTTTGCCTTCTTGAATATTTTGAATAAAAATAATAAAAGAAATGAGTCAAATTATAGTTCATTATACATTACTCTTACTAACCATAATTTACTATACTCATTTTTCCTAATAGAATATATTTTTTATTGTACGGGATGCATTATAAGAATACTACAATCGTATAATTACAGATATGGACTGTTAAAAAAAAAATTACGGGGAAGGTTAAGATTAATTTCAGCCAGGGAGTAACCGGCACTGAACGATAAAATTAAATTAGATTGATGCACAGTTACCATTAATTATATATTAAATGTAAATGGTTTATATTGTAATTAAAACTGTTGTTTATTTTTATTTTTTAATTTGTAGTATAAGTAATTAAATAAATGTTTTATTTAATATTTGTTTTGTTTTTCTATTTCCTTTTAATCCTTTAAGCCAATAAATTTAGTTTACTTTTTATTGTACCAGAATTTAAACAACAATAATGGAAAACACGATACAACAATAATAATAACTATATCTGGTAGTTATCTAGTTAACTGACTGATCACTGATTTTCATAAAACTTAAATTATATAATAATATTGTTTGTAACATTAGTTGTATCATATATTTAATAGTAAAATTATTACTATTTTCCAGATACTTTTTTTTTTTTTTTTTTCTCTCAGCTCCCCTGGGCCGGACCGACTTGTTGGTATTACGCCGCCCAGGGGAGTGTCTTTAAACTCAAATAGGCCTCCCCACCTACCGGCTATATACCGGCAAGGCAGGTCGGCCTACCGGTTAGCTCTTTTTGAGAGTTCTTTATCAATATTGGCCCCTTGGGGACCCAAAAGGGGAATACTAATACACCACGCCAGACCCAGTTCGCCGCGACGCAGTACCGGGTCCCTTCAGTATTCAGTGTGCTCTTGCCTGACTGTTACCCGTGGAGTCCTTGGTGGCTCATCAGTGCCAACACACCGCAGCATGCTGAACCTCACCAGCAAGGCTGTCCACCCAGTCCTATTCTAGCAACACCTTGTCTTCTCTCATCGGAGTATTTCTGTAGAACAACTTGTCTAACAAAACTAGCAAAATTATTCCAGTTTGACTCGCTTCTTAGCATGTAGTTTATTGTTGTCTCTGGAGTTATACCTGTGAGTGCCTTACTATGTCTAAGTGTGTCCCACCTATTGCACTCAAAAAAGGTGTACTCAGCATCATCTATTTCGTTGCAGTAGTTGCAAATTGGTTCTTCTCTCTTGCCTATTTTGTGCAGGTAGTTATTGAAGGAACCATGTCCTGTAAAAAACTGCGATAGGTGATGATCAACCTCACCAAATCTTCTCGACAACCATGGCTTGATGTTGGGGATGAGGGTTCTCGTCCATCGACCCACAGCTTCCTGCGACCATCTTTCCTGCCAGATATTATAAACGGCATCCCTGACCTCTTGTTCTGGCTTGCCTTGTGCCCTCTCCACCCTCTTTTTTGCGATTAGGTCAATAGGAGGTGTACCCGATAACACGCACAGGGCGGCATAGGACACTGTCCTGTATGCGGACACAACACCTTGGAGCACACACCTGTGCGTCCTCGCCAGTCTCTCTTTGTTGCGCCTGATGGCGATAGAGCGCCACCAGGCCGGAACGGCATACATAAGCGAAGACACGACGGTGGTCGCCAGTAAACGGCGCTTTGAGGCCCGAGGGGCATTCTGCGATGACATAATGATGTTTAGACTTTTTATCATCCTTTCTTTATTTTCCAGATACTGACGTAATATTACGTCACTCGTAGTATTGCCAAAAAGAGCTCCTGTTATAATATTATGTTCCCGAATTTTTTTCTATTTTATATAATTTTCTGTCGAAATATTACTAATTCATTTATAAAATTTGTTCTTTTGTAACGAAATGGTTAGAAGTTCTAGGGGCTACTCTATTACCTATAGAAAATCGTATCATATATTACTTATCACTGTATGTTAGGTTATTGGAAGATTATGCCATTATACATAGCATCTAAATTTTTTATCTGTTGTTAAAGAATTTGTAGTTTTATGGAAGGTTTTTTTTTGGGACTTATTTATTTACGATTTTTATTTCCTAAGCATTAATTTTTGGGACCGTGTATCATATGTTGGTATGTTGAAACGGAATTTGATTTAATAATTTTTAAACTTATCAACTGTAAAATTTCTTTTAAAATAATGTAAATTGGAATTTATGCTCATAATTAATGTCTTAGAGTAATAACGTGTAAAAATATTGGGGAAAGAAATTTGGATAAAAGTTTAGGAAGAGGTTATCATAAAGGAGTTCTATTTTAATAAAAAAATAAAGATTTTCATGTGCATTGCTATCATTTTACAGTGAATTCCACTTTACGTAACTATAAAAATGATAGGGTCATCTTTGTATGCAGTAGCCTATTAACGATAGCGATTAACAGCCGTGAAATTATAGACAGTTCAAACTCGCTTCTACGGAACCGTTAAATAAAATATCAGTAATCCCTCACGCGATATACACTTTAGAGCTGGTTGCCAATAGCTCGCTGTGTTCATTCTTTCAAAGTGCATTCCGAGTAAGAATCTATTAATACAGCAAATACCTTCTATAGCGACCTAATTACTTCCTTCAGAGCGGTCTTAAATTGAGTATCGCATAGCCATATTATCGCAGGTTCGACTACACAGGACACTTTAGTGTATTTCTTAAGTTAAATGAGATTATACAGTTTTAATTTTTAATAGATGAATTTAGTTTTGTCTTAAATCTTGTAATAATCAGTTATGGGATTTATTGTAGTTAAAAAAATCCAGGTACATATATATATACACTTTTTTTTTGGGGGGGGGGTGTATACTTTCGCAATAAAATAAGTATTTAAAAAAGAGGTTCAACAACACAGAACATCAAACCGTATTAGTATTCTCCTTTCTCTACTATTCGTAATTTAGCTGATGTACTCGTATAAAGATGGAACACTCGATAGAATCACTAGCCCTTGCTACTTTATCTAGTACTTTAATTGTGTTTAATCTGTTTTAATCAATCAAACCGCTCTTTACAAACATAACACTTCCTCACTTTAACATTTCCGTCACTTTAACATTAAAAAATATTGACAATGATATTATAGAAATAGTTTTTGAGTGAGAGACATTAGCTGTTCACGCTAAGTAGTTAATCCATTTCGTTAAAAGCTTTACATCCGGTCTAAAACTCTATTGAGTTATTATTTTTTGTTGGGACCGGTGTAGCATTGTTTTTTTATCTCTTTCAAATATCCTTTTTGAGATTATTTCATTTACTTATGTGATTCCTTTAGTTTTCAATTTTTGTGTCTGTCTTAAAAAATCTCCTTCCTTGTTTTTTTTTTTTAAGAGATGGTTTAATTTTCTCTTCCACCATTTTATTATAAAAATAAAATCATTTTTATGAGTACGTATTAATTATCCTAATAATGTGAGTAAAATACTCAAAGAAAGTTAATAATTACAACATAAAGTTATGTAATTACGTAATATAATAATTATTATACACTATTTAACGCAATGAATAAGCCGACTAACAGAAATTTAGGACTAGAATTTTGAGATAATTATTGCAAAAAAATCGTTTTCTAAACAAGCTAGGCAGCATAAGAAAAATTATATTTCAAAAATCTTAAATCCCCAATATAATACTGTGTTCATGTTAAAAATAGTACGTTAGGATTTAAAATAGAAAGTGAAATAATCAAAGGACAGTTGGAATGCAATAGCGTTCAGTAGGAACAACTAAGTAAAAACGATAAGTTTAAATACTATTGTAATGTCACGTAAACATAGAGCAATAAACACCCCTTATCTTTGCACGACCGGTTTATATCTTAATTTCAGTAAATTAAATTTCTCCAAACAAGTTAGTCGTTATAGAGGACGGTCGTAAACTGGGAGTTGACTGGATTTTATTTGGGGAAGAGATAGCCTGTGAAAAATTACATAATAAATCTAAATTATTACACTTCTTATGTTTAAAGAAGTGATGTTAATAATGTAGTAATTGTTTATCTTACTTGTCTTCATTAAAATTCACAACAATATTATTAATTTTTTTAGTTAATAAAAGTTAATCTGATACTTGCTTTATTGCATCGTTAAATAGCACAGAGATAACACCCAATTACTGATAATATATATATATTTATTTTGCGATGCATGAAATTTGGTGGGATTAAAAAATGACAGACCTGGCCGGGATTCAACCCAGAATTACCTAACCGTGGCTTTGAAACTTCGAAAAATAGTTCAGATAAGTTTATTTCAGAATTATTTTTTCTCCAATAAAAACGGATTTGGATGTTCTTTATTTATTATTTTTTCGTCAAAAAACTGTGAAAATAAAGTTGACTATAATTATTCTTTACGTTTAATATTAATTTAAATTTCTGCGTGAGGAATAGAGAATATAAAGAGTATTTAATAAAGAATTGACTTAAAAAATTATTTAATTATGTGAGTAAACACGTTTAAATTAGATTCTTGTATAAGATTCAAAAATAAAATTTTCAAAAAAGTTAAACCGATTTCACGAAGCGCAGTAAATATTAAAAAATTTTCTTAGTTCTTTAAAATTTCGGGTCTGAATTCAACGACGAATCAAAACCAAACAACTTTGTGCCGAATTTGAAAAGTGTAAATTTAATGAAGACTCATACGGTATTTTACTCTAAACTGGGTTATTTTAAGTTTATTTTATTATTTTCCCCCACTACACTTATATATTTATATACGTGTAGTTATGTCCACTTATATATATTTATTAAAATCTTAATAAACCCTTCTTTGATAGTAAATTATTTATTTAAATTTTATTTTTTTTAGTTTGTCAAAATGTATACAAATAATATAATTACATATCGTATGAATCAACAAACATATGGGTCTAGATTGTACGATTTCATCGAGGATAAACAGTGAGAGTTTGTAAAAGTATTCTATCAAATGCAAACATAATGTAATACAATTGATATAAAAAAATAAAAAAAAATTAAAAAACCACCTCTTCGAAACTAAGTGAATAAAAAAACCACAACTCTCGAGCGATTTCGGCCGTACATACCATATCAAAAGTATTAGATATTTAAAAATTGATGAATTACAGCGTATTCTTTTAAAACGCAAACCATCAATCAGCCTTTTATAAAATTTTAAACGGCTACCCTCCTCTACTACGTTTTATGGGAATGGACTCGTCCAACATCAGACTATCGCGCCAAATCAGTAGACGACTACTACCGGTAGCCATAATAAAGCAGTAAGAACGCTCAGTGCATTGTTGGTGAGAAGATTGTATATTCACATGAAGAAAATGTTTTTATTATTGAGTATACATCATCGCGGGATCAATGACTGCAGTGTAAGAATCCTTTTGCCGTTCAGTACCGAGATAGATAAGAGACACAGGTTCTGTTAATGACAAGAAACATAAAATTTGGAGAACAGTATTGAATGCATTCACAGTCGCTGAAATCAGTGACGAATTTATTGGCGCGCTAAAACAAAATCTGTTAGACGCTTATCAGCTGTAATTAATTTGCCGAAATCAGCCGTTCATCGGGTGAAAAAACAGTTACACTCACGACCATGTTGAATTCAAGAAGTTCATCAACTTCTGAATCCCGTAAAGAAAACCGGTTAGAATATGGCATTAGTTTCGTCGATTTGCGCGCAAGAGGACGATTTATGTTATGGACTCGCTATTTTTGTCTGACGAGGCCTGGTTTCATTTGGACGACTAAGTAACCGATCAAAACAGTATGATTTTGAGTGTTGAAAATCCCCTTCAAATACTATTGTACCCGCAGAAAAAAAAGCATTCGGTTAGCGATATTACGAAAAAAAAAAATTATTGGTCCTATTTTCTTTGAGTACAACATTAATGCAGAACGATAGCAGAATATTTTATTGCGTTTCGTTTCACTTTTTGGAAGACAAAACTCGACTACTTCAATATCAGACTACGTAAATTCATTACTTTCGTTAAAGAATTCTTTGGTGAACGTGACGTTGGTCGTGGTTTATGGCCACCGTGATCTCCAGATTAGATACCGATACATTTTTTCTTTAGGGTTATTTCAAAGAAAATGTCTGTACCAACAATCCACGAACACTGCTGCAACTGAATGGCCAGACTGCAAAAGCTGTATTAAATATCCAGTCAAAAACTGTGAAAAAATTTGCAAGAAACACATGGAAATTAATGGAAAGCATTAATTCAGGAAGATAGCAACCACTTTTAGCAGTTATTCTAGAATTAAGCTGTATTAAAATTTAATAAAAGACTTACGCATTTATCATTTAAATATACCTATTGACATGACTATGATAAATGGGTTGTGTTTTACACAGGACACTTTGTATATAGTCACATTAGATATTTGTCAGCATTTTTCCATATCTTAAACAAATGTCAGGTTTTTAAGATTTGGTTTATAAATTATTAATATTTTAGAATAAATATTTCATAAAAGCTGCCGATAAAATAAAGCTCTTGAAGCTGACTTAACTTCTGTTTTTTAAAACTTCTAAAAAAACTAACTCTAGAATGCTTCTAATGATTTTCTTGAATGATATAATTCTACATAATAATAACATTATTATAATTTTATCAAAATCAAACCGTGTTTGGGCTTTTAAGATACCTATCTTAAAAATGATACCAATATACAAAATCATATGAATGATCGAACGGATCTTGTTTATTCGGAAATTAAATCGTTTAGCCCTATGTTTTGATTGCACTCACCCACCGTAAAACGTACCGATCCGATCTTTCGCTAAATACGCTCAAATGTGTGTGCTAGCGCAGCTGTAAAGTATAGACTTATGAAGACTAAAAAGTAAGAAATATATTAAAAAAACTTTTTAAAAACCACTCATATTAAGTGCACCAAAAATTAAAATATAAAATTACGTAAAAACATTTTTAAAACCACTCTTAAATTAAACGCACTAAAAGGTAAAAAATAATTTTAGGTCGGTATCTCAGAATAGATCTGACAACAAGCTTTGATGGTGATATTAAGATTATGTGAAAGTCATTGCTTCAAATTTAAAATTTGATGTTTTTGCCAATTTTTTCTTATGCTTGATTAATGGCCTAAAGAGTGGGGTGTAAATAAGCATAAGAAAACATCAAATTTTTAATTTGAAGCTATGACTCACATAATCTTACATGTCACCATCAAAGCTTGTTAAATCCTTCTGAGATACCGTCCTAAAATTATTTTTTACCTTGTAGTGCGTTTAATTTAAGTGGTGTTTTAAAAAAAATTCTACAAATTTTTCATTTATTTATGTGATTGTTTTTCTTCATAAAATAATGAACTATAACAAAAAATTAGGCACCGTACTGTACCGATCACTAGCGGGAAATCCCGATTCGTTAGTATCAATTTAAGCGTTAAATTTCTAATTTAATTTTCGTTATATCAATTTTCATCATTGAAAAAAAAAATTATTTTTATACAAGAGGTAATCAATTTTGGACACCTAATAATCTCATTCCGAGGCGTCGCCCGCCAGGGCAACTCGGACCTGCAGCTAGTGTAAAATTATTAAAATAATCAAAATTTTCAATAAAAAAATTATATCCTAATAAATAAAAAGATAAATAAATAAAAAACCATAAATTATAAAAATAGTTTATATCTTTTATGTGATAAAAAATTTATATCAAACTTGAGAAAATTATGTATCTATAAAGAGGATGACACAAAATCACATATAGTAAGTACAAGAATATTTAAAATTTTTCATAAATAATTTTGAATTTAAATTCTTAGAATTACCTTTGTATCTTTCATTTTAAACTGAAATTAATGGAATACTACCAAAATAATCAAAGTATTTGATAAAAGTTCTATAATCCATTTGATCAAATTATGTATCCATGAATTGGATACAAAAACATATGAATATATTCTAACAATCAAAATTTTTAATAAAATAATTTACATCCTAATTCAAAAAAATTACATCTACATCATCAGTATTCTAATCTAACCAACAGAAAATTACTAACGTAATCAAAATTAAAATAAAAATCTATATCCTATTTGACAAAATTATGTTGGTATAAAATCATATGAATGTATGCTAAAATAATCACTATTTTAAATAAAAAATGTTACATCTTAATTCAAAAAATTACCTCTGTATCGACAAAATTAAACTGTTACTAACGCAAAATTACTAAAGTAATCAAAATATTAAATAAACAATTTTACATCCAATTTGAAAAAGTTACGTATTTATAAGAAGGAAGGTCAGGTCATATGAATATATAGTAAAATAATCAAAATTTCATATTTTGATTATTTGAACCTCATGTAGGGTGGTCAACCACACAGATGTACCACGGTGCTTCAAATGTCAAGGCTTTGGTCACACCTCTCTCCATTGCAGAACCCAGTCGGAGATGTGTGGTCATTGCGCCTTTGCTGGGCACAGGGCAGTCAATTGCACAAGTAAGAGCGCGTCAGCAAAGTGCGCTCCTTGTGCCACGGTGAAAGGTTTTGATGCTGGACACCGGCTCTAGGGGAAGCAATGCAGGTCGCATGACATAGCCCCGGCGAAGATCGTCAATAAAATGGCGTATAGCGACGCCTGGGAGAAGCTTTCGAGGACGGTCGTCGCCTTATTGAACGCTTGCGCCTGGGGCAGTTAAACTTGCATCATTTCAGGGCGGGCAACAATGAAGCCATAAGGATTCTTGACGAGTACGACCTCAAGGCCCTCTTTTCCCCCTTTTTTTCTTCCCCTACATTCCTGGGCCGGAGATCCACTTAAGTATACTCGGCCCAGGAACGTGTCCATTTGACTCTAAGGGGGCGTCCCCCGCCCACCCGTTTTACACCCGGCACGGTAGGTTAGCCCCCCCCGGTTCCGGATTTTTTTTTTGCGCCTGCCTCAAATCTCCCACGGAAGAGACGAGGTCCGGCTATGCCTTTCCCCCACCCCCCACCACCCGCAGGGAACCGGGTCTCTGTCTTTATGCCCTGCCTCAAACCGACGGTGCCAGAAAGCACCGAAGCGCCCTCGGGACCGCCGGCCGAGACTAGGTCTTTACATTTTCCCATACAGTCTGCCCCAGGAGTCCCCACCCCATCACAGGAACCCGCATACCTGAGCATAAGAGCCCTCCGGGGCAGGGCTGTCCTCCCTTCCCTATTTAATTTCCCTATTTAATTGGGCCCCTATAACCCGTGGTATCTTGAGTCTTCTTCTTTTATCCTGAGGATATTTCTTGCGAAATTCGCGAACCAGTCCCAGTTTGCTTCATTGACCAATAACCACCCGACCAGATTTTCAGCTGTTAAGTTGTTTGCTGCCATTTCGTTTCTGTACTGGGACCATTTGCTACAATCGAAGATTGTATGTTCAACATCGTCTACTTCGTTACAGTAGATACATATAGGCGATAACCTTTTGCCAAATCTATGCAAGTAATAGCCAAATGAGCCATGCCCAGACATTAGTTGTGTCATATAATAA
Source organism: Lycorma delicatula (assembly GCF_047948215.1). Taxonomy (NCBI): domain Eukaryota; kingdom Metazoa; phylum Arthropoda; class Insecta; order Hemiptera; family Fulgoridae; genus Lycorma; species Lycorma delicatula. The sequence goes on from NC_134458.1 coordinate 78,800,318, forward strand.
TCCAGATTGCCGTGTTTTCTTTCCAGCCAGACCTCCCGATCAGGGATCAATCGTCTTGTCCATACCTCGACCAATGAGACAGACCATTCGGTCTGCCAGTTATTACTAGTCTCTGCTTCCGCTTCAGTTTTTGACATACCCGTTGCTCTCAGCCTTCGATTTCTTATTTGTAGTTCGATTGGTGGTACCCCAGCCAAGACACACAGCGCATCATAAGATAGAGTGCGGTACCCCGCCACAACCCCCAATAACGCAACCCGGTGTACACTTCTTAATCTCTGTTTATTCCTTTGTATGCTCATTGTTTCACCCCATACCGGGGCTGCATATAGCGCTGACGATATCATGGCTGATGTGATCGGTCTCCTGACTGAAGCTCTAGGTATGCTATGGTTGTTGAACATTCCCCTTAACGCCCTTATAGTGGGGGCTACCCGTTTGCATATCATCTCTATGTGCGCTCCAAATTTAAGACTCTTATCGAGCATTAGACCAAGGTATTGCACCAAATACCTCTAAGATATTCTCCCCTCGTATTGCGATGTTGATTCCTCGGACTCTTCTTCTACCGGAGAAAAGAATACATCTCGACTTGGCAGGGGACACCTGTAACTTATTGCTTTCAAGCCATTCGTCGATTATTCCGAGAGACTGATTAGCTTTGACCTCTAAATTATCTACTTCTCGATCCTCAACCAGAATTGCCACATCATCCGCATAACCTACGATAGTTACCCCTTCCGGGTAACGCAGTCTAAAGATCTGGTCATAAAAAATAATCTAGAGCAGGGGTCCTAACACTGACCCCTGCGGAACACCTCCAAATATCTGAAATGTAACAGTTCCTTCAATCGTTCTGATTTCCGTATATCTTTCATGCAGGTAGTGATTAATTTGGTTGATTAAATACATACTGATGTTCATTCTTTTTAACGCATTTATAATCGCAGGCGAAGGGACTGAGCCGAAGGCATTTTTTATATCTAATAATATCATTAAAGGTAGTCTTCTTGTCCGCCAGGTGCCCTCCCGAACTCCTGCCGCCCAATTTGTCAACCTATTAATTGCGTTTATCGTTGAGTATCCTTTACGAAAACCGTATTGATCTACATGTAGACTCTTCTTCTGTTCGAATTCTTCTTGCAGTCTACGCGCAATTAACCTCTCCACCACTTTTCCCATGTTATTGATCAAGCTGATAGGGCGGTATTCACCTTGTCCCGCAGTAGCATCCGGTTTGGGCAAGAAGACTGTTCTGGCTGCTTTCTAACAGTTAAAGAAGCTACAATTCTGCAGTCCATACCTAGCGATATCGAATAATTCCAACGGAATCACTTCAGCGAGGCCCTTGATGATTGCCGCCGGGATCCCATTCAGCCCCGGGCTTTTTTTATTATTTAGTTTTTTAACCGCATTAATCGCCTCTTTCTGTGTAAATCTACCTCGAACACATGTGATTTCTTCACGATTTTCTGTTTCTTCCCTTGGGAACAGTATGCTCATTTGCTGAGCCGCAGTGTCCTTGTTTAACATAGGGATGTCTCTGCCAAGGCGTTTTGTCACTATCTGGAATGCGCGACCCCAGGGGTCGGCATCCAGTTCGCGACATAGTTCCAGCCATTTCATTTTTTTTAGTCTGTTTTATTAGAAAGTTCAGTTTTTTTCTTGCCGCCCTGTATTCCTCGATGGCCAATCTCTTCCACCGTACCCGCACGAGCACGCATTCTCTGCGCCTTTCTTCTACATCTCTGCATGAGATTTCTCTGGTCCTCTATTTCGCGAGTCCACCAGTATACCGGGTGGTACTTGTCAGTTCTATGTGGAACTCTGGCGATTTCTTCGACTATTATCTCCTGAAACATGTCTGGATTAATCTGCGCCTGTTCTGCAATTCTGCGTGCTGATCTCCTAACCACCAGTTGAATCTGCCTATTTGTTAGTCTGGGGGTGATGTTCTGCCGTGTCGTCCCTGTGTGATGATCACTGATTACAACTGAGACTGCCAGGTGGTCACTGTCGGTCTCTTCGCTCAGTACGGTAAATGCAGTCAGATTTGGATCCATTCTTCGATCTATTATAGCCAAATCTAAGATCGATTCGTGCCCTCTAGCTTTGAATGTGGGCATACTATCATTAATGCATACTGCATACTGCGCCGGTGATGGCTAAAAATTCTTCAAGAATCCCTCCCCTGGCGTTGGAGGAGGCTGCACCTGCCGCCGTCGTTCTACAATTGAAATTCCCGAGAATAAGTACTCTTTTGTGAGACTGCATGACTATGCGTTGAAGATGGAATATCTTGTCTTGGAACGATCCCAATGGAATGTTTGGGCTTATATAAACGCCAATTATAACTATTTCGTTTAGTTCAACTGCTACCAAACCCTCCGCTCTACGGTAAAGGCCATATTCCCTGTTCCCTGCTACCCTTCTAATGGCAACATCTCCATTCGTATCAGAGACCCATTGTGGTCTGGCTGCTGAATAAACGTGCGGCACGGTGGCCACTATGAAGTCATAATTGCCTCTAGTGGTAATTTCTTCTAGTAAGTCATTTGATAAGATACTCCTGTGGTTGTTTATTAATAACGTTCTAATCAAGTGACTTAGTACAAATAGCACTGCCCGTTCTGTGAGCCAGACTTCTGCAGTCGAGGCACTTTGAGGCCTCGCGACAATCCCTTATTATGTGACCTGGTTCACCGCAATTATAACATAAGTTTGTTCTATCGGGTCCTTTACAGAGCCTGCTACCATGGCCCGTTCTCCAGCATCTATAACATCTTTCATTTTCTGTCCGGATGTATGTCCTACAGTTTACCCAGCCGACCCTTAGTCTCGAGGCCACCAATTTGGTTGCACCTCTATAGGTAGTGATTACTGTCGCGTTCCTGATGTCGCCGTATGCGCCTCGGAGCGAAGTCACCTGAAAGCTTTCGTCTGCTCCCAGTACTCTCTCAACTGCCTCCTTCACTTCTTGCTCGGTTGTATCGCATACTAGATCTTTAATATGGACCACCGCCCTACGATCCCCTCTGGTTCTGACATCCAAATGCAGGTCCGATACACGGTCTCTCAGCATTGAAGTAAATTCCCCCGCCTTCTGGGTGCCCTTAATCCTGACTTCTAGTTCTTAATTCCTCCCCTTCCTTATTGAAAGTACTTCTCCGGCCTCGTCCACACTGACCTTGTCCTTCACGGTCTTTTATACATCAGCATATGATTTGCCGGGCGCTTTAACTACAACTGTTTTGCTATCGGTCACCGGCGGAGTGCCCCTCCTCGCCGACGCCGATCTAGATCTAGCGCGAACCTGGTCTCCCAAATTGGGCAAGATCATTCTAGGTAGTGTTTTGCCTTTGCGCATCAGGTAAATCACGACTTTCTTGATTATCGTACCCGCCGTCCCCGGGGGAATGACGAACACTGAGGATTCAGACTTACCCACAACCCTCCTCAGCGCTTTGATTACATGGGATGCCATCATCCTTTCTCCATTTTCTGAATTATACAGTACTGTATATTTAGTTCCTCTTGTTATTATTTTATTGTCTTCCATGATAGTAGAGTCTTGCAGCACCAATGCACCAGGACTTGCTCCAAAGTATTGACTGTTTGGCCTTTGGTTAGCCAGGTCAACAAAGTGACAGCTGTCGTCACCCATCTTAAGAGCATTAACCTGGGTCAATCTATTCATGACCCAGGTGGACCATCTTGTCGGTAGCCTGTCCAGTAATTGCTCATCCGTCAAGTCTAGATCTAATATGTCGGACATCTCGTCTCTGTATTGCCTATCAGTCTGTGTCCCCTGTTCAGTTGTTTCCAATGTCTCTTCATTAATCCGTTGCAGTTCCTTGTATATTTCTGTTAATTCTCGCTCATGGGCTTTGATCGCCGTGGTACTTGACTTTCCCAAATTCTGGCGTAGCTGAATTCGGCGTGCCCCAGCTTATGTCACCTCCTTGAATGCAAGAGGGGCCTCTTCCTCTTCAGACGAGCCTGCCCTCCCTCGTTTAGCCCCTCTAGCATCAGCAGGTTTCCAGTTTTTCTTCTCCTGTACACTAACAGACCCGATAGTACTAGTTTCCATCCCTTCAGTCTCTGTTACTGGATGTTCCTTTCTTGAAATTCGTTCAAGTATTCCGTATTCAACGACACCCCACACGGGCAGGAGCTCCAAAAAAACTTTTTGGGGTGGTGGGTAAGTAAAATGTATGTATCCAAAAAGTGATCAAATATATTTTTGGGTGGTCAGGGGGTAGGGAAAGTTAGGATTCGGATAGATCTGGAGGAAGTTTGGAGATAGTGTGAAAAATACAGAAGTTATGTTAGGAAAAGGATTGCCCGTATAATTCGCCTTTAGGACTTAGAAAATTTTTGTCCTACGAATAATATATGAAAAAAGTTTAAGTGCTTGTTTACAACAAACTGTAATGACGTCACCGACAAGCCTTGGCTTGTCGATCAACTTAGAAAATTTTAACTATGCACTATACTATATGTATAACCTCAAAATTGTAAAAAATAACACAACCAGTGCTTTTTTACTCCCACTATTGATATAAGAAGTCTTGTCCAATCACTTAAAACCGCTATTAACTCTTACAGATCCATAATATCGTACCAAAAACAAAAGAAAATAAAAAAAAAAACAACTCACTTTTCACTAAAATTATTAGTTTTTTAAAAAATGCTAATAAATTAATCAGTCCGTAACCAAAACTCATAAAACTTAGTAAATTTGTCCGTTATCCATACCTTAATAACATCCAATGTACAAATCCGTAAATTTCTCCAAAAAACAATGAAAACGCGGAGCGACAAAAATTCTCGTGTATTCACCAAGATGTCTCCCACTCGACTTGGTCCAGGAGTCCTATCCAAGGTCCTCTTGGTCCAGGAGAAGTACACGGTCGGAGATAGGGTGGTCGGCTTCCACGGAATTGGTTATTCATTCTCGTGGAGGATGGCCGCTTCCTGCGATCATAGTCGGCTCGGCCTTGCTGGGTGTCTTCTGGATGCCTCAGTTTTCTGTCGAGCAATTCACCATCGTTCGAGTCACGAGGGGTACGCTCGATGCCGTACTAGTGTCGGGATACTACCAGTTTGAATGGAGTATCGATGACTGGTTGGCGAAGTTGGGACGGATTCTAGATGGTCTCCCGGGTACCAGAGTGCTGGTTGCTCTGGACGCTAATGCCAAGTCTTCCACCTGGGGTTCACCACTTACTGACGCTAGAGGCCATGGTGTCGCACAGTTTGTAGAAGCCAGGAACCTGTACTTGCTTAACGAGGGAGAACAACCGCCGACTTTCTCTTGTAAACTGGGAAAAAGTTACATCGACGTCACTTTGCTGACGGGCGATCTGCTTAGGAGTACAAGTAGTTGGACTGTTAGGCCCGAGGCCAGTGTGAGCGATCATAGGCTTATAAGCTATGAGATCGCTTACGGAGGCAGTCTAAGACCTCCAGATTCAGGTCGCTATAAAAGGAACCTGGATCGGGACAGGCTGCGGCGCAAGTACGCAGCTGATTTACAGGGGTTGGAATGGCGCATGGAGCAGAACGAGGAGGTGGAATTGACGGCTGGGCAATTCGGCCGTGCCATCAAGACTGGCTGTGATAGGTCCTACGGCGGCCACAGCCAATAGACGGACCTTTGGGTAGTGCCCAGTCCACTAATCAGAGAGTGCTTGGAACCGTTATAACCTCCGCTTCCGGGAGGCCGTCTATAGATCGCAGGCAGCGGCCCGGGAAATTGTGGTAGTCCCCTGACATGAGCATTCTGCGCACAAGAGCGAGATCCGCGCGTAGACGGTACTAGCGTCGCCTGCTAACGGTTTCGTTGTCGGGATCACACTTTAACATCTGTGGCGACATACCAGGCGTTCCTGGATACTCTGTTTCTAGGTGCTCCGGACGGTGGAGCAGAAGTCAGCGTCAGGGAGGGTGAGATACCATTCCCTGGCGTGCGGGCTGTGGATTCCGTAGATATAGACCTAATGGTTTCTCGAATGGCACTGAGAAAGGCACCAGGAATTGACCAGCTTGTGCCGGATATTTTTTATCATCTGCTGCCTGTCATAAGAGAGCCGCTTGGCAGGCTGTTCTCGGGGTGCCTTAGCTGAGGTTGCTTTCCGACTTGTTGGAAAGTGACTTTTGTGAGGGTGCTCCTCTTCTTTGATGAGGAAAGGATCCTAGTGATGTCGGCAGTTATTGGCCCATCAGCCTCTTGCCGGTAATCGGCAAGTTGCTTCAAAGACTGGTTGTGGAACGGCTAAATATGTTTTGGCAATTTTTGTAGACATAGAGGCAGCATTTCTTTCCTTGTGTTCTGTCCTTTATTAGTTGGAACGCCGCAATGTTCCCGTAGCCCAGCAGGCCGCAGTGCGTGACGACTTGTCTAATCGTACAGCTCTGCTAAGAGATGCGCACTTGACTGTGGAAAAGTCTGTCATCAGGGAAGCCTGCAGGGTTCCGTTCTCAGTACCCTGCTGTGGATCCTGGTATTTAACAGATTTTTCGGATTGACATTCCCAGGAAGGGTCACCGGCCAGGATTTTGCTGATGACTGTTTCTTGTTAGTTCGTGGTAATTCACGACCGCAGCTAGATGACCAAACGCAAACGGCTTTGTCAACCGCAGAGGGCTAGATGGACATGAAATTAAAGATTTCTGTTCCCAAGACGAAGTTTATGCTTCTCAAGGGTACAGAAAAATTATCGTATAGTTTCAATTCCCACATTAAATATAAAGGCTGTGTAATCACCCGAGAGTCCATAAGTACCTAGGTGTTTTGTTTGATTAGAAGTTGTTGTTTAGCAACCACATTAGGCAAGTAGCGGCGGATGCTATCTCTGTAATTCACAAGGCTAGGAGGATTGCTCGAAAGTATTACGGGCTGTTGGGCCGTCATTTGTACATGGTGTACCGAGGTGACTTCGAAAGTATGACCTCTTATGTCGCGTCCGAGTTGGCGCATAGGTTGGAAAGAAATTGAGCACTTTTTCAAAATTTAAGGAATGCCCACCGCAGAGCTTTAATTGTATGCACTTGTGTTTTTAAAACAACCTCCTATGAGACTACCTCTGGATTGGGAAAGGCTCTCCCAATTGATCTAATGGTGAAAGTTCGGGCAGCCATGTGTAAATTGCGAAGAGGTAGGGAGGCCGAGGTATTTGGGATGCGGTTTCGAGCCGGGCCTGTACCGCAGCGGAACGGTGATCGCAATGCACGGTTCTAAATTTCGAACAATTGTCCATCTCCCACCTGCGGAGGAGGCTTTACAGCCTCGCGATGGAAGCATAGCAGCAAGAATGACACACCACGACTAAGTGTAGGTTCTTATATAGATTTATACAGGACTTTATACAGAGATGGTACGCCTCTAGTTTGTTTTTAAGGGTAACGGAAGTCCAAGTGCTCTCCAACCACGCGAATTTGAACCAGTATTTGTTTCAGTTTTGCCTGGCAGCTAATGATCGGTGCGGCTGTCCATTTGAACGAACACATGATGTTTGACTGCCCAGATCTTGGTGGGGGCAGAAATTCAGGTCACCTTGGAAATTAGAGGTAAAAAAAAATTGGCCACTCATAAGCAGCGAGTCACTATGGAGAGAGCCGCATTGTCGGACCGTGTGGGTGTCCCTTGATGCCGTTGCTTTGTTCAACTGGGATCACTAGTTATTTGAGGGAAAGAATCCTACCGCGCTGCTGTGGGAAACTAACCGAGAATTATGGCTGGCTATTAGCCAATTAAAGCTCCAAGGGCCATAAAATGATGGACAGGTACTTCCTGGCATTCAGCGACCTAGGCATGGCAGCAAATTGCTGTCTTGACGACGTAAATTTTATATTGATGTCATATATTTTAGTAGTTGACGGGGTGCGCCTACCCATATTAGTAATATATGTCAGGTGAACGGTTGGGACACGTTAGCCAGTAATGTATGGCACTGTGTTTAGTCCGCTCACGCTGTTAGGTAAGCTCTAGGAGCTATTTAGGACAATAGTCGCTTAACTGTTTCGAGACTCAGTAGCCGTTTGTGGCACAAATCTTCGGTCTTATGCTTTAGGGCGACCGAATGGGATGGTGGTGGGAGAAATGCCAAGCAAACCAATTTATCTAAGCCCCAATTGATATTTGATAAACATTTAATAATGTTTACGGCTTTCTTGCATCTAACTGTAGATGCAAGAACTCGAAGTACTGTATATGTAGTCCCCATGTAAGGGACTTATCTAATAGTAGTCCTAAAAATCGTACATTTTCCTTGTATTATATTTTGAGATCATCGATAGTCAAAATAGGACTACGGTGAGGAATTCTCTCCCTACAGAAGTGTACACATCACGTTTTTTCTGGTGAAAATTTGAAACCGTTATTCCTTGCGACTTCGTTTAGTGCGTGTATCGCTTTTTATAAGCATATTACACTTCACCATAACTGTTGTATTTCTGGCATATACAATCGCTAGATCATCGTCGTCAACACTTTTTCTGATTTCTGCTGGAATGGCTAATATCAGTTTATTGATGGCGATCGTGACCAAGGTACCGCTCAATGGCGAGCCTAGTGTTATGTTATTTTCTAATTTTTTTTGTAATGAGTTATTGTTAACGCGTATTGAATGCGTGAATTCCCCATTCATGAAGTTGCCGCATTATTCCATGACGCCAGGTCATATGGAATGCATTCTGCAGGTCTAAGATGTCCGACACACAACATGAACGTGTGGTTTAGTATCTGTTTTCTGCTCAGATGCGCTTTTGCTCTTGGTCGACGTATTATCTGGAGACTGTATCTGAATCGATGGTTTCATAACATTTTTATGAGAAAGACACTTCGTTGTGCTATCGATTATTCTCTCAATCACAGTAGCTAAAGTAGGCGCAATATAGCCTAGGAATTGCTTCGGATCAACAGCAGTCGGAGCAGGAACCGCAGCCACTGCCTGAGCATAAGTTGTAACTCTAGGCTTACGAGCGCTTACAATCTTCTTTGCGTCGAAGTAGCTTACCTTCTGCAGGTTTTAACTTTATGAACAGCTACCACGTCTTTGTAAACAGAATAGTTTCTTTATCTGCATGAATGCTGTCCTTAGAGTTTATGCAAGCAGGAGGATTCTTGTTGCATGGTTCCCTTTCGTGAATATCATCAATATCACGCATATTTGCGGTCTTTCACATCGGGCAGCTGTGTGGCCCAAACGTTGATACCTGAACCATCTCGTTGGTTGCGGTATAAAAGCTCGCACATCCAATCGGTGAATTTCTACTCGCAGTTTCTCCGGCAGGATTGGCCTGTTAAAGGTGAGGACATGAGAAACAGAAGGTATGTATGTTTTTAGGATTTCCTTAACTGCGCCTCCAGCGCAATTACTTATTTCTCGAGGGATTAGAAAGGGTCTTACTTTAAAAAAATTGTCATCTTCTCTCTTGATTATCAGATACTTTGGTGTCGGAACATTGCTTTTGAATAAAGCTCTCTGCAATTTCAACTTCAATTTTCATCCTTACTGACTCATAACTCTTTCTCGACGGCTGGTTTAAGACGAGAGTGTTTACGTGAACCTTTTACCGCGTTTGGTTTTTGTTCAGTTTGTTTGATAATTTGATCTTTTCTCTAGCAAGGCTAGCCGCCGGGGCTACACCCCCACTCCAAGGCTACCAATCCTGCAGGTCCGGTCTGATTCTCCGGTGGAACCGGCATATGTCCTGGCAGACAGCGGATGCGCAATCTCTGCACTGACTCCAGGCCCCTACCCACCGGAGCTTTCAGGGATCTCATGCACGACACACATGGGCATCTCAGCTACATGCTTTCCATCGCGGGGGCATATGGACAGCAGCTTCGTTACACCTGCAATCACTGCGATCATGGCCGCCACATGGCGAGCTCTAAGTATGGTATAAATCCGTTTCCAAATCATTTTCATTGTAAATGATCTGCAGGTGGCCGAGAAAATTCAATCCAACGTAGTGACCTAAAGGTGGAAGGCAGGTCAAAAATGATCACATTTCCGAGGAAAATACTCGGAGCCTTATTAGCCAGCTATATGTGTTGTACGTACGCTGATGCCGCCCTGAACGTGGAATGTAGGGGTGCGTTCCAGACGTGGGGATTTGCTACCGCAGGCATTATTATTATTATTATTTACAATATTAAATACAATATTATTAATTGTCATTAATAATATCCTTATTAATTTCACTTACTTTCGGAAACATATTATTAGTGTCAGTACAACATTTTCCTTGCTACAATTTTTTCCATCATCAAATTTAATATTTGGCAATATACAATTGTTATCTTCACTATCAACAGTATTACCTGACAACATATATTTATTATTTACATATTTCTTCTCAATACAATCATCTTCATTATAATATTTGGCAATACATTTTCGCTATTTACATAAGTTTTCTAATTAACATCATCAATTATCAGTATCATTATTTCCTATACTACAATCATTTTTATTTGGCAAATCACTATCATTGTTTTTAATAATTTCCTGATTATTTATTTCAGTAACATTTTTACCAATCTCTTCCTTATTTATTTTTTCATTAACCTTATTAATTTTTGACAGCTTATTAAATTCGTTTTTATTTAATTTCCTTAACATTCGGTATATGAGTACTATTTAAATTAATTATTGGCTTAATATAAAATGATTTTTTACTTTTTAATTTCTTATCTTCATTATCGTTACTATCATTAGATTTTGGCGGTTTTAAACTAAGATTCGTTTTTATATTATCTTCGTTAATATTTGGCAATTCAATACAATTATAATTAGTTATAGGTTTGTGTATACAATCATCAATTGTTTCTACGTAAATTAGTTTTTCAAATGTTAACTCTGTCTTAAAATTTATAATTTAATACTGAACATTAGGTTTCACTGCCCCTGACATTGACTGTACATTGTGAAATTTCCAGTTCATTAATTTTTTTTATAATATAATACGCCATGACCATCTTCAACGTTATATACAGGAATCTTAATACTACACGTTGTACGTGCGCGTATGTTATATGTAATCGGTTCGATAACAGGCGTTCCTTTTTGAATTTTTTGACTGTTATTTAAGTCCTTAAATTTTAACTCTATATGATTATTTATTAAATTATTATTATTTACGTTATCCTGCGTTTTATTATTTTTAATATTATTGTTACAAAAATTATTTTTAGCTTCCCTACTAGCATTATTTCTATTTTTAATTTCATTAGCGCTATTATATATTTGCCAGTTATAATCATCTGATAGTTCTATACTCCTTAATAAACGTAAAAATCTAAAAGCAGAGTCCTCAATTAAATATGGTTTTATCTTAAAATTTGTTCCGAGGCTCGAATTTCCTAAAAACTTATCGGTATCCATTTTTTCATTTAAATCATAGCCTGTGCTTTCTGATATTTTGACCGTCTCATATTTACTCGTATCATCTGATTCGTAAAGTTCATTGTCGTCTACATCTCTTACAATATATTCGTTTTACGAATTAAAATTATCTAGTCCATTTTCAAAATTATAATAAAAATGATCGGTTTCAAATTCCTCATTTAGTTCGTTTTGTAAATTAAAATAATCTAATTCATCAAATTCATTTTCATTTTGTGAATAAAAATCATTAATTTAAAATTCTTCATATTATCTTATTATTTGATTTGATTTACGAAATTTATTTGGAGGTTCTACGGAATTTTGGAAGAAAGATTGTGGATTATAATTGGGTTACAAATGATTAAATCGTTGTCTAAATCGGAAATCAAAATTTTTGGGAATATAGTTCTGGTAATGATAAGGGTATTGGTTAGAATACTGTGGCGTTTGTTTTTGAACGATTTAAAGTTACTGGAATTTTTGGCTGAAACGACTTTTTTAACCTTACTATTACTATTATTATTTAAAAAATTAAATTTCTTTTAAATTGGAAGTCGTTGACAGACGCACTCATCGCTTCTTTTGAATAATTGTTAAATAAAATTTGTTTTATATCGTTCCATTCATGAACATTACTACCTGTTATTGATTTAAAACTTAGTGCCTTAATCTTTTCCAAAATATTAAAAGTTATTTAATCAATTTGAAAATCATTACGGTTTTTTCTGTCGTAAAATTTAGTCGCTAATTCATCACATAAGGTGATAAATTGGCTTACCAATAATCGATCTGAAAAATTAGGGATCTTGTCTAAATCTTTCTCTTCTAAAACTGGTGTAGCCATTTTAGACACAAATTAAAAATCTTTACAAATATAAAAATAAAATTATTATAAATTATTACTTCACATAAATATTTTTTTTTTACTTACAATACTAAATTCGTTAACTTATTCATCACGTTTCGCCATAAATTTATCGTTTCCGGTGTCCACGATAGTGGGTTGCAGCCTCTGATAATTGATTAGGCTGCTTTTGATCGTTGGTCATGCTGTCTTTGATAATTGATTAGGTTGCCTTCGTTGATTGGTCGTGCTGTCTTCCATAATTAATTAGGTTGCCTTCATAGTCTATGGCCTCCAATTCCTGACATATTCATATGTTTTTAATAATTTTTACCAATGAATAAAAAATGTGTTTTTTCTGAAATTGATGTTTTAATTTGAAAGCCGCTTTTTTGTTTCTATAGATCCTGAAGGTTTTTCACAGAACATTTTTAGAACCTTTGATAAAAGATCCGTATAGTTTCAATAGAATCCGTGGGGAATGGGCGAGTGATAATAATTCAAAAGGGTATAGCTTTTCGTGGTAACACGATATATAAAGCTTAAATATCTTCAAATAATACATGTTTTAGAATCTTTTCGTAACGTTAATCTGTTTGTTCATTTACTTGTTTCGCAGGGAATCAAAAACCGCGTAAACAATTTTAATCAGACTTTAAGATTAATTTACTTATTCTACTTAAAACTATGAAAAAATGGGGTACATAATATCACAAAAGTTTCTCAACACTTCACATTTTCGTTAGTCAATAAAGGTGGTGTATCGTCAGTTTTTTTTTTCACTTGGATTGTTTTCTATAAAACATTCTATAGTGATATAATTAAAGCTGAGATAATTGTCAGAAAAAGTTTATCGAAATTATAAGCGTAGGCATGGTACTATCGTGAAGTAATCTTGATTATAATAATTTTTCAAGTTGCCTCATTTACGAAACATTTTGTTAAAACCTTTATTTCTATAAACAGCATTAAAAAATTCAAATATTTGACGAATTAATTTAGTTGCTATCTTTGCAATAATTAAAATCAATAAAATATTGAAAAATTATTTTTTATATATTTACATTCTTAATCTAATAAGATAGTTGTAACGGTTATTTTCTAACAAACTTTTGAAATATTAATCGATGAATTCTTACATTGTTATCATTTTTAACAAGGCTGGATCTCATAACAATAAAATAAATAAAAAGTAAAGATTTCAACTAAAAAATAAACTTAAATTCTACATTTTTGCATGCGATTCTGTACAGTATAGTTCGAAAAATCTGTGTCATTAGGCATTCCTTCTCATTATAAGTTTTGATATTCCAATTATCTTTTTATTTTAACTGTTGGATATCTAAAAATAATTTGCGTAGTCTTTCGGTGTTAAACTGTACAATCTTTTCAGGCTTAATAAAGACTGGCTTACTCTAGTCTTTGTCAAGTCTCAAAGATCATGCTGATAGGTCATCAAAACCACTCGACCGAAAATCAGGTGGTTTTCATCAAATAGGAGTACTTGTTATCCGATAAATCCTCCGCACGCGGCACTAAATGATTTAATTTTCAATGACCGGAGAAATATGATCTGTGACAGTAGAACATCGAAACGATACTCTTTGTTTAAGTAAAATTTATTATTGGGAATCCTGTACCGAAATATTTCGTAATTGTTTTGTAGATAAAAAAATAAAACAGTTACAAATTAAAAAATTAAGTAAATAAATACGGCTCGAGATATTACAAAATTAAAAAATTAAATATGAATTAATAAAAAATAATATATTAATCTCTGTATTAAACGCTGTGAGTGATACTAGATAGATATGGATTTGAAGAACACTTTAATATTCTTGGTACTATTAACAGACAAATAAATTTACCTTTTCGATAGTTGTGTTGACATAGTTATGATGGTATCCAGTGGGTAGGCTATGTTTACACTCTGTCGTAAGCAAAACACCAATAACAGGAAAAATGTAAATTTATAGAAACATGTTTTAGACGAAAGTTAACAATTTTTATAAATATTATCTTTTATTCATTAATAATTATAATGCTGTTGAACTTTGCCGGAATTTGTTTAGAGCTTTAAAATTTAATCTTTTCGTAAGTGGAAAATTATTACAAACGTTACGAATTATTTTATTATTTATTTTTTTATTAAAAAGAAAATAAACAAAATCATTCTATAATAATGTGTTAATTCGATCATAAAATTAGTTAAATCTCATTACTGCGCTACAGCATTTTGTTTTAAAACATTATAATACGAAGATAAAACACCTAAAAACCAATAGTTTTAGAAATTTACCCAAACCGTTTACTAAAGATATTTAAAAATTTATCCTTTACTTCAATTATAAAAAAATTTAAAAACCATATCATAGTATAGTTTAAAAGTTACAAACCATACCTACCCTGATATCTGTCATTTAGGAAAATACAATGCGTTCGGAAAGTTACTGTACACTGGAATTATGGAACTGTAATGACGAAACTTTCTTAATTATTACTTTGTATTTTTATTTCGTTATTCTGTAGAAACGGATATTAAATTAACTGAACTAGATTACAAAGGTGTTCAAATGACCTCCAACGTCAATACAATACTGCACACGTTTCAATTGATTTTCAAACACTTTACCCAGCTGATCTACTAGAATGTCTCGTACGTATGTCGTTATTGGGGATTTAGTTCGTCAATCGTGCGCCGTCTATTGTCATACACAGCTTGTTACGCTGCCCGCATAGAAAGTAATATAGGGAAGTCAGATCGGGCGATCGTGAAGGCCACAAACTCTTCGAAATGATTCGTCCACCAAAGACAATTCGTAAAAACGTCATCGACCGTAGCTGTGTGAGCTGTGGAGCCATATTGTCAATCAACCGTGATTGATTTCCACTTCTATTGACTGACTAATGAAGTTTCTTAAAACAGCACGGTAACGATCACTATTAACTGTACTTATAAAAAAGATTGGATCCACAATGGGCGTTCTGCTCACACCGATCCAGACTCCAATTTTCGCTTCGTGTAAAGGTTGTTCGTGTATTTTATGGAGGTTAGTTGTCGACCACAGTCGTGCATTTTGTGAATTAATATACCTTCTCAGATTAAACCAGGCTTCATCTGTAAAAAAACGTAATATGGAGGATACCTACGTAATTTTGGTTGATACAATATTTGATTGGACAATAATCTAATCTCTTTTGGCATGATCTGTAGATATCTGTTCTTGAACACACATTACTTTGTAGGGGAAAAGTTTCAGTTCTTTCCTTTCTGTTTTATGTGCGGTAGCAAATCCGATATCTTGCTCTTATAAGAACCCACAGGGCAACCAACCTAACGCCGAAAGAATAGAATGCACCACATAATTCTAAAGCATACTGCACAGCAACTTTCTGGACGCTCTGCACAATAAAAACCTATTAAGTTGGTAGGATGAAACAGTAAACAGATAACCATTAAAAATTAAAAACACGACTGCCGAAAAAAACATTTGTTCTGGCTAGGTTCCATCGTGATTTTGTATTATACTAGCAAATATCCAGTTTCAATTTTGAAAATCGGAAGTTTGTTACCAAGCTATAATAACATTTCCGAATAACCGTGATCTGTTAGATGGAGAGTGTACTTGATGCACGCAAAAATTAGCCTTCAACCTATTAACTAATACTCCGATTGAATTTTGAAAACCGGACGATTGTTTGCAGAGATATTATAAGAGCACCCAACACCATCCAAAACAGCGCCCCAGAGGCATCCCGTTTGTTACCACTTAATAGTGATGATTGGTTTAACCTCGCACGAGGTGCTCGCATCACCTAACCACTTTAGCCTCACACGAAGTCCCCACGGGAAGCCCACTATTATTAAACAGAGATTATTTAAATTTATTTAATATTATTTTTTTCTATTTAACGTAAATTTAATTATATTATTATTGTAATAGTATTCATTCGATTGATTCGAATCATTCAACTCAAACCCAGCTCACACAGTAATACAGGCTCACAGTTCATTAATTCAATTCATTAAAGTTTGTGCATCAACCGGTAAATCTCCACTACTACAGATATTTTTATAAATATACATTTTTATATAGCCTACGACACTCCCGGAAAGAAACGTAAGGATTCCAACGCGGGGTCAGTGATCTAAATTGGTTCGGTCGTTGAGGTGCTACAGTGGAACAAGCAAGCAGACGAACAAACGAACAAACGAACAAACAAACAAACGAACAAACGAACAAACGAACAAACGAACAAACGAACAAACGAACAAACGAACAAACGAACAAACGAACAAACGAACAAACGAACAAACGAACAAACAAACAAACAACAAACAAACACAAACAAATAAACAACAAACAAACATACATACATACATACACCCTAAAAAAATTACACTCCCTTTTGGGCAGTCTTGTAAAAATGAAAAAAACTCCAATTTTAGAGTGGGGGTGTTCTTACTCCTAAAACCTTTAAGCACTTTTAAAATTGTTCCCTTCCTGATAATTAACTATTTACAAAATATAATTAAGAAAAATTGAAATTCGTTTCAATGCAAATTAAAAAAAAAGTTTTTAAAAATCTCATCTTTAGGGAAAAAGGTTATTTTTAGAAGAAATTCAATGTTACTATTATTCCAAATGTTTTTGATGAGATTAAGAAGAGTATACGTAAAAAGTTTTATAAAGATCTATCCATATCTAAATATACTGACACCTAAATAATGATCTACCTCTCATTTGATTTTTTCTAAATTTTAATAAATTCAATGCCTGTACATACGTGTAGCTGCATGATATTTTATAGCACTACGTTTTTCCTTTATAGAATGAGTAAGCAAAATATATGCCAACAAGTAACAAAAATTCGTAACTAAAGAAATTATATCCTATTTCTTTTCACAGTTTTAGTTTAAAAGGATCTCAGAAAATTTAATGCAAAAAGCCCAAAAAACATTTCCAGTATAACCTTACCTTATTTCAGTATTATGAATATTATTAACAATCGAAAAATAAAAAGTGACAAGCCTTTTCACTATTAATGCCCGCAAAGTTCATATGATTATAGATTTTGTATAGAGGTATCTCAAATAAAACGCAACCGTCAATCAGCTTTTTATAAAATTTGAATTGACTATCTTACTCTCCAGCGTTTTTCTGAAACGGGTCGTTCAACATCTAACTGTCGGATCAATGAAGCAAAGCACTATCGATAGCCATGAAAAAGCGATCAGAATGCATAGTGCATTGGTACTGATAAAATGATGTATTCAAAAGAGGACTGCAGTGCAAGAATCTTTTCGGCGTAAGTACCGAGATACACCATTTAAGAGACCAGTAAGACAATTTCAGAGAGAGGCAGGTTCTGTTGAACAGTGTTGTGTACAGATAAGAGTTACTCAAATCAATTACCGATTACTGCCTCGTTAAAAAATCAGTTACGTGCTTGTCAGCTTAAATTAATTTCTTCAAAACCAACCCTTTATCGGGCATAAAACAGTTAAATCTACGATTATATCGAATTCAAACGGTTCATCTACTTGTCCATCCCGACAAAGAAAAACGGCTAGAATATTCTCATCGGTTTCGTAGATTTCTGCGTGGGGAGATTCAAGGGTTATTAATTAGCCATTTTCCTCTGAAGAGACGCAGTTCCATTTGGTCGGCTACGTAAACACTCAAAACAGTAGAATTTCCCCTTTGTTAATCACGAAAATCCTCTTGCAAGGCGGATAATCATGAAAAACTACTGCATCCGCAGATGAAGGGTATCTGGTGAGCGTTATCATGAAAAAAATTGTTTGGCCTATTTTCTTTTAGTATACTCTTAATGCTGAACGATATCAGAGTATTTTATTGCAATTCATTTCACTTTTAAAAGAGGAAGATAAATCCTGTCAATTGTAAAATGATGATCCAGCATCACGTTATAAAAATTCAAGTTCATTCATTTACGAATTCTTTGGTGTTTGCATCATCGGTCGTGGCTTAAGGCCACCGAGATCTCCAAATTTTACACCGATTTCTTTCTCTGGGGTTTCTTAAAGAAAAAACCGATAGTAACAAATCAATAACGCTAGAACAACTGAAGGTCAATATCGAAGAAGCTTATTCAATATCCAGTTACAAAATCTAAAATTGTTGCAAGAAATACAATGAAAGGGTGGAAGCGCGTATTCAGGAAAATAACGACCGCTTTTAGCATTTATTCTAGAATTTAATACGTCAAATTTGATAAATGGTTTTTGTTAACTCACTCGTGCCTTTTTCATTCATATACTTATTGACGTAATGGTAGATGGTTTGTGTTTTATTCGGGTTACTCCGTGCACAGATAGTGAGTTACAATATTACAGATAAAGAATGTGCGATATTAAAGAACGCGATTTGAATGCCCCATCCGTTTACCCCCACCAGCAGTCTCGAAGAGAATGTAGCATAGCCCCGCCCACTTACTCATTCTTTCTCTCTTTTTTCCTGTTTAGCCTCCGGTAACTACCGTTTAGATAATACTTCAGAGGATGATATGTGTGAGTGAGAATGAAGTGTAGTCTTGTACATTCTCAGTTCGACCATACCTGAGATGTGTGGTTAATTGAAACCCAACCACCAAAGAACACCGGTATTCATGATCTAGTATTCAAATCCGTGTAAAAATAACTGGCTTTACTAGGACTTGAACGCTGGAACTCTCGGCTTCCAAATCAGCTGATTTGGGAAGACGCGTTCACCACTAGACTAACCCGGTGGGCTCATTCTTTCTCTGCATATTCTTTCTTCAAAGTAATTCCTTCACTTATTCTGTTCTCTGTAACCTTTTGTTGAATAATTCGCAATACTTGATTATTACTGTTATAGAATTTCGTGGTAAATTTTTTTGTTTGTGTATGGTCTTTTAATTGTAAAACGTACGAGAAAAAAAACTTGTACTGTATTATGATTAGTTAATATTACGTAAAATATGATCGGTCAAAATGAGTTTTATTAAATTATATTTAAATATTAAAGCTTCTTCTATTAAAATATTCATGTCTTTGTTGTAATATATCAAAATTTAGTTAATATAATTAATCATAATCCTCACATGTATTATAATATATAATCCTCTATTTACATTATAATACAAATAGAAATGACATTTTAACGTTAGTTTTATGTATCTGCATAATCCACATGAATATTTCTGATTTATTTATTTTAAGAAATAAATAAAATTATTATACATTATCTTTAAAGTCATCCTAATTTAAAATCAGTAAAAGTCGTTAAAGAATGAGAAACGTATATTAATAATTCTCAGCCGTTTTATCTGGAAAGCTTGATTTCTTGCAGCATTAAAATACATCGTTTTTCAAACAATGGAAATGATAATAAAGCCGATTTGGATATAAGAAACCCGGTAAGAACAGATTTTATATTTACGTTACAGCATAGAAAGGTGTTCATATTTTACAAAATACTCAAGTTTTTAATATTTAAAGGTTAATGCACTTATATTTACATCATACAGTGATATATTATTTCTCAACGTCTATCGATACGATGTATATAACTTGCTACAGTAGCTATCATAAAACGATCGTAAAATAGCATTAAAACTCCACTTATTCAGGATATTACTTCGATTGTTTTGTTTAGTCTACTCGTATAAGGAAGTAAAATATTAAAATATAACTACGCACGTAGTAATATCTATTTAATAACACTGTAATTTGCATTACGGTACGTTATGTCGATGTGCGTATATAAACATTTAAGTTGAGTCATGCCCTACGTATGTCGGTTTATTACTAATTTATAAATCTGCACATGATATTATGGAAGCGGTAATATTTATTTATTTTTTGTAAAACACAAACAATGAACTTATGATGGATAAACAGATTCGTTCAAAAAAAAAAATGTTCCCATAAAACCCTTAATCTGTAGTATATCGTACGTATTTAAATAGAATACTAGATTATTATTCTGCTGTAACAATTTATAATGAGGGACGTTCAAATAAAATGAAGGGGCATTTCTGAACAGAATACATTAAACCTAAACACATCTTTACATTAGGTCACATAAAGAATGTACTATCAATGGAATATGTAAAGCTCACCACTTAGTATTAAAATACTCCACAACTGCAAACTACTTATACCAACGCCTTGATTTATTTTGACAGGAAGCTTTTTAAAATGTATACAGTTGCATCTATTATTGCACTCTTATGAATTCGAAACCCTACTCTTTATCTTTTATAAAATTATTATCGAGGTAGATGTTATAAAAACTTCTTTGCGTTAACAACAATTTAATGGGTTCTTTTATCAACATTATAAGTAAATTACTGTAGGTTTTTCACTCTTAACTGTTAAACGATACGGTTTGTCAACACCGTCTGTAATCTTTACAAATATAGACAATCTAATATCAGACACAATTTACCCCGGAAAAACAAGATTCTTTACCAGGAATGCTAGAAAAAACTGAAATAAAGTTGGTTTACGTTCCTTATGTATAGAATTGAACATATTATTACGCTTTATCATGAGAAACTTACCGAAATTCAGACGTAATTTACGCTACCGATTAACTTTCATTCTTTTTCATTATAGGATACGGCAGCATAATGAAGATTATTATTCTTCGAGAAAGCTCTGATTGATGTCTCTTGTACATCTTGTTTTAGAATTTACAAGCATCTAGCTGATGAAGAGGTAGGAAAGATAGAGTAGAATTATAATTTGAATTTTATATTCGTTCCTTCTGTGAAACAATGCATTAATATTACACGTTAATAGTTAATTCT
The DNA here is from genome assembly GCF_047948215.1 of Lycorma delicatula. Taxonomy (NCBI): domain Eukaryota; kingdom Metazoa; phylum Arthropoda; class Insecta; order Hemiptera; family Fulgoridae; genus Lycorma; species Lycorma delicatula. The sequence goes on from NC_134458.1 coordinate 78,821,363, forward strand.
TCACTGGAAAAAAAATTAAGGTAAAAAATCCTTCTCTGTATTCAAATAAGCTGAATGCGAAATTGATAAGTAAAATGTTTATTTTCCGATTAAAATAAGCATGGTAGTATAGCATAGAATATATTTTTTAAATATTTGTTAGATAAAACAATACAGAGCCAAATTTCATTATACTGTAAAACATATATACATCAATAAATTAGTGTAGGTGAAAAACTAGTTGTTACAATATTTATGCTCTATTAAATATTTTTATGGCTACCTTGGCCAAGAGATTGAAGATTAAAAAAAAATTAGTGCATAAATAAAAAAAAAACATAAATAGCTAATTTTTTCGAAAGAAATGGTTACCTTTTAACACACGAAGTGAACATAATCTTCGGTTGATAACATTACATTCATATGATTTGTAATGTAGATGAACATGGGAAATTGTAAAAAACTGTATAATTAGAAATATATATATTAGATATATATATATATATATAATAGATTATATTATAATATAGATTATAGATTATATTATAATATATATATTAGAAATATATATATTATAGAGTATACATTATTAAAATTAATACTTCTTTTATCATTTTAACCGTCTTAGAGATCCTTTGACCTATATGTTGCATTTATTTAAGATTAAGCGGATAGATTTTGTTCTATAAAAACAATATTAGTGTGTTAATGGATTTTAAAATAACACAATAAATAAATACAACTGCATTTTTTGCATCGTACACTTTAATGTTTTCCATTGAAATTCTTTTATTTGAAATACAGTAATGTATCAATGTTATTTTAATGATTTTTAATGAATTTACATTACTGCAACCACTTCGTTTATTTATTTAATAAGCGTTTATTTTGTGATATTACTATAATTAAGGATTGTCAACAAATTTCCTTGATCTTCCGCATAAATGCCAAAGAGATTGTTTCATTATTATTGGTGGTTTCATCGACACTACCCGATGGGGTAGCGCACCTTGTGCGGTAGTGATCTATATAACATAAATATGTACTGAGCTAAATAATATATTTACTTATGTGATATAGTGGAATAACCTCAAAACAGGACAACGTTTCAGGCAGTATTGAATAGACTAATAGAGGTGATGTTGGAGAATTAACCGGGTTGATATAAATCGTAAGGATGATAACAGATATGAAGAGATCTAAAAAAGGAAAATTGGAGTCCAAAATCAAGGTATGGTTTCCATGAAGAGTTTACCCGATTAAATACTATTAAGACAGATTTTTGGGCCGATTAATTTTATTCAAATTAGGTGCGACAGGCAAAAAGTAAATGAAGTAACAACATTTAACCGAGTAACAAGAAAAAACGAAACCTTTTAAAGAATTATTCTAATATCACTGCCAGTAAATTGGAATGTGAGAGAAGCAGTGAAATATATAATTTTGGGCATAAAGAACAATTAAAATTATAATCTTATCAAACGGAAAAACAACACGCGTTATGTAATTTTTTGAAAAAAGTGGAGAACTCGTCTTCATGATTTTTCAGTATACTTATATTTTTTAACAAAAATAATAAAGAATTTAGTTCTTACAACTTTACATTTTAGTGAGATTAAGAGGGCCTTTTTGCCCGATAAGTGCTTGAACAAATAGTTTTTTTTTCTTTTTGCGCGCGACTCCTGCCAAGAAAGTGCCCTCAGGCGGCTGATTCATTAGTTAACCCGAAGGAAGCATCTAGTATAGCGTGAGGCGTGTAACTGTGCACATTGCTTGCGAGAGAGACGGGCCGGTAGGACGGGATAGTCGTTCCTTTACGGAAACATCTCGTATACCTCCGTATATGTATTGTAAAGGAATGACTATCTTAATGTTCGACCCGTCTTATCAATCTCCCTCTCTCGCACGCAATCTGCACTGCTATATCATGGAAATGATTTCATTCTTCTTATCGCATACGAACACAGTTGACATTATTTCCACGGTACCTTTCTAAGGAAGAAAAGATGAAGAAAAAGTAAGGTAAGAAAGAGTAAAGAAATGTAAATACGAGCTGCTTCTGATAGGTTTTTACCGTCTTATCCAGGACGACTCATATCTTATCTGTATCTTAACTAAAAAAATAACATAAAAGATGCTTCTGTAATACGGATTCCTAAACGTGGAATCCATTTCCCCTTCCTAGATTTCTCCAGCCTTTATACTGTAATAGCTCCTTCAACGAGAAATTCCCTACGGATAAATTAAGTTGCCTTACTTTCCTCCTTGAAATAAAAAAGCAATCTTTGACATCATTGTTAGCTTTAAGTTTTGAAAAATTTATTTCAAAATGTTGAGGTCTGATTCATTATTATTATTACTCGATAAAAGTATGTATATATAAAACCTAAAAAGTTATTTAAACTAACTTTCAGCTAGCTAAACTACCTGAAAACTTAAAAACCATCAGATAAATTTTATAACTGGATTAAAAAGTACGGCTTCCGGATGTCGGGAAAACTATACTTGTACAATTTACAGTTAAAATATGTCATACTACTGAACAATTTTTAAATAATTTTTTAAATATATATTAAAATGAACTGCTGATTATAAAATATAGTGAGGAAAACGTAATCAAAATAATTTCCATAATTGGTTGAACATATTTTCCCGAATCAGACGTATGTTTTATTACTACGGTGATTAAATATTGTGAGAAATTCATGATTGTTCAACAATAATTTTTTTAATTTATTAAAAGTAAACTTACAAATAACAGTTAATTTTTTTTTATGAGAAACTTAAAATCATGAACCTACGCAAAGAAGAACTGTTACTTCTTGTTTTTGTATCTCTGTTATGACAAATTTGGTACTGTAAAAAAAAAAAAAAAAAAAACACGAATAGTGTCGTAACGTAGTGAGAATAATTTTACTGTTATGATATTGATACAAACAAATTGCGAGATTGGAATCTCCTCCGCACGTCTTCTATTTAAAAAAAGGTAGGTGCCAGTTATAATTATTTTTCCAGGCTAATTCGTATAATTATTAATTGAAATCGGTAAAGAAAATTAATATTACGTATACAGTAATTTTAAAATATGTAAAACCTTAATATATACGTATGACATCTTCACATTACTTTAACAGAGTAGGTTTCGCGTCATAAAATGGCGGTTGGTCTACTATATTTGTATTATTTAATTTTTTATAATATTAATTTTCGCTTTTTTATTTTTACAAGAAAGATGGTTTGATTTTTCTTACCAAATCAAGTGGCATCGCTTTAGTATCCTGCGTTATTTGATTTACTCTTGAGCGTGAAATACTTGTGGCAAAATAACAGTTTGAATTTTGATGGTAAAATTAAAATCTTTCCTGTAATAATTTAGGGTGGTTATTATAATATTAGCTATTATAATCCGATGTCGTCAAAATTGTATGCAGTTGAAGACGCACCCGAAAAAGATTAATCATAATCTTTTCAGGTCCAGAGAATTCTGATTTTCTGGTAAAAAAAGCATTGTGATACTTATTATGGATTGACAAATCAAAGAATTGAGAGAAATGAAAACTTAAGTTTGATTTTTAACAAAAAAAGGTGTGTAAAAACTTTCTTTTCTTTGCTTTTAAATATCCGGTAACGCAATAAAATCCATAACAGACTAATTCCTTCCATATAGGCTATGAAGTACGAAATACCATTATATAATGTAGTAAATAACTAAAGTAGAATTTTTATGAAAATGTTATTTACAAAATACATAAAATTAAATCGCTAAATTATTATTTTTTAAGTGATCTTATACTAAAACGACCATCATTTTAAATGAATAAAAATGATAAGTGTTTATAAATGACATTTTGATAAAAAAAAAAAAAAAAAAAAAAATGAAATTCTTATAATCGAAATAAAATTTATGTGTTTCATTATGTAATATTATACACTACGAGATTGTCAAACATAAAATATTATTTAAAACAGCCAGAATAAACCCGCATTCTTTGGTCTAGTCATGTTAACTCTTTTTAACTATTACTTCATCTAACTGATATAGTCGCACCGAAATCTTCTTCTGATGGAATTTGTATATGAAATTAAAATTAAGTAAAAAATCTCGCCGGCAGAAATTCTCCCCTGTAATTCGATGTTATGCTAATAAACAATAGTATAAATTCTATTTGAAATTTTGATACTTTTTTATTACGCAACGTTCTGATAATTATTTGATGGGTGTTTTTTTAGGTCGATCGCTAACTAATATACAAAAGGAGAAAGTATCTACTTTAAATAGGATGACTTGCTAGTCAGAGCTTACATTCTTATCTGTCTTATAAACAGACATGTGACATCTGATTAAGAAAATAAAAAATTATTATTAACATCATTATTATTTTTATTGTAAGTAATTTTATTTATTTCTAATATAATTTTACGGTGTAATATTTCTTTATCCGTTATCCGAAAAGATAAGGAAGTAATAACGAGTTAATTTTTAAAATAAAAGTTTAAATTAAGACTTCAAGTAATTTTATGCGTTTTAATGCGATTCCCACTCAATACTCTAGAATAGAAAATAATTTCTCCATTATCGTCGATTTCCAATAAATTACTCTTGCAACTACAAAAAGATTAAACCAACCGGGAAAAAAACAGTTCGTATCCTTTCAAAAGTTTCTATTATTTTCCTTTTTGTCTTTGCCGCTCATTTCTTGCATCATAAAAAAATAAACATCTCGCATATCTTCTCAAACATATAAGTGTTTTAGAATATCTTAATTCAAAAATTCTGACCGTGCTTAGAGTAGAAATTCCGTATTTAAATTTATCAGAAATATTTCCTGGTTAAAAACGCTAGTTATTTATGATTGTTTTTTTTATTATTATCCTATTTGAACCATCCCCTGTAATATAATAATTTTTCTAGTATGCGAGTGTAAATTTTTCCAGGATTCTCACCGGCAGCTGAAGTCCAGTGAAATTAAAAATAAATTATAAATAAATTTGTATCCGACGCCACAGTTTCGGCAATGTGTCGGCTTAGGGTGCTAAGCGACGATGATCTCATCGGCTAGCCTTAGGGCGCTCCGATGCCCTAAAGTCGAACAGCAACCTTGACGACTCCGAAGGAAGTAAATATATACAGATAAGGGAACTGGGTTCATCGGATTTTAATTTTTTTATGATTTTTCACTTACTTATTAATACAAAAATGCAACTGATTGCCTAAAATTTCTCCAAATACGAAAGTTTGTTGTTAACCTGATGAGAAAATATATGCAAAGAAACACGACAGTTAGTTAATATGCGTGAAGGAAAATTATTTTTTATTTATCCTATTTCCTTTGTGAAATATTAGAAATGGACCTGTGAAATTTCACTGCTTTCTGGTAAATTATAAAGTAGTAATCACTCATCGTGATTTGTGATAAATTTCAAAGAAACTTTCTTAAATTAGTCAACATAAACGTCCGTACCATTTTAAAGAAAAGTGGAAATCTACAATACATGTGCATTAGGTAGTAAAATAATTAAATACAAAAAAGAAAAATACAGAAAGAAAATTAAAAAACACACAAAATTATAAAAATAATACAAAAAATAATTATTAAGTTTATGCGAAGCAAAAACAATTTCTTCCATACTTATAAAAAATAAGAGTACAAGAAATATGGGGAAAAAAGTGACACAGAAGAGTGAATAAATCTCCTGTAAATGTCGAAAGAAAAGGATTTATTAGCAATTGTAGGCATCTATTAAAATTTCTCCCGACTGGCTGTCAAACCTCCGATTATTTCCCGTTATATAAATTAAGATAAGATGAGGTTTATCTGAACAAGATCCAGTAATAGCATTTTTAATGTATGTATGTAGGACTACCAAATATAAAACAAAAAATTCATACAAAAAATTTATCATTCAATTATTTTTGTCCCATTTTCTTCTTTTTTTGCGTCGGAGGAGAGGAAAGCTCTACTAACCACCGTATGCCCGTACATACGGTAGGATCGTGCTTTCACCGACTAAAGCCATCCCTCTCACCCGCGCGATGCCGGACCCACCGTATCTGGTACACAACATCGTGAGCGAATAACAGGACCACCTACCGCAGGAATCCTGTGGACATCATCATAGGCAGCTACCCCTGCAAGCACGGTACCTATTTAAAAAAAAAATATATTTTTTTTATTACCTTTTCGCATCATAATGAAAACTACGACATAAATAAAATTCTAGAATAAGGGGAGGGGAATCGGTTAGGGTGTTTGACTGTTACCTTCTCTTCAATCTTCACAACTTACGTTACGTCTTAGTTTCAAGTATGCCAGTACTTTTGTAAATATCGCTATCCTTTCTACATGACCTATTGATGGTGTTCCACCATGCATCGTCTCATGCAGTCCTCCTGTAATCTATCTTCTTTTCATATTTCATATCTACTTCTCTATTTCGTTTTCACTACTGTATTTTTCGTATTCCCTTTTACTTTGTGAGGGACCCGTGGTCTTTGATCGCGGGGATCCTCTCCCCTTGTTGTAGAATCTTATTTATGTTTTCGTTTTCATTATGGTGCGAAAAGTTATAAAAAAAAATAAAATTTATTTTTTTATTTTTTTTACTATTAGGTAGTTCCTTCTATATATATATATATATTAAAAATACCACTACTCGATCTTGTTCAGATAAACCTCATCTTATCTTAATTTATATAACGGGAAATAATCGGAGGTTTGACAGTAAGGAGAAATTTTAGTTGATACATTAAATTGATAATAAATCCCTTTCTTTCGACATGTACAAGGGACTTATTCACTGTTCTGTCATTTTTACCCCATATTTTTCTGTACACTTATCCTCTATAAGTATGGAAAAAATTGTTTAGTGCTTCACATAAACTTAATATTTTTTTGTATTTTTAAAAAATTTTCTTTCTTTATTTTTCATTTTTGTATTTAATTATCTTACTACCTAATGCACATGTATTGTAGATTTCCACTTTTCTTTAAAATGGTACGAACGTTTATGTTGACTACATTAAGAAAGTTAGGTTAGGTTTGAAATTTATCATAAATCTCGATGAGTTACTCTAATGGTGATTTCTATTTTATAATTTACCAAAAAGCAATAAAATTTCACGGGTCCATATATTGTAACAAGACCGGTATAGGGACCTGAGTAACGGGTTCCTACCAATTATTATTAAAGTAATAATTAATTTAATAATTTGAGGAATCCAGAAAGGAACAAAAGGGAGAACCCTTTTTGTAAAGAATAGGTACGTTTTGCAATCGTCTTTTGTTAGACTGCCCGCTAACATGCAATGAATACCTGTTGTACGGCGAGAAGAGACCAGGTTTGGAATTCATGGGAACAAAAGCCTCGGTCGACTGTTCTCATGTTCTCACGCTTCGACTTGGGTCCGGTCCGACAGTTAAAGAGGCTAGCAGTACAAATAGCCCAGTAAGACCGGCTAAGAAAGAGTTCTATTAAAACCAGTCTGCGAGGCGTTATGGTGTCGCAAGTGTAGTTCTGCGAGGCGTTCAGTGAGGAGAGGCTGCGAGTTTTGAGGGTCGGTGGAGTTCTGCGAACCAGTCCAGTAAGACGTTACAACGACGGTCCAGCGAGGAGAGTTACAGGTGAGACGAGAGTGGGAAACGTGAGTCCAGCGAGAAGGGTCTTGAATCCAGCTCAGTACGAGTAAGATGACGCCACGAGTAATTCCAGTAAACAAGAAATACTGTCGGTGAGTTACAGTAAAACTATAAGTGTATAAGTGAAAGAAATAATGCGATAGACTTAATTTATAAACTGTTAGGTTAGATAGAAAAGGTATTTGCAAGCGAATACTATACGATTGTTTGTTAGTACAAGACTATTGATTAAAAAGGGTTAAGACTAGCGGTTTCTTTTGTTAATGGGTCTAGTTTCCTATTTATCTACTTGGAATAAATTTGAACGATTATTTTTTTTGCTCTCTGTTTGTGTGTAATCTGTTTTTATTATTTACTAATTACATTTATCACTATTTGATGCGTAATTTTTGTTGATTAAGCTCTGTTTTTTTTTCATGCTTACTTTTTTTGTTATGTTATGTTTTATGCCATGTACTATGTTATGTATTGATTGTTTCATTTGTTGTTATTGACATGTTATATTATTATTGTTTACTGCTATTATCCTGATTGTTATTGTGATTGTAATTACTATATTAATATTTGTGTATTTACTACTTTTTTATTAACTGTTTTATTATTGTAACTTATTATTATTATCATTATTGTATTTATCACTATTGTTATTATTATTGATTTGTCTGATTGTAATTATGAACATTTTAAACCAATAAACTGTAGTTATATAAACATTCTAAATTGCCAACCTCTCAATATTCTGATCGAGCCGCGAACCACGTGACAATATTATTCCTTTTAAGCCAAAGAAGTGTAAATAATTTTAAGCTAACTTTGAATTGAGAAAGGCCAGTTCGGAGTGTTTTTGTTAAAACACTCCGAAAATGTATATAAACTCTGGGACCTTTTATTCTAAAGCCATATTATAGAATAAATCTCAGAATTTAACATTAGTTCCATATACTTTTCTTTAAAAAAAAACGACACGTGTTTAGCTTATCTGAGCTTATTTAAGCTTAGCTAATTCTGACTGAACAGACCAGAATACAGAATGTTTAAATGAGTAAATTTAAACTGACTGGTAGTGTTGGCAGATGTTTGCTATGTATTTCCATGATCAATTGCAAGATATAGAAAACACTGATGACATGATAACAAGCTATTGTTATTTATCATATAATAACTAAACTATTAAACTGATTGTTTCATTAAATTTTTGCCAGGAGCTATTTCAATAGGAGAAATAGATAATGGAAATAGTTATCATTGGTCTCCCCTTGTTCTATAAGTCATCTGTTAGTCTGAAGTTAAGCTATTGAAACTTGAATTGCTCTGCTTCTAATTGGTATGATTGATGACTCATAGATGGCAGCATATTTAAATAAAAAAGTGTTTTTTTTTTTGTTGAGTATCTCTTGCAGTTGAAATATCTTCACTTTATAGCACTGCAAGCTTAATCAATTCATCCTTCAACTTGTAAAGGCATCAACATAAAATATGTTAGTAGTTGTGAAAACGACTGTTTACATTTTATTCTGAAAAGTTTCAATAATGATATAAACCACACCATGCCGTAATCTAACTATATAAGCAGAAGTATTGACTTCATGAAAGATGCTGTCACTATGTAATATATACATTTTTGCTACACATACTATCCACTGCTACCAATGGGAACTTCTTTGTTCATAATTTAAACATTTTTCTTAATTTAACTAAGTATCTCCAAAATCTCATCAGACCATCCTGTAGACATTTATACTTATAAATTCAGTGTTACATCAGATTACTCAATTTTTGTGTGTTTTTGTTAAAATCTAGAGGATACCAGTAATGCATAAGACTAATTACAAGTTAATCTACTTTCTGATAAAATTTATTTTTTGTTTTATACAGAAATGGTGTAATAACATGGCTAAGCATCTGGAAAAGTTATGAATTTAATAAAATTTAAATGAACTGATTCAGCTTTGTGCATGAATTAAGGGAGGTGTTTTTACTATTAACATTCTTCAGTGAAAATCCTTTTTTTCCTAGGACTTAAAGTGATTTTGTAGAAGTATTTCAAATATAGATTCCTTACCATGAAAGAAATATTTAAATTAATTGGTGTAAAATAATGAAATGTGTCAGAAAAGGAAGATATGATTATAGGCGAGGCAGACAGAGAAATAAGTTGTTATGTATTAAGTTCTATTCTATGCAAAATAATCTTATATTAAAAAAAAAATAAATAAATTGTGGGTATTTTTCAAAACAAAATTTGTAGAAAAAATGAACAGTTAGAAAGATGAAGAGAAAAAATATTTTTTAATGTTTCTTAATTAAAAATGGTAAATTAAGATATATTGATCAAATTTGAAGTGATGAGGTTTTAAGAACTACATATAATGATGTAATCAATCTATAGTAGGTTTAGATCTCGGTTCTATAGTTAGTATTGTCTTAAGAAAGAAAGTTCTGGATGGCCAAAAGCTGCAATGAAATTAAGAAATGTATGAAGTTATTAAGAATATTGAAGTTGTTGACAATAACGGATTTTTATGATTGAAATATTTTTAGTACGGGCTATCTTTAATGTAATAAGTGCGTAGTAATTTCTTTTCCAGAAATTGACAAAATTGAGGGAGCCAAGATCAAACTGTTTATTGACAAATAACTTGCTATCCTGCATGTCATGTCTTATATCACCTACGGATCACTTGTGAAGTTTTAAATTCAATATGGCAATTAACTTGTCTCATAATGTAAATTTTGGGCAGTGATATACATTTTGAATATTCAGCTGGCTTTTTTAGACAAATGGTTGTATTGTGGACTGTTAATTGTTTAGTGAAGTATTTCAGAACTGTAGAATAAATATGCATGTTGAAGAGCATATCAGGTGATGTTAATCATCACTTATTGAAGAAATTTCTTAATGAAAAAAAATGTGTTGACCCTTCTTGAACTTATAATTGATTTTTCTGAGTGGTTCTAGAGTTCTTATGATTCTAACAAATTTGGAGGAATTTTTGAGTGTGTTCTCTGCAAAGGAGTGTGATGGAGTTAATTTGATGCTTATGAATCACTTCAATGAATCGTAAGTGTGAGCAATGATTATGTAGAAAGATAGGGTAAGGCGTGTAGTTACAGTACTACCACACAACTGAATGTGGCATTTCCTAATCATTATGTATGCACAACAGCCCCTTCTGCTTGTCCAGTTAGTCATTTGCTAACTGAACTCCGATTGTTGTTCTGACTGTAGGAGAGCGAGACAGAGATGCTAAACAGCTGAATGATATAATATATATAAAAAATATATATGTATGTGCAGTCAGATAAGCCCATCTGTTTTTTTCTTTCCAGTATTCACCTGTGAAAAGTACAAGAGTAAAGTTAAACAATGTTGAATGCAGTTTTCCTTTGTATCGGTAACTGCATGGTGCTGGATAGCTGATGATCAAAGCAAATGGTATCGCTTAAAACTAGAAGAAACAAATAAATATTTATACATACTTCTATAATTTTTCAAAAGCTTTTGAAAACCACTATCGTACAGTTCACAAGAGTGTGTCAAAATAGTTATCCGATGGAAATATTTTCATACTCCCTGACTGCTCATCAGGCAAATAGAAAAATAAATACAATGATTAGAAAATAGAAATGTGCACATTATTAAACATTAATAATATTCCTTGGTTATTTGACAAGTCCAGAATAAATTTGTTGCAAGTATTACACTATTTATAAACAAATAAGTTCTTGTTACTTGTGTTACTTCGATTTCACAAACCTGCTGCTTATTAATCTGATTATTTTTAGATTTGTAATGGAATATTTCTTTGATATATTTATATCTCTTTCATCATTTATTTATATTATTTCAAAATTAGTAATCATATTTGTTAACAATGTCATTTTATAATCATCTGTTTTATATATAGTAGAGAATGACTATTTCCTTTTTTGTAATATGTGTATGTCGGTAAATACAGCCTTCATTGCACGTATAAGCCTTTTCTAAAGTGACAAGGTGGGTTTCCCAGTATAAACATAACAACGATCATATTCATTTCTGGAACCAACAAAAGTTAAATCTTGCACATCCATATGATATTCATTATATTAATAAAATATGTATGAAAAAACAAATAAATGAGTAGAAGTACATTTCCATTTACACGCATATATAAAATATAAAGTACAGCATTTTTTAAGTTCATCACACAGTTCAGTTCTATTTATAAGTTCTGATCACAAAGTACCTGATCTTGAGGGTCTTAAAAAAAATTTCATATATTTTGTTCAAAATGCATCTACTTTAAAGTGTGACTCACAGTTATCTCAGTGCTTCGAATTTCATTATTGAAAGTCTTTACCTCTCTTGCTTCAGAGGGAAAGAACATGTACAGATAGTTGCCAACCTTAACTTTTTTGGAGGAAGAGGATGAAGGAGGGTATCTGTTCCTTAATAATTTCCCCATAAAATTTTTCTCATTTCAACAACCTTAAGGCTATAGCTCAAAAGGCTCCTGGAAGTCAACATCTGGGAGCTCATGAAAGAAAATCCATTACTCACATTCTTCTTAATTTCTTTACTTATATTTAGTGTTTTATGGGTGACAAGCACAACAGGAGTATTCCTTCACAGAATAAGGCTCAAGAGAATTTTATTTTGTTCATTATAAAAAATAATCAACTAAAATAATTCCATAACATAACTTGTACACGTTCTTAGGTGCTCTACACTTCCTGCTATTACATATTTATTAAAATTGGTGGAACCTTACAAAGAGCTTATCCTGTTGATTATTATGATATGATAAACATCCTGATGTTAAATAGCGGCTATGTTACTCTTTCCTTCATTTTCTGCCTTCTTCAAATGATTCTGAATGGTATCTTTTCACAAGTCCAGTTCTAATGGTTATTTTCAGATGGGCTAACTGCCATCATACAAGTACTAAGAACAGACTACTTTGTTCCCACAAGTGCCAATGATGAAGAACCGCTGCAGCAGAGTTTATGTGTACTACAGCTGAAGTTAAATACAACTAAGTTCAATCTGGTGTTTCAAATTATATCATCTGAGACTCTCTACACAGACCCATTCATTAATAAGCACGATTCTTTCAATAAAAAGAATTTCTAAAAATGTAAAAAAAGGAAGAAAAACTAGGTTTTGAAGAATATGGCTTAAGTTAAGTTTGAAGTTAGGAAAAACATTACAAAAGTCATTGAAGTTTTTGTCTTCAGTCATTTGACTGGTTTGATGCAGCTCTCCAAGATTCCCTATCTAGTGCTAGTCATTTCATTTCGGTATACCCCCTACATCCCACATCCCTAACAATTTGTTTTACATATTCCAAATGTTGCCTACCTACACAATTTTTTCCTTCACCTGATCCTCTAATATAAAGCGACTATTCCAGGATGCCTTAATATGTGGCCTATAAGTCTATCTCTTCTTTTAACTATATTTTTCCAAATGCTTCTTTCTTCATCGATTTGCCGCAACACCTCTTCATTTGTCACTGTATCCACTCACCTAATTTTTAACATTCTCCTATAGCACCACATTTCAAAAACTTATAATCTTTTCTTTTCAGGTACTTCGATCGTCCAAGTTTCACTTCTGTATAAAGTGACGCTTTAAACATATACTTTCAAAAATCTTTTCCTAACATTTAAATAAATTTTTGATGTAAACCAATTTTATTTCTGACTGAAAGCTCGTTTCGCCTGTGCTATTCGGCATTTTATGTCGCTCCTGCTTTGTCATCTTTAGTAATTCTACTTCCCAAATAACAAAATTCTTCTACCTCCATAATCTTTTCTCTTCCTATTTTCACATTCAGTGATCCATCTTCATTATTTCTACCACATTTCATTACTTTCGTTTTATTTTCATGTGGTATTTCTTGCGTAGGATTTCATCCATGTCGTTCATTGTTTCTTCTATCCTTTTTACTCTCAGCTAGAATTACTATATCATCACCAAATTGTTGCATCTTTATCTTTTCACATTGTACTGTTACTCCGGATCTAAACAGTTCTTTAACATCATTAATTGCTAGTTCTATGTAAAGATTAAAAAGTAACGGGGATAGGGAATATCCTTGTTGGACTCCCATTCTTATTACAGCTTCTTTCTTATGTTCTTCAATTATCACTGTAATCGTTCTTCTATCTCTGTATTTGAACCCTAATTTTGTTTAAATGCTAAACATTTTATTCCAGTCTACGTTATCGAATGCCTTTTCTAGGTCTATAAATGCCAAGTATGATGGTTTGTTTTTCTTTAATCTTCCTTCTAATATTAATCTGAAGACTAAAATTGCTTCCCTTGTCACTATACTTTTTCTGAAACCAAATTGGTCTTCTCCTAACACTTCTTCCACTCTCCTCTCAATTCTTTTGTACAGAATTCTAGTTAAGATTTTTGATGCATCGCTAGTTAAGCTAATTGTTCTTCACATTTATTTCCTCCTGCTTTCTTTGGTATTATGACTATAACACTTTTTTTGAAGTCTGATGGAACTTCTGCTTTTTCATAAATATTACACACCAGTAGGTATAATCTATCAATCGCTTCCTCACCTGCACTGCGCAATAATTCTACAGGTATTCCGTCTATTCTAGGAGCCTTCCTACCATTTAAATCTTTAATGCTCTCTTAAATTCACATCTCAGTATTGTTTCTCCCCTTTCATCCTCTTTGACTTCCTCTTCTTCCTCTATAACACCATTTCTAATTCATTTCTTCCATATAACTCTTCAATATATTCCACCCACTTATCAACTTTGCCTTTCGTATTATAAATCAGTGTTCAATCTTTGTTTAGCACATTATTAGATTTTAATTTATGTACCCCAAAATTTTCCTTAACATCTCAGTATTGTTTCTCCCCTTTCATCCTCTTTGACTTCCTCTTCTTCCTCTATAACACCATTTCTAATTCATTTCTTCCATATAACTCTTCAATATATTCCACCCACTTATCAACTTTGCCTTTCGTATTATAAATCAGTGTTCAATCTTTGTTTAGCACATTATTAGATTTTAATTTATGTACCCCAAAATTTTCCTTAACTTTCCTGTAGTTTACCAATTCGTCTATTTTACCAATGTTCATTTCTCTTTCCACTTCTGAACACTTTTTTTAACCTCTCTTCTTTTGCTAGTTTACACTTCCTGTTTATAGTATTTCTTAATTGTCGATAGTTCCTTTTACTTTCTTCATCACTAGCATTCTTATATTTTCTACATTCATCCATCATCTGCAATATATCGTCTGAAACCCAAGATTTTCTACCAGTTCTCTTTGTTCCGCCTAAGTTTTCTTCTGCTGATTTAAGAATTTATTTTTTAACATTCTCCCATTCTTCTTCTACATTTTCTACTTTATCTTTTTTACTCAGACCTCTTGCGATGTCCTCCTCAAAAATCTTCTTTACCTCCTCTTCATCAAGCTTCTCTACATTTCGCCGATTTATCTGACAGGTTTCTAAACCCCAGGTTTTTAAACCCCAATCTTCATTTCATTATCACTAAATTATGGTCGCTATCAATATCTGCTCCAGGGTAAGTTTTGCAGTCGATGAGTTGATTTGCTTAACCATGATATAATCTATCTGATACCTTGTAGTATCACCTGGCTTTTTCCATGTGTATATTCTTCTATTATGATTCTTAACCTGGGTGTTGGCAATTACTAAACTGTACTTCGTGTAAAACTCTGTAAGTCGGTCCCCTCTTTCATTCCTTTTGTCCAGCCCGTATTCACCCACTATATTTCCTTCTTTGCCTTTTCCATTGCTTGCATTCCAGTCTCCAACTATTATTAAATTTTCATCTCTTTTTATGTGTTTAATTGGTTCATCAATTTCTTTGTATACACACTCTACCTCATCGTCATCATGAGCACTTGTAGGCATATAGACATTAACAATAGTTGTCAGTTTAGGATTTGATTTTATCCTTATTACAATTATTCTATCGTATGCATTTTAAAATACTCTACTCTCTTCCCTATCTTCTTGTTCATTACGAAACCTGCTCCTGCCTGCCCATTATTTGAAGCTGAGTTAATTATTCTAAAATCACCTGACCAAAAGTCGTTTTCCTCTTCCCACCGAACCTCGATAATTCCTACTACATCTACATTTATCCTATCCATTTTCCTCTTTAAATTTTCTAACCTACCAACCTTTTTTAGACTTCTAGCATTCTACGCTCTGAGTTGTAGAATGTTATTTTTTAATTTTCTGGTGACCCTTCCTTAGTAGTCCCCACCTGGAGATCCGAACGGGGGACTAGTTTACCTCCAGAATATGTTACCAAGGAAGGTGCCTCCATCATTACTATATGAAAATGCAGAGAGCTATATTTTCTTGGAAAAAAAGCAGCTGTGTTTTCCATTGCTTTCAGCTACGCAGTACTCAGAGGACTGAGTGATGTCGATATGGCTGTTTAAGTCGTCGCAACCTACGCCCTTAACAACTATTGAAAGAGCTGCTTTCCTCTTTTAGGAATCATTCCTTAGTCTGGCTTTCAACAGATACCTCTGCATCACTGAGCACTCAAGCTCCTTCACCAACAACAAGTCTTATGATTCATAGAGGGAGGAGTGTATCTCTAAAAAAAAAAAAAAAAGAGGTTAAATGTAACTGCAAAAAGTACTATATAGTTGGTATTGTGTTGTATGTCATATTCATGATGTATGTAGCTGGATTGTGTTTCATAGAGAGCAGGTGTATAGTAGAAAGAATAGTTGGCCTAAGCTGGGGGTCAAGATATTACTGCTCTCCTTTAATATTAACAAATAAAACTCCCCTAGTGAAGGGGAAGTGGCAGTTTGGAAAATAAAAAAAAGGGTGTAAAGTAAGAAAAAAAACTCAAGCTTCATTAGTACTCTTGTTTTCATTGATAATTTCTTCTGCAATTTTCACAGTAGATCATTAAATTTTGAAGGAAGGGAATTTAGTTAATTTCTTCATAGATATTTGTTGTAATCACAGCAACAAACCACCTGTACAACTCAACTGGATAAAGCAATGCCTAATCATTATAACACACATAAATAAATCCCACAGTCTATCTTGGCAGTCACTTGGAATCTGTTTCTGATTGTTATTGTCTCTGAAGAGATAAGATTTGTCTAATTCTTAAAGAAAGAAAAAACAAGCCTTGCCTTCTGTTGCTTAAAGATGGCATTCAGCTAGATAATAATGTTTATCTTAATTTCCTCTGGCTCTCAAGTTGAGACTTTATAATTAGCACTTCCAGCTTGCAAAATAATAAACATCAAGGAACCACACTTACACAATAAAGTGCTTAGAAATGTGGGTAGTTGCATGTTTGAATGAAAAGTTCTTAACACTGGTATGAACTGATGATTTATCATGATTAATTATTGTATATTTTCAATAACACTAAAATTTTGGCTTGTTAATTGTCTGTTGTATCACTGATCACATCTAAAACAAAATTTTTGCCTTTTCAGAAGCAATTATAATTATCTTAATTTGTAACACTCCACACTGCCACCTCTTACTCAATTTTGCATATTTTTTTCTGTCTTTATCAAAAGGCTTCTGATAAAATGTGATGCAGCAGTGTTGTTCAATCGATACTGGTGTCATTCATGAAATGTAATGACAAAAACATTTAACATGATTATGGACAAAGAGGATTATGAAGTAGTACACACTTGGTACGATCCACCTCTTGACTGTAAGTGGTGTCACAGAAAAAATTGTTCAGTATTTTTTTTTATATGCTCTGTTCTGAAAGCAACATAGTAATTAAAATATGCTAGTGATAAAGTAGAGTTCACCATTTTAATGAAATCTGTGATTTCCAAATACATTAGTACTGCTTACATGATTAGTAGTGTTTACAAAATATATTCTTGTAAGCACTACTAATAATATATACTATATATAACACTATATAATATATATATATATATATATACATACTACTAATATATAAGCACTAATAATGTAATTAGAAAATATGGTGTATAAAACTTACTGCAGTGTTAGATGTATTTTGACAATATATCTCACACTAAAACATGACAGATTACCCTGCAAACTAGGTAGTTGTAAAAACAAATTCATCAATTGATATGGAAGTACGTGAACTCGATAACACTTTCAATTTATTAAAAATTTTAAATGATTTAAAATTGCTCTTCTTTAAGACATCTTGGAATTATTTGTGGCGCACTTCTTCAATGGAATTTAATTTTTTAAAGAGATTAATACACATAGCTTTATCCAAAAGGAACTTCATCTATTATGGTTATGATACTTACAGCAACAAATGGAAAAGGTGTCTGAAGTTAATCCCCTTCAGTGTACTGTATACTAAGGATGCAGTAATTCTTCAGTCCTGCTATCCAAATCATGGAGGATCCTAGCAGAGGCTGCGCTATACCAACAGAACCAGTACAGGAGAAGAAAAGATTGAGGATAAAGGATATGGGTGAGTGAATAGAAAGAATGATCTATTCATCAAGGAAGATGAAAAAAAATGATCAGAATTCTTCAGTGTAGAGTGTAGCAACACTCTTTAAACATCATGAAACTTAATTAATACACAATTCAGAGTTCAGAGTATTCTAGAAGTCAATCAACAACCTCATTAATTGTTTAATAATGAAACTTATAAACAATTCAAATCAAACAAATGTTAATTCAAGAATAGAAATTTTAAAATTCTGCATAATTTACATTTGACATCATTAACTTACAATCAATCAATGAGTGCTTGCTTAATTGAGTACAGCAGATAGCAGTAATCATGGCACTTGATTTTATATTACTCCATTTGTACTGTTAATGTTAAAACATCCTCAGCTTTTTGGATTGTAACATTGCTGACTTGTGTTGTGCTAATACATATCCATACGTTAATTCCGTTAAGCATGCTATGTATGGGTCTACATAATAATATATAATAATACATTACTGTCACATTTTTAATTTAAAGTAAGAATTCTTTAATGTCATCTTAAACATTGGAGAGAATGTAGAATATAAAATGATGATGATATAATGCAAAATAAAATAATGTAAGCCTGTTGAATGAGCCTGCTAACTTGAAATAAATCATAAATTACTTGATATATTCAGTTTCTGACAAGAAAATATATTTGTTACTCATTGAATGGGATGTAAAAATTTATGATATTAAAAAAGTTTTTTTGTTTAATATTATAACATATTGATGAACAGAGTAGTATTGTTTCTGCAAAAGGAAATATTGTAATTGTATTTTAAACAAATTAGTGAGAAGATATTTTTCTATTCAATAATTTATTAAAAATGGCAACAAGCATAATAAGGACCTATATTGTAAGCAAAAATATTGTGTTGAGTTATATGAAAATAGTTCTGTTGTTTGGTTTGTGTAAAGGTGGATATTATTATTTTTTAAGAATAAGTGACCATTCTTCATAGTAAAGACTGGATATTCATTAGTATAAAAACAAGGATTTGTTAACATGTTTAATTTTCTAAATATCAGTCAACACAATTCATACTTGTCACCAAACAATGATCTAAGAGCATGTTTTTGTATTTTTAAAATTTGTTCTGATTTTTGAGAGAACCCCAAGAGATGATATACTTTAGAATCACTGAAATAAAATTTGTTTATGTTTTAAATACTCTACCAGTAATGAGGACTATTTCTTTAGTATAAATACATAATTTGGTGAACTGGTATTAAACATAATTCCACACATAATTAGTCAAAATGAATAAAAAATAATAGAGCATTAATTAAATTCTGTGTTAAAATAAGAATTGATTTTAACTGGGTACAGCACCGTATGAATGCTCTTGTAAGAGAGTACAAGAAAATTATGGACAATTGAGACCTGCCAATACATGAGGACATTGAGGATGCCAATCGTGGTTGCCTTCAGTCTAGAAAGCCACCTATCAAAATAGCAATTGCTGCCACAGAAGACAGATTTGACCTAACTGATGCCTGGTGTCGAGAATGGACCATAAAGCAGAATAACCAAATCCCATGTATTACTCAAAGGCCACCGGGTTTTGACTTGCCACGCAAGACATTGTCAACGCTAAACAGAATACGGACTCAGCATGGTAGGTGCGCCTATTTCCTGTATAAATGGGGTAAAATACCAACGCCCCTTTGTGAGTGTGGTGAAAATCAAACTATCAGATACATCACAGAAGTTTGCCCTAGGACAGCTTATGAAGGGAATCCTGAAGATTTCCTGATGGCTACTCCAGAATCGATAACATATATTAGTTTGTTAAATCTTTGTTTATAATTTTGACTATAACTGGTGTTATGTTTTAGTGTCATACGCTAAATAAATAAATAAATAAATAACTGGGTATATTCTACTTGAAGACAAAAAAATCAGTTAGATCATTTGATCTAACTATTTATCTATTTTTCTTGTCAGAAACTGAATTTATTTGTTTCATTTCAAGTTAATTATTCAAGAGGCATATATAGTTTTATTTTGCATTAAATAAAACAATGTATTTTTAAATTTAATTTAATTTTACAAATTTCAGACAATTTAATTTCTGATTAAAAAATTCTTCCTTTAACTCTAAAAGTGTGTGCAATGTATATATAATATATTATTATGTTGGACTATATGTAATATCCATAATGGGATTAATTTATAGAAATGTGTTAGCAAAACACAAGTCAGTCATGTTATAGTAAAAATTGGAATATTTTTACATGAACAGTACATACAGAGTACTATAAAATCAGGTGTTATGCTTCCTGCTGGCTACAGTAATCAATATAGCATTCATAGAGCAATTGTAAGCTAATAGTGTCCAATATAAACTTTACAACATCTTAAAATTGACAGACTGCATGTGTTAAATTTTGCGTGTACATGATGATATGAGTTGTAGATGTGGCTTGTTACTGTGACTACAACCAATGTCTATGAAGAAATGAACTACATTCCCTTCCCTCAAAATTCAATGTTCTGCTGTGGAAATTTCAGGTGTAGTATCAATGCGAGCTAGTGTAATTGATGTGGGTTGAGTTTTTCTTAATTTTATGCTTACTTCTTTATACACTTTTATTTTCTGAACTACATTTCTCTAGTATTTCTCTCCCTACATTTCTCTCAGTTATTTCTCTCCCCTAACTAAGGAAAGTAATGTTTCTTTGGCCCTAGCTGAGGCCAGCTATTTCTACTGTACACTAAGCTTCCACCTATAAAACACATTCCAGCTGTATATATCATGAGTACAACATACAGTAAAACACTAATATTTGCATACTACTTTACACACTTACACTTCTTTTTACAAATTATCAGTGACCATTGAGACGCTATGAATATCTGTGTAGTTATGGGAGGTGATAAGATGCTCTTAAGACACTGTTATTTTGTTCAAAGGAAATAAAGCTCTCTGATAAACTTTAATCTATTTGTTGGTTTCAATAATATTTGATTGTTGATTATTTTAAGTTTATATTTATTATGGGGAGAGAAACCATTTACACTCCTGTTGTTTTGGTTTCATTTGTTGTGGAAACAAGTACTTGTTCTCCTCCTTGTATAAATTTTTGTATGCAATATATTGTTTGTCATTTTTAGATTTTTTTTTATAGTTTTACTTGGTAGAGCCCTTAATGTTCCTCATTTTAATTTCTTGGTTTGTGTATTATTTTAGTACGATTATTAAACCATTTTCTTATTTTTACCCTTTGATCTGTCAATAAAATTTATTGTTTGAGTGTTGATGACTTTTTAAGTTGTCACAGAAAAATATAAAAAGCTATTGTGGAATGTTCCAGATAATATGAAACAATCAGATTGTAAGATACAGATTTTTTTTTTTCTTATTCAAAATCAAATATATGGTAATTTGAGATGCAAACTGTACGTTTATTGAACTATGTGATGACTTACATGACTGAAATCTTTCATTTTGATTTTAGTACTCAATGTAAAGATTATGAATCTGCCCAACATATTTTAAAGAAGTAACTGTTTATTAAATTGAACAAGTTCTGCGTTTTTTTTGGTTGTGTTGTTAGATGATTATTTTTTTTTAGAAATAGCTTATTGGAGGTCTGGTAGGAATTAAATAATGCATAATATTTTGTTTTTGCATCTTAATTATGGTATATTCTGGGTAACTAATAGGACAGTAATAAATATTTTTACTGAACAAAAGAATAAGCAAACATTTCTAGAAAAACAAATTATATAGACAGTCATGTATATCAATCCTTGAAAAAACTATAAAATCTTACGTCTTCCCTTGTTATATATATATATATATATATATATATTTCAGATATTTTTAATTGCTGCGTTTAATGCATGGCGCTTTTAAGATGTTGATTATGAACTTTGATATATGAATACATATCTCATATAGAACAAGGAAGTTATTCTAAAAGTACAATACCCTTTTCATTGAATGACTTCTTTTCTAAAGGATTACATCGTAATCATTGTTAACATTGTATAATGATCTCCAAAATTTTGTTAAAAGCATAGGAAACTTCATATTTTTAAAGTTCCATATGATGAATTGTTTTTATTCTATGAGTGATTACTTGACAACAACATTTTAGTGACAGTTTATTAAGGTGTTAGGCTGTAGATATCTTGAGACAGAAATCTGAATCTTCAAGATAATATTGATTGTCATACTTAGTTCTTATTACTATCTTTTATTTGTTTCATGTTTTATGTATTTAAATAAGATTTCCACACAATCTGAGCTACTTTGCAAAAATATTGTAGAAAAATGGGATTATGCCATCTTAAATGAACAAATAAAATCTGTATATATATTATAAGTATATGTTAAAGTAAATGTTTTAATATATTTGTCTTACAGTGACAAGATATTTAGTAATTATTATTCAAGCAGATAAATAGGTTAGACCTGATTTATATTTGTTTATTACTATGTAATTTTGTAATGCGATTTATTCTGTGATTACTGTATACTTAAAATTATTTAGTTTTTCGTAAATTCTTGTAAAATGTATATAGAAAAACTCTTTCCGTCTATATGTAGAAACATGAAAATTTTACAAGATTCTATTTTATGCTCAGCAAGATTTAAATATCAAACTTGTCAGGTGTGTATTGAATTTGTATGTTATTAAGCATATGATGTCAAATAAAAATGTACTAATCTTCTTTCATCAAAATTTATCATTGTGGAAAATAACTATTCATTAAGAGTTTGGTGATCAGTGCTGATATTTTATTAACTTTAAATTGATATTGAATGTGAACTGATAGTAGAATGATGAATATTTCATATATCAGATTGACGTGAACATTTAATATAAAGAATTATGGGATAGGGCTTTAACAATTTCTGCAATAAATTAAATAAGCTGTTTAACAGTCTTGTGATGAATTAGCACAATTTTCCAGGTTTACTCATATTATCTTTTCTAAGATGGAAAGATTCTCTACTACATTCTTCAGAACAGCCTCAAAATGTGGTGAAATAAATGTAGTGAAATAAATTCAATAACACTTTGACTCAACAAATTTTATATTTCAGTCAGTTTGACTCAAGGTGTTTTGTTTCGCAGAAAGCACAAATAATTTGAATTCACTATAATGACAGGAGACTTTTAAAAACAGATAAATATTTTTATTTAAAATTCCACATATGAAAACCGTTTGTAACATGAATTCTCTGTTTTTCTTCATGAACTGCTTGACCATTTTGACTGTGAAGTAAATAAAATCATTCTGTATTTAGGCTGTTTGAGCCCTTCCTGGAATCTTTCATATTTTAGCATAATCATTAGTTGTAAAATAATACATGATTAGATTCTTATTTGTAGTATTCCTACAATGTTTCTATCCTTTACACTTCCTGCTTGTAATTTTTTATACTTTATAGCGTTCTAAAATTTAATGAAAGCAAAAGTTAGATTACTTGTGTTTTATTAATAAATAATTATAAATGAACTCATTTAGTGTAGTTCAATGGAGATTAGTTTTAAAATTATTATTTTTTTAAAAACTAACTGTTTTTTCATAAAATACTGTTGAAAGAAGTAGATGAAATTACCATAGATAGTTTTGAAGAAATTGTAGCTGCAGTAAATGTATGTATGTAACAGAAAAATCTGGTTTAAAACTTCTGCTAGAAAAGTTCATCATCATCATCATCTTAAAAAAAGATTCTTATTGTATTAAAATATGCATTTAGACATCTTGAAATGAATGACAAAAAAAATTATAGCACAGATTCCTTAACGGGTTAACTTTTGTTAATTAATCAATTATCGATAAGAAATAAGATTTGAGATGATAATATTTCTATTTTAGTGGGTGTTTACTACAACAGAAATAACACACTAACTATTGGTTTCTGAAACATTGATTGAGTTTATTGATGCTGAAGTTTTTGTACAACTGTGGAATGTAAATGCAAATGATTTTATATGAAGATAAATAAAAACAAAATTGAGGGTAACACTCTTTTCTTACTGCATACAAAAAAACCCAAAAACATGAATTTACTTTTAAGAAAAAGGATGAGAGATGACCAAGTAAAGTCAAGTATCTGCCTTTCTGTGTACAAAAGTGGTAGATAAGATCTAGCTGTACTACTTAAGATTTCTGTACTATAGATACATTGATTCTTTTCCCTTGTTATTCTTATTAAATCTAATTTATAATATATCCCAGCCCAGTGATCCTAGGATGTAACACCGAAACATCTAAATGTTTCTTCATTAATAAGAGATGCAGCTACTTATCCGTTCCAAATAAACAAAGCTGAATTATGTATCTTATATTATCAAATGAGTCATTTACTAACTAATATAATTCAGTAGAATCATTTGTATACTGTAATTATACAATCTCATGTAAATTATATATTAGATCATTAAGATGGAATACAGGCATTTTATAAATAGCTTTTAAGCTGATGTTGAAAGTGATTGGTTAGATTAAAAAATAATTGATACAAAAAATATGTAATTATTGATTGTTTCATTAAAATATGAGTGTATTCTTCATCCAAAAATATATGATGTGCATTGAAAAAAAGATTAGAAACAAAATACAGTAGAAAAATAAAGAATAACTACTGTAAAATTTTGTAAAGCCTTATACATTTAGTTTAAAGAAAAATTATTTACCTCAAAAAGAATCAGAACTGAATAAAGATTCAGTTTATTGGAAATTTTATTTTGATTATTGGACAGACAACTTAATACTTAATATAGATGGACACAGTAAATATTATTGAAGCAAAAATAAAGGAGAAAAAGACACGGGTAAACTTAAATTATATAATATAGAAGAGTCTACATACATATTGTATGAAGAGAAATATGACTGGCTTAATTAAGGAGTATGTGAATGTGTAGGTTGGTCAAAACATTGAACCGAAATTAAGACTAATTGGAAATCATTAATTGATATTGACACAATAGATGATAATAGTTAAGGGAACATAATTTTAAAATTACATGTCTAAAGTTTAAAATAAAATCTTTTCAAAAAACCTTAAAACTTGGAATAGTGATTCATATCTGGTGGCCTAACATCAGAAAAAATAAATTCACAAGTTAAGTTCACTGGAGTTTTTTTTAATTACAGGTTGTATTTTTCTTATTGATTTTATTTATTCATATCAGTAACAACAAATTAACACTAATTATGCTCATCTTACATTATTACAAGATTTATACAAGATCAATAATGTACAAATAATGGCAAATCTGATTAGAGATTGAACCCAGAATTTCTGGGTGAAAGGTTGAGATACTACCACAATACCACAGAGATTGGATTACCTAACATTAGATTTCTTACCATTCTTGCCGAATAGAAAGTCAAATTTGTAATTATAATTATTAAAGGTAACAATAATAGGTGTAAGTGAGTAATCTTGATGATTTTTATCCACTAAGAAAATGCAGAAAAGATTTTTAACATACTGTATATTATTATAATAAATGCCCTGTAGATTACTTGTCTTTTATTAATAAATAATTATATATATGAACTCATTTAATGTAGTTCAATGGAGATTAGTTATAAAATTATTTTTTTTTTAAAACTGTTTTATCAAAGACACTGTTAAAAGAAGAAGATGAAATTACCAAAGATAGTTTTGAAGAAATTGTAGCTGCAGTAAATGTATGTATGTAACAGAAAAATCTGGTTTAAAACTTCTGCTAGAAAAGTTAAAATTTTTATTTTTATCATCTTAAAAAAAAGGTTGTTATTGTATTAAAATATGCATTAAGACATCATGAAAAAGAATAAAGATGAATGACAAAAAAAATTATAGCACAGATCCCTTAACCAGTTAATTCTTGTTAATTAATCAATTGTCAATAAGAAATAAGAAATAATCTTCTCAAGTTTAAGGAGATTAAGGTCATGTAAATTATATATTAGATCATTAAGATGGAATACAGACATTTTATAAATAGCTATTAAGCTGATATTGTTGAAAGTGGTTGGTTAGATTAAAAGATAATTGATACAAACAATATGCTATTATTGATTGTTTCATTAAAATATGACTGTATTCTTAATCCAATTAAGAATACATGTGTACTAAAAAAAAAAAAAGAAAGAAAAAAGTCCCTTTCGGCACGCCGGTTAGCGAAGATAGATTTCACCGATGCTAAGTAGGGGAAATTTTGTATGAGTTTGAATTCTAGATCGTGGATACTGGTGTTTTTGGTGGTTGGGTTTCAATTAACCACAAATCTCAGAAATGGTCGACCTGAGACTGTACAAGGACTACACTTCATTTATACTCACTCATATCATCCTCATTCATCCTCTGAAGTAATCCTGATGGTGATTCTGGAGGCTAAACCGGAAAAAAAGAAAAAAGTAGGGGATAAAAAAGATTTCCACTATAAAGTTAAGAAAAATTTCAAATTTACTCAATACGACAATAGTTGCATGTGAAACAAGTTGCACATGTTTAGCATACGAAAATTAGCATACGAAAATCTTCTTACAATTCCAGCAACATTTTGGTCATCCCTTGCTGTAAGGGTTGGTAATATCAAAAATTGTTTCAGACAAAACTTTTAGGTAATGTTTAGAGGACTAACAACTACTTTAAAATGATTCAATACTGTGTCTATTAAGGGAGGTATGATTTTTTGTCTTCAAAACCCCATTTTTCCCACCCCTTGGGCCAATGGTTGGTGATACCAAAAAATGTTACTTACATAAGTTTTAGGTCCTTATCCAAAGAATAGTCTGATTTTAAAAAAAATTGATATTTTAATTAATAAGAAAGTTCTAGCGGTTTTTTTTTTTTTAAAAGCCCCATTACCACAACCGGATTTTGTATTAACGGATTACAACCGGATTTTGTATTAACGGTCGGATTTTGACCGTTAATGAACTCTACCGAGATTTTGGGACAAGTTATTTTTAAGGAAAAATTTTCAAGGAATTGATACAAAATTACAGCAGTTATCGTGTCCACAAGAAAGTGAAATACACTATATAAATAAACTGTTGAACTGATGGGGGTTTTGGGGTCTGGGGTTGTGAAACGCGAAGATATGTCAAAACTTTCCAGAAGTCAAATCATGGTACCCATTACAATAGGTAGCTTTCTTGTGAAATCTACCTAAAAAAACTGACCACACTAATGTAATAATCAAATTTATTTTTATACCACTTTAAATTTAGAAAAACCTGACAATGGTGTGCCTGAACTTTCCTGTGTTTGGGTTTAAGTTCAAATATTTCAATTCTTCTCCTGGTCAAAAGCTTGAAAATTATTATCAATTATTAGACCTTACTCATGTCATTATTCTGATTGTGAAAAAGCACAAATAAATAAAAAAATTCTAGAATCATTTTTTAAAAATTTCTCCCTTACACTAAGGGGTTCAATTTTCATAAAAATTTAATCGCATTAACATCCAGTAGTGTAAAAATATCAATTACCCTACCAAATAATATGTTTGTACTTTGTTTATTTATTAAATTTAAATAAATTCATTCAGATAGAATGCAAAACAGATACCAACACATATTAATATACATAAATGGACACATACAGAATTGCAACCTACTTTCCTTATTTTTTCTTTTTGGATTTAGTGGGGAGCCAAAATATTAAGAGATGGAAAAAAATGAAGCAGGCACCCAAATTGTTTGATCTATTTACAATACTTTTATTTTTGAGAAAAGTAAACAAATCCTGTAGAAGTTTATGTATTGTACTTAAAGAAGTGTTATGAAAATATATATTATTATAAAGAACTTATAAACTGCGGTATAACAATAACTAAATACTGATGTAAATTAAAAATAATCTGAAATCTAGTAAAACATACTATAGTACTTTTAACGGATACTCAATTTAATTGATGTTGGAACTACAGAAAGTTTCGATTATAAGGAACTACTGCTCTCTACTGGAAATATATTAAAGTACTACGGAAAAATTATTAAAAAAGTATGATTAAGATTCGAAAAATAATATACAATGTACTTCTTTTAATATTACATTCACTATACTATTAAATAAAACAACTTTTCACCGCTATCTATCGACGAACAATTGATTTAAATTACGAAGATATAAAATCATTGGTAAAAGTAGTACATGTACTATATATATTATCATATAGTATATATATTACATATATATATATATATATATATATATATATATTACATATATATATATATATATATATATATATATATATGAGTTAGAGTTGAGTTTTTAAATTTATAAATTTATTATTTTTATTTCTAATTTTTCTTATCGAGTTAGTTTCATTGCTAATTTTGACAATTTTTAAATTGCGTAATAATGTTTTTGTTTATTTATTAAAATTATTATTATTTTTTTGTAGTTGTTAATGGACTAACATAATTAAAAAATTATGAAGTATCTGGTAATGTTAGAAGACATGGGTTAGAAGAGGGTGCATAGTTAGTTGTAATTTTAAAATTTCTTCTTCGACGAAGACATTTATGATATTTCGTTTTATAGATATTTAGTAACGAATTGCTTCTTTTTAAAAGAAGGGAGTTATAGCTCATAATACATCATCAAGTAAAAAAATAATTCTGTTATTATCTTAAATAATTATACTAATTGAAAATGAGAGACTACCAAAGAGTCGCGTAAAAAATCATGATAAGAGTACTTTGAAGATGATGCGAAACGATAGTCAAAAGAGAAGGAGAGGCAATGACCTAAAAAAATCCTTAGCGAGTCTGCTGTGATAAACGTTTTGACATTATCCCTTTAATGCAACCTTTTTCTATTATTCATTATTGTTGTTCATGACGGTAAACGGTGAAAATTATCATGAAAAACTTCCTTTTTTTTGTTCATGATATCTATTTTTCAATGCTGTTGCGTCATTTATAATTTAATTATTATTTATTAACTAATATTTATCGTCATCTTCAGAAATATCATATTTGTTTTTTTTTCTACCAAAATCGGTGATGATAATATTTAAAAATATAACGTTATGAAATATAAATCGAACCCGGTTTTATAATAAAATGTTTTTTAAAACTAAGTTTGAAATATTTTCAGTTGTTTCTGAGAATCATCTTCAGCGAATATTCTGATTCTGACTTCTACTGATGACGGTTATTTGAAGAAGGGACTTTTTTCTTTCAAAATAAAATTGCCAGCTATAAAATTAGATGATAGGGGTGTGAGTATAATGCCAAGGGTCGCTGTAGATGATTTCAGAGATTGAAAAGTTTTTAAATACGTTTTTAAAAACATTTTATTCGGTTGCTCGTTAAAGGCGTTCATATTTTTAAATGAATAATTTTGTCTTATTACGAGTACATATAATTTGATTGAATCTTTTTTTTATGTACACATTATTACCGTTTATTACAGGTATAGAGTATTTTTATTATTATGAAATAATAACAAGCATTCATCAATTCAATTTTATAAAAACTCCATATTACATTAAAAAATAAAGGTTTTATTTAACCAGAGAATTGATTTTTCTTAGTTAAGTGATTATTAATGATTCAGAAATAATCTAATCGTGCACGCCTAATAAAGGCGACTGTACCGCTCTTTATAAATTTCTCTTGTACAACTACAATATGCACTATGAATACTAAATATTACTATCGTAATATAGTACACAATACTAATACAAACTATACGGACTAGTAGTGCCCCCTTGTATGGACAAATTCTTCGATTTGTCAAATAACAAATATACATAAAAACGTTTCCAGTCGCTAAATTTTTGAAAGGGAGATTATACACTGATTTAATAACCGGTATACTTACCCTTTATTTAAAAAAGCGATTAATTTAAAAGTAAATTCTGCTGATTTGACAAAAATGAAAAAAGTGTGATTTATATTCATCGCATACACATGAAAATGGAAACGGGTACCTGCTTTTATTATTAACATTTAATAAAAAATTAAATGTAAATAAAAAAAAAAAAATAAAAAAATAATAATAGAATTTTGAAGATCTGGTAAATAAGCATAACCAGTTCTTTCTTATAGTCAGACGTCAATTGAAGTTGATTGTCTGGATTCAAGGATCAACTGCAATCATCTGAATGATGTCAGTTGTTTATCATATGATCATCGATCGGCATCAATCCCTATCATACAAATGTATGTCAAAGGAAAATAACCATTCTGTTTTTATATTAATTACTATATAATTATCTGTTCAGTAAAAAAATAATAACAGCTAGCACAGTGTTAAGCTAGTGCAGAGTGTTAAGAAAATTTAACCGAACAAGTTTTTCAACAAATAAAACTTCCGGATGTATAAAAGGAAAGGATAGGGAGAAAGTCAGTCGGTGAAGTCCTTCTGAGAGTAAGCAGCTTCTTGGGGGCACTTTCCTATACCGATTGTAGCAAATGAATTAAAAAAAAAATACATCGCTAAAATGTAAATGTATAGTGAGAGGAAAAGACTCAGTGAAAGCTGTTGTGAGTGCGCGTGGTTGTCTAGTAGCTCTCTACTTGCCAGAATGTTTAAAGATTTACCTTATAATATGAAATATGTACAAATTTTCAAAATGCGTTTAAATTAGAGTGTTAGAAATTATTGTTTAGAATTTATTTTTATTTTTTATCGTAGGACATTCTATTTGTTTTTATTGTAGTGTAAGTTAATTTTTAGATATTACCGCCATCTTTTAGCAAGCGTGCATTATGATATTAGAATCATGAAAAATTGACATTTAATATATATATATATATATATATATATATATGTATTTTTAATCTGATACCACCCTCGGGTACTCTACACAAAGTCTTTATTTATGTCCAATTTTGAAAGTAATTTGCAGTTTATCACTTCCTGTAAACAAGAGTATTTTTTTAATAACGTATTGTACTGATAAAAACTAAAAGTAAATTATTTTAAAAACCAAACTGTATTTTTAAAACGGTAATTGATTTTGTAAAATCATTTAAACATAAAATCTAATAAAAAATGTTTTTTGAAAACTTTGTAATTGCAAAATTATTTGAAAAACGTAACATTCTATACAATAATGTAGATAGAGCGTTAAAATATTATGAAAATGAATTTAACACTAGAATAAGTAATTAATAAATTTTTTAAATAATAAAACGTAATTCCTATTACGTTTTCATCGTTTTACTATTTCGACAACCAGTCGACAATCAGTTAAATAGATCATTTTTAAAGGTAAAAGTTATTTTAAAAGATTTGTGAAAGCAAGAAAGAGAGAACGAGTACTCTCTCTTTTTGTATTCAATTGAAAATTTTTTGAAGTTCAAAAATGTTTATTGCACTATTACCTGATACTATACTATTATTCTATGAACTCAAAACCGGAATAAAAATATAAGACGGCTATACTAAGTACTTAAAATATTCTTTATTAATAAAAATTATGTGAATTGTTTTTGATAAATTCAATTTTAAAATTTATATATATATATTTATAGGTAGATATTAATAATTATTTTTCAGCAGTTAATATAAAAAAAATAACTCTTTATTAAAATTTTCATAAAAATCATACTAATAAAGTATAATTTTTAATTACAAATTTAGCTTTGATATTTTGAAAAGTAGTGGTGGTACCAAACAGTAGATTTAACTTTTTTTTTTATTACGCTTATATCGTTTGATATTTAAATTAATGAACCCGGTGAAAGGTTTGAAATAATATTTATTTCTACTAATTAAAATGATAAATAAACAATAGATTTTCAAATTATAAATTCTTTATAAAATTATAGATTATAATAATAAAATTATAAACTTAACTATATATAACTTACTATAATAAATAATAAATTTAACTTTATTTTTTAGTTAACCATTGTGCTGTCCAATTCCGGAAGGAACGATTTATTTTGTGCACAAATAAAGAAATTTTTGTTTATAAAACATGAATTCTGGATAAAAAAATCTATCAACTATTTGAGTGATTTTGATTAAATTATTTTCCAAAAAAATTATAGTTTACAATAAAAATAATAATTCGTAAAAAAAAAATCTTTAAATTTTTCCCAATTTTAGTTTAGAAAAGCATTGTGGTAAAAGTGAGCACTCACGTCGTTAAGTGACTACCATTGATTTAAAAATCTTACATTATCAGTAGCTGTCCGATGTTTTAGTTTATTTTTCTTCAGAAAGGAAAAACTATTACAAATAATTCACTCATTCTTCACGCATTCTTCACATTTAAGCATAAATGCTTTGCATTTATTCTGATATTTAAATTAAAATTAGTAAATTGTTTTTACAATTAAATTGACTAGATTCAGGTGAAAAATTTAAGGCGTAATTTTTCATGTGGACATCATTTTCTTATTATACTAGCTGTAGGGCGTGCCGTAGGCACGCCTCCGCATCTAGGTCCTCCGGCGGGTTGCCTTCGCGGGCGGCGTCTCAGAATGGGATTATTAGATGTCCAAATTTGAATACCTCTTGTGTAAAAATACTCTTTTTTGAATGATGAAAATTAATATAACGAAATTTAACTCTAGAAATTGATACTAACGAATTGGGATTTTCCGATAGTGAACGGTACATTCCGGTGCCTACTTTTTGGTTATAGTTTATTATTTTATGAAGAAAAACAATCACATAAATAAATTAAAAAGATATATAAAAAAAATTTTAAAACACCGCTCTAAAATTAAAAGCACGAAAATGTAAAAAATAATTTTAGGACGGTATCTCAGAATGAATTTGACAACAAGCTTTGATGGTGATATGTAAGATTATGTGAAAGACATAGCTTCAAATTAAAAATTCGATGTTCTTGCCGATTTTTTATTATGCGTGTTTGCATCACACGCATCTAGGCCATTCATCACGCATAAGATAAAACTGGCAAAAATATCAAATTTTTAATTTGAAGCTATACATAATCTTACATATCACCGTCAAAGCTTATTGTCAAATCCATTCTGAGATACCGACAAAATTATTTTTTACCTTTTAATGCGTTTAATTTGAGAGTAGTGTTTAAAAACTTTTTTACATATTTTTTGTTTTCTAATTTTTAGTGAATTTAATATGAGTGGTTTTTTTTTAAAAAAATTATTTATTTTTTATTTTCTACTTTTTACTCTTCATACGTTTATACTTTACAGCAGCGTTACCGCACAGGTTTGAGCATGTTTAGCGAAAGATCGGATCGGTACGTTTTACGGTGGATGAGTGTAATCAAAACATAAGACTAAACGATTTATTTTCCGGATAACCAAGATCCGGTCGATCAACAGTGTACCCCGTGCGTTAAACAGTTAGCGCTTTATCTGCTGATACATACGCCGTTTGAATCGTGAAACTCGGACGTGCAGTTGCCGAGATATTACGGTGGAATCTCATCTCACTCCCTCCCCAATTTCTGTACGGTGCCCCGGGGAATTGAATATATTATCATCTGACGGGTACCAAAGGGAGCGGATGGGATATTGCCGAGAGCAGTCGAAAAAAAATTTCAGAGCGCTATGACCAACCGTTATCGAGGTATATTCGATTTTCGTCTGAAAATTCGGTTCCGATTAAAAAATAGTAAATTTTCCCAAAACTTCGATATATATATTTACGATATATCGATATATAATAATATAACAAGTATATACCTGACCACCACTAAACGTAATAAAAAATCGGGATTTTCCGGTAGTGATCGGTACACTCCGGTGCTAAGCTAAGGGGGACGCAAACACAGACACACACAAATGCCGTTCAGTAGCATAGGATTTGCACATATCGGAAAACATTTTATAATATAAAAAGTTATACGGATGATCTGATTATATAATACTAATTGGATTAATAATATCAACCTAATTATTATATCGTTATTATTTTCAATAAACAAAACAACTTTCAAAAGAATTCATTTTACTCAATAAATAAAATAATGTTTTAATTATAGTAAATACATTTATTTTACTAACATGAATTGGAGCACGTCCAGTAGAGGAACCGTATATTTTTACGGGCCAAATTCTAACAATCATATACTTTTCATATTTCGTCATAAACCCAATAACTAAAATATGAAATAAAATTTAAGTTAATAAGCTTAAAGCGTTATAACTTGAAATTATATTAAAGTAAAAAATTAATAATTACTTACTAGCATAGAAAATAAAAATAAAAAATAATAAAAAACTTCAAATAATGAAAAACATGTAAACTTTGAAAAACAGAAAAAACAAAATATAATTTAAAACAATTTAAAACTCGTTCAACACAGATATATAAGCTTATCATAATGATAACGAGGAAAAGAACCACGAACCAAAAAAAAAATTAAATAATAAAAATAACCTTAAAAAACTCATGCAATCATTACCAAAAAATAAAGAAATTATAATAATTTTAATGAGTTTAAGAAAAGATAACATCGTGGAACTGGGAACTACATGACAATTATTGTACGGTTCTGTAGCTGACAGACTTGTGTATTTAAATTTATCAAGCGTAGTGTTTTTTTTTTTTAGGTATTATGTTTGATTAATTACATAGCTTTTCATTAAAGTGCGAATTTTTTTTCATTTTTTTGTAAAACGACGAAATGTAGTTAATTTTTAGTTCATTAGATTGGTAATTTGATTTAAAAGTTCTAATATCATCGGTATATATTAGTTGTGTTCATTGTTGATTCTTTTTTTTATTGCATGTATTTGCGCTATAATCTAAAAAAAAAAGTAGAAACAAATCTATTTCTGTTAATTATGAAAAATGGTATTTTTCTTAAAATATCAACAGTTCGCTCTCTTGGGCAAATAAAAAATAAAGAAATTCGCATACTGTATCCGACTTGAAAAGATGGGTAACGTCATTTCTATATAATAATGTATTATTATAAAATGTTAGGAGATGACTTCGACGATATTAATACGTAATCATTTTTAATAACGTATTCAACTGTCTCATCTAAACGGTTGTAGGCGCCGTGATATTAGGCACAAGTAACTCCCGATCGTAAGCGATCTCAGTAACAGAAAGCATCCCATACCAGACTTATTAATGGATACGAGGGATAAAGCGGTTTCCCTTTCGATTGAATATATTGTTGTACACAGGCACGACAAGCCCACCGAATTGCAAAATATATTCACCACTACAAGCGGTAAATTTCTTTCCGTACTCCGGATGATTCTGTTGTTTAATTAGCAACAATATTTGTTCGTAATTTCAAAGAAACCGATCCCAAAAAGGCAGCTGCTTCTTGCAGGTTATTGTTCGAAATTTATCGACCGCCACAAAAAATATTGGGTATATTTATATACATATTTGTATTTTGTTTCATAAACTATATTTTATCTCGTCAACTTGAGAATTAATTTAATAATATCAAAAAAATATTTTGTATACCAGGTAATATCGTATAACCCACCGGGTTGGTCTAGTGCTGAACGCGTCTTCCCAAATCAGCTGATTTGGAAGTCGAGAGGTTCAGCATTCAAATCCTCGTAAAGGCAGTTACTTTTGTGCGGATTTGAATACTAGATCGTGGATAGCGGTGTTCTCTGGTGGTTGGGTTTCAATTAACCACACGTTTCAGGAGTGGTCCAACTGAGACTGTACAAGACTACACTTCATTTACACTCATACATATCATCCTCATTCATCCTCTGAAGAATTATCTAAACGGTAGTTACCGGAGGCTAAACAGGAAAGAAAGAAGAAGAAGAAGGTGCCTCCTTGTAAAGTGTTTCCTTCAGTCTACGTCCAGAAAGCACTCTAAGTTCTCCGCTTCAACAATTGTGAATCTGTAACAACTGTAAACGTTTCGTCGACAATACCCTGAGAGCGCAACCTCCTACTGTTAAGATAGGGAATTCATCGTTGGCACCCAAAGTTTCAAGAAACAGGATGTTTGTGTAAAGGAAAATCTGTAGATCGCCCTCGTGTGTCGGACGAAAACGTTGAGCGCATCCGACAGAGTTTGGTTTGTCGAGAAAGTCCATTCTTCGTGCTAGCCGGAAGCTAGCCGTTCTTCATATGAATGTCTGGCGTTTTTTGCAGCGACGTTTGCTACTGAAACCAAACAGGATTCAATTGCTAAAAGCCCTCCCGAGAGGTGATAAACGACAAAGTGGAGTCTTGTGAATTCATCCCAGACAAGCAGGAAGAAGATGATACTTTTCTTTCACGTTTAGTGTTCAGTGACGAGGCCACGTTTCATCTAAGCGGAAAGGTGAATCATCACAGTGTAAGGAGATCAGATACATCACATGCAACAGTCGAGCATGAGAAAAACTCAAAGTCTTCTATGCCGCTTCCTGAGAAAAAATTTACCGTCCGCACATTTTTATAGAAAAATGTTATGGGACTCTCATATCTGAAAATGATGCTGAGCTGGTTTTTACGGCAGTTACAAGCAGATTCTGACGAATTTATTTTCCAACAGGACGGAGACCCACAGTATTGGTGTCGCAAGTTCGAGCACTTCTTATCAATGAGCTTCCGCAAGCGACCCGTCGATTTGGCATTTTCTGACCACTGGACACCGAGGTTGCCCGATCTCACTATCGGTGATTTTTTCTTACAGGAGTTTCTGAAAGACTAGATTTATATGCTCCTTATCTTCACGAAACTGTGAACGAATTGCGAAACCAAATAACAAAAGCAGTGGCTGCAGTAACACTAGACGTGATCGCTTAATTATAGAACAAGTTTACCTATCGTGTAGCTGCAAGCCGTGCATCTGGATAAGGGCCAAATTGAGCATCTGTGAAAGTTGTAAATGTAATTTCATATTTAAACATGTATTTTATAATTCACTGCAAGGTGTACTGTAATCCTTATATTAGAATACCGTATTAAAATATGCTAAAACTCGATTTTAACATTTGAAAAATTATTAAAAATAAATCCTATTAACTTTTTTTATTAGATAATCCATGTGATTTTTGGAAGACAAAGTACTCTGTAACATAATTAAAAATAAGGGATAAGGGACCTTATTGTTGCGTGTGTTTTAACGTCATAATGTTGTTAACATTATGATGTTAACGGTTTATAACACTAAACCGTAGTAAAAAGTTTGTGAAACTAACTTAAGCAAAATTTAGAGACTTCTGTATTGGATTGGCAAAGAAGTCTTCTGTTCGCTCTTTCTTGATAAGGTAGTCAGTAGAAATTAAAAACCTTCAACTCGTCCGCAAAAATAGGTCTTCCATCAATAATCAAACTATTTTGTCTTCGATTTGTGGTGTGATTTAGGAATAAATAAAACCAGAAAATACCATATTTTTAAATTTTATACGGGTAGATGATGGTGAGGCATTGTGCATTTTATAATTGAAAACAAAAAAAAACGCACTGAATGATTATGAAACTAAAATTTCCATTAATTTGTAATACTGAAAAGGATTTTTGTATTGTAACTGTTATTACAGATTTTATTTGGTCATTTATTTCTAAAAAGTTATTTAAACATCCATACTCCATCAAATAAAATGTGTCTCGTACAATAGGTAGGATAAATAATTACGTCACGTTAACTACTACAAATTTTTTGAAATATGAAATATTTTGCCCAAAATAGTTAATAATAATTACAGTTGTTTTGTAACCATTCTACACATTCAAGAAAAACAATTTATTGGTTAACGTGGAGCAGGTATGAATTAAAAAATGAGTTTATAATGGACATCTTTGGACACAATTAACAGATTAATTATTATCATTATGGGATCAAGTTTACCTTACTTTTATCGTAATCTGAAAAATCTTTATTGAGGTTGGTTTATTATTGATTTGATTTGCGATACTGATAGCTTAATTTGTATTACAATATACCTTTAAAATAGATTTATATTACGAATATGTATAACATAAATTATATATATATATATATATATATATATACACACATACATATGTGTGTGTAAATAAAAACAGAAATATATTTATTCAGATTTCTAGCATTAATTACGTATTTGATTCAAACTAAAGTTTTATTACAAAATAAGATTAAAATTTGTTAAAAATACTTATAAGTAACAGTTGGTTTTGAAAATTACTAGAATTATTTTTTTATTTTTTTAAGATGACTTGAACAAATTTAAAAATAAATTAAAAAGTTATGAATATGCTTGCAAAAAAATGTTTTATAATACGAAATAGAAGTGTAATGAGTCAACTTTCTACAGTTTGATGATTGTTTAAACCTTAATTTTAAGTAAAATTTAAACTATTGTAAACTTCATACGAATTTCTTCCTTGAAGTTTTATGTACTTTTGAAAAGTTTGATGTAATTTTGTGCGGATTCTATGAAAATTTGTCAAATTCTCACCGATACAGCCTGGTTATATAGAATAAATATTAATTAATGTGTGGTTTTTACTTATTTATTTTTATTATAATTTTATTGGAACGAAATATCTTCTTTCAGGACTATTATCACCGTGTATATCGATTGCAAATATGTAGTGATATGAAGATGTATTAATTTTAAAATAAAAAAATTATTGCAGCTGTTCTTTTAAAAATAATAGCAATTAATAGAACGGGAGATGAAGCAACAAATAGCGGACGTTCAACGTTGATGCTGGAATCTACTTTAAACAACTGGTTGTTTGGTTCTTTGTGAAGTAATGGGGCTTTTTTTAATACTTTACCACGAATCTAAAATCTGCGTAGCTGATTTTATATGAAATATTCTTTTGCGTATTGTTAGGACTATTCGCGTTAGTTAACACTATATAATTAAGATGAACAGATTTTTCAATGTTAATCGGTATTTATATAGAATGTAGAACTTAATTTAACTTAAAAAATTAGCCCGGCCGATATTGTTAAAAAAATTATTAAAAATGATCAAAATCCATTGTTGGTACCGATAAAGAAAAAATATATTAGTAATAAAACAATATAAATCTACCTCATGTAAAAAAGTAACATTTACGTTTTCTTATAGTTAACAAAAGCGTAAAATAATAAATAATTATATTATTGACGTTATAACTGAAATACTAATAAATTACCTTTAACAAGTTATTTACTTATCTTAAAATATGTTATGCGTATCAAATTTGTCAAACTTTGGTTTAGTCCAATTAAAAACTTATCTATGAATTATAAAACAAAGTAATTTAAAAACAATAAAAATATATATGCTTGAAGTACACGTCGGATTCTACTGTAAATAACTTTTATTTTAATTTTTAACTCGAGTTTTACAGCCATCAACTAAATGTTAAAAGCTACGATATTAACTAAACACTAACTTATACAAACGCAGATAATTTTAATAAATAAATTTATATAGCAAATTTAATTTATATAAAAAATTTAATTTATGCATTAGGAAGTAATAATATTAGTGTTAAAGTATGGTTCGGTTGTGTATTATTTATTTATTACTCATCTTTTCTTTACTTTACTCATAATTAAATCATTTATTCTGTTATTTAAAATTTCAGATGAGTTACGTCGGCCGTCACTGCGGTGTTGCAGTTAATCGTTCAGTTAGTACTCTAGGTGTAGAATATTATTGATCAATATAAATTAAATATAACCGCTGAAAAAGTTATTATAACTTCGTAAATGCAAAAAAAAACATTTATTTACAACGCGCGACAAGGTATTACTTATACAGGCTAAATAACTGTTTTTACTTGTTATATAAACGATATAAAATGCTTCCGGTTTTCATTAAATGTTTAAAATAATGACTACATTAGTAACAAGTCATTAAAATCATCGGAAACAGCACTGGTAAAATTCTTCTAGTCTGAAATAAACGATTTCGTCGGAAATAACATGGTATAATTTCGTCGCTCGCTGCGGCAAATAAAATTGATGAACTTTTCGTATGACATCCAGATAGAAAACCTCTATATTTGCTATGGACACAGAACTGTGAGCGACATTGAATTATTATTATACTTTTGAACCGGATATCAAATGAGATAAATTATTTATCGAAGGGAGTATAACCTACTGAAATTTTTAAATTATATATACGTAAATGTACCGTAATCATAATGGTTGCTACATAACAGAAGACAAAGTAGCTTCCGGAAATGTAATAGCCATTCACAAGAATAATATACATCCAATATCAGGCTTACTAACGAAAATTGAAGTATGAAAAACGAAGTAGATTTCCGTTTCCTCCTTCGGTGAGCAGAATATACACTGCAGAGCTTTATATATTATATGACAAAACCGAGTCCACTAAAATGTAGATGCTATATAATCATGTAACCGATACTCTTCACCAATTATTGTATTATGGAGATCGTTATTCTCAGAGAATAAATATATTACTATAATCACAAAATCAGAAAACTAATTTATCATAACGAGACCGTATTCTCTTAAGTAACGGGAAAAAGATAATTTAAGCCGATAATTTAAGAGTAAAATATTTGGTTAGCATTAAAATAATTTGTTTTTCCTTACACGCGTTTGATGAACTTTTTCAAAATCACACGAACTCTTATTTTTATGGAAAAATGTTTATTAAGATTAAACTCTAAATAATCTAGTTTTAAGGAAACCTTTATACTTTATTTTTAAAAAAATTCTACGGTAATTATAAAAAATTATGTTTTCTTCTTTCGTTATATTATTTTTTTAAAACAATTTTTCTTTATTCAAAAAAAGAGGGTGTTTATCGTTACATGCTTACGTCATTCACAGTATTGGAAGTCATGAGTTCATTGTGTTCTATATGTTTTTATTAATAATAAGTATTATGACGGAAAAATACAATTTTTTGGTCATATAGTTCAAATTTTAAATTCACTTAATATTTTAAAACTTTTCGTAAGTCAACCAAAATAATAAAATAGGATCTGGAAAGTAGGGTAGGTACTGAAATAGAATCACGACTGTTAGATCAGCGAAAGAATTAGGCGTTGATATTTCGGTGAGTAAAATTCAGTTAGAAAAAATCAATAAATAAAGATATGCTGGAAATAAATAGCCTACATTTTAAAACGAACTAAAAAATTGAGATGTGGACTAAATCATTTGTAATTCTTATTTTTTTATTGTAATATAATAAGTGTAATGAAGACATTATTTCTTTACAAATTTTTATATCTTTATGTAGTTCACAAAAGCATAGCGCATAAAGTTTGAGGAATTTTAGAATCGGTAAACGGAAAAATGCGATAGGCTAATTTTTTGTACACGGATTTTTCTTTTTTCTTTTTTTCTTCGTTACTCATGCCGTTGTGATGGGACAATGGTATAATATTTTGTCGTTATCACAGAAGAACACGGCATATAGCATACGGTTTGAAGACAATTGTTCATTTAGGGAGGAGGAGGTTCGAGAGGAGCGAGAAGGAGGTCCGACAGAAAGCAGTCACGGTACTGGACGGTTCACTTTGGATTAGTGTGATATCAGACGGTGTGGCTGAGAAGTGAAGCATATCGTGGCCATTATCAATCCGATACAGGGACAACAAGTCCCGCTGTCATGGCTCGCTCAGGGAAAGCAGGTACGCTGCTGTAGCTACCGCTGCTTGCTCTCCCGTGACGATGAGGACGTCGACAACATCTTGGCATAGCCAGTCACCGCTACATAAAAGATTTCAACGACCAACAAACCATGGTTTCTTGTAACGGCGGCGACATTCTACTTTTAAAACATTTGGCAACGCAACGTAGTACTGTAATATAACACAACGTATAATAATATTCATTCATACAACGTACAATACATTTACTTCCAAAAAAAAAATCTTAACACAGAACTATCTACGGTAATGCGTTACGCAAAATAAATATCCGGCACGCTAAAAATTGGTGCAAAAAAATATTTTCTCAAACAATCAACAGCTTACTTTACGGTGATTGAATACTTTCTTGTTACAGGACCCCGCATATACTAGTATTCTTAAAATTCGTTCTTGTCATAAAAAATAAGTAGAATTACTAATTTTATAAATATTCTTTTATTTAGTAAAAAAATTATTTAAAAAGCATTTCGTAACTTATTATTAATTTAATAAAGATTGAACACACGGTTAACAAATTATAACAACTAAAGTAATGTAATTTGTAGATTATGATTAAACGGAGAAAACATCAGAAATATATACAAGTTAAAATAAAAATAAAAAAGTTAACAAAAACTAGTGTTTGGAAACTCTTTGTTCTTCAAGTTTTAGGACTACCGAAGAAGTTTTCCCTAAATTTTGCTCCAGATATAAAAAAAGGCGGTACTATATGTAACATTTTTAAGAGGAAAAACATTTCCGATTTTAAATATAATTCTACTTGAAAGATTTAAATATTATTTCCCAGCTATATCTCAATATTTTGTAAAAGTTTTTATAAAACTGATAATCGATCATCAAATTTTTTTAGGTTTATGGTAAATAAGCTGAATTTAATTTTTAACAGAGGATTCAATTATGGGAAAACTTATTTAAATGATTTCTTTATAATATTCTTTAATATTAATATAATATTTTATTAAATTAGTTATCGATATTTTAATTTTTTTATTTAAAATTACTGTACTAATGCAGTAATAACTTGACCTGAATTTAATAGAAGTTAATGAACGATTAATTAAATATTATAAAATCATAGACTCTTTATATTTTTTAAGTTTTGTTTAGTTTTTTATAAAATTAAACAACTTTAAAAATATATCCTAAAAATAAAGAAAAAAATACTTTTTCAATTTTTCTTTAAGTCTTTTAGAAGTCGGTGGAAAATTAAAAACAAATTATTAATTATTAATTTCTCAGATTTCAAAATTTCGAAATCGAAATGCATCTTTTTTCTTGTATTTAGAACAGTATTTAAAGAACTATCTTTTTTCAATGTAAAAAAAAAAACTGTTACAGATGTAAACAAAAAAAAAATTTTGCTACATATTTTTAGTTTTATTTCCATTTTAAATTTGTATAGGCCTGAAAAACCGCTAGTTGTATGAAAAACCCCGATATAAAAAAAACGGTTACGTGAAAAATCTGTATTTTAATAAAAATAAACAAAAAAAATTCCATAAATAGGATGCAAACATACTACTACAGAGAGTGAGCTAAGACTTTCTGAAATACGGGAAAAGTAATTTTTACTGTAAGTTTTCCTATTAAATTTCTTGAAGTTTTGCGTGAAAATACTTTAAATATCAGAAAAATATCAATACGAATTACCTGTAACAATTTGAAAATTAAAATATGAAAAATATTCTTCAGTAGACTGTATAAAATTCGTTAAAAACTTTTTTCACCAAATTTTCCGGAATAACCTTTACTAAGTAACAAAGGAATAATCGAAATCGGTATATTTTCTGAAGGGTACGGCTTCAGTGAGAATTAAAAAAAATATATAGAATATTTAGAATGTTCTCGTTTTACTGAAGTCTATTGTGAATTAGAATTTTATAAACATTCTTGTTTTGTTTTTACTAAATCCTTTGTAGATTTCATCATTTGATTTTGTTTTTTTGAAATTGAACGATACTAGTTTACACTGTAGAAGGTTATTCAAAGTTTTATTGAATAATTATATAAATGCAAAGTTCGGATTGGAATATTTTTAAAAATAATTCTTCAAGTTAAGCAGCTCATGAAATCATAATTTTTTTATGATTATTTATTTCTAGATAAATGTAAAATAGTCTTATATTCTGGGAATAGTTTGTGGAAAATATTTCGGTAGCTGTAAAAAAAAAAATAAGAATAAAAAACGGAGAGTTTCCCGATCCATGTTTTCATTAACATTTTCGCTTATTTTCAGTTTGAATGTCTTTTTTAATTATTCTAATTTCTTCCCGGTATATAATATACATAAACTGGCTGGGCAATTGCAGGTTATATGTTTGTTGCCACCTTACACAAAGAGGATTATCTGATATATATATATATATATATATACAACGTATATAATTTTATGTAAATAGTACCATCGTTAAAAAAAAAAAAAAAAAAAAAAAAAAAATGTTAAACAAAAATTCACCTAGCTGAAATTTTTTAAAAATTATTTTTTTTTGTAATCTTTTTGAATTTTTTTAAAACAATGGCTGTGTATAAGAAAGATTTGTGTATTGTAGCCTACAGAAAAAAATCTACCTCGAAATTATTAGAAACTGGTTTTTATCGAAAGTCTTCCATTCGATTTTTCGTTTTTAGTTTATTACAAAACTTTTTTTTACCTAATCGTAATAAATTATCTACATTTACAAAAATTGTTTGATGAAAAACATTTTTATACGGATAAAAAAAATTTATGGATAAGGAAAGGCCATGTGGATTTTCCTATATGTGGAAAAATAAGGGAAAATTAGGTCTTCCTTCATGATGAAGGGGACTGCCGCTGTGATAAATGTTCAAATTTTAATGAAAACCATACGTGAAATTATAGAGAGATCACAGTTTGGCGAGTTGACTGTAAGAAGGATTCAGTTACATTTATATATGTAAATGTGGATTAGAGAGATCACTGTATTTTTACTCAGAATGGAAGTAGCAAGTTACTTATCGGTTTTACGTTGAGCTGTTTTTAGATTTGTTGTCTTTACTCGAAATTTTTAAAAGCTACCTGAGGACATGCGCAGACTTTGCGACGGAAACCCCTTACCCATAAACAGTAGGTGTGAAAAGTACGAGGATTTGAAGTGTGTGAAACCGAGTGTGTTTACATTTCATATGGTACAGGTATATTCTTTAAAAGTCTAGTATAATATTTGAAGGATCAGTTAAACAGTTAAACGCTATATATGGAGGCACTGATTATATCAAAGAATAATAATTATTGTTTTATAGCCCGGAAATAAAATGGAACACATGATTTAAAAAAATAGTTTAATTTTGAGGTCAGAACAGCTTACTTTCGGCAAATGCTGGATTTATAAAGAAAATTATCTGTTCCATTTATTAAAAAAAATCTGTCACAGTTATTCATGTAG
This sequence comes from Lycorma delicatula, assembly GCF_047948215.1. NCBI lineage: Eukaryota > Metazoa > Arthropoda > Insecta > Hemiptera > Fulgoridae > Lycorma > Lycorma delicatula. The sequence continues at coordinate 78,866,337 of NC_134458.1, forward strand.
TATTAAAAAAAAAAAAAAATCGTGGCTTTTCATAGTTAAGTTAATAATAATTAACATGCATAAATTACATTAACCTTTAAAATAAATTCCATGCAATAACATTTCCAATTTTTATTAACCCTAAAGGTGATTTCTAGATTAACCGTCAAGTGTAAAGCGCCTTGAGAATTTTATGACGGATCGTTTTTTTATCGACTACATAACTTCGTTTAATTAAATTACAGGGTTTATATCCTAAAAACAATGGATAATTTTTTTATAAGATGACAAATTTAAATTACCGCATGAAACTATTAAAATAAATTTGTATACATTTTTTTCATAAGATCTAAGTACTTTCAGTTCAATTAATTATAGTAAATAAGTTTGCTAACAAAACGAACAGTACAGATCGAGGTTTATATGAAAAAATAAAATATTTTTCAATTATCATATTCTTTATAAATTCTTGTTTGTTTGTGTTCGTCGTATAATTAATTAATTATTAAAATAAACGATTACGGAAAAAAGTGTAAGATAAAATATATTTTTAAAAAATCTGAGAATTAGCTTCAAATTTAACGATTTTATAATTTTGTTAGTGTTCAACCGAAATTAAAAGATGTTTAAAATTTAAAATACATATTTTATTTTTACACACACACACACACACACACACACACACACACACACACACACACACACACACACACACACACACACACACACACACACACACACACACACACACACACACACAACACTTATATATTCTTTCGGAATTCTCATCCAGTTAGAATAAAACACTATGCTTTTTTATTAATTTCCTGAACTTTTAGTTTTTTATTTAAAGATATCACTTGGAATTTGGTATAATATTCAAATGAAGAAATTTTAATTCTTATTAATAAAAAAAATATTTAAGTTACTGAATCATGTAATAAGATTTCCCAAGATTTATCTGTGAAATAGATCTTTCAACTTATAATATATTACCCAATAAATTAATTGATAAAATATATTTAATATGAGAAAAATATAAGGATTTATAAAGTATAATTCTTAAAAAAGTGGAAATATATAAAGTTATGAGAATAAAGTGCTAAAATGGGGAAACTAATGAAATGAAACAGGGAATTTGCGTACGTTTAATGTAATGACAAATCTTTTAAGTTATTTATTTATTTAACTTAACAACATTATTATAGGCTGTTTATAATATATCCATTATGTTATTTTGGTTTTGCGTGATTTTGAAAATTATTTTTTTAAATTACACTGATAGACAAAAAAAAAATTAATGTTTCTCCAAGTGTGATACAATTTCTTGAATCGCTTTTTTGCGTACATTAAAGATCTGTAAAGACAATTTTTCTATCACCCTTAGTTTTAAATAAATTACGCTTCAAAACAAATTAAGGGAAAATATAGTTAAAATGTGTAAAATTTATAATTTTGTATGGTCATAACTGTGTTAGAATTATTTCGAGGGTGCTTTTCTTTTATAAATAGCCTTAGGCACATCCCGAATTAATGTCTAACAGTAATCGGTTAGCATGTTAGTATTCCATTTTCCTTTATAGCGGCTTTCCATCACCGAAATGTCTTGGTGGAAACGTTCACCGTGTTCGTCACTTACGTCTCCGAGGTTGTCCGGAAAAAATCCAGATGTGAATGGAGGAAATGTATTTTCAAAGACGTATTACATCCCGTAGCTCTGTATGAAGTAAGAAGTTGATTAACAATATGGTAGTAATTGTCGGATTTTTGTTTGCCGAGAAAAGTTTCGCAAACGTCTTTAAATGAAGTCCAAGCTGCACGTTTTACATTATTTAACATCGAGTTAAATACATCATCTCTGATCAACTCTCTTATTTGAGGACCAACAAATATTCCTTCTTTAGTTTTTCCTTCACTTACATTCGGAAATTTCCGAATGAAGAAGAATTGAAGTACAAAAATCCGGGACTATTCTTCTTCATTGCTTTTACAAACTTTTTCATTAATCCTAGCTTGATATGGAGAGGGGGTAAAAATATTGTTTTTGTGTTCAATTAAGGGCTCATGAACAATATTTTTCCTATTTGGAGTTAAGTTGTCTCGGTTCTTCCACCCTTTGGTAACACAATGTTTAACCCTTGCTCGGCTGTCCCATTCGCAAAGAAAACACATATACTTAGTGTAGCCTAACTGCATGCCTAACAAAATAGCTATAACCTTCAAATAACCATATATATTCCAACTAAGTTTTTTAAATTTATTTTTTCAAGAAAATCTTTCATCACATCGTATGTCCCTTTCAAATTAATATCAAGCGATCGATATCGAAGGATATTTGTTACCGTTGTGTAGTAGTAGCACATTTAAACTATATTTTGACGAATCTATAAAAAGGTGCCAGTCCTCAGGTTTATGAACTTGTCCTAAGTGCAACATAAGCTCATCAGTATTTGTGCAATAAACCAAATAATTTTAATCAATGAAGTGCTAAGAAAGTTCTTTTTGTCGGCTTCGAAAGCCCGAAATGTTTGCATTTTTTTGAAGTAAATTCCAACCTTGCAGTCTTGATGCTAAGTTCAGCTTGATTTTTTGAAAAATTTAAATCCCTATTTCAGTCATTTAATTCACCTTGTGATATAAGAAGTGGCATATCGGAAGATAATTCAAAATCAAAATCATTGTTGTCTTCTTCAGTACTACCTGATTCTTCATTGATACTTTCGAAACATACATTCACAGGTGGCTCAGGAACTGGAATAATTTCACTGTGAGGTACAGGCTTGATTGCAGATTGCAATGAAGGATATTTTACAGAAATTCCAGACACACTTGTTAAACAAAAGTAACAATTGGTTACATGATCCTTTGGTTCACGCCAAACCATAGGTACACCAAATGGCAAAGCCTTCCGTGTACCTTTCAGCCATCCTCTTAAATATATAAAACACAATTTTTGCATACTATTCGAGGAGCCCACGTCTTATCCTGATCACCAATTTTACACTGAAAGTACAAACGATATGCTTTTTTAATTAAAGGTGTAATGTTTTTTCTATTTGATTTTTCGGTAAACTCACCAAGTACATAACAAAAGGCATTCACATCATTTACACAATTTTGAGGCATTATGACACCACTGTTAACAAACTTAACAAAAAAAATAATTCATTTCTAAATCCAGAGCATAATACAAACACAACTGTGTTTTCAGCTACATGTTTTGACCTGCATAGACATGATTAATCTTGTCCATGAAGGCTCACTCTTCAGTATTAGATATGTCATAATATGTGAATATGATAAGATTTAATTCTTTGTATAGTATTGTTTATTAATAACAATAAAAAGTTAAGAAATAAAAAAATTAGCTAACAAAATAAAATATAGGAGCTTAAAATACTAACTATACGTTGAGAAATGAAAAAATCGTTTAATTAAAATTTAAAATCTTTACAAAAATGTTGGGATAGAAAGATTCTGAGTTCATATTCGTCTTCAGCATCAGAAATACGTATTAAGATCATGTATCGCATGTTAGGAAACAAAAATTATGTTTATCAGTGTTATCTTTGAGGAAAGCAACTATGACAATTACATATATATATATATATTTTTTTTTTAAATCAGTTATTTTATTTCTGCTTTTGTTTATTTTGAGTTTTTACATTTTTTGAATATACCTCAATAAATCCAGAATAAAAAATAAATATAAAAGCTGCATTTCTTATGTTTATCTGGTCACCAGGTTCACTATCATAGAAATCATTACGGATTGTTCCTGAACCAGTACTTTCACTCGTATAGTTAGTTATATGACGCCCCCATTCCCGATCGGAACTTCCCTGATCTTGTCTAACGGGTATTATTTGTCAAAGTTTTGATTTATTTAATGTACAAAATTTTTTAAAAAAGTCTTTTTTTTCTGAAATGTATTTTTAACTACGATTGTAAGTTTTTTAAATATCTACTTTAGGTAGCTCTTATAAAAATATGGGTACTAACTATTAACTTACTTATTTGATGATTACATTTAAATAGGTTAACTGAAATAAATATTTCTTTTGAAACTATCGTGTATTAAGACACTAATATATTCAGACCTGCAGGTCTCACTTTACCAGGCCTAATAAATAAAACGATTAAATAATCAATTTTTCTCTTTCTCTGTGTTTGCGAGAAATTGTAGTATACTGATATACTAGGAGAAAAGCCATAAGCCAAAAAATTAATATTAATTTTCAAAAAACGTTTTCCACCAAAATCTTCTAAAATTTAGAGTAAAAAAATTCCGTTTATAAAATTCAAACACTTTTCAGTTCCCAAGAAATATTCCGTATCGTTCCAAAAAAAAGTCAAATTAAAATGAGATCACACATATTATTGTTGTACAGTCAGTATTAAAATTACGTTTGTACACATAAAGTACGAATAAAGCTATAAATTATATGTTCATATTAAGTTGTTAATATCAGTATATAGTTTTAAATATATTATTGTCTCACAAGAGACTGGAGTAGCTGTTTCCATTAATTCTTAAACGTTATCGATATATATTTTTATCCACTGTAGTTGGAAGGTGTTATATTAAACCTCTACTTTATATTTTCTTGTGTTGACATCTTTCAAACGATTATATTAATGCTACGGCGTTTACCGAAAATGTTTTCATTTACGTGGCACAGCTATGGTTATTGAAATAGTTCGGAAACAAATAAGCCGTCAAAAGCCGCTTACAAAAAAAAATAACTTAAAATTTAAAATAAGATGGCATTACGATTGTTATACGATCATCAGTAGGTAGTGAAAAATTAGTACGTAAAAAAATTAAATAAATGAAAAGTTTATAATTAATAAATAATAATTCATTTACAAATAAACAATAGACTTACTTACTAAGCACTAAAAAATTAACATTTTTATCATCGTTGGTAGAGTAAAAATTTTATCGATCCGTTTTTTTGGGATCGCCTTATACGATACTTTTTTGTTTTTTATTTTTACTGTCTTAACACGGTTTTGTATACTTTCATGAGTATTCTTCTTTTTTAATTCCTTCATTTATCTATTCTTTAGATATTTCTTCAGTGTCTATTACTGATGATGATTATTTAATAATTGAAATTACCATCTTGTTTACGATTTCACGTAATTTTTGTATATTTGAACGTTTTATTGTTTTTCAACTTATTTAAAATTTAAAAGCGTAATATTTCGCGTTGGTAACTACATAAAATAAAATTCGATTCATTAAATTACTGATGAAATCCAAATTTCATATCGTTGAGGTTCTTAGGTTAGCTGGAATTATATAAATGGACATTCAGTATTATTCTTTATGCAAAATATTGATAAGTGGAATCAATTTTTACTTCCCTCCATTTTTCTTTCATTTCTTAAAGCGACTGAACTATTTATTATTGAATAAAAAAATCTTTAAACTGCGTTAAGGATTAATTTAATTTTTAATTTTTCTGTATTATTAAACAAAATTAAATTATTAGATTTAATCCTTTTTTAATCATTTAATATCTGTTAAATTTTTTTTCTAATTGTTTAATTCAATTTTTACTCTAAAATTAAACTTTGTTTAATTAGGTAACTGTAGTCGATTTTTAGTTCGTACTTTAAAAAAAACCGGTAGGTTACAAACAGATCATTGTAGTTTATTGTATATTGCTTATCATCCTCTTACCGAATTCAAATTAGTGTACGATAATAATGTTATCGGATGAAGATGATACTAAAGGCTACGCAACTTTCAGGATATTAAGCATTACTAGTATACGCATAGCATGAGACCTTACCTTTTAAATTGAATCGGAAATTAAAAAAGCGGATGCGGATGGTAACGACAAAATTTTATTTGAAAGCGATTTTAATTTTTCGGAACTGATTTTTTTCAACTCGACTTTTATAGGAACAGAATTTTGTTGGAAGATATCTTTTTCGTAAATTTTATATTTATTATTTGGAAATAGCTTTGTTCTCAGTACACTCATACACACACACACACACACACACACACACGCGCGCGCGCGCGCACGCATATGTATATATGTGTATGCGCGCGTGTGTGTGGGTATACTGAGAACAAAGCTATTTTATATATATATATATATATATATAAAATAATAATTTTGTGTGTGTGTGTGTGCGCGCGCGTGTGTGTTATAACAATATGTTATTTGTAAAATGATTAGAACTGGTCATTCACATTAAATGACAATAGTTTAAAAAGACGTCGTCTGGTAAAAGGTAAGGTGAGATGGGATATAGAAGTCGGCACCTTTGTATGCAGGTAACGGACGGCACTTGCCGCCAATCTACCTCATCTTGGACACACATCTAGTTATGTCGGCGGCGACCTCTTATAAACAAAAGAACTCACGCCCATCAGCTTTGCAAAAACTGAAGAGAAAAGCGCGTCTATTTTTGCCCACCTACTGTACCTTTTTACCTAACCTTAGGCAAAAAAAGAAGAAATTTCGAGGTTGTTCAAATGCTATTACGATGTCGGTAACTTTGTTTTTTTCTAATTTTAATCATATTGGCACATTTTAAATAAAATATTCTTGTTTTAAATCATTCAATTCATTCATTCACTTAAATCCTGCTTAATTTATTTATGTATCTATGTTAGACGAATGCTTATAGTAATTTTTCGGACCTTATTCGATTCCAGAATTAGTTTTTGCAATCTTAAATTTGTAATTTAGTTATATCCTCAGTTTAGATTAACTTAAAATTCATTTACAAATGTAGTACTTTTAAATTACCGAGTAATTTACGAATTATCGGTAAGTAATTATGCAAATTCTTTTTTATAGTTGTTCTTTAATTTAATTTTTAAATGTAACCCAAAAATCTTGAACTTAAAAACGGTAGAAAAGATCACTGGTTTTTAAAATTTAAAAGGGAGATTTTATAAAAAGTATTTAATAAAATCTAATATCATAATCCGTAGATAATCCAAGGAATATCACTCCAAACTAATTTTGTTGTTTTTTTTTTTTTTTTAAATAAATTTCATTCTAAGAACAAACAAAATTATTAAAAAGAAAAAATAAACAGAAATCGATAAAAAATATATACAGATATACATGAAGATTACTATACATGCGTAGACAATCCGAAGCTACTTATCTTTTGAAAATTTACAACTTTTAAGGAAATAACATGGTTTCAGTCCACTCTTCCTGGTCGTGTGGTCGTGCCTAAATTGATGATCGGATTAAAAAATCTGAACTTTATCAGAATCATACACATTTTCTAAAATGTTTATGTAACCCTGTTTCATATGCGTGCATCTGACACCGAATTTATTGGTTTTTTCTTTTAAAAACAAAACTGACTTAAATATGTTTTATCATGATTAAGTGATTAATCAAACCTATTATTACATTATTCAATTTTACTGGTTTAAAAATTTTATCTGGAAGAAAATTTTGTTTAAGGTGACCCGAAAATTATAATACATCCCTCATATTTTATGTTTGGAAGTTAATTAACCCACATATCTTTTTAGGGGGTTTTTTGGATTTCGCATTTCCATGATTGTTTTAAATACTGAACAATGATATTAACGGAAAATGATATATAGTTTAAAAAAATTTTTACTTAATAGTTTTCATGTTTTTAGAATTATATTTATGCCCGAAGATAAAAAATGAAAGGTTTTTTTTTGTTTTGTTTTCATTTATCTTATACATAAATTTTAAATGCCCAAACCTTCAAGATAACGTTTAAAAAATTATGTATATAGCTCACGTAAAAGTTAAATATATAGTCTTATTTTCCTTAATAATTAATTTTAGTCAATATAAAACACACCTATGTAGGAGTTGTTTATCTAAACATATATATGTTGTTTTTATATTTTTTTAAAGAAAGATAATGAAAAAATAACGTTCGAGTCAGTAAAGTAATATATTTCAATCGGTACATATTTTAAAATTTCTTTCTTTCTTTAAACGTTGTATTTCGAAAGACATAGTATCTAAATTACACGTTTACTGTGTTTAAATATTTTCAATATGTTTTAGTTGTATATATAATAATAATAATAATAATAATAATAATAATAATAATAATAATAATAATAATAATAATAATAATAAAAATAATAACCGTTTACGTACAAGCAATATGTAACAAGAATTATTTCAAATAAAGACTTATTATTCTGTAAAATTTAACAAAACTTAAAAATAAAATAATTTCTTATAAAAAAAAATTATAAAACATTAATAAATAAATATATACATATATAAATAATAGTGTTAATATTTTGTGGGATGCATAATTTAGCATGAAAGAATGAATTATCCGTAGATGGTTTTATTTATAATTGGAAAATAAAAGATAGAAATCAAAGAGAATTAACAATTTTTGCTAAATGGATTAGTTAAAATGATTCTAAATAAAAAGCCGACATAGAACCCGAAAAATATTTTTTGTTACAAATGATGACGGTTATTTTTTAAAGGAACTGTATGCAAAAATTTGCTAAGTAAAAATTTAATTATAAAAGTTATTAAAATAGTTATTTATTAACTTATTTACATTTTTAGTAAAATAAGATTTAAAATAAAATAAATATAAAAATGATTTTTTAAAACAATTCATAGAAACGCTTATTTAAAGTATCATAATTATATTGTAGTTTAAATAATTATAAATTTAAAGTTACTCGTAATTTATAATTAAATAAAAATATGAGTCACGAAGTAACAAAGTTATTAGTTCATATGAAATATTGAATGAGATCTAGCCGTGCTGCTATCTTAGTAAACAATTTTTATTTTCTTGTGTCTTTTTTTTACAGCTGGAGTGAAGTTAGTCGGTTTCAAACTGTCGGTAGATAATTTATTCTGCTCTGATTTATAGACCTCATCAACCCTAGTAATAGTTCCATTAACAAAAATACTCGACAGAGTTTAAGAGCACAGTCGATATAGGTATATCGGTGAAACTAACGATATTCTGTTTGCGAAAGAGATTAATAAAGTTCAATGATTACAACTTTAAAAAAAAGTAATTATTTCATTAAAATAAGTTCATTTAACAAAAATTATTTAGTTAAAGAAACTTTTTTTTTAAAAATAAGACAATTTCAATTCAAATTTATTTTTAAAGTGATTCAATTTGCCGTTTGATGATGGTTTTGAGAAATGTTATTTCAATCTAAGGAAAACAATATTTTTCTAAACTGCTAAGTTAAATCTTTTTCTGATAAAATTTTCTTTCTGAAATCTTTTTCTGATAAGGAAGTAAAAAAATATGCCTATTAAAAAAAACTACTCGCTAATATAAAATCCTTAAGTATAATATTTTTAAATGTTCGTACCTAATATATTATTCGATATTCTAACCCGAAATCATTGAATTTACTTCATGAACAGCTTTATTTCATAATTTGACATATCGGATGTTCTTCCAGGACCTAAATTATCAATGATTTTTATTTCGGATGGGTCAATACTGTTTCGTTAATTATTAAAAAAATGTTTTTATATATACACACACATATATATATATATATATATATATATATATATATATATGTGTGTGTGTGTGTGTATGTATATTTATATTAATTTAAATCACTTCTAAGTTTTCGGCTAACCTCTTAACGTAAACATACCTCCTCCTTAATTAATCCTATACTTTCAGTAATCTATTTTATATTATAGGCTTATTCTAATCTTTATTTCCTTTTACAGATTTTACCAGTTTATTTTCTTTTTTTAACCCCTATTCTAGTATGATTGTGTCTATATGGCTTACTAACCTTTTATTCCATTTTTTACAAATGTCTACGTGGAATAAATCTCTTCTAAAATTTACTGGAAAATCTCCTTTTTTTCTTTCCCGCCTAGATAGCGATATAGAAGAACTATAGCTCTAGAAGGGAAAGAATTGTAATCGGTCCAATTTGGGCATATGCGGTTTTTACCGGATCTTGACGTTTTGAGACCTTAGGAACCCAAAAAACCGGATGAAAGTTTTCAGGATGTTAATGTTCGTATGTTCATGTGTTAGGGGTTGGCCTCTAAATCATCTTATATCTCCAGAACTACTGGACCGATTTTAACCGAACTTGGTCTGATCAGTTATACGTATGGGACGCTGATACCATTAAATTTTCAACTTAAAAGTCAAGGGTGTGAGGCTGTAGAGAAAAGTCACCCTCAGTATGTCGAGATTTATTCTATTTAAGGCCATATTTTTCTTAGGTACATTTGTTAACGCTTAAAAAATAAAAATATTTGTAAAATAAAATTTTTTTTCAAATGCTGTTGTGCTGCTATATTGTGACGTCACAGGTGAGCGGTAGAATTAAATAAATGATTAATATTTAAAGTATAAAAAAGTAACTCGATCTGGCCGAGTCTCTAACTCGATCGCCCGGTGTACTCGATATCTGATGCGTTAAGCCTCGCGGCTACACCAATCTATTGACCGTACAAGCGAATTTGTTCTACGTAAGTTGCGAAATTACATTAGTTTAGTTAGTGCCGACCGTCGTCGCTAGTACCACCACACCCCCGCGAATACGGTATGAGCGCGCGCGCGCTGTAGAGTCATTGAATTAAATAAACGAAAAAATATTACATTTAAATAAAATGATAAATTATTTTAATTAAGTTATGTTTGTAAGCCGTGCATGAGAAACAACTCATAGTTGTAGTACTTTTCCGTCACGCAACTAAAAGCCGCGTGACGGGAAAGTCCTACTATTGTGTTGTCAGTTTTTTATATACTGTATAGAATTATAGACGTTGACATTTTGGAAAACATTGTGAAAGTATTATGTTTGGAGGCTACTATTATATAATTAGATCAATTAATAATTTCTAATAGAATTTTGATCAAAATACGGAAGTTTTCATACGGAGGATCATCATGATGAAGACACTATCGGGTAAGGAACAAGGATATTGTAAAAAGGATAAGCAAAAAGGAATAAAATTTGATTGAAAAGGTTACGAAAAGGAAAAATAACCGGTTAGGACAAGCACTGAAGAGAGAATGTTCGTTGATTAGAAGGATTAGTGGATGAAGGTATGAGATAAGGAAGAGAAAGGATAAAGCTTTTTAGATATGATATTTAGGAGAATATGAAAAAAATCAAATGGGGTGAAAGGGGTCGGATGGAAAGATCATGAAAGAACTAAAGAAGAGATTAATTTCTGAACTTTTTTACCCGCTTAAATTTTTAAACTCTAATTTTATTAATGAATTCAGGAAACAATTAAAATAAAGATAACGATGATTAATTAATTTCTAAAAGGTAGAATATTCAAGTAAATTTTTAACGCCGGTCAAGGATAAGCTTTAAAAGCACGATTACTACGTTAAAAATATCATATCAACACGTTTATCTTGTTTGTTTTTTGAATATAATTAATCCACATTAATTAATGATAAGTCTGTCCGTTAAGGTGATGGTTTTTACATTTTATAAGTGCGTATTAGTTACAGTAATGCTTGGATATTTAGAAAGAGAAATATCCGTTATTTGTCTTTCCGCTTCTTGGATTAGTTAAAAACAAACCTTTTACTGTAATTTATGAAAATTATATCTTGTAGCAATTTTTTTAGGACCGATAATAAAAAAAAGGTAAAAATCGTAATCTGAATTTAAAAAATTAAATATTGTTTAGTTATAAAGAGTCAAGTGAAAAAAAAAAAAACAATAAAAAAGAAATATATATTTATATTCCAAATTAACAACAACAAAATACTTGTAGTAAAGTTATGTTCTACAACTAAATAATGATATAAATTTATGTGAATACGGGTGGATGAGTGTGTTTTTGTAATACAAATGTAGATGTAACTAATATGAGAAGTGATTTGTAAACCAACTATTTATAAACAACCTAGATATTATTTAACGTAAATTTTTTTTGTTTTTAAAAAAAATTAAAGATGGGTCAACAGGTTCTGTTATTATTACTAAGTTTATCTACGTCTGGTGTAAAACAGTAGTAGGTGACATGTGATATTTATTTTGTCGGCAAAAGGTAAAAGGTAACAGCTTATAATATACTAGGCAATAAATGTCTTTTGTAGTTATTGGGGTAGCTGTTACTGTTTTCCTTACGGCAGGGTTAGGACTAAATTCGTAGCAGTCGATTTATTATTTTCTAAGTTAAAAAACGTACATTAAAAAGCATCAACGTTATCTAATATAATAAATGTAGTAATAATAATAATTTGTTGTCGAAACAATTTTATTTATTTATATTTTTAATACCTTAACAAATAAACGGATGCTTTTTCTTTATTAATTAAAAATAATAATGGTACGTCGACCTATTGATGAAACGCTATTTTGGAAACTTTTATAGCAATTAATAAACTCACTATTTTCTTTTAGTTTCTTTAAAAGGGTCAGGATTCTCTCAAGGATTACCGGTTCAAATCCGGCTAAGATCGGTTAATAAAGAATGAACTAACTGGCGATTCATCGCCGTCCCCCCTTCTGTAATGAGTAGTTCAAATTCACTGGTATTTCAAGTTAAAGGCTGTCGGGAGGGACGATAAATTTCATAATGATTTTACGTTTACAGATAATTTATTAAAAAAATTACGAGTATACATTTCTTTTTTGAAAAGCTTAAGATTACGCAAACTTAAAAAATTTCTTTGAAAAACAACAGCAAATAAAAACATGATGTATATATTACAATACGATTTAAATTAGACCATGTATAGTAAAAGTTCTTTAAATTTAAAATCTTTTAAATCGGTGGTAAACTAAAAACAACACACTGATCTTTATGACACTGCTTAAAAAGTAAAAACTTAAGAATTGAAATTTTTTCTTTTTCAAAATTTTATTGCGTTTTTTATCGTCGTTTCTTTTTTGTATAAACTGTATTTTATTTTAATTTTTTATTTAAAATAAAGAGATAGTCATAAAAAATACCGTGATCATATGAAAAATGCCGTTCTTAAGAATCACAAAGATGAGAATTTTATTATAAAATTAAAAAAATATATGCGGAGAAATAACGTTAAGTAATTACAACCGAGCGTCAGATAAAACTTCATGGATTGAAAATTTATTAATTTAATAATCCTCGTTACATTAAGTTATCGGGCTAGTTTTTTTATGAGATTTTACGTCAAAATATTATGAATATTAAAATAAAAAACGGTTATAAATTATTATTTTATAACGATGCGATATTAAGCAGTGATGACGGAAAAGTGGAAAAGTATCTACAAAAAAATCTATGTAGCTAATTTTATTTTTTGTTAAAAGTCTCTACCGAGTAAGTTATTTACAAAGATATTACAACAGTACCACCGAGGAACTTCCACTAGAAAATAAAAAAATAAAATTATTCTATTATTAAGTCTTTTATGTACAATTATTGTTAATTGTCGAAGATAAAAATTGCAAATTCGCAATCATGTTTTTTTTTTTACGAATGGGTAGGATTGCTATAGAATAATATTATTATACGTGTACTCGTATTAACAGATTCAAATACAATGAGGTTGAGGGAAGGCCTTCAACCGCATCCCCGACGCACTATTCCTATCTATTTTTGTAAACATACAGATAAATAGTTAACATCGGAAATGTCAGATGAAAATTATCGGTAGTTATAATTTATAAGCGCAAATCGTATTCTTTTACAAATCAGAAATTATAAAAATAAACTATTTGCAGCGGTGAATAATAAATCAATATTTTATGTGTTTAGATTATTTTCAATAATCTGTCCCTTTCAACTGAAATTGAACGAATAAGATCGATATAGAATTAAAAACTTTGGTTTTAAACTCGATTTGAATTCATAAAATCGCTACCAAAATACGGTAAATATTTCTTCATAGGAGCTTGATAGGCAATGATATAAAAAGATGTCTAGTAAAAATAAGAACAATAAACTGAATAGATTCTGCGCGATCTCAAGGTTTAAACTCTTATTAAAATATTACGTTTTATTTTAAATATACATTGAAAACTATCGCAGTGAGATCTAGGAATGGTCACTCCCGCCGAAACTCTTGATCCATACATTGTAAAATTTATAGCCGTTTTCTCTTTTTATAAAACTTTCGTGGAGTTTAAGAAGGAAAATTCATTTACGGATTAATAGTAGATTACTTAGTTTACTAATACGTATGGTTCCCCCTTCCCCTCCCCGCAAAAAAAACAAAAAAAATAAAAAAAATAAAAAATTGATTCTGTCTGGTACAAGGTTTTTTGTTACTGATTTTTGTATTGTAGAACACTGCAGGAAAAATGGATCCAATAGAAGATTTAGTGTAAAAGTATTCTATGTATTATGTATAAAGAAACAGTCTATAAAATAATTTTTAGAATTTGCAGTTATCTTTAGATATTGCGTATAAATTTTGTAATATATTTGAAAAAGAATCGTATATTTTTGTTTTAATAACGTGCTAAGTAAAAAAAAAATTATACTACAGTATTACGATAATGCAATAAAAATTATATCGTATTAGTATTGCAAATTGTATAGAATTTATATCGCATTAATAATTCCGATTCTTTTATACGTTACACTGAAGTAACACAACTAGACATGCTGATTAAAGTTGTAATCGATTTTTGAAGGTTAGGCTGACGAAATACCTAGTTCTGTGAATAACTGTGTAGTTAAAACCATATAAAAATGTATTATTACATCAGTAAAATCATAAAAATGTTTTAATTATTATTAATTTAATACGATCATCTCCCGTGTCTCAGGTACTTTTTCGTTAATCGGTGTGTAAGAACCTCCGGGGTTGTTTTTTGATTTTGAATACTTTTTTTATATACTTTTTCATAATCATTGCTAATCCCTGAAAAGCAAAGTCAGTAGGGTTCATCTATAAAAAAAAAAGAAGAAATCGTAAATAAATACCTATAGTCCAAAAAATTGAATCCTAGAAGAAAATATTAAAAAAAAATCAATGTTTTTATCATTTAATGCTTCTGTCTGTTATCTACTTTTGAATTATTTCACCGAGGTTTCTTTTATTAGAATGACATTTCTTGTTAATAAAGATATTTTTAAAATCTAAAATTTGTAGTGATATGATCTTAACGTTTTAATTATTACAATAAAATGAACCGAACTGTAAATATTTTAGCGATATTCTCTAAGTGTTTCACGATTTTGTTTGTTTGTTTATATATATAAATAAATAATATATATATATTTATTGTACATATATATATAAATAATATATATATATATATATATATATATATATAAATGTGTGTTATATTTGGTAAAAAAGTAATACGAATAGTAGAATGGGTTTTAAAGTAACTTATGTCCATCCAAATCCGTAGTTTATCAAGAAATTGTGATAATACATCCACAACCTGTGCTGCTACATTGAAAATTGTTGACTGGTAATTCCATCATGTCTATTATTTTGTCGATACGCTAAACTAATTTATTTATTAAAATAATTATATAATAAGAAAAATCTAGTATTTCATTACAAAAATTAATTATAGCTTTTTTTTTATTATTTAACAGATAGTTTAGAAGGAGAAACGCTAAGGGAGAAAAACATTTTTAGCGATTAAGTTGTGTACCTTCTTATTAACAAAAATAAATTAAAGTATAAGTAGCATCAGACACACGATTTATTTCCCTGAAAGTAATGTCGGTCAAAACACTGCTACTTTTTTCTTTTAAAGAAAATCGATTTTACCACTTGGGGAGGCTGAATATCACCTTCATTTTGGTGGGATAATACGCAACATTAAATTAGCTTCAGCAATGGAAAAACTAGAAAACCCACTTCACATAATACGTTTGCTAGTATATAACATGAGGCGGAATGCTTGCATTTCTTGAAAACGATTATAATTTGTGTCACTGTTAAGTGGCCTACAATGCTTAATAATGTTTATGTAATTACAGCATCTAAGAAAGAATTAAATTACAAAGGCCGGGGAAAAATTGTATATTTTACAATATTGCAGTAGAAAGTCCGATAAGGGACTCGGGCCAGGTCCGTCCTTTTGCGAGTCAACGGTTAGGAAACAAGAGTTCACGGACAATTCCATTATTAGCGCACCCTTTAAAGAATCATAAAATATGAAGTATGCAGCAACTCCAAAGTTTTCTTCACCCGTATCGTGGATCAATCAGGAATCCAACCAAAACCTAAAAAAATATGACTGGAAAAATAAGGATTAAGGATAAGGCAAAGATCACGGTAAGAAAAGTTATCAAACTACAAAAGGATTAGGAAACCGGGAAAAATATTGGGAATACATTCCTGACCTGAATCCTTCGATGAAGTTTTACCCAGAACCGCAGTAACTTATTGAATAATAATTTTTCGGTAAGTTTAAATACCGGGTGATTCAATAAGGACTTCACAACTTTAAAAGCAAATAAAAATTTATTTAGATAACTAACAGATTTGCTTGAGATCTCATTTCATAGCAAAACACATAAAATTTTGACTCGCGTCAACCGAATACCGAATTTGGCCACCGAGGCTGTTATCACGATTGTTAAAAATAGATATATTTACTATTTAATAGATATATCTAAAAACAGAACGTGCTTGTTGCGTGTGCTTTGGTTTCACGATCTGCAGTCAGCATCTGCAATTCAACGTAATTTCCGTAGAGTACGGTAGGGAGCCTCCTAGTAGGCTTACAATTTACTCTTGGTACCAAACCTTTGTTGAGGCACGTTTTTCTGTTAAACATACAAAATCACCAGGACGCCCACGCGTTTCTGAAGTTGCTGTGTTACAACTCGGAGAAAACTTTGCACGTATTCCGAAGAAATCAATTCTTCGTGTCTCTCGTGAGAATGGCATTCCGGAAGCGACTGTTTGGCACGTATTATATAAACGATTGCAATTGAAGCCGTACAAATTAACCGTGGTTCAACAGGTTACAGATGGAAGTTGCTCGGCTGCAGTTTTGTGTGGAAATGGTGGATAGAATTGAAGACAACGATACATTTTTAGACAATGTAAGTGTTAATCATGAGTCACCATTTCACATCAGCGGCAAGGTATACGGTCATAATTATCGAATATGGGGTAGAAAAACCTTCGTGAAAATTTGCAGCCCATTCGTGATAACCCTAAAAACAATGTTTTTTGTGCTCTAAGCAAAGACTATCCGGCTCGTTCTTCTTCCAGGAGGCAACTGTAAATGGTATCGATTATTTGGCAATGCGTCAAAATTTTCTAATTTCTCAATTAGCCGACGATGACCGAGATGGACGCTGTTATTATAAGCAAGACGGGACACCACCTCACTACCGTCTAGTAGCCCGAGATATTCTTGTCACTCGATTCTCAGGTCAGTGGATCGGTCGTGATGGTCCAATCGCACGGCCACCTCGCTCCCCAGATTTAACCCCGATAGATTTTTTCTTGTGTGGTTTCATTACAACGCCCGATT
The DNA here is from genome assembly GCF_047948215.1 of Lycorma delicatula. Classification (NCBI taxonomy): domain Eukaryota; kingdom Metazoa; phylum Arthropoda; class Insecta; order Hemiptera; family Fulgoridae; genus Lycorma; species Lycorma delicatula. Next base: position 78,883,741 of record NC_134458.1, read on the forward strand.
TGCTGGCTACAGTCTGTAGTCAAATCGTCTTCAGGTGGGATGTATTTCGCATTAAAAATGGAAGACATATCGAAGGAAAGGGAATGTTGAGTGACAAACTTGATGCGTTTTTCTATGAAATGAGATCGCAACCGAATCTGTAAGTTTTCTCAATAAATTTTTTAGATGCTTTTAAAATTGTCAAGTCCTTTTTGAATCCCCCGATATATACTGTAACAAATATATTTTTCTCCGGATGTAAAACGACAAACTTAGAATAGATAAATGATTTCTTAAATAAAAACATCATAAAAGTATTAACACAGTAAATATATTTTAATACTAGATGATTTTCCATGCAGATAATAAATCTACCTACCTATATTAAAGATAAATTTCAGAATTATTAAGAAATTCGCATAATTATTTGAATAAATTATATACATGTATAACTTGAAAAACAAGAAAGACTAATTAAGTATATAAGCGACTAACATACAGTGTTATAAAGAAAATTTAGGAAATTAGAGGGTTGATAGCGAGTGCGACCATATTTATATATTTAACCTAAATCGAATAAAAGATGTAACCAACAGAATATTGTAAATAGAATAATAAAAAGGTCAATCGAAAATATGTATTTAGACGATAAACATTAATAAATTTGTTTTTATAATGACGTGTACGTAAGAAATTAGTGTATATATAAAACGAATAATTGAGGATGCAGATGTTGCAAATACTTTGAGCTTAAAAACGTTTTAACCGAATAAGAAAAAAATGGGGAAGCACATTAACTAGGTGATCGTGTGAAGACAAAAAATTGATTTATTTCGCTGAAACATATACGTATCTTAAACAAAAATTTAATCGCATAATTTTCTTCAATATATACGTGACCTTGTAATTTTAAAGTTTTTATAAAATTAAAAACTCTGCTGCAGTATAAGGTAATTGCTGTTCTCAGAACAAATTATTAATTTTAAATCGAGTGACATAAATTCCTATCCGGAATATTTAATAATTTTTCGGCTTTACGAGTTAAAATCATAAAATCTGTTTTGGTATAGTGTATTATTATTCGTTGATATTGTGTTCAATATAACAAACTAGGTCAGATATAAAGCGACCTACATTATTCCTGCAATAATATAGACATGCTATCCACGATTAGCATGTCCCACAGTATTTTTATGGGAGTTGTGAGAAAATTTTATTTAGTACTAATAAAATCCAATTTTCCGTGCTTATTATCTGTTTTATATTGAAAATTTACACGAATAAAATATTTACGTGTGTAAATATTTGATTCGTTATTTTATTATAATAAATAAATAATGTTAGGGCTGATTTTTGAACCGATAAAAATATTTTAACGGACGGTATTATTACAATGATCAGATTAAGAAATAAGATTAAAACATTTACTTAATTTCTAAAACTAAATGGCTATTTCGATTGTTAAACAGTCGTCGTCGATAGAAGGTACACAAAAATTATAAAACAAATATTACTAATGGCGTTAATAGAATAGAAGTAAACATATATAAATGAATAATCGTTGTTATAGACAATATCAATAGCAAGAATCAATTTAGCTTAAAGACATCTAAACCGCTGAAACCTCAGACTCTCAGTTCGTCCACTAAACCTAGTAGACGGACTCTTAAATACATTCGGAAGCTTCATTGTTGAATAACGATAGGACAGCGATATCCTTACAGCATTTTAAATTTATTGAAAACTGTTTATAAAAAAATTTTCTATCACCCTTTCTACTATTTTGTTACTGGGAGAGGATATTTGTTGATCGGTTGTTTTATACTATCTCTGATTTTCTTAGATAAATTTTTATTTTATCCGGCTTTTTTTTTATAAACCGTTTTCTTTTGTAAATTTATAAAAAAAATTAAAAAACAGAAAGTAAATCGTTATGTAAATACTTTAAATACAATTAAAAAGTTGTTATCGGTATTTTTAAAAATCCGATAAAACTTTCAGTACTCATTCTTATTTATTAAATTTTAGAAAAAATAAAATAAAAAGATTATTTCCAACTTTTGTTTCAGTGGAAATAATTAAAATACTCAAGAAATATTTCAACTAATGATTTATTAACTACTGGTTTCTTTTATGGAAAAATCAAAAGAAAAATAAACCCTGTATAATTCAAAAAAGAAAACAAGTAAATATGATTTTTCCTACTTAAGTTTTGGAGATTAATTAATTTATCGGAATAAAACAATAAAATCGTTGAAATTGTTCTTGCGAAAGCTGAGATTTTTAAAAAAAAACAGCAATTAGAACAGCTTAATTTTTTAAAATGGTAATTTTTAAAGAAAAAAGCAAATTTAAAAATAAAATAATACTTTCTATAAAATAGAGAGAAATTTTTGGTAAGCTGAAAATTTCCTCGGTCACTTTAAAGGTAGTCCATAAGAGTCACTTATATGGTGGAACATACACGTTCTTTGTAATTATTTTAAATTATTGCCGGCCGATTTTAATTTTTCCTTTAATGTTTTTGTAGTAAATACTTGTGACATTTTACGGAAATGTAATCTATCCTATATCTAAAATGGAAATTAATACGAAATACATTAACTAAATAAAATTATTTTCAATAACTTTGTAGAGATTTAAGGAAAATCATTTTTATAATTAATGTAGATGCTAAGGACTTTAAAAAGAACTTACGAAGAAGCATAAACATTTTTAAAAGAAATGCAGTGTCTCAATAATATACCATATGTGATGTATCGAATGTAGTGCTTTGAAGGAAATTTAACTTTTGCAAAAATTTTATTCAATTTGCGCGCGCGCGCGCACGCGCGCGCGCACACACACACACACACACACACACACACACACACACACATCCACATTCGCACACCCACGCATTTAAAAAAAAAATTATTTGTTTGGAGTTAATTTGTCATTTTTTCTTGTATTCTGATTATGGACATAAAAGACGTAATTAGTTAACTTCCTTAGCCAGATCGATCTTAAACTAATATTTTCTTATTAAAGATCGAGAATTAAATGACTGAAACTGTTTATTATCGCAAATTTTATGCTTAAGATGTAAGCTAAATTTATTAAAATTTAAAAAAAATTTGTAAGCTAAACTATATAAAATGAAGGTTAAAGAATTAGATTTAAATACCGTTTCAGAAGCAATCCAAGAATTGTTTCATACAATACGGAGCGCCATTTAAAGTAATCATCATTTTAAAACTTTTAAAAATTACATTGTTTCAAGTAGATCACGAACATCTGTCGACTTGTATTTAAAAAAAAAAGCTATATATCCGAAAAATATGAGCTTTCCTTATATAAATAAATAATTTTTATGTGAAATCGGGGTGCTTGGATATCGGGTTGTTTCCGCATATTACTCTGAGTAGAAAGCGATTGATAAAGATTTTTTATAATTATAAACAAAGTACATCATTTATTTATAAAAAGGGTAGGTATTATTAAAAAAAATTATAAGAACAAATGGGTCAGCAGAATGGGCCCTACATTACAAACCCAGCATAATTCTCAAAAGCCACTTTTTTGGAGTTTGAGAATTCGTTAGGATTCTGCTGAATTACGCGAAAAGATTACATCGTAAAACGGATTGGACATAAGCAAAATAAACCGTGTTTAAATTTATTAATTTACAATTATACCCCAGTGTTACAAGCATAGCACGCTTAATACATACTTTTCCTTATTTTTTCAACCTAAATTTTCTATCTAAGGGACTACTCAATACTGATTCCCAAAACTTTTAAATGAAGTTAGAATATCGTTATAGCTTCATAATTTTACAGAAAAATATATTCGTAATCGTTCGTACAATATTTTTTATTACCGTTCACTAACTCGAAAGTCAAACGGTTGTATAATTTAATATATAAAAGCGTTTTAAAAATACTTAATAGTTTATCTAATCAAATATGTATCACTCTTTATTAAATGAAAATACATTAAATGTTGCGTCATTTCTTTTAAAATTGATCGCATAAAAATACAAAACGATGCTTTAAATGAGGGTGTTAAAATACAAGAATTAGTCGGAAATATATTAGTCGATAAAACAAATTATTTTCATTTAATATGTTGACCCTTTTCTTTGTAGTAAGATTTTTTTTTTCTAACATTACGACTATTTTTTTTCTTTTCTATTTTAAAGCATCTGTTTTTTTTTTCATTTCATTTCTAGAGTTGCCGAGGGAGCCCAAGGTATGGTTTTTGCCGTCTAGTAAGCCTTGTAGTTATAATTTTGTAGCCAGTCAGTCGGAGGGTGTGGATCTTTCCTCTTCTTATGTCTACGTGTTTGTGTATGCGTTTAAATGTGAGTTTTTTGTGTGCGTGTGTGTGTTTGTGTATGTGAATAAGGACAAAACGAAGAAACGAGCAGAACGGTTTGCCGCTAGGTAGACTGAAAGGAGGGACGTTGGTTAATTACAGGTATACTAAGGTACATGAGAGTGAGTTGAACAGTTGAGGTGTCACTGTGGCGGCAGTTAAACCGCAACTAATTTTTTTCTTATATTTTTATTTCCTTATTTTTTTTACTTTATCATTATCAGCTCACATAAAATTTGAACCGCAATCAATTTAGTTTTATATTTATATCAATAGTGGGAAAGATTTCTTTATATTAGATAATAATCATTAATTTCAAAATAAACTATGTTGTTTCTTTAACAAGACATGACACATTTACACCTGTATAGGAGTAGAAAACAAATCTTATTTCTATCGGCGATCTGATAATTTCAAACAGATAGCAAAATAAGTAGTCGAAAAATTTTAAATGCGCAAAATAACCTTACGTCATGTCATCACGTTGCTCGATTTCTTCATTAGAGACTACTTCAGTTCAAAATCTTCAGCAAAGGTCGCTGTTGTATATTCTGTTTATAGTTTAAACATTCTATAAACTTTATTTTTCTTAATATTAAATGGAACTTCTTAAAAGCAATAAACTGTACTTAATAAAAAAATGTCCTAACCAACTATTGTGCTTCGTAAACATTTTTCAACAGCTTCTTCTATATTTCCATTCTCAAAACGATCCATAATCATCTGATACTTTATAATGAGATCTCTTTATTATTCCGTTTGACTTTCGAGTTAATGAACCGTAATAAAATGTATTGTACGAACGATTACGAATATATTTTGCTGTAAAATTGTGTAGCTATAACGATATTCTAACTTCATTTAAAGTTTTGGGAATCAGTATTGACTAGTTCCTTAGAAAGAAAATTTAGGTTGAAAAAATAACGAAAAGTATGTCTTAAGCATGCTATACTTTCTACCACTGGGGTATAATTGTAAATTAATAAATTTAAACACGGTTTATTTTGCTTATGTCCAATCCATTTTAAATGTAATCTTTTCGCGTAATTCAGCGGAATCCTAACGAATTCTCAAACTCCAAAAAATGGTTTTTGAGGATTATGCTGGGTTTGGAATGTAGAGTCTATTCTACTGACCCATTAGTTCTAATAAATTTTTTTAATAATACCTACCCTTTTTATAAATAAATGATGTACTTTGTTTATAATTATAAAAAATCTTTATTAATCGCTTTCTACTCAGAGCAATATGCGGAAACAAACCGATATCCAAGCACCCCGATTTCACATAAAAATTATTTATTTATATAAGAAAAGCTCATATTTTTCGGTTATATAGCCTTTTTTAATTACAAGTCGATAGTTGTTCGTGATCTACATGAAACAATGAAATTTTTAAAAGTTTTAAAATGAAGTTTACTTTAAATACCGCTCCGTATTGTATGAAACAATTCTTGGATAGCTTCTGAAACGGTGTTTTAAACTAATTATTAATCCTTCATTTTAAATAGTTTTATTTATATTAATTGTATTTTTTTTTACTGTAATGCAGTCTATTATTACTATTATTTTTAAATTATCCGTTCCTATTATGGTTATTAAGGTTTTTATTACATTTTTACGTTATAGACAACTAAACGTTTTATACCCATTTTGCATTTAATAATAATTTAGAATTTGTATTATAGTAGCGTCAAGGGGTATGATATTATTTTACTGAATTCTCAATAAAACGATTTTATATTTTCTCTATATTTATTTACTGACGTTGTATATATATATGGATTATAACTACCACAACTGATGGGAAAAGTAAGATAAATTTTAGTAAGAAAAATCAACGGTTTTTTTATCAAAAGAAACGTGTAAAGAAAAAAAATGATAAAAAAATCATTTTATAGAAAATATTACGCGCATGATTGCCCAAAAAAAGAAATTAAATTAAAAAAATTCCTTAGTTAAATTTTTTTTATATTAAGTTCTGTCTTAAATATTACTGAACGTTTGTAATATATAATATATCGCCTTAACTCACGATAAAACTTCATAAACTTAAAGAATATAACCGCATTGAAATCTTTATTTCATATACAATAAAACTGCTAATAAATTAAAGTTACTATCTCTTATGCAATTAATTAAATACTTTTATATAATACAACTGAAAATCATGATTGATTGGCTGTTGAAATAGACCCAAAAAGAGTTTGGTATTATAAAAAATTATTGGACCATTCTAAGATTGAAAAATTATGATATAAAGAAAAGTTTTAGTCTAATTAATGAAAAGAGAAATTTATGAAAAATCTTTATTAGAATAAAAAATAGGTTCTTTATCATATAATAAGGCAACAAGACGACACAGAATTAATTAATTTACCGATGGAAAGATGAATGATATAAAATTATGTAGAGAATTAAAGATTGCAGTACAATGCTGAAGCTGAGAAATATATACTACTATTGATATGAGACAAAAGTCACTCGAGAGAATGACACAAATATTCTCAAGAATAACAACCAACCCGTACCATGCCGGGGGAGGATTGAAGTGGTTTTCCGTTGTCTTTTTCAGTAAGCTAAATATGTGGTTGCCTTTGATCCCTTCTAAATGCAGGTAATATTCAGCACTATAACTGACACCATCCTTTTGTCTAATGAAAGAACTGGCTGTATAGTGAAAAGCAATAATGATTGATGTCTCTTGTATCTCAGGTACTTTGTATGCATTACAGCTTTAAGACCGGTACAAATATTATAAACGACCAATTAATTCTCCTCTTTCTGTCGTAAAATATTCATTACATACACATTGCTTTAACAAAGTAAGTGAAATAATTACTTATGACCCATTTCATTGCATTGCAAGGGGTAAAATAAAGTCATTTGATTTAAATAAGGGACGGTACAATAAACACTATAGAAAGCATTAATGAATACAGTTTTTAAATATTTCATATATGCAGAGGTCTACTCATTCATGCTAAATCACGTTTAATATCGACGTGGTTATTTTTCCTTTTTTAAAATAACCTCTCCGTCTCTTTCTCTAAAATCTTAAAAGAGGGAAAACGATTTTGGTTTCGAGTTTACCTGTTCTGAAATAGATTTTTTTTTTTTTTTTTAACAGAATGATTAAAGGGATTACAGCGTGCATTTAAAACAATATTTTGGAATAATTTCATGATTATTTAAATTTTAGAAAATTTATTTGACGAGTACTGAAATCGCTAGTCTCTTTTCTTATTTGTTATATTGAGAAAGCGTAATTAGTGCTTTATAATCGATGAATCTTCTTGAGAACGATCAGTTTTAAAATGACCCTCTCTTAGGGTACTCTCTATAAGGGAGATCTCGTAATAGTCTGTACTGCGTATCTATCGATTCATTTAGAAATACGTAAATAAATTTTTGTTGGTTTTTTTCCTATGGTTTGTTGCAGTAACAATTTCATTTAAGAAAATTTAAACTGAAAAAAGTTTTTTTTTTAAATTGTTTTAAAAGTATTTCCTATTTATATGATAAACATATCTAGCACAAAAATTTAGTATTTTATAAAAAAATAGATTAAGTATAATTTTATGACAGTTCTAAAATAAACAAGCTAATTTATCTGTTACTCCTTCGAGTATTTATATTCTGGAAAAAACTCTTAGTTAAAATTAAAAAGAAATATCTGACAAAAAAGTTGCAATACTTTCCTGGCATTGGTTATTTATTCTTATATAATGGAAAAATACATTAAAACGATACCCAAGATTTATTTTTTGGGGAGGGGGTAATTTATGATGAAGTTTAATTACAAAATTATCATTATATATTTAAATAATCAAAACAAAAGAAAAATTTTAAATAAACAAAAATCGATATTTTTCAGCTCTCCCCATCACAAAAATCACCTTCCAAGAAAATTTTCTGTTCTTTTCTACGTTTACTATGTAAAAAAAAAAAAAAAAACTAAAAAATGTGCAATCAATAAATGTTACCTAAGATTTCCTTTTTTTGGGTAGGGGTGAACTATGATAAAATTTGATTATAATATTTTAAAAAATTCAAACAAACCCAAAAAGGTATTAAACAAACTCATAGAATCAATATTTTTAAACTTTGATCAACTCCCCCCCATCGCCAATATTGCTCCCAAAGTAATATTTTTTGGGTCACTTGCACTAGAAAGTGCAAGGATGAACAAAAAAATTCGATTAAAAAATATACAATGAATAAAAAGATAGGTTTTCGATTTTTATGAAAGAGGATATTTTAGGGCAAAATCTTTTTAAAATAGTTAGATAATCATGCACGCAAGTACTGAGATTAATATAAAGTGGTAGTAATATAAAGTTACGTTTGAAAAATTTTGAGAAAATTTACTCCAAAAAATATTTAACCCCACTTCTTCAGATATGACCCCAAACTGCCCTAAACACACAAATTGCCCCATACACACGGGGGTCTCTGTACAAAATTTCATCAAAATCGGTTTATACAGTCAAAAGTTATTAGTAGCTTCAAATATATATGTACGACAAACATACATATGTACGAACATTACTTTTTTTGTGGTGGAGAAATGCAAAAAACTCCATACCCAATTTTTGAGTAATTACCGTACTTTCTTTCTTGCAGCTTATGATCGAAGTTAAATGAAGTTAAAATGCTTGAAGTTTTTTTCACTAAAATGTGTTCTCGGTTAGTAAATTATTATAAAAGATTTTTCCAAAAGCTGTCTCTCGTTCAAGATGTAAAACATTTTCCGGGGAAGGTCGTTTTAAATTTTATAAAAAAATGTTCTATTGAAAAAGATTCTTTTGTCGAAAAATTATTTGAGCGTATAAAAAAAAAAGAAAATCACCAAAAGGGGAGCTGATTTAATTTTTTTCTGTTACTTTTTTGTTTCATTCTGAATCACTAATAAAACTATTTTTTCATTAAGGTGATGAAGCTGTTATTTATATCAAATGAAGACAATTTATGCGACTAAGATTTCACTCGTTTAAACTGATGTGTCTGTTTAACATACTGGTAAGTGCATTACTAGAGGTTTATAAAACCTCTAGTAATGAACAGTTTCCTGTTCATGCATAATCCTGAACAAAAAGAAAATTGGACAAAATCAAACTGTGGTAATCGGCTGAGAAAAATATTACTAACATTACAATTTGAAAACTGGGCTTATGCTTCAATTTTGTACAAAAAACAATGAAACAATAACGAACTACCTAAACTGTGAAACAACAAATTTTCCTCTTTGATTTCGAGAACAGTTTATTGATTTTGGAAGTGAAATACCAGAAGAGAATTAAGTATCTTTTCTAAATTTCATTTGTGAAAACCGTTTAGCTGTCTCTTACATAACAAGATTTGCATTCAAAATATTACTTTCTACACGATAAATGTCCATAAAATTCGACGTTTTTCGATTAAGTCTTACTGATCACCCAGTAATCGAGTTAACTAGATAAATATATAATTAAAATAATTAAAGTTTAATACGGTGGTTAAATAATCAGCTCAGTGATTCTTGTCATGTAACGAACGTAGGTACATACATACCAAAACATTCCGATTTATATATTGTAGTAATAAGTAATAAATTTACGATCGGCTTGCAGGTGATAAATATTGTTTATGAAGAAATTAACAAAGTTAATTTAAGAAATATTTTTCGAAATAATAATAACCTTCAAAAGTAAAAGTATTTGAATTTGGTTTTCACTACTGATTCTCAAAATTTTTCACCCACCGCCCACACTGAGAATCAAAAATTTTTAAACTTACCATCTGTTAAAGATAATAATTGTAATTGCTGTTTTTAAGACGCGCTCTTGAAAACAGCTATTGTATTTATTGTTGTTAAACGAGGCATATCCTATTTCTGAGTCAAAACTTACATTTTATTTTGAAATATCAGGAAAACATAATTTTTACCTTTTTTTGAATCAGCCATCGTCTTCCTAGACCGTCTGAACGCCTCCAATTTTCTGTGAGTTTTCTACCACCCCTCCTGAAGGCCTCCAGCGCCCACAAGGGGACGTTATAGCCCACTTTGAGAACGAATAGTTTACCCTGATGGTTTTTTAAATTTCCAGATTTTATTGCGTTGTTTTAACAATTCTCTTTTATCTTTTCCTTTTCGAATCTATTCTTTACATCGCAAGATATTTCCTTAATAATAATAATAATTCTCATTATTTCTTATCTACATACGGTCATAACATGTTAGATTTTCTTCGTACGTTCCATACACTTCCTTTTAGTACTAATCTACGGTGTACCCCGGCGGATAAGTTTAGATTTTTATACTTAAATATAATTAAAAATTTAATATAATATGATGCTCTATAAACGATTTGTTTGTAAATTAATGGAATTTATTCTTATAAACCGTCTTTTGAAACTAATTCAGCATAGTTACCATTAGCGCTGTTTTCATTGGTATAATTAATTTATGTTGTACTTGCTCTTTAATGTGACTAAAACACATTACTAAGAATTTAATTTCGCACTCTTGGCTTCAGACGATTGCCAAAAGTTTTGATTTACAATAAAATATTAAAAAATTAAACTTTTAAAAACTAATTTTTTTTCTTTGGTAGAAAAACATGTTTCTAACGATATTTATTGGGAAAATGTAAATAATTTGCACCGTGTTGCACGTTTTCTCTTTTAAGTTTTTAGTGAATTACATGGCAAATAAAAAAGCCATCCGATTTAGCTAAACAAACTTTATCAACTTCTCCCGTAAAAGTTGAAAGAGAAAATTATACGGTGCCAAGGCAAGGCAATAAGGTTTTCATCTTTATGTGAATATCTAAAAAAGAAATTTAGGTTTTTTAAAATTCTGTGTTTAGAGCAAAATCTACTGAAGATAAATCGGTGAAAATTTTAATACGCGTTCTTCTTACGGTTTAAGTTTACTCTAAGAAAGAATTTTTCTTAATTCCGAGTTTAAAGGGTTAAAATGGATTTTTGATTTTTTTTTAAACCCGGCTATTTTTTGAATTTCTCGGTAACAAATAAAGATATTAACTTGGTGTCTGTAATCTTCATGTGATTATCTAAAAACCAATTTCTAGGTTTTTCGAAATACGACTTTGTAAGAGATAAACAAAGGTAAAAACGTTTCGAACAAGAATTGCAGATATTTCCAATTTCCGATTATACTAAAGGTAATATTCACTAGATTTAGGCTTGCAAATACTCTTTAGATAAATGTATAAAAAACCATTTTCGGGTTTTTTGAATTTTGATTTTTTAAGGGGTGCGACGGTGTACAACGCGGTGGCTCAACCAACACAGTTACTCCCACTGTAACTGTATGTGCGACGCGACTGACTGCACCTGCCTCCGGTTACTTGACTAAAAAACATAAAATAAAAATAAAAAAGAAGAGAAATCGGAGTACGGTCACCTCCTAGTGGTGTTTGTCGGTTAACGCTAAGAAGCGGGCAAAATACATTTTTACCCGTACAAAGACTGATAACCAGTTATAACTAATATTTTTAAGATGGTGGCCGATTATTTTATTCAGATCACTCGAAGTTTTGCTTCCTGTACCGATCAAACTGTTGCTCTGAAGAAATTAAAATACACTAATATTTTTATAAATTGGACAGGCTATAATTTTTATTTATCATTATTATTCTCACAAGCACGAGTTTAATGACAGGAGGGTCCAGGGGGCAGAGCCCCCTGGCTAGACGGGAAGCTAGTCTAGCGTATAATGCTAATATTAAATAATACTAATATAAAGCATGTAATTCTAATTCGAATAAAAAACAAATTAAATTTTTTTATTAATATATTCCAATCATTTTTTTTATTTTCTAATCAATTTTAAATTGAACAATTAACTTTATTATAATATTGGTAAATTATTATTTATATTCTATTAAAGAAATAATAATAATAAAAAATTAGCGAAATTTAATTCGTTATTTTAGCGTAACAGTTTACAGTAATAGAAAAACAATTTCATATAATCTAAGATATACATAACTTACATTAAAAAATAAAAATAAAAATAAAAATCCGTTTGAATAAAATACCACGTTGGTTACAACAGATGGGCACAAGGACGCATTGACAGACGGCGTACCAAAAATACAACAAACATCTTTTGTCGTAAAAACTTAAGAATGAAAAGAATGCTAGAATTCAAGATACGCTTTAAGGAATTAATTGAAATAGTTATTTTATATTAGGATTTTTTTCCCATATTGAAACATTTTCTTTATTGATTTTCAAAAAAAATAAAAAATAAATCAAATGCCCTATTACTTTATTTATTTTTATAATGGCTACCATATTAATTACATTTTTTTTGTGAAAAATTCTTTTTCTCTGAATAAAGTGGCCTACATTTTGAAAATAATAAATAAATAATTAGAGCAAAGATAGATATATCGCATTTTAATTACACGAAGAATTTAAAAAAAATGCCCTTCTAATCTACGATTTAAATACGAATCATTTATCAATATATTTCTGAAGCAACTCATAAATTGAAAATAATACGTCCCCTAAAACGAGAAACTGAATTCAATCAGTTTAATTCTTTATTACTACACAAAGTTCCTTGATTTGAGTGACGAATGCACCAACCAAATAAATGTAGAATATGTAAAAATATATTATTTCAGGAGAGCTAAGAAGTAAAATTATATCTAGATATTTTGTTACTTTATTTAAAAAAAAATAAATAAAAACAAAAAAGATGTTATTAATATATGATCAGTTAATTCACAAAGCAGCAGCCTCCAAGGTTAATATATTATTTTGTAATTATCAATCTTGTGAGGTTGTATCTCATTTCATCGTACATCTCAAATTGGGTCACCCTAGTGGTCGTCAAACCATTGATATCTCCCTCCATCGATGTTTTAACCAGTTCGTACACTTACATACAACATATGGTCTGCTCATCGTAAGTCTTCCTTTCTTCAAAGCTGCTATGATATCTGGTTCGCTACACCGGCCCCCTTTTTTCTAATTCTTCCTCTTATATTCGATTATTAATCTTCCTTAAAAGGTTTATTGGCTTTTTAAACGAAGAGTAAAAGATATGCGTAGTGATCTAATGGTAAATTTAGTAAATAAGAATTAAAGTAAGTAAGTAAGTATTTATTGTAAGATGTAATGAAGAATTAAATGTTTATTCTATATTTTTATTTTATTTTTTCGTTTCCATTATTGATATGTAAAAAAAATTAAAATTTAAGTTTTTTTAATAACTTTAAGAGAATATGTATTGTATTACCGCATCGGGAGAATTTTCTTGTTAAAAAAATATTTGTATTATTTTATTTTTTGTTTAACTTCCGCCACAACCGTTAGGTATTGCTTCAGAGGATGAGATAAATGATTTGTAGCATGTCTGAAAATGCCATGCCTAACCCGGATTCGAACCCGGGACCTCCGGATGAAAGGAGGTCCTTTCATCTTTATAAGGAGGTCCTTATTACTTTATGCAGGATGGGTTTCGTAAATTTTCTGTGTAGTATGTACATTTTTATACTGGTTACACAATTCGATTAATTTTTTTTAGAATTTTGACAATTCAAGCGATTTTTTGTAAGATTCCGACTCGCTGCGGAGAATAAAGAAAATCTCTTAAATCATGTCGATCTAAAATTACCCTTTAGTTCATAATTAAAAGTTTATTACAGTTATGCTTGCAGCTGATGTAAATAAATCCTGAAACGAATAAGCTTTATTTCTCTTATATCGCCGATGCTAGTTGTTACTGAGAGTCAGACAATTTGTAGCGAAGACTGCTGACGTAGGAATGGTTTTTGTTAAACAAAGCTTCGCAGGAACGACTGTTTTTTTTAAAATCGGTTGCGAACGTAAATGAAATGAATACGAATACAGTATTGATTATACACATTTTCAAATAGATTTTCATTAGAAAGATTTACACTTTTAATTTGTCAGAACGAGCTATGGTAGTTGCAAAGTTGTGATCTAGAAAAAATAGTTTTAAGATTTAAAATTTTTACAAAAATCTAAGAGTAGAATAACAAAATGTAAACAAAAATAATATTTTTTTACTATTGTAAAATGTTTATTGTTATGATCATTATTTACATAGGTAAAAATTTTTACCGACTTACAACTAATCACACCGATAGATAACATAAAAACCTTCTTAAGTAGCTGAATGGACTGATCGATTTTTTTGTTGTTAATCATTAAAATTTACGAATTCTTTAAATATATATATAATTCTAAAAAAATGAAATTTCGTCCTTCACGTTGACTAAATTATTCTATTCATGACAAATCATGCGAAAAAAGTCAGCTTTATAACTAATAGACCATTAATTCAGATATAAATACGAAATCAACAAGACAAGCATACTTGCTACTTCAAATTTCGAGTAAATTTTTAACCTATTTTTTGTCACTTAGGGGCAGATTAAGACTTTTTATTAGCTTTCTTTTTGTAAGCAGCTTCTGTTCTATAATTATAACTGGCTAGTTATTATTTTAAAACGCATTGTCCAGTTTTTAATTATTAATTTGTAACTAAGGGTCTAGATTAAGTACAAGATATTAAAATACTGCTCGTAATTCAGAAAGAATAAATATTTTATACGTAACACAAGCTCATAATTATTATAAACTCTCTCTCTCTCCTCTTCTTTCTTCCCATATATATATAAATGCAGAGTGTTCCACGAAGAAATAGAGAAACTTTCAGGACATGTTCTACTAGTGAAAATAATGATAACAGTTCATATAAACATATCTGGAAACGCTTTGTTTTTGAGTTACGGCTAGCGAAAGATTTTCCCCGGATTTCAGCCCAACTAATAAAAAGAATTCTACTGTAGTTTTTGGAAGCCAAATTAAGGAGTAAAGTTGGTGGTTTCTTCTGTAATTTGAGCTGAGAAATAGGATAAAACTGATCCCAGAACTATAACTGCAGTAGTTATCAAGATATCCGATGTAAAACACAAAATTCGGCGTCGAAAAACAAGTTGTTTTTTAGGTTTGTAGTACAATAGCTTTGTTAAATGACTAATAAATGAGGAATATTTTGTAACAAAACTTGTAGAAAATTTAATTATGAGAAAATTAATGTAAATACAGCCCATAAAAAGTAAGTAGAAACTTTTAAAAGAAGGGTTTTTATTGAAGAAAAACAGACGGAAAATAGACAGAAAATCGTATTATTCATTTTATTCTTAATAAACATTATTCTTAAAACAGCAAAACAGAAACAAAATACATAAAATGATAATTGGTAACAGAATAACAAATTTCAGTTGCAGTAATGTTTTGAAATTCCCTCCTTTACAATGTATATAGCACTCTGCCCGACCTTTTTGATCATAGCTTTTTATTCAATCGGTAATAAAAATTTGAACATATTTGTAAACCTTTTCTATATACTTTACTTTTTTTTAGTAGGGTAAAATAGGGAAGTTAATAGACTCTTTAGTAAAGGTAAAATTAAAAACTTAAAAAATAATAGAGTAGTAAAAAGTTAAAAATATTACCTTTTTTCAAATAAATAGCATACTTATACTTTTCTCAAAGTATAAAAAAATGCGAAATTGATTATCCTTACTGAAAAATCATAATCATTTTTTAGTTAAGTTGTTAAGGTTTAAAAATTTTCGAAATTTCGGCCCTATAAAATGGCAAAATTAAAAAAAAAAATCAATTGAAACATAATTATGAAAGGCGTGAACTGATCGTGTTTCATACTGTATATTATGTATGATTTTAAAGCTTCGGTGAAAGAATGATTATAGAAGTTCTACTAACTGTTTCAGAGAGACGTTCACAACTAGTACCGTCAAATTATGATCTGTATTCATATAGATGCATATATTTTAAATTTAAGGGGTCAATATAAAAATCTACCTATCACTCTGTTTTACCTTAATCATATTTAATAAGGATTCACGGTACTCATAATGTAAGAGATAGATTAAATCATTAGTTAATTTTTTATCTCACCAAACACTTATACTATTAATTTTATTGAATATATATATTTTTTTAATCATTACCTGCGATTACATTTTATTTTTGACGCGGTAGATTTATTGGGATTCTCCTATTAAACAGTGACATTATGAAACTATATTCAAAATACTTTTTACCACGTTAGAATGTACGGTCAATAAATTAAATTCATAAACCGATGTGAAATCGTAATTTTACACAGAATAAACTGATGAAAATTTTTTTTACCTTTAGAGTCTTAAACGATGTGTTATTAAGAGAGAAATTTAATTAGAAGTAAACAAGAATAAAACAAAAGAAATACAATTAGACAAAAATTTGGATAAATTTTATTAAGATGGGAGGATAAAATATACTAGAGATTGTAACACTCATAATTTAGGTAGCTAAAGTTGCAAAAGATTGACAAATTATTAATGATACGAGAAGTATACAGACACAAGCAAAGAGAATTTTACGCATAAAATTTATATTCTACTATCAGATGTTTATTTAAGAATTGTTATGAATATTTCTAGGAGTACAGCAATTCACGGTTAAGAAACTTAGGCTGCAGAATCAGAAACGCAATATATATAAATTTTAAAATCACGTCATAACTGGAAAATATCGATCGTTAAAGTTTTGAAATGAAAAGGTCTTAAGATGAGTCGAAGAATAAAATCATATAAGGGTTATTATGATATATTAAGTTACCCGATATTACGTAAGTTGTTGAATAAGGCAGCGTAAAGGGTAGAACTTATTTTTGATTTAGTAAATAGAAAATATAAGTTAGTTAATACTGGAGGTGGATTATGCGGCAATTATTCTGATATTAAATGTTCAGCGTTGAATAAAGAACAGAAAATTGAATGCATCAAACCGGTCAGATGGCTGATGATAAAAGCGTTCAAGGTTTAAAGGAATTTGGAAACTACTACCTCCAGTTAGCCAGCTGTAATTAAAATAGATTCCAGCAATTTAATTTGAAGAATTGATGTTCATTAAGGTTTAATATAGATTTTACTTTTTTTTTAGATTATGACTAACACGTGTATTTAAATTTTGGATATACGATAAGATTTTGCTACTTAATTGATAGCTATTATCACCTAGTAGGAATTTTGATCAAGAACATATCTAATAAGACTATTTCTGAATTTTATTATTATCTTACACTTCGCATTTAAAATTTGATAATTATCAATTAATTTACGACAATTTAATTAACTTAAGTTACGTTAGGAATATATTTAAAAGAAAACCTATTGAAAAAACAAATAATATGAGGAAAACTTCGAAGATTAAAGTAATACCGTTTAGATAGTAATGAATTCAATTAAAAATATTCGTAGATATTCCGTGTTAAAAGTAATAATTAACAAAGACCTTAATAAAAAATATATACTTAGTTATGCAATTTTTTTAAATTTGAATCGGACTGATTAAATGAAAAAAGAATAAAAATTACACATAACTCGTCATTAAACATACACTAAATATTAAAATAAATAAATAAGTCATAAATTGAAATTTATTATTTTATTTCGATTTATTTTATAAATAAAATTGTTAATTGTACGATGTAGAAAATTTAAAACCTAAAATCTCTTAAAATATTATCTTAATGAATATTGAAAACTATTAATGCATGCGTATGTATACCTATTATAAGGATTGAATTTACTTGATTAGTACATCAGCCCGTTCGGCCAGATTGGGAAAACATCCTCGTACAGCTTCATAAGAAGAAACGTGTCCACAAATCCACATAAATATCATGAGAATTGTACGTCTAAAGATTCTTAAAATGAATACGGAGTGCAAATGTAGTCAAATTCTACGAAATACCACCGAACGGTCTAATGGAATAGGCAAAAAAGAAAGGGATGGATATTGAGAAGGTAACGATTCCCTATAATAAGAAAGGATGGTGAAAAGAAAGGATTATCAAAAACGGGATCAATCAAGGTTCCTTCAAGACAGTAGGTGTCCGTTTTAACTAGGATGCCGATGGATTTGAGGCATGGAATGTGAGCTGTTGTGAGTTACGTAACGACGATCTTACGATGACCGAATCAAGTATACGCTACAAATAGTTGTTTTGTCTTTATATATAATTAAAGTTATCTATGGAATTGTATGGATTGTAGATATTATCCGGTTGAGCTGAATGTAAGTTGGGTGATAAAGTGTAAATATTATACTTTTAAGATATAGTTTTAAAACAAAATATATCCAGGTTGTAATTTTAGGTTTTTAGCCGACTTTGAATAGATAAATTTTTAACAAGAATTGTAACGAAAAAAAATGTTTGTCGGAGGGTCGTATCTGAAGACATTTATTGTTATTAAAAGGAAATGTAAAAGGAAAAATTCTAAATTAAAATTAGGAAAATTTAGAGGAAAAAATAATTTAGATTATAGGTCTACGTACCTGTACCTACGAGTGAGGATATATAAGGAAGTTGGTTCTAAAGTTAAAAAAGAACTAATAAAAAATTACATCTAGCAATTCAACTGGCATTAAAGAATTTTTCTCTATTTCTGTTTTGTTTTTGTTCTGTCTACTAGATTTCGGTTTTTATCCCCCAAAAAAAAAAATGTATATATATATATATATACACATAAAATTAAAAAAAAATTGCAGATTTAACATCTATAACCGTTACTGAAAAATTCGAAAAGCAGAAAGGAAAATAATATAGGCTTTTCAAATAAGGATTTACAGAAGTTACTTGAAGATTAGGTGGGTAGATAAAATTCAAACGAAGCGGTCGTAAGACGAATAGGAGAGTATGAAATTTGTGACGGGTTCGTTAAAAGACGAAATTGGTCGGCGAGTCGCATATGAAGATAGCCTGGGTCATTATACTTGAAGGATTTGTATAAAATAAAAGTTATATAAGATGAAACTTTGAATCGTAAAACAGATAATCAAGACTAGGATGTAAAAATTATGTTGAGGTAAAAGATTAGCACCCGACAGAAAGGACGGAGAATCGCATCAAACAAGCAAGATGATTGATGACCCAAAGAAAAAAAAGAAAACATTATGAGAGACAAAAATAACTTCCTAAAATAAATGCAGAACTGGATCCATTTTAATTATTTATTCTATTCTCTTTCCCGATTAAAAGCCTACGCTCAATTACACCTTCCTGTCTGGACGATAAGAAATAAACTTTGTACAGGGTGAGAAATTCCAAGCCTGACCGGGATTCGAACCTAGAACCTTCCAGATTAATATCAAAGGCAATGATTAATTATAAAGGTACATATTTGTACTTTTCTGCGGAAGAGATTTAAATTTTTTTATTATTTATAGCTTTTTTTGTTGTTTTTGCTACTACACGCCTTAAAATTGTTATCTACAATTGACCGTTCTGATAAGCTTTAATTTTAAGTTACTACGTTAAACAGCAATAAAACCTTAATGAAATAGTTTATGACTAAAGAACGGCTGATTTTAAAGGCGCATTCATTTTTATGACGTATCATTAAAAACAGTCTCATGTCTATATCTACTATACACTCTTACCATTCTTATTTAAATTAATATATAATTAGCCTTTGATGATAAAATGAATTCCAGAGAAGAAATCATCTATTCTACGAAAAACATTATAAAAATTACTGAATTATAGATGTACAGTTACCCAGTATTAGGACCGAGAAATGAAACTAGGATAAGGAGATTGACTTTTATTTAATTATTAAAACGCTCGAAAAATTTGAATGTAAATTAAAATATTTTATATTTTAATAGTATTGCCCGCCTCCATGGTGATAGCGTCTCGACCTTTCATCCGAAGGTCCCGGGTTCGAATCCCGGTCAGGCATGGCATTTTCAAACACGATACAAATCATTGATCTCATTCTCTGAAGCAATACCTAACGGTGGTCCCGGAGGTTAAAAAAGAGAAGGTTTTAGTAGTGTAATAAAATACTAAAACGTGCAACGGTACAATTTATTTCATAATAAAAGGGGTTTAGGCGATATATTTTTTTCCTTTTTAGAAGTGTATTAAATCAGCGTGACAAAGGTAAACATTTTAAGTGCAATAAATATTTGATGATATATCCATCCTATCTATTCTTACGGATTAAGAATGAAATCCATTTACTAATGGATTAAATGGGTTTACACCGGTTACGTCATTATAAAGAATATCCTTTTTTACAGAATTTTGTTAAAAGGTAATGTAGGCCTAAATTATATCTTATTATTTTATATAAATTAATTATAAAAATACAAATTATACTGTATTGTTATTTTGAGTCGTAATAAAATTATAGTCGATTTAATATCAGACCGACTAGATTTTGAAGATACGATTTACGCGAGTTCGGATTACACGATACCGGATAATGGGGGTTCAGTTTTAGGCTAGTATGTAAGCCGTATAGAAAAGCGTTAACCGTATTACACAAGATAGATAAGAAAAATAATCCGTCATTTTTTATCGGTTATTAATTATCCGATGACGTCTATTATCGGTATGTGTTTGTTTTAGGGGTTTCTTTCCTAAGTTACGAATATTATCCGGTATATTTGTTTATTAAAAGTAAACGATGCCGGTTTGAAAAGCTTTTGGTTTTATTTCAGCATTAAGTCTGCGCCAGTGGTAACGTGTACGCGCGTGTGTGTGTTTTGTATGTCGGTGCATATCGTGTGTGGAATGTATCGTAAGTAGTGGAGGATTCTTTGTACGGTAGTGGGGGATCCTTTGTATATAAGGGTAGGGATGAAAAAGTAGGCGGAGCCAACGGGGCTTGACGATGGCGCGGTCTGGTGGCGTCGACAAACACCGCGGCACACCTAGTTCAGTCGAGTGCGGACACCCGTGGCATCAAGACGAAGTGTAATAATTTCGCTTCATCACGTCAACCACCACGCTGAATTACACAGACCTCGGGAGTCCCCCCTACGGGGGCGACATGGATGACAAGTCCGCTTTCCTCGACTACAACCCCCGGCCACCTTATCATCCTTATCAGGCACCGTACCCGTACGGCAACAGTTACGGCGGGTATCATCTCGCAGCTGCAGCGACGAACCCGTATCCTACGCAGTGCCCTTCGCCACCCAAAGACGGTGAGAATATTTGTGAAATAGTGGTGTTGAAAATATCAGTATCAAAGTCAATTTTTGTACCGTATCGATCGTAAAATTTTATGCGCGTGTGAAAAATATTAGTGCGTCAAAATTTATAAATCGTGATACGATATAACCTAGGTAACCTTATGGAAACGTAATTATACGTCCTTCACTATCGAACGTAAACCGAAAGATATTACGCAGCTTTAAACGTAACCGTACCGCAAAAAATTTGAGTGCGCGAATTAAGAAATTTATTTAAAAAAGCCACCAAAATACGAGAATAGTTAAACGTATATAATTACACTTAATTATATACGTTATAGGTTATGTATAATAAAATTACCGTTTTACGATATCGGATTCAAAAGTTGTTAATACCGCGTCTTATTTTTGATTAAAAATAAAACCTTTTTAAATTTATTAATGTAATCCTTAGATATTATTAAGTATTAAGGATTATTTTACTCCTTTTAACAAAAAAAAAAAAAAAAACATTGTTAAATAAATAATTCTATAATAATGTAAATAATAATAAATACGATTTAAATTTAATTAACTTAGCTAATATCATATCGTATAAATTTTTCCTGAATTATTTTAATAAAAGTATACTAATATTTATTAAAATTAAATTAAACATCGATAGATTATTAGCAGTATTATATCTAATTAAATGTAAACAAATAATTATCGTTAAAACGTTTACGATTCGACTCGTATGAAATATTATATTTCCGACGTTTAATATACAATGAAATAGAATATGTAGCCGATTCATTATATATTATCATATATAATCGTGTAAAATATTGTGTGTGTTTTTATGTGAAGAGAAAAATGTGTCTGTTTTATTTATTATTATCCTACAAAAATATATATATTTATAAATATACATAAAATATATGTTTTGAAAAGAAGTTAAATATGTATTTTGATCATGTACCGGGGTAAGTAATGAATTAAATATATTTATTCACGTTACAGTAGGTTAAAAGTAATTGATATTACTGTCTTAATTCATTAGGTTTATTTAAAAATTAGGCTGTATAAATTACACGTATTAATTTTTATAATAAATATTTCAAATACAGTCTATAATAGAATGTTTTATTAGTATTATAATGTTTTTTATGTATGTATTATCGAATACATTAATTTGAGTATAAATACTTAACTTCAAATTTTAATTCGACATAGAAATTAAATTTTTTTCTGATGTTAACATACTGATTATTTTATGAATAAATCCGATAAAAATAACCGAACATACAAATATTGTCTTCTATAAAAATTTATTATGTGTTTAGGCCACTGAAATAATAATTAAACTAATAAATTCATAACAATAATAATACCAACGAATATTTTTAAGTTCTGTCAGACGTTTGCGTTTGTATATAATACTAATCTTAAAATCTTAATTTACTATCACTTAAACAGTAGTTAATAATAAAAAACTTGAGGGAATAATTAGGATTCAAATAAATTTATAATAATTTCATAAATATTATATTATCTTTCGGTTTAATTTATAAAGAAAAAAAAGAAAGAATAAAAATCATAACTCTGTAGAGTAAAAAATAAAAACTTATACGTAGTACATGAATACTTCATTAATGCCTATAACTGATTTATCGAAATTTATTAAGTATATACATTTAAATACTACTAATTATGTTTATTTAATTAAGAAAGTAAGATAATCAATTGAAAAAATTGTTTACACAGCAATAACAAATTAGTAGAATACACAGATTTGACTGTAATTAGGCTATTTTAAAGTAAATTGTTTGAAAACAAGTTATATTTAAAATTATGAAACAATTTGTTGATTTTTTTGGTAAAATCGACTGGAGTTTCAAAAGGTACATATATTAACTGTAATAAACATCGTTTAAGATTTTACATTCTATTGAAGTTTTATTTATATACAATTAATTAATAAAAGAGGTTGCTGCACCTTTGAATAAAAAATTCATCGCGGAAGTATATTAATTACAAAAACTAACCTATAATTCAACCTTTTTGGATTCATTATAAGTCGAAGAAGTATATAACAGTACAATTTATTTTTAAAATGTTCATTTTTTTTACACATTTATATAAATGTACAATCAACGTAATATTTAAACGGTATTTTTAATTTTAATTCAAATAAATAGTTATTAAAATAATTTTACGGTTAATAAATCCAATTTTAATATCGATATTTAACAGCGTAGGTAACTAGATGATTTTTTATTTATTTTAATAGAAATAAATTAAATTTTATTACGATTTGCAAGTAATTTTTGATAATAATTTTTAAAATTTAGGTCCGAAACGTAATTTTATAAACACGTAAACAAGAATTAATAATAATCAATACGGTATATCAGAATTATATACAAATAAATAAATTTATTATGTTAAATTAAATAGTATAATCTTTTATTTATATGAAAACAAAATTGTCGTAAGTAGTACTATAAACAAATAAAACAGTACTAAAATTTTAACTACGATTATTATTATTAAGTACTTAACCTCTTCTGTACATCATTTATGACTTAAAACGTGGAATTAGAATTTTAGTAAACGTTAACATTTATTTATTTAGTCGGTACCTATTAAATAAATGATCAAAATAGAAAATTTTCTTTATAAAAATATATATATACATTTACAGTATATTTATATTTAAAAAAAACAAACAAACTGTTTTTTCTTAATGAAAACAATATATTTGTTTTATTTTAATTTCTTATACCGAATTGAATAGGGCATAGTTACTGTAATCGGATATAATTTTATATTTATTTATCTAACTTTTTATTTAAATCATCGAACAGTTTAAGTGTCGATTCATAATTTTTTTCTGTTGGGTTATTTTTTAAAAAGTAATAAATCATTTCCAAATAAATAATATAAATAATGTTAACTTTTATTTAAAAATTGTATATAATTTATTTTTTATTAAATCGATTACATTTTAAAAGAATATGAAAATAAATTTAATCGAGTTTATTTACGTTATAATTACAATTATTTATTATAATTATAATAACATTGTAAAATTATTTTGTTTTTATAAAAAATATTTTCTCGAATACAATATTATTGTGATTATAATTAAAATAATATTTTATTTATACGTAAATAAACTTGTGTTTTTTTCATATATTATTTAAAATATACGACTCGTTCTAATCTTTTTTGCATTTTTTAACTTGTACTAACAATAATCGTCAGTGAAGTATATGTAAAAGTTGTGTAAATAAATATACTGGTACACAGCTTCCTTCAGATAAAAAAGACATTTTAAGTGTTTTTGTTATTATTTATAATCAAATAATTAATTAATATATACTTTTTTAAAATTAATTTCATGATATAACATAATAAACAAACTTAATGCGAGACATAGTTAAAAATAATTAAACGACTCGCAGATAGTTATTTAGAGTTAGTTGTAAATTATTTATTTTTTATATAATAGTAGTTTGATCTTTTTGTACAGTTGTATTTTTTAATTATTTATTTATCGCTTTATTTTCTTTTATTTTAAATTTATATCTAACTATATTACTTAATGGATTCGGCTAATTAAATATCAATAAATGAACATAAAAGAACATCGTCAAGTAATTTTAACGGTTTATAATAAAATTATTCATTGGTAAACTTGGAATACGTATATTTTGTAATAAATTATTTTCTATTAGTATAACATAATGTTTATCGCGTAATTCATGTAAGACTTTTGTCTTTATTTTATTAATTAGCGTAAAAATATACTTTGAAAGTACTCTTTCCCTATTTTTCTACTTAAATATTTTTACGTATATATTTATTTATATTTTTTTTAACGAAACTTATTTATAAAAAAATATGTAGTAATTAATAAGTGTATTATTTACACGATTAGCTAATTATTCGTGATTACTTTATTAATGTAAAATAAAAAACATTTTAATTTAACCCGAAAACAAATAAATTAATCAATAAATAAACCTCCAATTTTTCCATTGATAAATATTTATACCTTTATGAATTTTAAAGAAGATATAAAAAAAAATAAATAAAATAAATTAAGAATAGATTTTATATATATATATATATATAATTTAAATTATAGATCTTGGTAAAATATTTTATGCAAGCTATAGTTTCTAAACATATCAAGTCAATCAAAATATATATTAACGCTTACATTACTTTTTTTTTTTATAAAATTTAATCATTATTTAATTATGATAATAATATTTTAATAATTTTTCCAAAAAATTAAATAAAATTATAATAAAGATGATGAAATTTTTACATATGTAACTTGAAAATAAATTATTAATTTTTTAAATAATTTTTTTTTTAAATTTATGTAACAATGGTTTAATTATTATTATTATTATTATTTCTATTACAAAGAACATGCTGGCGTGTGAAAATACGTCAGATTTTTTTTTGTTACTTTTTCAACTGAATCTTATTATTATAAATTATTAATAAAAAAAAATGTTTAAAAATCCAAATAGCCATTTTAAGAAAAAATAATTATTATTATTTCTTTTATTTCAAGTTAAAATAATGTACTATTATAATTTTTATAAATATATATATATATATATATTTTTTTTTTTAAGTTATGTAAGAATATAAAAAAAAATTATGCTTTTGTCTGTATTATATATGTTTTAAAATATAAAAATAGGATTTAAAAAAAAATTATTTATATATTTTTAAAATAAACAAACGCTAAAATTGACATCACGATCTTGAAATTTCTTATTTTTTTTTACAGTTTGATGATAAAACTTATTAAAATATAATTAAATAAAAATATAGTCGACCGCATTCTTTCGTAATTTTGATATAATTAAAACATATTTTAATGTCATAATGTTAGTAATTATTATAATAATTTTCTGAAACTATTTTCAATTTAAATTTAAGATTCTCTTCCGTACACTAAAATTTAAAATAACTATCTTACTGTTTAAGAAGTTATATGAACACGCATGTATTAGATGTATATGCTTTTCTTTTTTCAGTAGAAATATTTTGTGAAAATGTTAAGCTATTCCTTGGAAAACAAAATATAAGGAAATTCTTCGACAAAAACTTATCTAAACTAATTTGAAATGTTTTAAACTAATAAAAATGAGATGAACAAATAAACATTTTTTAAAAATTTTAACTATATTAAAATTAAAATGAATTTTTAAATTTTTAAAAGGTTCTATTTACCGCTAGCCTGTAAACGTTTATTTTAGTTACATCATAATTTTGTTTAGGATTAGATAAATATAACATGATAAAAAAACTTCAGTTTTGAATAACAAATTAAAAAAAATATTAAAAAATTGCGAAAAATAACAGCATGAATACTAAAAACAATTATATTCAGTGTAGTTTAAAAACAAATTATTTTTAACGTGGTTAATGATTGAATAAATCGTCTTATAATTACTAAAAAAAAAAAAAAAATACATAACTAAATTATCTATAAATTATTGTTTTTATTAACTATTAATATATATTTTATTTTCTGATAATGAACCTATAAAATATTACAAAAAAAATTATTCCATATAAAATGTAACTTGTAATTTAATTATTGAATAATAACCAAATAATTTAAAGTTTTTAAATTATATATGCGAAAAACCAAGCATAATTTGTCGAAATTAAAAATTCATGTCGGCTTTTTTATAGGTAATTTCCACTATTTTATTTGTCGGAAAATATCAAAAAGAGATCTTCCTTTTTACTTAAAAAGAAATCGGTAAATTTTTTATTTTAAATTTTATATTAAATAACTAAATCCTATTACATCTTATTAACGTATTCAGTTTAAAAATATATTACTTTTTCAAATTTATATATTATTTATGATTATAAATTTTTTATTATTTCATTTGTCAAAGAGTCATTCGTTTTACTACTATTATTAAATTTATTTAATATAATTAACTTGTTTTGGCATCTCGATTAAAATGGATATATTTTTAATATATACATAGTCTTTAGCTTATTTCACTAGTTTTACTTTATACATTTAACATTTTTCTTACAAATAAATTGTAAGAAGTGTTCAGTATTATAAATTTCAATCGCTTAGTTCTCCAAATTGATATTTTATATTGTTTTACATCTATAATAATATAAAAAAAGAATCTTAAAAAATAAAAGAGATGTAGAAACTTCATTTTAAATAGAATATAAATAAATTATTTCATTCATTTAATTTAATAAGTTTTGGGATTAAAAGGTAATCCGTTTTTGGCAAAAAAACACAAAAGAATTTTTATTTTTTGATTTAAATTTTCATATTTGTCCATTATTTATAAAAAAAATGCTTATGATATAATAGATATATATTAATAAGTTAAAATATCAGAAGATCGCTTGATGCAAGATATTTATAAATACAAGTTTGTAGCTACTTTTTCAAATTAATAATGAAATCATCTCTGATAAACAAAAATTAAAAAAAAAGAAAATTATTTTGTATAGGTATAGGTTCATTCAATACAGAAATATACTGACAATTACTATGAAATCAAACTACAGGAACATTCTGATGATCCGTTGCAGAAATGTTTTGGTAATTTAAACGAAAATGTTATACATTTTAATATTTATGTTTTTTTTAATGAATTTCTTTTTTTCTAAATAATCTTTAATCGTTTCGACTTAATGAAAAATCATTAAATTTTCACTAAAGATGAAATTAAAATGTCATAAACTATCCTAAAAAAATAGAAATAAACATTTTTTACAAATAGATTTCTGATACTTAAAAAGTAATATATAGATTGAATGTTTCAAAAATAAGATTTTATAAATCGATTCCATTTATAAATTGACATGTTGGTGTTGTGATATACAAATTTATTGACACTATGCCTGCATGATAACGTAGACTTTAATTAAATAATAACAGTAAAACATTATTCCGCTATTAATCATTAAGCTTTAAATATTAGTTGTCTTTACATATAAGGTTGTAGTTAAATATCAATTCATATATATAATCGATTAAAACCGTAAAAAAATTCGGTTTTGAAATTTTTGATAGATTTATGAATTTAAACGAGTTCACAAATAAAAATCGTTTAAAAAAAAATAAAAACTTTTTCTGTTCTTCTGGAATAGAATGCGTTGTTTAGAGAACTTAAAATATTATCAAATTAAATTTTTTATTATTAAAGATTCATTATTAATGAGAAAATCAGTCGACCGATATTAAAATTGTGCTCCTAAATGTATTGCATATGTCAGCGAGGAGGGAACGCTTTTCGAAAACTACTGGTGTTAAAAATATCTCAATTAACGTTTAAAATTATAATTAAACGTTATACTTTAAAAATAAATAAAACTAAAATAAACCTACATAAAGAAACACGCTGAATTTTCTTCTCCAACGATTTTAAGAAAAGGTATATTATAAAATTCGTTGGACTTACTTTACGCCTTTCCAGAATTTTTATTTTTGAAGTTGTTGATGAAGAATAGATATTATTATAAAACCTGTAAAAACATAAGATGTTAATAAGACCCAAATAACGTACATTTTTAGCGTTCTAGATAAAACGCGACATTTTTGGTGACTTAAATTATAGTAATTTAGTTTTTAAATAAAACAATCTAAATAATTCAGACGATGAATTGAATCGTTCTAGCAATGCCAATTTTTTCCCGCTATTTATATTAAAAAAAAAAAGACGGAAAGTATACATGAAAATGTATTTTTTAAATACAATAATTATTTAATCGAATTAATTATTATTTATTAATGAAAATAGTTTCATTATTTTCAATAAAAAATTGTCTTATAGCTAAAAAATTTATTTTTTGTTTATATATATTTTAGATTATTTAGTTGTCGGTTTTATCTATTTTTAGAGTTTTCTCATTATTTTTCATTCAATTTAAGAAGTTTAACGCAAATGTCTAAAACTTTCTCTAAAACAGAATCTTGACCGTTAAAAAAATAAAGATACAAAAATATATACGTATTGTTACGTTAGTTTATTAATAATTTTAATTATCTTATTTATAATTTTCATTACGAATTTTTGTAACTAAAATTTTATAATGGATTAATTGAAAATCCTTTTAAAAGTAATAACCTGCCAGTTATATTGGTTTTAAACGCAATAAAAATTTAAAGTAATTTTTTACCGGTGTTATATAGTACAGCATTTGTAAAAAAAACTTTGAAAATATTGTCGACATGTCATAAACAAGTACTAGGTTATTATAAAACATTATAGAAACACATTTAATAATATTTTTGTTAATTAATAAAATAAATTTTATAAAAAACTATTAAAATGACTAACTACGGAAATTAAATTTTTTCATTAAAATTGAAATAAAAATTATAAAAGCGCATAAGATTAAGATTAAATTTTAATTTAATTTTTTTATTGTAATCTGTTTTTTTTTTTTTGTATACGGTTAAGAAAAGTTAATATACATCATTATTAACAAATGTTTTAGTTAAATGAAAAAATTAAAACACAGTTTTCATGGAATTGAAACACTTTTTTAAAAATTATTTTACTGGTTTAAAAAAACTAGATTACCTCAAATGTAGTGACTTAACCGTAACGTCAGTTTTACTGACTAAATCTAGTTAAAACAGCGATAAATTTTTGATGTAAAAAAAATCTATCCTCAATGCCACGATCAAATAGAATACGTTTTTTTACAATGGAAAATACGCTATCGTAGACTATTATTCGTTATTTCACCTATGTCTTTTTTAAGATGATGTCTGCCTTAGTACAATCTTATTAGAAAAATATTCTAGGGCTGTTACTTTTACGTTATCTTCTACGCGGTAAAAATATCTTTTACGTTTGTATAAATATCCTTAAAATTAATTTGGTAAAAGATTATATTTATTGTAGGAATCAAAAAATTCACGGTAAAATCTAATTACATCAATGAACCTATTAAAATGCACTATTCTTCGCTTCTGTAAAAATTTTCGTCGTATTAAAGACTAATAAAAATAGAATCTCAAAATTGAAATCACGATTAAGTTTTGTTAAATAAACCTAAATTAAAATTATTAGTAAATTGAAATTTAATTGTAGCATAAAATTCATGTATCCTTTCGTATTAAATTCCTGTAAAAGACTGAATACATCATTTTTTATTTTAATAAATTTTTTCCATAATAGTTTTTTAAAGTATGCAGATACAGTTATAAAAAAAAATATATACAGAATTATCTTTAAAATGATAGATTTGTACAGATAAATATTCTGCTTTTATTAAATTATCATT
The DNA here is from genome assembly GCF_047948215.1 of Lycorma delicatula. Classification (NCBI taxonomy): domain Eukaryota; kingdom Metazoa; phylum Arthropoda; class Insecta; order Hemiptera; family Fulgoridae; genus Lycorma; species Lycorma delicatula. The sequence continues at coordinate 78,914,427 of NC_134458.1, forward strand.
TTTAAAAGAAAACAAAAAAACCGTGATAAACCATTGCTTTATAAAAAGTTTAAACCGAAAGTTACTGCCAATTTAAAAAAAAATTGACATACGGTTTGTTCCCCGCGTTTACGAATAGTCAGGAGGAGGTTTCATAACAATAGTGATTTAATAATTTACAAATAATATTTCATGAAATTATTTATTGCTAATACAATATAGGAATTCTTCAGTCAAATTTTTACTAATTTACAGTATATTTTAATAATAATTGATGAAATTTTGTGTTTATAATTTAGCTGATTTACACTCGTTAAAATTTTGAAATCTACTTTTAAAAATTAAACACTTGTAGAGTGATTTTTGATAAAATATATAACATACGTTTGATATAAAAATAAAACCGATGGTAGGGAAATACGAAAAACATAAAATCGTACAATCAAGTCAAATTATACAATTAATAATAAATTTAAAAACTGGAAACAATTTTGTTTTAACATTTCTCATTTACCGAGATAAAAATTAAAAACTTGGAACATTTTTTCCCCTTTTCCTTAATTATATCGCCAAATAAGCTTGAAGCTTGTGCGTGGGATATGGAAATGTAGCGTATGAAAAATGCCATGCCTGACCGGGATTCTAACCCAGGACCTCCGGATGAAAGGCCGACACACTACCACTCGCACCACAGAAAAATAAAATTTATCCAAGCATAAGTTTATTATTGATCAAAAACAGCAAAAGTATTACAACAATTTTAAACGTAACATAAAATCTAACATTTCAATTTTGCTTACCCCAGTTAGACAATATTCTTGACAACGTTTCTGTTTTCCCACAGGTTCCGTTTTGTGTAAAACTTTTTTAATTATCGATAGAAATCTTTGCCTTTCCCACCATATTTTATTACCATAAAAAGAATTCACATTATCGGCAAGTAATAACGGTTTATTAAGGAAAACAGATGGTATATAATTAATTTTAAATTACGAAAAATAATCAAATTAGTAAGACATCCGATGTTAATTCTTTCAATTTTTTATTTAAATTAGCGATCAAATGACTGAAGCGGTTGGTGTCTAAATGTAAAGCTGTGTTTAAAACGGATAACGCATCGGTTAAAAACATAACTAATATATATATATATTTGCTTTATTCCGTTGAATAATAAAAATAATTACCATAAAGATGTTTCGAATAAAAAATATATGAGTATATACAATTTCACAACCATTTTTTAAAACGTTTTTCGTCATAGCGGTCTAGAACGGGAATATATTAAAAAGTTAATATTAAATTAATTTTTGTTAAATATTATATATTTTTTACCGAAGCAAATCAGTATGCAATATCAGTATGTAATAATACCAGTATAATAAAGCCCAGAAGCAATGCAAACGGTAAACTAGAAAATTTATAATTGTTGCTCTTATAAATAAAATAAAAAATTTATTCTCAATTTTTTGGTAAAACCTATACATAATTATTATAAAATAATGAAATAATTTAATTTGCAATCAATTCGCACATAAAATGCTTACTTTTTACATAAGACAGATACGTGTTTACACAAAACACTGACAAACTTTAAAGAAGGTAATAATTTGGTAAAAAATTAAATTTAGTTTCTTAAAAATATAATTATTCCATCTCTGAACTTGTAACTCCTAAGCACTGAACTTACCGTTTAATCTGTCAGATAATTCTATTAGTGGTTGTTTATAATAATAATAGTGTACTCTACACACACACACACACGCGCGCACACAAACAAACACACACACATATATATGTATACGTAAACAATATTCCATAGGACAGTTTAAAAGACTTACTAATTTGGAAATTAAATTTATTTAACCATGAAAACGTACATTGTACATACAAATTATTATTTTTGTTTAAAGTAAAACAATTCTTAAAAATACAATTTGAAGAAAACTTTTAAATGTAAAAATATTTTCAACATTTACTGAAATTTTGCAATGAGATTTCTCATCGATTAAATTATTAACAGTTTAATATAATATAACATTAATATTCTTTCGTAAAAATAACTAGGTAGCCTATTTCTTAATATAAGTAATTGGTTTTTTTTTTACGAAATTGCTTAGTATTAGGTAGCTTAATTTGTGGCATTCTTATTTTGCTATTATGAGCAATCTAAGTACGAGGAGCTATTATGAGCAATCTCGTATTAATGGGGAAATTCTCTTTTGTTTCCAAAAATTATCGGAAAAAATGATTTATTTATTAATTTATCATTTTTTGTGCTAATATTTTATTTAAAATATAAATTTATTTTAAATATAAATTGGTATTTATTTTAACCATTTATGCAATAGTTCTTTCTTCCTACAATTTTTATCCTGTGTACTTCTTCAAATTACTACTATTCCCGAATGACTTAACACACATTTCTTAAACGCATTAGCTAACTTCATACGATTCCACTACAAAATTTACTTAAAAAAAACTTGGAATAGTATCAATCCAACCGATTTTCAACATTCTCCCGTAACATCACGTTTCAAGAACCTCAACTCGTTTTTCTGTGCGGTTTACCTGTTGTAGTACATGCTTTACTGCCGTTAAACGTTTCACTCCACACAAATAAATTTAAAAATGTATTTATAATTGCTAAAGCTACGTATCAAAAGAAATTTTTTCCGTTTAAATACGTCCTTGTCCTTTTTACGTTTTCCTTATTTTGTCCTTTGATATTTTACTACATAAATATTGCGAGTCATCATTCCTGATAGCTTACATATTGCGTTTAACCGCGGTCATTTAAAAAAGTTATTTTCTGTTAGGTTTTATTATTTGTATTCTCTTTTTTTTATTTCCTGATTTATTTTTTGACCTAGGATCGTAATACTTAATATCTAATCGCACGTTCTACAAGAGTTCTCTATTAATTTTTCTACGACTAAAGATCTATAACTATTAATCCGTACATTTATTATGTCTGGTTGCGTTTAGTATCAACCGAAGAAACGATTCATCGGTGACCCTTATACTTTTAATTTGTTACTTCATTCGTATAAATGAAAAAAGAATGACATAATTATTACTTTTATAGCAGTTAAAAATAAAAAGTCATTTTTTAACAATTTATTTTTTCTACACATAAGTGCCATTATTAAACTGAAAAGAAAACAAATACAAACAATAGGAGCTCCAATATGGCTACACAATAAATTCAGTTATTATCTTAAATGTAAATGTAATAAAATATCTTTTGTTAAATGAATAAAAAAATCTATTATCCATTTTACGGTTACGTATAATAAAAATATAATTTTAAATTAATTTATTAATAAATAGTTAATGTCTTTTTTTCCTTAATTGTTATTATTCGTAATTAATGAATATAACGATGAAAATAAAACGATGAGTATCGATGAAAATTTAGGTATAACTAAAAATACAAGCTCCTTTTATAACTTATTTTTTAAATAGTAAACTTAAAACTTGTATATGATATTTCTATTCAAAGTACGGTGTTATTTTAAATTGTTAATTTATATTTTTTATGCTGGACGTTTATATTTTTAATAAAATACAGTAAAATTTCATAGGTTTAACTTTTAAAAATTTAAATTTCCTATAAGTGTAATAATTGTTATATTATCTATGATAAAATGATTAATTATATTAATAGTTAATTATTCCTACAATTTTAAAATAATTTTTTTTCAAAGTAGCTATAACAAACTTCTTCGTTCAAATTTAATTTTATTCGACCAGAATGTTTGAAACGACAGAGAATTAATTCGTTATCGATCTTTACTTCTTATTTATCCATTATTTACATAAAATTACAGTACATTTATATTCTTTACGCAATTTTATTTCACTATTTTTTTGGTTTTTTAAGTTTTAAGCGGTAGATCTACTGCTAATGTGTTATGTTTCCCAGAAAATATTTCAATTCATTATGAACAATTACAATAGGGATAACAAACGATTCTTTTCAATTATCTAAAAATGTATAGTTATGTAAACTGATATATACAAAAAATAAATAAATTCAAGGTTGACGAGTAGGGGCTCTTCAGTTTTAAATAAAAAAAAAAAAAAAAAAAAAAATGTATTGACACCTTACAAAAATTTATTAAAAAAACAACTGCTTCACAATTTGTTAATTAAAAGAAATTTAATATTCTTAAAGATCCTTATATAGTTAAGTTTCTTTTATAACAAAATAAATAAGGAATTAAAATACGAACCCGTTTACTTTTATTCGAATTAATAAAATATTTTTATTTTAAATTCTGAAGTATTAAAATCAATAATTTTAATATTTAAAGTAACTACTTTTTAATTCTAATTTTTGCATTTTTTATTGTAATATATGTACACTTATTTAAAACTATAAAAAAGCTATTCGTACTTTTTCAAATTTTGGTAGAAATTTACTTTAATTAGTTTAATAATTTATTTGTCCCCCGTTTATAAACGTACAATATTTATTAAACATTTATAAACGTATAAATTTTAATGAAATAGTTCTTTCTCTAGATTTTCATACGCTTCACAGTCTTTGGTTTGTAAAGGGAATTTTTTTTTTTAACTTCTGATGACTATCGGTTATACATTTATAATAATTTTAGCTCCATAAATTTAACTAATAATACTTTTGTAATACATAAATTATAAATTTTTAAATTAAAATCTTTTATCCAATAACATCGATTATTTATTATTGTTTTGTTAAAAAATAAATCATCTATAAATTCAAGAATTAATCATTTCCAATTAATCATTTGAATGACGATTCCGAAAAATATATTCAATCTAATTTTTGTGTGTATGTAGAAAAACATTTTGAAATGCAACAATGAATGTAAGTAGATTAAAAACAAATCTGTCTTTTTTTTGTTTCATGAAATTAAAAAAATACGTTGGTAGTAATTTTAAAAACTATGTAACTTAAAATAAAAAACTTACGAATTTAAATACATTTTTTAAATGACGAAAAACATTTTAACAAATATATTTCCATTAAGTATGGATTATTTCGTAACTTTTCCTACGAAATAGAATTTATGTATTTTCTTATACCATTTATTATTTTACGCTGCTAGACAGCAGTAAATATATGTATTTTAAGGTAAATAATTAATACTTTAGTTAAAAAAATTAACTTTGGACTAATTAAATATTTTCTATATCTTCCTCTCACTCATTTTTTTTTTCTTAGTCCTCTTTAATTTTCAATTTACTTGTATTCGTTAAGTATCAGTATAAATCTTTAACTCGTAAATTATCTATTGGAGGTACTTTCAGCGTGAACTATTGCAATTTAGATTATAAGATTACAGATAATAAAAACGAAATAAAATTTAATAATTTATGGTAAATTTATTATAGTGCTTCATAATAATTTTACTGCATCGTAATAAAGTTTATTAATTTATTAAAAATATTTTTCTTGTATAGAAACATATGTTTCGTAAGTTTTTATTTTTTTAACGACATGGATTACCGTCCGAGTTAATTTATTATTTTACACGTATTATTAGTTAAATATAAAATAATATTTAATAATGTATAAGTGACTGCCAATTATTTTGAACGAATAAAATATTATCCGGTTAATAAAATAACAGAAATAAAATAATAAATAATATATAGAATAGGGTTGACGATACGGAACTCGATTAATAATGAATCGTCACCAACCTCGTAACGGTGGTTTGCATTACTTCATATTTCACATTACCTCGTTTAAACACAACTAAAATCTAAAAAAAAAAAATATATTTTGTAACATATAACACTCGTGTACCTAATCGCTTATTTTTTTCCAATCGGCTATCCATAGTTAGATAGTTTTCCAGTGTATAAAACAAATTTAGATATAAATAATAAATTAGAGTCTAAGAATTCGTATCTTTTAAACGTTTGTTTGTTACTTACGGTTCGTTCCAAAAACGATATTTGTCTAAGGAGGAGAAAACCTGTTGCGAAAATTAGTGCGTGTTTACGTGAAAGGTAAACATAAACATTAATGGCATTTCAGAAATGCTAAAACAAAGTTACCTAAATTGAAAAAAAGACCTATTAATAAAATGAGTGGCAGAAAATAGATCGCTGTTATTTTATAACTCTATCCGTTAATCGCCCTTCTACAATTCAGATCATAATAACGAACAGAAAAAAATTAAAAAAATTTGTAAACATCAGTTTCTGTTTTAAATTCCTGTTAAGAAATTATTTCTATATAGGGTATATTATTATTATCATATATTAATATAGGGTTTTTATTTCCGACCGACAAGATGATCTGTTCTTCCATTTTTTATTTAATGCGCATTAAGAACTAATTTTATGGTAATTCTTTTTTCTGTTTTATTTTGTTGGCGGAAATAAAATGAATCATTTATCTTGTAATTTAACGAATTAATATCGTTTTATTCATCTAACTGACTTTTAAAAAATAATGTATAACTTTTCGTTTGTTTTTTTTTAATTCAACAATTTTGCGGTGCATAATCTTTATAAAATATTCGGTTTTTTCCGTAACCTTTTGTTTACACCTTTAACGTATGTATAAAACTTAGTAATTACATACTGTTAATTAAATATTAAAGATCTAAAAATAAATTGTAAAACTTTATTAGGTTTATAACAAACATTTTATAAGGTTTTATAATCTATAAAAAATGAAAATAGATTGCTGCTATTCCAGATTTATTTTAAATCATTTGAGATGTTTTATTTTTGGGGTGTAAGAAATAAACGCTTTCTAACTACAAAAATTATTAATAACTAAATCGGTAAAAGATATTTAGTAAATGATAATACATTTAAAATAAAATTTTTTAGCTATTTTATATCTTTTGATGTTGTAATAGATTTTCCATTAAAATGCCTTTTTTTGGTTTTTAATTTTGGTAATAATGAATTTTCTCTTAAATTTAAAAAAAATAGTAAGTAAAAGTACAAAAAATACATGTTATCACTGAAAAAAGCGATAAAGAATATAATCTCTCTAGTTTGAATTTTACTGTCGCACCATCTAAAAAAATTATACAAAGATGAATTAGATTTTTTAATTGTTTTAGTTTCATACAACGTTTATAGAATAAATTAAAAAATAATTTCTTAATATTTTATTTTAATAGATAGGTTTAACAAGAATAAAAATTTTCAAAATGAATAAAAATCACATTTTCAAAAATCAATTGGAAATAATCGTGATAAATTTGGGTTAAAATAAATTAATATTTTCCTTTGTTATAAGGTTTTTTATATTTATGATAGTTTCTTTTTTTTCAGTTAACTCAAAACAACTATTTATAATGAAAAATTTAAATAAACTAATTTATTTAGTCGTATGTTTTCTAAGTATAATCTATCTTCTGAATTCATTTCTTCTTAATCAATCTATGCATAACACAAAATATTTATTCCATTGACAAACATTTCTTCCATTGTCGTTAACATTTCTTTCCTTTCAGTTTGCAAGAGAAGACTATTTTGTGAAAATTAAGCTTTAAAATTTTTCTAAACGTTCAGACTATTCTTCTGATAATTGTCCGGTATATTTTGTCATTTTATTTTAATTTCATTCCATTTTCATCTTTTCCATTCTGGTTAACTCTTTACTATATTTAAATGTTTATTTCCGAGCTGTAAATTCTACATTATTATTATGCTTAAACATTTCTCTATACCTTAAACTACTGGTGAAACAACAAAATCTTTGAAAATTTTAATTTTTGTAAGTTTTTTCTCGAGTAAAGAGAAAAAAGGTTTCCATCGAATCCGACTGAAGTTCGCTGGGCTATTATTTTTTAATCGTTCTACTGTTTGTAGCATACACATTGCTAAGTATTTAAGTATTTAAAAGAAATATTTAGTAATTTTTGTGATTTTGCTCTTTAGTATGTAACATACACTGGACAAAATTATATAAATTTGAAAACTTTCAGGAAAACTTAGATATTTAATATTTGAAGTATTAAGTTACTTCATAAGAATTTACGATATCTTTAAATCTAAACCTTCTATAAAAACGTTTATATATAAACTCTTTGAGTTTATCATGAATTGTTTGACTTTAAAATTATTATTTATTTATTTATTTTTAACTGAATTTTTATGGGCACCGACTGCTAAGGTCATTAGCCCTCGTCACATTCTTTAAAAGAAATTATTATCTCCATCAGGATCGTGATATGTAAGGGTGTAAAGGGCCCTTACATTTTATTTAAAAACACAAACTTCACATAAATATTAAGACATAAAAGACAATGACAATTACAAACACTTACGGGGTGTAAAGGGCCCCAATATTAAAATTTGAGATAAGGTTCTCAAAAGACCATGAAATTAAAATTTCAACTTATCAATACCATTTCTTTCTTTATATATATATATATATAAAACTACCGCTTAGAGATTCTTTTATCACAGCTTTAAACTTTCATTTTATAGACTTTTAAGAAGTCTACTGGCGTGTAAAAATGCAACTATATTTTCTTCATTTCCATTATCCAGATCAGCACTAATATTATTTGTAAGACGGAACCTCTTTCTGAGGTCCTCATATATGGTACACTCTTCTATTAGATGCTTGATTGTCAGTGTTTTATTACAAACACCGCACATTGGTCTCACTTCGCCGGTTAACAAATATAAATTTGTTAATCGCGTGTGACCGATTCTAAGTCTGGTCACCGCTACTTGTTCACGGCGAGTCAACTTAAAGTCGCTTTTCCATTTATAAGGAGAAGTTTTTACTGAGTTTAATTTTGTATTTAAACTCCTCCATTCAGCATTCCACCTGTTTTTTACTATATTTGTTAGACGGTTTTTAACATCTGCCACTCTTACAGGAAATGCATCCAAATCATCGCAGACTGTTGCCTTTCTGGCAGCTTCGTCTGCGATTTCATTACCTGTAATACCAGCATGCCCCGGAGTCCATACAAATACGCATCACTGTTCTCGTTGTTTTAGAACGTATAAAATGGACAGGATGTTTGCAATTAGGACATCCTTAATGTTCTTGTTCCGAATTGCGACAAGTGCACTTAAAGAATCGGAACATATTAACACTCTCTCTTCGCAATAGTGTTCAGTGTAGCGAAGAGCTTGCTGAATTGCAGTGAGTTCTGCCGTGTAGACACTGGCCACATCTGGCAGTTTCCAAAAGTGGGCTTCTCCATTTACATATATTGAGCATCCAACATCATGTTCGGTTTTAGAACCGTCAGTATATATTCTAATATGTTCTTCGTAACTACTGACGGTTGCCAAAAGTTCCTGTTGGACCATCACTGCTGGTTTCTTTTTTATTTCTCCTTGAGAGAGATCCAAACTTGTATTTACCGCTGGCAAGAGCCATAGCGGTATTTCTCTAGTAGAAATTGCTAGTGTCTCTAGTATAGCAATTTCGTATTTTCTTCTTAATTAGTGGTACCTAATTCCGGCTGGTCTGGAATAGGTAGCACGATGTTCATATACTGCAGCCATAGTATGATTCGTAAACAATTTATTATTTATATGAGCAGGGAAAGCCCATACATTTGCTGCATATCTTAACAAAAGGATCTCTCTTCTATAATGTAGTGGCATTATTCCGGCTTCAGACATCAGACTAGCCGCCGGACTTGTGCGGAAAGCGCCTGTTGCATATCTTATTCCGCTATTATTTAAAATTATTATTGTTTGACTTTAAAATTATTATTGTTTCTATTTTGTAATAAATCACCAATTATTTAACCACCGTAATTTTTTAGATTAATTAATATTTACGAATTAAAAAAGATAAATTGAAGCTGTTTTTAAAACTAATAAATTCATGATATCAAATTAGTCATTAACATTTTTCACAAAGATTTGTTTAACTAAAGTACATAAGCTTGTGGAAAAAATTGGAAACCACAATTTTTATTAAATGACCGATCTAAATATAAAAAAAATTATTTATAAATTGGAGAGATAAATTGGAATAAAATTAATAAAATACCTTTCAAATAAACAATTTTATGATTAAAATGTTTATTTTAGAATTAATTTTCTATTACAAGAACAAAGTTATTTACATAAAACTTTTATTAAATTTGTAATTCATAACCCAATAAAAAATTGTATTATGTTTACTTTTCAATTACTACATAAGATAATGTGATTTGTAAAGGAGCGTAATTATAAAACAAATTATTGGAATCGCCAACTATGCGATTTATTGTAACCTATTATATTCAACTCCATTTCGATATCCATTTTCAAAAATTAAAAAAAAAATTCTATTTCGTTAAAAAAACAAAAACAGTATTCAGTTATATAATTAGTTTTCATTTGAGAAGTATAATATAAAAAAAAGATTTATCGTTAAACTATTTAATTTAACAGGAATGGAAGCTTTTATTTTTTAAATATTTTTTGCTAGATCTTAATGGAAGAAGCTTCCGAAAACCTAACTGTTTTTTGGAATCAGATTTGTGAAATACTTCAGAATTAAATCTTTTTTCAAAAATCTTTATAATACAGATTAAGTGAAACTGTCTCTTTTTCTTGTCGATTTTAAAATAACTAAAATGGATTTTAAGAGATACCATTCTATTCTACTCAAAATTCTCTTTTATCAAATTAAATAAAGAGCATATTTTACCTTACATTGATCTGCGATAACCTTACTTCTAAGTAATGACGTTTTATTAAAACTAACGAAAATTCTTTTAATTTACACGATAGAGTAATATTCTTAAAATAGTAAATTTAAAAAAAATTGTAATTTTAACAAATATATTATCTGAAATTAAGTAAAATAGTATTTAAATTTGTGTTGCTTATTTTCAGTTCAGGCAGAATACAGAACGAGACCTCTTAAAATATTATAACTTGAACATTTTTTTGAGCCTTTTTAATAAACTACTATTTAAGTCTTTGGTTTAAAGTTTATTATTTTTTATTATTATTATTTAACAACAGACTTCAACATTACCAAACATAATCGTTATTTTTATAAAGTTTACCACAAATATCTTAATTAACTGTCGTATAAAACGGCAAAAAATAAACAAACATAAATCTTTATAAATAAACTATTCAGTTCAATTCATTTGACCACAAAGAAAATTACAATTTAACGACGATTAGCGAGGTAGCATCCTATACCTCATTAAATAACAATATAAAAAAAACTTTAGTACAGTGGTATTTCTATTTACCGATGAATTAATTACACAATTTCAATAACAGTAATAGGTTAAAACGATTGGTTTTTTCTTCTTTCAGTATAAGGCATGAAAAATGAACTTCAACATTTTTAATTTACCTAAATGTTTGAGGATTATTTAATTTAATATTAAATAACAGTAAAATTTGATTGTAGTTGTAAACATTTGTTCATTTTTATTCATAAAATTTACAAATAAATAAAGAATCGGTCTAATTACCTCGATAGAAAATATTATAAATTTACAAAACTAAGTACCAGATACGTATAGTTTCATTTAAAATTAGCAGTTTGAAAAGAAATCAGAGAAATTTTTATAAACAGTCAACGAATGGAAATTGAAAAACAAAATGGAAGTACATGATGACGATTAAATACAAAAAGATAATATATAGTCTACTGTTAGTTATGACTTGTTTGCCACTGACTGACATCTGTGTGTTCTACGCTCCGTAATGAAATGATTTAATATTCATGTAAAAAACATTGTAGTTTCTTTTAACAGACCCCTGTAACTATTCGATGACACAGCCACATCTATTGTGGTTGTGCTATGAATATTTTCACAGACTAATAAATATGAAAAATATGAAGGACCAATGGAACGCGGATGTCTCGAATAGTTAATGCGTTAAAAGATCTTTTTGAAAATTTGAGAATGATTCTTTTGTCGTATACAGACAGGTTAATCATTACTATCACCTCCATTTGTTTGTATTTATCTTCCTCTGGTGTATCTGCTGTACTAATAACAAATAATTATCGATAAGAAAAATAAATCGCCTTCATGGGTTGAGCCTACTGAATAATTGAAAAATGAAAGATAACGTAAAGATTAAAGAAAAAAATGTTATATTATACAGTAAAATTACAGAAAAACATTTCTTTTTGAAGTAAAAATAGCTCGATACTTTTTTTTAATTTAAAGTAAATTTTAATCATTTTATTAAATTTTGAGATGTTTGTGACCGAGTTAACTAAAAAAAATTATTTAACTGTTATGTAATAATATCAAGCTGGAAAAACAAAATATTGACTAAAATCAACGATTTTTCTTTTATGCTGATGAGTGAACACACACACACACACACACACACAAATTATATATTTCCTCCAATCCCTTTTTTTCTCTAATACCAGTGGTAAAAATGTAAAATTACAAAGGTATATAGTATAAATAGTGTAGGTCAGATGTATTAAGCCTATGAAGGAAGGAAAACTACTCTGTCCTCAGTTATAGCTTAAACGCTAGTTATTTTCACCTACAAATAACAAAATATCACATAATTTGACTCGTTAATTAAGTAAAAATATACATAAAAATACGACTCCATTATTTTATGACAAGCTTTAACATACCAAACTTATAGAAAAAGAGATTCTGTAGTTAATTATTTCTACGGTAATTTTTTGCTTTAAATTATTAACTACTCTTATTTTATAGATTTTAGAATTCTAAAAGGAATATTAAATTAAACATTTTAAACTATTATTATTAAAAAAAAAATATTAAAAGGAATATTTATATTAATAAATGACGATTCACATAAAAATTAATCCGTTTATTTAATTAATAATAATAATAATAATTGAGCCAACCAAAACATATAAATATATCTTAGTAAAGTCTGTTACGACTTGATTTCCTGTGCTAATGATGAAAATATGAGGACATGAAATTCATTTAAAGCATTTTGTTGGGCATATATCCCTCTGTAATTTTATATTTTATCTCTGATATTAGAGTAAAAGAGGCGTTGGGGGAAATGTATAACGTGTTTGTGTTCAAGCATTAGAATTATAGTGAGATATTCCATTTTAGTTAAATATTTTGTTTTTTCAGGATAATTTATGATGATTTTAAAAATATCTAAATTACTCTTTTACCCGTAGGTATGATTATGTCTGTTGTTTATTAGAATGGGTTTAAAAAAAAAAATTTTAAATATTTTTTCCCCTTAAATCGATCATTTTAAAGAAAGTTTATAAACTGAATTTCAAAATTATAAGGTCATTTTCATAATCATAACTAAAATTTAAATAAAGATTGAGAATCAGATGAACGTAGGAGGTTAAAAACACATGCTAAAGTAATCTTCATTTCAATTCTTCCATAGGAAAGCCATCTTTATCACTAAAATTGAATGGCATATGAACATTCGGTTATTTTCATTCGAAGCACAATTGTTTAGCCAGATCTAAACTTGAACTGAAATCTATATAGATTAACAGTTGAGGATTAAGGATTTTGAAATGTAATTTAAAAAAATCCTTACAGAACTTGAATTATAATTATTTCTAAACTACGGTAGTATTATTGTAACCGCGTTGACATAAAAATTAAGATTAAGCTGATGAACTTACAAATTGTTAGGCAATTATTATGTAGTAGAACAAATATTGGACATTTTTTCGTAAAAAGCTCTTATAAAGATATGCGCAGCAGATTTTCCTTCATTGACAAAATTTTCCATAATTTGTACACTATAACTTGAAAACTATAAAACCTATAAAAGCTGAAATTTTGCATATTTATATAAATTGACAAATAGATGAACTGGATTATATTAAAATTATATATTTTAATAATAAATAAAACATATTCTGTTTTAACATAGAAAATGCATGCACAGCTCACCGTCTAAACTATACATGTTTATCTAGTAGCTAACTGTTTTAAGGTCAGGCAGAACAGCTATTTAAACACCGTTACTAACTAATCCTGATTCTTGTAGAATACTAAGTAGCAAATATATTAAAAAAATTAATTATTGAGTAAAATGAAAAACGGTAACTTCTGTTTGATTTTTGCTTTATAATTTTTTATAAAAATTTATATATATATATATATATTTTTCCTCACTCAAAACAAAAAAGTAGATTATTTGCTAGAAAAAAAAATCTTTGCTACAGATGAACTATAATCGCAGTTAATACTTATCAATTAAGTGTTATAAGGTAGATACAACTAAATTGGTATTAAAAATGTTGTATTTAAACTCCTTTTTTGACATTAAATTATAAAACTAAAACTTTATATAAAAATTACGTTGTTATACATTAATTTTTGAAAATTTCCCGTATTATTTCAACAGATTGAATTAAATTTACACGTAGATAAGCTTTTAATAATTTCACGTTTCTTTAACGAAGAATTGAAATTTTTATAGGTGAATGTTTTAGAAAACATTCTTGAGTTAAACGGTATTTAAATAGCATCGAGTTTGAAAACTGATATAAGTCTTAAAATGAATGATAATAATTTGAAGTTATTCTTAGTTTAAATAATTTAAGATCGATAAACTATGATCGAATTTAATTCAGGTTAAACGATCATAGCAGTCGCACATAGATGTGCCCGCACATCTCATTAAATAATAATAATAATAATAATATTAAAAAAAATAATAATAATGTACTTTTAGATTAAACTATTTTAAACTAGAATCTTTCCAGGTGATATTTACAAAGTGCATCTTTAAGATTCTGATAAAGCTACTGATTATTTAATCATTTGATAGGACCAATTTAAATACGAAAAATCCGTGCTGTCATCGCAAAAATAAGAATTTATAAAGTTATGGTAAAATTTGAATACTAAAATATTCTCTGGACAAAAAAAGATTATTCGATTTGTTTATAGTAAGTGGAAGTAAATTCCAATGAATTATGGAATGGTACATCGTTTTTTATTTATTAAAAAATGCGAATCGTTTAAAGTTTTATATATTTAAAACTAAAGAACTTAGTTTTTATTAAGCATCGTTTTATCTTTTATTAACTACGCGAATCTTTTCGCTAGTATTAAGACTTGTATTTCTTCTTTTTTTTCTAGTATTAATGACTCGATATCATCTACTGAAAAACTGTAAAAGATATAAAACATTACGAACAATATAACTGTTATTTTGGTAAAGTTAATCTCGGTTTCGCTGATATTACGCTATTTTGTTAAATAAAAGAGAATATATCAATTTTAAAGTGATTTAATGTTTATGAACAGGCGTATTTTATTTAATCAAAATGAAATGGACAATAATTTTTACTTAAAAACTATACTTCTGCAAATAAATTTATGTCTTTTTTATCGTTTAATATATATAAAAAAAAACCAGTGATAGAAACTTTATGACATTTTAATTACTAAATGGATGATTTAATTTAAATTTAATTGCACCTAATAAATAAAATGATATAAAATAAGAAACGAATAAAAATAATTCATAAAAAGAAACAAATGCATGATTTCAAAAATAAAAGAAAAATTAACGTTTTTATTATTTTTAAAGCTATATATGTATATTAAAGTAAATTTAAACGAAATATTACAGACCTTGACGAAAAAAGTTAAAAGTAAAAGTATGCTATAGTCTATAAATTTTCCCTTTTATTAAAAATTAATCAACTATTTTCTTGATTATTAACCGTAAAAAATAAAGTTTTCGGATAGTAATATTAAGAAGAATGTCTATAACGTTTAGACTTTTTGATTTTTTCTTAAATAATTAGTAAAATATTGTATTTAGCGGGGTCTTTTTTTATGATTTTCACAAAAATGGTGTTTTTTCTATCTGCCTTATACTTAATTACCGAAGTACCGAAAATTATAAAATTATCTTTTCGCATATTTATAAGTTACAAAACTCATAACAAAGCGAAAGAGTAAATTTACGTATTTCCATATTTTTTTTCAGTCCTAGTAAAATTAAAACAGGTATACCCTATTTCGTATCCGTTATTACTACACAGAATAGAACCATTTATTTGTAAGTAGATCGCCTTCTATGATCTTATTTACAGTAAGAATATTTCACGACCTCAGGTAAAATGCACGCTTTACTTTTTGAAGATATATTTACTAAAGAAAATATTCACAAGTAGTCAACCTGTTATTATAAAGAGAAACCGGCTTGAGATTCAAAATACAATTAATAAATCGCAAAAAAACTTAATACATTAGCAGCAAAAATGAAAATGATTAAAGGTTTTTTTCTGTTAGTTCGTATACCACTTTGAAAAAATTGATCTGATCAACAGGTTTTTTCAATTTTTTTTACTGTTTGCCGATTAAAAGTTATAAAACTTTGACAAACTGTTAGTTTGATATCAACGAGTTTTTCAATTTTCTTTTAAGTTGTATCATTACAGCTATAACAATATTAGTACAATGTTATATTTTTACGTATTTTGCTTAAAATTCATCCAGTTGTATAATCAACACTAAATTATATTTAAGAAAAATAAAAAAACATAGTATTTTAGAAAATTTGAGGAATTCGAAAACAAAATTCTCAGAGAATGGATTTTTTCGAACCTCCATTAATCATTTTAGTAAGCGATTCGGTATTTAAATATCAAAATTAAAGTACATATACTTTAAGCTATAAAGATCGTAAACGATACCCATCGGGTTGGTCTAGCGGTGAATTCGTCGTCGCAAATCAGCTGATTTCGAAGTCGAGAGTTCTAAGGTTCAAATCCTAGTAAAGGCACTTTCTTACGGATTTGAATACTAAATCGAGGAGAGCGGTGTTACTTGATGGTCGGGTTTCAATTAATCACAATCTCAGGAACGGTCGACCTGAGTGAGATTGTACAAGACTATACTTCATTTACATTCATAAATAACATCCTCATTCATCCTCTGAAATAATACTACCTTACGGTGGTTCCAAAGCTGAACAGAAAAAGAGAGAGATCGATCGTAAACGTTGAATGCTATTATCTTTTTAATAGTTGCTGTTAAATGATTTGCTTCTTCTTTCTCATCCCGAAAACGGTTTCGTTTACGTAAATCCATTTAATTCCATAAACTATTGGTGAAATCATGGCTTATTTAATGGCATGGTGAACTATTTTTTCGATTATTATTTATTTAAAGATACCATTCATAAGAAAAGTAATTATTCTCATGTTTTATCAAATAATTTTAATCTTTTTGGTGTACGTATTTTGGTAGTAGAATAAATAAAGTTCCAAAAAAATCATAAATTCAATCGGATCATAAATTTCTGAGAAATGTTTAATTACTTATACTTATGGAAATTCCGGTTAGTAATTTATTTATTTAATTAGTAATTTTGGAAATTAGCTTATTTTGCAAGGGTGGGAGTTTAAAAGAAGTTTTTAAACGTGAAAGTGCAAATAAGAAGTAAAACTTGTAATTTTTCTCGGCCTTTGAAGCCAAATATTGAAAAATGAACTGTTTTTTATTTACATTGTTTGCATATTTACAAGTTCAATTTTATTTTGGTCAAAATTTTGAGAGTAATATTAAAGTCTACAGAACTCGAAATAATTACCTTATTATGTATTTTGTAAAACAGTAGTAAAAATAAAATATCAGTATTATATAAAATTTTTGTAAAGTAATACAGATTAAATTTAAAAAAAAAGTTGGTAGTTTATTAGTTTAATTACTGAAAACGCAATTATTGTTTTGCAAAAAAAAATTTACCCATCAACCAGAACCAGTCATTTCTGATTAGATGCATTGTAAACAATGTTTAGTATTTATTAAACGCATTTTGACGGTTAAATTAAAATGATGCACTCCTTTTTAAAAATAAATTTTATTAACATGTAACCTGTATAAAAAATCTTTTACTTAGCACGCTTCTATTATCTGTCTTTCTACTAATCTCATTACATAGAGAATTCATCTGATCACCTAAGTAGTTTACTAAAATTTCAAATAATATTTATTTTAAGAAACGATATCATGATAGAAAATTCTTAATGTCTATAAAATAAAATTGATAGTTGAAAAAATAAAATTGAAACGTCAAATGCTATATTTTAGCTAACGAAAATGAACACTTTATTATTATTATCTTTTATGACCGCATAGGATCACTTTTTAGTCAGTCCAGTCCATTATCCAAGTTTCTTCGATGAAATTGTTTGGGCCTTGCGGTCCTTCCAGTACTTTTTCATACGTTCCAATCTGTGTGCCCTTTCTAGTGTTGAAAATGTTCGTGTTGTGAGTTTCTTCTTGCGAGCGTTTTTGTCCTTCATTTTCTTGTTTGATTTTATCTTATCTGTGATAAGATAAAATGAAAGGAAATTGGCCATTCTGGTGAATGGCCAATTTCCTTCAGATCCTCTCTTTATTTTCCTGATCTATCTGGATCCTGTCTTGGTGTTTTTCGAGTTGAGATTGTAATGTACTAGCTGTTTCAGAAGTCTTGAATCTTGCATGCTCATGATATGTCCAAAGAATCCTAGTCTCCTCTTACGCATGGTATCGGTGATCGATTCTAACTCTTTGTACACGACTTTGTTGGGCACGATCCACCACTGCTTGTCTTTCTGGTATTTTTTATTGATGAAGGTTTTTCCAGTTCTTCTTTCGATTTTCTGGAGTCTGTCTGTGTTCGATTGTTCGTTCAGATGGAGAGTGTTATGCTGCATAAGTGGCTTCTGGTTTTATAAGTGTGTTGTAGTGTCTTATTTTTGCGTTTGTTGATAGGTATTATTTTATTGTAAGTGTACTAGTCAATTTTTGAGCTTTAGCTAGTTTGTTTCTTCTTAATTTGGATTCTTCTTTATTTGGATATAAACACCAGTAAGTGTATCAATCAATTTTTGAGTTTTAGCTACTTATTTCTTCTTATTTGGATTCTTTTTTTGAATGCAAACACGTTAGGTTAATGTTATACTTTTGTAAAAAAAATAAATAAATAACTGTAATTTATACTATTTTATAAAAAAGCAGTAAACCGCGGCTTTTACATGTGTATTTTGGTATATGCTAATTTTTAGCATTATAATTTAAAAAAAACTGTATTTTAAAGATATGTAATTAAAATTTCTTACCATTTTTTAATTTCAAATCTTTAATCCATCATTCAATACAAATATATTTTCTTTACAGAACCTTTTTTTTTGTATATTAAGTGCTATAATTTACACGATGCACCAAGCATATAAGAAAATTTCATAACTATTCTCAAATACAATAAACATCCGATGCCAGGCTTAACAGGAAGATGAGTGATGCGGTTTTTTTCTTTACTGAACTTAAAATATTGAAATATAATAACATGCCAAACCCACTGAAATGCATGTGATATTCAGCTTTACAAATTTTACATTCCTTCTGTTTACCAAAGGGTCTGACTAGGGTGAATATCATTACTCTTAGAGAAAACTATTGTGGATGATGTTGCTTGTACCTAAGATGCTTTATAGGGTCATGATGATGAAAAAGAGATTAAAAAGGAGAATTAAAAAAATACCCCTTTTTTGAAACTGGATCGTTGACATTTTATGGTATTTTAATTAACTATTCCAAGTTTTAATTGAACATTCATCGCTTCGTTCATTAAAATAATAAAATGATTAATTAACCGACCTTTAAAAAATTCTGAAGCAATCACTTAGATATAAATCATGATTTTCTATAGGTTTATCTCTTTAAATTCGGTTGTACAATCGTTCTAGTGAATTTGAGTTGTAATTAAAAAATAGTTATTATTTTGATGTTAATTTACCACAGCGTCACAACTATCTGTAGCTTATCGAAATGTAAACATTTTTATACTCTATTATTATTTACCTTGTCCGGTGACACTGACCGCACTAATTAAATAAACTTTTAATGTTTATTATAGATATTTGAGTACAAGACCTGCTGAACATAAGAAAAAAATTCAATTTTAATGGCAATAATAATAAATAAAAAAAACTGACAAATCGGTCGTAGGAAATACATAATACCTACAAAAATCGTAAGGTTGATTGACAGTGCCCGCAACGTAAGCGAAATGGGAACGGTCGAATTAAACTTTACAGCAAGTTGAATAATTTATTAAAAGACCCAGACGAATAATTGCAATGTTCCTGTTTGTTTTTATTTCAACGATCGAAATCGTGAAACGTATGTGAATTCTATAAAATATAGATTATAAATTGACTATGAGTTTTATCGAACTAATAATACGATCGGATTAGATTTTTGAAGTTATATCATAGTAGAATTTAATTTTCAATGAATATATATGTAAGATGTTATATATGAAGTACACCATTAAAAAAAGTTTTATTATCGAGGACTTGTAATATTACAAACCGATCACCCAATTAAGATAATCTCTTTTTTCTAGCACCTGCTTTCTATACTCATAACAATAAAATAATGAACTGGAATAATTGTATTTTAGTTTTTATCATAACAAAGAACAGTGGTACCACAGTTTTAAAGGACTACATCCACCTTTTGTAATAGTATCAGAACAAGATCGTTGTATCTATTTTTTTGTAATAAAAACAAACAGTATTAAAAGAAAAGCTTTTAATAAAATTCAATCCAATTAAATAAACATATATTTTACGTTAAAAAGATTTTTACTTATCTCGGAACCTTAGTAGTGTACGTCAAATAAATTTAAACCAGTTTAAGTTGTAGGAATGTTACTTTTTAAATATTACAAATATTTATTTAGCTTTTACTTAGAATGCAATATAAAAATAAAAGTAAAAATTGCACGGACTCAATTCTATATTCAAATTTAACTCCCTGAAATGATGTCACCAAATTATCGTAAAACTATACGGAAATATTCATCATTCGACCATAGTAATATTTTTAAAGAATTTTAATGTTTTAAAAATAGAAAAA
The DNA here is from genome assembly GCF_047948215.1 of Lycorma delicatula. Taxonomy (NCBI): domain Eukaryota; kingdom Metazoa; phylum Arthropoda; class Insecta; order Hemiptera; family Fulgoridae; genus Lycorma; species Lycorma delicatula. The sequence continues at coordinate 78,935,228 of NC_134458.1, forward strand.
TGGGAAATGCAGCTTTCATTAAAACTACGTACACAATTTACTTTTACTCAGAGAATTTAACCACTTTTACACAAAACAATCTATTATTTATAAGTAAGTGAAGCATTGTTAAGTTTTCAAGTAAAAAAAAAAAAAATGTATTTTCTTTGAAAATTGTTCACTTTTAGGAAAATTAAGTTTTGATTAATCATATAACCACCCTTCGATATTCTATAGAGTGCATAAAAGTCCTTATATATATATATATATATATATCCAGATTCGTGGTAATTGTTTTAGACTGGTTTTGAAGTTATTTTTTTTTTTTATTACGAATGATTTTCGAAGTATAACCTTGGTATTGCATTGATATAAAAATCACCTTCACCAAAATTTTGAAAACACCATAAGTCGCAGCCGATATTGCGATGAAGTTATTTTAAGTTAAGTTTTTTAACAACTGCGACCTTCTCAAATAACAAATATGACTAACTTTATAGTATGACCACCAGTTGTTGTGATTTTAACATTTTATAAATTTACGTTCTATATAATTTAATTTTAATGATCAGAAATTGAAGAATAACTTTTCCTGAGGATGGTCGAATGACTGAAAGTGCTAGAAAAGAGAACGCGGACGAATTGTTGGTAAGGTTGAATTTAATTTATTTATATATAAATGAAGTTATTTTAATTGAAAAAGTGATTTTCTTCTGTAACTTTGTGAAAATTGGATTTAGGTGCTAAAAATATAGAGTGTCTGTTTAAAACAAAAATATAAAAATGGATAATAATAATAATAATCGAATAGTACTATAAGCCGACGTAGAAATAAATTATTTTTAATAATTTCATAAAAATATTATTTAAATGCTAAAAGGTATAAAAAAACATCATATTTTTCATGACATTAAACTCAGCATATTGTTCAATAATATTTATGATGTATTCGATGAATTTATTTTTTAATCTAGCAATTCTAACATTAGAAACGGCAACCTTTTTTTTATAAAAAAACCTTATAATTTTTTCAGCTTAAAAGCAGAATTTTTTTAAAGTCGTCAATTTAATATAATAAATAAATATATATTCAAGAGTAAATAAAAGAATAAAAATATAATTTTGACCCATGTGGGTTTTCCCTTCTGAATTGTACAGAGAGTTCGATTTTATGGTCATACGTATTTACTCAGAAAAAAATAATTTAGATCTTTTTTTTTTTTTTTTTGTCTTCAGTCATTTGACTGGTTTGATGCAGCTCTCCAAGAGTCCCTATCTAGTGCTAGTCGTTTCATTTCAGTATACCCTCTACATCCTACATCCCCAACAATTTGTTTTACATACTCCAAACGTGGCCTGCCTACACAATTTTTCCCTTCTACCTGTCCTTCCAATATTAAAGCGACTATTCCAGGATGCCTTAGTATGTGGCCTATAAGTCTGTCTCTTCTTTTAACTATAGTTTTCCAAATGCTTCTATCTTCATCTATTTGCCGCAATACCTCTTCATTTGTCACTTTATCCACCCATCTGATTTTTAACATTCTCCTATAGCACCACATTTCAAAAGCTTCTAATCTTTTCTTCTCAGATACTCCGATTGTCCAATATAGATCGATTTTCATAAATCAAAAGTATGGATTTTTATAATTTTTTAAAAAAATTGTTCATATGTAATGAAGAAAATGTAAAGACAGTTTCGATATTTTATTAATATTGTATTTGTTTAAAAAAGGTTTTATAAAAACTATGTTTTATACAGTACAAAAGTAGATTATGAATTATAGTGTTATTAAAAATATTTCGTTTATATATGTATTCAGCTAATTTTTTTTGATTAACCTGCGTTAGCGCTAATATTTAAAGGTTATTTCTATTAAATATAGCTTTTCAATTTTTATTGCATTTATTCTGAGGGAATTGTTTATTTTAATCACAAAGATTGTCTGTTTAATCTTATATTACTATCAAATGTTAAATAAATTATATACAGCAGGAATGAATATTGTGCTGTTGCTTATGATGTTGATGACTAGTTCCTATCAAACCGAAGCGTATATCAGTACAATTGAACAATAACGTTTTTCTGATACGGAAAACAAATTTTTTGTGAACTATACAGACTTGTGTACGTAGTTTCACTACGTATATTTGCCGGTCAATCGCTTCACACATGTGAGGAAGTAAGAAGTATTCTATATTAATTTAGAGAAATAACATTTTTATAATATAAAAAAAAAGATTAATAGATTTAATGCTGTATGTGGATGTAAACGTAAACATTTGAAGAACAATACCAGAGTAGAAACAAGAATGAATTTAAAAAACTGTAGCAGTACCTACTCTGTTGAACGGTAGCAAAACTTGAGTAAGCACTGCTAAAGAACGCAGCTTGATACAGGCGGCATCGGAGATGAGGTTACTTAAAACTACAAAGGCTGCGCTAGACGCAACAGGTCAAGAAATGAGGAAATACAGTGAGAGTTGGATACCTTTAAGGTAATGTCAATGACAGAATAATGGAGAATAATAGAAGGACTGCACATTATTTTTCGCGAATGGTAGAAAAATTTCTGTCGGTCGCTCTCAATTACTGCCCAGTGGGAAGAAGAAACAGAGGCAGATCAAGATTTAAGTGGGTGCCGGAACAGGCCTCACCGCCTAAACCTTGAAAGATGAAGAAATAATATGTATTAGAGAGTTTGGCCCGTAAAATTGAAGTCGTTTGGTTAGAATTCTTAGAGTATTATAAAGTAGTTATTGTATAGGATTATTAAAAACTACAGTTGTATAGCAAATTCTTCTAAAAAAATCTAGAGGAATTCCATCTAAAATCAGATGCAAAATATTACACTAGATTTAATAGGTGGGAGAATATTACTTTTATTCACCTCTTTCATTTTCCGTTTATCTGTATATCGATCTTCGTTTTATGTTGCACATTCTGTGTAATTTGTTGTTAAATGTTCTTGCTATGTTTTCAAATAGATAATTTTATTTAAAGGCTTCCTATAAAGGCCAATTTGATGTTCTAATACCTTCTTCTCTCGGTCTGTGGGTAGAATGGTAGGGTGCAGAGAAGTGTGGGAGACCACACTTTTCTATGAAAAGAAAAATGTAATTAAATGACTGGATTAGTTATAACTGCAGTTATTAGATAACCTCGTACATGTCATTTTTATTATTGAAATTCATAACTGATATTCTAATCGATAGTGAATTATTCAGTCGAACTGTTTCTTCAATAAACTTTAATCGTTGTAATAAAAAATAAACGTTATGTAATAAAATTTTAATTTTCATAAATCATAATTCTTTAAGCTATTTACATAAACAGTCACTCGTTTCTCTGTTTAAAGCAAATAAAATAAATGAATCTTTTATCGGCTTCCCGATTCGTAAGTTTATGTTATACGTGTTATTGACACTGAGCCGTGGACATATTTCGATTATTTATTAATTGAATTATTTACCGAACCGAATGATGACAAACGAAAATTAATCTGTAAACTTAAAATCATTAAACATTAAATTTTTTCATAACGTCAACTTTATACTCTTAAAAAACAAAATGAATTTAAAAACGGTTAATCGACAATACTTTGTGTCCTGCGGTGATTATTAAATTTGTTAACTACAGCTTATCTTTAATCTATTGTATTAATTTTAATCTTATTTTATTTATCACTCTTATCCTTTACGTTAACTTTTATTAGCTAATTACCTCATTCACGATGTCTAATACGTGACAATATACCTTATTTTTCAAAATTATGCCGTAAAATGTTTAATTTCGAAATTTATCTACCCATCATTATTTCAAGATTTTAAATATTTTATTCTATTATAATGTGATTTTGATGTGTTTTTTTGGCTACACAAAAGAGGTTTACAAAAAATAAATAAAATTATAAAAAAGTTTTTTATTGAAAAATTCTTATTTAAATGTTATCTAAATCTAACAAATATGATATTTGTATCAGTTTTTATGAAATCATTTTTCTTAATTGTTTATTTATTAATAATTGTTACGCATGCAAGAAAACGTGCTTCGTTAAAAGTACACTGGCTTGTGATAAAACACACCGATAGTTTTTATTGATAGTTTATTGTGTAATTTTATTGGCAATATGCCAGATATACGACTGATATACCTGAACTGTTATTTTTAATTTATGTGATCTTTGAATTCTTGTACTTGGGAAAGACAAAACAAACAATGCAAACACTTCCTATGTTTATTTATTTGTACGTGTTTGTTATCACGATTCTGTTTTAACTGTGCGTAAAGTCGAAAGAGTATAAAATGTTCATAAATGCTATAAAAATGTTTTGTTTTTAATAATTTTATAGTTCATATAAAACGATACAAGTGGAGTGATTCAGAGGGTTGCGTACACGCTATAAAATATTGCATCGAAGAAAAATATATACCTCGACTCGTATTCAAAAAAGTTACGCGCTCTTTAGACACGTTTAGTACTATAAACACCGAGAAATAATAAGAGCATAAGGTCATACAAGAATATATCTAGAAGGCGATCAATTTACCGTAAAATTTTGTAAGACTTTTGTCGGTGATAAAAGAAAAGTATAAAATATTTAATTAAAATATTAAGAGACTATACGACAGCTGAGAAGATTTGCGAGATTCTGTAACGGGATCTAGGTGAACGGTTTAAGTTTAGTTAAACATTTCCACATACAACGAAATTTTTGGAACTGTGGAGAATTTTCCTTACTGAAGCTTTTAAGCTGTTTGTTCTCAGATGGCTCTTTAATATCTGAGGAAAAGCAATTTTTAGCAGCATGTTCTTAAGTTATTCAAAGTAAAATCATTAAGCAATAAAATGTTGCTTCCATCAAAGATATACCCCCCTTACTAGTTGCGGAATTGTGGCCAAAATGGATGTAAATTTTTTGGAGAGGGCCAAGAAGAATTCAATTTGATAGTGTTGTTTTTCCTGTTTCGTGATCTACGTGCGGGTAAATCTTTCTCTTTTGTTCCTGTCATTCTATTTCCCTAACCTTAATTCTTCTTCCCCCGGGTTGTTCTGTGGCTTTTAACCGCTGAATGGTTTAAACAGAGTGGGTCTGCTTGTGGAATTGTTCGTGCACATTTCTACAAGAACTAATTTTATCCTATCGGGTAAAGCCAGACCTCTTTATGAATAAGTATATTTAAGAAAATGATACTTTTTAACATTATCTTTAGCTTATAGCCCGTCCAAAATAAAGTTTTATCTAAAAAAAAACATTGCACTTTTAATCTAAAAGTGCAATGTATTCTAAAATTTTAAATTATAATGTAAAATAATTGTAATTCGGTATCAAAAGAATCACAAAACTTTTGATGAAGTCACGCGTGGAAGAACTTATAATCTGGAAGATAATTTTTTTTTAAAATGAGTTTTCTTCAACGAAACCTGATGTATTAATAAGTAAACTTATTGCTAGCATTAATGAGTAAAATTAGGAAATAAGAAAAAAATTATTAAACATTAATACCGCAGATTTAAACGGACCTATTATCAAGTCAGAAATTAAAAAAAAATAAATAAATAAATAAAATCAATTAATTTTATTGTTACTGTAAAAACTTAAAGTAAGGTTAGTTGAAGGGAAATACTCCGATGTTGAGCGGGGCTTACCGATGTTTCTTTGTTAGAACTCGGTGAAAGTGTATTAATTCTTTTGAAAATAATTTTATTTTGCTAAATGAACCGGTAATTAGTTGTTAATACATGCTTTTACAGAGAGAGAGAACTCTTCAGTACCTTAACTCTTGACAGCAGACATCTGTATAAAGCTATTATCTACCTTTAAATAGCAGTCAGTGGTAACATCGCATAGGTCAAACCATTATTCGGGTGAATAACCCCAGTATCCGCATACAATAAATGAAAACTGTAGTATAAACGTTTTGCTTGAAAATCACATAAACAGATTACGGTTGATCACGTGTTTTAGAAAAAAAATCCAGTAAATTGAAAATTTGATAGAAGTAAAATTATAAAATTCAAATAAAACGCATGATATAATGATTCTTATAATGAAATTTAGAAAATCAAATCGTACAAAACGTCACCGACTGTAATTAGAGGGCAAAGGTTAAATGACTGAAGGCAAAGAAATAGTAAAAAAAGTCACTCTTTAGTAATGCAGAAGGTAAGATCTACTCGGAAATATTATGTAGATATAATTTTTCTACATTAATCTACTGATTTATTTTAATATCAGACGAGTAATTTTTAAAATGAGGAAAAGTGTATTTGAGTACGGTCATATGATTCTGAAATATTTATTTGACCATCTTCCAAAAGAAATTGATTCTCTCGGTTCATTTAGAAAAAAAATATTGCGTGAGGAAAATTCGTCTTCTATTTTCAGCAATATTAAAAATAATTAAAAAAATCCTAAATATAACAATCTTTGCACATTAACACCCATTAAAAGCAATTTCCACTGATCAGTCATTTTGTTCCAAGTATAATTACATGTAGCATTTGCCAAGAACTTTTTTAATGTCCATCGATGTTTTCCGATTTCGATATATGGCAAGAACCGAGGAAAATTATTAAAGAATATTAAACGTATCAAGTAAACGGCTTAACGCACGTTTAGCAATAAAAACTGATTTATGTCCAACTAAAAGCAAGACAAAACACACATTTTTTTTTTTTTTAGTTAACATGACTTAAAGCATGAATAGCTTTAGCGATTGGTTGTAAAACAATGCAGTCTGTGGTGACACACGGTGGCTACCCGCGATTATGTATAACTTTACGACCGTACAAGCAGAATTTCACCTTTAACTGATTTTTTCTTTGTTTTACTTAAATGCAGAGAGCCATTAAAATCGATTGATATTTTTGCGTAATAATAATAATAATAATAATAATAATAATAATAATAATAATAATAATAATAAAATAATAATAAATATTACCATTATTAGTAATAATAATATTATTATGTGAACAACTCGAATATTGTATAAAAAATTTTAAAGTTTGGTGGGGCTTACCAAGGTAAGATACCAATATGACAATAAATATCTGTGTTTCGCAGAATATAGTTTATCATATCGATAGTGACCTAGCATTCCTCATTTGTGCAGCTGGCTGATTAGTTGAACCTTGTAAAACGTTTTCCATATTGGATAGTGGTAACTTATTTGTTATTTTTTTGAAAAACCGAATCAAATTTTTATTTAACGGCCTTTTTTCTTGGGTCAAAATGTTTTTAAACGCTCTACCTACGATCCTTATCGATAAAATATCCACTTTCCCGAATTGTATTTTTTCATTCAGTCAATCACTTCCTCGCTTTTTTATATTTCATAAAAGAGAATCGTAATAAAATGTAATAACTTTTCTCATATATATTGAACATCCACTGGAAAATAAAAAGGCACATAGTATCGTGAGGGGAAATACTAAAGACAATAGTGTACGCAGATAATTTTTGTATCGGAAGAATGAGGAATTGCAGTTCATTATGGAGACTTTAAACTGGAGAAAGAGTTCGAAATAATAATAAGCTGAGGAAAAACTAATGAAATGTGCGTTACCATAAAGAAGAACTGCTAATTTAATGCTGGAAATGAAGACTGTAGAATGCGTCAAGTCGGTCAAACGTTTGGGAAGTCTGTTGACTCGGAAAGGGAACGGCACGGAAGAAAAAAAAAGCGGAATATAGAAGAAGAAGAGTGTAATTTAAAAGTTGAAAGGATTGCTGACAAGAAGGATCCAGATTCTACAGTGAAAGAGGTATATGAAGTCGGATTATTTTATGGCTCTTCATTCTAAACTTCGAGAAAGACGTGAGCGAAGTAATCGGGAAATTTTAAAATGTGGTCGTGGAGAAAGATTGAATAAGCGAAACGAATGACGCGATGAAAGAAGAGTTGTTGAGAAAAATAAGAGGATCAAAACATACATGGTAAGCAAAAGGAAAACATCTTCGCCGGGGCATATTTTACCTAGAATTAGTTTTAAGCGAAGAAAAGTAGATGGAAAAGTGAAAGGAAAAACAGGAAAAGAAAGAGGTATTAGGAAGCTTACAGGCATTAAATAGGGAAGAAGTTGAAAGGAATTGAGATTATCGGACTAGAGAAAATGGATCAGTTAATAAATAAATTCACAAAAGATAAAAATGAAGAGGTTTTGTTTGGTCAACGTATGTTACGTATTGTTTCTGTGAGGCGGTTGATAAATTCCTGTTACTATGAACTCTATTTCTTATATATCTTTAAAACTGTCTTGTTTGTGGTCTAGAACTTTGTAGTCTCGTAACATTTTCGTATAAATATTTCGTACACAGATATTCCTGGAATATATATAATTTTTTTTTTACCTAAAACCGTTTCACATTTGATTGATTCAACCATTATTTTATATCCCATGTATCTATAGGGGAAAGGTACCGAGTATTTTACACCATAAATGTTGGATTAGTACATTTTATCTGTTTTGTACTTGTTATCTTTGTATAAATGTTGATTATGGAATTATTAAAATAAAAGCTATCTTAAAAATTATTTCTACAAATAAATATACTTATCAGTGAACAGGTGTAATTTTTGCAGAAGTAATCTTATAAGTAAATTGTGCAGATAGGTAGATTTTATACATCTTCTGTTGAATTAAAAACTGATTACTATATTCGAAAGATAACCGCAAAAATAGTATCAGCACACTTTAAAATTCCAATTCACGTAATTTATTTACGAATCTTGTAAAAATAGCGGGAACTTAACATTCTATATTAAATTTCCTTACGTTTATCTTTAGTCATGAAGCACTGTTGTTATCAAGCAATATTTTTAGAAATATATCATTTATGTGACATAAATTTCATCTTCGTTTGGTAAATAATTTAAAAAAATTATTTAGTCCATTTCTACTCGTTAATTATTATCATTTTTAAAGTAAAGATTTGTTTAAAAGTATGAAACTCAAACTATTTTATACTATTGATGTGGTATTAGTTCGTAAATGGTATATATATATATATATATATATATATATATATATATATATATATATATATAAATAATAATTCAATAATTTACAAAAATTATCAAATACTGGGTATGTTAAATACTGCTATATTATGTAATTTTTCGTTAATTGTACTGAAATTTAATTAAATTAATCAATATATCTATACATTTCTGGTGAAGTTAGTTATTTATCTTAACTATTGCTTATAAACTAATGGCTATGTATTTTGCAAACCGAAAAAATGAACTAAACTAGCAGCACAAAGTGTTAGTGCCTGTCAATACGAGTTTGTTTTAACTTTTTAAAACTATTTTGGAGAACCCGATCGTATGTAAAAGAATAAAAGAAATGCAAGGCTGCAAATGGCTGTGACTGATGATGCATGTTTAATTACACAAAAAGTATCAAAAAAGTATATTTTTATAAAAGTTTTATCAATTTAAACTCAATTCAGAATGGCAATCTCAAAGTAATGATTTGTACGGGGATTATGTTTTTAATTTTAGTTCTAGTCTTCGTTAGCTGTGGCATTTCATTACTTCACTCTTAAGTTTATTGAGAAAAGAGAGTTAATGTTTAGCTAAAGGAAAATATTGTTAGTGAAGTAGAATAAAAAAAATGAACTGAGAAAAAATTAAAAGAAAATATGATAATATAAGGCCGGTATAAAGACACATGTAATACGATTTTTATTAACTTTTCAAACGTCTGATTTTATTACATAGTTTATTAAACGTTATTCTATACTTTTAGCCTTCGGGATCTACTTTATAAGAATTAATGGCCCAGAAGCAACTTATAAGGATTAGAGTAAACAATTATTTATTTAACCCTTAGAAATATTAATATGATGAAGCTGAAAATAAATGTAAAGATAACAAATGATCGGCCCAAAGGTAAAATGGTTTGCAATATGTTACTATAATGAGGTCCTGAATTAAAAATTTCCACATAAAAAAATTATCCGATTTCAGAAAACGTAGTTTACAGGGATAGATACTTCCAAGAAGTTTATGTATCATGTTTATTAGGTTCTTACAAAATGGAATTAATTACCTGCCCCGTACAAAAGTACAGAATATTTTGTAAGTTAAAAAAGAGGGAGAATTTTAGGAAAAAATCTATAAATTATACTAGGATACATTATATTATGTTATTACCCTAAATGTGATTAGAGTTTAAAAGTTAAACGAATCAAATGTCCTTTTTTATACTAAAGATGTGGAAAAAAGGCAACTAATTTTCCAGTTTTGGAGAAGTAAGTGTTCAGTTTTTCTGATTTTAGGTTACTTAGAATGCCTGATTCAAGTTAAGCGAAGAGAATTTAAAGAATAAAATTAAAACAAATCGATTTTTTGTGAATGTACTTTTTAGATTTAAGAAAACAATTTGTAAAACACAACAAATGAATTAAATTTTTTAAAGGTTATGAAAACTTATACTGAGACGTACATAGTTCTGTACATATTATTCGTATTAATGGGAGGGGGGGATTTAGATTAGGGATTGTTAATCATCTAAATCAGCGGAATTGTGAGGATAACCAACACGCATTGTTGATTTTTATCGGTTGAAAAATACAGTCTCTAAATTTTAAATAATAAAGAAAACATTCAAAACGGACCGATATAATTTTACTTGCCTATCAAAATTTTCAAAATTCAATTTAAGGTTTGATAAAATAGTTTTGTACTACATCGTATGAAAAAATTACATTAATTTTAAAACTAGCCCGATGTTATCGGATGTTGAAGAATTATTACAGTCAGAACATTTTAACTAAAGAATTAGATATTTCAGGAGAAATTTCTTTTTTATATAACTTTGGCTTTTTCGATACGTTACCTAAAGATATTCAAAACTCATATATTTACCTTTAATGTTTGAAATACTAGCGGTTTGTTTTCGAAAGAAATGATAGAGATTTAGGTACAGCGGTTTCCATATAAGTTGAAACATTATTGTTTTTGTTTGAAAGGATCTACAAAAAAATTTCGATATGGTGAATTTTTTGGATACGATGACGACGTATTTAATCAGATAAAAAAAATATTTCGGATTACAATGAAATATTTCGAAAATTTATTGGACTCGACGTAAATTTCGATCGGTTACAACTAGCGTTGAAAGAAACTCAAAATTGGGAGCAACTATTGAAAAATAACTTCTTGCAGTTAAAAAAATATTAGAGTACTTTTATGTACCGACTAATACAATCGTAAATATCGATTAGAGTAATAAACTGACAGTTAATTAAATGTTAGAATTTTATAAGATTAATTCTAATTAAATTCCTTAAATTCATTTATTGTCTTCATTATGTTGACATATTTATTAAGTCTGAAGTGAATTTTTTTTTAATTGTACCATTATGTAGTGCAAAATCTGTAGTAAATTTACAACAAATATTATATACATATACATATATATATATATATATATATATATACACCCACAGAGAGAGAGAGAGAGAGAGAGAGAGAGTTCCCGCAAGGAAACGGAAAAACTTTCAGGACATGTTCTACTGATGAACATAATGAAAAACGTTCATGTAAACATAGGTCTGGAAACGCGTTGTTTTTGAGTTACGGTTAGCGAAAGATTTCAGCTCTTCTGGTTAAAAGAAGCCCTACTGTAATTTTTGGAACCCAAATAAAGGAGTAAAGTTGGTGGTTTCTTATGTAGTTTGAATTAGGAAATAGATAAAACAGATTCCAGAACTTTATATCCAGTAGTTTTTAAGATATCCGACGTAAAACACAAATTTAGGTGCCGAAAAACAATTTTTTTTTAGGTTAGACGTACAGTAGGTTTGTTAAATGACTAATTATTGTGAAAGATTCAGTAACAAAACTTATAGAGAATATAATCTTCAGAAAATTAATGTAAATACAACCGATAAAAAGGAAATAAAACCTTTTAAAAATCGATTTTTTATTGAAAAAAACAGACGAAAAGTAGATAGTAAATCGTATTATTCTTTCTGTACTTAATAAATATTATTCTTAATATAGCATCACAAAAAAATAAAATACGTGAAATGATAAATGGTAACAGAATAAGAAACCTCAGTTAGAGTAACTGTTCGAAATTCCCTTCTTCAAATGTACGAAGAACTCTGCCCGACGTAAAATATTTCCGGTGGTTTTCCGTATCATGTCAGGATCTGCATCGTATCATCATTCATCTGTAACCTTTGATCTCAGCTTTACAAAATGGAATGTAAATTATAAATTAAATAGCAATTTGTATTTTTATGAGTTACTCTTCGTTAGTATCAACTTTCTGTCGGTATACTATCGTTTTCATATGGCCCCAAATGAAGTAATCATATAGCTTAAGTCAGGTGATCCGGGTGGCCAACCGACTGGTCCACCACGTGCAATTTAGTTTAACAAATTTGAATTCAAGTGATTTATAGGTACTAAAAACAATATGGCGTTTCACCATTGTGCTGGAAAATCATTTACAATCTAGTTTGTAAAGGTATATACTCCAAAAGAGCCGGCAAATAATTTTTCAAGAAATGAACGTATGCATCTCCAGTAAGATTTTCATTGAAAACAAACGGTCCCAGAATTTCGTCATAAATAATGTCACTCAATCGTTAATGAGAAATTTATGATGGAAACTAGTTTCCACAGTACCGTGCGGATCGTCTTCGCTCCATAAATGGATATTTTTAGAATTGAAAACTCAGTTTCTCGTAAACGTGGCTTCATCAGTAAATAAAATGGAGTTATGTTATCAGCGTTGTGTAATAGTTAATGACACATGTTTAACCGCTGGGGGTAATCTGTTGGCCACAAATTTTGAAACTTCTGCAGGCGGAAAGGATAAAGATTTTCTTTCTGTAGGAAGCGCCAGACTTTGTTTTTTGACAAACTAGTGCGAGGTGATATTCGCCTTGTACTAGTGCCTGGGGCTACGCTGAATATTCTGAATCGCACAATGTTCACCATTAACACGATGATTTACTTGGCGTTCAATAGAAAACGAACACGTTTGAAATGACCCTCTCGTTTGTAAATGCTGATACACCAAAGCATGTATAAAAAGAACGCTTAAAAGAGTGTTTATTAGATACGGAAAGAATAATACGATATTTTGTCTGTTTATCATTTGTTTTACTTCAATAAAAGACCGATTTTAAAAGTTTTTATTTACTTCTTATGGGCAGTATTTACATTAATTTTCTCAAAATTATATTCTCTAAAAGTTTTATTACTGAATTTTTCGCATTTATTAGTCATTTAACAAAGCTGTTGTACTTCAAACTTAAACAACACTTCTTTTTTGAACCTAATTTTGTGTTTTAGATCGGATATAATAAAAAATACTGGAGTTAAAGTTCTGGAATCTGTTGTATCCTATTCCGTAGCACAAATTACATAAGAAACTACCAACTTTACTTCTTAATTTGGGTTCCAAAAAAATTATAGTAGAGCTTATTTTTATTAGAAATGGTAAAATGCAGGCGAAATATTTTGCTAACACAAAAACAAAGGGTTTTCAGACCTCTGTTTATATGAACCTTTTTCATTATTTTCATCAGTAAAATATGCCCTGAAAGTTTCTCCGTTTCTTTTTGGGATATTCTGTATATATACTATTCTAAATAGTGTCGAATAGCACAATGCTCGGTATTATTTGTTTGATTTATTCTTATTTATCGAAATTTTTATGAATAATTTTTTTTGATAGATTTTATACATACCCATTTTAACAACTTCGTTTATCACTCGTTTTAATTAAAAAGTCTAAATAATTTTATACAGTTTTACTACGGCTAATATAATAATTTATAAAATTAATTTTTGGCTATATTAAAACAAATAATGAATAAATAGGTTTCAGGTATTAAAACGGAAAAAATCGAGGGGAACGATTGCATTAATCAGTAGGGTATAGTAGTAAAAGGGTATGAGGAACTCCACGACTGTGTGTAACGGCAATTACCTTCATTACAGGCAATTTTGTAATTTGCTGCTTCGAGGTGCCGCGAATAGTTTCATCTTACTTAATGTATTCAAACGCTGATTCATTTAAATTATTTTGTTAATTTCTATATTAGATTAATATAAACTCTTTTTCTGAATTAAATATCAATTTAGAAATAATTACTTCTTTGAACGAAAAAAAAATTTAATATATATATATATACTGTAGCCAGGTGTAAACTATTAAACATTAAATTTATTACGCATATTTTTCAGTCAGGGTTTTTAATATAGACATTATGGCTAATTAATTTTATTAAAAATAAAGTGTAAAACTCAAATTAATCGTATCTTTAAAATTACTTGTTTTTCACTAGTTTAGAAGTAAATTTTTGTAAAACAGTACTGAAAATATACCTTATTTTTATTGATTTAATTAAAAAAAATTATTCAAATGCTTCGTGGTCAATAAAAAAAAAAAATCTTACAATTTTTGTAAGTTTTTTTACAGTTTTAGGTAATTTTTTTGTAGTAATGAAACTTATTTTAATATAGTCTATGTTCTAATATTTTTTTAATAATAATCTTGATTGTTTAATTTGTGCTGAATATCTTCCTTGATTAAAAAAAAAAAAGAAGAAAAAGATTACCGCATTAATTGAGTTAACCGATTTTAAAATTAATAACATTGTCAATTCTGTCTACATCGATTAACAAAGTGATATTTATTACATTTATATAATAATGTTTTATCAGTTTAACCAATTACTTGTGCGCAGAATTTTAACAATTACATTTCCTTAAATTTAAATCTATTCAAAGATTGAAATAGTAATTCTTTTCTATGAATCATATCCTCTGTATAATCAGTGTAATCTATATTTGTAAATCTATATCTTTATTTATAAAGTATTTACTTATGAATTAGCGTAAGCGTATTTAAATAATTATTTTGACAAACATCAAATCTTTGTTTTAAGTCAATCTTTTTTTATATTCTTCTTATAAACTATAGATTTAAACAATAATTTGTCTTTAACTTATATTACAAAAAAAGCGATCGTAAACTATTAATTATTATTTATAATTAATTAGTATAAAAACATTTATTTCGATAAAGTTAGCGAAAATAAATATTATTGACATTAACTGCTGCATAACGTAATATATAAGACAACAGTTCAGGTTTCGATTTAAAAATTGTTCGTAAAATTAGTGAATTACGGAAAAGTATTTCTCATGCGCATTATTAAAATTTTTTGGATCATATAATTAAACTTACTTGAATTATATAAACACATTTGGCCTTTTAAAAATTTATGTGGTAACCATTTTTTATAAATTTTCTAAAATTCAATTAACAAATATTTCTTTTATTTCACTCTGTGAAAGCAACTTTCCTAGCATCTTGGCTGTAGAACTGTGCTGCAAAAAAGGAAAGTACGATAATCAATCAAACCGTACATATGTACGTGTGTTGGGTTGTGTTGAAGCTTAGTAATCTTTGACTGGATGAACCGATGTTGATGAAATTTTGTACAGACTCTTGAACATGGGGCAATTTGTCGGTAAAATTTTTGGATGAATATCTCTAGGGGGTGGGGTATATGGATTTTTTTGGGATCTATTTTCTCAAAATGTTGCAATTAACTTCTCTTTATATTACGTCCGGTACACGCATGCGTGCTTATCTTACCATTTAAAAAAAAAAATTGCCCCCAAATTCTCCCCTTTTCTCAAAAATCGAAAAAGCTTTCTTTTTTTTTATTGAATGTTTTTAACCGTATTTTTTACGATTTCATAAGCATAGCAGTACTGCAAGTGATCCAAAAAAAATAATTTGGGGGCAATATAGGGGGTGGAGGAGCCAGTCAAAGTTAATAAACACCGATTTTTTGAAACTTTTTTCAGGTATCATTATTTTTCTACTACATAAATATAAATAACCAATGCCAGGAAAGTATAACAACTTTGTTTTCAGATATATTTTATAATTATTTCATTATATTATTTTTTCATACTTGTCAATCAATATATACGGTAAACTTAATCTTTTTCATACCCTTTTTTCAATATAAATAACTTTTATAAATGCCATATTCTTCTTATATTAATCAGAAATTAATTTACCGATCCGCATCATTATAATCCACGATTAACATGCGTCACGATCTTTTTAAAATTTAGTTGACACTCTTTTATCACCAGTAACAGAACGACATATATCATAAACAACAGCTGAATTACACGTTGGAAAACTGAGAGTGCGCTGTAAGTGAGCGGTTTAATTCAGCTGTAGTTAAAAAAGAGTAGCGGGGCATCGTCACATATAATGAGAACAATTATACTTATTATAGACCAATTTTGTAATTTACCCCTCTCCCACAATTCACGACAATATATAGTGAAGCCCTAAGCGGTTCAGACGATCCGACACTGTTATTAGTTACGACCGAGTGTGCGATTATTTAACATCTAGCATAAAGAAGACATACTTCTTTCTTTAAATCAACTTACAATGCCTATAGGCGTATGAATTTAAATTTAAATATTTTTTTTTGTGCAGCAGGTAAATTTTTATTCAACAAAAAGTCGTTAATTAAATAACAGTAATAAAACTAATATAACTTGGTTATACGACTATAAATACTATTAAACCGTAATAAATTTGCAATAATTATTTAATAACCTGGATGTGGATATGAATTTATACTGAAAGGGTTTTTCCGGCAAAAAGCTTTTTCTTAACATTCTCCTTTTTAATACAACTTAAAATATTATATTCATGTATTTATTTAATTTAATAATTTATTGTCGATATGATTACGAGAGCGTACTTCTTTAAGGAATCAGAAGGGTTAGCATGAGAGTTATATTTTGATAAAATATGCGCTAATAAAAGTTAAACAAGAAACAATATTAAAAAGATCTTTAAATAATTTTAAGTATAATATACGTATAACATACAAATAAAGTTACTTACTTTAATGGAAATATAATACTTTAATTCTGAATACACCATCGTATCGTACGAAATGAAACCTCTGAAACCAAAAATAAACACTGATAATTATTTGAAAATATGAATTCTCGAAATGACTGCTAATTAGATTCCTGTGAAAATCATGTTCGGTGTCAGTACGTGTATTTTTAAACTGTTATAAACGAAATAACTTGTGTTACCGGTTGTATAGTAGAATAATTTGAATTTGTTAGCGGTTGTATAGTACAACTGATAAAAATCAGTACTTGTAGTACCGATTCTATAATATTAGGGTAAATATTGGTCCATCACGATCAAACAATTGAGAGATAAAATAAACATTAGAAGATTCGTAATTAAAAAAGTCTAGCAAAATACGGGGTACACTAACTAGTACGTACCCCATATTTTGGACGTATATAAAATTTTTGGCGTATTATGAGATCTAAATACTTATAAAATCGAGAAAAATTAATTATATAACAACAAATAAATAAAAATAATTTTTTTTATTTTCAAGATTATACCGTAAAAACTTGATCAACTTACATACAGGCAATAAAATAATCAGTTTATATGGATATAACATTAACAACCCTAATTAAGGTTTTAAATAATCCGTCGATATTACTCGTCAAAGTTCAGAAAGCTCAGTTGATGTCCGCAGAGTGGGGATGAATTGTTGGATCTGCAACTGGAGTTTTGCTACCATGTCCTGTCGTGGTACGCTATCCCCTCCACTGTACAATTAGAAATGGTAACACTACTTAGATATCTTCAGTAGATATCCTCAGTAGAACCTTTTATTTTTCTGTTTACCCTCCAAAACCACCGTAAGGTATTACTTCAGAGAATGAATGAGGATGATATGTGTGAATATAAATGAAGTGTAGTCGAACGTTCCTGCAGTGTGTGTTTAATTGAAATCTAACCACCAAAGAACGATATCCACAATGTAGTATTCAAATCCGTATAAAAGTAACTAACTGCCTTTACTAGGATTTGAACCTTAGAATTCTCGACTTTGAAATCAGCTTATTTGCGATGACGAGTTTTACCACTATTTCAAGCCGGTGGGTTACTATTTAGAACTACTACTCGTATATATATTTTCGTTTTCGAAACATTGACGAGTTATATAATTTTGTAGCTGTAGTTTGTATTAATAAGTCTAAACACAATAACAAAGTTCTTGATATTTTACAGGGTAAACGGCAATTTGATTTCAAATATTTTTATAACAGGATTAATTTGGCGTCTCGGTCTTTTGTTACTTACTTTTCTTTAACCCACAATGTTTTTTTTTTTCCATTTTTGTTCTCAAATCTTGCATCCTTAATTTAACAAACTTTCTGACATTTCCGATCGATGAAATTTTGGACAGTTACTAAGGTCGGATAACAATACAATATTCCACCATTACTTTTGCAAACATCCTCCGTACGGGGGTAAATTAAGGGTGGAAATTAAGGATGCGGGTGCAATAATTTAAAATACTTCCTGACATTGCCTATTGATGAGATTTTGCACAGTTACTAAGGTCGGCTGACAATACAATATTCAACTATTAATTTTGCAAATATCCCTCCGTACTGGGGTAAATTGAGGATGGAAATTAATAATGCATTTAATTATGCATCAGTAATGATGCATTATCAGAGATGGATTGAATGAGAAATCTTTTATAAAAATTCGTTTGTCGAAAATTGTGATAGGTAATTAAAGTAAATGAAAAAAACTTCACTATGCAAAAAATTCACTATTTCGTTACTTTGTATAGTAAATGTTTAATTGAAAATTTGTTTGATGTTTTATAAATATATTAGAAATTTCACTATATGATGTTATCTTCGAAATCCAAATTAATCTGCTAATTAAACTCATGCAATGTATGATAATAATTTGATTAAAGTATGACGTAAAAGTATAGTGCAATTTTTTTTAAATCTTAAACATTCTTGTATAGTATTCTTTTAATATTAACATTAATTATTTTAATTTATGTTAATAATTTTGTGCAGATATTTGTCAACGATTTCCAAACTAGTTGTGAAATAAGATTACTAATTTCCATCTTCATTAAAATCTAGCAGGCTTTGTTACCTGGTCGACAACACGATTAAATCGGTTTTCCCTCCCCGGTAAGAAACTTTTGTAATTCATTTCTTATCTGGTTTATTAGCTAAGTCGGATATACCTCTGTGATCTTTGGCCGATTATTTTTTATTCTCAAAAACCTTCCTTTATTATACTTTCTTTTTTTTTAATCTGAAATGTTGAACCCTAATCTTTACTGTTATAGTATTAGGTTTGTGATTTCTTGTTTAATTATCGTAATTTTTTGTATCTAATTTTTAAACGTCGGTCGAAAAAATCTATCAGCGTTTAATTTTAAAATACCATAATCTTTCTCTCCAGATTCTTAAAAGGTTTATATACCAACAATAAAAGTTAAGGATTATTGTATGTATTTTATTTTATTTTATTTTACCTCTACACAGTAATTTTCTTGACAAGCAAACATATTTTGGTGGTAAATTAACGGTTATAAAAAAAAAAATTGAAAATATAATTTACTCATTTAATGACATATGTTAGCGGATGGATGCACTAATATAAAAAATACAATGAATTGCAGGTGTTTTGTATAATATATGTTGGCTTATACTGGCATATGGGCTTAACAATAAAATGCTCATGAATTATTAAGTGGGAAATTATTCTTTTTGTGTTTTAAAATTAATATTATTTTGTAATAATAAAACCAAAAATTTATAAGCAGGTTACATCTATGGGAGTCGTACAGATACACAGGTAATAACCTCTCCAAATGCGAACATAGACACGTAAACTCATAAATTATATTATCTGCATTGTACAGGAAATTTAACTTTTACAAAATAATAATCAATTTCATTACTCAAACCTTCAAAGTAAAGAATAAAATTACACAAAAATAGAAATAATAGTAAAACTGATTTATGAAATGACCTAAAAAAATTTTCATTTCGTATTTTTAAATTTCAACTATTAAAGTGCCACTCAAATTAAAAACAATGTACTTTGTAAACTTAAAAATAAAAAATAATATGCTAGTACACTGCATATACTAAATTGATAAATTAAAAACTACGTAACAACCCTTAATCTATCGTCGACTTAAAAAAAGTCGAAATTAAAATAATTAAAACTTAACGGTTTTTTAAGCAATGATTTTTTTAAATCGATTTTATTTGTTTAAAAAAACGTTTCTTTTAGATAGTTTTATTTCTATTTAATGTACGGATAGAACTATGAAAAACACTAACCGTGTGAAAAAACCCGTTTAAAAAAAATCAAAGGCAAGAAACTTGCTTCTTGATAAAAATAGTAAAAGGAGTACGATGAAACTACGTTAAGTGATTGCTACCGATCGTGAGTTTAGGGTCTCTGGAATGCGAGAATATGTTTTTTACTTTAATATTTCCAAATAGGTTTTTTGGGATTTTTCCTCGAAATTGTTTTAAATGTTTGAATGACTCCTGAATATGCGCTATTACACGTTAACAACCTTAAGCAGCTGATGACAAAGTAATGAAAATCATTTTCAAATTGTCTATGTCATCCGTCCAATTATGTTTGAAAATGATGTAAACAAATGCGCTACTCCTTTATTACATGATTGTTTCTTTATAAAAAAAATCAATTAGCGCGGAACATCAAAATATTATTAAATTATACATATAATACTTTTGTATAAAATTAATATAAACTGAATATTAAGTAATGGATTTTTTTCCTTGTAAGCCGATTATTAGAAATGGATTTCCACGATCGAGAAGGACAACCCTCCCGAATTAGGCGTACCAAGAAAAGTGAGCAGTGAAGTGATTTACTTTTTGTTTTCTACATTAAACCAAATATGTTGGTGAATATCAGCACGCTGGCTCACTGAAATGCAGATGATAATCAGCCGGAATATTTAACCTGTTCCTTCAAATTTTTAACTTCCCATTCTGTTCAACATAAGAGCAATACACATATTAGTCCTTGACATTACCTCTTAAACATCATGTACTTTCTAGTAACAATGTGTATGTTCTTTTTCTTTTTCCTGTTTAGCCTCCGGTAACTACCGTTTAGATAATACTTTAGAGGATGAATGAGGATGATATGTATGAGTGTAAATGAAGTGTAGTCTTGTACAGTCTCAGTTCGACCGTTCCTGAGACGTGTGGTTAATTGAAACCCGACCACCAAAGAACACCTATATCCACGATCTAGTATTGAAATCCGTGTAAAAATAACTGGCTTTACTAGGACTTGAACGCTGGAACTCTCGGCTTCCAAATCAGCTGATTTGGGAAGACGCGTTCACCACTAGACCAACCCGGTGGGTTAATATTGTGTATGTTGCCTCAACTATGTAGACAATTATTTTAACGGATAAAAATGTAAAGTGTACACACACACACACACACACACACACACACACAGATATATATATATATATATATATATATATATATATATATACACACACTAGCCGGTCAGTGGGTGAAGCCCTCTGGACCACAACGCGTTCTTTATCCTGATGGTTGTAAGAATATTAAACATTTTAGAGATTAATGAATTAAGATTAGTAATTTTACTTTATTATATTTTACTGTTCCCATGGTGACAGAAATATAACGAACCAAAAGGATTAATTTTGTTTTTTTAATGAATATCTCTAATTCACAACTTAACCTCTAAGGGAGTAGGGCCTCTGTCTATGCCTTAAAACTTTTCCTGGGATAACACGAATTTACCCTGTAAATTTGAAAGCGATTGTTTTCCCGTGATGCTGTTGCAAACAAACAGATCCATAAACTTTCGAATTTATATATTAGATATATTTGTGAAGTGGTAAATCTTCTGGAAATTTTTGTCGAAAAATGTTTAAGAAAAATATATTATAGTTACTTTAACACATCCAAATATTTTATTAAATAGCGAAAGGAATCTTAGAATGAAAAAAGAGAATAGTTCTAGAGCGTTTATCTTTAATTTATAAATTTCTATAATCTAGAAATTATAGACGATTACAATTCTATAAATTCACATCTAAAAACATATTTAATATTTGATAATAAATTAACAAACTCAGATCAATCTTTTTTAACAATTTTTTGCTTGGAACAATAATTAAGCTGCGGAATATATTGTAATCCACATTTTAAAATAATACTTCAATATTGTACGCTTGTTTCTAAAATTATAAATTTCCAGTTGTTTCAATCTTTTATATGATTCTATTTTTCTATTAAAAGTAATAAAAAGTTATCAAAATTATTTTAGATTTTACTTAAAATCTACATTTTATAACAATATATATGAAAAAGGATATTAATTTTAAGATGTAATATCAAAACGCTGTCATTTAAAAATCTCAGTTTCCTAATATTCGATTTCGTAACAGAAATACTAAAATAAAATCGTATTATCACTTTCAAAATTTTAACTATTTAAAATACAGTAGGCATTTTTTCTTTACATTGAGAACGATTTAATTTTTCTATTTGAATTTTAAGACGGTTTAGCAACCAATGAGATTGTTAAATATATTGTTTACACTGTTATTCTGATGGAATTAAAACAATGTTTAATTCACTAACCGACATTAAAACGGATGTTCGTTTATTTATTCCGCGATGATTTGTATGAATATTAACTGATATTAATGCAAATTTTATTTATTGTATACACATTTTCTTTACTTGCGTCATTGCTCGCTTTTCCTACTCTGGTCAATAAAAATGTATAAAAAGAACCTGCATCTGATAACTAACTTGAGAACAATATCTATATATATATATATATATATATATATAGCAACGCTTTATACTATACAGTAAAAAATGCAGAAATTACTTTATATTTAACTGGCACGATTATTTTATTTCATAGAATATGATATAATATTTTTATTTCATAAAATAACAGGGTTATTCTAAAAAGTAGCAAATTTTCATCCATATTTAGCCAATTAAATTAGTCTATAATGCGTTGAAATGAAACAAATGTAAAGGCTTAAAACAAGAATACAAAAATTTCTGGTGTTCTATTAACCCTAATAAAGTAAAATTTTATGACTATTTTATCATTAAATTGAGTGTTAATTATTTCATTTATTTTTTTATCTAAATAAATTATTTAAAAAATTTATTAAATGCCATTTATTTAAAAAAATTTCTTCCTCAACAAATTGTCGACCCTGTTTTTCTTTGTTATTTTTAGTTATGTTAATTACTGTACTGTTTACAGTGGTATTAAGGTAGAGAAAACAAAAAATATTTCAAAATTAAAAGTTTTAGATAATAGATACGGAAATATATATATATTTTTGATAAGGAACAATGTCTAGTAATTTGTAGTAGATTTTCTAACCAGAAAAATGGTCGCTTTAATTTTCGAAATTTTATGAAATCTTCCTTTTTAAAAAGAAGTACTACTTAAAATATATCGATTATTTTATTTTTGAATAACACGTTTTATTTTTTAAGAAAGGACTTTTATGTATGTGTAAACAATGCAAGAAATATTATACACCTTTACAAGGAATTTATCTATGGTAAACTGCATATGTATATATATATATATATATATTATATAAACGCATTATGTATTTAGTATATTGGAAGATGATACTTATTGTCAATGACAGGGGTTAGCTACTTCATTCGTGTATGATGGGGAGAAAATAGTATAAAAGTAAAGAATTATCGGACTGGATTATTGGCAAACAATGAGTATACATCCTCTTAACCTCTTTTGAAAGGTGAAACTGATATTGTTATAGGCTCAAGGGTGTTGAGTGTCCCTTATTGTACTTCACTATAGGAGGGGGTATGGAGAAAAAGATTTGCGGACGATTTTGAGGCTGCTAAAAAGGGCGGACGGCGGGAAAGAAAAACAAACTAGAAAAAACAGTGAACAGATAGAATAGTTGTAGAGAGCCTAGTTTTGTTATGATTACAAAAGCTCTTTTAGGAAAGGTGATTCAAAAAGGACAGAAGCACAGTGGGATATTGAAAATTGTGTCAGGGAGAGCTACCTCCTCGCTACCTTTCATTTTTTAAAGGGCAGGTTAAATAAGCAGTCTTTATATTTAATAAAAATTGCAGAAACATATATATTTTTACGTTTTCATTACATTTACTGGAAGAAAATCAAAACAATAATTTTTATACTTATCAAAAATTTTCAGAGATTTAATTTAATCGTGAAAAAAATTGGGATGGAAAAAATCTGTAAAAAAAGGAGAGTAAATAAGAATATTATAACAAGGTAAAAGGAGATGTAGAATATATAAGATTGGGTAGATTAGTGATGGAAAGAATTTAAAATTTTTAATAATTTAAATCTTAAATTATTTACTATTAATACAATTTAATATATTTTTTTTTTTTATTAAAAGTTATTATTCCTTCAGTAATAAAATCGAAATTATTTGTTCATTTCATCTTAAGTGATTGATATGACTCGGTAATATTTGGAAAACAACAAATATTTTAACTTACTCGTTCTCAGGCCTACCGTTCATTAGATAGTGCCGTTAATTAAATTTATAGACAAAAGTAAACCGTTAATTTAGGCCTTCTAAACAAATTAAAAATAACTGTCTTCTTTTTAAATCGATTTGAAACCGGGTTCTACAATATTACATAAGTTATAATTACGTCGAGTCCATATTAATGATAATTTATAATATTAATTTCGTTTTTAGAAAAATTAAATTCATACCGAAATGATGAATTTTATTTCTTAATTTCAAGATTGTTGAAAACTGAGCCGACTGAGATTTATGTAAAAAAATTAGAACAATTTAATGGATTAGACATTTTATGATTAAAGCAGGTAATATAGTCGTAACAGGGTTTTGTTCTAGAAAATTTATCTTTAACTTGAAAATTACAAATTTGAAATTTATTTTCTTTTATTATTTCCTACGTATACCAACTTACAAATATGTACGTTATATTACATACAATAATACTGTACAGTAATGTATAAATTAACTAGACTCTAAATTCTGGAGCCAAAAAAAAGTAACTGGTGGTCGTAAAATTAAATTCTGTGTTACGATAATTATTAAAATAATAAGGAAAACAAACTTGTATCGTTATAATGGAATACATATATTAAAGGGGCGTATTCTTGTTACTAAGGGATAATAAGTTATAAAATAAAACAAACAAAATTCTAAATTTAGAAACTAAATAAAAGTAAGCGTGAAAAAATTTTGGTTTTAATCAGGCATCTTTTATTTTATATTTATTTTTATTAAATTTAAGATATGTTATTCATAAAATTTCTTCAAATTATTTAGGACCAAATATCCCCTCATTAATAGAGCTGACAAAATAATAAAGATATTAATAAGCTGCTATGTTCTATTTGATTATATATAATATTCGTGTAAAATAGTTTTTATTCGTTAATAAAAAAAAACCTTCTTGAAAGTTTTTTTTTACCTTCAACATATACATATATAAATAGAAATGGAGTAGTCTAATGAAGCCCTGTTGTAAAAAATGTAGAAACGATCAAAATATATGCCATAACTTTACGGTCGTAAAATAAAAGTCATAAAATTTCACGGGTTGTCACCAGGTGTCGCCCCGTTGCAATATTTTTACAGCCTTCAGTTATTTTTTATTTTTGTAAAAAGAATATATGTTTTGTCTCGCTGTTATTTTAATATTTTAACATGGTACGAGAACGTTAAATAGGAGCATAAATTCAACATTAAGCACACTGGCAAATATTGCCATAATTATCGGCTACTTGAACTAGACAATTTATAATCGGAGACGTGGAACTGAGAAACACCGGTAGCAGTAAGCAAGTAACACCTGATTGTTTTTTTCTTTGAAAAAAACAAATCGTATTTATTTCAAAAAGTAAACCACGATAAATGCGAAGGAATGAATTTTTGTATCGCGTTGATTAATTATATTCTCATTTGGCGATATTTTGAAAGCATGAAAGAAACATGAAAATAGAGTCGATTCAAATGTTTTTTCATAAGAAACCGGAAAATTTAAACCAGAAAATAAATATATCTTTTTTCAGATATTTGTCGTCAACCAATCTGACATACAATAGAAATAATAAATAAAATTAAAAATTTTTATTGAAGAATAAGCAAAGAAACCAGTCGATCTGAAAAATTTTCCGGTAAAACCACTTTTTTCCTGTGGTTTTATAAAACTATTATTTTTTATTTTCTCTTTAAATAAAAGATAGATGTTTTTTCATCCTGATACTAAAATTCTTCAATATTATACGATTATATAAATAAAAAGGCAAAGAGTTATCTTTTTTCGTAATCTTTGTTACATGTAAACGGGAAAAGTTAAAGTTTATTTAAATCTAAGTTATTTTGGGTAAGGTAAATCTTAATTACTTTCTCTTAAATTTAATTAATTATAAGCTATCATACAATACTCTATATAAATTGCGTTATGTTACGTAAACAAGCCGTAAACAAGAAGTTATTGGTAATCTGACATGAGATACAAGCAAGATAGAAAATGACATAACCATCCATAAAGATAACAAGGATTACATGCCAGGCTTATTAAGAAAAATAGGAATGAAATTGTCATACCACATTGTACTACTTATTCAACTAATGACATATGTAATTTGATTGCCGGTCAATCATAGTTTAAAAGGAATAACATTCATTTAAAGACAACTTCTATTTCTGTTAATTAATTCGTTACTTTATTAGTAATGATGGTTTGATAGGTAGGTGTAACAAATTTCAATAAAAAAAGGACTACGATATATGTCATTATGTTAACATTTTTGTAAAATTGATGGCTGGCTGGTAAGAACAAATATAACTAAATGATTATATTAAAATGAATTTTATGATTTTGAAAAAAAAAGCTGTAAATTTCCTTTTCTTTAATGTGTTGCATAATATACAATCTGTGATTTCAAAGAAGGAATATACCGTACACTGGTGGAGGAGAACAGGGATTATTAGCTGGTACTGTGGCATTAGCAGACATCTAGAAGTTATTGGAAATACTAGATAATTTAAAATGTACGTATCCTACTTTCCACATATCTCACTCATGAAAGAGCGGTAGTCATTCTCAAGAGCAGCAAACAACCCGTGCCGATCCAATTACAAAAAGTAAGAAATGAAGTGGCTTCCTAATTAGCTTCTGCAATCAAACAACCTTATACATTTGCATGTTACGCTTACAAAAATGCAGATGATATTCATTTCTTTATTCGGTTAACAAGAAAGATTGGCTGTGCAATGAACATCATTACGTCAGAGAAAACAAGTTTTGATTAGCGTCTCTAGTTTCTCAGATGCTTTAAATGATCTCAGATACAAAAAAGTCTGGGACTATAAAGTAACAAGTTGATGTACCTCACTTTGTTATAAAAACAATACTTCTACTCAAAAGGGGAATTAAACTGTATCGAAAGAATATTCAATCAGCGTGAATCATATACCATACAGTCAAAAAAATGTATAATTATATTTATTATGTATTCTTTCACGACAGAAATGAGTGCTTCAATTTTTTTTATTTCACACTACTTGCTTCAATTTTTCTTATGACTGTGTCATATTTATAACATCTGAATCACGAGAAGCTCTCATCAGATTTCTTTCACTTGGAGTAATGACTTTCACTATACTTTCAATGTCTGTAATTAACTAAATGAAAATTTTAATTGTACTTAATTATTAGCCAACGCCCGCCATGGCTGTTGAGCCGTTTGGAGACCAAAATGTTAATTGTAGGGCCGAATATCTTTAAAATTAAACCTCTGATTTGTAATAGTATATTCAATTCAGCGTAGAAGCCAAAGGAAATGATTTCACTCACTGCTCTATATCCCTTAGCAAGTCTAACATGAAAACCTTTTGTTCTTGAAAATATTTATGTAATTTGTCGGAAATGTCTTTTGCCATATAAATCACGTCGCTTAAACTGTACAATTATGGTACCTTACAGACAAGGAAGCGAAAATAAATTGAAACTGCCGTCGAAATTTTTTATTTTATAACACTTGGCAGGCAGGTTTTAAAAAAGATTATGTCTTCTTTAAAACATTTAAAGAAAGATTATAATTTTAATAATAATTTTTAAAACGCTTTATTAAATAATTTATAAAACAACTTCTAAAATTTTTAAAAATGTTTTTGCAAATAATATGTTGTTCAGAGTGTTATATAATGATATAATTTATATTCACTTTTCAAGGGCTTTATTTATATCTTCTACAACTTAACGCATACTGATTTTTGAGCTAGCAGGTGGATTTTTATTTTTGATAGAGAAATTCTGCCGTTTTCCATTTCAGTTTTGTCAAATCGTCTCAATACCTTACATTAATCTTGTATTTAAAATTATATCCTCTACCCTATCTAAAGCATATACAGAATATAAGAAAAATGATAATTCAGTACCGTTTATTGAAAAAAATAGATTGTTATATGGACTTATGAGCAAAGAAATAAGGAAAATGTTGGGAGATGTTTTCCATATATAATAATATATATATCTGTATACATATATATCCTATTTTAAAAAAAAAGAAAATGTCCTGACCGACTGATTTCATCACCCGCCAGCAAAAACTGTTGAAGATAAATTGATGAAAACTGGTATAAATATTCTTCTTACGGTATAAGTGCACACTAAGAAAGGATTTTTTGAAATTTCGAGTTTAGAGGGATGAAATTGAGTAACAATGAAATTTACACTCTTCAGATAAATACCTAAAAACTATTTTCGGGTTGATTTTTATTTCGACTTTTTAAGGGGTGCAACGGTGTACTACGGCGCTGCGGCTCAACCAACACAGACACTGTCACTGTTACTGTATGTGAAACGCGACTGGCTGAACCTGTCTCCGGTTACTTTACTAAAAAACATAAAATTAAAGCAGTTGAAAAATGTAAAAAAAAATAGAAACGAAGTGCGGTCACCTCCTAGTGGTGTTTGTCGGGTAACGCTCAGGACCGTAAGAAGGACGGGTAACCAGCAAATAACTAATATTTTTAAGATGGAAGGCAAATATTTTGAAACTTCCATTATTCAGATCACTCAAAATTTTGGTTGTTGTACTGACCAAACTGTTGCTCTGAAGAAATTAAAATACACTAACATTTTTATCAATTGGACAGGCTATAAGTTTTATTTATCGTTATTATTCTCACAAGCATGAGTTTAACGAACACAGCGGGGTCCAAGGAGACAAAGCCCTCTGGCTAGGAACTGATATAGGGAAAATTAAATAAGATCTAAAAAAGAAAAAAGAATGCTGTACAAAAATATGTTAAAAGACACAGAAGAATCCGACAAGATTAGAAGGAATTATTGACTTAAATAAATTAGAAATCGTAATTGAGGTAAAGAGTAAATACAAATTAACAGTTGATATTGTGGTTGTAAGGAATTACAAACTTACGAAGAACGGTTGAAAATCAAGAAAATTAGAAGTTTCACATATATTAAGAAATATTTCTTCCGCAAAAGTCTTATGATAATGAGGATAAATGTAAATTATTTGCTCCTCTTTTTAATAAATAAAACGATCCGTATTTCAAGAAGAATTTGTCTGAATGAATGAAATCCAGTTAAAGGATACATTAAAGACTAATTTTTACACAAATTTATTAAAATATTAATTAAACAATTTAATATAAATTTTACTCCAGTATGATATGCGATAATAAATAATTTATTGTAGATAATTGTATGCAATTATTTTTTCGAATTGCATTTTATTTTCAATGAACTGTAATAAAATCAGTAATAAACTTAAATATTCTGCCGTGATTAATAGCCGCCTTTACGAGTTTATAAAATTTTAAAAAGATTGATGTAACAAAAGACAAAGGTTATGTATATATGCACTAACGAAGGTTAGTAGTTTTCATATCGTGGTAAGGTTTTAAAAAGGTTGAACGTCGTACCAAATATGGTTGGTTTTCTAAAGAACGTAACGTATCTAAATCAGGAACTACGTAACGTGACGGCCGTTATATCGGCCTGTTGCATCAGGCGTCTTTTAATACTTTATAAACAACTATGATGCATTATTAACGAATCGAAGCGTCAGAATAACCCTCAATCGTTCTATCATGCCTTTACTATATACCTCTTGTACTTCTGATGGAAGAATTTATCTGTACAGTGTAGGGGAAATCGGATATATTTTTGGAAAAAGGATTACTGTACCATTTATAAAAAAATAATATTTCTGCACACAACCTGATTACCGGATTTATAATAATGCAATAAATATTTATGAGGTAAGATCATCCCTCAAATTACTGATAGTATTGAGAAAAAACATTGAACAGGTGTCGTATAATCATATTTATTAACATTTTTTTAGAAATCTACAAATAGAAACTGACCTCCAGTTTGTTGATATTAAATAGATTTAACAACAAATTCGTTCCCTTTCTTGTATGTTAGAATTTACTGAAAGTAAAATAAATTTTAAATCAAAGTTTTTTGGGGTGGAGCAGATAATAGTACCATTCATACATCATACAAGAGTAAAAATCTCAGAAACCGGTACGGTACACTGTGTTTTATGATCCAGCAGAACAATCTGACGGTTTTTATGTCAACTAAGAAAACAAATTCATCATTTCGAAATTTTAATATCTCTTTTTAAGGAGTTATTTTAAAAATTTTTTCAATATTTTTCGATTCATCTTAAAAACCCTAAATCATCGATAGGTTTTTTATTCCCGAACTAAATATTATTAAAATTCAGAATGGATTTCCTGAATTTTGAAGAAAAAAATTTAATAGAAAGACATATTTATGGAGAAGTTTAACGAAATATTTATAATAGAGAAAAACAGAAAAGAATATTAAAAAATTTTCTGAAATGTGTTATAAAAAAGTTTTGAAAATTAAATTGGTCGACTAAATTCGTAATTCAAATAAAATATAATAAAAAAAAAAAAACACTGCGAAGTGACAGCAAATAATAGAATGTATAGAATAGATAACTAAGGATTAAAATCGAGTAATTATTTTTATACTAAAAAAATTAGAATATAAAAGAAAGTCACTCAAAAAAAGAGTAAAAATATTCCTCCTTTCTTAAATCAATTTATTGAAGATATGGAATTGATAACGCGATGTATTCATCCAATTAATATTACAAAAATAAGTGGTAACAGTCTTTTACGTGCCATATTCCATGTTAGTTACTTTTTTGGTAGCAATTGGGTGGAAACCATAACTATCAAAACGGCTACTGCTGTAAACAAACCATTTCACATTTTTTTTATTCATGAAATCATTATTTGTTAAAAAAAAAACATTTTATATTCTAGTTCCGATATCATTAATCATTGTAATTTAAAACAGTAACTGTATACGTATGAACTAGCGTTCCCGTCGCGGCTTCGCCCGCGCTTATGGTTACTTGCGTTTCCCGTCGCGGTCACGGGATATTTAGCAGGTCACTATTTCCGTCTAGTCAGAGGGCTTTGCCCCCTGAACCCCTCCGTGTTCATTAAATTCATGCATGTATAAATAATAATAAAAATAAAAATTAAAGCCTGTTCGGTTTATAAAAAAATATCAGTGTATTGTAATTTATTCAGAGCAACAGGTTAATCAGTACAGGAACCGAAACTTTGAGTGATCTGAAGAATATGGGTTTCAGTATAGTCAGCTATCATCTTAAAAATATTAGTTATTGCCATTTACCCGTCTTTCTTACGGGTAAAAATGTATTTTGTCCGGTTCTTAGCGTTAATCGACAAACACCACTGGAGGCGATCGTACTCGGTTTCTCATTTGTTTTGTTTTAATTTTTTAATTACTTTTATGTGTTTTAGTCAAGTAACCGGAGGCAGGTTCAGCCAGTCGCGTCGCACATACAGTAACGGTGGCACTGGCTGTGTTGGTTGAGCCCCGCGCCGTACATCGTTGCACCCCTTAAAAAATCGAATTTCAAAAAACCCGTAATTAGATGTTAAGAATATTTGCAAGCGCAAATCTAGTGAAATCTCTCGTTTATTATATTCGAAAATGGGGAAAATTGGCAATATTTTTTCACCTTTTTTCATCCATTTTAAGGCCGAATTGCACAAAATTTACAAATCGGTTTTTAAATATTGATATGAATATTACACCCCAAAAATTAAATTTGTATCTACATTTTTTACCAAGAAATATAAAAAAATTGAAAATTTCATTTTTACTCTATTTTATCCCTTTAAATTCGGAATTTAAAAAATCCTTCCTTAGTGTGCACTTACACTGTAAGAAATACGTGTACACAAATTTCCATCAATTTATCTTCAGTAGTTTTTTCCGGGGCAGATTATGAATTACTCACGACATACATACATATGTGTATATCTATGTTAATAATGTTATGCAATGTATTTTTACACACCTATTCATAATTGTATTTCTGTGTCTCTCTCATTCGGTGATAATTATTTATGAATAAATCCATTGAATAACCTAAAAAAAAATTAAATAAAAAACTGAAATACAAAACTACCAACAGAGAAAGACAGGATGAGGATGATTTTTAACTGTTGAACAATTAGCGGTGATTTTGTACAACATCATCCTGAATAACTGAAGTTGTAGTAGTAGCACACTCGCAGCGACTGTAAATCAACTTTTTCCGGTCCAATCTGTCCACTTGACGAATCGATCAAAAACAGGAACCAGTTTTTTATTATTACCTTTTTTAAAAAATAAAAATGTTTGAATCACCTTCTTGGACATTTTGTATTAATTATTAAACGTGTTTAGTTAGTTCTTTTTAAGGTGACAAACACTTAACATTTTGAACGCATTCAAATTTTTTGTTATATATAATATCAGTTGGCGTTAATTCGCTATAAATTAATGAAACATTAAATTTTATAATTTATCTTTTACACAATCAGCATGTCTATCAGTTTATTTACTATAATTATATAGAAAATTATTTTTCAACGTGACAACCGATTTATTAGAATAAACATGGTATTTTCTATATTCTGAAAATAAAATTAATTATTATCAGTTTATCTAAAAAGATAATTGTCTATATATTATACAGGTCGACCGTTATATACAAAAAATTTTATCACCGCCTACCAAAGAAAAATTTGCGGGAAATATCAAGCTGTCTCTTACGAAATGTAATGTAATAACGATTCAGAATATTACTACACAAAAAGAAACTGTAATAAAGTATAACCTGGAATCGATTTAAACTTTATCGTTTACCCAGGTATGATTCATCTATATTTACGTCTAAAATAATCTTACACAACAATAAACACAAAAATGTTTAATTAAAATGGTTAATATCCAATCGCCCAGCGGTTCTTTATTTTTAAACATCAATACAAAGATACATACACGCATGCTAATTTACATATACACATGTACGTGTGTTACGTGGTTTAAGAGTAACGGTTATAGGTGACGTGATATGAGTTTTACTTAAAGTATCACGTAACCGTACATAAGAATAATAAGCATTCCATTCCAGGTTTAGTAAGGAAGATTAGGAGTGAAATAATTTACCATTGACTTCGTTCAGCCAAACATACTGTTGCATAACAACGCTACAAGTGATACCTTAATCGTTTTATTACAGGTACTGGATATGTAGTGAATAACATTATTTTCAGTGAAAGACCGGGTCATGTAGGGGAAAGCAACAAAATATTCCTATCTGTTTAAAAAATACGTTATATAGTATATTGTTAAATTCTACATTGCGTATTATAATAAAGATTAAAATTTTAGAATAGTAATAAAAATGTATTTAGCTTTTGAATAGATTTTAATTACGGTAACAACTAAATACAAATCGTTTAACCAAATTGACATTGTTTTAACTTAATGTATATGGTTAATGAAAGTTTTTTAAACGGAAATTAATGTTTTGCTTTTTAATAATTTGTAGTTAATCATTTTCTGTTTAGTCCGGATGTAGTACAATAAAAATCCGTTAGATTACGGACTATTTTTCTTAGTTACTTTTTATGATTATTTTTTTTTAATGCACATACCCGCCTTGTAATTTCTTAATTCTCTTAAATTTGATGTTTTATTTTTGTAAATCAAATCCTTTAATTTCCGCTATTAGAGATGATAAAAATCCAATTTCAGTTGTTGAAGCATTTATTAACTTACCGGTCTAAGCTGGATTCTGTATTCGAACATGTAATTTTAAATTTATATACTATTTTAGCATTGTGGCGAACGGATTTGTATTAAAATTCTAAATAAGCAAACGTAATTTAAAATGATATCAGTATGAGCGGAACATAAATACTTACCCGAGCACAAAAAAAAATTGAAAACAAAAAATAGATAAAAAATTACACATGATTCTAACTAAAGAACTAAAATATTTGGCAAGTAATGACGTAACTTAATTCAGTTTTTCCATGAATTGTAATTATTATTATTATTTAGTTTTTATTTTTAAAAACCGCAGCAGAGACCTTAGTGGTTAAATTCACGCTTCACCTGTTTCATAATATTTATAATGACGCTGCATAAAATCATACGTTTAGTCTATGTTAAATGAATAAATTCATAAATTATGTTAGTATATGAAATATATTACAAATAATATAATTTTATTACTAGAATTTTAAGCGTATTTATTTATTGACGTGTATATGTTTATAAAGTTTACGATTATTTAAAGTCATTGGAAAAATAGCAAAACCAAATTTACTATTATATTTTACGATCAAATGTACTAAAAAAAAACCAAAAGTAAGAAAAAACTAAATGTTTATTGAGCGTTTTCTATTTAATAAAAACAAAATAATTTTATCTTTTTATTTCCTTGTACGAAGTAAAGGAAATCATGAAAACTTTCGGTACTCATATTTCAACGGAAAAATCTATTTTGGCCAGTTTCGGCGTGACCTATGTTCGTATGTACAAAAACGTGTACGTACGTACTCAGAAACGATTAGCCGTAGGATGTTGAATTTTGGATTTAGGGCTGTTGTAACGTCTAGTTGTGCACCTCCCCTTTCATTGCAATCGACTGGACCAAAAGTGTCCAAAAAAGCCCAAAATCCAAAACAATTTGAATTTTGGACTTTTTCTTAACTGCAGTAATAAGCCCTCATTGATAGCTTTTCAACGATATTTCATAAGTGGTGCTTATTTTCATTGGTTCCAGAATTATAGCCAAATAAAACTTTAATTAATGAAATATTTGGATCTTTCAAGGGGAAGGCACATCGGTTCAAATCAGACTTTTTTTAACATTTTTTTTTAAACTTTTTTTTCAATTTAAATATATTGATTTATTAATAATTATTAACCTCTGATTGTAAAAAACAAAATAAAAATAAATAATAATTCAATAATTACAATAAAAAAAATATCAGAAGTTATTAATGAAATAAAATTTTATGTAATTTTCATTTTAAAAAAATGTGTGTATGTAATTTAATAGGCGTACAAGGAAGTCATGTGGTGTCCATATCAGATCTTTTTCATGTTTGAGAAAGATAAGGTTTTTAAAAAAATTATAATCAACTAATAATTTTTGCTATGCGCCAAGGTTTTCCTTTAAGTACAATTTTTTACTGTGATTTCTACGGTTGTGCATTTTATGTTCCTTGTAGTTTTTGTTGATATAATTAAAAGTTTAATGTTTTGATATAATATTTCCATTTTTTCTGCTACGCACTAATCTTTTAATCACAACGAATTTGTCGTATATTACTTTATTTTTTTTTATTATTTACGTTTTATATTTTAATCTTTGTTTCTCTTTTATCAGAACTTCTTCCGTTACAGAATTATATAACCCTGAGGAGCCGTAAAACATAATCCACTAACCTAGTTTTGTTTTTGTGAGAATTGAATATAAATAGATATTTTATCTCCGATTCATCTTTAAATTCATCATTTATTTGCATTATATTATACATATATATTGCATTATTTGCAACCTCCTTTGAAAAAATACTACGAATCTCCTATAATCATCTTTTTTTACATAAAATAACATTTCTTACTGTTTTGAAATAAACTTTTGATTACATTTATGTTTTCTACATGAAAGATCTCCTTGTTAATAAAAAAGGGTTTTTCATCTTAAATATAATTTTATGTCATTTACATGTATAATATTCTTCGTTACAGGTACAAATTTAATAACGAACCTTTCGCGGTTGTTAAGACTCCTTTGTATTGGGTTTAATATGTTATTTATTAAACAAGAAGTTGTAACGAATTTAATAATTTATTTATAATAATAAATAAATTATTTGTTCTAAACATTTTAAAATTCATTTTTTATGATTTTTCAACTAAAAAACTTACAAATTTTTGTTTTATTTGAATAAAATATAAGCCTTCATTGAAAAAAGCAATATGAAAAAATTTCCGAGTTTTGGAAAATAGTTCTTTTCTAATTTTAAAGATTTCTTTCATAAATTTTTCGCAAACAACAAATTCAAAACTTAATTTTTTGAAAATTAGTTTTTCTACACCAGTATCTTTTGTTAAAATACTTATGCACATTAACAAATTTATGAAAATATTCTTTGAATAACTAAATGTATCTCTACGAATACAGACACGCAATTTCCCATGATTATATTTTAATTTTGCTGATATATATCTTTCATTAATTCAGACATATATACATACATATATATATTAAGTATAATAATAAAACATGAGTTGTAATAACTCGTAACAATTAACTGTTTAACATTTTACTAAAAGCTTATTTATAATAAGTTGGAAGGTATACATGTATGAACTATTTACACATATATTTTAACTGCAATAAACATACTAATAGGCAAATAATTTTATTCTCAATATATATATGTATGTATGTAAGTGTTACTTCATTAACGTGGTAGAAATATTGAAAAAATAAATTTTATATATCGTACAATTCTAGTCGTGTTTTGAAAAGGTTACTAATACAATAAAATTATTAACATTAAATAGCTGTTTTATTGTAATGAAACTTCTTTGTAGTATACTTAGTCTTGTTCATCGACGTCCAAGGTAATATGTAATAAAACTATATATGCGTATATGCAAGCTAAATAGGAGTACAACTGTACAATAATAATATTTATTATGATTTAAAAATTTACTAGTATTATACATAGTATATACATTTTCACCTCGAATTAAGATTTGGTATTTTTAGTTTAAAAAAAATATATATAATAATTTAATATGATAACGAAAGAAGGACACTGGTAGAAAAGTACTAACCAGTAAGTACAGTGTCCCATATAAAACGCAACCCAACCTTATGTTGGTAGGTATTGAAATAATAAAAAGGTATGTGTAAATGTAATTTTTATTATTACCATCCATTACCTTACATTTAGAGTAAATGTTGGAAGTGGCCGCCATCTTCTTGAATACAAGCTTCAATTCTTTTTACAGCATTTCTTGCAACTTTTTTCAAAGTTTGTGGCTGGATATTTAATACAGCTTGTTCAATATTGACTTTCAATTGTTCAAGTGTTCGTGGTTTGTGACTGTAAGCTTTTTCTTTGAGGTAACGCCGTAGAAAAAAATCCGCCGCAGTCAAATCTGGAGATCTTGGTGGCCATAAACCTCGACCGATAACACGATTACCAAAGTATTCCTCAACGAAATCAGAAGTTGAACCTGCGTAGTGCGATGTCGCACCGTCATGTTGTAGCCAGCAGTGTCTGTCTTCTTCTTCCAAGAGTGCAATGAACTGAAATAAAATATCCTGATATCGTTCTGCATTAATGGTTTACTCGAAAAAAATAGAACCGATTATTTTCTTCCGCGATATCGCGCACCACACGCCCGACTTCTGCGGGTGTAATTGTTTTTCGTGATAAACGTGGGGATTTTAAGCACTCCAAATTCTACTGTTTTGGCTGTTTACGTAGCCATCCAAATAAAACCGTGCTTCATCTGTGAAAAATAAC
The DNA here is from genome assembly GCF_047948215.1 of Lycorma delicatula. Taxonomy (NCBI): domain Eukaryota; kingdom Metazoa; phylum Arthropoda; class Insecta; order Hemiptera; family Fulgoridae; genus Lycorma; species Lycorma delicatula. The sequence goes on from NC_134458.1 coordinate 78,973,112, forward strand.
GAATCCATAACATTAATTCCCTCACGCAGAAATCGACGGAACCGTTGACAATATTGTAGCCGTTTTTCTTTGTCGGGTTCAAGAAGTTGATGAACCGTTTGAATGCGATAAGGTCGTAATTGTAATTGTTTGGTCGCCTGATGAACAGTCGATTTAGACAAATTAATTTCAGCAGACAAACGTCTGATCGATTTATTTGGCGAGGCGAGTAATCGGTCTTTGATTTCAGTGACTGTATATGTATTCAACACTGCCGCAGATCTTTTGCGTTCCTTGTTATTAACAGAACCAGTCTCTTTAAATTTTGCAACTAACCTTAATACTGATGTTTTGTTAGGAGCTGTTTTATCTGGGTACTTATGGCGAAATTAATCTTGCACTGCAACCACTGATTTCGTACTGAAGTACGACTCAACAATGAAAACACCATCTTGTCTCTAGTAATACACTGAACGTTATGATTGCATTGTTGTTACTATCGGTAGTGTTCTACTGCGTCGCCGCGATGTTCAGATGTTGGACGAGTCCATTTCAGTAACGAGTAGGAGAGTAAGCTTGACTTTTGAAATTTCATGGATGAGTGATTGATGGGTTGCGTTTTATATGGGACACTCTGTATAAAACAAGATTGGATTTTATATTGTGTTGCTATTTAATGAGTTTAACACAGGGAAAATTCACAAACACACACAGATTTATAAATGTTTTTTAACTTTCATTGTTAGGATAATATCTACTCAAAATCTTTTAATATTATATAATCCACCTTAATTAAACAAATTATGTTTTTTCTGTGTATATGTACATTTAGATAAATGCGATATCTACATAAAAATATATTAAAAACTGATTTAGTAGAGGAGAAATTTTAAGGTACTTCTTTCAGGATTTGCAACTTCAAATTTGATGTATAAACTTTTTCTCTGTCCAAACTTTTTGGGAGAAATCTGAAAACTCAAAATATTCTCTCAAGAAGGATCTCGGTGTCCTTCTAATTGTTAATAATCCTTTAAAAAAAATAATTATTTCTAAAATAATTTAAAAAAAAGATTAAAAAAAATAATTAAAAATTTTTAATTCATTATTTTTGTAATTAAATTCTTTAATTATGTTTAATAATTTTACGCTGTTAAATTATAAAAATAATAATTCAAAATAATGTATTGAAAACAATTAGATAAGTACAAATAACGAAACAAAAATTTATAACACTCGTATATTTCTTTTACTTTTATTCTGTACTTTTTTGTATTTATATGCCGAAAGCTGTTAGTGTTTAAAAAACTAGTTCATTTATCGATTTTTACTTTAATTTTTTTCTTAAATTTTACATAAAAATGATACACAATTACAATTGCAGATTTAAAATAAACAGTAAATTTACAACAGAAATTTTATGATGATTTAAATTTTTTGCTGTAAATATTTATATCTCGTTTTATGTTACTCAATTTTGTAATAATAAACCTTTACCATACCTCTAAAACTTTGTTTGTGCATATATGTCGGGGTGTGTGCGCTGGCACATATAAATATTTCACAGTTTATATGAAAGTTTAGTATAATCCTTAAAAAAAATACCAAATGTACACCTTAAACAAATTTTAGGAACCTAGATATAACTATTTTTTACGTACGAGATAAGTTCCGAACTTATTATTGTCTTATTAACGAAAAATATTACTAGAAAATTTCAAGTGGTTGCTTTATTTCTTGGATTAATTCCTAAACGTTTTCTTTTATTTAAGAGTAGTAGAAAATTAAAAATGAATAAATCATCGATCTATGCGGTGGATGAACATGTGTTGATAAGGGAACAAGAACAGCAATTCAGTATTGTACGACCTTGTAATGCACGATGAACATATATAACACAATTCTAATCTTTATTTATATTAATAAAAGTTAATAATTCTTGATTAATTGAAAATGCCAGATTTCGAACCAAATTACCCGTATTAGTAACACCTTTTGACTCGTTTACGACGAAACTTTTTTTTAATCAACGAAAATGAAAAAAATCATTCGAATAATTTTTTTCTATTTTGTAAACTTTTTAAAATTTTATGATATATTTCTTAAAATGCATTATAGAATTAATCGATAATACATAATCAATTGTCTGTTTTATGAAAAGTTTTACTTAACATAATACCTATTTGCAATCCTTTATTTTAAATTGTAAACGTTCAGATTTATTTTATTTCATTACAATTCTTAAAATATGGAAAACTGAAAAGTATTTACAAATATTATTTGTAGCGTAATATTTAATATTTATTTAAATTTTATTTATTTATGTATCTTTCTTCGGGAGTTCTTTTGCTCCAATAATATTTTTCTTTCATCACCATCTACAAATTGTTCTGCTTGTTTATTTTCATATTTATTTGTATGAGGCTAACTACGTATTAACTATTCCGTTGTTGTGATTTATGGATGAACTTTCTTATCTTCTCATTCAACCTATAAAGAACTGAATCATTACTTTGTCTTATTCGATATTTTAATTCTCTACATTTATCGTCTAACATTTTTTTTTTGTTTACGTTTAAAAAATTTCATTTTAATCTCTTTCTTTGGTATACTTTGCAATTAATTTACTCACTTTGTTCTTTTACCTTTTAAAAATAGTATATCATAACTTTATTTTACAACGACAAGGTTTAAAAATGAAGAAAAAGAAAAAGAATGGAGATTAACATTTCCTGATGATGTTGATGTTGATATTTTAACTTTGAAAAAATAAAAAAAATTATTGACGTGTGACAGAAAAGAAAGTAATGTACTGAAATTTGGAGAACAAATTTTTGTTATTTTATCAATAAAAAAAAAAGTTAAAAGTAGAAAAAGTAAGAAAAATATCTCACGATAAGAAAGTTTTCATGCGTAAGTTTACAATTATCAGACCTGGAGATTTGGGATTTGGAAAAAAAAAATTGTGCTATATGACTGGATAAAATATGGGAAATAAGTAACCCAGAATGAAAATAATTAGCATATGAAATGCAGTATTAATACGAATTTTGAAAATTAGACTATTTAATAAAAAAACAAAACAAACAGATAAGTTACAAGATGAATATAAAAAAAAGAAAGCCTGTGATAAATTCTCCCGAAAGTCATATTGGTGAGTATTGTTTGAAGGCAAGCAGGATTAGTTAAGTACTGGAAGGAAGTCTTAAAAGTAAAAACTAAACGATTAAAGTCAGTTAAACGTATAACTGAAATTTAACTTATATACCTTAGCAAGATACCTTACCTTAGTAAGATAAAAAAAATTAACATTGAATAAATGGAAAAATAAACAGAGCTTCAAACAAGTCGAGTGACTGACGACGAGAATGGTCATGGCTATTCCAGGAATCGTCACGATTTTTGTTAATTTAATTTTTCCTTTTCTATACTCAACAGGGCATTCCTAGATGTTATTATAGTAATTGTACCTCAAAGATACTTCTAACAGTCAAAGTTTCCAGTTCAACTGATTTGTACGTAAATCTGTGACATCAATTGCATTTTATTAGTCCGTTAATTTTTTACCATTTTGAACGATAAGAAATGAAAATTAAAAGCTTTCTGGTATAACACTTTAAAAGATTCATGAAATATTAAATTCGATAGTTAAAAAGTGTTTTTAAGGCTTAGATTAAATATATGCACTCCAGGAAAAAAATAACACATTCCATAATTACTGAATAATTTATACATTTATCGAGAAGATTCTGAATATTTCATATTATTTGGATTTTGTCATCATTATTAATTTCTTCATTTTATGTTATCCTGTTAAGCTGTTAATTTTAAAATTACAAGCTTACGTAGAGACGTTTTTATTTCTCCCCTTAATTTATGTTAAACCTAAAATCTAAAATTTTTTAATCTTCAAAATTTTTTATTTGAAGGACTCGGTTTAAGATAATGATTTATTAAATTGTGACAATCTTTCTCTGACGACTGTTTCTAACTCCGTTAGCAACAGATATTTCTTTTATGGCGTTTCCCTTTCGATGTTTTTCTTCAAATATTTCAGACGAGCTCATTTTATTCAGTCGTAATGAATTTCTGAGCAATAACTTTTCCATTATTCTATCCACGATGAAATACTCAGATTTTAATATCTAGTTCGTCTGGAAACCTGTTTACATTAAAATAACAACTAATTATTTTTTTCTATTGAAATAAATCTAACGATATTCGCAGTCGATTGTAAATATATATTTTTTAATATGTTTTCGTATTTATTTTTACAGAAAAATGTGGGTTGGAGGAGAGTGGCCTTCGGAACAATGGTAAAGGAAAAAAGATGAGAAAACCAAGAACGATATACAGCAGTTTGCAGCTTCAGCAATTAAACAGAAGGTTCCAGAGAACTCAGTACCTTGCTTTACCTGAAAGAGCTGAACTAGCAGCATCCCTCGGCCTGACACAAACACAAGTAAATATGTTTATTAATCTACTTATTAATAAAAAAATCATTAATTATCATCGACAGTAAGATATATATTCTATGATTTATATGTTAATTATTAAGTTATGAAAATTAAGAAAAATGTGTCAGGACTTATTAGACAATCTAGATCATCAATGTTCTCCCTTCTATTTTGTCTATAACTGTAGTCTATTTTAATTAATATAATGAGATAAAAAATAGTTTTAGTTGTTCTGATAATTATAAAAAAACAATCTAAACCGAAGAATTTAAATAAATATATTCAGAAAATTTCCCAATTCAGAAATATGTATTAATAAAAAATTATTTTGTTCAATTTCATGGGATTCTTGTTCAACCAATCTAATCTTCGGTCTTAACAGTAAAAACGGTGTACTTATAAACAAAATCGAGAGGATTTCGGTTAATTAGGGGTTCCAAAAGTTTGCTGAAAACCTAATAATAAATGATAAGAAAAGAAGTTGACTATAACGAAGTTATATATAAGACCATTTTTGTGTAATAAAAATAATAAATAATTGGTAACAGCAAATAACAATAGCGATAAAATATAAATAACAAAAGATTATAGAGTTTAATATACATGACTATTAAAAACGTTTTCTGCGGAAACAGCTTGGGTAGTTTTAACTGTGGGTTTTATCATGAAGGCTATTCGCTTTAATTTGTATGAATATGATAAAAAATTTTATTGTAACTTGTATGGAAATGTTTCATACTAAACTTAACATTTAATAGAATGTGGAATAAATTAGACGTTAAGTATTTCATAATATTGTAAAATAATTTTTAAAAAAACGAAATTTTGGTCGGTTATAAAAAAAGATTCTCGTTAATTTACGGTATAGAAATGTCTTGAATTGAATTCTCAGTTAAAGAATTACGGATACGACAGTATGTATTAATGTTCGAAAAAATTTAATTTGAAAAACTTAATTAAACTCATCAGATATTTTATTTAATAAATAATTTCTAATATTTGAAATTTAAAATTACTTTGGCCTAAGGCACACTGAAAGTTCTCTTTTATAGGACGCACCAGTCATTAGTATTAAACCGACTGAAAGATATCAGTGTACCATCTCTCATTATTATTCTGTCCCATTTGCTTCTCAACTGGTTTATCTCTGACGATTTATGGAATGTTTAACAATATTATCATAATCAATAGAACCGTTATGTCTATCTGAATGTTGAAAATTTTCAAAGGAATTTATAGGTTCTGTTTTACGATAATATCCCTTAGAGACGGTTTACCTAATTTTCAGAATTGTATGTCTCTAATCTTTACGCTAAAATACAGATATTTTAGTACACTTTAGGTGAGTGTAAATAAACCACCATTTCTACTGAAAAGACTGCATTAATTATTTTCTTTAAACTAATTTTCGCAGTTCTTACAATTCTTTCAGTTTTTCTAAAACAATTACAATTTCTTCAGTTTTTTAAAAACTTGTTTGGTTATTTTGCTTTATCTTTATAACATTTGTAGGAATAATATTTTGCTGCATACAATTATTTCAAATTTTCTTTTTATAACATTTTTTTGGGGAATTTTCAATCCGGCTTCACCATTTTTATGATAAAAAACGATTTTATAAAATTTTTCACTTATTTTCTATTGTATTAAAATATTCTTACAGATTCATTTGTTAATAAAAATCACTTTTTTTAACTATATATTTTTATAAACATTCATCTAATATATATTTTTTTAAATGTAAGCGGAAGTTTCATCTATCTCTTTTTTTATATTCCGTTTAATATTATTTTTACCAGTAATTATAACATTAATTCCAACGTAATTTTCAGCAAATCAAATGTTTAAAACAATTTTTTTAAACTTTTTATTTTCAAATAATGGTATTTTTGATTATTATTTGTAATCTTGGAATAAATCTCCCTTTTAAGACTAATTTCTCAAATACTGATTTAGTTGACGTCACAAATACAGTAGATTTTTGATATATTTTTACAGTTAACAATTTCTAAGCATATTTTTCAGATTTTATTTAAAATATATCAGGATACTATTCTTAAATGTACCAGAAAGCGTGATATTCTTTTAAAAATACCGATCCGTAAAAATATATGATAAATTTACGTAGTAGAAAAAGTAATTTTCATTTATGAACAAATACATTTTTTTTTCAACATGGCCGCTCACCAGGTGACCGTATCCTTATTTGCAAGTTTTGGAAAATATCTTTTACTTTGGAACAAATAAAAAAATCTATTTCGTTTTATTACAGGTAAAATATTCCTTATAAAATTTATTTACTCATATAAGGATTCTTTATTTGCTGAAGTACGTCCTGCAACCGGATCTATTTTTGTTCGGAAGAAAATTTGTAACATAAATTACGGTACAACATTCAAATAAAATATTATCGATAATTAGTTTCTGAATAATACTTTTTAATCGCAACATGATGTTCGTATTTCAACGTTATATCATGTAGTGGGAGGTGAATTATACAATTTATGTTCTGTTTGGCCATTACGTAATACCGATCATTTATCGTTACTATATTTTTCTAAATAAGAAAATGACTGGCTTATTATCCATTATTATTGACCAAAGACACTTCTCCAGTGTTGATAGGCTCTATATAGCGACTGACTAACATCCGATTTGCCAAATAAGACTGTTCAGATATCATACTCATAAATAGTTTACATCCATCAAAATCTTTGAATTTTTAGAAGTTAGTTCACGGTTGTTATACGTGTCGAATAGAGGTGTGATGTTTTTATAACGGTTGTCAAAACATTCTGAAACAAGTCTCTCTTTCTCTCCTTTTAATTTACTCCCTTTCTGTGAGCATGGAGTAGTAGTATATGTGTTTTTATCGGTCGAGTAAGTTTTTTTCTAAATTTTTGATTGTTCTTTTCTTTCTTCGTCTGGATGGATAAATATATATATATAAATATATAAAAAGTAAGGTGTTCTACCCCAGTAATAAAACAGAATGTTCATCATGATGTCCTTTTTAACAGAAAGACTTTAAAGTGCTACTGGCAGAAAAAAAATTGATGTGATAGATTTCAGAGGCGTGGACAAAGACTGTGACAAGTTAAAGTGGCCATTCTATTCATCTTGATGCACTATAATGCAATTATAGCGAGAATCAGGTTGACCAACTCTTCTTTTAAAAAATTACCTTCGTTTCCATTTCTAAGAGGAAATTATTGTTTTCTATCTATTAAAAATTATCTTAAAAATGCTTGAAAATTCAGCGCCTATGAAAAGTAACAATCTTGTAATTACGTAACTGTTCTAACTCATAAATTTAAATTTTAGAAAAATTACAATACTTTTACACTTTTTTATAAATATATTTATAGATATTATTAAATGTTCTGTAAAAAATATAATAACGATATTTATGTTAAGATATTAAGCGATATAGATATTTTGTAAATCAGTCTATTTTTATATTGCAGTGAAATTAATTAAGATTTTAGTGTACTATAAATATTTATGAAGTTATTTCATTAAGTTACGTTTTAAATTCTGAAGAGGGGTAAATTTTATTACGGTTATTAACTTTTACTTAAAACAAATAATGTTATTTTAATATACTTAAAGATTAATTACTCTTTGTAATATAAACCCGATCACTATTTTGCAAGATGATTAACGCAATATTCTCAAAAAAACTCTTATTTTGTTTTTGTAAAAAAAATAGTCTGTAGTTCCTTAAACAGATTTATAATATTAATACGTAGATATCTCCACTTAATCCATCATCTTACAACTTTGTTCATTGTATCTACCAACATATTCCTTGAATTAGTTACTGTCATTAGGTGCATACTCGTATATCTATTTCGTTATATTAAACTCGGTCGCTAGAGATAAAATCACTTTACATAAAAATAAATAATCACTAAATAAAACAAATAGTTAAAAAAAAAAATATAGAATTATTGTGTTGATCAGTGTTTAGTGATTACACGTCAACTGAACTTATACGAGGTGTGATCAAAAAATACGGTGAATAATTTTTTATTAAAAAAATGAATAAGGTTACATAGAATTCGATTTAATCTCCTTCAAAGTACTGTCCTTGGCTAGCAAAGCACTCATCCCAACGTTGACTCCATGACTGGAGTCATTTCTGGAAGGCGTCTTTCGGAAGGGCTTTCAGCTGCTCGGTCGTGGCCTTCTCAATGTCAGCAATGGTGTCAAAACGTTTTCCTTTAAGCACAGTTTTAGTTTTTGGGAAGAGCCAAAAGTCGCATGGTGCTAAATCCGGTGAGTATGGCGGATGTGGACAGACAGGAACACTTTTTTCGGCCAAAAACTCGCGAATGAGAAGCGAGGTGTGATACGGCGCGTTGTCGTGGTGAAGAAGGAAGCCATTGGTCCATCTTTCTGCTCGCTTTCTTCGTACGCCGTTTCTCTTTGAACGGATCCGTACGAGATGTTAAGGTCTTCTGATAGCTCTCGAATAGTCATTCGCCTGTTTGAACGAACCATTGTTTCCACTTTTTGCACATTTTCAACTGTTTTTGAGGTTACTGGACGTCCCGCACGCTGCTCGTCTTCAACAGACTCATTTCCGTTTTTAAATCGGTCATACCACTTGTACACAGTCTTCAAAGTTACCACATTATCGCCGTACACCGATTCTAACATTTGGTGAGCTTTTTTGGCACTCTTTTGCAACTTAATGTTAATGCGTTGTTCAAAATCCATGTTGCGCGACAGACACGATAAACACAACCACACTCTAGCGGCTCTGGCAGCCGACTGGCAAGCTCTCGAACGTTTTCCAACTTGTCCCTGCCTGTCTCAGTTGATCACGCTATTGGACAAATTACAGCATATGGATGTAGCGTCGGCAGTTGCCGCTATAAAAATTCATTCACCGTATTTTTTGATCACACCTCGTATATGTATATTTTAGATGATTTAATCGCCACCGTGATTTCTTAAAATCTTAAGCAGATATCTGTAAATGATTTGCATCGGATGGTAATGACTAGTCGAAACATGTTGTTTGATACGATGAACGAAATTTCAGTTGATGTATTTTTCACTTTTATGAACCCTCAAATCGATGTTTATTTTTTATAAAATTTTAATACGTTTAAAGTAATAAATATTAAATTTATTTTTGAAAGCTGTCGGCTATATTTACAAAACTATTGCTTTAGAAGTCACCGAGTGTTAAGTGTGTTATATTATTGACTATAATCTAAATAATCTGAACAGAACTCATACAAAAATTGTCTAATAATTGTTGCAACAACAAATAAAATCAAATAATATATTAACAACATGAGTCTTACATGCATACTCTACGTATAATAACAAGAAAGGTCCCGAATATGTGAAACAACAATATAAATAAATATTTTTAAAAAGTTTGTTTTGGCTACCTCACAGTTAAAGACGGTTTTATTAACTATAAAGAGTTGACTATCCTAAAAGTTTAAAGATACAAAATATAATATGACTAACTAACAAAACACGCACTGATAAACAGACTTAAGAGTATACATATTAAAGTGACAGTAAAAATATTATACCAGATGAATAGAACGCATATTCAAGCATTAGTCAAAGAATATATCGCTTTTTACAAAATGATATTTGAAGCATCAGTAAAATCTTCTGAAAGAAAGTTCCCTCATATTATTTTGAAAACGAATTCATTATGTTTGTATTTTCCTAACTGTATTCTACATTTACCACTTAGCCATTCGTATCAGGGAATGAAAATTAACATTCAGATGGAGAATTATAACTATATTGTCGTATAATGGAAATCTTCGGTTAACAGCGATAAAAATTACGATAAATCACTTAAAAAACAATTTCCTGTTGATATTTACAAAAAATATTATGAAAAATGTTCAGTGATAATCTGAAAAAGTTTGTATCTGCGATCCCGGAATTTTGAAAGCTTAAGATTTAAAATTAGATAATTTTTCTTTTATTAACTGAATTTTTCTTTCAGAATACTGAAAGTAACCGTAAAACTTTATGCGTTTAATTATTGTTTATTACGTAATTAAGGAAATTACGTAACCGCTAGCTTACCAACATAAACATTATAATACAATGACATTAAAATACAATATATAAAAAAATATTATAATACATAAACATTATAATACCATTTTTTATGGTTTAGTTATAAACATTTATAACTAAATCATAAAAAAAAAATATTATAAAGTAGGAAACAATTTTATTTTGAATAGGAAGCACGAAATTTTACAGTTCTTTTCAAACTTTTTACTGTAGGTTAAACTTTTTTCGAGTATTCAGCAGTTCCCCCTTAAAAAAAGAAGAAAACTGATGATTTGTGCCAGAAATTTGGAAAATAACTAAGATGTTTCCCAATATTTCAAGGCAAATTGAAACCATTGTCATTTAACTTAAGATTCGAACAGACCGTCCATCGATCGGTGATCGACTGTAAAAATTAAAAGGGTTATACTAACTCGTAGTGCGTATCAATTTCTTGGTCTTCGGGTATATGTTTCTTTTTTTAATTCATTTTAAACTCACGCATGATTGGTTAACAGGAAATACAGTGTAGCCTATCATAAAGCAGTAAAAATCAGTGTACAAAAAATCAGTATAGAGCATACTACTGGAGCTTAATTTTTACGGTTTTTTTTAATATGTAAATTCAACTGAATGAACCAATGTAAAGTGTGATTAAAATCAAATATTAATTAATTGGATTGCTTTTTTACATTATTCATAACCAATATTTATTTTGGTGACTTTTTAATAATTATTGGTCGAAGAAAGATCTAATATATAATAGAGTTAGACTTTCCGAAAATGTTTTCACACTATGTACACGATGGTCATATAAACATTTTAACACAAAAATCTATGTAGATGATTTTTCAGTGTTTCGTAGTGAACAGACTATATGTTACCCAGTCGGATTTCATACAATGTTGCATTTATTAAAAAAAAAAGTACTTTATGTATTTTTATTTTGATATGAAATAAAGAATGACACTGATAAAGAAACTTTCGGTTTATTCTGGATAACTTCCTAATTTTCAAAAACGAGTAAACCAGTAATTTACCACCACGTTAAAAAATAATTGACAAGGGCTTTCTACATCCATTAATGTTTATAATAAAATTATTTTTGTGTCCATAAGATTCAAGTTTTACGTACAGTTATATTCCCAGTTTTTTATAAGAAAAGTTTGAAATACTAGTATATGAAATTTAAAAAAGACACCTATTATTCTACGAAATTTTGGTTATATCATCTTCTGATTGTTTCAGAATTGGATATCGGGTATGTTTTACCCTTTTTTTGAAAATTCAAAACGTACTCTAAAAATACAACTAATATAACGTATTTTAATTAGATATATGCGAAGGAAAACTGTTTTGCTTTCAAGTACCATTTTTATTTTGAAAATAAATCTAGCATTTTTGTGTGCAGTCAAATAAAATAATTTTTATGTTATTAAACATTGTTTAAAAAATAAAAAGGACTTTAATTTTATTAAATAAACTATCTAGTACAGAATATTCATTAATTTCAGTAATTATAGATATATAATCAGCTCATTAATAGAAAGAACATTATTACGTATCCTTAAATTTTTTCCTAATTGGCAATAAACTGACTACATCATTACATCGGTATGAAGCCTTATAAACGTCAATATTCCACGTTTTTATGCCAGAACTAGGATATAAACCAAACACTCTTTTTTAACAAGTTGAAGCGGTGTGACCCAAATATGATTCACATTGTTTTTTTTAGATTATATCCTTTAGAAAGTTATTGTCGTGGTGATTTGCTGCAGCATACGTACATTTATCCAAGTATTAATAAAAAAAAAAAAAAATTAAAATAATATTCATTAGTTGTCGTATTTTATTATTGCAAACCTGTTGGGAAAAGTTATATACACAACAGAAAATGTAACTTTTCTGAATTACTATTTGATCAGATTAGAACAATCAAACATATAAACAATTTACAGTAAAAAATAAACACAAAAACGATATAGAATCAAAAATTTTCAATATTAATTTTAGAATCAGAATCTGGAACTAAAATTTTATCAAAATCTTATCAGAAAATTGAACTAAAACCGGTTATTTAAAAAAAACAAAATATTTAAACCTTCATGTTCTAGATTCGGGTCACGTAAGAAAATCGGAAAAAAGTGTGTTGCCTTATTTTTGGGACACAAATTGAAACCGGCAATTCAGTAAATTGTATTGTTCGTAATAGTCAACTTATTATTTGTTTATTCATTTTTAATTATATTACCAATGAATTAAGCAGCTACACGTAACACTTATGTTATTTCCTAGACACGTAAGAACTGTATTCGAATCTTTCATATTTTGAATACTGTTTCCATTTTTTTTTTCAAAGAATTAGTTTACATAAAAGATAAAACATTACTCAGTGAATATTATTACTTATCGACCGTATTTTATAATAACGATCATTCACTTTTTTTCATTCGGTTATGAATGCGTTGCATAAATTCTGATGAATATATCTCTATATATGAAGTCACATTGTGATGACATATTACAATAACAAATTACTGTCATTATACGCGTATGAATCTCAATGAATGCGTGTATTTGTTTGTGCATGTATGTATGTATGTTTGTATGCATATACGCGGGTGAGCAAGCATTCGCGCACACACACTCACGTATTTATGATAGGGGAAAGAGTAAGGGGGCGAGGGATATGCTTACGTCATGTACGGATATGTCGGTGTGTTTGAAGTTGTATTAACGATACTTTAATTCTTGAAGTATCTTTCTATGTTACTTAGAATTGCCTCCCCGTTTTTATCAAATGAAGAAATATGCTCTGCAATTTTTCTTCATTTTACAAAAAGAAAATAGTCATATTATTTTCAGGAACAATTCTGTTCATAATTGAACTATTTTTTTCTTTAATTTAACTCTTCAGGCCACTGTATTTGTAGGTTCCACGGAAAAAAACAAACCTAAAAATGAATTTCTGTAATTTTTGGGTATTTAGATATACATTTTAAGAATTTAATTTTTCAGAAACGTATAGGGAGGGGGTGGGGGATAAACATATTCTGAATGACATAAGTTATAATCTCTCTAATTGTAATTGTTTATTACAAAAAATGAAAGACTAAATTTTCATCTTATGTTATTATGTTCCCCTTATATTATTTTGATTTAAAATATAAATCAAATATAACAAAAATAATGCCATTTCAAACATAAATAATGATGAAAATATCGTGAGTTAGTTAGAAACATATTTTTATGAAGAAATCACAAATATTTGCCCTTGAAAGTATCATAAGCACCAACAAAATGTGAGATACCTTCAAGAAGGGATACGTTATGTAGGGCAGAAAAAAGTTTGCATTTATTAAAGTAGAATAATCAGCCGATTTCACAGTTCATCACTTCTTATATATTAAACAGTAAATAACTGGTGCGGTGTAAGATTCTAGAAGATGAGTTTTCGTTGTAAAAAAAAAAAATAAAGTAGTTGGACCCTTTTTGTATTTCTTGGGAATAAATAAGAAGCCCCATTTTTGTTGCGTAGAATTTTTTGTGTCGTGCATATTGCATAACTAGAGCCTTACCGATTAATAAAATTTACTCATAGGCGCAGTGTATGCTACGTTTCTGAAATTTTTTTAGCTAATTAAAATGTTTATATACTCTTTTTGTATTTAAAATACAGTGTGGGGGCATGTGCAAAAACGTTCTTTATGAATAATATAATAGTAAGAGTGTGGTTTATATATATACGCCGATATAAACAACTGATTAAAAAATAGGTCAATTTTCTAGTGAGAATTGACCTAATTGAATTGAATTGCAATTTTAGAATTAATCTAAAAACTCTTCGTAAAATATAGGTATCAATAAAAACCTACTTTGGCAGTAAAGTTTTATTAGAATTTTGTTTTTATTACAATAATCGTAATTACACAATCATCAGTAATCCAAGAGTAGGACAAAAAGGTAATTTATAACAGGAATTACTTTATATTTTACAAAGGGTGTTGTTTCAGGATCGCAAACAATAAATTATTTTCCTAAGCGATTAAAAATTTATTTTCCTAGGTCGAATTAATTCTCCATGCTATTTATAAGTACATATTGAAGTGCTGATCTAACCGATTCGTTTACAAAACTTCTTGCTGAAATGATTGATCGAGCTTACTTCTAACTTTTAATAACATGATTTTGGCTTTAATTTAAAAAAAAAACTATTTTAATTTATTTTTGAAGTTAAATTGTATTTGTAGGTTAAAGTTTGGCTAATTTATTTTAATTAAAATCGGAAGTAAATAAAATATATTTAATAGGTGAAGGAATAATTTTTTTCCATTTAATTACTAGGATAACAATTTTTTTTTAATTTTGGGATAATGAATAATTTTTCAAAAATTTCGTGACAGATAAATTTGAAAATTATTTTTGGATCGAACAGCTTATAATCGGTTATTAATTTTTCTTATTTATTTCAAAATATAATGAAAATATGGCTTTTTCAAAAATTATCATAAAAATGACCCTATTTTAATGAAATGCCATTCTGAAATATATAATTGTCCATTTATGTATAGAAGTATCCAAGATTTCAGAGACAACATGTCATTGGAATCTGATCAGAGTAGTCACTAACTACATGAGTTACAATTATCAATTATTAAATATTATCAATTATTGTACATATACGTCACAATTATCCTTGGCTGTATCAAATTATAAATCAATTATACTGCTCTAATTAGAGATTAGATAAGGTGCCTTATTAGCAGTTGGGCGTATTAACTAGCATCAAATCGCTTGTTATAGGCTTCCCTAATATTAGGGTGATAGCTGATTCCTGTGTCCAGTGTCACCAAGCCACACAAATCAACAGGCGTACTGTATTTCCTTATTATGTTACTTGCATACACGCACGCGGGCGCGCACACACACAAAATACAGGACGTAATGTCGTAGTGTGTGGGTGTGTGTGTATATATATATATATATATATATATATATATATAAATAAATAAATATATATATATATATATATATATATCGACAATGGTACTTAATCTTCCTAGAATTCGATTAAAATTTTCCCTTTTCATCAAAAGTCCTCTTTGATATCGTTTCATTCCATCATTTGACCTTTTTTTCGAAAATTTTGTATAATACCTCTGAAAGGAATAAAAGAACATGATTTTTTTTTTATTAATCATTACAGTGCTACATACGCTTTAATTTGTACATTTGTAATAACATTTTGATTGAAAAAGTAAATGATAAGCCCGAGTTTTCCGGCTCAGAAAACATAATGCGATCTGAAAACATATCTTTGTTCATTTGCTGTACAGTAAGATCATTTTAGGAATCTATCAATCTGTTATTCTACCTATCGATTCCATTGTTTTACATCTGGTACGTAAAGAACCAGCATTAGGTTTATTTAAATGTAATTTTAAAATCTGCTACCTCATAAAAATACATTAAATTTCCTTTTTAATTGATTTATCTGAGTTTCGCTTCCATAACAAATCTGAACATCAAATGAAAAGAATCTTGTTAGTGTTCATTGTCCGATTTTCTTGCTTACAGTCCACTAAATTGTATTACAAAGTGTAAGATAATTTGATAATTCTTAAAAACTTAAATATTTAAACTCGTCATACGTCATATGTCGACCAATTATTATAATTATATCGAATAATAATACGGTAGATGTTACTACGTTTATGATTATTTAGAAGTATTGTTTTAAATATAACTTGGATTACATAATTAAAATATCATTTTTCCTTACCGATATACATATATTCTTAGTACATTCCAACAGGGATATATACGTATAGCATATTTAGGTGTATGTGATATCCTATAACAAAAGAAAAATTCATAATCAGCCATTACGTATATTCTACGCGCCAACTTTTCGACATTCATTTTGTGTAATACTTTTTTTGACGTTATCATAAATCATTTTTTTATGTGAATATAGATAAGGTAATATTTACTTATTATAAATTTTTTTAATTACCTTAAATTATACCATAAATTATTTTTAATACACAGAATTTATCTGTTTTATACATATAATAAATTATTTTCGCCTTTAAATATTTTACGTGCGATAATTTTTAAAATATTCAACAATCTGTAGTTACCGATACAAATTATAGAATATAAAATACAGTAAAATGATGTAAATTGAAGAATAAAATCACTGGTATTTGGTAAAATAAAGTTTAAATCAACTTTTATCTTCTACTGGAAAAATTATCCATCGAACAGATATATGAATTATAGTTAAAAAGTCTTTACAAAACTTTTGTAGTGTTTTCGTATTTTTTTTATAAGCTATTCAGTCACGTAATTCAGTAGCAATCTGCGATCTAAGCCAAATTATCGCAACAGTTCGTTCACCAATTTAATTGACATCAGGAATAATCGAATAAGTGAAAATTACCATTTATTTACATTATATATGTCAGAAACCCTCTAGAAAAGAAACCACCTAATAATGTCTCATCAAATAGCTTCTCTTTATGCACAAAAAGATTTGAAAAAATTGATGAGGCGCCAAATAAAGTCTTATTATTTTTTTTCTTAACGGATATTGTATTTCATCAGAATTCTTTTCATGTATTACAATTTTAAAAGGAATGATACTACAGCTGTCAAAAGGTTTCTTGTCTTATGGAAGTTCAACAAATATAGGCTGAAGCGTAATAATTATATTTTAATCCCATCTATTCCTTCAGTCGGTCAAACTGGTCACCACTTTCTTTTGAATTCTTATTAACAGCACATTCTTCTGAACGGATTAAATCTTCATTTAGATACGTCACACAATTCTAGGAATACGGAGGTTTTATTTTTAAGGGAAGTCTGAGTTTGTTTTTTTCTATCTGGTGGTGAATTAATATGTTGCGATATATACATATCAGCTGTTCGATAAAAATAAATCTTTGATAAGTGATATGCTGCGTACTACGCAAGCATATTCAAGCGTACCACGCTTGAATAAGTATAGACTTGCTGTCATTTTGTTGTAAAAACGATCCGAACTCAGGATGAAGTGATTATTGGTAAAGCAAAGCATTATTTTTGCTTCCATCAATACATGTACATATAAGAACCACAAACTGTCTGGAAAACTCTTGGTGTTACTATGATTTAAAAAAAGGGAACGAATTTTGTATAGGATATATACCAAATAAAACAACTTTAGATGTCTTTAACACTTATCTAATGTTAAGCGATGCACTCACTCATTTTATACCTTTGATATTTATTAGGCATTACGTAATCGATTGTACATACATAGATGTAATCCACAATAACATCCTATGTTATTCGATACGATATGATAACATCACACAAGCTTCGAATGATCTACATCGCTAAATTCCTATAACTATTTGATTTCGGTACCAGAAAAAAAATAGTTAATTGTTTTATATATATACATATATATGTTTTTTTGCTTGTTCTTTGCCTTCTCTTAATTCTTTAATTTACCGGCTTCCCTTTTGGTAACCTTTAAATGGTTGAGAAATACTTATGAGAAGAGTTCTTTTTAGTCGGAAATGTTTTCTACATTGCACCTACGAGTACCAACAAATTCTCTCACATTTATGATCTAAAACCGAGAAGAGACTAATTTTGAAATCCGGTAAATAAAAACCCGAAAAAATCATTTCAGAACTACTATATTACATTAAAACGTGAAAATTACATCTAAAATATATGACTAGGTCTGTTTTAAAATAAATACGGTAGTTAGGTTTAAGCGACCAGGTCTTTTTTACTTTTTATTAATTTTAGCCACTATTTTCACATATCGTCTTCTTTTCTATTCCAGTTCAGTAGGTCTGACTAGAATAAAACATTATTCTGATAAAAAATCAGTGTAGAACTGCAATGCAATACGATCGATGTAGAAGTGTAAAAGTGCAATTATTCTGTATGACAATAAATTTATACTATTTTATTAAAAATTTAAGAACCATTGTTGAGAAATTCAGCTTTGAAATATCATATAATATCCACCTAATCTATTTATCAATTTAAATTAAACATTAAAGTAATTTAGCCCGATTACAGCACATAATTTTACATTAAATTGAGATTAAATATATTTCTGAACAAAATAAAAATTAAAATACGAAGATAAACTTAGATATAATAGAAAAATACAACGTTTACATACGATTAATGCGCAGTTGATTAAAATACGAGTTTGATTCGTGGACGTTCAGAAAAAAAAGGAACAGAAGTACGAGTACTTTTGAAATATAGTTGTGGAGAAATATGGTGCACGTGAAATGCACGGGCAAAATGATAATGAGGAAGGATCGAGAAGAATAATTTGATGAATGAGTTTGACGAAGAGGAAAATATCTTGGAAGGGGCGTTTCCTTATCCTAAGTAGAAACTATCTTCAGCAAAGGATCGATGAGAGAAAAACTGGATGACGAAGAAGAAGGGTTGTATGCTAGGGAACGAAAAAATGATAAAGAAATGAAGGAAGATACTTAGGACTACGAATAAGTAGAGGATGTCCAATTGAAACCTGTCCAAAGACAGGTTCACTGAAGAAAAATAAGAAAAAATGCAATAGTTACAAAATAATTATTATTCTGCTCGGTAACGCTTGACATGTGTTATCCTTGATTCTTTGACAAGTTGGTATCTCTTTAAATTCTGTACTATTAGGTATACAACTGAAATAAAATAAAAAATCACATAGACTAACTAGAAAATAAAGTCGTTGAAATAATATTACATAAATGAACCTAATCTTAACTTTCTGCTAAACGTTCCAAAGATCAAAAAATATTTTTTATTTGATTTAGGTCGGTCTGTTTCTTTTTGATTCTACATAGACATGTAGACGGCTACTGTATTTATATATTAACAAGAGTGTGGGCATACGTATTTTTATTTTTTAATTTTGAACATATAGCTCGCGTTAACTGTAGGTGGAATGAGGGAAAGAAAGGGAGAAATATTTTCTCATGGCGGCCAACAAACAAAGTGGGAAGCAAGCGGTTTGCAAGGACAAAACGAAACATACAGAGACTGAGAGAGAGATTGATAAAGAAGGTTAGAGGGAGTGATAGAAAGAGCTCGTAATTGTCTGGGAGTATGGGATGCATTATGTATTGTCCCAGCTGTAGTCATGCAATGTTACCTACAAAATACGATTCTTTTATACTATTCAGTGAACGCATAAAAGTAATCGAACGAGCAGTACGGTGCGACATCAGTATTGGCCTTTTACTTCAGTTTAAAATACATATCCTAGACAACTTGTGCAAAATTAATGTATCTAACAGATTTTTCATGTTGTAGGATAATCGTGAAGTGAACATTATACTCTACTAACAGCGTAATAAATATTCTATTTAAAACAATATAGGGGTATTATCTTCGCGTATGAATTACAAAACAATGTTAATATATCGTTGTTTTAAACGAAATAGAAAATGAACAATAAAAAAAGCTTAAAAAATTTAATCAAACGAATTCAGAATTTCATTTAAAAAACTTTTTTTCTGGTGTATATTTTACGGAAAATTTTCTCTTTTCTTTTATCGGAAAGGGACGGAAGTCAATTACTGGAAAACGTTTCAAATAATTAATAATTTGGGTAAATCGGTTGGATATGTATATTTTATTAAAGATGATCGGCTCATCCGGTAAGGTTAAGGCATGTGCAAATGAATTTAAATACTAAATCTTCCGGATGCAAGATAAAGTTGCAATCGATCCGCCATCAAGACGCATAAATAATAATACATAGAGTTAAATTATAGGTATACTATTACATGTATTAACAGTAATTATACAAAACACAATTCTCAGTCTTCTGAGAATACAGAAGACTGTATTCTAATATATAATAATATTATTTATTATATAATAATGATAAATTTAATATCAGTTAATTTTATAATTAATTTTATAATGATAAGTTTAATATCATATAATAATGATATTAAACGAATTAATATGATGTAACCTTAACTATTTTTTACATCAACGATTTACAACTTGGAGTACTGTAAACTAAATATACTACGCAAATTTTCTTTTAATGTTTCTAAAAATGAGGTTGTCGGATCACAATTTTATTAATGATTATTAAATAATCCATGATATCTTAGTCGACAGATTTTTGTGATACTATTTTCCAAAACAATGTATAACCAAAAAAAGTTAATGAAAGTATTGGTATTGTATCCGTAATTCTTAGCCTCAGAAAGATAGCCAAATTTTTGTCGTAATAATAGTTGTAGAGTAAGATTACCAGTTTATAGTACAACTGAATATCCATACTGCATAAAATTTTGAAGACGGCCGAGGGTTTTACTTAAACAAACTTGGGTATGTTTTCGACTGGCACTTAGGTATCTGAAAAATATTAATCTGTGACGACATATCTATAAATGAGTGAGAGAAAAATCGTTAATCAGTTATTTCCAGTTTCCATCTTGAGTCAAGAAGTTCGTTAGAACTTCGCCGGTAAGAGTCCGCAGAATGGAAGGCATGGCGAAGTCAACGAACTATGTTTACAGTTCTAAACATGACCTAACCTAAAAGAGAAATGAAAATCGGGGAAAAAGTAAAAAGGTAAGCGTGAAAACATTATATTTCAGTTCAATTAGATTTTTAATAAAGAATACTTTTAAAAAATACCACGAAGTTTCTTAGACAACGTGTTATTCTTCCATTTGATGAACCGCGGAATTCGATTATGTTACTTTTTCCTCAAAAAGGTGGGTTTACGAATCGTGCAGCTAGGCAGCAGTACTTAATGGTCGAACTCAGATTGTACAAGACTACACTTCATTTTACAATCATACATATCATCCTCATTCATCCTCTGAAGAATTATCTAAACGGTAGTTACCGGAGGCTAAATAGGAAAAAAGAGGCAGCAGTACTTATTCCTCAAAAAGGTGGATTTACGAATCGCGCCGCTACGTAGCAGCACTTAACGGCGCCTTTGAATTTACGAATGATCTCGTACAAAACTTGATTATGTACTTGATATAGAAGAAAATATACTACAGCTTGTTTTAATAGTAAATGCTCTGATGTAAATGAAAGTACAGAAGATGTAATAATTTTTTTAATTTCCATCACTTCATTAAAAAAAATAAATAAAATTATTAGTTTACAAGAGATTATAGCTGCTAATAAAACACAAAAAACACGAAAAGTAGGAAAGTGTTGCAAATATCGTAACAAAGATTTTTTATATAAAACAGAAATAAATTCTGTTGGTAAAATCCTTATTCTACAATTACAACTATTTGAACTAATTAATGGAGAAATAAAAAAAAGTTCATTTAATAATAATAATAATAATATAAAAAGTGTGTTCACGGATACGAAAAAAGTCTAGGGTTACATTTACAAAGTAATAAGTGCAATATTACATCACGGATCTTTGCTTCGTGAAGCTCATTATACTAGTTTTATTAAAACAAGTAAAAATATGGTATAAACTTAATATGACTATCAACAAAGAAAAATTGGCCGAGAACTTTAAAAAATGTACATTTGTTTGTTCTAGAAAGATAATTTTAATAATAAATCCATAAAATAAAAATAGTAATTCATAAAAAAATAAAAGAATAATGTAACAAAACGCGGTGATATCCAAAAAAAAAAAATTACAATTAAATTGTAAACCGTAAGGTAAGAGTCTCGCAGATATTTTTTTCCGCTCAAAAAACAAAAATTTCTGTAATATAAATAAAAATCTTTTAACAAAATGATGCTGATATCGAAAAAGTTAAGACACTACATTTCTATTATCGAAATCTATTATTAATTTAGAATTTTGTTTAAAAAATAATATACATGTTAAGTTTATGTAATAAACAATATATATAAATAATAGATAATAAACAATGTTTAAGCGTTCCATATAATAAGCAAAAAATAGAAAAATTGTTTACAAAACTCTTATAGGCCCAATTTCATTTATTAAACAATGAAATCGGGCCAGTAAGGTTTTGTAACAATTTTTTCTATTTTTTGCTTATTATATGGAACGCTTAAACATTGTTTATTATCTATTATTGTAATATCTATTGTGTATTATATTTATTTAACATGTACTTTTTTTTAAACAAAATTCTAAATTAATAATAGATTTTGATAACTGAAACGTAGTGGCTTACCTTTTTGCATATCAGTATCATTTTGTTAAAAACAGTTTTATTTATATTTCAGAAATTTTTGTTTTTTGAGCGGAAACAAATATCTGCGAGACTCTTACCGTACGAGTTACAATTTCTTGGCAATTTTTCGATAAATATATTACGGTCTTTCGAAGATTCTCGACTGGATGTACGACCACTACACGAAGTATACTTTAAAACACTTTGTTGAATGGCGTAATCTGTTTCGTTTCACGTTCCTGTCTGGGTAACAGATTTGCTAGCTATTAAACCTATCACTCCTTTTTCCCCTTCTTCCTAACGATATTTGATTGATATTTAGCCAGATGAACGTTAGAAATAGATGCAAGGAACCACATATAAGGGGATCTACAGATTCACGCTATCCTTGGTTTTTATTTTACTTTGGAGGAACGGCAGTTCTGTTAATGGACAACCTCGAAGACGGGACTGAACAATCGATATGTTTCTCCGATTTAAGTTTTTACTTAATTAATTAATTTCTTAGTTAACTCTTTTTACCTTCAGGAATTTTTTCTTGTTATTCAAGACCACATAGAACATGCTCTTCTAAACATGAATAAAATAAGTGTAAAAAAACATTGTAATATGATTATAATTGAATATATAGCCTATGCGAACATTTTTTTTTCTAAAACTTTTCCATTATTTTGTAAAGGTGCCTTGTTTGTCATTTCTTGTGATATACGACACAATGCGTGATGTGTTAAGGCGTTAGTTAGATACGCTTTGGAATTTTGAATATTTCACCATACAGCGTGGTTGTCAATCTCTCTCTTTCTCTCTCTGTCTACTGTATATACGCTGTGTGGAAAATATTTCTATGAAGATTTTTTTTAGACTGGATGCTGTGTATGTGTATGTATATATATAGGGGTCTCAATGACGATACATAATAGACAATGTACGTAGATCTATGTAAGCATAGCCAATGGACCAAACAGTAGCAGTACCACCGTGCAACGATCGCATTCCGATTTCACGCTTAACATTGTACTCGCCGAACTACTGTTCAAACACCCTTGCAAACTGCACGATACAAACTTATATAGACATAGGCAATCATTTCCTTTTTTTGCGTCAAATTTTAATAAACTTCTCATTTTAAAATTTTCTTAACACAAGTCATATATATATATATATATATATATATATATATATATATATATATATATATATATAAGTTATTGAATCTATATTTGAATAAGGTGGTTATCAAATACTCTGGGAATAAATTTTGAATATGTGGTGTTAAATAACGTTCCTTTTTCAATAAATTAGCCTTTACATTTATTTTTTATTTCATTACTGTTTTTTTTTTTCACTTTTTATTAAAAAAAAAAAAAAAAAAAAAATAGGAACGAATGGCGGAAAATAATTTTTTATAATATGTATTTTTTCTTTTTCGTTTGTTTTTGTTAAAGTCACTTAAATATTTATGGAGATGAAGTAGTAGAGGAAGAAACAAACCTTTCGCCATTTTATTTTTTAACGTGATATATATGTTTCATTTTGGGTGATTTCCAAATAATAAACAGACAAAAAATGTTTTAGGGGACCATTATGGTGGAACACATTTGTCTGTCTGTTCCTGTTTTTTACTTAAAATATTACTAAATATTCATTTATACGTATATTCATGTACTAATTACTAAATCATTCATCATTAGGTAATCATTCATTTAATATAATTTTTCTACTGTTCACATAAACTTTCAATTAAATAATTCAATAAATTTTAATGAATTTCCCTCATTAAAATTAGTGTAGGCAGCTTATTTGTAATTTCAGGATATTTTTCTCTATAATTTAGGTGATATCTTAATTCAATAACATACTTTAGTTAACTGTTTTCTACCACCTGAAATGTGCCTTGTAATGCAGTACGATTACGAATCTTACAGTAGGGAAGGAACTGATTGTACAATTATAATTAAAATATTTTTTTAAAAATTCTAACTGATTCTATGATTTTTTAATCTGAATATTACTGGGGTAATCATACGTATGTATTAATAGGATAACATTTTTTGTTATATAATACAGTTTTCCAGTAAGTGAAGTTACTAACAAATTTATAACTTTGTATATTACTCCGTAACTAATCTTACTGCAAAAACAGTAATTTAACTGTATTCAAGTTATCAAATGGTCGAGTATATGAAAAGGATATAGAAAATTTAGAAACATACATGTGCTTAATCTCATGTTAAGTTGGAGGTAACTGCTAAATCAGAATGAATTTTTATAAAATGTAACGTTATGAAATCTCCAAAAAAGATAAATATTGATATCAATAGGTGGCTAAAATAAAAAATATTATGCAAGTTAAATATGATTTTTTAAAATAAGTTTTGTATATAAAAAAAAGAACTTTATGTAAAATATTAAATCACATTTAATATTTTTTACATAACTTTTTTTTATGTAATATAAATTCGGTATTAAAATAGAATTTTTATAAAAGATTTTCATTAAATGATAAATTATGTGCAATAATAATTTTTTTGTTTCATGCATTATATTGTATGCACATTGAACATTCTGTTATTCATTGTATGTATGTATATATATAAAAATTTATCTTTGCATGCGTGTTTCTATGCATGTAATGAAATAATTTTGTACATACTAGCCGGTTGATGTATAAAAGAGTATATGTGTATATACGTATAACTTTTTTTTAAATGAGTTTTCCGTAGAGTTGCCTTGAATTGTAGACATGAAATGTCGTTATAATACCAGGTTATGTGAGGACAAAACACAACAAACGCAACACGGGTTATAGCGCTCGTAGATAGATGGAAGGACAACAAAATTACAGGGGCTAGCCTCCTCCAGCATCATCCGGCTCTCAGTCATGACATCATGACGCTTCTCTTAGCTCCAGGTCCCTTACACATTCAAACATAGATTTTGACAAGCAATTAAACCATTAAGTACGATATACAATGCGGGTGAATTTGTGTGTGTGTGTGTGTGTGTGTGTGTGTGTGTGTGTGTGTGTGTGTGTGTGTGTGTGTGTGTGTGTGTGTGTGTGTGTGTGTGTGTGTGTGTGTGTGTGTGTGTGTGTGTGTGTGTGTGTGTGTGTGTGTGTGTGTGCGCGTATTTGTGTGTGTGTAATGTAGTGTGCCTATACAAGTATACCTTTATATATATATATATATTGTTACTTCTAGGTAAGACTGTTAAAAATATCTGGTTTTTTTCTGCTTTGTTCTTATTATTTTTTCCGATTCCGTTTTTCTTAATATCTTTGTAAATTTACTGATTTTTTTTCTTTATGAACTAACAAATGGAGATCATTTTAGACCTTGGTAAATAAAGTTAAAAATCATATTCATTTATTTATGTTTATTTGTTGGTCGAGTGGGTAGACGTTTAAAAAGTTACGGAAGACGTTTTCTCACAAATTTAAACTTAATTTATAATTCTTATTGAAACCGAGGAAAATAATAGATAAATAATAAGGAACAATAAATATTCGTTTTTTTTTACCGGGAATAGAATCCAAGACTTTGTGTCAGCTATTATAGGTTAATCTATAAGTTACACGTTAAATGGATTAAACAGAAAACATAAATTTCAGTTCTTTAAACTTTTGTATAAATCTGACTACTTCAATTACGCCGATAGGAATTAACATTTTGCTTCATTGTTCTTGTGTTTCGCGATAACTTGTGTAAAGATAAAAACTATTTCAAATGATTTCTAGTCATCTACTAAAATAATATTTTATGTTTGGCTGCCAATCATTTACTTTTCTGGCAAATAGAAATCGTCACATGGTATTCAAATCAAAAACATAGAAATGAAGTTTTATTAGATAATTGTTTATTATTTAAAATTAATTACGGCTTCCCGCTATTTGCATAGAAGTTAAAATTTAACCCATCTTCACGTGATAGAAATTTATGAACTAAACTAAGTTAATTTCTTATTTATTTTCTGGTCATTCATTTTAATTAAAAACATTAAAAAAATACTCCCCGATTCAACCTTATATTAAGAAGTTCTACTCTAAGATTTAATGAAATTTTGTTAGTTATTATATGATGGTATTTAACACTGTTTGAACAAAAATTTATTTTTTTTAAAAGATTAAAACTTGCATTTTTTACCTTTTATATAAGGACACCACTTCACTTGAGGCTTTTCACTTTGTAAAGCATCATTCAGAAAAAGGCTTTAATTCAACAGGTTGAAACAGTAAAAATGTTTGCTTCTTAATTAATAAAATTAACATTTTTATGAGCACGGATATATTACCCTAAATTTATCTCTGGTAAGAAAGTTTTCACATCCTATCTTTGTGAAACTTAAAACTTTTCGTACTCTGATTTTTACGAGACAAGATTTGTGAAAAACTACTTATAATCGATAAGTTAAAACAATCTAAAGAGAAATTATTTTCTACGATAATCAAATTTTTTGCAAATTCTTGTACTTTTACAATTATTTTAGGACGTTATTGTTTCCTGATTAGCTTAAAAAAAACAGAAATATGTTTTTAAGTAATTTTTTAAAAACAAAAAGTAAAGCAATTGTATTATTAAACTTTTACTCAAAAGTTCATGATATTTGACATAATTTGATAATTTAGATTGGTTTTAATTAATTCTTGAACTTACCATGAATTTAGAAAATTCAATTTTTAAATTATTTTGAAGTTTGTAAATTCCTGTTAGATATGAGAGAGCTACACTTTTTGATCCGTTATAGTACTTATCCCAATCAATTCATTTTATATTTGATCGTATTAAAAATTTAACAATGCCTGGAAAAAACAAAATTTATAATTATAAGTGAAAATGCAATTTTATCCTACCTGTACATGTATTAGCAGTAATAATAATAATAATAAATTTACGAAATAAAGTTTCCAAGAATATTTATATCCAGTCTTATTCATTCTTATAAATTCCATATAATTTTGCTCAGAATCTTCTCTATGTATTATCACATTATGATTTAACTGTTTACTTATATATATATATATATATATATATATATATAACTTTACAGTTTTCCTCTTGTTTGTTTTCTCATCAACTGAATAACGAATGACTTAATGCATTCAAAAATAGTTTAAATATTGTTTTTTTTTTTGTATATTGCTTGTTTTATTATCAATATTTTTGTCTGCAAATACAACATTAGATGTAGATTTACTCCTGTAAGAAAAAAGATGAGATAAAAGTAAATAAATACCATATACTTCCCAGAAATTAAACTCAGGACTAGCTGATTTAAAAAACAGCAGGAAGATCAAAACACCAAATGACCTGAATATTATTAATCTCAAGACTATATTATACTAATCTATAATTACTACATTAATCTGGAATGAGGTTTAGTCTTAATTTAAGAAATATTTTTCGGAAAGAACGAATATAATTTAATAACAAGGTATGGAAATTATGAAAAATAATGCATTCTCTTATTAATTAAAACTATACCATCATTTTGACCATATTATTGTCTACGTAAATTGTTTTAATATTCTTTCACTAGAATTTGTTAACTTTTTTTATTAATATGATTCTGAATATCTTAACTCTTAATAGATTCTTCCTGTTAGAGGCTCACATTTCTGTAATATACAATAATCGACATATTAAAAGGAAACAATAACAGTTTTAATAAGTGAATTATTGTTAACCTGAGAAAATAAGATAACATTTAAAAAAAAATACAAATCAGAATAAAAAAATAAAGCTGGTGGCCATGTTATTAAACTTCCCGTCGTACTATAGATCTTAAAATAAAATACTTTTTCGAAAAATAAACTTAAAAATGATTATTACTTTTACGGCCTTACTGATTTTATAATCAAATAAAAAATTATATATTTCTTTATAAATTTATTTGTTACACAAGCAAAAAGTATCATAAAAATTCAACACTACATTAAGGTGCACGATCACAAAAGTGTAGGTTAATGAATGCTTTAACTTTAGGAGTTTTGAACAAAAGAGGTGCTTAAAGAAAAGCTTTTCTTTTCCTTACGGGCATTGTAAGGGTTAAATGGTTTTGATGGCGTGTCATTAAAAAGAAAAGTAAATTATAATAATAATAGTACTGGTTTCAATTTGATCGGTTCAATAAAATCAATCGTTTAAAAATTTAATTCACTCCAAATTTTCGGGGAGGAGATTCAATTTTTAAAATTTTATTTTTATCCCTCGATGTTTCGATATTCTACTATTTTAAATACTGATTCTAATAGTTTTATTTTTGATAAGCTAAAAAAAATATGCATCTAGTAAAGCAATCCAATCCTCGTCGATATACATCCTTCTTATCTCTCATCTAGTAATCTCTTCTTTTTTAGTTAAGTGATTTTGTTTTTTTGATTTAATGAAATAATTCTCAATATTTTTTTTTACCTAAAAAAAAGTTGTTCCTTATTTAAGAAGTTGTTTATAATAATTAAGACTTATAAACTTCTTTCCTTCTAGTAAGAGATTATTTTAGGTTTAGATATAAATTCTTGTTCACGCTGTAGTTTTTGGTGTAGAATCATGGAGTTGGCTGGGTGTACCGATATAATAGAAGTTTTTTTTTAATCTTGTTCTTCCTAGCATTTTCTTTAGTATATCAACAATAACAGAGTATTTCAAACGTTAAACAAATTAAAACTAAGTACTATGTGTTTATAAGTCAAGATTTCCCTTTCTGATCTTAACTTATTGCTTTTGCAAGTTTGATTTTAATATTTTAAACGTCTTGACAAACTTGGTACACTAACAGAAGCTCTCGGGAAGAAGTGAATAAAATTATTTTGACTTACAAAAGTTATAGTTATTTTTTAATGATTTCATTTAAAAAATTCGGGAAATAAAATTAAGGGGAAGATTTTGTTCGTTATTTTTTGTTTACAATAAATAATAAAGAAAGAAAAAACTAATTTGTGTAACAAAAAAATGAAACAAACTGTCGGGTCGTGTCACAAGAGAAAACACTTAAATTTTTGAATAAAAGAAGTACGAACAGGGAATAGAAAAACAGGAAACAAAAAGGAAAATGAATAGCAACATGAAAAACTTTTAAACACTACTTAATATACAATAATATGTTGTAACTGATTTTTTACCTTGTAATATTTATATTTAGTGGTTTAAAAAAATTCCAGTTTTATGAACTATTATCCTGTAATAAAATTACGGATATCCTGTGTTTGTCCTTAAAAAAATGAAGCTATTTTCTAATGCGCTATTAGAAAAACAACAAAATAATGATATTTTTACTTTCTTAAATATATGTACAGTATAAATAATTCTCTTTAACTGAAATACATGTTACCATTTAAACCGTTCTTTCTTCCTTCCAGAAGGATACCTCCGATAAAATTAACTAAAATATTTTTTTACGAAACCTGTTTAAAAATCTTATTCATTTTATTCTATTTTTTCGAAGCTCGCCACCTAGCGGTCGAACTAGGAAACTTCTGGACACAATTTTTGAAATTCGCATTTGATTGTCAAATTAGCGCATTTTGAGCGCATTAGGCGTGCGGGTGACAACACTGCTCTTTAGTATAGGTTAATTAAAGTGTGTGCGGGTGACAATTTTGTGTTATTCTTTGAATATAGTACAATTTTAATTTTTTGAATTTATATATCTATATATTTATGTAGTTTGTGACAT
The DNA here is from genome assembly GCF_047948215.1 of Lycorma delicatula. NCBI lineage: Eukaryota > Metazoa > Arthropoda > Insecta > Hemiptera > Fulgoridae > Lycorma > Lycorma delicatula. The sequence continues at coordinate 79,003,446 of NC_134458.1, forward strand.
TTCCGGTAACCCAAGGATTTCAACACGGGGTCATACATCTAAATCGGTTCAGCCGCTAAGGAGGAACAAAAATACATACATACATAATACATACAAACCCTAAATACATTACACACCTTTTGCGTAATCGTGTAAAAAGGAAAAGAAAGACTCACTACCCAACAGGAAAACACGAAATCCAGTTAGAGATTAACAAAATGATTCCTGGCTTTTAATTGTTGATATTTTCTTCAAAATTACTTTTATATTGTATCCTAAGTGTGCGAATCATAATTATAAGAAAATGGGGATTCTTGTTTTAAATTAAAACATTTTCCACGAAATATATTTCTTTGTTTATTTTTATTTTATAATCTTTTTAGTTTATTCTAGTGTCAGTATTTGTAAAAATGTATACTTCGTAAATTACAAAATACCTCCCTCACAGAGAATAGTACATTGTTAAAATTTCAAAAGTATTATTTGTTCGAAAGCATATATAGATATCACGGGCTTTATCTTTTGCAATTATTTTTTGCTAATTAAACTCAAGTCCAATTAACTCAAGTGTCAGAACAACAATTTGTGTCAAGTGTCTGTCAGAACACGTGTGGCTGTCTGTATATATTTTATTGTACTTTTAATATTTACATTAAGTGATAACCTAATGTTGAAGTACGGTTAAAATAAATTACCCCAGCAAATTTTATAAAAATCTGATAAGCCGTTTCTACGTGATGCGAAAACATAACCAGATCAATATATTGAAATAATATCTTTTTACCTTTATATTAAACACACAAAAACAAATAATAAATAAAATAAAAAAGAATGTTTATGAGAAAAAAACACAATTCAAACAAAAACAGACAAATTGCGTGTTGTTCTTTTATACCCCCAAAACTCAGTTTTGTATGTAATAAATATTCTAATCTGATAATTAATTATTTTGTTACTTTTGTCTGATAACTAACATGATTATTACATTGTATGAAAAGGCAGAAGATACTGATCATCCATACAAAAAGAATTACAATTAAAAATGCTTTTTTTTAGAAATTATTCAATGATGAAATATCCGAACGTTGTGTAAACAGATGTTTTTTGATTGGTTATTGAAAAATGACAGTTATAAATTATTTATGTATGTTATAACAAACTATATTTGTATTACGTTTATTTTTTGTCTACTGTAGTGAATAACCACCTTAGCGAACATATTAACGAAGTATATGTTTACAACAATTATTCTGCCGCCAAAGACAAAATTTATTACAGGGGAATATTTTTTATATGACCTACCATAAGTTCTAAGTTCTTTAATAATTTCACGTAGAGAATTTTTAATGGTTCTCTATATAAAAATTTTTAAAATATTAGAATAAACCTTACCGGAAATAATTTTTTAAATTATTCTCCTTAATAGTCAGGAAATATACACGTATGTTGAAAACATAATACATTTGTACTGTGTTATTGTTGAATAATTCGTATTGTGATAAGGTTTTCTGGTATATAGCGTTATTTAAATCAAAATATTCCTTTTTTCTGTCAACGAAGACACCTATTATACATTGTATCGTTGATTAATAATAAAAAAAAATTTCTCAACTACTTAAAATTTCAGTTCGTAATAAAATCTTAACTGCATGTAGTCTTAACTACATGTTTTATATTTTATAAAACAAAGCTTGATCTAAGCGCAATTTCTTTTTATTCAAGATTATTTAGGTTTCAACAAGCATTAGAATAATTTTTTATGTAAGCCAAGAATCAGGCCAGGCCCTATAACTCACATGTCAAACTGACATAAATTTTCAATATATAAAATGATTGCATTAAGTAGAGCGGTAATTTTGACAGTGACAGGGCTACAGGGAGAGCAGTTGACAGAAGAGATGCTGCAGCAGTTGTGCTACTGAATTAAGCGGCATGACTTGCATCGGCCACGGAGGAGGGGCTGAAGCTAGGCAGCTTTAATTGCTGGCTGACTGCGCTCTTTTGTTTGCCAAGGCCGATGCCTGCTCGTATCCTCTTCCTGCTACTATAAAATGATTTCCTTTCAAAAACTATTTTTAAAGTTTGTTTATGTATATATATTATAAAAAAAATTGATAGGAAAAAGAACATTAAAAATTACTGTCATTAGGTTCTATGTTATTTACGTCAGAAAACTTAAAGAAATACAGACAAATAGATTCGAATTTATCATACCGGTAACGAAATTACCTAATTTAATTTTCTTATTTAGTTAATATTTCTAAAGGCTGTAGATGTTATAACACCGTTTAGATGGAGAGTAACGTAAACGTATTGCGAGATCTCGCGAGGTCACCGCTTCAAGAACATAAAGCAAATTCGTCCCCCGTTTACGCCGATATGAAATTGTGTATGTTTTTAATTGAACAAGGCAAACGGAAACTGCTGAAGTTCTCGTTTTTCTTTTTCGTAATTTATTTTTTCTCATATTCTTGACTTCCTTCGATATATATAATAGTCGTTATTTTTGAAATTATATAATTTTTGAGCGATTAAACAGGAAATTTTAAAAATGTAATATATATATTTTTAAATTTATGCATTACAAATATAAATTTTACTACAAATTGTCAGTTTATGTTAGGAGTATATTTAAAAATTCATAATTCTGAACAAAAAATCCTGAAATCGGCCACCATTTTAAGTAACACATTCTTCAAGTTGAGTTTTTATTTGACGACTAAGTATTCATAATAATTGTGGTAATTTCGTTACGAATTAACTCTTTATTGTTAACAATTTCATAGAGTTCAATTACTAAATAGCTATTTCATTACAAGTCTCACAAGAAAAAAAGTCGTACGTATATACATCCGGGGAAGTCATGGACCGAGGGATATCCATTTCCCTTTGTACAGATAATGTGATCCGGAAACAATCATTTAACTTATTCACTGATTAGCAAGTTGTACGCTAATCACACATCTTGTTAAGATCACATGCTTAGATCGATTTTAGGTGGTTTATTTGACAAGACAACAATTTTTAATCGTTTGAACATTTCGCTCTTATGTGACCGTAACACCGTTGTCCTCAAAGAAATATGAACTGATTATTCTTGAAGATATTTCTTCCGTCATATGGTGACTTCATTAGGTTATTCATTTCATTATGATTTTTTATTGCCCGATACCAAAAGTTTTGCTTGTTCGTATATCGAAACAAGATGAAATCTGATTTTTCACTTATTAACATATGTGAATATTCTTCCTTTACTTTTATGAGATTCAAAGGTAAGAAGTTATACCCTTAACTTGATCGGTGTCATTTACTGGTTACAACACTTGAATTTTAATCGCTTCATAGAAATAAAAATCTATTGTTACCGAAAAATTATGTTTGTAATTCTCCTTTTTATTGGCTTACCGATTACCGTTTTCGTGAGTAATTCTCTTTCTTGAACAATGATTCGATTGAAACTTCTTTGTAACATACTATTAGCTCAGTTTCAGTTATAGAATTTATTTTCTCGAGAAAAATTCTCGGTTAAGCTGAGAAATTAGGTTAATTGAAATCTATAAACTGAAGTATACTAAGAATATGAACGTTCAAATCTAAATAAAATTAACTTTCCTTTCACTTGAATTTGAAATAAGATCCCGCAGCAACACACAACTGAAAATAAACAATGTTAATAACCACTTATAATCTGGAGAATTATGGGGGGGAAACTATGCAAAGTTAAGGTGATACAATGGGATTCTGATTAATATTTATTAAATTTAGCGTTTAATATAATATATCATACAGTAGGCTATTACATTTGTATGAAGTACGCGTGTAAAGTATGAAAAGCATGTAAATATATAAAAAATATATATGTAAATGTAATAGGTGAACTGTACCTTAGATACAGAAAATTTTCTTTTAGAATTTAACCGTTACAATAAAAAAATTATATACATGATGTATGCATGTTTTTTAAATATTTTTTTTTATTTGCTGTCAGTAAGAGAGTGTATTTTGTTGTTGAATAAATATGAGGAAATAGTAACTATGTAAAAAAAAAAATAGAACATAAGTGCACTTTCGACAATCCAATTTTATGTATTATGGTGAGTAACTTCTGTCATTAACAACCAAATGGTTGTGTTTTCACGCCAACTTGATGGGAGACAGTAGCACTGAAAATGTGAGCGATGACTTCACCACATGTTTCTACTTTTTCTTGTATACTTTGTATTTCAACCATCCCCATAAACAGTAATCTAAGGGAATAAAGTACAGTGATCTAGGTACCCAATTTAATGGTCCTCTCCGTCCAATCAATTTACCAGTAACCTTTTTATCTAAGAAATATCTTACTTCATTCATGAAATGTATTGGTGCTCCATCATTTCTATTCGTTTCGCCATATGAGAAATCTTCAAGTACTGTAAGAAATCCACTGGTTAAAAATTCCAGATTTCTCCCCGTGATACGTTGCTCTATTGTGAAAGAGCCTATTAATTGGTTGTCGATCATGCCACACCAAATGTTGACCGAAAACCATTGCTGGAAATTTGACTCATCTACAGCGTGTAGATTTTCGTGTTCTAGCTTCATGAATTCTTTTGTAAAATTGTAATCACAACATATAAATTTTAAAAAAAACTTTTTGTGCTAATAAGGAAAAAGGCGTCCCCTTTGGAAATTACAATTATAGCTTATATTTTTATAAGCTGATTAATTTTATACTTCAATTATTCTTATTTTAATTGTAATAGCATCAATTTTGTTATAATTAGTTATAGAACCTTATTTGATAAATACATATATTTAAATCGTAAAATAATAAATATGTCATAATTCCATTATTTTTATGTATATAATTGACAAAAGGAAGTTACAAATTTGTCAGGATATTGACAAACAGTCTCTATTCAGAGCCCCGAGGCTCAGAACTCGGGGATTAGACAACATACGGTTCGCGGTGGTTCATCATCCGGTCTGCTGTGTTTCACGCTGTTTCATTGCATTTCTAGTGATGGACTACACAACTACTTTACACATTACTTTTGTAGTAAAATTATAATACAACCGATTATTAAAATGAATTTTAAATTTATTAATTATTGTTATCATCTATGAAAATTTATTATTTTTCAAAAGAAAAAAAATTCTAATCAAATTATTATTACTAATAAAATTTTATAGTATTTCTGGATGAAGTTTACACTTTCAGTATGTTTTCTTTAGTTATAAATAGATTCTGTTCGATTTTATTACCTTAAGATTAACAAATTTTCAGGAAAAAAATTATAAAAAGCAAACAAAATTTTATTTGACACTTTCATTTATGATTCATTAAAATGGCGTTAGAAAATTAATGTTTATTAATGTCTTTTTATGTTCATTAGAAAATTAATTATTCGATATGAATAATGGCTGAATCAATTTATATTTGTCTCTTGAAATCGATTGTTAATCTCAGTTTTGTAGTAATTAATATTTTATAATATAGATTTTACTTTACTGCTAGATATTAAAGATAAATTATAGGCCGACTAACTTTTAATAATTACTAGAAAAAAGGTTTATTTTTACGTGTAGTTTCATATTATCGCGTTCCCTATTCCCCTTTGATAAAAACCGTGATAATTTTTCAGGAACCCTTTCCTCGTAATTTTTTTATTAATAAATGGTTAATATGTAAAGAGAGATAACTAGTCTATTTTAAGAGAAAAAACACAATGTCATGAGAATAATTGCACAAGCATCCTACTGTAGTTATTTCTCGTTTTTTTCAAATTTTTTTTCGCTAGTGTTCAATTAACGTCGCAATGTCAAAGGCTGTAAGATGAGCTGTAATTGGACTGACCATCTCCTGTGATGTAGTCTAATTTAAAAAAAAAAAAAAATTGTGATTAAATATTTCTGAAAGGCATATTGCTTAAAGGCATTTTTATACTTCTACACCTTTTTTTTAATCTTGCTATATTTTTTACATTATCATTCAGCTTTAACGCTTCCTTTTATGTAATGAAAATCTTATTTTTCATTAAAATTTTTACTTTACAATTTCTAAAATCACCATGTTTTTTAATAAAATATGAATTCCTACATATATGTTAACTCATATTGTTTTAATTTAACTGTTTAAAGGTATTTCTATATAAAATATTGAAATAATACTTCTAAATTTGCATATTCATGCGCATGTGTGTATGCGGTTTTTTCATGCGATTGCATTATTTCTATTTATACTTTGAATATGTAAAATTTTTAATCTTAAAATTGGAAAGTATCTTTGTAAATTACCACTGAATACATACATATTCCTTTTTATATATTCGCGATTGTAATAGGCTGTAACTCTTAAAAAGTCTTTTGCAACCCTTTGCAAATGTTGTACTACGTTAAATTGTTCTTAATAATTACTCGGGTACAGGATTTGATAAATATAATCCTTATAAGTGATACAATTTTGTTAATTAAAGTAAATATTATTTATTTTATGGCAAGACAAAAAAATTGAAAAGTGATAAACCGTATGAAGAAATTGGGCGACTGAAAAGTAATTATAATAAAATAACATATTTACGTAAAATGTACAGAAGTTTTTTTTTATGTAGAAAAGTAATACAAAAGCTAGAGTTGGTAGAACTCAAAAGTGAGAGCAGCAGATGTGGTCGAGTGTGGACTTGAGCCTGGGGCGTCATCACCTGTTTCAGGTGAACCACTGTAGCCAACTGAACAGATCATAAAAACTGTATAAATTTATAATATATATATTTATATATAAAACTATTTTGTAATTGAATTAATTTTTGTAAATTTATGTTAATATATAAAAAACACACACACATTGCTATCAGCAATATTTCAGTTGCTGTTGATGTTAATATTACTTTTTTTATAAGTTACGTCGTAGGTTATAGTCATATATTTTCTTAGAAAAGACTAACAGATTTGAAACGTATATCATGATAAAATAAGGAGAATTTATGAGTATACACACACACACATCGTAAATATATTATACAAAGCTCAGTAATACCATCATTTATAAATTGTCTACATAAGTTGTGAACAACTGAAGTACTCTTAAGAAAATATATGGACACAATATGTTTATAATTATCGTTTTCCTTTTTTAAACAACCAAATTTTTAAATGGCAACTCAAATTTTGACACCGAATCCTTTTTTTTAGTATTAGCAAATCAATGGACTGTTTTGTTAATTGATTTGCTAGATCAAAATTTTTCAAAATCTCAGAAAAATATAGAAGAAATTATACATAATTTTTCAAAAAAAAATTTGTGATAATTTTCTTTCAAATTATTTGCTACTAGTTTTTAATATTTAAATATATCGTACCACAAAAATCACAAACACACTGAAGCTTTTATCCTGAACGTTTTAAAGGATTCTGAAATATTTTCACCTTTTTTGTGTTTGTTTAGAAATTTATTTTCTTAGCAAAAACAAATCTATTGTGCAATCAATTTCATACTTATAGCAATGTAATTTTGGTAAGTGATGGTAAATAAATTTTACAAAGATTGATGGAAAACAGTACGGTAATAAAGAATCGAAGTTCTTAGGAATCTTTAGTAGGAATTAAATTATGTTTATGAATATGAATTAAATAGCGAATAGTTGAAATTTTGGCCCAAATTTTTTAAATTATTAATGATCAATTATTTTATTTTTTTATTCATTCTAGTATACAATTAAAATTTTTAATTTCTATTTTTTTATAAGTGATTTCTTCTTTTGTCATTTTTTAAAACCTGAACGTTAAATTGATTCGCTTATTACAAATTAATAACTGTATCTACAATGTTATAAAATTACGAATTTTATTGATTTTTAGTTAGTTAGTTACTTTTATAATCAAGATATGTACAATTTTTTAATATTATTAATTTAATGAAATGAGCAGGTTCCCCATGGCGCTTCGTACGCGTGTGGTTTTTTTCTTAAGAAAATTCTTTAATGTAAAGAAAAGCACGATTTTAACTATATTAATATAAACATAAATATATAATACTGATAAAATAAATGTGAGGTACAATTGAGAGTCGGGTTGAACAAATAGATCGAAAGAATTATCGAAAATGCCATTGTTAAAAAAATAACTAAACAAATAAGATTACTTATATTCTTATGTTTCATAAAAATTAATTTTGCTTAAATTTTAATAAACCGCCGCATAAACAAGAAACATAAAAAAAAACACAAAAAGACAGAGGGATCAGCCCTCCGCTATAATTAAAAAAGTAAAAAAATTGACAAAAATTAAATTAAAAAAAAAAAATATATATATGCATTTTGTAGTATAATACAAAATTTATGTTAAAATGAAAGAACTTAATTTTGAGCAACAAAATGCTGATCTGAGATTTCAAAAAATATTTTAGAAAAAACAATTTTGTTTCACCCTTAAGTTTTTTAGAAAATATAACAAAGAATGGGTTTTATTTTAATAAAATAAAGGGTGGACCTTCATTTCGCAGAAAACATTTTTATGCGCTTTAAATTTTGTTCATTACAGTTTTGATATGCGTGCAGGAAGATGATAAAAAAATATTTTTCAAGAACCCGGTGCCGTATCTAATATGTACAACTACGGTGATAAATTAAAAAAAAAAAAACTATATATATATATATTTTTGAGATATGTGTAGGCTATATGTTGCGATTACTTTTTATTAAAATAAGATCATTGATACTTAAGTCACAAGGTAATGGACAGGCGTAAAAAGAAATTCTAAAAATTATAGAAATCTGAACCCGATAACGTTATAAATGAAAATTTTCAGATATACAAAGACAATACTTAGGTTACACAGTATATTAATGTTTTCTAGTCTAACCTAACATTACCGACAATGTGCTGCACTTAGAAATGAATTGTTGTAAACATTCTGTGTATGTCGTCTAATGTAAATATTTATGTCTGCTCAAAACTGACAAACATTAAGACCATGTCTGGTTCAGCATAATTTGTTTTGTCGTTGAATTTAAAGACATCGTTTCGCGGTATATATTATTTATAACGTGTTTATTTGATAACGCAATAAATAGAATATTCTAAAACTAAAATGTTCAGTAAGTAAACTCAGGTTTATAGAACGATAATTTTCAACATACAGGCTTATTTTCCCTGTTTGTAGTAATTTTTTTTACAGTTCTTTAATAAACGAATCATACTAATTACGAGAGAAAATTTTCTTTCTTTTTCCTGTTAGTCCCCGGTAATTACATTTAAGATAATACTAGAAATATCTAGGATGATATGTATGAGTGTAAATGAAGTGTAGTCTTGTACAGTCTCAGTTCGACCGTTCCTGAGATGTGTGGTTAATTGAAACCCGATTCGGGAAGACGCGTTCACCACTAGACCAACTCGGTGGGTTAATTATAAGATAAAACTGTACTTTTAATTTCTCACTCATCGTTTTTTGGTTTCATTTAGGTAATAATCTTTTTTTATTTCTTATGATGCGTGTGATCCGTTGCTCGCGAGATATTCTCAAAATATTACCGACTTAAAACTTGATCGATTGAGTAATTAAAGTTGAAACTCGTTTGACTTTAAATATTAAGTGACTCTTTTATTATCACTGGACATTTATATATATATATATATATATAGATTACTGAGTGAAAGGAGTTGCAGATATGAAAAACTTACATATTTACATAGCGGTTAATAATAATAATGTATGCTATGAGAATGGTAATAGGGAAAAACATTAAGGAAAGAGAATATATAGGGCAGTGTATATAATATATAAAGGAGCAGCTTAGAATACGAGAAAATATGCGCACAGAAATACCAGGATCTACCATTTGGCAGATACCACATGATAACGAGTGTATATTACTCAGGAGAAAACAAATACGATTGGAATTTTAACTGGTTTTCATAAAAAAAAGTAAATAAATAAAAAATAAGAAGAAAGGAAGTTTCTACCCTACAATACGGAAAATGAAACCAGTAGGACATTTCTTGTTATTCTTGTATTGTTAAAAATTACGTTAAAAAACAAATAATCTATTTCAGTTTTCTACAATTTAGAACTGTTTAGCATTTATATCATTCAAAGCATTTTTATTTCTTTTACCTTCAAGCGTTATCACCTCTCAGCTCATGTACTGAATGATTTCTTTTCTCCGTTAATTTTTATAAAGTAGTTTTCTCTTTTGCCACAATAACTACTTCTTTTTGTTATTTTAGTTCATTATTATTTTTTCCACATTTCCTTTGAATTTATTTTACAGCGGTAATTTTTCCACTTCTTTTTTAGCTGATCTGTACTGTTGTGATCAAAGGTTCACGTGAAGTTTTTTAAGGTTTAATCTCATCTTAACTTTAAACAGACCTAACTGATTAAAAAAGTGTTAATGATAAACATTATAAAACGATAAAATATGGTATATTTTGATCATATAGATGTAGATAAATTAATTGCAAAGGGTTATCGTAAAAAAATTTAATTAATGCAAACCCGTAAAAATAAGGAACCTTTATCATCTATAAATACAGTTATGATTTTAAAATTAAACACTATAAATTACTATTGGTACTTTTGACCGATTTACTATTGGAAGATTAGTGACCGATTTTGCGATAACATCACGTATCACGGGTGCTGGTGTTATCTTATAATATTACAACTACCGCACTAATTTTAATTCTAAAATTTTTCTGCTTTAGCAGTAGAAAAACTTTGTATCCACCGCTTAATCATTTTCTTACTATATACATATTGAGGGCATAGATTGATAAAAAATGTTAACTTTGACTCGTTCCGATACAAAATAAAAAATTATTATATTAATATTGTTATACGTGTGCGCGCGTGTCAGGTACCTTACCATAACTATAACGATTTCAAGCTATCTCAAGTGAAAATTAAGTCATTACAAAAACGCCGTAACTACTCTTATAAGTAACAAGTATCTCATGTTAAGTATATTATAATCAGTTCGGATCTGTGAAGAAAGCAACTTCTTCCTAATATAATATTGTATAGCAGTTCGCCAAACCGTGAAATACTCCTTAAAGTGATACCTTTACTATTTTAATTACAGGTACTGACTGTATAATGATCGTCATACTATCAGAGAAAGGAATTTCGGTTTGTCTTTGAATCAGATGCTTTACATTTGTCACAGAATAAGAATAAATACAACTGACCGTATTAATAATTTTTACTTATATCTTTTAAGTTCAAAATTATAATTATATTTTTACGTTTTTAAATCAGAAATAAAATTTGAAAAAAAAAATAATCGTAAGAAAATAAAAAAAAAATTCAAACTAAAATAATCAGATGTTCAGAATTTGTTTAATGTTTTCATAATACTTGTAATCTCGATTTCAATTCTTAATAATAATAATAACCATCAACAGATTAACGGATATAAAACACATAAATTTTTATTATTCTAACATAAGTATTTTAATACAGTATACATTTACATATAAACAGTTATAAATATTAATCTCTTTTTAGTGTATCTAAATGCCAACACGCGGGTTTGCGTACATAAATACGAGTGTATTAATGTGCATCTGGTTCCATTTCCTCTAGGTTAAATACAGCTTCAAGGCTTAATGGAGAAAGGAGTTCCACTAAGAAGTGTAACGGACGCAGAAACAAAAAAAAAAAAAAAAACATAAAATATCAGAACAAGTTGTTGATATGTCATTAGAAAAAATTAATTGTGTTTGGTGTGAAAGGAGCCGAACGATAGGAATACTGACATGGTTGAGGGGGTATTCTTACATAATCTTTACGTTATAAATTCCCTTTATATTTATAATTATAAATATTTATAATTATTTATAATTTATTAAATTCAACTTAAATGACAAAAAATATGTATAACATTTTCAGTATTTTTTTTCGTAGTATTAGATCTAGAATGATAAGTTTTCTATGAATTTACGTGATCACGTGAACAAGTACACAGATATCAAAGATATCTGTGTACTTGTTTTGTGTGTGTGTATTTTCGCGCACGCGCGTGCGTTCCATGTATAAGCGTGGAAATATTACATTCTGCGGAAATAATAAAAATTCAGTATTTTCCCAATTAAAAATAAATTATGATTTCATGGCGTGAAACAGGTTTTCAATTATATTTATTTGAATTAATTTTCTTAGCGCTCTCCAGCACTGCACACAGTTTAACCCGGATAAAAGCAGTATATATCTTACGTACGTTTTCCGAAACTTATTTATCGAATTAAATCTTCAGTGAGTTAATCCAGTGAATCTTAAAATCCAGTGAGAGGTATGAATCGCGATAAGCGTGGAATTATATCAGAAGACTTTTTAGAATATTACGTAAAAGGAAAAGTTATTAAGAAGCAATTATTTACTGCTTCTAAAATCAGTATATTTGTTATTTTTAGAATACAATTTAATGTAATAAATATTGCATTTTCTAATAGGAACAGTACGTGTAATTTACTGTTTCTCACAGAAAATTGTACAGTTCTTGCTTTAAACTATCCGATATTACATCTGTGGCACTAATTATAGGTGCTTTTACTGAGAGTAATTATGTCCATTTTAAAGCTAGTCCTTTGCATTGAACAAGAATGAATGTAAATATCTCCTACTATTAGGGCTAATACTAGTATCCCTTTTATTTTAGAGAGTTTAGGGAGTTCATATGTAACTGTATATTCAGCTTTAAAGAAGGCAATAAACACTTCCTCGGTAGTTTTTACTTTTCAAAATTGACCTGGCCTGAGTTTATTTTGTATTTTTTTAAATTGTTGTACGATTTTCTGGGGTCTGGCGTCTCGTGATGCCAGACTGCTCAAAATCGTTATGAATGTGACACGTAACATACAAGGATGTAAAAAGTAAACGGCACAAATGGGAGGACAAAAACAATATTTTAAATCAAACACAGGATTTAATATTAATATGTATTTATAAAGAAATGGTAATGGAATTGAAAAAAAAACAAAAATAAAAAATTAAAACTGAAATTTAGACCGGTAAATAGATAAAATTTGAAATTAAGAAGTCTCGTGGAGAATCTGAAAAAGAAAACTGATGGTTAATCTTTCTAAAAGAAGTAGGTTAGTCGATCAAATATTAAAATTGATAATGGAGCAAAGAGAACTTTTGGTTTCAGGCGATGATAAAGTTAATAAATTACATCAAGGTCGAATATGAAAGAACGGAGAGTTTATCACAAAACTTGGAAAGGTGCCATATGAAGACTAAAAGAAATAGCAAAACATATATACGTTTTAAAAAAGCATAGATTTTAAAAGCATAAAATAGATTTTTAACGATTCGATTCTACATTTTAATCTTCGTGATCTGAAAAATTCCGTGGACTAAAATCTAGAACAAACTTATACTTTGAGATTTATTATAGTTTAACTGAATGATCGAACTTTTGAATGAATATAATAATTCATATAACGTATTGTTTAAGCTTTAAGAAAGTAAATATAAATAAATAAATATATATATATATATATATATATATATATATTTGTATGTATATGAAGTCGTATAAAATGTATAGGTAAGTATAATAATTTGAAACGTGTTGTATAGAAGTGTTTTTAATTCGTTTGTTTATTGATATATCTTACATAAACTGTATGGAGTTAATTGATAAGTGACACAAATATCTCAGTAACTTCAACATAAAACTTAACAGCCGCAAGTACTCAAAAAATATATATGTTTAAATAACAGATCAGAATGACGCGATAGTTTTGTTTAAACAAAAAATAATTCGAGTGAACTCTTTGCTGAAAATGTACACTTTAAAAAGAGTAAATAGAATGAGAAGTATTCTTGTGAATAAATAAATGTGCGGCACACATTTATTTATTCCATATTCTTTTTACAACAAATATATCAAGTTATTCTCTCCTTAGTTATCTTTACTTCTTTTTTCTAAGTTCATTATCTCCTCATCTAAAATTTGGTTTTAATCTCTCTAATTGAAGTTTAATGAAATAAAGTATTTATTTTCAGAAAAAGTAAAAAATAAAAAAAATAATAAAGCCATACAAAATTAATAAAATTATCGGTAAGTTATGAAGTTATTTTAATCAAATACCAGAATAAAATTATAATCTTTTAAACATTTCTTATGGAATGAACGTTTTCCAAAGATTCAGCGTTTGATAACACGGAAAGAAATTAGCAAGGTTGATTCCTAACTTTTTTCTTTTTTAATTTTCCAATTTTTTCTTTTCATTTTAAAAGAATGATAAGTTTCTCATTTATTATATCTACAATGAGTGAAAAAATCCTAAAAAATGGATTCCGTTTGTTCTGTTTCAGTATAAATAAAAGAAGAAACAATTATTATGTTTTCAAAAAATATTTAAGAATGGAGAAAGTTTCCTTATTTATTTTCATGAGCAAGTCTTCTTCATAAAAACAAATGTGGAATCATATATTTATATTTATTGCTAAGGAAAAAATAACTAAAAAATTATTCCACTTTGAAAAGAATGATTTTTCTTTCTTATCGGAGGAAAGAAAACGTTCACAAAGTTATTTCTTTTGATTTCTACCATAATTTTATTTTTGGAAGTCGCATTTTGTATAATTTTGTTCAGAATAAAAGCTTAAGATATTACTTAAAGTAACACAGTTAGATAAAATTAATACGTAAAGATGTTATTGGTTTAAAAATTTTAACCAACACAGCCCAGTTTTGAAATTTAAAAACATATGCTTCTATATTTTTAATTCCGTAAATAATGACTATAAATTTATTTTATTTTTTTAAATTTAATTTTCATTAAGGTAATCAATCCATTTTCAAAGATATGAATTTACAGAAAGAAAACAAAGACTTTGTGTATATAACGAGTGATTCAAAAAGGAATTAAGAACTTTAAAAGCTTATAAACATTTATTGAGGTAGCTTACAGATTCGGTTGAGGTCTCAATTCATAGATAAGAAAAATTCAAATTTGTCACCCAACATACACTTCGGTTCGATAATTTCTTCCATTTGCAATGCGACATTCATCCCATCCGAAGTCGATTTCATTCCAGACTTTAGTCAGTAAATCGGAAGTTACCTCTGGAGCTGTGGCGTTAATTCGAAGTCTTAGCTCAACAAAATCGGCAGGCAAAGGCGGTACATAAACCCGATCTTTAATAAAACCCCCCCAAAAAAATATAGCGGGGTCTGGGAAGCGAGGTGGGCATGCAATTGGACCTTCACGACCGATCCACCTATCTAGGAATGGAGTATCAAGAAAATCTCGTATTTCTAGGCGGTAGTGCGATGGTGCCCCGTCTTGCTGATAGTAATGGGTTCAATCTTGGTCATTATCGTTTAACTGAGGAGTTACAATATTTTGTAGCACGTCCAGATTAACGATACCATTTTACGGTTGCCTGCTGGAAGTACAGCACAGTTTTTGTTTGCTTAGGGCACAAAAAACATTGAGCTCGAATGTATCTCGAATGTGCAACAGAGTTTCATGAAGGTTTTCGCTACCCCATATTCGACAGTTATTGCCACTGATGTCAAACGTTTTCATCACTAAAAATTAATTCTCTAAAAATGTATCGTCTCTGCACTTCTATCCATCATTTTCACACAAAATTGCAGCCGAGCAACTTTATCGTCATCTGTAATATGTAATCGTTTACGTAATACACGTCACAAAATCGTTTATGGAATGCCAGTCTATGTGATGCACGTCGAGTTGATTTCTTCGGATTACGTGCAAAGTTTTCTCTGAGTTGTTCCGCAATAGCTTAAGAGATTCGTGAGCTTCCTGGTGATTTTGTATGTTTAACAGAACAACCTGTCTCAACGAAGGTTTGGTGCCAAGAGTAAATTGTACGCCTATTTGGAGGCTCCCTACCGTACTCCACAAAAATTACGTTGAACTTCAGTTGCTGCCTGCAAATCGTGAATCCAAAACACAGCGTGCATGTTCCTCACCAGTAAATGTATCCATTTTTAAAAACAATGGTGAAAGCTCCGGTGGCTAAATTCAGTACTAATGAACCAGGCGAGTTAAAACTTGATTTGTTTTGCTGTGAAACGAGACCTCAAGCGAATCTATAAGTTACCTCAATCAATTTTTATATACTTCTAAATTTGTGAAGTCCTTTTTGAAACACCCGTATTATATTTATATATGAAGTTAACGTTTTGCTCGTTTACTGGACAGAGAACAACAGATTTTCTTTTTTTAACAAAATTTTCTTATTTTTCAACGAAACTTATTCTGATCGTAATTAAGCTTGTTATTCGAACTTGTATACATATATTGGAAAATACACTGGAATGAGCAACCGATTGTAAATAATGTCTGATAATTAATCAACTTTGATAGACATCTTAGCTACATATTAACTTAAAATATTTACAAACGGGCTCCCTCGATTTTGATAAAACTTATTTTTTTGTACATTTACTTGGCTATGAATGTACGAGTAATCTATAAAAAAAAAACAATGAAGGTCCTTAAAATTTTTAACACCGTTTTACATTTTTAACTGAAGTTTAAACTAAACATTTTAATTTTGTGATTTGTAAACTGAGAATCGACTAAATAATTTGCGGTATAAAATATAAAATGCAAACAAAATAGTCTAAAAATTAAACTATACTGAATACGGAACACAGTAATCATGCAATTTTTTGGCATTACAATTACAAAAAATAACCAAAAAAGAGAATTTTCTAAACACAATAAACCAAAAATGAAGGACAAGCTAATTAAACGACACCTCAAACCAGTCTTAACGTAAATGCTTTTAGCAGTATTATTCAGGCTGTGTACTCATATCGTTTGGTGATCGTGTAGATGAATGCAATACTATAAAAAGCCTAGCTTATATAAAAAGATATGAAAGCATATTATTGACATTCTGCTGCACAAAATAAATAAAAACAAAAACAAATGTAAAACGAAAAATATCATATTAAAATAAGTAAACAAAAATTCAGGAAAAATCTAAAAAATCTGAATATAATAAATATAGCCTTTTTTTTATTAAAAAAAAAAACATATATACAAAACGCTATCACGCAACAATTACAATGCCCCTGGAATATATAAACTGACCTGTACCGACTGCATTATGTCCCACATCGGACAAACGGGGTGAAACATTTAAAAGGTCTCCATAGCAACATAGAGTCAACATTTACAAACCATCTCAAAGATACATATGAAAAATAAACCAATATTTAGTAATAATCTTACTATTATATACGTAAATAGAAAAAAAGGATCAATCTTAATGAAATAGAAAATTATGAAATATGATGATAACAGACGTAATCATAATCCTAACCGAACGCAATACTAGCAGCTTATAAAAGGCGAATATAGCAGCATCAGTTACTGAGTATGGTTATGAAATGTCCGAAAGCATTTTGTCGTTAATTTTGAAAACGTTTTATATATAGATTATACAATTTGGCTAGTTTTATTGTAAAAAGAAACACAGCAATTTAGTTTTACATAATAAAAAGCTAAAATTTAATATTTGTTGTTTCGACCTTGAGTTTTAACTCTTTATGTTTGATTTTTGAGGTATCTCCGTTCAAGGTACATTAAAAGAAAACAAAAACACGTACAAAGCGATAAAATACGAAGAAACAAGTTTGAAGAAAACAATCTCGGTTGAATTCTAACCAAAATTTTGTTCTATATTTAAGAACTGTTGAATATCCCGGAATTATTTTTCTACGAATTTCTAATCTTTGTTGATTCAAAACGAGCAATGAAATTATTATTATTATTCTCGAACAATGGAATTATTATTCTTATCGAATCAATATTTAACGAATTTTTTTATAATATAATAATTTTGATAACTTTACAGCAATATTAGAACAACACACCGGGTTGGTCTAGTGATGAACGCGTCTTCCCAAATCAGCTGATTTGGAAGTCGAGAGTTTCAGCGTTCAAGTCCTAGTAAAGTCAATTGTTTTTACACGGATTTAAATACTAGATCGTGGATATCGGTATTCTTTGGTGTTCGGGTTTCAATTAACCACACATCTCAGGAACGGTCAAATGAGACTATTCAAGACTACACTTCACTTACTCGTACATATCATCCTCTGAAGTATTATCTGAACGGTAATTACCGGAGGCTAAACAGGAAAGAGATAGAAAGTATATATTAGAACATTAAATATAGATAAGATTTTTATAAATTTTAACAAATTTATTTTATAATTTTGTTTTCTTTTTAGGTAAGTGACAAAAATACAAACCGCCATCCATTAAGCTACATACTTATGTAAGTTATTTAATATTACAGTAATATACATTACAGTACTATGTTTAAGACATCTCTGTTTTGATTATCATTTATGGATATATTAAGAATTATTAAAAATAATATACTAATAAAACATGGATGAACATTTTTTAAACATAATGAAGTTTTATATAGTAAGAAATATAAAAACATGACGATGTAAATTTGAAAATGAGAAAAGGTTTTTAAAATTATTACTGATTGCTGACCTGTTATTTAAATTTTTACGATTTAAAGGTGCGTGTATATCACGTATTACATAGGAAACACTTTATACCCTTTAATTAACTGAGGAACAATAGTTAATTATATTTTTTATTTTCGTTATATATAATCAGGTATATTAATAATATTTAATTATATATATTATTTATAAATAAATAAAAACCAGCAAAATAAAATGTTTGAAAATTTTAATTTTTTCAAATATTTAATTTTTCTGGTCGAGATTTGTTACACTTTCAGTTTTATAATAAACACAATATTATTATTAAATTTTAAATGTAATATTAATGTCAATCGGTATCACTTTTTTCATTTGAATAGACTAATTCAGGAAAGAATTTTAAAATGGATATAAAAAATTAAGTATTTTTTTAATATTAATGTTAAAAGCAAACCCGCACGAGAGAAAAGTTACCTAAAAAGTACACAGCTATAATAAAGAACAATAAGTATAAAATTGTTATGCTTTTTGGGAAAATAATGAAGGAAATAATTACCCAGTTATTTTATCAACGAACCGAATATAGAATTACATATCAGAATTATAAATCCACCGATATTTAAACGTTATACACTCGTATATGTGATACTATTTACCAGGACTGAATGTATAATCAACTTTATTACTCTTAAAAAAAAAAAACAAATTTTAATGGCGCTACATTTACTAAAGTGGTTAAAAACTTTTACACCTCGAAGAAATATTGCGACAGATGGCATGAAAAAATTAATGTTTAATAAGAATTATGTAAATACATTGATTTTGATGGAGTAAATTTGAAATAAGAAAACTCTAAAATATCTTTAAAATCTAAAAATAGATGAAAATTACGACTTTTAATCATCATCATTAGATACTTTAGAATCAGTATAAAGAAACTAAACAATTAAAAAAAAACAAAAAATAAAATAATGATAGAAGAATGATAATTATTAATAAATTTATAAACGATATTTATAAAACAAAAAATAAATTGTAATTGTTTTTCTTTTAATTACGAAGCATCGTTTTAGGTAATCGCTATAGAAAGAGGAAGTCTAGTTTAAAAACTACTTAAACGATTGATACAAATCGACCATCATTTATTTAATAAATGGATAAGATAGAATTAAATAATAATTTTTAAAAAAAACTTATTGGAACGTTTTTTGTTTTCTTATTTCAAATTCACTTTAGTAATCATTTAGCATATTTCTTTCTTTACGTCTAATCTGTTTGTGAAAATATATGAATTAACACGGAAATATATTACTCAATATAATTAATAACTTATTTTATCATCTCAGAACTAAGATAATTTTGAACTTGGAAGCTTAGGAATATAATTCCGAATATTTGTTTCAAAATTTTTTCTCTATTACACCATATATTAAAAAATAAAAATACGAGGAAAATTTTTGTGAAAGTGAATCAACCAATTATTATTAGACAACAATTACAGTTGGGAAATCACTGTTGTTTTCCTACAGTCCCTATTCGTATAAAGGTAGTTTTTTCTACCTTTTAGAAACAAAAATTATAATAAGTGTTGTGTTTCTCAGCGATAAGTCCGTACGAAAAAACTTTTTCACGCTTTTTTCCTGAATGAAGTTGAAATTATTTTTAGAACTATCCTGCTTTTTACCTTGTGCTATGAAATCCATTTCTAAGTACTAACCTGTTTCTATCATAGGGAAAACATGTGTATTTAAAATAGAACTGAATGCTTTGTTACTTTCACTCTTAATTTTTCGTCTTCTTTATAAAAAAAAATTAAACTTCCAGATTTCTTGGAAGAATGTATACACCATTCAGGAATTTATAATAAGTAGTCTACGAGCTAATATCTCAGTGAGTAAGCGACTATAGTCTGCCGAAAACAATAGCAGTCAACCCGAGTAGAAAAATTGCAAAATAAAAATTCAGTACAAGAAGCCGGTCACAATGATTGTTGATTCCGAGTCGTGGAGTATCGATTTTTTCTTCCAGACTCTTCCAGAAAAAAGTATCTTAAATAAGAAATAAAATAGAGCTCATTAACGTTCGATTCCAGTACGTTTTGTTTGTAAAAACAGGAAAATCCTGCAGTACATTCATACAAAGTCTATAAATTTCTCGAAAAATATATTAATTTATTCACAAAATGCATTAAATGTTTATTATCGCGATTGTTAATTTATATAAACATGAAAAATTACTGGTCAAACAAAAAAAACGTCCCGGATATTTATAATTATCCGAGTTTGAGAGTGTTATGAGTAGAAAAATTACTGTAAAAAAAAACTTGTTTAAAAAATGCTGTATTTATTTATACGTACATGTTTATATGTCAATGCGTGTTTCTGTGTAAGATAAATTTTTAGAAGCGACTATCACAACAAATATCAGCTGCCATAATATCAGTACTGATAATAATCGGTGTACGATTAGCTCTCGGAAAAACCAAAGAGATATTTTCATGCAAACCCTATTGATTAGTAAATGAATATTATAGTACATTTTTTCTGGCTTTTAGAATAATATTTGGGACAGGTGAATAAATTTTTAACGGTAACCTTTTACATAGTGTCCCGCGAAGAAACGAAGAAACTTTCATGAGATGGTGAAAATAATTAAAAAATGTTCACACAAATATAGGTCTGGAAACGTTTTGTTTTCGAGTTACGGCTAGCGAAAGATTTCGTCCGGATTTCAGATCTTCTAATAAAAAAACTCTACTGTAATTTTTGGAACCCAAATTAAGGAGGAAAGTAGAAGTTGGTGGTTTCTTATCTAATTTGAACTGGGAAATACGATAAAAAGTTCCAGAACTGTAACTCCAGTAGTTTTTAAAATATCTGACGTAAAACACAAAATTCGGTCTCGATAAACACGTTTGTTTTAGGTTTGTACTACAATAGATTTGTTAAATGACTAATAAATGCGAAAATTTCAGTAAAAAACTTGTGAGAAATTTAATGTAAATACAGCCAATAAAAAGTAAATAAAAACTTTTAAAAATCGATTTTCTATTGAAGCAAAACACGAAAGATAGATAGAAAATCGTATTATTCTTTCTGTACCTAATAAATATTATTCTTAATATAGCAAAACAAAAAAATAAAATACCTGAAATGATAAACGGTAACAGAATAACGAACCTCAGTTAGAGTAATTGTTTGAAATTCCCTTCTTCACATGTACACAGAACTCTGCCCGACGTAAAATATTTCCGATGGCTTTCAGTATCATATCAGGATCGTCTCGTATAAATTCAATAGAATTTCGAATTTTAATGAGTAACTCTTCTTTAGTATTAAATTTTTGTCGGTATACTATCGTTTTCATGTGCTCCCAAATGAAGTCGTCTAGAGGCGTTAAGTCAGGTGATCGTAGTGGCCAATCGGTCCGTCCACCACGTCCAATCCAGTTTAAGAAATTAGAATTCAAGTGATTTTTAGCTATTAAAAAAAATGTGGCGTTCCACCATCGTGCTGAAAAATTATTTACAATCTAGTTTGTAAAGGTACATTCTTAAAAAACAAAACGGCAAATTATTTTTCAACAAATGAACGTATGAATCTCCCGTAAGGTTTTCATTGAAAACAAATGATACTAGAATTTTGTCATAAATAATGCTACACCAAACATTAATGTGAAATCTATGTTGGAAACTAGTTTCCGCAGTACCATGTGCAGTGTCTTCATTCCATAATTTTATGGAACTGAAGATCCCGTTTATCATAAAAGCGGCTTCATCAGTAAATAAAATTGAATTTACCTTATCAGCGTTGTCTAGAAGCCAATGATACAAGTTTAACCGCTGGGGGTAATCTGTTGGTCACAAATTTTGAACCTTCTACAGGTGGGAAGGTTAAAGAGTTTCTTTCCGTAGGATGTGCCACGGTTTCTTTTTTGACAAACCAATGCTACATAAAATTCGCCTTGTACTAGTGCCTGAGCTACGCTGAATATTCTGAATCACACAATGTTCATCATTAACATGATGATTCACTTGGCGTTCAACAGAAAACGATCATGTTAGAAATTACTCCTTCGTTCGTAAATGCTCACACGCCGAAGAATATTTAATAAGAATGCTTTAAAAAGAATATTTATTAGGTACAGAAATAATAATACGAATTTTTGTATTTATTTCGACAGTTTTGCTTCAATAAAAAAACCGATGTTTACGAGTTTTTATCTGATTTTTATTGGCTGAATTTACATTAATTTTCTTAGAATTAAGTTCACTACAAGTACTGTTATTTATTCTTCCTAATTTAATAGTTATTTAACAAAGCTATTGTACTATTACCCTAACAAAAACTTATTTATCGACACCAAAGTTTGTGTTTTAAATCGAATATCTTAAAAAATACTAGTTACAGTTCTGGGACGTATTTTATCCGATTTCCCAGCTTAAATTACATAAGAAACCGCCAACGTTATTAAAAAATTAGGGTCCTAAAAATTACAGTAGGGCTTCTTTTTATTAGAAGAGCTGAAATCTGACCGAAATTTTTCGCCAGTTGTAACTCGAAAATAAAGCGTTTTCAAACCTATGTTTATGCGAACGTTTTTAATTATTTCACCGGTAGAACATGTCCTGGAAGTTTCTCCGTTTCTTCATGGGATACTCACCATAAAACATATATTTATAAAAAAATTGTTGTAGCTTGTTTACTAGAATGTATATTTTATTACCTTATGATAATTCAGACAAAATGTCAAGAAAATAATTGAGAAGTAAAAATATTAAGATGTTACTACTTGCCAATTTTTTTTTAGCTTGACAAAAATTAGCGGTATCGTTGGAAATAACTTTGTAACTAATCCTACCCTACGAAACCACATTTGTATGCGTGTCTGTGTGTGCGTCCACCTTACCTTAGCACCGGAATGTACCGATCACTAGCGGAAAATCCCGATTAGTTAATACATGTCACGTTGTGGTCAGGTGTATACTTGTTACATTATTATAATCGATATACCGTATATATATATATATATGGGAAATATGTATCGATATATATATCGAAGTTTTGGGAAAATTTAGTACTCTTTAATCGCATCCAAATTTTCGGACGAAAATCGCAAATATTTCGAAAACGGTCTGTCCTAGCGCTCTGAAAAATTTTTCGACCCCCCTCAACGATACTCCATCCGGTTAGAGTGGTACCCGTCGGATGATAATATTTTCAAGTGCCCCCGGGGCACCGTTTGGAAATATGGGAGGAGTTTGCAATGGAGTGCTACCGTAATATCTCGGCGTACGTATTAACAGGTCGAGCGCTAACTGTTTAACGCATCGGGTATACTCTTGATCGAGCGGTTCTTGGTTATCCGGAAATTAAATCGTTTAGCCCTATGTTCTGATTGCACTTATCCACCGTAAAACGTACCGATCCGATATTTCGCTAAATACGCTCAAACTTGTGCGTTAGCGCAGCTGTACAGTGTAAACTTATGTAGACTATAATGTAAAAAATAAAAAATATATAAAAAATACTTTTTAAAAACCACTCTTGTATTAAGTGCACTAAAAAATAGAAAATAAAAAAAATATATAAACATAATATTTAAAACAGCACTCTTAAATTAAATGCGTTAAAATGTAAAAAACAATTTTAGGACAATACCTCAAAGTGGATTTGACAACAAGCTTTGACGGTGATTTCTAAGATTATGTGAAAGTGATAGCTTCAAATTAAAAATTTGATGTCTTTGTCAATTGTTTCTTATGCGTGTTCTAAAGAGTGGGGTGCGAACACGCATAAGAAAAAAATGGCATGAACATCAAATTTTTAATTTAAAGATATGACTTTCACATAATCTTACAAATCATCATCAAAGTTTGTTGTCAAATCCATTCTGAGACATCCTCCTAAAATTATTTTTTATCTTTTAGTACGTTTAATTTAAGAGTAGTATTTAAAAAAAATTTTTGCAAATATTTATTTATTTATGTGATTGTTTTTCTTTACAAAATAATGAACTACAACCAAAAAGTAGGCACTGGAATTACCGATCACTAGCAGAAAATCCCGATTCGTTAGTATCAATTTCTAGAGTTAAATTTCTAATTTAACTTTCGTTATATCAATTTTCATTTTTCAAAAAAAAAATAAAAATACTTTTATCCAAGAGGTAATCAATTTTGGATACCTAATAATCCCATTCCGAGACCCGCCAGGGCAACCCCTGATTTGAAGCAATTCTTTCTTTCTAAACGAGACGTTATCAGATGTAAAATTTAATCATTTACCACAAGTATAGAAGTAAATAAAACTTTTGAATCGAACGAACGATTTAACTTATACAATTTTAAATCTTACTATTTGAAGCTGTATTTATTTTTGAAAATAATGAATTATTACAATCAATGTTATCAATGGATGGGAGTTAAATTTAAAAAAACGAAAAGAATCAGGTTATTTTGTTTAAATAGCCTAAAATATTCCAATATTTTATTTTGTATAACCGTTTTTAATTACCTATCTTACTTTTTTAATGATGTTAATGAATATTAGGATACAACCTGTTAACAGAAGTGAAAATTATATAAATATTTGTGTATTTTTCTCTTTTTTCCAAAACCTCACTAAGCTAACGTAAAAAAAAAGATATAATTTAAGTACAATGAATTAAAATATAGTTTTATTACTACTGTTATATAGATGTTGCGTTAACAAACTGTAACAAACAAATGGAGATTTAATGGTTTTCAACAAAAGAAAGATTTTTGCCAGTCATTGGGGTTTTCTGGTCGGAAGAGAGGTGTTAACTGTAGTGATGGTTTTAAGAATCTTTAGTGCAAATAAGACATTTATAAATAGATGACTTTCCCTTTTTTTTTTGCAGTTTTTGTTTCCATTAAAGTAATCGACCGCATTTATTGTACCATTAATATATATAAATTGTTTAACTTACGGTTTTCATTAATAATACCAAAAGTAAATAAATATATACTCTTTGAAACTATTGCGCAGCAATAAAATAGCTAGCTACGAAAAATTAAAATATTTGATTTCATTTATTTTTTAGGTTTTTTTTATTTTTTAAAAAAACTATATTTTACGCGATAAATTTAGTAAATATGAATTGATTTTAATAAACTTCCTGTACGTTGTGTACATTTTATATTTTTTTTAAATTTATTAATAATTAAAATATATTTACTGTTTACTTATTTTTTCATAGTATATTTAAATTATTTCACAATATATAAAAGTAGAAATTATATATGATCGCACTTCTCTTGTATAAATAGTTGTCCGTTTTCCTTCCAAAGATAGCGACTTAATTATTCCTTTCAAATTGTTGATATCTGTGAGCTTATGTTCGTATAATCACCCGTACAAACGTTTTTGTTATCAGTAATAACAGTTTCACCGGTTTAGCGCATCGACTGATTTAATGAAATCACTGGTTTTGTGTCCCGCGATTTTGCATTCTTCTCTAATCTTTTAACCTCGTACTTATTCCAGCCTAAACCTCTAGTTATTTTATATAGGTATATAAAAATATATTTTACAGCCCAATCCCAACATCTTTAATCTACGGTGTGTATTTAAAAATTTATTCTATGGGTTTTTCTAAATATTCTTTTGATACATGAAGTCCATAAATTTTCCGTTTATACATATACTATATTTTCATACTCAAAGCGATAAAAAGTAATGATAAACGCCCATAAAGTCCATACAAATGTAATTAATTGATTGTTTATATGCATTCATTATAATGTTTACAAATACAATCATTATACAATTGTTATTGTAAACGCTTTATAAAGATTAAATCGTAATTTAAAATAACCTTTTGTTTATTTCGTGAGTTTAATTATGTAATAAGAAAATTGACAAACTGCCAGTTAAATCCTTAAAAAGGTAAATATTGGTTATAGTTTTGGAAGATTTCATTTATAATAAAATTATTTTTGTATACAATATAAACTGCTTACCAATGTATTATTCGTTTCCCTCAAGCGGTTATATATTTCAATCATAAATTATAACACTCCTGAAGATGGCAGAATAGCCTTAGGTGGTGGACGGAAACGAAAATATATCTGTAAGCAGTTTATATTGCGTACAATAATTGTATTTTACCAACGGTGACATGATAGAAATTCTTAACTTAAAAAGATTTTGTTTTCAAGTATTCCAAACGATAATATTAATTACATATAATTTATAACTGCTGTTTATTGTTACTAAATTGAATAACAATATAAATTAATAAATAAAAATTATATTGTGAACTAATAAGTAGTTTAAAGTAGATAAAAAATTTATTTTAAATGTATAAAAAAAAATAAATAAATTCAGCGATAGAAATTATGGTTTGCTTTTAGAGTAGGTAAATCTTTTTCTTTGCTTTTTTTAATCAGATTTTTCTAAGAGGGGAACACTTGTCATAACACTATTACTTCTGGAAATTAATGATGTAAGGATTGACACATGCACCTTATCCTAAATATGAAACCTGTTGATAGATGATGTCAAAATCATTTAGTCCTGATGATTTTACTGTACTCGTTTATTTAGTATTGTTTTTAATATTTACTTAATTATAATTAATTAGTTTTCTTCTGATTAAATAATAGTGTGTGCGTGCGTGTAATTTTTATCACAACGTATTTAGCAACAAGATAAATTATCCAGTAAAGATAATATCAGTAATCCGGAAGGGAATCATCAATTAAAATCTCAAAAAAATTCTCATACGAAATTTAAGTTTTTATTCGTATTAATTTTAGATTGATTTTATTTTTTCCGTTTCTTAGTGATTAAATCACTAATATCAGAGAAAGAAAAGTTTCTAAAAGTTCTAATTGCTTTAATTTGGATTCCTTGAAATTTTTCACAATAAAGAAACCAGCAATGAATAAATTAAAAAATACCCGAGAAAGGCTTGATTTTATTATAGGTCGTTGATCGGTTAGTTTATACCTATACGACATTCGTATCTTGGTGAAGTAATAATACTGATAATAACAACATTAAAAAGAAAACATAAGTAACATCAAAAAGTTAGATCTGTAACGGAATACTCGTATTTAAAAAAAAAAGATCCTTAATGATTGGAAGTCAAATAAACTTTAAGAAGGTAGAATTAACTAATTAATCAAAATACCAGTTTGTGTTTAATGTACACGATACAAAATATTAACATTTACAATATAATATTTATATATTAGGGTAAAAGTAAATATCAACTGATTATCCTTCATTTTTCAAGTTATCAGTTCTTTTTTTTTTTACTAGAACGAAAACCCTTGGTTTATATTTCGGAGGGGAGAATATTTTCAAAGAAAATTTTTTCAAATTTCGTTTACTTTTAATTTTTCTATTTATTTATTACAAATGTTGTGTCCTTAGTAGAGAAAATAATCATGAGTGTGACAAAATGGTGTATAAAATTTTAAAGCTAAAACAATGTTCTACACGTACGTTATTTTAAATTTTATTTATTGAAACGGCTTGTTAAATGCATCTTTAACGAATAAATTACACATAAATAAGTAAAACAACATTACTGCTAAGGAAGAGTCAAATATTCTGTCAAATTTCTTTCAATTTTTCCTTAAAATTTGTTTTTATTTATAGACGCATAATTTATTTTTTTGCATTAAATTTTTTCAAAAATACGTGTATCCTGAGAACACAAACAACAAATTTTGTTTTCACTTAAAGTTCACGGCACCAGTAGAAATAAAAAAGTTCTTAACGACAAAACTACTACAAATTTAATCCGTATTAATTTTTATCCCACACATTTTTTTTTTTAATAAAAATTAATAGCGACCTCGTAAATATTTAGAAGCTGTCATAATAGAACCGAGATACCCATGAATATTTCTATTGAAGAAATAATCTGTATTTCAATAGATGTATTAGAAAAGATTAGGAGGTCCAGTATTTCATCCACAGTTTGACCTCTTTGTACGACTATCCGTTAGAAAACAAAAGGTATTCGGTCAGATTTCTTATACCCCGATCCAGCTCTAACAAACTACACAAATACCGCAGGCGCAATAATTATAAATGACCCTACATCCTTAGCACGAGTGGCATAATAAAAACCCGGGTAAGAGGAGTTCAATAATGATAAAAGGGGTAGTGAGGAGCGGAAGATTTATGTATCTCCTTACTAATCGCAGCATCTGGACAAAAGTCTCTTGTTGCTGCGTCATTACTTTATTGTGGGGGGGGGGGGATGTAATTATTTATTTAATTGGGGTTATATTTATTTTGTTTTATTTATGAACGAAATTATTTGCTGCGTTCCGATCTTTTAGGCCGGAAAGAAATTATTTGACCGTGGCTGACCTTGGGAGACTAGCCGTATATGTGCTTCGTTCACCCGGTGTGATTCCCCTTTTGTCCATCCCCTGAAGTCCTTTCGGTGTTAGAGCCTTCTGACTAGCAGGAATTTGTCTTTTGTGAGGTTTAGGGTTTAGAGGGTGCAATGCGCTCCACTTCGGGAAGGGAATCGCAGAAGGGTAGTGAGAACCCATTTACGATTTGCGGGCAGGTTGTTCTCCCGATATGATGGTGGGGAACAGCGAATTTATGTAATCTATTTCACTCAAAGAATTTCTCCTATGATCGGTCAAGGCACAGCCTATCTTTTCCGGTCATAGTAATACCGTAAATCGAGATATTTTACCTAGCGTGGGAACAGAACATAGCTGATGAGTTATTTTACGTCAACTACTTGTAACTTAAATATATATTAAGTAATAAATTATTTTTCCTCCAGATAGCAAAGGACTGATTGATAAAAGTTTCAGTCTATTTTAAGGGACACTTGGCTATTCCTTCACCTACACGGTACGTATTCTACACCTGATTTTTAAATAAGGGTTAAGATTAATTTATCCCAAATTTTGTTAAGATCGGTTATACCGTACTGACGTTACGTATGAAAAAATCTATATAATCGTGTTTTGATTCAGTATCGAATGGATTGTTGTCACAAGGAAAAAAATCTTTAAGAGGTATTGTACAAACAAAAATGTATTTTTTCATATTTATTGATTCCAATGAATTCTTTAAGATATACTCAGCATAAAAAAACCAGACCAGTAATTCGTGTGACTTTAGGAAATGTAAAAAAAGTATATATATATATGTATAAATATCATATATATGTATACATATATATCATGTATACATATATATGATATTTTTTTGTTCTACTACCTTGTTAAATCAGTTTTTGTTTTAAAAAATTTTGTCATTATTTCCAACTGCACTGTCCGTGTCACTTAATTTGTATTCAAATACGCTACAGAAAATAATTTCATTTTACTTTAAAAACAACCGTTTTTTAAGCAGTAAATACTTTCTTAAATAATGTGCGCGTGCGAGTGCGCACGCGCGTGTGTTTGTAAGAGAGCGCGTGCGTGTACGTGTTAGTATTTATACATTAGTAACTAATTGTATAAGCTGTTGTCGTTCGATTATACCTTCCACTTAAGTTACATTCTGAAGAAGAAAAAAGGTAGTAAAGAAAATAATATTACCATATGATGTATAACAGTGTGTAGTTTACTACTGTACATATAAATAACAAATGTACATACAGAAGCGATGTTTATGTTAATATGTTTATATATATATATATATATATATATATGTATCTATTCATTTTTGTAGTTTTTCAAATAAATAAATATATATATATAAATATATATATATATATATATATATATTTATATATATATATATATTTTTTTTCTCTCTGTTTCCTAATAAAAAGCTAAGCAAAGTGAGCTATAGGCTATATTATCTTGTCTAGTCAAATCGAGTCAAACGAGATACTTGTACGAGTACATTCATTACGCAACTTAGCAATTTACTTGAGGCGACTTCCCTCCGACTTGTTCACTGATAGTTAATAAATCACTATTATTGCATTATAATGATTGTGTCTACTGTTAACATATTTCGATTTTAACTGTTACATTCTTAATAGTTTGGTAAATAAAAAAAAATACTGGGAGGTCTTTTGTAAAATTTAAAAGTAAAACGTTTTATTTTAACAAAAAATTAATTGTAAGTCTTAATAGATTATTGAACCGTATTGAATCGAATATCTCGAGGTAAAATAGCCGGGCGACATTACACAACAGTTCTGACAGACATCACCATGACATTATCATCAAGTGTTATTTAGCACAGATCAATGACTTTTTAGATCGCTATAATTATTATTATCATTATTGTACATATAATGAATTATCATAACTATTACTGAGAAAGAATCTATTTATGTAAGTAGAAAATTGTTTTTTTATAAATAAGCACCTTTATTTTAATGTATGTAAAAATATATTTTAATTGTGATTTAACTCCCTCTACTGAATCGAGCATTGTGCTTGTGCATAACGCATCGATTGACAACAGAAAGGGTTACACATTACATTAATATGCCGCTGTAGAATATTTATCCCAATCTATCAAGTGGTTGTGACTCATGTCATGCATCACAAATAAAATACATAACTCTATTGTAATTTGTATCACAGATACAAATTATATTTATTTCTCCGAGATTAATGATGGTCATTGTAAAACCAAACCTTGCTGTAACAGTGTGAGGGTTTCGCGTGTACGAATCAATATCATCTGCATTTTGAACGGGTTCGGTATGCTGATATCAATATATTCGATGTATTAACAAAAGCAACAAGAAATCATTTTACTTCATTTTTAATTAATAAGTTTTGGATTGGGTGGTTATTCTTGAAAGTGCTACGTCATTTTCGGGCGTAATTTGTTACTCATGGTCAGGTTGCCTAAAAAACCTTCAGGATATGGCGTAAATTACTTGTACAAACACACACACACACACACACACACACACACACACACACACACACACACACACATATATATATATGTCATGGATTATATGTGTATGATTTATTACATTATACGTGGTTTAAAAATCATTTATTGATTTTTAAGTGTGCGGAATAATTCAACAATAATTGGACAGATTTTCTTGCATCATCGCATGATGCAAGAAACATTATCACGTACCGCGTGATGCGTATGCAAGTGTATTGCTTGTATCACCGCGTAAGTAATAAAAAACCAACATGAAATTTCCATTAGAATCATATTTTTTGTTTAATTAATTTAATAATAATATTAATTTATGATAGATATTTCTGATTTTCTAAAATAAATAATAAAAAAGACTGAACTATATTACTGTTATTTTTATAATGTTAGAAATAATAATTGGAAAGCTAATTTGAATAAAGAAGTAGAAATATTTACCCTAGAAACAGACCCGATTATTTTGGCCTGGTCATAGAGTGATCTGGAGACAGTTGATTTCCTCTGATCTATCAAGAAGAAAACATATTTGAAAATAAAGCTTGAAAATTTCTGGTATGGATAGAACTGTGGAGGTCAATTACTGTTAATTATTACACAGCGAAGGATGCGTTTTACGTTACCTTCATTTGAGTAAATTAATACATTTTGGTAAATTAATCTTTGCTAAAGATAACCGTGGGTTTTCAATTGGTAGTAGCATCACTTCCTTTTCTGACTATATCAAGAGCTTATTGTATTCGAACACTAATAAAATCTAAAAAAATACAAAAGCAACCACTATGTGGCGAATTTCGTTTCAGATTATGCAGTCTTTGTTAAAAATAATTTTTCGCAGTTTTACAATTTTTTTTTGTTTCAGCAAGATCACTGTGTTTTGTCTTCTAAATAAAAAATATTAATAGGGGCTTTCTAATCCTTTAGGTAGTTAAATGAATGTGCACCTCACAAAAATTATTCTAGAATAAATAAATTTTGGAAAATATTAAACGGAATAATAAAAGCTAAATTAGTAACAATTGACAAAGTTTTTATTGTACAATTACAGAAAAATTTCATTAATTTAACCTATAAAAACAAATTATATTACTTTATATTATATTCTGTAAAACATTAATGTGTATCTAATATTAAAACACCCACAATCAGAAAACCATTAAAGTTGCTTTCTTTCTTAAAATCATACTGAATTTATTATTTTTTTAAATGTTAATACTACTTTTTATATATTTTTTTAGGTTAACTTAAAAGTTATTTATAAACATATACTGTACTAAGTGATGCCTAGACAAATAAAGTGAACCACACCCATCGAAACTACTTAAAGAAACTAAACTACAGCCCTTAAGAATGTTTTCATACGAAAAGAAAAAAAATTAAGTTACAATTTAAAACGCATTAAAAACATCAATTCACTCAAGACCATTATTTCGGGTCATTATATTTGTGCGTTCTTGTAGTCTAGAGCTATGCAGTTTTAAAATAAAATATGCTTATGAACGC
Source organism: Lycorma delicatula (assembly GCF_047948215.1). Classification (NCBI taxonomy): domain Eukaryota; kingdom Metazoa; phylum Arthropoda; class Insecta; order Hemiptera; family Fulgoridae; genus Lycorma; species Lycorma delicatula. The sequence continues at coordinate 79,036,255 of NC_134458.1, forward strand.
TGGCGCGAGCGCGTACATACACACACACTTACAGACATACGCATGCAATATCACACACGTGACCGCGCCAGTTCGTGTACATGTGTACTGGGGTTAACTCAGATTACATATCAGATAGTAATACATTTGCCGCGTACAACCTAAATTAAGACGATGTAAGTTTTAGTATGAACATAATCAAGCATTATAAGTTTTCACTGACCAGAAGATATTCTTTTTCCTAAAATATTCCAAGTACCTTAATGCTTAGTTCTGACTGTTCTGTAATAAAGACCACGATATGTATTATTTTATAATTATAAGGATTCTAAACTAGTAAAAATTATAGTTAATAATTTAATATTTTTAAATATTTTAATTTTATTTTTTAATATCGACTTACAAATTCTGATATTATTTAATTGACAAATATTTTGTTATGTAATTGAAGTTATAGCACTTCATTATGTTATCTTTATCTTTTACCCTGAGGACGTGTGAAGATAACAGAAAGAAAGGTTGTCAGTATGATTGATAAATACACTTTAAAATGTAATAAAAAGGTAATGTAATGAGACAAAAGTATAATAAGGATTTATATATTAAGTGGAGAAGCACAATATACAAAAGTTGCAGAATTTTGTTGTTTAAATAATAAGATTTCAAAGGATGGACAACGTAATGCAGACAAAAAATGAGGAAAATGTAAAAAAAGAATGAATTCTGCTAGTATCATATATATATATATATATACACATACACACACACACACACACATACACACATATATATATTTATTTGTATTATAATTATAAATCTAATAATTCTTGAAAATATTTATGTAGAGTGTAGAGCGCTTGATGATATCGATTATGGACATACGAAAAACAGAAAGAAGTTTAAAATTAAGTGAATCGATAAGATTCAAATGAAGATATGTTAACATTAATAAAAAAAGGGTTGAAATTCGTGGTCTTTAAAAAACATGAAATTACGTCGGCGAGCCATATTTTCAAACTTTTTTTTAGAGAATTTGGTGGGACGTTTGGAAGTTAAACTACACAGGAAGACCAAAAGATTATTTACAAAGATTGGAAATATATAAAGCACACAAAAGATTATGCAGTATATATATGTGTATAAGGTTAAAAGATTAGGACAGAACAAAAAGGTATGGAAAATATTCACGAACTATTCCAATGACTGATCCATTGAAACTCTTGAAAATGTTGTTTAATAACATAACGTATAAATAAAAGCAAAAATGCTACATATAAGTTTGATTATTTTAAGAATAATTAAAATACTGTATTTAATAGGGTGTCAATTGTATCTGATGAAACTGAACCGATCACTTCAGCATTACATTCAGAATATATATTTTTATTTATACAACCTTGTTCGTCTATACAAATGTGAATATCATTTCACACAAAAATGTTATATGAACATAAAAATCTTCTAATCTGTTTGAAATTAAAATAATTTATGTATTTACATTTAATAAATATTGAGTAAAATAAATAAAAAATTCCAAACACTTCCTGAATTTTCCTGAATCATATTTACCTATAACTTGAATAATTAATGGTTATTATAAAAATACAAATATAATATTATCCAAAAAAGAGAAAATACTTTTTCTTTTTCCGGTTATTATCTTTTCTTTATTGAAATATATATAAATTCAAATGCATATGGATATTAGTTACTACGTCAAGCTGATACTGGCATGTAGAAAAATTTTAATTAGGTCATAGCCTACATGCGTTTATTTAATGCATTCTTTTAATCTCTATTTCATTACTTATTCAAATATAGGTAAACTGGTTCAGTAAAAAATCGGATACCATAAATGTAGACATATTAAATAGTTTAAAAAAAAAATTTAAAATAAGTTATAGTTTCTTGTAATCAAAAGAGATTATTGCATGTGGATAAAACTAATATACAGACTACATGCCCCGTTATTTATTACTTTCGTTTAAAATTATCCTGAATACATCTTCGTTTATTCATTTACTTATATTTGTAAGTTTATAGGTTACCTTTGAAAATTTAATAAAAAAAAGTGTTTATAGAGGTAAGTAATATATCATAATTAAGCAAATATTATGTGATTTATAATAACAGGTCAGCAAATTAAAAAAATGTAATTAAATTTATTTTTCGTTGTTTATCAATCTATATAATAATAATAAAAAATGTGTTCTTACCCCTTTTTGGTTTACAAATATTCTTGAAGGGGGTAAAACGAAAAGTATAAAATGTGTGGATTTATAAAAACATTAAATAAAAGTAGTTACGATCTGAAATATTTATGCGATTGAAAAATGTGATTTGGCTTGCCGTTAGACAACGATACGCTAGTTTTGGGCATCGTTTCGGTTAGTGAGTCGATATATCGACTTAAAACAAATACATTTTAATAAAGTTATCTTTATTTATATCGATTAAATTCTATTATTTATCACAGGTCACATATTGAAAATTTGTTTTTATTTTTTAATTCTAGTTATAATTTAAATATATCGATACAGGCTTTTTTTTGTATATTATGAAATTAAAAAGTATATTTTTTTAAGAGATTAATCGGTATTACTACTAGCTATTAACGATATGTATATCCATAGAGATGTTTTGGGAGCTTAAAGATAAACAAATAATTTCTGAGTGATGCAATTTTTGCGGAAAAATTCAAATTAATGATAACGATTAATCCCGTAAATATTTTGATTGCATTATATCGGTTACAATCGGACTATCTGCAAATTTACTTTCCAGTATTTAGGATGGTATAGTAAATCTGGATTGTCAGACCACGTCCAATCCTTACAAGTGGTTCCTTTTTACGAAATTTATCTGTCATAGAAGGATGTAGGGATTTTTACTTTAAATGAGGTCGGATATGGTTTTATTCTTTATATTAAATATTAATAAGAAACTGGAATCATCTGGGGCCGTGAAAAAGTTCAAAGGATCCTGCTTATTTAATATTCTGAAATAATCGTTTTGAAATTTTCTATCTATGTTCAAACATGTTTGACCGATAAAATCGTGAAAGTTTTTGGAAAAGAGAAGCCAAATATAAAAGAAGTATGTGTTACTGCAATCAAAATATTTCTGGAAATGAATACGTGAAAATTATAATAAATATGATAATAAAATTATTGTAAGAAATCTATGTTATGTGATCGGATGGAAAGACTAACTATTGAATTAATACTCGATTAATTAATTTCAACTTGTGGGTTTATTCCATTTGTTTCTGTTGCAAGTAAAAAAAAATAAAAAAATGATAATAAATTAATGTGTTCTACAAAATTGGCTATTCCGTACATTTGTTAAATGAAGTTCTTTCTAACGATAAAAAAAAGAATCAGTAATAAGGAAGGAACAATTCATATAATTAAAATGCAATGAGTGTTTTCAGATGAAAAAAGCAGTAAATTATAGTAAGTTTTACGTCATCGCTTCTCAGAAAACTAAAGAAAAAAAGAATTCTTTATTTTTGTTTTAACTTAAATAAGCCGTTATCTATTTCTGGTGCCGATATAAATGGACCGATGTGCTAATTTTTTTTGGTACAGGATCTATTAGTTTTAAAGTAATTAGATACTCTTGATTTTATTTTGAAAGAGGACACATTTCCTAAATTGCTATTATAAAAATAAAAATTAATTCTTACTTATATTTAAGGTTATGAAGGCCAAAACAAGACGATATCTTGCAAAATTAGATCGAATGGATTCTTGTCCATGTTACGTTGGCGCCTCATGAATTCGCATAAAGAGGAGTTTAGCGTAAATCCCGATGTACCACACCCTTACGATATTTTTTTTTTACTGCTACCCGTAAACTCTGCACTGTGTTTCTATGCGTCCCGGTAATTGGATCTCGAAAGTCAACCGAAGCGATTAACAGTTTTACGTGTGAAATTGTACCCTATAGATTAGGTATATCATCGTAACTCGACAACTAGAGATTACGTTCGTCCAGTTCTAATCCGCTCCTTTATAATACTTATCAATGTGTTTTTCAATCGATCGGCGGCCGCATATATAAAGTATTCTTTTATTTCTTTAAAAATTCCTGCATATACCACTGCTGAGGGTAAACCGTCCACATATTGTATTTTTACCTTGTAAAAAGAGATTCATCTATTTCTACGTTCAGACCGTTCCCGCCTATTATTACTGGGTTCTGGAGTGACATATTCGCATACACATTCCTTAAAAGATTTTCAATCTGTTACAGCGACACTACACGTACCAAATTCTTTGTTACAAAACTTAAAACCGGTATATGTTCCCTATTCCACGCGTACAAGAAGTAAACACAATTTCCGATTTCAGTTTGCTAGATTGCAGCCACCGCTCCTAAAACGAACAGAATTCGCCTTTGCACAACGTTGTTTATCTTCCCGGTCGTTTAAAGAAAGTGACATTTCACGACCTTGTATGCAAAACCTAGGGATAACGTAAAACTTCTTAGATCGTAAAAAACGAACACCGTGTTTTATATTAGCTCTCGGATTAAGTCGATCGAACCCGTCAGATGAAAACATACACGGCAAACAAACGCAGTATACAATTGAAATAATTGACTCAATCGATTAGTACAGAACCAATGATATAACTACGATAAGATGAGACAAGTTGAAATACCATTACAACAGATAAGAAAAAGATTAGCGATTTCATATTGTATATTATTATGTAATCTATAAATTAATTTACATAACGACATTAGTAATTCAGAAAATGAAAATTAAGAAATGTGTCCACTTTCGAAATAAGACTCCTACTCTTAATCTATCTATTGTGAAAACCATTACAAACCCGGTTTCAATCTCCGAGGGATAATCGAAGTCGTTCAGACGGTTTGTGCATGCACACATGTTTGCTGTATGGGCCTATATGTAAATTAATAATGCACGCTCGTTTCTTATAAGTAGGCTACTTTACGTGCATAAATCTATCGTGTGTGGATGCCGGTGTTGGACGATAAATTTGTTTCTACAATCAAAATTATGGTACGGTATATTTTTAAATATTTTCCTAATGTAAAATATTTGACATGAATCTACGATAATAATGTATGATTATTAAAAAATAAAATTTTAACGTTAATTCGGTGAAAGACAGCAAATTAATCGTTAGTGCGTGTGCTTTACCAGTAACTTAATTTTAAAAATAAATTTCGGGTTTATTATTTTTTAAATACATATGTATGTGTGTGTGTTTGTGTGTGTGTGTGTGTATATATATATATATATATATATGTTGAATTAAATGGAACGTGAACGCGTTGCACAATTGGTAATGTAACCATGAACGAACCAGCTAGCCGTAGGTAGATCGGCGCGGAGGAGGCGTTCCCTTAGACAGACTGGCGCTCGACTCTCAGGTTGGCCAACACTGGATGACGACGTTCCTATCTTTTAAACTACCTGTGTGTACCTGTGTGCCTGTGTGTGCCTCATCCACGGGCACACCACCTGTACTGTAACCGATGTGGTTGAAGCACGCTCATACATCATCGTTTAAAACGCTTCTTATTAAATAAACAATCAAAATTAACCTGTCGCACCATAAATATCGTTGTTATTAAAACACTTATTATTTATACACTTATAATTTTTCAACTAATGTATCAATCAGTAAATAATAAATATATTATTTCGTCATCGGAAAAGAGATATCCTATATTCGCGTTTAATGAAACGCAACGCAGATTATTGCGTATTTACACATCTTTATAAATTATTGATGTATCAACTAATTGTATAATTTTTTTTTCAAAAAATATATTTACGTATAAAATAATGTAAATTTTTCTTATATAAAACCTAATGCCGTCGCACTCCATAAACTGTGTAGATACAACTAAATGTTAGGCAGAATTAAGTACCATACATTCTTTTTTCCATTCATCGAGTATGAAATCAACCCGAATTAACCGGTGTTCTGAACTTGTATGAGTTAACGTTTTCCGTTAACATCACCTACAATGAATAAAACATAAGTCTACATAAAATAGCAGAACTACCGGTTATCTCATACGTAAACAGCTGTTTTGCGTTAATGTTTACATATAGCTTGTAGGCTCTTAAGATTAAATAATTCTGTCGGGTATTATGTTAACGGAAATTTAATGATTACAAGAGAGGTTTAGTTGATTAATAATAATGACGTTGTTGACGGGGTATTTGAAATGAATATAATATATAATATTAACGTATTGTACGTCACAAAAGCAGCGTTATTCATCCAGGTTACGAAATGCGTGTTCTCTTGTATTTAAAAAAAAAAAAATAATTAAAAATTTTATAAGTACCTACAGAGTATACTGCTGACATTCAGTCATGACAGTGTACTCGTTTTAATTTTTGACTTATAATATTTTTAATTTCCTGATGATGGTTTGAAAAACCAAAAGATCCCGGGAACATATATCTTTTTGGCCGGTAAGATGTTTAAAATTTTTAATTATTTTTATTTTTAAAATATATCAGCTGTAACCATGTTTAAGAAATTTATCCTATTTATAATATATGTCGTAATATTTTAGTAGAATTAATTTTTAATTTTTATTTATATATATATATGTATATACATATAATTATTTAATGTAGATGTACCTTAAAAAATTAAATACAGAGGGTAACATGACAATAAAAACATTTCAAAAATATAAAAAAAGATCAAAAATTATCTCAGCGTTTACATTACATCTGGTGGCGAAGCGAATTAACAATATGAATGCACTTTGTTTAACCTCGTGGAATATCAACCACACCTATCGAACATCATGCACATTAATATGAAGTATATTACTTGAATTTATGTAAGGTAATATTTCAAATAAAATAAAAAGTATATATCTATATACCGTTTAGAAAAAAAAATTATGAATTCTTGGTATTGTACCTATTAGGTCACAAACTGATGCTTTCTTTATTGTGTTACTAATAATGAAATATAAAAGGTAATGAACCAAGATTCGGAATAAAATTCAGCATCAGTTGAATGGAAAGTCAAAAAATTAAAATTACACAAAAATTCACATTCCATAGCGCACGCACACACACACACACACACAATCTCTTCGTAATGTAATAAAAGGAGGTTCGATTTACCAGAAACTATTTCTATTTTTATAATTATTTTAATTTTTTAGAACAAAATTCGACGATAGCGATAGATAGTTAACCTAGCTAAAAACTTCAGTTTTATGCTTTCAGATTTTTTATTACCTAGTGTGTGTACACAAATTTTATCAGCCTAATTAACTAAAAAAAAAGAATAATAATAAAAATAAAGGTGATTAATTTATTACGTTATGCATACATTACTTTGATGAGCGCACTTACGTACTATATTAAGTTTATACATGAGATGACCTGAAAGCCTACATATTTAAGGTATTATTAATATAGGCTGTGTGCTTCTTAATTAAAGATTCCGTTTGATGCGCTATGTATATAAATTAATTACACCTAATTAATTTCTAATAAAATTAGCTTACGATAACAATATCTCAAGAAGTATGGATTGCACAGTTATACATTCTTCTCCGTTAAATTTTGTTTGTATAAAAACATATTAAAAACAAATCGTAGTAACTAAACGAATTCAAAATAAAGTGTAAATCCTTCCCAAAATTATGTCGCTTTGCAAACAGGCTAAGTTAGGGAAGTAATACTTCATGGATGTTAACATACCCGAAATAAACATTACTGTCACGAAGAAGTTTATACAAAAAGTAAGAATTACTTTTAAAATGAGTGGAATGGGAAAGAAAGTTTGTCGAGAGAAAATTTGTCTGTGGAATGTGCTGTAATACAGAATTTACTGCTCTACTTCATAGAGAATTCTAGTACTGGAAGAGTTTTACCTCAGAATGAAATGATTTTTACTTTCCTGGCGTCATATTTCTAGAGCTATGCTGCAAGAAGGAAAGCATGGTAATCAGTCAAAAAATGGAGTATGGGTTTTTCATTTCTTGTCATTTCACGACCCACTAATCCTAAAGTACAAAAACCGTATGGTACGTATATTTGTATATACGTGTGTTGGCATGCTTGAAGCTTAATAACTATTGACTGAATTAACCGATTTTGATGAATCTTGTACAGAAACTCGTACATACCAGACAATTTGTTGGTAAAAATCTGGAGTCAATATCTCTAAGGGCTGGGGGTCGATAGTTTATTTTGAGTCAATTTTCTCAAAATTTTGCAAAGATCACCCCAGTTTACACTAAGCTCAGTGCATGCGTGAATGTTTATCTTACAATCTTTAAAAAAAAGTTTGCTCTATAATTCTATCTTCCGAAAAATCGAAAATTTGTTTTCTTACACATAGTAGTAGTGCAAGTGGCCAAACAAAAAAATAATTTGGAGGCAGTATTGGAAAGAGGGAGCCGATCAATTTTTAAAAATATTGATTTTTTAATTTTATAATATTTTTAATTATTTTTAAACATTACAATAATATTTCACCGTAATTCACCCCTTCACCACCGCCAAAAAAGAAATCATTGCATATTTTTCAGTGGAACTTTTTTAAATTTCTTCCATGAATAAAACTTCATCATTAACACCCGAAAAAAGAAATCTTAGATTACGTTTTTATTTATCATTATTTTTTCACTATATAAGAATAAATAACGAATGTCAGGAAAATATTACAACAATGTTGTTAGCTTTTTTCTTTTAAATTAAATTTTTTTTCAAATTAAATAGTTTTTAGTTATGCTAATATAACCTTACTACTGTTTATTAACTTATTACTGCTGTTTTTGAATTGTGGTTACTAATAATGTCGTTGTTTTCGAATTTTTTAAATTTATTTACTTGTCCCTCCTTAAAAATAATCGTTTAATATTATTTTTAGTTCGAATCTAAATGGAAACCAGAATTTTAAAATATAATATTTAAAGCTGGGGATATTACTTTTGTTTACCAGTATGTTTATTATATCAGATAATTTTATTATACTGAAATTGTTAATAGTGGGTAGTTTTAGTGGAGATTTAAGAAACCACCCTCAATATAAAAAGAGAAAAAAGTGCAAACTTAGTAATTTTGAATGCATTTTATGTTTGCATTCAAAAGAAAACATTTACTCGGGACCAATTCATGTAATCTTATATTGCATATTGTCTGCATTAGTTACTATTTCTTTCAAATAGATGAATTCTCTAATTTCCACATTTTTTTTTTAGTAATGATTAAATGAATAAAATTCTTCGCGTGTAACGTTATGTAGTTGGAACAAATTACTATTAGCGTTATTGACTGTCCTGCCTGAAAACACTTACTGACACCATGAATTGTTATTATTCAAATTGAAAATATTAATATTTTAGTCTGCTTACTACATAAAGTATTCGATATTTATACGTATTTAATAGTTTTCACCGCTTGACAATGTTCAAACTTTCCGCTGATTTCTGTAGAATTGTTTCTTTCGAAGTAATCACATATCTATAGTAGATCAAAAACAGTATACTACATCTAAAAAAAGAATAGTGAAATAAACGTGGTTTTTCGATTCCAAACATTGTGTAATTCAAGGTATTAAATTTAAAGACTTTAATATTTTTATTATTAATAATCGAATCATTTATGTTTCAATCGTTAGTATTAATATTACCGAAGATTCTAAATAGCTAAGGACTAAAAGTAAATTAAAAGGACCTAAATTTTTTATATACCAGAAGAATAAATTTTTGTGTCCTTTCATGAAATTATTCCGCTTAAGTAACTGTTATTCACTGAAAGGTAGATTTTAATTTCATTTATCTCCTTTACTAATTTTCTTTTTTTGAAAATATAGAAAATATTATTTTACGTATTATCAGTGCTTTTTTTTTTTTTTGATGGCCATTGCCTTCATCAAAAAGATACACATATTTATATTTCAATAAATATTTGATGAAAGTTGAACTACATCAAATTGAATATTTGATAACTAATAAGCTTCTGGCATTTACTGAATGACAGTTTTTTGTCAGCCGACACGATAAGAATATATTTTGTTTTTATAACCTACCGGATTACGGTTTATTCAGATCGTTTTCGCTTGCATTTGATTTGAATCAATAACATTTTATAACTTTATAATATTTTAACGTTTAATAATAAATAAAAAATAACAATAATGAATGGAGAAACAACATACTACGCGTAGGAATGCAGCAGGTTAAACGTATTTAAATGCAGATATAAATAAAAACGGTAGTAACTAATTGTTTGACAAATTGATGAATTAATTATAATAAATGTTGTCGTTTATTAAGGCAACGAAGATGATAATGTTGATGATGATGACGTTCCAGTTATTTCAGGTTAAGCCTTCGTTAAACTTATAAACTGGGCTAAGAAAGTGTTGCCGCAGCACTACTCGTCGACTAAGAACAAGCAGTAAATCTGGTCAGGTAGAATGTACGATGTACGACCGGCTAAAGAGATGAGACTGGTATGATAACTTGTGATGCCGGTAGACGTAGGTCAAAACAATTCGTGCACATATTCGCCGCGCGCATCTGAACGGTGTCAAATCCTATAAATGTGGACAAGTAATGTCTAGCAAACTTTATTCTACAATTAGTTACTCGGTAATAAATATTTCACACGTAATAAAAACTTTTCCCTGTAGATTTGTTCCTCTTATACTAATGCTATTAACTGTTGTTAGTATTTAGTTTTCAGCAACAATTTATTAAATAAAAAAAATTTTGCAAGTGTAAAACCGTTTTATGTCTACTTTCAGATGTAATTCTTTAACGGATCTTTAACTAAACCTATCTATGTTTTAGTAAAATAAAATTGCATTGGTTACACATCTGATTAACGAAAACCTCTTAATAAAATAATAGTTCATTGTATAACGAGCCTATAGTGATAGTCATCGATTCACGAGTGCGAAGTAAGTTACAACCCGAGGTTTGTCGAATGTCGTAAACTTTGCAAGAGTGCATTAGTAGCCATTAAAGAAAGTTGCATACCGGTTTTTCTACGGCTGAAAAGGTATTAGGATTATTGATTTAAATCAATGATAGAATGTATTGTTTACAGAATAATTTTTTTTTTAATTTTCAAAAAATATATTAAACAATTCATTTCTGTGGCGTTATTAGTCATAAGTTTTGCCTTTTCTTTAATATCGATCTGTGTTAAAGACATTTCTTCCTCAAAATCCGATACAGTTAACAAAACTATACTATACTCTGCTTGCTGACATCAAAATCGGATTAAAATCAGGGTAAAAAAACTGTTGATCCATTAAACAATACCCGGCTCTGATCGGTCGGCGGATGAAAAGAGTAGGCTTTTGATCGGTTGAACACACGTATCCTAATGAAAAATCTGTTTCATAATGACCCTCATTATGATGCAGGTTCCATCCGTGTAATTCAAACGTTATAATACAGCCGTAGAAAGAATATTTTATAGTACCATTTGAAATCACATAAATTTATATATGTAACCATTTTTCATTAGGGACAACGATGGTAAATTAGGCTTTAATGTATCTAATATTATGCGATCTATCAGGTGAATAAGGGATATAGATTATCAATAAAAAACCCTATGAGTAGGTCCACTGTAGCAACTATGGTGAAAATTTATCTCATAGGTTTCGATCTCGGTGATATAATGTCATCGTTGTTGGAATTATATTTAAAAGTTGCAAAAATACTTAAATCTGATCAGCTTTAAGTTAATAATAAAGAAGGATTTATATCTTTATTTAAACGTATATACGTTTTTATTAATTTAATTTAAACGAGGTCTGTAAATAAAGTAGACTAGGTTTTTGGCAGCCAAACTGGCAACAATGTAAAGTTACTAGTAAGTATATGGTTATATGCTCATTTATATTAGATATTAATATTTTTAGTCTATTGTTTTCATGTGAGACGTAAATAAACTTTTCGTGAAACGAGTTTTTATTGTGCGTTTCAAAATGAGTGATCCAATTATGAGCAAAGTTGTGCAATCAAGTTTTGTGTTAAACTCGGTGAGAATGCTACTGAAACTTTTTCAAAATTGAAAAGGGCGTAAGGAGATAACGCTCTGTCACGAGTTCAAGTTTTACGGTGTTTAAAGCATTTTCAGATGGCCGGAAATCAGCTGCGGACTATCCACGCTCTGGATGACCGTTAACTCAAAAAGTGACGACAATGTTGAGCGAATCACAGACTTGATACGGTACAACCGGCGGATTAACTTAACTTAACAACCGGCGGAATGATTGCAGAACGATTCAATTTGAACCGTACTATAGTCCATCAAATTTTATCAAACGAACTGGAAATGAAAAAAGTATGTGCAAAATTGGTCCTAAAAACCACACGGTTGAACAGAAAAACAACAGGGTGGAACTGTGCCGCGATTTTCTAGGGCGAATTGAAACTGATCCTGATTTTCTAAAAAAAATGTTATTACTGGTGATGAATCTTGGATATCTGAGTGCGACCCAGAAACAAAACGCCAGAGCAAGGAGTGACATACTTCAAACTCACCACGTCCCAAAAAAGCAAAAATGAGCAAACCAAAAATCAAAACCATGCTAATTTGTTTCTTCGATAGTAACGGCATTGTCTATAAGGAGATTTTGACTACAGGACAGACTGTAAATCAATATCTTTACCGAGAAATTCTTGAAAGACTGCAGAAAAGAGTTGCCCGCGTGAGACCATCCTAAAAAGCAACTGGATGCTGCATCATGACAATGTACCTTGTACACTGCACTCTCAATTAATGAGTTTTGGCAAATAAAAACATTTCTGTAGTTCCTCAACCACCTTAGTCACCTGACTTGAGTCCCTGCGACGTTTTCCTGTTCCAGACTTTAAAAAAACACCTCAAAGGACACCATTTCGGAACAGTAGAAAACATTTAAAAAAAGTAATCGACCATCTGAAGGATATTCCGGTTTCTGAGTTCCAACACTGCTATGAAGAGTGGGAAACCCGTTTGAAACATTGCGTGCCTTCCCAAGGCAACTATTTCGACAGAGTTCATATGTAATTGGATTGTAAATAAAAATTTTTTCGGAACCAGTCTCATTATTTTAATTACAGATCTCGTACATGTTTAAAATTATTCACAGATCTTGGTGATCCTTAGTACTTTAATAATAATAATAATATGCCCTGAGGTAAATAATCCCCAAGTCCGGAACATAACATCTACGTTCCACGTCCAGGGCGAAAACAGCTTTACATATGTACTATTTATAATGCTGGTTAACGGGACTCCGAGTATTTTCCGTCGGAGATGGAATTTTCTTCAGCCTGATTCCAGCTACAAGCCGTAATACAAGGACTGGATTTTCCGCCACCTGCAGATATAAAAAACTTTAATGATTAAAGAAATCGATTTAGAGTTGGCGAAGTGGCGACCAGGATCGAAGTGACTGCAAGTGTAACAGAGGCCCTTCCGCTGTCCACATGCCCCCCGCGGTGGAAAGCATGTAGTTAAGGTGACCATATATGTCAGTGCATGGGATCCCTGGTGTGTAAGGCCCTGGAGTCAGTGTGCAGGGACTGCGCATTCGCTCTCTGCCAGTACATATGCCGGTTTCACCGGAGTCCGGACCGGACCTCCAGGGTTGGTAGCCCTGGAGTGGGAGGTGTATCCCGGCGACTAGCCTTGCTACAGAGAGGATTGAACATCATGCAAATTGAACAACCAACAAATGTGATAGAGGGTTCACGGAAACACCCCCGTTTTGAACCACCCGTTTCTCCTGAAGCAAAACGGAGGAAGAGTTATGAGACCGCAAGTTTAGAGAAAGATGCTAAACGTATACCGAGAGATCTGTACAAGCACAGCTTTTGTAAATAAAAATATTTAGTTATTATTAGAGGAGAAGGTAATTTTTCGAGAATAATTCCTTTCCTTATTGCTCGGGAGATAAATAATTGTGCTAGAGGCCCTGTAAAGGAAATCCGTAAAATTTGCAACGGACTTCATGTAGAGATGGTTAATGAAAACCAATCACAGAAGATCCTTGGGCTAAAGAAGATAAGTGAGTTTGCTGTACGAGTTGATCCTCACAGAACCCTTAACACCTCAAAGGGGTTTGTGGTTTGTCGGGATCTACTCAATTGCACGGTGCAGGAAATTGTAGAAGAGTTGACACCTCAAGGAAAGATTGAATGCCGAAGGCTGGACATGAAGGAACGGCGAAGTTCTTCCATCTGTCTCTCATGTCCTTACTTTCAAAAAACCAACCCTGCCGGATAAAATGCGTGCAGGAATACACAGGTTGGATGTGCGGGCTTTTGTGCCGCAAACGAAGAGCTGTTTCAAATGAGAACATTTTGGCCACACCGCTGCTCGGTGCGAAACGCCACAAATATGCATGTGCGGTGAGGAAATTCATGAAGGAGAACCATGCAAGGATCCTCCTTCCTGCGTGAACTGTAAGCAACAACACTCATGTAGATCGAGGAATTGTCCTATTTACAAAGACGAGGTAGCTGTGCAGGAAGTCAAAACCCTTCAGAAGGTTAACTATATCGAGCTGAAGAAGATTGTAAACGCCCGCAAACCTAAGGCAACAACAACTTGTGCTCAGGCTGCGGCTGCAGTTCCTGCTCCAAGTGCTATTGGTACAGACCAGGTTCTCGGCAAACTTGCGCCCACATTGGCCACAATGATTGAGAGAAGAGTTGACAACAGAGTGAAGTCTCTCAGTCATGAGGAATTTATAGAGCCAGTGATAAAGTTACAGCCTCCAGCTAATACATCAACTATAAGCAACAGTACATCTCAACAGAAGACAGCTGCTAAACCAGCGGTTCCAGTGAGTCTGCACAACATTTTAGATGGTGCGAAAAAAGTGGTTGCTTTGGAGTCTTATAAGGATGCTCCCAAACCTCCTCCAATTGAGGTTGTCTCCAAACCACAGATACCACCAAAAACCACACAGGGGGGCTTGTTTCCCCCCTGCCTGAGGCGGCGACTGGTGCGGCTCCTGTTGCGGGGGTCTCCCAGGTTTCCGCCTCACAATCAGCACCTAAACCAAGCGCCGATCCATGTCCGTCGTCGTCGTCCGTGGTTTCAATGGTCTCCGATTTGGAGGCCGGGAGCTATACGGGCGATGACATACATTCTTAACGAACACGAAACTGTTCGTAAAATGGAAAAGAAGAGGAAAAAAGGATGGACGAGAGGCAATCCAAGAGATTAAATAATTTAATAAATTAGCGAGTCGATAATTCAATGGATGTTTGTCAAACCTCCATGAGCTCCAACGCTTGGTATATGATATAGACCCAATTTGTACATGCCTGCAAGAAACACATTCCTGTTGAAATGAAAATTTCCAGTTAAGAAGATGAAATACATTTCGGGGAGATCAACCGCCAAATATAAGAGTTAGAGGTTGAGTAGTTACACTAACATCGACTAAAGCTATTACGAGAGCGGTTGAAATAAACGCAAATCTGCAAGCGGCTATAATTAGAATGAAGCGTCCGCTGCAAATCACTATCTGCAGCGATTACCTACCAAATTTCGATTGGAAGGAGGATGAAATAACACGTTTAATTCCTCAGCTTCCCCCACCAATACTACTAGTGGGTGACTTTAATGCACACAATTCTCTTTGGCGGTCGGACCGAATAGATCCCCGTGAAAGAGAATTGGAAAAGTTCCTATTAAATTCTGATTTCATTATCCTGAATGATGGTTCAGGAATTTTTATCGGTGCTAGAGATGGATCGATGTCCAGTATAAATTTAGCATTTATAAGTGCATCGATAGCAACGAGGTACTCTTTCGAAGTTTTAGAAGATCTGCGTGGAAGCGATCATTTTCCGGTGCGAATTGTAACTGACATTACAAGGAAAATATATCACATCTCTAAAAGATGGATGTTTGATAAGGCAGATTGGACGAGATTCATAGCTAGCAGGATTCTCCCTGAAACAGCTGGCGTTATCGAAGCCGATGTCGATGCTATAACTAACGCCGTATTTGACTCGGCATCAAAATATATTCCCACAACATCTGGGAAACTCAAGAAGCGAACCGTTCCGTAGTGGGACGATGAAATAAGGGAAGTTATTAAAAGAAAGAAAACAGCATATAATACTTTTAAGAAACGTCCAATATTAGAAACTCTAATCGCCTTTACAAAATACAAGGCGTATGCAAAAAGACTTATGGCAGATGCAAAAAAGCAATCCTGGCAGCAATACGTGTCATCCATTAAGATAAATACGACGCATCAGACGTTTGGAAGAAAGTGAGGGCAATTTGGGGGCGTACAAACTTTACTCCCATAACTAGCCTTCAATATGAAGGTGAAATTAGAGATACTCCAAACGAAATTGCAGAGTTACTAACAAATCATTTCGAAAAAGCCAGCAAAACGACTAACTATGATGAATATTTTCGAACGAAAAAACAGATCTTGAAAACAAATAGAAGAACTTATAAAAGCGTTGGAGAAAGCCAGCATCACAGTTGTTGGTCCCGGGATGAAATTCATTATGACATGGTCAGGCAGGTGAACACCACCGCAAAACCTAGATTGTTAGAACTATATAATCAGATACGGCGGGATGCAATGTACTCGCAGCAGTAGAAAAAAGCACATATTGTTCCAGTTCCAAAGAAAGATAACAATCTAACAGATCCCAACGGTTACCGTCCTATTTCTTTGACGTGCGCTACGGGAAAAATATTTGAAAAAATGATAAATAATGGACTTGTTTGGACTTAAAAAAAATAAAATATCTTATTGTTATATCAAGACGGTTTCAGGCAATATCACTCAACTACTGGTCAAATGATTTATTTAGAGAACATAATATATAACATCTTCATCACTAGAAAACGCTGTGTTGGAGTCTTCTTTGACCTGCAAAAATCATTTGATATGACCTGGCATCATGGAATAATGCTTCAATTACATGAATGAGGCGTTCGCAGCAATCTTGCAGTTTTACTCAACAACTATATGAACCACCGTATTTTTCAAGTAGGAGTCAACAACGAATATTCATCTGAAAAAAGACTGAAAAATAGCATTCCACAAGGCTCGCCGTTGAGCGGTACCTTGTTCACGATCGCCACCAATAAATTAATATAAACCATTCCAGCAGAAATCAGCAAAGGTGTTTATGTCGATGATCTGGCAATTGTATATGTCAGAAACAATCCAGCTATGGTGAAGTACAAATTGCAACGGGGGATAAACGCCCTCAATGAAGTTGAGAGGGATAACGGTTTCAAATTTTCACCAGAGAAAACGTGCTTTGTACGTTTCTGTAGGAAGAGAATTCCTCACCAAAGTCCTGTTTTGACCATCGACGACCATCCAATAGAATATAAGAATAATATTCGATTTTAAGGTTTATTATTGGATAAATCCCTTACATGAGGATTTCATATACAGAAAATGAGTGATAGATGCAAAAACCCCTAAACATTATTAAATGTTTATCCAACATTAATTGGGGCTCAGATAAAGAAATACTATTAAGACTGTATAAAGCATTGGTTCAATCGAAACTTGACTACTAATGTACTGTGTATTCATCCGCTAGAAAGTCGCATTTACGAAAGTTAGACGTAATACATAACAACGGAATAAAATATGCCGCAGGCGCTTTCCGTACAAGTCCGACGACTAGTCTAATGTCAGAAGCCAGAATAATGCCACTACATTATAGAAAACAGATCCTATTGCTAAGATATGCGGCAAATATATGGGCCTTTCCTACACAAATAAATAATGAAATATTCAACATTCATCCTTTGGCTGTATTATATGAACGTTGTGGCACCTATTACACACAAGTCGGAATACGGTATCACGAAATGATAAGAAAATATTAAATTGCTCTTCCGGAGACATTAGCAATTTCTACAAGAGAAATACCGCCATGGCTCTTACCTAGTATCTAGTAAATACAAGATTGCATCTTGTATTTACTAGATACTCTTGTATTTATTTTTCCTGTGGAAAAATAAAAAAGAAACCAGCATTAATCATTCAACAGGAACTTTTATCAACCGTCAGTAGTTACGAAGAATATATTAAAATTTATACTGACGGATCTAAAATCGAATACGGTGTTGGATGCTCCATATATGTAAATGGAGAAGCCCTTTTTTGAAAACCGCCGGATACGGCAAGTGTTTATACGACAGAACTCATTGCCATACAGCAAGTTCTTCGCTACTCTAAACATTTCTGAGAAGAAAGAGTTCTTATATATTCTGATTTGTTAAGTGCACTTACTGCAATTTGGAACAAGAATATTAAGGACGTCCTTATCGCAAACTTCCTATCGATTTTATACGTTTTAAACGGACAAGAACAACGTTGTATATTTTTATGGACTCCAGGCCATGGTGGTATTGCAGGAAACGAAAGCGCAGACGAAGCTGCCAGAAAGGCAACAGTCTATGTTAACCTGGATAGAATTCCTCTACGAGTGGCAGATTTTAAAAATTGTCTAGCTAACACAATAAGAAACAGGTGGAGTAATGATTGGAGAAGATTAAATACCAAACTATTGTCAGTTAAAACTTTTCCGTATAAATGGAATTGCGACATAAATCTGACTCGCCGAGAACAAGTGTCGGTGACCAGACTCAGAATCGGTCACACGCGAATAACAAATTCATATTTGTTAACCGGCGAAGAAAGACCAATGTATTTGTAATAAAATACTTACAGTCAAGCATCTAATGGAAAAGTGTACCGTATATGAGGACCTCAGAAAGAGGTGTTCGAGCTAATAAATAATATTGCTGCTGATTTGGAAAGTGGAAAAGAAGAAAAAAATAGTTGACGATTACTGAGATGATGAATCTAAAAAATGATTTTTTTTTTATCTTTTCCGTCCGTTTTCTCAGATTTTTACAGATTAAGCTAAAGATATCTGGGGAGACTTTTATACTATTATAAAATTAATATAACATTTTTTATAGAGACTACTACTATTTTATTATTTAAGATGAAATGTCGTATAGAAATATATAATGTAAGAAAAATATATACTTCTATATTTTTTTATAAGATTTAGAATTGTAAGCAGAAGATGCAAGGCTACCCGAACGCCACTTGATCGCGGACTTGTTTGTATTCTAGAAAACATCTTTTAAATTCATCCCAAGTTACTTCTCTAGTTGGCCTGATATCGGCATCTGTACCTGAAAACTTCCAGAAGATGAAAGGCTGCCTTTCGACCATGGAGGCCGTAATGAAACGAAATGTTTAGATATAATATAAATAAACTATTATATCACACGCGCTTAAGCTATAGTTATAGGACTAAAACAAGTTATTTTTTTTATAACTTTTTTATATAAAAAAAATTGTATAATTAATAATTTATTTTCAACTTATTTAATATTATTATTATTGTTATTGTTATTATTGTTTTTTATTCATTTCTATATTTTTAATAACCAGTTTTTCTTTACTTTTATCATAATTTTCACATCAAGTTTCACTTTATTAACCTTTACTATGTTAACCTTACAGGTTTTATAAGTTTGTTTCAGTTGTGTACAGGTGCGCATTCCTCTTCTACATCCATCGATTAATGATGTTAAACATCTGAACACGGTTATTTATTGAAACATAATGAATCGATAAAAAAAAAGAAATTTCGGTTTAATTTAAAACATTTATAAATTTACCCTTATGTCTGATTATTTCAGGAATATTACATTCGCCATAGGGGAAACTTTTTTAAATTTCAATTTAATCGTGAAATAATTTTACATAGGAACATTATGTAGTACAATTTATTTTTCAATTATAATAGATTTCAAAAATTAATTATAATTTTAAATTATGATATAACAATTAAATAAAAATATCTAAAATTCTTTTTATATATTAGTGCCCTTAACATAAATTTACTAACTAAATTTATTAACATAAATTTAAAGAGAACGTATTCTACGTTAAAAGGAAAAGTTTACATAAAATGCTATTGGCCACGAGGGGTATGTGTGTCTGTGTGTCAAGTATCTAAAACAGTAGTAAATTAAATTAAAAATTTGCCTAAAATAAATAAACGATAAGGGATTTTACTATCTTCAAGCAGGTAAAACTGTTGAAGAAAACAGACACTTTCGGAATATTTAAAAATTTTTTTAATGAAATATTATCTTTTACTTAAAGTATAATGAAGTTATCTAATTTTAAAGTTAAACATGTAATTTGCATTAGGATATACGAATATATTCTTGGAATTTATACACGCAAGCACACACACACACACACACACACACACACACACACAAAGTAAGAAAGAATTTATTAGCTACATTTAAGTGAACATATGTAAAGTCGTTTCCACTTTTTATTTTAAAAAAATTATTTGTGAGGCAATAAGTTTATCTAAAAGTTAACAGTAAAAACAGATAATAACTTTTAAACTCTGTTTTGTTTATTTTTATTATGTTTTTGATGAGATATATAATTTGAAAGCTGAACTAGATTTAAGATGTAGGGATGTAGGAAGAAGACGCGAGGCTATCCGAATGCCACTTGAACAACGTGGACCAGTTTCTATTCAAGATAACATCTTTTAAATCCGTTCCGAGTTACTTGTCTAGTTGTTCAAGAGCTCAGTAGCCATTAAAATTATATATTCATATTTTTACGCGCATTTTAATTTATTACAAAGTTCTATTATTATTATTATATTTTTTTAAAAGTTTTTTGTTGTTGATAGCTTTTTTTTATATCGGTGAGTCTGTTTCATTTTTTTTTTTTTTAATAAAAATATATAACCTATTAAAAACAAATTTTTTATAAACATAAAATTATTAATAATTTATTTATCTGAGTAAATCCAATTCTAGTTTTCTTTAAAAAAAAATAATACCATATTCAACTTCTTTCTTTTTCTGTTTAGCCTCCGGAACCACCGTAAGGTATTACTTCAGAGGGTGAATGAGGATGATATGTACAAATGTAAATGAAGTGTATTCTTATACAGTCCAGGTCGATCGTATCGGTATCCACGATCTAGAATTCAAATCCATATAAAAGAAACTGACTTTCCTAGGATTTGAACCTTAGAACTCTCGACTTCAAAATCACTTGATTTGCGATGACGGGTTCACCACTACACCAAACCGGCGGGTGGCAACATTCAGCTGAGAAATTAAAAATTTTGCTAACCAGTAAAAGTAATTTTGGCAAAACCGGAAAAATTGTTTGATTTTATAAAATTTCACATTTTGGAAAAATATAATCGAAAGTAATTTTTATTATTGAACGAGGTTTTAGTATGCCAATTATAAATATTCTACAAAGTTACTTGTTATTTTTAGGTATCGTATCTAGAATTACGTAAACAGTTAGAATCTCTTTTTATTTTATACATCAGCACTACTGTAAATTAAATAAAAAAGAAAGGACAACAGTAGCAATAACTAAAAAGTTATTTATATTTAAAAGAAAAGTGAAAGATGTTTTATTTGTAATTACCAAAGAAACATTCAATATTTTCACTCTTTAATAATCGTTAAAAAATTAATAGATATTTTCTTTTACTTGTAACATTCAAAAATAAAATTAACTTAAAGAAAATATGGAAATTTTATTGTAATTTAATGGAAATATAGAAAAAGAAAAGATATTTGGTTGTAATGCTGAACGGTTATTGAAATAAATACTAAACAAGCAAACTCAAACGCTGTTTTCATAAACTAGATGGTCATTTCGATTGATAAAAAATCATCAGTAGGTACTGAGGAATTTCTAACTTTCCACTTTCTACAAGAATTGTCCGAAACAAAACATCATAAGTTTTAACTCAACAGTTATGTTTACTTTTATTTCGTAAACTGAAGTAAAAATACTCATTTTGCAATGTTTTGTAAGTATTATTTACTTAGTTATTATTGATAATTATTAGCAATTTTCTTTCATTTATCTTTAAATTGTTTAATTTTTTATACTAATTCCGAAGTATTAAGATCATATGTTTTTACTGTCATGTAGTTTTAAATTTTATTAAATAACATCTTCTCTTTTTATCTAAACAGTTTTCAGGTTTTTCTGCTTTTAAATTTATATATATTCTTTTTAATAAATAAAACATAAATATTCAGATAAAGATAAAAATGTATGTACAGAATTCTAAATTAGGAAAAGCCTTATAAAATAAATCTGCATAGAATTCGATTCATCTTTAAATTAAACTGTGTTAATGGATTATATTATATTCTTCTGAAATTTCTTTTTAACGATAAGATAAGCTTATCAGAAATTATCCTTTAAACTGCTGGAAATATATATTAACCAATTTTATTTTACAAATCACTTAGAATAGATAAAAAGTGAATATATATATATATATATATATATATATATATATTTATAAATATCTTAAATTAAAAGTGAAAACAGTTTTTAAAACCAGTTTTTTAATTTCAAAAAAATATATTAATCTCATTTAGACTTGCATAAAATAATTTATTTCACGTGAATTAACTATGAAATACATTTTCATAATACAGCTATTATTTATAATATTTACTTAAGCAATCAAAAGTTGATCTTTATTTTGATGAGATGGATTTTAAAGTTGTGATAAATGACAAGCCTATCTTGTATTAGAACGCAGAACTTTCTCGATGAAAAACAGACGGTATCACTCTGCCACGGAGGTTATCTATTTTAATATTAAATATGTTTGCTTTAATTTAACCAATTAGGTAAAACGATTTAAAAATTAAATACACAAAAATTAAGCTAAAAAAAAGAATAATTATGAAAGTTATTGCATTTATATCGTGATAATTATTGTGATAAATTGTATCAAAATAAAAATAATAATTATAAAATTAAAGGAACCAAATTTATAAATTTATTCAAAGCTGATCTACATAAATAAATAAGTAAATAATTTTTTTGGCACAAATATGAATTGTAAATAACTGTATTTGAAATTAGCTTACAATATTCATACAAATATTAACATTTTAATGAAATAATTCCGAAATTTATTGCCAAATTAAAATATTAAATAAATAATTTCATAAAAATAACAGTTTTAATAACCTGATTTACATTGTAAGGATTGGACTTATCACTTTATTAAAACATTTCATAAAAAATTCAAAACAAGTTAACCCATCCCCCACCATTTGATATTTACCATTTAATCTTATATAGTAAGTAGCGTATAACTGTGCACATTGCGTGTGAGAGAGATAGATGGATAGGACGGGTGGAACAGTTAGATAGTATTCCTTTACGAAAACATCTCGTATAGCTCCGTATAATTACGTAGTATGCAGTACATTGTCAGAGTTGTCAGGATAGTTAATAGCGCAGTAAGCCAGCCGTGAGCCTATGTGCACAGCAATACGCCACCCGCTACAACGCCCAACAACAACAAAACGGCTTTTTTAGGTTTCATACGAAAATGATCTAAAAATATTTTAGTAATGTTATAATCTTAATATAAAAAAATAAGTAATATATAATGCATACCTGCTGTTAATTACAGCTGCTTTTTCTAAGAGTAATGATGTTTGTTATACAGCTAGCTATCTCTGGGTGAACAGAATGAAGGTATAAATTGTAAATTTGAATATCAGTGGTAGTTTAATGAATTGGCATCCTGATTTGCCACACTACATTAGGAACAGTGAAGAAGATAACGGGAAAGTACTGCACTCCTCATTTTTCTTAATAAGCCTGACAAGAGGTGAATTAGTTTTTGAGCATTAGTAATCCACTTTTACATGACAACACACAAGAATCTGCCGGTGTTCATAGGACTGAGATTCTGATTATCAAATTTATATTTAATTTTTGTGTCAATTTTTTTATTTATTATAATTATAAATTAAATTTAAAAAAAATATTTTATTCAACTTTTAGTCGTGAGGAATTAGAATATAAAAAATATTATTAATACATCAATCTTTAATTTATTCTACTCAAAATGATAGCCTACAAAATAGCGAATAAAGAATAAATTTAACATTATGTTATTGCAGTAGTTATTTTCATTTCATTTTATTTCATATTTTGCTGCTAAATAAATGGCTTCAGTTTTACACTTTGTCATGATTGTCAGATAGCACTGTGGAAGATTACACGGAACCAGTGATCGTTTCAAAGCCGCGTCATTAACATGACAATAGGTCGTACGTTGTATCAGGTCGCGCCTCCTTCTGTTTGTTTTGTTTTTATTATTATTATTATTTATTATTTTTTTTTAAAGAAAACTTTGCGGTCCCGTACATCATGTGGACTTGACATCGGTTGGGCTACTACTCAAAGGAGACAATACAAATCATTGCCTCATTCTTCATCCCGTATTTTAATGGACTTATAGATATTATAAATGGTTTAAAACATATGTAATACTTTTATTATTGTGTACATAAAATACATCTGTAACCGATTACAACAAATATTTTATATCGATGAATAAAATATACATAGTAAACACCGCGACATATAATTATTTCTTTTTTATATTTATAAAATGATTAAACATTTATAAGAGTGCAATATTTAAAACATATTTTTTGGATTTTCTTAACAAATTTTAAAACGTGAATAAATAAAAAATCTGATGTGAACACTCCATGACTTCCTTGTACGCTTATTAAACTATTATTAAACACAACATTATTATAATGCATTATACATTAATATAATACATTATAACACTACAATATTACCGACATTTTTAAAAGTACATAAATTATTTTTCATTAATAACAAAAAAGTTATTTTTTTGTTATATATTTTTTATTGTTAGTATTGAATTATTAATTATTGTAATTTTTTTTTTAACAGAGGTTAACAATATATATATCAATATATTCTAATCAATATATTTAAATTTAAAAAAAAAAGTTAAAAAAAATAGGAGATGAAGTCGGATTCGAACCGATGGGCCTTCTAGATCCATACAATATCCAAATATTTTATTAATTAAACTTTTATTTGGCTATAACTCTGGAACCAATGAAAATATGTACCACTTATGATACATCGTTGAAAACCTCTCAATGAGGGCTTATTATTGCTGTTAATAAAAAGCCCAATTTATTTTGGATTTTGGGCTTTTTTGGACACTTTTGGTCTAGTTGATTGCAATCAAAACAGGAAGTGTACAACTCGATGTTACAACAGTCCTAAATTCAAAAATTTCAACATCCTACGGCTAATCGTTTTTGAGTTATGCTAGATACATTCGTACAGACGTCACGCCGAAAATGGTCAAAATGGATTCAGCAATGGTTAAATTGGATATTTCCGTTGAAATCTGTAAACCGAAATTTTTCACGATTACAATACTTTCTTTGCTTTGTTTAAGGAAGTAAAAAAATATTTAAGCTAAAGAAAAATTCGAGATGAACAAAACTAAACTCAAAATAGAATAATTTTATGCAAATACTTATATGAAAAATTGTTTAAATGTTACGTTCTAAACAGTTCTGGGCGAAACAAAAGGAAGAACACGTTATCAGGATGAATTTCAAGAAAATATTTCCTGTAAAATTACAAGTATTAAAAATATCTACTTGAGCTGAATACCACAACTATATTTAACTAACAACCGTGAATGAAATTTTTTTAACGTCGAGGATGAATTTATAGAAATAAAAATCTCTTAATTCTTTCGGTTAGGTCATCTACGAATCTCGTTAAGATAATCTGTTCGAAATTTTTTTTAATGTTTTGAGTCATAATTTGACTCATTTGCTTTCTACTTTCTTCGGTGTAGTTCTTTACATTACCGTCCTCTTTTTCTATTGAAATTTATAATTATTAAATCATTTTTTAAAGAGATCCCTGTTTAAAATATCTGATCTAATTTCAATCTATTATCTTTTTCCAGCAGAAATCTGTTAATTTTTACATTACTCTGAACACATTTCTAAAGATAAAACAGTATTTTTCTGGTTGCCTGGGAGAAGTTTTAACATTTTTGTACATTTTTTTATTACTTTTTGAAATTTCGGTATTTTTTTAATGTCGGGGACAAGTATTTTTCTTAGGATTTTTCTCTCTTTTAGAAAATATTTATTAAAATAAAATTGATGGTTTTTTTTTTATTTAACACAATGAACAGAGTATGTCTACTTACATTTATTAAAAAAAATAGATGTGTGACAAAATCTTTAAACATCGATAAGTCGATTTCAACTAGGATTGCCAAACACTGATATTAGCTTACGTTTTACTTAACGGTTGTTTTTATTATTATTTTTTTTTTTTTTAGCGTATGTGTTATTTAAATTTCTTCTATTTTTTTTTTTAATTCTCATTTCTTTTTAAAAAATTTATTTAACTTATATTTTTATATTAATTCATCAATATACATTAACTGATGACGATTTTTTAACATTTGAAATACCAGTGCAACTACAGTTTTTTTTGGAACGTTTTTTATATATTGTTTCAAAGGTTGCTTTCTCTTTCTCTGAAAGAAAAAAAACTATTTATATTTATATATATGAATGAAAATTTGTTTCTAAACTGTATCAATGCTCTATTTTACAGATTAAACGCAGAGAAACATCGAATCATCTAACTAATTTAATACAAAATAAAATAAATAAATTAATTAACTAATCCATAGTCCGAAAATGATTTTATTAAAAAGCTTTTAAAATGATGATAATAGTAATACTAACAATGATATTTGTCTTTGTAGAAGTTTTACGCCGATAAAGAAAGTTGAAATAAATTACAGTACTGCTATAAAACACACAATATTACACTTCCTTTGACTAGCTGTAAAACAGGACATAGCCTGTTTTCCGTTTTTAAACGGAAATAAGATTTTTTTTTTTTACTGTTCTGCATAAAAACTAGTAGAATTGATGTTCAACCCGCACAGTTAGTACGATTATCTGGCATAATATGCTTTATCTGTGTGTGTATGTGTATTCTGCGAATAAGAGAACATGTTAGTGAAAAGGTAAAAATGATATATGCAACATATAAATATAAATAATAGAGATAAACTTTAAAAAAACCCGTGTGATAAAATAATATTTATATAATAGAGATAATTGTGTAAGTTATAGTCACAGATAATGTCTTTCACCAGAGTATTATTTGATAAGTTAACGAGTACTAAACGATAAAAAAGGTTTTTTTTTGAACGGTCAGATATTGTACTTATGACGTCGTATGCACAAGCTGAATTATTACTTGGTGTTCTCGTGGGCACCAGTTCTTACCTGTTACTCGGAAGGGAGTTTCTAATCAGAATTAAAACTAATTATTTGTTATAAGACTTTTCAATTTCATCTGCTTTAATTCTTGTCCACCTGAAATCAATTACAAATATCCTCCTACACCGGCTAAATACTCGTAGCAAAATATTTTACCCGGAAATGTGGAAAAGAATTAAAATTTAAAATTAAAAAAATATTCTACGAATATTTTATCAAATTTTATTTGTTTTACTTTTCATCGCTAAAATAAAAAACTTAAAAATTTAATTCAAATTTTTCTTTTTCTTGAAAGTTTTTTCTAAATTCTCCCTGAGTAAGATTAAATGTAACAAAGACACGATTCAATAGTTTCAAAAAGAAAAGGAAGCGAAATTAACTTTTTTTTTACTTTTAATAGGTTTGTGAGAAACAGAGAACGGATGTGCAAATATATTGCTACATCTAAAAAAAATAAAAGTATTTTAGATCTTTCATTAAAACATGTTTTGCTTTTCATCGATAATAAAGTAAAAAACTGAAACCAGAAAATAAATCGAGAAAATTATCTTACATCGATAGTAAAAAGTAATTAAAAATATGGGTTTTTTCTTTTGTTATGTTTGGTAAGAAAAAGTAACAGGGAGTTAACACGAATTCTTAGAAATTTACAGACAAAATTTCATTTAATTAGTAGATGACATATGATTTATAGACGTATGATTATTTGTATTTAGAATTTATCGGGAGGGATTTGTGTTTTAATACTTTATTTTCTATTAATTTTATAAATAAATACATCATAAACTTGGAATTTTATTTCTTATATCATGCAATTTCTAAGACTTAATATCAAATATTTCCTTAATAATTGTTTTAATATTCGAGAAAAATAACAATTACGCCAAGAAAAAACAGTTCCAACAATTTTTGTCAGGCGTAATTTTTTTTTTTACTTGTGAAAATTTTCATTATTTTTTCAATCGATGAAATTAAATACAAGAAAAAATTATCTTTCATGATCAAATAAAATAATTTTACGAATAGTATATTTGTTTTTATTTATTATATTAGTTTTTATTTTTATTTCCTTTCATCCTTAATTAATAATTACATTATAAAAATAATATAACGAACAAATATTGACTGCGAAAATTTTAACTGATCATTTAGTCGAAATGTTAACGATAATAAAAATTAAAAAAAGATTATCACTTTTTATATAGATGAAAACACTATAATTTTGTATAGCTTATCATTGTAAATCGCTGATAAAAATACTGTATGACTGTAAATTAAGAATCGAACCGCACAAGAATATGTTCCAGAAACATATAGAATTAATCAGCAATTCGTTTAGTAAATTAAATATATATATATAAGTTGCTGACAAAAAAAAAAAAAATTAAATATTTTTTAAACGATTAATTTCATCTATCGATGTTTTATTACAGATAAAAGTAATTATGAGATAAATTTCTTGTAGAAGGATTTAATTACGGTATACGTTTTACTAGAACAGTGGGGATTTGAGGACAGGGAATATTACTGTTGACGATCGGTGGTGGAATGATTGGCTGCTATCCAGTAGTCTGAAATGACGTAACGGTTAAGAAACGCCCACATGATTTTTATTAATATTTAGTTTATTCTTTACGAGCGACTTATTTTAATAATATAGCATTTTAAATTCCCATAAATATTTACTGTGAAATTTTTTTCTTTAAAACTGGTAAATTTACGATTAAAGTTTTTTTCTTCATCTGTTTAGGTGTTTGTTTATCGTCAAAGAAAGATTAATAAATTACATTAGAACGGTATGGTAAATTATTATAGGCGAGTAAAGGTAGAATGTGTAACAACTAATAAATTCGATGTAACACGCGTATTATTTTTAGTAAGCAAATTAAATTATTTAACGATCGTTTAACTTATAATAATTATACTAGTGCTATAATTATCCTGTAATATCGGGCTATTAAGAGAACCGTTTTATTTAATGCTTCATTTGATTTAATTATAAATTAGCGGATTACCTGATGTTAGTAATTAACGGTTTAACATATTTATACAATACATTTTTACATACGCACGTGTGAGATTAATAAAATAATTAATTAATATCTATATGTATGTAAAGGTTAATAGCGTATAGACAAGTGTGTTGGCAAATTGACAAAGTGTTGACATATTAGTCGTGTATACATCCACCAAATTCTCATGATTATGTATCAAACATGCTGATTTTCTAATTATCTGTAGCAATAAGTAATTACACTGAATTGTATTTATTATTGATATTATTACACTTTTAAATGACATTTACGGTTAGTATATTATTATTTCAGACCGATTAACTATTTATACTAATTTTATTTTTTATTTCGGATTATGCTTAATTTCAATTCATTGTTCATAATTTAACTGAAACGTTGAGCGACCGTAAAAAATATGGCTGCCGTTATATACGACCATTGAAACGTAAATTAACGATATTTATACAAAAAAATTGCTATACTAAACTATAATTAAAATAAATACGTAAATAAAATACGGTCAAACACCGTAAAAAAAAAAATTAATAAACGTCTAAAACACAATGCTCATTTTGATAAACTGATCATCATCAGTAGCTATTGAAGCGATAGAAAAGGTTATAACGCTCGTATAAATTAAAATAAATGAAATAAAAAATGAAAAAAATAGATAAATATAATAAATAAATATTTATTAAACACTAAAATAAGAATATCTTTACCGAATTGGCAAATTAAAAATAAAGATAGTTTGCTGTCGTTTCGGACAGGGCACGGAAAAATATTAAAATTTGCTACAAAAAATGTTCTAAATCGTTTACATCCCGATTCACATTCTACTTTTAATTATTAATTTTATTATAAGATTCTTGTTTATTAATTTTTAACTTTTTTTTGTTTTGTTTTTAATTCGTCCATCAAATTTTAGATATTTCCAAAGCGTTTTGTTTAATTTTGTCTATTGACCAACAATTATTAATCGATTTGTATGTAGGTCGAACAAACTATCATAATAAAAAAAATGTTATATAAAACAAAAATAAACATTTTCAAATTTTTTATGAAGTATCGATATAATAAATAAAGTAAACCGATACAGAAAATTGATGTGTAACCTAATTGAATGGAGTAAGCGAAGGTTGAAATAATTTTTTTATGAATTTTTTCTGTTTTTATTGAAATCTTTTGTTTATTTTACCTGTCCTATAAATTTAACTTAAAATGGGATGAGATTTTAGCCGAAATTAACTTTTCTAAATTTCATTTTAGATACGAATTCTTACACTGATTTACCAACATTTTGAGTAGGAATATAGTCTAGAACATCTTGATTAAAAATATCTTTTTTTAATATACATTTCGACCTATCTTAAACACCTCCTTTCAAAAATATTTATCCGTAGCGTAAATAAAACACGCACGCATGCACACACATGAACCACACATGAATCCCCCTTCTCACCGCACAACATATAACGGTCTGATGAACGACATTTAATGTATATGCTCGAGCAACATTAAACTTCTATGTTCTAATATATTATGTTTATGTATATAAATAAATAAATATATGTAGTTTCTATGCTAATTGCTTTTTTGTCATTCGTGTAGTTTCCTATGTTCACATAATATCGCATAGAATTTACATCTTAATAAGTCTTCACCAACGGTTTAACAAAGAGTACCAGTGTTGCTTATTGCAAACACATCTTCAAATATGAAAAAAAATTAAATATATTGCTGTATCAAGGTTTAAATGTTCCGACTGACAACCTTTGTAGTAGTCGCTTCTTCTTATTTGATACTTATCTTTTTTTATTTTTTTATAATACGTGTTTCATTCAGATAAATACTTATAAACGAACTGATGAATGTATGCTAAAAAAAGGTAGATTTTCCGGTTATCTTTTATTTATACATTATAACTTTCTTTTTAGATGATAATTTTTTTTTGTTTATATCCGTTAATGATGATTTTAGTTTTTTTATAGTATACATTCTCATATGTAAAAGTATTTCTGCAATTATATATTATAAATTAATACGCTGCATAACCGCAAGGGTACACGCTTACACGCACATATAACACCGCAAATGGATATATATCCGTGTACAGAACCGTGTGTATTTGTTACTATATCAACATTTTTTTAATAAACTTTAATAGTAATATTTTAATTTTTTTATATTTCGAAAATTTTGTCAAAAAAAAATAATATGATCTTTTCCTTCAATATGCCGAATTTCTAAACTAATTTAAGTTCGCCTGTTCGAATAGGTAAGCATGAGGTACCACCTACAAATTTTACTCCCGCTTTGTTTTAATTTAATTTTTACTCCCGCTATTCCAACAAAATTAAAAAAAAGAAAAAAAATTGTACGATATAGTTCACTGAAATGAACATATTCTCCGGCAAATGATAAATTCCTACCTGGTTGAATTTATGCAGCAACAACTCAATAATGCTGAGTTTTTACCGGATATTTAAAAATTCATAGCTGTTCGTTAACAATACATATATCAGAAAAAGTAATTAGTTATACTATATTATTTTAAATGCGATATCTTTAATTAAATTAATCATGAAAATAAACAATTTAAAATAAAAAAAATTTAAATCGTTAAATAAAACAGTGTTATTATAATGAAAAATAACTAATACAATTAAAATATAGTATTTGTAAAAAGATTATTATAGTAAAATATGATCTGTCTGACACTAGAATTCTTATTAATAATGAGAAATTTCTAAATTTTTTTTTGTTACGGAATTATTTTAAATCTACTTAGTAAACTTAAGAGGCAATCTTCTCCAGCTGTTAAATCATGAAAAAATGTCCATTATTTAAAATGTTTAATCTATTTCCCTTTGCAATAGGATATTGCTGAAATACTGTTGTAAAGTATAGCATTATTTAATCTCTTTAATATATAGGCCTATAAGTTTCACTGTGTTTTGAAAATTTTCCATTTACCTCATTCAAACGAATACAAATAATAATTACCAAGCTAACGACAGAATATATACTTATGATGAGAAATCACAAACACACACACACACTATATATATATAATATTCCTATGTAATTGTAGTCTGTCTAACCATTAGAAGCAAAGTAGGCGAAAGGAATAGAGGTGCTGTGTATTTCTGAAAATATATGTTGAACCATTTATCTCGCATTGTCATTCCCTTCCGCATTAGGAATGTGTACGTATTGATCAACTACAAGAATACTTAGTATATGTATAAATAAATGTCCATTTTAATTAACTCCTTAGAAACGAAGAAAAACACGTAATTAGCAGGTATAATCACGGAATGGTGGAAGCTGTAAGATGTTATTGTTCACAGTAGTACAGTAATAGTGTTTTGTTACTGGACACTATAGTGGTGTCCGGTAACTCCCTGGTCGTTGCACCTATACATCATATTCAGATAACTCGATGCTTGTAATGATAATATGTCCAGCTCATTAAAATACTGGTATTTTACTTCGATGGACATAATTTTTTCTGAAGTAGTGAAAAAAACAAAATTAGAAATAAATCTTATACTTAACGATAGAGAGAAAGGAAATATTTTATTGATCATCATTCATCGAGAAAATAGCATTTTACAATGAGCTACGTTCTGGTAAACGTTCGATATATTTCATTTTTTAATATTTTTTCCAAAGGAGTTTTCCTTTTTCATCTTCGAACAAGTTCTTCAATTTTAATATTATTTAAAATAAAATTAATAAAAAAATAGATTTTTAAAAGTGAAAATAGTATTGTATTAGAGTAATAAGTACAATAGAGTAGTTATATTGTATTAAAGTACTGATAAGCAATCTTTTTATCAGTTACTTATTTATTAATAAACCTAAAATTAAAAACTAATTTAATTTATATCTTCGTACCGGAGACTCAAATAGATAATTGATTTATTGGTGAACATATATTATAGTTCAGTTCAGTTACATAATTGAAATAAGAAATATTTTTCTTATTATAAACCTATTTATAGTAATTTATCTGTGTTGACTACGATTGTAAGCGAGTATAGAGTTTTTCTTTTTATTCATTTCATAGATGATGTAACTACTTGTACTACAAGGTTAAATGACGGCTGTAAAGTCGTAGTTTTCATTTTATTCTAGTAATATTTACGTGGGTTGGTATTTATAACTAAAAAGGTATAGAAAAAGATATAATATTTCATTTTAATACATTTGTATCTAATTTTAATTTGTTTATGTTAGAAGTTTAGATTGACTAATGGATTATTTGTATTATTCACCGTTAAAAAAAATTAAAATTCATGAAAATTATTTTTTTTTTGTTTTTACCATAATAAAAACGTTTTAAGGTTAATTTATTTTAATTTTTTTCCTAATTTTGTCTTTACAAAATAACATTTATAAATGTGTAATGATATTATTATATTCAATTGAAAATATGCCCCAAATGCAGCACAAGAAACCTGAGGGTACAAAGAGTGGTTTCTAACAATTAATTTATTTTAATTAATATTGAAACCGGCTGTTGCATGGTTCATTCCTCGACTCAGAATAAAATTAAAACGGATTGGTTATGAATCTGACTTCTAAAAACCTCCAGGAGAAAGTCTTTACCGATTTAAGTTTTAGTATAAGGATGAAGAGCCAAGAATATTGTAATTTACAAGGAAAAAAGGAATGCATTTTCTCGGACTGATGCCAATATTTATTTTCTACATTAAAAAGTCAGTCGCCCGACAAATTATCATCTTCGATTAATCGTGTATGGGATAATTTTAAAACTGTAAACAATAATACTCATGTACATAGGTACATAACGAAAATCCAAAATAATTAAAAGGTTCGTTCTTGTCACACCACGGTTATGAAAACTGTGACAGAATAATAATAATTATAATAATAATTTTTTTAAATTTTATTTTATTTTTTTTTGCAACAAAACAACTACATAAAGCCTTTGCATATTACATAATAACACAGAAAAACATATACACATAATTCAATTCTACAATAAATACACAGTTAACAATTTAAAAATAATCTAAAAAACACATAATTTAAATATAGCGTCAAAACAATGAGATAAATGACAAAGAAACAAGAAACATAAATAAACATAAAACGAACAAAGGTAAACAGAAATCAAATCCTCCCTACAATCAACTCTCAAAAAAATCAAGCTGATCATTAATTTCATTTGCAGCCTTGAGAGAACGGTAGACAGGTGCAGATATAATAGATTTACTTACATGAAAGATTTAAAATTTCGCATTCTCCAAGGCGGCACTCTGATAACAATATCAGCAACCAAATTCCTATTTCCATGCAGAGCATCATAAAACAATAGAAGATCAGCAATTCTCTTTCTCTTCTTTAGCTGAGGAAGGCCTAAGCCATCACCGATAGAGCTGTAATCATGACCAAGATCAAGACGTCGAAATTTGAAAGTAATATAGTTAATTAAATTATTCTGGACAGACTCGATCAAACCATCTGTACGGGCTCTATCTCTATTTCAAACCACATAGCAATAATCCAGATGGCTTCTGACCAAGGCCTTGAAGATGACAGGATTCTATCTGACTAAACCGACGTGAAATCCACTTAACGAGGCCCAAATTCCGTCGCGTCTTAGAAACAATCTTCTCAACATGGTCACTGAGGAGCAACTTTGTATCCAGCAAAACTCCAAGGTCAGAGGTGGCTTTTTCACTTTTCATTACACTTGACTTCAAAATGTAGCCGAACCATGAGGGGTTTGTAAAATTAAAGGGCATATAATTATCAGCCCAACCAGCGATTCTATCGATGCACCTCTGTAGAAACAAATTATCTTCAAGTGATGTGATCGTGAAATAAATTTCATCCATATAAAATTGAAATTGACAGGGTAAATCTCCGCAGATGTCGTTAAGAAGATGAAAAAGAATAACGAGCCAAGGTTAGAGCCTTGAGGCACTCCTGAAGTAATTCTGTAGAGGTCAGAATAAACCCCGCGAAGCTTCACCTTAAAGGAACGGTGGCACAGATACGATCCAATCCATCTAACCACAGCTGAGGAAAAACCGTAACTCTTCAGCTTTCTCAGGAGCAGATAATGAGGCATCTTGTCAAATGCCTTTTCAAAGTCAAGATACACAATATCAACCTGACCCTGTGACTCAACAGCAGGCCCAACATACGCCATAAAATTACATAAATTGGTCGACGTCGAGAGGTTTCTCATAAAGCCGTTTTGGAAAGGGCTAATAAATTTCCCCATATAACAATAAATATACTCAAACATTACCTTTTCGAAAACCTTTGAGAGGGTGCACAACACTGAAATCGGACGAAAGTTGATAAGTTCGCCACTTTTGCCTTTCTTTGAAACGGGTGTAACAACCGCTACCTTCCATTTGTCGGGGAAAATCCCAACAGGCAAACTCCAGGAAAATAATGATGTCGAGACTAGCGCAATAATCTCAGCAACACCCTTTACCACAGTTGCAGGTATGGTTCTATAGGCCGTGGTTGATGCAGAAGTAAGACCTCTAACAGCGTTATGGGTGTCCATGGTAATAGACGTAACAGGTAAAACCTCACCACTCAAGGTGTAATCGGTCGAGGCAGACATGTCAAAAGTTGAAGCTAAATCTTGATAAACGGACTCGAAATATTTACCAAGACAGTAACTCATCGTCTTTATATCAGTAACGAGTCTCGCATTCGCATTAAGAACTGTACGATCAGAATTGTGTGCCCAACGTATTTCCAGAAGCCTAATTGATTTGAGTGAACATCGCTCTCAACACACTTAGTCTGGGCACACCGATCACACTCCAGTTTGACCTTAACATCAGCACGCAATACAGAAAACTGCAGGTAATCAGCCTCTGATAAAGTCCTTTTGTACCGCTTGTGAGGCCTTTTCTTTAGCTTCATTAAAATTATTTACTCGGGTAAAAACCAAACAGGATATTTCAAAAGCTTAGGCTTCCTCAGAAGGAGACAATCCTCAACACAGCATTTTTAGTTGAATAGAACCTGACAAAATCAGAATTAATATCCTCAGAGAGTGAAACATTATGCCAATCGGAGTTCAGAACTAAATCCTACAACTTCACATAATTACCCTTTTTAAAATTATAGGATGATGAGTGTCCGACCTTGATAAAATTAGCGTTATGAACAATAATAGAAATTGGATCATGGAAAACATTAGGCTCAACAATGAAATCATGACGATCATTAAAACATACATCAGTACTATTAGTTACTACCATATCTTGGACAAACACAGCACCAGATCCTGTATTCAACTGATCTAATCCCAGAACATCAATAAATTTAAATAAGAAAGAGGCTCTTTTCTTAGAGTAAAAATGCATATCTTGGTGAAACGATCTAGTGCACCAAATAACTCCAGCCATATTAAAATCACCCAAGATAACCACTTTATATCAATAGGCATCGATTTTATCACTGATTGTCCGAAGATAATAATAATAATAATAATTACTATTATAATTATAATAGTAATAAAACAGAATCAAAGCCATTAATTCTTGGTGTGTGCCATTTCTCACATACCCATTCGAAGTTGTTAATTGCTCCCAGACAGATTTTGAAAAATTGACAATCTTGGTACGCACAACATTAACAAAATACAAGATGGATCACCCTAAATCCGCAGTGGAACGTTTGTATATCTCTCGAAAAGAAAGGTGATAGAGGCCCACTCGACCTCAAGTCACTTTGTAACAGACAGATTGCATCAATGAAGAGATATTTTCTCTCCAGTTCTAAACATCATCATTACACAAAGCAATAGTTACATCTGACAAGGGCTACTCCCCACTGAAACTAAATGATGACAATTTCTCTCCCAATATCATTACAACCAGTGTGATAGGATCGAAGCCATAGAAATCTAAGGCACTCCACACTAGATTTGCCCGTTCTCTCGAATATGTCGATAGGACGCATCTACGCGTTGGATAAGGGATGGGTTTCTATTTGGAGAAACTGAAGGGTTTATCTGTGCCATCTAGGACCAAGTCATTGCGACAAACAATTACAAAAATTTCATAAAAAATCAGGGCATCAGTGATGAGTACAGAATTGCAACCAATCATCAGAAAAAATCGATCACTTAATAACTGGATGCTCCAGTTTAGCTACACTTACAGTTCTACACAATATTACAGAAAAACCTGCTCTTCTCATTGATGTCACTCACTCATCCGATCACAATATTAATAAGGCTGAAACAGAATAAATAACCTAGTACAACCCTCTGGCAATAGTAGATAAAGAAATTTACGGATGTACTCAATAGAAGTCATTTATTGTGATAACAGCAGATAGATTAATTAACAAAAATTTAATGAAATATATAGAAAAGTTTGGTCTGGATCCTAAAATCATAATTCCAAAAGCCAAAAAATTAGTGATTCTGGAGACGTGCGGGATTGTATGAACTGTGTTAAATGCACCACAGCACTGAGCGAAGTATCAATGGTCCCTCATACTGAAATACCGGATGTGAATCATCTCCGAGACATTTTAATAGAATAATAAAATTGAGCGGAATATACAGAATAAATAGTCTGTTTTATGAGATATTTATTTATTATCTAATCATTAAAGAAGTATGTGTGCACGAACTTTAATTTTTAATTCCAATTTTGTTACTAAAAACAATCTTTAATAAAACGCGTGAGTATTGATTGAGGGTTTTCTTAAGGCATTCGTATTTAGATATTTAAAAGAAAAAAGAAATTCTTTGGGCTCTTCATTTTAATTTATACATTACTGCGTGAAAAGCGAGAAAAAAATCTAACAATTTTTTTTTACAGATATTACAACTTTTTGTTTTTATTATAATTTTACTATAATTGCAAATTCTTATTATTGCTTCTGTTTCTATTGCTACTGAAAATGCACAGGTTTTATATGCTCTGTCAATCGTAAATACAAGAAAAGAACGTAAGAGTTGATTCTCTGTGGTGTTTAAAGTGGAAGGCAACCAAGTTTTATTCTCGCAATAAAACCTGCTCCAACCAACAATATCATTCCTTCTCTCCTTCTTTCTCACTGTTTCACACACATACACACATCACAACATATGCGCGCGCGGTCGTGCGGATACTCATACACACACAGATTTCTTTGGTCTACAGCGTGGCTAACAAAGCTAAGGTTGTATACAAAAACTAGCATAATATATCAAGGTTACATACACAATCAATTATAAAAATCTATGATTGTAAATTAAAAGTTATGGCATACAGAAAAAAAAAATTTATATACATAACTTATGTGAAGATTTTATTCCAGTTAGATCGTGTAAATGGTAATTACTTAGTATCTATAAAACATATAATTTTTCAGTAGTTTATATCCTGTTGTTTAGTATTTAAGATCTGGATTTCGTTTAGCTGAATAATTAAAAATTATTCTCCTTCTTTCATAAGTCTGGAATGTTTTTTTATTAAATACATCACGAAGACAGGTTTTCTTTTAAATAAAATTAATCAATGAAAATTACAATGACGATATTTTGTATAAAATAACATGAAAATATAGCGTATCTATAAAATTATAGTGTCGGGGTATCATACAGCTTAAATATTGGCTTATCAGAATAGGACAGATCGAATCCCTAGCCTTGGATGAAAATATAATAAAATTTATTTAAGCTGGCGCATTTACGAACTGATAAACCTAACTTAATGTAATTCAATCCTCTAAATTATCTTAAAAATTAATCGATAACAAACCTAATAACAATTCTAAAATAAAAAAAAGTATTTTTACATTAACAATGATGTGAGCGTAATATTAATCGAGTGGTCAAATTTTTTTTTGTTTACGTTAAAATTAAGAAAGTTAAGGTAATGAAAATATATAAACAAGTATTAAAAAAAAATATGAATTCCAAAAATTTAATAATTCTGACGTCCTTATGACTATTTACCGTATTGGTTACCATTTCAGTCAGGAGGAAATAACTTTTTAAAACTTTAACTTGAAGTAATTTTCAATTTACTGTTTGTTTAATAAAATAAAATTAATGGCATTAATAAAATTTTAATAAATTCGTAGCATGGCAAAGAATAAGATTAAATAAGCTGAAAAACCTTATGAAGTTCCGTGCAAATTTTTATCGTAGACTATTCTACGAAACAACAAGATATAATTTTTGAGAAATAAAAATTAGAATTTGTACAGTTATGTAATGCAAATAGTAAAAAATGAATTAATAACATGAATTACGTGAGAAAGATATCAGAAGCTTTTTAGCAAAATTAAGAACTTTCATACTGTAATGAAGTAAGCTAATATCAAAACGTGTTTTTAAAACGTACCTATTTCTATCGACTGTTAAAACTTTTTATCTGTGCAGCATGGAAAATAAGGAAATCAAAAGTTCAAGAAAAAAAAATGATATTAAGAAATAATCCTAAATTAATCCAGGTTTATAAAGTTTGAAATAAAAAGAAGGTTTAAAATATACTGGAAAAGAAACAAACCTGTTTCAAATCCTTGTTAGAAAAATAACTAGGTTAAAGAGACCTACGGTTAGTTAATTATTGTTGTAAAAGAAAAGTAGAGGATAAAACCAGTAAAACAAGAGGAAATAATTGAAAATATAGCTTTAGCAAGTTTATTTAGATTAAAAAAATTCAAAACAGAAATTAATGATTAAGTGCAAAGTGATTAATCAAAAATTAAAGGTCTAAGGACGAGTGAAGATTTTAAATTAGGTCCATAACTATGATACGACAAAAATATACGGAATTTCGATAAAAATAATCATCATAATATCTAAATGTACTTTATTTAGTTTAATTCCGGTAATAGATCAAAATTCCTGAAATATTTTATAGAATGATGATGAAAAAACTGAAAAATTTGTAATACTTAGGTTTAACTGAATACTGCCTTCAGAGCGGTGCTGACATAAAACAATATATTCTACTCTGCGAAAAAGAGAACGAGAAACCACTTCACTGCTCACATTCATTAAAATGCATGGACCGGGTTGCTTTTGGTTTACGGGAATAGCTGTGCCATTTTGTAAATGAGTTTTAATTTATATCAGGTCGCTTACAACTGTTAGTCGTAACATCTGATGTACTTGCGTATTACTTATGAAACATGTACATAACGAATGATGCTGATTTTTTTTTTAAAGCAGGTTATTTGATGACTGGATCGAAGCTGTTCTCCATTCCTTCCTCTCAATCCCAGTCTCTTAACTTCAACATATTTTCTACATTTTAAGCCCTCAGTTATAATTTATATAAATATACTCTCATTACTCTATGTCCAAATAAGAGTAACGTTCTAGTTTGTCTCTACAAAGATCTGCCACAAAATATTTTTATTTTCCTCTCCTAATCGTGTTAAAACCTCTTCATTTTGAATGATATCGGCCATTTAATTTTCAACATACTTTTGTTTAGCGCCATATTTCAAAAGGATCTTTTCCGTCTTATCTTTCCTATTTTTCATGCATGACAAATATAAAAATAATCATAAGAAAATCATTCTAATACTTAGATCTATATTAATTACTAGTAGATTTTTTATTTTATTTTTAGGATAGCCTGTTTTTAATTTCTACAGTACTTATCTATCATTTTTAATCTTACTATATATAAAAACAAGATTCATTAATTTCTTGTATCTTTAATACTTATTGTCATCCTTCTTTCTTCTTTATTTTCGAAGTAAATAAAAGGAAATAACTAAACATTCGTTTCACTAATTGTATGTCTTTTTGTTTCAATTACCAATCTATTACCATTCTATTACTCCTGTTAGAAATAAACATTTCATTATTCCAAAAATACAAAATATATTTTTATGAATAATTTTTAAGATTGCCATTTTCACGTAAATAAATAAGGATAATTATCCATAAATTTTTTTTAGTAATCTAAATTTCAAATCGGGAGTGATTATGTGAGAGGAATACTGATGGAACTAAAAGAAAAAATTAACGTACTAGGATATCCTTAAAAACTATTGTCATTTGTTCGCTAGTTAAAATTAGAGTTAAATTAAGTAGTAAAAAATTAAAAATTGTTTTGAAAAATTTATTAAGTTAGAGGTTTTCGTTTAATACAATACTATATTTATGTGAGATTTTTTTTTCTATTAGAAAGAAGAAAAAGTAAATTTGTAACACTTGAGAAGCGTGAAATGAGGAATTACTGTATGGTCTAATTAATATAATGTAAAATTAAACGCAGTTTCATTCGGGAGGATATCTGCTTAATGATAATTATCATTGAATTAACTTACGATAAGTTTTATTGAATTTTAATGAATCAACGTAATTAATTACCGCTGAGATTTCTACTACGAACTCTTTCTATAAGAGTGTGTGTACGCGCGCGCTAACGCCCGCCCAGAGTCATACTACTTATATTCATGTACGAAGCGAGTTAGAGAGAGAATCGATTTGAATGTATATTAATACCGTTTGTTTTTAAGCTTTTATATCGTCAATTGTACATATCCATATAAATGAGTGTAACTACTAGGCCTTTAGCTATGTAATTTAGTCCTGTTTGTACATCAATTATCGGAGTGTAAATAGTATTCGAGTTAAATATTCTGTACCTATTTAAAATTTAAATTTAAAATTAATAATAATTCATGTCCGTTCATAAAAACAGAATACCCGATTTATTTTTTGTGTTAAATGTACTCGTTAATTAAAAGTACAGCCAAAGAAAAAGAAAAAAATACTTTACTATTTTAATTATCCATTATTGTATTACACAGTTTAATCTTATATCCATTGTGATAAAATATTAGTATATTTGCTAAGAATTGCAAATATTTGTGTTTTGTGTTTTTACAGAGTTTTGTAAATAATTTTCCGATATTATTTGAGTGTATTTCAATATTGACAACGAGTTAAAACTTCTCGTTGTCCTCTATGTTAACCTTAAAACAAAATTCTGAAAGAACTGTTAGGAGTCTTTAAAAAGAATGCCATTAGATATATGGCAATAATAAGGAATTTGTAATCTTTTTAAGATATAAAAGTAATAACGGTTCTTTTTTCATTGTTTATTTATGAAGCAGTAGCAATTTTAGGCCTATTGATTTTAAAAGAAATTTATACTCTTAACCGATATAAAAAAAAGTAGAGGAGTAGGTTTGCGGAAGTGTACGTTTGTTTGTAATGTTCTAGTTTGTCTCTACTAGGATCTGCCACAAACGTCATTTATTTTCCTCTCCTAATCGTGTTAAAACCTCTTCATTTTGAATGTTATCGACCCATTTAATTTTCAACGTACTTTTGTTTAACGCCGTATTTCAAAGGGCTCTGTTCTTTTCCAATTTACTTTTCCTATTTCTCATGCATAACAAATATAAAAATATTCAGATGCATCTACACATTTACATATCTGTTTTTATTTACTGAAATTGTTGGATCCGTAATAAAAATTGATCGAATAATAATATTATAAATATTAATATTTGTAGCTTGTGGTTTCCTAAGTTATAAAAAAACGTTAGTCGGTTAGGATTAGATTTAAGTTTACCTTTTCGCTAGCCCTATACTGAATTTTGAGTTACCGTGGAAAGCAGACCCACA
The DNA here is from genome assembly GCF_047948215.1 of Lycorma delicatula. Taxonomy (NCBI): domain Eukaryota; kingdom Metazoa; phylum Arthropoda; class Insecta; order Hemiptera; family Fulgoridae; genus Lycorma; species Lycorma delicatula. Next base: position 79,079,081 of record NC_134458.1, read on the forward strand.
AAAAACCAATTCTTTTAAATCGTTGCAAAAAAAATTAATTATTTTATACCGACATTCCGAAATTTATAATAAACTGGTTCAGTGTCTGTTATAAAGAAGTATATTACTATTATATCATTTCCAGAAGGCTAAGCTTATGTATTTCTATACAACTGCAGCGATATTCTTTTAGGAACCTTGTTCTTATTCTCGAATGGAATTTTAATTTTGGAGATCAAGAATATTTTGTTACAGCTCATATTTAAGTGGGTCAACGCAAAATCGATAATCAGTAGTGTGCTCTCCTATCTCGATAAAAATGACTTGACGTTCCTAGATGTAAATCCGATAAGCACCTTGTAGGTGAAAGCAGCCTTAAATTTTCTTGCCGGTGAGGTTGTTTGTCTGGCACCGTGATTTTTCCGAGGTTTGGTCGTCCTTTCTCATGTGCTTATAGAGAACCCTCTTTTCCTTTTCCTTAAACCCCTTTTCTCTATTTCCAGTACTGTTTGTGAAGGTCCATCCATTCTTGTTGAAGGTTCCAGTATATCCTCGGTAACTGATAGGCCGGGACTGTCTGTGAGCTGACTCAGAGACTATTATTTCCTTTCTGATATTTTCAGAATAAGGCTAAAGACTGAAGTGCTTTTCAGGTATATCCAGAGCTCTAAGATTCTTTTAAAATATAGAATATTAGTTAATATTCTAATATCTGGATTTTATTTTTTGCGTATTTTTGATGCTTATAAAATGCCCAGTTATAATTTTATTCGTTGTACCTTTTCTTTGTTTTACGTATTAATTTTGTATTGTTTCAACGTAAGCTTACTTTTATCCTTTTTGGAATTACCATTTATTGAAACCTGTATCGTAGAAAATTATTGTTAATCCGTCCTTAATTCAAACATCATAAAACTTTTAAGATTTTCTTTAAAAAAATTTAGCGTTAAAAAGCGTTTTTATCGAGAAGGCAATAGTAAAATTCAATAATGTCTTCAATAATGCCAATAATGCTTCAATACGTAGATGTTTTCTTTCATTTATTTGGAAAATGATATCGCATTGTTGCTGTAATATTTACAAAGAATTACAGGTAATATATATGTATTTCACACAACAAATCTCTATATTTTTAGAATCTGTTGAATTCATTTACTATTCATTACATGTTTTGGACGATTAGTTTAATAAATATCCTTCAAATAATTTATTGAAAACATGTAAAAGTAAAATAAAAAATAGAAGTAAATTTTTTTATTACACGGTTAATTTATTTTAATTTTTATTTTAAATAAATGTCACTTATATTGTTGTATGAAAAACAAGAAACAAACAAACAAACAGAAAAATTAGAAGTGCATTCATTTTCACATTTTGTCGTAGAAAAAGTTAATTTAAAACATTTTACGCTATGTATTAACGTCTTTTCAATATTCATTATGCTAAAGTAAGAATTTGTAATTTAAAATCGTTCTTCCGGAATTTCGGATATGTATACTTTACTGCTACAGTCAGTCGTACGGGGAGTGAACAGTAAATTGTTTGAAGTGTAGGATATTTCCCAGGTCGTTAGATTCTTTGTCTGAAGGTAGACAATAGATAGGCTAGCAGAGTCTACAGGAGACAGAATCAACAACTAACGACTGTTGTGTGGGAAATCACTCCACTACTTCACTGTATCGGTTGTACTGTTTTGTACTGCGATACTATAACCATATATACACAATAATATGTACTTTCCGTCTATTATATCTAGAATAATAAAAACAATGTGTACTATTTCACAAATTTCTGCATACAGCTTACGCCACATACATCCCTGTGTGTATATTTTACGTATGCGAATAATCATAGTGCATAATGAATTTAATTTAATAGAATCGTTGTAAAATTACGCTTCTGGGGAAACTTAACGCAGTCTTTTCCCAGTTATTTGTGTTCACCGATATATTTTTTATCTATTGAACGAATTTGATATAAATAGTTGAAAAACATTAAGAATAAGCCGCTACATTTCGGTGTAACACTATGTATATGCATTTAAGAAGCAGTTTTGTATGAATGATAATTAGAATGATTCTTGTGGCGGAAGAAACTCGAACGTTTTGCGTTTTTAACAGTTCGAATTTTCATTATATGTTTATTTTTTGTAGTAAAATAAAAAGCTGTGTCTGAAAAAAATGAAAGCTGAATAAAAGGAAGAGATTTGAGATTTCAATTATTGTACAAGAAATTAATAATAAATTTATCTTATGGAATATTTTTTCTACCATTTTAAAATATTTTTTATACTTTTATTTACTGATATTGTTGGTTCAGTAATAAAAACTGATCGAATAATAAGATATAAATATTAATATAAAATAAATATATTTTGTTACGTAAATGTTATGAAACTAATAAAAAGAAATTCCTACCCAAAAAAAAAAAAACATTTTATTAAAATAAAATAATACGTTAAGTGCACCAGAAATGTAACATCAAAGAAAACAAAATTTAATTCTTTTTATGTCAGAAATAGAGTAAAACGTTCTTCCCGGTTTAAAGATATGCACAATGAAATTTGGGTGATAGTTAAGTAGAGAAGGGTTAGTGGAGTTCTAGCAGTTGACTTGTTGATAAATCGTATCTCGTAGTTTCCCTTTAAAATCATCTACTTGCTTTAGAAAAATCAACTAGTTTTAATATAGTACGAGTATGTTCTTTTGCGTATAGTCAGACCGGCTAGAATGTTTGGTCAAAGAAATGCTTCGGTCGAAAATTAAGACAAAGTACAATAAAAGATAGTGAAATATACCGTGTTGCTTTCGCTCTTAAAATAAAATTCGATTACATATTTGTATTTTATTTTAGGGGGGTCAGATTTATCAGATAGGAACTTCAACAGTTAAAAATAATTATTGTTCGGCTAACAGACAAATACATATTTTTCGATCAGTCTAACGGGTGTCTAATCTAAATATAAAAAAACGAGAAATCGGGAAGAAGGAATCGAAGAAAAAAAATAGACAAGCGACTCGATACGGATCCGCAGCGTGAAATAAACTACTCTACTTAGAGTAAAGTTTCAAGGTCTCCGTTTATTTAGGTGGGCTTATACCTCCTCTATAACCATTCGGGAGATCGGATTATTTTCATTCGGGTCGGAGGCAGAGCATTTTTCTTTAATCGGTTAAAGTATGTGCTGCAACGAAAATCTGCTTCTCTAGAAACTAAATGGCCCCGTAAAAATGAGTTTAGGTTTTCTAAAGGAACTTCATTGCCTATCTCCGGAATTATGAAACAATATTTGAATATATCCGTCTGAAGTACAAACCGACCGACCAGAACTCCAGCAGGAAGCTAAAGGTTTATCTCATAAAAATAATTAATAATTGATATTTAAGTACCGCAGTTAAAAATATTAATAAATACTTTTTAAAAGCTAGTATTACCTGCATTACATTACCTGTATCGTCCAATTATAATCCTTTTTATTCAGGTTAATTAAAGCTGATTTTTTTTCTGAAAATAAATACACTATTTAGAACGATTCATTCGTGTTAATTAATGCACGTTAAAGAAACGATTAGAAAATTCTTATGTTCAGTCGTATTGTAATATTGTTTGAATACATGTTGCGTGAAGAATTAGCTTTTATTTTATTGTCCGAGCCTGGAGTGAGAGTAAGATAAACTATTGTAACGATTATATAATTTCTAAGACAGACTTTTTATAGATAACGTCCGCGTTTTTGTTTTTTTATGTAATATTATGTGACCAAAACGAGAAAATTTAAATCAATTTTATATTTTTGTTCGAGAATTTTATTTGTTTATAAAACGTTGTATTTATTTATGTTGTAAGTACTATCGAAATACAACATTCTATTTCTATTATGTCGCATCAAACCGACGTAAAAACATGGTGGGGGGGGGTTTAGAAAAGTTTAGAACCATACAACGTGAAGAGTACGCATGTTAGAGCCTTTAGTAGGACGACCGTGGGCTTTGCTTAATTGGGTTGTAAAGGCGGCAGTAAAGAATTAATTACAAGCAGGGCCTTGAAGACTCACTCCTAGCCTAGCCCGGTATACGTCACGCCATCTTGTTACGTCATTGATCAGCTGACATTACTATAGCTGTACCTGTACAGTTGCCGAATGTCAAAGCGTGGATAATGCGGCGTTTCTTTCTTTTTATTGCGATATTAATCGAGGTGATAAGTCTATAATGTCATTATATTGATGCAGAATTATGCCCGTAGTAGGGTTACAATGTTTGCACACAAATATATTACCGTTTATTTATTGTTGTTGTTACGGTTAAGAATCGGTATTATTATAACAACCGTAAAAATTCATTATACTCTACTTTAGCTATTTAATGAGCGACTAATAATGATAGATTACCATTTCTTAATAATAAACTTTACCGGCAATTATTTAATATTTTTCGTTGATACCGGCATTTAAATATTTATTGTAAATTTAAACCTGAATGTGTATTTCAGTGTAAATGAAGGTTAGTCGTAAATTAATGACCTTGTCACAAGCTGTATCGGAATTAAAAAAAAAATCTTTTTAACATGCGAGAGACTTATTTGTTTGAGTCTCCTAACCCCTTTAAATAAGCTTTCCCAAATTCTTATATAAAAGGACGTAATATTTAAGCTTTTAATATATATTTACATTATCAAGACCCTAACGTTGATTTTGAATTTACATAACTTTGTTTATAAAATTGGAAGATATTTGGTATTTGTATTTTTAAGAATTTTTACCTGTTTGATAGTTGCTTTGTAGCTTAAGTTCCACTGCTACGATTTTATTTTTTTTTTAAATTTGAAAGTTTGAATTATCAGCAATACTGATAAATTATACTTCATTTCAAAATATGATGAAAATGGCGCTTCTTTGCGCAGAGAAAAAATCTGTTATTTTTATATTTATTTTTCTTCTGTTAAAATATTTTGAAAAAAAATTTAAATTCATAGAATTATAATAATTTAAAAAAAAAAAATTTACATCTTGAACCTCTTCTCCTATAATTGTTTTAGTTTGGCCATTTTATCTTATTTTGATTCCTATCGAATATTTTTCAGTAGATAAATTAAATCTAATAAAATTTAAAATAATCTTTGGTTGATTAAAAGAGACTTTTGTTTAAAGAAAGTTGCCGACACTGAAACGAATACTGAAGTGTGTAAAATTAATTTTGAACGACTTTGTCTGAAAAACACTATAAAACTCAACTAGAGGAGGATTCACTATTATAATGTGTAAAAACCTTTTCTCTGCAACTTTTCATTCATTTTTGTATTTTATAAAACTTTTTAAAGAGAAAGATTCATTTTTATATACCGTTAAAAGACTTTCCTCCTAAACGTTTTTCGAATTTTGATTGACGCTTCTATTTCTTCTACTGGTGAAAAAAATTTTTTTGAAGTTTCCTTATTTATACTGTGTTGTATTAAAATATTCGATACAATTAATATCAAATATTCTTTCAAATAATAAATTTTGTTAGAATTCTTTTTTATTACTAATCTTTTTAGCACTATTGCTTCTCAAATATAATATCAATGAAGTGCAATCATGTAGCCAGAAGTTTAATATATGAAGAACTTAGCAAATTTTCAGTATATTTTTTTGTTTTCACACTTTTTTCAAAATTTATTTTTACAATGAACTGTCATAAAAAATTAAATACTGTAGATTTAAAACCCGGTTAAGAAGAAAAAATATATATACGTAAAATATTTTTAAAGCGTAGATTTAAGAATTTGATGGTGAAAATTATCATAAAAATATCAGTCGGGTATTTCTTGAATTTTAATTCAATGGAGATCAAACTTACATTAAATTAAGAGATTTACATAAAATAACGAGTAATATTGATTTAACATATTATATTATGTAATTACAGGTATTATTTTAATGTATTATATCAATATATGATTATACTTATCACATTTTTCGTAAAAAAAAGAAAACTGAAAGATACACTATTATCATCTTGTCAGCATTACAATAAATCAAATCTCGTAACATGTCATTAAGTATAAACGCGAGATGTAATTAATCAACCGTATTGACTGTTACAAATATACTACCGCTCATACATGTATATATGTGTGTGAATTAGCTAATCTGTAGTAAAATTATCAATATAATCTGTTCTATGAATTACAAGTGTAACAATAAAACCGCTTATTAGTTTTAATAGTTTAAATAATTGCTGTATAAAATGCTTTATATAAAGGTCTGTTTGACTTTTACTAACTTATATCTATTCTTGTTGCCGGAGTGACGTTTTTCTAAGGTCTGCGCAAGGTATGTCTTTGTGTTGAGCCACTGTAGGTCTTATTGTTTGTTCCGAGAGAAACATTCCAGACTGCAATCCACCGCCAGAATGTAGTCTGCAGAAAAACCGTTCCCCCGTTCAGGACCTTGGCGACTCACTGTCATCATCTGCGGGGGCTCGAACCGTGGATAACAGACGATTTTGAAATGTTAACGAACAATTTTCTTCTATATCAGAATTAAACTACCGTCAATTAATTGTAAATTGTATTACTATTATAATTCCGTCCTAATCTCCTTTTTCATTATACAAGAAAGGAATATATTAAATTTTATTTACGAAAATGTATTTTAATTTATTATGTGGTATTTCAACCACCTTTCTCCTGTATTGATGATTTAGAATTCTATCTTCTTGTGTATTTTCTATACTATATCTTCAACGAATACGGTATCTCCTACTTTTATGCTTAAGTTTTGGATAATTATTTTATTTCTTATACCCTAATTTCGTTTATTACATTAAATTGAATACAGCCTGTTATCCTGACGAAAATCATACCTCTATATTTACTACGTTTTGGTAATTTTGAAGGATTGTTTTGCTCGGTCATAAATTCAATGACGATAGTTGGTAATGCGTAATAAACACAATAATTCATAAATATTACACGTAAATCAATAATACGTTGTTTTCGATCCGAGACGAATTTGCATTCGATTAAACTATCTGTAGATAATTGTTGCTTTAGATTTACTTTAATTATTAAATACCTTTAAATATTATTAATAATAATTAGATTAAAGTATTTAAAACCTATATTACAAAAATATATCTGTATAATATACATATCACTATTTTGTGTGGGTTCTATCGTTAGTTTTGTCCTCTACCGATGTTAAATTATAAAAAAAACTCTCTTTCTTCTTGTATCCAACTTGAAAATAAGATTTCTATGCCGTAATGTATTACGACGTTGAAAGGACCTCTAAGGGATTGGATGTATTATTATTATGTATTTACTTTTTAAGTTTACTCGGGTCTGATAGATTCTTTGTATTTCAATCGTCGAGGCGAGCAAAGCTAGAGATTTCCAACCCATATAATAAATGATCCTACATATTTATTATTAGTTATAAAGTTATTTCGTTAAAATCTACTAATATAGTGTTGTTATAATAGGACATACATAAAATATATTAATAAATAAAGAATAAGAATAACAGATTGATAGATATTTTACATTAGACATTCATATCAGATGGTTTCCAAATCGGGAGGGTACGTAACGCAAAAGATTCCGTTTTAGGCGCTGCGGAACCAGCAGTTGTATTGGAATGCAGTTACCAGGATCTGCTTGATTTATTATAAACTATTTTTTATTTTTTATTTTAATAAATATACTTTTGATTTAATATTATTTACTGTTAAAATATACATATAATAATAAAAATCTAAACGTAATTTTTAACTTTTTTATAGTTTCAAATCTGTATAATGGAAATATTTCCCGATTAATTATTTTTAATCTTATTAATGTTTTAAATAATAATTGTTAAACTTAAGAAAAAAAACCATCTAAAATACGGAAAATTGACTTCAAAAAATGCTCTGAAAAAAATACTAGTCCATTCTTTATTTACATAAACAAATAATGAATATTATTTTCAATATTTTAATGATTTTTAATCATTTTTTACAACTGTTGATTATTTTTTAATATGGATATGCCAAAAAAATTATTCGCGAGAAATATGAATCTTAAAAAAATAAGAAAAACGACAAAAAAAGATGATGTAAAATAAACCATTACCGAGCGTTGGTTTAAGCTATCTAGAATGCAGGAATATGTATAACTTTTTTTTTTTTACCAATATGTTTTCTGACCGATTCGCTTCACCGTTTGCGTGAATCTACTTTTAATTTCAAAATTAAATCCCACTATAAATTATTACACGGTTAACAATTCATTATCGAGTAGCGATGATAGATATTTAAAAAAATAATTTTTAAATCGCCGATATAGATTGTATATTTTTCTTAACAATTTTAAAGCTACTGTGTTATTTTATAATACGATTTCCTTTCACAACATTTAAATATTTGTGTCTCAATATAATTAAAGGCGTGCGTGTCTAAGTTAATATGTAGTACCGATGTATTAATTTACTAATAATTACACCTTAAATGATAAAAAAAAATTGTTAAATTATACGAAGATTATAAAAATCACGTAGATATATATTTTTTTGTATTGTAATTAATAATGACTGCACTATAAATTTTCCAGCCGATATAAGTACGCTAACGTAAATCTATAATTAATGTTTAACTTCCAGTTTATTAATTCGGTAACTACAAATACTTATGTAAACTGTGAATAAAAATATAATTATAACGTTTAATTATATAAATTATAAATTGTGAACATAAAACACAGTCGTTATGATAATAGTAATAATTATTGTTCATTCGTGAATTATTTAAAAATATACGGTTTTACTTTGCCGGTAAAATGTCAAAATTGTTTAAATAAATTAATTCAAAACACCGTTACGATTATTAATATTACTTCTAGAAATTATATTCTTTACGATACGTAAAAAATAAACATTAAAAAATTTAATTCTCTTTACCGTCAATCATTTGATTTTTATAATATATGCAACCAAGTTTTTCTATTCTGGACTAATCTTTTAACATTCATCATCTTTTACGTATTTTCATCTTTGTTCTCCCTTAAGAGTTTTTTACCTTCTTTGCTTCCTTTCATTAAAAAAATAAACGACTCTGCATAAATATGCATGTGTAATTAATTAATCAGCTTAGTTTTTCTGGTGAGGACTTTTTTATTTATTTGTCTTAAAAGAATTTAATTTCAATTTTTATCGATAATTTAGGTAAGTCTTAATTGTAAATTCCAAATGGATAGAAGAAATTTCTATATCGTTACTTTTTTCTTATATGAAATGTAGTAAAATTTAATTTAGAATGAAATAAAGGATTATTTTTAATTGTTGTGCTATTGAGAGGAGAATTTTACGGTTTCAACTTTTAATTTCATATATATATATATATATATATATATATATATATATATATATATACGTATGTAAAATAATAATTTCAATAATATTATTAGATTTTATAACTGGAACTGATTAAAAAAAAGTTGACAACACAGTTGTAGGGGTTTCCCGTCACGCGGCTAAAGCCGCGTTCCGGGAAAGTCCTAAACTGTGGATTGTTTCTGATGCACGGCTTACACGCACAACTTTATTTAAATATAATATTTCTTCTTTATTTAATTCAATGATTCTAACTAAAGCGCGCGGGCATACCGTATTTAATTCACGCAGGTGTGGCGGCACTAACCAACTTTTGTAATTTCACAACTTATATAGAACAAATTTTGCTTTTACGGTCGGTAGACTGGCGTAGCCGCGAGGATTAACGCACCAAGTTTCGAGTTATCCGGGCGATAGAGTTCGAGATCCAGTCAGAACGAGTTACTCTTTTTATACTTTAAATATTATTCATTTATTTAATTCTACCGGTCACCTGTGACGTCACAACATAGCAGTAGTTTAGAGCATTTTTTGGGAGGATCTTGCAAAAATTCTTTTTTGTAAATATTGTTATTTTTTAATCGTAAAAAAATGCGCTTAAGAAAAATATTACCTTATTTAGGCGAAATCTCGAAATACTGAGAGTGACCTTTTTCTACAGCCTCATTTTCTCGACCTTTTAAGTTGAAAATTTAATACCATCAATGTTCCATATAGAGAAGTAATTTTACCAAGTTTGGTCAAAATCGGTCCAGTAGTTCTTGAGATATAAGGTGATTTAGAGAGTAACACCGAACATACGTACATACGAACATTACCGTCCAAAAATTTCCATCCGGTTTTTTGGTTTCTTAAGGTGTCAAAAGGTCACAATCCGGTGAAAACCGCATATGCCCAAATTGGACAGATTACAATACTTTCCCTTTTAGAACTATAGCGCTATCTAAACGGGAAAGTATTAGGGGATTTTTAAATACGCTTAAATTTATAATCTACCTTGAAACAGGCTACAGTTTCAAACTTAAAAAAAGAAAAAACTAAAAGGTTTTCTGCTAATTTAACTCTGTTTCATCTTCATTTATATATATATATATATATATATGAAAGTATATTTCCTTAGACCGTTTTATAAAAATAGTTCGTTTGTAAAAGGTTTTTTCGACTGTTATATGAAATATCTTTACTTTCCTGTCAAAAAGAAGCGTTTAATTACTTTAACATTTTACGTTCATAATTAAGAAAGATTTCTGAAATTGTTATACGTAGTTAATTTAGTCTAAAACAGTATTAAATAAATGTACAATTAAAAGTTTAAGAATCGATCGATGCATATGTAAAGTTGTCGGATATAATTTTTTTTTAATTCGTGGGGTTAATAGAACGATCAATCTATTAAAAAAAAATTAAAATTCATCGTTTTTATAAGTGAATAAACAAATGAAAAAAAAAAAATTATAAATAAATATACTTATAAAGAAATATGACAGCTGAAGAATTATATATCTATTAATTATTAATTACAGTTATGAAAAGACTTTGATGATCTTGGCTGATGTTTCTGGGTCATCAGCAACTTGACTCTCAAGCTTCAATGTTGTCAGGTTTTTCACAACATTGAACCGGTCTCTGTGACATTCAAAACATCTCTGCAACTATGTCACTCTACGGGCTTTTTCACAAAGCGACAGATCTCAGTTCTTTCTCTTTAACAGACCGTTTCCAAACTGCTGAGAAAAATAATTTAAATACTGCAAGTTACTTTGACTATTGCCCGGCTCGATCGAACAAAATATGCGTGTACTTACATACAATTTATTTGTTATGTTTTAACGAATGAGACGATTAATCTGATCGTTGCTAATTTAAACAGAATTTCTAATCGATTGAGGGTATTATCTTAGAATTCCCTCTCGAAAATTAACTGCAGGTACGAATTTACATTTGCGCACACAAAACAAGTACATAAAAACACTAATAATTAAACCTTTGAGGAGCAAGAATTGTAAGCAAAATAAACACGTAATAGTAAACTAATAGTCGATTGTTAAACTAATAGAATACAAATTAAATTTCGAAACGGTATTTAATCTTAACTAATTTAAAAGCAATTTTAATAGTAAATATTCATTCCCATTAAGGCTTCATTTGTTTATGTTTTTAATTAATTTAAGTATAATAATTAATTCCGAAATACAACATAAATTTTGTTAACAGACTAAAATCGTATTAAGTCATTCATTAAATTAATTATTTAAAGAAATGATACCGACTGGATTTAAATTAGGAATTAATTAAGCGTTTAATTAATAATTGATTAATTAATATCTGTACCATTTAAAAAGATCGTATATTGTCAAACTATTCCTTAATTTGATACGCACGTTTGTTTTATATTCGGCTTTCTGATATATATATATATATGGGAACACGCACACACGTACATAGGTGTACGCGTAATTTTCTTTACAAATAAAATAATAGGTGACGCCTAATACTATAATATTCTATAATTCAATTTTAGACGTCTTCATTAAGTACGAAATATAAATCCATTTGATTTTTAAATATTTTTTCTGTGATGTTACAATTCAAAAGCTTTCACTTTATTTCTGTTTACGATTCTTACTATCCATATTTGGCTACAATAAAATGCTAATTACTTCGTACAAATGTTTATAAATAAACTTTTTACATTTTTGGATACGCATTAGATACAAATCGACTTATTTTTCTACGTGAAAGGCTATCATTGTTTGACCGTTAAAGTTGAAAATAAATCTCCTTGTTCATCCAATTTTTAATTTTATAATTTTCATATTTATTTTTATAATTATTCTATTTATTATGTATATATGTATTAATTTTACTGCTTAAATTTTAAAATGTATCAGTAACCTTTGTTTAATAAAGTTCTTTTAAAATAATTAAAGATTAAAGATCAAAAGTATAATAATAATTCATATAAATTAGTTATCTTGTTTAAAATTTCGTTCGATTATCAGTAATAATAGTTTACGATAAACCATTACTGGTAAATAGATTACATATTTTATTCTTACTTCATTTTATATATATATAAAATATACTCACTATATATGGCCATATATAGTGAGTAATATAAAATACTATGATTTATTTCTTTACTTATTTTCAATTTATGACGCAGAACTTTTATGTATACGTAACTTGGACTTAATTAGAATAGTATATCCTGTTTTGTTATTAGAGTGCACGTGGCATAAATCCAGTTTGGTTATTAACGACTCAAGTGTTAGCAAAAATTAAATAAAATATAACATTTTTTTACTTAGTACAAGATTTTAGCCTTTTTTGTTTAATATAAGATTTTATGGCAGCAAAAATGAAGGTTAATAAAAAAATTCATTAACAAATTCCAAAAAAATATTCAGAATAAACTTACCGTTAAACCTATTAACATGTATCAAAATTATACTTATCAAGGTAATAATGATGGGAATCATCAAACCGAACGTAATCAAGCGTTTAGAGAAAACCATAACTAACCAATAACACTTAATTTCCTTCAAAAAATCCTTATTTATATAACACTAAACAATCTTTGACATCGCAGAAGAGAAATTTTACGTAAAAAAATTAAACCATTTTAATTACCGTTAGCAGTAAAATTCTATTTTAATCAAAATGCGCGCTGTCACCAGTAGGTTAATTTTCATTGTTTCTCTTAACAAGCCTAAATTAGTTATAACAAACGGTATTATTGTCGTAAAATAATAATGTTATTGAAAGTGCATATTGCAATCGGCCGTTGTTGTAGAAAAAAAAGAAGAATATTCTATAACTATTACGCCATCAATAACAGGATTATATTGGTAATCTATCTAAATATCAAACATAAATGGAAATTACGGACATTTGCAATTAAGTATAAGAAAATGTAGTAAAACCTAGCGGATTTAATTTCAATCGTAATTTTAAATTCATTCTACGGGGATTTTTACTATAGGAATAGTAGTAAATTTTTAAACTCAGGACAGTTTCCTATTCTCAAACGGTTCTTTAGTATTTGTTTCATTTGGAGGAATAACAGATCGCAGCATTTATTTGAGCTGTCATCATAATAATTTTGTTCAGTAATATGCTGTTCTTATCCTGAATAAACATACCTCCATCTCCACCAAAGAATTATTAACGAGATAAATGCTCGCTGCTTGCTAGAGAGGAGGGATTACAGAAACCCGGATGGATTGTTTATCTCGTTTCACGGTCTTTATCGCTATCTATTTCACTATTTTCCCTTTCTCCTTCTTTCGTGATTTTCAACAGGTTTTAGCAAGACGCTCACTGGATCTCTACTGAGGATATGACGACCTATAGAATTATTGTCACCACTGCAAATATGTGAGAATTTTTAGTTTTCAACCTACCGGAAAATCTTAGCTGTAAAAAAAATGTTGACCTGGTGGTTAACGTGATTATTGCAGCGAAACTTGTTCTGATTTTCCAAAAACATAAATGTATAGGTAGAAGTATTTCGGTTAAAATTTTCTTGCTGATGTTAAACAAACAATCCTTTGCTATTTATGGATTACCGAATTTCAAGTTTTATCAGCGTGTTTGTTACTATCCTTTTAAAGAAATTGATTTTTTTACACGCAATATTCATCGGTATTATTAAAATAAACTAATACGATACGTAAACTTAGGTCGCTGTCATACGAGGAAGGTACTCGTGTATCGGGAGTGAAGAGCAACGAGGACTGTGCAAGTTTGAAAGGTTTGTATTAAGCAGGCAGTTAGTGGTGAAGTGGACAAATGATTATGACTTCTAAAACCGGTTTTCGGATCGGTTATATCAGCAAAACTGCTTCTAGCTAACATTGTAAGAGAAGTTAGAAGTTTATAATATGTAGTCATCACTCACTCTTATGTTGGTTCCCAAATCGTTACATCTGACAACTCGGTGCTACTGCATGCATCACCGTAAAACATAAAGAGTTAACAAACTAAATACTCTTCGAAAACGTATAACGTAGCAAATTGTTCCGACTAAAAATTAAAAATGTAACAAAATATATTGTTTTAATTGCTTTAAACAGGAAATTCTGAATCCAGTTTCGTTTGATAAAATTCTTTAAAAAAAATTCTCGAGATAAAAACACTTCTTTATATCGTTATAACCTTTCAAATTGGTGTTTAAATTAAACTAAACACGACTGTAATATAAAGTATTTAAAAATAAAAACAAGTTTATTAATGTTATTTAATGTAAATTTTATTTATCCTTTTGATAAAACCTAATCGAATCGACTACTAACAATTAATATATATATATATCATTTTTTTTTTCAACTTATTTGTTTTAATTTGCCTTTTATGTCATTTTTTCTACATTTACAATTTTTTAAATTTAATATCTTAATTTTTTATTTTACGATTTATTACACATTTTATTAATTAAATATATACTTAACACTTAACGGGTGGAAGCACGTTTGATATATTGCTCATATTTATTTCTAAAGGCTGTTAACCTTACACCACATTATTTATCGAGTCCTTATTTGAGATTAGAAATTATTATATTAAATGAAAATTCATTTTAAATTTATTCTGTTGACTTAAGCTCGAGTACTTTTCATCGTGTCATATGCAGCGAAGAAATAAATTATAGAGAATATACATAACAGAGCCGAGTGATAATTGATCCTTGACGTGTATAATTTCTATTAGATCAATAAACAGTCAATAAATGGAAAACTTATGCGCTGTAGTGTAAAACACATGTCCTACCCGCATTATTTAACAGTATTTTACAATTACCCTAATGTAAAATGTAGGTTATGATTTTAAATTGTTTTACTAGAGAATATAGTATCTATATTAAAAAATAAAAAACAACAAGAAGTAAGATATATCCACTAGATATTTACTGTTAAATAGTCGGGGAAAAAAAATCAAAAGTGTTTTTATGTGCAAAAACGTTTTTTAAACGTGAATATATGCATAAGGCCGTCATAGTTAACATACAAACACCGTGTTGATGTCAGACATTTCAAGGTTGTGGGCAAACCCATGTATATACGGTTGCCTGTTCTCGAATTAACAATATGAAGATGCTTTATAAAGAAAAAAAAAACAAAAAAAAGGAAAAAAATCTTTACGACGATTGTAAAAATTACTGCAAACCGGACAAGGACATCGTGATAAATTTATTATTTCTTTGGGGATTATGTCTTTCATTAGTTATGCAATTTTTTTATCAATCACATATAAGGCCGATTCATTTTTTTAAGGTATTTATACGCTAATTAATATAAGTGTATATACATTAATGCCCTTTATAACATTTTTTTTAATTAGATACTGCCTTCGAAGCTTAACTATTACCAGTGAAAGTTAAAGAAAAAAAATTTTTTTGATTTTTTTTTTTTTAGGATTTTGTATCGAATGCTTATTCCATATTTTTATTTATGAGATACTAGAAAAAAATTACTTAAATAATATGTACTATTACATATATAATTAATATCAATAAATCTAATTTTAATATCTATAATAAAGTAGGAGTTAATAAAATAGAATACAGAGACCAAAATTTTAAAGTAATTTTTACAGGAATGATTAACAGAAATAACAAAAAAATTGCTTTCAGAAACATTTACAAGCTTATTAATATAGATGATAACAATTGGATTACGCTAATCACATTAGAGTCGATAAGCATAGCATCTTTAAATATAGGTAACATGCAAAAATTAGAAATAAATAAATTTAAATCTCTTACTCTCGAAAAAACAATAGACATAATTACAAACAGCAATGAAAATGTAATTACTGAACCGGTAAAGTTTCAACGTGATGTAATGAGTTATGAAAATAGTACATTTAATTAAGATCTTTAAAATTTAATTTAAATACCTATTCAAATACTAAAATAATAGTTTTATTATTTTCCACCGATTGTAACAGCAGCAAATAGCTAATTTTATATCGGTGAAACCGTGTAACGTAAAAAAAAATAATAATTATATTTAGCAGTATGCAAGAATATAATTCGATAGATTATTTAACAAAGATGGACCAATGAATGTGAAAATAGGAGGAGAAAAGATTATGGAGGTAGAAGAATTTTGTTATTTGGGAAGTAGAATTACTAAAGATGGACGAAGCAGGAGCGATATAAAATGCCGAATAGCACAAGCGAAACGAGCCTTCAATCAGAAATATAATTTGTTTATATCAAAAATTAATTTAATTGTCAGGAAAAAATTTTTGAAAGTGTATGTTTGGAGTGTCGCTTTATATGGAAGTGAAGCTTGGACAATCGGAGTATCTGAGAAGAAAAGATTAGAAGCTTTTGAAATGCGGTGCTGTAGAAGAATGTTAAAAATCAGATGGGTGGATAAAGTGACAAATGAAGAGATATTGCGGCAAATAGATGAAGAAAGAAGCATTTGGAAAAATATAGTTAAAAGAAGAGACAGACTTATAGGCCACATACTAAGGCATGTTGGAATAGTCGCTTTAATATTGGAAGGACAGGTAGAAGGAAAAAATTGTGTAGGCAGGCCACGTTTGGAATATGTAAAACAAATTGTTAGGGATGTAGGATGTAGGGGGTATACTGAAATGAAACGACTAGCACTAGATAGGGAATCTTGGAGAGCTGCATCAAACCAGTCAAATGACTGAAGACAAAAAAAAAGATTATTTACCAGTAAAAAATTGATTGGATTACAGAAAAATAATAATACATCTGTTACATAATTACTATCTTTTACTCAGTCTCATTTTTTTCCCCCTTCCCGCAGTCTTCGATACGCATAGGCCTTCAGTTTATTTCTAATCTCTTAGCCGTTTTACAAGCATAATTATAATTAGGAATGAGTACGAATCACTAGAAATATGAAGTAATGCATCTCTGTTACCTGTATATAGCCGAAAAAACTTGGACTTCCCTCCATATTTCTGAGTCAAAAGTCCAAATCGGCTTCTCACTACGCAATGATTTTTTCAGCAGAATAATATGGATCTGGAAAATTTTGATTCTACGTCTTGTAGACAAATTAATACGAGATAAAAAACAACATTTTCTTTTTTACTCGATTCCTTCCGAAATTCCACGTTAGGAGTCTACTACAAAATTCTTCTGCCTCTTTTTTATGATAGTAGATAAGTAGGTGTAAAAACTTTAGAGAAAATGTTTGTAGAAAAAAAACCGATGAGAAAAGTTAATGAACATTTAATTTTGTAAGTAATATAATATTTACTTAGATATATTCGTGATCTATAGAAATTTCTTTATCTCGTGTGAACAAAAGGTATATACAATTTATTTGACCTACGAATGAAAAGCCAAGAACGTTTTGTATATTATTTTTTTTAAACAAAATTCGTGATGACAGCGATACGTTCATGATTATTTTGTTCTCTCATAAAAACTACAATAGTTTTGGTTCTACGATCCGACACATGTTTTTATATATACTCCCAGGAAGATTCAAGACAAAGAAGGACACATGCGTGAGTTTATACATATATATTACATGTGTACCTCGGTGTTTTTATGTATGTATCTACGTACGTCTGTATGTGTTCATATTTTTGTATATACATACACGTATACATTTGTTTGTGTGTGATGTGCGTGCATAACAATGAACGGGTAGCGAGATAGGAAGCATGGTTGGTTGCTCTGGAACGTAGAGTTGTACACAGGGCACTGCGGGGTCTGTCTCCGTGTCCGAGGGACTGTCCTGAAACTCGCCAACTTACGTAACAACAAACAGCATATGGCGTGTTCTCCTAATTATATATATTCTATTGTCATTCCTACCGTCACGGGCCGCCGGCATTTCCGCCCTAAACCAGCCACCCCAATCTTTAAATCAGCGACCGTTTTATATTCACATCTTATCTGTTAGAAGTTGTTAGGAAGACACCAGCGAACTCAACATGTTTCACTTAACGGAACATATACTGCCATCGATGAAGATAAAAAAAACAGAATAATTAAAAAAGGAAAATTAATTATTTTTATTTTACATTTAATATATCCTCCTACCCTGACAAATCTCTCGTTTCGTTTATGAATTCAAATGTAGTTAAATAGCATTTAATTGAGTGATATATATGTAATTAGCCTATCCGATTGACTTAAGAGATAGCGCTGGGAAAACGGTATACGGCCATCAGGTGCATGCAAAAATAAAACAAAATAATATTAATATAACTATTACTTCGAATATTTGATGCTGGATCACCGTAAATTACAAAAAGATTCTTTCTGTTTTAAAGGTTAAAAAAATTGTAAAAATAGTCGAGTTAACTTTGAGACGCATAACTTCCCGGCTCAAGAACTTTGCTGCTAATTTAATCGGGAAATTTTTAAAAAAGAATGTTTAATGACAATCACATTAAGCGATCCTTTCGAATATGAGTCGCTACACGTGCATCACGATCTGATTTTAGCGTTCGTTCACTGCAAACTTATTTAATCTTTACCATTAAGCTCAAAAGAGTGATTTACTTAGGACTGAATGTTCTTGAGAATAATTCAAGTATTTAAAGAAAAACCCATAAAACCCAAGAATTTATCATTTCCTAATTATGATGCCGCAAATAAAAACTTCATTTTTATTTTTTAACATCGTATTTTAAAAGGTCGATAACCTAAGGAATTCAAAATTCAAAATTAAGTACTGAAAAATATATCTTTACTTTTGTTTTTATCTTGTTTATAAAATGAAATTTATATCATCTAAGAGATTAATCATTCAGCGAAAAATATTTTCCGTAATACCTGTTTACTAAAAATCGTACTTAGGTCATACTTTCCGAGCAGAAAAAATACTATCGGTACATGTTAATTAGTTGCGAACTTTGAGGTAACAAGAAAAGTATTATATCATAATGTGAAAAATCTTACTCACGCGTTTAAAGACATCAGTGTGATGAATGCTTGAAAAGTAGAAGTATTCTGTAAATTAAAAAAAAGGGGAAAACTAGGTTTTTAATAAATATTATTTTATCTCGTCAGTTCATCAATCAGCTTTTATCGTTTGGTGCTTATATTTTAATAACGCCCTTCAAATCGTTATATCAAGAATAAGTAGTCGCTGAGGAATATTTTCATTTATTTATTTATTTTTATTATGTTACCGTCTGTTTACTTATTTTCGTTCCTTTATTTTTTTAACTCGTACAAAAAATATAACCGAGCAAAAATCTATAAATAATTTGTAATATGTAATTAACTGAGCACGTAGAAAATTCATGGCATTATGATAGAATAGAACAGAATGAAACACTGTATCTAACCATTCGAGTGATAATACATAATCCAAAATTATGGATTAAGATAGAAAATTCAATGAAATACAAGAGAGTCGAGCAATTTTAACAAGAAAGAAAAATAATATTTTGAACAATAAGTGCTGAATTAAAGTCGCATAAAAACCCATTATTTTCTAATTTTATTTTTTAGAATTACCGATTTCAAATCACGTCAAACAAAAATTAATCAAAAATTAAACAAAAATTAAATAATCGAATGTTATAAAAAAAAAAAACAAAAACATATGAAACAAATTAAAATTTTTTTCTCCCAATTTTTCGTCGTATCATATTAGTTAGAAATTAAGAAAGAACTTTTCGGAGATTTTCATGGAATATACGGTTTATTACAAGAAGAAGTAGTAAAGAATACTAAAGCCGAAAAGCAAAATAAAAGATGAAAACTTTTGAAATATTGTTTATCGGAGATTTCTTTAAAATTTAGTAATTTTAAAAAGTTTGAATTACAGAAATTTTAAGCCGAATAGAGAAAAAAAATGTTTAGTATAAACTAGTTAAATAAGAAATAATACCTTAAAAGTAAACGTATTCAACGTTTATTACGAAGAGCGACTAATATTAAGGGTGGATAAAAAAGACGTAAAAATTATAAGAAGTTATAAAACATCGCTAACTAACTAGCAGTAACTGTTACCTTGACTACGTTTCGTAATTATTCATACCATGAGTAAGATGCAGAACCCAAGGACAAAAAGGTTGTATATAAAATTAGCATACAGTGGATGAAAGGAGTTAAAAACATTCAGCATGTGAGGAATATAATTAACCGAAATTCTATAGGATATCTGATGCACATTTAATTTGCACTCTTAGATAACTAAGCCTCTTGTTTTTTGTAGGCAATACACACGTAGTTGTGCTATATGTTTGGCTCATCGTAAAAAAATGTGATGTTAATTACGCCCTAACAAGAAATTAATGCAGAATGGTGGTATGCAAAGCCGAGTAATCGTTAGCATTAAAAATTAACCGATACTATTAGGTCTCTATCGACTTTCCTCACCGTATAAAAGGTAATCAATCGTTTACCTTTCTGCGATACTCTGATATGTTAATTGAAATTTTCTGTGTAAACCGCGATGAAACGTAATTATTTATTTCGAAAAATTTACAATCATATCAAAAGTACATATTATTTATAGTGAGTAATTAATGACCGGGAAGAATGAAGATAGACTTCATCTGAAGAGTGAAATATGAAGTTTTTTATGGTTTCTAGTTCGTAAAGTTTTATGTACTTATTTTGGTACACATAAGGATTTTATGGGCAATGATTTTGAGTAGCTTTAGAATAGGTAACACTCCAAATCATCAATATGATATAGATAATGTAAATTATAATAATGATTTATTATTACTATTAAACGGTGGAACTTAATTAGAAAGAAACGTAATTCTTAACTTAAGAAAAAAGTACTTAAATACATTTACAGAAATTTTATTAAAAAGAAGATAATTTTTTATTGCTATTTGTAACTGAAAAAAGAATCACTATTTGTGATAATCT
Source organism: Lycorma delicatula (assembly GCF_047948215.1). Taxonomy (NCBI): domain Eukaryota; kingdom Metazoa; phylum Arthropoda; class Insecta; order Hemiptera; family Fulgoridae; genus Lycorma; species Lycorma delicatula. The sequence continues at coordinate 79,100,257 of NC_134458.1, forward strand.
GTCAAAATATACGTATCCTATAACTCCAGCCATTTAACTTCCAATAGCCGAGAAAATGAGTGACCTTTTTGAGTACGGGTGAAGATAATAAATCACTATTTTAGAACCACCCAAGAGGCACGTGTGTATTCTGTAAATATGTTTAAATGCAAAAAGTTACTCCAGGCAAAAGTAGTCAAAACAAATCCTAAAAAAAAGGAACAAAAGATAAACAAGGGAACAAAAAGAAAGGGTTATGAAAATAAATTTATTTAGTTTAAGAATGAAATTCAAAGGATTAAAGAAAATTTTTCTTGAGTTTTTTAATTTTTTGTTTTTGACTAAATTATTGTAATATAATTACTCGATAGAGATATCTATATTAAAAATATTTTACGTAATTTTCTTTTTAATATTTAACATTTTACATTCAATTTAAATTTCTTTAAGTTTACACATAATAATTTAGTTTTTTAAAATGTTTTCTAGCATTCCTGGTTGAAAAATCAACTGTATATATAAATGGTAAATATTTTTCGGATGTAGTTCCTCAAAACATATGGGAAAAATAGAAATATAGTTTTGATTATTTCAAGCCGATTAGAAAAGCTACTTACAACAATTTTGTGCATTTTTCATAAAACAAATGTTTATAAAAAATTAAAAATTTTCTATTCTACTTTCTGTTCAGATTAAGATTTCTGGATCTAAAAAACTAATTTATAAACTTTATTTTAAAAGCTAATTTTCTCATAAAATATTATTTGAGATGTTTATTAAAATTATAAATTTGTTAAGTACAGAATAACAATTTTTTTATATTTTTTAATACATGCAGGAAAATTAACTATTTCAAAATTATTAATTAAAATATTTCATACTTTATTTTTTTCTGTTTAAATCGGTCCAAATTGTTTCCAATTACAGGATAATTGGTCAAAAGAACTTAATTTTAATGAAAAATTCTTAGTATATTGATTTATTCCATTAAAAATATATAAAAATTCTCTAAACAAAGTGCTCAAGGAATGTCTACATGCATTTAAAGTTATACGTACCGATTATACTGGTTTACCAAACAAAAATTCACATCAACCGAAAATATTAATTTATGTATTGAAAACGTATGATTTTCAAGAAAGTTTCTGTTGTGGTAATACCAAGATTACAACTTCGTTTTAGTCTTACCTAAAAATTTAAATATATCCCACAATTCTAAATTAAAAGACCCTAGATTATTAAATAACAACTTATCTTTGACAAAACACTGTTAATTAAACGTGAAGAAATATTTCAAAAATTTGTGTGTTTTATTAAAAGCAACACAACCTGTATAATTCAGAATGTCCGTGTGATTTTTTATAACGACATTTGTTTAAAACTACAAAAAGCAGTTTGTAGTTAATTAACTAATTAGTTCTTTTAGCATTGTATATATTTAAATCTGACGAAAAATGTAGGTGTAATTGTAACCAAATAATTGAAATTAATGGGTAACATTACTGTTAATATGTAGTAATTTAAGCGAAATTTTTTGCGTTTTATTGTGACGCTTATTAAATATGTAGTGAAAAATATTGCTGTACAAACACCGTAAATTAAACCTAAGAAGGGTGAATTTTTTTAGTATTTTTTTATATCTTAACCAGGGAAAAGTATCAACGAAATATAATTTAATAGAAAATATTATCATTTTACAATTATTATTGGTAGGGGGAAAATTATTATTGTAAATATATATGTATGTATGTATATATATATATATATATATAAAATTATGGAATGAAACAGTCCAAAAACGAATAGGCCCAAGAGATCGGGAAAATAGAATGTAATTGGCCTATAGTCTAACTTAAAATTTTACAGAAAAAAATCATCTCTACAAATGTAAAATTAAGGATCTTGTAGACAATGATTAGTCCAAAAGCGTTGAACGTTGCAGATTGTTTGATAATGACTAATACGGACGTTTTAATCCAAAAGTAAAAAAAGAAGATTTTGAAGGAACATATTTGGTCCTGTATAGGATGAAACTTTATAAATATATATATATGAAAATATAATGAATATATAATGAAAATAAACGTCGTTCCCTCAAACTGCTAAATTAGACATTTAAAGAAAAAATATATGAGTGAAGATTAGCTTTCATAGAGTCACACTTTGTTCGCCCGATTTCTTAGGTTAATTTTTTCTTGGCCTTTTCATTCCACAGTATATATATATATATATATATATATATATATATATATATATATACACACACACAATAATTATGTTTTTTTATAAGAAAAAAAGTAGTAACAGAAGGCTTCAGAAAATAGGTCAATTAGATGTAAAAGTACTTAAGAATTACAGGCAGTAAAGGATGGGTAGGGACTCTAATAAAAGTGTTAAACTTTCGAAACGGAAAAAATAAGACTACGTTATTTGTAAAGCTTTTTTTATTAATCTTCATCCTGCAGATGAATTTTAATAAAACATTTTAGGAAAAAATAAAGCAAATAAAATTTGAAATCAATTTTCATACTAAATATTTTATCAGATTTTGACTAAGTTTATCAAATTTTTTATCAGGATTTCTTCGAGGTAACAGTTCGCCTGGTTAAATTTGTGTTAAAATTAATATAAAATGTAATATTTTTTATTTTGAATTATCATTAATTTACTCAATTCAATGATTTAATGGAATGTCATAAACAAATTATTTAAATTATAGTTGAAATTATTTATTTTCTGTTTGTTAAAGTTACGAATATTTTTACAGTAACCTAGCCTACACTCACACAACCATTGAATATATATATTATTATTATTATTATTAGTTTTACTAGCACAACTATGTTTACTACTACTGTTATTATTATTATTCGCGTGAGGCCAAGTGTATGTTTAATTGTGCATATCTTAATTATCATTGTTTTTATGAAGGTGTATAACAAACCTTTTTAACTAACTCCTATCCATAATATTACAAGCGTTAGCATATTTCTCAAGTACCTTCTATTTCAAACATTAATTTATGATTCTATATATTTTGTAAAAGTCCCTCTTTTCTTATTAATATACTCACACACTTTACATCACACATTCTTTTTTATTATCACAAAAGAAATTATTAATTACATTTAATTTTAAAATACTTTAATTACTTAACTTAAACCCTTAAAATCGATGACAAAGATCTTTGTCAAATCAGTATATATATATATATATTTGTTTTATTAAACATGTTAAAAAATTCATAAATGCTAAAGACAATAAAATGAAAATATAACAAAGTGCTCGTTAAAACATTTACTTAATAATGTTTTTAATCATTTGAGGAAATCTCTTTTCCCATAAAACTTAATTGCTATTATTAATAATATTACTTTATCTGAACAATAACGTGTCACTTTTTTTAATTTTTATACTCTAAAGGTTCATAAGCGTTTGAATTATAAAATAAAAGAACGAATATTTTCATTAATCCGGCATAAATAATCAAAATTGCATAAGTAGGTTAAAAATTTGGTGTTATAGTATCGGTGAGATAATGAGACTTTTATTTTAAAACATATTTTTAAATTATTTATTCCATTTTAAAATAAAGATAAGTTTCATTTTCAGAAAAACTACAGTTTTTTTGTTATTATAAAATGATCACAATATATCAAATATTTTTTTTTTGAGAAATATAACAAAACACTCCACTATTTTTGGAAATGAATTCTATAATAAATAAAATATTTGGCCAAAAAAAAATTTGATACTAGAAAATACCCAGAAATCGCTAAACTAATTTATTTAAAATCTAAAATTGGTTGTCTAATTCTATTGTTAAACGATCACTGTCAGTACATATTGAGGAATTAGAACATACTCGTAAATAAAATAATAATTACAAAGATAAAATGATAATGATAATTCTGTAAATATCCCTACAAAACCAGCATTGTATCTGGTTTATAAAATACACTTAAACGAGGACTAAATATTCTAAAGTGTTGTTTTAGAGGATTCCAGTCGAAAGCTAAAAGTTGGATTTCATTCTGCCTACCACGGCCTTGTAATACCAGATAAACTAAAATTTTATTACAAGATAGAAATGGCATGAACCTTTGACGAATAAAAAAGAATTTCTTCCTTTAAAAAAAAAATAAAGGGGAAACCCGTTTATTGTTCTTATTGAAGATAGCTTAAAAAAAAAAAGAATAAATATAAAATGTAAACGGCTATTATATCCGTATCGTTATTTAACGATGAAGTTTCGGCGTTATCACTGAAGAATCTCTTTTCTAAATACTCTAATATTTACCTACTACTACTGATTTTATTAAAAACATTTTTTTTCTAGTGAAATTATTTTGAGACCAGTTTCCTGGCAAAGTTGCGTTACAGCCAAATTCTCTAGACTTTTACATTTATAACGAGACAAACTCCTCGTTATCATATTTTCAATGTTTCATTTAGTTTGACCTACCTGTCTAAATTGCATTTATTTCCCTTACTAATGAATTTATACATATTAGTACATAAATATATAAATGTATACTGAACTTATACGTATTTTGATGGTTTTCTTTTTATCTTCAGTATACCCGACAATAGAAACTGATTTCCAAGATTAAATTACGGTAATGTTAAATATACGATTTAAAAAAAAAAGATATGTAATTATAATGCTGGTGACGAAATATTACCCGAATTATCAATGGATTTAGTTATACAATATTATTAAAGAATACTGCTAATAGATAAGGGATATAAAGTTATACGGGATGAATTATATCTATTTTTCTTTAAAATGTCTTTTTTTAAGTAAAAAATTATATTAAACATTAATAAAACTTTAGAAACTTAAACAAATCCTTTAAAATTTTAATACAGTTTTGTATCGAATAAACCGGGATGGTGGTAGATACTGCAAAACGTTTTGCAATCGGTTGGTCTAAGTGATAAAATATGTAGTATTAATTAAATGTGGTTGTTGTAAACGATGTTCGTTAATTGTAATTATACGTAGCGGATAATTCAATCGTTCACTAGGTAATGACAGATCTACGTGTTAGTAGCGTGTTTTTATATTATTACTTGAAATCGGTGAGGATTTAAAAAAAGTGTATATTAAAAAATATTTATCTTATAAAACTATAAGAATATTATAAGGTATATGTTTATGAACGTTTAACGAAATAAAATATAAATTTTAACCGAATTAATAATATATTTTAATCTCAGACGATATGACAAACTCGAGTTTATAAAGTATACCCTAGTGTTATTAGATGACATCTGCTCGGGGCAAAATCGGAGGCAGTACTCCGAGTTGGCTATTTTAGTGATAGACACATATTCAGTGGTGCGATTACAATAAGTATAAGTATACTGTAATGTTGTATTACAGAGTTATATTATTGTCTTGTATAATGTTAGCTAGGTAGGTTGAACTGAAGGGAGGTTCCTAATAAATATTAATGAGAGTTCCCGCATAGTATTACTGTAAACACATGTCGTACTCCGAAGCATGACATGGCCCCCTCCCACCCCGCCTTGAACACCCACTCCTCTGCCCCCTTCGATACGGCTTCCCGGCTCCAGGCCGTGAGGCCGTGGTTTCCCGCCCACACTGTCCACGGTCGACACACCCTTCCCTTGTAAGGGGACTTCAACCCCCTAATTTAGTTCAATTCGGTAGTTTTTTTTAAGTATATTTGTTACTTTGCAATTTTTCAGCGGCTTGAACTGAAACGAATTCGGTTAAAGGCGTTTTATTCCCGGGTAGGTCGATGAAATAAATTCTAAAGAACATAGCTTTAAGCGAAAAGATATATAACACGTATAGGATTCCTACTGATGATTTCTGTAATATACGGTTTGAGCCGCTGAAATTGCTTAGCCGGATTAAAGAATAGAATGCCCGTATAAGACTTGACCCGATAGTAACTGGATCCAGGGTTTAAATGTACTCGAGCACAATAAATCGTGGATTTTTCCATCTGTAAAAAAATTAAAGAATTAAATCCTGTTTCCGTAAGTAAAATTTCACCTAAATAAAATTAACAAATACCTCGACTTTTAATAACCTAATTTTCCGTTTTAAATCGATTATTTGATTAGTTTCAGGCGTTTCTCATTCATTTTTGCTTTAATCCTTAACCTCAAAATATTTACGAACCTTACAAAAACAAATCCATACATTTATCTTACTTGGACGTTCCACCCTTTCCGGCTTCTTCTATTATTAAAGTTAGCTAGCCTTACACGTCTTAAATAGTACATTACCTACCGACCACGTTCATTATTTTTTCTTTTACAAGATTCTGGCGCAAATTTCTTTCACTTTAACCCAAAATATATAACTTCATCTAACCATCTAATTTTATTTTAATTTTAAATTTTCTACTGCTTTATCTAAGTTTTTTCTTTTCAATTCTCACCGCCATAAAATTTTAAATTCCATACAAGCATTTATCTATTTTTTTTTAATTCTGACATACGTTTGTGGTAATGTTAGACTTTTCCTTTCTTGGCATCATATCCTTAGAGCTCTGCTGCAAGAAGGAAAGTATGGTATTCGGTAAAAAAATGGAGTACGGTTTTTTTTGTTGCATTTATTACAGTTTCATGACTCAGGGATCCCAAAATACAAAAAAAAATCTAAGTGAGTAATCCTTCTAAGTATGTATGTACGTGTGTTTGAAGATTTTGATTGGATAAACTATTGTGATGAAAATTTGTATAAAGATTCATGAATAGGAGACAATTTGTAAGTAAACTTTTGGGATCAACTTTTTCCAAATTTTGGTAATATAACCCCAATTTATATTGAGCTCAGTACATGCGAGCATATATTAACAATTTTTAAAGAATTTTTCCGAAAATTCCCCTTTCCACAAAAATCGATAAAGCTATAATTTTTTTATTGTATACTTTTTAACCGAAATTTTTTATATGTCTTCTTAGGCATGGTAGTAGTGCAAGTGATCCAAAAATATACTTTAGGGGCAGTATTGGGGGTGGGGAGCCAACCATAGTTTAAAAGTATCGATTTAAAAATTTTTTTTTTTTGTTTATTTTCGTATATCATTATTTTTACATTATATTAGAATAGATAACCAATGCCAGGAAAGTGTCACAAATTTTTATCAGCTTTTTTCATGAGTAAAAGCTTTCCAGGGTTTTAAAGTTCTATTTTCATATCTTCTTTAGCTCTTGAATTCCAGTACAACGTTGGCATTTACTCATTTAACGCGAGATGTTTCAAAACCGAAGGAAAAATGTAGTTTTAAAGTTTCTTCTACACCAATTAAATATTTTGATTTAATAAACCAGATTCTTCATTTTCTTATGGATATTGTAAATATTGAGCAAAAGGAAGGTTTGAATAAAAAGCTGTTTAGGCAAGGGTGAATAAAGAAAACATCTTCAAACGCTTTTTCTTAAATCAAAATTCGCTTCATAAATAAAAACACTTTTCAACTTCTTTACTCTTCGTTTTACGTTATCTTAATCATTCATTTTTCTTCTACCTGTTTATCATATTTTATTTTGCGTTTTATTTATATTTATTTTCAAATAAATTAGTTCAAAATGAAACAGAGTAGGATGAGAATAATAAATTAGATAAACATAAATAAGGAAGAATATTTATAAAATATATAGTTATTTAATTTTTTTTTATACGTTAGCAAAAACTAGATAACTTTTTAAATTTTAATGTTTCTTTTCGAAAGTTATTCATAACGTAACATCTTAAAGTGCTTGCTATTCCCAATCATGCTATCGTTCGGCTAGAAGAATGCACAGTATGCTTTAACGTTGGGAATACCAAATCATATATTCTTAAATTTATAAATTTTACCACGTAAATTAATTTGATAAATTAAAACTGAAACGATGTGAACGTAGTGTATGAATAAAAAAAATAAGAAAGGGGTGCAATTGTTTAAAAGGAAGATAGCTTAGTCGGAAACACATGTCTCAGTGCTTCCTGGGTAAGATTTACACCCTGACCATCCGACTATAAATTGCACAACCGAGTGATTCCACTTGATAGCAGCAGTAAGAATAATAATAATAATAATAATAATAATAATAATAATAAACGCTAGTGTCAGTTCGGTGTGGTCCCCCTCAGTTCGCTTCTTGAATAGGTAAACCCTGAGAACCTATGAATAATAAACGTCAGTTAATTTAAAATACATCAATAAACATTTACATAGTCTAATATCCATTTAAAATTATTTTCCCTACAGACTTACCAAGAATAATATTCATAGTTAGAATGTTGACTACATTACTTAAGCCTTGTATCTGCAGTTACAAAAATACTGTACACAAGATTCGCTCTTATTTATTCTGCAAAACAAAGTAAGTAAATTCCACTACTATCAAGAACCATAAAGGACTAAAAAAAGCGACTTCGTTGTTTCTACCGAAAATAAAATACAGCAAAAAATTTATAATATAAATAGATGTCATCCCAAGTAAAACTGAAAAATTTTCCGTTTATCAACGTAACGTTTTATATAACATTACCCAGATATCAAAAAACATTTCCTTGGGTCATCCTTTCCGACGGGTAACTTCATCCTACGCTTTTTCATCTTTCCTTGCTTTGAACACATAATTCATCGGTTAAGTTATTAATAATTTCAATATTAATAAATAACTTTTTTTTTTTTTGAAAGAAAAAATTAAAATAGCTCTTATAAAACAACCAACAAAAAAGTCCTGCTATTCTGATGATGAGTTTTAACAAATAATTTATTGAACCTGAATTACCTACATCTTCGTTTAACGCAAATAATAATTACTAAAAATAATAAAAATTTTAACGTCAACACTTATCGTTAATACGAATATCTGTACGAATATAAGTGACCTATTTTTAGTCCCCTCCGAAAAGATAAGGTATTTCATGGTAATAAGCATGAAATGGTTGTTAAACCTAATGTATCTTCTTAAATTTTACTAAATATTTACAGTTTTAATGGAGCATAATTGAATTATTAGGCATGAAAGCGTGATAGTAGTACAAATAATAACTTAAAAAAAACCTTAACTTTATTAACGGTGGATACCACCATACAATCGTCACCTGTCTAAAGTGACCGCTTTTAATTATTGCCAACAGGGATCAAAACAAAAATATTCTATTATATTTTTTTCAGTTAATTGCTGTTAACTTTTATTCTATTCAGGCTTTTTTTATATTTTACCTTTATACATTTTTATCAACCGTTATTTCCTATAACTATTATTTTAATATATTTTTTATGCCTGTGGGCTATTTACTACAAGCAATTATGTTTTTATTTAATAAATTTCTATTTTGTGAAGCGGCTCAGATCAAGGTTTCCAGTGGTGTTCCTTGATAGTTCCTCGGAAATATGGACATACTTTTTCTACTCGTGATGTAAATATAACCGCCCCTAACATGATCATTATAACATATAGTTATTTCCAGATCTGAATTAGATATTTTATTAAAATTTATTACTTTTGAATATTATCAAATTTACTTTATATTACAAGTTTTTCTAGGAATCAATAATAATTTTTATATTTTTTTTTAGAACCCGGATAAAAAATATTTTTCCTTGAATGATAAAATGTTTAAATTAATTTTTAACCTAACATAAACCTATTGATAATGTCATAATTAAATGTTAATAAAAGAATGTAAATAAAAGTTAAAATAAACCGTTTTTTTATTACAGTACGATTTTTAATTGTAGTAAATATACAAAAAAATAATCGTACAAAAAGGAAAAGTCAAGTAACAGAATAAGAGCTATTAATTAAAAATGACATACTGGAATTATCAAAAAGTATATAGGATAATGTATTATTATAACTATTTATCAACAAACATTTTTTTCTCCACTTGAATGTTAAAAACTTATACATTTAAACACATATAAAAATGTGTGTATGTATGTATGTATGTGTGTACTTAAAAAAATAACTACTTAAATGGTTTAACTTATCTAAACTAGACTTCAACATTAATGTCCGGTTTCCTTAGAACAAATGTAGTAATTCCGTATCTAAGCTAGTGACATCTTGACGTCTATTTGTGGTGATTGTAGATAAAAAACTGACATGAGCAAAACGAATGATTAAAAATAAGTTAAAAGTTTTTATACAACTATATACCTATAGAATTTATACATAAACTCATGCGCGCACACGTACACATTTACTTACTTACGTAAATAGAGAGGGGAAAAGTTGTTTTGTTTTATGCAATAATATATAAAGATGTTTCAAACAAATATAAACTTATATTAAAAATTAAACAATAACGTAATGAAAATTTAGGTAACGTAATGGTGAAAATATAATTTTATGTATATAAAGTCTAGGCGTAGTAACAGTAATCAAACTTTTAATATTATTTTAGTTCCGTTTACCGTTTTTTAAATTTATTTTCGGGTTCTAATTCAACATTTCTGGGTCGGTGAACTTTAAGAGTGTTCAACATGTAGATTGTCAATTAACAAGGAACGCATCTATGTAAAATTAATAAATAAAGTTACAAGAGAGAATACAGATTATAAATTATAATCAGTGTTATAGTGAATAATTATAATCAGTTAGTTTTTTAAGTGATTTTAAACGGGTAAAATCACTTAGTGGTAATGTATTACCTTTCTTTTCAAAAGGTTATACGTTCAAATCGAGTCCGTTCTGTTAAAGTATATCTTAATGCGTAATCATATATTAATGTATAAGTAAAGAACTTTCGTTACGTGGATACAATTTAAAATAATATTTCAAGATATTGGTTGTTGCTGACGTTAATGTATGCATATTAATTTTTTGTAATAAGTTGATGAAAAACTTTTTTTGAGTTTATCAATAAATAACTTAAATCTGTGAATTATTCAGTACGTTATTTTTCTGTGAAAGTTTTAATAGTTCTGGTAATTTCGATTCAATAGAATGTTGTTATGTTTCTTTTATGCAACTGTGTACGCGTGTGTATATATATGTATGTTTTATATATCTATAAGAAGCGAGTCTTCCTGGAAAAAAGGGAGATATATACTGTTAGACAGGTTGGCGAATTGATCTGTCAGTGTCGTTGGATCTCAGCACCTGCATACGAAACGGTTCATTTCGCTATTCAGTAACTACAGTGCTACCCGAACATTCTTGTTAGAAAACATGAGAACAGTTTTTTGTCTTATCTCCTTTTATAAAATAGTTTGTACTGTTTCTTGTTTTGTATATAGTAATAAAAATAACTTTTTATTAAGTATTAAAACGTATTGTAATAAATACTACCAGATATTGTCACGTTAGAGAGACCGTGTAATTAAAATTGAATTAATTACTTGAGACTTAATGTAATCGATTAAGAAAAAAGGGAAACTTGTTAAGTTTCCCTTTTTTCTTAATATAAGTTAAGTATGTTTAAATAATTTACATCGATTTTGAAAATTCATAAAACAATTACCCAAAATCTGAATCATCCACGGCCCCAGTTTGATCTGAGTACTGAGTTACACTTATTATACTCAGATCAAACTGGGGCTGTGGGTGATTCAGATTTTGGGTAATTTGTTTTATGAATTTTCAAAATCGATGTAAATTATTTAAACATTGATGTGTAATTTAAAAAATAATCAATAATTTAAATATTATTTATTTATACGAATTTAGTAATTTTTAAATTACGTTATAAATTATTCAAGTAAACATTAAAACATAATGGGAACTTACAAAATGTAATTAATTTTTCTATGTAGAGCGTAAATATTATATACCAGACAAACAAAAAATTCGTAGAGTGTATAATTAAACTGTTCATCCGGCAAACAGGACGCTGCTTCAACTTAAGATACAACGGGTATAAAATCACTCCACAATAATATAGATAGGTTATCGTCTACCACCTCAGAAGCCATCCTTCAGGCTAATAATTTATACTTGAACAGAAGCAAACACGGGTACCGGCTATGTCTTTCTTAAATAATTATTCTTTTGTTTCAATAATATAATTTATTATTTTAACATCGTTATTATTAGGATATGTAGTAAATGCGTTATATATATTTCCGATGAGTTTAACCCTTAAAAATTCTGTCAAATTGTGAAATCATTTTTCATTAATAATAATTACCTTTAAAAGTACATGAAATTTCAATGAAAATGTTCTTTTAACTACTTTTTATCCTAACGTGATTTACGCCTGTGTAATATGTGCAACATAAATCCTGAAAATATCCGCTATTAATTTAAAAAGTAATTTTTTTAAATATCCTCTTCCCTCAAGTCGGGCGATTTTTTCATCGAATTATTAACAGTTATCGACAATTTTTCGAGAAGTAGCTAAGAATAATTTGCTTGTCTTATCTTCATTAAAATCATTTTCTTTGCTGAAAAGATACAATTTTAACAGATATACATATCGATCGCTAGATATATTTTTTTCATATTTAACAGTACAAAACACAATAACCGATTATCGTAGGGAGATAAAAATAAGTAAAAAAAATTAACCAGCAGTTATCAATTATATAGGAATATGTTTTTAAGCCCTACTGTTAAATTAATTATATTTTTCTATTCTAATAGTATTAAGTTATACATCTATGTATTTTAATTTTCCTTTACAGGGTAGAAAATAGCTGTCGTAAAAATTACGACGTGTAATTTTTTATTATTACATGCGTTATAAGCGTGCAGATTTTATTTACTAAATCTTTTTGTGTGAATGAAGACATATAACTGCATAAGTCTAATTTTTGTCTAAAAATTTAAATTTTGTCAAAAAACTGACAAAATAAGTTATTATTTCAATGAAATTTGGAAGATTATATAATTATTATTATTAATACCAAAACCATATTAGCAATAAAATGTATAAGAACGAATAGTTAAGATTAATTTTTGTTTCATATGAAAAACAAAATTATAAATTATCACGAAGATATTTTATTTTGTCTCTAAATATTTCATTCCCAAGATTTAAATTTATTAAGAGTTAAAATGTACGATATGTTGAGAGTTTTAATGAAAAAATTTCGGTTCAATTATTTAATGTTTAAAATCAGGTTAATTTCAGTGTGCTTGCAACGAAATCACATATATTGTTGACTGAGGATTTTAAAAAAGTTCAACAAAAAAACGGCCTTCGATGTTTTAAGTGTACAGTAAAATCTAAATTTTTTCAAATTGTAATAACAATATTATTTTCCTTGGTTCAGGAAGTATGAATAATTTGGGTTCAGGAAGGGATTTCCTCATTTCATTAAATCTCTTCTAATCCAAGAAAACGTAGAAAAAAGAAATTAAAGGCAAAAAACCAGTTAAAAAATGGAAAACTTTTGAGATGGCCGTTTCATGGCTACGTTGTACTTAAGACCAAACGTAACTGTATCGATATTTTTTTCATCTATAATACATGGATTCCTTTGTTAAAAACAGTAAAAAAATATGAATCGGTCGTTTTTATACATAAAAAAGTTCAGTTAAGCAAATATTTCATAATACCATGAGATTATTAAAGTTTTTTTTTTAAGCGTGTCATAATGTGTTTGTTATTTCAATATACGTTATTTAGTTAAAAGACTAGAAAATCTGGTTATTTGATAAATTTTCAGATTATTTTTTCGTTTGTAGAAAAGCATTAAAAGAATTTAGTAACCTGTAAATTTTAACAGAACTATTTTTAAGACATTTATTTCTGTAGTTCCCCGAGATCAATAAAACCATTCATCTTTTGTTTTAAAGAAACATTTTGGTGTATACAAATGTAAAAATTTCTTTGAGGTTCGGATAACCTTTAAAAACATACGGCCTCTGTTCAAACAAAATACCAATAGATCTTGGGTAGATATTCGTACTCCGATTACCTCGTATAATGTTTTAAAAAAATTAAATTTTAATAATATTTGTTTATAATAAACTCATCGGTGACACTATTATTTTGCAGAAAAAGATTTTTCTTGGAAAATTGTTAAAAATTCTGAACTCCATTCCGTATTTTTACAGCCTTTACTTTATTCAAGCCCTGTAAAATAGATGAATAAAATCTGGTAACACTGATTTTTTTAGATTTCATTTATAAATAAAATGTAATTTATTTAAATGTCTTTCCAATTTTAGCTCAAAAAAAGGTGTAAGAATGCTGATGATTTTTTCACGAGTAAAAGCTACTCTGTGATTTACATATTAGAAAAATAATAAGGAAACTCGATACCCGATTGTTTATTAATTTAAACAAATTCTATTCGTTAATTTAAATTAGAAAATATCAGTCTTATTATTATTTTAATAAATATGCTTATTAATTTAGATAAAATTAGCTTCAAATATTACAAATTAACAGATTTAAAAAAAGTCGTATACGTTTTATAATGTTAGTAATACTCAAGTAGTCGCGGCGAGTTCCCTATCTTAAAAACAATTAACTCCCTGCTGAGCTCTGTTTGTTCTAGTCACCCCTTATGTAATTTAATACCTATATCACTTGACACCTATCTAACTCGAATTACTGTTTACGGTTCCTCACTGATATAAATAATAATATGTCATACAGCCCTACCTTCGATCTACATAGTAAAATTACACCGTAGAACGTATTTATTATAATTCTAATGAGCCGTTAAAATTTAAATCGGTTGTTTTATTTGTAGTGAAATAATTATTTTAAAAACCGCTTAAAACGTCGACGTAATTTAATAAACCTTGTCAATTTTTCTTAATATCAAAATTATACTATTGCGTATTACTTATTATGCATTTTTCTTAGATGTATTCCAATTTCATTTAATTATTTTATTTTTTTCAAAAATATTTTTGGTCAGGATTGTAACGAATTAAAAAAAAAATTAATTCAATTACGACATAAAACAGAAATCCCGATCAATATTTATGATTCCCGATCAGAATCCTGGAATAGGTTTCCTTTCTTTCCCTACGTTCTTTATAATACTTAGATTCACAGTTATTAAAATACATAAATGTACATAAGGGTATTCCAGTCAAAATTTCTTAATTAAAACTTACTACGCAATTATTACTAGTTTTCCAGAAATTTTGTTAAAAATTATTTTAGTAATGTTTGAGAAATATAAATATCACCTTGAACTGTGTAATTCATCTTTTGGTACAAAATATTTTGGGGATTAATAAACTTATACATAAACCGTTAATTTATATTTTATTGTCCTTTATGTTTTATATGTACGCATGTATATTTATATTTTCTCTTTTCTTATGATATTTTTTTATATAAACATGAAAACTGTTTGAGTATGAAGAAAGAGTTCAAGATGTTTTTATATTAACCGAATAGATTAGACGCGATAGCGAACGAAACATTTTGTTACAAAAATAGTACAAAGACGAGCAGTTTAAATCTTCCATTATAATTTTTAATATAAAAATGATAATTTAACGATCGCGATTAGTTTAGCTTTTTTCTTTCATTTAAACGAATTTATTTTCTTGTTTTCGTTTCAGGTGAAAATCTGGTTCCAAAACAGACGCAGCAAATACAAGAAAATGATGAAAGCCGCACAACAAGGAGCGGGTGGCGGATCCGCTCCCGGACCTCATATGCTTGGGGGAGCCGCTCCACACACTCCTCAGGGTCAGCCACAACCCCCGAGTCCGCAGCCTCCCTCTGGAATCCTACAAGGGAACGGTAACGGATCGTCGAGTGGCAGTCAGCCGAGTCCCGGAGGCGCTTACCTGCCTCACGGGCACGGCCACGGGGGCCAAGGACACGGTACCCCTACCCCGAGTTCGACACCCGTCAGTGAAATGTCACCGCACGGGGTGAGCGGTTCACCACCTCTTGTGGCCTGGGACATGAAGCCGACTCCCGGACATCACCATCCGCACCACCATCCACATCATCCGCAGTATATGCCCCAATACTCGTGGTACCAAACAGAGGGCACTACTCCTGCTGGCCTTCTCACGTGAGTCAACTAACAGGTACTAAAATTTACTTGTATGTATAACGAACGTTTATTGCCCGATGTGTTTTGCAGTCGATGTTATTTATCCACAGAATTTCAACCTATATATGTTCTCAGTCGTTTAGGATGTAATATTAAACAAAATTCTATCAAACGGATGAATGGACGTTTATTTACGTCACATGTTTCTTCGTTTACCGTTTGGCTAAAAAAACACCTGAGCTTTTAACATCAAAAAGAAAAACCGTAGTAAAACTCATGCTGTATAATTTACGGAGGTAAATCGTTTTTATTTTCCAAACTATTCGATTAATAGCTCATTAACCCTTAAAGAACGTGTGTAGTTTGCTTTTAAGTAAACATTAAAACATACGCTTTAATGATTCAATGATAATTACAATAAAATATTCCCAAAAATGTTTAAACCGAATCTCTCCCGCTCAAACATAAACAGACCAAAAAAAAAAAAAAATGGTTCAGTAAAATAAGTAAGAAAATGACTAGTTTTTTCTTTTCCATTAAACGTGTGTGTAAATGAAAATAACAATTCTCTCTAATAGACTAAAGTTGGAGATTAAATTTGTGGATAAGCAACATCGTTCAAATCCTATCACAAGGAACACATTATAGGAAAAATGATCTACTAACTTTATATAACATTATGTTATTTTAATTGTTAGTTTAACGATCTATTCGTTTTGATTAGGTTCACTTTTGAACTAATCCACTCGAATGGTTTCATTCATTTGACCGTTCCCTCTCATTCTGCATTAATTTTATTTTTAATTCTATCATATTTATTACATTCTACACACTCAGCTGTTTGTTTTATAGTCCAACTTACGGCTTACACTAAAGTTTTTATCGCATCTAATTTTCCTTCTGTATTAAATTAATTAAACACGGATGTATTTGTTTACGACCTACCGTCGTAACTTAGTTCTTTTAGTAAGAATTTACGACGGATTTCTATTTTCTTTGAATCAAGTTATAAATTATTTATATTGAATCTTATCAAAATACATAACTTTTAAAAGTTTTCTGTAACATTAAATTTTAAAAACACATATTTCTAAATCCTTTTTAGATTTCCTTCGTCAATGTTACAGTGTCATATAGGGTTAGATTCTGTAAAAATATTTTAATGATTTATATTAATAAAATGTTATTTTATTTACTTTCAAAACTTGATTTAATTAAAATTATTTATTTATTTACGATCACGATACCAATACATTTTTAACTGTTACCTAGTAGCCGGTATGTAAACTTCTCTACAATCTCTCAATTAATATTTAACAAACTCAGGTTGCTGTCCAGATTTCTTTCAACCAAAGTTTATACACGTAGTTTATGAATTTCCCCCCCTTTATTCTTTGTATCTATACTTCAAAGCAAAATAATACGTCATAGTTTTACTTATAACAAACTGTGTTCCTACAGAATAAATTTTAATATTTTTTCCTTTATCTGTTAATTTTGGTAAAAGTTTTTTTTATTCGTATAAAATTAATATGAACAACCGAATTTTATTTTCTCTAAAAAAGATGTGCTTTATTTGAATTACAAAATAAAAACTATTAAAATAAATCGTTTATAATTAATTGATTTTTTAATTAAAAATTTAATTATTTAAAGATTCATAGAAATAAATTTGCATCTAATGAAATGTCGTCCAAACGTTTTTTATAAAACACTTCTTAGAACCACCGACCGAGGTCGTCAAAAACATATCAAGGTCTTCCATCAAAGAGAAAGTGTTTTTTTCTGCAATTATTTCGCAAATCTGTCTCCCTCTCTCTAAATTACTCTCTTTCTCTAAGTTCTTTCTATATATATTCAACCTTAGGCGTTTCATCGTATGAATCAGCAAATTTAATGCACTTCATCAAAGTACTGGGAATATTTTGAATTACATAAGTAGGTCCTATTCGTGTAGTTCGGTTTTTAATAAAACGACTTTTATTATATTATTTTAAATAAAATTGTTTGCTTTTTAATTTTATAAAATCTTGGCAATATTTTTTTTTATCGTAAACGAAGAAAATATAAGTACGTAATGATAGCTATGCGGATTTTCAACGAATCTTTATATCTTTTACTTTTATTTCGATAGTATATTATTTTCTATTAATTTTATATGTAACAAGTCCGCCATGTTTTACGCGGTTATTTGTATTAGTGCACGTAAACCCTTTACAGAACAGAAACAGCCTGCAAAGAATTCTGAGTAGTGAAGCGAGTTTATTGACCGGCGGCGAGACTCAAAGGGCCGAGATATTCAAAAACTATGTTATATTTCAATTAAAGCATTCCGCGGCAGCGGACAAGGCATTCCTGTTTTTATGCGAAGCCCGACACATGTCGCCCCGTTGCAGTGCACAATGCAACTGCAGTTCCAGTCACACTGGAGTGGAATTTATCGGCCCAGACCGGAACATCGCAGTAAGACTTTACCTTTTGCTCATCTATTAAAATTATATACTTTATACAGTAATTAATACATACTAAAGATATTCGATAAACTGAATCTATAGAAAATGACGTATAGTTGCGATTTAAGTAATATAAAACGATTTAGTTTATTAAGAATATTTTTACTTTGTTTACAATTAGCAGAAAATTAATTTTCGAGTTTTACAAACAAACGTTGGTTTTACGGTGTAAATTATGTGAAGTGTTATCGGTTTCTGCTGAAAAATAATGGATAATTATTTTAAAAAACTTTTATAATATGGAAAATACTAAGAAAAAACCGATTATATGTTATCTTTTCTTTGTTCATAATGTTCCTACTTATTATAGTGTAGTTAATGAACTCGAAATCTATAAAAAAAAGAATTTCTTGAAAAATATTTCTTAATTTTTTTACATTTTCTAATTCCCTGTTTGGATATACCTTTCAGAAACATTTTAAGAATTACCGATCAGATCGAACTGAAACTTGGGCAAGTTTTTTCAAGAGCTTTCTTTTCAACTGTTAATAATACTTCCTGTAATAGCTGTCATGCAACACTTACTCATTTCACCATTGTAATCGGGAAATCTTAAAAATTTTACAGGTTTATACGGGATCAATATTACACGAAATGTTAGTATTCTGTCGGTCTATAATAAACTGGAATTAAAGCGGTGTCTACTTAAAAAAAAAAACCGAATAAAAAGATTACGGTTTAAATTTTGATACATTCATTATCAGTATATAAATCTTTTTCTACGTAGGATATCCTTAACATCTCAAATTGTTAAGAGATAATATGTACATATTTATTAAAAACAATTCTTTTTATCGTAAAAGTTGGTAATTTTCTAAGTAACTCCATTACAACATTTTAAAGCGCACCATCGATAAATTTGAACGATAAATGGCATTTTATGAACAATCAACAATAAAAAAAGGGCGATAAGTTAAAGAGAAATCATTTTTGAAATGGATTGTCAGAGTACAGTGCTGAGAAGTTGAGAGTTCAATATGAATCTAGAGATCGAGTTGTTTATTCGGAACTGTAGAAAGATTAGTGCAGCTGAAGTGGATGCAGCTGCACGATTCACAGTTTATTTAGATATCTTTATATTCTTCAATTTATGGGAGAATAAAAACGATCCTTAAATATTGCTACATGACTTTGATGGCTCTTAATTTATGGTGCACAATATGTTTTTGAATAGCCGATCAGTAACAGCTAGTAAGGAACCGCTTTTATCTGGATAAAATTTCCGCGATCCCCCGAGGGAATACGGAAGGAATTATCCATCTTAGTTGCATGAAAATTTAGGCTTTCCTCTAAATGGAAGTGTTTGTCTTAAATCGTGGTTCCTCTGAGAATCGATCATTCTTCCACACAACCCACATCTTTTCCTTATCTTTGATTCCTTATTCTTTATTTTCGATTCTGTAGATGCAAGTTTTCCTGCTATGTTCGTGCTGAAAATCTCGTGATCTATAGCGCCATTACGTTATCAATTTGGTCTAATGAGTGGAGAGCTGTTTTGGGTCACCTATCTTATCCGTTGGGGGAATAATAAGGCTTATGGCTAAAGCGGCTATCGAGTGACATAATATTTTCTAACATACAAATAATCCCAGTTTAATTTAAACATGTAGCTAAATGCATTTAATGCTGATGAAACGAAAGGGTACTTATAACTGTTTTACTACCTGGAGTAACCGACAAGGGAAATTTGTTTGTTAGAATCTTATTGGTTGGAAAATAGGACAAACGGGTCTACAGGTACGGTTGAACAAATGATTTAAAATAAAAAAAGGGTCTACGGTAGAATTCTTTTAGCTTTAATGATTTATTTGTTGATCTTTATAAGATAAACAGGGATATCTTAAGTCAATATTTTGACATTAAAAGTTAGCGCTTAATAGAAAGTAATGTGTAATTTTACGAAGCTAGTAAAACGGGATTTATGGCTAAAAGATGAAAAATATTTTTTATTTTTAGTTATACATTTTTTATTTTGTAATTGTAAACTGTAAAATTGTATATATTTAACATTTTAACGATTTAGAATATAATATTACCGTAAAAAACGTTTAGATATGACAGAATATTGTTTCAGCTGAGTTTCCTGTAAGCTTTTAATGATAACCTGAGCTGTATTGAACAGCAGTCTTATATTTTACAAAAAATATAATTATAATCAAATCAGAACTTAATATTTTATAATTTTTTACAAACAAAATATATATATATATATATATATATATATATATATATATCTGTTTTAATACAGGAACTATTAAAATTGAACAAGTATGTTACTAAAAATTAATATCTTTTGCTTAGTGTATGTGTATACTTATACATATCAATATAATTTAGACAAAGTTAAATATGCTATTATAAAGCAAATAAAGAGTTTTACCCGATATATTTCCCTGAATTGAATTAATAGCTGAATATTCAAGTTAATAATTAGTGTACATAAGAATATTATCGAGTACAAAAACACAGTTTAACTGCAATAAATAATCACTGCCACAAATGGAATGACATTGAAATAATGCTAAAACCGGAAAATTTCCCGGTTGCGTAATAAAATCTTTCTTGCAAATCGAATATTTATTATAGAAGAAAACATTACGTAGTTAGAAAGGTATCAATAACTATTTGAAACGTTCATAAAATATATTAATATTTTGAGTATACCTATGTAAATACAACTTACATATAGGCATAGCACGCGTTTATATTTTCATGAAAATAATATTTTCCAAAGCTGTTTTAGCTTTGAATATAAACGGTGATCATTTACCGCCGTTTGGTTCTTATGAATGAAGTAAAATAATAATTAACACGGTTGCAGAATAACATTTAACTATTCCCAACAACAGTTGTTTCCATTGTATGGAAATCAGCGGGAAAACATTGTTTTATGTGTTGTTTCAACTTTATAAAATGTCTGACTCACAAATATTACTCGTTCTAACAACTTTTTTCCTTTTATATATATATTATTATATATATATAAGTATATGTATATAGTGTTCTGTATACTGCAATTAGTAATTAATAAATATGTTATAAATATTATATATTCTTAATATTATATCCTGTTATGCGTTTTAATTAGCTTAATTTAATAAATTTACCTATTTGTTTACGGTATAAGTAATTGTTTACCCTGTTTATTATTAAAAAATATATATATTTTATTTTTTAACGCA
The DNA here is from genome assembly GCF_047948215.1 of Lycorma delicatula. Taxonomy (NCBI): domain Eukaryota; kingdom Metazoa; phylum Arthropoda; class Insecta; order Hemiptera; family Fulgoridae; genus Lycorma; species Lycorma delicatula. Next base: position 79,121,842 of record NC_134458.1, read on the forward strand.
GTAATCTTGTTTAAGTTAAATTAAATAATGAACCGATTCCTAATAAGTAAGCTTTTGATAAGGAATAAGTAAGTATATTTAATTTTTTGAAATAAACACAATTAACATTTTGAAAATAATTTTAAATTACGGATAACTGAAAATAAAATCGAATATATCGTAATAAAGCAAATGAGATATTCAACTGAAGTTACAGTTTTATCATAATGCAAAAATATTGCACGATTAAGAAACTTAGGGTTTATTACATTCTAATACTATCATAGCCTTTTATCACAAATTAAAAGTTAGTTCCTGACGGGTTATGGGGTTTACTTTACAACATTAGAAACAGAAATTTTACGGTCATTAAAATCGTTTATCTATAAATGAAATTATTTTCGATTAGCTTTACAGCCTTAAACTTTTATTTTAATTAATAGATCTACGCTCTTTGTTTGCCCGATATATTTTCCTGAATTGAATTAATAGCTGAATATTCTATAGAGAGATAAGTGTCAAGCTCTTAAAGAAGGAAGTTAAAATTTAAACTAAATATCCGTTTTATAAAACAAGTTTGAAAAAAATAAATATAAAGATGTCACTTTTTGTCACTTCTAAAAAAATAGTTTATAAAAACACTCAAAAACCGTTTCAAACATTTAAAACTAGATGAGCATTTCAGCTGTTAAAAAATCAATGTTAGCAGATGATGAACTACTGATGATGATTGGTTAAAGAGGAAACGCGCATAATTTTTACTTTGAAAAAGGTTTTCTTAGCGTTTCTATCTATAATTTCAATAACAGTTGGACGTACCTTTTTTCTTTGTAAATATAACCTTTTTTCCATTATTGGGATCTTAGTTGATTTTTACAAAAATATTGCAAATATAAATAAATATTCATATGAAATATTTTAATATAAACTATTATTTTATAAGTGATATAAAAAGTTGTATTGTAGTACAGTATTTCATGAGACACTTTTACGTCAGTAACGTTATTTCCGATAAGTTGTGTTCGGTACGAAAGTTCGGATGAGCGTATTTAAAGTATAACTACTAGTATTTATCGTTGAAATTAATTACAAGTAATAATCGTACTTTATTAGCGATTAGTGCTACAATTTCTACTGATCTAAACATTACCGTGTAATTTATTGTAGGTCTTGGAGAGAGAGGTTTTTTTTTCTAAACTGATTGGAAACATAGTTGAAATTTACAGAAACAAGTTGCTTACGATCAATAAAAGAACTGAATAGGTAAAGGCCATTAAAAACAGTATACCAAGAAAGGAAAAAGGCGGTGCAGAAAGGAATAAGTCAAGGATGTAATCTATCTTCAATACTTTTTAATTTGTGTTCGAAAGTAATTACAAAAATATTAGACAAACATTTAGGATATCAATAATTATGAAAAAAGAACGATAAAAAAAATGATACACTGATTCAGCGAACCTAAAAATGAGATAATAGAAAGGGAATACTACAACACAAGAAAACTATTTGATTCAAAGTAAGCACAACTGAAATAATAACAAATTAATATGACAAAAACAAACAAGATAATGTGAATAATTAATATTTTTTTACGGAACAAAACGTACGCGGGTTTATGGAATTCCACTGGCTAGATACACGCGATATAAATATCGTGTATTCTTTACAAATGTAAAGAATAAAATAAACAAGAGATGTACTAAAATCATATAAGCTCAAAGGAAGGTGATCAGTCATGTAAATGGTGCACAACAAATTTAAAAAAACTTTATTTTTGTTTGAAATATAATAAAACGGATAGATTTTTCAAATATGGTGTACCAAACTGCTAAAGGAAATGAAAAATATCAAGATGGAATACAGAATAAAGAAATTTTTAATAAAAATAGCAGACCCGACAATGCTTCGCTATTGCTAGATTTGAGTATATATAGGTTAAATGAACACAATTGAAAGTATGATAAAACATTAACAAAATGAACATTACGGAACTTCACAGAATTTAACCTTTTCCTTTTTCCCTTTTACCGTTTCCCCGTTCCCCTTTCCCATTACCCATTTTCATTTTAACATAATTCCTTTCCCCCTTGTTCCCCTTTCTATTTCTCCCAATTTCCCCTTTCCCCTTTCTATCTCCTTTCCCACCTCTTTTTCCCTTATTTCCATTTCCCGCTTTCGCTTCCCACTTTCTCCTTTTCTATTTTCTTTTTTCCCCTTTCCAGTTACTTTTTCTTTTCCCTCTTTTTTCTTTTTCAATTTTACCCTTCCCTTTTACCTTTTTCGATTTTTCCCTTTTAACCGGTGCGTAAATCGGTCCAGTAATATTTAAGTCCACAGCGGACACACACATCGGAAACATTGAAATGGAATCGTAAAATATTTAATATAGCGTGTGTTGCTTTTACGTCCAACAGATAGCGCTGTTTTTCAAAAACTGCATGTTTTTACTTGTCACATCTTAGGTATATAAATAATTTGTATATAGAAACACGCGCGTATTCGAATAAAACGTTTTGTCAAAATTTCAAAGCAATCGGTGAAGAACTTTCGAAAATTGAAGATTTTGAACAAACAAAGATTTACATTTCTATTTATATAGATTTACGTTCATTGTTCATATATTAAGGGAGCATAATTATGTAGTAATAATTGCAGGTAGTTGAAGATTTAAAATGCTAGAATAATTTTATCAAATGATTTTTGATTGCCACAAGTGGTATTAAATCGAGTGACTATTACATTTTTGTTTATTACAAATCTGTTTTTATTCATTTTTAACAAAAAGTATATAAATTATTTATCGGAAAAAATAATTTAAATGGATAATGTTACTTTAAACTTCGTATGAAATATTTCAGACTGTGTTTTTTCATTAAAAAAAAAAAATAAATAAATAAATAAAAACAAGTTATACGTAACAATAATAATACGTAAAGAAATTTCTTAAGTTCTTAAAACAATGTGAGAACTTCAGTAGGTTATAAGTTCGGTAGAAGAAAAGAAAACAGTTGTTGGACATCGGCTGATTTATATCTCAATTGAAAAACAGTAGTCTCCTTTGGAGGAATTAACGCGGGGTTCAAGTTCCCACAAAGAAAGCGGTTAAACATGAAGTCGTTCTTTGTTAAAATACTTATTTTTCTCATTCAAATACTATACAATAAAGTTTAACGTTTTTAAAGTTATATTTTTTAGATGTTAAAAATAGTTAATTAATTTCGTTTTAATAACAATGTAATGTCATTAATATTACTTTAAAAAATAACTAATTCCAAATATAAACGAAATTTATTTCATCTTCAAAAATATATTTAAAAAAAAAACAAAAAAACCGGACATAATTTAAATTATTGTCAAGCGAATCTATTTATAATTATTATTAATAACCAAAATTACACGTTTAACGAAATTTTAATACGTGGAACACTCATTATTACTAAAGATAGTTATAAAAAATCATTTCAATATAAAAAAATGGAATACCCGCCAGTTTTGGTATAATATGAAACAGAACGTTAAAATAAACGTTCATATACAGCGCTTTTTTCATATAATTTTTTTTACATATTAATTTTTTTTATTGAAAATGTATACGTTACCGTGAAAGACCAAAATTAGAGAATATCAGTATTCTCCGTTGAATATCGACACATATCTAATACATTGATGAAAGACCGAAATATTTGTTTATTCGAACCTTCGCCGGCATATGTAGAGTATCACACGTAACCTCTGGTGGGGTTCGGAAACGGTAAATAGAAATTAAAAAACAATCACCCAATGCCAACCTCTAATGTAAATAGATTACGAAAAACCATCGTTAAAAAAAAGGAAGTTTAAATTTAAGCCAATCATAACCTACTCTCGCTTCGCTCGGTAACTTAGTCTAATTAACTTTAAATATAAAAATTATATATGTTATTTTTCAACATTAGAGGCGATTAATGAAATTCACCATATTTATAAAAAAATCTAATCAAATTTTCAGCATTTTATAAATTGAAAGGGCCAGTCAGGATATACAGAATATGTTAACTGCACGGATGAACGATAACGATAGAATTAAATGGTCAGATGGTTTACCCTTTGTTCAATCTTTTTTTAAAATATTTTTATTAAACTTTCATTAACAGTGCATGTTGAATGCGGTGAATTTGATTAATCGCCTCCAGTGTTGGAAAATAACTTACATAATTTGTATGTTTAAAGTTAATTTGACGAGGTTAGCGAGCGAAGCGAACGTAGGTTATGTTTAGCTTAAATTTAAACTTCCTTTTTTTAACGAGGGTCTCAAATCTATTTATCTTAGAGATTGGTATGGGGTAATTATTTTAAATTTCTAGTTATCCCTTCGACTTTCACCAAACACAAATAAGCTCCACCAGAACTTATTTGTGTTGAGGGGGGGGTGGCATTTTTAGCTTCTCTAGTGCAATTAAAAATTTAAAAATCGGATTTTTTAACTCTTGGGTTCTTCTTTCCTCGACCTAAAGGTTTTTGGACCTTAAAATTTTTTCTACCCTCTTAATCGACTCGTATTTTTTTCCTAACTCGATCTCATCCATGTATTCCTGTTATAATTTTCCCCTCACCATTGGTTCCTTCGATTTTTTCCTCGAGTATTGTTATAAACTGGCTTGGATATTTTACAAATGGTGGTTAACACTATTTCTCCTTTCAGTATTTTTGCAATAACAATCGTCTTTACGTTCTTATAAGTTCATTATTGCTCACCTTTTCTATTCATGAAATCTTCAGAACTCTGTTTCAGCAGGTTTTCTTTTTTTCAAGATCCAAGACTCTGGTGCGTAAATACTCCGGATTAAATTGTATATGAAGTGTTTCGTATCTTCAAAATAACATTGTTTTGTGTCAGTAAACTTCTATTTTTATTAAATGCTTATATAGTTGGTGCGATTCTACACTTATGTTTGCTGTGCACTTGCCATTCGATGCTTTTAACTCTTAGTATTTAAATGTATTGATTTGCATTAGTTTTTCGTCCTCAAGTCATACATCAGTCTTCTGGTTGCCGTTTCGAGTATTATTCAACATTATTGTTTTCATCTTATTTATTTTTATACTATTGGCTAGTGTATATTTATTATACAATTACTATCTCTGTTACTCGAAATTCTATATTCTTTAACTCGAAGCAAACATATGAAAAGGATTTACGTGGCAGTATTTTTGTCATAAGGCAAAAAAAAAATTAAATAAAACAATAAAAATAGCATTATTTTTAAGAAAATATATCGCTTCCATTTCCTTCTTAATTAACATTTTTTTACACATTAAGTTTTAATTTTACTATGGTCTATCAGATTTTATCTTCTCAAAAATATTACAGATTTAAAAAAAAAATAAAATAAACTATAACAAAATTTCTGTCGCGTAGTAAAAACAACTATAACTAACACAAAAATTTTGTTTGACAAATAAGACGGATTTAAGACCAAAGAATGAACAATAATTGATAATAAATACTTTAAATAAATTAAGTGTAATGGCGGAATAGTAACAAATTTTGAACTGAATGGGAAATTGTTTAATAATGAGTACATGAAAAGACTGAAAACTAAAATTTCTTATTGCAAAAAAAACAACTGAAAAATGTTAATTCATTTCTTCCCTGTCTCGTGTGATTGAGAATGGGTGAATATTTTCTGTAGTATTATATACTAAACTAGGAAAGAAATGAATTATAATTCTTCATTTATATATATATATATATTGATTTTAAAATTCGATTTATTCCATTTGTGGAAAAAAGTAAAACTGTGAATTTTTTATGTAAACAAGATAACACAATGGTATCCTAAGTATTATAACCTTATCTTTTTCAATATGTAATATAAATTAAAAAAAATATAAAGTTTAAAGTATGAGAAATCAATTATAATTGATTAACTTCATAATCGGAGTAACAATTTTCAAAAAACACTTTTATGGTTATTAGAACAAACAAGAAGTTAGCTGTAATGTACTCCAAACAAATTTTTATTTTTATTATTTATGCGTAATTAACAGATTTTTCCTAAATAAATGTACTGTTTATATTATTATCTAACCAAAGACCGTTTAAATTTCTTCCCTTTTTCTAGATTCATTTATTTTTTCAGTTCATTATTTTAAATCAGAAAAACATCTATAAAAGAAATTTTAACCATTTGAAAGACGAGCCTATTTATATTTGCTCCTCGGATAAAGAAAAGTGTTTTCAATTTTCATCTATTTTGGTCAAGGAAGAACTAACTGTCTAACAAATTTCATCTCTCTAAGTATTGCTTTTTCAATTCAGTAAACAGAGTATAAAATACATACAATTGGGAAACTGACAATTTTATCTGCGCATATGTATACATAAACACTAGAATGCGCATTTTACGAAAAAAAAAGAGTTGTGATACCACACCAACCCAATTAAAGAAAAAATTGTTGTCATTTGCTAATACATCTTTGTACTTTCATTGTCTATTCATGTTTTTATATTTATACATACGAATCAATCTTTTTAAAATTTATTTATTTAAAAGTATCCTTAACATTGACAAATCTAAATATTTCTTTAAAAATTACCGATAATCATAAATAATTCGTTTACAAACATCTAATCGGTTAGAAAAATTGAAAAAAATAGGTGTTACATAATTAAAATTCCGTATATTTTTACGGAATTTGCATAAATATAATCTAGAATTTCGTAAAAAAAGATTTTTCATTACTATTAAACTATTTCAGATTTCATTATTGTTTTGTAAAATACAGTATAATATTAATATTTACTATTTAAATCCGGTTTAATACAGTTATATATTAATTGTTTGTGTCTTATAATAAAAGAGATTGTATAATATTCTACAGAATTTTGTTTTGATTGACAGAATTTCAAATTATAAAAATCTATATACATTAAATTTTACGTGCCAGGTAGGGTATGTAAATTAAAGTTATTTTAAGGTAATACATTTTCACGTATTGCTCCTTAAAATAAAGATAATATTTCTGGGAAACAATTAACATTATGAATTTATTTTCATAAATTACTGTCGACTGTAAACCAAAATTTCGAAATAATTTTTTCTATTTCATTTTACTGATACAACAGCGCACGTGTTCACACCAAGTATATTTATTAATATTAAAACTATTCCTAGAATGATTATTTTGTTTTTCTTTAGCTTTAATTCGTTTGTGTTTTCTGTAAAGTTTTAATATTTTTACATATTAATATTTTTACACCCGTTTTATTTTTTCACGTTTAATAAAAATCAATTAACATAAGTAGGAAAATACTATGAATAAATTCGTTTAAAAAAATACATAAAGAATAAAAGGATTATGGAAATTGTGAGATGAATTGAGATAAAAGCAGGTGGAAGGCAGAGTGATGGAATCTCCCCAATTCTAATCAATATTGCCTAAGATAAAGTAATTACAGAATGGACTAAAGAACTGGTTAATCATCGAGTCTTAGAATATGTATATTTAGGAACGCGAAAAAATAAATTAGCCATTAATTAGTTAGCCTTTGCTGATAACATAGTTATCCTAGCTACAAATATAGATGAAGCAAAATTAAAAGTACATCTGTTGGGATAAAACAGCAAAAAGATAGGCTCAGAAATATTCTATGAAAAGCAGAATTTATAACCAATGATAAGAACTGTGTAAAAGAAATAATATTTAAAAAGGGACAGCAAATTCATAAAATAGGCAGATTTAAGTATCTTGGGGAGATAATAACACCAATTGTACTCGGAAAAGAAGTAATTAAAAGTAGAATTCGTAAAATGGTAACAGCTTATTAACTGACAGCGAATGTTTTCTTAACTTAAAGAGCTAAACTACGCCACTACATAGAAGTAATTTTCCCAGAAGCCTTATATACAAGCGAACTTTTAAGAAAGTTTAATGGAAGAAATCATTTGAAAGAAGAAAGAAAATTCTTAAGGAAGATTTTTGGACCCATACGAACGGAGGAAGGTTATAAGCTAACATCCAACAAAGAAATTTACCAAGAAATAAAGCTTTAGAAACATAAATGCGGAAAATAAAAATGAGGTTTTTCACCACATTACAGAACGAGTGACAATAAGCTTGAAAAAAAAAAATTATTTAACTTTTACAAAGATAGAAAATCAAAAATAGGATTGCATCGGGAAGTAAATCAAAATCTAGGAAAACTAAAAAATGGAAAATAGTAACTAATGGATAGAATAGTTTCGAAAAACAATTGAGAATTTAAAACTAGATGAAAAGGAAAACCCAAACAACAGCTCCAGAAAATTTGCAGAACAAAAACAAGCACTTTCAGAAAGAATGAGAAAGTACTGGAAACAACGAAAAGAAATGAAAAGAAGAAAAGAAATGCAATTGGATTTAAAAAATAGTCTAATCGAAATAAGAAGAAGGATTATGAAAATAAAAAATATATACTTATTTATTTTTAAAAAATGAATACTTTTATATTGAAAGCTACGTAATTAATACTCTTTTGTTATAAAAATATTTTTTTTGTAATTAAATTTCCTACATTTTGTTTATGAGTAGGCGTGTGCAGTATCGTGTAAATATATATATATATATATATATAATTTTCTTTTTTTACCAAGTCTACTTCGTGTATTTACAACCAACATTCTCTATTGCAAATAGACGAATGAAATTGTGTTAATGTAAAATTTGCATGTCTTTTAATCCCATTTGTGTCTAATAAATATCAAAATGATTACTAATTTTATTGAAATAATGTAAGACTTATTTTCATAAACATGTAAATATGTAATCATTTTATTTTTAATATTGCAGTTTGTTGTATTACTTTATGAAATAAAGTACTTTATGAAATAAAGTAATACAACAAACTGTTGTATTAATTTTTATGAAAGTAATTTTATTTTTAAATTTGCTGTAAATTAATACAAAATAGTCATAATCAATATTTTTTTAATGCAAAATCCCCTAATTTTATATAAATTTTACAAAAATTAATTCTGTTTATTTAATGTTTTAAGATTAATTAGACAAAGTGAAGAAGATTTTAACAAATCTTATTAGAATAACTAGGGTGTTTTAATAATTATGGCATGTATTAAGGATAAAGAATTAGTTTTGTAATAGAAATATATATATATATATATATATATATATTTATACAAAATAAATAATCGGAGTTAAAATATAACAAATATGATGAATGAATTAAAAACATGGTGTGAATAACAAAGTAACGGAGCGATGCAAAAAACCAGTCGTAGGTGACTGACGACGAAAATATCCTGCTTCCTTTTAAATTATATTATTTAATAAATCACTTATCAAATACGTACAACGACAATTCAAATGACTTTATATTCTTACTTTCCTGAATCCTCAAAAACGGAAATTTATATAGGGTAATTACTTATTCGTATTAATATTCTGTATTCTATCGTTAGTTGTAGTTTTAAATTAACAATACGGCCTTAGGCGCTTATTTTCCAATCGTTTTTACCAAAGGAAATCTGTACCAAGTGTAGTTTAAGTTTCATAAAATTATTATCAGATTTGATGAGTGGCGGCTCGTAGCTAAAATTAGTGAAGGTACTGCTCCAGAAGGTTTTTTCTGGGCCGTTTCAAGGCCATGGTTAAAGTTTTCTGTAAAATAAAAGAACTGAAAAAAATTAATCAAGTAGAATAGCTGGAAGCAGAATAATAATCTAATTACACTTTATCTCATCCAAGAATATGATCACGGTTTTAAGCACATTGTGCTTAAAAATCTTATTCGGTTTAACCGAATAAATATTAAAATGTCAATACAGATAATTTTATTATTATTAGGTAATAACTTAATAAAATGTCCGCTTAAAAACAATATAGTTCAATGGTGCTTAATTTAAATTTGTACGCATACAAAAACAAATACATAATTGTTTTTTACTAATTACCTTCTTTTTCGCCCTTCCAACGTGTTTTTGGACAGATTTGGCGATCAAAGGGCCCTTGCTTTCCGCCATTTTCTGATCACTACTGAAAAACAACTGAACCGCTTTCATATTCCTTCCACGGACTGAACTAAAAAAGGGAACGAACAAGTAACGTTCCATACTCACGCGGAGTAAAAAAACTACCATTCACCAGCACGTCAGGGTCGGCACTGCAGGAGCGACAGTGTTCTCTCTCCCTTGCAGCCTCGCGTGCAGCTTCCTATGTGCGCATACGCATAACAACCAAATACCACGCCGCTGGAACTGTGAAGCGCACAGCTCCATACAAATATTTTTTATCTTTTTCATAAACTTTAGGATGGCTACTGACATTAAGCGTAAGGAAATTATATATTGTACAAGAATAAAGAATAGAATTGAAGAAAAAAAGACTCATTTTATTAAATGTTATCAATAATATCAAGTAGAACTAGGAATGCTGCAGTTCCACAGTTCCTATACGCGAGCCGCCGTTGGATTTTATATAATTTACATATAATTCCACGGTCTAAAAACGGTACCCTATTTTACTCTTTTGGGATTTTATTCTTCCTTCAAAAGATTCATTTCCTACGATCTTCGTTTTGTTATAGTTGTAAAGAATGCTGTTGTTTAAATTTTTCTTGAAATTACAATCGATAGATATTTGCTTACTTTCATTAAATTAAATACCGCTTGTAAAGCTCAGTGCCTATAACGGATCCATAAACTGTTAAAAAAATAGCAGATAAATTTTTATCGGAGGAAAATTGACTTAAAGATGATTTCCCAAAGAAAATGATTTATTATCTAAAATTTGGGTACAAACAGAACAATTTCTAATTTGGAAATGGTTTTCTTTTTAACGACTTTAAAATGAAAGTTTTACTTCAGTATGACTTCAAAATTTTTAAAGGGTCAATGAAGATTTGTCAGTTTGTAGGTCGTTTTCCTTTGATTTTGATATCGATACTATTTATATTTTCATTTATTGGAATTTAAAGCAGTTCTTCATGCTTCTATTTACCCCTATACGAATTCGGTTGGGATGTTAAGATTAATTTTTTAATTAATTTAAAGCTAATTTTTTAAGCTTTTAACTCGTGCTTACATTAACGCTCATATTTCTGGTACCCTCCGATTTTTCATCCTGATTGGAGGATGTTATTCCTAACTACTTCTTTTATTTAACATCTGATATATTTTTCCGATTTTCTTTGCTTCCTAACAAGTAGGACTGGATAGGGATTGTAACTCGCTTTATATCCTTTCGTTGTCGAGATTTGTAAAATTTGAAATTATAATTCAGATTTCTAGGTAAATATATAAATCGAACGAAGCATTTTCAATAAATTAAAAACAATTTTTGACACGTTTAACAGCAATTTAATAAATACACATTTTTTAGCATTCAATTTTTAATATTTAAAACTCTATCGTAAAACCTTTCATCAATTAAATCTTTAAATTACTCACACTTCAAAAATATATAAATAAATTACGTAACACAATATTATAGAATGCAATTAGTTACTTCTGATGCTAAACAGTTCAATTTCGTTCAAAGTAAATTTATTTTTTTTGCAAAATCGAAAGAACAAATTGTAAAAAATGTTAAGATCACACGCTTATAAGTTTACTTGAGAAAACTAATAAGGGGAAAAAGTTCTAAATACATAATTTATTTCCCTTTTTATAAATTCCAATTATGAAATTTTTTTTATAAATTTCATAGTAATTAAAATTATTAATCTCCGTGAAACTTCTGAACGTGAAATTATACACGTAATTTTATTAAATATTATTTAATGGTTTTATGAAAAGTATTAGTTGAGAAATTCACATATGAAAGTTTACGTTTACATTAACATATTAAACTAACTCTAACTTTATAATTTATATTTCATTTATTTTATATATAACGAAGTAGTAAATTACAGAACAGTAATCCTTTTTTTTTCTTTTCTTTTTTCTAATTAAAAAAAGTGATTCTAAATCTATATCTTACTTTACATCATTTTTCTAGAACTTCACTAAATTAATCAGATAAAAACTATTTCTTCAAAGTAGTTGCTTTGATGCGTAAATAATTTTTTTAATTATAATGAAGTAGTTATAACTTACATGGAGGTAACAACAAGTTAACTTTTATTTTTATTTAATAAATATATAATTTTGATGTTTTAACTTTAAATTACTAGGGTGCCACTAGTAAATATTTTTCATTCTATCTCCTTTATCAATGGTCATTATATTAAGATTTATTAATTTTTATGCGTGAAGTTTCCTTGTTAATTTATAAAAAAATTTTCGATTTTGTATACTTCAAAGAAGAAAAAATTTGCCTGGTCGTAAGCAATTAATCATATCGGGTCGGAAATACTAATGGCAAATATGAGTTTAGAAATACCGATCGGCTTAGTTAAACGGTGAACTTAAAAAAGTTAAATCGAATGTTGCACTGCCACGGAAATATTAGGACGCATATCCACAATAGATAAATACTCATAATTTGTTGGGTTTTTTTAATTTTATTTTTATTTCATTTTGATCCACGATGGACTGCTATAAATTAGGAAATCTTTCGCGTTACGACTGACGGTTGATTTTTCAATACATAAGATTGAATATTCACAGACAATTGTGATTCATTTAACATAAACATCAAGTACCATGTGAACGTTATATATCAAATCTGATATCAAGTTATATATATATATATATATATATATATATATATATATATGACGTATATTATGAATATAATTGTATTTTTATAAAAAAATAAATAAATTTAAATATTTATATGAATTGTGAGGGGGGTTGATAAAAAAACATTAAGGCCCAAATAACTCTACTTAGGACGCGTGAAAGATATTTAAATACAAAAGACTCATAATTAGATAACTTACATGAGCTAATACTTCAAGAATCTTTTCTAATATTCCAGTAAAAAATTTCAAAATATATAGGATAAACCGTGAAAATTTTATTTCTGTTGTAATTTTTATGAAACTTTTAATGTTAGTAGAAAAATCAACCCTTGTACACTACATAAACATGTATATGGCTTTTATTTTTTTAATTTCTCACAAAGGGTTTTGGGTCAAATATAGAGATGGACACTATTATTATAAACCGACATATGATTTTTATCTACAGCCGATTTCTTTTGTCGATAAAAAGGAGATTGATTCATTAATTTTCCTACGCTATTTAAATTTGCTACGATAGAAACTGGAAATACAGCTCGAATGAAAAAAGTCTCTGGATTTTTTCTTCAAACTACCCTACAAAGAAAATGAAATATTTATATATATATATAGATTATTGAAGGTACGTATATTAAAGTAATCCATATACTCGTGTACAGTATATGCAAAGAAAGTGTTAGATTCTCAAAGTTTTAAGTGATATCTCCCCGGATATAAAATTATTAATAGAAATGCAATCTGTTTCTCTATGCATTTATAGAAATTTCACAAAAATTGATATATACCTACTTACTCATCTATTGAAATTTAGTAGGAATATTTCCACAAATATAATCTTGATAACGATTCTTTATTTAGGAAATTCTTCATTACAAATAAGAGCACAGCTTATCTTTGCTTTATGAAGTATTCAGTATCCTTGCTTAGTCGAATTATCTGACTAATATATATAATAATATATTTGTATTAATTAAATTTGTTGCATGTGCATGGCCTAAAATGTATCATTATTTTTGTGTTTTATTTGTATATAAATATTTTTTAAATAAAATAATTCATACAACTATTTTATATATTCTGTTCCAGGGTTTGGCCCGCTGTCTAACGTAAGGCTGCCCTCAGTTAATTAACTACTCTGTAAATACGTTGAACCGAAATCAGCGCCGACACAAATAAAAAAATATAAAAAAAACATAAATTATAAATAATGTTATTGTTAATAACATTATAATTATTAATAGAATTTTATGCATCTTCAACAAATATCTTCATAAGTGATAATACTGATCGAACGAGTGTTTGTTTTGTTTGACGTTAATATTATTAGAATTTAAAAAAAAAGATTTTCTTTGTGCGGACGCGATCAACGATGGTTCTATTCCTAGAGACGATTAATGTTAAAGAAAATGTTAAAATAATAAAAATAATTAATATAAAATAAACTGAGATAATTTTGTTGGTTATCAGGGTTCATAGAAAGCTCCAAACCTACTGGAAAATAACAATAATAGAAGTTAAAATAGTTTTCTTATTTTTCAAAAATGTACATATGGTATTATATTAGATTGATATTTTATATCGATCAAATTACAATAAAAAAAATGGAGCTGCATTTGAACTATAAAAAAAAAATATAGGCTAACATCGATTATTGTTGTACATATAGACTTGGAGTTGGTTGCACTTTATCGAATCGACGTCACTATCGATTTGTTCAAGTAATCGTTCGTTAATTGCTGAGTTGAGTACATCTTGTGATTTGGAAGCGGTTCCTATATTATAATATATATATATATATATATATATATATATATATATATATATATATATATAAACATGTAATAATATTGCATTATTATAGTGTATACGAGTGGTTAATCCAAAGATTGGATAATAAACTGTTAATAATATAATATTATTGAGTAATTTATATGAAAAAATAAGTAAAAACAAAAACTTTTCGACATTTAATTAAGTTAAATGAACGAAAATATCCCAAAAATTAAATATAAAAATTAGATTAAAAATTAAGATATTTACATATATATTAAAATAAAAAAAAACTAATTTTCTGTATAATCATGGATCTGTTTAGTGTAATAAATTTGTATTACGAATTTCTGTGTATTTGTTTTACTAAAATATGTATTAGGCCAATAAATATAATTAATAAAATACATATAAATATATTGTGTTTTAATTATGTATACAATTATATATACATATATATATATTTTAATAATGTTTAATTTTAGATTTTATTTCATTATTAATAATTAATTAAATTAATTAATTAATTAATTATTTTAGAATTTGTTTGGTTGTTTATTTTTTTCTATGAAGGAAGAAAGTGACAAAAACTAATGTGACAAAAACCGCATAAAAATATATAAAAAGAAATTTGTAATAGTTTTAGGTATGTATTTATGTATTTAGGGGAAATGTATGTATTGTATGTATGTATGTAAGTATGAAGGAGAGTCGTCGTATATTTGTGTGTGTGTATTTTATAATGTTAACGATTAAATGTTGGTAGGATTCCTTTATAAGGATGAGGAATAATCTTGTGTATTATACTACTTCAGGATATTTTACTGGAGAATGGTATAAATTTAAATATTTTAATAAAAGAAATGAACACGTTATTTCGTTGATTATTTATCAGACAAATCTTTTCTTTCTTATTTGGTAAAATAAATCTACTAAAGTGTGTTGTAGTTTTAAATTGAACGAAATGCCCGAGTCGATTTTAAAACATAATTTACATACTATTTAA
This sequence comes from Lycorma delicatula, assembly GCF_047948215.1. NCBI lineage: Eukaryota > Metazoa > Arthropoda > Insecta > Hemiptera > Fulgoridae > Lycorma > Lycorma delicatula. The sequence goes on from NC_134458.1 coordinate 79,137,261, forward strand.
CCGGTAACAAGGGTTACCGTTGAAATCTTGTGACTCTGACATCTATAAATACCTTAGGTAATTTGCAAAGCGTCTAAGCGTCAGATGGTAATGAATCGACTTCCGACTTTAACTTCGGTGCTGCGTGAAATGATGTTATGATTGTCAAGATTTAATTTTGTTTGAAGTATTTTCTGTTCGAAATACCAGCCTAATAAAAAAAAATGTTTATACTATTCTTTAACGAATAACCTTTTTTATTACTTCAAATGTGAAAGATTACTTCAAATAAAGGACTGTTAAACGCTAACAATACTGTTATGTTACTTATTAAAAGAGCCACTTCATTTATTAACATTATAATTTTGGGATTTACAGAACCATATTATTAAACATATATTACAACTGTTTAAATAACGATAAAAAAACGTTTTATCTGATTTTCCCTTTAATATTTAGCTTACTGTGTTACTTCCGAACAAGAAAAATATCCATGTATCGGTCTACAAGTCTTACCACCATTACGCCGAGAATTCTTTGGTTTTATATATCTCTTTTCCTAATAATAGTTTATAATAGAATCTGAAGACACCCGCAGAACCCGATATTGGGAAGAGGGTTTAGAATTAGGAAAAGGGATGGATTGTAAAAGAATTATTTATCGTGGTGGAGCCGTAACAAGAGGCAAATTTTACGTTTATAGAATTATTTCAACGTTTTCATAAGGAGTAGGCGTTCATCCAATCTTATACCTCTTAGGAAAAAGGAAGATTTTTACCCGTTAAAGGGGGACGCGCTATTGGTCATCGATTTTTATTTTGGTTGTTTTAATGTATATAATGAAAGAAATATTATTTTTTGACCAAAATTAAATGGGATTGGTTCAAGCTTCTTAAAAAAATCCATCCATCCGTCCGTCCGCGTCATGAAATGATGTGTATGAATACTCGGTTGAGCTGTGAACAGTTTCCTTAGTTAATATTACTGATATATATATATATATATATATATATATACCTTACGTAAACTCCAAGCGCTTTAAATAATTACGTCATGATGACTGTCGAAATTTTTGTGATTTTTAAATTTTTTCCCAGAAATATCCCTAATTCAATTTACCATCTTGTTCTGGTTCAACTCGATGTCATCCCTTAACTCTGTCAAAATATGTTTTGTTATTTTCTTGAGACTTATAAATTTAGATGACTTAAATTTACTTAATACCCTTATATTTTTAAATAATCTTAATTTCTGTTTTCGCTTTATTAAACTGTCAATTAAATAAAACTAATTTTTATATTCAAAATACATAAAATTCATAAGTTAATATTCTCCTTAAATAATTTTTACTTATCGTTGGAATATATCATAAAATGTTACACATCACCTGAAAAAAATTAATTAAAAAAAAAACAGATATAATTTGTCTCTTTTTACATAACAACATTTAGGCGACCTTAAGTTTTCCGTACATAGATTCTCTGATTACGTTTAACGTAATTTTAAAATACAAATAATTAACAATTACTATCAATAATGAGTATTGAAAAATTAATTTCTACGTATCCGCAATGTGCGCAAACGCAGGCGCACTTATACATGTAAACATACTGTTTATACTGCATCAACACTCCATACTAATATCGAATAAAACTCCGTGATCAGCTGTTATTTTTATATCGCTATGGTTGAACTGCTACCGCCATTATGATATAATATAAAGATTAACTCAGATATTATTTACTGCACGGAATCCATGTGAGCATAATAGAAACATATTACTTATTTACTTAGTTGTTCCCTCTTTCTCTCGTACTCACTCTCTCTCTCTCTTTCTCATACTCTATCTCTCTCTATTGCATACAAAAATACGCGATTCGCGAGCGCTCTCTTTCCGTCTTCAGAAGATTTGCATTCCAAACATATAAATATTTAGTCATGTCAATAAGTGCTATATATATTTGCATGTAATAACATTTCAGTAAATGGTAAAACAAAAATCTAGATCTTAAACAGGCAAAATCTTATTATTTTTTTTCTTTTGATAAATTATTATATAACTTTTGTTTTATCGTAATAATATCTGCGCAGGTATACATGTATATGTGTTGATTAGAAGCTCAATTTCTTAATAAATAATTACTTTTTTTATTTAAAATTATTTAATAAATTAATTTTATTGAACAAAATAGATCATAAATAAGAAAAGATTAATATATTGAAATAAAACGCCGATTTAATTTAGTTTCTATTGTTTGAGATTTTAAAATCTTTATATCATTTAATCTACACCTATCTTTGTTTGTCGACCCGATACTCCTCTATTCCATTTTATCTGTAGTTCCCTATTTTATTTAGACTCATTCTTCTGGATGTGACGCTTTATTGTTACGCATTCACATAATAATGTGGACCCTTACATTTTTTTAATGTTTGGTATGGATATCGATATTGGTAATGAAGTAATGCTTTCCATTTTTGTTTTTGACTTGCGTTATATAGACTTAAGTCATTTTTATTAACCGAAGTGAATTTTTAATTTTAAAAATTATTGAAAGCTAACTTTTAATACCATATTCTAGTTAAAATAATATATTATAAACACTTTTTTTTAATACTGAATTTTCTTTCTGTTGTAAACCTCTATCATAACTAAAAATTTATTATTTTTTTTTTAAAGGGAATAATATCAAAATCGGTATTAAAAAATAACAAAAAGTGTCACTTATTTTATTATATCATTTATTAACTGTTTGAGATATGTCTGCAAATTACACGTTAATTTCTTAATTCGTTTCTTAATTGATTAGTTAGCATATTAAGTTTGATCCTAAATATGTATATTTGTTTGACTATCCAAGTGCTTCGACAATCTAAAACGAAATTTAATATCTTTTTCAATAGATCAATATGTTTTCAGTATTTACAGTCAATGTAAGAACATTGATTTTTTCATTTTAATTAATATATGACAATAATAATAATATTTATTTATTAAATATTCATTACCAAGAATAATTGATAGTACATTTTATGATTTTTTTTAATATTATTTATTGACATGTAATCATACTATGATTTTTTTTAATGACAGCATGATGATAATGGATTCTTTATTTCGTTCCGAAAGACTTTCGTTTTATTATTTTTTTCCGGTAAAATACAGAAGAGATATTTACCGGCAATTCAATACTGGTTGGAGGGTGGAATTATCTTTCTTAGAATTTTAATAATATATATATTATTTTTATTTCGTATCTTCGGATATCTATTTAAAACGTAGATGATTCCTTAACGTTCCAAAAATGCCTGTGTTGAACTATCATTTTAATATTACATGGAATTAATTAAAAATGTCGGAAGAAATTTAATATCAGATAACTAAAACCGTATAGGTTTCAAAAATTATCATTTTTTCAAACGTTAATTTATTGATGTCGGTGGTCTTACGATAAGATTTCAATGTCTAGGCTTACAGCTATTGGTGTATAGCTCATAAGCTTACTGCAAATATCATTTATTTTTACTGGTTATTAATTAAAAACAAAAATTATTTTTTTACAAACCGCATAAATAAATATCGGCCCCATTTCTATTTTATTATTATAAATAAAATAGAGCCTACCAATACTTAACAAGTTAAAAACTTTCAAAATAAAATTTAAAAAAAAATAGATACTTATTATAATTCCAGTTATAATAATTTATTTTATTTTTTTAAGCCAACAGAATATACACGTATGCTCGCACATACACAATCTACACATACAGGTTTTATATACTACCTATTAATACATTATTTATAAAGCTTGATTGTTAATTTATCAATAAAATTCCTTGTTATATTGATTATTGGATGATTATTATCAATAATTGTATGTAGTGAATTATATAAGAAATATCATTAAAAAAATAAAACAATAGAATCTACGATGTAAAAAACAATTTTACATATGTTTTGGAAAAACAGGTTAAACGGAAATCTATTAGACGGTTTCCCGTTGTATAAATAAATTAATCAATAAATTTACACGACTTTGTACTATCACACCCTATAAGGAATTGCAATTGTCAATATGACTCTATTAGCACCGCTGTTTGTCGTGCACCGACTACAAATCGGGTTGTTTCAGGCCTATTTGTTGTAACTCGGTCTGTGAACAAAAGAGTGGGTTTTAAACCGTGGTCTTGCCTTATTCCACTCGACTACGATCTTGTATTTATTGTAATGATATGAAATACTTTTCTTTTTTTTCCAAGATTGAATGCTGCATTTCTTTTTATTATTTTTGTTATTCTGTTGTACAACATAAACAAATAATAATAATAATAGTAATGATATATGAAGGAGTCCAGTTAAGTTGTATTAATAAAAGCATGTACAGAAATTAACCGATCGGTAAAATTTATGACAAAGTTAATGATATGCTTATTCGTTTATAAATAATGAATTTATGTAAAATCCAATTAAAATTTATACAAAAAAAGACTGCTTTAAATTACTAATTTTTAGTTGTTACACACTTTTAAAACAATTACTGAAATCCTCTAAATGGTTACTGTTATTTGTGTTTCTTCGATACAAATAGATGATCCCTTACAAAAAAAGTAAATAAGCTACCAAAATTCCAAGTCGTCTTTATTCATGAAAAAACCCCTACTCTTATTCCCGAAAGCAATTATATCGATTTTTTTTAAAGACAATAATTTTTATTTCTGTTTATTTGTTAACCGTATTTTTAATAAACATTTATTTTAATAAAACTTATTAAACATTATATAATAACATTTTTTTTGTTTCGTCTAACGTATTTCAATATGATTTTATCTACGGGCTGTTTTTCTTGATGTGTTTTTATATCCTTGCCGTTGTTTTTTAACACGTACATATTTGAAAAAGGAATAAAATTTTGTGGTTGTATTATGCGACACGTGGATTTGTACGGATTAAATTAAAACTATCTGATGTTGATAGCGTGAAACTATACCAAATCAGCAGTACGAAACAAAAAAAAAATGACTACGACCTCTTTTTAAACGGTCATTTAATTTAAATCTTATTTCAAACTTTTTCAGTTAAATTATGTTATGTTAACAATATAGTCGTAAAAATTAACTTTTGGCGAGGTAGTATTATGATTAATTAAATAATATATTGATTACACAATCGAAAAGAATGTTTAAGGAAAAGATTTTCACTTTTTTATTATTTATTTTTTAATTATCTCTCCCAGATTTTGTTACGTATCTCAGAGAAATGCGCTTCATTATCCAGCCTGTCCCTGCGGTGAACGGAGTAAAAACATGTTACTCGTAAGGCCGGATATTAATTACATTTCAGCGAGCACGACTAGCTGATATACAGGAGTATATTCGTTTCAGTTAAGAAGATAACTGGGTGTACCTTCACTCCACCTTTTCCATAGTAAACCTGCTACGGGATGAGAATAACTATATTTTCGGAATGACTTATGACTCATATAGGTTCGCCTCAAACCATTTCGGTTAAGGCGTTTAACATACTGCTGGTGTTTAGAAGTGCTTTACATACGGTTAAAGGTAAATACACACACATATATATGTATATAAAATGGCAAATAACGGATATTTCGCTGAAACCTAAACGTTTAATCCTCCAAAGAAGGTAATGTATTTTAATCAAAACAACCATCATTATTGATTAGTTTCGAATATTTTTCCAGTAATTCCTTCTTCAATATCATTAAAAAAATTGAAATAGAATTTTTTCACCGTAATATTAGCCTGTTAATTAATATTGGTTTAGTGAACTTAGGCATATATGACAATTAAAAAACGACATAGGACCTGTAGTATAATTAGTTCAGCTCAATATATATAAAAAGGACAAAGAAGAAAGATGTCATGCTAGAAATTCCATTTGTCAGTGGTAACGTACTATAGATATAGCAACGTTTGACGAACAACAGAGCGAGTGGGGACATTACAATATAATCATCATCTATATAGCGTGCTGCACGTTTCAATTTTCTGGAAAGAAATTAAAACATGGGGTATACCATCAGTACATCTCTATCTCTGGTAGCGATATTTTTATTTTTATTATAATTTCATTTCTTTCATCATAATCGTTGACAACTGATCTAAGTAATAAAAAAAAAAAACAAAGTAAATGTATGGTAATAAACCGTATCATTTAATTGTAAACACTCTGAAAACAATGGATATTAGATAATGTAACACACACACACACACACACACACACACACACACACACACACATATATATATATATATATATACAAAGACCTATACTTTTGTTACTAACAAGTCAGCGTTATTACTTTATCATCTTTCCTCTAAGAGAATGCATTTTTCATTTAATTAAAATTATAGTTTCACAACAGTCGGATAGAAAATGTTGGAAAATGACATAGTAGCAGCATAACATAAATTACTCTTAATTAAAACTGAAAAAGGGTAATATGATACTAAAAAAACAGACAGAAACGAGCGCAGAAAAACATACCCCATAAAAATATAATAATAAATAAAAATTTGCTTATTAAAGTTAAATGTAATGAAAATTAATTTGATAAAAAAATAGATTGTAACAATAAAAGAAGAAAGATGAAGTTCTGATGCTTCCACCTCCTATTACTTTTTCCCCCATTCAAAATCATAAAATCCTTACTCTCATATTTTTAATGGTTTGACTTTGAATTAGATTTGTTCAAACCGATTATTGTTTATCAGTTAGATTATGTTGGAAAAGAACAAGGTGTAGAACGGAAAATAGAACTGAATATGTTATGTAATTACCGTTTTGACGGTAGTCTTAAGCTTGATTTTGATTTAAAATTTTAGTGATTATAGATGTGCATACTCTACAGAATTTCTGATTTGATCAGTGAAAGTAGCAAATCGTGAATTTACATCTGTAATCGTACATAACGATAAATCGGAACATTCTATGACGTTATCAGAGTGTATCGTCTATGATTAGAGATTTGTTTTTTCAATGTATAAAATTATGAACCCGATAGTATTACAAAAATATATGTTCGATTATTATTTTGTTGTGGGGCTAATTGTTCTTTCTTTTTTGCACCGACGATAAATCTTATACAAAAATCTTACCGTAATATAAGAACTTTAAACCACTGGATTACTGTCGTGTAGTGATCGTCATTCCCGATTCTCATTCTGTTCTTCCAAACATTGCTGACGCAATTAATATTGGCTTACCTATAGTTTGTGTTTTTTATAAAGTAAAATGTAACACATTATAAGTTAAGAAAACCCGAATTTAGCAATATGACAATATTATTTTTATATATTCTATTCATACCGACTTAAATTAAAATACCGCTACGTAAAATTAAAAGAAAACATTTAATTATCGATAAATAAATTATGCGGGGAAAACATATTTAATTATAATAAGGTGAACTACGAATCCCTGTGTATAAATTTTTATATATTTCTATAAACCGAATGAATTCTTGACCGGCTGGTCTAGCTAGTTAAATAATTTACAGCGTCGCGCAATGTACAGCATACCTGCGACTAAAATTCATTTTCATATACCGATTCATAAAATTAAACGTAAAATTCCTGTAAGTTAATTAATGTAACCGGTAAATTCACTTAATTTCTTTTTTAATCACGACAGAACAATTTTCACATAAACATGGTCTTATTTTATAATTATTTTTAAATAGTTGTGTCAGTAAAAAAGTTAACTAACTATCTTTTACTAGTCGGTAATGTACAATCTCGGTTTGACGGTACAGTTGATGTTGTTATACTTTAAACAAAATGATGCAATCTTAGTCTCATTTCAAAACATAGAATGGAGCACTGCGCTCCATTCTATAGAAAATTAATAATTAGGCAAATTATTTATTTTCTTTTGGTAGTTTTCCACATGTTGAAAAAATTATAATTTTTTTTTAATTTCCATGTTTCAGTTCGAAATATATTCATATTACTAAACTTCATCTATCTAGAAAGATCTTATGATAAATCTAAGTACTGAAACTAGAATTCAGTTGTCAGAAGTTTTTCTTTGACTCTAACGGTTCATCTAGATGTTTTATAGTTAGCGGTCAAAATCGAGTTTTACCCCAAAGAAATGCAATAAAATAAATGATAATTTTTGGAAAACATCTTAAGAATAAATGCTTTTATAATACTTATAAAATTAACTTTCTCTAGAGAAAGAATGTGTTTTTTAAACGAAAAACTATATCCGTGACTCTTCGGAAAAACCTACATTAGTTAAGGATTAGTCATAAACTTTATCGAAATATATAAACAAGCGTATATGTGAACAAAATTTAAAAAAGTATAACTAAAGTGATTTATCGGCACTTTACACCCGCTAGGAGATAACGTTGCGTTGCAATCATGAAATTCATGAGATACAGTACGAATAATGAAAGTTCTAACCCGGCAACTCATCCTCATGAAATTGTTTCTTAAAATCACCACCTCTACCTCTTTTATCATTTCTTCTACTTTAGTCATCCCTGTACGGAAATTCAGCGATTGAGCTAAAATTTTTTAACCGTAATAGTGAATAGTATGTACATAAAATGCCATAATTGCAGTTTAATCCTCTGATAATCATAATATGTTTTTTACTTCGACATCAAAAACATTTCTTCGCAGGCACGGTATTATTTCTGTAGTATGGACTATTATCTCGATATTTTGTGCTGTAAGGTGTTTCTGATCGAATTCAGTCTCATTTTAATTCTTTAGATCTCATTTAAGTTTAAACTATTACCGCAACTCTTTCTTATAATAAGCGATCCTTAATTTTGATGAAAATAATAATCGATGGGGAAATTATCCCTGAGCTAATGTTTCTTCGACAGTTATTAAAAACTATGAATTTTAGCCCTTTCAATTTTATATAAACGTTTTAGTTATTATGTTTATAAATAATATATATATATATAATTTTCAAAGTTAAAATCCGGCAAGTTGTATAAATTATTTATTTTAGTGTTTAGTTAATATGTTGGTAAATTTTGGTAGCACTGTCGCTCATTAATACAAAATAGTTTATTCAATGGGTGTAAACTGAGGGAACATACGTTCATTACTAGTATGATATAATATTTTGTTCAGTTTTAAATTACTACGTTTTAAGTAATATATTTTATAAAAATGTATATATTTTATAAATAAATAGGTATATAATTTATTTTGTTTTACTTAATCAACGACAAATTTAATGTGTAATTAAGTAATTAATTAGTTAATAATTCTAATTATGATAATAACAATAAAATAAAAATATTCATTGAATTTTTTGTACATATAAATATATAGTTATTTCTATTGGATTACGTCATGAATTTTATAGTTATAGTGAATTTATTATTATTATTATTATTATTATTATTATTATTATAAATATTGTGATGTGTTTATGCAAATTTACTACGATTTGGGAGAAGAAACCCGGATGATTTATCGTTATTATTTATTTATTTTATTATTTAACGAAAAATAAAAATCATAAAGCCAATTATATAAATTGCTATCAAATACCGATGAAAATAATATATACATCCAAATGTAAGATAATAAACTAAATGTCTTTCAAATATGATTCTTACAGCCATAACTACACGAGCAATTATATTTTATTACATTCTGTTGAGAACACTTAAAAATTGTAAGTAGTTTTTCTTTTATTATTTTCTTTTTTTAATTGTTTTTATAGCTCCGACTGAAATATGAATAATTTCTTTTAACATATACTCGTATAAATTCATTTATTTCGTTTTTAAAAGTAGATATCAAATGTTTGTATAAATAAACGTGCCTATAAAATCTTTTATATCTCAAATTTTAGTGGCATGTAAAAAGAAAATGTGTATAGATTTAGAAGTTTGTATTTTACTAATGGTAAAATTTTAATTTGTTATTTTATGTAATCTAGAATTAACTTGCTTTAAATTATCAATTTATAGGTTTATTAACAGTAGAAAACGTAATGGACTTTAATATAAATTATTAAATACACTTCACACATATATATATATATACTTCACATATGTATATGTACTTCACACACACACATATATATATATATATATATATAATATATATATATATATATATGTGTGTGTGTGTGTGTGTGTGTGAATAGAAAATTAATAAAAAAAAAAAAGGAACGTACTGTTATTATATTAATTTACACTAACATTTACTTATGAGTATCAACGGTACATAATAAAGCATATTGTTGACTATAATTCATTTGAACATATCTTTTCAGTGCACTGTTAATTGAATATTTCTTTATACATATATATATATATATTTTGCTCACTATAGCTTTTTGGAGAACAGTGAGGCCGCATTAAATAAATTCATTTTTCTTTTGATGAAGTACGTATTCTTATAAGAAAATCAACAATGTCCCATATCTATTCTTAAGTAAAAGGAATGTTAATAAAAAAGGAAAAGAATCTTTAGAATAAATTTAAAAATAAAACAAATTGATTGATTTTTACTGAAAAATATATTTTAGGTACCGATTAACTTAAGAATTAATATTAATTTTATAACAAATAATTGTCCTTATAAAATATTCATAATATCGACTTAAATCGGAAATGGAGAATTTTATAACAGGAGCCCTCTTTTTTTAAAAATGTATCCGTTAACTGTAATCTGAAAAGTCATATTGAAAGGCCTGACTGTATTTTACAAAGGTTTTTTGTAATTGTAAGGAGGGCTAGATGACTTTATATCGCTACCCATATCAAGATAAGTTACGTAAAACATCGCTGATACAAACACACTCGATCGATACTGCAGTTATTTAAGTCTATTCCATCTAACTATTTAGAGCTTGGAATCGATTAGTAAAATTATAATTATAAATTTAGGATTGGAAAAGTACACTCTACAGTTTTGAAAAGATATGTTCGAATAAATATTTAAATCGATGCATTATTTTCTTCAATTAACGCAATGGCTGTCAGTAAATTTTTGGGATCGATAGATGTTTACTACTATTTTCACCCGTTGTCTATGTTGAAATGCTCTATAGAGTTTGTTGCTTTCTCGGCTAACTATTATTATAATATGAAGTTAAAATATAGTATATTAGAAGAAAATAAAAATAAAAAATTAATTTAATATGGTTTGTACAATTTTTTTAAAAATATTAATACTTGTGATAATTTTAATTATATAATTTTTGTGAACGAAACTTAATGTAGAATTTTGTCTAATATAATGAAAACATTAATTTTATTAAATATTATTAATGCAATAAAATATTTTACGAATATAATCGTCGAATTATAGAAAAAATACAGGATGTGCTCAGTAAAAGAAATATATATTAATTTGTCTACATTTATTTTTTTTTAAATGTATAAGAAAAAATACAATTATTATTATTATTTTTGTAATACTTTTAACAGATTTTGGGCACGGTATGATCTATATTGGTTTATACACTTAATTTAAAAATATTACTATTATTTATAATCAATATTTTGTTAATTGTCAAAAAAAAATTACTTAGTCATGTAAATTTAACGTTATAAGTAAATTAATAACTTCGATGTTAATCGAAGAGTGAATTTTCTTTACATATTTATTTATAAATTAATAAAAAATAAGTAAAGTAATTAAAAAAGCACTCCAGTTCTCCAGTAGGTTTGGTGTGCTATATCTGAATTTTTAGTTTTAGTGTATACAAGGAATCAGAGACCTGTTAGGATAGAGCATGTATATATCAGCACATATTAAAAATACTCAGTTACAATGTGTATAGTAAACTTTAAAAAAAAACTGAATTATACAGTCTTATTTATTACCACTGCTATCAATATATCCTTAAATTCCACATAAATCCGTCATTTATTTGGATATAGGTTACGTGCATTTGTATTATTATAAATATGAATCCCTGATATCTTAGGTATAAGATTTTCACATAATATACGGAAAATATTAGTTGAATAATATCAAGATAATAACGTGCAAATAAATAAATATACGTTTCTTAATAATAGACAACAATCAGACTTACCAGTCTTTGTTAATAATATTAAGTATCAGTAAAATAATACATAATCTGCATTATCCACAACACCTGACCGCTTAGAATGCGTTTATTTCTAATAGACAAACTTTCTTCTACTAAGGTAGCCAAAATCATCGATATTTTCCTGCTGTATAAACTACCTATTTTCATTTTTAACTTATTGTTTTAATTTCCACCTTTTTTATTTTGTGTTTATTGTTAAATTTTATCTTTAAATATGAACAAAAATCGCTGATATACAACCTTATAATAAATTGTTGACGAAAAGTTTATTAATAAAATTACGCAAAGTATTTGTAGTTTATTTAATTTTATATTAATATCTATAACTAAACTTTATTTTAGTATATTTTTTCAAACCCATCCAGATTTTATAAGAATTTTCAGTTAGTATCAAAACGAAATTATTTTCAGTATAAAGAGATCTAGAAAGAAATTTATCACAGAATATAAGTTTATTTCTAAAAAAAGAAAAAGAAAAACTTATAACCTATTAATCTTGCAAAACAATGTTAATAATTCTAAAAAAATTCGTCAGAGCTTATAACCAAAAATATTTTCATAATTTGTGATAAAAATACCAAGGCATAGCCATTTGAAAATGATCAAAATTCTTCAATCGCTCCTTATTTGTAATACAAGTGTATTATAAGAAGTTGGGTACTGTAAACACTCATTTTTCAATTAGATAATTATTAATAAATGAAGTATTTCTAATCAGTAATTTAGTAAATATATTATAATAGCTTGATTACTTGTAAAATATAAAATAGGTATTATCTGTCCAATTAACTGGAAGTTTTGATGAAGCGAAAGAGAATGGATGGAAAATTATACCTTCTACCTACTTTAAAGAAATTTACCTTCGGAAAAAGTAGATAAAAACCTGCAAACATTTTATTTTTCGTATTAATAATAAAGGTTATAAACTTTGAATTGAAGTTTTCAACCATAATATTACCATTATGTTACAGTAATAGAGTATTTATCCCTATTTGTAAAAACATCAACAGTTGGAAGAATTTCTGTTAAATAACAAAAACAGATTTATCTTGTACCGGTCAGTTATGTAAGAATTGCACTGAGGAGAAACGATAGATTTATGCTAACTAGATAAATATGCACTATATAATAAGCAAAATGTTGGAATAAAATCTGAAACGTCTGGAGTCTGTGAAGAACTAAATTTGTAATATTACATTTGTACGTAAAACATTGTACCTTATTAAGTAGCAAAAGAAACGATTGGCTTATTCTATTCGATTATAACCGAAGAAAGTTAAATTGATGATATAGAAACAAATAAAACACGTCATTAAAATATAAATGAGACGGAAGACAGTTCATAAAAATGAAGATTACCAATTACTATTACATTCAAGGCAGAGAGGACATCAGAGAATAAAATTAATCAGGATGCATTTTTGGAAATAGATTTTGGGTTTATTATAGTAAATAACCGTCATTTTGAAAAATACAAATAAATAATTTCTAAGTTATAAATAATGAATTATCATTCATCTCATAATTCATCATGTCTTTTTTATGCATCTCTAAGATAGAGTAGCGTTCAGATGTTTTGTCACGTAAATATACGTAACCTTAACTTTACGAACGTAACGTAGCGTAATCTATTATAGCTACTGTTACTCATCTTGTTTTAGCTATTAAGATAGCCACTATCCGCTAATATCGGCCCATATAACTCCTAAATATTGTTAATTCTGTTTGAATGCTTCCCTGGAAATTCGCAAAAGTAGCGATATAGTTAACAACTCGACCGCACTCTATCAGTTACAATATTGATGCCGCTCACAACGAAAAAATTGACTTGAATATCTGCACCAGTAATCGGATCTACAGCATTTTCTCCGCGATTCATCGTCAAATGTATATAATTCATGCCTTAAGTGTTTGGAATCCTATTACATTAAATTCACAGTAGTCGTGCCGTACTGGACTCATTGATTCTTGGTTTTTGATCGACGCATCATGCTGAAAACAATCCCTTGTCTACACGACATACGTCGCCGAAAATTCAATAATGCGGGTATATAGATAGTTTGATATTTCAGCCTAGGTATAAGAGGTCATGTTTTTTTTTTGTTAAAAAAACCATTCGTCGACGTTGACTGCCTTGAACAGTCCACCTATTTCGTTGAAAAGAACTAGCAAAAACCTCTTGCACATTACTTTTCCAGTTTATTCTTTTATAACTACGAACTGAACTGAGGAATTATGAAAGATTTGTTATAATAATTATTAAATTGTCTATACAATCCTTCTGTTATTTTTAGGGAATTATTGTTTATCTAAATATAAAATTTATTTCAGATCGTAAATACAATTACAGATTTTACCAATATTCTTGAAAACAAAGTAACTAAAAACGAACAGCGTTGTTTTTAGTTTGGGAATATTTAATAACAGTAATGAGTGATAAAAATAATATCAAATTTCATATTAATAAATTTTAAATAAAAGAGTAATGACAAGTATTAACTGCTATTCCAATGGCTAAAACTTAAACCAGTAAAACTTGTACAGTTTTTCATTACGAATAAAATGGCTATTATAAAAATGTTCATGTCTAAGATGACTGTGCCGTTTGAATGTCTTACGTAACATTTTCGTACTTCTATAAATGTTACTATGAAAAGGTTTTTGATGTTTTTCAAAAATATCAGCTCAAAATATAGTCTTTCATATGCACAGCAGTAGGAATCCTCAGTCAAGATTCTCAAAAATGCTAATTTTTGAAAACTATAGAATTTTTTTTCGATAATTTCGAAAACATTTTCAAATTTTATAACTTTAAGAATAGTTCCTTGAAATGTATTTCCTAAAATTTATCCTGAATGAATATAAGATTCATCCTCAGTTTACTTCATCCATAAATGATTCCAACAAGAAGTGATATCTTCGTTTGAAATTAAAAAATTCTTAAGTATTAATTGCAAATGGTATCTTAAATAGGGACTAAATTATTCGTAGTTATTTTTAATAAAAAAAAACCTTCAGTTTTAATCCATTTAGATTTAAGTTATTTTATCCTGAAAGTTTCCTTAAACCTGATTCTTTAAAAAAAAAAAACAAATTTTAGTTGAGTTGAAATTACTGCTGGTGTCACGATTCTGCTACCTTGGAAAATTCATTTATAGAAAGGAGATAAAAGTAAATATGCATTTTACATAAGTTGAAATTTTACAGTTTATAATTAAAATAAGTGAAAATTCAGAATTAATGAAATAAAGATAAAAAACTGATAAAACAATTTATGACAAAATGTACACATAAATGACTATATTTCATTCAAAATCGTTGGTATTTCATTCAGATATATGCAGAAGTAGATGAAAACTTTGCAAAAATAACAGCAAAATTTATCTAGTAATAATGTAGTTACGAAGTATACAACACAGTAAAAGCTTTTAAGAGAATTATCTAAAAAAACTTAACTCGTACAGCGAAGTATACAAAATGGTATATCTAATCTATACAAAAAAAAATTACAATTGTATGCCGAGAAAATAACAAACTCAATTAAGAGCTTGAATTACATAAAAATTACGCGGGATGTTAAACCGACAGAATAATCTATACGACAAAAAAATAATAGTATTTTAATACATGTAAATTAAAAATATAGTATCGTTTAATTAATTAACATCGATATCAGAAAATCAGGTTCTTTAAAATAAGCGTAAAATGAATACCTATTTTATAAAAGTACATCTATTCTAGAAATATTTGATGAACTAATATATTTATTATATATATATATAATAACCGAGACATCATATTGATAATTATTGGTGCCCATCCAAATAAAATCTTTACGAGCGATAAAACATACTTTCTGAATATTTTGATCGTTTGTACTCATGAGGAAGGGAGGAAATTTCGCAAAATTTCTACAATCCCTTTATTCATAATAGGGTAGTGTCGTATTAACTCAAGTGAACAACCTTCGTTAAAACCAAGTACAGTAATAAAATTATGGAAAAAAATCAATTAAATAAAATTTTTTGCTTAAAAAAATAAATAAATAAAAAGA
Source organism: Lycorma delicatula (assembly GCF_047948215.1). NCBI lineage: Eukaryota > Metazoa > Arthropoda > Insecta > Hemiptera > Fulgoridae > Lycorma > Lycorma delicatula. The sequence continues at coordinate 79,153,364 of NC_134458.1, forward strand.
TACGGGATTTTAAAATGTATGATAGGGCCTTTGTGTTATAAAACACGCAGCAAGTGATGCAGTGAATGTAATAAATATCACCAAGAATGTCTTTAATATAAATATTAAATGTTACACGTTTCAAAAACGAAACTATAGACAAGTATATTTATAAAATTAGTCGGGGTTCATTTTATATAAGCCATTAAGATGGTAAACCTCTCGACATTTTAATTTTTCAAATACTTTTTAACGCAATATTTATATACAATATATCTGATGATGTAAAGATATCTGTAAAAGCGCTTAAAAAATTTATATTTAAAAAAATCCAAATATTCAGAATTTTTTGGGCAACATTAAAACACGTATAATAAATAAAAAAATTTAAAGTTCGTTTAAAATGTTGTTAAACTTCATTAAAAACTAGTAATTTATAAAAGAAAGAAAAAAAATTTCCAAATGGAATAAAAAAAGATTATTTTACTTTTAATATAAAGAAAATTTAATATCATTCATTATAAACGAAAAACAATGAAATAATAAAAGGTATTTATTTGATAAAAATTAATATTAAAATTTGGCATTAAAAATTTTAAATCATTGGCGATTTTAAAATCATAATTTTTTGTTACACTGTTTAAAGGTCACGAAAAAAATGTGTTAAAATAAAATTCTGGATCCAGTATCTTGTCCAGATAAGAAGTTGTTTAAACAAAAAAAAAAAAAAAAAAAAAGGTGAAAAACTGTACAGACAGAAAAATATGCGATTTATATATGTTCATTACAATTTTTTCTTCGGTTCGATTGATTGAATCATTTCTTGAAACATCTTTTCAAATTCTCTGTATAATATGACAGCGATACGCAAGCCACACGAATACAAATGTCTATATTTTTAAAATTCTAACTATCACCTTAAGTTTTAGAGAAGTGTATTGTACTAAAGATAAATCACAATCACACATTGGCTGAATTTGGCAATTTATTATTTTAAGTTAGTGATAATTTACATACCTTCCTTTAAATAAAAATTAGGCATTTAGGTATAACTTATAAAGTGTAAGTTGAAATTTTTCAGATCCATATTTGTAAAGGATTTTCATATTAAAAGTTATTTCTAATTTTGTTTTATGCGGGATTTTTCCTTTTTCCTGAATTTGAGATATTAAGAGATTAAATATTAGGAGCTTCTAAGCGAGTATTAAAAAATAATTTTTTACTAACGCACAAAAATTGTAGGAAAATTTTTTAATTTTAATTTTTGCCCTGGTAAACAGATTTTGAGACAGTAAACAACTTTTCAATAAGAATGGGTTAATTCTCAGTAAATACTTCAAGTTACAATATGACTTACATTTCAGCGCGTATTAATTAAATTTATCTAATAAGTTTCAATATAAATATATATCTGGAGTGGTGTATCGATAATTAGAAAAAAAAAAAAAACAGTAATTAATAGAAATAATGGAGAATTTATATGTAAATAAACAATATCGAGAAAATTATACTCAAACTAAAGTAAAAACTACTTTTATAGTTTAATTAAAATACATTAAACAGATTACATTAAAATCTTTTTACGCTAACCGAATCGTACTCAACATTTCTGAAAAATACGAGTAAAAATGTTTTAAAAACCGCAGCTTGATTTGTTCATAGAACCCTGCGATGTAAAGTCTCTAAGATATATAGGTCAAAGTGAATATCTTTTCCCGCACGCGCATGTATGCGATAATATGAAATGTATGAGCTAGTAAAAAAGTTGGAAGTGTCTGCTACTGTGTTCTACATTTAATGAGTGTTTACCTTTATATAACCTTTAAAAATAATACTTATGACTTCGAAACTTTTTTTTCTACGAATAGAACCGGCTAATAGTCATTTCTTTAAAAGAATAGGTTATTATAATTTAATCCGGAGAAGTTAATTATTAGTACAATCTTCGTCGATGAATTTTTATAACATTAAGTGAAATAATAAATTTGTTGTAATTCACTTTTAAAGGACGACCGTGTTTGATTCTTGACAGATACTAGTGTGGTGTGTTGCGAGAATATCTTGTGGTACCTACCTGAGCATGCAAGTGGAGGCCGCCACGCCGCCAGTGGAGGTGTATTTCTAGTCGTGACCACAGCTCTCCGCCCTCTTAGCCCGGTACCGGGTGCCCCGAAATTTACATCACATTCCTTAAACGTATAAGCATACAAGCATTATTACAATTTAAATGCGTATGCGTTAAATATATTTTTATATCCTTTAATTTTATTACCTTTCTTTTGAAATAATTTATGTACGTACAAATTAAATCTATTTAATACATTAAAAAGGAAAAAAAAAGGAAAAACGATAAAGTAACATTAATTTCATTACAAATGTACACAGAAGGTACCTATTTAAAAAACCATCCGTGTCTCTCCTGATAAATTACAATTTTGTTTCGTACAAATACATGCACAAGGTTCTATACAGGCGCGCGCACGCGCACACTCACACATACATATACACACACACACACACAAAACTATGGCTAAAATAAAAAGTGTACAAATGAAATACATTTCGTAATATAATGCTAAATGTACCTATAATTTAAAAAAAAATTATAGATGATTTAATTCACACTCCACAGAACAAACTGGATTATAAATTACATACAGAATTTTTTTGATCCATTGATAAATTTTTGTTAAAGATATTTTATCAAATGAATTTAACAACCTTTTTAATATTTAAAATTAAAAATCGGCCTATCTTCGATTTAGATTAAACGTACTTTAAAATATTTAGCCTAATGCAAACAGAAATATCATATATTAACAAGGAATCATTGAGAAATAATCCGACGACTAACCAGGTGATAGTTCATAACTGTAAACAAACCACATTTTTAGACACGTTCTTTCCATTTAAACTCGTTTAAATAATGTACTTATTTCACTGTAGTCAACTTTTTCTTCTCTTTTCGTTAGTACGTTATTAAATTCACATTAATCAAATAAAAAACCTATCAAACACGATAGAGAATTTAAAAGTTAATGTACGTTTAGGAAAATCGTTAATCGTACTGCAAGTAAAATTAAAAAAAATATATTGAAGCGTAGAAATAAATCTTAAAATATTTATTGGTAGTTAATCATTTATTTTATTTTTAATGTTCAGAAGGATTTCATTATACGGTTAAAAATTCGAATTTTATTTCAGATTTTTACACAATTTAACAATAAAAATATGATTTTCTCTTATCTTAATTTTGGTTTTTGCAAGATGGAAATTTTAAACCGTTAGATGATTTATTAATAAAAATGATTCTACGATTACTCATATAACGCTCAATGATTGATATTGAAAGAAAATGTTGGATTGCATATTAAAATGCCTTAAAAAAATCGAATATTTTGAAATCGTTTTTTTTTTCTATATACTTGTCAAACACCATTACTTTCAACCAAATTTAATAAATCCATGTTGGATGGTTCGGCAGATAATTTAAAGCAAATAATAATTTATAATATTCCCTATAAAAAGAAAAAATATGGAAAAGTACTTAAAAATCTAGTCTAATAATTTCAATAATATTTCATTTGGAGTAACAATTCGAAAAGTTAACATATTATAAAAGTATTTTTTTCCAGTTATGTTTCATGATTGAAATATTTACTGCTAAACAACGTTCTTTTTAAATCGTATGCAAAATAACATATAAAAACGATAAATTAAACAAATCCTTTTTACTCACACACACACACACACACATATATATATATTATATATATATATATATATATATATATATATATATATATATATACACATTATGTAAATATTTATGTTTCATTATGAATTTCTCTTTGGATTCATGTTATTACTATATGTTTATTAATTGGACTGGCGAAATTTCTTTATTGAATTATAACAACTACACAGATTTACGCCCATTCATTTATAACAATCTTATTTTTATTCTGATTCGTTTAATTTTTAAAAACATACAACAGGTTTTTAACTGATCAATATATTATATTTTACTTCGTAAGTAAAGGCTGTTAAAACTTTACCTTATTGTAAGCTAAAATTTAAGTTTTAATTCTGGTAAAATATTTTTCTACGGAAGGTTTGTGGCACTGATATATACTACATAATTAAAAAAAAAACTGAATGATTTTTTTTGCATGAATACACACCTTTTTTGTGCTGACCGAGCAGAGTTGTAATCTGAATTACGTTTAATTATAACCCTGAAATAATCACTAATTAAATTAAACCTGAAATTAATGAATAAAAAATCTTGGATACTAACGTAATAAACAGAGAAGGTGATTGGTACAAAGGTAGAATTTTAACACCGCTTTGTAACGATGACTTAAGTACTCGTATAAGGATAAACGTGATAAGAAAACATAAATTCATAAAAAGTTTGGTTTTGTTTTTTTTGCAATAATATTTCTTTGAATAATGAAAAATAATAGATTAATCTTGGTGAATTTTTTATGTTTGTAATAAAAGAAGCCAATTAAAGAACAGTAGAAATGTACAGGCGTTAATTTCTTGGATGATTATAAAAACTGCGCAGTACATAATCGTTAGGATTCTTGTGTACATTCGGTAGATAGCGTTTTCAAAATCTGAAATGGACTATCAGCTACATATAAGTTTATAGCGGATTGTTTTTATCTGTTAGACTGAAAAATATATATAATTTTATAATTATAATTGTTAAAACGTATAATTTTTCTTTAATGTAAAAGTTATTTTATATTACCGCTAAAAAAAAATAACTCTTTTCTTAAATAGGTTGCTGTTTATGGAAATATTTATATCGTAATAATCTCTGATATCTGTGACAGTGTATAGAAAATAACGGCACTTGTGTTAGAGGGTTCCACGGATGATGAAATCTGATAATGCGATGCAATCATATAGAGATTATGTCGTTAGAATTTAAAATTTATAAGTTTGATCTTACGGTAGAATAATTCTTTAGTTACACATTCATCTGTTTTAAAAAAATTATTTTACAAGTACAATCTGACAATACACATCAATTTTCAAGTACAATGCACATAAAAGAAGGTAAAAACTTTCAAAAAGTTAATAAATTAATTAGTTAATTATTACAAATACGTTTTATTTTTGCCATTTTAAAAGTCATTTATTTGTTAAAATATCTTTTAGCTATCAATAAAAAAAATCCAGGAAAGGATTGCATAACACATTCGGCTTTGTTCTATAAAGATTTTTATGTTAGATACTCCATAGGATTTTTAAAAATTAGTAATTTAATTATGTAAATTTCAGAGAACAATTGCGAAAATATTAAAATGTTCTATGAAAAAATGTAGATCCAATTTGACCACACTGATAAAATTACGTTTTTACTTAAAAATTATGCAGTATTAAAATATAATAGAAAATAAACATAAAATTATTTAATAAAAAATTTGGATCCAGTCGGCCTCCTTAATCAAATGACGTATTTATTATCATAAATGTGTTGTATTCAGAGAATACTTGCTAAAAAAAAAAAAAAAAAAAAAATTCCAAAACATTTGGGTCCACCTTGTTCGACCGCTACTTCAAACAGCATTTTTAATAACGACTTAAATTTAAGCCACCACAACTTGAAAAACAAATAAAATATCAAGAATTATAAAATATTCTTAAGTCGGATTCTAAAAACCTCCTGGTTTATATAGAGTTCCTATGTCATTTACATTAATACTAGATTCGGTTGGATTTTAGAATTGCAATTGTAAAATTAGTTTAAAAAATTGATATTTTAAATACGGTCCCATTCAACTCCCTTGTTTTTTGGGAGCTTAAAATTTTATTTATGGGGTAAGTATGTACCTTAATAATCAGTTCTATGTTTTTAAGAAGGCTAAAAAAAAAAAAATAGATGGGTACCTGATGCCCTCTTGTCCAAGTCGAAAATCACGCCAAAATTTATATATATATATATATATATATATATATATATAATTACAGCCAAATATCTGCGACAAATTTTAACATTTTTGTTCGAAAAATTTTCCATATACGAGACAAAAGCTGTTTAAAAATAATAATGTTGCATTTCCCCCACCACCAATTTATCTGATCGACTTAAAATTTTGGAATTTTAAATTACTTAATAAGTACTTACGTCGTAATAAAGCTCAATTTCCTATGACCAATATACAAAAATTAAAAATGGTGAAAACTACCCCTCTTTGTTAATTTTTCGAAAAATTTAAAGCATTAATGCTCCATTCTATAGTCATTTTTGAAAAATTTATTTTGAGTCAGTCCGGAGATATTCAACAAAATGCAGGCCAACGCTTGGTCTATACGATATATTAACGTACGTGCATAAGAAATTCTATGATTGTATTAGCGTTTGTTTTGGACTGAGAGTTCTTGAAACGTTGACGTTTGCTAAAACCCCGGTGTGTGACTGATCATTATATTTTCCCTTTACAGCTATGCTGCTCAGCAGCGATATTTCTGTAACCGGGGGAAACTAAATCTAATGTTGCTTATTCATTAATATAGTTATTAGTATTATAATTATTTTTTACGGTTCAATTAGACCTTAATGTTCGAAAATTATCGGTTGAAGTAAAATATTTTATTTAAAAAAATTTAATTTAAAAAAAAATTACTTGAGTGTATTACATCATTTTTAGTGACATTCTTCATCTGATGACGAAGCTCATTATAAAATCTAATGCCATTGTAATTAGGGCGTCTTTCGACTAAAAATTTTCTATTGACTGGAAAATCTAAATTTTTTCACCCAATTTTAATAATCGGATGAACTGAATTCATAACGGTTTTAAAAGATTTCATATTAAAATACACGACGGTCCGTTTCTTTGGCAGACAATAATAAATAATTAAGGACTATTTTCGATAAATATGAATCATATGAGTTTATATTAGGAAGTAATTACACAATAAAAAAGGATGGACTGTTTTCCCAACGTAACGAAAAAAGCACGCTTTTTTGAAGGGAGATAATCACTTATCCAAATAACTGAATTCTGAAGGTGTTTGGCTTGTTAAAGTGAATTAATGCTTCAAAACCTGAAGATCATCTGATAATAACTACTAAGATAAAAAATGCTATGTTTAATTTGTTAATTCACTAGGATAAAAAATATTATCTTACATTTATGATGGTTACTACAAAAATTTATGAACGTAAATTGCATTTAATTTGTTACAGCAATAAATATAAATGTCTATGTATATGCTCTATATGGTAACAGCAGCATACTAAGTATTTTTTTAATAAACTTAACCAGCGCGCTTCATAGCTGACTTACTGGTTTTAATTTTAGTTATTTTTTCCATACTTTTTACCCAATTTTTATTTTGAAATTTACTTCATGTATACTTATATATAATGAACATTAGTGTTTGAGAAATCATTTTTATGCGTATCTGTGGCACAAATATAGCAAAAATTAATGTAAATATTTTAGTTAAAACATAACACCTCCTGTTTTTGGAAAAACTCAAAAATTATTGGGATCGTTTTGATCGAAATATTGTTTCAATAAAAATGAATTATTTATAGTTTACTCTAAAAAACTTTATCCAAAACAGGATATTTCTAAGGTAAAAAAATGCTAAAAAACTACGATATTATCAATTAAAAAGTGTATTTAATTTATATTTGTTGCAAAATTTGATTTGCTTATAAGCAACAAGTCAACCAGGAAATTAACAGAATTATTTAAAATTTTAATCGGCGACTGATATTTGGCTTCTATTTACTCAAAATAAGTAGGTTTATTAAGTATTTTGAACATATCTCAGTAGTTTATTATAAGAATCTTTGCAAATTCAAAGAAGAACATATCTCAGTAGTTTATTATAGCAATGTATGTAAATTCACAGAATTTTAAGCATAAATTCATTGATAGAAGAAAATTGAGAAAAAGTTCAATTTTAGAAATCTAAAAAAATACATAGGTTTTTACAGTTCTTTTGTACACTTTAGATAAGGTATGTTCTATCTTGGTTAGGTATTTTTTATATTTTAATAATTTTTTCCAGGTTTGAATCACGTTTATACTGTACAGATTTTTACCCTCTAGATTTCTACCCTATTCAATAGTGCTATTTAAAATTAAATACAATAAACGGTCTAAAACTCATAAAAAATTTTAAAATTGAAAATTTAAAAAAAAAGTATTAAAAAAGTTAGTGAAAACTTGATTAAAAATTTAATTCATAAAGAAAATAAGGGGTGTTTAATTCATGAGGAAAACTAAGACAAATAAGATGTTTGGGTAAAAAGAAACAAAACTTAGCAATCAGTATTTTGAGGATATTTTTCTCAAAATTGAAGAAGAAAAGGCATTATTAGAAAACCAATTCAACCCAAATCTAAAGTCTATGGCTACAGTTTTATATATATTCATTATATTTCTATTATGGAAAGCATACCGATAAGATGAAAGTTTACGGTCTCTTAAATCAAATCGCGTTCAAATATGTTTTGTATCTCGTACTATAACTCAAAAAATTATTAATGTACACAAAAACTAAAACTTCTATAAAATCAGTTTTATGAAAACTTCTTAAACCAATTGGGATTCGTAAAAATTTGGAAAAACTTTTAAGATTTTTAAATTCCTTTAGGTGTCAATGAGGAAAAGAAACTATCCGCAACTTATAAAGGTTTTTCGAGGAGTTAGACAAGGGTATGCAATTTCTCCAGTTTTATTTAATGGTGTTCTATACATTGCTATATTGAGACTAAGATAAATTGAGGCAGAAGTGAATTTTGAAAAGACAGAAAATTTTGGAATTTTCTAATGACATACCGTTTATAAAAAACAAAAGAAAAGTATTCTGAACAAATAAGTAGATCATAATCAATTCAATGAATGAGACCAATAAAAACGAGCTACGAATTAATGAATTTTCAACTATGAGGAAGTTTATTCTGAAAGAACAATAAAAGGACGGATTGCTTAATTTACTAGCAAAAAAGATTTCTGGTGAACCTCTTTCAACAAAAATCATACTATACCATACTTGAATATAATTTTTACGCATGTATGGCTGTGGAAACTGAAGACTGACCAGAAGTTGGAAAAGTAAAAGTTGGTAAACTTGGAAAGTACTTCCAGGAAAAATCTTTGGTTCTTTCCATGAAAATTGAGAAAAAATAATAAAGAACAGAGAAATAAATACGGTGTCTCAGATGTAGGAGCAACGGTTAAAACTGGATGAGCCTTGAAGGAGAGAATACTAGCGACCTGATATTTTTAATTATCGGAATTACAGAGCTAGTTAAGGTAATTCGAAAAGAATTATGAAAATTTCTAGAGACAAAATTATGGAGCAAGATCAAGAAAAGTAACGAAAACTTGTTGACGCGGTCAAAAATTCTTTGAAATTTAAGTGGTCCCAGAAGTAATTATTTCTTTTAGGTAAGTTGTTACCAAGATATCGTAATCTTCTCAAGCTAATTCGAATAAAATATACTTCAAAGTATAGTATACATCTATTCCGTTCAGGATTTATATGACTGGCCTGAATAAAATATCATTTTGGTCTTTACGCCTTTAGTTATTTGCGTCCATACTAGATGATTAAAATTAAATGAAATTCTTTTCTTCCGAGTTAATCACTTTAGTTTTTATCTTCTAAACCTTGTGTAAATGGGGTTTGATGGAGGAATAATAACAATAATCGTTAACGTATAAATTCTATTGCGTATTTAACAATAGGAGAAATGTAATGTAATGAAATAAAGAAGTAGAAAACTTTACGATAGATTGAACCAACTACGGGTTTTTATTGAATAGCTTGCTAACGAAATTTTTAAGAACGTAACTTTTAATCATTTTTCTGATAACTTATAACAAATTTACGGTAAACATTTTTTAAAGTAGCACACAAAATGAAACAAAATTACAAAATAGTAAGAAAACATCTATAAATCGTCATAAACGAATGTTTTATTTATATAAACTGAAAGAATAACTGAAGAAAAATCTCGCTCATAATGGTAGTAAAAGGAGAAAATGCACCATCAATACTCGGGCATAAAATCACATTCATTTAGCGCATGCGTCAAGTGCTTTGCCCTATGCGCTACTGAGGTGCGTTGAACAGTAAATTGAGCGGTGTAGGCGCCTCCTAACTAAACGACAAGATTGAAATACACATAGGGAGAACGTTTAAAATGCACTACCATAAAATATAAGAAAATTAAAAGATAAAAATATAGAGTAATAAAAAAAAGTAATTAAAAGCTCACAATTAAACATAAAATGCATTAATACTCAAATAAACTGTGGTAAGAAGAAAAAATTAACTTTATTATAATAGCTCTTTGGAACAGTTTAAAAATTTCTTAAAAGTTATTGAATATTTTCAGTAGGACAAATTCTATTGTTACAATAAAATAAAATAATTTAGCTTCGGGGTCGGATACTCCTAAATGTGACTATTCTGTGATAGTAAATGGTATACGTTCGAATAATTACTGAACTATATTCCTAAAATATTTAAAGTTAAAATTTATTAACTTTTACGTTCCTGAAGGTAACCTGATATAGTGTAATTTATTATTATTATTTTTTCAAAACAAACACATACACACACAGAAAGAGAGAGAGAGAGAGAAAAAAAAGAAAGAAAGAGTATATTGTAACTATAATACGTAGTTTTTTTATATTAGATAATAAAATACTTATTTCTTCATTTTTATCTACTAAATGCGATGTAAAATAAGAAAGCCTACGCAAAAAAAAAGTAAAATACATTTTCCTAATTTAAGGAAGGTTATACATAGGCGGTGAAAACTGTTATATAGGTCTGCTATTATCTTGAATGCTGATAAAATATTAATAAATATGCCAAACATTTTATGTTAGTAAAGATAACAAATTTTAGTTTGTGGTTAAAAATTTATAGCCCAAACTTTCTTTTTTTTTTATTGCTAATGTATCTTTCCGTGAATTATAATGCCAGTAAAATTAGCACTGATGAAATTTTATTTATTGCGCATACATAACCTATACCTATTTACAAAAACTTGAAAGTATAAATTTCTTAAATTATATTAATTTTGTTTATTAAAGAGTAGACTGTAGAGTATTCTGTTGACAATCAAACACTCATGACTGTAATCCATTTTAATTTTTGACTTTTATATAATATTTTAATCTCCTGATGATTGTTTGAAAACCCCGAAAGATAGAGAGAACGTATTTTTATTTGCTGTAAGGTGGATTTTTTCTTTTTAATTACTTTTTAACTTGAAAATGTAATAATTAAATTATACCTGGTGCGATATGAACACAAGGTTTCAGAATAACGTTGAAAAATTGGGGATAATTTTATTCTAATTTTCAGTTAATTTTCTACTTACCTAAGCAATTTCACAGAATTACTAGAATCTATATTCAAAAGTTGAAGGAACTTAAAAAGGTTTTTAACTATTTTAATTTAACATGACATTTACGCTTGCATGACGCACAATAAAAAACAGCTTTTCTCTTTAACTGAATAATAACAAACCTTTTCTAACTTCATCTGGACTTTTATGGACAGCTATCTAGTTATTAGCCGTTTTTCAAGTAGTAGGTATTTCTGTTAGGAATGGCTATTTTTATAAATTAAGGAAGTAAAAACAAGCCAACAGCTTTGTTAAGATGAATAAGAAAAAATATACGGTAACTAAAAATAACCATTATTACAAAGGGTAGATTAATGAAAAGAAAAATTATTTTAAAATAATTCCTACTTAACTGGTTTAGAGAAGAAAAAATAATGTAACGTTAAATAAAAACATAAATTACATGGATTATTTACGTTGTACAGCGTTGCTTATAACATAATGTGCCGGCAAATAATTTTCTTACAAGAGCTACTGCACAAAAACCGCTCCGGCGCAAAAATATTTAATCACAATTTTATTTAAAAATGCCAATTCATCCACGACGTAATAATCCTTGTTTTTCATTATTATACCATTTTTCTTAGTCTTTTATCAAAACGAAATACCTGTTATGTTTTGGAGCGGGGTTTTGATTTGAAATTAAATTTTTTTAAGAAAAACGGTTGATAACTGAAATATAATTCACGTAAAACACCCATCTTTGAAGAATACAGCTAGAATTTATTAGTTTTATGAGGTTAGTCGGATATATTTTCGTTTCACAAGGAATTATAATAGAGTTAGAATGAAATATAATCAAAAAGGCTACTTTTTTATTTCTATTTTTCTTGAAAAAAAATTTTAACCCATATTATAATCAAGTCATTAAGCTTTAATCTTCAGCAAAAAAACGCGTCGACTATGAATTGTATTTATAAAGAGAAGAAGATTTATCTAATAAATTAATAAATGTTTTGATATATTTTATCTTTATATGCTCCAGTATTGTTTAATTACTGTCATTTTAAATTTTAAATTACTACTTATATTTTCTTACGCGGTTTATTAAAAGTGAACCGACCGATTTTTTTAATTTTTAAAAAGTAATACCTTCCGATTTAAACATCTATTACCTAAAACTGTAAACCTGTTGGTTTAAAAATATCTATATTTCTAAATGGCAATGAGAAATATTTTTTAATTAATTATTTTGTGTGTTTTTCATATTAAATTGCGTTAAATTAAAAAAAAAAGTTATAATCCTAAAAAGTTACTTTTATTTATTTTCCTTCAGTTACTTTAAACAAAAATCTCAAAATGGAATGAAATTTCTTTAATTAACTCAAAAGTGGCTAGGGAATAAAAAAAATCCTCTCAATTGTTATCCGTCATTAAAAAACGAATAATTAAGAGACAAACTCATCAAATTGGTATACTTGATTAATATACATTTCAAGGTAATATGACAAATAAATATTACTTTAAATCACTGTTATATTAAAAATAGGTAATTAAAAAAATACTACGAGTTGATTAATTCGTAAGATAATTTTTATGAAGAATAATTTTTATGAAGCCTCTTAAAATTCAAAGCATCTATAATTTTTTGTAATAAATAAGATTTTCTAGTTTATTTTCCGCATTAAACGTTAAAATTCTATATACGCGTATATTTATACTATTTTATATATTGATATACTTTGAAAAAAAAAAAAAAAACAACTGTACGAGTAAATATTATTAACTTTTATTTTTGCGCATCATATTAATCCTGCTGTTTTTTTATTTTTTCGAGCTTACATAGGGACATAGATAAACCAATTAACTATGGTTCTTCTTCAGATATAAACTTGAAACGGTAAATAAATTAAACGTACATCAAAAAGAACATTTTTTTTATTAAAAATAATTGAAAAAATGTAATTTTTTATTCGGTTTTATTTTAAGACCGTTCTGTTATTATTTAATGTTTTCTTTATTTTTATTTAAAATAGAGGTAGGATTACAAACAACATAGAATTTTATAAAAAGCCCTTTCTATGAAACATAAAGGAAAGAAAACTGGATCTTGATGAAGATAAGAAAAAATACAGAGAAAGGAATATAAAGATAATACAACCGAATTGGGTACTAACATTATGTAGAATATTTATTATTTTATTAATTTAGATTTATTAAATACTTTTCTTTGTTACTGTATAAAAATTCTTTTAATATCAGAATAATATTCATCTATAAGAATCCAGTACTAAAACCATGATGGACCAAAAAAAAAACTTTAATCGTCTATGTTAATGTAATATTTCGTTCACAAAATCTTCCTTTGGTGTACCTGGAAAAATATATATTTAACACGACCATTTCTCCTACAAAATAAAATTAGAATCGTGGAAATATGATGAATAGTAATAAAGATATATATATATATATATATATATATATATATAGAAGAAAAACGGTTGAATATAAAAAATTTAGCTGTTTTTATGTCGGCCGCTTGAAGTTATCTTGTTTTCTTTTTTTTGATATTTTTAACACGATTTTATATCTTAATACATTTTTTTAAGATTAAATTATTTATTTTACTTTTATCTTTTGTTTAAGTTTGAAAAAAAAATAATATTATAAATTACCTTTATCATTATTTTTTATTTATTAATAGTTTAAAAATAACGGAGAATATTATTAAGGAATACATAAAATAATATACATATATATTTGGGGACCATAAATATAATGGTAAAATGTTTTTTTCAAGGACTAACTGCAAACTTTGAAGGGGATTTAAGTTTCTGTGAATAGGTTTCATTGTGTAAAATACAACTAAAAAATAGAGGACAAAATTCAAAATGTAACTTGTATAATTTTAACATATTATATGTTTAAAATTACTAATTCTCATAACCGCACAATATTTCGTATTAAATCGGATAATTATTTTATACACAAGAATGATTATATATATCGAAGGAATATTATTCTTTATTTCAGTAACTTTAATCATTACAATTAAATCATGTTCTTTTAAAACTTATTTTTACTAATTTTATTTTATTACTAACTTATTTATATATTGCCTGTAAATCGGATTATTTTCTTAATACTCATTAGTCTTTTCTGGTAACTTTTAACTTTCATTCCAGAAGGTAGTTTTACATAATACATTAATAATTAAATTAAAAAATCCAATTTCTTTTATACGTAATTCATCATGTTGAAATATCTAGAATTATATATATATATATATATATATATATATATATATATATATTACTGAAAGTGTGACTTGTCAGCGCGATAACCTCTTGGCAGGACAGCCCGGGGTGTCGGCCGCAGATTGTACGAGATGACAAAAAGTAGCGTGTAACCAGATTGGGCGGTACTAGGTGGTCACGTCGTAGTGTCTTGGCCTGCGTGGAGAATTTGTAATTGGCCACGATTTGTGACGGTCCCTACTGTTCGTTCGGATAGTAACTCTCCATGCCATGCCACTATCTCTGTACTCTGTACTCGACTTGCTGGGTCGGTCCCAGCTGTACTTCAACGGGGTTTACTGGACTGCTATCAGGTCGATTTATTCAGGCAATAAAATATTTTATGTAACTTAATGTATACGTTACTGAAATGTAAAATATATAAATGTACGTAGATATATTATTATTTTTTTTTATGAATAATTATTTAACCTAAATGTCCTTATTAATTGTAATTATATATTTTTGCAATAACCTTCATTATATATTTTCTATATAATAAAACCGAGAACAAAAAATAAATGTAAAACAAAAAAAAAGAAAAAGTACAGATACAAGGTATAATTTATAGTAAAGTTGTCTCATTTACCTGTAATTCATACGGGTTTATTATTACTTTTCTGACAATTTTATCACTGATTTTTTTTTAATGATTTTCCTTATTCGTTACCCTAAATAACCCAAGTAAACTGATAATCTGTCCTTGGATAGGAAAAACAAACCAATTACATTTCAACTTCTATAATTCGAATTTTCTATCCGGTAGGAAAATAATAATAATTAAACAAAAATTCAATTTACAGAAAACAGGAAAAAATGTTTTTATTTACTTCTCAATCTGTATTGTGGTAATTGTAAAAAAGGATTTTAAATCATAATATAAAAAATAAAAAAAAACAAAAAACAAATATATACATTTTACTTAGAAACAGCGACACACCGTACAATAAAAATTATTTTTTGAATTTTGCTGTAAAAAAGGCGATAAAGATGAGTGTTTACACTTCATGAAACTTTCCGACTGTTCATAAGATAAATTTAATGAAGTTAAATCTTTACAAGAGTGTTGTGAACTAATATGATATTAACCGAATTCCATACAAATTTGAAATTTTCCGTTCAATCGGTTTTTATTTATGTATTTTCAAGTTTTATTAATAAAATTTTGACCATTTGTTTTCTTTATTTCGAAGATAAATTTTCTTTGGTGTTCATACTGAAAATTATCAGTTTTTACCAGATAATCTGAATGGAAATATTTTTTTTTATAAAATTTTTATCGTTTTTATAAGTAATTTAAAGATATTTGAATGATTTTGTTTTTATCACCATCATTGCTTAGTATTGCGATACTGTTTAATGATAATCAGTAGCCAGATGTTCTAATATTCAAAATATTTTCGCCGAAAAATTCAAGAAAATTGTTTAAAAAATAGATTAGAGTAAAATATTTATTAAATTTTTTCTATTTCAAATCGCCTTAGCGTACGCTTCAAGATTTTTATATTGTTTTTCACTATTCATTTCTTGATTTTTACCGTAGTATTATTTTTGTTTGTTCTTCAATTGTTTTTCTTAAAGTTTTTTTCAAACAAAAAGAAATATTTTATTTGAAGAAGGTACTGTTGTACCGAATATCTGTCTTGATTTTTTTTGTAGATTTGTGAAAATTTTTTCTAAGGAATGTTACAATAGTCTCAAATTGTTTCTTTTAAAGATTTTATTGCCTCTTTTAAATGCAAATTGAAAAACATCGTAGATAGGCAACTTCTATAAATATTCTCTGCGCTAGAACTTACCTTTCTTGTTCTTCTGCTGTAATTATAACTAACTGATTTTAATACGTCATACATTACTCTCCTTTTTCACCTTTATAAATTCCTAATCTTTTCCAGTATTTTATTCTACTTCATATTGTCACGACGCCTTCTCAAGAACTACGAATTCAATAGGGATAACTACATTTTTATTTATAACGGATTCCAAGATTAATCTGAGAGTTAATTCCTGCCTTATATCCCTGCTTTTTTTTAATTTTAATTCTTGAGATAATGTACTGTAAAGTTGAACTATAAATTGATGCAAAATTTCACACCTAACTTACGTAATAGTAAAGGGAAATTTTTGGCTATAGCTTCAATATTTTTTACCACTCTTAATTTCATATTTTACTATAAAGAGTATTAATCGCCGCCCGACACTAATGGATGATGAAAGAAGAAGATGCCAAAACTGAATTACCCATACTAAACGTTAGCTATAAAAAATAATCCAGAAGTAGCCGAGTCCTATTCAAAATTGAAAAAAAAGATGTTTAAACTAAAAGAAACCATTGTATTTTCTTGTCTCCTATAAGTAAATTTTCTTAAATACACCGTTGTGTAAAACAAAAAAGATTGATCAATCAAGATGGATTAATAATTTCTTATTCAAAAAACCTAAAAGCTTTTATAAATTTTAACGGTTCCGTAACGTTTTTGTTAAAATTCAAATTGATGGGAAGAATGTGACGAAAAAATTTGATATAAACAGAGATAAAACTCCCGCAAAAAATATCCTACACATCCTACATAATAACATATCCTACAAAATTTCGGTAATAACATTAACATTACAAAATTTCGGGAATAACATATCCTACGTGTTAATTAAAGCTATCGGAATTACCATTTAAAGAAAAAGTCATCAAATGACAGTTTTATAAAGAAAAGGAATCAGTAAACTGGTCTCCAATGGAGAATACCTTTTTCACAGACTAAATATTCTATCAGAATGTCGACCTGATGGAAATGGAGTTGATATTCAGTTCTACATGTTTACCTCAGGGATTGGCTGTGCAGTGAACATCATTACTCTTAAAGAAAACAACTTTAGAGCATCATACATCTTAAGTAAGCCTTTCTGTCGATAGACAACGTATACAAGTATTTAAATTTCCAGTATTCAGAAAGGGATTAATATTTAATAAAAAAATCGCTCTGAGAATTAACAAGAATAAGCAATTCAAATTTAATATCACTTGAAATTCTTCAGCTACTAAAATCTAATAAAAGACCATGTGTTACTGAATTAATTAGATAAAAGTGGCTGGATACGATTAAATAACAAATAAAACATCTTTAATGAGGTATAAACTCTTCGTTTGTTATTTTTAAATGAAACTATGTACATAAAAATTTAACCAAATACTTTTCATCTTAAGTAATCTATTGTTACTTGTCAATATCATACAGATATTTCCCAGGTAAATAAATCTCATTATCGTAAATATTTTTTCTTTTATAATAATAATCTTTTTGATAGAAATTAATAATTTAATTACGAAATTGTAACGCTGTGTTTTATTTAGGGAAAAGTTTTTATTAATTTATAATATATTTTGTGTGTTTTATACAGAATATTCAGTAAATTATAAAAAAAATTTACATCTAACTAAACTGTTGTTCGATTTCACTTATATTTATTCTACTTATCTGTAATGAATAAAAAATTTTACTTGAAAAATAATTTCAACTAGTATAAATTTCAGTAATAGAAGTTTTACAGTATAATTTTCATATACTCCAATAATAATTTTAATTCCTATACAATTTGTTATTCCTTATTAGTTGTTGGTTTCTTCGTTTTAAAATTGCTATTATAAATCTTGAGGAATCTTTTTTAAATTTCTTTATTTTTATTTATATTTGTTTTTTTCTCTTATTTAAAAAAAAAAAGTTAATGAAACGAATAAGAGTTATGTACAAGGATAATAGATGAAATGTATGTGATGATACAGCAATGAAACGCAACTTTTCTTGTACATACCGGAGAATTGTTGATTCTAAATTCATTCAATTCCGGTGACGCCTACACTGAAATGAGTTTCTGTGGTTACGTGATTAAAAAAATAAAAAAAAATTAATAAAGCAATGTAGGAATACAATATAGGTAAAAAAAAAAAACTCTTATTGCAAAAGAATATTTTCTGCATCCAATATAAATATTATATATGTTTTTCATGTATATAACGTATAATTTATTTCTCAAAAACTACATAGATGTGCGAACGTGTGCGTGTGTATGCGTGTATTTTTGTTGTACCTTGATGTATTGATACTCAAAAATAAGATTCTTTGGCAAATTAAAAGAACCTCAACGGTTTTAACTCAGATCGTGAATACCTTTGGAATATATAGGCAAACAATATAATTTTATATAACGTATAGATAAATTAAGATGGCACGAGTTGAAATACTGACTTCTGAACGAATATAGTTTGAAAAAAAAACATTTCTATCAATCTGGGATATAAAGTATAACAGCTGTAAGAAAGTTTATAACAAAAGGTAGTCTAACCTTTGGTAGGGATCAGAAGAATAGTTACTGGTAGTTTCATTTTTCTATGTTGATTCTAAAAATATAGATAAAAATCACACATTAAATTTAAAAATTGGGGTTTTTATCAATATTAATAATCCATAGTAATTAATCTCTAACTATACGAATGTAAATAAATTCGGAAAATCTTGAAAAAATACATTTTATTTAATTGTTATTCATCAAGGTTATAAGCTCTGGATTTAGGAAACGGGAACTTCCCTTCTCTGTCACTTTTATCTGTTTTCAAGTCAAATTGTGCATAATATATAATGTTTTATTATAATAAGTGCTGTATGTCTATATTATTTACTTGGACAGAATTATTATTTATATATTTTTTTCTTTATACTAAAAATGACATTGTTTACTAAATTAATACTTATTAATTTAATAAGTAAATAATTTTCTTTTAAACCATCTGTTTTCGGTTGAATACAGTATAAACTGCTAAAAAACCAACCGGTAAATTATAAAAACCATCATAATACTGACATATCTCACTGGAAATCTGACCAGTTATACCAAATTAACCGAAAATTTTTTACGCATCCATTAATTATAATTCAACGCTTATTAGTACCTCACAGGACTAAAAGCATCAATTATTTTACATCATAATCAACTCACAGATCAGATTCTTAGAAATAAAACTCTTAAAATTAAAATAACCTGTACCATCAAATTTGTGTAAAGTTCGAAGTTTTGGGGTTCTTTGTTCGGTCAGGCACTTCTATATATTAAAAATTTCGGGAAATAGATAAAAATATTCTTTAAGAAAGCCTAAGCCAGTTGCTAGGTTTGTGACTATCTGGAATATAATCATACGTTTGAGCTGATCAATGCAAATTTTTTCAGCAGGTTTTCTAGGAATTATCAGTGAGTTGGGTATCGATAAATTCAGAGATTCTTGAAGTACTCAAGATTTTGAGGGTATCTTGTTTCATGATATTTATGCAACTAAATCGTCCCTTTCTCACAATTATCTTTTTATTAATTCATACTACGTAATTTTCTTTTTTAAACTTACTTCATCATCATGAATTTACTAAAGGCTATGCCTTGTTGAAATAGCCACGTTACCCTCTCTCTCTCCTACACTGCCAACGCAAGCCGCTGTACGACGCAAACCCATCTTCCTCACCAAGTTCTTGAAGAATGTAGCTCTGAGATGTTTGTTTTCGACTACGTTTACTTCGCATAAAATTATTTATTAAGAACTAGCTGACCCGGCAATGCTTTGACATTGCTAGATTTGAGTATATACATATATTAAATAAACACAAGTTTGATAAAACATTAAAAAACTGAACAATACGGAACTTCACAAAATTTAACCTTTCACATTTCTCTATCTCCCTATTTCCCTATCTACCTTACTCCATTTTCCCTATCTCCCTTTTTCCGTTTTTCGCAAAAATATTTCTTTCCATGTAAGTAACACATATTCTGAATATGAGCCCAATCGGACCATAAATACAATTTTTCGAAATATCTCGACCCCAATTGTTCTTTTAACCGACATGGAGATTTAAAAAAAAATCACCTGAGCGCAATTAGAAATACGGTTAAAAATAAGAATTCTCCTTTAGATATATTTTGGGAGCTAAAATATTTTGGTGCTCGTTCCAACTGCATATTAAAGTTTAGCTTACTGAAATTTAGTTTTTAATTAAAATAAAAATATCAACAACAAAAAATCCTTTATATATATATATATATATATATATATATATTTTATTATTAATAAAGCACACTGTTGGAATAATATTTTGAGGTCGTTTTTCTACAAAGTAGTTTTTCGCATGTTTTTTTTGTCATCGTTTACAATGTATTGAATTGAGAATATGTGGAACGTGTATCATTATGAGTGTGTTCAGATTGAATGCCATTTCAGTACCCATGGCTAATTGGAACGTGCAACATCGTACAGTCTATTAACTGTGACGATATTTATTGAAACAAAGTCAATAATCAAAGCGTAATATACAGGTATAGCCACATGTTTAATATTATTAGACGCGATTGTGTTCTTTTGTGTAATTGAATTACGAAATGATTGCAGAAACTGAATAAGTTTGATGGGGATATCTGATAAATTATTTAATAAATTTATTTGTTAATCTTTTTGAGAACAAATCTAGAAATAAATTGTTGTTAGAAAATAAAACGTCCAAAATCATATCCTTTTGTGAAAGCAAACAACATATTCTTATGAACATGTTACATTTTACATATACAGGTATATATTTTAATCATAATTTGTAATAAATTTTATTTCCGGTAATATATTAGGAGATATAATTCAATTCTCAAGTAACAGGTATTAATATATATTTTTATATACGTATATATTTTTAAATTATATCAAAATGCTGTTTTCATCACTTTTAACTTTAGTTTTGTTAAAACAAATAAATAAATAATGGTTCCTAGATAATAAAATATAATTTTATGTTAGAAATTTAAGTCTACTTTAAGTAATATGTTTTCATGGTTCTGAATTTTTATTAAATGAATTCGTTTATAGCATAACTATAAAATTACACTAATTAAAAATAGAAGAATTCCGTTTTATTAATTTTTCAACTTAAGATTATGGTCGAATAGAAATTAAATACTGAGAATACATTTGATCTACTGATACAAAAGTGCTATACAGAAGACCAAGTACCGATTTTCCACCAATCGCGTAAATAAACAAACTATATTATAAATGGTGGGAATACCGAGAGAATCTCAAATCTCAACAGGCAGACACGTAACTATGGACCAAGAGTCCTTGGGCAGGGGTAAAGTTACAAAAATTCAGTTTTTTCCGTATAATTAGAGAAATATGCGTCGGATGAAAAAAACTTTACAACAAATTTTGTTTCTCTTTCTAAGTTTTGCAATTTTTTTACTTTAACACTATTTTTTAGAATCAATAGTTTTGCAAAAAATGAGAAAACCTTATAAAAATCGTACTTTTTCCCTTCATTGTCAAAGGAAAGTAGTTCAAGTAACACATTTACGAATGAAGTCAATCATTCAAGACACTTTCCTTAAGTATTAAAATAGACTGCTCAACAAAATTCATAACAGTATTAAAACCCTTTTGGTGACATAAACTGAAGATATCAAACTAAGTTTCACTTACAATTTTTAATTACTAATTCATATATAAAAACAATATTATTGC
Organism: Lycorma delicatula; assembly: GCF_047948215.1. Classification (NCBI taxonomy): domain Eukaryota; kingdom Metazoa; phylum Arthropoda; class Insecta; order Hemiptera; family Fulgoridae; genus Lycorma; species Lycorma delicatula. The sequence continues at coordinate 79,175,526 of NC_134458.1, forward strand.
GTAATAATAGTAATTTTAGTACTCACAGGTTTCTAGTATGATGATGAAAATTTGTGTACATAACCATCATCTTATAATTTTTAATGTTTAGTTATGAACTGATACTTAGACTTTCCAAAATCAATTTATATTGCTAACCATCATCGCTATGTTCATATCATCGGATCTCAACTATTTAAAACCAATTTCGAGAGAGAAGTAAAACTTAAATATAACACTATATTTTCATATATTTTTAATAAATAAATTACTAATGATCGTAATATAATTACTATGATTGGCTGCGCGCATTGATTTATTTGCAATTGTTTTTTTAAGAGAATGTATAATGACGTCTATTAGTTAACGGTCTAAATAATTTTTCTAAATAGTGTATATAAACATTTATTAAAGAAAAAAATGTAGTGTTTAGAAAGACCAACAAAATTTGTTCCAAACTTTTTTCATCCAAAGCATATTTCTCGAGAAATACGGAAAAATAGATTTTTTGCAAGTTTATCGCTGCCCAGGGGCCCTTGGTCCACAGTTACGTGTCTGCCGATCCGAATTTGAGATATTCTCAGTACTCCCGCCACTATTTCCAATATAATTTGCCTATGTGAAAATATCGTACCTAGCTCTCCGACTGATGTACATAAATGCGAAAGCAACGGACATTTTGGATAACAAAGAACATAATATTGAAAAAAAAAAAACAATAGCGTTGAATTTCTTAAAATATCAGATTTTAAATCCTTTATAATGTTTTACTTTGTTTATTACTTATTAAAATACTAACTTCTTACGTTAGTTTTTCATCTGTAAATAATTTTCGTTAAAAAATTAATCTATTTATATTATTTAGTATTTTTTTTTTAAATTAATCTGACCGGTTTCTCAAGTATTTTTAATATCTTTAGAAAACATTTCTAAAATTATCGTGAAAAAAGAATCCACATTTTTCACCGACTAAAAGAAAGAGGAAATTCTCAATTTGATATTTTTTATTATGTTTTTCTTTACTCTTCAAAAAATGGATTAATTTTAATCGTTTTTTTATCTTATTAAGAAATTTCTTCTTGTGATCCTCTGTCAATTTTTAATATACAATTTAAGTAAAGAATACTTAAAGGAAAAATTATTGCACCTACGTAGACGACCTAAAGATTATAAATTATTTTTTGTCGTCGTCATTATTGATAAGTCTCGGATTATTATAACGAAATGATAAGAGACTTGATATCATTTTGATATTCGAAGTACTTTGAAGAAAATATTCAAAAAAATTAATATTCAGAGTGAGGGAAAAATATAATAAATATTCTCTCATTCAATGCACACTTATATCACAATCCGTAGTAGGATAATTAAATCATTTCTCAAGATTTCATTCCATATTTTTATTAAGAAGCACATTTCTCTATTTCAGTTTCTTGAGAACCTATTTATTTACACATGGAGGGCGTTTTATACTGGACTACTTATATTTTAAATAAAATTTAATTAATTATTTTAAATAAAATTTATTTATTTTAAATTTTAAAAAAAATTTAAGAAAAATTAACGTAGAAAAAAATTAATAAAACGACTTCAAACAAAGCACGAAGTCTACAATCTTAAACGTTTAAGACTTTTTCAGATAACATCTGAAGATGTTATTTTAAAACATATGAGATGATAATTTTTTCTTTAGTTAGGGCCAAATTATTGGTAAGTAAAATATTTACCAACCACAAAGTAAAAAGCTGGTAACGGATTTGCTATACTTTTGTGGCAGTGAAAAAACTGAATCTGTATTTCTAAAACTGGTTTCTTAAAGATTTAAAAATTTTCCCTTGCATCTGTTTTCATCTAAACTATTTTATAATTGTCGGGTTATTTAAATAATCTGACAAAAATAAGTTCTCGCTAACTTTTTCCAAAATTTTGCGTTTAATTTAAAGTAACACATTAAAGGGAGCGAGTAGTTTCTTTGATTATAAGTGATTATAGGATTATACCTTCCACAGAAGTAAAAAATTTAGACATAAATGATAAATTTCTACTAGGTAGTTGTGTGAATATTCTGCGAACTTTTATGTTTAAAATGATGCTAATTCTTTAAGATTCTGTAGCGTCCATATATAGTAATTAAAAAAGGAAAAAAAACAAATTGTATGCTTGAAATTTTCGTGCGTGAGGTAAATGCTTTTCAATTTTTTTTTTTTTTTTTGCTAAAATTTTATGTACTATCTAGGCACTACATGTTTTGCTAGAAACGTTTTTTTCTATAGCAGCTAAATAAAAAGCCGAAAATGGAAAAACTCGACACAAAATCAACACGATAAATGCCCCATATATAGATATTTACTGATCAAATTTGAACAAAATCGGTGTATTCAGTCTGAATATACTTTACGAGAAGTAGAGCAAATGTAAGTATGAACGTACATACATACTTTTCAAAAATCGATGTTTTGCTTTAACAAATTCGTTATGATGTTAAATGTCGAGATTTCCAAAAACCCAATACGTGATTTTTTGACTGATCACAATTCTTATCATTATGCGTTAATAAAGTTTTATACAGAGTCATTTATCAGAATATTCATATAATTTGGCAGCTCATTCTAAATGTAAAAGTAAAGAAAAAAGTACATATAAATATAGGTTCAGAAACTCGTCGTTACAAATTACCACTGGCGAAAGATTTTGTCCAGATTTCATCTACTCCACTGAAATGAAGCCATACAAAAATTCTTGGGACGCAAAAATCTAAGCTAATTTGACGGTTTCGTATGAAATTTAACCTGAATTACTGAAAAAAACAATGAGTCCGAAAACTGTAACTTCAGTAGTTTTTTTAGAAAACCTGCGAAATACGCACTGTTTTACGTTTAAGTTTTAATAACTTTGTTAAATTGGCAATAAACCGAAATAACTCGTTATAAACCGATATAACAAAACTTGTAGGAAATTTAATTCTAAACAGAATAATATAAATAAAGTAAACAGAAAGCGAATAACAATTATATTAAATGGACTTTTACTTAGAGAAATACAAAGCTAAATTTAACTGGAAAATGATTTTTAACGTAAAAATTAATAAAATTTACAATAAATTTTCGAAAATGTTTTCATTTACTACAATTAACTTTGCTTCACGCTTGTGAATTGCTCGTGTTGCTCTTTTTAGTTCATCGCGGCTTTTCTTTAATAACGCAAAACCATCAATAATACAGGCAAGTAATTCCACTCGGATATCTACTTTTTAGGTATAATCATTGAATTTCATCCAACTCTATAAACAAAACTCCATCGGCGTAAGATCGGGTGATCTGGGTGGCCAGGATTATGGACTGCCCGACCGATCTATTTATCTAGGAATGCTGATTTAAGTAACCAGAAACAATACGAGAGAAATATAGAGACGTGCCGTCGTACTGGAAGTATATCCGGCATCGTGTTGCAAGAGGAATATCTTCAAGTAATGACTGTAAGAGACTGTAGGTACGCCTCACCTGTTAAGCGCCCTCGGAAAATAAACGGTCCAATCAATTGATTATGAATAATCCCACACCATACATTAATGGCAAATCGCTGTTGAAAGTTACGTTCCACCGTTGCATGAGGGTTCGTTCGTTCTGCCGATGAGTCTTGGTTTCTCATGTTGTTTATGCCATTACAAATGAACTGTGACTCGTCGGTAAGTAAAATGTACTTGAAGTGTTGTCGATGAGTATTTAACCGACTGCAGAACGCCAAGCGAAGGGCAGGGTCTTTTGCATGTAGATGTAGCTTTTGTTTACGATACGGTAAAGGTTGTTATTTTTAAGTTTTTTCCATACTTCAGTTTGTAAAAGTCAACCGCTTAGAAAGACGTCTTGTACTGATACCGAGACTACGCTAAACAGCAAAAATAATGCTTTCATCAACATTAACAAAATGCTGAAGAGGACGGTCATAAGAGATACGATTACTATTGGTACTAAGAAGAGATCCTGTTTCCCGTAACATATAAAATTCCGCACTTAAACAAAAATCATAGTTTTTTAACGGAACTTAAATACACCACTAAAATCGTTGATATAGTATATCTTGTATGAAATAATTTAATTGGAAACTTCTTTTATTAATTTTGAATAGCAGAAATTTCTGTTTTTTAATCGTTTTTCGAAATGTAGATTGGGGTTTAAAAACCTGAAGAAAAGGTGTCAGGTGAATCGGTGGAATTTAGAGAAGCTTGAGGAAGAGGAGGTAAAGAAGATTTTTGAGGAGGACATCGCAAGAGGTCTGAGTAAAAAAGATAAGGTAGAAAATGTAGAAGAAGAATGGGAGAATGTTAAAAAGGAAATTCTTAAATCAGCAGAAGCAAACTTAGGCGGAATAAAGAGAACTGGTAGAAAACCTTGGGTTTCAGACGATATATTGCAGCTGATGGATGAACGTAGAAAATATAAGAATGCTAGTGATGAAGAAAGTAAAAGGAACTATCGGCAATTAAGAAATGCTATAAACAGGAAGTGCAAACTGGTGAAAGAAGAGTGGATTAAAGAAAAGTGTTCAGAAGTGGAAAGAGAAATGAACATTGGTAAAATAGACGGAGCATACAGGAAAGTTAAGGAAAATTTTGGGGTACATAAATTAAAATGTAATAATGTGTTAAACAAAGATGGTACACCAATATATAATACGAAAGGTAAAGTCGATAGATGGGTGGAATATATTGAAGAGTTATACGGAGGAAATGAATTAGAAAATGGTGTTATAGAGGAAGAAGAGGAAGTTGAGGAGGATGAAATGGGAGAAACAATACTGAGATCTGAATTTAAGAGAGCATTAAAAGATTTAAATGGCAGAAAGGCTCCTGGAATAGACGGAATACCTGTAGAATTACTGCGCAGTGCAGGTGAGGAAGCGATTGATAGATTATACAAACTGGTGTGTAATATTTATGAAAATGGGGAATTTCCATCAGACTTCAAAAAAAGTGTTATAGTTATGATACCAAAGAAAGCAGGGGCAGATAAATGTGAACAATACAGAACAATTAGTTTAACTAGTCATGCATCAAAAATCTTAACTAGAATTTTATACAGAAGAATTGAGAGGAGAGTGGAAGAAGTGTTAGGAGAAGACCAATTTGGTTTCAGGAAAAGTATAGGGACAAGGGAAGCAATTTTAGGCCTCAGATTAATAGTAGAAGGAAGATTAAAGAAAAACAAACCAACATACTTGGCGTTTATAGACCTAGAAAAGGCTTTCGATAACGTAGACTGGAATAAAATGTTCAGCATTTTAAAAAAATTAGGGTTCAAATACAGAGATAGAAGAACAATTGCTAACATGTACAGGAACCAAACAGCAACAATAACAATTGAAGAACATAAGAAAGAAGCCCTAATAAGAAAGGGAGTCCGACAAGGATGTTCCCTATCGCCGTTACTTTTTAATCTTTACATGGAACTAGCAGTTAATGATGTTAAAGAACAATTTAGATTCGGAGTAACAGTACAAGGTGAAAAGATAAAGATGCTACGATTTGCTGATGATATAGTAATTCTAGCCGAGAGTAAAAAGGATTTAGAAGAAACAATGAACGGCATAGATGAAGTCCTACGCAAAAACTATTGCATGAAAATAAACAAGAACAAAACAAAAGTAATGAAATGTAGTAGAAATAACAAAGATGGACCACTGAATGTGAAAATAGGAGGAGAAAAGATTATGGAGGTAGAAGAATTTTGTTATTTGGGAAGTAAAATTACTAAAGATGGACGAAGCAGGAGCGATATAAAATGCCGAATAGCACAAGCTAAACGAGCCTTCAGTAAGAAATATAATTTGTTTACATCAAAAATGAATTTAAATGTCAGGAAAAGATTTTTGAAAGTGTATGTTTGGAGTGTCGCTTTATATGGAAGTGAAACTTGGACGATCGGAGTATCTGAGAAGAAAAGATTAGAAGCTTTTGAAATGTGGTGCTATGGGAGAATGTTAAAAATCAGATGGGTGGATAAAGTGACAAATGAAGAGGTATTGCGGCAAATAGATGAAGAAAGTAGCATTTGGAAAAATATAGTTAAAAGAAGAAACAGACTTATAGGCCACATACTAAGGCATCCTGGAATAGTCGCTTTAATATTGGAAGGACAGGTAGAAGGGAAAAATTGTGTAGGCAGGCCACGTTTGGAGTATGTAAAACAAATTGTTGGGGATGTAGGATGTAGAGGGTATACTGAAATGAAACGACTAGCACTAGATAGGGAATCTTGGAGAGCTGCATCAAACCAGTCAAATGACTGAAGACAAAAAAAAAAAAAATATATATATATATATATATATTTTTTTTTTTCCAATTATTTCATAAAATAAATTGGGAAAGTAAAAATGTGAATAACTGAATAGTACGTATTATTTTTTTACTTTTCAGGACAGTTTTTTAAAAATCAGTTTTATTTATTTTTTTATTATGGTTTGAAACTTTTTGAAATTTTATTTAAAAACATATTCAAAAAAAATAAGGTTTTTAAAAATTATAATGGGAGGTTATAAATAAACCTAACACACAGGTTAGATGGGGTACTTTTCGAAGAGTAACCAAGAGAAGATCTGATCAGCCGTATTTACTTTTATTTTATCATATCATTTTAACGAAGGTTCATTTATTAGATACCAAGGTAAAAGGTACAATCCCCATAGTGAGGCATTGCGAATACTCTGATTTTTCAGTTAGTTGAAAAATTCAGGAATGAACTGTGAAAAATACAAGTCGACTACTTCCAAAATACTATCCATTACATTTATTTCAATTTCTAACTTAATTTCGGTTACAAATAGAAGAAATAATCGTTTTTAGATATTTTAGACACATTTGAATACCATTTGGTGTAAATGACAAGTGTGGAAGCTATAGTTTCCAACAAATAGTGAATGAAAAAATTGATTTTAAAGCCCAGAAAATTGTTAAAATTTTATAATAATTCATTGTTTTCTGCATAAAACTATCACTTAAAGTACTATACAAAATTTATCGCTCTTAATTTTTGATAATATTGTATTTTACAACATTCTGTTTCAGTTTCCGATAACTTGTTTTTGAAATATGTTCTTTTATTTGAAATTATTAAAAAAATATAACATTAATCAAAATACGAATTATAATTGCCACCTACAAGAAACTAGGATTTTCATAATTTTTTTAATAAGACAAAATTTAACGAAGGAAAAATACGTCATCACAATACGAGTATTTTATTCGACAAAAATATAGATGCACTCCAAATCAGTGATTAGTAATGAAAGGAACAAATTATAAGAAATGAAATAAAACTTATACAAAGTTAAGTTATGAAATTTTTTTTTGTAAATACTAAATTAAAAAATATTTCTATTTGTAGTACTTAGCACATTATCATTATGTTTTTTTTAAATATGTCAAAAATATTTTTTTGGGCGTTTGTAACATTTTCCTGATATTATTTTGTCTAATATTCACTAAATATATTCCAATAAATATAAGAAATAGATGACAAAAAAAAATCTCTTTATACGAGATTTATCATCTCGTATAGATAAAAGCACAAAACTTAGGTTTGGAATTACGTTATTTTTAAGATACGAAGAAACATTGCCACCAACTTGATTTATTAGTAGATGGTTAGTTTTAAATGAACCGTAAATTTATGTTGTATATAATTTTTTTTTGTTTTCTTTAAGAATATACATTCTAATTAATTTTTGCTGTAGTCTTATAATTAAAGCCGAAAGTAAGGATATTTATTGAATATTTTTCAGAATATGTAATACTATATCGTACATAGTTTAACAAGATAAACGTACCCGTAGAAGTTTCGTAAAGATGTTTACAGCTATTTTATGGATTTATTTTACTTGAAACTTCGTACAAATAATTCTGACATTTATTTCATCGAAATTAATCATAATAATTCTGATTTAACGTTAACAGAAATTTTAGTTGAAATATTTAGCTTTGTTAAGGTATTATTTTAATCATTATTAATTAAAACAGTAATTTTATTTCAATTAATTAATAATATTGTTAAAATAACGTCATGGAGATGTATATATAACAATAAATAGATCATCACTAAAATATTACGACCTATATGGAAAAAATTATTACGATAATTACGTGTAAAATGTAACGGTATTTTTTTTTATGGCGTCAATAGCAGAACTGACTGAGAATAAATGATTGTTTAGACAACATAAGTCATTCAGTAAGCACAGCTGACAATATAAATAATGAAACAGTTCTTTTCAGTCCTCAAAGAATCGAATATTTTTTCTTTTACTTTTTTTTTTTGTAGTGATATGAAGAACAAGTAGAAAAGAAAAAAACGATAATTTGTTATGGCGGACACTTTGCTTTTTTTGCTCGGGGAGAAATCTTTAGCATTGATTTACAGTGCGTTATGCTTTCTTCGTAATTTTCGAATCCCACAGTAATCTACTGTACACCGATACCTGTATAAATTCCTTCAGTTATTCAAGCGGAAAAAAATGCTCGACAAGTGAATATAGCGCGATTTTTTTTTTTTGTTCAAAATGTATTACACTTACCGAATAAAGTTTAATAATGAATTAGTAAAATTAACTGTATCTCTGTTTATATATACTTGTAGCCTGTAAATTTAAATATCACATACCTGGAACTCATTATTTTATTACATAACTGGACCTTACTGTTTAAAAAAGAAAACTGTCAATTGAGTGAAATAAAATTATCCAGTATCATTGATTTATACTTCTAAAAAAATAAACTTGAAATAACAACAGACTTAAAAAAACGGGAAAATATCAGTTTGTTTTTTAAATTTCTAGTTTTTCCAGTTGACGCCAAATTATAAACTATTAATTAATACTTAAAAAAAGCAAAATTAAAAAAATAATTAAATAACGTTATTTTTAATGTATACTTGAAGGTACTGTTATCATTTTTTACAGTTTACTTTATATATATATATTGATAGGTCTGCAAAATAATGTCACTTGCATGAAAAAATTCGTTTACAAGAAACACAAAAGACAAAATATCTGTGTTTGATAAAAATGAGACAAGTAATTCGCAAAGGAACGATGTTATCATAACTATTAAGCGTGAGTAAATATTAATTGGAATACATAATACGTATTATTTATCTTAATTTATCCGATAATGCTTTTAAAATTTCATAGTGTTAGAATTTTAATGAATTTCGATGATATATAACAGTCCAAGACTAAGCAAAAAAAAAAAAAAAAAATACCAGTTTACATTCAATGTAAACTGGTATTTTAAATCTTCTGTAAACGTTATCTAGAAGAAAATTACTACGGGTCTAACAGAAAGGCTTTCTCAACACAATAAGTAAGAAACATCAAAATTGGTCTACAGCCTAGAGTAATAATTGATCTTATATTAGAAAAAGATTTTAACGAGCTTAAGTGAACAAATTGTCCTTATTTTTGAAGTCTGTTAAAAAAAAGTAAACCTTATTTTTGAAAAATTAATAAATGTTTCTTATTTTACAAACTATGAATATTATTTTATAGACATACATCTTTGAAAATAATACTACATTTTAGTAATATAAATTATTATTTATGTTATTATAAAAGTAGTTAAGTAATACCTTAACCAGAATAACAAAAAATACACAAGGCTTCAGTATTTCTTTTGAAAATAATTTTTCTGTTCTATAATATTGAAATTTTTTAAATAAAAAAAATTTCTTCTTTGGTTAATAAGAAACATCCTAGGAACGTTTTCAGATATACCACACCACAGACTAGAAATCATATAATATGCAATTTATGTAGTACGTTATTTTCGAAACAAAAACTTTTTTCTTTCGGTAATTTTTACTTTTTCCAGTACCAGAACTATTAAACTGAAACTTTGAAATATCACGAATCTTATTTAGATTATAGCGATATAAAATAGTTGTACTTTGTTGCAAAGATTAGAGATAAAACTGAATGCTAAAAATACAGGATAAATTTTCTCATAGTAAAAATAAAAATAATGTTAAGAAAGGTAAGCTCTGATTCTGAACCAAAGGGAGAAAGGAGATATATTCTGTCTAAATTTTCTGATAGTAAAAATAAAAATAAAGTTAAGAAAGGTAAGCTCTGATTCTGAACCAAAGGGAGAAAGGAGATATATTCTGTCTTTAATATTTTTCAAACTACACATAAAAACTTATACATATTTCTTATAAGACGACTTTGAAAGTGGAGTAATCTCCTAGGATAAACAATGAAGATATTAATATTTACCGACGACAATATCCTAATGGTAAAATCCAAAGCTAGAAGAAATTATTAGTACGTGGATTTATTGCTAGGAAAGAAATTCAGTGTGAGAATACATAAAAAAATAAAATGAAGAATTAATTAATTGATTATAATGAAGAATTAAATATTAAGATAAGAAAACAGATATTCCAGAAGCTACAGGATTATATTATTTGGGTAGTAAAATTACTAAAGATAGATGAACTAAAATAAAAATTAAACACACAAACAACGGGAGTTTTCCGAGAAAAATTTGTTACTATCAAATACGGGTCTTGAAATTAGAAAAATATTTTTGAAAATATTTGCGTGGAATGTAGCGCTAATAACTGTAAAAACGCAAAAACAGATAACGAGAAATATATAATGAAAATTAAATACTTTCCAAATATATCGATACACTAGGATGTTGAAAGATAGGTGGGTTGAAAAATAATGAAATGAAAAGACCAATAAGAGAGGAGGAAAATTTTTGACTAAACCTTTTAATAATAGGCTAGCTATTTATACGGTTACATTTGTTAATAGAAAGATGTATAGACTAAAACAATTATAGAAAAACTGGGATTTTTAAAACAAACAACTAAGAACATAAAGATTATGTTAAAGTTAAACTATTAAAAAATAATAGAAAGGTAAGGAAAATTAATAACATCAAATAACTCAAATTAATGGTAACAAAAAAAAGAAGAAAAATAAATTTAAAGAAAGAAACAGTAAAAAGATTTTAAAAAATTAGAAATACAATAAAAACGGTAGTTCAACAATTATCTTTAAATGGCGTGTGCACATATTGTAATTTTGTTATTGATCTCTGGTCTAGGTAGTGATTTTATTGCTTCCCGTTTTTAATGAAATAATATAAAAGCTATAGTTAACTTACGTCCCGCTGTGAAAAATACGAAAACACATCGGGTCATCGGTGGGGTATGAATTATGCGTGTGTTTGGTTATTATTGTGATCTAGGGGTGCTAAAGAAACGGGCTATTAAATTGGGTAAAGGGGTTCCCTTTAACAAACCGCCTGTAATTTATTGTGTGGTTTTAATTTACGATTGAAAAATTGGTTGTTTACAATTATTCTAATTTCCATCAGGTTAAATATTATTCAAATTATCAATTTTCAGTAATAAATATCCCTGAATGTATTTTAATCTATTTAAAATCAACAATTCTGAACGCGTTTCATTAAATTGTGCATAAAATAACATACAATCGACGAATAGTTCTAAAAAAGTTTGGCTGTTTAAAGTTATTCTAAGAAATCGACCGGTCAGATTTAGAGAAGACTGTAAAATAGTTCATTTTTGGAAGTTTAGAAAACCTTATTTAAAAAAGCTTTCTTTGCATGTCACAGTAGAATATATATTTTTACTGCTTCAGAGCTTTGAAGTTTGATCTAGGTTATGATATGGTTTCTAAAAATCAAAGAAAATAAGCTAAATTTTTTTTTTAATACTGTGTTATGACGCATGTAATATTAACTTAATTAAAGAAACAGCAAATTTTTGGGATGAATTAGTTTTATTTTCTTAAGTATTTATTTTAGAAAAAAATTTGGAAAGAACTATTTTTTTTTTCATTAAAGCGCCTTTGTTCATTGTATTGCCAGTTTACAGTTAATTTTAATCGATTTCATAGACAGTAGTAAGTGTTAATTAACGATACTGAATACGAGTACGAGTATACAAAATCTTACACTTGTCGCTTGCTTTTCGAAAATTTAGTAAAAATCAATTTTTACTAAATTTAGTACTTTTTTGGGGTATCACCGTCCGAACTTTGAATTTTAATTACTTAGTTTACTATTAGATCATATTAAGAGTAAAAGCAGTATTACAATCATTTCACTCAAATTTCTCTTTTTCCAGATCTAATAGTTCTGCAAACAGCGACCTTGCTCATTTTACTCTTAATTTAATAGATTGAGCTTTATAACATTTAATTAATAATAGATAAAGTAAAGTTAAGAAAAAAGTTGAATCGCAACCGGTTGAGAATGACCCGATATCATTAAAAAAGACTGTTGAGAAGACTTCTAGAAAAAGAAAAAAAAGAAGAAAGAAAAAAAAGAAGAAGAAAGAAGAAGAAAGAAAAAAAAGAAGACTTCTAGAAAAGACTGAGAAGACTGTTGAAAGACTTCTAAACATATACACATATTTTTTATCAGAAACCAATGTTATATAAAATATTTCATACTGTACTGGAAAAATACGATGAAGTACAGTAGTAGGAGGATAAATATTAGGCTTAAAAATGGTGTTTAACTTAAACGTAAAGCAACTTATTCTTAGCCGCTGAAAAATAGACTGGAAATGGATGGTGATATAGTTATTACGCTGTATCACTTATCAGGAGTGTAGGAGGAGACCTAGTGTTCAGTCTGTAGCAGCGATGCTGTGGTGACGGAAAATTCCCATGCAATATATCTCAAAATTTCCCTTAACCTATGAAAAACCGCAGCCCCCATTTAAAAAAGGAAATTCTATAAAAGGTCGTTACAGCGTTCCGTTTTATAACATAGAAACTAAAAAAGGTGTTCGGCCGTAAGAGGGTTACAAAAATATGTATGTGCCAAAAGGTGTAGTTTAAACTGAACCAAGCAGCGCTTGATAAACTAACATAAAGCGTTTCTACAGTATTTATCTCTACCATAAACCTCTACTCTTCAAAAAAAAGTAAATTTATTTTCTTTTTCAAGTTTACAAATTTAAATTGTGTATTAAAATAAATTTATTCTGTAAAAAAATGCTTTCTTGACTTAGTTATATAGGAAATTAACGTATCCAAAGAACGATTGCATTCTTCCACTCTCCATTAATTACTTTTTCAAATTTCATATATCTTCTTTTTTTTACAGTTATGTATTCTGGTTTTATATAAATGTTCTTCTGCTCAGTGATAACTGATACAGCGTTGTAGATTATTTTTCTAATGTTAAATTAACAGTTCCAAATCATATATTGATCTATTATCATATATTGAATTTTTATCGTAATAGATTAATCCCTGTTTTGCTGATAATAAATTTTTATGTAAATTGTTGTTTTTAGTCTTTTTTACTGCTAAATTGGCAGAAATTTCCACATATTTGGATATAAAATTTGGTAGTTCTCTATTCTTATAATATCGAGCAATCAACCCCTGTGGGTTAGACATTGATGAGGTAATAATGAAGAAAAAAATATTATTATAATCGATTAAATAAATCAAGTAAAAACAGATAAATAGTTGATCGTACAAAGAGAAACTGTTAAAACTTGATCATTTGGCATATTATCTGTTTGCGTATTTGTAATGTAGTTACAGCCAAACGAATTTTCCCATTTTCATGAAATTGTACAGTAAGGTTTCTCGCCATTTCACTGGTATGGTGTGATTTTTCATAAAATTTTCTGTTTCAAAATTGCGTCCAGCACAGCTGTTAAAAAGAGCGTCATTTTTTAACCCTCACTCACCGAGTCACCACCTGGCGGATGCTCTTTGTAGTACGACTTTGTAAATACACTTTGTTGCATTTTTTGTAGAGTGCAGTTAAAAAAAATTTAAATACAAAAAGCTATTAAAAAAATAAATAAAAAAACCATAGGGATACATTGGAAGTACTTTCTAGAGTCATCAATTATTATTTATGTCTGTTTTACCTGGAAACAGAGCTCACAATCTTTAAATATAGTGAGATTACCATTTTTACTGCTTAACTTTTATAAATAATTACGATTAACAATTCTGTTTTAATTTTCACTTTTTTAATTCAAGTTTGTAGTAGAATTGAATTTTTTAAATTCAGTATAAAAATTCAGTCTATTATTTGTGAAAATTACTAGTAAACAATTTAAAAAAATATACAAATAACTAAATAAAAAAAAAACAAATAAAACATAATTTAGAATCGAGTCTAACACCTTTAAAGTAAATATTTCTACACTGATACTAATACAAATAGTATTATTAATAAAATAAAATTAAATTCCTAGCATTTTACTTTTATCACTAATGCTCGTAAAACTACTAGCGTACAACTATTGAACACTGTGCAATTAAAATACACAATTATAACTCTGAAAATCTTATTAAATTATACTAAGAGTATATATTATACGAAATAATTACTCATCTTTAGTGTATTTACGTCTAGACATGACTTAATCGGGAAAAACCTAGTCGCTTAATAGCAATAATTATTTTTAAAACGTCTTATTAATTTCTATACAAATGTATATGTACTTACCATTTGTGGATTCAAATTCCTTATCTTATTTTCATCCTTTGAATTATCCTTATCTTTCATACTTTGAATTTATTTCAAAGTATGAAAGAAATTCAAGTATTTATGTTGAAAATTAGATACATTTGGATAAAAATATATATATATACATATTTATTTTCTTCTTAAATAGTATTCACTGGGGATAGCAACAACCATAATACTTTTAGCGATTTTCAGGATTCATTACGACAGTACATAGCGTTTGTAAATATTCTAACTAAATTTGAGTTATAACATACTGTACTCTTCCCTTTTATTAATTAAAAGTAACGAAAGCTATATCAGAGAGATGATAAAATTGGAGTACATATACACCGGGATTTAAAATTTAAAAAATTCTTATTGCATGTTTTAATTTACAAACTTTATCTCAATCTTTCTTAGGTATTTGTACATCGAAAGTAATATAAAAAGACTTTGCGAGAAAGATTTTGGCGAGTAGTTTTTGCCATTCTTGCAGTAATTATTAATACAATTACATTTCCGATCTATATGAATTCTTATTATTTTTTCAAAGGAATTGGCTAAAAAATTTATTATTCTTTTTACAATAGTGTGAGTGAAAGTTTGATATTGCATCTCTCAGAATCAAAAATATTTCTCAAGAGTTACGGTTCCGAATACAATCCTTTAAAACTATTTATCTCATTCCATACAGTTAATAAATGTATTATACAGTTTAAAAAACCGTAATCGTCTTAATAATATGCTCTTAATAATATATTCTTTATCAAAGAATAAGCAAAAATCTAATTCAAATTAATATTCCACCATTTTTTTTTTAATAAAGCTCTTTTTGATAAAAAAAATTATCAATTTTTACAGTTTATTTTAAATTAGTTAAATCTTGCTCGGAAAGAATCGTTATCAAATTTATTAAAAAAAAAAAACTAGAAATATGCGCATTTGACTTAAAATGTGACCTCCTATGAAATAACTATTAAAAAAATGTAGTTATATCTGAATTTCGATTATTAAACAATAATCAGCAGTAAATAAAGAAGTAATTAATAAAGGTAAATTTAATTACAAAAAAGTAAGGAAATTAAACAAGCTATAGAAGTAATTAATAAATTGTATAATTATTATGTAATTTTTAGCTGTTTTATTAACATAGATATTACTCTCATGTTTGCTTCTTTATTTGGCGTTTCAAAAGTATTAGTTATTTATTCATTATTATTATTTTTTCTTTTACTATGAATATATTTTTAATATTCTTTATTTATTAGTTTTTTATATTTACTTTTAATATTTTTTTTGTATTTAGTGATAATTGTTTAACAATCGAAATGCGCTTGTAGTTAAATTTTTGTTTATGATTTTTAAATATTTTCTATTTACGATTTTTTCTTCAATAGACCTTTAAAATATTTTTTTGTATGATACTTTAATAGGTTGTCAAATAGAATCATATTATTTTAGATAGATGCAAATTTTACGGAATCATTGAAAAATTAATATTTCTTTACGTTTCTTAAAAATTTTAAATTTCAAAAGTGTATTTTTCAAAAATAATTTATCTTATTTTGATAAAATTTATATTGTCAAAATCTTTTTTCATATATTTTAAGCAGTGCTGGTAATTTTCTCCAAAATTATAGAAAAATAATTATCTATACATTTACATTTAAACAAGGACATAAATAAGAATAAATTTCATACAGAAAATTTAAAATCATCAAAACCTACTTATTTTTTCTTAAATTTTTGAAAACTGATAAGTTTTAAGGAATCTTCAATTTTAATTGTCCCAAGATTTGAAATTCTCTGTAATTTTACCTTGAAAAATTTATTCTATAAATAAGTACATTTTGTAAATAGAATCGCTCATTCCGAACTTGCGCAAATATTTATTTTATACGTCTTAGGGTTTTTTTTTAGAATATGCTTATAATCATTTGATGTATATTTAAAAAAAAAAATATGTTGCATTTCTGTGCATGTCATTCCATTTCTGTGCATGTCATTCTACTTTTCAAGAATATGTTTGCAAATAAAATAACAAAAGTTTTTCACAAAATGTTATACCAGAAATTTAACGAAACAGTATAAATAAAGCACGAGAATAGATTAGCTTTCATAGGCCACATTTTAAGGATGAATGATAAATCAGTTCCATAGAAAAAACTCTTCTTTTTGTCTAGAAAATAAATCTAAAAGTTTGTATCTTGATAAAGTTGAGAAAGACTTTAAGAAAGCGGAAATAAAAATTCTGGACTTTACAAAGGGGGAATTAATCAAGAAAAATTTATAAGAAATCTCAGACAGGAGGGTTTTTATGAAAACTTGGCTTAAAAACAACAAAGAGCACGGAGAAAAGTTTAGGAAAAAACCGGAGAAAGAGACTTAAAAGTAATGACAAGTAAGGAGATATATGCTATGAAAAGCTTTAAATGTAGTCCATAGTTGGGCGAAAAAAAATAAAAAAGTTTTCGCAGTGAAATTAAATTCCTTTTATTTTTTTACAGAAATTAATTATTTTAAAATAGAAGTTGATATTTTAATTCTTCCTTATTTGTGCAGTGCTATGTCTGGTTTATTCAAAATCTAACAATAATTTTCTATTTTTATACAATTTTTTTGTTTTTACAAATTTTTTTGATAGTTTTAATGGTGTACACAAATTTACGTGGGTAAACAAACATAGATGAAACTGTTTGATGCGTATTCAGGGCGCTGCAAAAACTCATCGATTTAAATTATTCCTTCTCAGACTGGTAGATTAAAAGTATTAAGTACAAAGTTGAAATATTAAAAAAATGTGTTAACTGTTTTTTCTTCATCAGAACAAAATTGTTAAAAACGGAGGCGCATAGCAATAAAATTACTCAACGTGTTACAATAAAAAGAAAAAGAAATAAAATTTTTAAACTTTCATACAGAAGTGGATAAAAGAGTTATTTCTGGCATTAAAATGATGAAACTATTGGAATGCCAAAACAACTATCTTAATTTAAAAAAAGAACGGAAAAAATTGCCAATATATTTATACAAAATACATAATTAATATATTAGTTAATCGAAATCAAACAATTTTTCATATCAATTTACTTTCAAATTAAAAAAAAATATGAAAAATAATCGAAACTAATTACTTATTTTAATTTAAATAAAAATTATTTAATTATGAAGTTAAAAGTAAAGAGAAATATTTTACGTAAATTATTGATGGATAATAAGTTGTCAAACATTTTTTCGCATCGTATGTTTTAATGTTGTTAGATCTCGTAAAGCACGACTAGTCCGAGTGGTGTCTTTTAGTACACAGGTTAGTGATATGTCCAATTAAGAGACACCAGAATTGGCCGATAACTCTGGAAATTTTCGAATACTGTAAATACAAATGTTGTGACGGACAGATACATGTTGACTAATTAAACTACACAACTACCTAACGACAAACCTTTTTCCATTACCGTTATTCGATTTGGAAGTTTTTAGACCAACGGTATTCCAGTTATTGGCTATTTTAGGTAGATTTCATAAAAAAAGCTACCTATTGTAATGGATACCATGATTCGACTTCCGGAAAATTTCGACATATCTTCACGTTTCATATTCTTCAGACCCCAAAACCACCGTTAATTCAAAAGTTTATATATATATATATATTTCACTTTCTTGCGGACACGATAACTGCCGAAATTTTGGGCCAATGACTTTCAAATTGATACATAAGATATAACGACTAAAAATTTCGTTCTAGTTCGTTAAAAAATTGTTCGTTTTTGGGCAAAATCGGGCCATGGAGATGGAAATGGGGGGGGGGCTTTTTTGAAAAAAACAAAATATCGCTATAACTTTCTTATTAAGTAAAATATCGAATTCGTTTAAAGTTCCTTTGGATAAGGGCCTAAAACTTATCTAAGTAAAGTTTTTTGATATCACCAACCATTAGCGCAGGGGATGGAAAAAATGCGTTTTGAAAACAAAAATAAATCAAACCTCCTCTAAGAGGCACAGTATCGAATCAGTTTAAAAGTGGTCTTTAGTCCTTTAAACATTACCCAAAATTTTTGTATGAAATAATTTTTTATATGATCAGCCCTTACGGTAAGGGATGAGCAAAATGTTGCTGAAATTGTAAGAAGATGGGACTTGTTGGCCAAATATGTGAAACTTTTTTCACATGCAACCATTGTCATATTGAGTAAATTTTAAGTTTTTCTAAACTTTAAGGTGGAAATCTTTTTTATCTCCTACTTAGCACCGGTGAAATCTACCTCCGCCTTCCGGCGTACCGAAAGGGATTATTTTTTCTATTTGTCCTAAAAAAAAGATATTTAGATATTAAAAAAAAGATAGGCGAGAGGACTCAATTTTTTGTTCAAAATGTTTTTTTTTTCATTTTATTATCTTTTTTATTTTGTTTGTAAATAGAATACATAACAAGTTTAAGAATTCCAATAAATTTTGAGCTACATCGATCTCTTAATAATGTCCCACTTTACAAATAATCTCTTTAAAAATTTAATACAGTAAAATATCAAAACATTTAAGCTGTCACACAAAAAATTTCATAATTATTATTTAAAATACCGTCCTGAGATAAAAAGGCAAATAGACGACAATGAACGTACACACTCATAAGATGAAGTAAACAAGCATTTTGTAGTTTCTAAATCATTGATCTTAAAATTAAAAATGTCGACAAATGATAATATTCAAGGGGTGATGTCTATCAAATCTTTAATGATAATAGTATCGTACAAACGTTAGTAACCGACAGTACATTTTTTAGTTTAATTATTTCAAAGCATATTGTGATTATCAAAAAAAAAATTCTCCTTATATTTTATTACGTTAAGGTACGTGTAATAAACTGAGTATTATTCAAAATATAAATACTTACATTTTTAAATTTACACACAGGATCTCTATTTTTACAAATTTTTGCTTTAACAAAATTTTTCTAACTTTGCCTACCAGCCTTGCCATCCGGGAAATAGTTAAAATTTAGTTAATACAAATAATGCATTATACTGGTTTTAAATAACCATCGAAACCTATTCTTAACGAATGACGACATTATAATGCCAGATCTTTAGCACCTTGTTGGTTAGCAAAACAAGATATTTACTTATATTAAAAAACAAATATAAAACAAAAGTTCTTAATTTAACGTTAATAATATGAAAAAGACTTACGTAATCACAAACTATTTCAAAATAGACTTGATTCTTACAGAATTAGAATAATCAGCAAGCAGTTAATAAATTACAACAGTTTGACTCGAGTTACAAGACACCACTATACACAATAGAGAGACGCAACGTTTCGTACATGTGTAAACAAGTCTGTAAACGCAGTGGACAATGCGCAAGCGCACTGCTACTAACTCCAACTCCAGATAGCTCACTTGTACTAGGTAACAAATTTTTATGATATTCAAATACAAGCGTATGCGCCAGGTTTAAACATTCTTAATCACTAAGATTCGAATTATAAAATAATCAACTCGTAGATTTAACCCATTTTAACTATTTCCGCTTCTGATACCTAAATGAAAAAATTAAATCGTATTAATTCGTACACATGTGTCGAGTTTGAACTATAAATAAATCAATATGGAAGTAGCAAATTTCAATTAAAATTGTTATTCTTGAGTTTTTGGAATATTTTATAAGACAAAGTGTATAAATAAAGATTTTTATTTTTAGGATTTGGAAAACATTTTATAAGACAAAATGTACATCTATTAAAGAACTTTCTTAAAGTAAACTTTTTATTAGGTTCACCCCCAGCCGAAATATGACATCTGATTTATCGCCCGACTCGAAACTTTAATAGCATCAATATCACAACACACACACACACACACACACACACACACGCACACACATATAGATATATATATATAGATAGATAGATAGATAGAGAGAGAGTGACAGAGATGTTATCATGTCAAATCGGATGAATTTGGTCAAGCTTATCCCGAATTATTAAACCAAATAGAGATCAAAACAAGTACATAAAAGCAAACAAAATTTACCCCTCCTTTTTTCATTGCTCTTAATGTTCATAATCCCCTAAATTTAAACAACCAAAAGAAAAAGTAATAATGGAATGGTATGGCACGATTGTCAAACGTTCCCCTTGTAGTAACAATACAACTGTTGAGGAAATCATTTTGATAATTTTATCACCAAAATAATATTCTCTTGCAGAAACAAATCTATTACTAAAATATTTCATTCGAATTCCTTATACGAAACAATTTCTTTTAAAACATTTTTTGTTAATTTATTGACACATTCGTCAGTGAATATAAGTGGGAATTGTTTCCTTTTTAAAAATTCACGCTTGTAATGTAATAACCGAAAATTTTTATAATTTTCCACCGTCCCCAAGCCCTAAACATTAATTATAGTTATATAATTTATTCACTAAAATTTGTCCTACCGTTTTTTTCATAATATTCATTGGTGCAAAACGGTTTGTAAAAATCATAGATATGTATATGATAAGATTTATTACTTTTCAGATTTTAGTAAAACGAAATAATAATTACTATAATAAATCGATTCAATTTGAATCGATATTTAAATTAAAGTTATTACATAATTGCCGGTCAGAAGGGACAATGTAAAACTTCGAAAATCTAGTCTGAAGCACAGATTTTTTTTTGATTGTTTTATTTTCGAATGGTTTAGGGGAGCCTGATCAATTGTTCACCATAAGGAAAACATAAAATGATGAAGTCTTTCTGTGGTAGTGAATGATGAGAGAGCAGAATTGTCTTAAATATGAAGTCTTACGAAAGTATTATTCTACTTCTGTCTTTATCTTTTGTGTGAGTGGTGTGTGTGTGTGTGTGTGTGTGTGTGTGTGTGCCTGTGTGTATGTGTGTTTGTGTGTATGTGTGTAAAAGAGGAATAGAGTTAGAAACTGAAATAAAACTACCTAGTCATGGTCGCTAATCGTAGAAGCTGCAACCTAATGGCCTAACCACTACTGGCGCCAGGCAAATAAAAGTCTACAACTTCATTCCCGCAGCATTTCTACTTAAATTTCATGTCATTGCTCACCTATTTCCAAGAGTTATCGTCATTTCTTAGTACATATGATCTTATTCTGATTCACATTTTATTAAAATACCAAGATTTCAATTTATCTTGGTTTATGTTTAATTTTATATAAAGTAACGTAAAAAAGTACTTTTCAATTAATTTTTTCCATAATAAAATTTAAGAAAAATAAAAATTAATCCTGAATAAATAGACAATATTTATAGTTTTGAAAGAAAAGAAAAAATAAATTTGAGCCGAATTATTTAAAACAAATAAATTTAATAAAGCCATAAATTACTGCAAAATGTAAAAAAAATCATATTGTGTTCTTCAAAGTATGAGTAAGAAAGAAAGGGTCGCCTTTCCCAGTATTTCTTGTTTGTGTGTGCGCGTGAGCACACACACACACACACACACACACACACACACACACACACACAGTAATTTCATTTTCAATTTTGAACCATCTAAATATAACAAAAATAACTGTCTTACATTAAATAATATGTAGGGTATATGGTCATATTGTTAGGTAGACCTACCAGTTATATTTTAATTTGTATACAGTGTAGTGGCGGAAAGCAAGGATTTCTAAGTACAAATATTACAAAACGTTTTTAAATTTTTCCAAAAATTCTGAATTTTTCAAAAAATATTTTTTTGGTGATATATATACTTTTTTGCACTACAAATCTATAAAAAAACTAATTCTTTTCATCAGTCGGTATAAGCTAAATATGTGATCCCCAATTATTATTTGGTAATCGTCCAGCTGATTTTATGAGTCAAATATGATTAATACAGTAAGATGTTTATTCAATCAATTCCCGATTTTTTTTCAATTTGATTTCTAAGTGTTACATTTAAATGTCTTTGAACAAAGTGTAAACAAAACGTTGTCAAAGTAATATATTGAGAACCCTTCCAATATTTTTATCTGAAGGAAAACGTTACGATGGTACGACAAAAATTTATTCGATGAAGATTATAAATAATGAGATAAATATGAATACTACATTGTTACAAAGTATACTTTTTATTAAATTTGAATTTTATTTCAATTAAAAGAAAAAAAAAATTTCGCTTCATTCTAAAAATTCAAGTGAACAGTATTTAACCAATAATCTGAAAATATATTTACTTAAAAAGTTCCGCAAATTGAAAATACATCGTCTAATAAGGTACAGACAACTTTTTATTGTATTTACTTTAAATTTCTTACGAAATATTTAACATTTTTTTCCGAAAATTATGAAGCAGTTAAATTATTTTATTAAATCTCAAAAACACTCGAGAACATAATTTTTAAAGATGAAATACTAAAAGAAAAAAAATTTACCGAATTTTCTAAATCTTATTTACCATATAGCTGCCTTATACAAAACCGATTTAGTCAGCAGTTGAAAATATTGACATACGTAAAATAAATATGTACAAATCTCTATTGGTTTAAATTTTACTGATCAACCGATAATATAAACTTCTGGAAAACTTTTCACTAGAAATTTTTTTCTGTTAATAAATACCATAAAATAACCATTATAATCAACCCAGCTGTTTCTAAGTTTAAAAGGAACATTGCTAAAAACAAATTATGAACATTCGGAAATTTCAATTTACGTGTGAGAGGAATAAAAACATCAAATAATTAGGGTTATCAGTGTTTATAAGGAAAAAAAACAACATTGTATATTTAATAAATAAAACAATATTGTTATTTAAAACAAGTAATTAAAAAAGTGTTTTTCAGGATACAGAATACCTTAGTTGCTTGTGATGTTTATAGATATAAGTAACTCAGTTTACATTTTTTAAATAGAGTAACCACTAAAAATTCATCAGTTTTTAGGGAGTAGCGTAATTGAATTAATCGAATTATTATATTTTAAACAAAATAGTATTATTATTAAAAAAAACGGTGGAAATTTCAGTTAAATCGGTATCAAGATTTGATAGATATAGCACATCAAAATCAATATATTACGTGTTAGTGCATATAAATAAATAGGTACAACATGTGAGATAGATTACGCAGTAATATAAATTATAGTGTTGGCTGATTCTTCCTTAACAATTCAACGGATTCTAGTTTACTATTTATAGAACTAATTTATTTGTTTAATCCAAAACGCTGTTGTAATAACACTATTTTCTAGTTACTCGATACTTTATTTATAAGCTTTGTAAGCTTAAGTACCAGTTTCTATTATTACTTTGAGCGAAACTGTTTTAATACACTTTATTTGCAAGAATCTTTCTGATTTTTTTCGTTAAACTATTTTTCTTTGTGTAGAAATACTAAGTACGAGCACTTTTCATGTATTTGTACTAAAACACGACCAATAGAAAATTTAATTAACGTCGAGAGAATTAATGGGCTCAACTAGAGAAACCTACTTGAACTGAGGGATAAGCAGTACATATTAAGAACGCATTTTCTTAGGTATTTGTATACTATTTTAAGTTTATCATTTATTTTAGTAATACAAAAAAATAATGTAAGCTTTTATTTAAGTTTGTTCCTAAAACAGCAATTCTCAAACTTTTTTTTTACATACCACTCAACTGAATTAAAGATCAGTAGCGTATTATTGAACTGTTAGAAACGTAATATGTTATTAGGAAAGCGATAGAGTTTTATCTCAGAATTGTAAAGCAATAAATAATTGCAATGGTTTTTAAAGTATCTTATTTTATAGAAAAATCGCGTATTAAGATTTTTTTATTACAAATTTTTTAATCATTTTTTACGATAACGTTATGCATTTAGTTACATTACTTATCCGTGAGAAGGATGGTGCTGAAGGCTTGAAACAAGTAAAGAAATATTTGCTTCACTTGAACATATTTTTAAACGCAAATTTCGGTCAAGATTCAGTCTCTTTCGAAGTTTATTTTCTACTGTCACCGTAGCAGAAAATCCAGTTTCACAAAGATGTGTGGTAGTGGTGGTGGTAGAAAATGGAACTAAAAATAATAATGCTTTCTGAACAGCGATGTATATTTATTTTTAACCTTTACCCGAAACTAGCACGACTCTAATTTAGTAAATTCCATTTTCAAACCTCATCGCAAGATAGTTCTACCAAAGATTCTGTTTCGTTGTAGGTTAGGGTTCCAGGAACGATATTCAGTATGAAAGGTTTTTGTACTTAGAAATTCAGAATAATCTTTAAAATATTTTTCAAATGTTTCAGCGAGTATTAGGCGATGGCGTTTTATATGATCGATGGAATTATATTTCGTTTCAGGCATTCGGAAATTTTTCTACGAATACTTGAAGTGATTTTTCAAACGATCCAGAACGAATATATACCTCAACTATAGCTATCCTCTACTGGATTGAATAAGTCATTTTACACAAACACGACTGCAGTCACAATACTGCACTGCAATAAAACGTATACTGCACTGACACGTAACCACCTGACAAACGGCAGCAACGATCAGTAGTAACATATACATCTACTAGTCGCGCTAGTTCTGTGTCTTTCATAAATAGTATGGGTAGCGGTTTCATTATGGGTTTGTTTTTATGTTGCTCACTCTGTATAATATCTTTGCCGTGAAAGAAAATTTTGTGTACGCTTACGGGCATTGCGTAACATGAGTACTCTTATATATAATTCTCTGGTTTCTTTTAGATATTCGTAAATTTTTCTTTGTTAATAGAGAATACACTATTTATGCACTCTAATATGAGATGGAAGCGTTTAATAAGCTTAACGTTCACGCTTGTTATTTTAGCTGACTTTTCAACATTGTGAAAAAACTTACGAGCTGTATTACCGTCATCGGTATTTCCAGTTGGCATTTCCAGTTATTTAGGCATGTCTACTAAGAAACCTAACTCACTCTTCAACTTCTCTTGGACGTTTTTTCTTTTCAGCCACTTTCTTTTTATTTTTAGTTCCCTTAGCTTGCCATGATCTTATTTCAAGACGATGTGAAAGGTGTAATATGCATTCAAAAAATCTAATCGAAGAATGCAGAGGTGACAGGCCAAAGAAAAGAAGATCACTCTTTACAGTTTTTTGCAAAATGATCCTTTCATCATTCATCTCACTAGGCTTGGAACCACATAAGTAACAAGTCTGTGTTGATGCACATGCAGCTACGGCATTACAGATTTTGCCATCGATCATGCAGAATATCAACGTTGGTTTTACCAAGATTTCCATTTCAATTTTAGTAGATAACAATGCTGTTACCTGCTCCTCAGTCTTCTCGACTTCTGTTTTTATAAGATTCACAGTTTCTTTGGCAAATATAAACTTGATGGGACGGTAATATCTTGTAGAAGATGGGAACGTATTCTGCCATAGAAATTTTTGTTCATTCACTGAGTATAACTGAATAGGCACCATCGATATACTAAAAAAACTTTCGTCAGAGCAATATCACCAGAAAATCTCAGCTTGTTTCTATTTTGTTCTGCCCCCTCACAACCACAACCCCGTTAACAATTAGGTCCTTAGTTTTTAAGTATCTTATAGATTTTAGGACCACTTCTTGCACTATGCACAATCGCGTAATAGTGTGATCCATTAGAGATTGCAATTTTATTTCTGCGAAGGTTTCTGTTGTATTGACATAACTCGGATAGCACAACTGTTTTGGCGCTTTAATTTTATGATAAGCTGGATACGTGTTCTTATGTATTTTGTTTGTTTGTTGCGGCATATTTACATTTATATGATGATAGATTTGCGTCGACGATCAAAGCTAGCGCTTGGTCTTCCAAAAGACCACTTTGTTTTGAGCTTAAAAAAAATCTTCCTCACATTTTTTCACTTCCTCACTAAACAGTGAGGAAAAAAATTTTCCTCACTTTTTACTGTAGTATCTCTTCTGGGAGAAGAGTGGCACACTTCTTTTACAATTGCTGCTGAATGTTTTTTGCCTTCTTTGCGAAGCTGTACTTCAGCCGCCATCGATATCTCTTCCTGGCTCGATATTTCCAGGATGTGTTGGATTTGCCGTTTTTT
This sequence comes from Lycorma delicatula, assembly GCF_047948215.1. Classification (NCBI taxonomy): domain Eukaryota; kingdom Metazoa; phylum Arthropoda; class Insecta; order Hemiptera; family Fulgoridae; genus Lycorma; species Lycorma delicatula. The sequence continues at coordinate 79,202,057 of NC_134458.1, forward strand.
TTTGTTATGGTGCTGCAACTTCCGAAGGCTTTTTGTGGTCTGCCGGTTCTTCTACTCGATCTAGGATGTGAAATAGTTTCTATACTTCCTGGGGAAGTATCAGGAAATGATATGTATTCATCTAACAACAAATAATTCGTTTTTACGAAGTGTTGGCTGTGTTGCCTGATTTCGACCAATTTTGTTCAATTTTTTGGGTAACATTTCTGATTTTAACTTTTAAATTATTTAAACTGTCTTCTCAAAGAGATGGGACACTAAATTATTGCAGTATATAACTTAACAAAGCACCTGTTCTTGATTCTTTGTCGGTAGCAAATCAAACGCGAAAAACCTTCGACGCGAAATTTGTGTAGCGATCTCTATTTAGGGAAAACTTGTATGAGAATCGCTAATATGCGCAAGCAAATTTAAATATTGCCTATAGATTATAAGAAATTATTTTAAGAACACACAATTTCACATCGGTATAATGCGATATAATATACTAAAACTCGACTTCAAACTGACTTAAACGTTTTACTCATACGGAATAACAACGATAAATTCTTATGGTGCTCATGATTAAATTAAAGCATACAATAAAGTAAAATCTTATGTAAACTTACCTAGATACTTAACACACCTTAATAATAACACACAATCACTATTAGTACACAGAAAAACAGGATATTTATCGAGTAAACAAATGAACTCTTAGAACACTTTAGAAGCCAGAATGCAGGTCCGGCCTTTTTTCTACTGTCCCGCACGGTTTCATGGAATTTAAACCTTAGTTCCGGATAATATGGAACTTTGCAAATAAACAATTTAACTTGCATAGATTGTGAAGAAAATTCACTTTTGTTCCTCTAGATTAGGAAAGTATCACACGGTGTGGTGCATGAGTAGGACAGACAAGTCGCTACATATGCGCTGTGGCATGTAACAACCCGTCGGCGTTGCTTGTTTATTCTTGCTAGCAGAATTACTGATATCCTTAGCGTTGATATACACAATTTGCTCAAATTAAGGGAAAAGGAAATGAATGTTAATATAATTTTGTATTATAATTTATCAAAAAAAGCTTGAGAGCCGCTAATCCACTGTATTACTAATAATAAATAAATGCTGCTGTACTAATAATTTTGTATTATAAATATAATATAGCATTTTTTAAATTTATTTTATTGTTCGAGTTTTTTTTTTATTTTGAGTATTTGAACCACCTTAAGAAGCTTTGCGTACCACTCCAGTGGTATGCATACTACAGTTTCAGAACCTCTTATCTAGAACATTAAAAATTCAATTTTTTTATTAACCGATTGATTTTTTTTCATATAATACTCATATGCTATAATTACGAACAATATATTAACTTGTATTTATAACATTTATTAAAATTCATTGATTCTTATATATAATCAGACAATACGTTGTATTAATTGTTATAAAAAAAAATAATAAAAAAAAAAAATGAAAATAAAATTTTTTTCTAAACTGTTTTTCTCCAATACATCGCTTCGGAATTAAGACCCGCTTACTGTCAAAGTGACGAAATATGTAATATCAAAACAATTTAAAAAAGAAACAAATCAAAACAAAAACCGAAACAAATCTAAACACAATATGTTATGTCATTTAGGCTCAAATAATGGCAGGATTTTTTTTTCTTTTGTCATCTTATTTAAGCAGTTAATTTTTTATATCGATAACAATAAAATTTGGTCTGTATTCTTTTTAAAAGTTTCAATAGGTTTAAACCTTACGATTTTTAAAACAGATTTATCTAGGATTATATAAGTGATTTTCAATCGATACGTTAGGCATTTAAAGGTATAAGGTGATAAAATAAAGGGCTATTATAAAAAAATACCTATTATTTATCAGAATTTCAGAATAAAGAATACATTCTTTTCTTAGTATAATTTTAAATAACATAGGAAACTGAAGTTCTGAGTTTGACTTTTACGTAGTTCTTTTTTTTATATCTGTCCACCAAATTGATCGATTTCAATAATTCTTGTTTTTTTAATTTTATAGTGAAATACGTTTAGTCGTCCGTTTTAAGCTTTTTTAACATAACCGGAAAAGACTATAATCGAAGGAAAATATATTATTTCATAAAGTTTCAGTAATTCTTTTTCATATCCGCGACTTTTCTTACTGCTGGATTTTTAATGTAGTGATAATTAGCCTATTGCTTAAAGTATTTTTGCGTGTAAATTCAATAAAGAGTATTAGGCTGAAAACTTATAAATAAAAATTAAAACATATTTATTACATTGTTGTGAGTCTTGTTCCATTTTTTTAACAATATCTTTATTCATTTATTTCAGTTCCTTTCCCTATTTTTTACCAAAACGCTAATTTTTAACTTAGAAGTTTAAAAATTAAGTTTAAAATTAATTAAAGTTAAAAATTAACTAACGTTAGAATACAAAAGTTAGAATATTCCAACTAAAGTTAGAATACAAAACGCTAGTTACAAAAAAGCGTTATTTTGCAACATTAGTTCGTAAACGGCTAGTTTGTTAACCTTTTCCTTTCAAAATTTTCTTTTTCTTTATGGGAAATGTAATCTTGTAATCCTATCAATTTTTAAATAAACATAAAAAAAGCAAAAAAAATTATTGAAATAAACTTAAAAAAATTCTGTTTAAAATTTAAAAAAAATTGAAATTTAATCTCGAGTTTTTTGGATCGATACCAAATAAAGGGCTAATAAATTGTCGGTAGAATTTTTAAATCGGTTCTAATTTATAAAATTAGAAATTTAAATAACCACAGATATAGTTTATTTTTTAGTGCGTATATTTTTTTAAAAGATATCGATTTAATTCTTTTGAAAACTTGTTTTGTTTTATATCTAATGGTTAGCGCTCTAGAGATGTTTGCCCGTTATTTTTCGATATATCACACGAACTGAAGATAAAACGTCAGATATCAGAGTAGGTATATTACAAGATGTGAACGCTCTATCGATAGACCTACATGTGGCTTCTAATCGTAAACTTGTTTAAGAGTTTGTAGAAATACCGGGTGATTAAAAAAGAACTTCACAAATTTAAAAGAATATAACAATTTATTGAGATAACTTACAGATTCGTTTGAGGTGTTATTTCTTAAAAAACTAAAAGTTTGTAATCCGACATTCACTTTGGTTCGATATGGCTTCCATCCGTAATGTGACATACATCCTACCTGAAGTCGATTTCATTTCATTTCAGACTGTAGCGGGCAAGTCGGGCGTTACCTCTGCAGCTGCGGTGTTACTTCGAAGTCTTAGCTGGACACGCAGAACATAAACTCGATCTTTAATGAAATCCCACAACAAAAAATTTAAAGGGGGTCAAATCTGGGGAGCGAGGTGGCCATGCGATTAGACCTTCACGACTAATCCCCCGATCTGGGAATCGAATATCAAGAAAATCTCGGGCTTCTAGACCGTATTGAGGTGGTTTTACGTCTTGTTGATAGTAATGCGTCCATCTTTGTCATCATCATCTAAATGAAAAATTATAAAATTTTGAAGCATGTCTAGGTAAACGATACCATTTACGGTTGCTTCCTGGAAGAAGAACAACCTGTCTCAACGAAGTTTTGGTGCCAAGAATAAATTGTATACCTACTAGGAGGCTTCCTACCGTACTTTATACGAAGATTACGTTGAACTGCAGTTGGTGACTACAAATCGTTAAACCAAAACACACAGCGAGCACGTTTCACACCAGTAAATATATCCATTTCTAACAACACTGTTGGCCGAATTCGGTACTAATGAACTATGTGAGTCAAACTTGATGTGTTTTGCTATGAAATGAGACTCAACTGAATCTATAAGTTATCTAAATAAATTTTTATATGCTTTTAAAGTTGCAAAGTCCTTCATGAATCACCCGAAAAAGGCGAAAAAAGATAAAAATAATGAATTTCTGAATTTACTTTAGATTCTCAGGTATAAAAAAAAATACCGTTACCTCCGTTTTTATATTATAGATCTCAATCAAATTACAAAAAGAAGATTAATTTTTAAAGAATGAACTATTAACTTTTAACTTTATCTCTTTTTCTAGCTATGTTTTTGTAAAAACTGAAAGTTTTTTCTTAAGAATACTTTTTACATCTTATTACTACTTTGTAATTTAAAACAACAGTATACATTATATAATGCAGTAACAAAGGACAAGTATTTAAAAATAATGTAGGCGTGTCTGTTTTAGGAACGTGACTAATTATTATTCATTACTTAATTCTACTGCATTTTAATTTTTTTACTTAGAAGATATGCACATGCATCGATCACTATTTTTAAGTATTTCTTTTTGTTTAAAGCGAATGCCTAGTTAATCTATTTTATTTTTCTACATTTTTGGTGCGGTTTTTACTTTCGCTACTATATTCAGGGCCTTTGAGAATTGTGCCGCGGTTTAGCTTTAATAATAGAATTACATTCTCCAATTTATAACACTTCAATAAAATTATCTAAAAGGTGGTTAAACAGATAAATTATTTGTTAAAGCAACAAAAGAAAAATTATCAAGGATGCAAAAAAAAATAATTTCAGTAGTACTCCATTTCTCGCTAATATTTTGGCTACATAAGCGACAGTAAAAGCAGTAAAATTAAAAATATTTTTACTTTTAAAAGTAAAGGATAAAAATATTAATAATTTCTATTATCGGCAAAGAAAAAACCAATGAATACTATTACGAGATGTATGAGATAAACTTAATTTTTGTAATAATAATCCAGCAGGAAAGTGTTGCTTAGATAAATCAACATATATATATATATATATGTTACGCGCGTTACAACCATAAAACATGAACTTACGAGGTATAAATCACTACGGAAAATTTTATAACCATCCTCAAGATAACAACCATCCAATATAAAGCTCCCTGAGGAAAATGAGGGGTGAAGTGGTTTACCGCTGAGTTCTTTACTGAGCCGAATATACTGCTGCTATGCAATACCACACATGTTCAGCCCTAAAAGTCAAACACACTATCTTCACCTTAGAACCTATTCCGTCAGAAAAAAATATCTCTGATGATTGATTAGTGCCGTTTATATCTCGGGTGCATTACGAGCGTAAACGAATTATACACTTTGCCATCGTTAAGTAAAACAGTAAACTCAGAATAAATAACATAATAACTAATTTTAATATATTAACTGTTGTACCCGAAAGGTATAACAAAATATCAAATCTTATAATATTCTAATTTTTATAATATCAAAATTACAAAAAAGAAAAGGAATCCTTTGTAGTAATTTAGTTTTTCAATTTCATCCCTTAATCGCGTAATATACCTATTATAACTTGGGGTTTTTAGAAATAACAAAAATTCAATACAGTATTAAGATAAATAGGTTGATCATTAAATACAAAGCATACATTATCCGCTGTTTACAAAAAAAACCTGAAAATAAAACTTTAAAATTTCATTTTTTTGGGTTTTGGGTAATTCCAGTTTATGTTTATTTACGTTGTGCAGAAAAAATTTATATCGGTAGCCCTAAGTATGATGCAACTATCTATGTACGAGTTAATTAATAATAAGACCGCTATTTTTTTTTTAAATATAATTTCAAACTGATTTTCGTGAAGTTAATATTTGGTAAAAGAAATATAGATTTATTATAACTCTCTAGATAGAACTTAATTGGTCCTTGGGCGTGCGTATACGGAAAAAGAGGAGAATTCAGTTAACATGAAAACATTTTACACGAACTATTAGTTTACTACTGAAATAATAATAATAATAATAATAATAATAATAATAATAATAATAATAATAATAATAATAATAATAATAATAATAATAATAATAATAATAATAATAATAATAATAATACACAGTGTCCAACAAAGAAACGCAGAAACGTCCAGGACATGTTCTACTGGTGAAAATAATGATAAAAGTTCATATCAACATAGGTATTTTATTTACTTTTTATTGGCTGTATTTATATTAATTTTCTCAGAATTAAATTCTGTGCAAGTTTTGTTACTAAATCTTTCGCATTTATTAGTCATTTAACAAAACTATTGTACTACAAATCTAAAAAAAATTAATTGTTTTTCAATACCGAATTTTGTGTTTTACGTCTGGTATCTTGAAAACTACTGGAGTTATAGTTCTGAGAATTATTTTATCCTATTTCCCAGCTAAAATTACATAAGAGACTACCAACTTTACTCCTTAATTTGGGCCCTAAAAATTACAGTAAGGCTTCTTTTTATTAGAAGAGCTGAAATTCGGGCGAAATCTTTCGCTAGCTGTAACTCGAAAACAAAGCGTTTACATACCTATACTTATACGAACTGTTTTCATTATTGTCACCAGTTAAACATGTCCTGAAAGTTTCTTCGTGGGGCATTCTGTATAAAGAAATCTTAATTATTTGAAATTATTTTGTGTTAACATGAAAGACCTGAAACAAAACAAAAAAATGTAAATATAAAAAAATTGTTAAAAATACGAAAAAAATGTTATGTTATAAATAAGCAAACATAAAATCCTTGTTCGCATGTTGTCTAAATTAAAATTTATATAAATTTCTTTCATTTTTACATAGAAAAATATTTACTAATTTACTGAAGACGCTTATGGTTTCATTATATGAATAAAAATGATATTCCATAATCATTGAGCTGCTAATCTTAGCATGAGAGTTGCCAATTTAATTTCGAGTCATAAAAAAAATAATATGTTGGAAAAATGAAATATATCAGATAAATTCATGTGTTGAAGAGTTTCTAATTATTAGAGAACATTTATCCACTCGTCTGGAATACCACTTTATAAATAGGTTGTTAGATAAACTAAAAATTTACTCTTATACTGCTGATTATTTTTCAGTATTATTTTGTTGAAGCGATTTCGTAATGAACCCTCCACTATTTCAACGAAACATAGCTAAAAGTTATTTAAAATATTGAAAGAGCATTACAGTTTTGTTAATATTTCTAACAGTATAACTATTAATGTTTTATAATCATCCATTATTGGTATTGTTGCTGACGTAGTAGTGTATACAACGAAAGAAATTGGAAAATAAATGTAAGAAGAATAACGTAAAAAAGGTTAATTTTTCATTTTACTTTGCTTCTACGAAATAAAATGTTTATAAATATTCGTCTATTAATATTACGTATTAATGAAATATTTATCAATACTTATTAAAAAATCTTTATGAAGATGATTTAAAATAGCGATTGTAATCTATAACACGAATTACATAATACATTATTAACTAATATATCGAAGTAATGTTTAACCGAACCGATAAGAGAGATTTCTGGTACAGGAAGAGAATAAAATGTATTATGTAGTTCCCAGGTAGCATATACGCTCTTATTGTTGTGAATGAAACGTAAGAAGTTATACCGCTATAAGGAATGATTGATGTATGAATGGCAGGGGCGGAGTTGCCCCTGTTTAAGCCGGCTGCACCCCTTATACAGTACTAGTCTAGGGTTACATATATGCAGTTTAGGGTCGCAGAGAATTTGCGTTAGGCTGTGGTTTGTAAACCAACATTTACAAAGCGGTATATGGAAGGAGGTAGATATATGGCCTGTACGGTACAAGCCGGGAATGGATGTACCCTAGGGATAATTCTATTGAAATGGAATCCGCCATACCGACACTACTTTATTCCCTTTTATACGACGCTTCCATTTTTAATATCATCATCTTCTAATGACATATTCATCAGCATTGTATTCGTCTAAACCGAAAGCAAAAGCTACAACATTTTCATTAAAAGTAATACTTCACTGCTTTGCTAGTTTGAAAAATTTAAAGATGCATTTAAAACTATTTAAATGAGCTTTTTCGTATTAATTATTTTAATAAAAATATAAAATACTAACATTTTGTGCTTAATTGCAGCAGCGATGAAAATATTTTTCTTTCATTTTATATCATTTTATGTCTGCAATTATAGAAATATTGCACGGGATGTAATACCAGATAGATTTATTTCTAGAAAAATACATTTAAGAAAATATAAAATAACTATGAATATAGACTAATACAATTGCTTTATTAGTGGATACGTATATTTACTCAAAAGGTATGTTTCAATCATTGTTGTTATTATTATTAAAAATAAATTATTCGAAAATTTATCATTTTTCTGAAAATTTTATTTTTCCAGTGATCTCAATGTTAAAATTTAATCTATATGTATATGCTATAAAACTAAAATATACGATGTTAATATATTTGAATAACCTTTTGAAAAGGTTGGATGGAATTTTTATAATGAAAAATATATTATTATTATCTTTAAAATATTTTGATAATTTTGAACAGTTATAAAGAATTCCGATAAAATTTAATAAGTTCATTTTTGCGTGGTATGTTAAACGTTACACATAGTTTAGAATCTGTTTGTAATTATTTGAATTGCCAACTGAGAGTTTTATATGTATTTGTTTACTTTCTAATATTTCATATTTTCCTAAGAAGACCTTTTCTATATTTTAGATAGTCAAATCATGATTTTCCTGGATACATCTTCTTAAATAAGAATTTACTTAGAAAGGTAGTCACACAATAATAATTTTTACTGATACGTCACACAGTTTTCCGAAATTATAAATTTTATTTTACAGAACTAAAATATTACAATCCATCTAAAATGTTCTAAATTTAGAAGGTTAGTAATTTATTTCTTGAAAAACGTTTTGAAAAATACAACAAAAAAAAAAATTAAAAAGCCAAATAAAAAAAAAATTATTTCATTAAAGATTACAAAATATCACTGAATTGAACACGACACCTTCTGGCAGAAAATATTCTTGATAAACAACAAATAAACAATAAACTTTATTTTCGGTAATTTATACCGTAAAAAATAATTTATTTAACTAAACTAAGTAAGTTAACTAAGAAATTTGATAATAAAACGTTTATACAACAATAGAGTACTTTTATTTATAACATTATTGGTTGTCGTAAATATTTGAAACATAATTTCATGATCGACAAGAACGTGGCGTGAAATTTCAAACGATGAGGTCTTAATATGAGTACGGTAGGAAAAAGGTTTGTGGCAGAATCTTCTAAAAACTATTATATGTTTATGGTAATGAAAAGTGAAGAGAAAGACAAAGATTTGAATATATAAAACAGATAACTGAGGATTTAGTAATTACACTGAGGCTGGTGCTAAACGTAAGGGAATGGTGAACGTCATGAAACCAATTAAATGAGTGATAATTCCAAAAAAAAGTTACATAAAGAGGATTTTTTAGTCGATTCATAAGTTTATGTTAATCTTTGTTATATTTTTTAAAAAAATATAAAGAAAATTTTACTGAAAATGAATGAAATATAACTTTAAAACAGATAATATTAAAGAAAATAATTCTTAAGGTACTAGCAAAAGCCGTGAAAATAATTTTTTTTTTGATATTTCTGTAATCATCTCTGAGAACGATGATTTGTTAAGTGTATTTTTTTAATTCTTCGATGTAAAAAGCCCAAATAAAGGAAAAAATAAACAGTTAAAATTGGTTAGTTGTAATAATTTTCTTTATGCTTCTTTTTTTAATTATTAATTTTATTTTCATTTATTTATTCTTTTTATTTCAGGTCTGCTTTTATATAAATATTTTTAATTACTCTACTCGCAAACGCAAACACTTTAACCGAGAATATCTTCATCTGATTTTATAAAATCTCTATTTTTTAATAGAATTTAACGACAATCTTTACGTGAATCAATGAAATATTTTTTCCCCTCGGCTTTTTTTAGTGTACGGTATATATAAAAAAAAGAAAGAAGTAAAATAAATTGTAGAAAGAGAGATAAAATTTAGCTTTTAGTTCTTTTTCTTCGAAATTTCTTTGACACTCTTTGCTTTGATTAACCGAAACGAATCGGTGTTCTCATTGTTTCTCTGCTCTGCTCACAACTGTTTCTTCGTGATTTCTCTTTCTTAAGGAAAGTAAACGGAATAACAATTTCAAATCCGGTCTGACAATTCTTTTTCCGTATTTTCTTACAAGAAAAAGTAAATATGCATAAAAAATGTCTATGAAAGCTTTTAGTTCTAAACTAATTATATATAATAAGCTTAGGTATACGCGGAAAAGTTTTATGGATATCCTGCCGTGTATGCTTGCCGATGATATTGGATTACAATATGTCAATTAGCAAATAATGATTTTACCAACTATAATAATTCCATTTTTGTCGAAAATTTGTCATAATTCTCGGTTGCGTCAAAGTTAGGATAATTTTTTACTTGGAGCCTAAATGGCAAAATAAAACAAAATATACAAAACTGGCAAAAATAATACAAAAATGCAGTGATACAAAGGATTCAATTTATTTCTATACACCTAAGCGGTATAAACTAAGTATGAAAATGTATGCATTACATTTAAAATTTGCAGCTTCAATATGAATTTTATAAACTAATTTTTCTAACCTAAAATTTAAACTTTAAAATTATGTAAACATCTCATTTTTTACGTTTAAAAATTAAAACAAAAGATATTTTTCTAAAAATATGAAATAATATTATTAAGTAACATTATACCATTCCTAAAAGTAATTTTCTGTAAAACGTAAACATCACTTCAAATAAAATTTATTAGGGCTGGTATCTTCCAGTAGTTTAAGATTTTTTTCGGTTAGATAATAACTTAAACATATAAACTCAAAACTTATGCATAGGAAAACGAAACGAAAAATCTGTAGCCTTTGAAAAATTACAAGCCTGATCAGGATTAGAACCCAGAAACTTCCGGGTGAAAGACAAAGAATCTATCACATCATCACAAAGGTCGGCGTTTCCGTGAGTTACTTTAATAACTGATATTAACAACTTTGATTAACGTAAGTCTCAAATTGAAACTAAAATTATATTATAAACTAATATTATTTAGAATAAATGATCTTATAACAAAGGATTTTTGTAAAATTAATTTCTATATTAAGTTTTAGTAAGTTCAGGTATAATATTCCTTGATCTTCTTTTAATGAAATTCTGCTGAATACAAATTTTTCCAGGTGAAGAAGATTAATTATTATTTTCTGACAACCGTCGTATAATTCCACTCATTTCAAAAAACGAAAATGCTGAAAACTTATGAATAAACCTAAAAACCTTTATCTAGAATCAAAATTGTTTTTTAGTTTAATTTGTGTTCTACACCTTTGAAATTTATATTCTGTTTGCATACTTCAACATATAAAATTTATAGAAGAAAATATAGAAAACAAATGGGTAATAAATTATTAGTTTTCTAAAGTAAATTAGAATCTGTTTTTAGTTTTTTATTTTTTTTTTTAAATTTATTTTCTAAAAGGATCACGTACTTTATTTTTTATATTCAAATAAGGAAACATAGGTATAGAATCTTATTGAAAATTTGAAATATATTTATATTATTTTGTTGTTATTATTAAAAACTACTATTCCTAATCACGAAAAATTTTATCGTGGACTTGATTAAAACATTTTTTGTGTAAATTGAAAAAATATTAGTGATGTATGAAAAAAGCTTATAATCCGTTCAGTTAAGGCTAGTTTACCTACTTTGTTTTACTTAATACTGAAATCCATTCTAATCCCTTGTTTTTTAAATGAATTTCATAATTTGATCCTTTTGAGAAAAGTAGATTATATGATTTTTTTTTACAAATACGGTAGACTTTTAGAATTTAAAATTACTCTGATATTTTTTTTTTGTGTTTGAAAATATTAATATTTTATCTAATGTTAGTATTATATTAATATTTTATCTAAGTAAATAATTTTATTTAATGCTACGAAACAACTTTATTGTGTATAAAAAAAACCTTCTAAATTTAATTAATTTAATTAAACTAATTTAATTAATTTCCATTATTCAACATCTTTAACTAATTTCTAACGTATAATATGCACGAAACAAGGAATTCAAATAATTGTCAGATGTTAGACAATTAAAATTGCGGTTTTATTACCAATAAATTAAAAGAGATACCCAGATTTACAACAAAGATACAATTTTTTTAATGTTATCATGTCGGTGGGTGAGGGCACTATTTTAAAATAAAAATACTTTTTCATTAATTTCATTCAAAATCCTAAAATCAATGAAATAATTTTTTTAACTTTTTTTTGGAACGTTTTTTCATCTTTTGTTCGAGAAGTGATCAATTTTCAAATAATAGGAAAGTGTCCGTAATTCTTTAACGTAATTTTCTACTTTTAAATAAAAATTATTCTTTGAAAACAATTTTGCCTGTATGCAGATCAAATATTTTTTAGTTGTAATCAAAGAAAAAACTCAAATAAATTACATAAAACACAAGTTTTTCTCTGGAAAATATGATTAAATAAGCAATCTTCATTTCTGTAAAATATTACGCTGTATAATTTCGTATTCTAACAAAATTAAATAACTGCTAACCATTTCAATTGTCCTCATCAGTGCTATATATTGACACTCGTTGTACTGACTATCGTGGATACGAAGGGGTCTACACTAAATCTCACAGCGGGTTGTAAAACGCGTGTGCAACTGTCTACATTCCTCTATTGTGTACTAACAAGCTACTTAAAACCGATTGCTTAGAAGTATTTCATTACAAATAATTTATAAAATTATACCCTGCTACGAAGATTAATAACTGATCAAACAGGTTATTAGTATAACAAAAGGCAAAATTGATGTAATCTTTTTTCACAACTTAGATTTTTTTGGAATAAAATATTAAAGGTAAATACATTTTTTAAATACACTGAATGAATTTGTATGAAATTTAAAAAAGATTGCTTCGATAGAGAAATTATAAATTATTTTCAATTTTAAAGTGTAGGTTGTATATACCTACACTTTAAAATACATATACATACAATAAAAATAAAGTGTTGCATGAAAAATAAATTTTATCTAAACTTTAATTATTTAGATAAAGCAAGATCTAAATATAATGTATGTTAGTAATAGTTTGATAAATCGGTAGTACTAAAATTTTCTAGTAATTTATAAGGGCTATACCGAAACTTAAGTAGTACTAGTTTGATTACATTTGTTCTTGCTTATAAACGTAAATTGAAAAGAAAAATTATTTTCAGACAAAAATCTATATTTATATTTTCGTTGTATTTTTAATTTTATGAAACCATATAAAATATATGAAATAAAATTTATAAAAATAAAAATATACTAAAACGATAATTTTTCATTCAGAGAAAAGAAACATCAGTAAAAAATGAACCATAAAATCCCTTGAAAATACGAGTATATGGTTTTTTTATTTATTTAGCCACTACTGCAAACTTTATAACTTTTATTTTACTTTATTTTGTTGTTTTATTTTTTAAAAATATTCCTATCAATTAACTTCGTCGTCGGACCTTAATTCGTAATTATTTGATTTTGCTCTAAAACCTTCTAATTTTTAAAAATTTTTCTCCTAAAAATTTCCCTTTACTAGTTTTCCGTTTCATAAATCTGTTCTTCATTTAAGCTTTTCTTGACTTTGTAACTTTATTCAGTTTTTCTATTTTATAAGCAAAATCATGGAAAAAATCCTACAGTTTACGAAAAAGAAATTGTAAAATTATAACTGTTACCTGTATATTTCGTGAAACGCTTAAGAAGATTAATTTGTAGCTGAATATTAGAAATACTATTTCTATACTCAGTAACGTTAATAATTCTATTAAAATTTAATTATTTACAAATTTTTTAATTCTTACTTAATTATTAAAAATGTGTTAGCAATACCAAAACAAATTATATCCATTTTTAAATTTATATTATTTATAGTAATCATATCATTGACGACTGGATTATTATAACTATTTTATATGCATTTATTTTCAAGATGTTACTTCATTAGATGTTTCAGATATTGGAAAACCGTCTGAATGTAAACATGTAACTTACATCCAGGGCCACTAATTAATGTTCAGTTATATAAAAAAAAAGTAGGAAAGAACTTTTAATTTTTTAACTGGATTCATACAATACTAGATTAAAAAGATTTAAAATGATAATAACTTATTATAAATTTGTAAAAACAATACGGTAACAAAAATAGGAAACTAAGAAATACTTTTTCGGCAGAAGGATAATAATTGCATTATAAGTAGAACGATTGTATTCCTATAGTATGAAACCTTAAAATTACCAAGAAAGAATCACCAAAACTGAAAAGTTCTTGAAAAACTCAGATAATCGTCCTTTTAGTTACTGACAGTTTGTGTGTCAAATAACAATTTTTTTTGGAGAGATTTAAATGGTTTTAAACGGTTGTTGTAACAAATAAATTAATACTGCATTAATATGTAGCATCTCTCGACTAATTTCTCTAAAGATGTAATTGAAATACTAAAAATCCGGAAAAATAAATTTTATTTTAATCTTTTTTGTCTTTTTTTGAAAATGCCTACTAGTACTAAAAATATTATCCAAAAATTTTATATCCAAACAAAATAATAGATTATTTAAAATTTTATATAAATCATATAATCACATTTTTAATCTATTATTTTAAAGGAATTTAAAAAATAATTTTCTTGATAATAATTTATTTTACATAAATCTTATAAATACACACAAATAATTTTTTTTTTAGAAATTTAGCTTGAAAATTTTACAAAATATTGTATCTTGCCGTAAAAAAATTAATACTATAGATTATTCGTTTGGTTTAAACTACTTTAAATTTTATCTATAAGAAGCGATAAAGAAATTACAAAAAAAGAACTTTCAGAATAATAAAATAACTAAGGATAAAAAATAAAAATAATATTTAAATTGGAGATGATATGTTTAGCTTTAAAATAAATATAGAGTAAAATTAATTTATGAATAAATTAATTTCCACGAAAGAGATTCATTCTGTAAATAACTAACGATATATTATCTATAATAAAATATCATAATTAGGTAGATAATTGTTGGATGTTAATATTGAAAAACAAATTTATGTAAATCAAAGAATCTTGTTTTCGACAAATATGGACTAAATATTCAAAGGTGTCTTTTACAATTGTAGAAATTTTATGCAAGAAGTCTAGGAATAACAAGTAATATATTTAAAAAATTTGGAATAATTTATGGGAGAGATTAAATTTTTAATTACTAAAACCTGAAAGGAAAAGATTTAGAGGTGTGGTATTACAGGAGATGTTTTTAAAACAGATGAGCCGAGTACAAAATAAAGAGTTTCAAGATGAATTCGATAAGACAGAAGTTAGCGATAGAACCTTATGGTAAGAAGGAGATTACTTAATAATACTGTTGTAAAAAAGAGAAATAATATATTTAATCATAGAATCTGTTGTCTGTAACAGATATTTAAGGTTAAACTAGCTCACAATAGAAAGAAAGGTAAATCTTCATCGAATCAATCGAGTAATTACTGAAAATTAAGCATCCAATTAAAGGAGTAATTGGAAAATATAATAGCGACACTAATTTTCTGTTCCCATTAACACCGATTTTCTTCGTGTCAGTAAAAAAAGTGGGAGTGTCGTCATCATACTCGGAAAATACAGTAATAAGTGAACGTTTTATTGTGTTCGATAAATCATTAAAACGATGCGTTAAAGAATAAAGATCTACGTTAGGGAGCTTATCAATCAGAATCTATCTTCAAAGAAGTCACTGACTTTTATATTAGGGTGCCAAGTTTAATAGCGTTACAGTTACACGACTAATTTCCAGGGATGATATATTTAACCTATCTGTCTACTATAAACTGATTGCTTTACACACATACACAGAACTCTTAACACAAACACCATCCCTATTTCGGCCTGAGGGAAAAAAGAAAACAGTCGGATCGAAGGGGGATATCAACAAGTGTTTTATTCTTGTTGTTTGTTACATCGATACGACCAACAACTTAACCGCTTTATAGCATCAATGATGTCACTTTTTATAAGAGATTACATCTGGAAACGTCAAATCTAATACCCATCTCTACACCATCTGATACACACGAAACTGCGTGAACATTTCACCACAGTACGTATGCATGTATATTTATTATACGTACACTACAAAAAAAAAATAAATAAATAAATAAATAAAAATAAAGATAAATCATTTTATATTTATTATCGAGCTTCAATATACGTTAGTTAGAAAACTAAATTATGTATTTATTACCGAAAATAACTCTAATCGCTATACAACGACTTGTATGCACTGCATTTCCATAAATAAATGATGTAATATAATTTCCATACCACGCTAAAATTATTGAATTCATTTATTTTTGGCGTGAACAGTAGATATATTTTGATATCTACATTGATAAAAATTATCATAGTAAAGTTTTTATTTATTTACTTTTCCATTACAATCATTCTTTTAAAAAGATAAATTAACTTCGACTTTAAATATACATATATGTTTATTTATTTATTTTTTTTTTAAAGAAATAAAATTATAGACTCAAATTATAGAATATTTTTTTAACTTCCGAAACCACCGTTAGGTAATGCATAAGAGGATGAGAAGAATGATATATAGCATGTGGAAATACCATGCCTAACAGGGATTCGAACCCGGCACCTCCGAATGAAAGGCCGAGACGCTATCACTCGCGCCTCGGAGGCCGGCCTAATTATAGATTAATAACTTTTAAAAAGTATGTATTTATCTAAAAAAAATCTGTTTAAAATAAGATACGATGTGTAAAATAAAAAAAAAAAATATTCTGACCAGAGTTCATAAGTATAAAACCAAATAGATTTTATTTTAATAGTTAATAAAAAACTTTTCTTTGTGATCATAGTATAGATATCAAAGAATAGGGAAATATTTTATAACTTAACAATTTTTCAAAGGTATGAACTAAAGAGTTATTCTGATATCTTATTTCTAGAAAATTAAATCGATTTGGAAAAAAAATGTAATGAAATTTTTATTTTAATAGTAACTGATTTGATGATATTCTCCATTCCTTTCTGTTTTGTACTAATCTTTTAATTTCAACATATTTAATACAGTTTGCAGCCTCCGTTATTTATTATTTTATATATATATATATATATATATATATATATATATATAAAAATTTTCTACTTATTTTTAATTTCTATTACTAAACTAACAAAACCTGGATTTTGTCTCAGTACGGCCAATCAACCTAGTTCTCTCTAAAAACGTTTCTGCATGAATCTTTCTGCTCTCTTATTTGTCTTACGACTTCTTCATTTAGTGTTTCAAAGTCTTCCAGTATCATAACATTTTAATGATCTCAATTATTTTCTTATTGTATAGATTAAATTATCGTAGTGTGTCACACTCCACAAATATTTTAAGAATATATTTATAATTTTCAGATCTATATTTATGATATTAGCAGACATAATTTTTTATGTATTTTTTTCGTTTTCTATATTAATATTTAATTCTTCATTATCCTTCTTTGTATCACGTTTCAATTTAAATGTAATTCCTATTTATTTTCGTACTCAATTTCTGTTGAAAACGTAAAATAACCAGTAAAATATTAAGATAGAAGAACATAATGCATAAAAAATAACACTATTTTATTATTTAGGTAACAATAATTACCAAGAACAGATAAAATAAGCAAGAATAATATCAAAAACAAGCACATCTTTTATCATCCACTAATATTATCTGGAAGAAACTTAGTATATGTACACCAGAGAAATTCTTTTTACAGAAAAAAGAAATATCATCGAAATGGGTGCATTTGGTCGCTATTAGGGCATAACATTTTATACATAAGAAAAAACATACTAAGAAGCCTTCTTAGAAGGAAAGGCGCTGAAATATTTACCCGGAATCTTTTATCTGCTCACAACATCTAAACTTTTCCATATAGCAACTCTTTATAACATATTTAAATGCACTAAAACATATCTACCATGTTATAATGAGCTGTTATGCTGCGCGATCTTATCCAGCGTACTTTTTCCGTTATTTAAATAGTTACACAAGTGTCGTTAGTGCATTTCGCGATTATAAGTGTAAGATGGAGCTTCCTGATAATATATTCAAAGTTTTTGCTGATTAACGCTGAATTAAATTACTTTAAAGTGTAATTACTTTGTCGAAAGAAAAACAGTGTGAAAATGGGAAGGAAATGGTTTTAAGTGTTATAGACAACCGTGAAACGCGGTATCGCTCTAAAAGTAAGTGAAATGATGATATTCAGTTGTGTATTAATATACGTTTTTAGTTTTTATTTATTCTTGGAGTTTTAAGTTAACCTCAAAAGATTTTTTGATTGTTATTTGCTGTCGAAGACAGATCAGCTGCTACATCTATGATAATATTGCTTTTGGATCTGATTAATGGAGTGCATATAAGGGATGCCAACCAAAGCTGCGGCCACAACACCGTTTACCACAGTCGGAATTTCATTGATTCAATCACGGGTGCTCATATTAATACTGTAGAGAGACGGTGGGGGATAGACAAATAATTTTTAGGTGGCGTTTAAGTATTGATTCAGCAATATTAGACAGCTATGAATGTGAATTTATGTGGCAGAGAGGTTTTCAAATGATGGCAATACTTTCAAGAGAATTCTGAGAGCTATCCCTAGATTTTGGCCTGCTCAGTAATGTGGGTGTTAATTTTGCTTATATATTTCTTTTTTTCTTTTTCACTATTTCGTAGTTTTCAACACCTTTTACTGTTATTTACTAGTTATGTAGTAAACATCAAGTTTTAGTTTTGTGGATAGATTACAGATTCTAACCAAAATTTTATGAAATTAAACAGAATATGGGATTTAGGATTACAGAAGAAATTTGTAACCTGTAATTCTACAATAGAGATTTATTACGACTAATAGAAAGCATTAGCTGTCGTATTACTACAAGAATTTCTGTTCTTTAAAATGAACAGAAATTTATTTTTGCTCTTTGCTAATTTATTTGGTCTTGTGTTTTAGTAGTTTTAGAAATTATATTTATTGGATGTTTTTAAGCAAAATATAAACCAAAGCTGGTACTTTAATTAGTTTTCTTCAAAACTAAATTATTAAAATAATTATAAAAAACGATTTCAGTTCCTTTAAACAATATTTTGGGTTTAAATTGTAAGATGAATCATAAGTTTTGGAAATATGTATCCATTCAATGTAAATAATTATTTTATTATTTTTTTTTAACCTATAAAATTTACGTTACGTTTTCTAAGGTGACTACTTCGTTGTATAATACATTGTATAAGTACTATTAAAAAAAGTCAAGCCTATTTATTATTATTTTTTATTTCATTTGTTTTACAGAAACAGATGTTACAATGAATGTAAAGAAACGAACAGATTTTGATATAATTATTTCTAAAGATACTTTTCAACTGTTATGAGCAAATGGTTGTGGGGTGAGCAAGGGGGTGTAGAAATGAAGCGATCGCCAAAAAAGGTGCGTCAAAAACCGGAAACGGAAGTTTCAGCCCCTGCCTCCCACCCTGGCACGTTTTATTATTTTTTTATTTATTATATAGGAGAAGAGAAAGGAACAATGACATATGGAAGGCAGAGACGTTTTGTTGTGTCCAGAACGTATGGATGAATTATTATGTTCTGCCTTACCCTTTATTGTATAAACATATTTATAGGTTAAACGTATTTTAAGATATTTCATGAATATATGAGGAATTACAAAAAAGGACATATTAATAAAATAATTTTAGAAATAATAATAAAAATATGAAGAAATACAAAGAATATTCACGAAAATAAATCATTTTCATTTTATGTTTGTAATTTCTTGATACGTGATCGGATAAGGAGGTAAACTTAACTGTATCCTCATTCTACCGGGCCATCGATAAAACATATCGATAGGTAAACATTGGATGGGGGTTTTTAGAATAGCAAAAGTGATCCAGCGAAAAGGAGAACAACAATTAGTTTGGCTCTCATTCAATTTCCGTTTTGACACTTTTTCTCTTTCTGAAAAGAAATAAAGTGTAAGTTGTTTTGTAGAACAACACACATTAACCACAATAATCTTAATACTATCTGTGAGGAGTTATAATTTTATTTTGACATTCATGAAATATGTATTGTAATTGTAAAAATTTGTATAAAAAGAAGAATATTGGAAAAATTAGTAAAAAAATTATTTTTGGCCTCAAAAAATAAAATTTGTACAATATCCAGGTTATTCGAACGAAATAGCCATTATATAAGTTAAAAATATAATTACACATATTAGAAAATTAGCCAATTTCAAGACTGAGAAAGAAAATTTTTTATATTACAGAATTATTGTTGTAATGAGTTCAAATTACCTATTACAAAGTATTTTAAAATGTCGTAAAAAAGACTTTGGTACTTAACTGCAGCAAGGATGAAAAAAAACTTATTGTTTTGCAAAAATTTTAAAAACTATTGATTTTAGCGAAAAACACGAGTATAAATATAAAACTCACAAAGATACAATAATTTGACAATTTCTGTAAACTCAGAATTTTAATAAGAATGCGCGATTTTCATACTTTTTAGAAAAGTTTTATATTTAGAAACATACATTCAAAATTTAGAAATTTATTTACCAAGAGTTATTGAGTAATTTTGAGTAAAAATGTTTTTGAAATACTTTTTTTAAAACAGGAAATATAAATGAACTTTATTCCCTTTAATTTCAGATAATATAAAATCCTTTCTTTTTAAATTACCTAGTAATGCCCATAAAAGTTTATACTTAAAAGAGCAATTTAAATTTAATTATTCAAAAAAAACGAATATCTTTTATAAGGTTTTTAAATGAATAGTTCATTGATCTGTAAAAAAAAAAAAATATAGCTTAACCAATGAAAAGTCAAACTTTTTTGAAACTTTGGTTATTTCATATCTTTTTAATTAATTATAATAAAAATTATTATAAAACTATCTTAAAATATCTATCCTTCACCCTTAGTTTACTTGAATAACATGACACATCAACTGGTTATACTTATTGTATTGATATTTATTTAATTCCTGTTAATTTATTCCATTTTAGAGGGTTTTTAAGTATTATTGAAATAAGACAATTATAGATTAAGATTAAGTAGACAGTATTAATTAAAAATGTACTCAGTGTCTTGTAATTCATCCTTTAGATATCCGTTTTGTTTTCAATAACTTTTTTGGTTTTTATTTTGTGTTGCATTAGTTTATATCCATTTTATTTAAAGTACAGAATATGGGAGGAAATATCAGCGATAAAAATTGTAATAAGTGTCAAAAAAGAGATAAGAATTAAAACCCTGATAGAATCGTCTTTTATGAATGACCTCAAAAAAAAAATTATTCCTCGATGTAAAGCGAATTGTAAATCGCATTTAGGTTGAAAATGAGTTGGCTTTAATGCTAGGTCAGCTGAAAATAAAAATAAATTGAAAATCCAGAGAATAAGATAAGATTAGAATTTGGTTTAATCGTCATAAAAAAGGAAAATGTCAAAAAATTACATTGCTTGTAATATACGAATAAATTCTTGCTTACTTATTTAAAATAATGAATAGATTATGTAGTTTACAGAATTATAAACGACTAAATTTAAAACGATTTATTTCCAAAATGGATAGGAATGTATTCCTAATATAAGAAGAAAATTCATAGAAATATGATTAGGAGACGCTGCCGATTTCTCTCATTAGAGAAATCAATATTAGCAGTCTAGTATGTTCTGAATCAAAACGTTTTTTAAAATAAATAACTCCAGTGGATTAGAAATCAAAGAAAACCTTCTTTTTGAACATTTTTAACTACGAAGTAAACGAATTCATTTACTTCACTTTCCCTAACCTATGCCACTGTCTCTCGTAGTAAGAAAATAAAAAGAGTAAAACTAATTAGTCTAAACTAATTTGTATAATATAACGCGTATGATTTTATATGTGCATGCGTGCAGGCTATTTGTTGTATTAAACCTTCCCTCATTAATTTATTATTATTATTATTACTTCATTAAACGATATTTTTTTCAATAAGCAGCGGAGTGTAGTTTTAATTTAAGCCAATTATGCGTACGGAATCAATCAGTTTGTTATAAGGGGGGTTTTGTTTAGTCCTGCCTTTAAATGGAATACTAAGCACCTGTAATGATAATTAAAACTAGCGCCACTTGATTCTCTATTCTATGTATAATTAACTTACATACCAGCGAACGACGCATACTACGCTATAGTAAACATGATGGTGGGGGGTCTAGACACAGTGACGCGAGGGGGGTTTGAGTGGTAAGGGGGAAGAGAAACTGAATGCATTTCAAAAATGAAGCTTCCCTGCTGCTTTCTTTTTGTATTTGCGTGTTAAACAGCAATTTGTATATAGGATTGTGTACAGTCCCTGCCCTTACAAACTAGACCTCCTTATCTTATCTGGACACGTCCAACCTTTGCTTATCACACGAAACTGAGGGGCGTTACCGTCATGGCAGATGCTGTGTATGTATGGGTGTTTTGTGTAAACGTACCCTAAAGTTTGCCGTATCGGTTAAGTTCATAGTAAAGGTTTAAATAATATATTTTGTGTTTTTTTAATCGATAATGCTATAAAACCGATATTTATCCTAAACTAATTTATTTATATTTATTCTAATGGGGTTATAACCTCTGCGTGTTGTGCACGAAGCAAAAATATAAAACGAAGTATATTTTTTGCGGATTTTTCTTTAATTTAAGGTAGATTTATACAGGAACGATATACAGTTGCAATATACGTAAAAAATTCAGTTATTGCAGAAAATTGTCAAAAAAATGCTAATATTTTATTAGTATAATTTAAGATGAGAGTACTGAAAATGTTATAAAAATTATCATAATAAAGACATCAAAAATTTTAATAACATAATTACTGGTTATATATTATTTTAATAAAATATTTTCGTTAAGTATATTTTAACAAAATATTTTTGTTATAAAAAAAAATTACATTTTTATTACGAGAAGTAAAATGAAAGGTTTATGGCCTTTATTCGCCATTATGTTATTTAGCACGACTTTGAAAAATGTAAAAAAAAGACTGATGAATGTTTTAATTTATTCAAAATTTAAAAAAAATAAAAGTATATCAGGTGATGTGAAATTTTCTTGGAATATTACACGAACAGTTTATATGTAACTGCGTATATCAACTCTTATATAATTCTTTCAGAAGTATTTTAATAATTTTGACTTAACGGATTAATTGTAAGAAAGTTTAAAATAACTATTTATTTATTTTTATTGAGAATGCTTTTAAGGATAATAAAATTTATGATGATCATATTAACAACATGGTGACCAGCTTAATCTAATTACAAACTTATATTTTTTAGCTTTGTATAGCAAATATTTTCATGATTTTTTTGCACAAAATTTACAGCTAAACTTTTCAATAACGACTCTTACGATTTTGATAATACTTAATCAAAATTTCGTGCATATATTTTATGAAGAAAAACACATTTTTTATATGTTTGAAACATCTGTAAACAATCTTTATGAGAGTATTAAAAATAATTTTTTAAGAATACCAAATTTCAAATTTGTATTTTTGAAAAAGGGCTAATTTGATTTTGATTAAATTTTAAATCTATAATGAAAATCAACTACCAAATTAAATTGAACTTACTATATAATACATAATTCATACCTCCATTCATAACAGGCTCTGACTTACTTTACCCAAAATGGCAAGTTGCCAAACTGGCAAGTAAGAAGGCTTTGACAAGTAACGATTCCGGATGTTCGACGATTTGGGAGTGTTACACTAGGTTAAGTAGTAGTGGTGGCTTATTTTTGTGACTATAACCAACGTCTATGAGGAATCCAGGTTCCCTCCCGGCAAAACCTACCGTTCAACTCTGAAAAAAACAAGAATAAATACAAGGATTACTAAAAACTTAATTTTTAAATATTTTCTAACAATTACTAAATACATTTTTTTAATTTATTAGAATTTTGTCTAATACTTATTATGACATTTTGCTTTTTCGGAACAATATTTGTTTATTCCTTATTAAAAGTAAAAAAAAAAAAAAATTGAAAACCCCATAGTACATTATCGGCAAACATTTTAGAGAGAAAAATTGGAGAAATTTAATAATGAGCAGTATCAAGTTTTTATTGTAAAATAAAGTGCTTTTTCCTCAGTTTCTCTAAACTACATGCCTACCCTGGCGAGAAATATTTAATCCCATTTTCGTTTATGAATAACCAGTTCAACGACCATCAAATTAACGTTGTTTTACTTTATTATTATTATTTTTTAATTAATTTATATGGGCATCGCGGTCTAGGGTCATTAGCCCTCGTGATATTCTTTATAAAAAGAATAAAATCACCAGTAGGATCGTCAGATGTAAGGGTGTATTATTGAGATATTTAAATAAGGCAAATACACAACACAGAGTGTTAAGGGTCCTGAAATTTCCATAAAACCAACGATGAAACCAAAAACCAAAGCCCTAAAACAAAAACCAAGGATTCTAAAACATAACACATACTGACTTCGGCGAAAACTTACTGTAAATGCGTTAGTATGTAGGTAGATAACCATTTTTACATATTTAGCATTTTCTAAATCAGCAGAAATATTATTTCTTAGTCCGTACCTCAGATAGAAGTACGGACCTCACATACGTTTTCCGGTACAGTAAACGTTAGTTTTTCATGTATTGTATGCTTTTCCATTAGATATTTAACAGTAAACGGATTATAACATACACGAAACATTGGTTTTTCTTCGCCGGTTAACAAATGTGAATCCCCGCGAGTCAGGTTCGCGTTGCTCCTCGATTTGTATGGTGTAATTTTAATTACATTTAGTTTTGTGTTTAGTCTTCTCCATTCATTATTCCACGTGGTTCTGCTAGTCATTGTTAGAGGATTTTTAACGTCTGCCATTCGGAATTATGTCCATAATCTCACAAAATATTGCCATTCTGGCAGCTTCGTTTGCGCTAACATTTCCTGAAATGCCAGCGCAAACTAAGCGTGCTTAGTTTGAAAGAGTAGTGACTCCAGCGTGCTCTGGAGTCTATACAAATATATATCGCTGTACTATTTGGTTTAATATAAACAGCATGGATATATATAAAATGTTTGCAAATAAAAAATCCTCAGTTTTCTTGTTCCTAGTTGCAGTTATTGCGCTTAAAAATTCGGAACATATAAGCACTCTCTCTTCGCAGAAATGTTCTGCGTAGCAAAGAGCTTGCTGTATAGCAGTGAGCTCTGCGTTGTAAACACTTGCCATATCTGGTAGTTTCCACGAGTGCGCTTCTTCGTTTATGTATATAGAGCAACCAACAACACATTCAGTTTTAGAACAGTTAGTAAAGAGTTTCATACATCCCTCATATTTACTGATAATTGTCGAAAATTCCTGTTGGATGATCACTGCAGGTTTCTCTTTCATTTTTCCATGAGACAGATCTTATATTGTGCTTAAAGATGGCAAAAGCCGCAGTGCTATTTCTTTCATAGAAATTGCTAATGTAACTAGCAAAAAAATTACGTATTTTGTCGCTACCTCACGATACCGTATTCTGGCTCGTCGACAAAAGGTAGCACGGTGTTCATATAAAGCATTCAAAGGATTATTGTTAAAAATTGTATATTTTATACTGGTGAGGTAGGCTCATATATTTACTGCATATCTTAATAGTACGATCTCTCTTCTTTTAATATAGTGGGATTATGTCGGGTTCAGACATTAAACTAGTCACCGGGCTTGTACAGAAAGCGCCTGTGGCAGATCTGATTCCGTTGTTATGTACTCGTATTACGTCTAACTTTCTTAGATGCGACTTTCTAGCTGATGAATATGCAATACACCCGTAAACTAGCTTTGACTGCCCCCATGCTTTAAATAACTGCAGTATTGTTTCTTTACCTCAGCCCCAATTGACGTTTAATAAACATTTAATAATTTTTAGGGCTTTCTAGCATTTAACTCTATATGGAGACCCCAATTATGGATTTATCTAATAATAAACTTAAAAAATGTACATTGTCTTTGTATTGAATAGAATGTTATCCACGGTTAAATAAGAACTACGATTAGGAGACCTCATCCTACAGAAAAGTACACAGCACATTTTTTCTGGTGAAAATTCGAATTCGTTACTCTTGCGACTTCGTTGTGGGTATTTATTGGTCGTTGCAATTTACAGTTTACCATAACTATATTGTTACTAGCATATACAATTGCCAGATCATTGACGTAGACGCTTTTGCTGATTTTATAATGGCAATCGTAAACAAGGTATCGCTCTACTATGAGCCTTGTGGTATGCCATTTTTCAATCTCTTTACTGACGAGTATTCATTATAAACGCGTACTTCAAAATTGCGGTCCTTCATCAAAGTTGCTAAGTAATAGCAGTAAATTGCCGCGAATACTCCATTTATGTAGTTGAAACATTATTCCATGACTCAAAGTCATACCGAAAGCAATTGCTGGTCAAAAAAGACTCCAATACAATTTTCCTAGTGATGAAGGTGTTGTATATAATGTTTTCTAAATTGATCATTTGGTTAGCAGCTGAATGATACTATTGAAATTCTGCTTGATGGGCGGATAAAAGACATTCTTTTTCTAAAATCCAAACGATTTGATTATTTATCATTTTTTCGAAGATTTTTCCAACAGCAACGTTAAGGAATTAGGACGGCAACTATTGGGATCGATCAGATTTTTATCTTTTTTTGGATTTTCAACAATATTTCCTCACTTTCACTGTCGCCGGTACATTCTATCCCGCCATATTTGATTATATAATACTAGCAATCTAAGTTTTGTAACAGGGCATAGCTGCCTGATCATGGAGTAAAAAGTCATTAAGTAATCTCTTCTTGACCAGGTGCTGCATTGGTGGTTTTCTACGACCCTTCATAAGTTAGTAAATTTGAAAGGTACATTGTAAGAAAAATTCATTTTTGTTCAAACATTTAGGTAACACTCAAGTTCTGCTTTGTAATATTTAAAACATTCATCATAATTAACCGTTCTAATTGATTGGCTAATAATTAATCAATTTCATTTGGAGTATCTATTACATCATCTCATATGAAAGGCGTGTTATGCGGGTAAATTTTATACGCCACAGATAGCTGCCACTTTCTTTCAAACGTCTGCTGCAGTCGTATTTCTGTTAATAGATGACACATATTGTTCGCAGGATCGATTTTTCAAATCTGTAATATGCCTTGTGTTTTTTAAAGGTAATTAAATTTTCTGATATTGGACGTTTCTTGAAAGTAATATATGTTATTTTTCTTCCTTTTTATCGCTTCACCAATTTCATCATTCTACCACGAAAGGAGTGGCTTCTTGAGTTTACGGGATGTGCTGGGAATATATCATGATGCCGAGTCAAATATAGTACTGGATAATGGCGACTTTATTTTCGACAACTCCAGTTATTTTGAGGAAATTTTGTATCAGCAATGAACTTCATCCAATCTGCTTTAACAAACAACCATCTTTTGGGGATAGGATAAATTTTCTTTCAGGTATCAATTTAAATCCATCAGAAAATGGTCACTTCCCAAGAGATCTTCTAAAGCTTTAAAAGAGTACTTCGGTACAATCTATGCACTTAGAAATGCTAAATTTATACTGGATGTCGATCAGTTTTTCGCATTAAAAAACATTCCTGAGCCGTTCTTCAATCTAACAAAGTTAGAATTTAAAAGGAACTTTTTCAACTCTCTTTCCCGGAAAGTCAATTTGATACGACCTCCAAATAGGATTATGTGCGTTAAAATCGCCCATCAATTGAACCAATTATTGGGGAATACTGGGTAATTAAACGCATTATGTCATCCTTCTTCTAATCAAAATTCGGCAAGTATATGTTGCAGATAGTGGTCAGAAGCAGACCCTTCATTCTGATTGCGATCGCTTACAGATTTGAGCTAATTTCAACCGCTACGGTGGTAGTTCTAGTCGACGCTAATGTGTCAACTCCACCTCTAACATTTATATTAGGCGATTGGTCTCTGTGGTAAATTTTACATTTATATCTTGGTGGAAATGTGTTTCTTGCGGACATAAAAATTGGGTCCACATTATGTATCCAGGTTGGAGCTCAAAGATGTTTGACAAACATCCATTGATATTCCATCAAAGAATCGACTCGTTTAGAACTGGCAGATAACTTTGGGATTTATCCTTTGGCCAACCCTTTTTTCTTTTTTCCATCCTCCGAATTGCATGATCGTCTAGAATTATGTCATCGCCCGTGTAGCTCCCAGTCTACGAAACCAAGGAAGCGGTGGACGAGGTCGTGCATGGTTTGGCGCTCCATGTCGGTGAAGATTCACAAGCGGAAATAGAAGCGACAACACGACAGGGATCAAACTGGCCGTCGCTTCAGAAAGGGGGGAAACAGGCCCTCCTTACATAGTTTTAGGTGATCTCTGTTGTTTTAATTGTGAGATTATCTCAGAAGAAAATGGCTTCGTAACTTGTTTAGGGGATTTCGAAGCCTTCTTTACAAATTCATCTTTCTGAGTACGTATGTGACACTTAACCTGAAGTTTGACTTCCTTTTTGTTCAGTTCTGATGTGATTTTATTTTTAATCGATGCATTTTCTAGTGGCTATAACTTAGGCGGTCTCGAACCTTCCTTTTGAGACAGAGATTTAATTTTTTGTCGATTTTTCTCTTATCATTGTAGCTAACGTTGGAGCTAACATCAGCCGCTGCCTGATCATATGTTGTTGCTACTCTATGTTTACGGCTGTTTGCAATTTTATTTAGCTTCAAAATAGCTGACCTGTAAGTTGTTAACTTCCTGAAGAGCTACTTCACCTTTGTAAACAGGACTTTTTCTTGATCGGAATGAATGCTATAGTTTGCAGTGGACGCAGAGAAGAGGATTCTGCACGGTTTCCCTTCATGAGTCTCTTCACCCCACACGCATATTTGTAGTCTCTCACATCCAACTGTGATGTGGTCAAATAGCTGCAACTTGAAGCATCCGTCGAATGGGTTGTGGCACGAAAGCTGGCACATCCATGCAGTGTGTATAAACACGCACTTTCCCCAACAGGGTCGGTGTATTAAAGGTAAGGATATGAGAGGCAGAAGGTAGAAGTTTGCCATTCCATCTCATGTTTCTGCGGTTACAACTCCTCCACAATTTTCTGCTCAGAACAATTGATCAGATTTTGACAAACCACAACATCCTTTTAGATATTGAGGGTGGTGTGAGCCTGCAACAAACTCATACGTCGTGTGTAATCCAAGAATTTTCTGCAACTGGATGTCGCTAGTCGTATCGACGTCAATATTGTTGAAAGTTTTCGTATTTCCTTTCGTAGGCCTCCTCCACTATTAGTTATTTCACAAGCGACAAGAAACGGGCTTATTCTCCGGAAATTACCATCTTCCTTCGTGACCACAAGGTATTTAAGTGTGGGTGAACTGTTCTTGAAAACAGTTAGTTCTGTGCAGACTCTTAACCTCTTGACGAATTCTTCCAGATTCATGACTTTTTTCGGCGACATGGCTGGTTTTAAACGATCGTGTTTACATGAACCCTCTGCCACGAGAAATTGTTCAATTTGTATCAGTTAATCCCTTCTGAAGGAACACACCCACTCCAGAGTTGTCAACCCTGCAGGTCCGGTCCGGAAATTCGGTGGAACCAGCATATTTACAAGCAGAGAGCAAATCCGCAGTCTCTGCTCACTCAGTGAAGCTTTCAGGGCTCCCATACACTGATATAATGGGCATCTTATTACATGTTTGCCATGGGGGCATGGCAATGGACAACGGAAGGGTCTCTGTTACACCTGCAATCATATCGACCCTGGCTGCCACATCGCCAGCTCTAAAGATGATTGTAAGTCCGTATTCAAAATCGTTTTCAAATGTGTATGTTCTGCAAGTGGCCGAAAAATCCAGTCATTTTAGTGACATGTACATGGAAATCAGTTCAAAAGAAAGTTAACATTTCCGAGAAAACACTCGGAGCCTCGTTAGCTAGCTATGTGTGTTGTGTTGGTCCAGGGCCGTCTTGTTCAATCTGTTCAGTTACTTCAATCCTTCCGATTGAAGTAGCTGTTTATTGAAAAAATGGTTGATAACTGGAAATATACTGATCTGTAAACGCCCAATTTTTTAAGGGCAATGAAAAAAATTATTTACTAAAAAAAATTAATGGCTAATAATTTAGATTTCTTTTTGTGTATTTTTGACATGGCATTAAATTTGAGTTGGATTAATTAAAAAAGGAACCATTTAAAATTTTTTTTCTAAATTCTTTTGAAAATAGTTCTAATGATAAAATGAGATTGTACTGGTAATGAAAAATTGGTTGGGTATTAAAATTAAGTGTAAACGTTTTGGCTTACTGTGTAATGGGTTATGAACGGGGAAAGCTTCAAACGCATAGGCAAAAATATTATATTAATAGTTTACTCCGTTTCATGAACTGTTCGTTTATTTTTATTCATAAAACAAAACTTAAATAAGTAAGAATGCTCGAAATGATGGTGCGAGACTTCAGCTTCATTACATTAATTACCCTGAATGTAATTGTGTTATTTAATCATGCATAATGGAAAAAAAGAAATATATTTGAATACGTATATTAAATATAATACATTAAAGTTATGTAGGTTATTTTAATTAATTATTTAACCCTTAAATGGAAATACATTTTATCATATAGAATTCGTTTTGAGTTATTTATAAGTTTATTTTATTGACTGTAAGCTGTCTGTTATTAGTTATTATTGCAAGATACGGTTATAGTTTTGGAGAGGGAAAAAGAAAGGTAGATGTCAGACAAATAGATTGTCAAGTTTGGTTTATCCAAGGGGCAAATGATGGCAGCTGGTTGAAGCATCTACAATGGATCCATCCCTTGTTGAAAATCTGCAGTTTCACCCCTCTAGATAGTGGCTACTGCCCTTACAAAACAGCTCTTTTTTTATTATTATGATGTTTTTTTTACATTTTATTTCACATTATTTTTCTTTTCCCCTTTTGAATCTATTCTTTCTTTACATAACTAAATTTGTTATCACAAATATTAAGATAAATAACGGTATAAAGTAATAAAAATAAACACATTATTCGTGTCTAACTTTTTATTTTGTGAAATTAATGAATTTATTTTATAATTTAACCATTAGTAAGTAAAAACAAATTATATCACAACTAAATTTTACGAGTTTAAAAGTTGGCATTAACTAATAAAATTACTCAAAATGAGAATTTAATCATTAAAATAATTTTTATTTTGTAATCTTTTGTAATCTAAAATACAAATATATTAAAATCGGTAGATAGAAAACGTTTTCATGAAATAAATAATTTCGGTAGACTGTTAATATAATACAAAAAATATATTTAAATACATTATATGTTATCTTTTAGACAATTATTTGCGATAACACAACTCACAGTTAAATTTGGTAATAAGAAACTCGTTTTGGTAATAACGGGGTTAATATTAATATTATTTACAAATTTAAACGTTATTGGTTTTCAACTAATTTCGTCAGGAACAAGAATAACCTCTATTCAACTGTCAAACTAGTTATAATTTTAGTACTCTTCTATGAGACGAACTTCAGTTCTATTTCCTGAAATGACATAAGAGATACACAAAATACTCCAGAGTTTTTAAATTTACGTTAATTACTATTATATTAATTAAAAAACTGTTTAAATAAGTAAAATAAAGCAAATGATGCTTGGCTTTAAAAATATCCCCTGAAAAATTAAGTAATTTTATAATCTTACTTCCGTAAATTAGCAATCGTCTACCGATTACGAGTTTATCAGTTTTTGTTTTAAAATTTATTTTTAATCTAAAGTTGAGAAGGTGATATTAAATTAAGCTCAGTAGGCCAATGTATATTATTACATATGTACAAATTATGAAAATATATAAATTATTGTAATTTTTGGCGTATGATTAGAGATTTTTGAATCTAGAATATACTTAAAAACCAAAGGACAACTTGCGAAAAGAGGCTTAAATTATAATATATTTTTCACACTTGGAATTTAAAAAAAATATAAACACTACTAGTATAATGACTTATTTTTTTCTAAATGTAGTAGAAAAAAATAATAAATTTAGCGATATATTTTCATAAAACTGATATTAATACTTTTATTTGAACTAAAAAAAGACGTTCATTATTAATTTGTCTGATTTTTGAATATGCCTATATAGTTGGGCACAGATGAGTAGCTCACTTGTAAAACCACATGTTCGTTTCTGCATCCAACAAAATTAACACAGATTTTACTTGATAAATTTTAAGCCAATTCACGTTCTGTTTTAAACTGATTTGCTAAATAATGATTCTACAAAAAAGTGACATTTAATTCTGTAGAAAAAAATGTAAATAAATAAAAGATACAGTGACATCGAAATAATTAATAAAGTATTTAATGAGGGTAAAGAAAGATGTTCATATTTTGAAAACAAAATAGTATGAAGAAAAAATAATAAAGTTGCTATAATTTATAAAGGTATTGAATGTACTTAAAATCTACTAGGTTTTAATTAAATTTATTTTACACGTTGCTCGTAGAAGTTCAGAAAATGCAAACACAAAAAAAAGAATTCCTGTGGTTTTGTGTAAAGTATAAATGACGCTTTTCTTTGTGTTAAAAAAACGATTTATAAATGAAACATAAAAAAATATATTTGAATAAGTTGTTTTGTTTATTTTTTGTAACATAGATACAAAATTATAAAAAGGTTAAATTCAGGTATCTTGTTTATTTTTATCCATAAACTGTATATAATATATGAGGCGCAGAGCGCTAACGACTTAACCTCTCAAAAAGTCAAAATAATAATAGTTTACAAGTCATGAAGTTACCAAAGTTCCAACACAAAAAAAATCTCGCAACAGTAAAATACTGCTCGGTCTGTTTTCATGTACCTATTACACTGTTTGGTTCACTAATTCAGGTCAACATAATTTACTTGATGGTACAGCGCATCTTGAACCGGTATTTTTTAAAAATAATGTCATAATTCTTCTGCAAATATTACGAGTAAATTTTTTTATTAATACTGTCCTTAACACCCATTTCGCTTTGTATTTTTGTTTGCAAAATCTACAACTTTAAAAAATCTTATAACGAAATACTAACTGTGTTAAAACGATTACACACTCATACGCATAGGATATGAACACAAGTTACGATGTTAACAAATAGTCAGTATTTAGTAGTACTGGAAAAACTATGACACCACAACTGCAACATCTTTAGAATAGCTAATAAAGTAAATTGTAAGTACAATCTTTGCAATAATTAAAACTCGATAAATTCATCTATTTCTCATAAAAAATACCCATAAAATAATAAAAAGCGATTTCCGTTAAACATTTGTCATTTTATGAAACTTTTACACCTTTATCAGAGAGTTGCTGAGATGATTAAGGTAGATAAAAGATGTTACATTATAAAAAAGTTTAAAAAACTCTACTTTATATTAATAGTTAAGTATTTCCCCGTTACTTTCTGCACAGAATTGAATATAATGCATCATATCAGTCAGCGTTTCATGTCCGCTAAAATGCAGACCTTGTTTAGCAGAATAAGTAACATTTTTACTTTATTCATCAAAGAGCTGACAGTATAATTAACACCATTATTTCAGAAAATTTTAATGATTCCTTTTAAGCGTTTCTAGTTGCATTAGAGAACAAAGTCTAGAGTAGGTGGTATAAAAATAACTTATTTCTTATTGCGTCAATTTATATTATTCAATACTTTTACTAAACAGAATGATTGTCTACTCGTACGTAAACACTGATGATTTTAAACTAGTTAGATTCATAAAATAAATAACTTGCTGTTTTTGTATATTTGTAGCTGTACTATTTGAAGTGTAATATTTATTTTGTGTTACGCATAACTCTTGCAGTATTTTAAATAATACCATATATATTTGTTAATTATAAAATAGTAAATATAATAATAAATTATTAATTTTTTTAATTTTTTGTTTGTAAATTCTAAAGCCATTAGCAGTTATACTGAGGTTGACTCATAAGTTTCCAGAATTTAACCGGGAATCAAACCCGAGTATATTTGATGTTGTAGGTAAACCGCCACCACCTGTGCCACCACGGCAATCGAATTTATTTAATTCGATTGCCGTGGTGGCACACCATATCGATATAAACGAAAAAAATACACTAAAAGGATTTCACTTCTGTATATTTATGTACAAAAAAAAATTACGTATAGATTTCATATACATAAAGGTCTATTTTTTGTTGGTTCTTTAATTAGAGTTCTCGTTTTCACTTCAAACCGGTTTTTGCATATGAGTTTTGTTAAAACAAAAGGTATTTACCCGAATAGAAACATAAACATTTACAAGTATAAAAAGGGGACCATCCTCTCTACTACCACATCAAAAAAAAAAGGTAAAAATAAGGTTAGTAATTATTTGAAGTCAATTTATCATACTTCAAATATAAAATATAATTAATTTATATAATTATAATTTACTATATATCAACTTCTTAATTTTTATTTGAGAGCGAGCTGCATTTCAATTTACTTTCAGAACTTTTATAATTTGGGTAAAAGCAATATGTTATTTATAATTTAAAAAAAAAATTTTAAACAGTAAATATATGTTCTGACATTAATCATTAATACGGAGAATTCGGGATTAAAAAGATGTTTAATATGCAGTATATAAAAAAAAAATATATATATATATTTAATATTGATATTAATTTGTTACAGAAGGAAGTTCAACGGACAGACCGGCAAATATAGTGATAATTGCGTGAAGATTGACGTATCCAGCTAGTCACTTTCAACAATTCCTACATCCATATTACACAGAATCCAATCAGTCAGTCTTTACGAGTTGTAGGTGAAATAATTTCACTGAATTTGAAAAAAAACAATATGAATATTAAATATCAAAAATATCAACAAAAAAAAAAAAAATGTTGACACAAAAACTGAGAATTGGGAGATTTTTTCAAAATTGAAGAAATTAGGATATAACCTGTCCTGTTTACCACTTAACCTTCATAAAAAATTCTACAAATTTTAAATGATTCAATAAAACATAAAATATTTAATAAAAGGAACAAACAAATAAAAGGTAGATAAAGAATTAAAACTAACTACTCGTATATAAAAAAGAATGATAATAAGTAAAAAAATAAATAAATAAACAAACAAGGATATTGGTATTTCCAAAAACCTCTTTCATTTTGTAAAGTTTGTATTTAGAAAATTATGTAAATACATCTATTGAAAGAATTATTAAGTAATACTTTTCTTACAATTTTAATATTTTTTTTTTAACAAATTGGTTACCCGATTCATTAATTATTTTATATAAATCAGTAAGTAACCAGTGACTCTTACAGGATTAAGAAAAATAATTACCGACCCATACATTGGGTTACCGACCCGTACATTGAAACTAATGTTGCATTGGTCTTATTTTTATAGCGGAGACTAAAACATCACGTACATTCACATCAAATTATGCGGTATTTAGAGTAGTAGAATTGCATAAAAAGATGTTCAGTAAAAGGATTTGGGTCCGTTTTGACTCCACTGATCAAATGACCTTTTTACCTTAAAACTTATGATATACTAAAAGTATAACCGAGAAAAAAAAACAAAATTCTTAGTAAAATATTTTGGGTCCCAGTTGACTTTCATGACCAAATGAAATTTTTATTATCAAAATTATAGTATATTTAGGGTATAACTGCTAAAAGGGTACTTCCTTACTCGCTTATCAGTAGGATGCAGACTGTAAAATATGCAGTCTAATAATTTTTGTCTTGTTTTTACGAATAATTTTTGGGTTCCATTTAAACGATTTCGGCAATATCTCAACTGTTTGTAAACCGATTTTAACAACAGAGGTGTTATTTTGTTCACAATAAAAGGCTTAAAATTTATGTAATAAAAACATAATTACATAAAACTATTTACAAAACTATTGACGATTAAGAATATTTAATAGCCACCATTTTTTATTTACAAAAGTAAAATATGGAAATTTATTTATTTTTTAGATGTTATTCAGGACATTTACTCTAAACGTCAATAAAATATCCCAATCTGTTCTTAAGATATAAATCTTTGTTGAAAAAAATACGAAATAGCGAACAGACGGTAAAAGAAGCAAGGTGACAAATTCATCAAAAATTTGATGAATTTGGTACATGATGCCTTGATTATGTTCCTTACGATAGGTGGCTAACACCTATCGGAACACTCTCTAATACTATTGCCGATGGAAGGTAAACTAGGTACAGTGATGCCTTTTGTCCGATGGAGTCAAAAATCAGATCAAGCTGGAATACATACAGACAAATTTTAACTTTTTTAGTCGACGGATTTGAGCAAGAACTGTTTTAAATAATGATGAATATTCCCCTCCCGTAAATCCAATTCCAATAAAAGTTTGGAATTTAAAATACTTTCAGCATATTAAGGCTCAATTTTCTACGACCACTAGACAAAAAATCAAAACCCAAAATGGCGAATACCAACCCTTCCTCTTTTTAATTTTGTCTAAGATTTAATGCCATCAATGCTCAAAATATAGAAATTTTACAAGGCATTTTTGAATAATTTATGTTAAGCCAATCCAAAGAAAACACACACGTACATATTGACATGTTCCGGAAATTTCTATATTATATTTTTACGTTTTTGGACTCAACTATCGTGAAAATTCGACATTCGCAAATAACCCGGCATCGAAATATTGAACCGATCTATATATTTTTACTTCACAGCTATAGCTGCTACATAGAAGTAATAGAGCTATACCAGGAAAAGTAAAGTAATGAAAAATGAAATTTTTTCATAAAAAAAAAAGTTGTTTATTAATGTCAATCATCAGGAAGTTACATACTAATTTCCAGCTTCATGTACGTAAGTCATGTGTTAACTACGATTCCAAAGTGCAATGGATTATTTCTAAAATCTAGCACCGAAGAAAAAAAA
Organism: Lycorma delicatula; assembly: GCF_047948215.1. Classification (NCBI taxonomy): domain Eukaryota; kingdom Metazoa; phylum Arthropoda; class Insecta; order Hemiptera; family Fulgoridae; genus Lycorma; species Lycorma delicatula. The sequence continues at coordinate 79,238,982 of NC_134458.1, forward strand.
ATTATATAAATGGTATACAGAGACGTAAAAGATTACTTGTTCATTATACGTTGCGTAGGTATCGTAAACAAGTTAAAACCTTTTTTATACGGTTAATTTAAGAAGAAAAACAATCGGGTTTTCCTTAGATATTCAGGAGATGTGAGTTTGAATAAGTTAAATAAAACGATATAGTTAAAGGATATTTTTGTGATTTAAGAGGATGTTTACGTTATATCTACTGACACCTGTTTGTCTTTAATGTTGATGTTGACACGGGTAGATGAGTACATTTTTAAGTGTTATACCGGCCATTTAAAATAAATCCGGTTGATTAATTATCAACTACGAAACAAAGTTTTCATTTTATATAATAGGAAATAATTAAACTTCTTTCTTTTTATTTATTTATTTTTTTCAATAACTATCACATGAGTATTCTTTTTATTATTTTCAATTGTGCGGTAATATTTCAGCCTTAACGTATCTCTAATTTTTGTCTTGTTTTACTATTTTATCTTCTGTAAAAACTGTTTATTATCAAATCTACTTGCCGTGAAATCAAATGACGCGATGTATAATGAGCCAGTAATTTTTTATGTCTGTGTATAACATTTATAACGGAACAACTGTAATTTTTTTTACATCGGAACAAGATATATTAATACATGGCCTTTCTAAATAAAACTTCTTTTTAAGACAATTATGATAAAAATACGCTATTCCCCAACTGGCACTTCATTTTATATTACTAACGGTATACATTTTCAAAAGTTATATTTCAAAATCTATTTTTATCAGTTCTGGCTACCCTATATCCGGTTTATTATTTTATGTGTATTTAAATTAAACGCTACAACAAACAAGATTCCAGCCGAACTGAATGAGATACAAGCCACTTCCAAAATGGCATAGCCATTTTTAAGACCACAAGCATCAACAAGATTCCACGATTATCATGAAAGATAAGGAGTAAAGTGTTTTCCCGTAGCCTTCTTCACTAAGTCAGGCCACTTACTTTTGTACATCGCCATGTGTCAGTCTCACCGAAATTTAGAAGATATTTTTAAAAGTAATATCTTCACACCCTGTGATCATGAACAGAGTTTGTCTGGATAATGAACATCAGAGAAAGTAGTTCTGACTAGTCTCTTTTGCAACCCAGATACTTTCATTTGTCAGGGCCGTAAGAAACACTGAAGCAAATGGAATAAAGTATATATAAATGGATAAGCTCATTCGTGGAAACTGCCAGATATGGCAAGTGTTTACATGGCATTGCTCATTGCTACACAGCAACCTCTTCGCTACACAGAACATTTCTACGAAGAGAGAGTGCTTATATATTTCGACTCTTAAGCGTACTAACTGCTATTCGAAACAAGAATACTGAGAATGTCCTTATCGCAAACACCTGACCGTTCTATATGTATTGAAGCGAATACGACAGTGATATATACTCGTATGGATTCCAGGGCACATCTTACGAAATGAAAGCACAGACAAAGCCGCCAGAATGGCAAAATTTTACGTGAATACGGACATGATTCCTATTCAAATGGCAGACGTTAAAAATCTTCTAACAATGACTATCGGAACCACGTGTAGTGATAAATACAGAAGAATAAATACGAAACTGAATTGAAATTAAAATTACTCCATATAAATGGAAGAGCGAAAGTTACTCGCCGGGAACAAGAAGCGCTGAACGGTCTAAGAATCGATCACACACAAATAACAAATTCATATTTGTTAGCCGGAAAAGAAAGAACAATTTGCAGTGTATGTGACAAACCACTTACGGTTAAGCATATACTAGAAGTGTGTACAAAATATGAAAACCTTGGGAGAAGTACAGACTAAGAAATAATATTACTGCTGATTTAGAAAATGACCGAGAAGAAAAAACAGTTGCTTACCTACTATGCCAGCAAATTACTAACGAGTTTATAGTAAGCCTTTGACGAGGTCAGAACGTAATATGTTTGACTGAGGAACCTCTATGTGAAGAAAATTTACACTAGAACAGAGTCCTCAAATTTGACTGGTATTGTAACATTTTTCTGTGAATTTATTTTACTGTGTGTTTAATGTTTTATTTCTATTTTTGTGTTTTAGATAAATATCAGGGATCTTTACAGTCTGTGAATGACGTATGTCTGTATTTTGTTTATACGAGCGCGGTTCAAAGGAGCCGATGAGTTAAAAATAGTGATTGGCGACACTGATTCGTTCGCGGATGCTTAGCAGCTTTAAGTGGTCTGTTTAGCATGCAACCACCACATTACCAATAATTCGTTCTGTTTTGTCTTTGCGGAACGTTGTGTTAAAATGAGTACAGTTTTATCAAATCCCGCCAGTTGTGAAGTTCCATCAGTGATGAGATTTCTAAACGCATGAGGACAAAACGCTACTGAGATTCACCATAAATTATGTGAAACATATGGATCTACCACAATAAGCGAAGGAAAAGTGAGGCAATGGTGTCGTGATTTTAAGGAAGGCCGTTCAAGTGTTCACGACGAACAGAGAAGAGGGAGGCCTAGTGTCCCAACTGACGATTTGCTTGAACGTGTGAACATGTGCAAAAGTGAGGAAAAATCGTCGCTTTACGATTAGAAATCTTCCGCTAGAATTTTCAGAAGTCTCAAATGTAACATTGTTGAGAATCGTGCTGACACTCTAGGCTACCGTAAACTGTGTGCATAATGGTTGTCGAAAACGTTGACAAGTACTCACAAAGATTTTTTTCCCATATAGTCACTGCTGACGAAACGGGGATTTCGTACGTCAATGCCGAGATGAAACATCAATCCATACAGTGGCGTCATTCCGGTTCACTTAAACCGAAAAAATTCAATCCCAAATCTCGAAGGAAAATCATGGCAACTGTATTCTGGGACCAAAAGGGTGTGTTTTTACTGATTTTATTGAACCTGGAAAATCCATCACATCACAAGTCTATTGTGAAACACTTTTTAAATTGCGATATTATTATTAAAACGTAAGGGCCCTATACATCCGAACATATGACAACCGTGCTGTTGATTAAAAAAAAAATATTTTTTTTTAACAGTGTGACGATGTCTAATGGGCTTGGAAGTCGATGTCCATACGCAAGAAAAAAAATTCAACCACTTTACCAAAAAAATATAAAAATACAATAAACAATAAAATACAATTCTTTCGCTTTTACACCAATTTAGCGACGTTTTTAGATATACAAATTATTTAAAAAAAAAAAAAAAAAAACTAGTTGAGATCAATCCAAAACTTTTCCGTTTGACCTAAATTTTGCCTAATATCGAATTCATATTTAAAAAAAATACATTTTTCTTTACTTTTCTACACGAAAGCACACCTGTTTTGTGCAGTTGCTTTTGATATCTGTCGTACTTTATCATCCAATTTTATGAACAATAACAATTTACCACAGTGGTTATCGTAATTGTGTACCTCGATATTCAACTCCTCATGGCCTATTTATCTGTTACTTTTTATTATTTTTATTTTAAAACTGGGTTTTTTACCGTAGAAATTAATTTAAAACATTTAATATTTCTAAATAATCCGTAGTTTCTCGTGAGTAAAAATACCATTGATACTTTTTATTCCTGGACTGCTACTCTGCCATTAAAATTTTCTTTTAGGTTTATTGCTCCTTATATGTATAAATTAAAAAGTAATAGTGTTATATTTTACCGTTATCTTACTCCTTTCATTATTCAGCTTTCCTTTCTTGTATTTTTAGTTGTATTACACTTTCCTGATTCCTTTGAAAAATAAAATGTAAATAACTATTCTTTATTAATATTTTGATCTTCATCATCCGTAATACCGTATATTTATTAGTTTATTCCATCTCCCGTAATCAGATTCTTTTTAAAGATCATAAAATTTTATCTAGACTGTTCCGCTTTTGTTTATTTTTATAGAAAAAGATTAATATAAATAATAAAAATGTTTTTTCTGTAAGCAAAATTGTTTTTTTATTCAGTAAACCTTCTGTATCTCCTAATACAATAATAACGTATAACAATATTTAATTCGTCGTTAAAGCAAAATGATAATATTACATTCCGATTCAAAGAAACCTTAAACGCCAGATAATCTTAATAACAACAATAAAATTAATAATAACAGTAAAATACAGGCAATTATTTTATTATAAATAGCGGTAAATGAGGACAATGTTCGAATAACTAATTCACAAAATTTTTATATGTAAACTGGACATCACAGAATGTAAGCAAAATTAATTGCATAACATTTTTGTTTTATATATATATATATATATATATATATATATATAAAATGAATAAATTTAAATGAATTATTAGCCCATTTATGAATACATTAATGTTGCGCATATTAAATAATTATCAAGTTATCTGTTTAAGCGTTATTAATTTAAAACATTATTAAAATAAGTTATTTTATTGAACATATGTAAGCTATCACTGGGTAAGGTAGGATATCCAGTGCACTACATCGACTCAACTTTTCTTTATTTTAATGAGGCATTGTTGTAAAAACTGTTTACGACGTACGGTAGAATGTTGGCAATAATTATAATGTTTGCATCTTCCGTCGTAACTGAACTACTGCAAGTATATGATATGAAGTAATTTACATCCTAGACTAATTAAAATTACACGGTACATTAACAACCAAAGATAAGAGTTTACAATACGGTCACCTCTCTGTTAAAAAAGGAAAAATTATATTTAATATTCACTTACGATTTGAGCCGAAATTTAATACGTGTATTTTATATAGTGTAAAATAATATAAGTTGTAATAATTATAAAAGTCTTTTCTGCGTAAATTACTAATATATAGTCGCCTAATTTAAATTTGAATCGACTGAATTAACATAATATGCATACTAACATCGAAATAAATCAACTAATTGAGAAGCAGTTCGTAAAATATAACCTACATTTTTTGTTTTTAACTATATATATGGACATTAATGAGAAAAAAATTTGTTTTTACAATTAAAAACGTTATAAAATTAAAATAATAATATAAAAAAATTAAGTGATTATAGTTAATTTTAATTATTTGTCACGGTTCATAACTTGTATGGTGTAATAATAAATAATATTTATCTTAGTATAGCTGTAAAAACACCTAATTTTGTAAATAAAAAAATAACAAAAAAAAATTTAGCCTAATGAATTCTTTTCAATTATAAAAAAAATTATTATTAATCAAATAGAAAAAAAAAATGGAAAATTTGAACTGAACAATCAGTTCAATCTAGTTAATTATTCGAAAAAAAGGTGATAAAGATATAAATGAATTTTCCCAGCATTGTTTACCGTTAGGGTCTTTTAATTAATTTATCTTTTTTATTTACTTATTTTCACATCTAAAGAAAAATGGAACAGTTTTGATTGGATTTGTTAAACTGGTAAAACATTGAAAAATGGATATTACGGTTGCTTGGGGTTAATGCGCAGTAGTTCATACATACAGTTCTGTTTAGAGAATAATCGAACTTTATTTTTTTAATCTTAAAAATTATTAATGTACAGTACAGTTGTACAGTTTACAGCTGTAAATTATTAATTTTACAGCTTATCGGTCCTTGTCCCCTTCAAAGTACTCCCTTCTCCTATTCAAATACTTTTCCCAGCGGTGTTTCACTTTGCGAAGCAGCCTTTAGTTTAGCTTCATTTGAAATGGCCTTTAAGGTCCGTGACGAATTTGCTTTAATGTCATCAATGGTCTCAAAACGGCTTCCTCTCATCATTGATTTTAGGTTTTTGTACTAACTTTTTGTTTAAATTTACTTCTGAAAATATTTTAACTATTTGAATACGGCAACATATTATAACGGTAAACTCTAAATGATGATGATGAAAATACTACTTTTGTAGACCATGAATTTAAAAACTTTTATTTAACTTAAGAAAAACTTACTATTTTTTAAAACCAGATGATCTCCCTTTGGAAAGTAAATCATTGAAAAATCGGTCCATTTGGGGAAGAATAAGGTTTTTGAAAGTGCTTAAAAATTGTACGAAAGTTAGAATCTCTTCCTCTTTTGTTGTCTGTTTAAAATAAAACAATATTATATGTTGAATAATTTTACACAGCCTGTACATTTTACATTCCTGACCAATATCTTTTCTTGATTCATTTTTTTTTAATGGGCGTTCCTGTTTTTTGGGCAAGGTGTGAAAGTATTACAACTACCAAATGAATTAATTTCTTCATTCTGTCACCAACTGATAAATATAATTAGTAATATTTTATGCAAATTTTAATTATACTGTATTAAAAAGATTTTCCTTTTTCCCCCTTCCACTACTGATTAATTGCTTTGTTTGTTCCTCAAACGTAGCCTAACTACATAAGAACACCGAGTAAAAAGTTAAATGATTCTATATTAAAAAAAAAAAAAACAACAAAAAAACAAAAAAAAAACTGTAATTTAATTTTCAGTGTTTTGTTAGAATTAGTGAATAATTATGTAATACGAGTTATAAAATGGTGTAAAATAACGAAACTTTACAAAAATAATTTATTTAAAGTCATTTTAATCACTGACCAGTTAATTATTAAAAAAAAAGAAGAATTTTAATTTTTATATAACAAATTTTTAAAGTTTATACTTAAGACAATTGATTGAATCTTAAATAAATTCACATAATTTATTGAAATTCATTCTTTATAAAAAAAATGAAAATTACATAATAAAACTTCCATTAATTACTTTCTAATAATATTTTTTGTTAAGAAATAAAAATTAAAAATAAAATCCTAGTATAAGCGATAAAATTTAGAAAAAATTGTACAGCAATCACTGATCTTTTACAATTGATAGAAAAATAGGCCGTAAAGTGTACGATAAATTTAATTTTTAATAGTATATTTAGCCTGGAAATATTGAAATCGAATGGGTAATATTATTTCACAAATAATATTATTTGAAATTAATCGATTCCAGTTAACTGGGGGTTTGGTCCAGTAAAATTAACCGATTTTGAGATAAAGAGTGAACAATTTTTTATAAATTTAGATTAATGTTTTATGATTGAAATGAATCCACTATGTGCGAGACTATTAGTTAGATGCCGAACTCTCACTAATAAGCTACTAAAAAATTGTTCGCACTTAATCCTTTGACCCCTAAATGAGTGAAAACTCACAATTTTTCGAACGATACAAAAACTACTTATCTTATGAAAACAATACAAAGACAGATTTAAATAACACAGAATTTCCGTTAATTTGAAATACGCAGTATTCAATCTGGTCAAAACTAATTGAGATAGAAAATTAAAAAGAAGCGTTTTTTCTCTCTTTTTAGTAAAATAATATTTGGTACATTATTTTCTCAGTTTACTAGGAACTAAGAGCTATTTACAATACTTGCTTCTTACAAAGATGAAGATTGATATAATTTTGTTTAATATGAGACCTACGAATATTATTGATGTCGTAAATTACTTAAACAGAAATCAAAAAAAAAGTCATACACGCTTGAAAAATCAATTTCGTTAATTTAACTGTTGAAGGTGGAAATAACCAAGCAAAATAAAAGGATTTTGTTTGATATATTTGTATGTGAACAGTTAGTGGTTTATTCATAATGAAAATAAAAATTGCTAACAGTGCTGAAAAACAACCCAACAAATGATCTTTTTTTTCTTAGAATTGTTTCAACCTCTATTTCATTAGTTTTAACTTAAGATTTTTATTATGATGAACAATTTTGATTCAGAAAATACAAAATTAACAAGATTATTTTTAATTACCGTATTAAAATTTCATAAACAGAGGTATTCTTAACGATGACATTAGCCACTCAATCTCATAAAACCTATTCTTATTGAACGATTACATTTTTTTAAATAACTGGGTTGGATATCGGGAAGAAAACAAGTATGGAAACATAATATATAAAACATTAACGTTATTAGCATGAAATATCACATCTAATTTCAAAATAATCAAAAATTAATTATATTCCTACGCACATTAAAAGAACTACGCAATTAAATAACCGGAGAATTTACGTAACGATCTTATTCAAGGTATAATATACCAATAACAGCGTAGGAACGATGTTTTGTATCAACTGAAACTGGTCTGTTAACACAGCGGAAGGTGCACAGAAACAGAGTTAATAATTCCATCGTCTGTATTAGTTCACAACTACTAAAAAACATTTTTTTAAATATGTAATATAAGTGTATACGGGAATTAAAAAAAAAAAAAAAAAAAAATAGATTTCAGTCTTGAAAATATAAAAACATTTTTAAATTTAACCTATTTCAGCTATTTCCGCTTTTGATAGCTAACCTCAAATTTTTAATTCTAAGTACACATTTTACATACACGAAAAAACAAAACAAAAATAAAAATTCCACAATATCGATAATACCTTATGTATTGATATGAATCAAATGTGTACGAAGTATGAAAAATTTGGAAGAAGTAGAAAATGTTGATGAAAACTTTATTTTTGCATTTACGAATCATTTTGGTAAACCTTTTACAAGATAAAATCTTTATGTTTCTAAATAAACTCAAAACTGTATGAATAATTTTGTTAAGTCATAAATCCTGATTCTCCTCTATCTTATCAACTGTTAAAGATCTCGACACCAAACTTTAATAGAATCAATAACCGATATGTAAAAGTCATCGTGCCGTACTAATTTTAAAATTTTGGTATTTTTTTTACACATCCTAACAATTCATAATTTCCTGACTCAAAAATTCAAAAAATTTAAAAAGGTTTAATTTTAGCATAGTTTTTCCCTTTTTGCAATCTATATTTTTTATCATTACCGGAAAAGTAATACTAACTTTTAAAAACTGATTTTTCATGAAAAAAATTATTTTTTCTTAATCTTTTGTTATTAATTATGTATAACGTTAATAACAATTAATAATTATAATTTTTTTTCATATAGTCTTTCTTTTTTCAAATATTTCAAATTGGTTTCATTTTAATATACAGGAAATTTATAATAAAAATGGAAAATATAATAATTATTGCTATATGTTTTTTTTAAATTCAAAATAACTGTAATATATTTCCATAAAAGAACGCTGTATAAGGTGGGAATTTTTTTAATCGTATTTGTATGCTCAATATAACTAAATCAACTATTTTTTTAAATATAACAAAATCAACTATTTTTAAAAGAATTTTTATGTTTTTTACGATTTCAGTGTTTTTTTAAAAAAATATTTTAAATAAAATTGTTTGCAAACACGTACGTTTCCTTACATTTAAAAAAAACCTTTTAAAAAATTATATATATTACTGTTCGAATTAAAGAAGATTTAAGTCGAAGAAAAGATTTATCTAGAAAGTAATTTTATAAGGAGAGCTTAAATAATGGGCCATGTATTAAGAAAATCGGGTTTAGCTAATTAATCTTGTAATAGTGGATTTTATAGAAAGTAAAAAAAAAAAGGCCCCTGAAGCAAACAATTATTATTATAAATAAAACTGATAATTAAAATTCTAATATGTATTTTGAGGTTGAAAGCTCAGTATAGAATTTTGAGGTAAAGCTCGAATAGTTTGACAACAGCATCAAACCAGTCGGATGACTGTAACCAGTAAAAATAGTAAACACGTGAAATTGTGTGTATGTCTATTTCTAGCTACCGACAAGTATTTGGGACTTAAATATTAATAAAGCATTTTTATAGAGTAATAATATTTTATACAACATTACTAATATTAATATATATTTAATTAAATTTTTATTCAACATTAGATCTTTTAGAGTAACATTACTTTTATACTGTAAGAATTTTTTTAGTTAACAACTAATTATTCTTCATTAAAAGTGAATTTTAAGTATTCATTATAATCACAAATATTAATATATAAATTAGGAATAGACGATGAAGAAGAGTGAGTTTGAGGCTTTTAAGATCTGGATATGGAAAAGGATGGAGAAAGTCAGATGAACGGATAAAGTAAGGATTGAGAAAGAAATGAACAGGATTAAATAAGAGAGAGCATTTATCATGGAAGTACACAAAAGAAAAGGAAACCGGTTAAGATATATAGTCAGAGAAAATGAAATCCTGGCGACTGCATCGAAAGGGTCAGTAGAAAGAAAAAGGAAGAGAGGAAGAAGAAGAAGAAGAATAAAGTTAATAGATGAAGTGAAGACTGAAAAATAAAAGCAGTTTAAAGTGGTGGCAAAAGAGGCTGCTGCCAGACAGAAACCAGAATGATGATATGTACAAATAAAATAAAAAAAAAAAAACATACTTAATTATTATTACTTATTTATATCTATTTTTATTTATATATTTTGAATCTCCACGGCTGCGTAGTCAAAACGAATATGTCTATGAAATACAACCATGTTTTTGGACATTTTATTAAGAATAGATCATTTTTTGTGGGTACACACAACTTCACTACTACGTACAACTGTCTAATAAAATTTAGAATGAAAATATACATAGAATATAGCACGAAGTTCTCCAGGAACTTTCATAATCTATTCAACTAGTGAAAATAATGGAAAAAATTCGTATAAATTATGTCCTAAACTGCTTAGTTTACGAGTTAGGGCTGCTAAAACATATCACTCGGATTTCAGCTACCCCGGTGAAAAGAGGTCGTACTGAAATTTTAGGACATCAACTAAGAACAGGTTAGTGATTTCTTATGGGTATTAGCCTGAAAAATCGAATAAAACAGATCCCAAAATCGAATCTGTAGTAGTGTTTTTAGAAATCTGAGGTGAAGTTCCTGCTTTCTGTGTTTGCGTACAATAACTTTGTAAATTGAGTAATAAACTCGTAAATCTTTTTAAACGAAACTTGTAAAGAGTTTAATTCTGAACACAAAAGTATAAGATAAAATGAATAAAACAAAGAAAAGTTAGATAAAATTCGAATTTTATTTAGAAACAGTGCATTACTAAATTTGTCAGAAAAGTACTTATTTAATGTTAACAAAAACCAAATTTTAGTTTGAACGTGATCGATTTGCCATTGAAGTAATGCCGTACTAATTTATAACAGAGAAATATGCTGATATGGTATTCATTTTGGGCGTGTGTAATGCTAAAGTATTGCTAAAGTTGGGGCAGTAGAATATGAAATATTTTTTCCGAATCGCAGGATTCCAAATCTCAAAACAATTATCATGACTTTTCGCAATCTTCGGAAAACAGGTTATTACCTAGTATTCGTACCAGCTACGAACGATCTGTCCAACACGACGCTTTTATTGATGAAATGATATCGATGCAGTTCGGCGCACTCCAGAAGTCAGTACACGACGTCTTTCTTAGCGGATTGGAGTTTCGCATTCGATGGTTTGGAGGAAACTTAAACAAAACAAGTTTTATCCTTACTACAGTCAGTTCAACATCTACATCCAGGAGGCGGTCCGCTTCACTTGGAGTTCTGCAACTCGTGGAATACAAATCTATAACCGTATAAGTATGTGTTGTTTCCGACGAGGCAAATTTTATTCGAGATGACGTCAACAACTTATGCAATGAGCATACATGGGCAGAAGTAAATCCTCATTAAACGGTGGAAAGCGTTTCCGCGTACGGAAAGTCGTACGGTTTCCGCGTACAGGACAGTCTCCTATGAGGCGTTATGCGTTTTATCAGGAGTGCCTCCGATCGACCTTATGGCTCATTTCAGAGTCGAAAGAGATCAAGGTGTTGAAGTACATGAAGCGAGGCATAGGCTAATAGAGAGATGGCAGGAGAGATGGAGCACAGCAGGCCCTGGATACAGGACCAGAAGGCTAATCCCCAATCTAAGGAACTGGATATATAGAAAACACGGTGAAATAAACTTTTACACGTCACAGTATTTTACAGGACACGGTAGTTTTAATTACTATCTGCATAGAGTCGGTAGAAGGGAAACTGCAGCCTGTATGTACTGTGACTGTGATGATGATGTCGAACATACTTTCACTGTATGTCATAAATGGAGGGAAGAGACAGACGGTATTGACCTGTCATCTGATGGAACTGGGAGACTAATCAATAACATGATAAACAGTGAAGAAATTTGGAAAAAAGTTGAGTTGGTCATCAAAAGAATACTTACGCAGAAAAACAATGATGAGAGGAGACTAAGTTTTTAAACTTTAGCATAGGGCAGAGTGGACAGCCTCAGTGGTGAGGGCTGACATGCCGAGGTGTGTCGGTCTGAGAAGATCTGAGAAGTCCCAATCGCCGCGTCGTGACAATGGTGGTATTGTTGTGACGTGGCGATATACGGATGTGGCAAAAGAACTCAAAAGAACTGACCGGTGGGCCGACCTGCCATGCCGGACTTATAGCCGGTAGGTGGGAAGGCCCATTAGAGTAGAACAGAAAAAAAAAACGAAAAAAAACGGTGGAAAGCAATTTTTAACACCGATTTAGCGTGAATGTATGGTGAGGTCTTTTTCACAATCAACTGTTTGGACCGTCATATTACCTGGTCGCTTAAATGTTGAGGTCTACTTGCACTTTCTTGAAGAAGAATTTCTGCAGCTGCTTGAAGATGTTCTTCGAACGCCGAGACGCAAAATATATTTCCAGAACGATGGCGTGAATCCCCGCTTCTCTTGTATCGTTTTCACTCACATAGATATCATTTCCCTGAGAGATAAATCGGTCGTGGAGGTTCACATTCCTGGCTATCAAAATATCCTGATCTAACGCCTTTAGATTTTTGCGTCTGGGGATGAATGAAAAATATTATATACAAAAAAAAAACATTCTCATGAGGAATTAATTGTCCGCAGTATGGAGGCGACTTAGCAACCTGAGGACAACTCTGAAGAAGTAAAATGAGCAACAAAAGCAATACAGAAGCGTGCTAAGAAATGTGTTGAAAATGGCGGGCTCTTTTTTGAACATTTTTTATAAAATTGTACGATTTTTGTCTGTAATAAAGTTATACTTTGGTCTAGTGTACTGTTTCTAAATAAAATTCGAAATTTTCTTCGCTTTATTCAACTTACACCATTTTTTTAGTTAATTTCTCTACAAGTTTTGTCTAAACGTTTTATCTATTTAACAAAGTTTTTGTACGTCAAACAAAAATTATGATTTTTTTACCTCAACTTCGTGATACACTTCGTATATATATTTTACGATAATCTGTACCTATACCTTGGGTTCCATGATCAAAATCATAAGCCGCTCCTAAAATACGCATAGCCTTTACAAATCAACAAGCATCTCATGTCAGGCTTACTAAAAAAAGTTATTTCTCTTTTTCACTGAGCCGGATAAACCTTTCCGTAATAACATGTCAAGGTCACCAAAATGCAGGTGATATTAAGCCCCGGAAGTGATATCTTTGCTTTGTTCATTGCAGTAAACGAATGAATAATGAATATCATTACTGCCAGAGAAAACCACTTTGAATGATGCCTCTTTTATCTGTTTGTTTTACGTATATTATAGGCTTAATAAAGACAGACAGTGTAGAGTAATAAATTGATATACCACATCTATAAAAAGAGCAACGTATTATATACATTGTCTCTACTAAGTTAGGGGAGTAACATTAATTTATACGTAGTACCGATCACGAAAGGGGTCAACGATCTCAGAAGGAGCTCTAATCAGTCGTCTTCAGAAATTGAACAATGTTCAAAAAAATGCACCGGCAGACCGACATTACTCGTACAAATTAAATAAACTGAAGTGTAACAGAACGCAGAGTATGCATATTTATGTAACAGTTTAAGATCACGTAAGCAATAAATACAAAAATTACATAGCTCTTAAAAGTACTATTAGAAATGAATACGAAAGTAGAAATATCAAAAATGAAATAAATGTTACAAATAATACAACGATTTCACGAATCTAGACTCCGGAACAGTATGAAATTTCACGATAAACCCAATATAAAGAACGTATGAAATAAACACCGGTAAAAATCACGTACTTTGTGTATAATAATAGTCATTTTAACTACAGCATCACCGTGTTCGACAGTTCCGTGTATAATGACGACAAATACAAAATTGAGGCTGAGATACAGATTTGAAAAATACTCTCCACTAATTGAGTGTAAATCGTTCAAATTTGTTTTCAATCCACATTATGTCACATTTCAGATTTTCATATTTTCATTTACGTAATGTTTGACTAACAGTCCATCGCTATGAATTTCATAGATTGGCAGAGTTTATACAGCATTCTGTTACAGTATTTTACATGTGACGACTACTTTAAAATTAAGAACGAATAAGGTGTGACAATTTTACTAAAGCATTATTTTTTATTATATATTAAAATAATATAACTAAGTTTGAGCTTCGCCAAGTTAGAGATCTGTCTGAACGGAACTATTTTCACAATTGGATATTTCAAATGTCACAAAATTCTGAGGATGATTATGGTTTTTCTTCAAAGGAGCTTGAAGATATTCATCAGTAATTTGGTGCTTCAATCCTGGATAAAATATTCCCCGTTCTTCTAAGGGATTTCAATTAGAACAGGATTGGAGGGAGCCTGAAAGATTTCTTCCGGATGATGTCGATTATTTCGTACTATGTGTAGATATTGTATCTTCTGTGTACAGATATTCCTTTCTCAATCACTCTCTTTCACCTGATGCATCCATAGCGATATGTTAGCAGCCTTGGAATCTATACTGAACTTCTTATCCAGTAAGTTGTGAGATTGGACAATAATCTAATTTCATAGAATAAATATGGGATAATTACTTGTAATTTCACCTAAAATACAAATAAAAAGAAGTGATTTGTATATGATGTTTTCCTGTAACTTAATTTAGAACTGTTATTTTAGTTTAAAACATTAACACGCGTAAAAATGATAGTTTAGTTGAAAACTTTTTATTTCAATATCACTGAACGTTTAAGGTTTCAATTTAGGGTTTACAAGCTTTCGTTGTGCGATGTCGTGAATTTTCTCTTGTTTTTGAGATTATATACCACTTTTAATTTTAGTTATGTCACTAGCTTACAATGTTAAAACATCGTTACGTGACATATACCGGATTTAAATAGCTAACACGTTGTTATTCTTACATTACCATGATAATACTACAACCTCATCTCAAGCCTGATAAGATAGTAATATATAAACTTTTGCTTGTAGCGCCAGATATCTGACCGCCATTCACTATACAAACGCTACACACAACCCACTCGTTACCCGTGGTTTGATAAGAATAATGAGGTAATTAATAAGAGTTGGATTCCATTAATCAGAAACATTTATGAATATCGAAGGAATTATGAAAAATACATGAGCTTATGCATCAGTCTACTGCCAAATCGATCTTAACAATTTAACCCTGACGTACACCATGATACAGCATGGTCAGTGTTGAGATGGTGCTCCGAGTCGGAACAAATTTTATGGCCAAGACCATCACAGAAAGAAGAAGAAGAATATTAAGTATGAAATATTTTGGCAGGCCTGGTCTGTGTGAACGTGGCGGGGCATGGTGTGAACGTAGTGTGAATCTTCAGGTGGGAAGAGTACGCATTTAAACTGGATCTCACCTTCGCGGGAGGGGGGGAGACAAGCTGGTAGAATCACCAACTGGAGGGTTCTCGACGGGAAGAGTATTGAGTGGAAATGCCTATGTTCATTTCACTGTATCCATGGCTGGACCCAGTGCTAATGTGGTAAGACGGTTATCGAAATTCGTCCCAGCGGCTTTTCAGAAGTTCAGGCTGGTCTTTTCTGAGAGGTTGGAGGAAGGAAACCTCCTGGCTGATGGTCTGATAGAAGCTACTTTAGAGGCATATTGAGAAGTCGAGGACGCAAGGTCTGGTCACCAAAACAAGAAGCAGGTGTTCTGGTCGTCTTCCGAGATTGCCGAAACACGATGGAAATGCCAACGAGCCAGAAGAACATGGCAAAGGAGACGGAAAGGCTCGGATGCCGACGCCAAGGAAAAGGCTCGGATGCCAGGGAATGTTACTTGGCTCAGAAAATGCACCTCAAAAAATACATTGACAACGCGAAAAAAGAAAAGTGATCTGCTGTGTGCCCAGGTCAATGAAGATCCGTGGGGCGATGCTAACGAGATCATAACTAAAACGTTTGGCAGAGCACCCCCAATTATGATTAGCAACCATTTGATAATAGCGGTCAGAGCCTTGTTCTCTTGTGATGAACCATTACATAGAAGTGAGATTGTAACGGAAGAGATTCCATTCATTACTCTGGAAGAACTGCGCTTGGCTTCTGAGAGACTGAGGAAGAGCCTGGGCTCTGACTGAATACCTACTAAGATAGTTAGAGGTAGTTGACGTTACGTCTCCCACGATGTTCGGACCACTCAATCATGCTCTGACGTATGGGTGGGTCGTGAGCTCGGGCGATGAAAAGCGCAAGGCCCGTCTTGCTGAAGAAACCTGGATGCAATGATGACACTGTAGATGGATACAGGCCACTCTTCCTCTTGAACGTTTATGACAAATTACTAGAAGCATTAGTTAGGAGACCGCCAATGACGCTTCCGAAGGGAGAAGTCCACAGTCGATGCACTGACGAGGGTCACCGCACTAATTAAAGAGGCGTTTGGTGGCATCAGGCGCATCACGATATGTTGAGATGTTGAGTTCACGATAGAAAGGAAAGGGCCATAACTATTGGAATATTTCCTGTGGAAAATTGTCATCGATGGAGAAATTGGCCTCAGGAGAAGTGCCTTGTCAGTGTCTCAGGAGAAATTGGCCGGAAGGCATTGAACCGGTAGGGTTCGCTGACCGTTCAGCCTTGGGATTAGTAGATAGGATACCTAATGATCTCATGATCAAGACCAATCAAGCCGGTGAAACTGTAAGGAGATGGCTGGAGAATAAGGGGTTGAGGCTGGCAGCGGAGAAGACGGAAGCCATTATCCCGGCCGGCAAAAGGAAGCTCCCCCAGATACCTATCCAAGTGGAAGAGTCAGTTATACACCCGTTTACATCCGTTAAATATCTGTATGTCTAGACAGAAGCATATGTTCTCAATGCATGTCTACAAAACGGCGGGAAAGGCGGAAAAGGTGGCGATGGATTCTCCAAACTCACAAGGAATGTAGGAGGCCCACGAGCATCCCTAAGGAGGTTCTGGCCATAGTTGTGGGGTTTGTCACTTCATATGCTAGTCCAGTTTGGTTCAAAGACTTGCAATACCAGTGGTGCAGAAAAGCGCTCAACAAGGTTCGAATCGCTTTTGTATATAGGAGCGTCTCAACCGAGGTGGTGTTTGTTGTTTCCGGCTGCCGCATCTGGAACATAAAATTAGTGAATGCGTTGATAGGCGAGTGGACAAAACGAAGGAACAGGCTTGGAGCTCACTAGAGAAGTGGAAAGGGAGACAGGACGCTTCTGTTACTGGCCGATGGAGAACGAGGTCATTCAGAGTGTGGAAGAGTTGGTCTGCCGGAGCATGGGGTGGTTAATTTTTGGCTAATCCAGCTCAGACCGGACACATGCATTTAACTCCTATCTGAAGAGCAGTAGGAGAAGAGAGGATGCAGGGTGTGACTACTGTGGACTAAATGACACACCTTCTTCGAGTGCTCCAAGTAGCCCGAAGAGATATTACAATGCACTGAAAGCACAGGAAGGCTTTGCCCCTCAAACCTCCTGGATATACTACTTAACAGTGAAATCTATTGCAAGGCGATTTCTACCGTAAGCCCCAGCCATTCTTCAAGTAAAAATGAGAGCTAAAAGAGAGCTATCAACGGTGACTGCTTCTGGGTTGGGAAGAGATGAGACAGCCTGAGCGAGAAGGTAGCCGGGAGCCCCTGGGGCTACCACTACTGTTGAGATGCCCAGACTCTCTGAACCACTAATTGAAGGAAGTACAGTATGCCCCTGAAAGTGCCGAAAGGCGGGTATCGAGGCATGATGTACCAGGGGGAAGGGTTTTAGTCGTTGAGAGCCGGCTACTGCTTTCTGTGCGGGCAGGCAGATGCCTGAAAAGCTTTCCCCTCCTCCGATGGAAAAAGTATCATTTATTTTCTAACGGTGGTGGATATGATTTTAAAGAATTAAGAGATAAGAACTTTGCCTAAAGTAGACTATACAAGTTATTCTTCAAATTTGTTTAACCTTATTTATTTTATTGTTTCTGTATCTAGGAAGGAAATTTATTTTATATTAATATAACGTGATCAAAAATTTCAAAATATACGTTTTGAAGAAATATTTGGAATAATTTTTAGGATTCTAAAACTTCATGAACTAACCTACTCAATTGAGCAAAATGAAAATTATAAACCTTCATTTTAAAAGGAATACTATTGAATCCTTTAATATTTAAAGGAATATTTCAAATTCCACCATTTTTTTTTATTTTTATTATTTTAATTAATTACAACACATTTTCTCCTACAATGTAATCAATCTCTATTTTATGTTCACTGTTTGCAAGTGGAATATTTTTGGAAGAAATGTTTGTAAAATATGTAAATTTAATTTGTCTTAGATATCTGTGTAATAATTTAGGGTAATCTATTTTTAAAAACATACTTTAAAAAACTAATCAGTTTTTAAATAACTTTTATGAAAATAGGTTTCCAAAATATCTTTTCAAAAATACAGTTAAGTTCCTCTAATGAAATCAACGAGGAAGGAACTGTTGTAGATCTGTAAAGACTTCCTAGAAATATCTTTCATTATATTTAGAAAATAAATAATTTTTTTCTTAGAAAAATCTCTATCACATTTTATTATATTAAAGTATGGTTTAAATATTCAAATAATTTTTTTTTTACCCAAATTTAAAGGTTAGAAAATCTCAAAATAAATTATCATGGTTTTCTTAAATTTTTTATCGTATTTTGTTTGCGTGTGTAGGCTCACTTTTACTTACCAGAATTCAGTGAAAACTACGCACAATTACTGATCCGTATTAATATTGACTCAAAAAATTGTGAATAAAGGATATTACTAATATTTATAAGGTGATATTAGTTCATTTTTAACATAGCTTCGGACCAGCCTTAAACAACTTTTCTTTTATTTTTTACTGTAAGTACGCAATATACATTAGTATATTAGTACGCAATATACTAATGTATATTGCGTAGGCAATATACATTAGTATATTGCGTACAATGAAAATAAAAGCTTATGTTGGAGAAGGAGACTGAATTACTACCAAACCTGAAAACATTTACACCCATCTAATTGGAAAACAGTAATAGTAATCGTTGTACTTTTATTTATGCTAGTTTAATTTATAGACGTTTTCATGTTTTATTAGTATAATTCATTATAACTATAATAATTAGTATTAATAATTCAATAAATAAAGATTGCAAAAAAAAATTTAATTAAGGTGTATTTTTAAATTAAAACAATCTAGTGATTGAATGAACATTTTATCCGCAATTACACTAATTAGATGTACAGTTATTATTGTACAATATTTAGAATTTTTTATAATTTAGAATTTTCAAATTGTTTTTTGTTGAACGATTGTTTTCAATGTTGATTGTACTATTATTATAACTACTTGAAATTTACATTACATGTCCCGTTTCTGTGCAAGTTCACTTTCTTCTCTATCTTAATAGGAACAGTCACTTTCACTACATTGTCTAGATGTATGATAAATTTATCCGTCATTTCGTCAATTCGCGGTTCCATCTTCTTTTACTCTGTTTCAGCTTTTTTTACAAGTTTGCATTATGGTTTCCAATCATCCTTATTCATTTAATTAATTTTTTCCTGAGCTAATTTTTTAATATCTGACATTATAAATATATGTTACTAACATATCTTTTCAGTTCCGACCATACCATCTGTATCGGATTTAAATCGGGATGGTAACGTGGAAGTTGCAGAATGTGATGCCCGAGTTTTTTAATAGTTCATCAAAATGGTATTTTATTTTTTTATTTCTATGTGATTTAGTTATGATATACAATTTCGATTTTAACATTGCTTTTTTAAACGGATTATTTTTCTTTTCTAATCAAGTAATCATGCCACATTTCCTATCATTTGAATTCGGAGGTTTTTCTAGAAGTGAATTGTGGTATAGCGTATTACCGATAACAACCATTGACTTGGAAGACAAGGAATTCATTTTTCAGATGCCCACTTCATGAAATTTTTATTCTTGATGCTGTCGTGATAATCACCGCTTTTTGAACTCGTTTTCTAATTCAACATAGCGTTCGGAATGAACCCCATTTCTCTTACAGTGTGGATTATGATTAACCGATCACCTTTATTAATTGACACTCCTGCACCACTGACATCCGATTATGTTTTTATTGTCGAATGGGACATTAAAATATACGATTCGTCCAAATAAACAATCGAAGAATTTTTTTTGCAGTCGGTCATTATTCTCAAACATTCAATTCACTTCCACTGGATGTCTTCTTTCTCAATCAGACGTTTCCTATTATTACCAGTTTTACACCACTTAAACCCTAACTCTTTCAGGATGGCTGCTAGTGTAGTTCTAGAACATATAAATTGAATACTCTTTTAAAGTTCTTCACGTAATTTATTTAATGTAGGCAGTTCATTATATGTACTTTGAATGAAACTCGTTAATTGTTCTTACTAAAAGTCTAACCCACTAACTGCTTTTGAAGATTTATAAATTTTTGGTTTGCTGAATTAGTACTACTGCGTTTTAGATTTAAAAAGAGGATTTAGATTTTAGATTTTAAGAAGATACTGCTTTTCTTTTCGGAGTTTTTGAACTTGTGATCTTGAAATCCCACAAGCTGCAGCTGCTCTTTCTTCACATTTTTGAATGCGTATTAAATGTTTTTCATCTTCTAATTTTCCTATCTTTATAGCTTCTTTCTTCATAAAATCGTATGCAATATTAACTATTTTACGATCTTGAATAGGGAGCGTTATATTCTCTTCATAAACAACGCGTACAATAAATATTATCTTAAATTTGTTCAGAGCTTCCACCCACCCACTATTCATAATCTGCCCACCACCCACCTGGTGGAAATACAGTGCATTTGTTATAAATGCATATGTTATAAATATGACTCAAATGAAATATTCTGATAACCTTTTTCGTATAAAGTGGTCATTCATTCTACGACTCATTTGATGGAGTGAGTGTAATAACTTGTATTAGTAGATATAAGTATACTACTAATACAAGTATAAACTATTCGTTTTTGTACTGTATACAGTAAGAAATATTTATAAGTACGCTAAATACTTTTAAACAGATTATTGTCTGAAATTAAACAAAATGATAATCAATTTTAATTGTGGAAAGAATTTTTCTTATTTATGAAAATAGTTAACTGTATTGCAGAACGCGGTTTCTGAACGTGCCTAATACAGGAAAACAGTAATATAATGCCCTGCACAGTGACCGTCTATCTCGTGCAAGCAAGCTTTTATTTTTATCCTACGTACTGTACTTACACTACATTTATCTTTTCAAACGCTGGAAATTTTCATTTACTGCATTATCGTTACTTTTCATTGCTGCATTTATAAACATTCAAAGTCAAAAAAATTATAAGAAGCGAAAATCTATGGACTTATTTCTTGATTTACTCGTCATTCTTTTTGTTAGTCTCGTGCTTCATGCTGTTTAACGTTTTCTTAACTGTATTCTGTGTGGTTTCTTACCCGTAAACTGTTCAGATTATTTTAAAGCGCTTAACCAAGTTTTCTCTTTAGTTACGAGGAATTTAACTGATAGTGACTTATTTAGGACAATAATATTGTTCTTAGTGAATTTAAACAAACTTGCCCTAGCTTCGGCAACATGGATTTCACCTAATACGGTAATCACCTAATATGGTAAATTTTATTCACTACACATGTCGGCAATCGAAAAGTACGAAATATAATAAATGAATTTTCATTGATGGGGATACAATGTTGATAGTTATATATTAATGTCTTTAAACATGCAGGGCTCTTATTTTATTAGAGTCTTCCTTTTCACTGAAATAACGCGCACGTTAATAATTACTTAAATTTAAGTAGTAGAAATATTTAAAATGTAAGTACACAACATGCAAATACTTTTGACAATCAGTAACTTCTCGTAAGTGAATGTTTAATCACCTATTTTTAAGAAAATATTTAACAGAGTCGGTATTTACTCTTCTTGATAACAATTTACTAATTCTGTAACAAGTATAGTATATTCAAATCACTCACTGTTTCGCTACTTATGATTTTACGAAATCTACGAGTATTATCGAGTTGTTTTTTTAGTTTGAAACCGACAAACAGAAATGTGTACTACGAGATTTAAAATTTAAAATACGTATCAAAATGTAATAGAGGGAAAAATATAAATGCTGTTTAACTAAAAAAACAGTTATACAATTAAAAAAAAAAAAAGGTGTAAAAACAACTGCTGAAAGGTTGTATTGTCACCAACCTTTCAATACGTAATTTTAAGCATGTATGAATGAGTTGCAGTTATTTGTAAGAATAATAAACCAATTGACTGATGTCAAAATAATAAAAAATAATAATATTTTTTGTAATGTCAATTTTTTTTGCTTTATTATAGAGCATTAAACATAGGCCTAGCGTAAAACCCGTTGGCCATGAACAACATACTCATGGAACTGTGTCGAAGCTGGTACGCCTTACATTGCGATGAGCTCGATTCTGACGAAGTTTCAATTATTTATTGCAGTTTACTGTAGCTGTATGCCGAATAAAACAAAATAATTTTAATGAACGATTATCTTTGTTTGGATATATTATATCAACGCCTGTCAATCTTCCTTTTTAGTGTTACATATTGATAATAATTATTAACACTGGATCCTGAAATTCACCGTTAATTTGTATTAAGCCACATTAAAAAAAAAATCCTTCATAATAGGCAACAAGTCCAATTACTAATCATCACGTACTCTTACCCGGCCGTAGTCCAACATTCCTGAGTTAGATGTGTAAGCTTAAACCTAATGACCACAGTGCACGGATAACAAGAGCGATCTTGTTAAAAATCAATCCTCGTATACCTTTAACTCGATTACAACCGCAGGGTTTTACAGTACGATAAGATAACTGTATTTAAAACCGATAAACAAAGCGCGATTAACCCTAATATTTTCCTTCTCACAATAAGCTGTACACCAATAAAAATTTATTAATCTCTACACAGTAATTTCAATATTAACAGTATTCTACAGAGTAACACAAATTAGATAGTTATTTGAGAACATTCACAGATTATTCACACATAGTTATTTTAACACAAATTATTAGTTATTTAGTGCACGTAGTACGATGGATTTTTCACATGTTCACAATATTAGATTTCCGTTTTGAATTATAAATTTCAATCAGTTTTCAGCGCGGTAAAAAGATCAGATCTATTAATAATTTTGAATTATTAATAAACCAGAATTCCATTAATGGTCTGGAATACCGAAAAAAGTGGCGATTAATTAAGATAAATAGTTGCGAATAAATAATTTTTTTAGTGATTCTTCATTTAAAGGACTAGTAAAATTATTGTGGAATCAGTTTTTCGGTTGTTCAGAAAGATAATTTGCTGCTGTATTTATTGATATTGTATCATTCACTGGTAATTGTAACAATAAGAATGCGTACTTCAAATGTCATTTTAATGAGAATAATTTTGTAACACTAATGTAAAACAATGCTGAAAACCTACTGAAATGTGTTATTATCATAAAAATAACGTATATATATATATATATATAAACGGAGTAGAAATAAAAAGTCGAGGTGGTATCAAATACTAGCCAATTAACCATTTGCTAATTATATACAATTTAAGAAAGAAAAAACTGTGTGAAACTGTAAAAAAATCCATTTCTTATTCATATTTACTGTTTGAAATTTTCTCTTAAATGACATAATTTTTATCAGAGTGGTTAAGAAGAAAACCTATATTTAAAGACCTCTTAAATCAAAACTTATTAAAAAAGTAAAACCCTCTAATTTTGTTCCTTTATTTTCGTTTTTCTCCTAGAAATGAATAGATTGGGTTTTTTAATAATATTCAATTATAATGAAAAAAAAATCATATAAATTTTTTGTGGGTCGTTTGTTTAAAGATTAATTTTTGTATCTGGAAAATGAAATGCAGCCTGTTATTTAAAAATATGGATTCAAATACAATGTAGAATTAATGGAATATTTATTTCTTAAAACCAGGAAAACTTTTGGTTGGAAAGAAAAAGTTCACCATTTTAGAAATTCCATCCAAAAAAAAAAAGATAGGGAAGAAAATCAAAAGAAATTAACATGCTCGTAAAATATGGAATAAATAACTGTCATATTTGAAAAAAAGTAATCGTTTTTGTGAAAAGACTATACTTTTAATAAATAATTATAAATCATTTTCGGTTTTTTTTTCGTTTTTCATTTTGATGGTATATTAAAAAAAAGAGATTTTTGAACTCATTCAAAACTATGCTTCATTAGAAAAATGTAAATTTCAATAAACAAAAAAAAAGTTAAATCTTTATAATGGAAAACAAATTACAAATCTTCCTTTGATGGTTAATGATTAAAATTTCTGACAATTCGAATTAATTAAATTTGGCATTAAGTCACCAGTTGAGTGTAGATAATTGTATGTATAAAAAAAAGATTGTAAAGTATTTTAGCGATGGAAGTACTTGATTATTACAAAATCCAGATTAAAATAAAACATTACAAAAAATTTACAATTTAACAATTTTGCTTCACCTGCATATCGAAAAGATTTACATATACCTGAATCGAATACACTAATAACTACAAATTTGCGAAATTAAAGGAAGGAGTGAGAAAACGCGCTGCGAATTTCAACAAAATTAAAGGAGTAGAACGGATATAAGTTTACTCGTACATTTGAAATTTCGTTTTTTCTTCACTACTCTTCTTTCCGGAGCAGAAATGAGGACTTTTAACGCAACAATCTATGATAATCGAATATTTGAGGTATAGATTTATATGTAAATCTTGAAAATATTGTTCGTAGTGTTACAAGTATTAAAGTTTTAAAAGGAACGGGCAAAAAAATAAAAAACAATTTTCCTTGAAACAGTTATGAGATAACTGTCCCATCTTAGATATTTAGTACAACGAATAAAGTGTGTTATATTACAATTGATAATGAAAGGAGAGATCCAATAGGAAAGACAGGTTTAGCAAGAATGAATATGCTGTTTGCAAAACCTAAGAGAATAAAAAGGACGTAAATAGATTAATCTGCTCTGAAGAGTCGATTATAAAACTAAGATCACCATGATGATTGAAAACTTCCTTCCTTTGATAATCACCTAAAGAGATATTTAATAAAGACATATTTTCATTAATTTATATTTACTTATTTTTGTGAATTTATTGTTTTATAACCGGTTGTAAGCCCAATCAAAGATCAAAATTCCCGTCTGGTTCAATTTCAGGCCGATCAGTTGTGAGACGACATCCACAGTAAAAATGTTTATGCATAACACGGTCATTAAAATTAAATTTTAACAATAATTCACGTTTAACTAGAGCGGTGAAACGTAAGAGATAATTCATTATTTAAATATAAACTTCTACCTTCCAAAAACAGATCACGAAACCAATTTTTTTTTTTTTAATCTAAATTATTGTAACAAAATTTCGATTAAATTTTTATTATAATTAATAATTACTTTTTTGATTTTATTTTAAATTAATAAAATGAAATGTGAGATAACTGTGTACTGAAATATTTAAACTTTATTATTAAGAAATACTAAAATATAGGCAACGTAACATCCAGGCTCAAACTTTCCGTATACAAAAAATATTAAAATTTATCATTTTCGTTTTAAATTTTTATAAAATTATAAATGACTTTATTAGAAAAAGGAAATATCTGAAATATAAGAAAATATAAAATATGTTCACATAACATTAAACTTAGAGTAAATGAATATGTATCTTGTCAAAATTTCTAGTTAGTTGAAATTTAATTACGCTTAATATTTACTATTTTAGTTCTGAGTCGTGCCTTTAAGATCTTTTAAAATGTTTTAATATATAAAAAGATAAATATAAAAATACAGAGATAGTAAGGTATTATTATTATTATTATTACTATTGTTATTGTTGTTATTATTAATAGTGGCAGGTAACTGATGGAATAGTTTGACAGTGTCTACGGAAAGCCCGAGTCAGTTTTATGGAGATTAATTGTTTCTTGTGTTCGTTCTTTTTATCAAGCCTGACTTCTTTCTCAGGCCTCCCCCGAAGGACAAAGAAGGAAGCAAAGGAGGCGCTGGAGGTGGAGGATGACGAGGGGGAGGAGTGGAAGAATAAGAAAAGAAACTTCAAAGCGGACTTCCGGCCAGAACCGGAAACGGGCAGAAGCAACGCCTCCTCCGATTCAACGTCTGACACGCGAAGCGGTCGCTATCGATAGGCTCCGAATCAAATATCGCACCGGTTTACTAATAATAATCGAATATAACGACTCAATTCGAGAATGAATTTTCAATTTCAGTTTTATAACCGTGTTTAATTTGTTGATAGAAAGTGTCAACGGTTTACCGTTTAATCGCCGAAAGATTATACGGTAAAACGATGCTACGTTATTCATTGTTAGTAAACTCTTGTAAAGTTTGAATACATAAAACAGAGTTTATTGCCTTGCCTCTCCTTTATTCAATTAGAAAATAGCTCGTAAATCATTAAACGTATTGAAAGAAATACGTAGGCTTATACATTAAAAATAAACACACGAAAAGCGATACTGAAGATCTACTGTCATAAAGAATCACTCACCGTACGGAGATACTCAAACAAAACCATAAAAACATAATGCGTAACGGAATTAGCAGTCGATTAGAAAGTTGCGTTAATTGTACATTATCTATACAATTTATTTTATATCTATGTACATACCATACAAAAATGTATGTATATATTTTCATAATTACATAGTAATTCCATCATCGGAGTCGTATAAATAACATAAAAATAATACGGAATTAATTAAGCAACAATTATACTGTTCAAGGTTATAACGAATAATCCTAAGGAAAAATATTAATATACTGTGTTTTCCCCAGTATTAGTAGAACGAGGAGGTTTATGCGTTAAACAATTTATAAATATTCCACCTTTGTTTACCAGATAATACCTAAAACATACTCATAAAAAAACGGTATCAAAAAAAAAAGAAGAAATTAAATTCAAACGGCCTAACATCTTAATTATGTACCGGTGTAAAATTTTTTATGTAACTAGAATAAGAAATTACTTCTAAAAATTAAATGGTTTTCTTTTATATAGAACGAGAATTTGTTTTGTTTTCTTGAATAAACAGGTGCATCATACGAAAAAAAAAATTATGATGAAAATATTAAAAACGATTTATTGTAATTTTTTTATAAATGCCAAACATCATGTTTTTTTATACTGCACCCATATTTTTTAATTCTAACTACGGAAATACGAGAATCAAACATACTGTACTAATTATGGCTTTGGCTAATGGCATATTTCTTTAGATGTTACATAACCACTTATTTGTAAGGAGAACAGAGTTAGATGTACCGTTTATCCAGGATCTTTTTCAGTTTTTAGTTTTATAAACATTTTTAAAATACTAAACGGAAGCACTTATTATTTCAAATCGAATCCTTCTTTTCTATATATTTATTATTAAATTTACTTCACCCATCCACACAATAATGATCAGTTAATATATTTGTAATTAATATTTAAGAAAATTATTTAAATGCTTTACAAAATTATTCATTATGAGAAAAAAAATTTGTAGTAAAATGAAGATAAAGTTCAATTAAAAGAAATTACCTTATTATAAAAACACTTTAATATTAGAACTACAAAAAAACATCATAATTAAATTATTTTCATTCATAATTTTAAAAAAATCTTAAAATGAAAAATACGACCTGAAGTGAGTATTTGACTGCAGAGAACTCAGTATGAGTCACAAAATGTCTCTAGTTAACAACGTAAGGAAAAAGTAATCGATAGGGATTAAAGAAAAGGTTTTGTAAAATTGTTTTAAAATTTCTCCCCGTATGAAACCAGTATATTGAATTTTTGCTTACGGAACCGTTTAATATTGTTAGAAAGAGGATTACTTGAGGAGATGCTTTCGTAAGATTAGAATGGACATCAGAAATACTGATGAGTGACAGCAAATAAGGAGGAAGTGATAATATAAAATACATGAAATATCTAGTATAGTTATCCGTATTAAGGGTAGAAAAATTATAAATGTTGGATTGCCAAAAAAACTGAAGTTCTTGTTTGGGCTTCAGCTAGAATAAAGCGCATAGAAAATGCGTAAAGTACCTGATAAATGAATGATAGAATAAAACCTGATAAAATTAATGATAAAAACGGGTGCAATGATCGGCAAGAAACGTGAAGACTATCCAAAATGGAAGAAGTTACAGAAATAAATCGTAAAAAGATTATTATAATTCTACCGTATGTTTCAAAATGAATATCGGGATTTTAAAGATATATAATATTTATTAGGTTTTGCTTACATTGATGAATTATACACGAATTGAGAGACCAACTTAAACAGCTTTTCTTATAAGTGTGAGCATCATTCGTTACAAGGTACACATCCATCCGATAGGAGAATTCATCCCATTCTTTAATCAGCAAGTCTTGAGTAAAGTCTTGAGCAAGCGACAGTTGTTTCAATCCTATGTCTCAAGTCGTGTTAGCACTGGTAAAGATAGTACATACACTTGATCCTTTATAAGCCCCCAAAGAAACAAAGAAAAATCCGACCGAGATCAGATCGGGCGAACGTGGAAGCCACGGGAAACAAGACCTGTCATGTGGTCCCCGGGGACCGATCCAGTGGTCGGGGAGAATTTCATTCAACCAATCACGTATAGCGTTATGCTAGTGAGAAAGCACACCGTCTTTTTGCCAAATAAAGTTCTGCAGTTTGTACTGCAGTTGAGCAAAGAGCCATAGTTGTAACACATCAAGATAGATCATTCCAGACACACTTGCTTTCCCGAAAAAGAACGACCCGTAAACTTGACGCCGGGATACGGCACAAAAAACATTCAGTTTTGGGGAGCCTCGTTCACACTGCTACTTTTCGTGAGGATTTTCAGATCCCCAAAAAGGCACGTTATACTTTCCATTTACATGAAATGTTGATTCTTCACTGAATACGACAGATAAAATTAGTTTCCTTCGTCACGGTGTAAATCTCATTTACAAAAATAGCACGCAAACCATAATGTGTAGACTGTAGATCTTGCGCACACCTAAAACTATTTGAGTTGTTCTTTAATTTTATGTATAATTAATCAATATACGTAAAACTTCAGAAATATTACATAGCTTTAAAACCCCGACATTCAGTTTGAAACACACAGTACTTTTTACATAAAGGTTTGAGAAGGCACGACTCCATATAACGTTTCATCCAGAATTATTAAGCTTTTAAATTTTTAATTAATCTACTTACGTTGATAAATTCATATAATTTGTTTTAAAAGCTACTCGATTTATTCAATAGCCTCATCGGCATTAGAAACCACCTTTTTGTTGAATTTTATGACGTTTCAACAACTTCCACTCTTGCAAATTTTCTAAATTGATTTAGTTAACATAATTTTTCGTTTAAAGTAGTTAAGAAACATAAACATCTCTATATCACATAATATACTTTTTATTTACAAGCGAAGCTACGGTTTAATGATGAACCCACGATCGGGTCATGAACTCATGATCATTACGGATGAAGAAACCGGAATAGTACAGGAATAAATTAAAGAAATAGGATAGTAATGCGACCAGTATCCGTATCACGGATTATGTTTGCAATGATAAAAAGATACGGAAAGAAGTTTGGACACAACTTTACATATTCTGGATTTCACCTAATTCGTTCTATAATATCAGATATGCAGTCTAATAGAGAAATATATTCTGTGTAATTGAACTGCAGTTCAACTATACAAGAGAGAAACCTTGACTAGAGTAACCTAATAAAGAACAGGATGAATGGGTAAAAATATGTAGCATATTTATTACATATTAGCAAAAATATATAGACATAACATAAACGACACTGTAAAATTCATGACTTAAAATACATTACGATATAAAATCCAGTTAAAATTATGGCACTATTTTAATAAATAAACTGAAAGTTGTTTGGATTATAAAAAAATCTTTTTTATTGTCTTAAACGATGTGATCATTTCAACATTTTATAAAGTTAAATCTCAGATCGAGTACATGTAAATATCTAAATTTCATGTTTCATCAGTCATTTGACTAATTTAATGTAAATCTCTGTCGGTCTTTGACTTAAAATCTAATAATGTACTTAAATTAATATAATCCACATCCTCATTTAATTTGCTTTAATTATCTTTTTATCCGATAGTTTTTACCTTTTATCTTTCCTTCTAGAATTTTGACAACCAATTCTTACGTAATATTTTTATAGTTGCACGGTATTACAAGTTTCTAAGTTTTTGTCTCTCCGGTTTACTTTAAATTCTCATAATTTTGGATTTCACTCATTTTTCTAATTTTAATAGTTTTTAATTTTTTCATTTCAGAACACTTTAAATATCTTTTCCTTTTTGTATCCGTATAGTTTAAAATTGGCTAATTGCGTGCAACAAAAGAAATTAATTCACACAAATAATTTTATGACGTGTTTATAAAAATAGGGGGAGCAACATAAAATCGAACCCATAATGTAACCGCTGCAGAATCGGTAGGTTATGTTGTAATGAAATTTTATGAATGATACGGATAAATTAAATAAGAAAAACATAAAACGTCATTTAAATGTTGCATTTATTTACCTTATTGTTACAAAGGACGTTCAAAATGACCACCCTGGGCATCGATGCGCTTTTGTGCTTGACTGATCTTATTGAGAGTCATCTGACGCAAAACATTTTTGCCAATTGCGTTGATTTTTCGTTGAATGTTCATCTTCAGTTAATCAATATTGTGGGGATTAGATGCGTGTACTCTTTCCTTTATGTAACCCCAAAGGAAAAAATCGCAAGTAGACAATTTTGGGTAACGTGGAGACCACCGCCTTCTGCTGACTGCTCGTTCATTTATGAATGCTGCATTATCACGATTCAGTGAAACGTTTGATGTTCCTTGCTCCATCTTGTTGGAAGGAACTGTATTCTTTTTCATTATCGGTTAATTTCGCATAGAATTCTTCAAAAATGGCATCTTCTGGACTGGCAGTAATTCTCCTTTAAATATCGACAATGAACAGTGGAGTCCTAACGGAAGGTTACCTATTTCGTTCTGCATTTAAAACCGAACCTGTTGTACGCCATATTTTATTAAATCGTGTATGCTACTCTTCGCTGGGATACAGGCATTCGGAAATTTATTTTCGAATGATTTACGTGATTCTTCAAACGATCCAAAATGAGGATCGTTGGTCCTCATAGTTGAGGTAGGCCTCAACTATAGCTATCCTCTCTTGGATTGAGTAAGACATTTTACACAAACACAACTGCATTGCAACAAAACGTATACTGCACTGACACGTAACCACCAGACAAACGGCAGCAACAATCAGTAGTAACGTATACATCCACTAGTCGCGCTAGTTGTGGGAGAGTCTTTCATAAATAGTGTTGGGTAACGGTTTCGTTATGGGTTCGGTTTTATGTTGTTCACTCTGCATATTATTTTTTCTTTCCAAATTTTTGATTGACATTATCAGAACTCTTGTATTCTAATTTACTTCTTTGTTATCTTCTTCTTTGCTTTAAACTTACCTTTAAGCAAAACAAATAATGGATATTTCCATTATTCTCTCTCATAATTTTAAACGGTATTATTTAGTTTGGGAATTTTTCTCTTTGGTTAAGAAATATTATAAAAAAATGCTCAATTATTTAATACTTAAATCGGTTTTAAATCTTTTTTGTGGATCGGAAATTCGATTACGTTCATTCGTTTCATTAATTAAAACGAATTTCATACTTGAATTCCAGTTAAAAATTATATTCTCTTTAATACTGCTTACACAGGTCAATTGGAAACTAAAGGTTATTTTATTTTCGAACGGGATACCAGATTTGTTAGTTTTACATTTGTAGAAAAATAAGCTCGACACGGGATATTTGATCTACAAATAATCCTGGGTTCGAATATTTATTTATTATTTATCGCTTCATTGCTTATTTATGAAGCAGTAATTATTTATAGGTAAACAGGTTTTAAACGAAATGTAGACTTCATAATAATTATAACAGAAGAATCGGAAGAAATACCTTCGATGAATAATAATTTTATGTAAGTCATCTTATCTGAAACCACAGAATAATTACCATAAGACAAACTTGTGATAAACAAAACTTTCTGTCAAAAACGATAAAAAGTTATTTTAATTAAAAATATTTTTATTTGAGGAGAGAATACCGTTCTCTCCTGAATAATTAACAAGTTTTTATTAGATTAATTAGTTAGGATTAAGTTTAATTTGAATTTTCAGTTAACTCTGTACATCCTAAAAAAAAAACTAAAAAAAGTATAAATTATTTACCGGGTTGAGAGAAGTTAGTGCCGGGGTGTACAAAATTCAAACCATAAAAGAGACATTTAAAAGTATCTTATAACCAAATAGAGTATATCTGAGAATTTTCAAGAGTATATCTGGGTAATTTTTTACCTTTATATAAGGATATATTTTTGTAAAAACTATTTATTAGTTATCGAAGGATAACGGAGAGTTAAAGGATAATTAAAATCGCCTTAAAATAATAATTATCTTTATAATATTTTGTAAATACAAGAAAAGTTAATTTTATGAAGTGAACAATAACATGTTTATTTATGAATATTAAATTTTACTGCAAAGAGTACTTTTTATTATCGCAAATTAAGTTTTTCATTGAGCTTATCAAATAGTACAACAAAAATATTTTTCTCAGGAGCAAAGGTGTTAAAAATCAATTTAAAATTCTTACTTATAATTAAAAGAAGTGGTACTGAATACAGAAAACTGAATTATAGTTTTACGTAAAGAAAAAAATTCTTGTATATCATAAATTAATCTTTTTACCTTAAGCTATAAAACAAAAAAAAAAAACATCCCAAAACAAACACATACACACTCCATATTTCTGTCTTAGTAATCATATTTTCACCTTTACAAGATTTATAGAGCATATACATATTAATATTAATCGATTAGTCGATTACTAATATGAACAGAAAGATTAATTGTACCCTCAGTCAAGAATAGGATATAATTTTTTTAAATAATTTTATTTTGGCGTTTTATTAAGTGGTTTAATTGCTATTTACACTTAACTAACTATACACTTTATTATAGTAAAGCAATTTTTGTAGAATAATTTTACTTCAAGTGATCTTTATACCGTTTGCAACATACTAACAGAGTAAAAAAAAAAACTGAAATGACAATTAGATATATTATTATATGCTACTAATATTTTCAAGAAAAATATATCTACATATTTATTTTAATAGTGATCATATGTCTGTGGAGGTTATTTCTTCATAATTGTTCGTTACCGGGAGATTATAATGTCGATAAATTTTTTACCCGATTATTATCGGTATGAGGAAATAAATTTCAATAATTGTTAAATGGCCTATTTATAACTATGAAACAAAAAATTTATGTAAATAAAAAAAACTGGATTTTAAAGTGCTCTTTAAATAAAAAGAATTTTTAAAATATTTGAACAAAGGTTTTTTACGCTGAAAAATAAGTTTTCTAAATTACTGATCAAGACGCATAAATATATAAAAAATAAAGGTTAATAATGAAGTATAAGATTAATAAAAAATATTGCCTATAACTAATAATTCAAAATATAAAAATTTATTTATTATTATCTCTTCCATAAGAATAAAGTTTCACTCTTAAATCTGTGTGTTTTAACATAACATATTAATTAATCCTGTACTTTAAACTTAAAGCTATTAATCGTGTATTTTATGAGTAATATATCTTACGACATATATATAGCATATAAACATGTTGTCTAGTTTTTACACGCCTATGACTGTACGTAGCTGTAAATGAGGTCTAGTTGTCCTCAAACCTGGACTGTACGTAGCGGTGGGCGTGGTTTGAAGCCATAAAAACAAAAGCTAGTCTCAGAAACTCACAAAAAACAAACAACTCAACAAGAAATATGTAAATTCTCAGCCTTGCTGCGGGCGTTGAGAGATTATTAATTACTTCAGATACAGAGAACTTTTAAGTCGCATAAAATAAAAAACAAAATAAATGTAAATAAATTTTAGTCTGTCATAAGATTTGTAGAGAAAAAAAATGGTAAGCGTTTATATTTTAATCAGAAATAAAACGTGTACCGCTTGAATAAGGCGATACAGTTTTATTTACATGAATTATTAATAAAAACAAATAATAAAATTCGTGAGAGGCGGAAGATATTGTTACGAAAAATTTCAAATATAAACAATTTTTTTATTTAAATCCCTGTCGTTTTGTTCTAAATTAGTAGAAAAATATACTACCATGAATATTAAAAATCTGTTAGGATTAGGATTTAGAAAATAGATTAGGGTTTTTGCTGTTTAATGAATATATTTAATACAATTTAAAAATTTAACTTGTATGCATTTTAATAGTTATTTAATGCGTATAAAATTCGTAAATTTAAGACTATGATCTTTTATGTGATGATCGACATACATAATACTTTTTTTTTTAATTACACTACTTATTTTAACATCCAATAATTTTATTATAAATGTAATATTTTTCCAACACGCAAAGCAATTGTTTATACTTTTATGAAAGTGTGTTCAACTTGTAAACCAAGTTGTTCAGCTATAAAATTTATATAGAGTACACACCGACGGGCAGAGAAGGTTAGAAGAGTAAATTTTCGCTGGAACTCAAAGAATATATGATACACTCTCACGAGAAGACCACAGCAGGTAATATTAATAATTTTTATCTATGTTTTTGTTAAGGATAACTGCGGGACCTTTACACCCGTTTTATTTCTAAACGAATGGATTGTATGTTTTTTAAGTTGCAAGGGATATATCCACCCTTGTTATCTTGTGTTTTTCTGGGGTTTTAGTGTTTTATGACAAGTCTGTTTTTCAGATGATCTGCTTGATAAGACGAGCCTTTTGACTTAGTCGCTTGTTTTAATGAAATTGGGGAAAGTTTTTAGTTTTTGACAAGGGCCACAGTAGTCGACTGTAGTAGTCGATGTCCGCTACATTGATAAAAATAAATAAAATAATAATAATAATCTAAGAGATAAGTTATTATAACACCCTAAAAGATGAAATGTTTTCCATCCCTAAAGGCAGATTTGCAGGAAACAAAATATATATTATTAGCAATGAAATCATCTAAATCTACAGTGGTTAAACATAAAAACTGAACAAATAGTATGTGTTTATGTATATATATATGTGTGTGTTTGTGAGATGCCAAAACTATAATGGATATAGGTGGCTTTACATGAAACAAAGTTTCTATTTTGTAGAAAAGAATATCATACCATTCACAAACATCAAATTCCAGGTCTACTAAGAACAGTGAGGAGATGTGGTTTACCGTTTTCTTTTTCAGCTGAGTTAAATATAATGTACGTGGGAATGCATGCCCGTTGAAATTCAGATGATTTTTCAGCTATACGAGATATAAGTTCACGTCAATGAATAGAGACTATTAATTTATAATGAAAATCATTACTATAAGAGTTAGTAACTCCAACTAGTATCATATGTATCTTAGATGTACTACATCAGTTAAAGTCATAAGTCTATGATAAGGTAAATCATACAGGTAGTATAAATCATAGACGAATTTTTAATAACGTTTACTACGGGAAACAATGCATTTTACACACATTTTCCTCTCAGTAAGGGAAATATATACATATACATATTCTACGCGCATATCAGGCTGGTTAATTTTCCTTGTGTTCAAGCATATATATATATATATATATATATATATATACAAACCTTATGATCTATAATTAGAACATTAGAGTTGATAGAAATCTTGAAATTCTATAAGGTTACTATACTTCACGAGTTTCCATTAATCTTGATTTGTTAAAATGAGCATTTAACTAAAGTTAAACCATTGTAATAGATTCGTGCAGCGCATAGAAAAGTTATAAAACAAAAATAAGTATTAACAAAGAAAAAAAACTTTTATAAAGCAATTATTTACAATTATATACAAATAAAAAAAAAAAATATATATATATATTAACATTTATATATATATATTTAGACGAAGGTTTTGCAATGGTTTCCCTCGATAGTAAACCATTAACGCGTATATGTTTCAGTGAAATATATATATATATATATATATATATATATAGTGTGTGTGTGTAGATAAATTCATACGAAAAGAATTTCTTAATTTAAAAGGTGAAAAATTAATAAAACTAAAAACAAAAAAAATAAATAAATAAATCTCTAAAATAACGGTCGAATTGTTCTTAATTTTTTTTAATAGTTTTCTACTTTTTAAGGAATCTGGAAATTGTATCGCACTTAATTTTAATACAACACAAATTTTCACATATCAGTCTCAATAGATTAAAATCTTTTTTTGTGGTTTAGCTCTCATAAAGAGAATAGAAATTCTCAACGAATTAAGAGAAATAATTACTTTATTATAATTTTACAAAATCATTTATGAATCTATTTAAAAATAAGCTAATCTTTAGAATTGATAGTTTATTAATTTTAACACCTTTTGGATGAACCGAATAAGTTTAAAACGAACATAATCGGTCCAA
The DNA here is from genome assembly GCF_047948215.1 of Lycorma delicatula. NCBI lineage: Eukaryota > Metazoa > Arthropoda > Insecta > Hemiptera > Fulgoridae > Lycorma > Lycorma delicatula. The sequence goes on from NC_134458.1 coordinate 79,275,678, forward strand.
TAATTTCAGAAAAAACATTTCTTGAATGTGTAGAATTGTAAAGTTTCATAAAAAAAAATCATGAAATAAAAAAAAGTACATATAAAACTATTTTTAAGACCGGTTCGTAATTATATATTATATAGATCACATCAGGAATGGGTATATCTAACACTACATGGATAAAAAAATTAACTACCTTAATATTTACTCGGATGGATCGAGGAAAACCATTGCAAAACCTTCATCTGAATAATAGAAAACAAATAAAAATGATTACAGAAAAATTAAAAAGTTGTCAAATCCCATATAAATACATTAAAATAAATTTATGAAATAAAACTAAAGTAAATACCTGAAAATACTAACGTAATAAAAATAAGTACATTCCTAGACACTAGAGTGATCCTATATGGTTTTTGTAAAACTTTTCTTTTTCATTCATTTTTTTTCAGCGTAAATCCATGCTTGAACTGCCTGAAAATTCACATTTCAAATAAATCTGTACTTTGTTCTGGCTTTTAGTTTTTGATTATTTTTTTAAAATTCTATAACAATGTCTCTTTTTTAATGATGAATTAACATGTTATTATTTAAAAAAGAGAAATAGAAAATAAATTGGATATACAAAATAACAACTGTTTGAAATAATCTTTATGTACAAAATCAACAGCATTTTTATTTCATATAAAATTAAAAAATCAGGCATGTGATGGAACTGAATATTTTGCTACCTTAGTTGTTATACAAGAGGCTTTGGCTGCACTGGCAAAACTTACTAAGTTAACGGTTACGAAATAATAATACCAATTCCTCACATCCTTAGAAGAGCATACCCGGCTAGGTAATATTAATGAAATAATCAAACTGGTTTTTTTTAATTTTATTTATTATGTAGCTTGGAGCTAGGAAAATTCATGAAAATGGTTATTGTTTTTGTGTGCATATATATATATAGAAATGTGTGTGTGTGTGTGTGTGTGTGTGTGTGTGTGTGTGTATACAGTCATGTAAATTTTAAAAATAAACTATCGATAATCGGGTCATGTATTGAAGTCTTTGAAATGTTGTGATCCGTTAAAGATAAGATATACAAACTAGAAACAAAATATAAAACCCCATTAGCAATGGTCTTTGACATGTTTCCTGCGGTAGAGTATAACGTACATACATGATCTTTAATAGAACGACTGAGCTGTGAGGGGATAATTCCGCATGAATTGTACGCATACAATAAAACTAACCCTTGCTCTATCAACGACAAAACAAGTATACAAACAGAACGCTGATGGCGCCGACATGTACTATTTTTATAAAAGATTTAGCAGACTGGAAGAATTTTCAACTAAGCTTTTTCAGTCGGTGTCTTAACGCCTTATGCCTTAATATTTTGAATTCAGTACTATATATTTATGTACATGGATAAGAAAATGAGAGAAAGTCAGTAGGAAGAAAGGAAAAAGGAAATTTATTTTCATTCAGTTTTCCATACCTAGAATGAGACTAAACGGTGTAAGGTTATTAGTTTAAAAAAAATATAAATTAACGAAACATACCTTAAGAGTAACCGAAGTAAATTATTGTGTACACAAATACGTAAAAAAATAATCCATTTAGCAATATTTCTAAATTTTTTAACGTGGAATTCACAAATCTAACTAATAAGCTACCTACATCTTTTAATTCATCTATTAATTCAAGATAGGTTAGTCAGTAGTTCAGTTTAGTTGTACTACTGTTTGCTAATTCAATTTGTTTTATTTACACTACTTACAAAAATTGTCAATTTTATAATTTCATTACAAGAAATCTCTTGCAAACACAGTATTAGAAATAGGTGAGAATTACATAGTTTAAAAAAAAAAAAAATTATAAAATTCGATTGTTTTTACTTGTTTTGTGTTTTTTTTTCTATTACGATCTCTGGCAGTATCTTATAACGAGAAAGAAATAAAATAAATAATTGTAAAAATGAAAAAAATATGTGAATAAGAAATAGTACAAAATAGAACAACGTTTACAAAATTGGTACAAAGGTTTCAAGGGTTTCCAAGAGATGAAGAAAAATGAAACCAACAACAACTTCTGGTCAGAAGAAAGAAGGCAGTAAAAAGCAAAAGAATGAAACACTATTTAAAAATACTTCTCAATTGAAAGAGAAATGAATGCAACAAGTTTCTTCACAAGGTCCTCAGTCGGCAAAATTAAAAAAATTTAAAAACTCCAGAAACTTGTACGGAATTGAACTAGACAACAACATTAGACGCTAACAGTTAATCACTATATCAACTGACTTATAATCTAAAAATACTAGATGTCTATTTCGATAAATAAACAATCTTCAAAAGCAGATATTGAGGTATTCGTATTAAAAAAAAATATAAAAATAATTTGTTTTTATACAATTTTTGACCGCTGTTTTGTTTTCCTATTTATTTCTTTAACCTTTTTGCATACTTTTATATATATATATATATATATATATATATATATATATATGAAATTTATTTATTTATTCTGTAGAAGAGCAGTTATTTTCTTAGTGATGCATCCTCTTCCCTAAAAATAGAACTTTGATAAATTTGTTTGAACATTCCATTTTTTAAACTTATGTACTTGATGAAATAAGGGTCTACCATTGTAATTACATTAATACATTTTTGTCACAACAGTAAAGGACACATTTTTAAATATTTTACATAATGCAACAAACGTAGGATTTAAATTGTGGGTTTAATATTTATAAATCTGAATATTTTTTTTTTACCAAAACCTATCTAGAATACGTTTTAAGTAGATTTAAACGAAGTACGAGATTCTTAATTCTATCCTTATATTAAAAGAAAAATCTGATGTGGACACTACAAAACTTCCTTGTACGCCTACTAATTTACATATATACATTTTTTTGAAATGAAAGGTACGTAAAATTTTATTTCATTAATAACATCTGATATTTTTCATTTTTTTATTGTTATTATTAAATTATTATTTATTGTAAGACATTTTAACAATCAGAGGTTAATAATTATTAATAAATAAATATATTTAAATTAAAAAAAAAGGAGATGAAGTCGGATTCAAACCGATGTGCCTTCCTCTTCTAACATCCAAATATTACGTTAATTAAAACTCTATTTTGCTATAACTCTGGAACCAATGAAAATAAGTACCACTTATATTGTTGAAAAACTGTCAATGAGGGCTTATTACTGCAGTTAAGAAAAAGTCCAAAATCCAATTTTTTTTTTATTTTGGGCTTTTTTGGACACTTTTGGTCCACTCGATTGCAATAAAAAGAAGAGGTGCACAACTAGATGTTACAACAGTCCTAAATCCAAAATTTTAACATTCTACGGCTAATCGTTTTTGCGAGATACATATGTACATACGTACGTATAAATGTCACGACGAAACTAGTCAAAATGGATTCAAGGATGGTCAAAATGGATATTTCCGTTGAAATCTGATAACCGAAATTATTCGCGATCACAATACTTCCTTTACTTCATACATGGAAGAAAAAAGAAAAAAAAATTCCAGTCTTAGTCATGACTAAATTTCGTTAATTCTTATTTTATTTCGAAAAGGAAATTTCCTTGGAGAAGATTTCTTCTAGGTAATGCACGTGGAAAATCGTTTAAACGAAAAATTAAATATTAACGACATTATTTGAAAACATGTTATGTTGTTTTTTCTGTTTTATCATTTCTTATTACTCGGTTATAATATAAGTCCTGAAATCATTCTTAGGTTCAAAATATTTTCACGCAAAATTTCTAGAAAATAAATTGGATAACTTTAAAGAAAGAAATTAATAGATGTTGAGGCACTCCGGTTAGCTAGAGTTCAAAGTTGGCTGTACTTTTTTACTGTTGTTTTGTTATTTTTATTCAGATATAGGTTTCTAATAAAATTAACTTTAACCAATACCCAGTCCAGAGTGAAATTCAGAGGTGAACTCTCTCAACCCTTCTACATAAAAACTGGATTGAGGCAAGGAGACGGCCTCTCATCACTCCTTTTTAACTGCGCCCTTGAATTTGTCATGAGAAAATGGTATGAAATAAATCCCAAAAATATAAAAATGGGTACTAAGAAAAACTCCATCACACTAAATTGCCTAGGATTTGCAGATGACCTCGCTCTTTTAGCAAATAATATTCAAGAAGCCAAAACACAAATCATGAGCCTTCAAAACCTAGCACAAAAGATAGGGCTTCATATCTCTTTCGAAAACACTGAACTAATGGCCATAGATCCTCTGGTAATAGAGCACATTACGGTAAACAATCAGAAAATTAAAATAGTAAAACAATTTAAATATCTAGGGGAAATAATAACTTATAATTTAAATGAAAAAGTGACATGGCAAAACAGGACAAATAAAATGATTAAATCCCAAAAATTAACTTGGTCAACATATAACAAAAAATGCCTTTCTGCTAAAACAAAGCTTAAACATTATAAAACTGTAGTACAGCCAGAAGTCACCTACGGAAGCGAGACCCTTTTCAAAATCACTCAGAAAAACCGAATTGAAAAAATTCTGAAAATAGAGAGGAGAATTGTCAGAACGTGTATCAATAAAAAACACCAAAAAGAAGGCCAATGGTGGATTGTGCCAAATGAGGTGGTGTATCGAGAAATAGAGCCTGTTACTGATACTATGCGGAAAAAAAGAATCTCTTTCTTCGGTCATCTCATAAGGACACCGCAAACAAGACTGTCAAGAAATATCATTGAAAAGCTCTGGTTCCAAAAGCTAGAAGTAGGATGGATCAAAGAAATTAGAGAAGATATGAAAGAATTGGGAATTTCCCTGAATGACCTACAGAATAAAACTGGAAAAATTACAAAGCTAAAAGATAAAAGCATTAGATTTAAACAAAAGACAGACAAACGACAAAATACAACGAAGAGGGTGTTTACGGATGAAGAAAAGAAAGCAAGATCTGAACGGATGAAGAAATACTGGGCAGCTCGAAAGAGTAAAATAACACGCTTTTCTCAGAAAAGATCCAACTAAAATTGACTTAAGTGGTCCCATGTTGGCCGTAAAAGCATAATAATAATAATAATAATAATAATAGGTTTCTAAGATTTTTTAAGACTGGATTTTATGACTTCAAAAGTCGTACTGAAATTTAAAAACAAAACTATTCAATTCTTAAGTTTAAAATGTCGAAGTTTGTATCAAAACTAATAGTAACTTGTTATTTATTTTTAATTTGAATTTGTTCCTAAAAAGTTGAAATTAAAAAAGAATTAAAAAGTATTATTTTTTTAATACTTTAATTAAAAATATTATTTTTTAATACTTTAGATTTGAAGTTTGGAATAGTTGAATTTGAAGTCGATTTTATTATATTTAATTTTTTTGTTGTCTTTTTTTTCATATGGGATTACGAAAACATACTCGTATATATAAAAAAATAAATCAGACAGCAATGCATAAAATTAATTTTATTCTTAATTTTGATGGAAAGGCTAAAATTAATGCCTTTAAAAAATGAATTTCTTTAAAATGATCTGTAATTGGTTGTGAAATTATTTAATTATTAATTTTTCATTAAAAGTTTTTGAGGTATAAATATTAATGAACACTGTAAATTAGTGTCGCCAATGTTTGATAAAAGTAAACATTTATTCGTTACTTTTAACGATCGAACATTTTAAGAAGTTTTAGTGGTGGAGTCATATGACTTGAGTGACAGAACCGAATAATTGTACGACTGAAAGTCATTGTACCCTGAGCCTAAACTTAAAACTATCAATGAAATGAAAAGAAACCGGCAGTAACTAAGCGACACTGTTCGTTCAGCTCAGTAGATAAAATAGTTTTGTAAAGAAATCAATGAATCGTAGCAAAAAGATCACACTACGAATTCTCTTAAAAAGAATTTAACAGTAGCAGCTGGGCTACAGCTTTAAAAGTAAAAGATTTAAAGAGAAAAAATCTACAACACGAATTAAAGTTAAAAAAAAAAACACCTAAGAAGTTTGTAGAAACCTGCTTATGATGACCTTATTTCATTCATTCTTTATAAGTTTACTGATTAAATAATAAAATGCTACAATTTTTTGGCTTAATGTTCTATTTTAATATTTAACTAACCGCTATTCTTTTTCTTGGCGGATTTCATTACTTTTGTTTTATTCCAATTTATTTTAAACTGAATTTTATTCTCAATCAATAATGGTTTACACCATTCAGTATTTTTTTTTTTTTTTTTTAGTTTATTTTACTCATTACTATAACAGGAAAATATTATCTTAAAAAAAATTCAATTTTTTATCTTAAACTGTTAGAAATTTAGGTTGAGAAGTTAAATTGTTTTAAAGTTATATCAACGAAACGTAAACTTTTTACAATTTTAATATTTGCATTTTTTATAATACTTTACATCATTTTTCTGTTGTAATAATCCAAATTTCTTATCAATATTAAAAAGTTGTATTTCATAGGATTTTTTTTTCAAGGAGTTTTTCAAGGATTTCATCCTAATAAAAATCAGAATGAAATGACAATTTAATTTTTTACTAAATTTAATTTTTGATTTGTTCATAATTTTATTTCAAAAATTAGTAAGCAAATATATTTTTAATTTGGTAAAAAACTGACTAATCTAATTATCTATTTTTTTAATCAAATTTAGATGGCTTTCAAGTTACAACAATGAGGTTTCGTATGAGAAAGCTCAAATTTGATAAATATATAATAGAAACAACACTACTACTACGCGCGCACGCATGTTTTTTAGAATAACACAAACAAAACTTGTTATTTTTTTCTAAAAAAAAACTCTTCAATAGAAAGTAAATTTCGACTTTTTGAGTTAGCCCTGCTAATAATAAAGTACTTACGTTTGGATTATTTTACACACCCAAAGTAAAAATACAGAATGTCAGAGGTTTACAGTTCTTTGAATTACTATTTATTATTTACTCCTGTAAATTTGAATCTTTAAGAAGTTGCCGCAAAATAAATTGTAAACTGAAATGATGTCACGATAAATGTATTTTTTCGATTTATGGTGTGTGAGAGTGATGATTGTAAGAACGGAAGAATATGACGGGAACGCCTGACGTTGAGGAAGACACGACAGCTGTACCTGTCTCGAACGGATGATGAAGTACTGTTCTGGCCTCCGACCGTATTGTTTTTAAGCAGAAGCGAATGTGTCAAGCCGCCTAGCCGCGGCTAAACTAATTTTATGATTGGACACGGACCGAGCGGAGATAACATTAATCACAGCTACCTGTATCTTCTTCACGGCCGAAGAATGGAGAAATTCTTCAATATCCCATTCAGTGAACCCAGCAGGCCGGTAAAAAGGAAAATCTACCGTGCTGTGACCCTTCCACTATATTGAATTAAAACAGGTAGCGCGACCACCCTCTTAACCGTCGCCCCTCGCCTTGGTGGTGAACAAATTACATTACACACCCTTATTAAGCAACACCCGCGACCAGATGTAATACTTTCTTGATAGTCTGTATCATAAACACGACCTGCTTTCAAATCATTTCCGACCTGTCAAGTTAACAAATTAAATATGTATTGTGTATTTGTTACTGACTAATTATAGTTATTGTAAAGTCGTCCATACCTTTTAAAATACAAAACCTCTTAAAATTTTTTTTAAACTTATTTATTACTCGTACATTATTCAAATTTACTAAAAAATTGAATAATTTTTTTTAACAATAAATTTTAGGGTATCGGTTCACTTACTGAAACCTAACAGTATTGATGTAATATTACGTGAATAAAAATATGACTTACAATCACAAACTAGTTACACTAAATAGTGCTTAAGGAAATCAAAAACTTATATAAGCAAAACAGTTGGAGTTGAAAATATTTAACGTAGTATCAGAGATCATATTAAGGAAAAAGATAGTAAGCAAATAGATACTGTCTTAGATTAAACGTAACGATTTTTTTTTATTATTATTTATAACGAATTAAAAAGAATTAATTTATTATTATATAATAAATCCGTTTAAAGCTATCTATATTTTTCTTTAGCCCACGATTCTGTAGTGATATTTTATAAGACTTTTGAATATTTATAATATTTCATCATATGAGTTTTATGCCATAAAAAAGGTTTATCTCTTATTTGTAAGTCTGGAGCAATAAATATCTACTTCTCTGTTAAGATTTTTTTTCATAATACCATTACTGGTTTTATTTAAATTTTTTTCCCCAAACTTTCAACTACTTTTTTCAAATATTGCTGTATCGATGTACATTAGAAACTACGGACAGTAAAAGGACAAAAATACAAAATTAAAAAAAAAAAAATTGACACCTTTTTTTATGTAAAAAATCAACAACAAAACTATTTTATTTCATTTTTATTGTTTATTAGTAGGCATAAGATTTTATTTTTTGGGCTGTAAAAGTTCTTTCAGGTTAGCTGACATTTGATGTTTCTTTTTATTTTGTATAATTAAAATAGAAAAATAATATATAAGCATTTGGAATCGTATAAGTATTAATTATGAGTTAAAAAATGTAAGAATTGTATCACCCCAATATTTTATGCAGAACGAGTTTAAAGCGTAATGTATTTATGTCAGGTGCCATAAACGAACCCACCGGGCTCGTCTAGCAATGAACTCGTCATCGCAAATCAGCTGCTTTTGAAGTAGAGGGTTCTAAGGTTCAAATCCCGGTAAAGGCAGTTACTTTTATATGGATTTGAATAATAGATCGTGGATACCGGTGTTCTTTGATCGGTGGGTTTCAATTGACCCCATATCTCAGGAACGGTCGACCCGAGACTGTACAAGATTACACTTCATTTGCATTCATACATATCATCCTCATTGATTTTCTGAAGTAATACCTTACGGTGGTTCCGGAGACTAAACAGAAAAAAGATGCCATAAGCCATGATTGTTATCAAACCTAAGAACGAGACTGAAGACACTGATGAAAACTGTATAACTATTCCAAAGCATTCCTTGTTATACTTACTAACGAAAGTGAAGAGAGAAGTGGTTTCCCTTGGTCTTTACTTAGCCGATATACAAATTTTTACGCGACAGTTTAATTTATTTCTCAGAAACAGGGACTGGTGCAAAGCGAACATCATTATATTAGAGAAAGGAACACTTTGACTAGTGTCATCTGTATCTCTTGCTGTTGGAAACGAAAGTTGCTTTTGTCTCTTACAACGTTTTAAACCTCTTTAGGAGTGCCTTTGGAACTGACAAAGTATTATAGAAAAATGGGAATAAACTGGTAGATTTTTTCTTTTTATACTCCGTAATAATTAATTCCCAGTGACTAAGTCCTGAGAAATTATATTTATCTTTTTTACCGCTAAATTTAATTTTTAAAAAGAATAAATTATTTATTTTCATAAGTTAATGGAATATTTTGTAGTCGGTCGTAAAATATAGAATTAAATAATCTTAATTTCCAGAAACAGATTAAAAGGAATTATATTATCTTTAAAAGTGTTATTTATAATTATTTGTTTAAAAAAGGGACTCAATAATTATAATCAGAAAATATATCTACAATTACAAGATTAATTCATACTGTAATTACTACATAGCTCTTATTTATAACATATGAACGAGATGAGCGATGGTCTTCCGAGTACCTGATCTTACTTAATACCTGTGAAGTTACCCACAGTTAAAATTTAAAAAAGTATTTTCATATAATACGATGCGTTTTTCAAGTTTTATTTATTTATTTCTTGTCTCCAGAAATCTTTTACAACGTCATCCAAAATTAGTATACTTTAAAAAAAGGGAGCAAGATGAGAAAACAAACCCCAGTTTGAAATATCAGAATTTCTGAATGTTGTTAACAACCCTACTTGCTTTTCATTAATTATACCATTTTCATTAACTGCATTTTTTCTCAATGCATCCTCAACTAGCAAATCATAAAAAAAAAACATATTATGCCAATCCGAGGGTATAACAATCGTTCTTCGTACGAAGTTAAAAAAAAAATTTCTTATAAGTTTTTTTCAAGTTTTATTTTCGTATGTTGAAATTATGTGGTTAAATACATCCTCAGCTTGTAAATAAACAAAAAAAATTCCACAAATTTTCCTTTTATTTCATTTATTTATCTTTTTATTAATGTACATCTTTAGCATACAAATTCCCGAAAGTATTTTTTGTCAAGAGGATGGTCCATTTGTATAAGTATTTAAACAGAAGAAATAGCTCACATTGTACAGATTTCAATGTATTAATTGCTACGGTTTGTTAAAATAAGTAGATTCTGCAAGTTTTGGTAAACAGGTTATTCCGTTCACGTGTAATCAAGTTAAAACAGAGACACAAAATTCAAGATAATGAATACTAATTGTAGTAAATAAAGCGCATTTTTAGCAATTTATAGATAAAAATTTAATTTATATTTTTTCGTTTCATAGTTAGAGGGAGTTTCGCAAAAATTTATCTCTAGCTTACCTAAAAAAAAAAAATTATTAAACTATGAAATTTTGTATTAAATCGCTGATATCTCAAGAAAAGTGATTTTAATAATTAAAACATCAAAATGAAGTCGAGTTTATTTTTTAAATTTCATCGGTAAAACCGGTTATTTTTCTCTAAGAACGTTATTTAGTAAGCAACTTACGGTATTATTCTAAATGGAAAATGACGCTATAAAATGTCATGCTATGGGTAAACTTTACTGCTTATCCAATAATAGAGTGATATTTTATAAATTTTTACCTACAAACGTCCTCAAAGTTTAGTAAAAATAGTCTTTAAAAAAATAATTCTCAGTAATTCCTGAACTTCAAGCAACCATCGGTGGACACTCATATAGACATAGACATTCCGAATTACTTAAAGATATTCTGGTAAGTTGTATAATATACAGTAAAAATTTTAATTTGCGTTTACATGATACGAGTAATTTAGAGTTCTTTTTAAAACGTACTGTTTCTGTTCGGGGTTGTATTTTCCTAACGCTTTAGTCTTCTTACATAGTAATAAAATAACTTTATTTATTGTAGGTTTAAAGTTTTCGCTGTACTCTGAAGAGTTAACGTTTGCTACTTGTCTTTATGTGTAACACTAACTACCAACGTACTTACGCAGCAGCTACTTTAAAAGATTTACACGGTTTTATTCGCGGTCAAATAGGTTATCCTTTAAATTCATAAGTCGTAATAAAGTTTGAAGTCTAATTAATTCTAAATGTTGAAATGTTACAAACGACACCCTCATCAGGTGACAATTCTAACAATGCGTCGGCTTCTTTGTACTCTGTTATTCTTTTAACTCTTGTCTTATTTTCCCTGTGTCATTTACTCTTTTTTTTTATTCCTATCTCTTTTCATCTATATTCATGTCTCTTTCTTTTCATTCTATCTCTCTCTTAGTTTGTCTGCCGCCTGCCTACTGTCTGTTCGTCCGGTTGTTACTGGTCTCTATTCCAGCGTTTGTTGTAAAATCGCACGCACACTTAATACATACAAAATGAATTATTAACCTTGTAGTAAGTTATACTGCTCTGAATATACAGTAGCTTTTCTCTTAATTACGTGAAATTTATTTTTCTATTAAAACGTAGAGTACGAGATGAATTTATTCTTATTATTAAAAATTAAAAAAAGAAAATCTTAACTCCACCGTTGCTTATTATCATTGATACGATAGTTTTGATTTTAAAACCTTTTAATTTATATAAATTTTTATGAAATATTACATTCTTAAAATAATTACTTCGAAATATGTAAAACAGACATAAAATATTTCTGAAGTCGTTGCAAATAACGTACATTTTTTTTAACGGAAATTATTAAGAAAAAATGTATCACTGACGTAATTTTTTGCATTACTTCAAATAATTGCTTTACTATTTTTGGTATGTTATATGTATTTGTTGTTGGTTTTTTAAGTATACCTTAAGTTAGGATGAGAAAACTTTTGTTGTTAAACTATTTTTTTTACTATCATATAAATAAATCATATACTAATTTAAAATATTTCAGTACTGTTAAAAGATAACTTTTTAAATTAAAATTTTTTTTTTAAAGCCAGAGAACCATAAAATAATAATTTTTTTTTTAAGTTAGGAATTTATTCTTAAAAAAATATTGGCGTAGAAAAACTGACAAAAATAAAATATAGAATCAAACTAGATTACAGAACTATTTTAATTTAACATAATATTTCAGCGTTCAAGAAAAGGCATTATTATACATTTACTAAATCACCGAACAGTTCAGAAAAATATTGAAATAAGTTAAAACGTTTTCTTTTTAAAAAACCAATAATGTTCTAGTGATAAATTTATTAATATAATTAAAAAAAAAAAAAACAACTAAAATTTCTTTTTCTTATCAAATAAAATAACGTAATTTTTTTTGTTAGAACTTTGTATTATTTTATTTTATTCTTTTTTAATAATAAATGAAACATAACTTTTACATATACTGGAATAAAATATGGATAATTTCCAAGCTTCTGTGATATGACGATTTAGGTTTATCTAAAATAAGATTACCTACTAAGAGAAAAAATAAATTACAAAGAATCCCACAAGTCCATTGAAAAGTGTTTAGACAAATAACCTCCAATTACAAAATGAAAATAAAGTATTTTTACTATCACGTACAAGATAAAACTAAAATTTCAACTGAAAATGAAGGTACTGATACTATACCGTGAGACTATAAAAAGAATATGCCATTGTTAAGCATTACCGACAATTAAAGAAAATTAACCTTTCACAATGATATAAAGAATGATGAAGGTTTTAAAGAACCTTATTTGTAAAATCATTTAATTTAAAACAACGAGTATATTTTATTTTAATAACATAATAAAATATTTCTATTCGATCATTAAAATTTTTAAATTTATTTATGTAGCTGTTTAAATTATAAAACTCGCTAAATTAGTTTCTAGAGAAAGAAAGATACTATTTTCATAGCACAATTATAAACAATGCATATATAAAAACAAATTACCTGGATTATAATAATCAGAATATAGAAGCATGAATTGACAGTCTATTATAAGAATTGTTAGTATTGTAGTTTTATATACTCTAATCATTCTCCTATTTTCTTATCGTGAAAATTAAAAAAAAAGGCCATACTCTTTGATTGAATCATTATTTTCAGTTAGACAAAATTTTTAAATATTTGTAGCAGATAGTTAAGCGTAAATAAACAGTAATATAAATTTAAAACCGGAAAAATATTGTAGAAACATTTATAATAGAATTGATGAATTAAAATTTTATATATATATTTATATATACGGATCTTAAATATATAATAATAATTATGGAATAACTGTAAGTTATGCAGGTTTTACGTAATTAGTAGCAAACGATTTAACATTTATCGGGTAGCATAATGAAGACAACTATCTTATATGCGCCGATTGTGGAATTAGTTACTCGTATTCGTGAAACAATACTAGGTACATTTTTCTTTCGTTTTAAATAGCAATTATCTTAAACATTTTATTGTTACCGAGGTATAAAGATTTGTAATCAACAACATTTTATTATCTTTTTAAAAACTTCAGCGACATTAAAACACTTTGTGTTTCAAAGAACAATATTTTACGATTGGAGTATTCTTTTATGAACAAGTACAGTACAGTATGGTAATGCGATATTTTATGCAGCTCTTCTTAAAGATATTTTATTATTAGATTTTTTATGGTGTGACATCATAAATAAATGTGCAACGAAGGGCAAAATTTTCTGGAAAAAGGCCATATATTATATTCAGTCCTGCTATAACCTTATTATTACCAAATCCTACATCCTTTTTGTAGAAATCTGGCTGGTCGGGTTATATTTTATTCCGATTCATTCACAGACCTCAATATCTTGAGAACGGGTGAATATTTTCTTTAAGGAAATCTGATTTTTTCAGATGTCTTTTTAATGTACGGAGAAAACCTTCTTTTAGTGCTTTTTACCCAAGAAGTTGCTCTTTTTTATACTCCAATTGCTAAATTTCAAATACTGTTTTACCTCAAATAAAAAATAAGATATTGCTGGTGAATGCAAAATCGTTCGATCGTAACCTTCTGGATCCGTCATTTATACTTAAAAATTCCGTTGTAATTAAGTAGTTTAATGGAGAGCATATCCTCCTTGAATTCCGAATTATGATCCATTATTCAGGGAATATTTTGTTAATATAATGGTTATAGAAGAAGTCAAATTTTGAGCTTATTACTTACCATACAAAACGTGCCCTCTTTATCTATTCTAATACTGTTCATAACTGAACGGATCAGAGTTCAAGGTAAAGCTAATAAGCATTAATTCGTACTGCTTAAATTTAGTTAAAGAAATTAACAAATTATTGTACTCTGATACTGTGGAGAAATAAACCGGTTTGTAATTCGTCAAAAATATATTTTCAGTGTTACGTATTACTATGATCGTTCGTAATATTTGTCATAAATAGTTACGTTTCAGTTCAGTTATGTGATATGATATATACTGACTGGTAGAACTAAACCAGAACGCATAATCATATTACTTTTCAAAGAATGATCGTAGAATTTAGTTTTGCATGATACTGAGAAACAGATAACGTCTTACTGGATTCAAAACATTGTGCGAATACTTGAAAGTGGATTACTCTAATCGGAATTTTACGAAATTAGGAGCGTTTGCCACACTGAAAATTATGCTATTGTACACATCAACATGTCGGTACGGAATGAGTTTTTAGCAGGAAGTTAAAACGATTAATTACAAAATATAATTGGAGAAAGAAATCTGGGTCGACCAACGATAAATTTGGAGTAATTTTAGCAGGTTAGAACAAGCAGCGATGTCGGTATTATGAAAAGAAAGAGAAAAACTTGATACCTAAGAGAAGTATTTTAAGTTTTTTACATATTTACCGTTGACATAGACATATTTTTTTATATAATTTCATTAACTTATTTATTCTGTCATCAATTCTCCCGGCAATTACTTCAACCCGTTAATTTATGCCATTGTTATAACTTTATCATTTTCACACCTCTAGTATGAGAGATATCGATTAATGTAGTTAAAGGTTTAACCGGGAATTTTTTTTTCTTGTTTAACCTCCGAGTCCACCGTTAGGTTTGCTTCTGAGGATGAGATGAATTATTTGTTGCGTGTGAAAAATGCCATGCCTGACCGGGATTCGAACCCGGGACCTCCGGATAGAAGACCAAGATGGTAACACTCGCGCCACAGAGGCCGGCAATCGGGATACAATTTTACCTATCGGTAACTGTACAGCCTGTGTTTTCTTGGTGTTATCTGATATTCGTGGAACGATTCAGGTACTCCGTTTTCTATCCAATGGTTGCACAATAAACCTAAGGGATGAAGTATCTACCGGTTAAAACTGAGTTGCATAATCTATTCTAAAGTACAAAATAATGTATAAATGAGCTGAAAAACAGTAACAGGCCGTTGAATGTATTTGTTTACTCGTTATAGTCAGAAATAATAAGGAATTAATAGGTCAAATACATTAAATACTTTTTTAAAGAGTTCTCTAAATTCCATTTTCCTGTATTATTTTTAAATAATGAGTATATTGAGATTAATTTAAAAAAAAATATATACAGATCCGATTGCTGTATCAGCAAGCAGTAACAACAATTTATTACAAAAAAAAAAAAAAAAAAATACAATGAAAATTAGCATTTACTCCATGTATTAAAGACTTGCAAAACAGAAAATACACGAAATGGCTAAAATATGTTTGGCATGAAGATGAAAACTATATCGACACAAAAAATCTAACGTAAATCTTTTTTCTTTGAATACTCTTTTTTAAAATAAATTAATATAATCAAACCCGATTCAAGTAATCGGAAAAAAAATTTCCATACGTTTTCTGATTTAGAAAAATTAGAAATAATTTCAAAAAAATTAACGTAAACAATGTATTTATTTAAATATTTAAAATTATATCTCATTCACAAAGATAAATCGTTTGGATTATTATAATTATTTTCAATCCAGTCATTTAGTATAAAAACAAATCAAAACTTTAAAAATGTAGAAAAAATTGATACGTGAAGAAATTATTTACAAGATAATATTCAAATAACCCACCGGGTTGGTCTAGTGGTGAACGATTCTTCCCAGAGCACCTGATTTGGAAGTCGAGAGTTCCAGCGTTCATGTCCTAGAAAGACAGTTATTTTATACGGATTTGAATATAGATCGTGGATATCGGGGTTCTTTGGTGGTTGGATTTTATTTAATCACACATCTCAGGAATGGTCGAACTGAGACTGTACAAGACTACACTTCATTTACACTCATAAATATCAGCCTCTGAAATAATACCTGAACGGTAATTCCCGGAGGCTAAACCGAAAAAAGAAAGAAGAAAGGTAATATTCAAGTAATTGATTAATTAAAATTAGAAATTAAGAGATTCCAAAGAACATCCATCATATAAGAAAACATTATGCGGTTTCAAATATATTTATTGATGTTGAAGATTTCATATTCATTTTTAAGAAATTTTTATATTTTAACCAGTTCTAACCGTACATTTTTTTAATGATACATCTTTTCATTTATCGATTATATCCCTGCAAAAATGATTTTCGATCTTTTAATCGATAAAATAGATTAAAATATATAAATAAAAATATTTTACGTGATAAAATCATATTTTTTTAACTACAGATTTCTATATGTTGTTTGTAAGAGTAGTTTACATAATCTTAGTATTTAGAAAATGTTTTTAGCCACCTTGTAATCGACGCATCACATGAAATTATCTTTGGTACTTTGTTATCGCACCGACACTTTTTTCACGGTTTTTGATGCAACTTATTTATCAAAAAAACAATGTATTAAATGTATTATTACAAAGTATTAGACAAAAAATATATATGTTAGCGAGCGAAGCGAGGATAGGTAGTTTGTTTAGATTATGTTGACTCCATGTTCTGACGAATCGTACGTACATCAACATAACCTAACCAAATACAACCTTCGCTCGCTAAATTCGTCTAATTACGTTAAATATGCACATTATATGCTATTTAACGTTAATTAGACGAGGTTAGCGAGCGAAGCAAGCATAGGTTATGTTTGGTTAATAATGTTGATGATATACGTACGATTCATCAGTACACGGAGGCATTAAAATCTAAAGTGCTTTTAATTTTTATTTTTCATTGAAAAATGTATATTTTCCACCTTAAATAAACGTTATTATTCATTTTCTCATGAAATCTGAAGAAGTGAGAAAAATTGGCAGTGCGTACACAAATAAGTAACCTTTTTATAAATTACCAGTTTTTAAAATATAGTATTTTCAGATAGTCTGGATCTTGCCGGCTTCCTTGTCCTGAATGGTAAAGCCTCGACCTATCACATCCGGAGGTCCCGGATTGAATCCCAGTCAGGTGTGTCATTTTTACACGCTGAAAATTTGCAATTTCATCTCATCCTTTGAAGCAATACCTAACGGGGGTCCTGGAGGTTAAAAAAGAGGATAGTCTGGAACTTCCCTTACGTATTCAAATGAATAATTTGTTTGCATTTTTACTTGTGCATAAACGATATCCCTTCGACCAATATTTCTAGAATAGCAGCCGATATTGCAAAGCTTCTTAGGGTTTAAAAATATTTACAAAAAAACTTTAAAATTTTGCGAAATCTTTTTAAAAAGAATCAATTACTGTAATATTTGAAAAATTTTCTAGGTATATCAATTTGGTTTGTAGTAATTTCCGTTTTATTTATTAAACTCTTGGATTTTATCGTTTTTTGTTCGTTACAGAAAAATCAAAAATTTGTTTGAATTGAGAATAGGTAGGTAATATAAACCATGTTTTTAGAATGGCTGGATAAGAAAAAGAAGGTTTTGATTCACTTAATTAAAAAAGTTGAAATATTCTCATAACAATAGAAAATTATTATAATGGCAATGAATAAAACGTTTTTACAAAAACGAAATCGAAATGTAGCACGGATGGTGGTTTGAAGACAAATTTCGTCGCCATATAAAATCAGTATTAATTCCTTTTTTTCCGATTACCCTTTTTTATAGAATGGTTTTACCTTGAATCAGTTTGCCACAATGGGAGACGCATGTGTTTTCAATTGACCCAGGAGGATGCCCATTGTGTTTGGCGATAGTAGGGACCAGGATTATGGCTCGGTCAAAAAAAATTCTCCCATTGTTGAAAGCGTTTAAAAAAAATCTTTTTTTAATCAATGAAAAAAGGAATTAAAGAATAGACAAAAATAAATAGGCTAGACGTTACAAAACTAATCATGCGACTCGAACCGAAATTAAAAGATGAATATTTAAACAAACAGCATCACGGCTTAAGGACTGATTATTCAAGTACTGTACATATTAGGTATTCAAGGCCTGTAGTAATGTATACATACTTGACTTAAAAAAAAAAATAATAATGAAAAGAAAACAAAGGAAAGAAAGGTGAGTCGAGTTCAATCTCTGAACCCATTTCAGCTGAAGGCCTATTACTCACATTAACAATCATCTACGTAAATTAAGAAAGAATCAAGAAATTACTTCCATGAAAATGTGTCATATTATTACACTCCTTCTTTATATCTTGATGATTTTATTAATTTTACTTCGTAATAAAAAACATTGATGAAATGACTCATATGATTTACGTTGTTAGAAAAAAATATATTACCAAAATTTTATAATATAACTGTTTAAACTTTTTACTTAATTTTGCCTTATTATACACAATGGACCACACTGTACTGTTAAATAAATGACTCACTTATATAACACAATTTTGTTAAATGCGCACAAGCCTTATCAATACATAAATAAAATTCTCCTACATACCCAAAGGGCTAAAAAGTTCAAAATTTATGTACAGACTATTTTTCTAAGCAGATCTTTAAGAAAAATACCAGAACCAAAAAAATTCTATAAATAGGGTGCCACGAGTCCTAGATTAAAAAAATATTTCAGTAAATTTTTGCTAATAAATTGCTTAACAGCGACTAATAAGAAATTGTACAAATACTGCACTATATTTTTTGCTTAGTTTGTTTGACGATACATTTTCCCAAAAATCAACATAAGTTTTCGCCTGTTTTA
Organism: Lycorma delicatula; assembly: GCF_047948215.1. Taxonomy (NCBI): domain Eukaryota; kingdom Metazoa; phylum Arthropoda; class Insecta; order Hemiptera; family Fulgoridae; genus Lycorma; species Lycorma delicatula. The sequence goes on from NC_134458.1 coordinate 79,294,739, forward strand.
ATGAAAATGTATTTTCATAAAAACTCTTCATGCATCTAGTTCTAATTAAAATTTTTAAACTACGCATTTTAATATTGTTATTTAAATATTTGGTTCAGCAAAAAGATTTTCTAATCCCCATTTAGAGCTGTGACGGAATTTTACAAATTTATAAATAAATTGAGATAATAATAATTCATAAATAAAATTGAGATCACCATATTAAAATCAATCGACGGAAAGAAAATCTAAATACCTACAAAATCAGCATAAATTCTCTCTCTAAATATATTTCATATCTTAGTATATTAACTCTTAATGAATTTATGAATGGTTAAAGTTACACTGCCCGTAAAAGAGGAGAAAACAATATAATTTATATTTCCATATTTCATACAGGTTTTCTTTAAATAAAATACAATTTACAACAGTAATACAAAAATTACAAATTTTAATGCGGTATAAAATTCTAGGTTTTTAATTTAGCGGTTTATAAGACATAGCTCTTTAAAAAACAACGTTTTTCGTTCGTGAGGAATAATAAAATAATAAATTTCATAATTTTTATTTATTAATTTTGTATTTTGTAATGCTGCTCTGATCAAGATTTATTGTGATTTTCTTTGGTTCCTCCAAATAAATAACGAAGAAATTTAATTGATTGATTTGATTATGTACTGATCTGAATGAAAGATTATTTAAAAAAATAATAAATAAAAACAAATAGCCGTCTGAACATTGTATTCATCGAGTTATAATTAAGATAACTTATATTAATTATAACTTTTTATCAAGTTATAAGATGAATTAATTGTATTTAATTTGGACAACATTTAACTGTGGTAAAATATTTTTTGTCACAACTCTTTCATTGTTAAAACAACGATAAAGAAATATTAAAAAAGGAAGTGCTTACTAAATGCATACAAATTAAGATAGACAATGTCTTCAAACTTTTATTAAGTGCTTCTTTTAAATAATATAAATCCGAAATGATTTAGTGCACTGCATTATTGTTCAGATCTAATTTAAAAGTAACATATAATGGAACGAAATCTACCGTGCAGATTCGTTTTAATTAACTTTTAACACTTTTTGTTAAATAAATAATATAACTAGAAATAAAGCCGCAAAAAAAAGGATAAAGATTTAAAATAATTTTTAGAATAAAATTAGGTAAATGCAATATTTAATACTAAATTATTACGTTGGTGTGGGTAGAATTTATTTTTAGGAATTTTCTGCTGCAAAATAATTTTTTATATTTGTAACAAATCATGCAAAAATACTCCACTTTGTTAAAAGGGTTTTATGTTAATCAACCTGCTTTAATTCACTATACAAGTAACCTTCCATAGACTGTTTATTTAATTGTATACGGATTAGCAGCAAACCACCTCACAGTGTACGTCGATTTCAGGAATTAACTTTTATAGTGGTCACGAAAAAAAATATTTTATTTTAGGAATTATCTTTTACAGACCGGTTGATAAAAAAATGAAATAGTTTACCGTATTCTTTTTTTAGCTATTAAAAATTTTATTATTTTTTTTTAAAGAAAACCTGTGGAAATGATGTAAAAACACATAAAATGTTACGTTTTCCAACAGCGCAGCGCAATTTAAAATTCCATTACTTCATTAACAGTCTATGTAAAAAATTAGTGTTTAAACGTTTTCAAGAAGAATGTTTTATCTACGTTTAAGTTTTTTAACGAATTTTCCGATGGAAAATTTCCGTATATCGGTCATTAAAAAAAAACTCACTTCCACTATAGTTATGATTGTTTTTTTTTGTTTTTTTTTAAGCTTGAATAAGTATTTTAATAACACTGTTACGGTACTATATATTTAATTTAAAGACGGAATGGAAAAACAGTTGAAAAAAGTTGGCCCAACTTTTTCGTTGGGTTTAATATAATCTTCTAATCTGTAACTTATAACCTGTTGTTTTTGTTATATTCTAGAAAAATGTTATATTACAAGTTTTGTTATAATCAATTTACAACGTATTGTATGAACTCCTGTGTGAGAAATAAAATACACTAGAATGTTAAAAAATACTAAAATTTGTCGAATTTATATTTATATTGGACGAAAAGTATAGAAAATTAAAGTTAAAAAAGTTTTGATATTTAACTAAATATGTATTCTACCTAATGATTATTCCCCTCTATTTTCTAGCGACTAATATTCATCTATTGCAGTAAGAAGGCCTGGTTTTACCTATAAGCACCTCAATTCTTCGTCAGGCTGTTTGTTTATCAGATAAGAAACAAGATTTCCCAGATAGATCTACAGGCATAGACGTCTTCAAAAGCGAATAGTAATGATTAAATAATCTACGTCGTACAAGGTATTTAAAATCAACCCTCAGAAAATCACGGAGAAGGAATATATCGTGAATAATGGCTAATGGTTGGTGGGAAAATAAGTTAAAACTACCTATAGAGGGACGGCGACTTAAGACAAATAGGAGTATTCACGCCTCCTCCAAGCAGTGCGCATCCATCCTGCTTAGAATTCCTGTGGAGGTCAAGAAATTTTAGCTAGGGTGGGGACAGTATATTATTAATAAAAGTTTGGCGTAGACCTGATCAAAATTCTACCGATTGAGTTTCCTCTAGATATTAAATAAAGGTCTAATTGAAGCAAAGTTTGAGCTTATTAAGGAAAATCTTCGGAATTTAACTTGTGGAATTATCCAATTGAACTACACAAGCAGCTCATTCAGGCTTCCAGGGGAATAATGAATAACAGGAATCTCTTTAGCAAAAGATCCATTTATGTAGTTGTATTTTAGTTACCAGAATTAGAAATAGATAGAAAGTTGGTCACCTCCTTTTTCCAGAAACGGTATACCTAATGAAACACCATATTATCCTATTGCATTTTCACCGATTGAACCTTTAAAGTCCCCTTAAAGTCTTTAAAATTTTAATTTAATTGATAAAAATTATATTTTAATTAGAAAATATCTTCATTAAAAACTACAGAAATTCCGAGCAGAATACATATACATATAAAGTAGAAGAAGGAGTACGTAAGGGGAATATCATGCGACTTATGATATTCATCGGTATTAGATAACCTAATTAGTTCTTAAAAGTCTTACTAAGTTCATATGAAGATAATGCATCATTCCAGTACCCGTAATTGTTGGATAACATTTTTTTTATTATTTCTTCTAGGGTTAATTCAACCGTATCAAATTTTAAAGAATTAAGAGGATTAAAAGTAAAAGTAGTTTTAACAAGTATTACAAAAAATAGTTAAAATTAATCGTGAAATACACAAATAAATGATAATTAATCTTTTACATCAGAAATAAAAATGATGAATTAAATGATTATTATTTTAAACCAACAGATATGCTCCCGCAACCACATCTTATCCATTGTTTTATACATTATTCAGGCGATATACTTTAACTTCTCATTCCACTGAATAAGGGACTGTTAATAACCAAATAAATTTGGGAATCCAGGATCCGAACGTTTAGGCTTACTTGTTGTTATAAATTTGACTATTTTTGTATAAATATATCGATTCCGATAGCCGATAATTTAGGCCTATTAAAACGTATGAAATTAATAATCTCATAAGCAGAAATCTTACTTACATTAGGAATAGTTTTATATTTTCATTATATATTTGAAATTCTTAGAAAATTAATTTTAAAAATTTGGTTTAATGTAAGATTTTAATATATCTTATTATTATCTATTTATATTCCTCATTTTCATGGACTCATTAAGGTCGAGAATTAATTGTTAATAATCATATTATAATATAATATGCATTTATTAGAAGGAACCTTTTTAACCTCGGCCCGAGATCGATAATTTTGTAAATCTATCGTGTAAAAACAAGATACAGTACAGTCTGAAATATTATAGAGCCAATAACTCAACAAGTAACAAAATCACCGGGAAAAAGGGATAAAAAATAAAGGAGTGGGTGGTAGTGAGAAAGTAAAATCTATACCTGCAGGAAGTATCCCTTGAAACGAGACAAATAACTTTACTTAAATGAGCCGATCAAAGCACTTCATAGGTAGCAGGCATCCATATCGCCTGAAATTCCTCTAGAAATATAATTGTCTTTATCTAACAAGGGAGCAGTGCGTCACTCATAAGACTTTTAATTTACAGTGTGTGTACTTTTGTTGCAAAAAATTGCTCCTCCTCAAAATATTAAAAATTAAAAAGTATAATAAAGACTAACATGAAAACAGGCTCAGATTCTTTCATATAACTATTTAACATTCATTGTCAGAACTGTTTTTTGTGTAAAAGCACTTAACCGAATTATAAACCGTTAACTTAAAAAAGAAGTCGTAAAAAATAAAATAACAGTAGAACTGATTTTTATAGACCATTTGATGATTAACTTATATCTTTTTAATTATTATTTTTTTTTTAAATTCAACTTTCTTGTCAATTATATTTTACTATCATTATCCGTATTTTAAATTATAATAAAATACAGTGTTGTTATACGTCTTCCTATTCTAGTCGAACTATAAATATTTTCACGATTAGTTTAAAACTTTACAACTCGTTAATAAGTTTAAAAAATGACAATTTTTTATTAAAATAAAGGAAAATAAATTTTGGACTACTTTTTAACTTAACTCCACTTTATTACCATTAAAAAAAGAGTAAAAAAATACCCAAAAGCGAGAAAATACATTTAGCTTGGTACTGACGGATAGTCAGTTAGCCATTAACTCCAAAATATCTAACAGGTCGGTAACAACAAAAAAAAAGTTTATAAGGCAGAAAAAAAATTTAATCATTTAACTCGTTTTCTCGAAAATAACCGTAATAATTTTCTTCAGTTTTCTATTAATTTTTTTAATATAAAATTTAATTAACAGAAAAGTGATTGGGTATTAGAAGAGCATTTTGAATTTTTTCTTTAAGAATTATACGGTAATTATTACTATAACAACATTAAATTGACGGAAATCAAAAAAAAGTTTACAGTTGTGTCTATTTATTAGTAGATGTTAACTAGCTATTAAAGTTTGTATTATTATAATAATTTATTTAATATACGTAATATTTATCATTCAGAATTTGTTTAAACTCATTTAATTATGAATTCGGTGTGTTGTAATTTTTAAAGCGTTTGATACGTGGTCGCTGTTTAAATAAGAGAAATCTTTGCTTAAATAATAATATATGATTGCGCGCGTGCACCAGCACGCGCGCAATGGTGTGTTGTATATGTACATATATTGTGGCAATAATTATTAGTAGATCCATTTTTTAATTAATAATACCAATTATGACAGATTAGATTAGGTATTCGGTGGTTTAATTACACATTCGATTTATATTATTATGAATTAAATATAAATTTTTTTATAAACTCACTGAAATAATCCGGGAATGAATTATATTCTTGCACTAAATGAGACAGAAACTCATAGTTTGTACATGTGTTTTAAAATATTAGAATATATATATGTATATATTTAACAGCGCTTCTTAATAGATGGATATAGGTTGTAAAGTAGTAAACTTGCTGGTGTAGAATTGAAGTGCCCCGAAGAAGATAAGTCAAGCACAGAGTCTTGTCTTGTGTTATGTCCTCAAGGCTAGAGGAAGCGGAAGTGGCAATTCTGACAATCAGAGCCAATCAACGTCTTCTTGTCACAGCAGCGGGCCCAGCCAGACCACCTCACATACACACACTCACACAAACATATATATACATGCACACGTATACATACACAAACATATTTATATGTAGATACATACACATCGTTGATACTCACATAACTTGATACACACTTGTACACGCAACAGCACACCGAATTTAATACACGAGCTGTGTTTGTATTCATTACACGAAATCCTTTATTAGTTTTAATTTTACATATTTCTCTGTTATAAATTACGATATAAAAATTAATAAACAGATTATATTAACTAAATAAATGTTTTTAATGAATAACAGGAATGCGTGAGGACATGATCACACAAATAAGTGCGCGCGTGTACACACACACACACACACACACACTCACTTGTGCATACAATGCACTAGTTTATAAGTGTACACGGGCAGGTGTGTGTATGTAGATCTATATTAAGTTACGGTGTATAAAAATTAAAAATAAATTTAGCAGGAAATTTCTTAAAGTAAATATTTCATCAATTAAAGAAAGAATAATTTATTAGTTTAAAATATCTACTACAATACTTTTATTTTATATTTTGGTTTTATTTTACGAAAATTGAAAAAAGACCCATTTACTGCAACAGTATGATAAATGTTTGGTTTACTAAATACTACTACTGGGATTCGTCATAACACTGCTTGTAGTATAGCTTAAGTTTCTAATATGTAGTTGATTCTAAACGGTCGATAATTTTTTTCTCTGCGAAATAAAAATGTTCATTGAACCAAACGAAATCTTAATTTTAAATTAAAAGTTTAAGAACGGGATTATAAATAATGAAAGAGCATTCTGATGTTAAGATTCGTCAATGATATTGTTCATTTAACGTAATAATACTTGCTTTTTAAAGATTTTTTTACACTTTTATTTGTAGTAATTATTTGAACTCCTAAATTACTTACGGCGATATGTTCTAGGGAAATTCTATAGATAGTAAAATTATATTTCGGAAGAAGGTGAACAAGGTTATTACTCGTATCGCGTTTTTTATGTCTTCTCTAATTTTTTCCGCTGCTTTTATTTAATTTAATTTTGCGTATATCAGTGAACAAATTTTAAAAATAAATGAACGTTCACCTATTTGCTTATCCGATGTTACATTTGCAAGATTTATTAAAAATTTGTATTCCTAGGAATTATTCAGATGCACGCGCACAATTTTAATTAACTAAAATTCCATTTTCAATGGCAGTGATGTTTAGAAAGCGATATAAATTAGCAGATACTGACGTTATCGAACTCACGACTTTAGCTTTTATACATAACAATTTAATTACTGTTTATAAGTACTAAAAATAGGACTTTATACTTCGGTTTTACTTCTTTTTTTTTTAGATTGACATTGATGACCGGAAACCATCGAACTATGACGTGATTACTTTATAACAGCTGGAAATTTCAATTTTTATTGCAGTTGATAAATTATAAGATCAACTAAGAGGGGGAAAAAATCTCTCCTCCTAGATTCATTATATAGTACGATGCCCTACTGTTTCCAACTACGTCACTGATACAAGATATCATCATATTTTTATTATACAAAAAAATAGTTGTCTAATGAAAATTTATACAGTTTGTAAAATTTCAAATAAAAGAAATATTTAAGAATAAAAAACTATATATATATATATACGTAAATTTATACAATATCTCTAGAACCAATGCTATATTAATACATGAATACCTTGAAGTTATATTATAAACAGTTAAATGAAAAATAAAAAAAAAAACATCGATTTTTATTTGCAATAAAATAAATTAAAATTAAACAAAATAAGATTACTAAATCTAGGACCAATTGAAAATAAGTTAATTATGAAAAATGATGGTGATAGTATGCCAGAATTTTGACGTTATAAAAAAATTAGATATTAGCAAAACGACTCGCTTTCTAAATATAAAGAAATATAAGAGTACTATTTATTACAAATTTACGGAATTTTTATTTAGTTCCCTATTTTAATGGCGTTAACGTAATTATTTTTTTGTCGACGATACCTACACGATAGATAATCTGTTTTAGTATACGAGAGATATTTTATTTCATACTTTCGTATAATATGCAAATTTGTCATATTTAGTTCAATATTTTTTGTTTTTATGTGTATTTCAATTCTACAAAGTGATTTCCAAGGTTAATTCGGTTTTTGAGGATAATGCTTGGATGTATTCTTTCTAGCGACGAATGAATATTTATTTTTGTTCACCCAATGTAAAATTTGTTGCGTTAAATTTATTTTTATTTGTACTTTTCGTGAATATTATATTAATAGGAGCTTGTTTTTTAAATATTGAATTGTGTGTGTGTGCGAGAGAGAGAGAGAGAGAGAGAGAGAATGTGTATGTGAGCGCGCGCGCGTGTGTATATGATCTAGTATATTTTTTAAAGCTCTGTGAATAAAATATTAACATTATTCTTAGCAAACTTACCGGTCGTGATTGTTGCTTGATATACTATAATGTATTCTCTGTCACTAGCTATGTTTTTTATTTGGAGCATCTACAGTTTAAGTAACATCTGTGCATAAGGGTCAATTTTTTTCAATATATAATATTTCGTTATTATATAATAATGTCTTCCTTATCACCGATAAAGGCCTGAATAAAATTTTCAAAAATATATTCTAGAAATTCATTTTTAGATAATTTGAAAATTAGTTATTTTATTCATATTTATTTACGCGATATTTATCCTTTTATATTTTATTTATCGATTATTACCATTCTCTTTACAATTTGACAAACCTTTAAAAAATCTAAGCCGTATCAAATATATTTTATTTTTTAAGAATAGAAGTTGTATTTAAATTTGTTTTCTCACAAGTTTATCAGAATATCATCTCCTTTACGTCATTGAACTTGAAGAACAATTTAAAATTTTACGTATTAAAATTGAAATAGGATAGACAAAGAAGGTAAACATCCAAAGGAAGTTATGATATGAGAAGAAATTTTAATAAAAAAAAGTATTTGTATAGTATCAGTGACGCGCTTACGAATTATAAGAAATTCTAAAACAATATAAATTAAGTTTTATAAAAGCTAAATAAGGTAAACAGGAAAAGGAAAGGATACAATTTTTTGAATAGAAGTATTATAGAAAGAATGTTAATAAATTTGTTAGATTATTAGATAAACTTCAAAATGAACTGGCAAATAGGATAAAAAATCCTGTAATTGTCTCTGAAAAGAGTTGAGGAGAGACATTAAACTGGCTTAAGTGTTGTAAACCTATATATGTGCGTGCGCGTATGTGGGAGTCTGAATTCTCTTCTGAAAGCATAGTGAACTTATAACATTAGGTACAGTAATAGCTTGTGCTGAAACAACAGCTGTACTTTGGTAGCGTTGTTGAATGATTTATAAAAAATTACAAATTTTTATGATTTGAAAGCTTTTTTATACGATATTTTCTTGTAAAAACTAGAATTCAATGGGAATGTAATAGTTAGTACCGTACAGTAATATTAATTTTTAGTTTTTCAAACCGATTTTTATCGTTTAAAACTGCTATCGTTCTTTCAAATTATATTCAGAGACTGTACGAGAGTAATAATAAAGGTTTTGTAAACCCATATGTTTTTATTTTTAAATTCTAAGCGTACACGGTTCCTTAAAAATAATAATTTTTACTTATGTTCATTAAAGGAGAACAAAAAGCTCTTTTCTTTTTATTTTGATTTGATTACTACATTCACTTATAATGGAAAAAAAAATTTGACTGCAAGATTTAATTAAAGCCTTACCAGAATCCCGAAAGAATTTAATAGGTCGGTTAGATGTTTAAATGTTTAATGAGCTACAGAATATACTTCAAACATTAGATAATGACTTGTTTTTATTAACATTAAACTTATCGTTTTACCAAGTAAGCAATTCATTTTTCACGGTTTAAAGAACGAATAAAAAAATTAAATCGTTTTCGGCTAATATAAACTTGTATTTGGGTTTTCAGGTAAAACTGAACATTAATCGAACGATATGTCTGGTAAATTTTAGTTTCGTATATTTTCAACGTGGAAACCCGAGTTGTGTTCACGCAAATTAACAGAAAAATCTATTGCGAGAAAAGAAGGAATGAAAAAGGTAAAATAATCTTTATAATATTTAATTAAAAAATAATAAAACAAAATTATAAACTAAAAGAGTAATTTAACAAATAAATCAAAATTTCGGGGAAGAATTTCTACGAGTTCTTCTAATTACAATAATAAAAAAAACAGCTGACAGCAAAGTTTGATATTACTTTGATCGGTTCTCCCGTTCCTAACATTGCCGCCAAAGTTCTTTTTGGGTCACTTGCACTACTACTATGGTCAGGAAGAAAAAAAATATATCGGTTAAAATATATGAAATAAATAAAAATAAAGCTTTTTTCGATTTTTGGAAAAGATCGAATTTTGGGGGAAACGTTTTTAAAAAAGTGTTAAGATAAACGTGCACTCATGTGCTGAGTTTAATATATGGTGGGGGTTTTTGCGAAAGTTTGAGAAAATTGACCCCAAAATCCTATCAACCCCATCTCCTGGAGATATTGACTCCAAAATTTTACCAAATTTGACTCATATATACGAGTCTCTGTACAAAGTTTCATCAAAATCGATTTATTCAGTCAAAAGTTATTAAGGTTCGAACGCGTTAACAAACGTATATACATACGGACAAACATTACCCCACTTTTGTTTTGGTTTTGGGGCTCCTGGGTCATAAAACGTCAAGAAATGCAAAAACCCACACCCGTTTTTCTGACTACCGATCTTTGCTTCTTGCGACAGCTCTTGGGCTATGATATGTATAGCATATATATACACGTATGTGTGGGTACATAACCTACGCTCGCTTCGCTGGCTAACCTCGTCTAATTAACGTTAAATATACAAATTATATATGTTATTCTCCAATATCGGAGGCGATTAATAAAATTCAATCAAATTTTCAGCATTTTATTAATTGAAAGGGCCAATCAGGATTTACAGAATATGTTAACTGCACGGACGAACGATAACGATACAAATAAATGGTCAGATGGTTTGCCGTTTGTTCACTTTTTAAATAAAAATATCTTTATTCAACTTTCAACATCAAGTCATGCTGAATTTGATGAATCGCCTCCCTTGTTGGAGAATAACATATATAATTTGTATATTTAACGTTAATTAGACGAGGTTAGCGAGCGAAGCGACCGTAGGTTATGTTTGGTCCAAATTTAAACTTCCTTTTTTTTAACGAGTGTTTCTTGTAATCTATTTACCTTACAGATTGGTATCGAATGATTTTTATTTTAAATTCTACATTCTGTTTCGACTCCCACCAGAGCTTATCTGTGTTTGTTGACATACATCGAAGAAGGTTTGAACAACCAAATATTTTGGTCTTTCACCGATGCATTTGGTATTTGTCGACATTCACTGGAAAATATCAAAATTTGCCAGATATCGGTGTTTCACGGTAACATATATAAATATATGTATTTATATATATATATAAATACATATATATAAATATATATATATATATAGGAACGTTACAGATCTAAAATAAAATAAATCGATTCAGTTGCTTTTTCTTCTTCCAGGGTGATAAGTCACTTTTCAGTTCTATTAAAGGATTAATTAATTAATATTATTGGTGAGAAAATTCGAATGAAAATAAGGTTAAGAGGTTTAAAAAGATTAGAATATATGAAGAGAATATTTGAAAATATAAAATTAAAAAATACCTGTGATTCAAAGTTTAGCGAAAAATATAAAGAAATTAACAAATTTATTAAGCCAGAGTGATATATGACTGTTGAGAAAAATAAACAGATTAAAAAAATCAAGCATTAAGTTTTTTCTAAACTTAAAATTAGTTTTGTAAATTAACGGTATTTTATTTTGCAATGTGAGAAAACTTTTTAATTTTTTCTTCTACGCCTGTCATTACCGGAGGGAAAACTGTCGTATTATCAAATTAAAATACGTATTTACTAACAGGACCTGTTGATTTGCACTAAGGTTACTTAAAATTGACCATAAACAAAGGAGGGAAAAATAACTTTTTAGTTCAGAATAATTTTTACGTGTTTTACTGCAATTATTTATTTACTTTAAATTACAATAAAACATATAAATGAGAGATGCAATTACTATACTTATTACTCACAGTAAAACAAGCTCATATGCCAGTTATTTAACTATTACTCATACAATAAACGGTATTAAGTCTGTTCATTATACTTATATTATAGTCTTCATTTCGGTACCACCAATTTACAAAAATTAAAATTATTTAACTTCATTATATAAACAACGAATTGTGTTTCTCTTAAATGCAGTAAATTATATTCGTACATGATGTTAAAATTAATGAGCTGTTAATAAAACAGACTTGTTTAACAGATAAAATGTCTACAGTATAAATTAGACTTTTACAACCTGCTGCTTCTATAATTATTAAACCTGTTACAGCTTTTCTTTGAATTATAATTTATTTATTAAAAAAAATCATATACTACCTAGTTTTACTGAAATGTTTAATACGTATAAATTTAAATATAGGTAAATTCCGTTTAATATAAGAACATTTTTTAATTAAAATTGTATACAAACGGAAAAATTTTGAAATGTTAATAAGATCTGTGAAAAAATTGTTAAGTTTCATACAGTAATAAACCCCCTGTAAATTCTGACTATTAATTTATTTATTAAAATTGGATTGTTAATTATTTTATTCGGTGTAATTTCAGAAAATAATTAAGCGATATGAAAGATTATTCCACCTTTTAAAAGGTTGTTCTTCCGTCTTGGTATAATCAGTAGCCCAAACAGAGTAAACACATTTAATTACTCTTTACAATATTCTGTGTCCTTAAAAGTTCAAATCAGAATCTGTTTAATTTGACTTGAATTAAAAATATAAATTAAAAAATGTAATACTTTTAGCTTGTAGCTTTTACTACAATTGTATTTTTACCAAATGAAGTAGATAGAATATAAACTCATTCTTTCATTACATATTATACGATCCTTCTTTTAACCTTTACATAAAAAGTCCCTTATTGGAAACTCTTAAAAATAAGCAATATCCTGTAAGTAGCCTTTAGCCCCTTATATTTATTACGTAGGCAGCACGCATCATCCCCTTAGACTAAAGTAGGGGCGTAGCATAGTAGAACACCCTATTGATCCATATATATACTAATATATTTGGTATACTTTAATATTAATGTAAATAATAGATAATGTCTATTGTAAATTAAAAAATGCTTATAAAAATATTTTTTTTGAACGTCATCCGTAAGTGTGTGATAGTTTCATAAATTTTTGCATTTTTATTTTTCTATCTGTTCGTGCCAAAGTATCTAAAGAAATGACTTAACTGGTTTTAACAAAATTTGCTACGCAATCTTACTTTAGACAGGATTAAATAATAATTCTACAGAAAAAAATTGTTAATACACAAAATTAAATAATTAATAAACAAAATAAATAAATCTTTCCTGTCTTTCTACCCATCTATTAGTACGTTTTTTTAAAAAGAAAATTAGTGCATTCTATGAAAATTTGATAATGAAAAAAATATTATTAAATATTCACCCATTTTTATCAGAAAAAATTGTTGAAATTTATAGGGAGGCTGCTACCCTTCTACTTATATTTCACTAAGACTCTTCTAGAAAATTATTTAAAAAAAAAAAGATAAAATAAAGTTATACATATGATATAAAGTCGGCAGCAGTTTCATATTTTTTTTTTTTTTTTTGGAAAAGATGCATTATTCTATAAGTTAAGAAATCTTTAATTAAAAACGTTTTTGCTCATTCCATCGAAAAACAACACAAAATTAGCAAATTTTTATTCCAAACAGGGCTCCCATTTCCCTTTTGTTGAAAAATTCACATTTTTTTCTCGAAAAAATGGATTTGATAAAAAACGAATTTTAAATAAATTATGGACAATCTTTTTAATTAAAGTAATATTTACGCTGTTTTTTTCTTTTATATATATTTTTATAATATTTTGTAGTATAAACCAAAAGCTTCTTAGCTTTTTACGGAAAGTTTTTATCAAAACTTTGTATTATTTTTTATTTTATGTTGGTATACGTAAATTAAATTAATTAAATTATTTCTTATCAAAAAGTAAAATAAAGCAATTTAAGAGAAATTATGAGGCCCATCACTACCAGCCTTTTTTCATCTCACCAATCTGGTCGAGCCATTAGATATATCAGAAATAAATACGTTATAATATATCCCGTAATATAATTTCATTTAAGCCTAAAACATGTTAATAAAAAAATATCTAAGCTCTTTAATAATAAAATCACTTAAAAATAACAAAATAAGTGAAGACAAATATTCATTGAATATACTAACTATGTTTGTATTAATATTAAATACAAATATTCTGGCTTTTGCAGACGATATTGCAGTTTTGCAAGAGATATAGGCGAGGCTAAAATCAAAATTCAAAAAATAAGCGAATGTGCAAGCAAAATTGGGCTTCAAATTTCTAATGCAAAAACTAACCGGTTTTCCAATGACAAAGTGAACAAATCTCAAACCCTTAAAATTTCCGACACCAAGAAATAAGTATAATACAAAAATTTAAATATTTGGGAGAAATCATAACACCGAATAAAACCGAAAAAAGAAACGGGATGAAGAACAGAATACGAAAAATGGAAACTATCTTCTCACAAGTAACATTTACGATAAAAAATTCCTGTCATATAACTCCAAATTGAGGCACTATAAAACTATATTCCTATTAGAAGCACTGTATGGGGCAGAATGTCTGCAGTGTTTTTCAAAATAAAAAATAGCAAAAGTAGAAAAAAGAATTTTAAGAAAGATTTATGGATGAAAATATGAAGATGAAATTTAAAAGTAGAAAAGTGAAAAATAAATTTACAAATATACAGAAAAATAGGGAACTTATCTAGAAAAGAAGATTACAGTTTTACGGAGCTTTATGCAGAATGAACGACCAAAGACTGACAAAAAAATATTTAATTTCTAAATAAACAGAACAACAATGAATGACCAACCGGTTTTTTTTTTTTTTTATTAAACTATAATATTTTTATGGTGAATAATATTGCACCGAATTGGGCCGGATTAGTGAAGAAAATAATCACTCCAATAAATAATATTTAAGAACCAAAAAAACAAAGGGGTTGAATGGGACTCGTACTTTAAATATAATTTAAAGCTTAAAACTTTAAATATAATGTTTTTAAACATTAATTTTCAAGATTGAAAATCCAACTTTAATATTAATGTAAAGACATAGGAAATTAAAAAAAGATGTTCCTGATGTCAAAATTTTAAAAATCTTTGAATTTTTTATAATTCCTGTTTTTCAGTTACGGCTAATAAAGAACATTTCTTTCTAAAAAAATCTGAAATTTCTGACAACCTTATACTATCTATTTATACTCCTTTTTCAAGCGGTACAAATAGTATGTAAATTGGTTTGCTAAATTATTTTAGAAGTTATACTCTTAAATAAAATTTTCCAAATTTTCTTACTGGATATTTTTATTTTTTTGCATTGTACTTGAATTTTGCATAATAAAGTCATTAATAATTAAAAACCATATGGCGTATTTGGAATAAAAATCTGTCAGTAAAGCTGGAGAAAGTTACACTATAATTTAACTATTTTTTTTATTAACTATCTAACACAAAAATATTATTCAACACTAAATGAGATTCAACATAATATATTAAAATAGTTCCCTATCGTTAATTCAATTACGATACGATCCACATTAATCTCTTTGTCAAAAACTAAGATATATATAAGAGCTTCCCAATTAGTTTTAAGAATAAGTTGAGGACGGAAAGGAATATTCAAGAAATTTTCAGCCGATTCTCTGTAAATCTAGATGTTTTATTATCACAGAAAACTATTAGAAAATGTGATGAGAAATTCCAGTCTATGGCTTCATCAGTGGATCTCGGATCTTCTAATAGATGCCTGTATCAAAATGTAAACTAATGTCATTCACATAAAACTAATCTTATATATCATATTAACTGAAATAAACAGACCATTAAAACAATGAGAATTTACTTTCATTCTCCAATTTTTACAACTTAGTTTAGTTTTGTCCCGTCCGCATTTAGTTGAAAGGAACGAGTAAATATTTAAGTAGAAGTTTATTATGAAGTTGGTCGGGATAAATATGAGAACATTCTTTAAGGATTGTGTTTTAAGTTTATAAAAGATTCACCGTCTCTTATTTAATTATTATGATCTCTCTTCACTTTTTCTTTCTATCTGAACAGGGTCGTTGAACCCTTTCAAAGCAACGGCTACAAGGATATTTCTTTTTGAAAAATCTGAGATTTCTGACAACCTTATAATATAAAAAAATTATTAATTTCGTATATTGTATTAAAGCAATTCTGACCTTAAAGTTTTTTAGCCTGATTATTAATAGATTATCATATTCTGAAAATCTATAAATATATTGGACAACTTTTTAAATCGGGGGTTGTAGGTAGCTGCAATCCTTAATCGTGTACCTGTAGCTAGTAATTTCCCTATATCACCAGATCAGATTACGTTTCCCAATAAGAACCCAAGAAATAGAATATGACTGGGAGACGGCATCGACGAACCGACAGAGTAACTGATTTTGTTCGACCTTGAACTGTCGATCTCTAGCCGTCTTGTAAGGCAATCGCTAGCTCTCTGTCACTTCAGCGTTGTTTTTCTTGAAACCTCCTCACGATAAACTATCCCATCCTACCCTTTCTGAAAAGCTAATCCAAAAAATGAACTTCCAAGTTACACGAGACTCAAAATTACTTATTTATGAAATTTTTGCCTTTACTTAGACCTACAGAGACCTACTCCTTTTAAATTAAGATATGTATTTTAATTTCAAAATCTTCTGAAAATATATCATTTTTCCGTGTTGTATGATTTTGGGTGCTGTGATTTTTGTGTTGTAGCGATAAATAAATCAGAACGAAAATTAGTCTAAAAATGTTTATCTATTTGTTAATATTTTTAATCAAATATATGTAAATCTTATATATTTGAATAAATTTATGAAAATGTATACTATTTCCTTAATTCGTCAAATGTATTTAGTATAAAAAATGTACAGCCAACTTTTTTATGTTCTTTATATTCAAAATACTTCTAATTTATGGGAATAATTGCACGGTTGAAAAATCAACAGCATCGGGCATCGTATTTTAAGGGTTTGTACAGAAAATATTTCTCAGGATTCTAATATATTTTTTCGAAGATATTTTATCTTTTTATTTTCGTCACCAAGTCTCTCGGGTGTTAGACGGAAGTTTCTAGTATCTCTGTTGTAAGTTTGTTTAACGGAAACGATGTGATAATTCACATGTAGCGGTATTACAGTGAAGGCTTGCCAGAATGTTGTTAATTAGATACCGACCATATTAAAGTTTACCTGATATAAAAAGCAGAATAGAACAACCATAATATCATATATTTAGAATTTATAATTACCCAATATGTTTTTGGTTTTCAAAATATGTTTTGGAATGTTGATTGTTGGGTTTCATTTATCTTAATGATGAACAGTAAAAACGTATCCGTCATCAGTGTTTTAAGGACTTTGAATACGAAATAAATTTGATTTTAGCGATTGTGAATTTAGAAAACCCTGATTTTTTCAATAGGGGATACAGATTGTTTTTTCGTTTTTCTCTATATTTGTGTCAAATAATGATGTATATACAACATTATTTAAACCTGTTAGGACATTAATAATTGTTCTCTCTAATACGGATAAAAAATACAGGAACTTTTTTTTTTTTACCACAGCATAAAATTAATAGCTAACTTTACTAAAACATGGTACTGTGTAAATTTGTTGACCCTTTGTTAAATTCTCCATAATATCTAAAACTGTTATTCTAAATATCTCTAACTGATTTAATTTTATTTCATCTTCCTCGGAAAAAATAAAAGCATAAATTAAATATCAAGGTTGTAAATAAAAATAAAATAATAAAATAAATCGAGTTAAAAAATTTTATTTAATAGCCTGAGAAAATATATTGGCATAATTCTTCTGAAATTTAAATAATACTAACAATAATCATGATAATAATAATAATAATGTCAAAAAATAAACATGGAAAACATACTATTAGCTTTTTTTTCAATACAACCTACTTTGTTCTGGTATGTAATCTTTCAAGGTTATACTTGATTTCTAGTGTTACTTTATAAATAAAGTTATTAATAACAGGTACAGGTAGAAAGAAGTATGAATGTAATATTAAGTAGATAAAAAAAATAATTATAAAGAATTATTATCCTGAAAAACAAGAAAAACAAAATTCCATTTACAAAACGAATCAATAAAAACAACATTCATATTTCCTAATAAATTAATTACAATATCTTAACTAGAAAAAACTGAACCGACTTATCTAGATAATTTATATATACAGCATTAAATGTTGCGGATGAACTTTCAAATTTGATGTTGTCGTCCAGGTTTTACTCCATTTAAATCGATGAATATTTTTCAATTGTGAAAAACTTTCTACAATAGAAAGGTTAATCAGTGAACAAGAAAACAAGCCTAGCTTTGCAAGATCTTTTAAAACGATGATGTCGCCCAGGCATATCTGTTTTTACTCTTGAATTTAGTTTTTTTTTTTTAATAAAAAGAGAGAAGAATATTTGAACTAAATGATAAATACCGTAGATTGTTCAGTTTTAATGTACTGTTATTCATTAAATTGAAAATTTAGATTTTCAACAACAAAGAAAACTATTTCTGTGATCCTAAATTTTCTTTTTTTGGGAAATTTATTTACTCGTGTAGTGATTTTAATAAATATATTTTTACATGGTAAATTTCTGAAGCAGAAATAAAATCCTAAATTAATAAGTTTTTGCAATAAATATTTTTAAGATAGTGAAAATTAAATTTAATCATTTTTTGTTAAATATATTCCAAAAAATATGCGCGACAACTAAAATTTCATTTATAATTTTAATAATTTGCAAAATAATAACAAAGAACGTTACATTTGGTAATATTCTGCTTTTCATGAACGAACTATTTTTGATTAATATTAGTATTAAATTATAATTTAAAGAAAAATTTTTAAAAATTAATTATATTTTAATAACAGTAGTCAACAAAAAAAAGAAGGAATCTTACATGCTGATGTTAACTAATTTTGGGGTGCTGAATTCTAAATTGTTAGCAGAATCTGTGTAATACAACACGTGTTTTAGATACATATGATTTAGACGTTCGATTTATTTACCAATAAATGCATAATCGCTGTGAAATCAATATTTAAAAAAAAATATATATTATTTGTGTATTCATTTAAAATTTGGTAAAATTAATTAAATTTTTGTTTATTCAAACACAGATAAATTGAACTACATTAATACGATTTTAAAATAAGAATTTCTAAAAGTCTAAATCATTGGAAATGTCTTACGTTTAATTTTTAAACTATGTTGACAAAATTTTTGGCTTATACGACGTTTGATCAGTTTATCTAAACAAAAAAAAAAACAATATCCACCCAACATTCCAGGATCCATCTTCCTTGATACCAATGCTCCACAGGTAGAATATCCTGATGAAAACACTATCTCTCCTTGCTCATCGCTGACAGCGTCAAATTTTCGTAAAAGGTCTAGGTGAGAGTGTAGGAAATGAATTTTTAATGACATCTTACATCCTTATCGTTTGTAGTTTTCTAACAGCTTATTAACCAAAAAAGTATAGTTTTCATATTTTCTATTGCCTAAAAAATTACCAACAACGTCTTTGAAGGACTTCCATGCAGCTAGTTCACATTCGCTAAGCTTGTCGTCAAAAGTTTAGTCCTTAAGCAATTTCTTGATTTGCGGACCTATAAATATACCCTCCTTGTGTTTACCATCACTCCATTTAGGAAAAAAATGTTAAATTATTAAATCCTGCTTCATCTTTGTCTAGTGCCCAACAAAATTTTTCATGAGTCCGAATTATATCTGAGATGGTGGCAGTATGGTTTACCACTCTTAATTAATGATAAATGCTTTACATTTTTTTCACCAGCCATAAAGTTCTGTCGTATTGGCCAGTTCTTTACTTCGTAATGACGTTTTCTATCACGACTATCTCAAAGACAAAGAAAACAACAATTAGTAAACCCATCTTGTTGTCCAAGAAGTAACGCAACAACTTTCAGACCACTGCAAACTTGCCACATGTGCTCTTTGTATTTTATTGCTTCTAATATTAATGCCATAGTTTCATGCATTTCTTTCATGTCGACTGCATAAGCTAATGAAATGGATAGTTGTTAGTTATCATTGTGCAATAAAACTGCTTTCATGCTAACTTTAGAAGAGTCAATAAAAAGACGCCATTCTTCAGAATATGCTGAATTCCAAGATCTTTCATCGGCATATCGACATCAGTACAGACGCACAATGAATTTTTCAGAGTAAAATAAGTCGAAAGAGTCGTAACTTTAGTTAGTTTTGGTAAAAGATTCTCTACTGTTGCACTGTAGACCCCAGAGTTCAGCTTGCTGCTTCGATAACTTTAGATCGCGAACTAAATCATTTAGTTCATGTTGTTGAATTACACGAGGAGATTTCTCATCAGATACATGAAGAAATTCTTCAATTTCCTCTACATCATCTGCTTCATTTTCAAATTATTCTTCCAGCAATATCTGCAGGTACAGGTAACTCCTCTCCGTGTAAGTAGAGACACAGCACGGAAAGCTGAGGATACACATCTGCATATTTTATGAACTTTCTATTTTTGGATGAAAATCCAAACATATATGGCATACAAAAGTAGCAGTCGGTGAAGTGGTCCTTAGGTTCAGGCCAAACCATCGGTACAGCAAATGGCATTGTTCGTCGTTTTCCCTTCAACCATTCGGTTAGAATTACTGAGCATGATATGCAAATATCAAAAGACGACTGTATTTTATCTTAATCCCCGAGTGCGCAATGAAAATAAAATTTATAAGCTGTTTTTATCAATTTAGAAACAGTATTTTTTGAGATTTAGGCGTAAATTTACCACAGTCATAACAAAAATAGGCTGGATGATTTGAACATTCACGAACTTTTGCAGATGCCATGTTGTAGCAAATAAAAGCAAGAAAAATAACTTTTTTATTATAAAGAATTGTTGAAGATAAGCAAAACACTAATAACTCTGTGAAACACAACACACAGTACAAACGAGTGAAGCTAGATTGAATAAGAATTTAAGCTCTGTAGTAGGCAAAAACAGATTTCTGCCTGAAGTCATCATACATACATTTCTACTTCTCATGATACAGTGTATGTGTGTGTGTGTGTGTGTGTGTCTATATATATATATATTTTTTTTTCTTTTTTTTTTTTCTTTATGCACGTAAAAACTATTCTTCATAGTAACCAGTAAATGATTTTGTTGAAAAAAATTTTACAAAAATTTACTATTTACGTAAAACCTTTACATGATAACAATTTCAATAGCATTTGAAATCAACACCTTAAGTCAGTTAGGAAAGTTAAGTGACATATTAGAAACAAGTTATGTATTGACTAGTGTAATTAAAGATAGTGATTTGCAGGTTCTAATATGTACAAAAGTAGTTTTGTGTTATGTATAAATTATTATACGTAACACTATAACATACAAACCGTCTTTCATGAGCTTTGATTTTTTTAAAACTCTAATTAATTTGAAGATTTGCAAATCATGACTTTTATGAAAAGTAGTATAACTACATTAAGCTTAAATTACTTTGTATGTGTTAGAAAAAATTAAATAAACAATAACCTGTATAGATTTAAGTTGTATTAAAATATTAAAAGCGTGAAACTGCTTACAATAAATCGTGTGAAATTATTATTTATGTAAATTTCAGTACAAAATATTAAATTCCAGTGGATAAATTTCTTTTGGAATCGTACAGGTTGGAAATGCGGTCGGTGCATCGATTTACGTATTCATTTAACTATATTTTATGATAAGAATAATATTTAAACAAACATAAACATCAGAATACCGGAATTGAAAGAAAATATATCGATTTACAAATATTCATAACAATAGTTTTCAACACACTTAAGAAGCTACCGAAAGATTTATCTAAGCTGTATTTTAATAAGGAAACGTAGAACCTTACAACAATACCTCTTATTGAATCGTTCTCTTTTTAAAATTTACTATTAAATTTAAATAGATATTTTATAAAAATCTACGTTTTCGTAATTGTAATACATATTTTCTCATCTTTTTTAGAGCTTCCTGAAGGTTATTTCCTCTGGAAACTTAGCTATGGTGCCTATTCGCTTATCGGATTAGGCGTAAAACTGTAAGCTAAAACCGATTATTATTCTCTGTTTACACAATTCACTCGAGTATGACCATTATTTTTATTCATTTTTTTTATAGTTACTATTCATGGTATTAACAATTTTTTTTCAGTCTTGCTTTTATCGTTACCTTTTTTGCGGACGATATGACTATACCTTTATACAAAGATAATGTAAGATAGTCCACTACGTATTCATTATTTAGAGAAAAGCGTGTAAATAATATCGTGCTGTTGTAGATAATACTTAGAAATAAATTCTTTACTCTTACAGATTCAGATAAATTTATAAAAATTAAATTATGTTTTTCTTTAGATAAGCTTAAATTAAGAAGGATGTTATGTTAAAGCGATAACTTTTGTTATTGAATTTGGTATATATATATATATATTTATTTATTCTGAGATGAAGATTTTTTTAGTCAGTAATATTTAATCATTCCATTATATGGGCTTTGATTATTTTGCAAGCAGGCAACACTGAATATTTCTGTAAATATTTAATATTTATTTGGTGCTCATAAATATTAACCACGTAGGCAATAATAAGTAATATTTTTTTTCAAGCGTACGAATTTGCTAGCTTTCTTTTCAAAAAAAATCTTGCTTTCAGAAAACTAAGCGTAATGTTTCTGCTTATGAGAAACGGTCTTACTATGCTTTTGTTGCTATTTTTAATAAATTACGCGCCCATTATTTGAAAAATAGTTTAAAAAAGTAAAATTAAAAGAATGGTTTTAACGTGAATAAACAATATTCCCTTTTTGACGAGTTTTTAAGTAATACCATTTTAAAAACTTGAATTTTTTACTTCATTTTTTTAATGTGAACATGTGCTCAAATAATTATTACTTAAAATTTTCTTAACTGTAATTTACTTATCTTCACATAATGTCTTTACTAAAATATGTCCAAAAATGAGCTGACATTTTAGTTTTAAAAAAAAACATGTTTTTTATTTGATAATTGATAATATTTTTGCTTTATTAGAAAATAATGTCATGGAGATTATGTGAAATACAGAACATCTGACAAATGAGCCTTAGCTGCAAATGTTCACTCTTTTGACAAAATTCCTCAAAACATGTTATACTTGCAATGTTGTGTCGAATTTCTTCTTTAAGTTTCTCAATTTTTTGTGGGTTATTGATGTACACTTTGTCCTTAAGATAACCCCAAAGAAAGAAGTCCAACGGTCTCAAGTCAGATGATCCACCTTGCTGCGAGATAACAAGACCGTAAATTTTTTCTTGCAATAATGCACGATTTCATTGGAATGTGGTATGTTGCAACGTCCTGTTGAAACCAAATGTCTTTCGCATCCATATCATTAATTTTAAGCCATAACAAGTTTGAAATCATCTCAAAAAATCGAACTTTATTGGTGGTAAGGGCATCTTTATTTTCATTTTCAAAAGAGTAAGGTCCAATCAATTCCCTAGTCCAAAAACCGTACCAAACCGTGACCCATCATGGATGTATAGGAAGTTATTCAATGTTTTTTTGGATTTTCTGACCAGAGTTTCGATCGATTTGTTTATTGACAAAGCCGGTAAGCAGAAAATTTGCCTCGCTGCAAAAAAATTATTTTTTTCGAAAATATGCTGCATTGTTATTTTTATAATTTTAACGCTTTGTTCAAGCGTGTACTTTTCCATAATTTAACCTCAATGTTTACTGATAACAGCGTATAAAAATCTCTACTCTGGTTTTACCGCGAAGAAACGGTAGCAAATTTATAATATCAGTTCATTTTGGGAGACACTTTATTATTCACGTTTTATTAGTTTTAAGTATTAATATAGAATTTAACGACTTCTACTTATTTTTGTTTTATACGTATGCTTTTCTCTTATCAATGTTTTGTTGCAATTTTCTTTGATTTGCTGAGCTAAATGCTAGAATAGTTGCTTTTTTCTTTAGCTCTGAAGTATCACACTGACAAATTCGTGACGTTACTACATAATGCCCTGCCACTCTGAATTAAATATTTATTATTAAATACTTAAAATTAATGTTGTAACAGTTTTATTCTTGTGTTATGAGTAATGTAAAATTTTTATAAATATTCAACTTCAACTCGCTTTGGAAGCAGGATAACAAAAAAAACTCACGGGCTACCCTTATTTCAACCACCGCATCGCATCTAATGAAGTGTTATTAAGTCAGTCTGTTTTAATATATATAAAAAAATTGATTGAGTGATTTTTTTATGAATGCCTGAGGAAAATGTTGAGGAATATTTTTTTTATGAATATTTCAGAAAAAATGAAAAGCTATTTACTTATTTTTGATTCTAAAGCCCAGTAGAAAAAACTGATAAATTTTTGGGAAAATTTATCATCAATGAAGAGTATAATATAAAGTTTATATAGATTAGATGATTTGGTAAAGAAATATTAATGGAAATATTCGTGCATTCGTCGTTTAAAATGAATAACTTGCATTAAGAAAATCATTTTATACCTATTCTTCCTGACAGCCAGAATATCTTTCAGGAAAGTTTTTCTGTTTTTATTTAATAAAATATTTTGAAAATATAAATTTATTTCAAATAAAACTGCCTGAGAAAAGCCGATATTAACTGACTGTCTTTTCGTGCCGTTAACCTTTGCACGAAATACCAGCTCTCGTCGTACGATCAATGATGTCATTATATTGTACCTGAAGTATACTTCAAGTTTGTCATAAATATATAGCAATATCATTATTAATGATGTATAAGATCGGTTAAGATAAAACCATTAATCATATGATTTTATACGACATTTTTATTTCCAAATTCTGTTTCTGGCAAACCTTATTTTCGTGTTATATCGGGTTTCAATTCTGACCTTTTAGTATGATGACAATCCTTGTTCATAATTTAAAAATTGCTTCCGGAGAAATTTTAAAGTGTATAAAGTACTCGTACTTACAATTATTAACTAAAAAATATCCTACTTCCGGTTTAAACTTTCGAAAAATATTCCACACGAAATTTTTTAAATTTAATTCTTTTTAATTTTAGCCTCCCTTACAGAGGTACATCCTCAGCAAGAAAAAAATAAAATCACCTAGACTGAGTTAAAAAGCGTTAAAAATTTCATAAAATGTACATAAAAAAGTTACTCCAAATAATCTACTTTTTAAAGATTTAATGTGGTTTATAGACATTATAATATAGTGTTTTTTTCGAGGGTATCGAGTCCCACTTAAAATTTTATTTTAAGTTATACTTGTGACGTTTAACTTTCAATCTGTATCTAAGTTAATATAAATTTTTCCTTAAAATTTCTTTAAAATCGATTCGGCTATTCAAGTATAATGTGCGAATAAATTGACAGAGATATCAATACAATTTTCTTCAGTATTATATAAATTGCAAAGTTATAACGGGAAATAGTACCGTGAGCATTATTTTTTTTTTATGTTGAATAATTCACCACTTAACCTCAATCTCTGCGCTCAGGGAATAAATTTATTAGCTTATAATATATGCCAAGCTTTACTAGGATTTGAACCCAGAATATTCCGGATGTAAAACGAGATTATAAGAGAGGTCGGAGGATTTATTACCAATATTAATTAAATCTTGTGTGTATTTCAGTTTCAGCTGCTAATTTTTTTTTAACTTGCTAGCAGTTTCTATTTTTAAATATTTGACAAATTATCAAATCCATAGAAAATATGATTAGATGTTTTTTAGTTATATTTATTTTGTATACAGGAAGCATGATAATTAAATTTTGATGCCATTGTTTTCTTGTCGTGAAAATTATCTGCCAAGTATCGCTAAAAATCTAATCAAATCTTATGTAGAAGAGATATTTCGAACGCTATCAAAATCATGTTTGTTCAATCAAGACCTTTTTTGGGGGCAATAAAACGCCCCTCTTTCTTGGGTTATCGAGCAGAAAATAATAAGGTAAATAATCGGTTTTAAAAATTGTCTTACTTTAGCACTACACTGAGAAAATTTGTAATGTATACATATATTGGATAAGAGCAGATATCCTGCCCTAAAAAAAGTTGTTATATATCTTTCTGAAATTCTTGAACTGTGATACCAAAAACCGTACTCGTTTACCATCGGTAAGGAGAACTGTCATGGATACAATTTTTCCACAATTTAAGAGGAACTGATAAAATTATCTGGAGAATTATATGTTATTATTTTTTATTTGATGAGATTACGAGGTCAACTGCTATGGTCATTAGTCCAAATGGAAATTTGTTGCGTATGAAAAATGCTATGCCTAACCGGGATTTGAACTCAGGACTTCCGGCTAAAAGGCCGAGACGCTACCACTCCGCAATGGAGATAGGCATTATTATTAAGATGAAATGAACTAAATTTCTAAATGGTGCAGTCATCTTTTCATCAAACATTCAGGTAAAGTGTTTGATTGTTATTTCGGTAAATCCATCCTTATTTTTTAATGACATGATTTTTATCCTATCCCAATAAAAAAAGGAAGTATTCAATTCGATCTTTATATATTTTATCTATTTTTAATGTATTTCAACATTTACCCTTCACCGCTTACAATAATGGTTTCTTTAATTTTGCACAGGAAGTTTCTAAGTTAAGTATCACTATTTTTTTTCTAAAATAAAAAATAAAAAATTAAATTTTTAATAATTATTTTTGCTAAAATAAATCAAAGATTTTTTAATCGAAAAGTATTATGATTTGTGCAGATGATTTGAAAATATTTCTCATTTTTTGTCACCATCATCTATTAGTATTTTATAATAATTATATCCAAACTACTTAAGTACATTTAAAAAAAAATTAGTTAGAAAACTTAGAGTGTAAGATTAACACATATTCCGACTGTCTCTTAACGTTAATTACCAAGATTTCTATTCTTATTTTATCAATACACTATTTTCTCCATTACATTTTATGACAGCGTCATTTTTCTACATGGAAAGTGTTTTTTGTAGGCTTATAACATTTTTAAATATAAATAAAACTAAAGAGTTTGTTAATAAAATCAACTTACTATACTAATAAAAAAACAAACTTTTTCAATATTTTAAAATTCAATTTGATAAAATCTCATTCAAGTTAAGCGTTTTATTAAATTGTTTGTAGCATCAGTAGCCAATATAAAAATGTTATAAGAGCATTTATTATTTATTGACAATAAATGTATGTATTCAAGTTATGTTGTTTACATTATGTTTCCGTTATTACTCAATTCTATGACGTCAAAACTTGTAGAATCCATCATAATATAATTCAATCCGTTTCCATCTGTATCTATAATTCATTATTCTATTGTTATAATCGAGTTATAAATAGGGTTTGGCATTAAAATAAGTAATTAATTTTACCAATTTTATAAATAATTTCAGAGTAGCCTAAATAATATCATGAAAGAAATCATCGATTCAAGTATTGTGGTAAAAAATATTTTTATTTTAGATCACAGTATAGTGATTTTATGCAGCTGGAGTGAGACTAATTTTACTGAGCATTTCTGGAAAAATTTTTAAGGAATTAAGGAAAATAAAAGGCTCAAGAGTATCTAAGGTTGTAATATTCTGCCAGCTGACGAAGTGTATTTTTTACATGCTGCGTAAAAAATATGAATGTACAGATCGATTGTCGTCTAGGTCGTAAGAACACCTTAACCGAACAGAATAAATATTTAAAAAATTATAAATAAATTTATCTTTGGTGATATTTTATTCGTAAGTTTTTCAGGATAACTTCATAGCCGGATGTGTATTGCGAGATAAATTAAGAGAATTTGAAGTTTTACCTACATGTTATAATTTTTTGGTTATTTTCTTTGAATTGCAAATTAAATTACAAACTGAGCTACATGTCTCTCGAAAGTTAAATCTAGAAAAATTGTTTATGTTTTCCTTTAGCTTTCAACTTAACAGAATCGGGCTAATATTTGCAGAAATATCAATGATTATTAAAAAAATCTTTTTTTTCAATTTTGTTGATTGGACAGTGACATAAATTTTCGTACTGACCGAACCCTGTCTATATAATTATAAATAAAATTTATGGTTTGTTTGTACACTGATAACAACCCATGCTACTTTGACCAGTTATTGAAAAAAAAAAACTGGAGAAAAAGCAACTCGATTTTATTCCTTTTACGTCAGATCTTGTCTAGTCTATTTGTCTTTGTGTTAAGAAATTGTTCAAAAACAGTTAAATCAATTTTAAACAAGACATAAATATTAAAAATTAAAAAACACCACTGCCAAATTAAAATATAAGATAGTTAAACAGCCTGCGGGTGATAATTTCGTATGCAGTATTTGTGTATAATATAATTTTGTTTTCAAAATTTTAAATTTATTTAAACATATTTGGATAGCTTATCACTTCCTGTAACGTAAGGATTCCAACGCGGGGTCATACATCTAAATAGGTTCAACCGTTGAACTGGTACGGTGGAAATAACATAAATACACCCTAAATATATTACACTCCTTTTTGGGCAGCTGTGCAAAACTGGGCAAAACTGGGCAACTGGGCAAAACTTCCAACATGAGTAAATCTAAACTGCAACAGAAATCATAGATATGTCTTAAAATATTCACCAAGACGGACACATCCTTTCCTCATGAAAAATAACCTTTTTGATATTTATTTTCGACATGATTCGTTTCTTTTTCATCGGAATATTTTTTAGTGATTCATCTACTGAGGTTGCGTATTTGTAAGACTTTTTAAGAGATTGAAATTAAGGCAAAAATGATTTTAATAAACTTTAAACATTTCGAGGAAAAGAATAAATGTAAACAAAATTTGAATTATTCTGAGATATTTTTGCAAGAAATTAATTAATTAGATAACGAGAAATTGTAAGATATACTACGCATATATAGACGCCTATTTTTTATTATTATATTTTATATAAATTTGTCTTTTTAAAATTTTGTTCATCGTTTTTATATTTTTGAAGGTGTACCCAAGTATAAAATTTTGTCATAGTTGTTGATGACTGACAAATGTAATTTAAGCTTGATTAAAAAAAACCTTAAAGAAAGTAACGATGAGTTAGACTATAATTCAGTCCCAAACGATTCATAGTTGGTAATGAGCTAAAGAATTATATTTTTTGGTAACTTTAAGAAGATTTTATAAATTAGATTGCAATTCTTTTCTACTTACTGCATATGTGATCCAAACTAAAAGAAAAACAGCGTAAAATAGCTTTACACGTGCTAAATAAACAGTAAATTCTAATCCTGCTAATATTTTTATACGTAGTTAAAAAACAGCAAATTAAAATCGCATCGAGTATGAAATATGATGTCATTATCTCAATCTTATTTCTAGCAAACTTAAAATTACATAATTTGCTTGTATTTTCCTAGTAAAAATTTATTTATCATTTTTATTTAAAGAGAATAAGTGTAATGGAAAATATAAAATAAAAACAAAGCATATACTTAAATGTCTTTTTTCCTTATCTTACAGTACATAAAACGTTATTCCTCAGTGACATGAAATATAAAAATTAACACTCGTAAAATAAAAATTCAGTTTGGTTTTTGTAAGTCAATTAATTACGTATTTCCTCCAGTCACATCCAATCATAGACACAACTTAATAATAAATTAAATTTTGTGAAATAACTCCATGCTTTCCTAAATTTGTACTGGCAACTTTCCAGATAAAATATTAATAAAATTTAAACAATTTATTTTTATAAAATTTTTGTTGAAAATCATGAGCGATGTTCCAAATCTTCTGCTGAACAAATAATTTTTAGGCGATTTAAAAACTGAGAATAAATTTTAATTAAAACATTTCTAGGGATGAAAATTAAAAAAAATAAATAAATGAAATTTGAAATAAGCTTTGGATTATAATTTTGTTTTGTTTTTGATGGAATTCCTCTTCGTCTCGATTAAACTAAATTACTCATTTATTAATAATAAATATATATATTTTTAATGGCAAAAAAAATTGGAAAAATGAATTTTAAGCTAACTGTTTTTTAGGTTTTTTTCAGAAAATATTTTCAGAATTTTATATTAAGTTTTTCTAGTAATATTTACGAAATGACAACAGAATGGTCACTAGTATTTAAATTTAAGTTTTCTTTTACTAGTTTATTTTTTAATCAAGGAAAATGACGGAGAGCAGAGCTCACACATTTTGTGTTCAATGGAAAAAAAAAAATACTAGGTATTATATTTAAGATTCCTCGACGGATGGGAGGGGGAAGAGATCTTTCTTGAAATTATTGAAATTATCGTACGTGTCTATTGACTAGTGTGAATCAGAAACGTGATTCACGTTACGGCACAGATTATTCATTTTCATACGTATCTACAACGTTGAGGTGTTGTTACTTACATTGGTTATCGAATCAGAAGGTCGCAAGATCAAATCTCAATGTATTTTTTTATTTTATACTTTTACAAAGTTTATAAGTCTTGTTCATCATAAATATTACACTTTATATTATAATATTATTATTATTATTACTATCATTAACGTTAAATAAATATATTCCAGTTAGATGTGTACATGCATTTTTTTTTTTTTAATATAATTAGTTATTTGATGGGCTTGACATATTTCTTCTATCTTAACATCTATCCATTATTCTATTAATAAAAACATTAATATAATACTATTAATGGTTAAGAACGTCACATGATTACATTTTAATTAAATAAGTATAATGTAAAATTATCGTACAATTTTTTTCTAAAAATATTTTAGTTTATACTTAACAATCTATTTTTACTTGTCTACAAAAATATACTTATATTATGGTTAAAATCTAATCATACTTCATTAAAATGTAAAAAGTAATATTAAAAAAATTGCGTAAATTAATTTTAAAATAACATGTATAAGCTAATTTCCAGATGTTTTAAGTTTACAGGCATTTTTGTTGGCACTTCTGATTCATGTAGTTCTTTTCTATAGTTGTTTGAATAACCTTTAAGTAATTTTTTTATTCTTCTTCATCATCTATGATTATTAGAAAAACTTTATCACAGTAATGAAATTCCTAAATTAAACTTATTTCATGATGTATGATCTTAAATAATCTTGTTAAGATTTATTAACCGATTTAAGTCTCCGTTAACAATACAAAGTTTATTAGTTGCTAACTAAGTGGACTTAAGTACGTAAATATGACATTTTATTTATGTATAAACGTTTTAAATAATTTTGACATTTGCAAAAACTAAATCATTTTATTCTGAATTCAAACGAAAAATAATTATTTATTAGCTACAATAAAGATTCTTTAAACATTAAATAAATTTAGTGTATTTATTACTTTAGAATCATTAACTGAATGTATGTGGATTTCAAAAAATAAAAAATAAATTACGGGCACTTGAAAAAAAAAATTCCTTAAACTTAACGGTTTTGATAAATAAACTCATACAGTTTGGCGAGTCGGAGAGACCGTTATATTAAATTGAAAAACTAACTCCTATCGTGTTAAAGAATTTAAAAGAGATTATTTCCTTGTTTATATCAGAAAAGTTGTCTTACAAATAAAACAACCTTATTCAAATATATGTAGTATCGCTTTATATATTATACAACAGTTTGATGAAAATTTAAGTATAATTATAAAATATTTGCGAATTATTTGGTTGTAAACTTGAATTTACGAACTATTGTCGTCTGAAAAAGGTGAGAAGCATGTTACCAGTCTACAAGACCGAAACCAAATAACGTTCAAGCTGTAATACTACACCATGACAATCAGAGTATATGTTCGTTTAGATATATTCATTTTACTCGATCTAGTGAAAAAGTGTCTAGACTAAACAGCTTTGTTATTATTTCAGTCTATGATACCGAGCTTCATTAACTAAGGGTCTTATTATTAGGAGTGTAAGTAAAGATAAAAAATTAGTTTTATAGAGTTCCAGAGATTAAGAGTTACATAATAAAAAATGCTTAATTAATTGAAATAATATTAACTAGCAGATATGAGGAATATTATGCTATGTAAGACGCCGGTTATTATTTTTTTATCAATATGAAAATTAACAACAGGTACATATGGCTATTAACTACTAACAGGTGATTATACTAGAAAGTTTATTCAATTTTTTGTAAAACTTGCAATGGATAAATATTTTAACATTTTGACTACCAGAACTCTCTCCCCCAGGCATTTCCTTCTCTACCAGCTCCGTTTCACAAAAAGTTACCTCCAGCTCAGACACAAATTATTTAAATTATTCAATAATTACATATGTTGCTTTATAATTTTAACTAATAATTTTATAATTATTTGTAATATTTTACACGTTTTTGTCTGTTAAAATACTATACACATGGGTTTAGAATAAAAGAAAAAAGAATAATTTGATCGCCCAGTCTTACATAAAATTATCAGTTATCAATCACGTACCGAATTTTACAGAAGTAAAGAGTGTTAAACCTAATTGTAAAAATAAATCTGAAAGACTTATAAATTGAATTATTTATATAAGTATAAAATACTGAACTTAAAACAATAATATCTTAAATCGCTACATTATTTACCTATTCTTTGATATATATTTGATGAATATTTGTATATATCGAAAGAGACTCCTTATGTTAATATTTTTTGTTGGATATCCAGAATAGTTTATAGTTACTCGTTTATACTTTTCAAAGCATTGTTCCGTTTGTACTTTATTACAAGTGACTCAAAACGTACAGAACAGTGACCTCTTCGATGAATTCTTTTTAATCGATGCTCACCTTGCCCAAGAAATTTTTATTATTTTTGACATCGATGAGATTTAACACAACCATTTCTCTAAATTTTTTAATATTATAAAGTTTTTTACCAGTTATACATTTAAATACGATGTTTCCGTTTACGATATAAATATTTAGAAGAATCTCAATGCTAACTTTCTATACCACTTATACTTCTGATCGGTGTGCCAAATTATAGAAGTCGATCTGAGCGATCGGTGAATGGGTTAGACCGGTTATATTTCAGTACTATTTGAGGTTTTTGTAAACGTTTTCAACGTTTGCGCATAACACTGATCGTTTCAGGAACAAGTCTGATTGTCAGAAAAAGTACTTTCCTGCGATCTTTCATTTTGTAGCTATTATAATTGAGTTGCTTTGTAAACCTTTGACCTCACCTCTTTGAAGTTTTGCGTTTACTACCGGTGCAGGTAATTATTTTATAGATTTCCTGACCGTTCAACTAAGACGGATCATTTCGTTAATCAGTTCATGTGCCAACTCTAGCGAAGTAAAAAAGTTGTCGGTAGATAATTCACGTCCACACTGAGGAAATAGATAGGTAAGATTCATTAAACCTCTTGTGTTACAGCCCGATCAGTCGGGATACTGTTCAGTTTGCCATAAACAGAAACCTGATACAGAAGCCGCCTTTGCACACAGCTTAAAAAGTTTTAATTCGTATTTGTGCCTCTTTCCCTTAATGTATTGATGAAATAATATCTTTCCTAGGAAGGAAACAATAATCTCGCTAATGGATAATTAATTTCTAAGTGGATATAAACCGCTGAATATTTGGTAATGTGTTAACCAAGAGTTAAATCTTGAACATATGATCATCCTGTAAACGTTTTTTCATTACTATAAAAATGTACCGTACTTAATAAAGACTTGATTTTATTTCTAGACGTGTCAAAGCGGTCTCAATATTTCATTACCGTATAAAACACTTGTAGAACAGTATATTTTTTATTAATGGCTTTTAAAGTATTTTAATTTTTTGCAGTTTTCTCCTCGTATTATACAATTTAGCTAAAATAGAATGTTAATTTATAGATTTATTTATTATTTCTTGAACTTATTTCTGAAGAGAGTGTTCATTTGTCAATTTTACGATTGTAATAAATCATCGGGCACAAATAGAGAGAAAAAATTTACTGTTTCATCTCCAGTATATTTTGATAAAAATGATGGATGAAAACCGGGTATGTTACGTAGAGGAGATGAAAGGTACTTTAAATTACTTCTTATATCTAACTACATAATAGTAATTTGATAGTTCGATTGCTAAGTTGGATTTTCTGGCACGATAGCAGAATCACTGTGCCATAATTTAAATACAGATTGGGAATATATAGAAGTCCTTATCTTAATTTCTTTTTTCGACATTTACACTACGGTAGGATTACTAATATTACATTTTTGGCTCAGTCTATGCGACAAGCTTGAGATTCAGTTTCATAATCATCTTAATTCAGATAGCTGTCGGTATCGTAAATAAATTCGTCACTAGACTCTAAGTAGTATTTAATAACTTCAACTGATAGAGAATCAATTTTTAAGTTTAAAAAATATTCTATCATTAATGTTTAATAAACTAAAAAATTATTGTCATACTAAATTTTTTGTAAAATTAAATAAATGAATCGTTATAATAATAAAAAAAAAAAAACCACTAATACACACAACTCAATCACATTTGTTTAATGCTTAACCAAATCTCGAAATAGCTGATTTCGGAACGGAATAAATTATGTTAATATACTGTTGCCTGCCAAACCGAATGGGATTTCTATATTGCTGTAGTCCAGTTTACTTTCTTTTACCAAGAAAAAGATAGAGATTTTCGGTCAGATTTGGTTTATTAATTATTTATAAAATAATTGTCCTTAATTAGTCTAAGATAAATAAAAAAAAGTATACAAAACTTTTAAAAAATTCAAATTTTAAAGATACATTATTTGATAATAATACAGGTTAATTTAACGGGATAAAAAACTTTCAACGTTTTATTAAAAATTAAATAATGTCGTAAGCATGTACTCTTTTTAACTCTTTAACTTTTTAACTTTACTCAGGAATTATAAACAATCTTTTATTGATTTAATTGTGATACTTTAATGCATTAATCACAGTTATTAATATTAAGTACATTACAACGTAATAATGGAATTCATTCAGTATATTGGTACTGAATAGTCGATAGAAAAACGTTTGAATAAGAGAAAAAAATATCGAAAAAAACCGGCTATCGATCTTTGTCGATCGTAACAGATTAGTTCTAATCTACAACACTAGAGCGCACCACTTGTCCGTAACTAGAAATGACAGCCCACCTCCCGACTACATTCGTTCGTAGTATTCTTGCAGTATTTATGTCCATAAAATATTGTCGGCTAATACGACTGGTCTCACTTGTAACACGATCATCAGTATTGGGGAAATAACAAACAATATGTTTTTATTTATAATGTAATCGATAAAAAAACTATTAAATAATTACAAACTTATTTTATGCAGTTTTACGGATTAAAATTTTTTATGAAGGGCAATTTCAAACCGCATATTTGTTATTTAATCTTCTTTCGAGAGAAAACATATAATTTTACATTTATTATTAAAATAATCTTTTTTATTTAAAGTTTAAATGAGAATTAAAATAATAAAAGAAAAAAATACGTGAAAAAATTGGTTAATATATAACATTTTGAAAATAAAAAGTCATATATATAGATGGTAGATAAAAAGAATGTTAAGACATATTTTTACATGTAGAAAAACGAGCCAATTTTTTTCAATTTTTAAGTAAATTTAAGAAACTCTAAATACAAATAGATAATAATAATAATAATAATCAAGTTTATTATTTCTTGTAGAATTAAATTATTGTTTAGAATATAATTTGTGAACTTAATTCCAAAGTAAAATAATATTCAGTAAAATAGCTAAGAAAAAATTATTTTTACAACCTGTAAAGAAGAATGAATATGCTTAATCCGTCTTGGACGGAAATCAGCTATTTAAGCATTGGTACAGGAATTGCACACGTGTGCACGTCTACAAACACATCCTGCGTGTGCGCACAAACAATGAAATAAATATATACATACTGTTCTCATTGTTATGTAATTTGTTTTTCCAGCTTTATTATCATCCATTTTCATTATATACTTGGAATTTTTTCACAACAATAAAACAAATTTTATTTCTATTTAAACAGTTAAACAATACGTTTAAATGTTAATTAATTATATCTGGAAACCGATAATATTTACCCCGTTTTGCAAGAGTTATGTAAATAAACTTTCAGAATAATCTAAAGTTTCGAAAAACAGATGAGTTACTTGGTTCGATGACGTAGACTAAAAATCTATATTCTATCTAACAATAGAATAAATGTCTATTTATCTAACACATCAAGTAAACTGAGGATTAGTATTTTGGATAAAATGCCTTCGGAGTATGAAACCAAAAATATGTGATGTTACAACTAAAACTATCATAATTTTTTTTCAGAAGTTTTCCTTACAAACATTAATCATCTAAAAGGTACGATTTAAATGTCTATTTCTTTCTATTTTATCTTTTTATTACCTTAAAATAAATTCTACATACCATACCCTAAGTTAACGACTTCATAGAATTCAAATTTTTGTTTTCCTCCACACAATTATCCTCTGTTATTAAATTAAATAACCCTGGGTGCTTAATACAATACATCCGGTTCGTGTCATTACAAGATTCTGCCACAAATTTTTCTACTCTTCTAATCGTGTTCGGTTGTCTTCATTCTAAATTTTATCAGTGCGTCTAATCTTCAACATTCTCCTCTTACACCAATTTTTAAAGGGTTCTGTAATTTCCCTTTCTTTATTGTCCATTTTTCCCCACAGTGTAGAAGAATATTTAATAAATATTTTTCTAATTCTTAAATTTATATTTTATACTAGTTGACTTCTCTTTTGCAAGAAAGTTCTTTAAGTTTGGGGCGATCTATTTCAATTCGATCGTTAGTACTTACATATAATAATTTAAAAAAATAATAATAAAAGTCGGCAACTTTTGTTATGTTTTTGTTTTATATATTTAATTCCTCATTATCCATTTTTATTATAAATTTCATTACTTTCATTGTAGTCTTACTTACAAAATTTTCTTTCTTAGTAATAGATTACTCAATGAGTATTTCTTTTGACTGAGCTTTATTTTTTGCCAAAAATTGATCTTACAGAGAATCTTAATATCTTCATCTTTTCTCCTTATTTGGTTACCATTTTCTCAAATTTATCATTCGATTCCTTTTTGTTGGTCTTTGCGATATGAGATCATGAAAAACAAACAGTGTAAATACACGATGAATGATTATACATTACATTAGCATTACTATGACTAACGCTAAACATTTAATTTAATTAAAATGAAGGTTTCAAAATCGTTCAGTCTTTTTACTGTAATTAAATTTTGTTTGGTAACAAAAACGTTTCTTTTTATCTTTATTCCCCAATGAAACTGCGCAGTAAGTAAATTAAAATAAGCATAGAAAATTAAATAATAAAACTCAAGTGGCAATGATCTAGTCGTATAATTTAATAATGTAATATTGTGAGATATCTACGTTTTAGTAATCTAGACCAATGTTTTGTTTAATAATTTTCAAATGATTAACTTTTTAATTATGTTTTTGAATACTGAAGTAGAATAGATTTTAAGCACTTTTTAATGAAATTTAATGTCATTTTAAATTTTATGGTTTAAAATGAAACCAAAGTGTAACTTGTAAAATAATTTATTAATTTTTTTCCTAAAAAAAGGTGATATTTAAAAAAAATATAATTTACACCCTAGTTTTTTCCTTAAGAATTTATTAATTTAAGCAGCTTAATTTATTACTAGAACCACTATACAAATTGGATCCATATACCATTTCATCGATGGGTGACAGCATAAGAAAATATACATAAAAGTTTATTAAATATTATTTCCATAACATGAAGGATAAAACAACAGTTTAATGAAATTTATATTTATTAGAGTCGTGTTAGGCATTTAGATTATGAAAGTAAATTAATACTCATTTTTAAAACATATTACGTGTTTCTCTAAACCAAAATCATGATTTAAAAAAAGAATCAATTAATTGCAAACCTAATAAGCAGAAGTATCCACAGTCAATAAGGTTCAATTTTCTATTTAATCTGAAAATATTTTCCGAAGAGAAAGGTAGAATTTGATTTAAAAAGCAAAAGCCAAACTCGAATGAGTCAATCTTGTTTTGATTTGCTAAAGGAAGTATTCTTTTTTCTCATTTTTGACGTACACATATTTTTTTAACGGTTTATTTTAAGTACCACTATTATATTACTACTTATAAACGTGCTGAATTTTATATAAACGTTTTTTTATAAAACTTAATAAATCCTAAACTTGTCACAATTTACATTCTTAATATATATTTATGAACAGGATTTGAATTTTGTATTATTTTTTCAAAAAGCTAAATTTATAAATATTATACCACTCCATAAAATATTGTGGAAAATCTGATTCCATTAACTGAAAAAAACAAAAAAAAAAACACCGATCATTAAATTAGGAAAACAGAAAATTATACCTTAAGTTTAAAGATTACGATTATAGCAATCGGAAGTAGTAATTATGATATTTCCAACAAGATTGACTCAGACAAGAAGAAGGATTTTTATGAAGAAAAGAAATTACTAGTATCAAACATAGATATAACAGAAAAATAATTTATAAAGGAAAATAACACACCTCAAAGTTTTGAATATAATAAAAGATTAATCAGTTTTGTGTGTGTGTATATATATATATATATATATATATATATACATATTTTATTTTTTTCGCCTGACTGGCTTTGCCTTTGGTTGATAAGAATCTCAGCTGAATCTAAAGGTTATAAACCATCAGCCGGTAGGAAATCTCATGGAGGCAGACACCCCAATGAAACCATAAAAAAATCTAGGACACATTAAACCTACACGTACTCACATTCTTTAAATATATCCGATGAGCGTCGATCCAAAATTTAAAAAACACCACGGAAAAGAAGAACAAGAATAAGAGATGGATAGAAAAAGAACAATCTACTAAGAGAGGTACCGCGAAATAAGACAAAGGGATATAGTTACCAGGTACTTCTAAGATTTTCATAGATACTTGGTACCTTTACCGATAATTCTTCTGTAGATCTGGAAATATTTACCTGAAAAAGGAAAATCACACATTTTCGACAAATTTGTTACTATTTGTAAAGCTCAAATAAATGTCTCAACAAACCGATTTAATCTCACATAATTACTGCTCAGTTTTCCTCAAGATAAAATATTTTCACCCATAAAAATATCCAGCTGAACTATATAGTATTTATTCCGGATCAATCGGAATATTTTATTAAAATAAGTTCTTGGTTGATAGATTCTGTAATGAAAGGATTTTAAGATGAATTATACATAAAGGAATCTTATACCAATAATAGTAAACTTTGTGGTTAATCAACTTACGTTTCGTGGTTTAACGTAAGATTAATCTTACATTAAAAATTATAAGGTAAATAATACGTTAGAATACATAATAAAAATTGATAATGAATTATTTTTAAAAAAAACAAACAAATAAATCTTAAAATCAAAGGGTTAACCTAAAATGAAAGAAAGGAAAATTTCATCAAATCAGTGAAACGAAAAAAATTAATGTTCAACCAATATTCAGAATTAGAACGTAATCACTCTGACCTGGATAACCTTATTTCTGAAAGTAAATTATGTATTAGGATACTAAAGATATTTTACTAGATTTAATTCCTAGTAAGATGATTTTTATTTAGCGTCTTTAAACAACTGCTATCTTTCGTATCATTCATACTGTATAATTTAATCGTTTTGTTATTTTTATTTTATGAAATCTATATTCTTGTTTAAATTGTAATACATTCCTAGAATATTAATAGAAATTTTCAAGAGAGAAAAATAGAACTCTACCTAATTTTTAAGATAAAATGAATCCGGAAAAACCAATTTTTGATATGTTGTCCTTCTGACGTCATTTTCATAGACGTCATTCATATAGCTACTATTATTACTTTTATTCCCTTCTCTTTGTAACCACAATAACAGCCACAGCAATTGCCTAAGGTTTTTCAAATTTGTTTTTGAAGGATTCTCTCATGTTTCTATAATAGTTATTAATTCTAAAAAAAGAACTGCATAATTTCAAATGTTTGAAAAAAATATATGTTTCCCATTTAAAAAATTTTTAAATGGAATCTTTCAAAATATTTTCTGTGTGTGTGTGTGTGTGTGTGTGTATATATATATATATATATATATTAATATTATTTGTGTATAATTGTAAATTTATATACACACAATCTGTATACACGATACAAAGATACGCTACAGAGTTCGCAATGATTGGTAATGAAAAATTGGGTAATCTACTCTGGTGGACTGATTCCTCACTTCAGTACCAACATAATTTTACCAATCATTAAAAAATATTTTTTAAATATAAATAAATTTTATTACAAATTCATCCTGCTTACTTTAATTTCAACTTAGAAAATAATAAACCAATATTGAAAGTTCTTAAATCTATTTAAACAACTTAAAATAAGCTTTTAAAAAATTTACTTTATTTTGGTATATTAGCAAATAACTACTCAAGTGGAAAAAAAATCAAACATTAAATATATAATATCATAGCTAATAAGAATAAACAAAATGGCTACCGAGAAAAACTAAGCTCACACACAGTTTTGTTTAAAGCATACTTACAATTTAAAAAGTCCATAAAATTTTCTGTTAAATTCAGACCGGATATCATAGATACATATAAAAAATACTGAAATGAAACGACTAGCACTAGATAGGGAATCTTGGAGAGCTGCATCAAACCAGTCAAATGATTGAAGACAAAAAAAAAATATAAAAAATTATAATCGTTGTACAGTCTAGTAACATACTGATTGTGAATTAAAATGGAATTACGTTAATGTTTTATTCTTGAAGAAATATAAAAATTAAACTCTCCAATCAATATAATGTGAATAAATATGTTTGAATAAAAATTATAAAAAACATAAAAGAAATTAAAGAAAACCTTTTTCACGGAAAATCAGGGTTAAAATATTCAAAAAGTAATGGGTAGGAAAGTTTAAAGTATAAATATTTCATCATTGTATTTTTAACTATCTCACTACATGTTCAGGTACACCAATATTTACTCTTATAATTACTGTACACAGTATAAACCTTTGACAGCATGGATAAAAGTTTTTTCATTTTTTTTTGCTAAATAATAAAAATATTATTAATATTATTCGTAATTAAATAAAAGAAATTTTGAAATCATATACGGGTAGGAGATATAATAGGTTTAGGAATCATCATGTTATACTATCCTCATGAAAATTTGTTAGCGTATTATTATTATACCCTCACTTATTTTGTATTTTCTTTGTCGATTTTGTCTTTATCTTTTTTCATTCTGTTTAATATTAACCATCTGCCTCGACCAAATTCATTAATTCATCCCTAAATCTATTTATTTTTTTCATATATATATATATTTTTATAGAAGTCGTAATGTTCATGATTGTGTGCTTGTTATTATCAACACTTCATTTAAACTTAAGGCGTGATCGGACTATCTGAATGATTATTTTAACATTATGATGAATCTAAAAAAAAAATTAAGGGTAATTTTTTCCAGCCAATTCAATTTTTTGGTAAGTAGTAAGACTTAAACCGAAAAGTCTTATAATTTACAACTCCATTTCTTGTTAATAAGTGGTTTAACGGATCGCATTCTAACAAGAGAACAAAATTCTTTATTAAAATAATTAATAATTCGTATGGTTCCTATTGAATACTTTTGCAAAGATCACGTTTTCTTTAGAACGGGGTTTTTTAAAGAATAACTTAATTAAAAAGTAATTGAAATTCTAGAGATAGATATGTGCTCTATTAATCATTGAAATTAAACTAACTATTCTGCTGCTATTACAAGCTAGCGGTAGATAACGAAATGATTAAATATTATTTAAATGTAAATAATGAATTTTGAATAATTGAAATTATTTTTTCTCAAGCCATGTTTAGATTTTACTCGTTCATGTCTATATTTTATTTCGTGTAATTATTTTTCTTTCTAAAATTAAGGGTTCTAATTTGTGATTACTGATTTGTAATATTGTTTTCTAGACTAGAAAATAATTTTATTTTCTCTAATATGCTTCAGAATATTAAAGTTTTTTTCAGCTGTATTTATGTATTTTTATAATTGTTCTTAAATGGATTAACATTTATTAATTAATTTCTTTTTATATTTAATATTTCAGTAATTTTAAACATAGGTATATACGGATTTTATAGAATTAAAATTGTTTTATAAAATTAAAATTTAGTTTGACATTATCATTTACGTAGTTTAAGGCTGTGTTAGTCATACTAAACTAAGTTGATGATACGAATATATTGAGTTAATGTTATATATTTGTAATTTCAATTTATCAAAAATAAATTTTTTATTTGTTGGTAAATAGAAATCTTTGTAAAGGACTAAAAAATAATCACAGAAAAATCAGCAAGCAAACATTTTTTTTAACTCAATTTTAGGAAATTTTTAAATTTTTTTGCTTATAACTATTTTGAGTGTGCATAAATTATATTTATAATCGTTTAAACACAAGATGACATAATTAATTTTTTGTAAGAAAATCTATGTACAGCATATGTGTTACCGTGAAAGACCGACATCTGGCAAATGTCGATATTCTCCGTTGAATGTCGACACATACCAAATACGTCGGTAAAAGTTAGAAGTATTTGCTTATTCGGACCGTCGCCGGTATATGTCAATAGATATAAACTCTGGTGGAGGTCGAAACGATAACTAGAAATTAAAAAAAAGTCACCAGATATCAATCTCTAAGGTAAACAATTTCGAGAAATCCTTGTAAAAAAAAATAAAGTTTAAATTTAAGCTAAATATAACCTACGTTCGCTTCGCTGGCTAACCTCGTCTAATTAACTTTAAATATACTAATTATATATGTTATTCTCCCACATTGAAAAAGATTATTGTAATTCACCACATTTATAAAAAATGTAATCAAATTTTCAGCAATTTATTAATTAAATGGGCCAATCAGGAAAGACAG
Source organism: Lycorma delicatula (assembly GCF_047948215.1). NCBI lineage: Eukaryota > Metazoa > Arthropoda > Insecta > Hemiptera > Fulgoridae > Lycorma > Lycorma delicatula. The sequence continues at coordinate 79,337,630 of NC_134458.1, forward strand.
AATATGCTAACTGCATGAATGAACGATAACGACATATAAATGGTCACATGGTTTGCCCTTCGTTCAATTTTTTTATAAAAATATTTTTATTCAACTTTCACCATCAGCCCGTGCTGAATGCGGGGAATTTGATTTTTTGCCTCCAATGTTGGGAGAATAACATATGTAATTTGTATATTCAACGGTTATTAGACGAAATTAGCGAGCGAAGCGAGTGTAGAATATGTTTGGCTTAAATTTAATCTTCCTTTTTTTTACGTGGATTCCTCGTGATCTATTTACCTTGGAGGTGGGTATTGGGTGATTTTTTTTTAAATGTGTGGTTATCGTTTTGTCCCCCACCAGAGCTAATTTGTATTTGTCGACATATACAGGCGAAGGTTCGAATAAGCAAATATTTCGGTCTTTCATCGACCTATTTGGTATGTGTCGATATTCACCGGAGAATATCGATATTCTCTAATTTCAGTCTTTCACGGTAACATATATAATAACAGTTTCGTCTGTAAACTGCGAAGAAATTCATTTTATGTTCAAGTTACCGTTATCAAAAAAGATCAAAATCTGTTTTAGCTACAATTAAAATATCTATCCGCAGGGTACTTCCTTTTATTCAAAAATATATTTTTTACATCTACTCCCTCAGGATGGACTCGAGAAAAAAAAATGGGTAGATCAAACAAAACATAATTCTCGCTCCTGTTTTAGAGACATTTCTTTTTTAATTTTATGTACTCAGCATACGTTTTCGTAAAATATTTTAATCAATGGAAATATTTTAAGAAACACCTTTCCTTATTGGTTTTTCTTTCTATTTCGATCGGAATACGGGGTTGTTCACTTTTATTTTTCCAAAACATTTTCAAATCTTTTAGCCGAGTATAATTTTTAATAAAAAATTTCAAGCGATGAAAATAAATGCAAATAAAACTTTTAAAACGTTTACAGAACAGTTCTGCCAATTTAAATGGGAGTCTCTTCCATTATCTTTAGGGAAAACGTTAGTGATTTACTTTGTTAAAAAAACAAATAAATTTAAACATAATTATTTTGACAATTCGAATGAAGGTTACTGTAATCCGTAGTGAGGGGACAATTGAGAATAATCCATTTTGTTCTTTATAAACTGCTATTCACATCTTGTTTTTGTTGTAAAATTAACTCTTGGACGGACAAATCAATATTTAACAGCAAATATTCCTTCTTGAACGTCTTTCCACTGATCTTACGAACATAATATCAGAATCTTGGTGTGTTTTTTTCCAATAATACCAATTTTCTATCTATAAATTACCACTGGAAAATTCAAAATTCAGTGTTTTACTTAAATTAGTCCATTTACTCTATTTTCCGTAATAGCTGAATTTCCGTAAATTCTTCACTTTTTTATCCGCATGCCATATTATATATACATTAAATGATCCTAGATATATATCTTAATTGCATATTTTGTGATTTTTTTTTTTAATACAGTGATAAGTTTGACTCTTGTCAATAGCGCAATCATGTAATTTCATTGTATAAATATAAGGAGGACATAAAAGGATTGTACTTATAACCTTTTGCTCTTCTGATTCAAACCCGATGAATGCATTATGGTGGTATACGGAAGGGGGAGAGGTTACTGAATGGAGTCTAATGAAGAGGTTGATGCTGCCAAGAGCGTGGAGCGTGGCAGACTACAAGTGCTGTGGGCATCGTGAAAAGCCACCCCTTACCGTCGTTAATGCCCACTTGCAGTATACAGACTCTCTTCACATTGATCGCATCTGTTACCGTACATTTTGTACAGTAATACATTCGCATTGTCATATACTATGTACTTTTTTTTATCGTTCATATCTAACAAAGATTTCAATAGACGTTTTATACATATCATGTGAAGTGTGCATCTGGGAGTAATTCGGCTGTAAAGAATCGTTGGCTAGACGCAGTTCTAAATGGAGATCTACTTCCTCACTTGATAATCACTTTCGAAACATGCAGAAAGGAGAACACCCCTCATTCATTCCGGAATATCTTATTCTGAAGGACCACATCTTACAATTACTAAAAAACTTTTTCGTATTTATTCATTTTTGTAAAGCTCGCTTAATAATTCATTTGTACTAATCGATTAAAACTCAAAAATCAGGTTTTTTTATGTTACTTCTATATATTTTTACGAATATATAATTAATAAAATTTAATTTTATCACATGACCAGCTACGATCAATTCCACATTAATTTTAGGTTTGGTTTTTGGAAAAAAGAATAAAACAGTTTGAGGATAATATAAAAACTTTCATTTAACAGGCCTACTATTTTTTTATTCGATTAAAACAACAAAATAATGGACGGATAATAAAATATACAGCTTCGATAAAAGAAGACTTTTTTAAAATCTTTTATCACCGATCGCATAACCGATTTGACGATCTATTCCTTTTTGTTGAGCTGTATTATTTAAATCTCAACATATATTTGCAAGATCCTACACCTTTCATCATAGATTTTCCCTCAATACTTCCTTCCATAATAAAATGAGTTAATCTCTTAAAATAAAACAATCCGCTAACTTATTTTTTCCTTCCCTCATAAGTATTTTTCGCATTTTTTCTTTTACTTGTCTTAAAAGGTATTAAATTTTATAAATCCATTTTGAACACTCTCCAGTAACATATATTGGAAAAGACTATAATTTTCTTACCACCTTCCTTATTGTCCTGCTTTGCTGCCTTTCTTTCCGCTTTATACATAATAATTTTAAATATTTCTTTTAAATAATTTATAAATAAATGTTTGATACAAGGAGATTTTTTCTACGAGCAATTTATCCTGGCTTGTGATTCTTCGCTTTGTTTATTCGTTATGATTTTAAAATTATAAAATTATTTTGCTTTCTATATATTATATTCTGTTATTTTAATATTTAACGCACGATTACTTTCGTTTCGTTCAAAGTTCATTTGTTTTAAACTTCAGTTAGACTCTGAGTAAACAGTTTATAATTCATTCAAATACTTTTAAGTAGCACACAATTTCGGGATGGTGTTCTTTTAAGAACCGTAATTTGTTCCTAACACTCAATAGTATTCTATGGCTTTTAAATTTCTGGAATTAAAAAGTTCAAAGGAACAAAGTAGGAGGGTAACATATAATTAAGCTGATCTTCAAATGATGCCTCTAAATTAAATATTTAGTGCAGGTTTAACAGTTATTAGTTAATATCATTAGAAAAATATCGAAATAAAACAATTCCTTAGGCTATAGCTTAAAATATTACATTTTATTTGAACAGAAAAATAATTTATTTAGATCACTATTATCTGTAAGTGATATAATAAATATAATTTATATGTATAATACCTACAAAACATTTTATTTTTTATTTTCTTAAATATTTTTCTCGTTTTCTTAGATTCTGATTTAATATGTCTGAAAAGTATTAAAATTTAAATTACCCACCTTACATACCTATTGTGTTAATATTGTAAATATATTGTTCTTAAATTGCACCGCTAAAAGTCATCGCAATGGAGGTGAGTTAATTTCGAATGAATAGTAACACGGAAATTGACGCAGTATAAATTTCTCAAATAAATCATTAATCCGTATTTTACTAGAATTAAATACTTTAGCTTGAATTCACCAAGTTAAATACTACTACCAAGATCTTTATGTTTAAAGTCTGTCGAATACTAGAAGAGGTAATACAGGAGGTGGATTCCTAGTATGAGGGGCAGTGCTAGTGAACTATTGCTAAGGCGTTAAAGTTGTACATAAGGTCTTTCAGCCAAATACGTGCTCGTCAATTAACAATGCACCCGATTCAGAAACTGCACGATTTTAAACAACAATATTACAACGTGGCAGGTCACTTCAACTATCTTTAGGAAAATTAAGGAGTATATTTGAAAGATAACAGTTTCCACGGGGCGTCAACCTTTGCTTACTGTATTGGTTATTAGTTTACAAATTTTTTTCTCCTTTGAGAAAAAGAAAGATATTTAACATTAAGACGAATGTTCTTTTATTCCTTAATTAACACTCGTAAGGAAATGCGTATATTTTTACTGGGAAAACTCTCGAAAAAAAATGCTTTAATTCTGTCAATTTGATTTCGTTCAAATGAATCGATAAGTAACAGAGAAAATTAATCTAACGTAACCCTAGGTTATTAACACTTCAATTACTATTTATCGATGCATAAAATAATCATGAGATTCAATTTTGTCATAATGGTTAATTATTATTTACAATCATAAATTAAAATTATGTACCTCAAAGCAATTACTACGTGCATTTGTCTCAAGAAAACACCACGGCTGGAATCACATTTCAATGTACTCTAACCTTGATGAGGAAACCTTGAATTGCGTAATTACAATTCAGAAGTAATATTTATTGCCGCTGTGCTCCGCGCTCACTGCTTGGCAAACGACCTTCCACTTTCTCTTAGCATTACAAACATTGAAACATTAAGAAGGGACTGACTGCGGTAATAATAAGATTTTTCACTGCAAATCGACAATCCGTTTATAATCTCATATTGCTAAAAAAATTCTAGTCGTAATAATAGTGTTTAAATCTAGCTGAAGTTTATTGAAAAAAAGTAAAAGCTTTTAAGGTCAGCTAAATTTTAAACAACGGTTTTTTTTCTTAAAAAAGACTTTTGCCACCGAAAAAAGATATCTGAAAATTTAACACATAAGAAAATTAATTTAATGTAGACATTTTCTAAGCTTCATTAGAAAGGATAAATACAAAATAAGCTTGAAGTCCATAACAGTGATACAAATTGTAAACCGAGTATTAAATTAGCACTATTCAAGATGCCAATAAATTACAATCCTTGTCTCAAAGCTATGATTCTTAATTTTGCTTTATTTTATGTAAACTAGACATTAAATTGTAATCAATAAACCTTTTTTTCTACTTTATCGAGCTTGAGACCAACTCTTATTTAAGTTTTCTTTTTTTTACCTTAGTGTTTTCCCACATTTGTTTCATTTTCCGAGTGTTTTTCTCTTCTTTCTTCTGTGCATTTTTCTCCTCCTTTTTTAGAGACGGATTTCTTTCGGAATCCTTTCATGAGTTTGATATTTTTTCTGAAACTTTCTCTATTTTAATATTTTCTGGAGTTATTTGTTTTTCCTTTAAATATTTAAAGTTTCTGCAAACCATTTCAATTCCATTTTTTTATCTGTGAAGTGGTCAAATATTTTTTTGCTAATCTATTATTATTATTTATTCTAGAATTTGAGTCTTTTTCTTTTAACTATACTGGAGAATTTTTCACTTTGTTCAAATAGTTTTTATCGGGTGTAATTCCAGCCTTCTTATTTATTTGTGGGTGGGAAGATTTTCTACAAGATTCTTATTTCATACTTTTCTATTTCTTCCTTATTATCTTGTACTTCAGCGTTTTCTGTACTATTCTAGTAAACTTTACGAAGAGAAAAGCATTCAAAGGCAGATAAACCTTTTCGTTTAACACTTTAATATAGTGTCTTAAGTTTGCATTTCTGGAAAAAGTTATCTTTATAAAAGTTTTTACTTAAATACATAGGATTATTTAGTCTTATTCTGTTTATAAAGATTTCTTTCCTAGTCCATGTTGTTTTATTATTTTACCACTGTATTTAAATCGATTGACTTTTTCTATTTTTCCTATTTCTGTTTTTAAAAGTTTTGTTGAGGTTTTAAATTTAGTTATAGATTTTGTTTTTCACTGGAAATTAATAAACCTGTTCTGTTAAATATTATTTCAGATTTTTATTTGGTTTTTGTTTTTACATTTACTAATACAAAGGCTAAATCATCCACGAAAGCTAAGAATTTTATTTTTAATTATTTTTTGTATTCTAAGCAAATTTTTTTAAATTTGAAGTTTTTAGTTTATTTTTCATATTATCTCATTTTCTTTCAAATTGAAAAAAATGGATGTTAAATAATAAATAACGCTTTTTATTTATAATTTCTTAAATATATTTATATGTAAACTAGACGATCAAGGCTGGTTTCGCTCACCCAACCGTCTAAAATGGCCCTCCAGGATCCAGGTAGGCTCAGGCGAACCACGAAGTCGATCCAGTGCCACGGAGACTATCCCAGGACCGCAGAGCTCGCTTCGTTTGCCATTAACGTCTTGCCAGAGGGCCCTGCTCATCTGGATCCCTACAGTGTTCGTTACCCTCATTGTTGTGAGAATAATACTGATAAATAACAATTAATGTATTCAGGCTTATGAAAACCTGAAAAATGAACTAAATTACAAAAGACAGAACAGTAGCAATTATGGTAACTACAGTACACACACCTATGACAACGAAAAATTCTCACCTTATTTCTGTTTCCACCGTGAAAGAAATATAATAACGAAGTAAAAATATTTTTTTTTTCTGTAATGAATATCTTTAATTTACAACTATACCTCCAAGGGGGCAAGGATCTCGATCTACGGTTTAAAACCTTCCCTGGTATAACAAGAATGTATTCTGCAAATTAAAAAGGAATTAGTCGGTTGGTTATCGCGTGGTGCGAGAACAGACAGACAAATTTTCGGCTTTAACTACAAGAAAGAAGAAATTTTGAACTGCGTTTTTCTCACAGTAAAACTCGAATTAATTAAAAAAATATTCCGAATATACATTTTCTTTTCAATAGATGCTGAAATGATTTTTTTAACATCTATAGAGGTTCATACTAGTTCCATCACATTTTCAGCCGTTTTTCGTTATGATTTTTTTTTTGCAAATGTTTGAAATATCTTCCAACTTTATGATTGAGTTCTTCAATAATATTAAAATCAATCTGAAAATCTATAATATTTAAATACGCATAAAAAAATTATTATTTTCAGATCTAGAAATCTAGATGAATACAAAGTTTTAGAGTTCAAACTATCACCAAAACATTCCTGAAACGTGGCTATCACTTCATTAATATTATAAGAATAGTAAAATCTTGTTAAAATCAAAATTCCCATTCGTTGTCCTTGAAAAACAAAAAATTGGACGAAAATCATGATAAATTTTACTATCAACAGTTTTGTATAACAAAAAAAGAGTGTCCTATCAATACGATGCTGGGAGGTTTGTTTTAAAGAAGTGATATAAACATCCTTAATAAAAAAATACGCTCAACCACAGCAAAACGGTATATCTGATCTGTATTAACAGATTAGGTGATGCAATAAGAAGGAATTGATGATAAAATGACACCAGTGGATGATAAGGTTATTTCAACTCCAACTGCACATAATCTTGAGACAATATTCCCATCTGATAAACAGAATAAAGTAAAATGTAATTTTGTCCATTATGCATTCTCAAGTAGTGTCCTTTTTTAAATACCATTTATTACTGCTTAAAATCAAACTTCAACGATCAAGTACAACCTTTGTAATGACAAATATTATTTTATTAACACAAATAAACATCATTCACAATTATTTTATACAAAAATTAGTCAGGATAAGTAATGAAATAAATAAAAAAAATTTCTCTGATCTATGGTAAGGAAGGACTCGTTTTAGTCTTTCTTGAACTGTAATTTAATAATCCTATCTATTTCTACCACTAAAACAAAAAAGAGTTTAATATTAATAAATAGTAGATTTAAGTTATTTTTATCGATTATATAAGGAAAAGAAAATGTTGCTTTCTCAATTTATATATATTAATTCGTAAAACTTTGAATTTTGAAGAAATGAAACATTCTCAAGCTAAACACATAATGAAACTTGAATTCAGCAAAATTTGTTCATTTGATACGTGCTTGAATATAATAACATGCACCATACGCTCTGATGAATTTATCAATCTTATATAGCTTAATTTATAATGACCTCTTTTATGTACTTACGTAAGATAAGATACCATAAAAATAACAACTTTGAGCTCTGTTTAAGTAAATATTTCTCCTTAAAACTCTTAAGAATTGTTCTAAATTTCAATAAATCCGTTGATTCAATGGATATACACTTAAGTATTATCACTAGTATGTCGTAATAATTCAACTAATTTCTTGTAACATCTGTATGCTGTTATGTTTATTAATAATTTGAACTAAAAAATTTGTTATAGAATTTTATACACGCTTACTGACGAGGTAAATAAAGATAGAGAAATTATTTTGGGTATTTATATATATTCTGAAGTACCTATGAAAAATTTTGCGTTATAGCCAGTAAATGTTAGGATTTTAATGCTATTTAATATCTTTTAACTTTAATTTACAGTAATGAATCACAAATAAAATTAAACAGTAACTGTTAACGTTTTCCCTGCAAGCGTTCAATGTAAGCTTCAGTAAGTGCCGAAAGGTCACGCAGCGCATATTTAACTGACAAGAGAGTTCGTTCCATCTTCAACCATCAAGGTTGGTGTAATGGAAGCGACAGCTGTTTCAGTCCTGTGCCTCAAATTGGGTAGATCAGGTGGTAGTGGAGGCATATACACAAGATAAAACCCCAAAGGAAAAATTACAAGTCAAATCGAGTAACCTTGGTGGCCACGCAAACAAGCTCTGTCATCGGGGGTTCACGCCGACTAATCCAGCAGTTGAAAAAAACCTAATTCAATCAATATCGTACAGAATTATGCCAGTGAGGAGGCGCAATATCTTGTTGCCAAATAAAATTCTCTGGTCCACCTCTCCATTGAGAAAAAGGCCTTGTACGCCGCATATCCAAATAAAAAAATTCTGTTACGTTTGGTTCATCGTAAAAGAACGGCCTAGAAACTTGCCGCCAGGATATCACTCAGAAGGCATTTGATTTTGAAGGGGTTCCTTTTGCGTTCATGGGCATTTTCTGACCCGGATACTAAATTTTATGTGTGTTAACTTTTCTACTAAGTTGAAATATTGAAACATCAATAAACAGAATCCGATCAAGAAATTCGACATCTTCATGCTACAATATTTCGATCACAAAGTCAGCACGCACAGTAATCGGTAGGTTTCAAAGCCTGTAACAGGTGTAAACGGTATGACCACCTAAACGGCGCTTCGTTAAAACATTCCACACTGCCATCACCGGCATTGCCAGTTCGCGGCTGAGCTTTCTGACAGAATTTGGAGGAATAGGCAGTAAATGGTTTCTGACACGTTAACACTTTCTTCAGACACTCTCAGTCGTCCCAAGCTCTTTTCTTTACACAGATATCCGGTCGTTTTAAATCGATTATGGCATCGACGAATTTTACTGTCAGTTAGAAGATTCCAATTAAACTTTCTACGGAACGCACGTTGAACTGTAACTACAGATTCACATTTAGCAAAGTACAAAACACAGAAGGCTTATTGTTCAGCAGCGCTATCTTTGCTAGAGGTACTTTAAATCGGAAAGACAGAGCACTAGATCTATGTCTATACATGCAACTAAAACTGCCTATTTTACTTTTTCATTTTAGCCATATCATCACTGTACATCTAATTCAAAACATAATAAAACCCCGAAATTATTTCTTGTACACCCGGTATATATATATATATATATATATAAATCCGAAGGTTTTTCTGTTTGTTTTTTGTTCTCCCATCACGTGAGAACCAACTGACCGATTGCTTTCAAATTTGCAGGATACATTCGTATATTCTAGGTAAGGTTTTTTAAGCCACAGACTGAAGTCCAAGCCCTCTTGGGGGTGTAGTTGTGATTTAAAGATATTCATTAAAGAAAAAGCAGAAAGAGAATCAATCTATAACCACGTATATAACTATAACTGTCCTTTTTGCTTTTTGAGTCTAACCTTAAATCAAATTCGTATCCCTCATCTAAGAGATATTATAACAAATTAAAATCCCGATATTCTTTCTTGTACACTTGGTATTAAACAGCAGTTACGGATGTTTTTTAGTAGACCTCTTTTAGTATGAAACTTTTTCATCTTTGGTAAAGTTCTTGTTGGTAGGAACAAAATCACATATTTATTCTTCCATTAACCAGCGTAATAATCTCTTAACCATTTTCACATTTTTTTTTTAATTTTATTTTTACAAACCTGTCATAGCGATTTTCATTGTCTTACCATTACAGTAAGAAACGTATATTTTATTAAGGTTATAACAAGGGATTTATCAATAGCCAACTTATAAAAATGGTTTTTGAAAGTCGTAAATGTGTTTCTAAATTGACAGCGTTCATCTAAAAAAATTATATGATTAATTGACAAAATATTATATACTGGAACCAGTTCTATCACAACCATATTTACATGAATAAAAATGGTGAAATAAACCGATAAAATATTCAAGAAAACAAGCATCACGGAGTTTCAAATTTGTGTAAATCGCTCACATTTCAAAAACTAAATCTAAACAAAAACATAATTATTCCATTAGTGTTATCCATTAATTATTCCATTAGTGTGCATCAATTTAATTTATACTGTGCTGAAACAGTTTCCTTTTAAATATATATTATCCTACTTTTAACCAAAATTTAAAAAGGTGTTTAATTAAAAAATAAATAAAAGATTGATCCTGTAAGTAGCCTTTTGCCCCTTCTGTTTTATATGTAGGCTGTACGCATCCCCTTATGATGAACTAAGGGAACAGCATAGCAGAACACCCTATTATATTCTTAACTCATCTAGAAATATATTTTATAAAAAATAAATTATACAAAGAATTCTCGGATATAATTATTCATTAGGATATTTTTTTGAAAGCCTTAAAGTTATTCAATTTACGTATTACATTTATTCAATTCAACAACGCCACTCAGTTGTAGCAAAACTCTTAATCATCTGGAAATATTTAATTGAGGAAATATTTAAAAAAAATATTTGCTATAATTACTTTAAAAAAATCTGTGAACCAACACGGATACGCGGTTGTAGTGCAGACAAATATAAAAGCTAAAATATTTCCCTATGTTATATTTAAATTACAACTTATTAAACCAGCCCTATTGTTTTATTATTTTTACTTTTGTTAAGAATAATTCATCATTAAGGTAGATATTTGTGCATATCAATACAATATGAAAATATTTTTAGCATATAAAATTATGGCAAGCTTGACCGGGATTCGAAACTGAGACTTTCCGAATGAAATGTTACGCTCCATTACCACTCCGCCACAAGTTTTGGTTTTAACGTAATTAGAAATTTTAATATCAGATAAAAATAAAAACTTCAGTATTTATTTTAAATTCTATTAATCTCTTTTAATGTTGGTTTAGCAACAGATATTGCATAAAAGTTTAACCCGTATTATATTTTTTGAGTGATTTTTTTAAGTTTTAAAATTCATAAAAAGAATTAATTGATTTGGATGCAGTTTTCATTAAATAAATAAAGAAACTCATCAAAGCAAGTTTGTAAAGATATATTATTAATAGAATCTTTTGTCAGGGGCTGAGCCGTAAGCATAAATAATTATATACTGAGAATATAATTGAAAAAAGCATCTTTGTTTCTATTTGATAATTACGGATAATCTTTTCTAGGAAAAAAAACAGAAATTAAAACATAACTGTTAATGTAATAAGAAATTGCCACAGTGAAACGTACAACTGATAAGAGAATATTTGTCTCTTAAAACGTCATTAAAAAGATTAAAATTTTGTTATTAATATGTTCTTTAAATTTATAATTTATAAAAAATATCATTAAGACAATATTTCTCTAATTAAGAAGAATATTGAAGAAGACATTGACCTAAATAACTATTCAACGTCCCAAGGAGTCGCTAAATAAATCACAAATAATGTGTAATAAGATGGACGTGTTTACAAGACTCTGTTAAAAAACTAAACTTCTAATATCGCACCACTGAGTTTTTTAAAATTACTTAAATTTATTCTTACAAATATAACGAAATAATTTCCTGAATGAAATAAATATTAACGTTTAGAAATAATTATAAAATAGTTTGTAAAATAGTTTAGAAAGCCGTATCTGTGTTGTAGTAAAATTTAGGATTGAAAGAATAAACTGAAAAATTAATCCTTCCTTCTTCATTGATAGTTTTATTATTAAAAACTTTTAACTCCGCTAACCTCGTAAATAATTACTAAACTTTTACATCCGTGATAGCTTTAATGCCAGCACGATACTTGTCACAGGATAATAGTGCTGCTGCCATTTAATTTTTAAAGAAAGGCATGAGACCGATTCAAATGTGGAAAAAAATTAAACATTATTATGTCTAAAATCTATTATCGAAGTTGTATCGAATAATAAAATTATTATTTCCTATGGGAAGCTTTTTTACGGGGGTTTTCCCCCTAAAATGAATCTATTCATTAGTTAATACGTATTTTAAAATAAATAAAATTTTCAAAAGAATAGAGAAAAATCAAATTATAAAAAGTTATGAGTATCTAGGGATTTATTTTAATTAAATATAATTTATTTAATACTCTATGTAGTAATAGATTTTATTTTGTAACGTAATTTTGAAGTATAATTTCAAAATGAACAAAACTTCTTTTTTTGTAATGACTATACAAACCGTTTTTAATAAATTCAGCCAAGAAATTAAAAAAAAATTAACCATTTTTAATGAGATCAATGGTACGTATGTAGCCGGTCTGTTAGGTACTATAATCAATTGCAAACGACCTGACACGAGAAATATTGCCAAGCTAAAATATTACCTCTTTAATAATGCCAAGCTATTATCAAGTAAATAACTATGCCATGATTGATTTCAAACTAGGAAAAATCAAAAGTGAAAAATTATTTTCTCCAGTAAGCCAAATGTTGTTTGAAAATAAGGACAGGTAAACATTGTGTAATGCGGAATGATATTTAGCTCTCTATACGTGATACCCTCATTGTGTTCATTAAAAAAATTGGCTGTTATGAACGTCATTATTCTCAGAGAAAATAACCCTTGAACTTGGTACTTCTTGTATCTCAGGAATTTATTAAAGTCGTAGTCATAGAAAGGCTAAGATAAATGATGCATAACTGTTATTAAAAAATTAAACTTTGTACATTACTACAAATTAAAATCGCGAAAGTTTAACGTAAAATTTTAAATTGAAAGAGAACATTTTATAAATTTAAGATTAAAAATAAATATCTTTAATTCAAAGTATAGGAAAGAGTGATCATGACGATCACTATGTAACATGATATTTTTATTCATTCTTTTTAAAACGTATGGGAAACCATTTTTTTTTGTAAATAATTATATACTTTTAAATTCTAACTCCATGACGCTTTGTACAAATTAGTTTTGTTTTAAATTGCTTAGAGTAAACGGTCTTCTTGCTTTACCTAGTTAGTTTTAAATAAAAATCCTAAAACGTTATGTTATTAATTCACCATTTACATATTTCCCATGTTTCCACGGATGATTTTTTATATATAATCTACATGTAAGTTAACATACTACATTTCAGATAAATACGTACACATAAACAAATATTTATAGAGTAAAAAATTTTCAAGAGATATGCACTATATACATATATATATTTATATATACAATATTATATTATATTATATATATATATATATATACAACAAATTTAAAAAAAAATCTAAATTGGATAGATGTCCTTGGTTTAGGTGGTAATTATTTTGATCGCAGTGTTCAATCTCTATATGTACTATTTTTACAATTTGTGTTGTGTTTATCTCTTCATTTAACTAATTTTTGATAAAATTTCTGTAATTAAAAATATTACATTTTTTCTAACATCCTTCAGACGAAATTTTTTTTCATCAACTTATGAGACGTGTACATTGATTTTACAGGTTTTTTGTAGCTTCAATTTTATTCTATCTTTCGTAGCTTCTTCTTCTAAAACATACACACACGCAAGTGTAAAAAACATTCCACTAATTGAATTATATTTCTGTTGTGTGGTGAATAACAATTTATTAAATTGGTTCGGTACATTTTTTTAATCCATTTACGTTTATTGATATCATATTAACATGAATGGTAATATCTGTGTTGTGTAGGGGTCTACAGCATACCGTAATACATTAAAAATCTTGTGTTATTTTCTTTCTATAGACATGAGGATTTCATAATCGTGTCATATTATTTGACATGGAAATCGTTAACAAGGTGGACGTTGCTAGATGGCGGACGTGCCACGTCTATCTTTTGCGTTAGGGTGAGAATTATTGTATAAACCTATTGAAGTTGTTGAATTATTAGCGAAAGCTTTATAATTGTCACTATGGAAAAGGATGTGGGATGGCATTTCACCTTTCACCCGGCGGTAGACAAATCAATATGGAGTAGCTTGAAAACAGGGCTTTCACGTAAAAGGGGGGGAGAAATTTAACAACAGAAGAGGGCGCATGCGCCGTAAAACAGACCGCCTTTTCCCCTCCTTACTTCCCTTTATATGTAACCCTCAACAACTTCCTAAATATCTACCCTCACACCCTCATAAAAAAATAATAAAAAAAAAACAGACTGTATTCCTATCTAACATTCAAGCATATTATTATATAAACTCACATTTGCATACATATTGAAACTGAAATTAATGTATTATATATATGCATTTGTGTGTGTGTATGTATACACATAATAAGACACACACACACGCACTCACATAAATACATAAAAAACAGCCACACCTCCTTCAATGAATAACTACATTATTAAAATAAAAAATTAAAAATAAACAATTTTTTGTGTATATAAATTTTATTGTAAAAAAATGTAAATTTATAAATTATAAAATCTCTCTCACAATAATTTTCATAATTGACCGACCATTCGTCGCACTATTCACCTATCCATCGACGTAATTTAATTTTGATATAATATTTTGTTCTAAAAAAATAGCTGTGTTTAATAAGTTAAGAATTATAATTGTTTTGAAGTAAAATCTTAAATTATCTTGCAACAATAAAAAATAATTATGTAGTCTAGGTCTTACGCACGCGAATTTGTGGGTGTGTGTATGATAAAAAAAGGTTTATTTTCCCCAAAAAAATTGTTTTAAATTTTTTAAATTTTTGTATTGCTCATTTAAAAAAATTTGCCTGTTAATTCTAATTAAATCTCTAAAACAAAATTTGATTCCGTTTAAAAAATCAAAAAATAGATTACAAGAATAAGATTGTCGATTTTCTTTGTTACATTAAAGATTACGTGTAAACATAACATTTTCATTTTACAGTAAATAAAACTATAATTAACCCACCGGTTAACTGGAGAGTGGAAATAGAAAATGAGCTTTGAAGGGACGTAAAAAAATGTCAAATCCAGAGAGGAAATAAGAAACCGAGAACATTTAAATATAATTGAATGTTTTTTGCTAACATCAAAAATTCTAAATTAAATTTATGGTAATAATCACTGATTATGACAATTTATGCTTCCAGTTGAAATTATTAGTAGCGGTGTTTTTTATTTATTAATTTTTTTAAAAATAAGTTTTTCAAGTAAATATATCGTTCGGATATTAAGGCAAGGGATTTAGAAATTACATATGCATTAAACTCTAAAGTATTTTAATGATTGACTACGGAAATGAGGGAGATTTACTGCAAATTCAACAAAAAAAAATTAAACACATCATAGCAACTTTCAAACATTCATTTGGTTATATATGCGGTACATTAATAGCGCTTGTTACGAAAGAGTACATCACTCACCTACTTACGAAAATCGTGGCAAAATAATTTTTTTTTTTAAATCGCTTGTACCTCGAGAAGATTTTATAACTTTTTATACATTTTTGCAAGAACCGTATTTTACTTAAAATTATTTATCAGGACTTTATTTTATGAAAAAAAAAATGGGAAAAAATAAAACATTCTCTACTTAAACATTATTACCTACCTGGAGTTAATAGAATAAATTAATCCCTTAAAACATCCCTAAAGTCCAAAAAATCAGTCCAAAAATCAAAAAAGAACTAAATTCAGAGCAATCCATAGTTTCCTAAGCTGTAAGTAAACATCGATACTGACAAACAAACATGCATACGGATATTCGGATTAATGTGTAAAAATTTAGAAATTTTCTCAGTTTTATAATTGTAGATTTGGAATTGTCTTACATTTTTTTGTATTATCTCACTTCCTTCAAAACATGACTTGTCCTTCAAAATGTGAATGTAGAAATGAAAGGTTACTTTTACTCGATATTTCTTCTTAACATACATATTTTTTTTTGTCTCTGGTTCAATATCAGTTGTTTAGTCGATGAGTGACATCCAGATATATTAGTTGAAAAAACACGAAAATTGAAAAGTTTTTTTCAGTTTTCGAAAGCTATTTTTAGATAATTAGAGAATAATCTTTGGAATGGCGACGTCAATAGAATCTCAAATTAAAAACTTATTTGTCCTTACTTCATACAAAAATATAACAATTTTTAATATTTTAAATAATTTCAATTTTACATATATGTTAATTTAAACTCATTTAGATGCAAAACGACTGAAGATTGAAATTAATCCCGTAAAAAATTATTTGAGAGTAAAATTTCTTGAAATTCTTTGTGTTTATTTAATAATCCGTAACGTTTAAATTTTCTTCTATGATAATTTATTTCAGAAATAAAACGAAAATGTAAAATAATTAAATAAATAAATATACAACCTCAGTTTTTTTTCAAAGAATAAAAGTGGTTCATTTACTTAGCAACCAAATAAACATCTGTTGTACACATACAAAAAAATAAAAACAAATTATAACGCGGTGGATCATGCAACAAATCTGCCTAATTGTGTTACTTTGACTTAAATTTTGTTATTTCGTTAACAACTAAATTCATATACTCGTATACCTGTAATTATTTTAACTTATTTATTTGTATAGGTTATATACTTGTGTACCCTATAGGGTGTTGATTTGAACGCGACTGCCATAGGTATCCTTGAAAAGCATCCCTGAAATGGAATGTAGAATTTTTTGGAGAATATTATAGCATGGTAATGACATGATTTTCAATTCCAACAAGGCAACAACGTTTATTTTTCCAACACTATTTTCAAATTTTGTATACCATAAATTAAATCGCATCTTTAAAAGAGATTTTAATTTCAAAAATCTGTTTACAACAATTTTTAATAAATTCAATGAATATTTTTTTTGATTTAAATGTATTTTAATTGGCTTTGAAAAAAGAAAGTTCTCAGTTAAATCCGTTAGTACGTATATATGTTCGAGTTTCACTCACAATTATATACACAAATTTTTGTGATTTTTAGATGAAATATCTTTGTAGTAAATTTTGTGCAGCAGATAATGGCTAAAAATCTTTAAAAAAAGGCTACATTGTTAGCAGACGATTTGGAAAAAAGTTTATTTTTTTTATTCGTCTATAATATTGGATCTGATATTGTAAATACGTATAATCTTTTAATTTTTCTATAATGATATTGAATCTTATATTCAACAATTTTTGTATGAAACTTAAAAAAAATTTTAAATATTTAAAAGCACAAAATAATACATAAACTTTTTCAGGTTTGTAGACAACCTTAGCTCATGCCATATAGCAGTATCTTAAGTTTTTGTCTACATTCTTTTTTTTATTACTTTTTCGAGACAATTTTTTAACTTTAACACTTTTTAACGGTTGTTTTGCAAGCGTTTCGGTTTTTGTAAGTTTATATATATTTTAGATTAAATAATTTTAAAAAATATCGAAATCAAAAACCGAACTGAAAGAGTAATACTACCTTATTCTTTTACGTTCAATTTTTTTAAATCGGCGCTAAATTAACGGTTTGAATTTACTGGTGGTTTTATGTTTCAGATTAGAACTTACACGAAACTTCCAAAAATTTAAATTTAAATTTAGACGTTTAAATCTAAACTTAAAATATTTATTTTGATCTGTCTATTACATTTTACTACTACTAATTATTATAGCCGATTTCATTGTTGTTCAAAGTTTATTTTATCAAGAAATAATCTACTGCAAATTTTTGTTATATTATGATTTTATGCAATAAAGACAGAAATTCCTTCTCAAAATTTACTAAATAACGAATTCTAACCACATTACACTCATTTCTTCAAAACAGTCGGATTAAAAGAAGATACCGAAGAATAAACATGTCCTATTTCTATGCTTTACCTATAGATGCCATATAAAAATATAAAGTAAAATTAAAGTTATTTACCGATAATGAAAGAGATTTCAGATGTATCAATCATTATTATAACCTTAAACACTAGAAAGAGATTAATTTCATTTTGCATTTTTTTGCGCTTCCGTTCAATTGAATAAACAAAATTTAATGGTAAAATGAATACTTCGTAACTTATATATTATAACCAAAATCAATATAAAAAAAAATATATTTTTTAAAAATATTTCTGTAAAGACATAACGAAGTTCAGCTCATAATTCTAACTTAAATATAAAGCTGGTTGGTAAAAATCAAACTGAAATATTGATTATTCAGTTCATAAAAACGTTTAAGTAAAAAATAAAAAATCCTATAATTAAGCACCAAAATTATTATTATTATTATTATGACATAAACGCTTTTATTCACAGAAAACACATCCATATAAACTTCGATCGATATTTATATTATAGACTAAAAAAAGCCATAAAAATTATTATTGAATAAATTAAGAAGATTACCCGTTATTAATGTTGTAAACTTTTTTTTTTATTTTGAAAAAGAAAAAAATTTGAAAACACTTCTAAGAAAATGTGATAATGAAAATAACTTCTTAAGTTCAGGTAGACTATGATATTAAAAAAACTTTCTAAACAGATTTTGTTTCGCCTTTCATTTGGGTTATAGCTTATTAAAATATTTTGATGCGTTATAGTAAAACGTATTTCATATTATAGCCGAGGGAAAAATATATAATACGGAATATTGAATTTTTTATTCATTATTATTTATAAAGTCATCGTAACTTAACAATGATTTGATTTTCTTACCTTTGCAAATTAGTTAATATATTATGTTAACTATTAAAATCGGTCACGTCTTGAACAGAAATAGTATATACATAATCCATTGTTTTACCGCAAAAAGAGATTTTCTTCCGTGTATAAAATTTTCCTTCATACCATCTTTCACAAAACCTATAATGACTGAAATGCATGCAAAAAATCTCTGATATGAGCCACAAAAAAAAATTGCTTTCAATAAGAGTAATGATGTCAAATATAAAACCAGTTACTATGATATAAGGAATAAAAAGGTGCACCCTGCAAGTGCACCTTTTTATTATTATTATTTTATTTTATTGTGTTTGAGGTGCTGATGTAGAACAATATATCTGAATCAACAGTAGAGGAAACCTGGAAACGATAACACCACTTCATTAGTTAATAATCTTGGCTGGGAGAAATATATATCTTCTTTTTTTTTTGAAATAATAACGAGAACTATAGCATTATTTTATTATTACAAATGTCATATCATTACATTGTTAATAGTTAACATATATTGATTAATTAATTAATTATTTTTTAATGATTAATTCATTAAATAGACTAGAAGCTTGTGAATATGAGACGAGAATTTTCTGCTAAAAAAAAACCCACGGTTAACTGGGATTTGAACCTAGGATCTTCCGGATGAGAGGCTTGACGCTAACCCTCCTCCACCATGAAAGTCGTTATTCCTTAATTTATTAATTTATTATTTTCGTTTTTTTATTATTCTATAATTTTATGTAATGATAATGAGATTCTATAATCTTGATAACGATTATTTAATAATATAAATGCAATTCTATTTTTAGAATTATAGTTTTTAAAATAATTTTTAATTTTTTTGCGTTTTTACTTTAACAAACGTTATTAATAATTACTGTAAACGTTTTTGTTTATTTCTATCTATGTATTCAAGTTATATTGTAACTAATCTTATTTAAAAATACAGTACAATTTTTTAAATTTTTATGACTGCTGATGTAAAAATATACAGGGAAATATTTTGCTGTATTTTAAGTTCAGTTGAGTTGAAAGCCATAAGAATATTTTTTAATTGTATTACTACATTTTTTTCAGAAACCCATTAATTTATTTTTTATCTAGATTACATGTTAGCATACACTTTTAACGTAATGAAAGCAATTAAATTAATCATTGTAGATAAAATGACCATTTTTAAGCGTGTGAAAATACCAATGCCATGTCTGACCGGAATTCGAATCCGGAACCCTGTGGATGAAAGGCCGAGACGCTTCCACTCGCGCAATAATATACTAATATATAGTACAATAATATACTTAGTTCCAATTACGTAAACTTTATATCCCAGGAGACTCGCCTAAATTTGAATTTGAGAAACAGATACACCCTATAAAGGATAGTTATACGAGTTTATTTTTGCTAAGATACACCCTATCTTTTAAAAAGATTAGCTTTCTTCGACTGTATTTGCCACGGTCCGTTTAGATAAGAATACTATCTAATGAGTGAAATAAACCTCGCTTACTAACCTAAAAAAAGTTCATCCTCTTGTTACACGTAGCTTTAATTAAGCCAGATATTATATAAATTATGCAACTTATAATATATAATTTATAAACCTGATGGAATCCCTTACCCCTGAAAGTAAGCCTTTTTTTATTTTATTTTTATGTAGTTTTCATCGTACTGGGAATCGCTTCAAGTATCCCGTTGTAACAGCTTGACCATCAATTCGCCATCAGTCCGACCGATAGTATAAGGTAATAACAGATAGAAGATGAATTTATAATTTTTTATAAGATATCAATTGTTTATAGCGTAATCTATGTAACGAAGAATATCAGATAAGTTACAGAGAGACAAAAAAAAATCAACAATTAGGTCATAGAAATACCAGATTGAATTGGTGGGATAAATAGGACATGTCTTCTGTGATAGAATTGTTAATAATTTGCAAGAAGAATAATAATAAATAGTTAAAAACGTGTACTGAATGTCCGATTCTCTTTCCATGAATTAAGACTAAGGGAGAATTATTTTACAGGATAATATTAAAAAAAAGAGGTAAATTTTATTTCTGTAGCGATGTGTTAGCCCTACTGTATTATCTAGCTTCGTTGAAAACGTATTAGACGCTTACCTATTGAAATTATGCCCATCTTAATAGTTTCAACAGTGAACAATTGAGAATGCGATAGTATATCGAGGGGCTATAATCTGTTGTACGCGATCAAAATTGAGGAATAGAATCACGAAGGCAGAGAGTAAAGATGAATTGATGACATTTTCTTCAGTATATATTATTTGTTCAGTGCAAGAATTTGAAGTCGTTTTTATCGTAATCCTTTGGAAGAAGAAATTCAAGATAAGGAATGCTCACTAGGTTTGAATAATTTTATTACATTCCTTAATTTTCAACCGCAATACTGGGGTTTCATTACCAAAACAGTAATATAATTTCAAAAATAGCTTACAGGATTAATAGCATATAAATATCTATTATTTTTAGGGTCGTATTAATTAAAATATTTTTTTTATTAACCGTTACGACCATTTTATAATAATTCACGAGTCACCGTAGTTTAACCTTTCAGTTTCAATTGATGTTTTTAGTAAACCCTGCTTTACTGATATAAAAATTTTAGGAACGATGCGTTCTTGTAAAAACACAAAAGGATTAACCCTTTTGTCATTATGCTATTGATAAAATTTTGTTACTTAATACATAGCGTAAACGATTCGTTCTGAAAGTGGCAGACAGTGCTCCCTTGTGGATACTGGAGGCCTTCAGAAGGGCCGTAGAAGACCCACAGAAAATTGGAAGCGTTCAGGCGATCTAGGAAGATGATGGCTGATTAAAAAAAAGGCAAAAATTATGTTATCATGATATTTCAAACTAAAATTAAATTCCTACTACACTAGAACAAAAAATTAAAGGGAAACCTATATTTTACGATAAAAAATGATTGTATTCAAACTGCTTTAACTTTGCAACCAACAGGCTTAGAGAGACGAATAAAAAAAAGTTAAGCCTGAATATTCTACTTCTTGACAGCATACTTAAGATTTCAAAAAACATCAAATTAAAAAAAAATCATTGAGAAGAAACGTTTTAAAAATTTGAAAGTTTTTCTTCGTGTTTGATCGTCCGCATTTGGGAAACGAATTTTTTCATTAAACTGCATTAAAATCGTTTAAAAGCTTATTTATTTTTTTTTTTGTAACGAAAAAACACGTTTTTGAACCGAAATATTCCACTTTTAAGAGAAAAGGCCACATTCTTCTTATCAACGATCTAAGCAACGTATTGATACAAATAAACATGGAAATTAAAGGATTTTGATCTAGCTGATCTAACATTAGTGACAAATTGTGAGGTCTTTAATGTAGCATTGCAATTCTTGGCGTTTGTTCAATTTGTACCGAGGTATTGAAATCTTTAAAGTTGAGACTGCAGCATGTATCACCCGCTCTCAGCTTAACCCAAGATAATGTTACAATCTCAATCATCAAAGATTTCAGTATCTCGGCACAAAATGAACAAAATCTAAAAACTAAAAACGCTACATTAAAGACGACAACACAATTTGTCATTAAATCTAGATCAAATATAATTAAATATGGTTTTAATTGCTCTCATTTATAAGTTTCAACTCAGAAATAGAATTATCACGTTTAAAAACAATAATTGCAATTGCTGTTTCTAAGAGCGCATCTTAAAAACAGAAATTGCAATTATTATTTTTAACAGATGGTAAATTTAAAAACTTTAGAGCGCTAGAAAATTTTTGATTCTCAATGCGGGTGGCGGACGAAAACATTTGAGAATAAAAGACCTAAACGAACCCGGTTAATCCAGTAAAAATGTTAATATCAGTAGTATTACCTCTCCTAATAACGGACTACTTTTTTTAAAAAATAATCATCATATATATTATACCAAATAATTATTGCCGTGTTAAATAATTTCTGTTTTATTTAAAAGTACTGCTTGTTCTTAGCCAGTTTAATTATACTTTTTTTGTCGACACCACAAAATCAACTAATATTTAAATCGATGTAGACTGTTTATCAAAACGAGAATTATAATTTAAATTTCCACTTAAAAAAATAAAACCAGGATTTAATTGCCGTACAATATAAGAAAAATTATTTTATTTGTTAGTCGCTATTGATCTACTATTTAGAATATTAATTTAAAGTGTTATAAATTTCATTCATTCATTCATTTAGTTAACCTTTACTAACAACCAGATTAATATTAAAAAATATGTAATTAAGTGTATATTTGATATATATTCTACAATAACAATATTTTTTGTGGGTCATATTTTTTTTTTTTTTTTTTTTTAATATATATAACTCGTTTGATTTCATACCGTGTCATTAGGAAAGGTAAATTTCCTCCTACCGCCTTTTTAATTTTGTTTCGAACATTAAAAATCTTTTTGTGACCTCATTTACAAGATCATTTTATATAAATCTTTTCAACCTCTTTTTGTTTTTGTAATCTACTTTTATATCTTTGATTGAGTAGATATTTTATTTTATCATTTTTTTTCCTTCTGTAAATGTGTTTCTTAAAAAAAAAGAATTTGTTAAAACATAACCTATTGATAATAGGTATTATTTCGTCAACATGATTTTTAATCATAAAATACTTTTATATATGTACACACTCGTACAAAAACACAAACAGATGCGTAAAAAGAATCTACATTAAGTTTCATATTTACAAATTTATTTTTAATAATATTAATTCATTAAAAATTTTCTTTCATATTTTATGGTATATTTATATTTTTACTTAACAAAAAAAAATGCTGTATTTCTTAAGGTCCCTAGTTCTTAACAGAGATGGATTGGAAAATAAACCAAAATTCCGCTGAAAAAGGGATAAAAGTTAAGAGAAGGAGGTTAACCGGTGAAAAAGGACGGTTATCCGAAACAGAACCGCAAAATGAAACTAATAAAACACTCAGAGGGATTTTTCATTTATTTGGAGGATGACGATTACTCCGGTACCCCTTCAGATGGTAAGAAAAAGTGTCTTTATTGTTTAACTAGAATGAGAATAGCATGTTCATATCGATACGTAAAGATTTTGTTCTGATCAGTTCATTTGAATATACTTTCAGAAATCTTTCTCTTTTCTAAAATACCATCCTAAAACTAGCTTCCCTAAAAAATACCTGGTTCATTATCAGAATATTTGATCTCTTTAAGTACAAAAATGAAAAATACATTCAAAAGATGTATTTTTTAAGAGGGAGAAACAATAAAAAAAAAAATAAAAATATTAACTTTTTATAAACTCTAATACTTACGTTAAATGTGAATTTAATAATAATACAATGGTTATTCCCCAGTTTTTTTATTTATTTTTATTGACAAAATTTTGAGGTTATTTAATTTTTTCAAAAATAAAAATTAAATATAGTCGACGATTACTTTTTTAACTCAATTATTAAAAAAATGAAATAAAATTACTTTTTACAGTTTTTTTTTAATTTAAATCATGTCGCTCTTCCGACTTTCCTAAATAAGATGGTAATAAAATCGTCGGTTTTTATAGAAGTTTTCGCTAAAACTATTGAATGTTGACTTTCTATGTTTAAAGAAACATTTTGAAATTATTTAGGTTGAAAAGTATTTTCGATTAAAATGTGTTTAATATATTTCGTATTATTTAAAAGAGATCCTTTTTTGTGTATAGGTAAAGCATGTTTGGCTATTTTGATTCGATTTTATGATATAGCTGACCAGCCTTATGTTTTTTTAAGGTCCTGACTGAGGCTGTAAAATGTATTGTTTTAGTAATAAATAAAATGTCACAGATTGTTGCATCCATAAATTTGAATTGTTTGAATTACATTAGAATTCTTATGCCAAAATTAAAATTCAATGAAACTGTTCACGCAGATCATCGAAATGAAAAACACTGGGTACAGTTTACTGCACTTTACTGGAATTTTTTAGTGATACATACCGCTGAAAATAATTATGTTCACTCTTTGCTACTATGGAGTTTTTCTGAGACTCACTGAGTCTTTTATAGAATCAGAGTCATTAATCTAATACAGAACTTTGTTCATTCGGGGTGATTTATTTTATATATTCCTATGCTTTTAGTTTTCGAAGTGTCTTTTGTATCTGATGACTTATTTTTTCGATACTTTTTTCTTAAAGATGTATTTTATCCGAAGATTTTAAACGCATACGTTTTTTCTTATAAAGTATAATAAACCACTGCTCGTAGAACAAATTAACCAATCAAACAAAATGCTTCAAGAGTACATAAACTATTAAAACAATTATAAATACTATATTGGATATCTTTTAAGCTCCTAAAACGAGCTTAAAACCTTAAACTAAGGAATAATCTCAAAAACCTATATTGGTAACAACGCAAGTGAGATGGAGGAAGAATTGAATATGCTATGACGATGGTAAACCGTTTTCGATTACATAAATCTGGTTCGGTTTGTAATTAGAAACAAATATTGTTATACAGTTAATCATTACTGCTGACTATCATAGAAAACATCTTAAATAATTTTCCGACTTCAATTTTTTGTAAAATACTATTTTAGCCGTTTAAACAATAAGCAAATATAATATAACTATTTATTTACTTTTACTTCAATGAATATTTTTTCTTGGATGTATATAAACATGCCAAACGATTAAAATCCCCGTTATATTACTTCAAATTAAGACATAAAACTGTAGTCCTATCAGAAGCACTGTATGTGGCAGAGTGTTTGCAGTATTTTTCAAAACAAGAAATAGCAAAAAGAAGAAAAAAGATTTTTAAGAAAAATTTATGGACCAATATATGAAGATGGAATTTACAAATTTAAAAAAAAAAACAATATTGGACTTAATCCGTAAAAGAAGATTACAGTTTTATGGACAGTTTTACAGAATGAACGACCAAAATTGAGAAAACAGATATTTAATTTCTACATAAACAGAACCACAATGACCAACCGGTTTAAAGAAATAGAAACATATCTAAAAACATTAAACATTTCTAAGGATCTGTGTAAAGACATAGATAAAATTAGAAAACTGATTCGAGAATCCAAGTTTCCTGACAGAAAGAAAAATAAATGTATAAACCTGAATGGATTGACGGAAGAAAGGCGACAACAACAGAGCAGAAGAATGAAAACTTTATGGAGAAGTCAAATCTGCAAACGAGATCCGTAATGGTCGGAACGAAAAGAAAAAAAAAATCAGCAGATTTACTGGGGGTACTGCATTTATTTATGTTTTATCTCTAAGAAACGAAATATTTTTTGTGACATTTTTCTGTTATAGTAACGGACTATAGATATTCCAAAATCTTAAATAATTTAAATTTTTTATTTTGTGTAGTTTGCTGTATGCTATATCTTCAGTAATTATTAAAAAATAAAGAATCCCTCAGATATAAAATTGAAAAAAAATATTGAAAATATTATGCTGTAGGCAAACTTGGATTGTTGTAGTATATTCCATATGGCGCAGGAAATATTTCTATTTTGTATTCCGAATCCAGCTAAATGAGGGGCAATCTTAACAAAAATAACGTTACTAAATAAACTGTTCTTTTTGTGATCTACCTGAGATGGAAAAAATTAATACAAAAGACGGTTTTGACATTCAGAAAACTTCACCTACTATAACAACTCGTAATTCAGTCTTAGACCAAAACCAAATCAAATGCTTTATCAAGAGCCGATCTCAATTTCAGAAATTATTGAATTTCTTCGTAATGTATATAAGTATTTATATGTTTTGTAATATAACAATTTCTAGTACATCCCAAAACTTCACATTTTTTCTAATTCACATCTCCTATACTAAAAATTGACACGAGTTTTACTTTATGAAAAATTCCAATGAACTTTTGGATACACTGATTTCCTTAATGTTACTACATCAAAGTCATTTTAAAAATAAGAATCATTTGAAAATATTAGTAACACTTGCTGACGATTTAAAGTGTTATTTTTTCAGTTAAACATTTAGGTCAGTTCCAATCTCTTGAATGAATCAGACGTATTTTTTATTTGCGTTTGATTAACAATATTTACGTGAATCTCGCCGATTGTGAGGTGTGATCAAAGATTGTTTTATTCTTTTAAATGTAAATTTATTTGTCCATGTGAAATTCATTGACAAGTTAAAACGAATGGAAAAACTCTGATGAACGAAGCAAATTTTCAAAAATGTTATCACTTATTCAACGAAGGGAAGATAAACTTGCATGATGAAGCAAGATATGGAAGACTCTACTTGTTTTCGTCGAAAAACTGAAAACTCCATCGAAAATTACATTTGAAAAAACTGGGAACTCACAAATGGCGTGTTTCGTGCGGCTAGAAACTTTAAAAATGTTACGGCGCGCTGTTCAGGACCGTCGGCTGGGTTTACCTTCTAAGAGGTTGTATATGCTCCAAATTAATACGAGTTTTCATGTAGCTCAAAACACGAAAGAACGATCCGGATTTATTGTCATCGGATTTTCATCTTTTCCTAAAATTAAAGGAATTTTTGTGCGGAAAAAACATGCAAATCGATGACGATATCCATTGATCTATTATCGACTGATTCAAGCAAATGGCTCCCGAATTCTTTAACAGGGCGATCTGGCTCATCTCCCGATCTCAGTAATTCTTGAATGTTAACGGTGATTATGTTAAAAATTAAGATTAATTTTAATAATAGAAATAACTATTTTGATCAGTTTAAGACAAAATGATTCTTGCATAAAAAATTACCCTTGTAGTATCATATAGTTCAACTTTTTAAAACGCACTCGTTTCTATATAAGAGATATTATTTATAGCAGTTTTATTAAATCGCTTTTTATTTTTTTATTTTGTAGTCATTCTGAAAAAAACGTTACTATAAAAACAATTAATCATAATTAAAACAGAATCAATTTAGATTCTCTTAACTTACCAATATGGTTATAGTTAATATGAAGTAAAACTTAAACTTTATGAAGTAAAAGTAAAACTTTATTAACGGCAAAAATGAGAGAACCATATTTCCAAAAATAACAATAATAACTTTATTCGACTGCTATTAGGCCATTTTAGTTAATGACTGAAACCAATTATTCAAATTATAATAACATATAATTTTTCAATTTTTTATATAAAATAAAATCAAACCTGTTTTTTTTTTAAAGTTACTTTACATTAATAATATTCGATTTTGTTTTTAAAACTCTAGTAAATGGATACGATTTTGGATTCATGAATTAAAATGTATTATTATAAAGTGATATATCGTAATATAATTCAGTACAAAGAATTGTAACTTAAAACAGTCATCGGCATTCACAATAAATAGTATATAATACGCTAATAAAGAAATATGTTTACTAGTTTTATTCGACTACTCGTCATAGTGAGTTTTATTTCTTAAACTTAGATTCATTTGTGCTGCAGAGGTGTGTGAATCAGCGGTCATTGGCCGCTGATTCACATAAAATGAATATACACAGTGGCAAGGATGTCGGAGTGTACATGTGCGTGTAATGGTATACATTTATGTTTTTGTATGTGTATACTGTTTGTGCCTCTGTGTGTGTGTGTGTGTATGTGTGTGCAGTGAGGTCGTAAGTAGCCAGAGATGCTGGTTAAAGGATGATTTGACAAATTCTCTGAGCAGTCGGGGTTGCTCGGCGCCAGGCGGCTTGGGTCGCCTTGGGGCATCCGCTTTTTACATTTTTGAGTCTCTGACACGCCCCCCTCCCCACAACCAAAAGACCGGGCGCCGACGCCGCCGGTAATTTTCCCTCGTTTTTCTAGTCCGAGCCACGCCTCCCCCCCCCTCCTGTGGTACACTTAATAAACTTTACTTAACATAAAGTCCGTCCTAACATTTTTAAATGTTATTAATATTTTATTTCTTCCAACTATTTAATCGTTGCGTGATGGCTTTTGTTTTATGAATGAGTTAAATGACAAGAGTATATTATGGAGCTTTTCGTAAGAAACATGTAAAATGTCACAAATTTTTTTAAAACGAAGTAGATGAGACTAATATTCTAAATTTATTTTTACACACTGCAGAAATTAAAGGACATAAATATAACCGTAATAATAATAAATAAACATATTTATTAAATTTTACACGTTTAAGAAAAGATATTAATATACTAGCATCCCCGTCGCAGCTTCGCCCACACTATACGATTACTTGCGTTTCCCATCCCGGTCAGGGGATATTTCATAAGTCACTATTTTTGTCTAGTGAGGGGGCACTGAACCCTGGACCCTGGACCCCCCTGTGTTCATTAAACTCATGCGTGTTAGAATAACAATGATAAATAAACGTTAAAGCCTGTTTAATTTATAAAAAATATCAGTGTATCGTAATTTCTTCAGAACAACAGTTTGATATCAGTACAGGATCCAAAATTTGAGTGAACACTAAAGAATACATGTTTCAAAATAGTCGGCCTCCAACGTAAAAATGTTAGTTATAGCAGGTTACACGTCCTTCGTACGGGTAAAAATGTATTTTGCCCGGTTCTTAGCGTTACCCGACTAACACTACTGGGAGACGAACATACTTCGTTTCTCACTTTTTTTAAATCATTTAATATTTTAAAATTTCTGTTTTTTAGTCAAG
The DNA here is from genome assembly GCF_047948215.1 of Lycorma delicatula. Lineage (NCBI taxonomy): Eukaryota > Metazoa > Arthropoda > Insecta > Hemiptera > Fulgoridae > Lycorma > Lycorma delicatula. Next base: position 79,367,088 of record NC_134458.1, read on the forward strand.
TAACCGGAGGCAGGGGAAGCCAGTCACGTCGCATATAAAGTAACAGTGGCACTGGCTGTGTTGGTTTACTCCGATGCGCTGTATACGGTCACACTACCTAATATTTGAAATTCAAAAATATCCAAAAATGATCTTTTAGATATTTATTTGAAGAGTATTTGCACGCTCAAATTTACTGAATATCTCGTTTAGTGTAGTCGGAAACGGGAGGAAAATATGCAATCATTATTCAAAATCTTTTCACTCCTTTCAAGAGCGAAATTCGAAAAATCTAGAAATTAGTTTTTTGATACTCACATGAACATTACACACACCAAAAATAAACCTTCATAGCTTTATTTGTTACCGAGAAATTAAAAAGTAGTAAATTTCATTGTTACTCTATTTTAACCCTTTAAACTTGGAATTTCAGCTTTTCTTACTGTGCACTTACACCGTAAAAAGAACGCGTATACAAATTTTCATATATTTATCTTTAGTAGTTTTTGCTAGGCGTTGAATATGAATCACTCACGACATGTTGTTTTATATATAGAGAGAAATATTACATAAATCCTATTAAAACTTCGATAAAACCTCTTAAAATACTAAATCTTCTAAATTTATGATTTTTGTAATTTCTTGTACTATTAAAATGTATTTAAATAGTAATATTCCGTTAAAAGCCGATTCTATATGATTTTGATTACTGGCGTTCGGTAAAATTAAGTTCTGGCTTAAGAAATACAAAAGTAGGCTAAGGAATCTTTTTTGGAACAATCGTACGTAATATTTTATCGATCTTTCATTTTGGTAAGCTCTACAAAACAATATAATAAAAATTTTTATCTTCACTTAAATTTAAAACTAAAATAAAACCTTTATGCTGCATTGGGTATAAGCATGAAGCAAAATAATTTTTGCTTCCTTACAACTAACACCACCAATAATAAATGTATATTTTCTCGGGCAGGAGGAGTATATAAAAAAATAATCTGAAAGACTCGATTGCGGTAATAGAAAATTTGAAATTGCAGAACTACCTATCTATCATATTTTGGATTATCATATTAAAGTTTTTGAGGTCAGAACGAGGTAGATTTAAAAAATATATCATTACAAGCTTAAATTTAAGAAAAAAGAAAGGTTTTGATACGTTTCACTTAACTGCTATTAGTATTGCTAAGAGCGTTTAGTCGATAATAACTACAGCTTTTTAGAAAACTATTTAATTTTCGTAAAATTCATTTGAATTATTTTTTTATTCGGTAGCTAATAGTGTGAAGGAAATATCTGTTGATTTGATTTCGTTTTATATCAGCCGTAAAAGACCAACTAAATATTTTGCATTCCTTCATGTGACATCAAATAATTACCTCATCATATTCGACTCTTTATGATCGTATACTCATATTTTTTTTTTTTTAAATTAATTGTAACATTCTTAAAAACATCTCCATAATCTATATTTATATAAAAAACTTTTTTTATATATGATAAAATGGCTCTGAGAAATCGATTGCTTACTTTTGACAAAATGAAATAATGTTGAAGTGATATTAAATATTTCCATTTATTATAATACTTTAAATTTTAAAAGAGTAATATTTCTACATTGCTTAGAAAATTATATTAACTTACTGTATTTTTATATACATATATATACTTTTTTTTTAATGAATAGACTGAAAAATTAGCTCTTTTCTGTCAAGTTTTAATTTTTCAAGGGTTGGGTACTTAAGTACCAAAGCCCACCAATAACAAAAAAGGTGGGAAAATCAAAATTCATTTTCCTGCTTGTGTTAGATAAAAATTAATTTAAAGATGAAAAAATTCATTTTGTTAAGTAAATTTATGTAAATGAAAAACTTCAATAACAGCCGATTTGTTAAAATCGATATGTCTATTAACGTAAAATAAAAGTTCATATTTACATTACTTAAAAGTTTCACATTCGTACCCGTTAAAAACTTAAAGACGATAGACATCATATATATTTAAATGTTTCCGCAGATGATTGTAAACCTGACCTTTTCTGTTTTGAAGTTTTCATGGCTTGTCATTTAATTCGTTAATTAGCAACAATTTCTCACTTTATGGGAAAGTTTTTTTTACTTTGTTTCGCTGTTGCCATTGTTAAAAAAAAATAAACGTAACACCGGAATAAAAAAACATTATTTAATAATTGTATATTTTTATATATTTTTTTCCTTTTAATTGCTACACGTTATTTATTTAGAACGTAGTAATTACTTCTAGTCAGAGCCGTGTACAGTTTTTTGGATCCATTGATTTAAAAATATTCAGATCGATTACACGGATAAAGAAACAAAATATTGTAAAACATTTTGTGAGATTAGAAAAAGGAAAAAGCCTGTGTTTAATGTAACATCTTAAAATAAGAGTATTTCAAATTACGTAACTTTCGCAGCAAATAATTAAATTATAAGATCTTATTTTAACATCTACTATTATATATTTAGTACATAATTATGAGAATTACTTTTAAAATTTATTGAAGATTTATTCTTTTTTGAAACGTAATTAAGATGTCGCGGAAACATATATATATATATATATATATATATATATATATATATATATATATATGTACATTACCAAAGTAATCTATAGTTGTTCAGGTAGCATTATATAATTCGGCCAGTCATTTGTCTGGGCCCGTCGGCAACACACAATTAAATGCGGACCACATAACGACGGCAGCGAATTATCATTTCTGCATCGACCGATCCTTTATTTCTTGACGAGTGTCAAATATAAGTATATAACTATTAATTATTTAACCGAAAAAACCACAAAGTAGCAAATGTGTTTTTTTCCTTCTTCTTAATTTTTATCTTACACTTTTACTTTCTGTTGTAAGGCTCTTTCTTCCATTGATTTTAAAGATAACTGCCCACATTTCACCTTATTTTGAAATCGTTCATCGTTGATTTTTAAAAAAAATATTTTTTAATTATTCTATTTCATTTTCTTACATTCTATAATTTACGCTAAATCAAATTTATGTTATCATATCACAACTCCTTACATATGTAAATGCAAAGGTTTTTGTGTTGCGTCCTACTTTTTCGTGATAGGCACGACCCATATTTTACAGAATCTAAAAAATGGTAGATAATTTTGATAAAATTTACTCTGACATTATATTAATATGTAATAGTATATTTTAGTCCATAATTTTAGCAATTACAGTAAGTTTCATAAATATTATTGAAAAAAAAAAAGATTATTTTTTTTTTTAAGTTTAAAGTACTAAGCATTATAGTGTACCTTTTGAGAAATATTTGTTAAACGGATATTATGCAATCCAATCTGAATTAATTATTATAAAAATAAATAAATAATTATCAGAATCTTTGTAAAACTAAAAATGTCTAAAAGATGAATAACTACATAGAAATTCAAATACCGGATTAAACATTTTTTCTTTTCAATTTTTTGAATTCCAGACATTAATTTTAGATCAGTAATCAAAGTAATCAGATTTATAATGCTTACTTTGTGGTGTTGCGTAAAACATATTTATTTTTTCTGTAAGTTTTTTCTGTACTGACAATCTAAAATGATATTTTTAATTTTAATTTTCAACTCTCACCATTTTTCTGTTTAATATGATTTCTTATATGAATATTAAAAACAAAATGCACACATTTTAAAAATATTAACATTTTAGAACACGAAATAATATCAATTTTAATGCCAAACTGAGGGCGAAAACAATTATATTATATTGAACGAACTGTCACAATAACTGGTTTTACCATGTACGCTAAATTACATTTTGTAGATCGGAAACATTTTCTTTTTACAAGACGTGGACAGATAAAAAGAGTTATATTACATATTTTTAATTCTATTAGAATTACATTTTTTTTCGATTTGCCACTATGGATCGTGTTACAATTTTATTTTTGCTTCTAATATTTTTTTTTCTAATATTACTTCAACAATTTTCTGTACTGTTTCTTTTTTACTTTTGAACATTGCATCTAATGGTCAAACGTATTGTTGGTTTTGGATTGAAAACTAATCAATTTTTAGATACTTTACTAAAAATTTCACTATGCGGGATTTCCTTCTCAAAAATTTATTTTGTGCTGAAATTCTTTTCTGACTTCTGAGAAAAAAGTTAATTCAGTTTTTCTGCGTTCAAAAAACTGGAATATCTTATTTTTTCAACATATTTTTGTCCAACCATAAAAGATGCTCGTAATTTTTATTATTATCGAATCGGAATGCTTTTCGTTTTTTTCTTTTTTTTAAATTTCAGAATTATTTTTTATTCTTCAGGTTTATTCTTCGTTCTCTTTTGTGGGTCCCAAATTTTTTTTAAACTATTCTTTCTGGTTTTTCTGATTTTTATATTTCTCTTTTATTGTTTAGTTTAAAAATTCCGATGCATAAAGACGTTTCACATTCAATTAATGTGTCATAATATCTTACGTTTTCCTTTATGGGAAGGCACTTTTTAATTATTCGGTACGCTTTCGTAATTTTATTGCTATTTTTTTGGATCGTTTCTCCTAAATATTTAAACTTTTTGACTCTTAATTTTCCAAAATTTGATATTAACGAATTGTTAAACGTTTTATATTTGTCATGAATTCAATGTTTTCTATGAATATTATTTGTAATCCGATTTCTCCGTTATTTCTTTGATAAGATTAAATTTAATTTCTACCCATTCGATATTTTAGGTTAGGTGAACTGAATCATATGCGAAAGCTAAACAATTGATTTTGATTTCTTTCATTTTCGTTCTTAGAATTATGGGGCGGATTTCTAGATTCAAAAGCCTAAAAGAATCGATGATAGTCTATATGCTTGTCTAACCGTGGTTTTGATCAGAAATGATTCGGATATTTCGACTAATTTCTTGATTTAATTTTTTTTCTTTAGAATCGATTTCGAATTCTTTAAGGTATTAAATAAAGATTTTCTGTTTATAAAATCGTAGCCTTCTCTTAAAATTCGAAAAAATTTACATTAAAGAATAAGACTAATATTATAATTTAAACATTGTCAAATAGATTTATCTCATGTTCTCATTCATTAACACGAAAAATTGGTCTTACATTTAACTATTTATGAAACATTCACTGTCATTAGCAAACGAAATAACAATTTTATTTTAAACGATTTGTACCATTAAAAATCCCTTATCCGGGATTTTACTAATTCAAGTACTATTTATTTAAATGTGATTCGTAACAAAAATGAAAGCGATGAGAAAACGTGAAAATTGAACACATATTTAACTCGACGGTTGAAACTCTAGAATCATGATTTTAATTACTGCCGTTGTTCACAGACTAAAATAGCTTTACCATAAATAACATTGTCATTTAATGAAATATAACATTCACTTACAATTTACCTATTTTATTAAATGTATTTTCTCGTTCAAAATTGTGAAAAATTTGAAATGATGTCATAAAGAAAGTTGTTGGTAGATTTTAAATAGAGTTTATAAATTTTTAAAGTGAATTAATTACATACAAAAAGTTTTACAACTTCGTTAAAGAAGTTATAGCAGATAATGACAACGATGTAAAATACACAAAGACTACTGTAGAAGATAAATTCCAAAGTTATAGCAGGTAATGACAACGATGTAAAATACACAAAGACTAATGTAGAAGATAAATTCCATAAAAAATACATAATTACCATAAATATGCAAAACTATCCTATAGATTTAAAAGAAAAATAATGATTCATAATTCATTATGAATGATAAATTTAAGATAAGTAGATGGTTTTACTTATTTAACTTTTTTCTTTAAAAAGAATTTATATATATATTATAATTATTACTAATTTGGGTGAGTAGATTTTAAGCAGAATATAGATAAGTTTTTGAGATTTTATAAAAAAATAAAGAGGAAATTTTGAATTTTGATATAAATAATTTGTAATATAAATTAGAAAAAAAAATCAATTGAATTATAATACTGAAAAATATTCTTATAAAGAAAAATATGGATATAAAATGATTAATATCCCATTTTATTATAATTCGTTTAATATCATTGTCTCTGATGCATGAAAATATGTGAAGTAAAATTTTGTTTTAATATTTATAGCAATAAATTTCAAAAATCAATAGCTGAATTTGATTAAAAACAAAAAAAAAATAAAAACGATTTTGAGCAGGACTTTAACTTCTTCATTACCTATATATAATATGAAGTCTTTACAAACAGAATAATTTTATATACCAGAATTTTTAAAAGAAACTATTTATACATAATTTACTGGTTAAAGCCAAGGGTCGCTGAAGCTTTTAAAAATTGCTAATCAGTTTAAAAACCGTTAAAACAGTTAAAAATTTGTTAACATTTCGTAGGCCAGAAGGTTTTATGAATATAATCCTTATTTAGGTCCAAATTCGTTATCATCAAACACGGTTGAGCTAAGTATAATACCACGTTTTTTTTGTTTTTTTTTTAAAGCAGTTTTGTTCCGTATTTTGGCAATTTGAACAAAGTTTTAATTTTTTTATTTTTAAAATGAGATATTTATTTTTAATCGAATCTTTCTCAGAAAAGATTAATCAAGGAACAACCTTGGTTTTTTTTAGTTTTATTATTTAACCCGCATTATTTTTTTTTTTTTGTAATTAATTTTTTCGTTTAGAAAAATTGCTTATACAATCAAAAAATAAAACACATGTTTAGAAAATAAACTTCTTTTTTCTAAAAAAATGCTCTTGAATTTAATATTGAATTTATTATATAATAATTACAATACAAAGTAGACGAAGCAATATGCGCGCTCTTGTATGACTTAAGAAACAAATCAACAAAACCAATTTCAAATAAACATTTTATCAAAAAGAAAATTTGAACCGTATTGATGTTTTACTTCAAATTTTATGTTAAAGACTTAAAATTTGTAAGTTACAAAACAAAACATCTCCCAGCTCAAAAATAGAAAAAGCATACTATCACAATAAAAATTTTATATTTAAAAAAACGTTACATTGCTTTGGGTTAACAATTAGGAAATAGTGGCCCGTAATTCATAAGTTGAAAATACCTGTTTTCGGCTATCATCAAATGTATTTGTCATAAAATATAAAAATAGAACAATAATAAATATTTTAGACCAAATTAAGAAAAAAAGATTTTATTTTTCAAGAAAAAAAAAAATTATCATTCGTCTCACTAACTAAAAATTTCATGAGGTATTAAAATATATAGTTATAAAACTTTATTATTTCACACAATTTAAAGTTTTATAAAGATTAATAAATTGTATTTAGAAACAAATTAACAAATTTGAAGAATTTTTACAATTTTTAAGAAACATTTAAGAAATAATTATTTTTAAATATATTTTAAAAACTGCAATCAGTTTTTGACAATATATGGAAAAATTAAAGGATAAAAGAATATAATGAAATTATTTGTTTGCGGTATTTTATGCAGAATCTTTATTTATTATTTCATTTTTTTATCTTAATTTTAACAAGTTAATTTTTTATTTATGTAGTATTAAAGAATTTGTAAATAGATAAAATAAAATAACAATAATTTAAAATTAAGTAAAAAAAAAAAAATAATAAAAAAATATAGATTTTAAATAATAAATATTTTTAGATTTCAAAAAATAACCAAATATTGATTATATTTTGAAAACTGAGGTTTGAAAATTTTCAAATCAGTGATCATGAAAATCATGTAGGCCAATATTTGTAATTTTTTCATACAGCTTACGCTGGTTTAAAAAGAAAATGGTTCATCTACTGTTAAGTTTTAAACTCCAATTTTTTTAATTTACTTTTTGTTCTTTTTTAAAAGTGTTTTATTATTAAATATTAATAAATAGCAACCCCGTCGCGGCTTTACCCGTGCTATATGGTTACTTGCATTTCTCGTACGGTCAATTTTTATTTTATTTTACATTTTTAGTCAAGTAACCGGATGCAAGTGCAGCCAGTCGCGTCGCACATACAGTAACAGTGGCTCTGTTGGTTGAGCCGCCACGCCGTACACCGTCACACCCCTTAAAAGATCGAAATTCAAAGAAACCCGTAAATTTTTATTTAGTTGTTTTTCTAAAGAGTATCTGCAAGCCCAAATCTAGTGAATATCTTGTTAGTATAGTCGGAAATGGGAAAAATGTTCAATCATTCTTCAAAATTTTTAAGTTTCTTAACCTCTTTCAAGGTCCAATTTCGAAAATTTAGAAATTGGTTTTTAGATATTCACTTGAAGATTACACGCACCAAAAATCAAGATGGTATCTTCATTTTTTTTAAATTGAAAATTTTATTGTTACGTCATTTTAATCCTTTACTAGCAATTTCAAATTTCCTTTCTTATTATGACTTACACCATAAGAAAAACGCGTATACAAATTTTCATCAATTTATTTTCAGTTGTTTTTGCTGGTTGTTGATTATGACATAGTTTTTCTACGGATAAAATCGATTTATTTTAATAAAAATGTTTAAATTTGATTCTAAAAAAAAACCACAAATATTAAGATTTAAGAAAATAAAATTTCAAATCTATGAACAATACATATAAATATTAAATTGGAAATAAGCCTACACAAATAAAAGAATTTGTTCAGTACTTTAATCTATAATTTAAATAAATTACTCAAGTTAAGGGAAGAAAAGATACAACTGAATCTGTTATAGATTTCGTTTTACGCGAACAAAAATTACGCGTTTATATATTTATATTTAATGCCGATTAATTTAAGTTTCATATGACAAGCAGAAAGGGTTCACTGGCCAATATATATGTATATAAACAGTTAAATAACATTAAATTATTAACCGATCGTAATAGTTACGCGTACGAAATGTGTGATTATATAATTATTATTGCTATAAAACTAAAGTATTATACCTAAAAACATTTAAAAATATAATTATATTTGAAGTTATGACTGTTAGAAATAATTTCCTTCGTTATGTTATAATAATGGGGAATTTGTATAACAAATATACTTATTTTAAAATTAATGGAGGTAATTGTTTCAATTATGAATATTAAGGATAGCGTTTAACACGTTGATGTAAATGATGAAAAGTATGTTGAATTGTTACTAGCTGCTGCTATTTTGATGCACTAAGTGTAGGTTAATAATATTTGTAATAATAATATAACAATATTACTGTTTGTTTACAAAACATACTTACTTATTAATCAGATTTGACATAATATAGGTTATTCTATCGTTTAATTCAATTTATTTATTTAAAAAAAGAATTAAATTATATAAAATTATCAGTTAAATAATACTATTAAATACTACAGTAAAACCTCAAATTATAGAAAGCCTTTAATAACCGATAACGTTTTTATGATTCTACAAAATTACATCGATTGGTTACATGCTTGTTTTTATTTTTAATCGATGAGATTTTCCACATTGCATTCAGGAAAGATAAATTTAACTGTATTTTTATAAAATACTCCCAGAAAATAAACAGTTCACTAGAATATAATGAACATAAATAATATTGTTCAGTTTGAAATTATATTTCTGAATAAACATTATTTTTAATGATTGTTGCTAGGTCCCCTGATAGCAACCGAAAAATTATACAGTTAACAAACAACCGCACGTACTTTTTTGTAGTTAAATAAGTTGCGTAGGAATTCAACGATTTTTTTTTTTGATTTTTTAAAAACATTTCAACAAAATGTTTTAGATAATTTTTAAATGTTTGGTAAAATTTAATAAAAGTTTACATCCTGAAGAACAAAAATTATATAGATTTAATGTTCAAAGTTTGTATTGTGTTTATACCTTCAGGATTCAAAAAATAAAAAAGAATATTAATAACTTATAAAATATTGATTTGAAATCAAATAAAAAAAGCTGGTTATATCGTTATTTCGAATTCCGGTTTCAATTCAAATTTATTATTTTTATTTTATAACAAAAATTACCAGAAGAATCCTTAATTATTTTATATATTTATTATTAGTTAATAATTATTATTAATATTAAATTAATCAATAAAATTATATCTTAAAATAATAATTTATAAATGTATTTCTCACTTATTAAAATATCTTCAAACATTCGGCTTGAAGTTTTTTTGTTTATAAAGTTAAAATGTATATCTAAAGTTAATTTTACTATAACCCCGCCACCCCAAAAAAGTAATTTTGTTGGATTTTTTACAATAATTTTTACGATTCTTTTGCTACATTACGTAAATAAAAATTCATGTTTAAAATATGAAAGAGAATCCAACTCGAATCATATAAAATCCGTGTAGCTGGTTTTGAGAAATAAAATAAATGTTCACTTTTAAAAAATCTTCTTTTTGATCGGATTGTAACGTATAACATCTATTTAACATTTAAACTATAAATTATTATAACAAATATCAAAATTTTACCAAACTTAAACCAATAATTTAAGTTACATTTGTGAGTACCGATCGAAATATTTTTAATTAATTTTTCCCGATCGAAATATTTTTAATTAATTTTTCCGGTCGGTCCGAAGCATGAAAACTTTATAAAAGAACATCTAATTTAGGTGTGGATTAAATAATTCGTACAAGCTATTCAACAGTAAAAAATTAAATTAAAAATATATGCTTATAATAAGATAAGACTATATATTTTATTAATAAACTTGAATCCGAGTTCTGATCGACAGGTAAACATAAAGTACTAAAATATAAGTTCTAAAAATTAATCACGTAAAAAGGAATTGTATTAAAATGTAAATTATCCGTAATAATTTAATAAAAAGGTTTTGCGCCTAGATATTTAAAATAAATGGATTATATTAACACAAAGAATAACGAAATAACGACATTGTTTTCAACCAAATTAACTCATCGATTTTGTTTAAAAACGTTAATAGGCCTAAACTACAAAGGACAGTATACTACCGACCAAAGTTTTTTCAAATTTTGGAAACTATGGCTGTATTTTATTTCTCTTTCTGTTTTATACTTTAGTTTTTTCTTTTTTATTATTTTTTACGGACAAAAAACATAAACATAGCATTTAATCCTTCGTTTCAAAGAAATTAAGCGATATCTTTAGGCATGTTATGTAGTATTTATATGTATATATATATATATATATATGTTACTAACGTATGAGAATATTCAAAGTTTTCTCAACAAATTAAAACAATATTTTTTTGATTTATTATCTCCAGGAGAACTGTACCAGGATTACTACCTTGACAGTTCAAATACAAAAGAAAATTCTGTTTCTTCTCTTTTGCAGTGTACATGTGATGTGTAATTTTTTGGGGAGGGAATTTTTAGACAAGACTAAACTTCTTACACTTCAGCAGTCTAGTAAACTAATTAGATATCTGAATTAAACAAGGGCCGAGAAATTTGAACAGCTTATCACAGTAAAATTTCTTTTAAACAAAGAGATTAAACATTCTAAAAGATTTAGAAAACCAGAATCATTTTTAAGTAACAAATATCTATCAAATATAAAAGATAATTCATAAAAGGTTGATGAGGTATTTTTCGATTCAATCGATGAATAAAAATCTCACAATGAATTTGTCAGATGAATTAATCATCTGTCAATAGTTACAGAAGTTATGAAGAAATAATGGAAGTGTTAAGAAGACTATTTTTATGAATGTACAAATATTTTTGCAAGATTAGATCCAAAATTCCTTACAAAAGAATCACTTATTAGCAAAGACCAAAATTTTTCTACGTTTTGAAAGGGTCGACCGTTTTACTCCTGAATCAATGATAACAAAGAAGTACCAGTAAGACTATGAATAACGTATTCTGAGATTCAGATATCGTAATTAATTTGAATTTCTACAACACACAGAAAAAATCAGTACGAAATACATTCAACGATGTTGAATAAAAACGAAGTATACAATCAGTTCAGATGAAAAGTAAACAAAAATTCAGCCTTTCCTATTAAAATAATGCTCGTCGTCGCACTGTAGCTTTAATTAAGCCGATTTTCAGTTAACCAAAATGGGATGTTTTATTCTTTACCCGGTATATAGCTCTCCCTTGACTCCGTCTAATTTTTTCACTTATTTGCACAATTTAAACAATATTTAGCGGAAAAAAACTTTTAAAAAAATAATCAGATCATTGTAGCTTGAGAAAGCTGGTTTAAGAAATACTGGATGATTTGTTTTTAAAGACGAATTTAAAAAACGAATAAGTATTGAAGTCACGGGGAATTAAACTGAAAATTAATCGGTAATAGATTTTGATTGTATTGTAAATCAAATTACACAAAAAGAAATTGTTGTTTATATTTGTTCTGCCCTTGTGTGTAACGGATGAAGGTTGTTAAATGGATGTAGGAATCATGGACTGTGGGTGTTTGGTGCTTTATTATAGCGTAAAAATATATTTGACAATCTTTTATATTTATATTGCTGTTAAGTTTGATTTTAGTATCATATATTATTTCTGTATTTTCACTTATTATATTACTGGTTTTTATGTTTTTTTTTTTAATAAGCTCTAATGTTTTTTTTTTGTATTTTTCGGCTAAGTTTACGTGGATTTCTTCTTTTAAAAAGCAATAATAAATTAAAATTTCCATAAATATAAGTTTTCAATTTAATTGTAACACAAATTTATTTATTTCAAGTAAAATATATCGTATTTATTTATAATATTTACTAATAGTAAGTAATTGAAATGACAGATTGCAGAGAATGTATTGACAAAAGAAAGGACGATTTAGGCTTGCGCGGCGTGGCGCGAGACGTAGGATCAATACACCAAGGGTTGAACTAACTCAGGGGGTCCTCCATTTTGAAACTTTGAAACACACCCCTACAGAACAGCAAGCGACCGAGCGACCCGGCACGTTATAATTTCCAGCTTTACAATTACACAGTCAGAGACTTGTGGACTCGAAACCAGCCTTGAAAAATTCAACCCAGGAAACCACCCCCTGACCCAGGAAGACCGCCCAAACGAAACACGACATTTACCGGTATTCTCGTGTACAGAATTCATATTTCAAAAGGAAATGCCAGACAAAATCGAGGTATAATTTGCAACTTTTGCTTGCAACAACGTAACAGATATATGAATGGGAACTTTCATGATATCGGACACTTGATATAAGGTACCTTGCTAAATTCCAACCTCTGTTCCGTTCATAATTTTATACTTTATGCACATTCTAAAAAATAAAAACACTTATATAATTCAGCATTCATATTTTTATTTTTATTTAATTAAAGTACTAAGTATCGAAGTTTTAAAATATTTTAATATGGAAATAACAAATTAATCTATATCAAGTACGATAAAAAGAAAAAAGATTTAAGAAATTTTCGAGGTAAATTTAAAAAAATGCTAATAATTCAACAGATTTATTAGTATCTTTATAACATAATTCATTATTTCATAATTACGATTCATCATTCATTTTTGTTGGTATTAAATAGTTTTTAGGTTTATCAAAAATATTCTAAAAAAAAAATTGGACGTATATTTATTTTTTTCTCTTCTGGTTACAAATAAGTTGTGTAATTGAAATATTTGAAATACTCATAGAAATACGATTGTGCAACAAAACTGCATTTGGCCATTACTCCTGTTTTTTCTTTTTCTACTACTACTACTATTACTACTATGCGCATACACATACACACACAGACACACACTACATATACTCGCTCATACATATCTAAATGCGCACGTGTAATGCTTTACTATTCAAATTGATATTATATAAATCCACTATTTTTTAGATAATTTTATATATATGATCTGGAACGCCTTAGCTTGAATTTTGTATTTCATAATTAGGTTATTTAATTTTATTAGGTTTATTGATATATACATATTTACATATGTGACTTTATTTACATATTTTAACTTTTATTGATATTTGCAAGACACCAATCTGCGTCATACTTTTCAAAATTAAAAGGAAAATGTAATAGGCCAAAATTAATAAATTTTTATTATCTTCTTTATAACTTTTAATGATTGAATTGAAAATTTATGATTTTTACTTTTTCAAAAGATATAAAGATTGTTTTTTTTTTTTAAATACAAAATGAAATTTTTATATTAATTTAATAATAAAATTATTTTGTAAATCTTTTAAGCGGCCAAAAAATTAACATATTATTAGCTTAAAATTCAAAATAATATGATAAAAATATAATAATTAAAGAACTCTTACAAATAAAAAATCAAAAATCTACAGTTTTATAAGATTAGTGGATAATGCACTATCTATCTATCTATCTATATATATATATATATATATAATACGCACGCGCGGGCGTACACACAAACACGCAGGATATATAAAAAAGAAACGAAAAAATGTCAGAACTTGCTCTACAAGTGAAAAGATCCGTTTTCTAACTCCACTGTAAGTTAAAGGAAAATTAGTTTTACCACCTTCACCGATTTTCTTAAAAATTAATTAAATTTAAATATTTTTATATACACGACTTACGTCCTAGTTTTTATTGAATTCTTTTTATTCAAAAAGTTTTAGTAATCAAAGGAAATGTTTCGAAAAATTTTGTTAAATTTTATAAGTTTAATATTAAAGCGATATTTAAAACTCATTTAACTATCATCCTGATTTTAGATTTTTAGGCATGAACTTGTGAGATAAATATTCTTTGAACCTACAAAAAAACTCTTTTTTTTTAATCTCAAGTGTTTTTTTAATCCACAGTTTTCGGCAATATTTCATTTCCTTAGGTACTCTACGAAGAGTTCAAAATTTTTTCCATGAATCATAAGTAAGTATCCATTTATAAAGTGCTTTGATTATTATTTGATAAACATAACATTTTTAAAATGTTATCCGATAACGTGCTCAAAAATATTAATGCTTTTAAGTGAAAAATTGCTTTTAGTTGTCTATATATATATATATATATATATATATATATATATATGTGTATATATTTTAAAGACCGATACATTTAAAATTTTATGTGAAGATGTAAGTTCGGATAACATGACTTTACCATCAAAAACACAACATGAGAAAAAATTACAGTAGGTCTTAAAAGAGTTAAAAAAGCGTAATTTATAAATCAATATATTTATTATATATTATAAATTACATCGTTTATTTATTCATATTTCATACTATTCCTTTTATCATCATATCAATTTGTGGTTTTTCCCATGGTTTCACATGACTGCTCAAAGCAAATAATAGGAGCGTTTTTATGAACCACTAAGAGCATATTATAGAATTTATCGTTTACATTTTATTTGCTTGTGATATTGTAGAATAATTGAAGCGTAATTCAATAGAAAATTAATATATATATATATATAGTTTTGATAAATTTAATAATAACGAAAAGAATTCAAACTTATAATTCAGTTCTTTTAAAATAATTAATAAATTTAATAATTTTAAATTCTTTCCGTGTTAACCTCATTGTTTGTTATTCAGAGCACATATTTCTAAATTAATCGAAATATATACTTGATTCATTACTGAAACAAACGATCTGGAGCTGTTTTTAATCAATAGATATGACGAATTATAAACATTAAGAAAATAAGCAGAAGCTTAACACTCAAGTTTATTTCAGTACAGTTATTTTTAATTAATTTCATTTTACATTGATATGCATTCCAGAAATATATATCACAAAAAAAAGAAAATAATAGATTTGCATGTCCATTTGATAGTTAAAGATTTGAAATATAGTGTATAGTATTATCTTAAGTCTATATGCAGCCAATCTTGATGTACAGTCCTAATAGGTTAAATAAATAAATAATACATAAAAACAATCAAATAAAGAATCTACTGCAGTTGTGTCTGTAACTATAATCCTACTTAAAACCTTTAATTAAATAATAATATTTTTAGAAAAAACAGTGTCGCTTAACATTTTCAGTAAAAGGGAAAACTTTCTACATTGAATATACTCCATGCAAACACAAAGAGACAGAAGGAAATATTAATTATTTATGCTAAAAATCGTATTTATTTATTAACTACATCTCACTAAGGATTTTCTGAAATATCATACTTCGAATCTAAATATTTGTAAGAATAATGAAAAACAATATATTGTATGTAAATTCCGTAAACCTTTTTTTTAACTATTTAAAAAAAAAAAAATTTATTCTCCTTATGATTAAAATAATAATAATAATAATAATAATCATAATAATAATACATTTTTACATTGGGAGAATTAATTCATTTTAAAATATATTATCCTGTATATGTTTATACTTTTTCTGTTTGTTATAAATTAGTAAAAAATGTATCGTTCGTCATTTAAAAAGTAGAAGGGTAAAATTTGACTATTTTTTTCAAAATTATATCGTATAGATTCATATATCTTAAGAACTTAGCCAAAAACAAAAATTAAATTTTTATAATCAAGTTCCTACTTGTTCTATGAAAATAGAACAAGAAATCACTATAAATTTATATCTGGATAAATTAAACCTCGGTAAATTTATCAAGGCGGTAAAAGTATTTTACGTTGTTCGTCCCTTACTTCAGTTACAGATTTAATAGAGCTAAATAATCCGCTATTAATTTTACAATCTACATTAGCCATGAAAAATATTTTTGGTATAAATGAAAAATATCATTTTGAATTGGCCAATAATTAAATATTGTTTGATGTAGCTAAAGATCCTATAAAAAAATTTTCCAGAGCAAAAACAAACGTCCAATAATCCAACCGCTCGAGTAAATCATAGATTATGATATACTACATGAAATGCGGACATACCTTCTTGTTTTTGAAGAATACTGGATAAAATATTGTAACTAACATATTGTTCAAACATTATAAATAGCTTTAAAAAATATTTTAAAATATTTATTAAATATAAAATAAAATTTAATAATTCGATCAACTGAAAATACTAAAAGATATAAATAAAAAACAAGGATATTTATTCCGGAATAAAAGTTCCTTCTCCCTTCTTTGTTGAACAACTTAAAAAAAAAAATTGTAAACCATAAATCCTAAGGGATATATGTTGAAATTTTTGAACAAATATTTTGCTGAAGGTGTTAAATTATACGCCGAAACGGAAAATAATTAATTATTCAAGCTTAATTAATTAAAATAATATTATAATATTTTATTAAACGAAAACAAAAAAAAAACAAATTAAAAAAGTATGAATTGAAAATTTTATGAATATAATTTTCTTTATTATAGTTTCTGGTACTGAAAAACATATACCTTCACCATTTAATAAATAAATATCTGTACTATCAAACAAATAATCCACCATTTTAGTGCATATAGACGAAGGTAATGTACTACCGAAAACTTTGACCGCTTTGAAAATTTCTATGTAACAAGTTTCTACATGTTTCTCTAATTTAAGATAAACAAATTTTTCTTGATTTCTTGATAACACATTTGATCGAAAGATTTAAAAAAAAAAACGATAATATCTTAATTATTCCAACAGTCGCAAGAATTTTTTTTTTTATATCATGCTTTGGTCATATCACTTGCATTTTCAAAGCGCACAAAATTTTTACTAAAATAAATAATATTACTTAACATTTTTTTACAACATTCACTCTTAAAAATATTACACAGACAATTTATTATGAAAATAAAGTATTGTAAGGAATAAATGGAAACATACTCTTAAATTTACACTAGCTACATCTTTACCGATTAGTTTAAACTGAAAAACTCGCATCATAAAAATGATAAAAAAACGGAGTTTTTATTTCATTTCCTAATAAATTTTCTATTAGCTTTACATTTTTATTTCATTACTGCAGTTTTTTTGTATAAAATTTCTGAAGCTTTGAAAACGGATATCCAATTTTTAAGCGATAGCTATTTCAATCAGGAATTATTGTTTTTACAAATTAAAAATTAGTGGTATACTCATTTTTTCAAAGTTTATTGTAAGGAAATATCTATAATGAAAAACCAACAAACAATGATAGGAAAAAATTAATAAAATATATTTAATTATTTCGGGTTAGTATAGGTAATATACTAGAAAAAGCAACATTTACAGGAAAATGATTAACCGGTGCATTGTCTAATGAGCAGCTGCCCACAATAGCAACTTTTAATCAGTATTATTACTTGATCATTACAGTACTATTTTCTCTCTGCATCACTATATAGCCATTTTAAAAAAAGAAAAACTACTTCATCACGCTCCTTATAACACATTAGTTATTTCACATGCTCTACTCGTCTTGAGAAATAAAACATACCAACTTCTTTTTCATTTTTAAAAATAAAAATTTCTAGCCGAATTAGCTATCACTTAAAATAATGGCCAAATTTTAGTGAAGAGACCAATAAGGAGAGATAAGTTATTAGGAAGTTAATATTTATGTCTAACAAGAGAATAAAGTCGTGACAGGTAATAAACCAATAAAAATTATGATATTTCACTTTTCGTAGGATCATAATAAAACGTACGTATTTTACTATAGTATTCTACCCTAGTATTTTACTGTTATCATAATAAAATTATCTATTAAGCTTTAAACTCATCGGCAAAGATGTAGTGAAGCTAATGAAAAAATTATTATTGTTTGCAAAGGAGGCTGCAAACGGTAACTTACGTACGGTCAAGAATGTATCATTTTTGAGTGTGTAGTAGTGAACCGATCGGTATAATTACCGTAAAATTAAATTAAACGGGGCCTATACATTAGGTTTTGAAGGTTATTCCTTCGAAATACCTTTAAATGAATTTTAAATAATACAGCTGCACTATATTATTAATGCAGAAACAGTATTCATAATTGTTTCTAGAAGACACCATTAAAAATATTGGATAAAAAACAGAAAATATTATTGCAGTTTAAAATTAAGTTATGTCATCAGATTTTTTTTTTATAAGTAAATCTTTATGTATATTTTTATATGCCAGTTAAGAATATTTTTTTTTAATGATTCTATTTTCCCTAAAGTTTTAAAATAAACAAAATATGTAGCAAAATGATTCATCTAAATACAATAAAATATTTATTATGTTAAAATATTAGTTTAATATTTATCCAAATTAATTTATATATATATACTGTATATATATAAATAAATAAATATATATATATGCTGTTGGGTTGACATGATTATCATTAAAATATTGTAAAAGATTAACTTTATAAAATGTATTCATAGAACCGATTAATGAATAGTGAAAAAATATGTAATGCATCGTTGCACGACATAAAGAGATATTGATTTGTTACTTGACATAATCTGCCCGATTTTTCTTACGCTGTGACGCGTGCAAAGCGCATAAAATATACAGGTACCAGTCAATTTCGTTTTTCTTATATAAATGCTATTTACTATACAACTAATTTCTTGGTAAACAGAACATAAATGCAAATAATTCCACTCCGTATTTTCATTAATAAACCTGACATGTTTTTTATAATTGAGAAAATTTATACCATTTTTAGAAATTTCACTTAAGTCATCGATGACTGGTTACGGTATCTAATTAGAAAAAATCACGTTTATTGAAGTTATGAACTAAATTAAAAACTTATCTGCTTATAATGCCGAGCGTCAGCGGAATGTAAAAGAAATAGAACAAACTTTTACACTAAAATAGAAATTAGCAAACAATAGATTCTATTAGAATTAAGAATTAATAAAAATACATTCTTAAGATATGGATGAAAACCACGAAACAGCGCTATAGAAAGCTTCCGAAATTTTGTCCAAACACTGGGGATACCTTAAATTAAATTAATAATTTAAGTTAATCTTTTCTGCGGACGATCGAATGACAAATATGTATAATAATTAAGCACTTTTTGAAAAATTAGGGAGATATTTACTAAAAAGTACTAAGCACAGTTTATCAATTATAATTATTAAGCACAATTATCATCGATCTAAAAATCTAGGATGGTGAGTCCAGTTCCTCTACGTTCCGTGTGCCTCGAACCAGATAATTGTTGAGAAAAAGTTTTGAAATAATGAATTTTGTTTATTTCTGTCCATCTGAACACATTCAAAAAAAATAGTTAAAGAAATACAAGTAGTGGCAAAAAAAAAATTAGAAAATATTTTTAGAAGAAAATAGCTGTAAAATAATAGAAATGAGTCGACTCTGAAAATATGAACCTTTGGATCTATGAGTAGAATATAATTTTACAAATTCCTTCCAGCTATATAAATTTTTTTACATAAAATTTAATTACTATTAAAATTTTATGAAAACGACTGATTTTAATTACTGACAAAAAATATTGTTATTTATTATAATTCAAGTTGTTTAAAGGATCGATTAAAATCGTAAAAGATAAGTAAAAAAAAAATTTTTTTTTTAATCTGTTATTGTAAACTAGTTAATAATGTATCTTTAAATCGATTAATCATGAAACAATTATAAAATCTAATTAGACGGTTTTAAAATTTTATTAATTTTTCATCTTAGAACTAGGTGTAACATTAAAAAAATTATTCTTGAGGAAAGTAAATGCTGATTAGTGCTGATTAGAGTTTGCCAATATTAGCGAAGTTTTCACGCAGCTCTGTAAGATAGCAGAGGGTTTGTTTTATATGCCTGATGGTCGCTTTGCGGATTGTAAAAGCAATTTCCTCAAACGTGTTTCTTTTACTACCGAACGACTGTCTCTTAATATCAATAGTTTATTTTGTTTAAAAGTAACACAATGGATTGAATTTTTTTACGATTCCATTTTCAATTGTATAATTAGTTTAAAAATGTGTTAATTGAGATGTTTTTAAAATAAAAGTTTAATATGCATGAATAAATTATATATATATATATATATATACAATACTTTAAAAATGTTATATAGATTTATTGTAAGGATTTACAAGAAATATTAATTGTTATAATTAATTATAGTGGTTTACGGGCGTAAATATATAATACTGCTCTGCGCTCTGAATAATAAAATATTTCTAACAGTTTCGATCTTATTTAATTACGTATTATAGTTTAAATAATTAAGCCTTATTTTAATATATGTTAGTTTAAAAATTCCGTCGGTACTTTAATAAAAGTATAACTAAATTTAAATATAAAACAATAAGTGATAAAATTTTCATATCATAATTAAAATCAAGTAATAAAGTAATAAAAATAACACTATTTTTGTTATTATTAAACCATTACCGCTATTATAGTAATATATTTTTAATTGCTATTTCACACCTGTTATTAAAGAATTATAAATAATAATTATTTTTATTAATAATATAAAATAGATCAATTTTAATTATTCAGTAAAAAGAATCTCTTTTAAAAATATTAAAATTTGTAAGGAAATATAAATATAATTCGGCTAAAGAAAAATTTCATATTCAGAAATTGTTAATATATTAGGCATATTATTTACTAATGAGAATTTATAGATAATACGTTAAAAACTACGATTTAAAATCGTAAGTGTTATTTATCGTATGAGGAATAGAAAAATAACCGTATAAAATATTAATAAAAAATACTGTTATCGACTGATTCATATGATATTCCGGAAGTCTACAAATATATATAGTGCAATATTATTGATTCAAAGCCGTTTTATCATCAGTCGCGTCTCTTCTAACTTGTTACAACAGTGAACCGCCAGGTCGGTGTTGTGCATTGCAAACCGACAATTGAACGATTAAAAATTAGGTTTAACTTAAAATAAAATAACTAATAATAAGTCATAATGACATAAAAAAATAATCCTTTTTAGTTTTTCAGTTAAATGATTAAAAAAAAACATTAACTGTTAAACTATCTAAAGAGAAAAATGAAAAAAAATATTTATGTTGACGTTCCAGTGTTGGGAAAATATATATAGGTTTGAAGAAATTCTGAACGATATGGATTTATAGCCAAGTGAGAAATACAATCTTTCTGTTTCCCAAGCGGTGCTGTAGCATCTCAGATTTTCATGCGGGGGTTCCTTCCGTATTCAAATCCCGGTCATGCATGACCGTTTTTCATTCGCTAGAAAATTCCATTTCCATATTCCCAAGTACAAGCTTCACAGCTTCTGTCGTGAATTAATCGTTCGAAAAAATGAATAAGAGTGAAACAGATATAATGAAATAAGATAAAAGATAATTAAACACCAAATATTAACACAAATTATCAAAATATACGAGAGCGGTGGAATTCTTTTACTTAATAAAATTACAAAGGATAGAAGTAAGATGGTGGTTGACCGTCAGAATAAAGGAGAGTTTTCATATAAAAAAAGATGTCTCCTTGAATGAAATCTGCGAATTAGAAAGAAATCTTAAAAATAGTTTTCCGGTGCTTTATGATAAAATAAATGGACGATAAGGTACGATTAGAGAGGGCTTTGAAATGCGGTGTTACAAGAATATCCTGAAAAATGTAAAATGAAAGGACGAATAAGAGCGATGAAAAATTTGTTACACAATCTTATAAAAGATTGGTGGGCCATTTATTAAAACATCCGGGTGTAGTAAATACTGTGATGGACATTGTGAACAGGGTACAGACGATACAGAAAGACAATTATAATATGTAAAACGTATAACTGAGGCTACAAATTAATTATTGTTAATTATTTTCAAAACAGAATAAACAAAATACCAGAAGAAAACGAAAATAATAGCAACATTACAATAAAAGGAATATAAATAAACGGTTTACCAAATTTCATCGCATAATAAATTTAAAAATTTACTCTACTCAATACACCTAGACGTAACTTAAAATTATCAAATTCTAAATTTTACCGATGACATCTCCATTTTTCAATTAAAGTGGTCACGTGTTAACAGCTTCAAGGAGTCTATAAAACTCATATGTTTCATAGAAATAATTTTTTTGAAATTATTATTAATATTGTTTTTTAACAAACCTTTCTGCTTCTTGAACTACATAAACTATAAAATACTATGAAATAAACACGGATCAATAGTAAAACTTTAAAATAAATTAACTTATAAATTCCAGTTATAATAATGTCACTATTATTTTATCTTTTAATACCCTTTTTTCTGGCCTCCATATCTCCATTTTTAACCAACTATTACCGTAATCCATTAAAAATAAACCTTCTCAAAATTGAGATTAATTAAAGGGGAAGAAAGGTATTACAGAACATCGACTTTATTTTTACGAACTGAACTTAGTCTAAAATTTAAAATAATAAGAAAAATTGTATATTAATGTTTACCGGATTAGACTATTGATAATAAACATCTTTATCATTTAATGAAATTATTATTTATATAGTAACTTAATATTGCGGAAAGACCAAGATTAAAAATATTTTAGCTAAGAAAAAATCTTAAATTTTGAACAGAAATTACGAAAAATTAGAAATTTGGATGTATACAGAATACATCACGAGGTTCTCACGGAATTTTCATAACCTATTCTATTCGTGAAAATAATGGAAAAATTTCATATAATCAAATGTCCTGAAATACTTCGTTTGCGTGTTACGGCTAGTGAGAAGGTTTGCTCGGATTTCAGCTAACCCGGTGATATGTGGTCGTAGTGAAGCTTTTAGGACGTTAATGAAGGGACAAGAATTAGTGATTTCTTACGGTTTTGACCTGAAAAATTGAATAAAATAGGTCCCAAAAATGTGTCGGGTACGTTTTCATAAATCTGGGGAGAAAACCAATAAATTAGGGTAAAAACACACTTTTCATGTTTGCCATACAATAACTTTGTTAAATGGATACTCATAAAAATTTTAAATAAAACTTGTAGAGATTGTAAGGCTGAATGAAACGGGGTAAGATAAATTGAATAAAACGGAGAAAGGTTAGAAAAATGTGAATTTCATTTGGAAACAGTACGCTAGATCATAGTGCATTATACGTACCAGTTTATAACAAATGTTCAAAATGGTCCATCATTTTTAACACATTTCTTATCAGGCTTTCGTTCATCTTTTTAGTGGCTGTTCTTAAGTTGCTCAGCCGCATCCATAATGCGGAAAATTAATTCTTCACGAGAATGTAATTTTGTTTTGTATATAATATTCTTCATACATTCCCAGACGTAAAAATCTAAAGATCCAACATCAGGCGATTTTGTTGGACAGGAATGTGGACATTCACGATCGATCCATTTTTCAGGGAAATAATGATCTAAGGAATGGAAACGGCACAAGAAAAGCGGGAAGGCGTACCATCGTGCTGGAAGTATATTTTGCGTCTCGGCCCTAGAACATATTCAAGCAGCTTCGGCAATTCTTCTTGAAGAAAGTGCAAGAAGACCTCAGCATTTAAGCGACCAGATAATACGAACGGTCCAAACAGATGATTGTGAAGAAGACATACATTGACGCTAAATCGGAGCTGAAAATTGTCCTCAACCGTTTCATGAGGATTTACTTCTGCCCATGTATTCTCATTGCGTAAGCTGTTGATGTAATCTTGAGTTAAATTTGCTTCGTCGGTAAAGAAAACATACTTGTATAGTTATCGATTTGTATTCCACTAGTTGCAGTACTCCAAGCGAAGCGGACCGTCACCTGGGTGTAATTGTTGAACTGGCTGATTATAATGCGGATAAAGCTTGTTTTGATTAAGTATCCTCCAAACCATCGAATGCGAAACTCAGAAATACATCGTGTACTGACGTCTAGACCGTAATGAACTGCATCGATAGTAATTTCATCAATAACAGCGGAGTGTTGGAAAAATCGTTCGTATCTTGTACGAATACTTGGCACTGAACCTGTTTCCAAAGATTGCGGAAAGTCATGCTAATGTTTTTGGGTTTTGAAATCCTGAGATTCGGAAAACGTATTTCATATTCTACTGCAGCAGCTGTAGCATTGTCGTTACACATCAAAAATGAATACTACATGGTGAGCATGATAAAACTGAACCCATATCGTAACCGCTGCAGAATCGGTAGGTTATTTTGGAATGAAATTTTATGAATGATACGGATAAATTAGATAGAAAAACATAAAAAGTAATTTAAATGGTGCAATAGATGTTCAAAAGATTATATATTATTATTAAAAAAAGATTATTACAAAATATTATTGTTACAAAAGATGTTCAAAACGACCACCCTGGACATTGATTCACTTTTTTACTCGACTGATCATATCAGTCGGGTTCGGTTTTACGTTGCTCACTCTGTATATCAGCGTATTCCTCTGTTGTAAATAAGTACGGCATTACTTCAATGGCAAAACACAGTTCACAGTATCCGATATACTTAATATAGCTTAAAGAATGATTTTACAGTATTGAGCATTATTGATCAACTGCTGTTATTTTACTGCCAGCTTTGAAACAATAATTATTCAAATAATTTATTGTATTTCTTTCATTGATAAAAAAAAATACTTACTAAGTAATTTTTATTTTACAATTGCGTAATTTCCAGTTTATTCTTAATTTTTTAACCACAATTTTTTAAAAATGCGGTTAAAAAATTTTGTTTTTACAAATTTCTCATATCACTAAAAAAAAAATGGTTTTTGTTTCCATTAAATTAGTACTTTTCTGGCAAAAGTAGTAATTTACTGTTTTATTTATTGGTTTTCACCCCAGATTTATCAAAAACTACTGCAGATACAGTTTTGGGACCTATTTTATTTCATATTTCAGGTCAAAAACTATAATAATTCACTAATTCTGCTTCTTAATTAACGTCCTAAAAATTTCAGTACGATCTCAAATACACCGGGTAGCAGTAATCCGAGCGAAATCTTTTTCACTAGCCGTAATTCGCAAACGAAGCATTTTAGGACATACATTTATATAAATTTTTTTTCATTATTTTCACCATCAGAATAGATTATGAAAATTCCGGGAGAACTTCGTGATAAGGTCTGTATAAAAGCTGCTGGGAATTTATAACAAAATTATTTTATTCCCAATTTTATTTAGTTTATTTATTAGATTTTAATTATTTAAACAATTTTTAATTATACAAATTTAAAATTAATAAGCCTACTTTTTTCTTTTGTGAAATATATTTATTTTAAATTTAGAGCGACGAAAGATAATACTGGTTTTTAAGTTTGTTCTGAATTCTGTATAATTTAACAAAAAAATTAATAAAAACTAGATTCATTAACCTTTTATACGTATATTTTATTATCGTCTGTTGAGAGAGTTGACATTCCGAATCTTGTTTCAACATTGGTTTCTGTACACAAAATGTATGTAACTATAGTTTTACACAACAAATGTAGTTTTATCTTAATTTATTATTAAAAATTAATCTGTATATATTGAGATAAACATTAATTAAGATATATTTAAATAGAGAATGCTACGAGCAAAAATCTAATATAAAATTAATAAATATTTAATAGCAAGGAAATTAACTCAACTAAAGATGGTTTTAAATTATCTCTTAATGTTAAAATATTTTGAATACAATATTCATTTCATTTTTATAGAAAATATGACGTGTGGCGATAACTATTTTAATTTTTTAAATAAGTTGGCATGAATTTTTTCCTGTTTTTATTTGTAGAAGGTATATTTTATTCCTTTTATTTATGTATACCATTTTGTGCATAGTTGTATTATGCTAAAAATTATTATTATTATTTTATTATTATTGTTCTTTTTATTATTATTACTACAATATTCTTGTACGAATTAAATATTTAAATTATTGTAAACTCTTGTCTTCACTTGTGAACTTGTTCATTAACAATTCATAGTTTTTTCCTGTTTATTGTTTATTACGCAATAAAATTTATACGGATAACATTAGATATAATCAATGATGAGATACAGCGATGTTTTCTTTTACTTCTTCTTTTATTTTTCTAGTTTTTTTCCTTATAACCTTTACATAATTATAAAGTAAAATTTTAGAACAAGATGTCTAGCTCGGGAACCTCATTTACAGTTAATGCAGGTAGCCGTGTTTTTAGGGTTGTACCTACATTGCCGACGGGAAGTATATTATGTCGGCGCCTAACTCCATTACACGGGGGTGTCATTTGTTGCTACCCCTAATTGCAGCATTGCTAAGGGCAAAAAAAGAAATATACAGTAACACTCGTCCCTGATGTTACGGTAAAGAAAATGAATAACTAGAAATTTACCTTCTACGTCGGAAACTATCGTATAATTATGTTTAGTTTAGGAAATTAAATATTAATGAGAACAGAAAAAATTAAAACAAATCACTTGTTCATTAAAACTGATGAAAAATTAGCACATTAGTTTTTGTTCGTGATCGGTAGATTAAAACGATGTTGTTTTCCATTATAATTTTTTAAATTATCATAAGAAGAATTAATTACAATTTATATAAAGTAATATATATACATAAAATAATTTTGTTTTAAAAAATATCCATTATTACAACAGTTTCTCGAACTAAAATAATTAAACTAGGTTTGATCTAACTAAAAATTACCGTATGTCAACCTGTAATTGAGATTTTACTCATAAGTAGGCCGATGAACTTTTATCCGGCTAATACTACTCCGTCCTATTCCATTCCAAAACTCAGGACCTAGTACAATTCTTCAGTGATTCTTAGGCTTTATATAGGTTCTGATGGTGATATTGATGAGTTCAATTAATCTACAGCCTAATATCTATTTGTACCCAGACATCCGTGTGTATATATATATATTACTCCATAAAAATTTTATTATCGAGATTATATTTAAAACTTTTTTGTACATGTAATAACATTCCGCATGCTTCTTAACTAAACAAAAAAAAAAAACAAAAAACAAATTATCAGTAACTTTTAATTTTATTTAAGGAAAAACTCGTATTATTTTACCGGTAATTTTTCGTAACTGCAGCAATATAATTAAATAATCTTTAACAAAACCCGTGCTGTAGAATTCAGTGACTGAATTACTTCAGTTAAAAAATTCAAACTTAAATAAACGTATGATTAGCAACCTCTTTTAATTTGATCAGTTTTTCATAAGAGACAAGACTTAAAAACAACGTCATTTGTATATGTATTAAACTGATTTCAGATAAAAAGGTATCTAAGTTTGGCAAATATATATATATATATTTTGTGTGTGTGTGTGAATGGAATGGCAATCGATTGAGGCTAGCATTAGCGTAGAAAAACAAATACGAATAAACGGATATTACAACGGTTAAATGTTTAATGTAAATAGTTTTGATTATATCAATACCAAAAAACATTTTTCAAGAATTTATGAATAATTTAGTAAAACATGATTAAAGGTGAAGTTCATCTTAAAAAGATATAAAAGGAGCAAACGAAAGTAAAATATAAACATTATATAACAGGCATATTCCCGGCTCAGGCTTGTGTCAGAGGAAAACGATTATGAAAATAGATTTCTTCATGAAAATAATTTCATTTTAAATAAATAAAATACAAGTAAGTAGATGTCAAAGTATGCTAAATTACTCCCCAAACTGAAATACAATGTCGGTCGTTTGAAATAACGTACACAATAAATTTTAAAATTGCCATAACATAAAATATTATATTATAATGCAGTTGATATATATATATATATATATATATATATATATATATAATAAAATTAAAATAATAATAATAATAATAATAATAATAATATATTTAGTTTAGTAAAATTCGTTTTCTTGAGAAAAGAAAAAGATGTATATCTTTTTTGACTCATCAGTGAGTCAAAAAGTTTTCCTCAGAGTCCTGATCAGCTAAATTAAAACGTTTTCCCAAAATTTTATCAAAACCCGAGTTAAAAAAGATTTTAATCATTCCTAAAACGTATAGTTCAAATCAATTTCAAGACTGACTAGTACTACGCTTTTAAATTTAAAAATTATTTATTTCGATTTTTGAATGTTAAGAAAACTTGAAAGTTTTTCTAAATTGCACAATTACCATAGTAACTTGTACATTATCGTTATTTTAGATTAATTATTGAATAGGCCTAAGTAATTAATTATTAAATATCAAGGGAATTTACAACAATAAGAAACAAAAGTATTTACAAAAAAAATCGTTTATTAAATGCTATTTAAAAAGATATTTTAATAACTTTTTTTTTTCACTTCATTTATATTATTTTTCTCTTAGGTCGCGTATAGTTGAATAAAAAGTTACTGCCAAATATTTTTTATGAAAAACAAATAATTCTTTCGAAACTGGTGATTCTAATATACTTTATCAAATTATTTAAATGCGTTACCGTGGTTTTTTTTACACACACCGAAATACGTATTTATATTTTAAAAAATAAGTATTTTAGTCACTTTTACTTTATAATTTAATAACGCTCTGGAAGTTAAATTACCATTTATGTAACATATAAAACATAGTTTATATTATAAAATATTCTGTGAGAGTACAGTGTTTGTTAATACATATTAAACATTTTTTTATTTCCATTTTAAAGTTAAAAAATTACAATTAGGGAATAAATTATTTTAAAAAGTATACACATTCGTTTAAAAAAAAAATTTACAATAAGATGCAATGTAATTATTTTTAAATTATAATAATATTTACAATAATTATATTGGGAAATATTTGAAATCTTATTATTACATAAAAAAATATATTTTTTTATTTTATTTTCTGGACAAAAATATTTTAAGAACATATACTAAAAAAGAAAAATCAATAAGTAAGCTACTAGGTCATAAAAATCGATGCAAAAATGTATGTTTTATATTATAATATAATATTATATGAAATTTTAGCACGGGGTTCTATAAATAAAACAGTTTATGAACTTGTCAGAATAATGCATGTGAAAAATCTTAAATAATTTTTGAGAGTGACATAAATAATAATGAAATACCATTAAACTTGAGTGAAAAGTATCTTACAGAGTTTATTACTCATCATTATTAGGAATTGAAAGTAATTTTTTTAGAAGTATTTGCAACACAAGAAAACATTTACAATCACTCAAAGTTAACAAAAGATTGGAAAAAATTCACAAATTTATTGCTTATAAAAATTTTAAGAAGCTTCCTGAAAGTCTTAAAATTATAACAACAACTTTAAAGTAAAATTAAAGGCGAATATAAAAGCTATGGAAATCAAAGAATTTATATAATTAGTATTAATTAATGTTATATATTAAGCGTATAATAATTATTTAGCACCGCTTATGAGTAAGTTGTGTACAAACTGCGTATAGATAGACATATCCGCATTTTATGATATACGGGCTATATTGCATATTACTTTTTTAACTCGTCAATAAATAAATTAATTTAAAAAAATAACATTTTATTTGTTTAAGGAATCTGTTAAGAGATCTAAAAAAGAATTAGTATTAATAAATGTTTAGAAGCTATAATATAAAATATTGATTACCTGTACACCCGATTTAAGTTCAGCGGCATATTATTTTTTTATAATTCTAATTTTCTAAGAAAGGGGACAATTTTTTTTAAGTTCTGTAACAATATTTAGCCCGCTTACATGAATATAAATATTAACACCTAATTCACATATTTATTGATAGACCTAAATTTATTATTTTCATGGAAAAAACCCCTTTATTTACGTGTTTTTTGAAAATTAACTCACAATTTTTCTCCTCACAAGTTTGAAAAAAAAATTATAAAAATTATTAGGCGTATTTTTTTTATAGTAATAAATTTATTAAGAAAATATGTTAGCTTAATTAAATCCGGTAACATTATGTAACGCTCATTACCGTTAAGCATTTAAGGAAACACTAATGGATATTAAATAAACTTCAGTTAGTATTCACCATATCTTATAATAATGATGTAGTTCCCTTATAATTTTAAGCATTATTGAAATATAATAAACCGATTTCCGAGTTCAATCCAAATCGAATCCAAATCCAAAACCATTCAGAATTCACTAATAACTCAAAAGTTTTTTAATTATATTTGGATACAGAGAGAATTCTGAAACTCATCAAATCAAATAATTTATTAGTGTTAATAATAAACATGAATTCGTAAGGTATAACTTCATGTAAAATGACATTTTAACATTTTCCTATTGTTTTTTCTATCGTATTCACGACTTGTAAATTAAAATTATTTTTACAATTTAAAAATGCAGAAGCAGGAAACAGTGATATTTTTTTCTTATCTTCATTACAGTGTACAACATTTGAAATTATTATTATTTTTGTAATGTATCATTATAAAAGCAAGATATTTCAAGGTTACATTGAATATGAGTGCAGTATGTTTCCATTAACACAAAGTCTTTTTTATATTAACTTACATAATAAATGACGTAATCGACCGCCTAGTATCCTTGTACAATTCTTTTATTTTTAATTTGTTTTTTATTCTTTATTTTAGATCTACATACATCTCTATCTTTTTCTTTCAAATTTTTTACATATCTACAAAATAAAAACGTAATAATTTTTTTTCAATAGATTATTTTATACATACTCCAGAACTTTATTTAAAAAAGTATAATTTAATGCGTCATGAGAGTTAATTGAAAATATATTTTTATGTTTTGTACGTGACATAATAAAGTCTATTGAAAAAAGTATAGAATATAAATTTTCTAAGAACATTAATAAAAGTATATGAATATGTATAATAAGAAGTATGATTTCCACTTCAAAAATCTATGTTGGTAAGATTAAAAACACTCTTTCGTTGTAAAATAGGTTAAATCGAGAGTAGTGAAATCAAGTGAATTGATTATTATTTTAAATAAAATATTTTACGTAATACAAAAAATATTAAACAACTACTGTGGTGGTTAAAGGTTCCTTTTAAATAAGAGGTTCAATGATAATCGCCAGAAATCAATATGGAAGTGGTTTTTAAAAGATAAATCAACTGGAACTAATAGCATATGTAAACGTTTAATTTACCTAAAAGTTTGGCTCGACAAAACTTAAAACGATAATAAGTAATTTAAAATCTATTCTAACCAAAATTAAGTAAATTGGTGTTAGAGCGGTCTAACGTTTTTATTCTCAAATATATTTGGCCGAATTCACTAAAATAAAGGGGGTTGCTGTTTTGTAATATAATTGTAATCTATACCGCTTTGTTTGCTAAAAATACAATTGTTTTCGTCATATTTCACAAGCGTTATAGATTACTATATACAACGTCTTTTACATCATAGGGAACGTTGTGTGAAGAGAACTTTAAAATTTGATTTTTGTATTTTTAGTAACTATTTTACGTTTCTTAATGTATTTTTATAGGTTGCTCCTTAACAGTAAAATTAATACAGTGATTATCTACCCGTATTTTTGTCGTGATTTATCTATGAAGATGCTAAAATTTCAGCTAAATCTATTTTACTTGAGCGCAACCGTAAACTAAAGCTAAAATTAAAATAATTATTTATATTTTGTTAAAATTATTTTGTGTATTTTTATTAGCCGATTAATGAAACTATCTACCCTTAAAGATTTGTGATTTACATAAACTAAGTTTATTATTCATGAGTATTACATTTAGGTTTAAGAGTAATTTAATAAAATAAGCGATTTTTATTTCAATTAGACCGCATAATAAATATAATGTAATATTCCCTATACATTAGTTTTATAACATTTCATCCAAATTTTTATATAAGAAAAAGGTTTTTGAACTGTAAAATAATTTTCTTTTCAAAAAAAAAAAGATGTTTATGTCGATATAACTATCGATTTGGGGAAATAAATAATTTAACGCGTAATTCTACTCGGTATCAATGCTGAAATTTTTCCAAGACGGTTTAGTGATTCATACGAAAAAATTCAGTTATCATTTCAGCTTGAATTTTTATATTTAAGTATAGTTTGAGAATGATTTTTTAAAAATATTTTAATAATCCGTTACGGTATTAAACGTAAATCTTATAAATTTATGGTTAAAATTTAATCAATAATTATTACATTTAACTACCTTGATCCATATTCAGAAATTTCTTCAGAGTGGACAACGTGTAACACTAAATTACTGGTCACGTACCAATAATTAATTATGACCTACGTACCCGATTGGATGTACCTACGGGTATGGTCTACCTTGCAATTCGATCACTGATTTTAAAATTTGTTGTAAACATAAATTATTTATGTAGAACCCAGAATAAAGTCTTCGTTTGACAAAGAAGTTTTAAACACGTAATAGATAAAATGTAGGCGACTATATTTTAAGAAATTTTTTTGGTTTAAAAAAAACTTTTTTCTTTAAAAAAAGCCAATTTAGAACAAAATTACTATACTTTATATTTTTCAATTATAAACTTGTTTGTTATTTTTTTAAAAATAGATCTCCGTGATCGGATGTATTTTGAATTAATACATTGTACATATTTGTTCAGTTGTTTTTCAGACTTAAAAAATTTAAAAAAATTATAAAAATTCATCGATTAGTATGAAGAAATTTGATAATCTTTTTTTTTTTATTTATTAAAGACTGTAATTAAAGTCTCAAACCACTAACTTACGAGGAAATTATACTTCCCGGTGAGGTTTTTCTGAACTTATTATGTTATCCGTAACTTCTCTTAATATAATGCAGCATAATTATTTTTGAAAAGGTCTTCTGGAAGTAAAATTTCCACTAACTCTGAATCTTAAATCTTAAATAATTTTTAATATTTTCAAACACAATTCGTAAAATTTTAAAATTTAATATAGTACAATTAAAAAACTATAAATTTTAATCAATAATTAAAACAAATTCAATTAAAATCTCTTTTCAAGTTTTATATTTTAATGAGAAAGTAGGAAATAAAAAATAAATTTACCAGGTAGGAATTAAATAATTATGTTCTCTTTTCTTTCAGCTACAGTTATTTTGGGAGGGTGGAATAGGGGAATAAGTTGTGAAGGAATGTAAAGAAATATCAAAATAACTGCGCAATATCAATTTAATGAATTTATATTTTAAAATTTTGAAATTTACCATAATATATAAATTTATTTTTAGCTATCACCGATACACAGGATATTAGCAAGATTTGGCCGTACATAAAGATTCTTCCAAAGTTCAATAAATCAAACATTTGCGTTACAGCAGATTTAAAATTTTTCTTATTTCGATTTTACTTTTTGGTTCTTGTTCTTTCATTCAATTTTTATTTTCCTGGAGTGGCCATGAAGCCCCTGAAAAGTGCATGCAATGCCCTTACTGCTCTGTAGATTACAGTTTGGTAACCATTACCCTGATAAATCAGTTTTTTGTTAAATCGATATTTTATTTAAGATGAAATTCAACTATATTCTTAATAAAATTTGACTAAATTTTAAATAAAATTTATAAAAAAACTGATGATTCAAAAATGATCTTTTATAAAAAAAATCTCAATCGGTAAAGATTATTGAAGTTTTTTTTCTCAAATTGTAATTTCATCGTATAAATTATTGTTTGACAAAATTATTGTTACATGACTAAATATATAAACATATAGATAGGGATGTATTCTGAGTTCGTTGAATACCAAAAGGAGCTTTCGCAATATTCTAAAGCTCTTTCTTACTTTTTGAAAGTGAATTATTGTCAAGAAAGTTCTATTCTTTATTTAAAAACTATAAGACGGTCTTAGCAATATTTTTCTCACTTCTAACAAAATATAACAGTTATGCTAAATATATAATTTGTTTTAATTTTGTTAATTTGTATAAATCTTTTTTCAGTCTATTTTGTTTTGTTTTTTTTTTTAGTTTATTACTGATATGAAGTTTTTCACATGTAAGTATGAAAAATATTTTGTTTAATGTTTGAAACAGATGCTCTTAAGACTTTAGAAAACGCACAAAAACCGAAGAAAGGTGTTTAGAATTAGTAATCAAAGAAAATAATTAACATCATTCATACTAAAACATTAGTCGTTAACTGTGTGAAATAAATAACTAAGAAAGCCTAACAATTTTCAAATCAAGAAAGAAAATTTAACTTTCTTAATAATAATTCACTTTCAAAAAATATATAAGTGCTTTAGAATATTGCGAAAGCACCTTTTGGTATTCAACGAACACAAAATACATTTCTACCAGTTTGTGTATGTACTCACTAGTGTAACATACAACGTTTTGAACTGAGAATAGTATTACAATTTAATTATGTTGGTAAATTTAGCATCTCATTAAAACATGCAAACAAATTTGTATTCCACATAAAAATAAACTTAATAAAGTATTTTGTAAAAATCGTCAGAATTAATTGTGAAGTTTAGTTTTTTTGTGATATGAAGAAATAATGAAAAAGAATATATATATCTAATTTTATGAAATTACCTTACAGATTCAAAAAAAAAAAAATAGGTTTGTATATAACAATATATTAATTTTTTTTCAAAATCATAAGGACTTCTTTTGTTAAGGGAACAAATGTTTTAAATTGTTAAAATACTGATTGCAAACCTGTCACGCAAAAGAATTACTTTATGCGATCGATTATATTTGCTTTTTTAAAACGCTATTTTTTTTTTTTAATTCTCTGCAGTCTATTTTATTTTTCAATTTATTGCTGATTTGAAGTTATTCACGTGTAAACATAAAAATCTTTTGTTTAATGTTTTGAAAAAGATGCTATTAAAATTTTAGAAAACACAAAAATCTAAAAAAGTATTTAGAATTAGTAATCGAAGAAAAGGATTGATATCATCATATTTTTTTTATTATAATCCGTATTTATATTTTTGTAGATAATTTATAACATGATATTGTTTTTTGTAAAAATTTTATATAGTACATTAATAGTTATATGATTTTAACTTATCTTCGGTTATTTAATACGAACTAAATAAAATTTACTGACTTATATAAAGTTGTTTTTTATTATTATTGTTTTTTTAACCGTTATTAATTCGTAAAGTTAAACTGCGAGTTGTAAATATTAATTATATCATTCAATACTAAAAACAGAATAACATTTTAAGTCTACATGTTATTTATCCAATGTGTCTGTAAAAATCACATGCAATAATGATTTTACGCTTATTTAATATAATTTACTAAAATTGCTTCCTATTAAAATAAAGGTACAATAATTTTTGTAATAATATAAAATTAAAAAAGCATGATATAAAATTAAATACTTTTTGACTAAACTATAGTCTACCTTAAAAATAATGTGAATAAATACAAATAAAAGCATATAAAAGTACACGCGTACATAAATATAAAGAAATAAAAATGTGTTTCGCAGATAAAAATTTTAATGTAAATAAACCGATACATGCAGATTTAAAAAAAATTAATTTACTTTTCAACAAATCATCATCTCATATTTTAATAATCTTATTTAAAACATGTATTTTTAACCGTCCGAAAAAACCAAAAACTAAAAATATTTACCAAACTATTTTAAATCTCTATCGTAAACGTTTTTAATTTTTTTTTCATACGAAAAACTAATATTAGCGTTACGTAAGGAAAACAAAATCAATAAATTTTGGCCGACCGACTAATTTAATGAATTCCAATATAAATATTTTTTAATTATTATAATAATAAATAAAAACCCTGTAAATAATATAACGTTTTATAAAAATCTTTTCATAACCGAAAAAGAAAGACGTTATAAAACAACAATTAAACCCGAAAGTCTTTACGAATAGAAGAATTTAACCTTAATTTAAAAAAAACAAATAGAAAAAATAAGAAAAAAATAATTTAAGAAAGATTTTAGGACTCGCAAGAGAGAACAAAACTGAAGAGTAAAAATTAATTTCAAGAAAAAAACTTAAAAGTTTAATTTGAAGGAAAAAATTAATATTTTACAGTAATTTTTTAAGAGTGGACAAAGAGATTATTCTAATTCTTTACAAACAGAAAAGCTGAATTAACTTGATTCTCAGAAATTAGAAAAGATTTTAAAGAAAAACAGATCTCTGAAGAGGAAAACAAATCTCGGTATAGAGAAATTTAACATT
Organism: Lycorma delicatula; assembly: GCF_047948215.1. NCBI lineage: Eukaryota > Metazoa > Arthropoda > Insecta > Hemiptera > Fulgoridae > Lycorma > Lycorma delicatula. The sequence continues at coordinate 79,403,803 of NC_134458.1, forward strand.
GAAAATAATAATATAATTTCAAACATTGAAAATTTTCCAAGCCGAAATAAAAAAAAAACCGAATTAAGATCTTTTTGTCAGGAAAAAGAAAGAAACGCCATATTGAAATTACGAAGGAGTATCCTAAAAAGAGGAAACAGTAAAATAAAACGAATAAACGCGGTCCATAGTAGGGAAATCAGTGGGAGGGGGTATATATATATATATATATATATATATATATATATATTTCCCCCTCGGATAAATTCGGATAGTTAAATCGATATAAACATGTTATAAAGATCTTATTAAATAATTTTTACAGAAAAGAAAATTATTTTGTAGTTAAAAAAAAATTTTTCTTACGTAAAAATTTAGATGAAATGTTATAAAACTAATCTATAGAGAATATTACACCATGTATTCTTGACGAAAAATCGCTTAACAAAATGAATAAAATAAATACACAATATAAATTTGGACTTTTGAAATTATCATAGATATTTATTAAGGAAATTACAATAAAAAAAATTATTTAGCATATTAAAATGCATGTTACACAATTTTTATACAATTTCAGCATAAAATAATTATTATAATAAATAAATAAAAAATCGTTAAAAATAAAACGATATTCGTCAACTGTATGTCGACTATTGTCTATTGTTCATAGTAAAAACTGTGGAGAATTGGAAATACTAGTAGTTATTTGCTAAAATAACTACTGATGATGACTTTTTTACAATTGCAATGCAGCGCGCATCTACTTTATTTCTATTTATTTATTTAATTTTAACGGTTCTTTTACTACTAATAATTTATTTTTTTATATTTATTGTTTTAACCTTTTAATATAATTTTGTCATGATTGTTTGATGACATTTATTCGTTTCCATTCAATCTAGCGCTATTGAATAAAAATTAAAAAAATAAATAAATAAGTACTATTATTTTATTAAAAAAAAAACCCGAAACAAATAAAGTTATTAATTTGTAAATTTTTATCCGGTTCATAATATTATGTAGACCTACATTGTGAATGGTCATTTTTAAATTTACATTAATAGGCTACATTCTGTAGAAGTCTTCTTTTTTTTGGTAACCTGTTCGGAAAAAGTCTAGAATAATGATGACATAACAATTTTTATAATTATGTAGCGCAAAAAAGCTTACTGAATTGAGTGCACAGCCTATTATTACTGGTAGTTTAAAGAACTGAAATTTTAAATTTGATGAACCCTTATAAAAAACTGTAGTTTTCTAAAGATTAGATTTAGATTAATTTAACTGGTAATAAAATTATTGGTAAAATACATGCTAAAGATGCAAGGTAAAATTTTTCTGCACAATGTCTTAAAAGTAGAATTATACTTGAAGAACTAAAAAAAAAAAAAAAAGATAAAATAGTTATAATAATGGAGTAATACAGATAAACTTATAATTCAAACACGAGGAAAAAAAATCTCTACAAATAGAAGAATTATTGAAAATAATGTAATAATAATTATTAATAATAATGTAATGTAATGTAGTGGAGCATTGATTGATAGTTACGGTGATTAATTTACTTATACATTCAATCGAATTAAATCGCATGAATATAAAAATTTTAAATAACAAAATGTCATGATATATTTTACTTATTAATTACGATTTTAAAACTTATTTTATCTTATAAAACGTGCAGAAATCATTTCATACAGTAACTAATCTATTAAAATATATAATAAAAATATTTATAAATTATTAATATTATTAGTTGTTATTATTCATAAAATAATACCATTTTAAGAATAACAAAAGCAATTAATTAATTTTGTAATAAAAGTAATAACAAATGTTAGTTACAATAAACTGGTTTAAATAGACAATTATGATAATAGAATATCAGGCTAATAATTTGTTTATAATAATGTATTATCAATTTTTAGGCGTAAAAAATAAAATATTTTAAGTTTTTAATTTAGTTCTGCTTGAGAATAAAACTAATTAAATTCAAACTTCAAGCTAATAAAATATAAAAACAAAGGATTAGAATTATAAAAAAAAAAAAAAAACATTCTTTTCAGGTATTGTAAAACAAATAATTATATATGAGTTTCACGAACTAAAACAAAAGAAACTAAAAATAAACGCTTTTTGTGAATTACTGTATGGGAAAATGGGGATTTTTTTTAAAGTATGGGAAAAATGGAGATTTTTTTGTTTAATCCGGCAAAGGAAGCGACTAAGTGTATTTAAAAAAGAAAAAATCGGTTGAAATTTTTAAATAAGTTTTAAAACTAAGAATATAAAGAAATATTATTGAATCCGCTTCAATGTCTAAAAAAAACACATAATATTTTTATTTTTTAATTCTTTTGGGCCACTAAACTTTTTTATAAAATACTTAAGAGATCTAACACAGGTTTTCTTATAATTAGAAATCTAAAATTTTTAAAAAGCGCGATATGAAGAAATTATGGTTTTTTTTATAAAATGGGTATAACAATTGTTATTTTTCAAATTATTTTACATAAAATGAAAATTTATATTAAAAACTATTGCTAAACCTATGTTGAAAACTGGCCGTAATACAAGAAAAAATGTAATGAATATTTATATTAAAAACTATTGCTAAACTATTGTTGAAAACTGGCCGTAATACAAAAAAAAAAAATGTCTAAATGAAATTGTTTTTCAAAAAATTGAAAAAAAATTGAAACCTATCGTTTGAAATGTTTGTATTATTATTGTATTCTATTATTATTGCTTTTGAATAAAAATTTAAATGAAAATATGTATTTATTTTATATCTAAAATGTTTTCAAATATTAACGTAATAAAATTGTTATGAAATTCCACGCTTAGATATCAATATCAGGCTTATTTGTAAGTTACCTACATCGTGATATTGAAATCTATTATATTTTTTAAACAATAATAATAATATTATTATTATAACTTATAATAATTAAATCTTTATAACTTATTATAAAATCATTGAAAACTATATCATTTTAATGCATCTAAAATATGATTTTGCATTTTACACTAAAAAATAAAAAATTTATTACATTATTTTTAAATATTTTAATTTAGTTTAAATACCGCTGTTTTATTATTTTATTAATTATTCATTTAACATTACTGTTGGCTTGGAATTATAGATAATAATTGCTCAGTAAAATCAATAAAAATATTCACTACATAAATTATAATACAAAGAATAAAACAAATTAAAGAAGCATAAATTACAAATCCATAAGGGGTAAGTCAATTTATTAGTTTATGATTATGGTGTGTGGTAATCGTAAAAATCTTTATGAGATATTAAAATGATTTATATGTACAAACTAGGAAATAACTAATGATATATAACAAACATTAAATAAACAGTAAAGTCATATTACCGGGTTTAGTGGAACATTAATGTATAATAATGATGAAAATGCATTATTTTAATTATGTTCTAGATGTAAAATTTGTTAAAAGACTATTTGTTAACTTATAAAATACTCAGATATTATTCTAAATAATTATTCCGGTCATCTAAGAATCTAATTTATGTATTCGGTTGATCTTAATTTACGTTGAGCTATTTATCATTTGTTTTCATATTTTGTTCTCGGTTCAGAAGATTGCTTTTATCATAAGTGAAAATATATTGCAGCCGTTGTAGGAACTGAATAATGTGCTATACGGTAAGTACACAATCAGTTGTCCGTAGTTAAGAGATTTATCACCGAAAGAGTAATGTAAATAAAACTAATATTTTAGAACCGCGTGTAGAAATAAACGTAAGGAAAGTTTCGATCGTAACGAGCGGATTTTGATATATTTAATAATATCCTTCCACCTGATAACTCTTGTAACTTTTATTTATAATTTAAGTCTTTTTTTCAGATTTTAAACTGTACGTTTCATTATTTTTTTATATTTCTTAAATTCTTTTAGTGGTTTTTCTTATTCTTTTCTTGTTTTCGGCCAAAACAAAAACAACACAATATCATTCAGATAGATCATTATTTTCTCTATTTAAACACTTACTTTAGGATCAAAATTTTCCTTTATTTTTTCATATACAAATTAAAACCGACTGGCTACATCCTTACCATCCCTCCTCCATTTTTTATAGTACTCCGTCCTGTCAAATATTTTGCTCTTTTATTAAAACTAATCCCTTTTTAACAGATCTTTGAGGATATTCATCCTAATATTTTACTAAAAGACTTAAAATGATAGTTCATTTTATAAAAATTAATATAATAAAATGGTTTTAAAGATGTATTTATGTAAATCAGAAAAAAATATATATCGATATAGCTTTATTTTACTACGGTATACCTGCTAAAATTTATCGGTTAAATTTTGTCTCTATACTCTAAATAATAGTAATAGTGAATCGATCTCTTTTTGAAGACCATCTTTCCAACTCACCTTCTATTCGTTTAAAATAAATAAAAAATGGATGTTTTCCATTCGTAAATTGATAGAGTGAAACGTTCTCTACCGACTAGTTTTGAATAGGTTTCGGATTAATCTCTGACGGATTTTCTGCAACGATAATGATGTATATTAATGGTGCATATTATTATCGACATTTATATTTTATTTACGCGACATTCCTCATGAAGAATAAATTAAAATAAAATTATTTTCCTTCATTTTCACAAACTGCTAAAACAATAATAGCAATATTTTTTATATATTTATGGCAGTACAAGGCACAGATAAAGGAAGATATTGTGTAAGGTAAGTAAAGTAAATGCTTTTTTTTATTAAAATTTAGACTATCTCTAATGTGATTAATTGATTTTTTTTCAGTTACCAATTTAAAAATTAGTTATATACGTTGCACACTGACAATTTTGTTTATTTTTTTAAGCAGTAAATTAACAAGATAATATATTTTAATTAATTATAAAGTCATTATAAGTATTTAATTCTTAAACAAAAACTCTATTCACCTATAAAATAGATTTTTTAAAACAGCAAAGTATTTTCTGAATTTATTATAGAGTAGGTTCGATATAATAACAGCATACTTGAAATATAAGTTGCAAAAACAACGGTAATAAAATTTTAAAGTAGTTTTTATTATATCTAAAAGTAGAAATTATCTAAATTAAATTTTTAAAATTTTCCTTAGTTTTTGCTAGTACTACACCAAAGCTATGTTACGTTTAACAATTATTCATCAAGAATATTTTAAATAAACCGCGTATTTCTTCTTAAATGATTTTTCATATCGTTTCTAGAATATTTCCTGCCTGTAGCAGATGACTTTACATATATATATATATAAATCTATATATATATATAAAATATATAATCTATATATATATATACTATATATCTATAGTATATATATTATATATAATCTATATAAAAATATATATATATATTTTAATTATATTACAATTATTTTCCCAACGACTAACAAAGTTTCATTCAATTATTTTTAATAATTGTTATTCGACAATTGTAACAATAAAGCTGAGAAGTCAAATAATAAATATTGCTGTAATATCGAACGACAAAAAGAAATCAATGAAAAATTTTCAATTAAATCTCTAAACGGAAAATATCAGTTTTAATAGATTTATGGAAAAATATTACATTTTAAAAACATTTGAACCTATAGTAGATTTTTCTTAAATTCAATTTTATAATTTATTAGTATTTTCTTTATACTACTTTAATGTAAAAATCTTATAAGTTTTCAACCTCCAGTACTTAAATAATTTTATTAATTTATTACTAACATTTTTTCATAGAGAATTAACAGTCTATGATTGATTAATCCATTTTTTATTAATATTTTATAAAAAAAACTTTTTGTTTATCTTAAAAACATGAATATTTTAAGGTTATTAAAAAAAAAAAAAAAACAGAAGTAAGAAACGGCCTTTTAAATATTAAATATACGGTATAATAATTACCGATTGGAACAAATATTTTTATAAATAATATTGTAATTAGTTATAACCGGTCAACTCTAATAGTACTATAATTACACGTACAATTACGTGAAACACCACTTTTTAAGTTTTTTATATTTAATGGAATGAAATTCGAAGTTGAATATTCATAAATGTCTCAACTAATCTACATTTTAAACATATTTCTAACCAGATTTAGTTACTTATTTGAAATTGTAATCGAATAAAAATTTTTTCTTTTTAATTTTAATTTGTACATGTAATTTTTCTCTTTCCAATGATATCCACCTAATACTAATAAATTATTATTAGAACTGAAAATTATTTAAAGTACCGATGAAATAAGCCACGACTTTTGTTCATTATATGAAATTAAACTCATAGAAATTATAATTCAATAGAATATAACGTACAAAAATTGTAAAAATATAGTTAAATTTAGAATAAGTGTTAATAAACATTCCATAATTGTGTTCTTCAGTTCTTTATTTAAAATTAAAATGAAATTAATTCTATTTCGGTTGTATTTCTTTTTATAACATTAAAATTTGTCTACTTTTGATTATTCTTAACGGTTTAGATGTATTTAGGTTTAATGCTAAAAATTAGTAATCAGTTTTCCCGTATTAGATAAAAAGTATAAGAACCAGAATGATTTATGATATTTGTAAGTTAAAATTACTTAAATGTGATTTTTTGTACGTAAATAATTTTATATCGTGTTAATAATAAAGATTAGGAGATTATACTTACTAATCTTTGTGTCTGCTTAAAACAGATCCGCAGAGCGTCTACTTTAAGCAGATCTCCTTGGATTTAAGATGCAAATCTTCTCTTTAGGAGAGGCTAAAATATTCTAAACTTGAATTTCCTCCATTAATTTCTTTGTAAATATGCTGTGGGGATATTTTACAAATCCTAAATTACAATATTCTATCGGTTAACATAATATAACTTAACGTTACTTTGTCGTTGATATTGGCATAATATAACCGATCGGGTATCCTTGGAAAAAAATGTTTTGCTTTGAAACCAATATAGCTAGATGTTTTTGTAAAGAGAAGAATTTTCTCGTTTCAACCCCTCAATCCTTTAAATTTTGAAAGGCTCGTGATGGGACTGATAAGTATCAAAATCAGAAAGTTTTTGATATTAAGCTATTTATATCATATTTCAAAACAAAAGTCTGCTGGTAATATATAACACGTTACTAACAATAAATCTGTAAAAAAAAAGCAAAACACTGTACTAATAATAAATATACCATTGTAAAAATTGCCCATTGTTTATGACATGTACACCTTATTACATATAAGTCATTTTATTTACACACTACGAATAAATACGAAACTTATGGGTATAAATATGTTTTCATGTATTTTCTAAATTACTGGATGTATTTAAAGCTGTCGAAATGGTGGAGTTACTGTAGCCTTGGCTCTGAAGAGAGGCAGGTTTTACGAGGCAATAAAACTCCACAACAACACAGAGTCCGCCGTAATGACACAACACAGTATATATATATATATATATATATCTACATAGTCATATATATATATATATATATATATATATATATATATATATATATATATACATAGCCATGTATGTGTGTGAGTTGTGTCGGTGTGAGCGCGCGCGTATGTACGTTCCTAATGACAGCCTACGTTGAAACTTCCCTACCCTTTTCTCTCTCGCATTTTCTCTTTCTCACTCTCTCTCTCTCTACGTCCGGAATTAAATAAAGCTGCTAGGCTTCTCGTCGTTCTCCCAGCTGAACCATTGCCTCCCCGACTCTCCGATCGACCGTGCTGGCCTGGGGCCCAGAGCCGACAAGCAGCGGTGCGCCTATACATATTAATGAGTCACCTACCTATATGACCTTCTGTTCGAACACCGCCTCTCTTCTTTATTCTATTTTTCCCCTTTTTTTTGTATATTATTCATTATTTTTAATATTTTCGTTGTACTACAAGAAAAAGTAATAAATAAATAAGTAAAGTAGATGTATCATGTCTAAATTTATTAAAAACTATATCGCTTTTGGTCATTTTTTTTTTATAACTTAAACGAGAAATAAATAATTTAAATCAGAGGAATGGTGTTTTAAAGGTTCACGAATACATAAAATACTGTTCGCAAAAAAAATTTCATACCGATATACTTTAAATTTTTATAAACATTTTTCACCTATCTTACTTTTAGTAAACATCGTCATAAAACTTCTTGTAATGCATAAAAAAGTACTTCTTATAACCTTCAATAAATTTTAAAATATTTGTGAACAAGATAAAATTTGAACAGTTTTATTATTTTTATTTGTAAGATTTTTGTGATTGACGAGAGAAACAGATGATTGCTATAAGACCGTTTCTGATGTGAGAAAAATTCAGTTTTATTTAATGTTTTCTTGCGTAATTATTATTAAAAAAAATCATAAATTTCAGAATAATTTAAAATAGCCTTTATCGTTTATGCTAAATATATATTGTGGTGAAATGTATTCTACCTAAATCACACTTTTCGTTTACGCTGTAATGAGAAGGAAAAACTTTAATATAGATTGGCAAAATAGACGTCAAAAAACTTTTAGAAATTCTACTTCTACATTTATTAACAATTGGTGGTATTTGTCGTTAATTTTGTATAACTGCTAAAAATAAAATATATAAATCGTTACTTAAAAAAAAAAACAACAAAGTACATAAGTAAATGTATTAGTTGAGTACACTTGAAATATAAATTTTGATTATGTAATATTATATTTATATTATATATATTAATGGATGCACAATAATATCCAGCACTCTTATAGTAAAGGAACCAAGCTTTACGACAGAACGTTAAGCCGTATTTGAGATGATAAGGCTACCGACTTTTACAGATATGTAGGAAAACATCCAATGTAGAAATCTTGTGACAATGCTTTACTAATAAAAATTAATTTTATTTAGTTTATTCCAATATTATATTATACTATATTTTACTAATAATTTTTGTATTTTATTGCTGTGTTATTACATTTTATTAATACACGGGTATACTACATTTTTCAGAGTGTCAATATTGCATTTAAGAGGGAGAGAACTTAGTTCCCTCATAGACATTGGTTGCAATCACAAACATCAACCACCTTCACCGCTTAATCGGGAACAAGTTGCCAAATCATCGCACAAGCACAATCGTTACTTGCCACAGTCTATGCTCGATTGGCTTTCTGTTTGCCGATCCATCGAATGAGAGAGCAAGAGAATGTTTATTACTTATGAGAAGTTCGGTAACTACTCGTTTTAGGCAAGCCCAGACCTATAGCGTTTAACTGTGAAAAATAAAGGAGTAGGTATCTGATTTAGTATGTTTTTTTTATACAGGTGCGTACTCGTCTAAAAAACGAATATAGAATTCTAAATTTGCAGTTAACCACCTTCCCTTTGTAAATTCAGTTCTTTACTGGAATAAAGATTTTAAAAATACACATACTATACAAGCATCATCCAATTTTTATCATTTAAATATTAAATACGTTATTTTTAATCGACTTTCATTTTTGAAAAACCACTACTACTGTTTGCTTTCTTTACTGACCTTAAATTTATTGTAGAATATGAGAAGCAGAAATGTATCGGTATTAAAATTTAAACAATGAATGTTTCGAGTTTAATTTCAAAAAACCTCAAGTATGCGTGAATAAGCAATCATGGGTTATATATAAAATTGATACATATATGTATATATACAATATTAAAAAAAAAACAGAAAAAATAAGTGTAAGGTATTAAAACAATTTGAATTTCGTTCGTTTATTTAGTGTAATTTTTCGAATTTATTTTATATTTAATATCAAAACGTTAATCTTTAATTAAAGATCGGTCTCAGTCTCACAGGGTTTAATAAATCGTACACTGTTATCAGCCAACGTTTTACAACTTCAGCTAATATAATTAAACAAGCGTCGAAATTATTTTAATTTTCAATTTCCTAAAAGCGTACTATGATTCAGAAGGTTACTTATTATTCAAATAATACTTAATTATCCTAAGCAAAAGTAATTTTTTTTGCGTTTTTCTATAAGAAATAATAAAATAAGGAGACAAAATTCCATAAGAGAAACGTCGTCATTACTAGATAAAAAAGAAAAGTTAAATAAGACGAATCTAAAAAAGTTATAATAAATTTTACTATAAAAATTTTAATATATACTTGGGTATCTCATTTTGGCTAGAAGAAATTTGTAGCAGGAGGTCGTAATATAAGGTTTATCATCATTTTGAGTAACTTCATAAAATGAATGATCATAAAACGAGGTAGCCTTAAAGGCCTAATCTTTTCTGTGGTGGAAGGATTTTTTTTATGGAAAAAAATTAATTTAACGTAATCATTTATCGAATAAATAAACAAAACTGTTAACAGTGTGTTCAAATGCCGATATGAATCTAAGTTATGTAATCATATGAGGATGATCTTGTAAAACAGTGGGCCTCAGAAGTAGCATTTCTATGTGATTTGATCTCGACCACCTCTTGAAAGATGGATACTAGGCATATTTGAAAACGAAGAAGTAAAGCTATAAATATCTTATAGTTCTTTGCGACTATTATAAAACTATTTATCTTTCGGTAGCATATACAGTGCTTTGGACAGTTAAATTTACACATAAACGATGTTGTCAAAAATAAATTACTTTGACGTTACAGTCGCTAAAAATTATACGCATTCATATATATAAAATCGCTTAATTTTCTAAACTATTTAACGCTGTGTATTATAAATAAATGAAAAAATAAGAAACTTCAAATTATTTCGTAAAAGAATTTAATTTCCTTGTAATTATTAAATTCTATTACAGCTGTACCAATTTTTCAGATTTTTTTGAATTCGTTATTTTACGTAATGATTATACTGAATAAATAAATATTTTATTCTGATCGGTCATAATAATACAATTATACTATATAGATTACGTCAGGAATTTTATATATATGTTGCCACGAATAGACAAAATGATCAGCGTTTGGAGGGATGGGTCAAAGGAAACCGTGAAAAAATCCTGATCAATGCAATATCACGAAATACAAAATTAATTATAACGTAAAAAATAGATGTGATCAAGCCCCGTATAAAATTCTGTCTACGTAATTACTTGTGGATATTAACTACAAAAAATAATTGCAGAATAATTCTCGATTCAGAGGTTGTTAATGAAAATTATTTGGGCACATATTTATGAAAAAAAAGATTAAACAGAAAGCGGAGAATTCAGTTTAAAAAATTTTATTTTTGGTATTATCTAAAATATGTATCGTCAGAGTAACATTCCCACTGTAACAGAAAATCAATTAATTTTAACGGTCATTTATTTTATTTAATGGTAATAATTATGACATGCACATTTCATATTGAACATTTTATTTACTGCATACGGTACTAAAAACCCAACGTCAGAGCTATAAAAATTTAAAGCCATTACGCCTTAGCTTAAATTAACCGAAAACAATACAAATACTAGAAATGGTTCGGTCGTCCGTAATATATTCTGCTGACAAGTCATAGAATATACATTTAAGGCGATTGAAAACATTAAATTTGATCCCATTAGTTTACAACGATGGATCTGGTCAACCGTTTTAGTCAAAAAACACCGAATGTTGCTACTTTATCCACTATAGTCTTGTGAAATAATTAATAGTACTGTAATATAAAACTCTAAATTATTTAACTTTATTGTTTTAATTGTATACTGATTGTTGAAAATTAAATTCTTTTTCGTGCACTTTGTTCAAACTTATATGTAGTTACTTATTTAGGATTTTTAGTAGAATATTATTATACAGAAAAGTACGATAACTCTTAATCTTGTTTAATGAATTTAAATTTATTTAATAAAATGTATGAATATTAATTTTAGTTGTTTTACCACTTTTATCAACTTACTAAACAAACCATTGTCGATAAACAACGCCTTTTGTTGTAGTATATATTGAAACGTTAAAATATAAAGAGGTATTTTTACAGTTTCAGTTACTAATATTAAATGAACTATTCGATAGTTTGAGTGGAATAGTTAATTTTATATCCTATCTACAGAAAACTTTGTAGTAATTTCGTGTGTATTAATTGAAATTAATTTTTTCCTAGAAATTATTTTGTTCAATTTTGAACGGTTGTAGCTACGAAATAATATATTTATAATATTTTACTTCTACATATTTCATCAAATCTTTAATAAAATAAATTTTAACCGGTTTCATTTTTTCACCAGGAAAAACAATTAAATATGTATTACACCAAGATATTTTTAAACATGAAGAAAATTTAAATTATCGCTTATTAAATTTCTCTGTTTAAAATTAATATTTAACACGTGTTATATAATACTCGTTTCGTTATCTTAATCCATAATGTGAGAAAATATCTTATCTTGTTGCATGAAACGCAATCGAAGTAACTATACTTTGTTGTACGCTACCTTTTTGTGTGCGGTGACTATAAAATATATATTAGCGTGACACATGAAAAGTAAATACATATTAAAAATAATAATTAGTTTACGTATTATGATATCGTCTTAAAACATTATAAAAATTAAATTAAATTGTATATCGTGAAATAATTAAAAATATTATGTAATTTCTCTTACGTATTTTGTGACTTTCGGCAATTTTTATATTATTAAAAATATTTTACAATTCTTATCATTAAGAAAAATTATAAGTATCGAGATGAAATTTATAGAATAAATTATTATTTGAAAGGCTTAGTTTACACTAGCATAGATTAAAATGTATTTGTATACAGCAAAACTAACCGACGTTATATTTTACCGAGTATAAGCGAACGACTTAATTTTATTTTTCGATAACAGTATTCCCAAAAAATGTAGATCCCTATCTCAGTACTATATACAAGTTTTAAATGTAGGCTGTGCAGTTTTAAGTAATTTTTTTAATTCTAAAAACACAAAAACTCAACGACGAAAGAAGAAATTAATGTTAGAAAATATAAGAATAAAATATTGAGGAATGAGATTTAAAATATATTTTGAAATTTGTTTATAGTTAGAACTGCTAAAGTTCCAAAATACTGATAAATATAAATAAATACTGCAATAAACCCGTATATTTAATATAGAAGTTTTTTCTATGGAAAATAGCACAGGTTTGTAAGATATATATCCGATCAGATATTAAACTAAGATGAGAGTACGGAAAATGGATAAAGAAAATTAAAAAAAAAAGTTAAATCGGTATAATGAAACGAACAAAGAAAAAAAAATAGAAATCGAAATGTAGCCTAATATGATTTTCTTAACGTATAAAATAGTTCATAAAGTAAATGAAAGGTGTGGATTACTTTTTAATCAGATTTAAAAATCTATAAGTATTTTCTAATTAACGTGAAATAATGGGGTATTTTCTTTTTTTAATATTTTGTAAATTCATTTACCTTCATACTGTAATATCGTTAAAAAATTTAAAAATATTTAAGAAAGGAATAAAAATATATAAAACGAGATTTTTTTTTTTTTTTTTAAATAATCTTGTTTTATGAAACATTTTATTTACTTAAATATTTGGTATTTCGATTTTGTTTAAATATTTTTTATATTAATAATTTAAATTATTTTTAACATGGAAAGAAATAAAATGCAAGAACGTAACGGTTTTCGGTTATTAAGTATAATATTAAAATAAATGAATTCAATTATCAAATACTGTGATCCACGAGGAAACGGAGAAAATTTTCACCAGTGGTGAAAGTAATGAAAAACGTTCATACTAACATTAGTCTGGAAACGCTTTGTTTTTGCGTTACGGCTAGCGAAAGATTTCATCCGGATTTCAGCTCTTCTAATAAAAAAAAAGCCATACAATAATTTTTGAGACCCAAATTAAGCAGTAAAGTTGGTGGGTTCTTAAGGAATTTGCACTGTTCATTTGTTGAAAAATAATCTACCGGTATTTTTTTTGGATGTATCTTTACAAATTAGATTGTAAATGATTTTCCAGCACGATGGTGCAACGCCACGTTTTTCTTTAGTAGCAAGAAATCACTTAAATGGTAATTTCTTAAACGGATTTGGACGTGGAGGACCAATCAATCGGCCACCACGATCACCTGACTTAACGCCACTAGGTTACTTTATTTAGGGCCTTATGAAAACGATAGTATACTAACAAAACGTTAATACCAATGAAAGTTAATGCCAAGACAAGTACACGGACAGTCCCAGAATGCGACGGTGGTCGTTCCACGGCGGGCGGCAAATCTCCTGGTTGAGGAGGAAAGGATCCCCATAGGTTGGCAATCTTGCAGGCCTCAACTGAGAGAATATGTCCCTAGATGTCACAGATGCTGTGAACAGGGGCATGTCGCGGGTGTTTGCAAGGAACCGGATAGAACTAAATCCTGTTTCAACTGCGGTAATGCGGATCACTTTAGGGTGGACCGCAGGGAGGCGGCTAAGTGTGCCAGTTGTGGTCTGGCGGGCCACAGATTTGGTAGTGCTGTGTGCAGCCAAGCCAAGCCTTCTGTATGAAAATCTTATACATTAATGTAAACAAGAGCAAGCTGGTCCACGACCTTCTGTGGCAATCTGCTGCAGCCGGGGTGGCGGACTTTATTTTAGCCTCTAACCCTAAATGTAGAACGGGGTTGAAGTAGCGGTTGGATGGTTAATCCCCGAAAAGACGTGGCGATCAGAGACCTAACGGGCAGGTTTACCCTTTTCAATCTGAAAAAAGGTCAGGGATTCGCGTTACGGTGTCTGCGGGGTAGTACACATTTATTGCTGTTATATATCCCCCGACTCTAAGTGGGCGAGAATTAATGATTTTTGGGCGAATTGGAGGATGGCGTCAGGGAGGCTGATAATCCTTTTTTTTTGTTAGAGATGAGTCGTAGGAACCCCATTTACGGGTAAAGTGTTGGGCTGACTAACAGGTGCTGCAAGATGTTATTAAGAGTGCGTATGTTTACCTGCATCCTACTGACTAAACTTCCTATATCACCGCTTATCCTCTCCCAGGGCCAATCCACAATTAAGCATGCTCAGCCCCGGTAGGTGCCTTTGAATTCAGGAGTCTCAGAGTTCTAGTGCGTCATCACCGTTGCCCATTCACGCGCGGACGAACAACGGCTCAGCAGGGGGCAGTCCATACGCCCTTGCTCACCGGTCATGATCTTTACCTAGTTAGTTGGAATAAGCCTAGGTCTTTCTCTAACTATTCTGTCCTCTCCTCTACCTCCTTACTCCAGATAATGCAGGTGACCAGACGGAAAATGGAATCCCATGATTCCTTGTCTCGCAGTATCTTCTGGATAATATTTCCCGGTGTAAGAGGACCCAGGTGTTTGTGATTATACCTTAGGGTCTTCCATCTAATACAGTGGAACACATATAATTTTTGTTTATGGATTTTATAACGGAAATTCTCAAGCTGGTCGACGTGAATATCAGGAGGGTTTTCCCAGAAGGCGGACAACGTCATCGAGATCTCCACAATACCGGCACACGTTAGCATCCGCTCTCCGGAACCGGTGAATGTATTGGCGGAAACAGCCGTGGCCCACCAGGAACTGTGCGAACTCGTAACCGAGCTCACCAAATTCCCTCCGGACCAACGGCTTAACCTTCGCGAACAAGCGTCGTATCCACGCACCGGTGGACGCTACACTCCAACGGACCCACCATCGCTCTAAGAGAAGGTCACACGCCTTATTCATGCCTGAGTAAGCCTCATTTTGGCAAGTAACATTATCGGCACTCGTAACCGAGCTCACCAAATTCCCTCCGGACCAACGGCTTAACCTTCGCGAACAAGCGTCGTATCCACGCACCGGTGGACGCTACACTCCAACGAACCCACCATCGCTGTAAGAGAAGGTCACACGCCTTATTCATGCCTGAGTAAGCCTCATTTTGGCAAGTAACATTATCGGCAGCTTTCCCACTATGACGAAGACTGCCTCAGCAGAGACAGTTCTGTACGAGGAATACACGCTTAGAACCATACGCCTCTGTAAACCATTGTGCAAACATTTCTCGCCAAACTCATTGCTTTTTTCCACTCACGCGTCCCTGGCATGGATCAGAGGAATGAAGGTCTAAAAATACCTAGCATTGATGGACTCGATTCATAGGCGGTTGCTCCTGCGCACCATGTGCGCACACAGGACGGTCTTCTATGACGCGATTTGCGTAATTGTAGGTACTCTATAGCTACCTATTGCAGGTACCAATAGATCTGCTTGTGAAAGAGCGGGATCCCGCTTCGGTGTGATATCGAAGGTGAGGCGAGAGAGAGGATTATGGCAAGCTGGCAGACGAGGTGAGAGGTGAGCGAGAAGGGTCACTGGACTAGGCGTCTTATTCCTGTAGTGAAGAATTGGTTGGGGCGGCGACAAGTTGATTTCCGTCTCACCTAATTTCTTACTGGCCATGGTGACTTTGGCAGTTACCCGATGAGATTTAAACGCAGGACATCCGGTCTGTAGGTACTTCTGACCCCCGTAGGGGAAGACACCGTCCCCGACACCCCTCCGTTCATAGCTCTTATAGGCTTTACCGGAGGTCATCTTAGAAACCTCGGAACTGTGCCGAAGATGACACTGATCAACATACATGGTTTGACTGCGACAGGTGGGAAAATGACAGGATGATACTCTCGGCAATCATTACGCCGGATACGGTCATTGGTTACATGCTCCATAAAAATGAGGATTGGACTGAGATGGCCACTTTGGCCAGACTCATCTTGATTACAAAGGCCGAAGAGGAGCCTCCATGATTAAAAAAAAAACTGGGCTCGAATCGTGACAACGTATCAGCCCGGGAGGCAGCTCTCAAGCCTAGGACGCCTGAGCTCACCCGAATATAAGAGTGGGGGAGTCTGGGCGCACCCAAGGATGGCATGGAGGACCCTCGAGGGTGATGGGAAGGCGTGGGGCGAAGGGTATGCGAAAAGCACATATGAAGCCAAGTAGGTTAGGACCGGGAAGGGTAACTCACCTGTCGAGAGGTCTTTTGGCCATTCTGAAGAAGTCGAATTGCTCCTATGACGCGAGAAGGACCCCAAAGGGTTAAGTCATAGAGAACAATTACAGGGGGGCAGTCAACTGCCACGACACCGGGGGGCGACTAATGTGATACTTAGCGGCGGTTCCAGTTGCCTTAGGAGTGTTTAAAAATAAGTGAACAAAAAAAATATCAATGAAGTGTTACTCATTAAAATACGAAATGCTATTGATTTTATACCAAACGATACCGAGATGATACGTAAAGCCGTCGGAAATATTTTACGCCGGGCAGTGCTGTGGTGTGTTTTGCTATATTAAAAATAATATTTTTTTAGGTACAGATAGAATAATACGATTTTCTGTCTCTTTTGCTTAAAAAAAATTATTTTTAGTAATTTTTATTTACTGTATTATATCGGTTGCATTTACATTTGTTTTCTCAGAATTAGATTCTCTACAAGTTCGGTTACTAAATCTGCCGCATTTATTAGTCATTTTAACAAAGCTATTGTACAACAAACCTAAAAAAAACCTTGTTTTTCAACATAGAAGTTTGTATTTTACGTCGTATATCTTAACAACTACTGGAGTTACTGTTCTGGAACCTGTTTTATCTT
Organism: Lycorma delicatula; assembly: GCF_047948215.1. NCBI lineage: Eukaryota > Metazoa > Arthropoda > Insecta > Hemiptera > Fulgoridae > Lycorma > Lycorma delicatula. The sequence goes on from NC_134458.1 coordinate 79,421,339, forward strand.
ATTTCCCAGATCAAATTCCATAAGAAACTACAAACTTTACTCCTTAATTTGGGTCCCAAAAATTATAGCAGGTTTTTTTTTTATTAGAAGAGCTGAAATCCGGATGAAATCTTTCGCCAGCCGTAACTCGAAAACAAAACGTTTATAAACTAATGTCTCTATGAACGTTTTTCATTATTTTCACCACTAGAAGATGACCTGAAAGTTTTTCAGTTTTTTCGTGGGTCAGTCTGTATATATATTATATTACACACACACACACACACACACACACACACACATATATATATATATACACACACACGCACGCACGCACACACGCAACGAAATATTACTGGCTAATAAAAAATATAAATTTATGTTATACAATTTTTTCCATAAGTTAACTTGTATGATTAGACAGATTATCATCGTTTTCATTACTACTTTGTGTTAAAAATTAAATAGTTGAAAAATATATGTATGAATAAGTAAAATATTGACTACCTTAAGCATAACTTTCTTTGTACATTTTTACTTGCATTTGTAAAATACGTACAAAGCATTAAATAAAAATAAGGAAATCTGATAAATTCTGACAACGTATAAGATTATAAAGAACCAGGTTTTTTTCTCAACTATACTATTAAACTGCATAATTTTTAAGATAAAAACGCCATTTGATTAAGGGGCTCAAAGCGGACCCAACTTTTTTTAATTTTAAGTCAATAATATTTAAAAACCCTGTGGCATTTTTTAAATAAAAATCTATCAAAGGTAATTCCGAAAAAGCTATGCAACTCCTATGCTGTGAAATGTTTTCTGATATGTGTTATTGTTTATATTATCTGAAATTTAAGTATATTTATTAAATATAATTTGAAACTAATTAATGTAAAGAGTTTTGGTGACGGCAAAATCGATTGAATACACATCAACAGATCTTTGTGTTTCAGTAAATATTTTTAAGAAACAGCTATGAAATAAAACTAGAAAATGACAAAGGCTGATAAAATACCGGGGAGAAAAAAAAACATTATAAAAGTATTACTAATTATGGTTATAGAAAATTTCAGATAGTTATTTTTATATGAAAATATCGATTCCAAAAATATTGTGTGTATAAATAATTTAGTATTTATTGCTATAAATCGATACTGTCGAACGATTGAATCGCACATCTTTACATTTCCGAGTTACGTATAAATGTAGCATGTATGTAATAAAATCGATAGAAGATAGAAGAAGTTTACAAAATAATGAAAAATAGGATTTTACAAAAAACTTTTTAACCTTTGTGTAATAATACAACATAAGTTTCCCCGATCAATGTTCGGTCGAAAAAATAAAATAGTTCTATGGTGTTCAATCTTTTACAGTGAATTTTTAAAATTATTTTTATATAAAAATTATAATTTTTAGAAAAGCTTACCGATATAAATTTATTACTAAATGGTTTTTCGGTAATATAAATGTAATTTTAAATATAATTAATCGATAAAATCTGTCAGTTTACAAGTATCTAATAAAAGAAAGCAAGAACTGATAAAACACGGGTGACTGACGAAGTTAAAAAAAATAATAATATTTGTAATTCATATTATGAATGTTTGGAATTCTAGCCTCTATCGAAGCTAGAATGCTAACTCATTGATTCTTCATTTCTCACCGTTATTTTTAATGCTGAAATTCTGATTATATGTAACAAATTTGTTTTACATAAAGGTAACAATTTAAAATATACGAATATTATCTATCATTTAAATATAATTAAAGATTCCACGATTTACGAGGGTGAGATCTATTGTTGACCTTTCTAAACTAATAGGTCTTTCTATTTGTTTATTTATAAAATGTATGCTCTATAATCAAAAAATAAATGAAAGAAGCTGTTAAAATGGGGATGACCGATGCTATGTTAAGAAAATATTGTAGACCGTGATGAAGTAATACGAAGTAACCGTTTACAAGTAGAGATCGACTCTAAATTATCCGTTATTACTATCTATGGTAGTACATAATTTATAGAAATACGGTTTTATTCTCTGCTAGTAAAATAGGAAATTATTTTTTTTTAAATTATTTTTAGCAGTTCTCTATTTGAAATAATTTACAAAAATTTAATTTATAATACTAAGCACAACTCGTATTACAGCATTCCCGGTATACAAACTATACATATTAACTTGTTCATGTTCGCGTCAATTTTATACAATAAAAATGTCTATTATAAAATCGATATACATTTTTTTCCTGAAATAAATCGCACAAAATATTATAAGAAAGAAGCTGGGTATGCAGTTAGTGTATCAACATTCTGCTATATAATAATTAATAAACTTCACGGTTTTAGTAAATTAAATTATTTTTCCTATTCTAAAGGTACGCGTAAATTATTTTAAAATTATAAAAAATAATAAAATATATTAACATAATAATATGTATTATAAAAAAAAATTATAAGTTTAAAAAATAAACTGTCTCGTAATTAACAACATAAACATATCGAATGGAATTTAATATTTATCCGCTATAATAAACCAGTCTGAATAAATATTAAATCAACTTTTAATAAATAAAATTATATATAAAATATTTCAAAATATATTCATCTTCTTTTTTTTTTTAATCAAAAAACAATCTTATTTACACGCTAATAATTATCAAAACCTTGCATATAACATCGCATTTACTAAAAAAAAATAAAAAAATAAAAAAAATAAAACCTTTTTTTATAGTTATAATTTGCTTACTTTATTACGCATTTTTCGTTGATATTTTGGTAAAAATAAGGAATTTACGAAAATGGTTTTGAACAATAATTATTTTTATAACAAAGTTGTTAGCATGCGCATAAAAAAAATCAACAAAAATATATCAGGTTGTTACCCGTAAGTAATTTTTTTTTGTATTTATCTAAATTTCAAAATGAGTTCCGTCTTTTCTTTTTGATAAAATTAATTATATTTGTCAAATAGATTTAATTCATTTTATAGTTATTTATAATTGATTTGATTATCATAAAAATGTAAATGGTAATTATCAGATTATTGATTTTTAATTCGTTAATATTAATTTATGTTTACAATAAGAAAGGACGAATATAATAGTATCAGCTAGACATTAATACAGACTGTATCAAGAAGTTCTCCCGGGATATTTATAACCTACTCTACTCGTGAAAATAGTGGAAAAAATTCATATAAAAATATGTTCTAAAATGCTTCGTTTGCTAGTTACGGCTAATGAAAGATTTCGCTCGGATTTCAGTTACCGCAGTGAAATGAGGTCGCACTGAAATTTTTAGGATGTTGATTAAGTAGGAAAATCGAATAAAATAGGTCTCAGAACTGTATATGCAGTAGTTTATGAGAAATCTGGGGTAAAAACTAATAAATTGGGGTAAAAAACCTAGTTTTTAATGTTTGACGTAAAATAACTTTGGTAAATGGGCAAAAAACAGTTAAAAATTTAAAATAAAGCTTGTAGAGAATTTAATTCTAAAAAATCGGTATAAGATAAGTTACAGAAATCAAAGAAATGTTTAAAAAATTGAATACTTAGAAACAGTACACTAGACCAAAGTGCATTATACGTACCAGTTAATAAACAATGTTCACAAAGGAACCCGCCATTTTCAACACGTTTCTTGGCACGCTATTGTACTGTTATTGTTGCTCTTTTTAGTTCTTCCGGGCTGTCCTTAAGTTGTTCCGCAGCATCCATACTGCGGACAATTAATTCCTCATGAGAATATGTTTTTGTTTTGTATACATTAGTTTTCATCCTTCCTCAGAAGCAAAAATCTAATCATGTTAGATCAAGCATCTTGATGGCCGGGAATGTGGACCTTCACGACCGATCCATTTCTCAGGGAAATGATGATCTAAGTGAGTGAAAACGACACAAGAGAAGCGGGGATTCAGTCCATCGTGCTGGAAGTATACTTTGCGTATCAGCACTAGAAGAGCATCTTCAAGCAGCTGGGGCAATTCTTCTTGAAGAAAGTGCAAGTAGACCTTAACATTTAAGCAAACAGGTAATATGAACGGTCCAAACGGTTGATTGTGAAGGCCTCACTATACCATTGACGCTAAATCGGTGTTAAAAATTGCCTTTCACCGTTTCATGAGGATTTACTTCTGCCTATGTATGCTCACTGCGTAAGTTGTTGACGCCATCTCGAGTAAAATTGCCTTGTCGGTAAACAACACATACCTATAGAGTTATACATTTATATTCCACTAATTGCAGAACTCCATGCGAAGCGGACCGTCTCCTGGGTGTAGATATTGAACTGGCTGTTTATAATAAGGATAAAACTTGTTTTGTTTAAGCGTCCAAACCATCAAATGTGAAACTCCAGTCCACTTAGAAAGGCGTCGTGTACTGCATTGGATTGCATCGTTAACAATTATATTAATAACAGCGCTGTGTTGGACAAAACGTTCGTAGCTGGTACAAATAATAGGTAGTGAACATTTTTTCGAAGATTGCGAAAAGTCGCGCTAATTGTTTTGGGATCTGGAATTCTACTATTCGGAAAACCTATTTCATATTTTGCTGAAGCAGCTGTAGCATTACCATTACATACACCCATATAAGCGTGTTCCTCAGTTGTAAATAAGTACGGAATTACTTCAATGGAAAATCAACACGTTCAAACTAAAATTCACTGAAAACCTTCGCTAAAAACAACATAGTTCACAGTACCCGATATACTTAATGATATAAACAATAATACAGTATTTCGCACTGGAGATCAGCTGTTGTTATTTTATTGTCAACTCTGAAGTAATAGGTTTTCAGATAATTTATTGTATTTCTGTGATTAATAAAAAATAATATTATATACATTTTTTTATTTATTTTACTATTATTGTGTAATTTCCACTCTTTTTACGTTTTTTATTTGTTTTATTCAACTTATCTTACACAATTTTTTTAGAATTAAATTCTATATAAGTTTTGTTTAAAATGTTTATTACTCATCTAACAAAGTTATTGTACGTCAAACAAAAAACAGAACTTTACTTCAATTTATTGGATTTTACCCCAGATTTCTGAAACCCTACTGCCGATGTGGTTCTGGAACCTATTTTATTCGATATTTCAGTTCAAAAACCATGAGAAATCACTAACTCTGCTTCTTAATAAACGTCCTAAACATTTCAGTGCAACCTCATTTCACTGGGGTAACTGAAACCCGAGCGATATATTTCACTAGCCGTAACTCGCAAACGAAGCATTTTGGAACATATGTTTACCTGAACTTTTTCCATTATTTTCACGAGAAAAATAGGTCGTGTAAGTCTCGGGAGACGTCGCGATAACTCTGTATAATAAATTCTGTAACGTAAATTGACTCTTTTAAATATCACATTTAAAGTTTATGACCTTTAAATAGGAGTAGATATTGAATAATACAATAGGTAAGCAGTGCATTTTAAGGTGACTTGATCTTAATTATTTTAAGTAAATTGAGAATCCAAAAAATTATGTTGTACGCATATTATTATAATTTCTATGCGTTCGGCTGCAGTTATAAATTGTTTATTAAAAATAAAAAAATTAAAATTACTAACGAATTATACCAGAAAAGAAGTGATGTGGATGTGTGAGCATCTATTGCACCGACCACTTTTTCATTCACTTGTAAAACGTAATATTCCTGAGCATGACTGCTTTTCAGGGGTTTTACAGACTCTAGAATATTATTTGTGTTGCTTAGTCATATGTTTAACTTCGACAAGGTTACATTCCTGAATTAAAAATAAAATTGTAGAATACAAAATTCTAACGTTTTGAATAATTTTGAATTATGCATACGTTTATTTTTACCTAAACTAAATTGATTACAAAGTTTATCTTCGATAGATAAATTTTACGTAGGAAGACCATACTGGTGAAATCTATTTTTATGCATTTCAGAATCAGGAAGGTAAATTAACAGTAAAAGACAGGAAAAAACAGTAGAACAAAAATATGTTACTGTGGAGAAAGGAGTCAGAAAATGTATAGTTTATTCAAGTTAATTTTCAGTTAGTATATGTAAAAAGCAATAAATGAATTAAAAGACAGTTTTGAGACTAAAGTAAACAAGAGAGAAAATAGATTTCCTTCGAAGGCGATATTAATATTTTTTTTTTATTGTTAAGAATTATTGCTACCGGAAAAATTTAGCCCTAAGCAAGACATCTAGGTAAAAATAAGAAAAAAAAAAATTATAATTAGTTACTTGTCATGACTGGAATATGGAGCAAATAAATACACCTACATCAGAATTTGAAGAATTTTATTATTCATGTTGCAAAATTAGAAAATAAGAACTAGATTAGGATATTTAAACTAGATTACTTTCATGCATACAATAAATTGGCTAGTTAAAAAAATAGTCTTGGGCTTAGAAATAGATTCGTTTAAATATTATTATTGAATGGTGTACTTCATGGTTCGAAAGTGTGAATAGTACTTCATGGGAAAAGTTAAACTGAAAAAAAAACTATTTTGAGATACTCTTAAAGAGTATTGTAAACAAAATGGTTTTTTAGTCTTTGTCTATTTGATAATTTAATAATAGAAGGAAATATAAGAAGTAAAACGTTTAAAGGAAGATAAATATTAGAGTTATAAAACAGATAATTAAAAATGTATATATATATATATATATATATATATGGAATTAGCGCAAAGTAGAAAAAAAATGAAGAAATGCATCCCTCACAAGAATTATGATTCTATTTCTGTTTTTTGTCTGATTGAAAACAAACAAATAAAGAATCGTCTCAACATTTAAACAAAAAATCTAAAACTTAGTTTACTAATGCAAAATACCATTAATATTTCTCAAAAGATTTTTTTATACGTACAGTAAATCAAGGATGTTTTTTCTTAGAGTAATGAAATTCGCTACAAAACAAGTATTTGTGGTTGTCAAAGAGGTGTCATTTGAAATATTGAATAGGCTTGTCGTACCGATATTCGACAGAATTCGTTTTGATGAACAAGACGAGAGGAAACCACTTTTATCTTACTACTTAGGATAACAACATCATAGGATAGAATTTATTTTAAGACTATTCATGCTAATTTTCGGAAAAAACATGTGTCTCATATCTGGTAACCTTCAAACTTTGTGACTGTGGTGCTTAACTCACGTACATAAAAAAAGGTATTTCTTAACTTCGACTAAAATTTTAAAGGAAATATCCATTTTTCAAAAGATTTGCTGTTTGTAATAACTACCAACGAAACACCATGTTAGTAAATTTTTTGTGATGGAAAATTAAATTTAATTATTTAATCTTTGGTAGATGCCGTAGGAAGACCATTTAGAGCTTCTTTTTTTACAATTTGATGATTAGTTAACATACTACGGTATACAGTACGCATGATTAAAGAAATATTTGGTTATGCGGAATTACATACTACGGACTACTAGTTAAATTAAGTTTTACACCGTATTAGAACTTGTTCTTATCTGTATTAATGTTTTGAAGGCAATCTATAGAAAGGAAATTTTCAGAAATTAAGAAAAAAAAAAAAAATATATATATATATATATATACGTTGAATTTCTTCTGTTTTCCTGGTAATACAAATCAATGTTTCATAGCTTCATTGAAAACTTACATAAAGAATTTATTTTTAAAAATACATATTATAATTCCAATTATTGGCACAAATATTGTGCTATTTAAAAAAAAACAAAAAAAGAAACTAACTTGGCAAACAGTAAGTAACATAGTTTATGCACATCAAATACATAGTTTTAAATAACAAATGAAATGGAAAAATCTGATACATTTGCAAGATATTCCAACAGACTACCGAATTATCCTTCTCTTTTAACCGATGTTCTTCTTTTCTTTCCCTTTTTTTCATCTTCTTGTTAAGAAATCATAAAATTAAATCCTTATCGTAATGCGGTTGTAAAATAAAATTGTTCATAAAAAAAGAATTCAATCAAAATTAAGAGACGAAGTATCGACTATTTTAAAAATAGCTTCCACATTAAAAGTGACCTTTGGAATATCTAATACAAATCTTTTTCTAAATACAGAAATGCTTTTTTTTAAATATATACAATTTAACAAAGTTATATTGAAGGTTTAACTTTTATTGCTCAGAAAGCAGACAAGGTAAAAGATAATTTTTTGTAATTCCCACAGTTTTTCGTAAAAACAAAAAATTAAACCCTAATAATAATCCATAGGAAATCGAGGATTAATACAGAATAAAATTCAATTCTTTCAAAAGAGTGGTTTATAATATATAGTATAACTCCTGAAGTGTTTTCTTTTTGAAGCATAATATAATCGAATTTTCTGTATTCAGAACTCAGTTTTATTAATTATTTTTTGAATTCATTAGTTTTATAAAAAAAAAGAAGCAGATGGTCTATGTTCCAAAAGATGTACTAAGTCGTATTAATTATGAATGAACTTTATCCTGTGTGAAAGGCTAATAAAAAAAATTCTAAAAAATTATTCGCCAAAACAATTTTATGCCTAATTTAATTATTATTATCATGATCAATAAGTAATGAGTAAGTAGTGTGAGTGAGTATGTGTGTGGGCGTATGCGCGCGCGCGTGTAATAATATTATAAATGTATGACTTAGATTTTTAAGCCTATCACAATCTTGTTTGTACAGACATGTTTATTTTACAAAATGTATTGTAATGAATCCAGATGTGTATCAAATACTAGATTCATAAATATTGATACTTATTTATGCATATAGAACCTTTGAAGTATTTGTGTATGAATGTATAATGTAAGTCGCATATATTTAAGATAAAAATATATTACGTCATAGAAATGTGCAAAGTGAAATGTTGAATAGGGTTGAGCAGGCAGGACATAAACAATTATCAGTGGGCGTAGGATACGTTGGGTTGTTCTGTTGTCTGCACAATACTCTATAAGAGTGAGTTTGCGTGCGTAAATTTATATACATGTATCAATACATATGTATAGTGATAGATGTATATACTTGTGATTGTGTGAGCATATATATATATATATATATATATATATATATATTAGTGTTACATACCACTAGCAATTTGTATGGCGACGACAGCTGTGGGCCGAAAAATGTCTTTGTTTCTTCTCCTTTATAAATGATACAGGTCTTTACTATATAACAAAAAGTGGGTAAAGCGTTCTTTTGTCGTATCTAACCGCGGGGAGGAACAACTGTCACGAAAATGTGAACCCGTTAAATGTTCTTCCTATTAATAACACAGTTAAACCTTCCCTTATCATACTTCCGGTTAAGTAAAATACAAAAAAATAATTTTAAATGATATATTACTGACAATTATAGTTTCTTTTACTTATATCTTAATCATTACCTTTCATAATCTACTGGATAAAGTTATTTTTTTACATTAAAGCGATCGTTTGTCCGGATGTCACATGTATTTTAAAATCTTTAAAACAAAATTGAAAATGTTTATAACATAAAAGTCACGAATATATTTTCTTATGATGACTTCATTTCGTTGCTAATCGTTAACAATATTTTTTATATCTATAAAATAAGATAAGATGGAAAGAGAGAATAAGAATAAGAGATATTTATTTTGGTTTCTAGAATATTCTAGGCTAACAGAATGTTAATAAAAATTTTAAAAAGAATGACTGCAATTAATTTAAGAAAAATCTACAAATATTCCCGAAAATTTAAAAATAATTATAGTTGTTTTCATAGTGAAACCTATTTAGGATCAGATAAATGTGTTCTCTACAATATTATTATATTGATTTTTCAAATATCGAAAATACAATCCGAAATTTTTACTGTTCTTAGAACGCATATTGAAATGAAGAAGACTAATTAGTTTTATGAATTTTTATCTACATATCAAGGGAAATTGTATTCATTAGATCAATCTTAGAAGAAGAATAATAATTAATTTGAAAGAATATTATCACAATTGCAGTTTCCTATGTTATATTTTTAGATTTAACGTAAAACGGAATAAAATAAAATTCATTAAAATTGAAATAAAATAGGGTTTTAAGTGGAATTAATGACAGAAAATAAAAATGTACTACGCAAAGGACAAGCTACTGTAGAAAAAATTATCGAGGCAAGTACGTAATCTATACCTGCGTTTTTCAACTTAAATTGCGAAATTGTAACTTCGCAATCATCAACTAATGATTTTTAGTTTTAACTAATTTTTTTTCAAAAAGATCTTTAAAAAAATATAATGATGGACTCGCCGCTTGGAGAAATATTAAAACGAAATAAAAATAAAGGGAAGAATGTTAAATATTATAAGACGAGATATCAGAAAAGGAATAATTTGTCAGATTTAACAATATAATAATCTGAGATAATATCAGGTTAGTTGATTAGAAAATAGGAGGAAGCTTAAAAAGTAAAAACTGTAGTCGAAATCAAATGTTTGAATATATTAATAGGAAAAATATTGAAAGTAGACTTTCACAAGCAAAGAGAGGTTTAAAAAAATAGTTTCTTTTAATGTCGAATATAAATTCCGTAATTAGAAACAAAAATTCATATAAATGTTCGTAAACACCGTAATACTTTGTAGTAACGAAAAATGGACAAAAAATTTGAAAGAAAAAGAATGAAGGGTTTTGAAATTAATTAATAAAGGATGATGTTGAAAATTAAATTGATTGATGAAGTTCGAAATAAAGAAATCTAAAATACGTATTAGAAAACATAGAATTCTAACTCATTCTTCCGATAACTAGATTGATGGGTCAAATTTTAAGATATAAAGGTAGCAGAATGTTGTGTAATAGTTAAGTACTGGTGAAATAAACATTTGTTAGAATTTTTCAGATTACTTAGAAGAATATGGGATGTACAAATACGTTTTAATGTTTCAAATGAAACCGTAAGTTTTTTTAGGTATCCATACACCAAGAAAATTTCTTGGAATTGATAAAGTAACGACAGAAATTATCATTAATTCTAACAAAATGAGATTTTCATTTTTTGACGAACTTTTACTTTTTTCTCATTAAAAAAAACTATATGGATAAACAGCAAGCAAAATGAAAAATAAAGGATGACCAACTCGGAAAACAACTGAATGGTAATAAACCGTATAAATTAGAGACGGAGTGTAAAAGTTAAACACATCATATAAGCATGGGAAAAGCTGCAAAGAAGAAAAGATTTTGGAGCAACGTCATCATTTCGAATAATATAATTTTCATGGATTTTTGGTGAACATACAGCTTAGATGTGTGGCTTGAGAAGCGGGTGGACAGGATCTCTAAGAAAGGGAATAAAATACAAAGAGTTACGAACAGAAAAGGGATAAAATTTAACTCAAAAAGGCTTAAATTGACAAATAATATTTACAAAATTTCTTAATGCTTTTAAAAATTCTTTGTGTTATCAAGGTAAACGTTATTTACAGAATATAAAAAATAACTTGTTTAAGCTTTTTAACAGCTAAAAAAAAATGGATTATGAGGATAGGTTTAATGCGTTTATGTTCATGTTAGGATAGTTATGTTTATTATTTTTCGTAGAAATGTTATTATTATGTTACGATCCAACATCATTTTAGTGTAGACTGAATCAGATCTGAGTTCCCATGTAGAAGAGCATGATGTTTACTACAGGAACAAAATCATTCGTTTATAATAGTGTTTTTGATAAAGTATCGAACGTTTTTGATAAAGTAAATAATTTTTACTGAGTACTGTATTATGTTTTATGCACTTTAACAAATACGGGACTTCAGTTTAGATGGAGGCTGCAGTTTTAATTGATTATGTATTGAGTGAAGCCGCACTGAAATATTCACTTTTTTTTGCTTAAAAAAAGTATCACTTACAAAAATTATAAAATCAATAGAACGAAGATAGTTTTTCTACAATATCTTTTTAACACAATACATATTTCTATAAATAATTTCAACAGTTTGACGATATTTTAATAGGAAAATCAAACCCATAACATATTCGTAACTTTTAATTAGAAAAGTAAAGACCATCCGCAAAAAATAGGATCATCCCTTGAAATTTCGGTCAGGATTTAACTCTGTTGGTAAATAATAAAAACGATTTCTACAGTTTCTCTATCAGCACTTAAAATGTATCTATATCTTTTTTCATTTAAACAACTTGTATCGATCAGAGCTTTATAAAACTTTTAATATTCACCGTATTTCACATAATTTTATGTAAAATAATGTCGATCCATGACATTTTAAACGAATAGGTAAAGTCTTTCCGAGGATAGAAAGAATAGATATGGTTTTGAAATAAGAATAGATATGGCTAAGAAATATCCTATAAGTTTGAAAGCGGGGAGATAGAAGCCCTATAAAAAAACTTTTCTACGCAAAGCTCAAAATGCGGTCCAGAAAATTGTAAATGTTACTGCCTAACTTTAAACTGCGTAGTTATTAACGAATAATGAAATTTTTATTATTATTCGGTTAAAATCTTCAACCTGAACTATATTTTAAATTATCTATAACGTCTTGGGTACGATTCAAGTTCTGAATGACTCGAGAAGCAAATATAATATGAATATATTATAATATTTTAAATATTTATAATTAATATTACTCGATAAAAATTCTAAATGTGTAATCAAACGTCTAAGCCGTAATTATGAAGATATGAAAAAAAAAGTCAGGCAAGCAATTTTCTACACGAGATACAAATCTGAAAGGTAATTCATTACCCATTTATAGTGATGATGCTATAGAGGGATGCCCAGTGGGTAGGAAAATAAAAGGGAATTCGAGAATAAAAATCGAACAGCAATAGGAGATTTTAAGGGGAGGTGGCATTGTCCACGTGCCGACACATCCCCTCTTAGCTAACTACAAACCCTAACCCTCATCACAGTAGTAGACGTCGTCGTCAAGTCTCTACGGCTTATAAATGATCAACCCCAGCATCCCGCATATAATCTGCACCCTCACAACATGCAACAACGTATACCTTTCATCAGTTTTGTAAACTAAAAGGAAACATTTGATTCATTTGATCTAATCTAATCCGATCTAATAAATGTTCGACACCTATTATTATGTAATCATCTTAATTTTGAATAAACGGCCCTATATCTAAACTTGATTTTCAGCATGCGCTTGTAGTTTATAAAATAATTATAAAAATTCTATATAATGCGAGTCTATATTATATGTCACTTTGCATATTTACACATCTATCTGATTTTTACCTTCAACTATACGTAGTTCAGTTATAAAAACGTTGGATAAAGGAACTCCTAATGATAGAAAAACCCCTCAAATTTTAATATATTAAGTAAGAAAAACCTTTAACTTAATTATTTTCGGAAACCTAATTCAAAATTATTGACTTTCAAAATTCTTGGAATTCAGCTAATAAAAACGTTTTGGAAAAAATTATGTCGTTCTTTTATCAGATATTTCTGTAAAGAACTTCTGAATGCATAATTTTACTTATTTAAATTTGGTTTCAATAATAAAATTCATCGCGTAAGTCAAATAATTATATTTACCTTAATTTCTATAATATTAATATTAATTAATTCTATAATATTATTTCTTTAAATATTCAATACTCGACTGAAACCACTGCATAAATAAATATTTAGTGGGGATATAAATTACGTTTAAAACATTGTAATTTTAATTTAATTTTGCTTTATCTCTGATCTGCTTTAAAAAACTCACAACCGTGTTACTAAGTTTAATATGTCATTTTTTTTAAATGACCGCCACCAATATCTTTTCTTAATTGTCCGGTATTCCATTTGTCGCTTAACGAGAGCTTAGTTGATTTTTACATTTTTTTATAATTCGTATTTTTTGTTATTTTTTAATTGACGTAAAAATTTGACCTATTTTATGTGGCAAGACGGAGGAAAAGGCTAATGAATTTTTTCTTGGTATCCGTTTTGAAAGTATATAATAAACTTTCATACAGGTTATTGATACAGAGATGTGGGACATTGAGCATTATTATACTTTCAAATTGGACATTATTAGATATTCATTAGTTTTATTCGCCGTGACAAACGACTACCTGTGTAAAATAATAAAATAAAATAACGGCTTCGCCCGCACTATATGGTTACTTGCCTTTCCCGTCGCAATCAGAGGATATTTAGCAGGTCAGGGTTCGCTTCGCTTGCCCTTCCCGTCTGGCCAGGGGGCTCTGCCTCCTGGGTCCCCCTATATTAATTAAACTCATGCTTGTGAGAATAATAATGATAAATAAAAATTAAAGCCTGTTCAATTTATAAAATATATCAGTTTATTTTAATCTTTTATGAGCAACATTTTCCTCAGGTCGCTTCCTGCATCTGAAGAATGCGGGTTTTAATATAGTCGATCTCCACGTTAAAAATATTATTTATTGCTGGTTGCCCGTTCTTTGTACGGATATGAATGTATTTTGCCTGGTTCTTATGGTTACCTGAAAAACACCACTAGGAGCGGCAACCGTACTTCGTTTCTCTTTTTTTGTAATTTTTTTATTTAATATTTTTTAGTGAAGTAACCGGAGGCAGATGCAGCCAGACGTGTCGCATGTACAGTAACAGTGGCGTGGCTGTGTTGAAGCTGCCGCGCCGTACACCATCGCACCCCTTAAAAAATCGAAATTAAAAAAAAAAGCCGAAAGTGGTTTTTAGATATTTATCTGAATAATATTTTCAAGCCAAAATGTAGTGAATATCTCGTTTAGCATAGTTGGAAATGGGAAAAATTTGCTACTACTGTTCAAAATATTTTCACCTTTTTTCACACCTTTCAAGGTCAAATTTCAAAAAATCTAGAGACCGATATTTAGATATTCACATGAAGAATACACACACAAAAATCAACTTGGTATCTTTGTTTGTTACCGAGAAATTAAATTTTTTTAACCCTTTTAACCAATTAAACTCGGAATTTCAAAAAATCTAGAAATAGTTTTTAAATTTCACAAATCAAGTCGGTATCGTCATTTTTTACCGAGAAATTTAAAAAAAGTAAATTTCACTGTTTTTTTTTCTTTATATTAAGTCTTTAAAATTGAAATTTCAAAAAGTTCTTTCTTAGCTTGTAATTACATTGCAAGAAGAATGTGTTTACAAATTCCCATCAATTTATCTTCAGTAGTTTTTTCTGGGTGCTGGTTACGAATCGTTCACGACATATTGTTTTATGTATTTTTAAATATATATTTAAAAAAAATTATTACAGAAACGTTTACTCATAAAATGAGTATGTCCGATATTTACTTAAAAATATACAAGAAACTGCAAAATTTGAATCGTCACACTGTTAAAGATTTTGTCGGTAAACCAATGTAAAACAGAACAAAATTAGCCGTTTTATTTGTTTTTGGTATTTTTTTAAATATAAATTCTTCTAGTAGTATTTGCAACCTCAAGATTATAAATAAATGTACAGGGTTTGATGAACTCAGACTTTTTATTAAGGTATAAAATACGGTGAAATTTAGGTTCCAATTTCAAAAACAAAAAAATCAAATGTGCTAAAACTTGATAATCTAAAAAATGTTAACGGTAGATCGTAAAAATTTCGTCAGTCGCTTACTAAAGAAAAGCCTCGTAAAGCAGAATGTTGTCGAATTTGAATCATCTACATAATAGACAGCATATTCGGTTTTAGTATCTAGTAATTACGTAACAGAATAATAAACTTACTCTTGATTCGAACAGGATTGATTCTTGGGTTTTCAAAACTGCGGTGAGATAACTCATCAAATTAGTTTCAAAATAAAAACGGAATCAGGGGTTTTCTGTATAAATAAAATTATTGTTGTGAATTGATTACTAAAAACAACTTCCTGGGTTTAAATATATTTCAAAATTAAACGTTGATCTACGTTTAGGTACTTATCGTTAAATTAATTTTTAAAAAAAGCGTATTGCTATTTACGTATTAAAATTGGAATACATCTATTAAAAGAAAGTATAAGGGTATGTAGCATAAGGAAACAAGTCGGCCTCCGTGGCGCGCGTCTCAGCCTTTCACCCGAAGATCCTGGGTTGAAATCCCGGTAAGGCATGGTATTTTTCACACACGCTACAAAATATTCATCTCATATCCTCTGCGGAGTGAATTGCTTGACTGCGGACCCGGAGGTAAAACAAACCAAAAAAAAAAGCATAAGGAAACAAGATATATCTCTTCGTACAACGATTTTATGCACGAAAAGCCCACCGATAGACTTAGCTATTTGTAGGAAAATAAGACTATACGTAGGAAAGCTTTGTACAAACACTTAATAATATGAAAACCATAGTAACCCAGCGTACTTCATTGGAAAACAGTTTATGGTCATAAACTAGTGTAAATAAAAATGAAGTTATAGCATATTTCACCGCTCTCATACAAATACAGACAAGCCAAATCGCACAACACATACACGCGCACGCGCGCGCGCATGAACACATTTATTCTCAAGCACACGACAAAAATAAATATAGACCTTTCACCATTATTATTTTCATTAAATTTTCATACACAACTTTTATGAAAGACTAGACTACTTAGCTAATTACTTTTTCAAAACATGTTTTTTTTTTTTTAATTTCTTTTTAACATTAATTTTTACTAATTCATTTAAAATGTTACGAAACATTAAAAATGTAAGCCTTGAATAACCATAATACTTTCTAAAAATTCAGTTTACAATTTTTACAAATATATTCACTATTTCAGTTATTATTTTTTTAATTTGAATTACGAAAGTAAAATAACGGAAGAAAATTTGGCTAAAAAATTTTAGTTAAAATATCAACCCAAGTCGAATGGAGAAAAAACATACATTTTTCATTATACATTTTTTACTTTACAAAAAATCAATTATTATTTTTTATTTACGACGTATGAAACCATTTTATTTTTAATTTTAATTCCAGATAAACCGAAAGAAAAGATCTTTTAATAAAAATTATTCACTTTCCATAAATTTTCATCCATTGCTTAGGTCATTTTTCCCTACGAGAATGGAAACTTCTAGCGTATGAAAAGTGCCATGCCTGACTGGGATTCGAACCCAGGACCTCCGGATGAAAGGCTGAGACGCTACCATTCCGCCACGGAGATTTATTATTATTATTATTATCATAAGGCAGATCCCTTACACCATATGCATGACAATTCTCTTTCAGCTAAGTTGAGTTTCTGATAACAACTCTTTTTTTCTGTCTTTTACTGATCTTTTCAATTAGTGCTTTAATCAACACTTTTCCTCTTACGATAAATCCCATCCAGGTGGCTTTCCTATTCTGAAATCTTCTGATAAATCTTCTACTCTCGATAACTCACCTTATTACGTCTTAATTTTCATCCTTTATCCACGACTAAGTTTCTTAATGTCTACATAATTCAAATGTATCCAACCTCCAACCTCCTTTGTCCGTTTCACATCCATATAAAAATTAACTAAAAAAAAATACACTTCGTAAGACGTAAGATCAACTCTATCTCCATTTCACAATATAAAAACTGTTCCTTACATATTATAATTATAATTTTTTATTTCCTTTTCACTTTTTCAGTTTTTAGTAACATGAAATCTAAGTACCTCTACTGTTCTACTTGTACATTTCTTCCTTTATGATGCAGATATAAATGGCTTATTGTTATATCGTTATTTTTTTCCCTAATCATTTATTTTCATACCGTGTTTTGTTTAAATCTCTTCTAATTCTAAAATCATCTGTTGAATATATTTTAAAAAACACTACACCGTCCGCCGAATCTTACTCAATTTATTAATTTCTTCCGACGCTGATCCCTTCGCCGTTTATCCCTTCGACAAGACCGAAGATATGCAGCACCCAATCTATTTTGAATTGTTAATTCATAAAATGCAAATTTTCATTAAAGAATTACTTATAAACCTGTTTAGATGATTTACATAAAATTCTAGTTAATTTATTTTTTTTATACTACTACTACTACTACTACTACTACTACTACTACTACTACTACTACATTTTTCACATATTTTCATCACCTGCAGACAATTTTCATACTCGTATTAAAAATCTTTTTCGGTATAAAACGCCTTTAAATTATCCGGTTTTATTTTGGAAGCAACAGATGGAGGGACTCGAACGAACAGATGCAATGTGGAATTATTGCAGTTCATTTAAATATAATTTTATTTATTTATTAATCAATTTAAATATAACTGCTACTCGAGTGAGGACGCACACACGTGAATGTGCGTGCGAGTACACACATGAACTCATCATAGTTTATCTAAAGGATTCTTTGGATGACCCGAAATCTGTGTCGCCAGATTTTTTTTCCCCATTTTTAAAAAATTTTAATTTCTGTTTGTTCCAATATTATAAAGACAATGTAATCTTACCTTAAAATATTCTTTTTATTGTAGCCTAAATAGCTTCACATAAATATTTTTTTAAAAGTTAATAACATATTAAAAAAAAAATATGGAGATATTTAATATTTTCCTTGGTTTTATTTTTTCTTCTTAAATAAGACTTTTTAAATAAATTGAAGAAGCTTCAATTTAAGCAGAATTTGTATGTTCATACACAAATATATATATATATATATATATGTATATAATTATAGGAAGTGTAAATTTAATATCTGACTAAAGTTAATTTATTAGCAGCTGCTATGATAATTTTAGTAATAAGAAAATTGCGTATTTATAAAAATTCTTACGCGCGTGTTTTTTTTTTTTAAGAAATTGCCAAAAAGTACAGGTGAGAAATATTTATTACATATATATATTATATGAAGATATGAGGTTAAGCAGGTGTCAGTAAAATGTACAAGATTCTTCACTATGTAATTAACATGAAACTACAGGAAACGAGCTCAGGCACACTAATAAGTAAATCAGTAATTTTTTCCAACAGAAGCTAAATACCCACTAATCTGTTACTATTAATCACACAGAGTTGTTTTCTCCTAATATTTTGATGCAAAGATATAAGTTTTATATATATATATATATATATACTTGT
The DNA here is from genome assembly GCF_047948215.1 of Lycorma delicatula. Lineage (NCBI taxonomy): Eukaryota > Metazoa > Arthropoda > Insecta > Hemiptera > Fulgoridae > Lycorma > Lycorma delicatula. The sequence goes on from NC_134458.1 coordinate 79,440,291, forward strand.
AATATCTATATATATATATATATATATATATATATATACTTGTAATATCTGTTCATTATTTTCTTCTAAATAAAATAATATTTTATTAACGAACACTGTATAAATGATTTTTACGATAAAAACATGTTTCTGTTACATAAGTAAAAATGGCAGGTTCCTGTTATCAAAACGTTTTAGTAATATTCTATATTAAAAGGTACAGGTTTATTATCTATTTTGTGCTATCAAAAAGATGTTTAATTTAATTCTAAAAAAATTTAATAGCAGCTTTTAGTTTATATCTTCGCATGCAGATAATAAATATAAATTACAATAAGAAACGTAAGCGACATTAGAAAAACGAAAATTCAAATTTTTGTCATTTGAAGAGGTTTTATTTTTAATGTATAATGTTGGTTTTAAGTTATTGCCGAAATAATGTTTAATAAACGCTAATTTTCGTTTAACTTATTGGATTTGAGTAGCTAAGTGTTTAATCTCAAATTTGTCTGAAACCGATTAATGAATTCTGCCCTGAAACTGATTAATACTTGTTGAAGTTATTTATAACGTTACGGATGACCTTCGGCTAATTCAAGTATAAATGTACCTAATCTCCGTCATGAGGATGTTATTGGCGTTTGGGTGGGGTGATAACCATACCATTTCATTCTTTACCGTTAGCTACGGAATGAGGTAAATTGGTAAATTAAGCCTCTATATCACTGCATCGCAAAAAACCTACGGTTCAGGGATTAATTTATACAAATGAATTTTACTTTTGTTAAAATATTTTAACTCAATTTGTTCAGAAAATATTGAAATTTAATTTTAAAAAAAGTAAAGAAATTATATATACAATTTTTAAACTTCTACTCACATTTCCCTCACATTAAAGTGGCACATTTTTATCAAGACAACTGACAGTTTTGTTTTAAAATCAGAAGTATAACATATAAACATACACATTTTTTAACTTAATCCGGGTCATATTATTTTCATGTTTTCTAATTAAAAAAAAAATTCTCCTAGTGATTTTACATTACTGTATTTCTGTTTTATTTTTGTTTCTTTTTTTTATCTTAAAAAGGATTAGGAACACCGGCTTTACTGACGGACAGCTGCATCAGTTAGCTTTATTATACAGAGACAAAATGAGAAACTTAATCTCCAGATTGGTTCGCAAACAGCACCCTCACTAAATCATTGTAGTTCCCTTCTATGAATGGGAACTACTGCCGTCATTTTCATCATTGAACTAGCAGTCTCCGACCTAGACACTAAGACATCAGTAAAAAAGAGAATATCAAACTTCACGAAAAGAAATGAAAGGCAAGAAAAGGCATTCAATAATAGAAGAATCGATTACGAGGCAAAAATCAAACTCAAAATGTATAATTCAAAGTCTTTTTTCAGTAACGGCTACAAATTCCACCCAAAACCTTAAGGTGATAGGTCATTCTAAACCTGGTTTTGAATAGTACGCTTCTACTTTCCCGTCTATAGATCTATTGCTATTAAGTAACATCTATAAAGTTAAAGTACATAGATTAGTCCAAAATTCTTTCACGACCCCGAGTCCAAAAAAAATTTTAACAAGCATAGAAATTTCCCGGAAGATGTAAATACATAAGTACGTGTGTCGGTCTGTATTTTTATTAATATTTTGCGGATTTGTTCAATATAGTCTTCGAAAATTTCTCAAAAAAGTTCTATATATGAACCGTTGACGACATTAAATTTTGGACGAAAATATAAAAAGGAAGAGAAGTAGTTTACGCTATTTTTAATTTTTTTTTACGTTTTGTTTAGTGTTCATAAAAATTGAGATTCAGTGTTATGAAAGTATTTATTAAGTTATTTAAAATTTCAAAACTTTTAAGTCGATCGAATTTTGGAGGGAGGGGAGTTTAAACATTATTTCTATGTTTTTTTCTCCCATATCTCGAAAACCCGTTGTTCAAAACAGATTCAATTTGTCACAAATATTTGTCTATATGTATCCCTGTTTTACTTGATTTTCCACCAGTCGGACCAGAGGGCATCAGGTACTCATATATTTTATTTGTCCCCTCCCGGTAATAGGCGTACAAATCGTTCTGGAAGTGTTCGCCAGATTTAAGGTCATCAAAACACAGTTTGCCAAAATGATTCAAGACATCAAAATAAACAAAAAGTTCTTACGGACACTATGATACTTCTTTTTCAGTTTGTCCACCATTTTGTTTTTTCCAAAAAAAATGTATATCCTAAGAAAAATTTAATTAATAAAATTTCGTAACATTATTATTAAAAAAACACCTAAAAATTTGGTTGTGATTTGAATAAAGCTACGTGAAATTTGTATAAATTTTAATTATTTAAAGCAAGAAGTTTCCAATTATTAAATTCTTTTGACCAACTTATCAAAATATTTTATCTCTGATGACTCACTAAACAATATATTCGGACATATTTCACAGTAATTTATAAATTTATACCGTTAACATTTTTCAAATCTCTCATTACTAATATTTCAGTTAGGATAACACAAACAATTACGTAAGTTTTTTTTGTATTTATTCTGCTAGAATAGAATACGGTATGAGTACACCCAAAAAGCAATGGGTCACATATTTAAAGACGGGAAGATGTTTATACTAATAAAATCCCTAAATTTGGGATTAAAGAACAGAGAATCTCGAAGCTGGATCGGTACGAAATCTATATGTACGTTTATTTACAAACACACAGTCAGAAAACATTCGCGTAAACAGATAAAATATCATTAGGTAACTTCTGGTTAGATTACACAGTACTTTATATTCCTAGAACTAATTTTTTTTATTTAAATAGAAAGTTTTAATTGAAAATTTATTTAAATTTCACTTGAAATCCGGATCCTTGAGCGATTTTGAGCATTTAATCTTGTTCAACAACAAAAAGATTATAGATTTAAGTTCTTTTAAGTTTAAGTTATCCTTTAAGTTTATTACCCAAACTTAAAGGATAATAAAACGAACGACCAGTAAGATTTTTAATTAGTCTACTTCAAAATTAATTATGAGGTGATATGCCTTGTAATGAATAATACCATTAAATTAATATCGATCTTAACATTTATAAAAGTTCCAGGTGATTTAAATAACCGAATAAATTTTTTTAAAAATGAGGGATTTTTTTTAAAAGGAAAGTAATCTTTAATTTATATTTAAATCGTTTTTATGCTAGGTCGAAATGAATAAACAAATCAGTAGAAAACAACAGTTGCATTAAAAAATAGAAAAAAAACGTTGATATCGTGAGGAACGACAAAAACTATGTAATTAAGAAAGATAATTTTAATGCACAAATATCAAGAATTTTTTTTGTAACTATAAGACATAATTCATAATGAATAAACTTTTAACTTCGACAAAGCTGTGTTTTTTTTTTATAATCGTTCATGAGATAAACGGTTTATAAAATAAATAAGTTAATAACGCTTTATTAAATGTTTTTTTTTATATGCAGCTAACACTCTGATTGTTTCGCTAAAGAAAAGAAATGTTAATACAAAATTCATGAACATTTCTTCAAAAAAAGAAGAAGTAATAATGTCTTGTTGTTATAAGATATTGACAACGTTTCCTTATAATCAATATACGGTCCGGAGAAAGCGAGAATTAAAAATGATTTGAATAGATACTTACAACACCTGCAGTGCTTGAATACATGCTTTAACTTGGCATTTATTATTAATAAGTAAATAGATTATAATGCAGACTACTGGTAAATAAAATTCTACTTTAGTATAATATCATGGTATTATATAAATTGTTATATTTATTATCCTGCATTTTACTATAATGAAAGTGTAGTGTGGAATTATCCTAAATACTTTCATTTTTATTTAAATGTGATAATAAAAATTAATGAAAATGACTAACTTATAATTTTTTTATATTATTATTATTTATTTATTTAATATTAACGCGATCAACTTTGTATTTTTATACCTTTTACATAACTGTAAATTATGGTGCGCTATAGGTCTATTAAAACATATAATAAAGACACGATCAAAATACAAATGTAACTACAACTTAACAAAAATAATTTGATGTTAAATAATTAAGAAAGCAGTGGACTACTTAGCATTTTATGTATATAATAATAATTATAGTATATATATATATATATACTCGTATATACACGGTGGGCTAAAAGTCAGTTTCCCAAATCACTTATAATGAAACAGTGTGTTTTTGTTATTACATGTTTAATATACACCATAGGAAGTGTTCAAAGTGCTGTCTTTCTGTCTGTATGAACTTGTGGCAGTATGATACTTGTGTACTTTTTGTCCTTGTTCATAAAATCAATTAAGTTTTCAATTACAGCCCCTGACGGTTCACGTCATTTGAAAGTAAATTAAATACCTTGCCTTTAACTATTTCCTTGAAAGAAAAATCACGAAGTGTTTAATCACATGAACATGATGACTATATTACTAGAAAATTACATATATATATATATATATATATATATATGTCTCCTCGGTATATTATACCGAGAAGGTCTAATCTTACTACCAAACATAAGGAAAGCCGATATCGAAAAAAGTTTATTTATTGACAAAAAAAAAACAATAGCTTGTAACATCTCAAGAAGTGAATCACTTCCATCGAAGGTATAAGGTCCAAACAGTCGTTTGTTTGTATACCCACACCAAAAATGAACCATAGGAACATTTAAGTTCCTTCTCCACAATTCCGCAAGGATTGTCATCGGACAAAAATACACAATTATGGTGGTTTACTAGGGCATCCAACTTGAACTTTGTGAAACCATATTACTAACTTGGAATAGTAACGAACTAGCGACAAATAACTAATTCTACCCATCTGTCAAAATAATATTCATGAATTGCGCGAAATAATCATGGGCGACTGATTGCACTTGAAATTCTTCAGAATCTATTAATTTTTCTTGAGTATTTTCAGTGTAATGAAAGCCATTTTTCTTGACGTTTAAGAACTCTTTGCTAATGTATTTGCAAGTTTGTTTTTTAAAATGAAACTACCCAGGCTTACGTAATCATCGAGCTTCACCAATGCCTAAATTAGTTTCAAAACTTTTTATATAAATGTTGTCAGGTCAGTAGTGCAGAATTGGAAAATCTTGCATGAAATTCTTTATGACGATAATACAGGGTTATTTACGGGAACCGGATATTTTTGAAGTGGGTTGTACTCGGGCGTTCGGGTGGGAGGTGCCCCCGAGTGACCCTCCCTCCCGGGTGGGAGGGGCACGTGGCTGGTGTCTGACGTTTCCTTTGTTCATAGCATTTACATTTTAGTCATTGAGATGGAGCCGTGGACGCTAGACCAACGCCTGTACGCGTATGACAGTTTTGTGCGAAATGACGAATCCGTAACTGCTGTTCAGCGAGATTTCCGTCGTCAGTTTAATATCCATCGTAATGCAAGTGTCCCTTCTCGTAACACAATATTGCGATGGGTAAACAACCTTCGAACAAGCGGTTCAATGTTGAAGAAAAAACCACCGGGTCCCCGACGAACTGCTAGCACTCCGGAGAACATCGAACGAGTAAGGGAAGCCATTTTCAGAAGCCCACGCCGCTCTATTCATAGGCATTCAGCAGCGCTTCAAATGAGCACAAGTACGGTAAGACGAATTCTACATCATACAGACCTGCATTTCCATCCTTACAAGATAGCCGTCGTGCAGCAGTTAAACGAGCAAGATTTCACGCAGCGATTACAATTTTGACAAATGCTTACCATTTTTGAATAAAATGAAAATTTGTTATTGTTAATGAGTGACGAAGCCCATTTTCATATGGCTTTGTCAACAAACAGAATTGCCGGTATTGGGCAGAAAGAAACCCACATCGGCTTCACGAGAGACTACTTCATAGCCCAAAGGTGACTGTCTGGTGTGCAATAGGAACGTCGGTGTTATTGGACCATATTTTTTTGAAGAAAATGACGCTGCCGTAACTGTAACAGCTGATCGTTACATTGCGATGTTGAATACGTTTTTCATCCCTGAGTTACGAAACCGGGTAATCGATTTTCAAAACGTGTTATTCCAGCAGGATGGAGCTACAGCGCACACAGCGAGGGCAATGATGGCTGTTCTCCGTAACTTGTTTCCGGGACGGAGCGTTTCCAGATTCGGCGACATTCCTTGGCCCCCTCGGTCCCCCGACTTGAGTAGTTGTGATTGTTTTTCTGGGGGGGTTTCTGAAATCGCGTGTGTACGGCAATAAGCCGCGTACATTGGAGGACCTAAAGATCGCAATTCATCATCACATCACCCAGATTGATGTAGACATGCTGCAAAGAATTGAGGCCAGTTACCGTGAAAGGCTACAACAATGTATTGCCTAAAATGGACATCACTTGCCGGACATAATTTTTCGTTCATGAGTAAGTAACAAATGCTTTGATTTAACAAGTGTTTCAGTACCAATAAAACGTTTTTAAAATAAATATTCAATTTTTTATGATTATTTTAAAAACATCCGGTTCCCGTGAATGACCCTATTAATCTTATTATTTATTCATGAACACTGACGTGTAAAAACACGCTCGCACGCTTATGCATATACATATACACACACACACACACACACACACACACACACATACATACATATATATATGTATATATATATATATATATATGCTGAGTCGGCTCCAGAGGTACCCGACTTAAGTGCTTACCGGAGCCACGGGGCCTACCCCAGGGCCGCAGAGCTCGCTTCTGTCCCCATTCCCATGTAGCTAGAGGGCTCCGCCCCCTGAACCTCCGCAGTGTTCATTTCCTCTTATTTGTGTGAATAATACTCATAAAAATAAAAATTAAAGGCTGAATGCCTTCATAGAAACCTGAATAAGAAACTAAATTACAAAAGACAGAATAGTTGTGACTATTGTAACTGAAGTACACACAATTTTGACGACGAAAAGTTCATAACTTATATTTGTTGCCACGGTGACATATAATAATGAAGTAAAAGGATTTTTTTTTCTTTAATGAATATTTTAAATTCAAAACTTCACCCTCAAGGGGTCTACGGCCTCGGTCAGTGGCTTAAAACCTTCCCTAGGATAACAGAAATGTATCCTGCAAATTTGAAAGCAATCGGTCAGTTGATTCTCCGGTGATACAGGTTTAAAAAACAAACAGACAAACATTCGGATATATATATATATATATATATATATATATATATATATATACCGGGTGTAAAAAAAAAATAATATTAGAATTTTAATTTATCACTTTGATGAGGTGTATAATGTTGAAAAGGCTAGGATGAAAGAGCAAAACAGGCAGTTTTAGTTGCATACACGGCCGTAGATTGAGTCCCTATCTTTCGAATTGATAGCGCCACTAGCAAAGATGGTGCTGCTGGAAAATAAGCCTTCCATTTTTTGTAGTTTGGTAAAAGTAAATGTGTAGTTACAGTTCAACTTGCGTACCGTAGAAGGTTTAATTGCGATCCTCTAACTGACAATAATATTCGTCGATGGCATAATCAATTTTAAACAGATACAAGATCCCTTGTATCTGTGTAAATGAAGAGTTTGAGACGACTGAGAGTGTCTGAAGAAAATTTTAAATATCTAAGAGAGTCTGTTTTCTGCCTAGTCCTCCAAATTCTGTTAGAAAGGTCAGTCGCAAACTAGCGATGCTCGCGATGAAGTGTGTAATGTATTAAGCAAACACTTACATTTATGTTTCCGTACCGTTTTGTTCGCTCAAGAAATCTTAAAAGGAGTTGTTTATTTGGATATGCTGTGTACACGGCTCTTTCCTTAACTGTAAGATGGACCGAGAATTTTATTTGGCAACAAGATGTTGCGCCTTCTCACTGGCATAGCTTTTTTACGGGATCAATTGAATGACGTTTCCCCGCCTGATGGATCGGTCAGCATGGATCTCTGATGACAGAGCTTGTTTGCCGTGGTCTCCAAGGTCATAACTATAAAATAAAATTTTCTTCGTCTGAGTTAAGGTAGCAAACATAAACGTATATATATATATATATATATATATATATATATATATATATATATATATACTATCTATCCCAGTCCTTTCTTATGGCTGTAGTGCATTTAGAGCAGCTGAGATAAAAATAAACAGTAGTCTACGTTGATTTTTTTTACAGTAATTATGTTTTTTCATCATTAAACTACTACAGTTCCTTTGATGAACAGATTGACTCAGACGTTAAAAGTACTATTGAGTATCAGTCACTAATATTTATTTTTATATCCGAATCTACGAAGAAGGCAAGAGGACTTCTTAATTTTTCTTATTATACTGACTTGGGATGATTGTTATTTTTGTTAATGGCTTCCGGAGAGTGACGTACGGCTTATCTTAGAGCTTCAACAACCTTTATAGATATGATATCATTAACGGTTTTTAAAATCATCAAATAAATTTTGTTTACACCTTTTTTACTAATATTTGGAACACTAATATATATATATATTTTTTTTTTGAAACAAAATTATGTGAATTAACAGAGGCTAACTAATATCTTTCTGACCTGATTTTTATTTAAGTTAACAATAGCGTATAAATTGATGTAAATCTACCGATTTTGAAAAATAACAAGAGGCCCCCGATGTGTAAATAAAAAGTTAGGTATAAAAAACGAACGGAAACAAAATACTAAAATAAATATGAATTTTCTAACATATATTAAATGAAAGAAGTAGAAAATTACAGGGATCTGAGAAAAAGTCTGTAAAAAAAAATAAATTGTTAGGACAGTCTTTGAATAAAACATACTAATAACATTAATATTAAAAAAAAGGAAAAAATAAACAGTATAATCACAAACAGCAATCGACCTAGACGAATTACCTCTACAAGGTCGCCTATCTTTCTTTCTAATTAATCTTAAAATTGAGGAAACAATTTTGAGTACTAATACGGGTAGGCTATGAATTTACTTATTCACAAATTTCATGGATTCGGCTGTATAACTATGTTAATTTTTTATTCTTTTTTTGTTTGATTCTTTCTTTAATAAGAAAACCATAATAATACTAAAACTATTTTCTCCTTTAAAAATTATAATAATATATAATAACATACAACTTACAGGTTACAATATTCTAAACATAATAAAGGTGCACAAAAAAAAAAACAAAGAAAGCTTTTAAACTAGGATAAAATTCACTAAAAAAAAAATCACATTTAAGGTTCAGTAATTACTTATTATTATAATATGATAATATTTTAAAAACTTTTTATGTAAATAATTAATAACATTTCACGATAATGTATATTTTACCTAATGTCAGCCCTCTTTCCTGTATAATTCGCCGAGATATTAACCTAATAACAATAATAAAAATGAAATGTTTATTTAAGAACACAATTACACTGAGATCTAATCGTAAATTATGATAATGAATGTATTTATGTCAAATTACGAGTATAAGCTCTATGTATCGTTAACGTTAATGTTATTTCATTTCTAGAATTATATAATTTAAACTATAATAGTTAATTGTAATGCTTGATTTCTTAAATTTAAGGTTTATAATTAATAATTACTACATGATGAAGTTTAAAATTATTTGGCTAAGGGTTGACTTCTGAAAAATTACTGAAGTTAAACATAAACTAGCCTAAAATTACTTTACACATTAATATGTGAGAAAAATATATAAACGAAATATTTATTAAACGATTAACGACTTATTTTCTTATATCCTTGTAGACTTATTCAAAAATATATTCCGTTTTGGCACAGCCAAGTAGATCTCTTAAAATAATAATAATAAGTAGCTGACAACACATTTGTAAGTCCCGTCACGCGGCTAAAGCAGCGTTCCGGGAACGTCCTACAAGTGTGGGTTGTTTCTGATCCACGGCTTACACACACGACTTAATTTAATATAGTTATCATTTTATTTAAATATAATATGTTTTCGTTTGTTTAATTCAACGATTCTAACAAAAGCGCACTCGCATACAGTATTTAATTTACGCGGGTGTGGCGGCACCAGCGGCGACGGTTGATACTAACTAAATTAATGTAATTTCACAACTTACATACAACAAATTTCGCTCGTAAGTTCAGGAGACTGGTGTAGTCGCGAGACTTAACGCATCAGGTATCGCGTTAACCGGGCGATCGAGTTCGAGACTTTAAATCTTTTTCATTTATTTAATTCTACCGCTTACATAGCATAGGATTACAACAGCACTTTTTGTGGTAAGGATACGAGTTTGCAAAAATTATTTTTTGCAAATATTGTTATTTTTTAATCGATAAAAAATGTGTATAAGAAAAAAATGAGTTTAATCGGGTGAAATCTCGAGATACTGAGGGTTACCTTGCTCTAATGTCTAATTCCCTTGACCTTTAAAGTTGAAAATTTAATGGCACATAAATGGAAGCAATCTAACTAAGTTTGGTCAAAATCGGCCCAGTAGTTCTGGAGATATAAGGTGATTTAGAGGCTACTACCGGACAAATGAACATAACATCCGGAAAATTTCCATCCGGTTTTTTTGGGTCCATTAGGTGTCAAAACGTCTAGATCCGGTGAAAACCGCATATACCCAAATTGGACCGATTACAATACTTTCCCTTCTAGAGCTATAGTTCTTCTATATCGCTATCTAGACGGGAAAGTAAAATGAATTATGCGGTCAAAATATAACAAAAAAATAAATAAATTAGATATTTTTTTAGATTTTCGTAAAAGAAAGCAATATCAAAATTATGATAAAAAATCTATAAAACAATTAATGACCCATTCTATAAAATTACATTATAATCATAAAATGTTTACTAAATTTTGTTTTTCTCGACCTAAGTTATATTTTTCTTCCAGAAAAAACCAGTATATTAAACATAAAGTTACAATTAAATTAATTAAAAAATGCCGATTTTAGGGTACAACAAGAAATCAGTTCTTAAATAACGAAACAAATTGATTACTCATCTAGAGAAAACTATAAAAAAATATGCCATTAAATTTTCAATAAAAATATATTTTCTTTTAAGCGTAACAAATAAAAGTTACCTACAAAATGGAGTCTACATATGCACAAACCCATAGAACGATGCCCCAAGGTACTATAAAAATTGTTTTTTTTTTTATTTGCCGATTATTGTAAATATAGACTTAATTTCAAAACAACGATAAAAATTAAATTTGCGACCAGAAAATACTGCAGTATTAATCATTGTTTAAAAGTAAGTTAATTATTATTTTTTTCTTAAATACTTGTTTTTACTTTTAAAAAGGCATTAGTTCAGAAATAAAAATATAGTTTTTTGTAGCCCAAAAAATATTTGTATAATTATGACTGATCATTACCGTATTTATATTCAAAAGTGAGCACTTTCAAAAATATAATACATATTTATAATATATAAGCGAGTGTATCAAATAAAAAATTTTTTCTTCTGAAAATTGCAAAACGTTTCCGTAAAACAAGTTTTTATTCATATAAAAAATAATATTTCTATCATAAACATAAAATAGGTTTGCGACACAATAACGTCTTATAAAAACAGAAATTTACATTGATTTTTTTCTAATTACAATTCTTTTTCCAAAATGTATTTTATATAAATAAGGAAATCAAAACGTAATGGAGAGAAAAACGCATAACACTGAGAAAAAATATTCTATCAAAACAAGGAATTTTTTAAATTGTTATTAAAAAAAATTTCTTTTGGAAATGAAAATGCTTTAAAAATAATAGAAAATCTATTCCACAGCGATAAAAATTTATAGAATGATGCATTACGAACTGCTCAAATCAAATTTTCATAATTTTTTAAAAATATGTCGCAAATTTTTTAAATCTATAAGAAAAATAAATAAATAAAAGAAAAAAGTGTAATTTTATAAAATATATTTTCTTAAAATAATGAGTAATAATTTAAAAATAATTCAAACATATAATTCTGCACCCGTAAGGAAAGGTTTAAATTTACGCCCTTTTTTATTTATTTTTCTCACATGACGTGAAAAGAACTCCTTACTAAAATATATTTAAAAATGAAATAAATGAATAAGATTAGTTCTATAACCAGTAAATAATATAAAATTAGGTATTTCCCTATAGAAAATTTTCAAAAATATTTCCTCCATCCACGAACTTAATTAAAACGTATAACATAAAAAATTAATGAGAAAATTGAATTATTTTCTTATTTAAACATAAAAACTTTAAAAAGAAAATATTTTAAAAAATAATCACTTCCCTCCCTGATGAACACAGAAAAATTTTCGTAAAATTATCCAAATAAAAAAATTCTTATCACTCAAATTTTTAATATCCTCCAAATTTCTTACTTCTTTAGAGCGTAAGAATAATTAATTTATAAAAATGCATTTAATAAAAGTAGCTTACTTTTTGACAATAAAATGAAAGAGATAGTGTAAATGGAAAACATAATAAATGATTCGTAGATGCAAAAAACAAAATTATTAAAATTGTAAGATCTTGAATGAAGAGGAAAGAATTACGCATGACATTTTAGCGCTGCAAATATTTAATACAGAAGATTTTAGTAATACATCTAAATTTCTAGAGTATCTGTTTTTATTAAAGAAAAATTACTTTCCAAAAAAAAAAACGGTTTTCCTAAATCTAAAACTAACAATTTGGTCTACAACTTCAATTGTACCTGCCATATTTGATTATAATCATAAATTTTTTTAAGCTTCAAACGGACATAAAAATAACTTCATATCCATAAACATTCGGACTGTCTAAAATCATAAAAATTTCAAATACAATACGATCATTAGACGTTCATGGACTGTAGTTATAAAAAAAAATGATGAACAGAAAATTAGGAATCCAAATACAAATTTATTATTTTTCTAATTTATGCCTTAATTACAAAATTAATAAAACTCGAAATTAAAAATTTCTTTTTTCTATATATGAATTTTTTGAACCGGATTTGAATTATTTACGCACACCCATTAGTTAATCACATTCAAATCAAATTCAAATTTCAAATCACATTCAAATTCAAATTTAATTACAATTTCGTATTCAGTATTTTTGTATAATATAATTTTGTTTTCAACATTTTAAATTTATTTAAACATATTTATATAGTTTATGACTCCCGGTAACGTAAGGATTCCAACGTGGGGTTATACATCTAAATCGGTTCAGCCGATGAGCTGCTACGGAAGAACAAACATACATAAATGCACACTAAATACGTTACACTCCTTTATGGACATCTGTGTAATAAATTAATAGAATACAAATCACAGTGAGTATTTTTTAACAGTAAATTAAAAATATTTTAATTTTTCAAAGGTCTAAATTTATTGTACTAAAAACAGCTGTTTTTAATTTTTACAAATTCATATGATTGTTTGTTAAGTTTGTTACTAATAAAAATTGATTTTTTTTATTTTTATTTTTCATCAGAATATCAATTTTCTCAGAATACAATTTTCTACACGTTTTGATAATAAAATTTACGCATTTATTAGTCATTTAACAAAGTATTTCAAACCTAAGTTTTCTGTTTTACATTGGTTGTCATGAAAGCTAAGGGAAACACAGTTCTGGGACCTGTTTTATTCAATTTTTGAGGTTAGAAAACATAAGAAACCATCAAGTTTATCCCGTAATATACTGAAATTTCACCGGGGAAGCTGAAATCCGCGCGAACATTTTCGCTAGCCGTAACTAGATAACAAAGCGTTTCGGATATATGTTTGTATATACTTTTTCCTTATTTCAAGCTCTAGAATCAGTTTCCAGATTATTTCCCTTTCCTTTTGAATCATCTGCGCGCGCGCGCGCGCGCGCACACACACACACACACACACAACACGCGTAACGAAAGGATTCCAACACATGGTCATACATCTAAATCGATTCAGCCGTTGAGCTACTACGGTAGAACAAAAATATGCATCATTACAATCATTTTTGGGCAGTCGTGCAAAAATTAAGTGAAAGACGAAGTAGTGTTTTAAATAAACTTAATTAGTTGTTAATTTGTTTGCTGTAATTAAAGCATTTCATTTTAATACTTAATAAAATAAAACCAAACATAATTATAGTTGACAGACAAAAATAGGCCTAGGCTAGAATTAATTCATAATAAGTTTTATCAAAAAAGATTAACTTATGTGTAATCTAAATATTTTTATACAAATTCTTAAATTTATACGTTACTATAAGCAAAGTCTTACTTGTTTTACGGAGCTTACGTCTTCATTTAAAAATATTATAGGTTTTCAAATACGAAAATTTGGTTATGGTAAATTTATTACGGATGTGCTGATGTCAATTTCACAGTACAGTTATTTTACGTTCTCGTAAAATGTATAAAACTAACTAAACTATCGATTAAACATTTTTGAGCAATGATTAAATAACTACAAATTGTGTATTTGTATGTAACTAAAAAACAAACAAGATAATCTTCCTAGACTTCATTCCCATGCGATAGAAAATTTAATGGTTGAAAAACAACAGCTGTTTTTTATAAATTATTTTGGTTCAAAAAAATAAATAAATTTTACGAAGTTATTTATTATATTTTTTATATATGCCAATAAAGCGTTAAATATATTTTTAAATATAAAAAAAAATATTAGTTTTTAATAGTACTGTTATAAAACATTAAAATTTTTAACAATTAGAAATATATTTTCCAGAACGGAAAAATAACAGTTTAGTTTATTCACCTGCAGGTGTCGCTTTATGTAAACAGCTGATAGATTAACCTCAATTTAGTAAAACATGTGATTCGAAAAAATTGTGAATGATAAAATAGTGAATGATAGTTGCAAATTGTGATTCAGATATTGCGAATGGTGAGTATAATGTTAAAACCGTTAAAGAAATAACAATGTAATGTTATTTTAGTGTAGAAATATTTCATTAATGAATATAACATGTTGATTTTTGTTTAGTTATTAACAGTACGGTGATGTTGATTTTAATGAATATTAATTGTTGCAACACATCTCCCGCTACTTACAGTCTGTTAACAAAACCACTAACTACACAATTAAATGTCAAGACTACTTACTTTTCATATTTATTTTATGATATTTTAAAATCATGTTAGATTTGTAATCGGTGTGTTTTTGTATCTCTGAAAATGTGTAGTAAAATACTTTGTTTTACTAGCCTATTTTGCCGTCATATCCAACTGAAACTGTGTATCAGTTTTAATAACTATGAGTAGCTATTTATAAAAATGATGTGTGTGATATTTACTAAACGATTTGTTATTTGATTTACGTTTATTAGATTAAATTTTCCGTTTAATAGTTTTATTTGTAAATTATTAATGTTGTAATTCTTAGAAAAACGGAGATAAAATATTTAATCGACCAAATAAATGTTTAACAAAATGATTCAAAAATACAATTATGATAGACGTTTTAAAATTATCTCTTGTTTGTAGATAATAAAATAAACATTGAGGAAATGAAAAAAGGAATAACAATAATCTTTTTTTTAATAAGTTTAATTTATTATAATTTTTGTAAATATTTAAGCGTTAGTTCAAGGGTAAAATATGGTAAAAAATTTAACAAATTGGAAAATGAAAACAAATCTTTGATTTTGTTTTCACAAGATATGTTTAACAAACGACAGCTATTTTGATACAGAAATTCCATCGATTAAAGAAATTATAACCGTTTTATTTTTAAATTAATCTACACAAAAACAAATATACATCTATATTTTTTTTTTATATGAATAAATTTTACGGAAAAAAATTAAATCGTATAAACTATTACTCTGCTATGGATTATTGTTTTTAAGATTGTAAAACTTTTAGCTATTATTTTAAACAATAGAATGAATAATGAAGTAACTAAAACCCGGTTGCATAATTTATTTTTGGCACGTAATTAAAAAGAATGTAATTTGGTAAAATAAAACAAAAAAGAAGAATTAAAATCCGGTTCTTATTTTATTTTCGGTATATGATTCATAAAATTGAAATCCGGTTATAAAATTTATTTTATATATAGTTATATAATTTATTTAGTAAAACTTTAGTAAAATTAATCTTTTCTTTTTAAGATTCATATTATTCCTCTTTAGGTAAATATACGTCTTATCACAATATTCTGTATTAGTTTTTTTTTTTATAGAATTAATATATACATATATATATATATATATACACATAATATTTCTCATAATTAAAAGTCAGATACTTTGTTATTCTTTCAATATTTATTATTTCGTGTATTAGGGATAGCTTAATAATTTTAATATAGGCAATTTTGTTTAAATACCAAATTTTTTATTATTTTAATATGCTATGTTCAAATATTCAGTTGGAAAACAATTTATTCAGGTGTCAAGACAAATAATTTTTAATCTGTATTCGACTAAAAGCAGTATTTATCAATTGTTCTTCTCATTATTTCTTTAAGTGAAGTGAAAAATTACAGGGATGACTGACGCAATGATTTAAATTTATAAACCTCAACGAAACTTAAAATTTTAGATATCTGTAAGAAAAAAAAAGTTTTTTTTTTAGAATTTCGGGCTTGCGATAATTTTTGTTTAAAAATTTATCGCAAGCCCGAAATTCTATTTTTATTTATTTCTTAACAATTTATTTTTATTTTTTTCGTAAAGATCATTTTTTTTATTTTGAAAACTTAAAATCGTGTTTTTATGTTTTAGTCACCCGTGCAATGTAAACTTTCATACGTTATTTTTGCAAGTTGTTTGTAAGCGAAGTACAAATTTTTCACTTTTTCTTTTGCTTATTAATTTTTATGAACGGCTATATATTTTACAAAATAATCTTAAGATTAGTTCCGCTGTAAGATTTACTGTTTAAATCACTTGCGCTTATATTTTTTTAACAATATTTTATAACGTTGATAATTAAACGTCAGTTCCTTTAATCATTAAAATATATTATATTTAGAACAAAAAGATTTATATTTTTAAATACGATATTTTTTAATTGGGGTTTCTCGTTACAACGAGAAATATGAAAATTTGTGTTAAGCGCGTTAAATTTCAAATATGAAATAGAAAATTAAAAAATTTGTGTTTCTTACTCTAATCAACCAAACCCAAAATAGTTTTCTTGTGCTGTTTATCGTGAAAATTTAGGTTTTTCTTGACTGCGGATCCTGTAAAATATAGTTGACTTTGACTTAATCATCTTTTGATAAAGACCCAAATAAAATCTCCTTTATTTTGAAGACTTTGCATTATAGAAGTAATCCTTATCGATTCATTGAATCTTTGGCATAATTTAATTGTCATTACTCAGCTTTAATAAAAAATTTCCCGTAATTTAAAATTATTGTTTAATATGCGTCCAATTCTTTGACGACTGTGGTTTTTACCAATTTTTTTATTTTCCTAAAACTTTATAGATTTAGACTTCTTTATTTTAGATGCGATCAGTATCTCTGCCTTATCTAATCGGCATTTCGTTCAAAAGACTTATCGTTAACAGAAAAAGATGTAGAAATCCCAGAAATAATTTTCAGGCCTTCCATCAGACCGTATCAGAATTTATTGATCCTATAGGCTTTTATATAATCAGCTTGACTAACGGATCTGAGTTACATACGTAGACCATAAAATGGGAAAAAAAGATCTTAGATCAGGAAAACTAGCGGATGGTGAGAAATGAAATACCTGAGGAGGCACGAAATAAACTGTCTCACACAAAGTATATTGTTTCAAAGCTTGAAAGCCTCCTCCATGCAGCGGATACGTTTATCTCCTCAGTAAATCAGGGTATTTTTACCCAGGATGAGTTGAAAACATTAATGATAACGAATTAGCGTTAATCGGCTGACCTAGTCTACATCTACTTCAGTAAAACTCTTTTTCATTAGAAACGTAACTCACTCTGCTCTCTATAATTAATCTAAGAATACAATTAAAGTGACCTAAGTTGGCGTAGCAATAACATTATTTTTTAAAGATTGCGTTCTATAATAGTTTTTTTAATTTCCTCACAAATCAGCAGTTTTGCTGCAGTTGGAACCGTTTTGTGTCAATTCGGAAAACATTACTCGCCCAATAAACGCAGTATTTCATTACCTTTAACTCGTAAATGTTTAAGCAACAATATTTTTACTAACGTATAATGATATCTTATGATTCATCAAAAAATATTACATTTTATGTAAATAATTTCTGTAATAGTTAGCGATGTTCACATCAAAATTGATATTATTCTAGAGTATTTATGAATGAAGTTATTCAATAACATTTTTACCACGTTACATATAAAATAAAATAAATGTCGAATTAGTGACAGCGAAAAAGATGGATTTTCGTTTTAAAAACAATTAATCTTTAATGTATCATTATTATAGGTTAGATTATAGTTAATGTAACTCTGCATTGTAACCGCATCAAAATTACATGAACACGAATTATAACATAATAAAGAATATTTTTATAACACCAGTGAGAGTTATTGTAGTAGTGAAATTTATATTAATTTATGCATAATTTAAGTCATATATTTTTTTCTTATTTACGTTAATTTTAAAATAATAGTTTAATATTTTATCAGCTTGTTTCACTTCAGTTATTTTATACCCATTTTAATGAAAAATAAATTATTTGCATTTTTCATGATTATATTACATTTAATGATTTTAATCAACTAAAAATGTTTTTTTTTTTTTTTTTTTTTTTAGCTTATAATAGTCTACGCGAAACTTATTTGGATAACCCCTCTGTTAACTATTTTATCAATTCGATACATTACCAAAACAAAGTATAATTTTTTTTAAAAAACAAACTGTATTTTAGTGAAATTAAAAGAAAGCAAAAGAATCTTGATAAACCGTAACTCTTTCAACCGGAACTGGAGTTACAAAAGAATTAAATTATTAAGTTCGGTTTTATTTTTTAGATAATTAAAAATGTATTGTTAAACAAAGGAAAAAATAAAAAACTCTGTATAAAATAGAATACATTTTTTTTATTTTTGTTATATTCTCTACATGAACAAGTTTCCTAAAGGGAATAAAAGTAAAAATTAATCCTTACATTTGACTTCGTGAAATCCAGTTGAAAAGCGGAATTTTACAGAAAAACATTTTACATGATACTATTTTTTAGCCGGTTTGACTTTTTTATATTTTTCTAAATTTACCGGTCGATTATATTTACTCAAGTAATTTTCCTTATTCCTGGCGTTAATTGGTAAATTACATTTTTTTGCGTTACTGTAATGTTAATTTAATTTTTAATTTGAAATAAATCAGTGATTTAAGAAGCAAACAATCTTTTATTTTTTTAATACAATTTGAAAATATTAAAAATATTAGACGAATGGAGGATAATTGCAGCCTTTTAAATATGTAATATTCGATTAAAACTTCGGAATTTTTTTTTTTTTGATTGGATCAAATCGAAAAACTAATTTTCTATATGAAAAAAGGTTAAAGAAACTAATGAAAAATTTAGACGCAGTAGAATGAAATTGGCTGAATGAGAACTGAAATAACGGTTTTTCTTCTTGTTTCGTTCTCGTTAAAAAAATGATCAATTATGAATGATAAAGCCAAGCTATTAATTTTTTTTTACGCAGCAACTCCAGTTGGGCTTAACTTATGAAACAATTGCGTGATAATCCCTGAAAATATGAGGGAAATGAAAGTAAATTTACAATATTTTTGCTGCTTCAATTGCAATTTTTTTTATTTAACTTTTACATTTTTATATAATTATGTATTTTTATATGTACTTATTCATTATTATTAGATAATATGCATTGATTTTTTTTTTTTAATTACAATGTGTATGTATTTATATATTTAATTCGTAACTCGCTTCGAATGTATTTTTCATAAATCCTTGGAAAGAGACTGGCCCGCATCATTTTGGTTATACGAGAGAATTATTCTATATTAAAGTAAAATTAATTCACTGTTTTACTACAAATTGCAAGTTTTTTTTTCATAAAATACTCATTAGTTTCGCCAGCGTTTTTTTTGTTAAATATATAAACCAAATGCTTTTCAAAAATTATTTTCAGATTTTAAGTAAAATATTCAGTTATTTTCTTTTCGTTTTCATTATTTATATCACCTAAATTTATTTTAACATGACTTCTTAGATGACGTACTATACAATAAATAATTTTTTAATTTTTACCTTCCAGAGTCTATTACTGCAGAAAAAACGAATATTTTACCTTTGGTTAATTTATTTCCATATTTACTCGGAATGTATTAATAAATCTATTGAATATTAACTTGAAAAATTTGATTTTTTTTTCAGTTGCTATATCAATTTTTATTGTAGCAAAACGTTTATTCCACATTATAGTTCCTTAAAACTCTGTTATAGCTCACCCTATTATAACCTCCATTTTAATCAGTTGAATGTTATTATATTTTAAAAAAAGGTATTGGAATGTAAATTCTAATTTTCTGTTAAATTAGTTCTTTATTAAAAAAATAAGTCATAACAAAACATTTTGAAAAAATATAATACTATAGGCCGACATTTATTTAAATTACCGTAAAAAACTATAATTTAAAAATTATGTAATTTAAAATTTGATTTGGACAAGTTTTACATGGAAAATATTAGTTTTCAGAGAAGAATTTTGTTTAAAGCATATTTATTGATTAGAATTTTAAATAAATTATTTTTTCTAAAAAAGAGGACACCCAATTTGGTCATCTAAAAAGTAATATTAGAGTCAGCCATATGATATTTACCGTACTTAAGTAAATAGAGTATCGAAATTAAAACAAAAATCTTAATGAAATTTGAATTTTTGTTATTTTTTCTTTAACGCGCGGTCATTAATTTTATAACTTTATTTCAAACGACCAGAAGTCTCTATTCGCACCAACTCGAAGAGGTTGCTGGTTGATATCATCGGAACTTAACATTCCGACTCTTTCTTCATTCCGACTTGACTTTCCGACTCTGATTTGCGCTCAAACTACTTGCATAGGATATGTAAACTGGTGTTTAGATCCTGAAATCGATCTGTTTTGACGTGTAAATGCAGTACCAGCTACGTAAATAATATATTAACAGTATATTGTTGTTGTTTTTAATAGCTTCCGTTATTCTACCGTGGGATCAACCAAGAATTAATTGAAAAAATACTGTTTTAATTTGCAAAATATTAGATTAAAATATACTGTTGACTATATATTTACCTGTTATATCACAAGCACTTAAGATAACTCTAGTGACGTGAAAAAATTTATGTTCTTTTATAAATTCTCAAGCATGTTGCTCAATGAACGCAAAAAACCAAGATTTGCTTAATTACAGAAGTATATCCCATAATTGTTATTCTCTACTGAGCAACAAAGGTCTATTGAAAATAAATTTATTTGAAATATAATATAATAGTTTAATATAACGTGATAATTTATTGAAAGTATCTAAAAGCGTTAACTGTATTATTCCACATTGCTATTATTTTCAGTTATAGATAAAAATCTTTCTGTTATATTTATAAAACCTGTACGTCATATAACAAGTGGTACCGCGATCAAAGAGTGTTATAAATTTAAATACTGGAATCGAAACAGAAATTGTTATTCGTTCTGGCATAACAGGAAATAATTTTTTATATACATTTTTTTTATTTTTTATTAAGTAGGTCTAAAAGTAAATCGCTTGGTAGAAACGTATACAGAAATTTTTAATTTTAATATGTTTTTACTCCTTTTTAAAATCATTTAAAATATGTTTTCTCCTGTTTACTTTCGTATTTTTGAAGGTTTTGTAATTCATTTTACTATTTAAAACTGTCGTTGTTCTTTTAAGTTTTTCCATATCATCAGAGATTTTTTTTATATTCTTGCCAGAAAATATCTTGTTTTCATTTTACTCAATCAAAATATAATATCATATATATGTTTTATTCGCCAAAGAGGTTTACTGATTTAACTGTTTCCTAGTTGTAAAAATATTACAAAACAGACTACAGGCTATAATATGAAGAAATGATTTTACATGATAATAACTAAAACATAAGCTTAATAATGAATGAAAGTAAATATAACGGAAGTAAATATAAAGATAAGTGAAGTAAGTAGCATAATCATTGTATTATCTTGTCGGAAATAGAAGACTAGCAGGTATTTAAAAAGTCAAATTACTCATTAGTTAATTACCCGACTGATTTTATCAATAAATTAAAAATTTTATTACACTAAATTCAGCTCTTCTTAAATTCTTTTATTCCCTAATTAATTGTTTATTTTACACTGTTTTTTTTTAAATACCATTGACTTTAATTCGTCATGTTTTTAAATTTGAAATATAAAATAAAACCTGTCTTAGGTTATAAGTTTTAATTATTTTTATTTATAAATGTTATTTATACCTTAACAGAATATCTAATTATATAGGCCTTATATATATATATATATATATATATATATATATATATATAAAATACCAATGTGTATAATAATCATTATAGGTTTGGTTAACGACCTTTTAAAACATATTTTATTTTATGTTAATGTAATATGTTATGTAAAACCTAATCACAAATAATTACATGGCTGAATAGAGTTTATATACGTGTATATAATGATGAAATATGTTAAAAAAATATCATCTTACAAAAAAAAATATCAGCTTAAAACAAAAGAAAATCGTGAGGAACAATTTTAATAAAACGAAAAAACATATGCCTGATTAAAGAGGCCAGGTTTCTCCCTTAGAACGTGTCCCGACCGGGGTACACTGCATACATAGATCAATATCTTTGTACTCCCACCAATGCGGTATAGGAGGGGATTTCAAGGAATACACTGAATGGTCGATTCGGTTGCTATGGCAACGTAGGGGCAGGACTAGCCAGTTTTTAAGTGGGGATATGTATTTTACCCTTGCACCGACATAGCTATCTGTGCACGTACGAACATCCTAAGCGAGGTGTTCACTTGAAAATAAAAAAAAATCCGTCCTAAATAATAAACTGTTTCACTTGCGTTTTCCTACAATTACAACGTTTTTCCGATAAAAGAAAAAATGTACGTTTTAAAACTAAAATATATTTCTTTTTAGTTTTAATATACAATGTAATATTTATTTTAAATTAGACACATGTAGGTTAAACGCAAACAGCTATTTTCTTTAATAACCTATCGTTACACGTTCTATTTATGTGTGGAAACTTATTTATGGTCGGCTATATGAAACGACAAAACTTCAATAAATCGAGCTTCTATAACCGGAATTTATCTTAACTAGCTCTTTCTTCTGTTCTACAAACAGCATTCATTGTATTTTAGGATTGTAGTTTATACAGCACGGGTTATGTATTCTTGCAATAGAAAAAGATAAGAGAATTTATTATCAAAATTGACGATATACTGCAAGATCAGCACATGAAAATACACTGTATAGATTACATATGAACGGGTAGGTATGCTAATCTACATTGAAAAAAAGGAACTGCTACAGTATTTGCCTGGATAAACGGATTAAGGGAAACAGTAGTAAAACCTTGATCAAAACAGCATGACAAAATACACAATTAATTACAAAATAAAAAGTATATGTGGGAAAATTCCATAATAATTATCTAAAATATAAACACGTGAAATAATATTAAAGTAAAAACGTGAAGATACTAAATATATAATATAACTGAAAAATAAACTGCAGTTAAGAAAGAATTGATACAAATTTTTTGAGCATATTCTTATATATACAATTTAAGTATTTCTTCAGCTTTTTTTAAAAATTAGTATACTTAAAAATTCATTGACTTAGCAGTATTATTTTGGTAAAAGAAAATTATTTATTTTAATTTAAATAAATTAATGTGAAAAAATTTTAAATAATTTGGTTATTTATTAAAATAAGCAAAAAAGCATAATAAAATTATTTTTTCGTAAACCAATATGTTGAGCTAAAAGAAAACGGTTATATTTTTTGGTCTGATAGAGGTAGAGATTTTAATTTTTGTTTTTTTTTAGTATGAGTAACTTTTTTTTCAAAGTACTTGTACTTTTGTTTTCCACAGTCGCTCTCTAATATGATTGAGTGTATGGTGCTAAACAGATTTTTCTCTTTGCTTCAGTGGAAATTTCGTCACCTTTCTGATTTTCTCCAATGTTCATCTATAAAAACAGTTTAAATTACCATCTTTACATCAAGAAAAACAGTACTCGACTTGTTGTCCATGGTAATCTTCTTGGAAATTAAAAAAAAAGTAACTATAAAAGATGTCATCAAATCTTTCATTTATGTAGCCCAACGGAAGTCGTTAGTAAGTTCAATTCAGACAAAGATTTTTGGAGGTATGAAGAGAAAGAGTTTCTTAAGCGCGGCTGCATGGTATCGTTAATCAGTGAATAATTAAACATTTTTGTATATGTATTTATACTGCGTGTTTCAAAATGAATATCGGGTATTTAGCTATGTAATATTTCTGAAGTTTCAATTACATTGATTAATTTTATATGAAATGAAGTAGCAACTCAAAAACGTTTAGCTGTTGGCAAGCTCATAAACTGTTTCCTGTATCTTCCGCTTGAAAGTGCTAGTAGCAAAGATGGCGACTCCCCAACAGAAGGCGTTCTGTGTTTTGCAGTTTCCAAAGTTTGAATCTGTAATTACCGTTAAACGTGCGTTCCGTTTGATCTTCCAAAGTGACAATAACATTCGTAGATGGTATAAAAAATTGAAACCACTGGGTGTATTTGTAAACGAAAGACTACGGGACGATTGAATGTGTCCGTAGTCCTAGGAAATCCTAAGCTATGCTACAGCTACGGCTCTTCCCTCGACTCCGATACAAACCGCAGAACTTTATTCGGCAACAAGATGGTGCGCCTCCTCACTGGCATAACGCTGTACGTGATGTGTTGAATGAAATTCTCCCCGACCGCTGGATCGGTCATCGGGGTTCAGATATCAGGGCTTGACCGTGGCCTTCATGTTCGTCCGATCTGACCCCTTGCAATTTTTTTTCTTTGCGAGTTTATAAAGGATCAAATGTATGTGCCACCGTTACCATCTGACTTATCCGACTTGAGAAACAGAGTTGAAACAGCTTTCGCATCAGTTACTCCAGACTTGCTGATTAAAGTATGGGATGAACTCTCCAGTCGGCTAAATGTGTGCCTTGTGACAAATGTTGCTCATATTGAACACTTACAGAAAAACCATTTGAATTTCTCTTTCATTTCACGTATAATTTATCAGTTTTAGTAAGGCTTAATAAATATTACGTAACTTTAAAACCCGATATTCATTTTGAAACACACGGTAAACACACGGTATATATATATATATATATATATATATATATATATATATGACTAATTTTATTTTCTCATCTTATAAACCTTTCCCCTCATGCAACATTCTATAGCTTTTGACTGTTCTGCTGTGTCCGCTATTGTTATATCCTACAGTGATTTCTTGGCATTTTATTACTGTCCGTCTATGATAGCGTTCACTAGAAGGTGTGAGATGAACCTAATAAAAATAATTAAAATTATTTGTTTTAAAGCTTACAATAAAGCAATATTGTTTCTGTAAATGTAAATCGATAAATTTAATTTTAAAATAATTGGGAGTAAGATTTTTTCAATAATTTTGAAAAATGGCAAAATAATAGTACCGTCTTTCTACTGTCTTACATGATAAAAATTAAATTTTATTGTATGAAATGAAATAAAAAAATATATTTTTGGATATAATATCTTATATATATCCATTTCATGGCAAACATATTTGAACTGAAAACATGTAGAAGGCGAAATATAACCTCCTTATAGGATAATCCAACGTTGAATTAAATCATTGTAAAATAATACTTTCAGACGTTTAAGAAACGCAAATAAAATATTTTTTATGAAATAAGATAAAGAGAATCATAGTTTGTATAATTTTTTTAAGCTGAAATTCTCTAGATCGGAAGTGTTTAAAAAATCTTTACGAACTATATCCTGCGTAGTTACTTTCACTATGAAACCGTACAGTAGAGTCACATGTATTTAAAGCAGCAAATAATTTCATTTCTAGAAATTTTGATTCCATTAGTTTCCAGGTAGAAGCAGGTAAATAAATATAAATATTCAAAAATATTTTTATTCCTTTTTCTCTTGCAAGGTCATAAAAAACTTCACGGATGTGAAATTAATATAATTTAAAAATTATATTTAAATAGTTCTAGAACAAACACGCTTTCTCAATCAGGTTTGATTAAAAATCAGTCTTTATTAATCCATTAAACAGGACAGACTTAGACGATTCATTTACACGGAGAATTTTCTTTTTATTTGGGGGAAAAATGAATATTTCTATATATTAAATGATTCTAAAGATCTCAAACTTAAAAAAAAGTAAAAATATATTGTATAGATTTACCAGTATTTTCCCTCGGTTGTCCGTAGATTATAACCCCTTTTTTATTTTTTTATTATTTTCCCAAGCATTCTTTCAAACAATTCTGATATTTTTATATAAACAAATCAGCATCCATGTTCTGTCATTATCACTTACAAATTTTAATCTCGCTGGCAAAATTAACAAGAAAAATTTAATCTTATTCTATACTGAAGGTTGAAGTTATTAGGCATACTGTTAGCTGCTATATTACTGCTTTGCCTTCTTTCTAACTTTGTAGGCAGGATATTTTTTGTTGGTCATTATCTTTTTCGTTAGACCACCTGCGTTTTGTAGAGGTTCTTTTTTATTTTTCTATATGCAAGAAAAAAAATCTTACTCATATATCTTAGGACATTTTCAAATGTTAACTTCATGTTTAAAAAAAAACAAAACGTGTCTCATGGGTTATACGACCACAACCATTATAAATATCCAATAAATATCTGTCCATGTTCGGTTATGAGATAACCAAATATATATATATATATATATATATATATATATTTATTTATATAATAAATAAATATAACAGTATAAATATAATCTAACCAAACTTAACCTACGTTCGCTAGTCAAGGTTAGCGAGCGAAGCGAGCGTAGGCTAAATTTGGTGGGTCTTATAATAAATATATATGTATATATATTTGTTTATCTCATAACCGAACATGGATAGATATTTATTGTATATTTTTAGAAGTGGTCGTATATTCCATTTGATCAAAAAACATTCCTCTTATTAAAACGAAAAGATAGAGGTTTATTTATAGGAAAGATATACACCGAAATATGGACAAAAAATATTCCAGTTTTACGTGTAATAGATTTTGACTTAGAAAAGTTATAAAATTTACTGAATAAACTCTATCTGTGTGTTTGTCTGTTGATGAATGTAGGCTTCGCACGTGTTGTAGCGCATGTGTAAGAGCGTTGCAATGATTTTCCATCATGAGACTAATTCAATTCTATTTTTGTAATAAATTACGATGAGCATTCAAGATATATGTAGAATTATTTGCATGAATGCATATGAGTATGTGTATGTATGTGTGTGTTTTTAAGATAGAACAGACGTAATGGAATATATAATAGACCATTTAGTATAGCTACTAAAATGTAAACTACTATTAATATTTGCCATAAAATATTATATTCAAATTACAATAATTGAAATAGTAAAATTGTCATTTTAGTGTATGTATCATTACAAATATTATGTATAAAATTACTAAATTTTAGTGCATTAAAACTGCTTTGAAATATATAATATACTAGCTAATAATTTTATTCAGTGAAGTACCGGTAAATTATCCCAATTGAAAAAAACATTGCACAGATGTAATAATGATGTATAAAAAAAAATTGGATAAAAAGGTGTAACGTATAATTACGTCTAGGAATTGTTTTTTTGTTTTATAGAAAATTATAAACCATACTTTAGTAATTTATACATCTTAAATTACGTAGGCTATATTTTTCGATCGTATTTTTTTCAGTTTCGTGAAATCTATTTTTGAAACATCGCGTTTTCAAAAAATGACAGATTTAATTTTTAACTTTCTAGATTATTTATTTCATTTTTGCAATAACCTACTGAAAAAAGTTATCATTTATTGTATTTTTATAAGAAGAAAAATAGATATTTTTTTAAATATTATAATTTTGTCTTTAGGATATTTTGAATTTTATTTTTCAATTTATCCGCTTGATAAGTACCCGGTGTACTTTTGCACAAATGAGAGTTTTGCGTTTCGTTTTTAAATTAAAAAAAAAGTCCGAAATGAAAGCCATAAATATTTTTAGTTAATAATTATTTTGTATTAAATTTCAAGTAAATTTTGTGAATATATTTCAAATAAAGATTTACAAATAAATAAAACTACTAACTTTAAAGGTAAATTCATCTTACAATCCTTGTTAAAATATGACTGTAGTGTCTCAATGTGATTTTCGTATTATCTTTTAATTAATGTTAAAGGAGCACATTCTAGAGTTTACATTACCAACTCATAATTACGTAATTAAACATTTTCTAAGCAAAGATTTTAGTTGTTTATGTGCCTTATTTTAACAATACCAAACGAGGCTAAGCAGTTCAACAATAAAAATGTGCTTTTATACTATAGTGTCCATGACCTGACTGATATAACTAAGCACTTTTATAAAATCTGAGTAATACAAAATGACAAACTTAAAACTCTATTATCAAAATTATATTTCAATTAACAAAATAAAGATATTATTTTAAGTTTATTATTAACTGTCCGCTCTCAAAAGGCGTTCAAAACAGTAAATATTAGGACATACTTAAGATTAATATAAATTTATTTCTACAACTGTCAGTATTTTGCAGCAGATTTCATTATAATCGATTCATCTATTAAAAATTTACGAGGGAATAATCTATAATTATACCACAAAGCTATGAAAACGGTAGAAGATATTGCAGATACATATTCTTGAAATTTTTTTCCGGTCAAGGACCGTCAAAAATAAGCCTTTTAATTTGTTTCTGAAGACTTCATATTTATCATTAAAAATATAAATTTCCGGTTTCTCATATATTTCATTAATTCTTACTGTCTCATGCCACTGGTGACAAAGTATCCTTACTTGAATAAACTAACAAGATTTGCCTTCTACATAAGGCTGTCTACATCCAATTCGAGAAATGTGAAAATCTATTGGACCGTGCATCATCTGACAAATAAATTCTCTTACTCGCACCTTCTGCTCCAAAGGGAAGCAATAACCAAGTGTATACATTCATCTTCATATGACTGCAACCTCTAACATAGTTCACCTAGACTGAACAGCCTTAATCTGCTGTCAGTATGTATTCTACTATAACTCCAGACTACTTTACAATACTCCAGAACCGTCTTCCTATCGTCTGTTACAGATGCAAGATGATATTTTCTCGCTGAAAGTGCCGGTTCACCCAAAGTAGTAGCCCAAGTTTTCTTCTCGCTTTAAATGCAATGTTATCTATGCTTGTTGAACAGCAGTTCAACAGCATCAGAGGTAACTCCCAAGTCACAGATATCATCAACACGCCGTAATACTGTATCACCTATATTCCTGACCCTATGAAGTATATTAGAATCTTCCTGGAAAAGGCCAATAAAAAGTTTTGTCGAAATTGAGCGATATATCATTATTAATTAACCATTGATGTATTTTTTCTATGTGTCTGTGTACGACGAAATCCTCGTATAAATTTACTGAGGCATATACTTGTACATCATCGGCAAACTCGGAGATGTTGGAACGATTGCTTTTCCGATATCGTTAATATATAATATGAAGAACAGACCCTAAATTTGAACCATGTGCAACTCCTGACGTTGCAATGTAATCCTTAAGAACTTCACCAGAAACCTTGACTTGAAATATCCTTTTTGTCAGGTGTGACCTTTTCCATTTCAACACATTGCCTTAAATATCGTACCCCTCTAAGTTTTGTAGTAAAATATAGATAGGCACAGAATCAAAGGCCTTCGAAAATAGATGGTATCAACCTCTGGTGTAACGAAAGATAAAAACAGTAACAGCAGATCTTTTGGCCGTGAAACCATGTTGTCGATAATCAATAATAATCAATAAATCTACTTAGTGAGGAATACAGATATTGATGCACCAGTTTTTTGAATACTTTGGCCATAATATTAAGGACAGAGACCTATAATTCTCAATATTATGTATGTCATCCTTCTTACGTGTTAGTGATATCCACGCCCTTTTCCATTCAGGAAATACTCCATATCTCAAGCTAAACTTAAACATTCAAGTAAGACCGGAGACGCATTTCAATGCTCTTAATGAGATTTTCTTCTATCGCAGTAGGTATGTCAACGATATCACACGCTTTATCAAAATCAAAACCTTTGTGTTACATGCCAGTTACAGTCGGCTGGTAGACTGATTAAAAGTACTTTCCAAACTCTTCACATAGCAGTTTGGTATCTTTAACAACGCTTTCATTGATCCTAATTGGGCTTACTCTACGAGATTCAGTCATGAAAGGTGTATAATAATAATACAATTTCTGATGAATTTGAGGCCTAATATATCTCTTTTAGGATTACATTAAGATTAAGAAATTCTTAAATAATTACTTTGTAATAGAAAAACGCAAATAATCGATTTCCGTAATATTCTGTTTACAAAATTACGATTATTTAGATACCTGTAATAAATTGACTAGACCAAAACGACTAGATTGACCAAAATTTTGTATTTTAATAACAATCTTTCTTTTTTTGACTTTTTTATGCGTACGTGTTTTTTTTTTTTTTTTGTCGAGGTATAATATAGATGCGATTCAGAATGTAAGCAGCTAAAACTTAATTTTCTTTAATTTTTTTATAACATTGTTTCGAAGAAATTAAATTAATTCGTTTATAGGAAAATAATTAACGAATAAAATAAGATTGCAGTCAACTTTTTATCTACAATGTAAAGCCAGTTATTAAATCTTAAACTCATCGTTGAAATTACTGAGCGACCGGTATATGTAGCTTCAATACGTGTTGTAATTTCGTTTTAAATCCTTCATAGTATCACATAATTTATATAACGTAAAAAGACATGTCATTAGTCTTCAACAGAGTTTATTAAAATAAATACTAAAAAAAAAGAAAACTATAATTATTTGTTTTAATTGGCTTTAAAATTATAATTTGGCAGGTAATCATTATTGTCTGTCAATGAAAAATTGTTACATGTAGGATAATTGTTTAAAAGCAGTATTAATTTAATTGTATTTACATCAAATTAACACATTAAGCATTTATGTTAAAGATATTTTTTTTTAATAAATAAATACGCCATTAATATTATTATTATTATTATTTTATTAGTTTAAATGATTTACAATATTATACGAAGGTTATATAACTCCCAAGTCTTGTTTCTTTAATTTAGCTTATAACGATTTCATATGAAATTTCTTTATGTTATTTTTTCCAGGTAGAAATGATACATAATTGACTGACACTGTATTTAATATTATTAGCTATAATTTATATGTATATATATATATATATACCCTATAGGGTGTTTAAAATATGATACAATTATTAGCATTTAATTTAGGACATAGCTTGCTTGCGTATGCAGTCAAGTTGAGATTAATTTATTGTAATATACATGGATTATCGATGTTAATTTCTGGCAGAGTTAATCATCTGTCATAATTAGGCGCATGTTTTACGCATAATATTAAAATCAAATTACTGATTTTTTGTTTCAGATCGTATTTTTATTTTTAGGAATAGACGAATCCGCGCGTATGTGAACACATATACACACGCTCAGTATATCTTTCGTATAGAATTTTTTTAAACTACATTAGATTATTCTTTTTACAACATTTTAATGTCAAATTTTAACTTATCCTTGGGTTAATATTTGTTAACCTTTGCTAAAGATATACAGTCACTTATTCTTAATAATTGACAATATAAATAAATACTATCTGCTAAATTAGACGATAGAAATATTTATGTGTAACGCAACAAAATATTTCGGCTTACGAGAAAGGACATTGCAGTTTATCTGTAGCCATATTTTTAATAGATTATAGAGATATTTAAATGATCTTCCCAAATTTATTCTTTTTCGTTTATAAATGCAATATCACTGTGATGAGTTTTTAAATAATTCTTTATAAAAAATAGTTGAAAAAATAAACAAACAGAATTGTTTTGCATCTTAATTAAACGTGTACAAATAATATGTACTTAAGTAATTTTTAATGAACAAAATTTTTTAATGCCAAATGAACGGTTATCTACTTTTTTATTTGGTGTCTTTACATTTTTAATTTATGCTAGTTCAATGCTCAGTTGCATTTATACTCTACACTAGTTCCTTAAGTGAGCTAGTATAAATTGAAAATTAAAGAAATCAAATATATTTTAAATTATCAATAACGACTTCAACCGTTTCTATTTTTTACTTTATAATAAATTAATTGTGTATTTTTGTAGTTGCTTTGATAAAAATGTTACCCCGTTTTTTCTTCTATTCATTCAGGTAAATGATGTAACTTTTCTTTTGCCTTTATAATGGAGTAGCATACCTACTCATTCATGACGTGATTTATGTAATATATTTTTATTTACCTTCATAATAAATATTTTATTTTTTTATGTTAAAAGATTCGTTATTTCCATTCCTTAGCTAAATCGACACAGTATATTTGTTAAAATATTAACAACCATATATATTAAGCGAGATTAAAGAAAAATCTTATAGAAAATTAATGAAACTGTAAGTTAATTTATTAAATAATTCCAGTGAGTACATAAGAAAAAAAACATCTTTTAAGCCATTTGAAATTTCAAAAAGATTATTCGAAAGAATTTTAAAATTCTATTTTCTTTAATTTTAAATAAACTGGTAAAGTTGTTTAAAATTTTATATTCGTCCATCGTCCTTTTTTATCACTAAAATTCATTTTGAGCTGATAAAAATTGATTTAATGACTAGAAATGACTATAATTGCACGACAAAACTAGGTAGCTTTATTTTTTCTAAATTACTTGTTTCATTTTTTTATTTAAGTGCATTATATAGATGCAAAAATAATTATGTAGAGTATATGCCAAAAATATATTCTATTAGAAGCTAAGTATTTTAAGTGAAACTCAAGTATTTCAGGCTAAATACCTCTACATACCTACCGCGGACAAATAGAAAAAAATCCCTTTCGGCATGCCGGAAGGCGGAGGTAGATTTCACCGGTGCTAAGTAAGAGATATAAAGGATTTCCACCTTAAACTTAAGAAAAACTTCAAATTTACTCAATACGACAATGTTTGCATGTGAAAAAACGTTTCAAATGTTTAGCATACGACAAGCCCCATCTTCCTATAATTGCAACAGCATTTTGATCATCCGTTGCCATAGGGGTTGATCATATCAAACATTATTTCAGACAAAAGTTTAAGGGAATGTTTAAAGGGCTAATAACCACTTTAAACCGATTCGATATCGTGCCTGTTAAGGGAGGTATGATTTTTTGTCTTCGAAACTCCACATTTTCCACCCCCTGGGCTAATGGTTGGTGATATCAAAAATTTTATTTAGATAAGTTTCAGGCCCTTATCAAAAGAATATTAGGAGCTTAACGAATTCGATATTTAATTAATAAAAAAGTTATAGCAATATTTTGTTTTTTTCGAAAAAGTTATCCCATTTTCACCCCGATGGTCTGATTTTGCTAATTAACGAACTCGACCGAGATTTTGGATCGTTATATTTTATGTATAAATTTAAAAGTGATTGACGCAAAATTACGACAGTTATAGTGTCCACAAGAAAGTGATATATATATATATAAAAACTTTTTGAAGTGACGGTGGTTTTGGGGTCTGGAGGATGTGAAACGCGAAGATATGTCGTAATTTTCTAGAAGTCAAATCATGGCACCCATTGCAATAGATAGCATCTTTATGAAATCTACCTAAAACAGACATAAGTCAAGATAATTGATTAACAAAAATTTATACAGTACTTTCTAATTTCAGTTTTATTAAATAATCATTAAAATAAAAGTAAATCTTAACAATTTAGAAAAATACTTTTTAAAATATGTACGGTATACTAAAGAGAGCGTTAGCTACGAAAAATTACGTCAAACTTCTAGCTTCGAAAATTGTGAAAATAAAATTATCTGTTAAATTTTATTTACAGATTTTATATACAAATTTATTATCAGTTACACATCTTATTTTCAGTTACATACTTACAAGAGTTATTTGATTTTCAAAAATGTAAAACCGAAATCAATTCATTTCACACTATTATTTGTGAGCGAGTGTAATTTAACTACAATTTTTTTTTTTTTTTTGAATGTGATTTAGTTATTGAAAAAATATTACTATCTATACAAAAACCCACGCTATAAATTATTATACGATCAGCATTTTAGCCTTATTATTAACCAAATAATAAGTTTTTTGAATTAAATTAAGTTTAAAATCATTCTTAGAATAAACATTGATACAAGAATAATTCTATCGCCCCAGCGGTTCTTGAGTTTTAAGTGAATAATTATTGTTGAATATTGTTTATATATAAACAGAATAGATTATTATTTAAATTATATTTATTTATAGACGTTTACTTATGATAAATATATATATATATATATACATATGTTGTTTGAAATTACTTTGAAAGATAATCAATAAAATTGTTTTGATTATTCAAGAAGTATGATAAGTTTAGACTTCAGTTAGTGCATAACATCGTTATATCTGAGAACCAGGTATGGGCTTCCGAACTTAACTGTACTCCTTGAATGTATTCATGAACTAATGCACGAAAAACTTTCTCAGCTGTTTTGTTTCATTCATTCAATTCGGTTAGATGTTTCATATATTTTAAGATTTCTTCAATATTTTATTTTATTATCCCTTTTTTAATGTGTCAGGTTTAAAATTCTTACATCATAAGAATTTTTTCTATTTACTATCACGATATACAGTGCATATTAAAAAAAAACCCTCTTCGTACAAAACATTTACATTCCTACCTACTTGTATTATATTATACATGTATCGGTTAAGAGAGCTGGTTTTTATAATTCATTATATTTAATTTATCACGCATTATTTTACGCGTTTATTTGTGTATGTATAAAGAAAATCACCGACTAGAAATCTCGTATGCATAAAAATGAATGTTTGTTTGTTTCTCCCCTATACGTTTTTATACCATTCATCCGATTGCAATGAAAAAAAATTTGGTGAGTTGTGCGCACGCCCGCAAAGGTTTCTGAATTAGTTTGGACTTCCCAGATGGCGCTGGGGTCGAGATAAACAAAAAAATTGCATTTACGGTCCGATTTGGCTCATATTCAGAATATATATTAGTTACGTGAAAAGAAATATTTTTGCGAAAAATTGGCCTGCTAGGTGGCCCCGGTATCGAGATATTTACGAAACATACACACAAATAGATATTTTTCTTTAATATATATAAAAGGCAATGTTCGTTTTATGTGTGTCCGTTATAGACTAAAAAACTAGGACCGATTTACGCGCGGGAAAAACGAAAAAAGGCGAACAAGGAGATAGGGAAAAGGGGGAAAGGGAAATAGTTGAAAAGGGAGAATGGGAAGAAGTGAAAAAGAGGAAAAGAAAGAAAGGGAAAAATAGAAAAAGGGATTAAATGAACGGTTAAATTTTGCGAAATTCCTTAATGTTCATTTTTTAATGTTTTATCAAACTTTCAGTTGTGTTCATTTAATCTATATATATATATATATTCAAATCTAGCAATTGCGAAGCATTACCAGATCTGCTACTTTAAAATAAAATATTACCTTATAATTACACGTATATAATAAATATTAGAATATATCAAAATAAGATTTAAAAAATAACATAGCATATAATAACAATAACAACAGATTAGTAAAACTTCAAGGGAAAAAGTATACGCTTATAGGTGATTTATGTCACTATATGCTTATTCACGTATAGTGACTTTTTTCCTTGTGCTTTCACTAATTTCAAACTCATAAGGAAGAAATTTTTTACGATATGTAAGCTGAAAGTTTGCCACTCGCCAACTGCTATGTCTAGTGTACTAGTTCATTGTATTGTACTAGGCTGTTCTGTTTACATTTATTTATTTATGTACACATGTGTCATGTTATTTATAATCGGATGATGTCATCTGGTTAGATAGTACAACAAACCCCGTTCGCTCGTCCCGCTAATGCCCGCCGACAGTTCAGTTGACAAAGACAGGGGCAAACCTTCAGCTCACTTAATGTAGAAATATAGTAAATTCAATTACGGTAATATGTTTTTGTAAAGTTATCCGATAAAACGAATTATTTTACCGTTTATTATTATTTCTATATCTTTTTTTATTATTTACACATCCAGTCATTTAGTTAGCTTTTGCAATTTTTTTATTAATTTCATAAAAATATTTTATAAAAAGAAATAATAATAATAAACTATTTTACGTTAATAACGAATACAGAATTAAATAAAAATTTTTTTCTTAGATTATTTCATGGTCTAGAGATCGTCACAAATGATTTGTTGTGGCATACCTCATTTCTATAAGTAAATAATCTTGGTTATGAATCACGTGTCTTGTTTGGTGTAGTTCGTATTAAAATTTTTCAATTTTTAGTTATTTGCATTAACCTTTGTTTTTCTTTACGGTTTTCTTTCTGTACCTCCTTTTCTTGCTACGTTAACTAATACTGAAATCTAAGATATGTCCCAAGAACTGATCCTTTTATATCTTATAGTAAAAATTTCTCTTTTCTAAAAGGCTTTAATTATCATACTTGTTTCTCTATCAATTCATTTAATTCTAACATTTTAAACTCTACTTTTTATTACATTTATATATTTTTTTTTATGAATCTGCCTTTCGACAAAGCTCTAATGAGTATCCTGTTTTTTATCAGTTTTCAGCATGTGCCTTCATTTCTTTACAGAAGTGTCTCCATTTCTTCCTTAATATCAGTAAGCATCCTAATTTTTTTCTATTTATTCTTCTTTCTTCTAGTTTTCCCTTTTTAATCCTTTGCTAAAGAATATTTTTACTTAGGATATGCTCCAAACTTAGAGTTTTTCTCTATTATCATCAAATTCTGCATCCTCTTATTGTTCTCAATAGATATTTCATCTTATAGGTCCATTTCACTTAAGGTTTTACTCTGCTTTCTTTTTAATCTCTAATATCAGTACGATGCCCTCCCCCTTTCCAGAAAACATATTTAACAAATCTGTTCTTTATTTCGGTTAGGATTCTTGCTCTGCTAGTAATCTTCACAAATTTTCTTTAAGTTCTTTGTCATATCGTCGTTCTGCTTCGCACTTCTTTCGCGAACGGGGTTTGTTGTACTATCTAACTAGATGACACATCGTCCGATTACTAATAAAATGACACATTTGTACATAAAATGTATACAGAACAGACTAGTACGATACAATGATTAGTACGCTAGACACAGTATTCGGCGAGTGGCAAACTTTCAGCTCGCATATCATAAAAAGTCTTTGTTTTTGATGCACTCCTATTTCTTCTCCTGTCCGTTTTCTTCTGGTGCTCTTTCTTCCTTCATCCAAAAGACCTTTTGAAGGTTAAATTGTATTATAAACATGTCTCTAAACTTAGCATTTCTTCCTCACAACTTTCGTTCAAAGTAGTTAAACTTTCCCGTTACAAACTTTTTCCAGCGATATATTAACAGCTCCTTCTTTCTTCTTTATTGTCGATTCTCATCGTTTTCGTTTCTCTTATGTTTATTTTCATTCAGAACTTTTCCCTAATCTTTAAAATTCCATCTTTCTTGAAAATGGATTACGCTTCTGATTTTATCAACAGTAAGTGATCTTCAGTGTACTTGATGCAGATAACTAAGCTGTCTCTGATATCTATATGCCATAAAGATATTTAACTTCTATAAATTTTTACAATTGTTTTATACCAGGAAGTTTATTTTTAATTTAAAATTTCTCTTATTTTTTTCTAACCGAAATATTAATATTATTGTAACTGAAAATAGCAGAATCCTTCAAATTCTAATATAAAAATTATATTTACATTTTTTAACAGGTAAATGGTGTTTCATTAATCAATTTTATTTTGTTTATTCTTATTTACATACAAATCGAAAATTTATTGTAGTAATAAATTCATATCGTTCAATAATTTATTTCTACTGTTACTCAAAACAGATTTTTTCTCTCATTGTTTTATTAATAGTTCCCAAAAATCTTTCTTTACTTACTTTATTTATACTTCTAATATTCGAATAAAAAAATTACGATCGGGGATTTTTTAAAAATTAAATACAATACCTCAAAAACTTCTTTCATCTTGTTATTACACTATTTGCTTTTAATCATTAATATTTATCAACGAAATTATTGAAATGTTACTTTTTTTTAAATAAATGACTTATAAACATTATTCAAACTTTTTTTTCTATAAGTGAACAATGGCAACTAAAACAACTTTCAAAGTATTTTATTTAGAAATTCATGGTTATTTTATGAAAGCGACATCATTATGATCTGTACTAACATATTATTTTTCATATGCATTACAAAGTATTCAACTTTCATATACGAATAGTACAAGAAACCTAATTACATTCAAAGCACTGTGTTAAAAGTACCACTACTAGCATTTTTTAATAAATTTTTAAAATACTAATGTTTCTAATTCTTATGAAGTTGATTGTGATGCGGGCACTGTTTAAAATAACACTAAGGATATAGATATCAATACCATAAATAAAATGTATAAGATATAACATATATAATATATATACGTCAAAGTACTCTAAGATTAGAAAGCATCAGAGAAGTGTAAGAATAAAACATCAATTAACGGTCTGTAAGCAGGAAAGAGAACGTAGAGGAAACGATCGAAACTAACATTAAGGAACTTTTATACCAATACAAAGCGGATCGGACGCCTACTGAATTGGTAGCGAAACAGATTTGAAATTTATTTTTAAATCCCTCAAACCTTTTTAAGAATTTGATCTGTGTAATCGTTGATGGTGGATTTAAGAAAGCCTTATTTGTTTTCGGCTCATTTATTCAAAATTTCCGTACGATTGAAGATGTAAATATCTTTTTCCAAATGTTTGTGTAGAGCACACACACAATCAGTGTATAATGAAATTATTTTCTCCAAATAAACACCAGAGCGGTGAAAATGTTAAAAATAGCTGGTTATCAACGATGAAAGCATAGGTAATTAATACGAGAAAATTTAAAGAAATGTTATGAACAGTAGAATAAGTAATATTCTTAGAAGATTATTAGATTATTAGAAGAAAATTATTTAATCTTTCGCGTATTTCCTTCTCTCTTCTTAATATTAACTTATTACTTTTTTTATCTTTTGTTTTTGGTCACATTTCATTATTTTTAATGTGTATTTATTGATTTTGAAATAAAGTTTTTCAGTTTATAAATTCATTGCATTTTTCATTCTCTTTAATCCATTTTTAGTTTCAATTAAAGGAAACAGAATTTAAGTAAATATTAACATTTTTAATTATATTATCAATGTATTATTACGTTGCTGTCAAAATTATTTTTCAAGTTTTTTTTTTTTATTTCATTTGATATATATGTAAGTTAAAAGCAACAATTCATTTTAATACTTATCTCTAAGTTTTAACTTTAAAAAAACTTCTATCTTCTATAAATCATTTTTATTTTGCTTTAGAGTAAGAAGAAAATGTTTACGTTATTAATGCAAAGAATAAACGATTATTTAAGTAAAAAAAACGTTTTAAGTAATTTCATCAAAATAAATTTTGATAGAAAATATATTTTAAAACCTTTCATAAGAAATAAGATTTAAACAATGGAAAAACCCTTTAAAACATTTTTAAAAAATTAACTGAAAATTCCTCCAAAATATATTAAAAAAATGTTTTCTAATAAGGCATTTAATTCAAATGATAATTCTTTTATAATACACTTTTATGATAAGAATTATCATAAACGTTAGTTATTTTTAAATTTATTAAGGAAAGTAATTTTGAAAGATTAATTTTTTTTATTGTTCTTTTATTGTTTCTTATTATTATTTAAAAAAAAAAAAAAAACTGAAATCACTTTTAGATGTAAAGGAAACTGTAATTTTGATAAAAATAGTGAAAATATCTTGCATAAAATATTATTAAAATCAAAATATTTTATTATAATAATTTTCGTTTAATATTAATAAAAATAATATTTTTTTCAAATATGAATTAGCATTTAGTATGGAATTAGTTATTCGAGTATTTTAGGTATTATTAATAACGTAATTAGTTTTTTTTAAAATTATCATTCAAATGGAACAATCAGCTACTGATTCTGCCATGAGACAATCTAATAAATATTCCAATCTTTTAAATCGAAACAAAAATATTATGTCTGCATCAAAATAACTCTTCTGAAAAAAAATTTAATTAAAACATAATATTTTAAGTTAAATTTTTCAAACATGGCACCGTTGCTATATAAAATTAGTTATAATATAAAAATCAAAATCAACCTTACCAAGAATTTATATTATATCCCTATATCTCAATAACAGTATTAATTATTTAGATATGAATATTGAAAAAAAATTTTAACGATAATATTTTAGAAATCGACATATGTAGAAATCCATCTAAGCATAACACTATAATACATGCTTTACTATAATACTTTATAGATACTTTGATTAAATAGATAAATTTTAAAATCTGAAAAACATACTCTACTAACAATAAAATAATAAATTTTATAAACAATAACGATCCTACTAAAATAGTAAACTCCAAATATATAAATATCTTAGATAGACAAGGAGTCTGTAGTTTAAAATGTGAAGGCAGCCATATTGGTACGACCAACTGCTCTTTTTTTATTAGAACTAAAGGACATATTAGTAGTATAAATAAGGATAATTAGATAAATATAATTACGCTAAACACATTTTACAAAATAAACATAGTTACAACCCCGATAATTTTATTAAAATATTAGATTTCTCCAACGATTTCTATAAAAGCAGCTTCTTGAAAAATTTCATATATATTATAATAACAATAAATTAGCAACGAACAAATCAAATTTGAAGATGATATTCTATTTAAACAAATAATTAATATTTATCAAGTTGCCTAACTTGATTACCTCCCGCCTACTATTACTATCCGTAACGACTGAGACACTATTATTGAACTGCCGTAATTATTTTTATATAATGACGACCAATTGTTATGATTTTAATATTTTATAATATCTTTTAAATTATAAAAAAACAATTTCTCCTGAAGATGATTCAATGACCGAAAACGCTAAAAAAAGATATATAAATTGTTGGTAAGGATGATTTTTATTTATATATTATAATTAAAACATAATAAAAGTGTAGAGAATGGAATCAATATATACGAGGTCTATATATCGTATATATATTCCAATCTACACTTTTATTACATATATATATATATATATATATGTAAAATATGTAGTCAGATTTCTTATTATTGCTACAGTTCATATTTTGGATTACTATTATTTATATAGAACAGTCAGAATGTTTTGGCTGTAAGGTGAGGTCATATATTGGTATTTCATTCTGGTGATTTCCCAATTCTTATTCGTAAAGAATGATAGGATTGTTAATCACTTTTTATCAGTTTCTATGAATTTAATTTAGGGATTTATCTGTAGAATGACAAGCAAATTTCCTTTAAAATAATTATGTTATAATAGTAATTATTATTTTGGAAATTATTGTAATTAAATTAAATTTTGATGAAAATCTTTTAAAATGTTCAAAAATTACTTTGATCACTTAATATTATTTATTATTATCGTCATCAAATTCAAGAAAAAATAATGGAGAAAATTGAAATGAAAAGTCTCAGTAATAATGCTTATCATGTAATTAAAGATTTTATTATTATAAATAATTAAGATTATTTGACCGGTTTTATGCATCTCTACGATCTAAATGAATTTGCTACATCCTAAACAGTAAAAAGCACTCGGCATTTACAGCTAAATACATCATAATTTTCTTTCTCGTATAAAGTAGTCGTTTTACCCACTACATTCAATAAAATACTAATAGTATAAAACATTTCCGCATCGAATTCAGTTCTAAAACGGTTAATATACTTGAATTTTTCAATTATTTTTATTGCAGATAACATGCACTAATATGTTCATTAGCTCTTGATGTTCGGTCCCTTGCATTATTTAACTTAAAAATCTATATAAACTGATTTATTGAAGTATTGTTTTGAAGATTAATTCATATTGCTAATTATTTTACCCTTCGGAGGTTTTATTCCTTAAAATGTTCAAATTACTGCAGAAAAATCAGATTTTAAAAGATGCGGTTTACTTCTTATTCATGACGAATGTTCATACCTTTTCCTTTGAAGTTAACCCAAAATCTTGTTCGTATTTAAAAAGGTTACCTAAATTTAAATCCTTTAATCAGATATATTTTTATTGATATACGTTTCTGTATGAACAATATTTTTGAAAATAAATTCCTTTGCTCGCACAGAGCTAATAATTGTAAGTCGGTTATCGATTTTAAAACAACTGTAATAACATATTATTTTTTTATACAAGAAATATATATTTTATGAATAGACTTAATTTTTATTTGATGAAACATTTATGAGTTTGTTAGCTTATTATATTATAACTCAATTTTATATTTGTTGTTTATGTTTATAGTCTTTTAATGATTATTGACATTAGCTTCCAATTTTATTCCTTGAAGATTACAGATAAAACGAAAGATTGGTAACTAATAGTAATTATGGAAAGATTATAATTCTTGTAATTTAAAGTTTAATAAAAAATTAATTGTCTAAATATAATATTATTAACTAGATTAATATATAAAACGCGATTTAAAAATTTGTATTTACAATCATATTAATTATATTGAATTTATATTTGTTAATCTATATAAAATTACAATTTAGGGTATATTATAATTAAGCGTATAATTGTTTAATTTATTTCGAATAAATTATTTTAAAATCTGTTAACATAATTTTCTGTTTATTTCTTTTCTTTTGGAAATAATTATTTAAGGTACCTTGAGACTTACATTAAGTTTAACTTATACGTTAAATTTTTAACTCGTTTAAACATACAAAATGACGAAAATTAAAAAAAAAATCACTTTTGGATAAAACACAGGAATCTTTGAAAATCTATTTTGTTCTATAAGAAATTTATACCTAGCGCATTCTTTGTGGGGGTTTTTTAATTAAATTTTCGATTTAATTTATTTTTAAATTAAGATTGTGTATTCAAATTTATATATATATATGGATATGAGTAAGTTTTCAATTTTTTTTTCTGTAAACAATTTTATTTTTAATTCGTTTTAAATAAACAAAATATATATTATGCCTTAGTAGCGTCTGCATTTTGAAATGATAGATTATTAGTCTCTTGTATTCGACTTTTTGAATTATCGGTCAATATCTAATAGATATGAATTGAATTGCCATTTTTGTTGTCTTCGCTTTATTTTGAAAAACAGAATTCAGGAGATCCTCAATTATATATTTCATATATTTATATATTTAATCCTTACATATATATATATATATATATATATATATATATATATATATATATATATAGGCTATTCTATTTTGTATTGCTATAAATTTGCTGTTTTGTTTCAACAACGAAAATCTGTAGGTAAACGTTAGTTTATGTTACCAGTATATTGACCAAACTATAAATTTACTGTAATTTTTAATGTTATTCTTTTTTGTTAATTAATATGTAAAATATATGAATTAATATTTCAATAATTTTCAATCGGTCAATTATATATTTTAATCGAGTTGCAAATCATACTGTTATAAATTAAATAATCAAATAATGTAGTATGAACTTGAAATTGTAATTTTTATAAAAAAGCAATCTAATAAATATTTATAATTAATTCAATAAATATTTATGAAATCTCTATACAGGTTTTCTTTATTTAAATTGTTTAATTTAGTTAAGTTAAATAATATGAGCATCATATGTACTGATATATATATATAGGGCTCTGAATATACACATGTATATGTTTATCGTGATGATATTTCTTTCTCACTCGTACATACACTCACACTAATGCATAAGTTTCATACATAGACGCACGTATTAACTTGATAATAATTTCCCTAGCGGGACTCGAAGTCGAACTCCGTTCTCCAGTCAGGTGTGCCGATGTAAACCTGTTTAGGATGGCACGCCCACAACTGGAAATTATGATTTGACCTATGCGGACCCTCAACCTGACATTATTAGTATTATTATTGTTATTATTATTATTATTGTTATTACACAACCTCAAAATAAATTACACCCTTCAACGCGCTCCGCGCTGTTCCGCCGGCCGACAAAAATGATTTTCGATTCCGGACTGCAAGAGAAAAAAACCTTCAATATCCCT
The DNA here is from genome assembly GCF_047948215.1 of Lycorma delicatula. Lineage (NCBI taxonomy): Eukaryota > Metazoa > Arthropoda > Insecta > Hemiptera > Fulgoridae > Lycorma > Lycorma delicatula. Next base: position 79,484,637 of record NC_134458.1, read on the forward strand.
TCTCTGAAGAGCTAATATTAAACACGACTCGGGTTATAAGCCGCATTTATTTAGAATCTAGGATCTCTGATCCTAACTAAAGTACTACATCATTCCTTTATATCTTAAAACCTTGTTTTGTGATAAAAATAAAAATTGTATAACCTACTTGTACCTTCATCGGATGGCTAACGATGGGATATTTTTTTTTATTTAGAAAAAATGCTTTGCAAGAGATTGAAAATATTAATGACGCAAATTTTGTAAAGATGTATGTAATTTGTTTTGTTTATCTATAATTATTAATTTATCTACTCTCTATTTTTGAGTTTAAGGACACCTTCTATTGCTCATTTTTTTTTTTTTTTGGTAATATATCTTAGTTGCCACAAATAGATGCGAAAACGATAAAATTTCACCCATTTTGTAACAGCATAAAAACCATCTGAATTTGTCTTAAACAGAAGATCTTTTTACTTAGTTTTCAACAGAAATTTTGTGCTTATTTATTTACTTTTAAATTATTTGTTAATTATATCGTAAAATCAAACGAAAAAATACTTCAATTTATACGATAAATAGCCTGTGTATAAATTAAAATGTATTCATCGTCCTCCTCTCACTTTTATCTAGTTTTCTAACTCGATAAAATTTGATTTTAAATTCTCTCATTGCTTATTTTAATAACGTAGTATTCTCAGAATATTTTGTGGAACGTGAAAAAAATAGGTAGAATAGTAATCGTTATCAATCTTATTTTTTAACGATTTTTTTCTTACATATAACAAGCACAAGACCCTAATATTATAAGACTTATTTTACACACTCAACACGTTTTTATATAAAATAAAAACGGTTGTTTAGTGTATTGAAATATTTATTGTAAATAAAATATTAATGCAGATTAAAATATTAACGTATTGCAAATTAAATAAATAATTCTTGTCGAAACACATCATGAATTGTTAGTTATGATACTTCACAAATAAAATGGGAACTGCTCCAGAATTTAATTTGACGATTGATAGGACACCGTGAGAGCAGAGTAAGTTCATAAAATTAACAATATAAATGTTAAATAAAAACCTAAAAGTGGTTAAAGTGTATGTAAACATTTTAAATTAATAAGTCGATGAAGTAATAGTAAACGAAATACTTTATAATAAATAAATAAAATCGGTAAAAAGCAACAATGTAGCAACATTAATGAAAATCGCGCATGAAAAAACGAAAATGTAGAACATTCTTAGTTTCGCTTTTTAAATAATAATAATTATTATTATTGTTATTTAAAAATACGTAATAGTCTTATTCGTGTAAGATATTTTTGGTTTTAAAAAATAAAATCTTTTGACCTAATATTAATTAGTGGAAAAGTTTTTTCTATTGATGTGTAGTTTATTAAAACTGACAACGGAGGAATAATAATAATAATGATAATTGTGATTTAGATTCACATAAAATTTCTCGTTCAGAAGAGCTTTTACTTCTCAAGAAAAGGAAGAGCGTAGAATTTACGAATGTAGAAAAGACGAGTTTCGACCGAAAGGCAGCGCAGCGATACCAACATATTTGGTTATTAAAAGGAAGGAAGGGGATTTTGGCAAAATTATTCCATTCGTGATAGCTCGAGGCATCACGGAAGCTTCTGCAGGACAGTTAAAGGAGGTTACAAAGACGGCTAGCAAAATCGCGGAACTGTCCAACGTATGAAGAAGAAATACTAATTTAAGAGGTAAAGATTATTCAAAAGATGAGCTACTTCGAAGGGAAGATAAATGTTCAAAGTAGTTCGCTGAAGGTAACGCCTTAAGCACAGGTTGCTGTGGCTCCTGAAAAATTTTTCAAAACCGAAAGATATGATTTCAGAACTAACACCGGTTTTAGACAGTATGATTGAGCGTATTATTAATGAGAAGTTTAATAAACGACCGACCAAAGAAGACAGCCCAAAACCGATAAAGAAGACAACAGCTGTCAACAAATAAAAGACTTCTTCTGCACCGAGGACTGACGTGAAAGTGAAAACAAAACAGGTGAATTAGAAATTTAAAAAGAAATTCCCCATTGAGGGATCTGAGAAACAAGAGATAAAGATATTAGAAAAAGAGGATGTTGAACGACCTACAATTGAGTCCCCGAAAGCGCTTCAGCCGCCCCACACACTTTATCGGGGAGTGCATCAAGACTCGACTCTGACACGATGCTTACCGCACCATCTAGGTCGGTATCATCTGATGCCGGCAGAAATACATCCTCCATGATTTACTGCGGAGGATCAGAAGATTCTCCTAGGCATCAGATATCCTGGAATTCGAGAAAGAAGCAACAAAGGATTGCTTAAGAGTAAACCTAGGCGTTAGACAATATGAATGTAGTTTTGTAAGTTTTTTAAAACACATCGGGTTGGTCTAGTGGTTAACGCGTCTTCCCAAATCAGCTGATTTGGAAGTCGAGAGTTACAGCGTTCAAGTCCTAGTAAAGCCAGTTATTTTTACACGGATTTGAATACTAGATCGTGGATACCGGTGTTCTTTGGTGGTTGGGTTTCAATTAACCACACATCTCAGGAATGGTCGAACTGAGAATGTACAAGACTTACACTTCATTTACACTCACATACATATCATCCTCATTCATCCTCTGAAGAATTATCTAAACGGTAGTTACCGGAGGCTAAACAGGAAAAAGAAAGTTTTGTAAGTTTGTTGACCAATTTTCATTAAGGATGAGTTTTAATTGAGTGATTGCTACACCATTTTTGACAGATATGACAAGATTTCTTTCAAATGGAAGTATGCTTTTAATTGTTAAGGGCCCTATACACCCTTGTCATCCGGTGCTTTTTGGTGTTTTAATGTCCTATGACAAATCTATTTCTGGATGATCTATCTTACAAGACTAGTCTTCTGACTAGGTGGCTAGTTATTTCTCCAGTGAGGGAAAGATTGAATTTTTCTTTTTTGTTTGGGAAAAACAAAAAAAGTTTGCCCGTAACCCCCAAAAAAATTGTGATTTTAAGACTTATTCTGTTGTTCATTCTTGTTTAAAATGACAGTACAAGTAATGTAAAAGATTTTTTTTTTAATTAGTGATATTTTTAAAATTTCTTATTAAACGATTAAATTAATTTTTTTATTTTATTGTTAGAATTTTATTAAATTTCTGTAAATTCATTGTTAATTTCATTATCAGTGATGCCGTTCTTTGCAATTTGTTAATTGAAAATAACGTATTTTATTTTTATTATAAGAACATTTCTCTTTAGTTCATAAACTTCTTATCGGTAAAAATAATTATTTATAAATAAGTAACTCGCATTTAGATGAGATAGTGAATCATTTACTTTTCAAGAAAATTTAAATAATATATTTTGCATCGCTATTAAAGGATCAATACTCCTTTTGTGGATAATTATCGCGTAAATAACTATAATCTGGAAAAAAGGGAAATCATCTTAAAACTTTAATTATTAAGGATTTTATCTAATCTGAAAGAATATAAAAAGAAATAAATTATCCTCTTCGACAACATCTTCGCATCTCATCTCGTATAAAAAAAACCCATATCAGTACCCAAGTGTTTATAAGATTCTACGCACGCTTAATGTTTCGTTTAAATTATGCTTATTTTAACCATTATAGCGACCAAAAGTAAATAGTCTTATCGACATTCGAGGACCAATGATTAGCCGTTAGTCACCAACCTCACCCGAACTACAGCGTAAAAGATACATTTTAATTTTTAACAAAAGTAAAAGTAAAAATACATTTTAAAATAATGCAAATGGAAGGAAGATGAAACTAAGATCTTTAACTTTTGAGAAATGGGAAGCTAAACTCTTTTGATTAAGAAATTTTTATATTTCTTAACTTGTTGATTTACTACATAAATTTCAGAATATTTAAGGATGACAATATATACTTGTAATAACGTTGAACTTTTGGTTTCTGGGTCGATTAAGAAATATTCCTTGTTTGAAATTTACTATTAATCTATACGAAATCCTAATCGTAGCTGATCTGAATAAACATAGCTAAGACTTTAAAAATAAAAATATATGTTTCAATGGTATTTTTGAATGAAATAACAAGTGGATGAGATTTTTTTAAATACATAGTTTTAATAATACCAAACCTTTTTATAGCGTGACATCTGATATTTATTTCTATAAAATTAACAGAATTGAGTATATACTAAAATATAAACTGTTTCTAATAAAATTGATTTTTTTTTCAGTTTTGTAGTATATTATATTATTACTTTGTTTACTCTTTCTTTTTTTTTTTTTTAATAGGTAATATGGGTTTTCTCTTCTGTAGAAAGGAATTCGATAACATCGATATATTGAATGACATGTATGTCAAAATTCCATAGAAATGTGTTACATATTTAATAGACTTCGTTTTTGTATTGTACTTTATCAAACGAACTCCAAATAATCAATGTCATAAATTTATTATAAGGTTTACATGTAGTAAAATTATAAACTCAGGATTTTTGTTAGGATGTTCGATTAAATAGAATTACTATTGATTTTAAATGTATTTTTTATTAAAAGAATGCCGATATTTTTTTTAATTGAATTATATAATTAATCGAAAAACTTAGGAGAGGATATTCATGAAACTTTATGGTACGTAAACATTTGATTTTCTGAGAATAATTTAATGATAATTAAATCTAATTTAAAATAAAGATAAATCAGTATTTATCTTTATTTAAAGATACCTCCCTTCGAGAGCTGCAATGCATACTTTTTGCGTTCAATCCACGGTTAGTATTAATAGAAACACAATTTCATTCATATTTTAAGATCCGAAATGTCAACATCTGAGATAAAATTTTAATTTTTTACTGAATTGTTTTATAATAAGTGATAATATTTTACAGATCGTACCAGTTATTTCTGAAATTTACCCCCTTTTTTAATCTCCTGAAAGATTATTTTATATTAAGATTTCTAGGTGGAAAATACGGCTACGGTTCTTGTGAAATCCTGGATCGTTAATTTTCGAATTCCATACCAAATAAAAATGTTTTTAGTTTTCTGGCAGAGTAACTTATTACCTAAGCAAAACAGCGTTTCAGTTAAAATACCGAAACTTTATTTTCGAAAATTTAATTACAGTTTTCCTAAATTTTCCTAATTGAGCTTAAGATTTGAATGCCTCAGTATTATTAAAATGCGAATTAAGAGCGCCCTCACGATTAAAAAATATTTTTATCTTTTTTACCAGCAAATGTAAATATTTACACAAATTCATCCTTATGTTAAGATATTTTTTTTTTTGTAAAATAATATAAATTGAAGTTATAAACACCTAAAAATGATATATCTAGGCGAAATGTGAAAAAAAATTAATTTTTTCGGCAAAAATCTGTTTTACCTTTGTGATAAAAGTTGTAAACGAGTCCCAGCATTATAATGTTCTATTTACAAAAACCTAACTTAAAATATTAAAATGTATAAATAGATGAATGTAAATGTATAAATAAAAAAATGTATACTTTTTTCTGTGGCGGGGAAGTGGAGGAAGATAAACTATACCTATTTTTAGTTAGGAATATTTGGAAATTGTAACAACTTTTCGACCACGCAGTAGCCACCGCAAGTTACCTTTTACAATTTTACTCCCGGTCTGCTATAATTTCATTTTTTATTCCAATTTTTTTTTTTTTTAATAATAAAACTAAGTAATGCAGCGCTATAGGGAAAAATCACCAAAAATATTTAATTTCTATTGAATTTATTTTTTTTTGGTTGAATTTAGTGGCATCAGTTATACAACAATGCTGAATTTTTGATATGTAATTCATGAATATTAAGTCAATTTATGCTCATTAGAATAAATAATGTTTGTGTATGTAATATCATTACTTTATGTAGACTGATCTTGAAATAAATAAACTAAATTCAAATTATTTTTCATAACTAAAACTTGTTTAAAATATTAAAATTAATATAATATAAATAATAAATTATAAAAATAAAGGTAAAACTAAAAACGTAATTAAAATAAATTTAAATATTTTGGGTAAAACCAATGTAGTTAAAGATGCAATTGTAAAAACAAAATCTATTTAATTACATTTGAAAATGCTAAAAAGGTGTATGATTCTGTAGATACAGATTCTTTAATCCAGACAGAAATGGGAATAGACGATAAAACTAAAAACTTAATTGAACATAATATACCTTATATGAAATAAATTTATGGGGAATTTCAAAACTAATATCAAAACAGGCGTAAGACCAGGAGACGGATTTTCTCCAATCCTTTTTAAATGGTTTTTTTTAGATGAACTAGAATGTATGACGAATATTAAAAAAAAACCGAAATATCTAAAAACTAATTGTAGTAAAATTCAAATATTTGAAAAATTTAAATATCTGAAAAATAACACAGTATTTAACACCCTGAAAATATTCAAATCAGAAATATAAACAAGTAAAATGTAAATATGCTACTAACTACCAAAAAAAATATATATACAACAAAAAATCTCTTTCCGTTAATGAAAAATTTAGATACTGTAACATAGTCATTAAACCCGAATGTTTATATACTGAAGAAACGATGATGACAGTTAGCGAATTGAGACGAAAAAACAAAAAAGAAAGAAAAATTTTAAGTATGATTTTAGAACCTAAATTTAAAAATAATTGATATATTTTAAGATTAAAATTTACCATAAATTTTGAAAAAATTACGAAATTAAAAAAAATACTAGTAAGATTAGTTTTTTACGGACACTTAAAAAGATTGGAAAACATCAGATTAACAAAAGAATCGATAATTATATTACTAAATTAAAATCAGTGGTTTAAAGAAATAAAAAAATAAATACTAAAGAAGAAAAAATTTTCGATTGAAATACTTTCAGAAATAAAAGAAAATATTTCAAATTTTTCAGTAAAACCCAAGAGGAAAAGGGAAAGAAAATTTTCCGAAAAATAGAGAGACGAAGTCAGTCAAAGAATGGAGAACTGGCAGAAAAGTTAACAAAATGTAAAATGAAGTTTTTTTTAATGTGATCTATAGTTAGTCCAAACGAGAAAAACGTATTATTAAAACAGAACAGCTGAATAAAATTAAAAAATAAATTAATAATTCGAACTGGCATTTCTATAATTGAATTTTCTATAATTTTAAGAATATTTTGTTGCTCTCATATTTCAGTGAAAATATGCAACATGTTGATGGAAGGCGAAAAACGAGAACAAGATTTATAATATGTAAGGTAGAAGATTAAACTTTAAAAAAATTTTTTAAATTCCGTTTTTAGGGCTGGGTATGCTTTTTTTTATTTTATTGTAGGTTTAATTTTTGTTTCTTATTAATATTTTTTTTTAGATTTTGCAGAGTAAGATTTGTGTAAATATCAATTTCCTTTTAGATGTAAAATTTTCTCAACATCTTTTCCACCATCGTATATTTTAATAGAACCAACCATTATAAAAATAGTTAGCTACTCTAAATATTTCATGATCTAAAATTAAACCATACCTGAAATTACGTAAACCAATATTAATTACAGCACTAATAAAAACAATTTTCTTATGTAGATTGTAGTAATTTTGAATTCGGGAAATTCAAATTGATGATGAACAAAAAGATCCATGACGTTCATTATTTGGCCTCATTTTTAACATATTTTATAATTTATATTGTTAATTTGGTAAGTGTTTAACAAACAATTTTGTAAATTACTAATATGTATAGAGTTCTATAAAAAATATTTTACATTCTCTGAATTATTTACGCAAAAGGCCCAAAATGTAATTTAACAGACCTGTACAAAGTATCACAAAATTCTACCGGGACTTTTATAACCTATTTTATTCGTTATTCATGAAAATAATGGAAAAATTTCGTATAAACATTGTTATAAAATGTTTAGTTTGCGAGTTACGGGTAGTGAAACATTTCACTTTGATTTCAGCTATCCCGGAAAAATTAGGATATAGTGAAATTTTTAGCATGTTAATTAAGAACGAGAATTAAAGATTTCTTAAGGTTTTTGACCACAAAATAGAATAAAATAGATCCCAGAACCGTATCTTCAGTAGTTTTTTTTTTCAGAAATCTGGGTGAAAACCAATAAATAAGGTCAAAAAGCCCGGTCTTTTATGTTTGATGTACAATAACGTTGTTAAATGGGTAAGAAAATCGTAAAATGTTTGAAAAAAACGTGTGGAGAATTTAGTTCTGAAAAAAATGAAGCAAGATAAGTTAAACAAAACAAAAAATAGTAAGAAAAATTAGAATTTAATTTAGAAACAGTGCACTAGACTAAATTGTATTATACGTAACAGTTATTGAATAATGAGCCCACCATTTTCAACACTTCTTGGCACTATTTTGCACTGCTTTTGTTGCTCTTTTTAGTTGTTCAGGATTAGCCTTAAGTTTCTCAGCCGCATCCATAATGCCGACAATTCCTCATGAGAATGTATTTATGTTTTGTATACAATAATTTTCGTCCATCCCCAGAAGCAAAAATCTAAATGTATTAGATCATATGATCTTGGTGGCCAGGAGTGTGGATTTTCATGACCGATCCATTTCCCAGGGAAATGATGATTTAAGGAAGGGAAAATGGCACAAGAAACGTGAGGTGGTGCGCCATCGTGCTGGAAGTATACATTACGACTCGGTGCTAGAGGAACATCCTCGAGCAGTTTCCGCAATTCTTGAACAAAGTACAAGTAGACCTCAGAATTTAAGCGGCCAGGTAATATGATCGGTCCAAACAGCTGATTGTGAAGAATGCCACACCATACATTAACGGTAAATTCGTGTTGAAAATTGTCTGCCACCGTTTTTTGAGGATTTACTTCTGCCCATGTATGTCATCTGCGTAAGTTGCTGACGCCATCTCGACTAAAAATTTCTTCGTTGATAAACAAAACATACTTCTATAGTTGTCCGATTTGTATTCCACCAGTTGCAAAACTCCAAGCTAAGCGAACGTCTTCTGGGTGTAGATGTTGAACTGGATGTTTATGATAAGGGTAAAACTTGTTTTGTTTAAGTATCCTCCAAACTACCGAACGCGAAACTCCGATCCGCTTAGAAAGATGTCATGTACTGACGCCTGGAATGTGCTGAACTGCATCGACAATAAATTCATCAATATCAGCGCCGTGTTGGATAGATCATTCGTAGCTGATACGAATACTAGGTAGTGAACATGTTTCCGAAGATTACGAAAAGTCGTACGAATTGTTTTGGGATTTAAAATCCTGGGATATGGAAAACGTATTTCATTTCTAGTACAGTAGCTGTAGCATTACCATTATAAACGTCCACACTGAATACCATGTCAGTGTTTTCCTCTGTTGTAAATAAATACGGGATTATTTCAATGGAAAATCAATCACGTTAAAACTAAAATTCCCAGAAAACCAACGACGCACACTTCACAGTACCCGATATACTTAATTTACATTACAAAATGATTTAAACACAAATACAGTATTGCGCACTGTTGATCAGCTGTTGTTATTTTACTTCGAACTTTGAAATAATAATTTTCCAAATAGAAATTTTATTTCTGACATTAATAAAAAAAATATCTAAGTAATTTTTATTAATTTATTTTTATTTTAAAAATGTGTGATTTGCAGTTTTTTCTTTTAGATTTTAGACAGCAATTCTTAATAGTAAATTTTCACCAAAAAAAGTTTAATTTTTGTTTACATTTAATATGTAATTTTCTGACAAATGTAGCAATGTTCTTTTTCTAAATAAAATTCGAATTTTTGTAACTCTTCTTTGTTTTGTTCAACTTATCTTACAACATTCTGTTTAGAATTATATTATCTACAAGTTTCGTTTAAAATTTTAATGTGTTTATTACCATTTAACAAAATTATTATACGTGGAACATAAAAAACAGGGATTTTACCCAATTTATTGGTTTTCACCTCAGATTTTTGAAAAACTACTGCAGATACGATTCTGGAACTTATTTCATTCGAATTCTGCTTCTTAATTAACATCATAAAAATTTCAGTCCACGCATTTTTTGTTTGACTTTCTGGAACAAAAATAAGTCATTAGGCGATAAATCAGGTGAATACGGGCAATGAGACATTAATTCTATGTTCTCCGTCAAATAATCAATTGTTTGATGTGCTGTGTGAGAACTGGTATCGTTATGATGATGAATGATGCGACGTTTTCGATTGTTTTACCTGATTTCATTGATGACTTCTGACAAAGAAATTGCTATATATCATTCAGCATTAAATTTTCTTCGATCCTCTAAAGAAACGGTTGCTTTAGAGGATCTGCATGTCCGGTATAATCGAAGAAACAAGCGACCATTTTCTTGGAAGTGGTTAGTTCGCTAAGTATTTCCAAAAACAAGAATCCCTTCAAAGAATCGGCAAAACACGCCGATCCCCTTCAATCATGTTGCGCAAAGCATCGACGTTTTTTGGAACAGCAACCGATTTTGGTCGACCGTTCGAAATTCATCGCTGACAGAAACACGACCACGATGAAATTCTGCAAACCGATTGTACATGGTCTTTTCTGATGGTCATTAACAATGTTGAACGAAGCGATTCGAGGCATTGTTGTTGAGTTGGGCCCTCATTAAAATAGTAAAACATCATCCAACGAAAACCTTCACGTGAAATTTCCATTTTTTCACAAAACCTTTTTTTTAAACGCTCACTATAAACAAACTACTCGGCCGGTTTCTGAGCTGCCGCTGTTGTACAATAAAAAATTCAAATTTTACAACATTATTAATGTACAATCTCAATAGTACCATCTAGTGGTAGTTTGTAAAAACGTAAAAGGCAACCCTCCGTGTGTATATATATATATATATACAGCGGTATGTTTCATTTTATAAAATATATACCTGTATTAAGTAGAATGTGGTTATCAATTCTAACGCTAACTATTTTCTATATTTCATTGGGCTTGGAAGATTGATATGCATCATTATTTTTGGCTTAATTTTGAGGAATTGGTAAACGACTTCTCTCCTCCTCTTCTCATTTTCAGTTGTTATATTGTGCTTGATATTTTTTAAAGTTGCTAAATAAATTTTTAAAAGTGAGTTTGTCTCATGTTAGTTTGTATATAATCTTGCGTAGCAACTTTTTATAGTATACTAGTAAAAAATATTGAAATAAATTAAAAACACTTAGGCTTACTTTTTAATTTTTTTCTTTTACTTACTGATTTTTCTGTCATGTCTTATTACACGAAATAAATTTTATTTTCCTGTTTGTAGGGAATAAAGATAGAAAGCCTCCATTACTGAACTTTTTTTAACCGATCTTATATACAGTACTTATATATCGGCCCCTACAGGATAAGATATAGTACATTGTAATTTCGTTCTCTAAAGACTGCTTGACTTTATCGGCTGCATATTGTAATTGAACATTGTATTCTGTAGGTCTCTAGGTACTAGATAATTAGTATGTAAGAACAGGCTACAGCAAGCAAGAGGCATGTTATTTAAGAGAAACACGCACACAACATGACGTGTTGATGGAGTTACAATGGTGTAATCTTTTGACTGTCCTGGGATTCAACTCCATAAACGATTTATATATATATATATATATGAAAATATTCTATACCAGTATTAAAAGAAAATAACAGTAACTAGGATTTTGAATGAAAAAAAAATTATTATATTGATTTTTTTTTCTTTTAAAATATACTTTAACATTTGAAAAATAATATTTTATCAAAATAATAACGGTTTTACAGTAATTAAAAATAATTTAAATCATGGTAGATTACTAATCCGGAAACAGATTACACTTTTAACGAGTTCAAAGATTTAAGAAGAGAAATATCCAAATCAGAAAGAAAAATTGAAATAAGGTGACGCGGAATGAGATTAATTTTAATTGTTTTATAAACACAAAGTTTTTTTTGAAACTTTGTGAATCAAAATTAACATAGGATCATGAAAACTCTAATTAAATCTGAATATACTTACATCTAATTCAATCACTTTCTGAACCGTTTCTTAAACAATTTTTTTTGCCATTTTTTTCTCTTTATTTCATATTATATTAGAACAACTTTCCACATTTAATAAGATTACCCTGAAATATAAAGCTGTGATAATCACAGTTATTTTTTGTAAAATTTAAAAAAATGAATTTCTTAGAAATATTTTTGGAAGGCTTTTATCGAATCGTAATTTATTTTAATACAGATCAGGCTTGATAATTTTTTTTAGAATTTTCAGAAAAATTTTTAAAATAAAACAGTTATTGTTGAAAATAGAATTTACCAAAAAATTTAGATAGAATTTTAATATATTTTTTTGCTGTGTCGAAAATTAATCTTTTGTAAATATTGAAGGACCTAAAGACAATTTTTATTCTGTTTAGAAAAAATTATTTTTTTAAATTTTAAATTGCTTTACATCGCCTGCTATTTTATAAATATTGATCGCATGAATTTTATGATGTTGCAGCTCTGAGATTTTGCTACAACCATCCGTTAAAGTAAAAATATAAATCTGAAATTCATTATTGAGAATTGCTTTTCAAAAAGAAGCACCCTCACATATATGTGTATAAGTTGTTTGTTTTTTGGGGTTTTCAGGTATACGGAGACCCAAAACCTTTGTTTTGTATTACTTGAAACTACTTTATAATTTATAAGAAAAATTTACACATTTTTTCCTTCAGGAAGGTTTATCTTTGTCGGGTTAATGATTAAAATATAAACCTTTTACCTGTGGATTGAAATTAAAAACTAATGGAGAGATTTAAAGAAAATTTTAATTGCGTTAGATCATGGAAATGAAAACTTTACGAAGTTTTTAAGTGTAACACGTACAAAGATAAATTCTTACTGCTACTGGAGCTAGGAGGTAGGTCTGGTATAAGTTTGGATAAACTAGGAGAAAAATCCAAAATCTACACATTTTTTCCCTTTTATTCAGCATGAATTAAAGTTTTTTTAAAATGTTTTTTTAAGTTAACAATTGATATATGTTTACTGGTGTCATAATCTTAAAAAAAACTGTTTTCAATGTAATATTTGATAAATGGCCGGATATGTATAGTTGTAAATAAACGGTATGAATTTTTAGTAATATTTCAAACAACCAAAATGTTGATATTATTCTCTAATCGTTTTAAAAAATGTTTTATATATTTGCATGCCGTTATTCCTTTAAACTTACACTTCAAGCATATCGTTATTTGTGCTTAAAAAATCCTTTGAGTTTTATATTTAAATTGAAATAAGGATTAGTGACTGTAGTTAAAAAATTAATCTGGTTTTATTAGAAATTTTTATTTTGGATATTATTTTACTTGTGGTGATAATACGATATGTATTGGTTTTTACAAGTCTGTAAGATTTTATAAAATACTGACTTTCAGAAAAGTACAAAGTAGAAACTATGGTATTGTTTATTAATAATTTTTTTTTTATTTTGCAGTTATTCCTTTTGGTATTTCTTTCACTTTTAGTAATTTCCTTCCTTAATCAGAACTTCTTTTTTATATAATTTAAAAAATAAAAATTATAGAGAAATATGTTTAACATTTCGGTCAAATAAACGAACTACTCTGCTGCTATCAAAATATTATGGAAAAATATTGAAGTATTATTTTTGGTACCGTAATTTGGAAATATATATATATTAAAAATATTTATTAGATTAATTTAAATTAAATTTATTATTTCCCTAATCCAACCACCTTGTTCGAGTTGCACTACATTAATTATATTTTTGTTGCTATCTATTTTATTATGATTTTTCTCAATAGTAAAGGATTTAAACTTCTCGGTATTGATTTTTATTATTTCCATGTTTCTATACTTGAAAATATTTCTTGTTTTTTTATAATGTGATCAGTGTAATTAGATTTTTTAAATTTATTACATGCTCGTAAATGTCCTTGAAAATTTTTTTATTATAATTCCTATGTTTAGAATTTTTTTTTAATTTCTCATTCGCATTTTATTTTATAAACTTCTTTTTTATTATTAGTACTACCATTAGTGTTTATAATTATTTTATAACTCTAATTTATATTTTTAGTTATAAAATCATTTTTTTTCCTTTGAACCATCTATAGATTGCATTAAAAAAATCACTTTGCATTTCGTTTCTTTTCTGTCAGTACTCTTTCATTCTCTGACTGACTTCCTCTCTCTATTATTGGAAAATCTTTTTCTCCTTTTTCTGAAAATTTTTGATACGTTATTTTATTTCTATAAGTTTTTGAGTACAAAAGTTTTCTTCTTTAATATTACATTTTTATTTCTTTAAATCAGTTATCTTAATTTACAATGACAATTAAAGATTCTTTTTGTTAATCTGTTGTTCACCATTCTTTTCAAATGTCTGTAAAAATCTAATCTTATTTTCCTTACAAATTCCATTATTTTATTAAATTTCTGGTAAATCTCTTCATTTGATTTTAAAATATTTTGATTATTTTTACATTTAGGCTTTAAAATCTTTCTTTATTTTATTATTTATTTTTTCCAGATTCGATTCTTTGATTGTCATCATGGTTTCTCCAGCATTATGGTATAATGTTTGTATTAAAAGCAGTTCTATAATTAGTTACAATCTTCTTTTTAAAAAAATTTTAAGTTAGTATTATAATTTAAACATTTTTTTTCTATTTTAATAGTGAAACTTTATCTACTTCATTTTTATGTTTAAATTGGAATTTACTTATGATATTCCTTATAAACATTTTAAATTTATATGTATTTCTTTAAATTACGCTAATATATTAAAAAAAAAAACTATTATACTGTAATATTATACAAATTGTTAATCTCTGATAAATTTAAATGAACTCTCTTTTAAGTAGATTTCAAAAAAAGCTACCTATTGTAACGGGTACCATGATTCCACTTCCGGAAAATTTCGACATATCTTTGCGTCTCACATCACCCAGATCCCATAACCACCGTCAGCTTTTAAGTTTATTTATACGTTAATGTACATATATATATATATATATATATTCACTTTCTTGGGAACACGATAACTGCCGTAATTTTACGCCAATCACTTTCAAATTGTTTTCTAAAAATACTTAATCCAAAATCTCGGTCGAGTTGGTTAATGGTCAAAATCGGACCATGGGGTGGAAATGGGACGGCTTTTTCGAAAAAAAAATATCGCGGTAACTTTCTTATTAAGTAAAATATCGAATTTGTTTAAAATTCCTACTATTTCTTTGATAAGGGCCTAAAACGTATGTAAGTAAAGTTTTTTGATATCACAATCATTGGCTCAGGGGGTGGAAAAAATTGGGTTTTGAAGACAAAAAAAAATCATATCTCCCTTAATAGGCACGATATCGCATCGGTTTAAAGTCGTTAGTCCTCTAAATATTACCTAAAAACGTTTGTATGTAGAAACTTTTGACATGACCAACCTTTACGGCAAGGTATAACCAAAACCAAAAAACAAAAAAAAGAAACCGAAAAAACAAAATATCGCTGTACTATAACTTTCTTATCAAATAAAACATCGAATTCTTTGGTTAAGGTTCTAAAACTTATCTAAGTAAAGATTTTAGATATAACCAATCATTGGTCTAGGGGGTAGAAAAAATGGGGTTTTGAAGACAAAAGAAAATCATATCTACTTTAATAGGCACAGTATCGAATCGGTTAAAAGTGGTAATTTGCCCACTGAACATCACCTAAAACTTTTGTCTGCAGAAGTTTTTGATATAACCAACCCTTACGGCAAGGGATGACCAAAATATTGCTAGAATTGGAAGATGGGGATTTGTCGTATGCTAAATATGTGAAAATTTTTCACATGCAACCATTGTCGTATTGAGTAAATTTTTAGTTTTTCTTAACTTTAAGATCGGAACTTTTATTATCTCCTCCTTAGCACCGGTGAAATCTTTTTTCAACTTTTTTTTTTTAATTTAATTATATTGATTTAAGTTAAAATTATTAACATCTGATTGAAAAAAAATTTACAATAAATTATAATTCAATAACACTAAAAAAAAAGAAAAAGAATCAGAAGTTATTAGTGAAATAAAATTTTATGTACTTTTCATTCTAAAAAAAAATGAAATGAAGTCCGATTTGAACCGATGTACCTTCCCCTTGTAAGAGCCAAATATTTCATTAATTAAAATTTTATTTGGGTATAACTCTGGAACCAGTGAAAATAAGTTCCATTTATGATATATCGTTGAAAAGCTCTAAATGACAGCTTATTACAGCAGTTAAGAAAAATTTCAAAATCCAAAAGTTTTGGATTTTGGGTTTTTTGCACACTTTTGGTCAAGTCAATTGCAATCAAAAGGGGAGGTCCATAATTAGATGTTACAACAGTTTTAAATCCAAAATTTCAACATTTTACGCCTAATCGTTTTTGAGTACGCACATACTTACCTACAGACGTCCCGCCAAACACAGTCAAAATGGATTCAGGGATGGTCAAATAGAAATTTCCGTTGAAATCTGAAAACCAAAATTTTTCGCGATTACAATACTTCCTTTAATTCCTTCGAGGATGTAAAAAATAGACATTTATAAATGACAGTTAATTATTTTAATTGGTCCCAAATTATTTTTATTAGTAACTGGTCCCTGGTTATTGAATTCACTGCTGTAACAGTTCGATTTCGCAGATCATGAAGAGTAGCGGGCTTAATTGCTAAACCCACCGGGTTGGTCTAGAGCATCCGTTCTCAAAGTGGGTGATAACGCCCCCTTGTGGGCGCTGGAGGCCTTTAGGGGGGGGGGCGGTAGAAGGCCCACAGAAGATTGGGAGTATTCAGGAAGGCATTGGTTGATTAAAAAAAGGCAAAAATTATATTTTTTTTATATTTCAAAACTAAAATTAAATACCTACTACACTATTAAAAAAATTAATGGGACACCTATATTTTATGATTGTATTCAAACTACTTTAACTTTGCAACCAAGAGAGGAATAAAAAAACATTAAAGCTTGAATACTCTACTTTTTGACAGTTCACTTCAGATTTAAAAAACCATGAAATTAAAAAAAAAAATCGGTGAGAAGAAAAGTTTTAAAATTTGAAAGTTTTTCTTCGTGTTTGATCGAGCGCATGAGGGAAACTAAATTTTTTTTGTAAACTGCATTAAAATCGTTTAAAAGCTTAAGACTTCAGTTTTAATTTCATTTTTTGTATGTCTCTACGATACAATTGTAATTTTTCTGAAGGCAATTTTAATAAAAATACTTCCAAATATGATTAAATATGCGTTTTAATTGCTCTAATTTAAAATGTAAGTTTCAGTTCAGAAATAGATTATGCCACGTTTTAAAATAATAATTGCAATTGCTGTTTTTAAGAGCGCATCTTAAAAACAGCATTGGAAATTATTTTTAACGGATAGTCATTTTGAAAATTTTGGTGGGCGTTGGAAATTTTTAATTCACAATGTGGGCGGTGGGCGAAAAGGTTTGAGAATCAATGGCCTAGTGGTTAACTCGGCATCGCAAATGAGCTGATTTCGAAGTCGAGAGTTCTATGGTGCAAATGCTAGCAAAGGCAACAATAACCTTTTTACGGATTTGAGTACTAGATAGTAGATACCAGTGTTCCTTGGTGGTTGGGATTCAATTAACCACACATCTCAAGAATGATCGTCCTGAGACTATACAAGACTAACTTCATTGTATATTCATACTAGTACATGTACATGTATATTCATACATTTCATTCTCATTCGTCCTCTGAAGTAATACCTCACGGTAGTTCCGGAGGCTAAACATAAAAAAAAAGATAATAACCCTGAAGTAAAAGGTTACTTATTTGTTGTTGTTTATACTCTAATTTCGACATATTACAAAATAGAATTATAAACGAGCGGTCCGGTCTAAAGTAATAAAAAATATTATTACATTTGCCATTTAATAATTAAATTATCTATTTAAAAATTAAAGAGATAAAACATTTCATTAAATAGAACGTAATAATATTAAAAATGCATATCTTATAAAAACAAAATTTATAAAAAAATACGAACAATTCATGCGTAATGACACACTTATAATAAATTAAAATATGAAAAACAAGTTAAATTTAATATTATATTATAATACAATGCGAGTTGGATATGGCAGCTTACACTTTAATATCAACGCATCACTTTATATTTAAATGATTTGAAAATAATGAAGTGATATATAATAATTAAAGGTCCGATATTTAATATAAACGAGGTCATGGTTTTAAATGAACTTTTATTTAGAATCAGTAAAAGCACTTTTATAATTAAAAATAAATTATTGTTTTTATTTTTATGTAAAATATATATTTTTCAAACCGAATGAATTATCCAGTTTAAGGGGTTGTAAATGCGTAAAACCCCCAGATTACAAAATAGTTAATTTCATTATATTTTTGGACAATCTAATTAATGCTTTAGATAGATTTAATAAGAAAGCTACCTATTGTAATGGGTACCACGTTTTGACTTCCGGAAAATTTCGACATATCTTCGAGTTTCATATCCCCTAGACCCCAAAACCACTGTCAGTTCAAAAGTTTATATATATATATATATATATATATATATATATATATATAAATTTCATTTTCTTGTGAACACGATAACTGGCGTAATTTTGCTGTAATCATTTTCAAATTGATACATAAAATATAACGACCCAAAATCTCGGTTCAATTTCATGGAAAAAATCGGACCATGGGGATGGAATGGAGGGGTTTTTTGGAAAAAAAAATATCGCTAGAATTTTCTTATTAAGTAAAATATCGAATTCGTTTAAAGTTCGTACTATTTTTTGAATAAGGGCCTTAAACTTATGCATGTAAAGTTTTTTTATCACCGACCATTGGTCCAGCGGGTGGAAAAAATGGGGTTTTGAAGATAAAAACCATCATACCTCCCTTAATCAGCACAGTATCGAATCGGTTTAAAATGGTAGTTAGTACTCTAAACATTACCTAAAACCTTTGTCTGAAACAATTTTTGATATGACCACCCCTTACGGCAAGGGATGACCAAACTTTTTTTGTAATTATAAGAAGATGGGCTTGTTGGATGCTAAACATGTGAACCTATTTTATCCCATGCAACCATTGTCAAATTGAGTAAATTAAAGATTTTTCTTAACTTTAAGGTGGAAATCGTTTTTATTTCCTGCTTAGCACCGGTGAAATCTATCCCTGCCTACTGGCGTGCCGAAAGGGATTTTTTTTATCTTATTTACACATTTTTGTCCTTTAATATTTGAATTTTTCATACCTAGCAGTGTTATTTATGAAATTTAACTGCCAAAACTTGGACTAGGTTTATAATGAACCGAAAATAGTTATTAAATTTTGTGCTAAAATATATTATTATTTAAATTATTTTATATATCTGACTCTGAATGCTCTATAAGTTAAAAATTCTATTCTGTGTATAATTATAATAGTTAGTAATTAATATTCTACTTAGTCTTATAAGCAAGTAAATGTAACGATTATATTTATTAAGATGTTCTCTGTTTTTATTTGTTATTTTTTAGCATTATTTTTTTTGTTAAAAAAAATAGAAGTTAATTAAAAATTTTGTTAATATTGTAAAACATTGTATGTAAAAGAAGGAAAATAAAGATATTATCATTATTTTCTTACCATTAACCGTATTATAACTATCTAACAATTATTAAATTGTTCTTTCTCTTAAAGATTAATACTAGTATCTTCACTTCCATCTACATGTAGAACTACCCAAAGTTTTCCATGCTTCGTTCGGTAAACCAATTAAATTATGCTCTATTCTATCATCTTTTGCCTTCTTATATCATATATATATATATATATATATATATATATATATATATATATAATGTAAATAAGTTGTTTTTTTAACCGATTTTTGCGTGCATAAAATATTTCAAAAGATTTCTCACTTTTGATACAGAATCAGTAAATATGTTTCACGGGTTTAAAGCTTTTCAAAGTTTAATTCTATAACATAGATTTAATCTTCATAAAATTTAATTTTAATAAAAAGAACAATGTGTAGGATCTATTTTAACCGCTACATCAGGGAAAAACATTTTTTCTTATTACTTTATTTACAAGAAAAGGAAGACCTGTTCAAGTAAGCACATTTTTGTAATTTATTCCTAACATTAGTTTGTTGACGGGTCAGAATAGTTCTAATCAACTCTACTTGTTTTAATTATAAATTTTAGTAATTATAATCTGATTTAAATTAAATTTTACACGAAATCTGTCTGATAAAATGTTACGAAAGTATGTGAAAAGTTTTAGAATACGTTCGCTTATTCGCCGCCATTTGGAAGATTTTTTTCAGGAGACAAAGTTCGTTATAAATTTTATCATATTTCTTTTGTGTTATAAATACAAATATTTTTAATCTATTCTGCTTTTGTTTGTTGCTTTTATTTGTTATACTTTGGTTTACAGTTATAATTATTCTCAAATAAGTATTAAATTTACAATTTATTGTGTATAAAAACATATTTACTTGTGGGATGTAAAATAAATTTAATGATTTAGTCGCAGATATAAAGTAACTAATAATATTTCTTCATTGAGTAAAACCTCGGAGAATAATCGCTCATAAAAAAATAATAGTAATAATAAACAAATTAAAATACGGTTAACCTGTGAGTTCAATAGCATAGATTTCCTACAGAGCAGCGTTTCTCAACCTAGGGGTCACGAACCCCACGTGGGTCGCGGTGATATGAAAGGGAAGGGGGGTCGCGAACTCCCCTTTAGCTTTACATTTAAACAATAATGAAATCATTTTATGAGAAAAAATCTTTTATTATAAACATTATAATTCAAAAAATCAATTTTTACCTTTTAAACTCGAAATTTCAAAAATCTAGAAATTATTTGTTTAGATATTCACATGAAGATTTGAAGTTGATATCTTCATTTGTTAACGGGAAATTAAAAAAAAATAGAAAATCTCATTCTTACTCATTTTATTTCTTTAAACACAAAATTTCAAAGAAAAAATTGTTAGTGTGCACTATGAAAGGATTTTGTGTATTTTAGGACACATGAAAAAAATAAATTAATTAATGAGATGGTTACGTTTGTTTTTCATTTAAAAGTTTCTTCATACGTGGATCTATGTTAGAAACACACAAAAGCAAATCGTTTTCAAGTGATAAAAGACTATTCCCATATTTAGTTTTTAGCGCAACGATAGATAAAAACCGTTTTCACAGAGATAAGAAGTGGCAAAAGGGTTTAATATTTTCAAAGTTCTGTGACTAAATTTGCATATTCACTTCGATGAGTATGCCAAAACGTATCTAAATCTTAAGATGTGAATTGTAGTCGTAAAGCTTTACGGCAAGAGATTTCGATGAACTCTAGTCGTGAATCACAATTGGTAATTTAGCAGCGGTAACAACGTTTTTACTAAACGGATTCAGTACCCATCTCTTCGAAGTATCATTTTTATCTTTCAGGATGTACTCCGCCGTTTGAATTTTTTATCTCACGCAAATGGATCTTCATGCTATTCAAACTGTCGTGAATAATAGTGTCTTCTTCGTCCAAATTTTTATCAATATAATTGGAAGGGTGTGGAAACTTTTGCTTTGAAGGCGAACAATCCAGATATCAAATTTCTTGGTGAAAGCATGAACTTTGTCTGTCATTAATAAAATATTTTATCACGTCGTTGTAAATAACACGTTCAAGTCGTTTAAATGCGAAAATACGTCAGCTAATTAAGCGAACAGCAACATACTGTATAATCATTATTCAGTAAAAATAATGAGAATAGCGTTTGTTTATCCTGGAAAAATATTATTAATTCACCTCAAAATTCCAATAACCAGGTTAACACTTTCCCCCGTGATAACCATCTGCTTCTGTATGGAAAAATTTTTTTTTTCTTTTCGCACATTTATTCGCATTTAGCCAACAGCATATTCATTCTGTAATGGTTGATTTTTAATAAAATTAACCATTTTTCCAGCTTTACAAAGAATTTGTTTGACATTTTCCCGCATACTTGTGGCAAGAACATATCTGTGAAGAAAGCTGTGGATCCTTTCCGATTTTGGTATAAGACGATCTTTTAATTTTTTCAGAAATCCACTCGCTATTCTTTCCTGTTATCGCCTTTGCAACATCACGATATACTGCAGTAGATTTTGTCCATTCCATGTTATAGTTTTCAGTAACCTCATAAAAAATATCAGAAAAATACTGTCCTGTTGTATGACCAGGTATTGATTTGTAAAACAAAATATTTTCTTTGATTGATCTGTCCCTATCGCATTCATATCTCAGAAAACTTAAGAACTGCAAAACGTTTGCCACATCTATTGATTTGTCAAAATGAATACTAAAAAATCACTTGAATTATCTGATCGCGAACATCAGTAGCCATGTTATCGATTAGCCTTGATACTGTGTCGTTAGAAAGCGGGATTTTTTCAATTATTTTGCTTCTTCCACGCCTATTAAAACATTGACCATATCAATTTCAGCAGGAAACATGAGATTTTCTGCGATGTGTGCGGTTCGGACATCTTAGCGACTTTTAATGCTACAAAATAAGATGCTTCAATTGTTTTTTTATCTGTACGGCTTGATTTACAAGTAGAAGCTTATTGATTTCTCGAAGTATGAAATTTTCTTTTGAAAAATTCCAAGAGTTTTCTTTTATGATCCGGATTTTTAGTTTCCAGGTGTCGAATTAATTACCGTGGCTTTATTCTTTCATCGAAGAAGACTTTAAAGCAAACATCGCACTGTGGCTTTCCCATCCAATGAGATTAAACAATAATTTGATTAAACATCACTGTATATTCTTTTCTTTTTACCAGTCGATTCACTAGATGTAGACGGATGGGTCACTTCGTTTTTCATAAATTTATCCAGTTTACATAAGAATCTAATTGAAAAAAAAGTCATACCGTTTGACAGTTCAGTAAACAATCGAAACCTCAATAATTTTTATTTTCAATGAAACTACACTTTTAAAAACTGAAATAAAGGTACCAACGCATGCTTTGCATTCAAAACTACACTGACGTTCTGCAATCCCTTACGCTTCTTTTATACTAATATACTAAGAGCACGACGAGTTCAAACGTATCATATGCATGTTCGAACATGACGCTCTCATAGCGATTATTATGCAAGCAGACCAAATTACAAGGAACACGTATCCATCAAGTCGGAAGCTGTAATTTGTTCATGTTTGTAAACTTCATACATGCTTGTTCATACCTGTCACTATTAACGCAGTTAAATGGTTTTAATGTTTCATTGGGTTGTGGTTGGGGGGGGGGGGTCACGAAATATTCATTATATATATTTTTTTTAATTTTTCGGGGTCGTGGAACTAAAAAGGTTGATAATCACTGCTATAGAGCATACCATCTAACCAAGAGAGAAGTCAGGGTTAGTATATGAACATGCTGCTTTGACTAATTAAAACGTAAAAGTTACAAAACAAACCAACATACTTGGCGTTTATAGACCTAGAAAAGGCTTTCGATAACGTAGACTGGAATAAAATGTTCAACATTTAAAAAAAATTAGGGTTCAAATACAGAGATAGAAGAACAATTGCTAACATGTACAGGAACCAAACAGCAACAATAACAATTGAAGAACATAAGAAAGAAGCCCTAATAAGAAAGGGAGTCCGACAAGGATGTTCCCTATCTCCGTTACTTTTTAATCTTTACATGGAACTAGCAGTTAATGATGTTAAAGAACAATTTAGATTCCGAGTAACAGTACAAGGTGAAAAGATAAAGATGCTACGATTTGCTGATGATATAGTAATTCTAGCCGAGAGTAAAAAGGATTTAGAAGAAACAATAAACGGCATAGATGAAGTCCTACGCAAGAACTATCGCATGAAAATAAACAAGAACAAAACAAAAGTAATGAAATGTAGTAGAAATAACAAAGATGGACCGCTGAATGTGAAAATAGAAGGAGAAAAGATTATGGAGGTAGAAGAATTTTGTTATTTGGGAAGTAAAATTACTAAAGATGGACGAAGCAGGAGCGATATAAAATGCCGAATAGCACAAGCTAAACGAGCCTTCAGTAAGAAATATAATTTGTTTACATCAAAAATTAATTTAAATGTCAGGAAAAGATTTTTGAAAGTGTATGTTTGGAGCGTCGCTTTATATGGAAGTGAAACTTGGACAATCGGAGTATCTGAGAAGAAAAGATTAGAAGCTTTTGAAATGTGGTGCTATAGGAGAATGTTAAAAATCAGATGGGTGGATAAAGTGACAAATGAAGAGGTATTGCGGCAAATAGATGAAGAAAGAAGCATTTGGAAAAATATAGTTAAAAGAAGAGACAGACTTATAGGCCACATACTAAGGCATCCTGGAATAGTCGCTTTAATATTGGAAGGACAGGTAGAAGGGAAAAATTGTGTAGGCAGGCCACGTTTGGAGTATGTAAAACAAATTGTTGGGGATGTAGGATGTAGAGGGTATACTGAAATGAAACGACTAGCACTAGATAGGGAATCTAGGAGAGCTGCATCAAACCAGTCAAATGACTGAAGACAAAAAAAAAAAAAAAAAAGTTAATGTTATAT
The DNA here is from genome assembly GCF_047948215.1 of Lycorma delicatula. Taxonomy (NCBI): domain Eukaryota; kingdom Metazoa; phylum Arthropoda; class Insecta; order Hemiptera; family Fulgoridae; genus Lycorma; species Lycorma delicatula. Next base: position 79,509,187 of record NC_134458.1, read on the forward strand.
TGAAAAAAAATATAAACTTAATTTCATTGAGTTTGTATTTGGACATCATACCTCTACATTCATTATTATTATTTTCAGTTAATTCATTGTGTTCTCATTAATAAATATTGTTTTATAATTCGAAAACGCGTGTGCTAATTTAATTAGAGACATAAAAGTATATTATAAATAGAAGTAAACAAAAATTTTATCTTTTAGATACTAGTATTAAAAGGATTAAATAAATTAAGATGAGGCGTATATCCAAAAATCAATATCACTAATAACAACAATTAGTATAATAAATTAATACACCCATACCGACAAAAATTAGCTACATGTTCTAATACGATTAATATAACTGCAAACTACGTAGGAGGTGATGTTTAATTAATTTAAGAATTTAATTAGTTAAAATGAACAGCCATAGAAAATAATTATAATATAAAGGAGGTTAATAAATTAATTTTTAAAATGTCAACTGAAATGTAATAATAAGTTTAAAAATTAAAGGAGATAAAAAAATAGTGATTTTGCATACTAATATAAATAAATATTTAATAAAATCAAAACGTTTAAGTAATTAAAAAATTGCCTTTAAACAAAAAATAAAATAATTAATAACAAATGTAATTATAATATAACAAATAAAGAAGAAATTTATAAAATAGAATGCGGAGACCAAGATTGTAATAAAATTTACATGGAATGACTAGAAGAGGTTTATTGAACTCTCTTAGGAATATTTGCAACCGTTTAAAGTAATGAAGAGAAATCTAATTACGCTGATCACATAAAATATAATAAACATATATTTTCAGGTATAAATACACAAATATTATAAATAAGTAACGATAAATTTAAATCGTAAAACTCTCAAGAAAAATAATATATAACGAATATATAATTAATGAACAACATAAAATTTTAAAACGGAAACTAAAATAAAGCATTTCAGGAAACTTTCTGGCGTATAAATACTTTTTACAGATTATTACGCAGATCACATTATTAAAAAATAAATAAAAATATTTTCAACTGTAAAAAACGCGGTAATATTAAAAATCAATACAAAAGAGTTTAAATCTTTTACTCTGGAAAAAATAAACAACAATAAAAATACAATTAATGAAATACAATTGGAATAAGATGACTGGATTAGGGAAATAATAAATTTAATTTAAATTATTCGAATACATATTTTTAAAATATATATCCAAACTACGGAATCAGAAATAATACTTCAATATTTTCCCATAACATTTTGATAGCAGCAGAATAGTTCGTTTTACATTTGACCAAAATGTTTAATTTAATATTTTAAACTGTATAAAATAAAACTTCTGATTAAGCAAAGAATGTACTAAACACGAGAGAAAATCCAAAACGCGTATGTGCAAAAGAGATTAATTTTATAAACAAACGTAATAGTTTCTACTTCGTATTTTTCTGAAAGTCAGTATTTTATAAAATTTTATATGGAGTCTTGTAAAAACCAAAAAAAAAAATCGTTACCAGTAAAGTAAAAACATGTCCAAAATAAAAAATTCTATTAAAATAAATGAACTACTGAGTCACCGATCCTTATGTTAATTAAAAGATAAAACTCAAAGAATTGTTTGCTCACAAAAAACGGTATGCTTGTACTTCAAATGAAAAAGAAAAATGGTATGTAAACTCAATTTAAATTAAATTAGTAATTTTAATAGCAGCAGAAAAAACTGATTTTGTGTCTGTGTCAGACGATAATGTCTGTATATTTTATTTTTTTAGATATGGCTTTAATTTAAGATTTATAATTTTACTCTTTCTGAAGAAGCAAATATTTGTGCGAAAGCGCTTAATGAAAAAAATAAAGTGCGCAGTAATTACAAGATAATAAGTTTTTATTAATGATTTTATTCTGCTGGTATGGTACAATTTGCTAGATTCTTTCTTAAAATTGAATAAAACAGGTGTATAACTGTAAATATCCATTATCACTTTGTTAATTAATTTTTAGATTGAAGATCTAAACCTAATTACGTTTTTTGCAACTGCAACTAAAGAAGGAGGTTCTCAATTCGACTTTATTTCTTTTTTTAAATGTTTTGTAGATTAAGTCCCTCTGGTGGTTATTGTAAGTTTTTCTAGATAATCTAAAGTGGGAAATTTATATATATAAATTCAAAGTTTTTTCTGTTATCATTACTTAGCACTGCATTGTTGTGTCGTATCGTATCATCGATATAATATCAGTGTTATAATGCTCTTGATATTCAAAGTATTTTTAGGTGAAAATTCAGGAAAGTTTTTTTAAAGATTAGGATAAAAGTAGTACATATTGACGATCCATAAAGTCTTATCTTACGTTCCATAGTAATATTTTTACAATCATTTCTCTGCATTTAATTTTGTATATTTATTAAGACTAATCTCCTATTTATTGGACAGTATTTATTTATAGACGTATCATATAAATAAAAATGAAACAAAGATTTATATGATAAATGTTAACTTTTGTTTAAAAAAATGTTAAACAAGTAAAACAGTTTAAAAAATATCACTTTTTTTTAATTTTTTACGTTTAAACGTCTATTTTTCCATTAAAATATGATAAATTATTGTTATTAAATTTCACATTACTATAAATTAAAATTAAAAAAAGTTTTTAAAATCATATAAAACAAGATGTGAGATGGAAACGGTTTACTGATAAGCTAAGACATAGGGGTGCTACATTATATTCACTGCGATTGTTTTTATTTACTTTTAATTTAATTGGGTTGTATTATTGTTAGATTTAAACCACTTCTAGAATGTTTTTAACGTAAATTAAACAGTATTAAGATTTCCTATAAAAGAATATGATATTGTAATTTTAATTAATTTATTTATAATCCTTTTTTCGAACGTTTATAATTAGGTTTTTTAATTATTTTAGTGATAACTGATAAATAAATAAAGGTACATATTTGGAGAGAAATCCGAAGTAAATGTCTTTATTTAGTTGCTTTTTGTTTTCACCTTTTATTTTATTTTGGATTTTTAATTAATTTACTATTAAGCTAAAATATCTGTTGATTTTTACAGTTGATTTTTAAACTGGATCACCATTCTAATTTCCTCAGTCAAGTTTTTCTCTAATTAACTTGAATTCTATTTATTTTTAGCGATCCACATTTTATTTAAGTTGTAAAATAAATTCGCTCAGCGGGCTAATTTGTTTATTCCATATATACTTTATAAATTTATACTTATATATTTCATGCATTGTAATTATGTAAAATATATGTTGCTTTCGTAAAAAGTAGCTTTTTTTATTTAACGTGAAAATGGGCTACGATATCTACATTTCTATATCTGCGATTATCTAATGTAATTTTTTGCAGTATCAATTAAAAAAATATAAAACTTAATGATATATATTTATTTTTTAATGAAATGTTATTTATAACCGCTGTTGGTACTATCGAGAAAATAAAATCATAACCTGTTTCATGCAGTTTTTTAATTAAGACTATTTTAATACGTAATACCGGATAATTGTATATATTGCGAATCTTTCCTTTCAAAAGCGCACCAAAACAGTCAAGACGTATTAAATTAACTCGAATATGATTATGATTTTATTTTGAAGTTTCTTTTATCGTCGTAAACTAAAATTAACTAGTTTTTATCGACTAAAAAATCGTAGGTTTTGTTATTTTGGAATATTTAAAAATTTTTCGAGATATTTCAGATGCGGTTTCTTTTTATAACGAATAGTATTCGTAGGTTTAATTTTTTTAAAAAACTATTTTGAATATTTGAGTTTCCCATTCTTTTTTTATACTTTATGTACATATTTTAAAAAATTATTACTATCTACCGACTGCTTAACGTTATTATTGCTTTTTATTCTTCGCGTCGTGCCTTTGCGGTGGAGAGATCTGCATCGTAACGGCGTGTGAAATTATATATAGAAGACTAAAACCGTATTTTTAAAAATTATAATACAGAGCGTAATATTTGCCATTTTAGTCACTTTTATGAAAATGAATATATATGAAAACATAATTTCTTATCTAAATATTGTTATTGAAATATATTCTCATACTAAAAAATTGAAATATTTTGTATACAATAAAACTTATTTTCTGTAAATATTTATTTATTATTACTTTTTATTAGCTACTTTGATCTTCAATTATGTTTTATTTCAGATTATAAACTCATTAGTTTTTATATAGAGATTAAAATAAAAATATAATTGCATTCTAAACTTGAAATTTTCAAATAATCGATTTTTAATTCTTTTCCGCCTAAATAAGAAAATATCTATTTTATTATTGAAAATAAGAAAAGATACTAACTATAAGAAAAGATACCCCTTATGTTGAAAAGATACTAACTAGGTAATTTAGAATAAAAAAATATGTTTTGATTTTTTTTTTAATAACATTGAGCTAAGAATAAAAATTATACACTAGTGAATATTGTTCAAGTATAAATAAAAAAATATATAAAAAGAAATTAAATTTCTTTATAAGAAAGTTTAACTTTTAATTCGTGTTGAAATTGCTAATACATGTAATGCTTTTTGTTGTTATAAAGTATTGTTGTGGAATGCGTTATTTAATCTAATGAAGCGAAATTTTTATATTTATCTATGTACAAATGTACATAGTTTCACCTCGTATCTCTAAAACTCGTTGACTGAATATGTTGAAATTTGGCACCAAAAAAAGGGACTACATATATCCCAGTTTTGGCCTGATTTTCATACCCGTAGGACGAAGGGCAAAAACGGTACTTATATATTTTTTTCTCAATAGGATGTCCAAGGAAGTTTTGGCTTAACTTAATGGACCGATTATGTAATCAAAGTAAACAAAAAGGTTCATGTAGATTATTTCCCTGCCTAACTTCATTTTTTCTCTGTCAACCGTTTTCATTCTTCTTAGTAAAAATGCTTATGTTGTGAACAAATTGAGATTATTTCAATAAAATTTGGAAAACCCAACAAAATAATCTACAAATTAAGTAAGTTTTGAAAAAGAGACCTTTGAAAATTCCAAAATGGCGGGTATTAATTATTTTTAATTATTAATAGTTCCGTAAATATTAGTTTTATCAAATAATGTTTTTATTAGATAAATAGTCTCGTTTTTTATTAGGAAAAAAATGACACCTCATTTATTTAAAATTGAATGATAAACAGCTACGATATATCTGAAATTGTTAAAGCGGTAGGTAAAAAATTTGCTTCAAAAGAGGCAGAAAATTATCAGACTGCATAATTTCCAGTTTGTACCCTTACAGATTAGCGGGTAAGGTGGTATTTCATTTCACAATTGTAATTTTCTTCGGATATCGTTACAGAAATTATTTTATTAACGCGTGAAATTTAATTAAAATGTTTCCTTACAAGGGAAATATACAACAGATCATTAATTTTTATACGAAGTAACATGCTTCATTCGATAACAGCTAATGAAATAACTTCGGAATCTCTATAAATATTCCGCCAAAACCAATTTCAAATTTTTTTTACTAAATTTAATGTATGAAATGTACAGAATTGTTTCCTAAAAAAAAATTATTTAAAAAACATTCTCACGCAATAATAAATTTATAGAATCCTATAGAAAATTTGAACACTGATTACTGAAATCTTCTAAATTCTAGTCGAATTTCTTTCTTCTTGAAAGTTAAATGAAATTTTGTTTATAAAAAACCGAAAATATCTGTTGATTTTTACAGTTGTTTTTTAAACTGGATCACCATTCTAATTTCCTAGTATAGATTTCCACGTATAGAAAAATAAACATTTTTTTTTATGAAAAAAGGTTTTATTTATATAATATGCTCCCCGTAACTACCATTGTTTTAAAAGCACATTTCCCTAAGAATGCATAACCCCATAAGTTTCAATACATAGAAAAAATAAACATAAATTATCTCAAGGAACGTTCCTTGAGATGATTTATGTTTTGTATCTTTTCCTTCATAAAAAATGTTTATTTTTTCTAAGTATGTAAACTTATGGAACACTCTGTATAACGGTCGGATTTAATAATGTAATCGTAGTTTAATGAAAGTAATAAACGTTAGTTATATATTTACGAGTAAAATACATCGAAATATAAATTTTCTTTTATCAGAGTTATCAGTTCTATACTCACTGTAATTTCAAGTTATGTAAGTTTGAATGTAGTAATAAAATAAAAAATAATAATAAAATATTACAGTTATGTATCTTTAAAGTTTAAATAACCTGTATAATAATTCAAAATAAATGCTATAATTTACTGAACCCATTCTTAGAAAGACTTATTATTATTATTATTTTTTTTACAAGTATATCGACGGTATTAATAAATAATTTTTACGTTAATACAATTGTTTAACATTACACTACAGGATTTTATGGTTCTTTCTTTACCGTTTTTGTCATCGCTAAGTTTTTTAAAAATAAATTAAAGAACTCAAGAATTATAGAATTATAGGCAGAAAACATTGTTAATATCATTTGAAGTTCAAGACAATATTAATATTACTATTTTCTTTAATAGACCTTATATCGTATACAATGTTTCTGCAGTTTTAACTATTTAAACCCACCTATTTATTATTTTAATATCTATAATTTTATTTACAGTTGTACTTTTATTTTACGTAAACTATAATATTCTTTCTTTAATTTGTATGTTTATTTTCAGTAAATGATAAACTATATAGTAAATATATTGTTTTCCAGTTCAGTTTTATTTTTACGATAATAAAACACAACCATGAATGGTAAAATACATAAACCTTATATAAAACTATCATATTTTCTTCTCATGCAACATAATTTATAAATTTATCTTTTTTTTATGTACGTTACCATTTACAATAAAACTTATTTAAGTGGAACTTAAAAAAAAAACTGTTTTTCAACGATGTCTTTACGTATTTTCTTGTTCATTTTTATAAATAATAGTTGAAAAACATTATCTTTTGATACTTACTGCTTTTTATTATTATTATTATTATTTTTAATAATTAAAATTCCATTATTTTATTTAAAAATCAAATATTTAGAATGAAATTTCATCAAAGAAAGTTTAAGAATTATTTACGTACTCCTCCGAAAAAATCGATACAAAACACTAACGGTTGTTATTTCAAATCATTTTTAATAATTTTCTTACCGTTTTACTAACAAATAACAATAAATACTCGTTTAAAAAATTAATCCTCCTTTTTCGTTCGATTTTTTATAATTAAATTTTAACGGTAACCGAGAGTAAGCAGGTAAAAAAAATGACTCGGTGAAAAACAGTATCTGGAAATTTCTTAATATGAAATAACATATTTATGATCGAATTTTCATCATCGTTATTTTTATCCTCGCTAGTTATTAATATTAATTAACTGTTTAAAATAAGTTTTATATTTCCATGCTTTATTGTATAACCTACCAAATACGATTATATTAGTCATTTTATACCGGTTAAATATATCATTTCCATTACTCATTGGAAGAATCCCAGTCGTTTCGGGAGGAGTGATATAGTGTAGATATTAAACTCTTACTTCCCTAGGGGGAAGGTTAATAGTTGGAGGCTTAATTGTAGAAAAATTATGGTTAAATTATTATTTACACAGCTCTGCCTATCTGGCATTATTAGTTGTTGATTTTAATTAACAAAGTGTTCTGAAACAGGGAATTTAGGCTACATCATACGTATATATATTTATATACACTGACACTTAAACAAGAAAGCTTACTGTTCCTGATTAATAATCACCGACAAATATCGTTGAACTTCCAAATTATTACAGTGTTCATATGTTAACACCTAATTAATAAATCCACTGTAAGATATATTTACTACTGTTGAAATGAATGTGCTTTTACGAAGAACAACCTGTCTTTACAATCAAAGTGTCTTTAATGGAGGTCTTGCTGAATGAGCTACAAATCATTTAGATACTTTCCCTATGACATAAAATCTTTTGGATGGATCAGTGATTTCCTTAAGGAGATCATTTTTGTAATCGGGGAAAAAAATTTCTTGCATCGTATATATGAACGGATCAACACAGAATATTTCATCGGTAATTTCATGTTTCCTTTATAATGAATGATACCAAAAGATTCTAAGGAATTATTGACACTAATGTCCATTACCCTGAAAAACTCCTTTGTCTCATCTTCACATCTTAATCCTTAAGTAAATCATTCTTTCCTTAAGAGATATTTTTATTTTGAACTTTACCTAAAAAGCGACGTTTTGTAATTTTATTGTCAGGAGCTCACTGGATCCGTATTAAGGATCTTAGAAATTGTAGTTATTGGATCCCTGATATCAGTGCGATTTTTTTGTCTATAAATCTTTTCAGTGAATTCATTTCATTTCGGATGATTGTTCAAAAGTTCAACGTGCGGGTAAGGTAGATATTGAGTAAATTCTTATCTAAAAATTTATATTATCACATACAATGTCAAAAAGATAGTTGAATTTAGAGTAAATTAGTATTTGTGACAATAATATTTGAGGTTACAGACTAAAGTTTTTCATACCGGTCTTTTTTTGTAGGTTAATATAAACATTTTATACGATTACCATTGGTGCGTTTAAAAAATAATGTTGGAAAAGTTGTGTTTTTCAGATAATTCTAAAAAAAGAAAAAAATAATTCTGTAAAAACAAATCATGTTGAAAAATATTAACTTTGAAATTTCCATAGAAATGTTTATAATTTTTGATAAAATTAAAAAAATATATATATGCAGCGTTTATTACGAATTTTACAAATATCGATATTAATAATTACGAAAAATATTTACTTTTATGTGCAACAATAGAAATTTAATCAAAACCCCGAAGTCTGTACTTTTAAGGTAATAATTTTATAAAAGTCAGGACTTATCTATTATTTCTTGTATTGCTAAATGATAAAGTGATACACTGAGATCATCACGGTTGAAAAATTGTTTTTTAAACATCTATTATAGATGTATTTATCGATAAACCAAGCGGGGTCCATAGGTCATGCAAAGATTGAAATAGAATCCTAAAAGTAAATAATACACACAGAAATGAAGGGTCCTGTATGTATTATTTACTTATCATTTACATTTCTGTTCTTGAAAAATGGTATTTATTTTCTTTTCTACAGATGAATTTTTAAAGAAGTAGTGATTTATTGATAGGTACGAAAAGTACAAATAAAATTATGAATTTTCTGAGTAGTTCGCTACACCCATCCTTTACAAAACCTGTTACGTACAGCTGTATTTTATTCTAAAGTTGTTTCATTTTAAAAATGACAAAAACTTTTGTTTAATTTTCTCCTCTTTTACAGTTTTATCTTAGTTTTAAAATATTATATTTAATTTTAAAGGTATTTTTGAAAATCCTAAAACAAATTATAATGTACTCGATTAAATTACTTCTGAATCATTTTTTTTACCGTTAATATATGTTTATTAAAATTTATTATTAAATTTAAGAAATAGAAATTCCGTTAATTATTAAAATATATACAATTTTTGTATGTGTTTAGATTTATATAAAAATATACAAATGTGAACCCTGAATTTATTAGTAAAATTTTATTTATTTTAAAAACTTACGTAATACAAAATTCTAAATGAACTTTTTACGTTAAGAAAATGAGAAATTTTATTCGATACTGATTTTATGCGGACAATAAAGCAGGCGGAAGTTAAAACTGAAAAAATATATATTTATTCTATTATCGATTTACAGTATTTCCTTATTGTAAGCTAGTTTTAATAAATTGTACATTTTATGAAGCCAATCTTTTAAATCCCATATCTATTATTCCTACAAATATTAAATCAGTCCTTTAATATAAAACACATCGGTTCAATATATGATTACATCACTCTGTATTGTTAGAATTGCAGTTTTTTTTTTTAAATTCTTTTCGTGAATTGAAGTTTTATACTACAGCTTTTTATTCACCGTCATCATTTATTCATACACAAGTTTGCGAGCGCTCGCGTAACACGTTCATTTTATACGTGAATTTTTCATCGAGTTAAATAACGTAATTTAGTGATGTGTAACGTTCAATTACCCGCAAATTTGTTATTCTACATAAAACGGCCATTCCCATGTAAATATAAAACTCTAAACTTTATTTTAGTTATATAATAGTAAAATTAATTTATCGAGAGACGTTAAAACCGTATCTCATAATAGAAGGAATTTTAATTTTTTGTACCTGTAAGTAGTGATCGGTAAACTGTATAATGCGGTAATAATTTATGAGTATTTTAAACAGTATAAATATATTTTTCCTTGTCAGGGTCCTTTTAACGAATAAATAAATCTTTTACTCTGATTAATGGGTAATAATATACATTATATAAACCGCATCAGGAAGGGATAGATATCCTATTCACTAATAACAAAGGAACTATTCCAGTATTTGTCTGGATAGATCAAGGGAAATTTGGTAGTACCTTGATCACAGCAGCATCACAAAATAAAGAAATTAATTATAAAATATTTATTAGAATTGGTTATAGGAAGTATTAATAATTTAAAATATAAATACCTAAAATATCAATATAATATAAGTGTGTGAAGGTAGTAAATAAAATAATTAAACAACTAAGTCACAATTCAGGCGTTAATAAAGATTATTTGAATACATATTTACGTACACATTAAATAGATATGCAGAGAATTCAGGTATTTTGTTTATAATTAGAATTATTTAAAAACCAATCAACAGAGCAACATACGTTTGTATAAAAGAAATCTTTTAATTTTGTTTAAAATAAATCGGTTGGAAGATCTTTCAGACGGGCCGTAAATTATCATAAATTTCAATTGAAGTACAAGACTTTTATCGTAAGCTAAGAGTAATATTGTGTTGATTTATACTGAGAAGAGTTAAATATTAAAAATTAAAAACACGACTGCCTAAAAAAAACCATTGCTCTTTAATATAGGATAATTAAAGAGCGTGCGGATGACAGTTTTGTATATAGTATTTGTAATAGTATATTTTTTCAAATATTTAAAATTTATTTAAATATATATATATATATATATATATATATATATACATATTTTTATAGCCTATGACACTCCCGGTAATATAAGGATTCCAAACGCGGGAGTCATACATCTAAATCAGTTCGAGCGTTGAGCTGATATGGTGGTACAAACATACAAACATACATCCTAAATACATTACACTAGTTTTTTGGGTAATCGTGTAAAAAAGAACCGTTGTCTGGTTTGATAGAGATGGTGGATTATTCCTATTATTTTTATGTTTTTTTTTTTGTTTTTTTTTTAAGAATAAATGACTTTTAGTTAATATCTTTTTTTTTAGCTAATATTATATATTCATCATAGATGAATATATAAAATATAAGTAAATAGATAAGTAAAAATATTTTATTTTTTCAATATTGGTTTATGTGATCTATAGTTTTAGGAACCATTCAATGATATGACTGCCCATTTTTGTATCTTAAAAACTCGTTCTAACTTTTTGAGGGAATCCCAGAAGATAATATATTTATTTATATTATATTATTATTTGTGGTACTGTCAAGAATTGGTTGGTTTAACCCAAACTCCAAATTGGAATTTTTGGCGTGGCTGTTCATCTCAAAATAATAATAATATTAACAAAATTTATAGATTGATTTTAATTGATCTAAATTAAAATCAATCTATAAATTTTTTTCCCAGAGAAAATATATCGATGTACATTCAGATATAGGATTTATATATCGATTGTTTAGAGTGCATGATTCACTTATTCAAAAATATTTTTTCTGGCTGGAATTTTAAGTTTTCATGAAACATATTTTTTTTATACTACCAAGATATATGGAACATCTCTTAATTGCATATACATAACTTTAGTTTTTTTTTTATAATTAAAACTAATTTATGGTAAGGACTGTATTTTTAATTAAAAATAAGACTTATATTTTTTATTTCATCCTATAATTACCTTCCCTCAGCAGGTCCCAAGCACCATTTCCATTTCCATTCTACTGTATTTCCAGCGTAACATTTGAATTACTGATAGTTCCAATTTATTTTCGATCGTCTGTAACTTTTTAATATTCTCCATCCTTTCTTTTTCCCCATTCTATTAGAACCGATGAATCCTTACCCTCTTTTGACACAGTTATCTCTACTATTCTGAATTGTTCTAATTAAGCTACTATTCTCATTCTCTTTTTTATCTCTCTCTTTCACCCTTCTTTATTTTTCTGTTTGTCCTTTCATTTAAACATCTCCAGTTTCCCTCCAGCCTTTCAGATCCCTCCAGCTTTTCTTTTTATTCTTTTATTAATTTTCACGTTTTATATTCATGCAGGTGTATTTACCAAAGAAAATTCTAGAAGAAATTTCTTCAAGTCTGATTCCTCTTAACACGTAATAACTATTTGTTTTTTTCTCTTGAATACTTTCTTAACCGTTGCTATTTTATGTATTTATTTCGTTTTTGTTTTCAAATTTTTCGTTAAAATTTTATCCAAGTATTTACACTGTTTTGCTTATTCAATTCTTTCTTCTTTTGCGCAGATGTTAATTTCTTTACTGTTTCCTAATCTTATTACCTTTGATGTATAAAAACGTATTAGTGAATTTCTTGAATAGTGTTTCTATGAATAGTATAAAAAGTATAGCAAACGAAAACTTTTTCTTATATTTTATTTACAAATTAATACTCTATTGTTTACTCTATCTATTGTTTACCTTTATTCTTTGTTGTATATTTCTGTAAAATTAATTCTTAATATGATAATTATCCTTTATATTATAATATTATTCTGAGCGAGAAAATTGTAAATTAGTTTTTCACGTTCATACTTATGTACTTCGCTATATTTTCAGCAAAGCTTGAAAATTCAGCAGTTCCCTTGATACGACATTAAAGGTAGTTTCTAAAATGGAAAATCCCTTAAAATTAAACTTCATTGTCATATTTATATAGTTCAAATGTTGATTCTAATGAAGCTATATATTTACAAGTGGTATTTTAATATAAGTTGAAATCTTGTTGAGTCATATACTAAAGTATCTGCTATTAATTTATTCCATTTTAGAAGAAAGTGTTGAGTGAAAACACATATAAAACTGACTTTAGATAGTAGGAAACATTAAAAGGAAAAAATTGAGTAGAGGAAAAAATGTGAAAAGTTCACTAAACTCTTCAAACAACTGACGAAAAATGTATATTTCTATTTTCACCTCTTATGTTTATAAAACCATACCGTGTTAATAAATAACCATACCTGTATAAAATTACGGGAACATGCAAAATAGTAATTACGTTCAGCAGTTTTTGAAATAAATAAATATTTTATTCACATCGCTTCGTAACAATAATTTACTTTATATGCATCACGTGAAGAACGGGTATGTGTGTTAATACCCCGATAACAAAGCAACATTTGGTTGGAGGGATCAAGGGAAACTGTGGTAAAATCTTGATTAAATCAGCATCCCAAAATATATTATTAAAAAATGTGGCCTTTATGATGCATATTAATTTAATCTAAAATTAAAATAATGAAATAATAGTAAAGCGAATTGTGAAAATAATTAAATAAAATCAATATAAAATATCATAATTTTTATACTGGTTTTGAAATTATTTAAGAACGTAATTCATTTTAAATGAAGTTACGGAAATTTTGATTTTTTTGTTTTGTTTTTTATTAAATATTAATTTTACCTATATCATTTAAAAATTTATCAGTGCATTAAATTGACTTTGTAAAAGAAAATATTTTAATTTAATTTGAATTATTTTTGTGGGAAGATCGTTGTTATGTGTGGGTAATCTATTAAAATTGGCAACGGAAGAACAATAAGATTCTTTCTCGTAGGTCGAAAAATTCTGCTGTGTTACGGAAAAATAGTTGTGTTGTCTGGTTTGATTGAGGCGGATATTGTTACTTTTAGCTAAAATTTATAAATATAATATAATATACTAAGTATAATAATATACTATACGTATATAATAATATACTAAGTTATACATTAGTAAACGGAATCGAACACCTACCATAATGCAGTAATAAACGTTTTAAAGTAGTTCAAAATCTGGTAAAATATATTTTTCTTAAAGAATTTTTGAAAAGTAATCGATGATAATATAATGCGAGCATGGAAAATGGGAAGAGCTTTTCAAATTTAAAACAGCTTTAATTATTCAAGATGCAAAGAAAATTTTTAAATGTACGAGAGTAGTCATTTTTTTTGTAACGGACCTCCTAAGGATGACGCAAGCAAAGTCCTGACTTTGCTTGCGTCATCCTTGCGTCATTTCAAAAAGAATTTTTTTCAAAATTCTTTCACTCTTGCACAACTTTTCTCTACTTTCTTCGGTTCATCCTTTGTGTTTCCTTTTCTGTTCCTCTGGAAATTTAAACTCATCGACTAATTTTCTGAAAGATTGTCCATCGAAAATTACTTTTTTGGAAATGTTTAATAATTTGAGATCGTGTTAAATTTCATTGCACCAGCTTTTTATGGTTTTCATTCTTTTCGAAATAGTTAAATATTTTTATTAAAATAGTTTCATCTATTCTATAAATGGCCTTAATAACAATTTGAGTTCCTTTTCTCATTGTACCGTCTATTGTATAAAATATTGATAAATTTCTTTTAATTTTTAAATACATCTTCGAGTTTTGGGTCGTGGATTTTTCTTGAGAAATTCTATAGGGCTTCTGCAACAAACAACGCTCCCGGTAAAGATACGATTTTGTAGTGTATTAATTTTGCATTTTCGGATAAGGGTGTTTTTACCGAAAATGTTTTTTTTGTAAAATGATAAGCCCATTTCCACTTTTTTGTGTTGTGGCGTTTATTTCTTATTTTTCTAAAACATTTTTTCGAAACATTGTTTCACCTAGGTATTTAAATTTTTTAACCCTTTTTATTGATTTTGTATCTGATATTTTCATTGTTTTGATTCTACTTTTGTAATTGAAAAATTATTTTGTTTTTTCGTATGAAATTTGCAGACCGATTTCGTTTGCACTTTTTTCTAATTTTCGAATTTTAATTTTCGTTCCCCTAATGGTTTTTGTCAAAATTACCAGATTGAATAGACATTATTAAGATAAACTTGATAATTAAGTAAAATTAAGTCGACCCTTATAGAAAAAACAAAATTAAATTTTACTGTATATATTTTTCATACGAGAAAAGAATTTAAAAAAAAAAAAAAAAAAAAAAAACATTAAGAAGGTTTACTTATTCCACCCTTCCACCCTCATGGTATTTACCGAGGATGATTGTTTTAGTTAGATTTTTATTTTTTTGTAAAGGATTTTGAATTTTTTTATACATTTTTGGTTTGTATTTTTCATTTCCACTTTGAAAAAAACTAAAGAAATTAATGAGCGATAATAAAAAAGTATTTAATATGTTTCTCTACAAATATAATACTTTTATAAGGTCTACTGAACACAGATGGTTAAGAATATTGGTCAAATAATTTTATGGTTGAAGAAATGCTATGCGTGTTACATTAATTTTGTTAACTTATGAGGCGAAAGACCTTTTTTGGATCAGTAAACAGATATCGTTTAGAATTGTTTCGTAGATTGAAAAATAGAAGTAAAAAGAAATCTTTTTTACTCTGAGCAAGAAACTATAGGTTTTAAATTGAGACCATGATTTTTCCGTTTTAAAATTTTTAGATTACAGATTTATTCAATTTATTAGATTAACTTACTATAATGTAATCATTGACTTAGATTGAAAATTATTATTATTTTTTAAACCAATGATAATTTTTAAGTAATTCCGTTTTTATTGCTAAGATTTACAGGATGGAATGGGACAGCATTTCAGTAATATGTTTTCCGATTTTAAAGTAGTAATCTAAGTTAAAAAAAAGAAGAGATTAGGGGAATTCTCGAGATATTTAGAATGACCTTGCTCTACAGCCTCACCCCCTTAACCTTTAAAGTTGAAACTTTAATGATATCAATGTCCCATACATAGAAATAATCTGACCAAGTTTGGTCAAAATCGGTCGTGTAGTTCTGGAGATATAAGGTGATTTAAAGGTCAACGCCTAACACACACGTGTACATACGAACATTAACATCTGGAAAATTTCCATCCGGTTTGTTGGGTTCTTTAGCTGTCAAAACGTGAAGATCCGGTGAAAACCGCATATCCCCAAATTGGCCGATTACAATACTTTCCCTTCTAGTTCTGTAGTGCTAACTTGACGGGAAAGTGAAAATGAGTTTCTTAAGGGGGAAAAGTTATTTTATAATAATTTATAGCAATTTTTAGTGATTTTGTAATCATAAAATTAACGAGTGGTAGGATACTATTCCATTTTTTCTACTCTAAACTTTTAACCTAAAGTTATATTTTAAATACTGCATTTAAGATGTTTGCTTTATCCATTTTAATTTAGTAGGAAGTTTACATTTTCTTTACAGCGCCGTATAGATGGATTTTTTAGATGGATGCCTAATGAGATTTTTTCGCGATCACAAATCTTCCTTTCAAAAGATACTAACATTTTTCTATAAAACCGCATTTTTATAATATTTGTTTTTAGTCTAACGTTCGCATTTAATTAATAAAAATAATTTTTTTTTATGTCTTCAGTCATTTGACTGGTTTGATGCAGCTCTCCAAGATTCCCTATCTAGTGCTAGTCGCTTCATTTCGGTATAAAAATAATTATATAATATAAAAATAAATTTATTTGAAAGATAGTTTGACCCCAACTGACTTTTATTCCACGATAGCGTTTTTCATATGTGTATTTGATACATGTTTAATCAGTTTACTTTCTGAATATGTATTTCTTGAACTTCAGTTTGAGCATTCTTATTTGTTTACGGATTAGGTCGTTTTGGATTATGGTCGATTCAGCCTCCTTCCTTGCCTTATCTATCTTCTAGACTACTCCATTTAACAAATATGTTGTTTTAAGGACTAATAAGATAGTAAGTCCAGATATTCTTCCAAATTACTATCATCTTTCCCTGTACCGCAGAGCTGCTGTTTCTTCCTTATTTAGTTATTTCCTTAAATAACTACCCTTTTTTAAGTTCAAAAGAAAACACTGAATGAGATCGGAGAGTGCACTAACCCTAAAGAAAAAGTGGTTTAGTACTGAAATTTTCTACGATAAGAATCATTTTTCATCGTGTTCCTCTTTAAAATTTATTATAAACAGTATGATTATTTCATACCATATTTTAAATACAGTATAATATTTCTATACCAAGATTAATTTCATCATTAGGAAATCGGGATTTGTCGTAAATATCGCAATTTCTACTCAAGACATCGGCAAAATATCCGTGATAGGATTATACGGTTTCGATATCACTTTAGAATGTACAAACGTCACACACTGAACGTTTTGAAATATTAAAAATGTTTAATGGTTTTTCATAAACGGTAAGAGGAGAATAATCCGTGGTACTTGATGAAAATCCAAGATCTTTTATATTTTTAACAAAAACCTTGTACTGCTCGTAAAAGAATAACTGATGTTTAAATTGTAGAAGCTTCGTTCATAAAAGCTAAATCTCATTACTGTAATAAAAATAACATTACCTTGATACAGTACAATTCGAGTTGGAAGTATTTTCAGATTTTCCACGGCAATCTCTATTTATGAAGATACAAATGAGTAGAATTTTATTACTTTATTGTTTAATTTTTGTTATTTTTCATAGTTTATATACAACCAAAGTATGTAACTTGATAGTTAATACACATGTGTGGTTTTTTTTATTTTTAAAAAATATTTTCTGATCTGATCTGTACAAAGTTATAAAATTACTTATACGTATAACATTGTACGCCAAAATGTAGGTATTAGATAAGGTAAATTCTTTCTTGAGATTGTTATTAATGTATTTTTGCCCAGCCAATTCTAATTCTGAAGGTTCTGGATTCAAATACTGGACAAGCAAAAAACTTTTCATAAAGATAAAATTTACATTCGAAATTCCTACACACAAACTTATGTCGTGAATTAATCATCCATAAAACAGAAAAATCTGTTTCGGTTCATTTTTTAAAAATAATTTTACGTTATTAACATTTTTATTAATTAAAAAGAGGCTCGCAACATATTAGATTGTAACGTTATGGCGGTTGAGAAATTTGGAATCTAATTTGTTACGAACTAATTTTTATTACGTTCCGTAATATATCTTGAATGCATAATGCTCAAAAATAAAAATAATAAATACGGACGTTACAGATACATAGCCCAGAAATACGGTTTTCAAAAATCATTTTTTTTTATAATTTGAGTAAATTAAATGTTTTAGAAATCAAAAATTTTGATTACGATCGCGTGTATAAATTTTAGATACGATAAAGAGTCATTCCGAAGAAAAACTATAGATTTTTGGAAAAATGGGGATTTGATGTTATAAAGTTAAGTTTATATCGAGGTTGATAGAGTGTATTTTACTGAATTTGAAATTAAAAATATAAATTAAATTACGGCGATGTAGCTAATAGGGTACCAGAATTCGAGTTTTTCAAATGAAACATAGGAGTGTACCAAAATTGTATTATTTTAAGTATTCTAATCCGGAAATAAATAGTTATTTTTCGTTATTTACGTACACATACGCGCGCGCTACGCTATTGATAATACTCTTACCAACGTTTGATCTTGAGAATATTTTAATGGCAGTAATATAAGATCATCTTTGATTTCATTACCATTAATATTTATATTATTAGTTGTATTACAACTACTACTAATACAATCTTTGTTTTATTAGGTCTTTTATTTGTAATTAATTACATCGTAAACGTGTTAATCTATTTTATTATATGTAATTAAAAAGCCGTTCCGAAGAATTGTAATTTGTAACTTTTTCTGAATTAAAACTTAAGTAATAAATCACCTTTTAAAAACATATAATATTGTTACGTTATCTAAAAACTTAATATGATTTTTGCTTCAGATTGTTGCTGCATTTCGTATATATAAATATATTTCACATATAACACTGTATGATACGGTCGTATATCAGTATTAAACACACTTTCACTGTCCATGAGTGTACGATGTTAATTTCTGGGCGAGTTGCTATTGGCTAGCTAAGCCGCCATTTCTGATACCGGCCCCAACGTTCAGAAAATTTATTCAAAACGAGTTACCCACCCCGCCCTCTCAATAACACGTGAAGGCTGGGCCTTGGGAACAAATCCCACGTGGACTGCGAGACCACTTATTATGTACGCCTTATCTATCCATGGCCGTGTGCAACGTAATTGCGGTCAGACATAACATAGATATTATACAGCGTATGCTCTTAGCCGAGACCGGCTTAACAAAATCATTCTTTAATTAAACGTCTTACCGTATGTGTTACGATAAATTTAATTGTGCTATTAATTTTGACAATATATTTTCTTTTTTTCTAACTTTTATTTATCATTAAACAAGGGTCTTATTGCCGTAGTTTAATTACCGTTTTAAAATTGTAACCTATTTTTTTTTAAATCTATAATTACAGACTGTTTGGCTTTTTCTTATAATATAGTAAAACTGCTGATAAAATAAAATTTCATCGTTAAAAAATGTATGTTTATGATTACTAACACCAAGAAGTAGGCTCTGCATACAGTACACCTACGAAATACAATTAAAATAAAATTAATTTATAGTTATTTTTATTGTAATTTTTTTCAATTATACAAACCTCATTTTCAGTGAAAAATTAAAAAAAAAAAATTTCTATTGTAACACAATAACAGAAAGTAAAAAAAAAAAAAAAATAGTTCACAATTTAAATTATATAAAGAACTTAAGGCAGAGAAAAAAGTAAAAAAAAAAAAATTAATGAAAAATTTAAAATTGCATTAATGTACTTGCTGTATAGCAGGTAAATGAACTGGGTAACAAAATATTAGTGTGTGACTGATCATGGATACAGAAAGAAATCATTCGAAAAGCTGTTTCTGTAGGGTTGTCATACTTCGCATTTAGAAATACAAACAATTATGACTATAAGGAAACCAATTTTTTTGAATTCTAATTGGAAATACGTATAATAAATATTCTATTTTTATTAAATCTATTAAAAAAAATAACTTTGTATAGAATAAAATTCAATAATAACAAATAAAAATACGCACAGATTATGATCATACATTTTTAAAACTCTTGGTTAAAAAACTGGAGAAAACCAATGTTTAATAAATAAACGGTCAACTTTACCTGTATTTAGAAACGTATTCTTTCACAACCTTGTTCTTTTAAAGCAATGTACAAAGCTGTTTTTAATTTTATAATAAATGCCAAACTTAGCGCATTTAGTACAGCATATTCAACTACCTGAATCTTTCTTTCTTTTGGATTTTTATAGAAAAAACTTTACGTAAATTACGATTATTTATAACAAATTTCGGCTATTCAATTGGATTCAGATATTAAATATAGAAATACCATTAAGTTTCTTCATTTATATTCGAAGTACAATTTTATTTTGTTCTACTGAAAAATAAATCCTGGTTATTCTATAATTTATTTCGTTTATACCATTGCCGTAGAGTTTTCACACCGCATAAAGAATCGGTACTTTTTACATAAGTTCTCACATAATTGATAACGATTTCATTAAACCTTGAAACAACTTTATATTAATAAAGTTTGAATAAAGAAAAATCTATTATTAAGTTGTTTTAGTTTTTATTTACAAAAAGCACGAATTAGACCAAGTGTAACTTTTCAGGTTAACATTAAAAATATCTGGCTGAAGCCGATGACTGCATTCCGATAACCCAAAAATAAAAAAAATAAATAAGAAAAAGTTTTATTTAGCATCTCTTCAGTAGTCAATATATTTCAAAATCGGGTCTCTTAAAATATATTTTCTAATTTTAGATTAAAAAACATAAAACCATCTAACAACGGTGGAATAAAAAAAAGAATAACTAATCAAAGACTGTCCTCGATCTACCCCTTGTTATACCGTAAATATTATTTTAGAGAAATAACCAATCATTTACGTATTTCTTGTGAAAGGACATTGGAAAAATATAAACGATAACTAATTCACTTCCACAAATTATAGGAGGAAAAGTAAAAATAACATAACATGTACATCCGTCTGGATAAATAAAACATTTTGTAATCCTTTAAATCAAACCCAGGGAAATGATTTAACTTGATGTATAAAACCTTCTGGAAAATGTCACTAAAATAACAATACCCAAGAAAATTAGAAATAATAAATTTCATTTCAATTGGAAATACAATTAAAGATCAATGGAAAACTAAAAATGCAAAACCACCTGAGATTAATATCTGTACAAATAAAACGAAGTTTGTTAATCGTAAAATGCTACTAATATCGATGTACTTAGTCATGCTGAAATTTTTACCTAAATAATTAGTGAAATTTTGAAAATTATTTGCTCAATCTGTAATAACTAAAATAACAAAATTAATTGTCAGATTCATTTGTGTTAATAAATAAACCTTTACCGATCAAAGATTTTCACTTATATTAAACGTTCGTATCAGGTATATTAATAAAATCAACCAAATAAGAAAATATAATTAAAGTAGTATTAGTCTACTTTTGACCCACCTATCCCATTTTAAACGCTCTCATTTAAAAAAAAAAAAACAATAAAATACCTTCTAAATAGATAATTACTCACTGCTGTTCCTATCTTTTCATACATAAAGTTTATTTAAGATGAATTATAAACTGTTGTATTCCCCTACTCTGTATTCTAAAATCCTTTGTAAGCACCACTATAATGTTAAAAAAAGTGTGTAAAAATTGTAGAGAATCGGTTTACAACAAATAAAACAACTTATTTTAGTCTTTCTATGATTTGAACTTGTCCATTGTAAGAACATAGTGTAAGATTGTAAATATTTGACTAGAAAAAACTAGAATATTTAAAGATATTTTAATAATTGGTAATAAATTTACTAATTCTAACTTGAAATGCATCGGCAATTAGCATCTATAAACGCCTAAATAAAAAACACATCATTTTTAATCTAAGACTGACCTTGGTCACGACCTAATCATTTCATAACATCAATTATAGAACCCTTCGGCAATGCACGAAAATTAAAATCTCTACACTACTGATTACAGTTTCAGTAATTTTAATTGAAAAAAAAATTTTAATCTTAGACCGACAGATGTCAGGATCTATACTATCTCAACTTATGATGTTTCATAAAAATTTAAATATCTATGGGTATTATTAGTAATCGATTGTATAATAGTTAAGTTTTCTTAAAAAGTAAACAAATATCATAACCTGAATGTATTTTGATAAATTAAACAATATTCGTTATATTATATTGATCCCGATCTGATCTGCCCGTTCCATAACAATATCAAATTTATAAAATTTTTGGTAACGTCACAGTAAATAAAAACATATTAATTAATTATTTAGATCCTAATTAAAAATATATACTGTTCTTATGTATCTTGATAAGTGAAAACAGTGAACTTTTTTTTTACGATCTCTACTTGATTATATGATAAAAAAATATTCTTGCGATGCTAAATTGAAATATTGTAATCGTGTACTAGTTAGCAACGTTTTGATAGCTGTAGAAGCAATCGCCTTTTATTATATTATCCCGATAGTCGACTAATGTTTTTCAATATATCGGTATTCACTAATTTTCCTTTTTTGATGAATCTGCCTTTTGACATGGTCCTAATGAATACCCACAATTTTTTTACACGATTATCTTCCTCTATTTCCTGATATTTCTTTCCTTCATAATATCTGTAAGTATCTTAACCCTTTTTTTTCATCTGTCCGACCCTTCTTCGTATAAATCTTTATTGAAAGCCATTAATATGTAAGATAACCTGATATTTACCCCTTTCTTAACAACATCAAATATTACTTTTCTCCAAATTTATTTCAATACTTCCTCATTTCTTATTCTTTCCATCTATTTCACTTTCCCCGTTCATTTCCATAATCATATTTCAAAACTATCCCAGTACTTCTTTTAATTTTTTTATTTTCGCTAATAATTACCGTTAGAAATTTTTTTCTTAAAAAAATAGTTACCGAAACTGAAATTATTCATTTAATTTTTTTTCACTTATTTTTCTTTCAGTTAATTTTACGCGAAAAGGTCACAACAATCCTTAATATTTATTTAAAGTAGTCGAACGTTATCCGTATTTCAAGGTTTGGATTTTATCAGAAGTTATGAAACGCGATTTCAAACAAAATTATCACGATTAACTTCAAGGAAATTGTTAAGATTTCATCTGAATTTTAAAGTTAATTAATTAGATAAGAAATTCTCAGAATTATTTTTACGACTGATATTTTCAGTAATTAATGTAGATTAAATTACAATTAATCTTATGTAATTTAATTCATTACCATCACGATCTTGAGATACGATACCAAAACCAAAACAATATTGTAGAGCAACTCAATTTACACAAGACTGCGTTATTAATTTGCTCGGATCTAAATGAAAAAACTGGCGAACTTGATAATTAGTTAGTAATAGGTCCTATAGTTGCAGATGTCAGTGAAACTAGTTTTAATATTATCCATTAGGTTAACTGATCTTCTTACAATATTTTATAAAATATAGTATGGTAAATATTCAGTTAATATAAGAATAGTAAAAAATGAAGAATAAAGTTACTTCAAATATAGAATTGCAAGTTTTGGCGTGATTACACTTAAATAAGGTAATATTTAATAATTTTGAAAAAACAGTAATAAGAAATAGCCATTCAATTACAAACAGGAAACCGGAGTAGTATGAAGAAATGAATAAAACATAACTTTAACAAAAAGTGGTTTCAAGTGGAATTTTTCAGTATTAGTTTTATTTGACCAGATTAAAAAAAAAAAAAAATAGCTAAAAAAATTTATCTGTATGACTTGACATCAAAACTTATTCAGTGATTAAATATCATTTAAACATTTTGTATTTGTGATATAGAAGTTATGAAAAATCTTGTAGGTATTTCTTCTGTGCAAAAAATGATTCAAAAAAATTTCACAACTTTAAAAGAATATAAAAATTTATTGAAATAACTTACAGATTTTTTGAGATCTCCTTCATAGAAAAAAGATCAAATTTGTCACCCAGCATTCACTTTGGTTCTGCATGGCTTCCATTTGTAATGCGACGTATATCCCACCTGAAGTCGATTTCATAACAGATTGCAGCCAGCAAGTCGAGCTTTACTTCTGCAGCTGCGGCGTTAATTCGAAGTCTTAGCTCGACAATATCAGCAGGCAAAGGTCTCATAAACCCCATCTGTAATGAAACCCCACAACAAAAATCTAGGGGGATCAAATCTGAGGAGCAAGATGGCCATGCGATTGGACCTTCAAGACCGATCTACTGACCTGGGAATCGAGTATCAAGAAAATCTGACTACTAAGTGGTAGTGAGGTGATGCCCCTTCTTGATGATAGTAATGGCGTCTAAATTAAGATTAATTATTAAATTAAAATTTAATTTCGGTTGTAATTACGGATAATCAAAAATAATAGAACTTCTATATGTTTATTTGTATAGATGAGTGAGTTTTATTTTAAATAGTTTAAATAATTCGTCAAATTTTAAGTAGTATAAGGAAGTTTAGGAATTATCTTAAAATGCTAAGCGATTTTTACGTAAATTTAATTATGCGGAACGATTAATTAATACTAATTAGTTGTAATCGAATATTATGGATTATGTGTTCTCCAGATCGGTACATTTTTAAAAAGTTTATATATTTATCAGGTGTTTGATGATTTTTTAAAAATATTATGTATTTTTTTAAGACTAGTTATATTTTTTGCGATTAATTTTAACGATAATAATCGTTATCATGATTATTATTAATGATAATAATGCTAATGGTGATATGTGATTTCCTGAACTAAACGTATTGGAACGGTGGATGACAGAGTTTCGATATGCAGCTTTATAATATTTCTTGCAATTTTATAAAAGAGTAAAAATTTTGTTTTTGTTTAAACAAATTTTTTCACCTATTTTATTTTAAAAATGTGTATTCATCAATGTTGGGTTGATATCATGAAATTACTGTTGTTTAATTTTTCAGATTAAGTTCTCTCGAAATGGAACGCAACTTTTTTTTAAAATCTTTTATTTTTGTAAAAATTCAAAAATGTTGTTTATCAAAATAGACAAGAATTGGTTTGTTTAATTTATTCATTTCATTAGAATTTATGGAGATAATTTACTAACCTTTTTCTTAATTTGAATTATTAAAGGTAAGATGCTTTGCAAAAGAGGTTATCTCAGGCCTGGCACTATTGCGGTTCAAACGATTACATAAAACTTGGTCGGTGCTAATTTTATTTCTAGTGGTACTAATAAAAAATGCAAGTACATTGCAATTTAATTTTTTTCACACTAATTGATTTTATTCCAATTTTTTAACAATTATGTAATGCGAAAATTATTATTTTCACCCACCGGTTTTTAATTAGAGTGTTTGGCAGATGATTAAGAGAGGTTTTAGTAGAGCTGACTTTGATTGGTACTTTTTGTTGCGATTTTTTAGTTTATTTTAGGGTAGAGAGAAGATATTGCAACCAATCAACAGTGCATACTCTTGAGAGTTTGAGGAAAACTAAACAATCCTGTATCAATCAACTCTTTTTCCAATTTTCCTATTTTATTTTGTTATTTTTGTACAAAATAAAATTTGCAGATTACATTAATGTTTTATTCCTTATGTCCTTATTTCAATGAAGTAAGTGCATTTTATGACTGTTATTATTATTATACAGTTTAAAATAAGCTGTTTGTTTTTTTATTATAATTATACACCGGTGTTACATCTGACTTACATACAATATGTATAGAAATATAATACAATCCTCAATATCAACATACAGAGGGGCGCAAAAGAAGTTGTGTAGTAGGTGTGCAGGTTTTATTATGAAAAAAAGCAATAGCTTTGTGAAGTTACAATAAGGATGACACAGAAATTGTAATTAAGTTAATTAATAGAATTAAGAGATATAAAACAAAAGAATACAACAATAACAGATATAATATATTAATATTATAGTATATTTTAGCATAATAACTTTTGCATCCCCCGTGTATATTTTACATAATATATATATATATATATATATATATATATATATATATATATATATAAAACATTAAAGTATATAGTTCATAACATACAACTCGCCGGTTAGTATTTTTAAAAAAAATTTGAGTTGGGGAAAACGTTTCTTTGTATTCTCTCGGTAGATGGATTTAGGATCCTGTAACTCTTGTAATACTATTGTGATCTGGCACTTGAAAGGAGATGTACGATTGAGAATTTTTAGAAATGTTATGATTATATTAGTTATTTATTTAAAAGAGTTACTGCGTCTTGAAAATTAGAAAAAATAAAGAGAAATTTGTCAAATTTTGAAAGTTTATTTGGAAATAAATAAGAATATTACTCGGGTCAGCTAATAACTGGAAAAGTCAATTAAATCATAGAAAAAATTGAAGAAACCAGCATATTAGTAATCATGATATCAGTAACGAACTAAACCTTGACCATAAAACAACTATTTTGAACCGTTTGAATAAAGTTGGATAAAAAACCCGATGTTTGGGTGGCGCAAGATTTAACAATAAAAAATTCAGTTGATCGAAGTTCTATTTACTAAAACGGAACGAAATCGAACCATTTTTGAAACAGCTCATTATGAGCGATGAAAAATGGATCACTTACGATAATAATCTATGAAAAAGATCCTGGTTGAAGAAAGGTGAAGCTCTGCAAACGGTGGTAAATTCAGAATTGACGCCAAGAAAAGCGATGCTGTGCGAATAGTGAGATTAGAAAATTGTTTACTATCAGCTGCTGCTACCCGGTCAAACAACTGATTCTAAATAAAGGAATTACAAATTTATATATATTTAGTGTAAACTTATTAAATATATTTCATTTTAATTGTATTATTAAACCTTTAATTTCACGTGATAAAACTTTCTTTAAAAAAATGGTTCTTCTTTTAGTTGAAGTATTATCGAAAACGATTAGAAAAACATTGGTTACTATTCATTAAAATAATTTACTGTTTATATCATTCATTTTGGATAACCGATCCAAAGTGAACGCTTATCAACAAAAAAAGCTGGAAGAGGTTCTCAACGAAAGTATTTTTTTGTGCCTTACTTTTCACCAAACTGACCGATTATTTGAATTATTTTGTAGAGGACATAACTCTAGCGGTTGGTTTTCAAGTTTTTCAAGATATCAAAAGCGGGAGTCTTTCTTAACGAAAAATTACATTGCCTACATAAACGTTTAAAATCTTTTTTGTCACCGTAATTTACTACTGGATTATTATACCGTAATGATTTGTAGCTTTATATTATTCTGAAAAACAAAGTATTTCCACGTGAAGATAAGAAAATTAGTAAAAAAATTGGCATAAAGCATAACGGCGACAGCCTTAGCTCAAATTTCGAATAAATCTTTTGTGCCGTTTTTCTACATTACTTTTCTTATTTTCATCAAAATGCTGGTTTCTCGCTATCAGTTTCTTTCGAATAAATTCTTTTATCAGCCTAATGATATTTTAAATAAACATTAAAAGAATAGAATCAACTTAGAATGTATCACAAACTAAAAATTCTTTGAATATTTTATTAATCGTTTGATCTTTTTGAAATTACTTCTGAATTGATAATTATATTTGTTGATAGTCATTTTTAAGGTTTGACTTTAAAGAGTACAAATTTAAAGAAAAATTGATAGTTTTAGGGTATATTTTTGTTAAAATAATTATATATATATTTGTGTACATAAATTCAAACTGCATACATCTGCATCAGATCTATTATGTGATCTGATTTAACGAATCACAAAATTGTACAAAAAATAAATCAATGCAAATTGAATATACATTTTTTATAATCGGTATTATAAAAAAAAGAACTGTCAACAAAATTGTAATACTTTTCTGGCATTGGTTATTTATTCTTATATACTGGAAAAACAATGATACATGAAAAAGTTACCTAACATTTCTTTTTTGGATTTGGGGTAATTTACTATAAAGTTTTATTGTAAAATTATCATTATATGTCTAAATCAACCAAAAAAAAAACCTTAAAAAATGCAAATATTCGGTATATGTTTATTTTTTCTCTTCCCCCACCTCCAAAATCACCTTCCAAGAAATGTGTTTGATTTTTCTACATTTACTATGTTAAATGGAAGAAACTAAAGACAATTCCACTGAAAAATGTACAACCAATAAAAAGTTACCTAAGATTTCTTGTTCTGGCGATGGGGATGAATTAGATGAAATTTTATTGAAACATTATTATTGAAAGTTTATTATCTAGATTTATAATAATATTAAAGGTTTAAATACACCAAAAACGTTTTGATAAATTCAAAAAATCGATATCTTTTAACTTTAATCGGCTTTTCAACCCCCCAATATTGCCACCAAAGTATTCTTTTTGGAGGTACTTGCACTACTATTATGCCTGGAAAGACATAAAAAAAAAACCGTTAAAAAATATGCAATTAAATAAAAAGGTAGATTTTCGATTTTTTGGGAAGGGGAATTTTGGGGCAAATTTTTTGTTAAAAATGATAAAATTAAGCATGCAAGTATGTACTGAGATTAATACAAACTGGGATTATGTTTGCAAAATTTTGAGAAAATCCCAAAAAGCTACTTATTTCACTCCACGGAGAAATCGATCCCAAACTTTTACCAACAGATTGCCCCATGCACATAAGTTTCTCTGTACAATATTTCATCAAATCGATTTATTTAGTCAAAAGTTATTTTGCTTCAAACACACCAACACACGTATATATGCACATACGTACGACCATTATCCCCCAAGTTTTTTTTTGGAGTCCCTGGGTCATTAAAAGTCGAGAAATGGAAGAAATGAAAAAAAACTCTTACTCCATTTTTTGACTGATAACCATACTGTCCTTCTTGCAGCGTAGCTCTAGAGCTATGATGCCAAGATATTAAAAACTACATACAGTTAATATAATTTTTATTAAAAAAAATTACATGTTTAAATAATAATAATAATAAAAATATACATTTATAATAATATAATCAATCTTATTATTGTAGGTCTGTGATTATGTTTTATTTTATTTTTATTATTTTTTTTATTAGCTTCGTATTTATTTTCCTATTTCCATTTCTGTAACTAAAGCTGAGTGTTCATTATAGTCAAAATAATAAAAGAAAAACAGCGTAATAACAATAATATTTCTAGTGAAGGACATAAAATCAGAAAATGGTTTAATAAAACAAAATTAATGACTTTGTAAAAAAAAGTAGCTGTATATAAATAAATCTTACGTAATGAAACTTAACTAACATTTTATTTGTGAAATAAGTTTCCTCTATTATTTGTAATAAAATACGTAAGTTAAGTTAAAAAACAATATTTTTATTTTTAAATAATTTGTATTAAAGCTGTAAAGACTGATGTTCTGTGAGATTCTTAGAATAGGATTTCCAATAATACTGAATTTTACAGCTTTTAAAACAATAAATACTACTACATCAAAGCTAGGACAATTTCTTTTAACTATAAAGTAAATTCTACACACCTTTTGTAATATATCTATATATATATATATATATATATATATATATATATAGTGTCTCTTTTTTGAGGATATTTATACACATATATTTTTTAATATTTGGCTATATTGATTTTAGGTATTCTGTATATTATAGAAAATATTAAGTTTCTATCTACTTATTTTTCAATCGTGTTCATCCCTCTTTGTTGTATAATAATATTTTAGCCTCAGTATGTTTCTCATATAAAAATAAAGAGAGTTAAACAGTAACTGAAATAAAATATTAAATAAATAACCGTTTACAGAAAGTTAAAAATGAAAGATTGTACCGGCGTTTCAATTGTTAAACGATCATCATCAGTAGATACAAAAGAATCTTAAATAAATATAAAGAAAAATAAAAAAATAACGAAAAACATTACTAATAATAAATAAATAATCAATGTACATGAAACAATGAAAAGTGACTGTTTTTACCTGTGTTTATAAAATAACGGATGATAAAAAATAAAAACGAATTTTGATAGTTTAAACAGCTTAAACTTCCAATTAGGACTGGCCATCCTGCCCAATACGTATGGGTTTATAACGAGGTATAAACAAAATAACAGAGGTATCATAATCCTTCCTTTAACGATGAAAGTGATTTAGACTTGTTTTTAAACTAACGTTCCACTTTTAATCTTGTAGAATAAAAGCTGTATTTTGGAATTAGAAAATATTATTTTAAAATTGTTTATTATGTAGTATAGCATGATATACGATAGAATGACGTGGACAATAGGCGACCCAGTAAGTATAAAATTATAATTGTGCCTATAAAATAAAATTATAATTTAGATGCCTTCTACATCTGCCGGTTGAACATTTTAAAAATTAATTCGGTTGATTACAGTAGGAAATAATTAGGTTTTATTACGAGTTTGAATGGAAATAAAGATTTGCAGCCAAATATAAAATAGAAAACCCAAGGTAAGTTAAACTAAGGATGAGAGAGTTTAAATTAATTCATGTAGATATAAAAGAAGGAATTGTAGAGGGTAGAAACAGTAAAGAAAGAATTATAATACTGAACACATAATTGAGAATTTTAGATAAAGGTATGATGAGATAAAAAGTTTTCATCTAAATAGAAAGAAACAACAAAGCACATAAAACAGTTCAAGTTACTGATAATGAAAAAGGTTATAAAAAGAATTCAGATAAATTTGTCATCATAATCAATTTTTTTAAGCATATTATCTCATATAATATATATATATATATATATATATATATATATATATATATATATATTAGTATTAATTTGTGATTATTTTAAATAAAAATAAATAAATAAATTATATGTATATGATTAATTACCAACATTTTGTTGGCCTATAATTTAATCTGTTCTGATATAACATTTTTAACGTAATATAATTGTCTTGCGTTAGAATAATTCACCAGCTAATATTATTCGATTCGCTTTGTAAAAATATAAATTACAAACTCATTAAAGTATGATTTAACCAAAGGTATTATTAGTTGACAGAGTTATAAAGCAAACACCGGTAAATTGCTTTAACTTATGCTTGTATTTTCTTACTAACTACTTAAATAATGTAATAAAAATTATCTCCTATTCTTTATCAGATGTATTTACACACATATTATATTATTTCTGTACATATTTTTATATTAAATAAATAAATCGTCTGTAAATACTTACTTAACGTTCATCTACGTATTATTAAGTACAGATTACAATTTGTACTTAATGTACGAATAACGATACGTGAAATTATCTATTAGTAACCCTTGTAAAATATAAGAAGATATATTATGATTTCTTAGGATATATTAAGAAATATTTACTTGATTTTCAAGGGATATAGCAATCAATGAAATATATATATAAAACAGCATATATACAAAACTAAGTGTCCTGACTGACTGACCGACTGACTCCTCAACGCATAGCTCAAACTGTTTAACCTAGGTAGGTGAGTTTTGAGGGTAAATTGTTTTTTATAATTTACTCGCCTACTAAAGAAGGACTTTTGAAAACTCACTCAATAACGAGGTAAAATGGAGAAAAATATTTTTATAAAATTATTTATCTCAGGAACTGAATGTTGTTGAAAATTGATATTTAGATTCTTCTTTAGAAACAAATTTACATTTGTTTTACTATTTAAAGAAAAATAAATTTGGGGGATAGCAAAGATGGGGCAAAATTTTTCATGAAACTATATGAAGCCGAAGTTATTAATGTAGTGAAAACTGGTATTTTCTTCGAAAATAATAAGGCAAATGAATTTTTCAAAAATCAAATTTAGGAAGCAAGGGGCGTAAAAACATATACGAAAATTTTAAATCTCAATAATGTTTTGCAAAAGTATTGTATTCTAGGAGACGACTACTGTCCACTTTCTACATAGTTCTATTGCTAAAACTCGATTCGAGATTTTATTACTTTGTCATTCAACTAAGACTAATTAAATCGAAAATAGACCAATTTCCCAATATGCCCACTAAAACATCATTCCAACCCGAAGGGGGAAGACACCCACCTTGTGACGATTCCGGTCGCCCCCCCCCCCAGCGGTCCGCAACACTGTTGGGCTACTAAAACAACAACCTTTTTAATAGAATTTTAATTAAAAACTAATGTTTCTTTTGAAGACTTATTCAGCGTACAAATTCAAAATACATGCGAACTAAGCCGCGGGCACCAGTTTGTTACTTATACATTTTTAAGTATTTACTGATTACAGATGATTTGCCAAAAATGGCAGGAAATTTACATCTTTACATCCCGTATTGTGTAACTTCTTTGTTGTACCATTTATTAAAGGTTTGTGATAATAGAGTTAATCTACTTAGGACCTCAAACTGTGGTCGAGCTTTTTTTACCGATAGACCCCTGGATCTAGGCGTCCTCAAAAATTCTGGACAGGTTCATCAGAGATCACAACAAATCACACAAATATTAAGAAAACGGTACCTCCGTAATACTTTTTCGTGAGGGTCCAATGAGGGGGCAAATTAATCCAAAAAAATTCCTTCAAGGATCTTGCCAATCTCCAGCTCTTAATTTTTTGGGAGACTCGGGTATGATTATATAATTTTGTCTATACTTTGCATTATATAATTTTCCAAGATTTTATATATTGAGGTGTTATTTCATTTTTGTTAAATAATCAGGTCCTAAGAGAATTCAAATTCAATTAATCGTTTTATTCTGGACTGTTTTATCATAATTTAGGAACCATTTTCTTCAAAATAATATGTAATTTTCCATCATATACTGTTTTACTTACTGTTTGTGTCTGTAAAAATATTTGTGTTATATTAAAAATAATGATAATTAAAAATTCATAATTCTACTGCATGTAGAAATTTATTCTCTATAGTTTGAAAATAAACCATATAGTATATTCCAGTCAGGAATAAATTTCCTGAAATATTAAAAACAGCATTAAAGTACCAAAATAAAGAACAAAAATATAAATTTATTTTTATTTAATGAAAATTATGGATAAATGTATATTAATAATAACAATTTTAAAAATGTTCAGAAATGTAAAGTACAGAAAAAGGAATAGGGTTTTATGTTCTATAGAGGCAATTAAATGAAATTTGATTCTTTTTTGGTTTTAAAACTTAAATTAAAGTAAAATCTGTTATTTAATGTTATAAAAATCTCGAATTTACTACAAATTTCCCCCTGCTTCATTCTTCTTTAGGAAGAAGGTAAATTATATTTTATTTTTCTTTCATCTGGTTCTACCTTTGCCTTTTAATAATTCTCTTTTTGATTAAAAATTTCAGAACAGAACACATACTCTTAATTGAAATAATTTATCCCTGTATTATTATTTGTATTCAATCTATATCAAATCGCGTTTTCTAATTTACAATAAATATATAAAGATTAGAAAAGTAATCAACATCATGGCACTTGTTAACACATTCTATGAAATGTGTTAATTGTTAAAAAGGACAAAATCGATATCTGATTGCTTTAAGATATTTCATGTTCTTGGAGATAATTTTTTTAAATTTAATATTAAACTTAATTATTTAATTGTAAAAAAGAGAATTATTAATTCTGATTCATAAAAAAAAATCTATTGCATTAAAAATACTCGAAGTTCAAAGAAGATTCTGTTTTAATTCTCATAAATAATGAAGATTTTCATTCAGTAGATAACGAAAATTTAACGGCACAATTCTATTTCATTAGTCTTTTTTGCAAAGAAAAATTTGAAGACGTATTTTTTTATGATAACTGGATGCATTAGATGAGATGTGGGTTATAAGAAGGAAGATTATAAGGCGAGTAATCGATTCGTAATATATGACAGTGAAATTCTAATGCTATAGTTTACAAAAATCCTATAGACGTTGAACATTATTTGCAAAAAAATAATTTTGGTAAAAAAAAAAAACATATTATGCATTTGTTTCCATTCATTCGTAGAGGAAAATAAAAACTTTTTTTTCTTTTTTTAAAATTTAAAATGGAATAAAAATAACAGTTTAT
The DNA here is from genome assembly GCF_047948215.1 of Lycorma delicatula. Taxonomy (NCBI): domain Eukaryota; kingdom Metazoa; phylum Arthropoda; class Insecta; order Hemiptera; family Fulgoridae; genus Lycorma; species Lycorma delicatula. The sequence goes on from NC_134458.1 coordinate 79,543,274, forward strand.
AAAATCTTCATGCAAGTGAGGTTTTTAAATTTTTTTCTGGTTTCCTTGAACTGCGGCAATGAGAAATAAATTATTCACAGGTTATAACAATACGAATTGCTATTATTAAACATTTTTAAAAGTGGGAAATATTTCAGTCAATTTCAAACTATTATTGTTAAATTTTATCTACAAAATATCTAGTTTTAGTTATTATTTAATTCACTGATTTCAATTAAAAATAAGTAAATAATAAATATTATAAATAATTAAATATTTACTTTTTTATTAGACAATCTTTTTTCTCATAAAATTATACTTTTATTTTATCCGCATTACATTTAGCCACTAGGCTAATTTTTGATTAGATCTGTAATTATTAAGCGAAAATCGTTACTGAGCTATCTTCATAAAAGTTGATAAAGTGATTATTTAAATTGATAAAGTTAATTATTTACTAAGCTACAAGTTTTGAGGTCCATCTGGAAAATATTGTATGAAATTTTGATGCTTATATAGAAAATTAATCAACCAAATATTAATTTTTACCAAAAGCCTCTTTCTATAAGTAATCTTTTTTGTGTTGTATCAGTTAACGACAGTATAGTACAGTCAGTTAATACAGTTCTTAAAGGTAAAAAAAGAAGAGGACGGAATAAGCTGAAGTTAACAAATGCCATAAAGGTTGGTGAAGGTTATGATGAGATGAAAAGAAAACCATGGTACCGAAAGAGATGGAAACAACAGTGGTGTCAGGGACCTGCCAACAGGCAGAACACCGCATGATGATCGACTGCATCTTATTTTTTCATTTGAAGGACGAAGAGAGTAAAAGAAAAACCTACCTTAATTTCAGCAAAAAAGTATTAATTTTGTACAAAAATCTACACCGAATTAAAATACTTTTAATTAAAGAATTTTTTTCTTCAACGTAAATTGTAACTGCGATGCATTATCTTTATAAATTAATTAATTTTTTTTTTTAATATATAAAATATTTTATTTTGTAATATAAAGGTATAAAAACAAATAAACCTTAATTTCGTTTTTCTTTTTTTTTATTGTCGGGCCTTTATATGAATATTGATGTTCAGTCGATAGTAAAAATTTTTATAATTATTAAATGTTGATAATTTATAAAACAATGTACAGATAGACTAAGTGGTAAGGGATATTCCGTCGAATTACGAGCTATTAATTAATTACAAAAGCCTTTGGAAGAAAATGTTCAACTAACTTGAAAATAACTCGGTCTATATTTTTAATAATTTTAGTTTTTTATCACGTTTAGTCATTTTTTCCAACGAAGAATTTTTTTATAATGAAATTAATTTGTCCATTTTCCATGACTTAAAGCATCCTAATTCGCTGGCATATTCAGACTAATTTAACCGATAAATGAGAAAAAGAAGTCCGAATAATTTATGCTATTAAATCCGGAGTAAAATATTTAATATTCTTTTATAAAGAGACTTTTCTTAAAAAGATTTCTCTTGAATATGTGTATCAGTTTACTTTATGAAAGTAAATGGTAAATGAACGCTCTACTCTACCATTTCTTTGTAATTAGCAAAAATCCTGATCGCTTGGCCCAAAGTCCTGAAGTTTTAACAAGAAGTAGAGGGGTAGAGAAAAGTGGTACGGTAATATTTTTCCTGTGCTCTCTCTTTCTCTTTCAGCAAAGTCCCACGTCATTTCATTGCATACGAATCCACTATTAAATACTCTCAACTTAAGTTTTATTTCTGATAGAACTTAATGATTATTAAAAATTGAAAAAATTATTTAGGTTTCATGTACAGTATCACTAATTTTTATTTAACTAGTCTATTGATTTTTGTTACGAAATCATTTCACTTGCATAATTTCCCGATAATAACCGTTAATGGTATTTTATATAATTTGTCGTATTATATACATTGATAACTTTTTGTAATATTTTGATTTAATTGTGTAATGGAGTACCAAAAAATCAATTTAAATCCAAATATCAATTTTAATTAATAAAAACAAAATAAATATGAAATATTACATTTTTTGTTTTGTAAAAAAAAATACATAATTTTTGTTTTAGCACTTTTTAAATTTGTTTTTTGTAAACATAAGTAAACATGAGCTTTATCAGTAACCTATTACATACGAATGATATCTTTAAAGTAAAGACCGCAGGGAAATTTTTCTCCTTAAGGTTGGCGAACGTGTCGTTCATGGCTACGCTAGTAATGTACACACTGCATTGTTGTCTGTAAGTTGTCGCGTTGTAGTATCTTTGATTACGTGTGAGTTATTACGTTATCAAATGAATAGGAAAATCGATGTTGCCGCCGACTGTGAAATATGTAGTCATATGTTTTTTAAACCATCAAAACGTTAAGCCGGGCTGAAATTCATTAGCAGTTGGTTGCTGTGAAAGGTGATCATGTGATGAATGAAGGAAACGTCCGAAAATTGTGTAAAAGGTTTAGAAATAATAGAATTAATGTTCACGATGAAGAACATTCGGGGAGCTCTCGATAATCACCGAGGACTTGTTGAAACGCGTCGATGATGAAATCAGAAAAGATCGTCGCTCAATGATTTCCAACCTGGCCCTTCATTTTCATGATGTTTCAAGAGCTGTTACTGGTCGCATATTTCATGACCATTTAAGGTTCAAAAAGGTTTATGCACGTTGGGTGCCCCACGTCTTAACGCAACGTCACAAAAAAATCCGAACGGGATCTGCTTTGGAATTTTTGTGCGCTACACAGAAAAAGGTAATGCGTTCCTTAATTCAATTTTACCGGCCATGAAAAATGAATTTCATATTACACGTCAGAGAGAAAACGGCTATCAAGTGAATGGCGTCATCTTCACTCACCAACCAGACCGACAAAGATCAAGCCACAGCCATTTGGACGACGCAAAGTGATGGCCACAGTCTTTTGGGATCGGTTTGGCATACTGCTGATCGATTTCATGTCACGTGGAACGACCATAAATGCAGAAGCCTACTGCGAAAATCTACGTAAGTTACGGCGCGCCATTCAAAATCGGCGACGTGGGTGGCTGACCAACGGCGTCGTCCTGACGTGAAAGATAATGCACCTCCACATATTGCAGGTCCGACACGTGATTAACTGATAACTTTTAGATGGGAAATTTACGATCACTCACCATATAGTACAGACTTACCTCCTTCTGATTACCATTTGTTTGGGAAATAGAAAGAACCTTTCAATGGTAAGAGATTTGCGGGTGACGATGAACTTAAAAATGCTGTTAATCAGTGGCTAAATGGACTGGCGGCAGAAGAGTACGACGAGGATATATTGAAGCTGGTGTATCGCTGCGATAAATGTCTTAACTCATGTGGTGATTATGTAGAGAAGTAGTACAAGGTATGTAGTTCAAGAGAAACAAAAAAATATTTATAAGGTTTTCAGAATAATTTTTTTTACAATGAAATGGTCTTTACTTTAGAGATAACCTCTCGTTTTTTTGAGACGTTTAGAAGTGCTCAGACATTTAAGCTGTTCTATCAAATTTCATTTGTTTAGATTAGCAATCTTATTTTTATATGGCTTAGATAACCAAAATTTAAACTGATTAGGAACATGACCCTTAGACCCGAATATTGATGATTATTAATAAGATGCTGTCGTCATGGGTAAAGATAACCTGATCTCCCGAAGGATTATACGATTGACAGGGAAACCGTTCAGGAATAGTTTATAATTCTTCTATGAATGAGTGTTTCGTTCCAAATTCCAGTTCAAATGTGGGTAGAGGGTCCTTCTCACCATCCCTTCGCCTTATCCTTTATTTTTTCTTCCAAGTTTCAGATTCTGAGAATATTAACTGGATCAATCCCACCCCGTACACGGGCTGGGAATGAATGCTCACAGACATTCAAGAATTCTCTTGAATTACAAATACAAATCTGATTATCGGATCGCCGAATGGATCGATTTTGGAATTCTCTCTCCTGTCTGATAGCTACACAATCAACCTAACGGTTAAAGTTCCCATAGAGTAAAGCTGAACCTATTAATCGGCCCTAGAATACGAAAACAACACACCAGTTGTCTGAAGCTAGATAAGAAGTTTATCTCTTTTGTTTCCATAGATAAAAGTCCAGGTTCAAGCATCCGTCATTATCTCACGTTATTGTCTGCATCGGAAAATATTTCGTGATGATGTCTAACAACGCTTGTAAAGACGCAGTGCACAAAACGCGCGGGCGTATGTTTGTTTGTATAATTTATTTAAATTTAAATTATGTTTTTCTTAAAATAATGATATTTTTTTTGTAATAAAACTGAAAGTCCTTAAAGTATGAAATAATTTTCTTACTTATTTTACGTAATAATATATTATTTTAAATGCCTCTACATTTATGGGTTTAAGTACTTCTTAATTTTTGTTTTAATTTTTTTTTAAATCCAGTCCATTTAATATTCAATAATTTTGTTTAATATTTACTCAACATATTATGGAATATAAATTTAAATAAAAAAGCTGAATTACTGAAATTAAAAAAATAAAATTTTATTCAGTGTTAAAAATCAGTAGTTTATAATTTCTTCATTATTCATTGAAATAGAAAAAACACTTTTGTACTAATTAAAAGATTAAACCTAGTTCCGGGTTCCATTTCCGATTAGGATTAACATTTTCACATAAGAAAAGGTTTTCGCACTACATTTTCCCTCAAGTTAGTTAGTTCATCGCAACAAAGGATATACAGCCGTTAATTCTAACCTGATTTTAGAAAAACTATGAATAAAGATATTAAAAGCAATAAATTTAATGTGTTTTCTCGTCTCGTATTATATGCTTTATGCCGCTTGGTTTTTTAATTTATTAACTTTAAAGATTGATATACCAACTTTTATTATTAAACTGCTACTAATTTATGTTTCTTTTGCCAGTTTGTTTTCGGTAACATGTTACAATTTAAATTTATTTCTATTCTTGAATATTTATTTAATTACAAATATTTTTTTTATTTATCCCTTATAAGATTCATTCATCTAAATTTGAAACTGTTAAAAAGTTAAACTTACATGCATTATATAAATAATAAATATTACAGAATTGGGTTTTATTTAGTCTGAACTGTTTGCAATTAATGTCTGTTGGATTCAATGCATGAATGATTCTTTTGTAATTTTGTATCATGGGTCATAGAATCAGTTGTTCAGATGCCCCCTTTGTCTGATTTCTCGACGGCAATTTCAGCCCCCTTACTCCTTGGCTCGCACTATTTCACCATGTAATCACTACTAGCCACCCTCCGCTAATTGCTGATGCATTCCACCCTCTCTATCGTTCCTTCTCCCCTGATTTCGTTTTTCTTCTTTGCTGCGTCTATTTTATTCTACCGAACTTTTTTTTGTTGCGTGAAGAAGGGTTTGTTTTGAAGAACTCAACAAAATCATAGACGTCTTCCAAGAACTGTACAGCGGGAATGGATGTATTATAAAAAGGTTATTTTTTTATAAAATATAACAAACGAATAGATAAAAACAATAAAATTAAATTATATCTTTTTAATTCCTTAATAAAATATAATGCTGTTCGATTTTATAAAAACTAATTTATAAAATTTAACTAGACAATAAGGAATTTAGCTAACAAATTTTATCGCTGCCTCTTAGCACTAGTCTAATAGCTCAAATCTGTATCAAATGTAACTTCTCTGTATTGTGGTATTCTAAAAACATAGTTTATTTTATCGAAATTCTCACGTTATACATGCAACCCTGTTTATTTAGATTAAGTTTTCAACTTTTTAACTATTTTTGAATTTTTGTTTTTTTGACTGAAAACCACTCAAAAACCTAAACCGATATAAACAACACATTCGGAATATTTATACTTGTGTTCCGGTCTGGAATTTATTGCTTTATTGATTTCTTATGGTATTCCGGAGTTCTCCATTTATCAATACAGCTTTCTTAATTCGAGACCCGCACAAAAACGCAGATGTTTTATGCGCGTGTTACTTCCATGGATCTATACCAGGATGTGTTCGTATTTAGGATTTAACTATAGAATCATAATCGGAGATTGCATCTAAGAGCCGTTACAGTTAAAATATAACTGGTACAAACAGGCTTCAAAATATCAACTCCTACACGGAAACGGTAGCGCTTTAATCATTTACGCTAATCCGTCATATAACCTATAATTGAGGTACATTTTATGTTAAAATTTTGTCAGATGTTCAATTCTTGTTCCTCTAAATTTCTTGGTTTTTTGAGATTATATATATTTAAGAGTGGATTGTATAAAAATTTAGCTCTTACAGTTTACAGCAATACTAGATAAAATGTATTTTTTTAGATTCCAAGTTAGGTTACACAAGAGTTTTACCATAATTATGACACAGTCGTTGATATCATTAAATTAATTACAAAATAATTAAACGTAAGATATTTTTCAGCATAACTCCCCTCTAAAACTAATTACTGTAGTTCGTAAAACGAAATATGGGAAAGCTTAATCTTAAAAATATTTATCTTATCAGTGAGAAAATATAAAAATTGAATCTATAGTTCTTTTTAAAGCTTGACGTCTTCTTAATTAGGTAATATATAATACTTTTAATAAAAACGAGCAGATCATTTTGTAGCTATTAATAAAGATAGATAAAAGTACACGATTTTTAGTAAATCTTTCACGTAAGTCGACTTTGAGACCACCTATTTCATGCAATTTACGATAAAATATCTTCCTTTTATCAGATATTCTCGCTGTGTTGTTAATGCAATAGTAAAGTTGTCTTTTACAACCGATTCAAGAATTTTAGAAGAAATTAAGTTCTTTGTCTCTGATGGACGAAGAAAAGTACCTTAAACAATTTTATTTTATAAAATAAGGAAAAGCTGAATGAAATTTTATTCTCAAATCACTTAAGCAACAGGACTGAAACTTTACTAATATATTAAATAAATATATAGTGTATCTGTTACGAATGTAAACTGCATGAGATAAATGGTCTCAAAGTTGATTTTTGTTACAGAAAATGGTAAAAATCAGGCACGCATTACCTTATCAATAGCTAGAAAACTTTCTGATGAGTCTTTATTAAGCATATAATTATATATAAAAACAGTTTTTAAACGAAACATGAATCCAGTTTTTATGACTTCTTGTTTATATGGTACGTGACTTCAAAGTCAGTCTTCATCTAATGTTTTACGCGTGCTTTTTCACCAAACCCTTGTTCCGAGAATGTGACATTAAAGCATAATATTTATGTAAATCTTTGCTTGTTCGATGCTTCGGAAATGGACTCCCACACACAGAGTAAACAAAAGAATGAAAATCACGTGATGAAATATTCAGATTGTAGACTGAGAGGTGTTTTTGTTAAAACACCTCCTAACCTTAATGAAAATTGCAACCTCTCTGACTAATGATCTAATATTATCACTTTAGGCAAACCACCTAGCATATATTTTTTTGATAAATAACATTTATAATAACAAAATATATTAGCCTTTTCTTCAACAGTTATATGCATTTACCTTTATTTATCAACTAGCACGCCCCTGTACGCCTGAAGTGAACACAAGCTAAGTTTTTATCTTCAACAAGAAATTGGACATCGGTGAAATATTAGATCCATTTCTTAAGTTAATGACTTTCCTTATTGCGATCAATATACTTTTATTAATATCCGATTGTGAAACATTTTATAGTAAAAATAACCTAACACTTCAATCATCAATAGTTTCCTTTTAAGCACCAGACATCATTAAAAAAATAATAATAATAATATAATTTAAAAAAAATTGCTTAATTATTAAGAAACATTAAATTTAAATACAGTAGTGCCAACTGAAAATGTACCTTATATTTTTCGATTACCCAATTTTTTCCTTTAATTAGTAAAGTATCCCTTTTGGTGGCATCGTTTATGTTTTGTAGTTTAGGATTAAATGAAATGTAAACCGTATGAAATATTTATTAAACTTACAGAAAAATACAACATAAACTTTTATTAGATACTTTAAGTCATTTATTTGAAACCTTATTTGTTGAATACTCGTCTTTTGAGCAGAGTTTATTCGCAATTGACATAAATAGAGAAACGATTTTACGCCTATGTCTTTAAGAAGTAGAAAAGAGTATACCGGTATTCGATTAATAAAATTCTATAAATGTTTATGATTATTAAACAGGTTTGCTGTTTGTGAAAGTATTTAATGACTAGGTATAAAGGTGTTATTTAGTACATACATAGATATGTGTTATGTACATAGATATAAAGTAAGATAGAATTGATTAGTTTATCTCGATAATATCAAAGGTAAACTAAGAACATTAGAAATTTATAGGTATACGGATTCAGTCGGCTAAATTATATTCTCGGCTATACAAATATTAAAAAGATTTTCTTACTTATTTTTTGTTGTTTATAGGAGGTATAGTAGCTGCGAAGTTTAAGACCAGTGAATATTTTTTATTTATCACTTAGAAGGCTTTTACTTACAATGGTCTTAAATAAAACCGTCGTTAACTATCAGTTACATTTTTGAGATGAACGTTTGGACCTGCAAATAATTTTTCATAAAATGTAATTCGTTGCTGTTTTCAGTATGAAAATAGAACAACAAATTACATTGTTTAGGCATTAACAATTACATTTGTTTAGGCAGTATCAATTACACCCAAAGACCAAGGATCATCACTATGTACTAAACGTGATTCAAAAGAAATACAATCAAATATCTTACATAAAAAAAAGTTCTCAATCACAAATATCTTTTATATCGCACATATTGTGTTCGATACATATATATGAGTTTTAAAATTACAATGTAACATGTAACAAAATGCCTTGTAGTTATTCACTCGACAGAAATTTAATATTTTAAATTTACAAACGTAGACGAAAATCATATACATTGATATGAAATGGGGGTAATTTAATTTTATGCGAGTTTAATTTTTTTTCTTTCTTTATGTACTTTTATTCAAAATCTAAAGTAATGAAAGAAGGAAGGTTAATTTACCGTTTTATAATTTTTTTTTTTATATTTATGGCACGTTAATTAATTTGAATAATTTTTCAAGATTCTAATTAAATTACTAAACATAAGGACATATTCTTACCCATAAGGACATATATTCTTTTATCTATTAATTACTACTCCATTATGCAATTCTAATTAAATTTTTTTATTAATAAACAACAAACATAAATTTTATTCTATTTTTTTTACTACGTGTTGAAATTTTTACAGGAGAATATTTTTAATTTTTTCTGGAAAAATTACATTTTAGTAAAATATTTTCCGTTATTATTTAATTACTATTAATTAAGATTACATTTTTACTGATTAAATGTAATTTTTTACAGTATAATACTTGAATTTAAAAAAAAATAAAACATTCTTTTACAGTATCTAAATGTAAGGGATTTAAAAGTTATCATTAACCTCATATATGGAAATTTAAAAAGTAAACATCGTCAAATATTCATTTATTTATCCAAAAACTCGGATATTAAATAATATCCGATATATTCGGATATATTCGTAAAGTGTAAACGAGTACCATAGGATATTTTCTTCTCGGTTCATCATTAGAATCACAAGGAAATCGTACGTACCGGCAGAAAAATTTTAATTTAAAAACGATAAACTACTTTTTTACAATTTGTATAAGAAAATTTATCAAGTTTAGAAAAGGCGTTTAGGCAGTATCAGTTACATCCGAGCAAAAATGCTTAAGAAAATTAATTATTCTGAATAGTTTTTGAAATTATGGAGTTGATATAATAGACCTAGTATAAAATTAGACTCTATAATTGAAGTTTTCCTTAAATAAAAAACAAAAATCGTATAAAATTCTGCACACGTAAGTGTATTAATGTATTTTGTTTGAAGAAATTTAACTATAAATATTGTATTCCGGTTGAGTTTCCAGTTTATATTAAAAAATTCGACATATATTATATATAGGATACTAAGTGTATAAAATTTTAAAAATTAAATTGGTAAATGTATGTCAGCGCGTTTCTTGACCTATGTAAAGAAGAGGTCACAAAGTGCATTCAAGTGTGTAATTGCTATGTTGTCCGTACAACCTACTAGTTGTAGTAAATGCAGTAGAATGTCCTATTCCGAAGAGGAAGGCGGCCCCATTCTTTGAATTACAGGGCAACTCAAGGCTTGTTAAAAAAATCTCCGGCTTTATTTCTAGTGAATATATACATCTTCCTTCAATATATATGATGGTCCATTATAATTGTTTTCTTTTTTTTAAAGAATAGTTTACGAAAATTATATTTACATCACTCATTCGGGTTCATAAAAATACTCATGTGAACATTCAGTCATCTCAAAGATATTATTTATGCAGATAGACTTTCACATCTCGAATTTTCAAGGAATATTTAACGAAAAAAAACGATACCTCGATTTATCTTTTGTTAAACAAAAGTAGAATAATAAAAATTTGTTGTTTTGTCATTTAATGTATAAAAAAAAACTTAGAAGAACCGACACAATGTTAAAAAGTATTTACATTAAAAATTTAAGTCGTGTTTTTAAAAAAAAACGGTAAATGTTTTTTTAAAAAAAATGTTACCATGCTTTTTATATTAATTTATAAGAAAGTACAAAAGTTCTTAATAAGGAATTTCCCTCAGTAAACTAAATCTAAATGTATAAAATAAAGAAGCTCATAATGAATGCATCATAGCTCTAGAGTTATACTGCAAGAAGGAAAGTATGATAATCAGTCAAAAAATTGGGTAAGGGTTTTATTGCGTCTATCGACATTTCATGACCTTGGGAACCCAAAATATAAAAAGGTTGGGGGGGGGGTACAGTTGTTGATATGTACGTGTATGTGCGTTAGCTTGTTTGAAGATAATATCTTTTGACTGGATAAACCGATTTTTATGAAAGTAAAAAGACTCGTGAATATGAGGCAATTTGTTGGTAAAATTTTGTGATCAATTTTCTCAAGATTATGCAAATATAAGCCCACGTTACATTAAGCTAAATACATGGGTACATGCTTATCTTACTTTAATAAAAAAAAATTGCCCCAAAATTCTCCCTTCCTCAAAAATTAAAAAAAAGGTATCTTTTTATTTAATCCTATTTTTTAATGACTTCCTAGAAATAGTACAAGCAACCCAAAAATAAGAAAAAGACTGTGAGAGTAATATTTGAGGGGGGAGCCGATCAAAGTTTAAAAATATCAATTTTTTGAATTTTTCACCCGCCACCACCAAAAAAGTACTGGTATAGCCGCGAGGCTTAACGCACCGGGTACCGAATCAATCGGGCGATCAAGTTTGAGAACCAGCCAGACCAATTTAGTTTTTTACGCTTCAAATATTATTATTTATTTATTTAATTCTACACTCACCTGTGACGTCACAATATAGCAGACGACTACAACAGCTTCTTTTAGGATAGGGGTGCGATTTTGCAAAATCTTTTTTGCACATATTATTTTTTTAACCTTACTTAAACGAAATTTCGTGATACTGAGGGTAACTCCAGCCTCACCCGCTTGATCTTTTAAGTTGAAATTTTAGTGGAATTAATGCCCCACATGTAGAAGTAATCTGACTAAGTTTGGTCAAATCCGGTTCAGTAGTTCTGTAGATATAAGGTGATACAGAGGCAAACACCGAACACACACACGTACATAAAAACATTAACATCAGGAAGATTTCCATCCGGTTTTTTGATTTTTTGTTTACCTAGGTGTCAAAACGTCAAAATCAGGCGAAAACCGCATACGTTCAAATTAGATTACAACACTTTCCCACCTAGAGCTGTAGCTCTCCTTTAGTGTCATCTAGACGGGAAAGTAAAATTCTTGGAAGGTGATTTTATAGATGGAGCAGAAAAAATTAAAAAATTAATTAAATTTTTTTTTTCGTTTATTTAAATACATTATGATAATTTCACAATAAAACTTCTACTCCGACCACAAAAAGAAATCTTAGGTAACGTTTTTTCATGTGTAATTATTTTCCCACTTAAATAACCAATCCTTAGGTAGTATTACGACTTTTTAATGAGATTTTAATTTAAAAAACACACAAAAATATTCTTTTTAGGGTGTTTCGTAAGAATTTATTTTTTATTAAACGTTTTCATTTTCGAGTTTCTTTTGTTTTTATTTTTTTATTTTAAGATTTTTTAAATAATTTATATGCATCTTTATTAATTCCATTGTATCTACGGATGATGACTGATTAACAATCGAAATAAACATCTAATTTTGTGCTTTTATTCTTTGGACGCTGCTTTTGATCATTATTATATTAAGGAATTTTTACTAACAATGGTCGTTTAGCATATCTTTATACTAAAAAAAAAAAATTTCTGCTTCAAATCATCTTGCGTTTTTAATTTTATATATTTCCTCTGTAATTTTTACTGGCTAATTACATCAAAAATATATAATACTTTTAACTAGTAATCATATCCGAGCAATTCAAAGCCTATTCGGATTACTAATATTTACTGAAAAATTTACTTTTTAGAATTAAATTCTAGATTTTGCTGGGAGAGAACCAACCCTCGTCACAGATATTTTGACTTAGTAAGATATAACAACAAGCCACCGTTACCGCTCAGCCGAGAAAACAAAAGTCAAATCGTCGCGCAATCGCAGTCATTAATTGTCACAGCCTGTATAGCCAATTACTTGAAATACAATCGCTTTCCATTTTCGTGTATAAGAGGGAGTTATTCAGTGAAAGAGATTTTACTATAAGTCCTCCAGCAACTTTGTTTCAGGTAAGCCCAGACCTTCCCTCCTACACAACGTTCAATTGAATAAAAAAATACACAGTTGTACAAGGGCTAGAAATTCGATCCTATAACATTAAGTTATGTTTGTGCATTGAGCTTGCAAAACAGGTCTCGCTGAAATCAAAGTCTATTGGGTTTGAGTAATTGACAGATAATGTTGTCAGAGTTCTATTCTAAGGTTACTTTTTCATTTTTAATGGATCTTCACCATTATAATATACTAACTTCTATTCTTCATTTTTTACATTCTTGACAAGAAAATCTATTACCTAAAATCTATTATTTGTAATCTTAACGAAGAAAAGTACAACTGTTAACTATTGTAACACCTGAATAGATATTAAAAGATTATAAAAATTTAAATACATTATAAAGTACAATTTCGCATGTATTATTCAATATAGTTCATCAATACATGTGGGGGACATATGCTTAATTACTTATATGCTATATGCTTAATTAAATATTGCTTGATAGAGTGATAGAATAGTTATCACAGTAACATTAGTTGATATTTGATAGGGAGTTTTTTATGGAGTAGCGCATCTCTTGTAATTTACAAAGCGTTTTTAAACTCTGAAAACGTTCGTGCACTTTCCTATGTAGTGGTTAACAAATTTATTGTGTATTTCTATTTATATATATATATATATATATATATATATATATATAGATTTGAAATTATTTTACTTAGAAAAAGGTAAGCGATAAAGTCTGAAGACATTTGAAATGTTAGTACGGAGGAGATCAGAGAAATTTAAATGGATAGAGTAAAAAATGGAGTGATAAAGAAAATAAATGAGAATAGAAGCTTAATCAGAAATAAGAAGCTGAACAAAAATAAGCAATTTAATTGGAATGAACCCATCATTAAAGAAGAAGGATTAACTGAAACAGTGCTAGAAGGATGAGTAGAGGTGATGCAAAAAAGAGAAGATGGAATAAAAATTATAGATGAAACCACGAAAAACTTGAAAAGTTTACTAAAAATAGAAGAAAATCTAGAAGGGATGATTCAAAGGACCTACCTAGGTAGGGTGAAGCGTATGATGATGACAGGTTAAGGATTGACAGTAAAACTTACAAAATATATTAAAATTAAACTTCTGATAGGGATGCATTTTTTAAAAATATTTCTCAGATTCCAATTTGTTTTATATTTTACGCTAATTCTTTAAATCAACATATCTATACGATTTATATTTTACGCTTTAATGCGTAATACAAATAACTTCTCATGCAAAATATCCTTAAGTATTTTAATCTTTGTCTCCCTCTTAAGTTTTTATCATTTACATTTTCTTCGGTCAGTTTACTTTTCTTTTCTGATTCAAACCACCGACCTAGATCTTCTTCTAGGAAAAATATTCCACTAATAGTAAAGTTATTAAAGAAATAACTGAAACCATTTATAGAGAAATTCGTTTTGAAGAATTTCGAGTAATATAAGGTTGCATAAATATTAATGCGTCACCAGATTTATAAGAATTAAATTAGTAAGAAGTAATATTGTTTAGATTTTCTTGTAATTCTTACCTAGGTAAAAATTAAAAGAAAACTATGTCGGTGTTAAAAATATGTCGGAGAATTTTCTAAGAATTATTTATTTCACGAATACAGTAATTTATGGTAAAATTTTTAACGATCTCACTTGAAATATAAGTAAGTCGAGCTATTAAATCATAGTCTTCTCTGATCGTGAAAGTTAAGCTGATGTCAGGGGCAGATTGCTAAACCTCTCAGCCGTTGTTTTAGAAAAGAATAGTTGGAATTAGTACTATTTAATCATTAAAGACACGTGTTCTTTTTATTTGTTTCATTAACATCCGGGTATTTTACAATACGTTTGTTCGTTAAAAATAATAATAATATATTTAAATAATTTTGTGATATAGCAATAACAAAAGGAACAAATTAAATTTTTATTAAAAGTGAATATTTTTTTTCTACTTGCTTAGAGTCTTCTATTACTCAACTGAATGGAGTATAATATGTTATTTTACATACAAAATGAATATTTGTTGCTTTACACTGTTCCTCCCCCTCAACACAAATGTTACTTGTGATTGTTCGCGTCTTAAGCGCGTTGAAATATAAGAAACACTAACCCGAACTGCTTTCTTTGACATTAATGACTATTTTTATACAGCCAGTCTAGTAGTGAACAGAATAAAGAGGTCATTTATATGGGTAAAACTCTCTTGTATTTCGGCAGGCTAGGCATATTAATGTGCCTCAGTATATTCCATTCAATGAAGAACTCAACGAGAAACCACTTTAATCCTCATTTTTCTAAATAAGCTTGGCATAGGATTATTATTATTATTCCTGAGAAACGCTACGGAATTTTCGAGGGTGACTAGTGTCTCGTATTTGATTGCCAACAACGTTACGATTATGGCAGATAAATTACCAGTGGCAGCACGTAGCTAAAATTAGTCGGGGTGCTGCTCCAGAAAATGTTTTTCTGGGCCTTTTCAAGCCCGTAATTAAAGTTTTCTGTAAAATAAAAAACCGAAAAAAAGAATCGAATAAAATAGCTTGAAACAGTATAATAATCTAATTCTACACTTTATCACGTTAAAGAATATGGTACAGGTATTTGGTTTAACCGAATAAATAATAAAATTTCAGTACAGATAATATTTTTTAGTATTATTAAATAATAAATTAATAACATGTCCGCTTAAAAACACTATAGTCCAATGGTGCCTAATTTAAATTTCTATATATACAGAAACAAATACATAATTAATTTTTGCTAATTACCTTCTCTTCCGCCCTTCCAGCGTATTTTTGGACAGATTTGGCGATCAAAGGGCCCTTGCTTTCCGCCGTCTTCTGATCGCTACTGAAAAAAACAACTAAACCGCTTTCATATTCCTTCCACCGACTAAACTAGAAAAGGGAACGAACATGAAACGTTCCATACACACGCGGAATAAAAAAAAACTACCTTACATCAGCACGCCAGGGTCGGCACTGCGGGGGCTATAGTTCTCTCTCTCTCTCTCGCAGCCTTGCGTACAGTTTCCTATATGCGCATGCGGACAACATCCAAACACCACAACGCTGGAACTGTGAAGCGCACAGTTCTATACAAAGAGTTTTGTATCTTTTTCATAAACTAGGAGATGGCTACTGATATTAAGTTTAAGGAATATATATTGTTCAAGTAAAAAGAAGGAATTAAAGAAAAAATGACTCATATTAAATATTATTGATAATATCAAGTGGAAATAGGAGGTGTTGCAGTTTCACAGTGCCTATAGGGCGAGCCGCCACTGTAAATTACATATGTAATCATTTTTACAACTTCAGGCAAATATTCCCGATAAATTCTCACGTCACTTCATTATTTTAGCGTAATTTATCGTCCAGTTGGGGGGGTGTCTGAATAATCTATATTTCAGTGTTTCTACATACATAGAATAATATGAAAGGGCAAGCTAAACTAAAGGAAATGTAAACATTTCAATCGGTTTTTTTCCGGTGATATCTGATGAAAAAAAATTTGTTCCAACATATGTTTGAGTTAATCCAAAATCATTTATGTACCTGTTTATGTCCTCCTCAATATTAAGTAATCCTGATCAGTCAAGGAATGTTTGGGCGGAATGGACACATACTACCAAAAGGAACCTCAAGACCTTTCTTTGAATTCAATTATTTGTTACTATAATTTAAAGATTCTTTTCTCATTTTACACACCTTTATCGTCCTTGATACCCTTATTCTTACCCGACAGTGTTTCGTAGTACTTGGCTAAACCCTTACTTTGTCCTTGCTAACGATTTTGGAAACCGTTTGAATTAATTTTTTTCTTAGGATTTTGTGTGTATAATCTTTCCGGTAGGGTCATATTTTCATAAGTGGTAGCTGTAAATCAAATCGTTGAAAATCAGGCTGAGGTCGAATAAAGTCAAACATTCCCTACCCCTTCTAAACATTTAATATTTAAAAAAGGTTTGTATCGGTATGTTTCTGAGTGTGTATAGAGAGAGATGTATGTGTGTGTGTGTGTATGTATATATATATATATATGAGTGAATGACAGTTATTTTACCATGAAATTCCGTTGACGTTGCCACTCTCTAACGTGTAGTGTACTTTATGTTTACGGCCAAAGCTGAGATGTTTGAGATTACTCTTGCCTAACCAGTTTACTCAAATAACAAGAGTAGAATTTTATTTTACTATAGTTAGAAGAAAAATATACCACTCTTTTGTTATATTCATAAAAAAGAAAGTAAACGTTTTCCACCATAACATTACATCATACGACTGCCGGTAGGAGATAGGCCAGCGCAGGATTTTCTGACGTATTAATGGATGATTACCATTAAGAGAACGCGTAGTAGATTAAAAATGTCTAATAATAAAAAAAAAAAATACTAGTTTGTTTAACATCTATAGCGGTAAAATTTAAACGATATATTCATAAAAAATAGTAACAATTTACCAACTAATTTTTTTATAAATTATAGAAATAAGTAAAAGAGAGAAATAACTGGAAACGATATAGAAAAATACTCAACGGTAATCTTATCATTTATTGAAACAAAATTAGTTATATTTCACACCTTTACCTAATCTGCAGTGTTTTATATCCAAGTTTCTCCGACTTAGAAACACATCCAATACAGGGTTTATTAATGAAAAATTATGCTCTCTATTAATCTTACTTATATAAGTTTTTAATACGAATTGCATTAAATTTATTCCTATTATTTAACCAAATTACTTATTTAATATAAATTTGAGTACTTAAATACACATATAACAGTACATTATCACTCGGTTATTAAATATAAAATAAAGTTGATATCTGCGTAGAATATTATAACTTGATTATTATAACAGTAAAATTATTCTATACGTAAACGTACAAGGCAACGGAATTAAATGTTTATATTGTATTCATTGTACAATATGTGCCGTATAATTTATATTATCTTAATACGTTTGACACACTGCGTTATAGAATACATAAAATACGTTAGATTTTTATCCGGTATAAGGATAAATATATTTATGCTTATAAACATTTAATTAGAATCTAAATTATATAATAATAATTCGTACATACTTAAATTTACATGTAATTATTTGTGCGTCGTTAAAATTAATTATAGTTATTTATCTGTTAAGTGATTTTTTTTTTTACCTCCAAACTAATCGTTTGTTTTGATACTTAATGCATAGCTTTTGTGGATAGTATTGTACAACTTTTCTTTGTATTGTACATTTATGTTGACTTACAAGAAATTTCAGTTTGAAGGTGGAAAGTTTCTTATACAAACTTATGCAATAAATAGGCTCACAAATTGCCGATAAGGCGATAAAGAAAAGGCATATAATATTAATATGAGGTTTTAAAGATCACCGTAAAAAGAATCCGTTTATTGTTATTTGATAGAAAATAAAATATATTTCTTTTTTTTAACATTTAACTGTAAGTAAATTTTTTGTACAAATTTTGGTAATGTTTTGTCTTAATTATATTATATTGTTCTTAGGACCTATCCTGTTTACCCTACGGTAACATATCATTTTTAAGGACTGCTCATCGTGAAACGATGCCCTATGTTGTAATTTAGAGATAAATTCTCCATTCCAGATACTGCTTAAATTAGGTAACGAGTAGGGTTTCATTAAATCTATATTATTTCAATTTTTACGTTAGATTATTTATGTTATTATTTACCTTCCCTGGCCCAAGTAAGCAGAGAGAGAGAGAAAGAGAGAGAGAGTGTGTGTGACAACTATAAAGTATTGCCTTCCACAGAAACCGATACGTTAATTTGTTACTTTATATCATCGTTAGTCATTTTTCATGAACGTGAAGCATGCAAAATATCTAAGTAAAAATGGTTCAATCAGATTTGTTTTCTCTGACAATAATTTTATTCATTTAACAGTCAATTCACATGTTAAAGGTGGTATTTTTTAATGGCTTAGGATGTACTCGTAGATAGGTAACAATATATTCATCTCTGTGAAGAATGCTATAAGCATTTCTAACTTTCGTCAGTAAGCTTAGCATGAAATTCATGTTATTCTTGAGAATTATTATGTCATTTTTGGAAATTACTTTGTCTAATACCAGATCGTCAACAACCATTAAAGTTTTAATAATTATACATAAAAATTGTTATAAATTCGAAACCAGGGAACGCTCAAAACCGCATATAAAAATACATTATATGTAAACTCGAAAACGAAATGGCCGTTGCGTTTTTGAATTGTCAGTCACCATTTGATCATTACTGGATAGTGAGACAATAGAATATATATATATATATATATATACATATATATATATACATATATATATATATATATATAAAAATTTGAAGTTTGTCTGTCTGTGTGTCTGCTTGTTTGTTCTGGCATCATGTGAGAACCATCCGACCGAATGCTCTCAAATTTGCTAGATACAGTCGTGTTTTTTCAGGGAAGGTTTTCAGCCATAGATCCAGGCCCTAGTCCACTTGGGGATGAAGTTGTGAATTAAAGATATTCATTTAGGAAATAATGGATTAGTTATTTTTCTTCATTATTATATTTCTGCCACCATAACAAAGAAAGAAGTTATGAATTTTTCGCCGTCAAAGATGTGTGTATTTTAGTTACCATAGTTACCATTATTCTATATTTTGTAATTTAGTTTCTTTTGCAGGTTTCTATTTCAAGGTTTCAGGTTTAAGACTGAATAATTTAATTGTTATTTATCAGTATTATTCTCACCACAACCTTGAGGGTAACGAACACTGCTGGAAACCAGTGGGCGGGGCCCTGACCAGGTTGTGTTACTAAAAAATAAATACTCGATAAAACTAATGATAAAATAATAATTAATTAAACTATAAATTGCGAAGTACTGGTAAAAGACCATTTTCACCAATGTTTATAACATAGATAAACATTTTAACTACGTATTATAAAGCATCGTTTTAAAAAATTCCAGTTGAAAGCGTCAAGATAGCTTAGAAACGATATAAACGACTGAAATTTCCAACCTAGTTTAACCACCACGACGTAATCTATGCTCCTTATATACGATGAATAAGATAGTAATTTATCTCAAATGAACAGAGATAGGATAAACCAAACAACCACGTATCCCCTTTCTTTAACTCTTTTTTAAAAGACAAAATAACATTAATTTAAAAAAGATATCTTTGAAAATCAAAGACACCAAATCTTTACGTTATGTATACCCAAAATGTAGTACAGTCTCTTTGATTTTTTTATAGGTGATATACTGTATTTCTTCAGTTTATTTATCGATTTTTTCTGCTATAACAGGTTTTCTAATTACACTGATAGACCAAAAAAAGGTTACCAGGTTACCTAAGTGTGTTACCATTTCTTGAATTCCTTTTTTACGTACATTACAAATCTAAAAATACAAATTTTCTATCACCCTTAGTTTTAAATAAATTACGCTTCAAAAAAAATTAAGGGAAAATATACTTAATATCTGTAAAATTTATAATTTGTCATGGCCATACCTGTGTTAGAATGATTTCGATGATGCTTTTCTTTTATAAATAACTTCAGGCACACACCGTATTAATGCCGAACAGTAATCTGTTAGAATGCTAGTATTCCATTTCCCTTTATACCGGCTTTCCAGCACCGAAATGTCTTGGTGGAAATCTTCAACGTGTTCATCACTTACGTCTCCAAGGCTGTCCGGGAAAAAATCCAGATGTGAATGGAGAAATGTATTTTCAAAGAATAGACTAAGAAAGATGAAGTGAGAAGTTGATTAACAATATCGTGGTAATTGTCGGATTTTTGTTTGGCGAGAAAATTTTGCAAACGTCTTCAAATAAAGTCAAAACTGCTCTTTCTACATTATTTAACATCGAGTTAAATACATCATCTTTGATCGACACTCTTATTTGAAGACCAAAAAAATTCTTTCTTTAATTTTTCCTTCACTTACTTTCGGAAATTTCTTCCTGATGTACAAAAATCCGGGACATCCTCCTTCATTGCTTTTACAAAATTTTTCATTAGTCCTAGCTTGATATTGAGAGGGGGTAAAAATATTTTTTTGGGTTCAACTAAGGGCTATGAATAATATTTTTCCCATTTGGAGTTAAGTTGTCTCGTTTCTTCCACTCTTACATAATGTAACATAATGTTTATCCCTTGCTCGGCTGTCCCATTTGCAAAGAAAACACATGTACTTAGTATAGCCTAACTGCATACCTACACATATGTTCCATCTATGTTTTTATAATTTATTTTTTCAAGAACGTCTTTCATCACATCGTATGCTTCTTTCAAATTAATACCATAAGCGATTGGTATCGAAGGATATTTGTTACCGTTATGTAGTAGAACCACTTTTAAACTATACTTGGACGAATCTATAAAAAGGTACCAGTCCTCGGATTTATGAACTTGTATTAAGTGCAACATAACTTATCAACATTTGTGTAATAAACCAAATTATTTTCTTCAATAAAGTACTGATAAAGTTCTTTTTGTCGGCTCTTTGAAAACCCAAATTTTGTATATTTGTGAAGTAAATTTCAATCTTGCAGTCTTGATCATAACAATTCAGCTTGATTTTTTAAAATAAATTTAAATCCCCAACCAAGTCATTTAATTTACCTAGTGATATAAGATGTGGCTTATCGGAAGATAATTCAAAATCAAAATCATTGTTGTCTTCTTCAGTACTGCCTGATTCTTCATCACTGCTTTCGAAACATACGTTCACAGGTGGCTCAGGAACTGGAATAATTTAGCTGTGAGGTACAGGCCTGATTGCAAATTGCAATGAAGAATATATTACAGGAAGTTTAGATTTTTTAGAGATTCCAGACACACTTGTTAAACAAAAGTAACAGTCGGTTACATGATCCTTTGGTTCACGCCAAACCATAGGTACACCAAATGGCAAAGCCTTCCGTGTATCTTTCAACTCCATCTTCCTAAATATACAGAACAATTAGTGCATATTATATGAGGATCCCACATGTTATCCTGGTCAACAATTTTACAGTAAAAATAAAAATGATATGATTTTTTAAATCAAACGTGTAATTTTTTTTTCTATTTGATTTTACAATAAACTTACCGCACACATAACAAAAGGCATCCAAATCATTTACACAATTTCGAGGCATTATGACACTGCACTGTTAACAAACTTAAGACAGCAATAAGACTGAACAAAATTGTTATGATGTCATAATGTATGACTAATAATATGTGTTACAATATGATTTAATTCTTTGTCTAGCATTGTTTATTTGTAGCTTACAAATTATGTTAACAAAGTTAAACAATAAAACATGAGCTGAAAAAATACAATAGAGAAGCTTAAAATGCTAACTATACTTTGAAGAATGAAAAAAATCCTTTAATTGAAATTTAAAGATTTTTCAAAAATTGTGGGTGATAGAAAGATTCTGAGATCATATTCGTTTTCAGCATTAAAAGCAGATTAAAATCGTGTATTGCAAGTTAGGAAACAAAGATTATTTTATCAGTGTTATAAGAAGCTGAAGGAATATTTTTTTTGAGATTCTTCATATTAACTTGCCAGTGACAACTTTCATTCTAAGAACTTCATAACTTAAAGATTTTATAGAGATCTATCAGAATTAAACTTTCTTTTAATTGATTTCACAATTAATTTACTTTTATCTTATTTTAGAATAAGTTATGTTTTTATTCTATTTTTATCCTGATAATTTTTGAGGTGACACCGAAACAGCTACGCAGAATTAAAAATAATAACCAAATCTTTAATTTGTAACGTATTTTATATAAAAACTTTTTCATTACTTGAAAATCTTAGAAGTTAAATTTTTGTAGAAAAAATTAAATGTTTTTTATTCATCTATCCGCTCTCATAAAACCTTCAAAGTATTATGATTTGAAATCCCCTATCCTTTAATTATTATTGTGTACCTAAGAAATAAAATAAAATTTTTAAACAGTTTAATTAAAATCACAGTATTTAAAATGTAATACTCTTTTTAATATCTACCAGATCGATTTTACTCTTTTTATTTTAATAAAAGATTTCCATAACTATTTTTGAAAATAATTAGACAAAATAGTTTGTACACTATATAAATTTCATTTATGGAAGATAAATTTGCTTCTGATCATAAGAAGGATACAACAGAAGTTGTATTTACATTATTATATCTGTCATAACTATTTTTTTTTTTTATTATTACAAACGAAGAGTTATGTTAAATTTAAATAAAATTTATATCAAGAAATCGGATAAAACAAAACATTTTACTTAAAATATGAAACTATTTCTGCTTCAATCTTTAAAAACTTTTATCATCAGTCGATGTAAGAGAAAATAGTATAGATTAATTAATTAATCTTAATATTGAAAAAAAAAAAATATATATATATATAATTAAAAAATAAATAACGCCTACGAAAAACTACGGAACGAATATTTATAACGATGCTTTTTAGAGTAAGAGTAAAAAAAAAATATATAACTGTTGTTTTAGGCAGTCCCAATCGAAGCATAGATAACTTCCAATGCAGAGAATGCCCACCTCTACCTAATGTACTCCTTATATACATAAAAATGTATCTTGATAAAGATAGAGATAACATGAACCTTAAACCAATCTAACAGATAACCTTTACGATTAGCAAAATTTAAGGGGGATAACCTCTCCCTTAATGTTTAATACTCTTATAATAGAAATCTTTCAGAAAATGTTATTAAGTTTTTAATATTAAAATTCATTAGACATTGATCTTTTTAAATTAAAAAAAATTCATGACAAAACTTTACAGTATGTAGACCGAAAATTTAATGTGTTCGTTATTCAAGAATGACGTTTCTGCATCTTTACTGATGTGGTAAATTTCCTAGCTAACGAATTCCTGTTTATTAGGTATATTTAAAACTTTTTTTTATGTTAATTTTGTGATCAGTTTCCAGGCAGTATTAGGCTAAAATCGATTCTTCTATATCGATCATTTTTTATATTTATAAGCAGAGCCCCCCTTTATTATAATTCAATACTTATTTTAGTTTGCCCTACACATACTCCTAAATTAGAATTATTTTCTTTACAAATCGATTTATGAATGCGTAATTAATTTTTTTCAGTGACGTTTATATGAGAAATTATGTTTTAACAGGTATTTAATTCTCTGATAGAATGATTAATGTATTAGGAAAAATGTTTAAATTCAACTCGGATTTTAAATTTTTTTTAATTTTTGAAACAGGGAATATTTTTCTATTAAAATATATAGTAACCACACCTGAAGAAAAATCATTGAATTTTGTAAAACAAGTCGGTTTTCAAAGTATTATTGATACTATTGATTTTTCAATTATTGAAAATCGATTTGATTTTTAATATTTTCAATTGAAATTTTAATAGTTCATGATGGTTAATATTACGTAACATACAAAACTATATTTTTTTTTAGTAGTAAACAAACTAAAATTTACAAACTTTTTTTGTATGCAGAGCTTCAAAGAACATAACAGCAAATTAATATTATTAAATAAAACTGTTTACTTTTAAAATCCTGGAACGCTTTCTTCAATAGGATTTTAGATACTAATTAATATAACTTTCTTCAGTGAAGATACCGGTAGCGTTGTGTGTTATGTTTTTCTGTTTATTTTTTTTATAATATCCAAGTAGGTTGAGATCTTGATTTTTATTTAGTATCAATAAAATTAACCACAATATTCACAAAAAATAAAGATCTGAACACATTTGGAGAATTTTATATTTACTAGCATAAAATTTGACAAAAAACCTGTTGAATGAAATAATACAACACAGATCGTATACGCTAAATGACAACGCACTTAAATGGTTTTCTAATTAAAACTCCTGTAAAAAGAGCTTATATAATTTGTTCTTTGAAAGTAAAAGGTTCATTTTTTTGAAAATTAGTGGTGTTAATATTTAATACTTCAAATTTTTCCCCTTATATTATAAAACTTTCAATTACTTTTTCAGTGACCTTCCTCACTTCAGTAACAATATGAAGATATATATTTCATTGAGGAAGGTCGAGCAGCGATTGGAAACATTTTGATGTAATTAACAACCACAAAAAAACATTCGTGTAAATTGTTTTTTATTAAAAACTAAATATTTTTAAAAACTTATAACTTTCTAATTTTAATATTCATACACTTTTTGACCAATTAAATCTGCAATTCTACTAGGACCTATAGATTTTGTTGAAAAACAAATCATAATTTTTACAAAATATAATTACTTTTTTAAGATACAAACTAAAGCTATTTTTTTAAAAATATTATGCTTAAGACGGTAAAAAATCATATTAAAGCTACGTTCTCAGGTATCGTATAAAATTTTACGTAACTTTAATAATATTTGTAAATTATTACCCAGTGAATCTTTTTCTGATATATATTTCATACCGATACTAGTTATTTTATGGTTAAATGTAATTAATCGATAAAAATTACTATTTTAACTAAATAATATATTTTATTCATAATAAAGCTGATCATAAAATAAATATTCAGCTTTAATAAACTAGTGTTATTAATTTTGTTTTTTTTGTTTTTTTTTTGTTAAATAAAGCATAGGTTCAAAAAAAACTAAATAAAAATATTAATTAAAAAATATCGTTTTATTTAAGCATAGAAAATAGATTAAAAATTTGATAACAAAGGGGTGATTTTCTCTTTTTTTTCTTACATATCATTCCTCAGATATAAACATAATTATCCGTTATGATACGTTTACTTACATTAATTATTATTCATAGATCAGAATTTAATTAATGCAATTATTTCAAATAACTGAGATAGGCAGAACTACGGGGTGAAGAAGTGAAAACAAAAAAAAAGATAGAGAAGTGTGCTTTGTATTAATGTAATATAGTATAACTTATACGAATGGTAATTGGTCGACATTTTAAAACATTCATTATAGAATATTCTCAATTGTAATTAGCAATGCTAATATGTTTATTATACATAAAGTGTTGTATGTATACAACTTGTCAGACCTGTCTATATTTCATTAGCCTCTACTATTGGGTTATGTATGCTATTAGATAAAATAAAAAATAAAAATAAACTTAGAAATATTTTATTCGATACAATGTGTTATTTGATTTTTTTATAATTTAATTCAGATCATCAACTGATGTGTAATTTTAAATCTATTGTGATTTACGCAACGTTAAACATAATTACCTTTTGTCCACTGATAAAGAAACGGCTTGGATGTTTTAACGTGCTCAGTTTTTCAAGAATATTATATTAATATCTCTTTTATTATGTCTCATTTGTAGAATAATGAAAAATACATTTATTTTTCCAGATTACAAGTATAATATTGAAAAACAGACGTATAGATTGTGAAATATTCCGTACATCGAATTTTTCATGAGTAAATAAAACATCTTTTGAACAAATAATAATAAAAAAAACATAGTTTCCGGAGTATTCCTTTAAATTGAAAAGAACCTTAAATTAAAATGAAATATGTTTTAAAAAGCATTTTTATAAAAATTAATTTCAGTTGTGATAAATATTTGTCGATATTCCTCGTAGTAATAAATAATCGACTAATTAATAAAAAAAAGTTCATTTTAGAAGGAAAACATATATTTCTCCTAATTTTTATATTTTTTCTTATACGTAAAAAAGAGTACCGAACGAAAAGATTTACTGGTGTACTAAAAATCACATTCTTTTAAAAGATTAAAACAAACTTGATTTTTAATTTAAAAAAGAGGTTATTTAGGAAATTAATTTTTGGAATTTCCTTAGGTAAATACTTTTTTTTTAAGTCGTTGCTACAAAGAGGACTATGGTATCGTAGAAAAACAAAAATAATTTAAATTTCCTCTTCCACAATAGCGCTGAATTCGCTAACTCATATATCGATATATAGTTACAAAATTAAAAAAAACCCTTAAAGATAAAAATTATTTGTATTTATAAATATAATTATAAAAAGTTTCTTCTGCTAAATAATTTATAAAATCAACTTTTCAAAAGGAAAAAGAAAATTTCCATGGAAAATTTAATTGTTTTGCCGATTTATCTTATGTGTTCTAAAAATAGTCGTGCCAGAATTTGTAAATCTTTTGTTTTAATTAGGCTCGTTTTTAAATGAAAATTTTCTCTTAATATGCTACGATTAATATATAATTTTACCTTTAAATACCGCATATATATACATATATATTTAACACTAACAGTATCTTATCTCTCAAAAATTTATATGAAATTTTGTATGAACCAAAATATTTTAAATTTGTATAATTGTTTTCGTAGAAAAATTAATATTTAAGTAAAATAAAATACTTTTATGATACAAGGTAATATTTTTTATATAACATTATATTGTTACTGGTAATAAACTATCTGGTGTATATATTAATTTTCTTCCGACATCGCATCGCTAATTCTGCAATATGTCAGATCTGGGTCACGTTCTAACTATTAATGTATTGATAAATGATAAAAAATAGTTATTATCTTGTATTGTGTTAAACTGAAAATATATACTGCAATGAAATCGGGATGTTAATGAGGATATGAATTATTACAGTCATATCATAATCAACTTATTACATAACTAATTATTATTTACATAACTATTTATTATTAACAGTTTAGCTTGAGATTTACGACTAAGAAAAATAAATCACATTAAAATCGAGAAAATCAAATAGATAATCTGAAAAATGTTTTATATTCCTTCAATATTTATATTTATATTTCTTAAATCACCGGAAAATAGTTATTTCATTCGTTTTAAGATAATAAATAAATTGTGATTTTTTTGTTGTAATTTCATATTTTTGGCTAAAGTATTAGTGTAATTTTTTATGTCGTCTGTGTAAGCAGTATCAATAAATAATATTTTTCAAACATTTTTTATAATTTTTTTTTCAAATGTAGATACTCTAAACAATTTATAAGTTATTTTAGTTAACGTAAAAAAAATAAATAAAAAATAAAGTTATTTTCAAAAATACTATAAAAAAATAGATAAATAAAAATAGTATTTATTTATAGATAATAGATATATCACCTTCTAGATTTCATTTTCATACATACATACTTTAATTTTGATGTACACTAGTCATTAATAAGGTGAAACATGACG
Organism: Lycorma delicatula; assembly: GCF_047948215.1. NCBI lineage: Eukaryota > Metazoa > Arthropoda > Insecta > Hemiptera > Fulgoridae > Lycorma > Lycorma delicatula. The sequence continues at coordinate 79,571,178 of NC_134458.1, forward strand.
TCATAATAAGAAAAGATGTTTGTAATTTTTCACCGGTTAATGTAAAATAATATACGATTCATAGTAAATAAATATAATAATACCTTTCGATCGGCGCAAATATTGCTTTTAAATTATTTATTATTATAACTTATATTTTATGACCGTGCAATAACACTGAAATTAATTAATATGTTAGAATTTATCTGTTTTAAAACGTACTTTTGGAATCTCGAATGTCGTTTAATCTGAAGAATTTTATTTCGTAATTACATAATTTTTAAATTAAGAATTTAACTGAACATTCTTTTAAATTTGATAAAAACTTATTTTAAATAAAGAAGCTGCGTTTCAATCAAATATAAAATTATTTAAAATTATGTTCAATCAAACAATGTTTAATACATCCACAAAATTTCTCTTTCGTTGAAGGAATGAATATTTTATAAGAAAATAATTAAAATTTTAAATGTTTTTATCAATTATCTAAGTATTTTTTTTTTTTTTTTTTATTTATATACATAAACTAATGAAAACGAATCTAATGTATTGAATGAGTAATAAACAAAAATTAATAAAAACATTTAATTTGTGAAATTAACGTTAGACATTTCTTCAATAATAAACAACAATTTTAGGATTATAGTTTATAATCATTTATCCAACAAAACCTCTCTTAATGTAATTGCATTATTTATTTTTAAATAAAAAACAAAAATAAACTTGGAAATATTTACTATTTCAATACATTGAATTGATGAAAATATTTAGACATCTTTAAATTTTCATTAAGTTACAAAAGAAAAAAATGGAATTAGCAAAAAACAAATATAAATAATGAAGTTGAAATTATTATGCATCTACTAATTTTACTTTTAAATAAATTATTACCGTAAAATTTTTTTTTAATGATTTTTCAATAGCAATAATTAACTGTATTTATTGTAATTACATAATAAATACAAAATAAGAGAAATCAAGTTGGTTATTCGTCCAAATCAAGTAAAAATTCTACAAAAGCAGATCGGTTATCTATACAGTTTATAATTATAATTTATAGGCCATATAGTTACATAATTACAATATACAAGCGAATATAGTTATATATATACATACACACAATAGTATAATTATAAGTTCACAATTTGACTGATTTATTTTTTAAGTTATGAAAATTAGTTTGAATTACGGGCTTTATAAAATTAATTAAAAAAAAAGGATTTCGATGTTTTTTAAATTTGGAGTTTATAATTTCTTAAAGTAAAACGCGTTGGACAACACGTCTCTATATAAGAATTTAAACAACTCGTAAATTCAATATATATGTTTATTTATTTTAATATAAATTTTTGTAAATGAAAATTTATATTTTGAGGAAAAAATTATATTAAAATAAAGGTTCTGCACATTTGTAGAAAATATTTAATATTGTGGAAAATGAAGTCGGTAAAATTTTAGAAAAAAACTGTAAGTCCGATAAACATTTTCAGTAAAATATATTTTCTTGAAGTGAAAAGAAATAAAAATAAATATTGTTATTTTATTCTAGCCGAGTTTAAAATTAAGGTTTATTTTCGGAAAATTGTTTGCATTAAATCGGATTTAGTAAAACTTCAATCCGTTTTATCGCCCAAAATATTTGCCGCAGATACCTCATCTTTCTCTAATCTTTTTTCACAACACGCTGCAAAAAACAATAAATGTAACGTTTTCGCAGTATTTTATAAAGTTTAAAAAAAATTATATATATATATATTTTTTAGAATAGGAACATTAGATTCTAAACATGAATATAGGGGAAAAGTTTCCTGTCGATCAGACCAGGTGGAAAAGATCCTAAGCATGCCTCAATTAACATACAAAAGGTCGAGAGCATCACTGCAATTCCGAAATTCGTTTATAAACAAAATAAAATTTAAGAACGGTATTTTTTTCACTATTTTGGCTGTAGATCGTTAAATATTAATTTTACAGAAAAAGATCATTTTTAAAAAAATTACAGCGAAAATTCTTCACAAAAGAGCCTTTGTACACATTATTATCATATGATAAATAAACGAGCTAGCGCATTAAAAAGTAGAACTCTATATATTGCCTATGCGGAGGAATATAAGGTAACCGGCAGCACCGTTTAAACACGCGCGCACGATAAACAAATACCTATAACTTTTGATCTACGATAGATAATGCAGGAAGTCAAAATGCCGTCGATAAATGATACCTAAAGAAATAACTTTTGGTAAATTTAAAAAAAAATTACCACATTTAGGAATAACATATTATAATATAATGTTGTCAGGTCGAAGTATTTTCAAATTTGTTTATCAAACGCCTGCAGATAAAAACCAAATCCAAAATATCGGAAAACAATTATGCGAATATATTCTTAAGGTGATTATTTATTAATGTAATAAGTTTCGTAGGAAAATATATTGTCGTTTTTTAAATGTTAGTAATTTTAAAATCATTATATTTAAAAAAAATGTATTTTGGGCCTTTCACTAAGTATAAAAACCATTCATAACTTACTAAAATTTTACGAAATTTTAGTTTCGAAAACTTACAAAATTAAATATTAATTAATAGCAATAGTTAGAGAAAAACATTTTCTTTTAGATGGTGATATCAGTTTTACGTATATTTTAATTTTTTACTGAGTTTTGGGAGCGTTATATTTGTAAAATGCATCAGCGCGCACTAAACAATGAAAATAGCAACATAAATAAATGTTGGAAAATAGTTAAAAAAATAGATTTTTATGATAAACTTTGTAAATTTATCTAGAAATATGTACTTTATTGAGTGTTAACCTTAAATTTAATTATTTTCAAAAAATGTTATTATGATAATTAAAAAACGAGTTTTTGATGTACTAGATCATTATCACGTTTATTTATGATTTTATGAAAATGTTACTAAAAGCTTTTTGTGTAGTCTCCATTTTTTTGTTTTAAATATTTTTTGATAAATTCAATATTTAACCAGTTACAACAAAAAACAGGAGGACTACGACGCATTTACATCGATATAGTGGGCAATTTTATTTCATCCACCAGGATATCTCAAAATTGGTAATGATGCGGAATGGTAGTGACGCTCTCGACTTTTAGTATGTTAATTGAGGCATGCTTAGGGACCTTTTTCACCTGGTCTGATGGACACGACAATTTTACCCCTATATTCATGTTTTGAATCTAGTGGTAATGGTTGAATCTAATGTTCCTACTCTGTTTTTAATTAATTTTTCCTCGATTGAACCATTGTGATTTTTCCTACCTTAGAATAATTTCAAATTTATTTATTTTTACTTTAAAAAAAGAATATTATAAGTATTATATATTTTTTAATTTTTTCAGTTTATTTTAATTTTGAAATTTGCATTTATACTTCAAGAGTAAAAATAGTAAAGCAGTTAAATCCTGTTTATTTTTTTCTTTTAAAAATAATTTAATTTAATTTACCCAGTATTAGATTTCTCTTTGCCTATTTCTAATATTTATGTTCCTGTCTAATTTACAGTGGAATTATTGGTGAAAAATCATGAAATTAAAAAAAAATTAATTGTTCTAATTTAATGAAAGATGAATTTAAAAATTATATATAAAAAAAATGATGGGAAGATGTTTAAATTAATTTTATTTAAATAAAAATTTAAAAAGCATTTTCCCGTAAATTAATATTAGCCTACAATATATTTTAGATAAAGAGATTCTAGTTCGTTGAACAAATTAAAATTAATTGTAATCATTAATCAGTATGATAAAACATATTCTTTAATAACGTAAAATAACATTGAGAAATATTCTAAAATTTGGGCTATAAAAATTTAACAAGAAGTCGTAAAATTTTATATTTTAATATTGTACTGATACATAATTTAAATATTTATTGATTATTAAAAGGAAAATAAAATGGAATTTTGCAAAAAGTGTGCTGACCAGCCCTAGTGATTACTTTGTTTTATGCTACTTGTAATCTAACTTTCCGCTTTGGACTTGAACTATCAAAAACGTTGCTGTATAATTTTTTGATGTTTTAAACAAAGGTAAAAACCTTGTTTTTGTAGCATTTGGTAAGTCTGAGTTAATAATAATAATTTTTAATTATTAGTTTTACACTTATATAATTTATAATATATTATTTTTGCTATCTATATATATATATATTATAATTTATTGTTATTATTATAAGTGTTATACATTTATTTTTATAAATTTTTGAATATTTTAGTTTTTATTTATTTTTATGTTGACTTTTTTTTACATATTGGAATATAGCCGTTTCATTTTATGTAAATATATATATATATATATATATTAACTATACCAAATTTTTTACCAGGAATTCATCATTTTTATTTACTGAAGTCAATGTATTCGTTATAGAAGTCGTTTTCGTATACGTCGAGAAGTTTACACGATCATTTTTAAAGGGCTTATCCGATCATCATGAAATTTCCTACGCAACGGCTATGTTGTTACGTTAAAAAGAAATAAGTAATATAATTCTAAATGGAATTCATAGAATACAAAATTATACAAAATGTTAGTGGTTAAAATGGTTTGTTTTAAAATTTCTCTTTATTAAACCTTTTAGAAATTATACACAAATTTTTATTTCACAATAATTATTTTTCATATTTCACAGATTTATTTTAAATATCTTAGATATTTTTCTTTTTAATTAATTTTTCATAAATAACTGGATGCCTGCCCTGTTTAGATATTCAGTGAGAACGTATATATTTTATAATTCTTTTATAAATTCAGAGTCTTGAATTTGTATTCTAAAATATCATTAAAAGGTACTAGACTTCTGGAATAAATGCACTCTAATTTTACCCGACAGATAACTTTATTAAAAAAAATATATATATATTTAAAATATCGTAAATAATTATGTTTATGATTCACATATAATTTTCAGAAATGTACAAATTTTGTTACTATATTATCAATTATATATCGAAAATAACTTTAAAGTTAAATATAAGGTAAACAAAAAATTATATTTTTTTTAACTTACAATATTTTCGCCACATTAAATCTTAGCCGTGTAAAAAAATATACTTTTTTTATTATTTATTTATAATCAATAAGCCATTCATGTACAGCCATTTTTTAATCTCCTATTATGTAACATTAGTATTATATAAACGTAGGCGTATCATTATTTTAAAATAAAAACGCAAAATTTAAAAGAATTGACATTTTTATCAAAATATTATGCTTTGTATTGCATCAATAAAAACTAATCTAATAAAACTTGTACATACCAGTTAAAATTACTTTATTTTGCAATAATGATTAAACTGTGATATGATGCGCATATATTTATGACTTCTATGAAAATAGAGTAGTTGTATTAATACTTATGATGGAAAGCGTTCGATTACAGTCTTATGAAAAGGAAGTAAAAATTTTATTTTAATCGGATTAAATTTTTTTATAAAGAACTTTAACTTATAACAACCATTTGTGCAATATTACTTCGTTTAGACTTTTTTTTTCGTATTATACTGAACATTCCGATGAAAAACCGTCTTTCAATAATTACTTTTAGTGGCTAGTTTTATAATTTATTTTGGTTATTTTGCTTTAACAAAAGACCTACATTTAAAACCGATTCAGTTGTTAGGTATATTAATGTTAAACTTCCCATAATTACTAGACCCGATTAATAATTGTTGTTTAAAATGCGTTTTTAATATTTCATAAAGCTTGTAACTGAAATATTTTATTTATTTCCAAATTTAGTAACTCATATACATATATATATAACTACAATGATTTCAATACTTAAATTAAAGTATTTAATTCGATTTCATAAAATCACAATTTTTAAAAATGTTAAATATAAACGAACTTATATGAATATATCTATCGGTGTAAATTAGGCGCATTCGGTGTGTATTTGGTGAAAATTCTTTTGTTTATATCTGCAATAAATGAATAATCAAAAAACCAATCTTTGTTTATTAAAAATACCCGCAAAACTACCGGCTAATTTTTAGTTATGCATAGTCGGTTGCCAGATAATAATTAATTGGCGCTCATAAATATAAATTTTATAGACCGAAATTAATAAATTAAAAATTTTTAAATTTTCATGCGTTTGTATTTATCAGTTTGCTAAAATAAAAAATAAATAATTTATTTTAGAATAATAGCAATAAACAGAAAACAGATCAATTCTGGCATTAAATACAGTAAAATATTAATGTGTTTGTGAGACGGTCATTTTATATTCCGTTGCAATTTTTTATAAATTACCGAAGCGTTTAAATCATTTTCCTACCGATGAAATGAAAAGATTTTTTACATAACCAATACTACTCTGTCATTAGTTTTAAAATAATACTAATTATAAAATTAGAATTACTAAACAAAATACTTTTTGTTAAAATTCAAAGCTGAATTTTCTTCATTTTTGTTGACAAACAAAGCTTACAATTATAGGCTTACTTTTGAATAAATATTTTGTACACTAATATGAACTTATAATGTTTTATTTTTTTAATTTTATAATTAATTTCATATTGTTTGTCGCTGCTGTGATATAGGTTATAATAAGCTTTCTCTTGCTGTGTTCAGGAAAATATTGTGACCATTCTCTTTTTTAACCGAGGAATTTTACTTTAATTCATTCCTGATGTGAAATTTGTAATATATAATCATTTACCGATCTGTATAAAAATATTTATTTGTGAAATGTATAAATAGGAATCTTATAATACGAACCTTTCCAGTACTAAATACAAAGAAATCAGTTAGCGTTGAGCGGTTTACATCATTTGAGAATTTTCGGTTAAAAAATTCTGGTAAAGATAAATTTTGATTACATCGAAAGGGTTTACTTACATTTTTTTAAGAATATTAATAACAAAATAAGCCTTTTGAAGAAACTCGTAAAAGTTGCAATAACAAAATTTTTTTCTGAGTACAGTATTATAAAAACTTAAATTTTACTGAATTTTGTAGGTCAGTATTTTATAGGAATATTAATATTCCCGGATGAAAATAGTTTAATAAAAGATTTACCGAACATTCTTTTTGACTGAATATAAGAGTAGTTTTTAAATCTTTTAAATATTTATTGCTTTAGAATTTACTAAACAAGGATTTTTCATTGTTTTCAGACACGTGTAACAATTCTTCCATAATATTATTTAATTTTTTTTCTCTTTTTTATAATCAAGATTTATTTAAAACTCACACTTGTGAATTTTAAACATTTTTTATGGTGTAAAATCTACATCCGGGAACTTTCCTATATGTTTTTTTTATTTTTATTTATTCAAACTGCAGTAATAACCGGTAAAAACGTTTATTGCAGTTCACATATTTTTACAACATATTTATTTGTTAAAATAATTTTAAATTATATAAAAATATTTTATCCGTAGAATTAATTTATAATTCTAAATTAAAAAATAATAAATAAATAATAAAATCGGCTTTAAATAATTGCACTGTATACAGAAAAATACTTTAGTTTTTATTTTTATTTAAATACCGATTTTTAGAAATACGGCACCAAATTAAAAACAACTATATGACACTATTTAAGTCAGTTTAATTATTTATTTAATTTATGTAATTTAATATATTTTAGTGTTATTTTAATTTTAATTAAGGGTAGGATTATTAGAAATTCCACTCGTATAAAAAAAAAGATTGTTTTAAAAAAAAAAATGAGTGAAACTGTTTTTATGTGAATAAGAAAACGGAATCCCCTGAGAGACTACGGGAAAATGCCGCTATCAAGCATAAGCTCTCTGGTGAAAGAAAATGTTTATTTTATTTTACTTTAGGTTTTTTCAGCTAATTTTTTTTGTTAATTTTTTAGTTAAAACGCTTTTAATATAATAATATCAGATTATCTGTCGTTATTGCAGTCCAATACTAAACGTTAATGGTGATAAAAATTAAAAAAACTGTTTTTAAATTTCCACGTACAAACCATATGCCTAATTTTTCTTTTTTTAAAAATATTCTTCTATTTAATTTATCCAAAAAAATAAACTTATAAACGAAGCAGAAGGGAAATTGTAAACAAAATAATAAAAATATATTCATTGAAATCAGACCGTTTAGTGAAGAATAGGACTTTTAAATATGGATTTAAAAATCATTCAAATTGTAAAATTGTTCAAGTTATTGAAAATCGTTAAAAAGTATATCTATATTTCAAGAAAATTTTTTTAATAGTTTGTTTTTTAAATAGCATTTTTTAATGAAAGCTAAACTTAAAAAAAAACACATAATACAGAACGTGGAATTTATTAGTAACCTATTTTGAAAATGTAAAATATGAAATACTATTATTTGTTCAAAATAAAATCAAAATATTAATCACGAATTATTTTTTTATTATTAAGGTTTTCTGTCAAATTTATTTTTCTTTTTTTTTCATCTTTTGTAAATCCTTACATGAGGTTGAGTTAAGCCAATCTCTGTTAAATTTCATAGTAAAATACTGATAAAATTATCTATTAACACTACGACTATAAATAATCATTTATTTTTTCATGAAAAATTTGTTACAGAATTTTATTACCTATAATAAAATATATAAAATTCAGTTTTAAACATTACTCTTTATGTTAGGTTATGTATTTACTGATAAACATCTTCAGATTATTCACATATTTATGTATTTTATATGTATATAAATTAATATGGATTCGTTTCAGGTATAGGGTATACAAAATGTTTCGCCTGTGATTTAATTTTTAAGTGTTTAAACTATTACTTCCAAAAATATTTTGCATTTGACTACACATATCGTAAATTCTTTTCTCATGGTCCATCTTTTTAAGCTATAATGCAGACTGTAATTTTTATTAGACCTAATTTTAACACAAAATATAATAATAATTTTATTTTTAAAACATGGTTACATAAATATTACAAAAATCATGAATCGATAGCATTAGCTTTAGTTATTTTAAGATGTTTATCGAGGAATTCTACTGCGAATAAAATTTCATTAAAACATTATTTTTTATTTTGTAGTATTTACTTCATTATATAAACTTAACAATCATTGTATACTTATTTAAAAAGAGTAGAAAGAGAGTTCAAATTAAATTTATACGGATTGTAGAAATCAATTTCTTTGCTTTTGTTATAACTTCTCTTTTTTAGGATTAAACGAATCATAGGAGGCAATCTTACTAATAATAATTCCATGTTTTAAATAACACGGTGTAGTGACCAGCGGTAAAATCTTATTTTACCTAATTTTTCTATAAAAAATTAAAAAATGTCTATCCTTTCTAAATAGATAAATTTAAATCAAGTCAACGCAAATAAATGCAAAAATTAAAAAAGTTTTGTAGTTTAAAATTATGAAAAAAACCACAAAAAGATATTTTATTAAAAAATGAATATATGTATATTTTTAAAAAAATTAAATTTAAGAAAAGATTTTGCATGTTCGCGGCAAAAAAAACAGTTTAAAAAATAGTTATTTTTCTTGCTTTTCCGATGATTTTAACAGCATATATCATATAATATCTTGATTCTTCGGCTCAGTTTGAGATGTATCTAAAATAATATTCCGATCTGGATGTAAAGAAATGTCACGTGCTCTTTTGACTTTCATTAGAAAATTTGTTATTTATATTTATATTTTTATCGGAAAAATTCTATGTTTTATAAAATTAAATAATTTAATTTATATAAAAACAAATAATAACCAAAAACGTTTTTTCATTTTCATTTGTTATTTTATTTAATAATTAGGCTTGAAAATAGTTAAGAAAATCAAATTTTCTTTTATAAAAATTCTTTAACAAATTACAGTTATAATAGGAAAAAAATAAGTTTTTCTAAAATAGTAAAATAAAATTGATTATAATAAAAATATTTGTTTTCAAAATTTCAAACTGTCAAATTTTGCTAACTACTTACTACATTATGAAATTTTAATTGTACGATCCGGTTTTTTATTGTAAAATTTATCTTTTCTCAAAAGTGTAAGATTAATTAATTAATTAATTTGCGAATTTTTAATAACTTCGCATAATTTTTATAGATTATACCTATGTGTTAACAAAGAAGTTTTACATATTTTTATTACTATGTTACGGTTAGTAAAATTTGCATTTATAATTTTTAATGTATACAATTTTCATTTAAAAAAAAATTATACAGAATATAATCCGCAAGATAATTTTTCCCCATTAATCAAACAAAAAAAAAACATTATATCTTACAGGAAGTAGGCTTAAATTATTTTGTTCTAAAGAAGCACCGACTTGAATCTTAAAATATACATATGTAACTAATACATCAAAGAACAGTATAAATTAGGTAATATACTAATAGTTTAAAGTTTACTTTAAGTAATTTTGATAAATTATTTTTGTTAATATATCACCGGTTGATAATCTTTCGATTACAATCAAAAGAAAAGCAATCTGATGAATATGTTTATTAATTTTAATTCGATCACTAATAACAATAATAACTATTAAAGTAAAATAATTCACGTATATTATATTTATTTGTACATAAATTACAAATTTTAAACATTTAAAAGCAAATGTTTTTATTTATTCTCTGAACGGGATTTTAGTTTTTAACACAATTAAGTAAATACAATGATCACCCAATAATAACATCATTTTATATTATTAAAATTTTTCTTAAAAAAAATAAATTACTACGATATTTTAAAGTGTATTGTAATGTAGACTGTTTTTTAATTCGTTATCAGCTTTACAAATGTTTATCGTTCAATAAACTGTAGAGATTTCAATTTGTTTAAATCAGCGTCAAGGTCACAATTCACTTATAAATTCTCACATGATGCACATTAAAAAAAAAAATTCGTCAAAAAACAAAAGAATAAATAAAAATCACTTTCTAGTCTTGTTTGCGCCGTAAAGTAAAAACGGTGGAGGGGATTTAGAAAAAGAAGGAAATAGAATTTTTAGGTTAATAAATAGAATAAGAATGAGAAAGAGGAAAGGTTTGGAGGGGTACTTGAAGACAGAAAGAGAGAGTGTGAGAGTATTAAGGAGGGAAAGAGGGAGTATGAAACGGTAGAGGGTGAGAGATCAGTGACAGTCGAACGTCACGGCACAGCGGCAGCGGCCTCTACTAGGAAACGACCAGACCGGGGTTCACAGTACGACATTCACACAGCTAGACATAAAGACTTAAAGACAGACAAGATGAGACGGTACGATGTACACCGGGCGCAGGGTCCCGCGGGACTGACAAAGTCCCGGACCGTCCCTAATCACCTGCAATTTGGGTAATTTTCAGAAAAGGCCATTTTCTCTCCCCACCAAGCACTGTGTGTCATTACTTTTGTAATTCTGCCCCCACCCTGGAGCAGACTTCTAGTACCACACGCCTTGCATACTATGTCATTTACCAATATAAACACCGTTTGTAATTTAATTTATAATAGCTTAATTAAAAATAATTTGTGATTATTATCGAATGTAGTGGAGCGACCTGAAATTAGAAAAATCTATATATAAGTACCTCTAATTTTCATCCTATAAACGAACTGAACTTGAAAGTAGGATCGTAACTTTTTACGCGTTTTGTTTCCTGTGTCGTTTATTATTTTTATTTTTATTTTTTTTTTTGGTCTTAGTTAATTGATAATCCGGTGCTCGTGCTGTTAACGTAGGTCAGTTAAAAAAGTAATCGTGAATGAAAAATTTTTAATGAACTTCAAAAAGCAATTCATTCTGCAGTATTTTATGACTCAAATGCTTTTTGTTATTATTAACTTCAATTTCTGAAGATGATCAGTCAAGAAATATTATTAAAGTTAATAATAAATAAAAATATATTTTATAATAATGAAAAAATCCATTAATGTCATTATATTTCACTCTCTCGAGAACAATTCTACAATTTTATAATTTTTTTTTTCTTTATCAGACTTTTTGGAAAAAAAATCTATTACATGTTATGTATAAAACTGTAATAAAATTCTTATTGTCTTCTAAAAACTACATTTAACAGTCTAGATCAGTCATTTTGTTGAAAAACTATGAAGTATAAAATTTATTCTAACAGAAAATACTATTTTTTTATAGTATAAAATTCAAAAACGCCAGAAGAAAATTTTGAAGAAACTTCTAAAATATAGATATTAAAAAAATATTAAATTAAAAAAATTACATCCATTATTTACTTATAAAAACAGTGGCAATGGTTTCATATAATATTCCCTGTTTTATTGTCATATTCTGTTGGGACCTTACAATAAAAAACTGATCGGTATTTATTCTCGTCCTTTTAAATAGATCAAGCATCATTTTGCTAGTACCTATTTTAAACTGATAAAAAAATAAGCTGTAATATTAAATATAAGCCACAAACGATCAGTACTCTGACAAGCGGTCTTTCTTTTATTTATTTTTTTATTAATAGAAAGCGAAAATTTTATTTATACAAGATTCTTTTTTTAAAACATTATTTTTTCTGATCAAAAATTTTTCTATTTTGCTTTTATTTTATAATTATTTTAATTAATTTTTTTCGTTGTTATGTTGTTACCTCTCAAACTGTAACAGACTAAAAAAAGCAGAAAACATGTGTTATCGTTAATAAGTTTTCTTTAAAATGCACGTCATCCTAGTCAAACTGGATTAACAAAAGGAAAAAATGTAATCATACAGTACGTACATCTAAGCTTAAAAACCTATAATCATTTGAAAAAAGAACCTTTCAGACAGATTACAATTTTATTTAATTATTTTAAGGCTAAAGATAAGTTACTAGCTTGAAAAACTGTGATTCTTACCAAAGTTATTACAGCTGTTATAGAAAGCTTATTTTATTTTGACTAAGCATATTACTTCAACAGTTTAGGGGTTTTAGGAATAGTTTGCCGGTTCCTTTCGCCTTAGATTCATAAATAATCCCGTAAAAATTGATGTATTGCCCGAATAAGGGCGTTTATGTTATAATTCATAACCTTCACTATGTACTGCTAATTAATAGACTGTCAGTCGGTCAGCGACAAGATCAGAAGAATTTTTCAAGTTATGTGAAATCAAAGAATCATCAATTCCGATCAGTTTCAACAATTATTCTGTAATTCAGCATTTCAAAATTGAATTAGAATTTGGATGAAAAAGCACAATTAATTCCATTTGGAAAACTGTCGAAGTGTAATTTTCTCGTTAGGAGTTACGTAATGGAAGTGAATTAGGACTGTTGAACGTGATTTTAAAACATGTATACGAACATCTTCCGTTGAATTGAAGATATCCATGGATCAAGATCTGTCGGGTCTAGATATTTTCTCAGTAAATTGTATGTATATATATATATATATATATATATATATATATATATATTTTAAAAAGCAAAAAGCAGTCATATTATAAACTCGTAGCTATTAAATTAATCTTTATAAATTTATACATTCTGCTGCCGCGACAAAACTTGTTCAGTTAAACTTATGTTTAAAATTCATATGTTTTTAAGATACAAATAGGTAACGTTTTCGATGGCGAGCCAACATCGTCAGAGCACTTGTTTTCAATAGTTTAGTTTTAAAAATTTTTACGTAAGTAAAATATCAAATTTTAATAATTTCATATTTGTTGTAGTTATGCATGAAATATTGTTTATTAAAAAGGTTCTCAATGTAATTATTTTTTTAAATGTATCTGTTTCTGATACATTACGGATTAAGTGAAATCCGTTATTCCATAAAATAAATGAAATAACTTAGTAAAGTATAAAAAACAGAATTTAAAAAAAAGAATATCAGGGTTTTAAAGCTATTTAATATCTCTTAACTTTTACTTTAACTTAACTTAACTTTTTAGTAAGAGTAACTCTTACAGTTACCTACAAGTGTTCAAGAGCACCTTTCGCCAAGCGGCATATATTCAACCGATAGGAGAGTTCTAATACTTTAACCAGCATGTCTGAAGTAATGGAACGACAGCTGCTTCAATACTGTGCCTCAAATCGGGTAGAACAGCGGGTAGGAAGTGAAGGCACATACACAAGATCCTTTATAAAATCCCAAAAGAAAAAATCACGTACGCTTAGATCGGGTGACAGAAGACCACCCTCAAATAAGCTGTATCATCGGGTCCAGCGGTCGGGGGAAAACGTTATCCAACCGATTCCGTGCAGAGTTATGCCAGTGAGGAGGCGCAACATCTTGTTGCCAAATAAAATTTTCTGGCTCATTTTGAAGTTGGGAAAAGGGCCATGTATGCAGAATATCCGAATAAGCAACACCTGTTACGCCTGCTTCACTGAAAAATACGGTCCGTATACTTACCGTTTGGATATTACACAGAAAACACTTAATTTTGGTGAGTCCCTTTGGCATTGAAAGAGTTCTTGGGAATGTTCTGACCTCCGGACGTTATGTGCGTTAACTTTTCTATAAGATGAAATGTTGAATCATCGCTAAACGCAATACCATCGAGAAAGTCGTCATCTTCAAGCTGCAACATTTGGATCGCGAAGTCAGTGCGCACAGTGTAGTCGGTAGGTTTCAAAAACTGTAACAGCAGTAAACGGTATGGACGCATTTGTAAACGTATCCTTAAAATATTCCACATTGTCATCACCTGTACCGCTAGTTTACGACTGACGTTCCTAACAGAATTTGGGGAACTAAGCTGGAAAAGCTTTCTGACACGTTTAAGACTTTCTTCAGACACGCTCGGTCATCCCGTATTCTTCCCTTTACCCAAACATCCAATCGTTTCAAACTGATTATGCAATCAACAAATGCTACTGTCACTTGGAAGTTCACAAATAAACTTTCTATGTTACTGTAACTCAGATTCATATTGCAAAACACAGAAGGCTTTCGGTTCATCTTTGCTTACTACGCAGTCAAGCGGAAAGTTGGGAAATTAATTTACATCCATGCACGCAGCTAAGATTGTCTTTTTTGTGCTTTGATTCTAACAAACTTAAATAAACGCTGTAAACCGAACACTGTAAACTGAAAAGATATTATGACAAATTTAAAACTCCGATTTTTTTGTACAATCGGTATTTTTCTAGTGTTTCAATCGATTAACTAAATTTCACTCCTTTAACTTCAGAAATTATCATTAAATCATTTTTTTATGTATACTTTTTTATGTTTTGCAATAAACTGAATAAAATTTAAAAAAAAAATTTAAACTAATTTTTTCATATAAATCAGATCACTTTTTCGGTATTGCAATTCAGAAGGAACCCAATTGTGCTTTACAACTCAAAAACAGGAACAAAGTGAATCAAAACGAATTATATAAACACATCTTTACGTAAATAAAATTACTGTAACTACTCGTTATTGGAGTATTTTCTTATTCGTTAGATCAATGTTCTGCTACTCACATGTTTTATTCAGAGATGAAAATCTCGAACTCGTCGTTTATGTTATAACGAAACACTATAAAACGATATCATTAAAATCAAGTATTTGGGGAAAAAATGCCATAGTAATATTTCTAAGTAGTTGACAATCTAACAATTTAAAAATCTAACAACGTTGAGAAAAGTAGACAAGTCCCGTCTTTTCTTGATGACATCAACAGCTTCGATAGTCGTCCACTATCTTGACATTCATAACGCGTACGTTCCTAATGACAATAAAATTATCATTCTTGCATAGATTTCACCGATGTTTTACTATTGCCTACGTGAAGAAACCCGAATTTATTAATTTGAATAATATCGAATTAAAAAAAAAAATTGAAAAAGCTGTGACGAATTGGTTCAGTTGGGAAGAAAAAAAAAATACTTTTTTGAAACCTTTCTTTTTTAGATACATTACCTTCATTGATGAAATGGGTTTACAAAACATAAAAAAATCAAATTATAATAGAACAAATTGCACATTTATAAAACTTTATTCTAATTTTAATTTATATATTTTACAAAATTTTTATTCATACGGAGTATATTTATACATTCTATTATGTTATAAATATTCATCGAATTTTATGGTGATTCCACATTTACGGTAAATTTTTGAAACTGATCTGATGACAACTTCATGTTTAAAACTGGAAATAAAGATTATTTGATAATTTATGAAAGATAATTTTTTTTTTATTTTTACCGGTAAGAAATTAAAAAGAAAATATAATATTGAATTTAGGTAAATTTCATATCGTTAAAATATTTAAAAAACTTAAACCTATGAAAAACAAATGAATCTTCGAAAGAAATCGACGTTGTTTTTAGATAAAGATAAAACGATTAAACTAATGCCTCAAAAATAATCAAAAAATTCCATCAAATTTAAAACACAATCAATGAGACTCCGCTACCATAACATTAATTCTACGTTATTATATATTTTATGGGAAGGTAAATATGCTAATATCCCGCACATACTTTTATATACACATGTATTATGTTACAGCTGCATCATTTTAATTCCCAAGACCATTAGTAAACATAACTCTTCTTTATATAATTTGTAATTAAATGGTAAAGGCGCAACTGTCCCATATAATTATTAATTATTATTCACAGCCGGTTTTATTGTATAGCTAATAAAACCATAACCCGAGTGTCAAATTTAATAGCTTTAACCGTAAATGGTCCAAACACTAGTATACAAATACTGTCGATTAACGGCGTAAAAATGAACTAAAATAACTGGCAAAAATGAATCTTTTAACGGATACTTTTAAAATAAAAGGCGTAGAAGTTCCTTGTGTTGTAAGTCTTTACATCAACGTAAAGAAATCATTTTAATTTATCTGTTCGTCTAAAATGAAATATTTTTATATTTATCTAAGTCTTTTCAGAATATATTTTTGCTTAAACGTCAGTCGAAGTAAATATACTCATCATCTTGATTTTGTGTGATTTCTCTCGTATCATTTAAAAACGACTGAACAGATTTAAATGAAATTTTTAAGATGAACCTATCTTAAAATAGTGAATAGCAACTTAAAACCCAACCGAGCCGGTTCGAATTCCAATTATTTGAGCGTTACCTTTGACGTTGCTACTACTAGCGCCACTATCGGTTGGGTATATTACTATCGTCTATTGTTGTCAGTTATGAACTGTTCGTGCTTCAGCGCAGTATAGTCTCGTTCTCTCCAGTTGTATTTTTCTAATACGCCTCTTTTTTTCTATCGAGAAACGATTTAGTATAGTGGAAGCTTATGTGTGTTCTGGATACTTTCAAAAAATAATTACGTCAAATATATGCTGAAAAGTTTCCAAATACCAATATTTTAACGAAGAGTAGCATAAACAATTCGGTTAAAAATATGTAGTATAACGTGATCTGTTTCAAACACAAAAAAGAAATAAGCAACCTTCCAATAGATCTTCAGAGGCGATAGCCGATATTCAAAAAAGAATCTACGCCTGTCCAAAAAAATCTATACGTAACTTATCACAACAAAGTGGTGTACAGGAAAATGTACATCTTGCTGTAAGATTCTTCATGATCTAAATTTAAAACCGTATCGTGTAACTTCTTAAGAGTACAGACAAACCGAAATGTCTTAGTTATTACGACTTCTCAAAAACATTGTCGATGGACAGATAGACCCGATACTGTATTTCATATCAGACGAGGCGTAGTTTTGTTTATCCGGGCATGTTAATTCGCACAACTCCAGGTATCGAACGACGGAAAATCCTTAACGGATGTTTGAGCGTCCACTTCACGATGAGATAATCGGTGCACGGTGTGCTGTTTCTGATAATCGTATAGCGATGCCAGTAATTTTTGACCGGATAGTCAACGCGTAAGTGTAACGTACAATTTTCAAAGAATTCTACACTCTGTTAACAGATTATAAAAAAGAGTACAGCTTATTCCAATAACACCGAGCAACGTGTACACATCAAAAGATTCACTAACACACGTTCATGGGGCTTTTACAGAAGACGAACAGTCAGCAGAGGGCATTGGCCTACGCGTTTCGCAGATTTGTCTGTTTGAAAATTTTTTCTTTGGGCCGGTTTGAAGGAAAGAGTCTACGAATCGAATTCCCACACTATCGGTTTACTGATGGCGAACATTCAACAAGAAATCAAGTGTATTGACAACAAAATTTTGGGTCAGGTGACTCAATATGATCACTCGGGCACAAAAGTGCATCGCTGCGCAAGGCCCTCACCTCGAACAATTTGTGTAAAAATATAATTACAAAAATATTTTTACTTTTGCCAATGTGAATTCAGAAAATAATTTAATTTACGTTTTAATTTTTTTCTTTTCATTCATCAATTTTATATGTCGCAAATGCGTTTAGTCTGTAGTCTTTTGATTTTAAGTTGCTCACTCGGTATTTATTTTATTGCTCGGCATTGTCTACACACAAAAAAGAAAAAAATATTTGGCATCCAACAGTAAAATATTCCCCACTTAAGTTTAGAATATACTAGAAGACGTTTGAATACAAAAGTTATTTTTTTCTAAATTGAGGGAGTAAATTTCACATAGAATTCATTTTCTTAATACAATTAATCTGTAAAAAAAATTAAAGATCATAATATGATCTTTAGAATTTTATCAAATTCTACAGGAAATATTCTTTGCAATTTTTATGATATGAACTGCTCCTCTTTTTTGGCTAAATTATTTCACTTCTTTTTTTTTTGTTTACTTGTCTAGAAATAACATAAAAAGAATTAATATACATAGAAATGCATAGATTCTCTAATTTAATAATATATTTGATAGTAACGATAAGTAGTATATTAAAATTAAACTGTTAGAACTGGACTACAAAAAAAAAATGAATAAAGATAACATTCAATATTAATTCAATCACATTTAAATACAAATAAAAATAAAATTAACCTTGGAAGTTATTTTACAGTTTCAAGATTTACAAAAATAAAAAAAAACAGAATAAAAAAATCACAACTTAAAAACACCTCAGATTAATAAGCACATTTCAGTTACGCATAATAAACAAACGCACTGAATTTTACTTAAAAATAAAAAAATAAAGGAATAAATTTTTAAGCCAGTAAACATTAAGAAAGAATAATAATATCTGACCACATATTACGGGAACGTTTTCTAACCGTCTCAAGAAAGAAGCAACAAATTCACTGATGTAGTAGCGGAGATCTGGATGCACATTTTTACATATTTAGAAAGTGATGCGTTTTTACATAAATATATATATATATATATATATATATATGTGTGTGTGTATTTTGAACAAAATTTATATATATATATACATTTTTTTTAAATTTATTTTAAGCAAAATTCGCTTAATCTTTTTCTTTAATATCTCACTCATAACCAGTATTACTTAATCTACAGAAAAATAATTTAAACGTACTCACAAAATGATGACGCAGGAATTAAAATGAACAAGCTGTATTCTTAATGTGATATTTTGATTGCCTCACTTCTATTTCTTACTTTAAATATCTCAAACAATTTTGTTTTTAATTAGTATACGTATATATGTATATATATATATATATATATATATATACTAAGTGATTCCAAATTGCTCGGCAATCTCTCGGGATATGATTATACAGCCAAAATTAAGATAAAAGTTCATGTAAACATAGGTCAGAAAACAGTTTTTTAGCGACTTTCAGTTTGAGAAAAATTTTGCCCTGCTTTCTACTCCCTCTGTAAATTAAACTACACTAAAATTCTTGGGATACAAATCGACGAATAAATTTTATGCTTTCTTATAGGTGCTGATGGAAGAGATTGAATAAACGTGGTCATACACCTCTATCTCACTTAGGTTTTAAGAAAAACGGGTTAAAACACGAAAACGTTTTTACAAAAATCCATTGTTTTAGGTTTTGAATTAAATAACTTTGTTAATTTACCAGTAAACAAATAAAATTTAACTTGGTAGAAAAATTAATTTTGAGAAAAATATGTAAATAAAATCGATTAAAATTAAACATCAATTTGAGAAATACAACTTTAATAAAAATCAAACCACACAAACTGGATCGGAAAAGTGATACGATTTTAAACAGAAAAATTTACATTTAAAGCTAAAAATAATAAAATTAAATTGGAAAGACATCCTCCTTCTAAAACATATTAAAACTTTTTTTTCATAGGTTGGCAATAATAGCCGATCAACAATTAAGTTTATTGCCTATCATTTGAGCGGTATTTGTGCTGTTATTGTTCGGTCAGTCATTCAGAATGGATGATACCACAGATTTCTTTTCATTTGGAGAGTTGACGGACATGTTAATTTATGGTTAAGTAAGTAAAAATGGATTAGCTGCTGAAAGTGAATACCAGGGAAATTATCAAGTCCGAAAAGTACCGGATTGCAAAACATTTGCGGCTTTGGAGAGGCGAGTTCGAGAAACAGGTATGCTTAAACCATAACGATTCGATGCTGGACGTGAATGTTTTGAGAGAAATGTCAACGCTGAAGAAGCAATATTGAATGCGGTACATGTATCTTCCACCTGAAGCACAGAAGCTTGTCACATCGCTTTCATGTTTTGGAGTCAAATGTGTGGTGAACGTTCGGAGAGCAACAATTATACCCATTTCGTACAACACATGTACAAGAGTTATTACCACCTGATTTTGATAAACGGATGAAATTCTGTCGATGGCTAATTTGAAAATTTGAACATCATCCCGATTTCCTAAGTAATATTCTAATTACTGGTGAATCTTGTTTTACAAGAAACGACGTTGTAGATTATCGAAACATTCACACTAGAGAGAATAAAATCCCTACGTGACTGGAACAAGTCATTTTCAACATATTTTTCGGTGGTGTGATCTTCTTGGTGATAATCTCATAAGCTCTTTTTTCTTACCGCCAAGGCTCAATAGAGAGTGTACTTGTATTTTTGTTGCAAAAATTCTGGTGAAACTCTTGGAAGATATTCCACTTGCAGATATGTGGTTTTTCAACAATGACGCACCTGCTCACTACTGTCGTGATGTGATGAATCATTTAAATAAAACTTTTCGTAAGCAATGGATTGGTCGAAACGGACCAGCAAAATTGCCACCTTGATATCCCTATCGAGGACCAAACGATTGACCAAAGGAAAACGCCAGCGGACGATTTTCTTTGGAGTTGGATGAAGTCGTTAATCTATTCCGCTCGTTTTGGCACACAAGAAGAATTGAGACATCGTATACAGAAGCGGAAGATACTGTTAGGAATAATAACGATGCTATTAGACATGCCTGGCTAGCATGGATTCATCTACCTGAACTCTCCATTGAACAGAATAGCGACTACATTGAGCAACTGCTTTGAAGAAATGTTAGCAGTTCTACAAAGTAATCATTTTGATATTTAAAAATTTTTCAGAAAAAAAATTTTTATTTTTATTTCTATAAATCTATTTTTTTTATTCATTTTCTTCTGTTATTCATAAGGGTTTTATTTGTTTTCATTTACATTGTTGTTGAAACATTGATGAAAATTGTTTTGTTTAAAATCGTATCACCTTTCCGATCCAGATCGCGTGTTTTGTTTTTTTATTTAAGTTTTATTTAAACTTCTCAAATTCGTATTTAATTTTAATAAATGTTTTTACATCAATTTTCTTAGAATTAAATTCTCTACAAAGTTACTTAGACATTTTTGTTTTGTACGGGTACAATACCGACAAAACGATTTCGTGTTTTTCCCATATTTCTTAAAAGCTATGTGAGATAGAAGTTTGGGGCTACAATTGTTTTAGATCAATACATTTTTTAGATTTACAAATTGTACTTTATTCAATACATTACTTTTAGACCGAGTATATTTTTTTTTATATGCATTTAAAACCTAATGCCTATCCAGTTGTATGCAACAGATTTGCTGTTTATAACATGTAACCGAACCGGTGAAGCGATGACTACCCTCGTGGAGCTGAACGCTGATTTCTTCACGCTGTTGAAAAAGTTCTGGTTCGTTACGGTTCCACTAGACAGAGCTTTGCTCGAACTCTTGACGATAGGAGACTTCGTCGGACACATCTTGTACTGTTGGTCGTACGATGTCCCCGACTCTCTGCACTTCGTAACAAATTGCACCTGCGAAACGACACGCGATTTGATCTCGCGGATGATGAAGCTATTCGAGACCGACGGGTTACTGTATGTCAAATTTGATTACTGGCAGTATTCATGCGACGCCGTATTCGCCATCAGTCACGGGGATCTGCAGCCGTTCCTGCAGCGGGAAGTACCCAAGCTTAGGGGAAATATTCCTTGGGCGGCCTGCGACCGTACGGACCATATCGGTTGACGCTTCATTTTTTTAATGCGTTTTTAGAAAAAATAAATCGATTTTTCCTTCGCAGGCTGTTTATTCCTTTACCACTTTTTCCCTCTAATTGTAGCTTGCATACCTAGTAAGAAAGGGCGGTTGAAAAGCGGGTGCGACAAATACCGATCAAACATTTAAATTAACGATTCCGATTTATTGGTAAATATTTTCTTATACCGCGATATATTTCTTTATCGCTTCGATACAATATAAACATAACTACAATTCATTTTTATTACTATATTATGTTTTTAATACAGCAATACATTTTTACATCTCTACAATACAATTTGTATTTTTATAGAGTCCCTAAAATTCAACCGGTTGTTAGACTGCACATCTGTCAAAGAGATCGTTGGTGAGTACCGTGCTGAACTTACAGGACCAAGAATTTACCTATCTTCAACTGCCATTATACTGCAGTCACGACGAAATATAGTATCATAAGTTGCTGCAGGAGGAAGGACAGTTTTAAGGTCAAGGTAGCAGTTGGAACCTGTATGGCAAAGTCGGTCTGCTTGTGAGGATTTACCATTACGTTACGTTTCCCTAAGACGATCATCCTACTACGTTCATCCTCTTACCAAAATCTATTTTGGTTAGAAAAGCAGTCATCAACCCGCAGAAAGATAAATGGTTTTGTTTCTAATGAGCATTTCTATGTGGAAACGTCGAAGGACGGAACAGACATCGAGTTTATAACCGATAATACGTTCTCTCCAGTAAGTTCGATTTTAGCATGATCGATTTTCCTACTCCCATCAGTCAGATTGAAAGATTGGTGAAAGCGAACGGTGTATCTGTGAACGTTCACGAGGCCACTAACAAAGAGATAATACAATCCGTGGTATCGGATGATGTGGTGATAGAAGAGCATTTTGACCTTTTTCTTCTCCTCTCTTCCGAAGAGAAAGAGCACTACTGCTACATTAAACATTTTTAAATATTGGTCAGCTCGATTGATGGTTTAGCACCTAGAAGCCTGTAGGAACAGTATGCCCTGCAGGATCATCTTGCCAGAATTAACAAAGGATGGCCGATACCCACATTGAAATCTAGCACACCGGTGAAGTAGAATCCCGCTTCTACCAGGTCGTCGGCGCTCCAATGTCTTCTCGGCAATTTTCGGAACGTCTCTCTCAACAACATATTGAATACAACGCTGTCTTTAAGGATCTATAGCAGTAGTAAACCTCTTTGGTGACGTCGCATCTGGGATTGGCTTCGAAATGGTTCAGGCAATAGTGAGGAAGAATAGTTCCCAAGACGAAACCGCAAGATAGCGGGCACAAGATTGCGGAGGGATGAGACCAACGTCACGTGACCGAAATACTGCAATGCTGCTGGTTCGTGGAGGTTAACCTAGAGGGTGACTTTGATGACGTCACGGGGCCAAGATTTTTCTTAAGGTTATATTTCTAAACTTCTTTTATAAAAAAAGAATTGAATAATTAGCATATAACATAGATAAAACAAAAAAAATCTTTCAGTTGTAAAAGCGCAATGTGTTATATGCTGAAAGTGAGAAAATGGTGGTATAAACTAATCTTAAAAGAATCAGTTTTTTTTTTTTTTTTTGCTTGAAGGACAGAAGAATTATCTGAAAAAATTTCAAAACTAAATTTTTATTAAAACCGGTTCATAGAATTAAAAATATATGTATTATACGATTATAATTGTATTGAGTTTTCTGCTGTTACACGTATTTTTAGGACCAAAAAGTAATCTTTTACAGAATTATTTTTAAAAAACAACGTTTTTTCAATTTAAACCCGTTGACATTTCAGTGAAATATTTTATAAATATTGATCGTTGTGTGTTGTTGATTTAATGTCAAGTTCATAGCTCTATTAATACTTCCCTAATAATATACAAAAACGAAATATATATACTGACTGTTCCAAAAAGCTTGCTGTACTTTTTAGCGAGTTCATGGTTCTGAGATACTACTGGTGTTCGTGCCCAAAATTTGTATACCTGTAAAGTATGTTGTATTGCATTTTATTATTATCTGAACACCTGATTTGAAATTTAGAAAACTTACGGGTAAGTAATATTAGGCAAAAACCAAGTATTTTAAACGTTTTATTTGACAATAAAATCTTGTTCCAAATCAATGTGATATAATAAATCAGGTATTTGATAAAATTATTTGAATTTATACGGATTTGTGTTTTAAAAATAAATATATATTTAATTACATTTAACAAGTACACAATTTTAGTTACTTCAAAACAACCCGATCTATATTTAGTTAAGAATTGTTAAACTCTAGAATGTTACAAATTAAGCCATCAACTTCGTTAGTACAATATTCGAGAAATTTAGAACAAAAAGATTAATGTTGATTAACACTGACAGAATAAATTGCATACAACACATACTCATTGTATTTGTGTGTTTGCAAGCTAATTGAAACACGTGACTTGTGGAGTCACACGACCTGGGGTCCATTTTTACCTTCATAAACTGTGTCTAGTTAGGGTGAACTTGAATCTTTCTTATCTTCCCATAATTACTTGCCATTATTCTACTCGGTTCAATTCATGTAATGAAATCCTGTTAAATTAACTAATAAAACTCAATGCTGATTTAAAAATAATTATTTTGATTGTGTTTCGTTTTTTACTCGTATTTCGTGTAATGACCTTACTACATTTTTTCCAAGAAAAATTAATAAAACACAACCGACTTTCTGGTAAACAGAAAGTTTTTTCAGTTCAATCATTTTAAGCTCTATGTTTCAGACTTTTTGAAAATTTTAGGGCTCGTGCATCCGGGGGATTTTTTAATGATTGAAATATTAACTAAAATTGATTACAAATAAATTAAAATCGAAAAAAAAATTGTTTTTTATTTTTTATTTTATTTGAAAGCTCCTTATCAGGGAAGGGGTATTAAGTTATTTTAATGAATTTATTTCTTAACAAAATACGTTTTCATTGTTAAAAATTTGAAATTGCGGAAAATTTTTTTTTTTCATTTTGAGAGTTCTTATACTCAAGGGAACAGCATTCTGGTGAAATTAATTTTTAAGTGGTGATAATAAATTTAAAAAATAACTTCTTAAAATTGTTAAAAAATACAAATATATAGTCATAATTCTAAATAAACAACATTTTCTAGGAAGGTGGTGAAAAGTTTTGATTAATTTTATTTTTTCAAGAAATATTAAAGAGTAAGGGTTATCAAAACACTGCTTGTACACACATATACACACAACTTAATTTAAAATATGTATGATTTTATTTAAATATAATATTGTTTTCGTTTATTTAATTCAATGATTCTAAATTAAGCGCCCATACCGTATTTAATTCGCGCGGGTGTAGCGGCACTAGCGCCGACGGTCGGCAATAACTAAACTAACGTAATTTCACAACTTACATATAACAAATTTGGCTTATACCGTTGGCAGATGATATAGCCGCGAGGCCTAATGCACCAGCACCGAGTCAACCAGGAGATGGAGTGTGAAACCCAACCAAATCAAGTTACTTTTTTGCACTTTAAATGTAATTCATTTATTTAATTCTACCGCTCACCTGTGACGTCACAACATAAGAGACGACTAAAACAGCACTTTTGAGGGTGGGGGTACGATTTTGCCAAAATTCTTTTTGCAGATATTATTATTTTTTAATTGTAACAAATTTACCTAAGAAAAATGTGACCATAGGGAAAAATCTCGAGATACTGAGGGTGACCTTGCTCAACAGCCTTACCCGCTTGACTTTTTAAGTTGAAAATTTAATGGCATCAATGCCCTACATATAGAAGTAATCTGACCAAGTTTGGTCAAAATCGGTTAAGTAGTTCTGGAAATATAAGGTGATTTAGAGGCCAACATCGAACACACATTAACATCTGGAAAATTTCCATCGGTTTTTTGGGTTCCTTAGGTGTCAAGATTCGGTGAAAACCGCATATACCCAAAATTGATCGATTACAATAATTTTCCTTCAAGAGCGTAGCTCTGCTTTAGCGCTATCTATATATTTTGTTAACTAATAAAGTCATTAAAAAACTTAATACCCCTCCGCTGATAAGGTGCCCCCAAATTAAAAAAAAATCAAAAACAATTTTTTTTTAAGTTTCGATTTTAATTTATTTATAATCAATTTTAGTGAATATTTAAACCATTAAAAAGTCACCCTGATGCATGAGCCCTAAAATGTTCAAACTAATAAAATGAACATATTCTGTTGTTACTGCTTAATAATAATTTCTCATGGTTGTAACTTATTTTAGGGGTTTTTGACCTACAATATCAACAATTGTTTAGCGTTTTTACAAGTCGCTACTATTTCAGCCAAGACGATTATTTTTGAAAATTAAAACACTTGTATAATCATATTAATAAGGCGAGTAAGAAAAAAACAACGTTTATTACCTAACGGATGAATTAGCATTTGTCGTAGATAAAAGTATGTTTTGAATATATCGCGCCAGTGCGGGTGATATACTTACTATTATCGCAAGAAACCGATTAGCCTCATCATTGTATTACGAGTAATAGTACACAATAGTAGCTACCTAGTCTATTATTATTACATATTTGTTACAGTACTTTAATTTTCTGTAGTAATTAATTTAACTATTACTTTTAAAATTTAAAAGATTTTTCAGATATTAGTTCATCCCGCCTTAATAACGGCTAATTTTTGTTTTTGCACACTTTTTATTCTGCTTATCAAAACAAACATACATTTTTTTAAATTTCCAAATACACCATTATTAACTGAAATAGTTATTTCTTAACAAATTAAAGATATTCTGAAAATAGTTTGTTTTAAAACACCAAAATTTGACGAAGACAATGAGAAAATATTAACTTTTACTGGATTTTTTTGTTAACTGGATTTACTTTTAAAATTTTTTGCGCGTTAATTCATGTTAGGTTTAAAATAGGTTAACAAAGGATGGTTTATTTACGTTTTCTTTCATTTTTATGCAGAAAATATTAGTATTGAAATTAAATTGTTTAGGTAAAAACAAAAAATAAGTGAGGAAAATAGTGTAATCTTATTAACACTTAACTTTTATTAATATTTTAAAGCGAGATATTAAGCTTTAAATTTATTATGATAGTATAACCAACTCCATTCCCAATGCACTTTAAAAAATGTTTTTCGTCAATATGTTTTAAGTTTTTTTATCTTGACTTTTAACAGAAAAAGTTTAGTTAAAGAATAAAAACCTTATAAGTCGTCTGAGGTATATTAAATTCCTATAAAAAAAATTAGAATTTTTTAGTTTTAAAAGGAAAAATTGGATAAACCTGCTTTTATTATATTTTGAGTAGTAATATCTTGGACTGGAAATGAGTAGAATACCTGAAGTGTTTCTTTTTGGTTATTTCTGACCAACATGAGTACTGCTGGACATTTCTCACAAGATATCTTAAGTAAATAATTTATTCAAACTAAACTTGATAAAATATTAATTCGACTGTAACATACATCATACCTAGTAGTAATTTTAATCACAAAATTATATATTATAATTTATTTTATTAAGTATTCGGCTCTTCTTTATACTTAATTCTTACTGACGATTACTGGTTAATAATATAAATTTTTATCTAGTTTCTGGTCAATTAATTTTTTTTTATAAACCGTTTTTAAAGTTTTCTATTTTTGAATAACTAAAAAGATTTATCTTGAAGCGGTTTTATTAATACGAATTTGATCGGTTGAGGGAAGTTTGAAGTTCCGCATAAGTTTTTTCATAAAAATATGATTGGTCGGTTTTAATCTGTATTAAAGGAAGAATAAAAGATAACTTTAACTGCATAACTCAAAGAATTAAATGAAAAATTTACATCTATCGTAACAAAACGTCAGAAATTCAAAGCAAAGGAAAACTTGTTTTTTTAAATTAATTTATGAAAAAAAGTTATCTAAAGATATTTTACTTCATTACATAAATTCAGTAAACGCAAAAGAGGAATAGATTTTTATAAAAAAAAAATCTGAGTTTTGCTGCGGCAGTTCGTAGAGTTGAATATTCGTAATGACTTCATTGTAATAGTACATTGATTCTAATGATAACAAGCAAATATTATCTCAGCGGGGTGCCTACCGTTTGAGGGGGAACTTCTTAAAGCAGTGGTTCATCAAGTCCACTGTCATAAAACTCCCGGCTCACAGCACGCACAGGCACATGTACATAGCACGCCTCAATAATACTCAATACACGTTTCAACACTGTAACACATCGCTTCTTTTACTATGAATGATTCATCCTATGGTGAAAAAGGAGAAGAAGAATAAGCACTCTTATTTCAGTCCTGGTCGTTATGTTGTACAGTTGATTCTGATTCGTAGATGGTCTATCTAAATTAGTGCAATTGTATGGTTAATTCTTCATTCGTTTTAATACATAAATAGACCGTACTTATCAGAATACATCAAAGATACGGCAATATACTTTCATTGTTAAAAAAGGAAATTAAATACAGTTAAGTAAAATATTTTATAAAACAGTACACGTAGTAAGAACGGATCATTAATCTGTTTCTTAGTAAAATTTATGTGTAAAACCGTATAAAGAGATTTTTAAATATGTTAATGTAAAATAATATAGTTTAGCAAAAGAATTATCTACTATTGTAATTTTGTAACTTTTACTTTTCTGGTTACAGCTCTATTGCTGCTGCAGTAGCATAGCTGCAAAAGGAAATTATAGCGATCGACCAAAATTTTGTTTTTCTCAATCAAGTTCTAAATATTGTATAATTAAATGATTAATATTTTAAAACCCTGTGACTTATATGAAATAAAAATCTAGCAAGGGGAAAGCCGAAAAATTTATGTAAATAAATACGGATAAGTTATGTTTATAAATAACTATTATATGAGAGTAATTTGTATAATACGGCGTGACATTTTAAAGAAATATTTAGTATAAATAATATCCAAAAAAATTACAACGAAATAGTAAACCGTACGGTAAGAGTCTTGCAGATATTATTTCTTCCACTCAAAGAACAAAAAATTCTGTAGTATAAATAAAACTGTTTTTTAAAATATGATAATTATAACAAAAAATGTAAAACACTACATTTCTATTATCAAAATCTGTTATTAATTTAGATTTAAAAAAAAAAATACATGTTAAATATATGTTAACATAGATATAAAATAATAGGTAATAAACAATGTTTAACCGTTCCATGAAATAAGCAAAAAAAAGAAACATTTGTTACAAAACTCTTACCGGCCCGATTTCATTTATTAAAAAACGAATAATCATAAGTACTATCATAATACATATCACATTTACAGAAATAATACAGTACTTATGATTATATTTTGTTTAATAAATGAAATCGGCCCAGTAAGAGTTTTATAACAATTTTTTTTATATTTTTGCTTATTATATGGAAGGTTTAAACATTGTTTATTATCTATTATTGCATATCTCGATCAACATATATTTAACATGTATTTATTTTTAAACAAAATTGTAAATTAATAACAGATTTTGATAATAGAAATGTAGTGTCTTACATATTTTGATATCAGCATAATTTTGTTAAAAACAGTTTTATTTACATTACACAAATTTTTGTTTTTTGAGCGGAAGAAACGATATCTGCTAGATTTTTACCATTCGGTTTTCAATTTGTACTTTTTTGGGATATCACTGCGTTTTGTAGATTAATCTTTTACTTATTTTTTTTTTTTTATGAACTGCTGATTGTTATCCTATGAATTTATTAAAATTTATTACCTTTCTAGAACAAACATACATTTTTTTAATATCTCGGCCAATTTTTTTTGTTGATTGTCATATCATTCACTCATACCATATATTTCCTTTCTTAATAGAACTAGTATAATGACCTTCATGAATGGAAGATCAGTGATGTAATATTGCACTTATTACTTTGTAAATGTAACCCACGATTTTTATCGTATAAACATTGGACATACTTTTTATATTATTACTCGTATTAAATGAGTTTTTTTTTTTATTTCTTCATCAAGTAGTTATAACTGCAGAATAAAAATTTTACCAATCGAATTTATTTCTGTTTTATGTAACAAATCTTTGTTGCCACATTTGCAACACTTTCCTACTGTTCGTGTTTTTTTTTGTGTTTTATTAACAGCTATAGTCTCTTGTAAACTAATACTTTTTTTTTTTTAATGAAGTAATGGGAATTAAAAAGTTGTTTCATCTTCAGTACTTTCATTTATATAAGAGGATTTCTTATTAAAACAAGCTATAGAATACTTTATTTTAAATTTTATTATCACAAGTGCATTATTAAGTTTTTGTACGAGAGCATTCGTAAATACAAAGGCGCCGTTAAGTGCTGCTACCTAGCGGCACGATTCATAAACCCACCTTTTTGAGGAAAAGTGACATATTTGAGTACCGCTGTTCATCAAATGGAAAAAAAACCGTTAACAAAATTCTAGGTATTTTTCGAAAGTATTCCTTATTTGAAATCTAATTGAATTGAAATATAGTGTTTTCATGCTTTAATTTTAATTTTTTTTCTCCCATTTTCATTTCACTTTTAGGTTAGGTCATGCTTATAACTGTAAAATACTTCGTTGACTTCGTCGTGCCATCCAGTTCTGTGGACTCTTGCCGACGAAGTTGTAACAAACTTCTTGATTTAAATTATTTTATTAAACGGTGCATAACAGGTGTTTCGAAATGACCTGTTGATTTCGTATATTGGCTGTTATAATAATATTTTAAATTGTGAATTTAAAGGTTTGATTTTATTAAAATAATAACGAATTATATAATATAAATTAAAAAAAATTTAATTACATCTAATTACGTTAGACATAAATATATTTTATATATATATTAATCGCAGAAGCATTGAAGCGTTGTAACAAACCAGGATCACGAGGGGTATATTTTATTAAAACAGAACAGACATTGGTGATAGTGCCTAGTATTTAGTAAAAATGTATTTTTATTTATTTAATTACCGAAGAATACATCATTTATGTATATTTTTATTGAAATTATAAATTTGATTTAATTAAATATTATTCCAGTGATATTTTATAAAATATCCAAAACGTAAGCTACGAATTGGTTATTGACAAATCATGATTACCTGTTATATGTAAATTACATATAAGATTCGCCGTAATTAACAAAAATGAAAATTATTTTTTTTAAATAAAAATGAAATAAATATGTTATATATTTTATACATTACTGTTTTACTTAGTTAAAAATAAACAAAATCAAATAAAATATAAATACATTTTATTTACTCTATATATTTCAAATTGGTTATTTAAAAACCAGTCTGGTTAACCAAGAAAGTCATGTTATTAATTTAAATATCAAATAATGATATGTCATGACGTATTCATTTATGATAAAATCTTGATAGGTTTTTTTATATGAGTATTTAGAGTAGAAACTGTAAATAAGTTATCAAGCCTGTCTCTCACGGGATGACACGGATGCAGCTACTTAATAACGAATGTAGTTAATTTAAATACTGCAAATGAAAATGATATATTTTGACTTGATTATTTACAATTAGAAAAACATCTAAGTAGACAGGTATCAGCATCTTTAATTTCTTATCGTGGGGAACTATTCCTGCGATAAGAAAAAGGGAAATAAATAAACACCTTGTTTACGGGGGGGGGGGGAGGCAGAGGAACAGACTATTGTAAATTAAGTTATAGCTTAGAAATTACGAGAGTTGTTGAACAGTTAAAGATATAAATCATTGCATAGAAATAATTATTCATTCGATATTCCAATATAATCTTTCGCTATAATTAGGAACATGTCATATTTTTATGAGCTTTCTTATTCCAGTAGTAAAGAATCGTTCACCTCGGTGTCTTAAACCAATCTGGTACCGGATTCATGAACCGCTCGTTATCGCTTAACTTGGTCTTACGTGAAAACTGTTTGAGAGAACCAAATAAAAAAATCTGAGGGTGTGGGATCGGGACTGTAAGGCGGATACGGCAACACCTCCCTACCCGACTTTTAAATAGTCTCTCGTGCTTTTGAGCGGTATAAGGACGGGCGTTATCGTGTAGAAGAATTACGCCTTTTGAGAGAGAACCATGAAATTTACTTCTTATTGCGAGTTTCACTGTATTTTTTAGCATGTCACAATAGTACTCACTGTTGATCATACGTTGCTTTCCCAAATAACTGTAATAAATTGCGCCTTTATAGCCCCAAAACACCATTAACATCCAACTTTATCGGCTGACGCTTAGGTTTTGAATTTTTCCTGACGGGAAAACTCGGTTTTTTCTATCCGCTTTCTCTTACGCTTGAATTCCGGCTGAAAATGATGAATTGTTTTTTAAAGCGAGTTACTATGCGATCTAAAATTAATTTTCCGCTAAAATCCATCGTTTAAGTTCCGTACAAAAGTTAATCTTTGTGATTTTGAGTTGATACTCGGAACCCACCTTCCGACATTTTTTAGTAATTCAACGTATTATGGATAAGAGAATGTACGATTCCAATACTCGCACTACAAATTTCAGCATTTATCCAAATCTTTATGAATTTGCGAATCAGATCATTAATCTGGTTTTGCAAAGCGTCAATCGAAGTTTCCACCGGTCTTCCGCTACGATGAAAATCGGTGACATTTGTTCTCTCCGATTTAAACTCTTCAATCCAATTACAAATTTTGATAGGCTATTTACCACACTGTTTTAATATCCGAAAGTGACCGTCAGCCGGTTTTACAGCTTCAGAAAATAAAAATTTAATACAGCATGCTGCTCTTCCACGATACATTTCCCAAGTGGACCCGACATTTTGAATAAACAGAAAAGGTTATAATAATGGAAACTCTTTTTGATGATATTTTCTATATCAGGGATGTCAACTGAACATTAAAAAGTTTCACTCTATTAAATAGGTTTTCCGCTGTTTCCTTTTGTCCTTTAATTATTGAATAATCCTCGAATATTTATAAACAATGATACCTGCAGTGATTATTTAACATCTGAGAATATCTGTATTATATTAAAAACTGATTTAACTAAAATGGTAGTTTTTTAAATTATTATGAGGAAAA